>NC_079290.1:116048538-118941010 GCF_023638135.1 Falco biarmicus
AACAGAAACTATAGGTTAATTCATTTGGAACTGAAAGGCTTGAAAGTCCAGTTCTGGAAAATTTACTTGCACAGAAGTAAACAGAACCACACATGAACAAGAGTATGAGCAGAACTGCATCCAGATACTGATGATTTGTTACCAATTTAAAACAAATCCACAGTTCACACCTGAAGCTTATTAAGGAAACCAACCTCACTGATGGAAAACACAGGAATTTAATATGTGCAATTTCTATGCACAGAATAAAGGGTTGAGTACCAGCAATAACGTAAGCTACTAAGGAACCAAAAGTCAAGAAATAAGAAAAAGCTCCAATTCTCAGGTTAACCTAATTACTTCATTTGATATGAAAGCACCTTGAATTAGCAACGTAACATGCTACGAAGTCATCAGATACTGACAGGAAACAAACTATTTCCGCTATTCTGAAGCACAGGAATCCTAAAGACCAATTGTG
This sequence comes from Falco biarmicus, assembly GCF_023638135.1. Taxonomy (NCBI): domain Eukaryota; kingdom Metazoa; phylum Chordata; class Aves; order Falconiformes; family Falconidae; genus Falco; species Falco biarmicus. The sequence continues at coordinate 116,048,999 of NC_079290.1, forward strand.
GCACAAGCACTTACCAGGATGAAGTCTGTTTAAAACTCCTGATAATATTTGCAGTCTACTGTGTGGCTTACACATTAACAACACACACAGTATTTGTCAGATCACTCAAGAATTTAATGTTCTTTTTCAAAACTCTCTTGTTCACAACCCAGAAGTGAAATGGAAAGGTTAAGTTTTTCTTAGCCTGTTCATACCACATGGCAAACAGCAAAGGTAACCGAAGACCCAGAGCACACTATCACATAAAATTTCAAGGAAGAGACAAAATGGTTTGCACTGGCAACTTTACAGAAGTGTAAAGAACTGGAAGAATTAGTAATAGCAGCTTTCTTGTTAAGGTGAGTGCAAACTACTGCTCTGCTGCACTTCTGTAATTTCCACAAGAACTGTTTTCTCCTGAACCAAGGCTAGAAGGAGATTAGAACACTGTTTACAGCCTCGTTCCAGTGCCATGTTGATTCTGCCTTTCTAAAACAGTCACCTTTCACAGGCCATTTAAAACAAGATTAGATTTCCAATTCAGTGTTTTCAGTCCCAGTAATTCTACTGTCAATTACAACTATTTGATTTGTAAACTTGTCAACAATTGCATTAGACAGAACAAGTGCACCTTTAACTTGTAATTATTTTTCTCAGGCTGGTACGTTAACACAAAATTGAATTGAGAGATTATGTGCCCTCATGTTCTAAAAGCATCCTAGTTGCAGAAATAGAAAATAATATAGCTGAACAAATGAATGACTCCTGAAAAATTAAATTTGTTTTCAAAATTGTCAAGGAATCCCCAAAAAATAAGCTCATCCTAATTAACAGAAAAAAAGGCTGAGAAGAAATATACCCTAGGTAGGTTACTGCTTAATAGTCTGCAGAAAATATAGCACAGCTGTAAGAACAGAAAAGAAAAGCTCAACGATTAAAAGAAATTATCACATACCCACCTAAAAATAAAGCCTAACTTCTTTTTGGTTTGAATACACTTAATAACCTTCGCGTCACACTTTAAAAAATTCTCTCTTTAAAAAAAAGGCAATTTTGTTTATGTGCTTTGAACGCGGCCCCCAAAAGCGCACTCGATGGCAAGGCCGGGTTCGCCTCCCCCCTGCCCCGCGGCCTCTCCCCCAGGGCTCCTCGCACGGCACAGCCCGGGGCCAGGCCGGCCCGACGCGGGGCTCCTCTCTCCCCCCGGCGGGGCCGGAGGCCCGGCCGCCCCGAGGCCCAGCGCAGGACACGTCGGCCCCAGGCCGCGCCGGGCGAGCGCGGCCCTTGGGGGCGGCGGCAGAGCCCCCGTGCTGCGGCCACGCGTGTCCCCGCCGCGCACGGAGCGGCCACCTCCTCCTCCGGGCCCGGGCCCGGGGCGGCGGAGCCCCTCGCAGCCGCTCCCCTCCCACTCCCACAGCGCCCCGGTGCCGCGGCCTCGCGGCTGGGCCCGGCCGCCCCGGCCTGCTTCCCGCCGCCATTTTCTTCGCGGCGGCTCCTCACAGGAGCCTGCGCAGGGCGGGGGCGGGGGGGCACGGCGGCGTTCCTCGGGGGAGCGGCGGCCCCAGCGGCTTCGCCCGCGGCTGCGGGGCCTGCAGCAGCCAGGCTCGGCCCAGTGTCCCCCGCCGGGGGAGCCCCGCCGCCGTTCCCGCCCGCCCGGCCCCCCCTGAGGCCGGCACTTACGCGGAAGAACCCCGCGTCCATCTTGCCTCCTCCGCCTCCTCCTGGTCGCAGCGCGCTGCCGTCCCGGCGTGCACCGCGCGCCCGCAAGCCCCCTCGCACGCTCGCGGCGCTGGGGGAGGAGGGGGCGGGGCCGAGCCCTCCGCGAACGCTCGCCGGCGGCTGCCGATTGGTGGCTGCCGCCGCGGAGGGTCGGTGCGCGCGCGGAAGCTAGCCAATCAGAAAGCGCGGCGTTCCGCTGGGAGGAGGGAGCGGTGGTTAGGCGTCCTTTCCCGGCGCGCGGGTGGGGAGGGGGAATCCTCTTCTCGCGAGATGTTGGCGCGGGGCGGGACGTTCCGGGGCTCGCGGGTCAGGTGGTCTCGCGGCCGCAGCGGGGAACGGCGGTTCGCTGTCTCCCTGAGGCGGCTGCGCGGGCGCGGCGCGTCCTGGCCGGCCGCCCTCCCTGTGGAGCCGTCCCCTCGCCTCAGCTCGGTCCTTCCTCGGCGGAACGGGGGGCCCTGGGCCCGGGCGGCTCCGCGGGAGACATCGGGATCCTTGCAGCGCCGGGGCCTTGGGGGGGTCCCTGCTGTGAGGGGCTGCGGGCCGGCCCAGGCCTCTGCTCTGCGGCCCTGCAGTGCTGCTGGTGCGTGTTCTCCGCCCTGCCCGGTCGGTAAAGGCGGTGGGTTGCGTTTGGGAACCCTGCTGCGACTTGTCGTGAGCGGCCTGGCCCTCCCTGCTACCTCACGGCCTTGTCTTGTGCAGGCAAAACCGTGTGTGGCACATCACTGGTGGAAATGCTGCCACAGCTGCCTGCGGTTCGCACAGATCTATCCAAAGTAACAGCTCTGCGTTTTATCTAAAAGAAATGTGTATGCCCTTTAAAAAGGAAACGCTAGGTTCCTTCAAATAAAGTTAACACAACAGCTGCTTCCTGTGTTCTCAGCAGTCATGTAAGTGTCATGTGAAAGACACGTGGTTTTACAAGTGCCTTTTGGGCAAATAAATTGGTTATGGGACTTAGGGAAAAGACCGAAAACGTTCTTACATTTTATCTGCTTAGACCTCCAATGATGGTACCTCTGTATTGCGCACAGCCGTACCGGGGGTAGCGTTCACTCGCCTACCGAACAGTCCCGGCACCGCGGAGCAGAGGGAAGGAGCTGGGCTGGGGGGCGGGTAGGTGCTGAAATGTAGTAAAGTTGGCTGCTACACTTGGAGTTACTGTATGGTTTCGTCTGTTGAGAAATGGGTTGCGAGCTGTTGGATGGGAGGAGGACGCTAGATGGAGCTACGTGCTCTGCGGAAATACCTGGGTGCCGGACCCAGAGGGGTGACCGCTGCCTTGCAGAAGTTTTGGGGAACAGGACTTACCCCGCAGTGAAAAACAGGAACATTTTACTAGTGTACTAGCATCAGTAAAGTGCCAGCTGTGAGCCTGAAGGATCCAACCTGCTGAAGCTGTTAATTCTAGAAGACTTACAGAAGCAAGAAAATAAATACTAATTCTTGCAAGACCCACTGCAGATGAACTATTGAGTACGCCCTTAGAAAAAAAATCTAGCAATGTTTCTTTATATGACCTGCAGACCGAATGTTTGCATTGTCAGAATACAGACCCACTGGTATTTTGTCAAGAGAGAAACTTGACCAAAGACCAAAGTAAGAAGGTAGAAACGTTGGTTGTATCGCACTGCTGGGCAAAAAGGCGCTCTGAGGCACTGTGCCACCAAGTGTTCAACTTTGTATTAACTCGCAGACAAGTTTGTGTGAATCACAATGAGTTACACTTATGTTGCCTATTCTCTCCAAAGACTTCCACGGTCTAGGATTTCTTTAACAGACCAAATTGCAACATCAGCTCTCAGTTTTGTATTTTTTTTTTAAACCAGCAGGTTTCCCTGACGGCAAGTCTGCACGCAAAGGCAGCTAATGGGGAGCTTTTCCAAAAGATGGGGGGTTGAACAGGGAAGCGGGGTTCCCAGACAGGGCAGGCCGAAGCAGCAGTGAAGCTACTATTACAGGACAAGGGCAGTGTGGGCTTGATCCTGGAAAACTCTTAAATCCACAGCAAATTACACAAGTGTTACAGTGGCAGCGCGGTGGAAATACAGTGATTTTTGTTTCTTAAGAAGGTGATTTTGCGTGGTCAGCATAAGCTCTGGATTTTGCTGACAGGAATCAGAATGGACTGTGGGGGCCTCGCAGGCTGTGCCAATATAAGAAAAAATTTACTGGTAAAACAGCAGGCTTTCAATTTTGCAGATTGAGCAATGCTAGCGTGGTTACAGCAGTAATTTTCCTGCCAGTAACAGTAATTCTAGCAATCTAGAATTGCTTACAGTAGTACTGCTTATTCTGCTTCAGTGAAGCAAAGTGAACTTCATTGTTTTTAAACTCTAAATGGAAAGTAAAATTTGCTAAAAGTAGGTCTGGCTGGTGACGCTAAAAAATAACAGTAAGATGGGGCTTATCTTTTGTAAAGAGCTTGATTTTGATACAGTGGAACATGCCTAGAAAACATCCTTAGCTGTCTGGAGATAGAAACAGGAGGCCAACTCCTTTATGTCTTTAGAAAAAAATTAAATTGTCATCTGCAGTACCTTCTGAATGATTATATCAGTCATTCCTGCCACAAAAAAAGTAAGTTAGAGAACTAGGACAACTAAAATATTTACAACGAGGTTCAGAAACTTCACAAACAGCTGTCTTAATATTTAGTTTGGAATTCAAACTGTGCTCCAGTTTCATACAAAAAAAATTTGCAATGTAATTGAATTTACTTTCTGCACAGTTAGTAAAAATTACCTGGTCAAGAGATGGGTTCATATCTTGGAAAGAAATGTTGTCTACTTACCACCCCAGTCCCTCACTGCGTTACTCTGAGAATGGTCAGCTTTGTTTTGGCCCGGTGTGATTTAAGAAAGTAACAAGTGGTAACGTGGGGCAGAACTGGGAAGAAGTGCAAGTGAACCACTGCAGGACAAAAAGCTTCAAAGCTGGAGGCTCTCTGTGATCAGCTCAGCTAGACAACAGTAACTTCTTTCTCTACAGCTCCCAAAAAGGAGTTAAAATACCCTACTAACAGATGTACTAAGGTCTACAAACAGGCTGGAGCTCTGTAACGGCCACAGTAGCCTAGAGCTAACCACTGGCAGTGTTTCAGTGCAAGATACACACAAGAAAATAAATCCAGGCTGCTACATTACCGCTGTGTTCGCTTCACGCTCTGCCCAGCCATTCAAGTGAGTGGTTCCATAAAATTTAAGATGTGTGTGTCAAAAAGTAGAGCTGTTTCTCAGAGCCTCACGTACTTCTATTTAGGACGAGGTTTAACTCCTCAGCTTCTTCCTAATCCTTCCTATCTGTCCTGTCAGCTGTGTTTCAGGGCTGCTTTGATACCCACGCTTGAGACTATCAGCCACTAAATGTCTGACAATGCCACTGTCTGTTCACACTCAGTGGGTTGTGAATATCTTTGGAAATTTCTTTGTTGCATTACTGTACACCCACAATCATCACATTTGCAAAACAACATCGCTTTCAGTTACTTTCTAGAATAATAATTAAAAAAATGTCTAAAAATAGTTCAAGCCTAGTCTGCATTAGAGAACAAAGCGTTTCAGGGTGTGAGTTGGACATAGTAGCTGTGTAAAGCCCCGCTTGCTTTATACTGCCTTTCCACACTTACTTTTTCAATTAAAGAACTTCTCAGATTTTCTGTAAGACGAAACATTCTAATGCAACTCCAGTAATGAACCTAAAGCAGTTCTTGGCATGAGAGAGAAAAGCCTTAAGACATTGAGTTCATTTGGAAATGGACAGATTACCAAGTTTATAGAAATGTTTTTAAAATACTTGAAAATAAAAAGTAACTTTTTCTCTTTTATCTTAAACCATAGATATGTGGCATTAGAAACATGAAAGATGAGTAAAGATAAATACAATTTTGATACTTCCTGTACTATCCATGTATAAAATAGACCACAAACCTGTTTCACGTAAATCGTAACAAACCCAGGTTCAACCCGAGTTATAGCTCTTGTGTCCAAATTTTTCTTCCAGTTTATCATCAGTCATTGCAGAACACAAAAAACTCAAACTCTCGGAGTAAGTAAAAGCTCCACAGAAGATGAGTGGGCATCTTTCCTTCCAAGGAACGGGCTTGGTTTATTCAGTCTCTCCATACCCTAGAGAGCTCTGTGAGAAGGCTCACTGTGTTTCTGATGAGTTGTGTGCCTTCCCCAGTTGATTTCAGTCATACAAACAGTGTCCAGGCCTTTAATTTTTCCTCCCAAAGAGAGAAAGCAGGATTAATTAGAATCTATAGACAAAATAATAACTCATTGCTATTCCAAATGCAGCCATTGCTTTGCCGAGAAGTCCCAGGTCCAGGTAAGTAAGAATTCCATCTCCCTTCTCTCACAGGGAGGACACTCCCAGTTACCTATTCTGCATGTGGATATCCACAGGTATGAAAGTCACTGTAGGGTGCTGAGCCAGGCTGCTGCTCTTCTGCCCTAAAGCAGGTGGCACTGCTGTTTTGGTGGGTTTGGGTTCCAGCTCCCGCTTCACTCGCATGCGTCTGTAAAGATAAAAATGAAATTGTCACCGGAGCTGGCACATGTTGTGGTCTGTCCCGTGGTATTGGGAAGGTTCCCGTGGAAGCAGGTTACATCAAACAGCTACTTAAAAGCCAGTGCAAGCCAGGATTTCACCCCCAAGATACTAAATGGCAAGTCAGTGCTTCTAGAGCATTAAGTCTAACCCAATGCCCTGAAAAGTGAGAAATCAAGCTCCTGTCCAGCAGCATTGATGCACACAGCAGACCTCTCCTATGCTTCCAGCAAGCACCCTCCATCAAGAACCTTTTTTTGCTTCCTAGCAATCACAGAACACTGATGGTGAGATTCAGACGCTTCAAACACATTACAGTTTAGATTCTCCTGGAAATTTTCAGCAACAAATACTGAAATGGTCTGCTAGATGACAGCACACCAATTTTGGTTCATCTTGTCCTGCCTTAGTGAAGTATAGAACTTGGCCACGTACCTGTTATATGTTTTCAATATGAGCAGAACCACTGTAAAAATAATAATCACTCCTACTACAATGGCAGCAACTATTGCTCCAGAACCTAGCAGGGAAACAGTAATGGAAAAAAAAAAATCTTATTTACAAAGTTATTGTACTGTTTGAAGTTTGCTAAGTACAAGGTCCACTTAAAAAAAAAAAAAAAAAGCCACCACCCCACTAGTTTTCTTACTTTGATAGAGAATTTGTTCTTGAGACTTTGTGGTCACATTTACTGAGAACTGAGTATTATTGATCAGGGGTGCAGCTGTCGTCATCTTGATTCGGCTACAGAAGAAAAAAAAAAAAAAAAAGAAGAATGAGTTCATAAAATATTAGCCAAAATTTGACAGTGATAATAGGCAACTATTTGTTAAAGATTCTTAGCCTACTTTGTGCAGTCTCATGGGACCGGGGTTCTTAATATTTCCTCAGTGGTGAAAATCTGGCCCTGCTGAATTCAATGGAAATTTTGCTACAATAGTCTTGAGCCATTTGCTTTAAACTAATTGCTGCTCAGTATTAATAGGCTAAAAATAAGATATAAACACAATAATGTGTTGTTACCCATATATTATTGCTGTTATACAATTTTGGTAAACATATATTTTAAATGCCTTAGGGTTTTAGATTATCATTTCATACTGAGATTCAGATCACTGAGCAAATAAATGCGAAGAGTTCTGTACCCAGGATACAGTAATACATCTTTAAGGAAGGAAAAAAAAACCTCAGCACAGAAAGGTTTAAAAACTCCTTTATAGAACAGAAGAAAAACCATTTCAGCCCCTAACTTGAAGCTCCAAAAGTTACATGACAAAACAGCAGCTACCCCATGACAGAAAAGGATTGCAGTGTGACTGGGACAGAAAGCTGACGTGAGTTCGGACCAGCACCTCCCTCGTGTCAGTGTCATCTCAGGTCTGTTATGGAAGAGGAGAAGCCTCCAAGTGGACAGCTGAAAATCTGCCTGCTCCTGCATTTTGGTAGGGTAAAACCGGAGCTAGAAAGAGCAGCCTGCATGTTTACTGATTTTATAAGCATTTTCCAAATGGTTTCTAAATGTGCCTAGTAACCTTAGGCATTCAAAGACTCCTTCAGTCTGAGAAGGGTGTGAATACCACTTCAAACAGACCTCGGAAACCATTTCAGCTCCTGGCTTCGGAGAGCTAATACACTCAAACTATCCACTGAAAATTAAATTATTCTTCAACACCTGATACTGAAATTGAGTTTCCCATTTTGGATGCTGCCCAGTACAACCAGGCAGAACTCAGCCTCACTCTGTTACACTCCACTGGGATACCGTGGATCTGTGACATGTTCTTAGTGGCTTTAATTTTACACAGAGCAAGACATACAATAGCCAGAAAATTATTAAGCGGATAGAAATCAGTCGGTAATAAAAAGAACTGGAAATCTGAAAGGCAGCCTCCCTTCCCCCTTATTGAGGCTTTCCTAAAGGTTTCCGCAAAGTAGCATCCGTCACATAAAACACATGTAGTGGCAGGCTGTGGATTTGGGAGGCAAGAAGGACACAGCTCTGATTGCTCTTGACAGGACAGGTGTTGTTTCGGGGTGGGGAGGCCAGGAGCTGAGTCAACACGTGTGTGTGCTTGGGAGGCTCCACTGACAGATATATGAGAGCGCCGTAACCAGCAGGAAGGAACATGGTCAGTATCTGCCTGGGTATGAAGGATCAGAACTGCAAGGTCAATTCATGAAATACTTCGATCCCCTTAGGTTAAAAAGGTTCTGTTTTTTTCTTTTAATTTAAAAAACAAAAATAACTCTGTCTTGAGTCTGTAACTGGGTCATTCTCCTCTGACTGACTGACTCCTTTGTTTAGCCAGGCCAAGTTAATTCAGCAACACGATCATCAACTGTAGTCGTAGATCTTTCCACGCCGAAAGAAATATGTTGTGTTGAGAGTTTGCCCAGCCTTACTGTATAGCACAGCGAAAGGATTTACACACGCCTCGGAAGAACCTGTGAGAGGCACCGAAGCTCAAGTAACGACGCTGTCCCCATCCCTTTCTCCATCCATCCATTTGAAACCTTGTTGATGCAGGTTGTACCACGGACAAGCAGAGACTGCAGAGACTCTCCATCTTGCTGCAGGCTAGGGAAAGCTCAGCAAGTATTTTGACTACGGACATAATTCAGAAAAAGCCACGTCCAACTTTTACCTTGTTGGTCCTTACTAGGAGAGCACAAATTCCAGATTTATAGAACTGTTTTTCTCCTCCTCTGGCTATTAAAATAAAAATCCCAAATAAATAAGTCTCCATATTTTGATATTAAGCCATGCAATGTTCATAATTACTAACTTCCATCTGGTTCAAACCACCTTGGTAATAGTAAGCTATTTGTGCATGAGTCACCTATAACCAAAGAATTTTTATTGTCACTAAACCGCCTGTTTGCGACGATTAATTTCTCCAACAGGGTGTAAAAATCTAAGATGCAATTTGACAAATGCATCAAATTTATATTTTTTTTTCCTGCATTGTACAGCAAGTAAAGAGGTCCAAGGTCTGTGTTTCAGGCCAGGGTGAGAGGTGCCTGTCCTCTGCTTTACCTTACAGCAAGTCCCAGCTCCATTCCTCCCCTATGAATCAGCAGGGTTATGCCTGGCCAAGCCAGTGCTGCAAGACTCAAGGACCCAGCAAAGTCCAGCAAAATCCATGGGAACCTACTGGTTTTGGGGCATTGTGGGCTGGAGCCTCCTCTGCTTATAAAAACATTTGGAAAATCAAGAGTGCTCAATAACAGCTATAGAGCAGAGGAGAAGAAATGGACTTTGATACAGCAATCACAGGACATTCTTTCTTTATGACACATGGCATGCACTTCCCCCTGTGCACACACACCTGCCTGGGGTTTTGAGAGCCACTAATTCACCCGTAGTTCTCGAGACTGGGAGTGGGGACACACACCGCTGCTTATTTTTGCATCCCCATATGACGGAGCTGGAAATGTTTTCATAAAGTTAAGCTTTGGGCACGTTTCCATTTAAAACATCTTTGCAGATAGAGCGTATAGGTTGTTTTGGCAAGTAGTAGCAATGCCCCCCTTTATCCAGCCTGCCTGCCTCCCCCTGCACCGTCCAATTCCGAGCTGAACGGCCATGCTCATTTACAACGAGATGGGGATCACAGCTCGTCTGTCAAGCGGCTCCTGCAGCACCTGGCAATTACAGAAGAGGGGCAATGGGGAACAGAGGGGTTGGTTTGAGTTTTTTTCCAGGAGAGCTGGACTTTGAGAGCCAACTCCCTGCTAGGGAAGGTGGGTGCTGGTTAGGAAGACACACAAGTTCAGTGCTTTGCCACCTAGAAAAAGGTGGTCTTTGCATCAAGCTGTGTTGCAGGCTTTAGACACAAAATCAGGTAGTTTCTCCAGCAGTAATATATACTAGTTTTGACCCAGGAGCTCAATCGGAGGATTAATTCATCCTTTCAACTGCACTGCTGCACAGATAATATTTTTATCTTCTATTGTGGCCAGCCACAGGCTGAAAGGTGATTTTACCCTCTTTACTCATCCAGGTCTATTGAAGAACACTGGGTGCCAGCTCTGCTGCTCCAGGACTTCATTCCCTTCCCAAAAATGTCAACAGAGCTGGGTTTTAAACCACAACACCCACTAAGGGATGGAAGAACAAAACCCAGTACTGGTTTGCTTGATTTCTGGTTTTCTTTCTCAGTATACTGGCTGTGATAGCTGCTAGGAAAAGGAGTATTCTCTAGAATATTTAGAAATAGGCTAGAATTTGGGCTATTCTCTTCCCCCACATCCTGTTGCAGATGTGAATGCGCACTGCCATGTGCGAACCATCTTACATTATCAAAAGGCCACCAAGAGCTGAACTTACATGAACACTACCAGGGTGCTGGAGCTGTGTGAGGAGAAGCAAATTATCAGAGGTATACAGCATTAATTCCAATAAACAAATGCCAGGCTGTCACCGAAGAAGCCAAGAGGCAGCCAGATCCTGTTAAATAAGGCAGGAAGGACTTTATCCCAGAGGAGCAGTAGCTGCCCTGACAGCTGACAATCTCAGATTTGCTCTCCTGCAAGAATTCCACACCACAGACCCATCACCACCCTATCTCCTGCAAAAGAAGAGGCTGAGGACTCAGCTACCATCCACATCCACCCTCCCAGCGCTCCAAAGGAGCTTTGTGCTAAGCCACATCTGTTTGAGGCTCAGCTCAAACCATGTGTGCTCAGCTCAGCTTGCACATCAGCCTAAGCAGCAAACTCACTCCCATCCAAGGGAGAAGTTAATCCTTCTAAGTTACCAGTTTTTCTCCTTTCCTAAAAGCAACTGAGCTCGAGAGCAAGGACCTGGCTTATGAGCAGTCCCCAGAGGAAGCGGATGGGTGTTTTGGTTCTGCTTCTGCCTCCACTCCAGCAGCCTGCCCTTCCCTGTCTTTGCAACAATTTACCTTGTCTAATTGCTTCCAACGCGGAGTGGTTTGAACCTACCTGTTTCATTGTTCCCTGCTGTTTTCCATCAGCAGGGAATCAATTGAGCATTCACAGCACAGCCCAGAAAGGAAACAGGCTTATATTTAAAGAGTTGCAAATTCAGCTTCAGCTCCCTGTAACCTGGCAAACCACTATCTTTGATCCAAACAGCCTCGAGGCAGCGCAGCCACGTGCTCCTGCGCTCACCTTCCAGCTGCATCAGGAGCCACAAGTACTGGGAACATTGCCGAGGGTTTGAGGCAAACTGTATTTTCAGAAAGTAATAAAAACACAGTGTGCTTCAGTGAGACCTGAATGTGCCTGAATTTACCTTGTGAGGCTCTAAAGAGGGAAGAAGGGGGAAAAAAGCAACAAAAAACCCAAGTTCAAACTGGCTAGCGGGAGCTAAGGCATAAACGTGGCCTCAGGCAAACAACCCCGCTCTGTATGGAGCCTGTGTATTCGTACGTGTCCCAATATACATTATACAAGCATTTGCCCCAAGTTCTGGCAAGAGCTCTCCAGGTTGAGCTGTTGTTAAAACACATATTAAAAGCATTTCAATTCCTTGCCAAGACAGAGAAAGTTACACCAGCTGCAGGCAATTCTACTGTGCAGTAGCAGCACCAAAAAAATAACCCACAGTAATTCTGCCTGCATGGCTTATTTCTCAAGAGGGGCAAAAAACCCTCAGCTCACAGAGATGACAAGAACCAAGGAAGTAAAGACAGGTCCCCAGAAAGGAACGCCCTCATTCCGATAGTCATACCTGGAGATACAAACCAGAGAGACTTTGGTGTTGACTTGCCCAGGAGCAATGTCTAAACCAGACAGTGACCTGCAGATTTCCCAGTTATGGTTTATTGCCTTAAAATGCTGGGCCACACACATTTCTCCTCTCCCTCTGTGTGAATGCACTTATTCATGGGAACGACAGTAACTCTACCATGTTCAGCAAAGTGCATTTGCATCATTAAAACACTCCAGATCCTTCAGCGTAGGGCGCTCTATGCAGACAAGCCAGGATATGGAAGCAAAACAAGCCAGAGGTATTTTCCCACCAGTTACACGCCAGGATCTAGGATTAGGGATTAGAAGACTTGCTGAGACCTTGTGAAATACACGTCAGAACCAGGATTTGAACTTAAAATGGAAAAAACCCACCGTGTCACCACCGCACTGTTAAAGTTCCTGCAGCTCAAAGCTTGCACTGCTCAAATGCCTGTTGTTGATTTTTTATTTTTTTAAAACACCCCAACTCCCCTTCTTTCACTGATATCACATATGTCACCTAGAGCTTCCCACTAGCTCTGGCGAGTTGTCTAGGATTTCCCATCGTGGACCCAGGCATGCTCTACTACTTAAGTTTCCAGGCAGACCCACAGAATTCGGGATGCATAAAACCCCCTCCCATCCAGAAACACTAAAAACCCCTGAAATTTTAAACTAATATATAATCCAAAAGAAAATGGTCTGTTTAGTGTGCTGTGCTTACATAGTAAGGCTCATTAAAAGACATTTACAAGAAATCATTTGGTCCAATGGCCACATTTGCAGAGACGGAGTTACTTCATTATTTAGGTCTGAAGTGATTCATTTAAGAGGAAATGGAATAACATTTTAAAACAAAACTGCCATTTACATGCAATGCACAGATGATATATCAGCTATCAAGAGAGAGCTGGGAGTAATTTTGCAGCTTATTCCTGAAAGGAATGCTAGAGGGTTTTGTTTTGTTGGCAGCTTTTTTAAAATTATTATTAGAAGGCTTTTATTCTACATTTTTAATTTATGACTGTACACACACGAGATGCTAAATTAACCAACTACAAGTGATGTAATCAAGAGCTGGCAAATAAGAGGTCATCAGCATCCACCTTATTATAACAGCGAGGGAAAGGTGCAATACACTGCTTGGTCTTTTTTGGGGGAAAGGATTCCTTACTTTCTGATAACACAGAACCATGTCACAAGACTTAAAACAGAACAATGCACAGAGTGAGCAGACCGATTTCCAGGTTCGTGACGTGGTCTCCAAGGCTCACACAGTGTCAAGTGATCTCTCTCGGTTTGCCCCTGCAATCAGAAAAGCCTTTTCTAACACTGCGGCACAACAGACGAGTGATTTGTACCTCCTTCGGGGCCACAGCGACTGCACAGTTCTCTGCACCGTGTCAAGACCATACATCATTTGTTTCCTCAGATGTGCTTTTCCACCAGAAGGCTTCATCCAAGCAGATACTGAGAGTTTTCAATCCCTTGGTATCTGGGAATCCTCCATTTCAGTCATTGCTGCACAGATCCAACAGCTCAGAGTATGGCTGCACATCTGGGATACATCACCTGTGCAGGAAGCCCCACGCTTTCTGGAAGGGATCGGATGCCCTCCTGCATTACATTTTACAGCAGATTGACACAGATGTATCACTGCATCCCAAAAATGCTGCTTATGTGCTAGAGGCGGCTCATTTGCACACCATTCAGCCAGGAAAATCAACACGAGGGACAGCCAATTCATAGTATAGAACAAAGCCCGAGGCTGATTCCCAGCTCATCTGGACTCGACAGGCACTGGAAGCCCCTTCCGTGCACAGAGATATTAGCAGAAACTTATTTCTGAGCTGCAGCTCGCACCAGCACCTGGCAGCATAATTAACCTCTGATTTGGGAATGAAAAACAGAGTCCGGTAGATGACAAGACTCACCACAGCAATGGGTGAAGAAAATCCACCCGCACTCACGCACTTAAAAAGCGGTGACTGTTGCAGCAGGTGCAAAGCATCCCCGGAGCCCAAAGCTCACGTGGGCTCCCCAAAGACACCCCACTCCAGACTCTTTGCTTGCAATAAGGTGTCTCTACCCACTGGAATACTGATTAAGGTCCCACGCACCGTACGTGTTCCTGGGAGCACTCAGGTGGAGGGTGCAGGAGGAAAGGATGTGTAATTAGCAGTTAAATATTACCCAGAAAGAAGAAAAATGCCTCCAGGCACCTGTATGAATTTCAAGGCAGGAATGGCTCATGGGGGATGGTGAATGAGGCTTGAGCTGACAAATTTTAGAAACCATCAACGTGTGCACTCAAATGGAAAGCAAGAAAATTGATCTGAGCCGAACCCTTGATCAGGGCCTGGCAGCAGTGAGTGGCATCGTGTCACGCATCTGTCAAATCACACTACCCAACAATTTGTTTCTGCTGCTCAAAGAAGTCTCAGCAAAGTGTGCATTGGTGGCAAATTCAGTGGATGTGGACCACAAATAAACCATAAAAAAAGCAGTTTGCCATTGAGAATGGTCTGTTTCTGTTCTTACTTCAGAAAGTCGACTCTTGTTTTGTACATGTAATGCTCTAGAGAAGGCCTGTTACTGCAGGACTCATATCAGCTCTTCTGCAGTATCTGTGGAAAACTCCCTACAGCTTTTCAGTTTCCTAGAGAAAAGAGTTTAAAAAAACCACTGCAGATTCAGCAATGTTTTTGCAGAAATTATTATCAGGCTCTGTATCTTGCTGGATCTGCTATTTACTGAAGGGCTGGAGCAGTTCAGGAGATTACACTGTTGTAGAAATCCTCTCTCACCTGGATTTTCCATCAGGGCACCTGCTTTACTCCGGGCACAACCAACAAACACTCCAAAGCAGGAGAGAGGGGATTAGGACTGAAACTCTGAGCATGGGAATTGCAGCGTTATTTGAAGGTCAGAAACAGGCATCTGTCTGGAAGTCCAGTATTAAATGGAAGATCCCACATAGCTCCCAATTAGAAAGGAAGAAAGAAAAAAATCCAAACAAAAACTGAGGGACTGTGGTATGGAAAAGGAATCACAGCACAGAAGAGGTTGGTCTCATTTAGGGCCAAACTTTTCAATAAATGTAACTACAAATGGAGTATGTAACTACAATCGCTTAGAGAATGTCCCACTACTTCCAGGTCAGTCCCCTGATTTCTGGGATCTAACCCAGACTGAATTGGCCTGAATTTGCACTCCTGCTCTGCAGTGCAAGGTGTGCTTTCTGCATGCTCCCTATAGCTCCAGAGCTCCTCCAAAAAGACAAGGCAAACATTGCTCGGGAAAGACGAAGACAAACCGGCAGCAGAAAACAGAGGAGCGTTTCCCTGCTAGTACACAGCTGGATAAACCTACATCTCAGTGTGATCTTGGACCTTTGAAACACACCCACTCCAGCCAGCTGAACTGCTCTGGGGGACAAAACATTTCTCTTTGCTCATCAAAACATGTCAAAAAAAGCAGATACTGCAGCTATGCTGTCCTACAAGCAGAAGCCTCTGCCGAGCCGAGGACACAGTATAGGCATCAGGACCCTTGTCACCACTCATCACGTGTAGCCAGGCTTGGCACTTGTTCACAGCGTGACCAGGCGGAACAGGAACACTCAGGAAGCCCTTACACATCAGCCAGGAACCTGGAGAACCTACAGACAAAGAAGAAATGGCAGGGGAGAGAAGCCAGAGCGGGGCAAAGATGGGCTTGGAAATCCTGGGAACACGCTGAACAGTGTAGCCACTGCCCCTGTGAGCTGGTGCCCGGTGGATGCTGAGCCAGGCAGCGCAGCCAGCACCTACCTTTGGGACAGAAAGACTCTACCACTCTTTTTTACAAGAGACCAGGCAGCAGAGGCTGATTTCAACACACTTTTTAAATCAGGGCAGGGGATGGCGATGTGCTTGTTGCTTGCTGAGTAGGTCGAATCTGACATAGCCTCCTCGCAGTCAGAGATGAGAGCAAGGCAGACAGGCATTTAATCAACACACTGAAATACCTTCCCCTGACAGAGATGTGAAATAAGCCTGGAAAGGCGGCTAGTAGGTAGGAAAGAAGTGCGTTCTCACATTCTCACAGAGTGGTTCAAGAGTTTTCTTCCCAAAAGGGGCTCAGAGCTCAGCATCCCAGCACCAGCCCTGTTTTAAAAAGTGTGTTGAAATCTGTGTGACCCGACAGATGTTACACAGGCCTGTTCTCACAGGCAATTCAGAGAAGAGGAACTCGACTGCCCGTTTTGTGTTACTGGAACAAGACCGATAGAAACCGCAAAAACAATGTCAAAGCATCGTATCCAGCTGGGGAACAGCATGAAATTAATTAAGATCAGTAGCACAGGGCAGATCTGGGCTCCTGCTGTGGCATGCAGATCTAGAATCGGATCCAATTCCAAAGTTTCCCAGAGTTCAGGGAGTTTTTCTATCACATCTGGCAAGTTTGCATCCCTTCCCTGTAAAAGGCTGGCTGAGTTACACGTGTGCAGCAAGCAGCTTTCCGTGGTGGTTCTGACAATGAAGAACAAGAATAAGTTTTTCAGAAGCACCAAAATATATTTGTATAACCATATTGTATACACTCGGGTATCAGGGACCTCTTGTGAAGAGCATAGCCCAAAGAGAAGTGGGGAAACTCAGCAAAAACGTCCTGTGCTTTCACTAGACATATGGGAAACTCGCCTTACAAAACAAAGAACTGCTAAAACACTATCAGTCACTTGTGACAAGAGAAGGAAAAAGGAGTTACCCAGAGCAAATTAAGACTCATAAAGACACTAACAATCAAAAAAAAGGAGACACACAAGCCAAACACACTGAAATCTATAGCCCATTCTCCACCTTCCTTCTCAGCCAAGCCAAACCATGGCTGGAGTCCAGTATAACTTGTGAATGATTTGCCCAAACTAGGACTGGCTTCCCAGACTAGAAAACCACTTCTCCCAGTTCCAACACCATCACATGCCCCCCTGGCCAGTTCCTTCTGTTCTCTGAACCCTTCGTGGCCTGTGGGCAAGTCACTTGCCCAATGGCACGTTGATGCCAGGAACAAATCCAAGGAGGAAAGCAATCCCAGATGTACCTTCAAGCACCCCTTGCTACACCCAGCGGAGCCAGAGAGATGACAACAGCTACTCCTGGATTTACCTTACACCGCAATTCTCACGGGACAGAACAAACACCCACAGCTCACACTGTGACCCACAGCAGGCTGGAATTTCACACTCCAAGCTGCCTCTCATGCTGGAGAACGACCCTTCGCATCTATCAGCGCAAACGGTTGCATGTGAGTCAACACAGCTCCTGTTTGCTGGCAGACGGCTGTTAATTTTTTCTTTTCTAAAGATAAATATATTTGCTAGGTCAAGGGTTTTGAGGCTTCCATTATGGACTGGTAAGTGAATTGGAAACTTTGTCTTCCCAAGCCCACAGCTGAATGGTTAAGTGCTGATGTTACGTGGGATTAATCTAGGTGTGTGTTTGGTCCAGGGGGCTGTCTCCATCCAAATGGATGTGATAAAGGCAGAGCCCCTTTCCTCTGCCCTCTCACCCAGCCTGGCACCTGACGCAACCGCACCATTAACCCTGTAGCTGGGCAGGTGGATCCCTGACTGGTACCCAGCCCTGAGCAGCCAACGGTGAGGAAGCACCATGACTCCAGGGCCCCTGGAATTAGGTTTTAACTTTGTTGCTCCATGGAGGTGGTTGTGAAAACATTAAGCTATGTATGTCAGTGGGAAACTGGATGACTCAGACAACCCAGCAGCTTTTTTTCTTGCTTTCCTCCTCTGTGATCCCCATTCATGCCTCGTATCATCTCTCCCTGCAAGAAGCCTAACGAACACTATAGGTTTCGGCTGCATTTCCCGATTTCTGTGACTCTCAATACAAGCAGCACAGTCAACCTCGCCACATTTTTTTCCACTCCCACACACCCAACAATAGGCCAGGTCAAGGCTCACTCACTGGCCCCAACCAAACCCCCCTTCCCAACGCAGCCACTCTTCAGCAACGCTGATCCCGGCCTGGCACAAGGGCATGAGAATGCAGCATGTGAGATACCACCCTGGGGAGCAGGGGCTGCTTTGGGCAGCTGCCAGCACCCCGCAGCGTGCTCAGCATTGATGGATTCACCCCGTGAGCACACAGGCTGCTGATCTGAGACCGCTGCAGGCACTCGGTGTATCGCTCACTGGCTTCTCCAGCTCCTTTGTGCACTAAATCCTGACTGGCTCACTGTTTATTGCCATAAGTAGGAGAAAGAATTTAGTGTAACTAGTAAAAGTCATGCTTTCAGTAGCAGCAGACAGATAGGGGCAAGGCTGGACAGGAAACCTTCGTGAATTACTGCCAAGAAGGGAGCCAAGTCTACTCCCAATTGTGGATTGAAGTTTTAGGACCGTTGCTCTCCTCTTGCAGCTCAGCATGTGGTACAATATGCTACCCAGCTGCTGGACTGGATCTCCTGCAATTGAAGCTGTTCAACCAGCAGAAAAATGCAAATCTCAATACTATTATAAGAACCTCTGCAAATTTTGTATCCTTCAATTTTTTCTGTATTAAAAAAATAGACAAATCTGTATGCAGTATAGAAGTGCAACTCCTTTCACTCTGCAAACAGCAGGATGAAAGCAGTCGCAAGATTTCTTCAAGTACTGCATATGCAAACTTGTTGAATTGGTGAGGCACATCCCTCTTTTCCAAGAACGCTGTAGACAAGCACGTAGGCAGCGCGGTACTTTACACTCACACCCCATCCTCCACCAGAACAGCTAAAAGCTCTTGGCAAGCCCTTGTCTGAACCTGGCATCCACAGCCCTGGTACCTGTCCGCGCAGCAAGACAATAATTCTCACAGGGCCACGAAGTCCCCGGTGACCGCACCGCCTTTGTCTCCTGGTTTCTAATCACTAAATCAAAACCTCCCACTCCAATGCTCCATCCAGCACAATGTACCACATCAGCGAAATTTGTTTACAGGACACAACGCTTCCTTTAGCAAAGCCTTCCTGGGGGCATTAAGTACATTAATTACCACACAAAACCAGAAATCACAGTTCAAACCTGTCAGCAGCTTCAGCGTGTTCCCAAACAACGAAAGCAGCAGGTTTTGTTCTGTGCTGGAGGCACTCGGAGATCTGGAACGCAATGCTCCCAGCTTTCCAGCTCTTTTCATGTTAAATATTAGTCTGCCAGCCCATTCTAGTACGCTGCCCCGTAGACATAAAAAAAATACAAAAAATTTCAAAAACTGACTAAATAATTTTAAAAATTAATTCTTTTTAAATTAAAAAAAAAAAATTTCAAAAAATCCCCCCCCCAACAAAACCTTATTTATAGTTCTGGGGTGGAGTGAGGACCAGACCCAGCGTATGTGGAGCGATGGGGACGCTGCGGGCCACAGACCGATCGCTTCACAGAGGTGCAAACTTCTCTCTGGGGGGGGCACCAAGTTGCCAGATGGGCTCCAGCCCCCACCCCCTAACGGTTTCCAATTAAATAACTAATCAAGTTTAGCAGAAAACCGTAGGCGAGCACCTGCGCGGCGCTCCCTTCAGGCTGGGGGTTACCGGTGAGGCGCGCAGCGGCGTGTGCCGCGGTGCCTGGAACCCCTCGCACCGAAACGCGGAGTAACCCCGCCGTAACGGCTACTCACAGCCACCTCACCGGCAGCGGAGCCTTCCAGCAGCCAAATACCATTTACACCGAGTGAGGCAAAGCCGGCCGGGCCGCCACCCCCCTGCGCGCCGCCGGAGCTACTCACAGAAGGAGGCGGCAGGGCCAAGGGCGCTCCCGGCGGGCCGGCCTCCCCTCAGAGCCGCGGGCAGCACCGCCCGGCGGGCCGGCCTCCCCTCCCCTCCCCTCCGAGCGGCGGGCAGCACCACCCGGCGGGCCAGCCTCCCCTCCCCTCCGAGCGGCGGGCAGCACCGCCCGGGCCGGGCCGGCCTCCCCTCCCCTCCGAGCGGCGGGCAACACCGCCCGGGCCGGCCCCCCCCCTCAGAGCGAGCGACCGCCCGCCCCAGCCCCGCCACCGCCCGGGGCAGCAGGTGGCACCCGGTGCCGCCCCGCGCCTGGCAGCCCGGCGGGCAGGGGCCGGGCGGCGGCGGGAAGCGGCGCCTCAGCGCGGCGGGGGAGGCGGGAACGGGGCTGCGCGGGCTCCGGGCAATCGAGGGGAGGGGGGACCCGCTCCCCTCAGGGGGTCCCGCCCGCCGCTCTGAGGAGAAGGCCGGGCCGGGCGGCGCTGCCCGCTGCTCTGAGGGGCGGGCCGGCCCGGGCGGAGCGGGGTAGGGGCCCGGCCGGAGCCCTTTGGTTCCGCGGCCGAGCGCGCAGGAGTGCCCGAAGCCCCCCGGGAGCGGCAGCCCCGGCCCCCTGCCCCGCCGGGCCCTGGGACATCGCAGCTGCAAACGGGACTGGCACACTGGTCAGTGGGAATGGCACACTTAAAAACGCGAAAAATCACATTTATAAACGGGAAAATCGCATATAAATGGGAAAAGTCACACTCGGAGGTGGGACTGTCACACAAATGGGAAAAATCACTCATAAGTGGGGAAAATCACACAAATAGGAACATCATACTCATAAGCATGATTTTCCCATTTACGAGTGGGAAACTCGCTCACAAATAGAAAAAAAATCACATTTATAAATGCGAATATCACACTCATAAGTGGGAATGTCACACAAATGGGTATATCACACAAATGGGAATAATCACACACATAAATGGGAAAATCACAGTATCACACCTGAATGGGAGTATCACACTTACAAAAGGGACCTGTACCCTGCCTGGGGCCTGATGCTGCTTCCACTGGAAACTGGGATACCGCGTTCACACACCGGCAGCCCCCAGCCCAGGCTCATTTCATGGTTTACAACCGCTGAGCTGCTGCACAGGAGATGTTTCCCCCCATCCTGCATCTCAACTTCCCCGTGTTCAACCAGAACCAGTGCTGCCATCTCCATTAAGCACCTTTAAACTTATGGATGAAACCTGCCTGTTACAAATTCCTCAACAGGGGCATCGTAACGGTCCATACACATCTGCAGTGGATTTCTTGGGATGACCAGAGTACATCACTCATGGCTACTAAGCTTTCATCGATGACTGATTTCACTACAGTGAAGGTTTGACTGTAAATGCATCTATAAATTATTGCTTTGTGTTGATTTAAACCTGTGAATCCTCTGATCAGACCTTGTTCGAGCTGGCATAGATTGTGCAGTAGGATAATGACTTCTTAACTTCTTTTCAAGACTTTTACAAGTAACAGTTAATCAGCTACCACCGCCGTGTGTAACAAGATGGGTTTATCTGCATGTTTCCCAATGCATTCATCAGAAGGGATTTCTGCTTGCTGCTGGGTTTGTAACATGCTGCTCCAGCACAACTCCTCTGTTCCTGCCTGTTGTGTGGGCAAAAAAGTCCAGGGTGAGGATCCAGGTGGGCATCCTTGATCTGGATTTTTGCTTGAGTTTGAAACCAGTAAAAGACAACCAGTGACACGAGCACAGAGTCCAGATCCTCTCCTATGTTTACAGCTTCTCTTTGGGGACAGCTCTAGGAAAGCTGGGGCTCCTGGCAAGATGAGTTTCAAATGCTTGGTTTGTGGCAGCTGGAGCAAGAGCAGTAAGGATTGCTGCAGGTCCCACACACACCTTCATGCAAGATGCCAGGCAATGACAGCAGGCAGCTTCTCACCAAACCCAGCAGCGAACAGTGCATCACGCCCTTGCAGCCTCCCCCAGCATTTAGCAGCAGCTCTCAGCACCATCCCTCCACATCAGCATCTCCCGCAGCTCCATGGGACTGAGCTTCCTCCAGCTCAGCCCTGAACCTCACCTTTCCCACCCTCCAGTAACCCAGAGGACACCAACTGGTCCCAACGCATGTGTGTCTGCAGCCCCAGAGCCCAAGTATCACAGCCACTGCGGAGCTCCAGCATTCCGAAAGCAAACGAGCTCGTTAATGAATCACGGGTGGACAGAGACAGGGTTTGGGGGAGAGGGAGCACCGCTTGTTATTGCTGGGTCTGCCTGAGGGAAGGATGGAAAGATGTAGAGGGCAAAAGATTTTTGTCTCACACTTGAAATATTTTCCAAGCTGAAGAAGCTACTCCGGACAGAAGCCAGCAAGCAGGTACCTTCCTTGTCCACCTTTAAATTAAGCCTTCAAAAGGAGGACCAGAACTTCCCCACCTCACAGCCTGGGGTTAGATAAGCAAACAGAAGAAAGAAATCAGGAGCTGGCTCCAAAAATGAAGAGCTCATTTAAAAATCACAAGATTTACAGGAAGTATCAATATTCACAGCGGTATTTCTTTCTAGTGTTTAAATCAACAGTTTCTCCTTTGCAGCCATGAAGGAAATTTTAAAAATGACCAAAAAGAAGGTAAGATTCTTAACACAATCATGTTTCTGCAGAAGCTGCTGCTTTAGAGAAAGCACCAACAACCCAGACGCACAAAAGATGGGGACCTCAAGAGACCTCATCCCAGCCTGCACAGGCAGCCTGCACAGAAGTTGGGATTGAAAATTAGGTGCTTCCTTACCTTGCAGCTCTCAGCGTTTTCCTGCAGGAAAAATGCTTCATTCTGAGCCACTCACAAGGCGGTGGTGGTGGAGTGCCCCTGACAGATCCCATGGGAGCAAAGAAGTCACGCCACAGCACTCCAAAGTGACCACGGTTCATACCCAGCTGGAGCCAGGCGGTTCCTCTGGCAGGACCCTTTCTTCCCATCAAGACCCAGTTATAAAAGCATTTCTGGTTTCCTTCACTTATGTACAGCAATTCAGTTATGTAAAGAAGCATGACACCTGATGCTACATCTCACTGCAAACATACAAAATCCCCTGACCTGGCTTGGGCCTGTGCTTTCTGCCCAGACGAGGAGCATTAGTATCTAAATGCAGCACTTGGCATCACTACACACTCTTTTTCAGTACAAAAAGAGACATACTGAAAGCAGAAGCTTCCATTAATTCCACTCAATCCACCATGTATTTTTGCATTTTGTAAAATAACAGATTGAAACTGAAACCACCTTATCCCAGTGATGCTGACAGCCCACCTGATGTAGCTGTGGAGGAGAAATACAAATACTGATCGGGTACACAAGTTTCGCCATGTAAAGCACTTTGGGAGCCACTGATAAAGATGCCATATATAAACTTAAGCTTGCCTTCATAAACCTAAAATTGCCCTGGTGCCAGTCACCTCAGTCCTTGCACCAACGACAAAGCAAGAGCCACACATTCCATTTTATAAGTTGGTGCTCAAGCCCTGAAGATAGTAAAGTCCAAACAAAACAGCACATTGCAGTAAAAAGACACATGTCCTACAGAAACATTTGTGTTTTCCTAACACAGGGCTCATTTCAGTTTGGTGTTCATGATGGACTGGTTTCTACACTGAACCCCAAGCTGAACCCCACAGAACAAAAACACAGAGGCTTTCTCACCAGAGCTTAAGATTTTCAAGATCCAATTATTTAGCAAAATCCTTTTTTTGTATAGCTACAAAGACGCACATTAGTCACTTCCAGCTAAATCCTTCTGCCTCGACCACACTAAGCCCCCATGCCGACACCACAGCTCCTTCAAACCACAGACTGAAATCTCAGTAAGGATTACTCACCATTCATCTTTTCAAGGGAACAAATTTAGTTTGATTGGTTTCTTAACAATTACTGCCTCATCCTGCATAAACAAGAAAGAACATGAGGCTCTCTTCTGGAAACAGGAGCAGTACTCCAGCTGCTTACCTTCCCTTGGTTGTATCCCTCTCGAGAGTAAAGGGGTTTCTTTCAACAGCGTGCACTCGTAAATTGGAAGTGGTACAAATACTTACATGTAAGTTGATAATAACTAGTAATAGTCCTAACTTAATGTAGATAGTACAAGAAAGGAGACACCAGCCACTGTGACTGTCAGGCAGCTCATGTGAAGGAATATGGGAAGAGGAAGAAGTTCTTATTTTCACCAAATCCCTTTCCTGATGTCTTTGTGAATTGTTGTGAAAACCAGAGCAGCGAGGTACATCATCAGCTCCCCTGTTCCTTCCTCCTTCTCCTACATCTGGATCTAGTGTAAGGTACAGCTAGATCCCAAGCAGTCCTAAGCGATGGTGTCTGCGCTGCCTGGCAGATCCCCAGCCTGGCACAGAGCCTACCGGGCAAGATAAGACTCTGCAAACGCTTTCCTGCCTATCTTTGCCATAAACCTTTCAGGGCATTTATGAGCCTATACGAATGCATGCAGCATGGCACACCCTTACAAAGCTGCCAGGCCTTAGAGGCTGGGTTTACCCACAGTTTGGGCTCTTACCTAATCTTGCTCCTCAGGAGCTGTTGGCTGCACTGATAAAGCCGAGATTCAATTCAAGGTGAGTTTTGGAAAGGAGCTGAAATTTTAAAGATACCCACACACACTCTGCCTCCCTTGTCACCATGGTCCACTATTTCCAGGGCAGCCTGCTGGCCATTTCAGCATCCCTTGAAGAGGGCTTTGTGGCCTTTCTTACCACCACCAAGGAAAAAATGAAGCTATCTTCAGCAGCCTGGTGAAATCGTGAACTGGACAATGTTGTGCATGTAGGAATTTCTTCCTAACAAGGTTCCAGAGCCTGGATGTCAACAGCTACTTACTGAAGACCACCTAATGCTGGTATTTAGCACTGCTAGTCTGATCACCGACTCTGGGTCATGGTAGCAGTTTTGGAGGGTTCAGCTGTTTCAAAAGCATTTCTTTCACTGTAATAACACCACATACAATATTTTATATTGGATCAAAGCTCAACACAATAGTAATTGTGGGAGAATTTGGGATTGTTTACCAGCACTGGGCTTCAGGCCTCTAATTTCTCCTTTTCTTTGCTCTGTTGCATCTGTTATTGATACTTCCATAGATGGAAAGAAGGATTCAGAGTTTAGACAGAAAAGGAGAGGGCTCAGAGACCAAGCGTAGCTCAGCTTCCTGGCTTGTAGAACTGGCATACCATACTGCAGCACACAAGCTTCTCAATCTTACTGTTCTGGAGGTCAAAGTAGTTTTTCATGGAAATAAAAACCAGAAAGAGTATTCTGCATAACTTTTGCTCAGCCGAGCTGTCAGAGTCTTCCGACATCAACCATTACGGGAATACTACAACTGCCTTTAGGTGTCATAGGGAGTCACACACAGAATGGATGAAATGAGATAGTGAATGATTCGGAGCACCAGGGAAAACCATAACACATACATGGCTGACACGGTGCTGTGCACAGCAGATACCACAAAGCTCACAGCGACAGCAGAACAAATGCAAATGCATAAGAAGTCACAGCTTTTTCCACCCATGTAGGCTAGAGAAGAATCTCCCTAAAGCAGAAGGAAGCCTGAGAAACTCCAGCTCTGTCCAGTGCCAGTATCCTCACTAATGCAGAGCAGTCTTTCTGGTGAGGACAAAACACAGGAGGCAGTGTGACTCCCTCCCCTCTCATCTCTTCAAATACTGCTGAAAAATAGTACCGAGCCTGCCAGCCATGAGAAGATAATGTTCTTTCCTTGCAGTAATCCAAGGCAGAGTTTGAGGCAGAATTCAAACCTCTGGATTCCCCCTGCTTTGTTCTAAACAAGTACGTTCCCTTTGCAGCAGGTATCTAAGGAAGGACAATTACATCCTCTCCTTTCTAGTAAAACACCCTTGGAGTTTCTGTATGAAGTATCATCTACATCAGAAAATTAAATATAGAGGGTCCTACTGGAATGAAACGGCACATAGCAAAACAAGCTAGAAGTAGCCCAGTATAATTGTTTCCAGGCATCACAATGTGCCAAGTACCCTTTCAACTACAAAAAAAAACCCACCTCAATTTATTAAGTGCCATCTCTGCTCCAATGCTGGAGAAAGGGTGTGAACATCTACAACGAAGCCAAATAAAAGCAAATGTATTTTCTAAAAGCCTATGTGGCAAAAGAAAGGGAGGGTATGTCTTTCCCCAAGTGCTTGCTTGGGAAGAAGTCCCTCACCAGGTCCTAAATTTATAGCCATTATAGCCATTATACTATTGGCTATAGTCATATACTAGGTGTATACATTATTATGCATAAAGGTCTGCTTTCAACATCGGTTATTCAGCTCACAGTTTATCAGCCACCAATCCTGACCTTACTACGTTGGCAGCGTTAGTGGAGGACCAAAGGAGATACTGCGATGCTCTAGAACAATCTGAATGAAGTCAATGAATGCTGGAGGACATACGTAACTCTCAACTACAAGCTACAGGCCCACTTTGCAGCCTTGCAAAAAAACATAAGGAAGTGACATAACCTAATAATGTGTTAAGTCTCACTGAATTTATACATCCAGCTTACGCTTCAAATTAGGTTTTGTACTCCTCCCGGATCACAAGGTCAGTTCACAGCACCACTGATTAAATTTGCGGTTTGCCTGCAATTAGAAGGGTAGAGAGGGGAGTGAATATACTGCAGCTGTCTTAGTAAGAAAAAAGAAGAGAGGACAGACATATTACAACAGATACCATGACCACTTAGAAATTCATTATTATTGAGTCTAGAATTGAATTATGAAATCAGGACCTCAGTGCTGTACATGTATCCACAGTCTCAAAACACCCTTACAACCCGTACCTGCAGGGGATGGAACTGAACTGCAGAGACGAAGCGACCTGCCCCAGCAGAAGAGAACATCCAAGCCTAGCTGCCCTCCCTAATCCCTGCTTGCAATGCCATGTTATTCAAACAGGAACACGGTCGCTGGCTATAGAGTCAGAAAGGATAGAGAATTTGTTATTTATATTTTGTGTAACACAGCAAAACAACAGGTTGCTGTAAGTAGCTTTCTCTCTGCCTCACCCTAGTACTGCTGACATCTGGGTTTCCGCTGATACTATAGTTGGAATACGCTTGCTTCACCAAGCAAATCAAACATTCCTTTCTGCAAGCCTTAACCTGTCAACATGTTAAAACGCAAGAGACCTTGTTCAGAAGAGGACTGTAAGACATTACTTAACATTTAAAATATGGCATGTTTTCTAGTGTGACTTAGCACAAATAGAGCTTCAAGATAAAACGTGTAAATAATCCAAGCACAAGATACCACCTATCGTTCCGTTAAGGTGGGTACAGTGATACCAACACATCTCTAGCCCCCGTCTGTAGGTGAAGGGTACAGAGACACTCAGGCACTGCACAAGCCTTCCTCAAGCTATGCAGCTGATGTTGGGAGACAACCCTGTAGTCTCACCCAGATTTCAGCTTGGTCAATAGCTACGGAGAAAAAGTTATTTTATCTTGCTCAGAACAAAGGTAAACAGCTGCTTAAGTACACGTTCCTCCAAGGTGTCCAGGATCACAATTCCCTCTCACCGACTTCAGCCTCACCATCCAGCTCCGCCGGTGGCTCTCAGCACGTCGGGCTGACCTTAGTGCATGCAGAACGGAGAATTCCCAGAGGAACATCCTGCAGGTGCCACGTAAGCTCACACGGGAACAAAGACTCCCAGATCCAGCCAGGTGTGCACCTCCTGCTCAGTTTGGTAAAGGAAATACTTCTGCATTTTTCTCCAAGGGAATGAGGCCTGGCTGCGGTCTCTTTCCACATTAAGTGCACACTGGACCATGAACCCCTCCTTGCAAGTTTTACACATTCAGTGGAGCAAGTAAACAAAACCTGGTAAGCCTAAGATTCATAAGATGATCTTCTGTTCTGGGCTAAAAAACATCAGTAATCCAAAGCCAGACAAAAATGGAAATATAACCTTTCAGGGAATAAATTAAGCAAGAGCCATTTTATGCATGAGGTCTTTCTGGGGGGAAGCAGCTCAGCAACAAGGTAGAGAGAGAATGAGCAGCAGTGATCACAGGATTGCAAAAACAGGCCCCATTCTTAGCTATTACAAAATAAAACCAAAGTAAAGTACCCCAGCACCTTTTTCTCCAGAATACACAGGCAGACTGCCCAAAACCCATACAATTTTTCAGCTGCTTCTCTAGAAGAATGCTTTAAAGGCATCTGGGATGTTTATTTATACAAAGTGCAAGCACAGAAAGGGCTAAGCTGGTGTCTCTGTGCAAGCCTACTTCTAAAAATAGCACTCCAGTTAACAGCAGGTCAGTGATTAACAGAAACCGGTTCTGACGGTCATTACTGAATGATCATGTGGAATAAATCAAGTAAAATGAATGAAATTCAAGTTTGCATGGGCAAGGAAGGCTCTGTCACCCCGGAGGTTATGGACTGAGTGAAAGTGGAGTAGAATCACTTCAGATATTGACCGATGGCCGAATTAAAGTTTCCTTTCTGTAAAGCCTCTGCTTCACCTCCTCCTTGCCCACCCACGTCACCCACCTGCGAGGAGCCAGGCACAGCCTCCCGCAGCAGCTGCACAACAGGGCCCCTAGGCACTGTCACAGAAACAAGGCACGGCTTCACACGCAGTCAAGGAATGTGATTTTGTAGCATTTTTAAATATCATTCAATTATATTGTGCCAATGTGCATTGGGAGAAGGGCAGACAGCTTCCCTCTACTGGCTAACAAAAAAACCCGTGGAAATTTGCCTTATCTGCGAAAGGGAAGTGTACCGGGTGGCACAGGCACATACAGTGCAACAAGCTGATGTTTTACAATTGTGTTGATCAATGCATGTGCATTTAATATAAAGTCTGACCGTTTCCTTTCCTGTGCAAATAGGTCTTCAGAGATTTTTTTGAAAATGTTATTTATTACAACAAAAACTTTACAGAGCTCAGTACTGCAACCCAAATGAGACATTCTCCCCCACAACAGCCTAAGCAGGTGTCAAACCCCCATGCAAAATTCCTGTGAGGTGAAAATCCAAGCAGAACCCTGCTGCAACAGGCACCCAAACCCACCATGAAAACCCTCTCAGCCCCTCCTTCAGCCCAGCCAAGATTTTTCTATTGAAATCCCCAAGATCTTCAGCATTACTTTTCCAATAATTTGCTTGTGGAAAACCATAAGCTACCTCAATTCACTCAATTGTTCACTCAATTGCACAAGCACACAACACCATTAGAAATCTTATATATTAAACTTGGGCCACTACAGAATACAGTTTAAAAAGCACGTGAATGGCACTGCATTGTTTTTATTTTAAGTGTCTTTACACAATGAAAGATGTTGGAATGCAAGTTGTTATACATTTTACACAAGATACATTGACAACATTGCTTGCTTGATTTGCCCTATAAAACTGTTTCTGAAGGTTTTCCACTTATTCCTACTTACAGCAACTTCTACAGTGGGGTAGAAATTAAACAATTAACAAAATATAAACACCACAGAAAATCCAAAATGGACTTCTGGAATTTTAAAAATACACAAGCCTGATGGACAACACAAGGGTTTTGTTTCTTCTTTTTTTCAGTAACATAGAACAGCGAGACAGAAGTCGGACTTTGAGTGATTTGAATACCTGAAGAGATACATAAATATCACACCTGTGGAGGAACGATGAACAAACCCCATTTTCCTACCTTTTCAATATATACTATTCCTGCCTCTGGAACAAGGACCTGCCTGCAGGATCCCATTTTGCATCTTGAAGCTGGTGGCAGGAAAGGATCACGAGCTGGCACAATATGAAGTTGAAAACTACCATGTCCATGCAAATTCATGACCATCGCTTTTTCTCTCTGCTGTCAATCAAGTGAAAACACTTTTGAAAATTCAATAAGCACATCATGTAGAACTGAAACACATTAAAATGAATTTGAAAAAGGCCAATTTCTGAATGATTTATATATATGAACATCAGCAGCCTGGTGCATTCACAAATAATTTTATTCTTTTAAATAGAAAAAAGAAGAATCTGTCTAGACTAAAAAAGATTGGTTATAAAATATCATAAAAGCATAGGAGCACGTGGCATACAGAGGCATATTTTCCTCCTACTAAAAACTCTTAACACAAGATCACAAAATTAAAGATCTATATTTTAAAAGATGCATCCTGGTCTCAAAAGTAGCAGATGCTCTATTAGACAGACAGGAGGCCACACAGAAAAAGTCTTCATGAGAAAGAGCAAACAAGGGCTGAAACTGCATAAAAACTGGCTAAGCCAGGCAACTGATTGCCTTAAAAAAAACCAGGAAACAGACTGGAGAAGTTTAGGAGCACAAGTTAAAAATTAACCCTATATGTTTTATCTCCTAACATAACTTAGTCATAACATAACAGTCACTGAATTTATTTATAAATGTAGGCCATCTCTGGGATTGTAGAGGAACAAACTTTACCATATTTTCAGAGAGGATCACAAACAACACATTCAATAGCTGAATCCATATTTCACTCTACATATTGTAATTCACTCCTGATTAGGTGTCAGTGCAAATGGTTGTACCTACCAGTGTATCACCACAGACAGCAGCAGTAATGCTGGCGACAGACTCTGAGTCTCTCTTCTTAGCGGTCTGTGGTTCTTCCTCCTGTATTCCTCTCTGTGTAGTTAGCAAAGCTACCTGAATTTAGCTCCATACGTGCATTTGTGCCTCATGTCAAATTAAAAACACATCCTTGGCATTTCTGAGGAAAGCAAAGATTAACCTTCACCTCCGAAGATTACTAGCTGGGAAGGAATCTTAGCATAAAAGATCACATTTCACTTGCATTTAACACTATGTTAACTGGAAGCTGTCGTACCAGTACAGGTCAGCTTTTAATTGCTATACAATGAACCTTCTTGAATCCAATCGTGACAGTAAGACATTAATTCAGCACTTGGTACATCACACTACACAATATAAAGAAAAGAGCAACATGTTAACAAGAAATTAACACACAACCAGACTTCCTATTTTTCACTATTTCAAGTCAGGTGGATTTGCTACACTCGGGGGACTAGTCCCTAAAATTAAAGTGCTTTCCAGAGCATTGGCATCCAAACTCTTGAACATGAGAGACAACTACAAGTAAAACCTGTTGTCGCTATACATAACATATAGCAGCAGTACAGACATCAACACATGTACCCATTAAGTATCTGCTTTTTGATACTATCTTGAGCGTCACACAATTTAACAGTGCATAGTACTCCCTACCTCCAGTGTACAATCAAATGCTTTAGATTCAATCAGTATTGTTGCAGGTGGTTCTGGACGCCTTGTCTGCATGATCTTCTGTTTGGGATTTTTTATTTCATCTTCCTCTTCTGTCTCACTTTCACAGACATGGACTACTACGCTAGGAGTCGATTCTGTTCCTGCATGAAGCTCGTACTTTTCCCCTGAAGAGCAGCAAACAAAAATTATGCCAAGTATATCCCCAAGGAAAAGCATTAAGCCACTTTATCTCAAAAACTCCTTAACACCTGCAGTAACACAACCAAATATTCATTTATTCTCATCTCATCTTTAATTTGCTCATCCCCCACACTTTACCAGAACTGTTAAATGCTTTAAAATAGCCCCTGTATCTGTTACACTGTACTGTGACTACAATCAATCTTTTAACTGGTATTTAAAGGAAGGGAAGGAGGGATATAAAGAACTATCATGAAACACTGAAGACATCAGGAAACAAGCAGCATAAAAATTTTTAAGTGATGTCCTTTGTGCTGTACATTTATATGACATTTGTAAATTAAAAGCTACAAAAGCATTTGAAAAGATTAAGCCTCCAGGTTCCCTGCTTTTCACAGAAAGCAAACAGCACGTTTCCTAGGAAGGCTCATAAAGAAGTCTGATGATTAAATGCAAAAAGTACATATTAGCATCCTTAATAACTGCAGCTGTCCATCTGCAAGAGACTGAACTTGTCATTCCTCTTCCGGTTTGTTAATTAATACCGAGACTATGACAAAATTTGATAAATGGATGTGATAAGAGCTACTACCACAAAATCCAGTTCTGTGCTATACTTTCAGTCAATTAACAAGTTAAGTAAAAAAAAAGTGATGGATCATTTTATTCAAGTAAGAAACATCACGTAAGAGAGACACATCTTCTCACAGAAAGAAAGTAGATAACTTCAAAAATAGCTATCATGGGTAAGTTATGCAACAAAAGCAGGTAAATATTCCTACCTGGTCCCAACTTGGAGACAGCACAAAGCAAGTCATAGTTTATCAGGGGAGTTGCATCTTCACTCTGTTTCCATCCAACCGGGGGAGATGCCGGTGGTGATATCAGGAACTGTTTAACAGGTTGTGGAGGAAGGAGGTAGGACTTGTCACCTATTTCACTGGATACCTGTACCTGACGACAAAAGCCAAGAGATACAGTATAAGATGACAAATATGCTCTTTTTATTTAGTCTGCTTCCCCAATAATGTACGCCCATTCTCTGTATTAGCAATGCTTAATTCCACCTAGCTTTAAAAATAATAGTACAGCTTTTGCCAGTTCTCTTGGTATGACACCGCAGAGAGATCCTGCAGTGAAGAAACTGGCCTATGCAAGTATTGACAACATAGTTGTATACGACATGTGCAAGCTGCTAATCCAACAAGAATATGCCTGTAAAGCACCTACTGTAATGAGATCTTTTGACCCACTTTCTTTCAGCACATTTGGTTTGTGTCACTACACAGTGACTGTTCCACAGCAATTACAACTTGGTAAGCTCATGCTGAAAAGCAAAACTCTTCCCTAAAAAATGAAGTTGTCAATGACTGACAGTAATACATCTCAGTGTAGAAGAATGAGTTGAAGGTAACTTCAAATATTTATCACAAATGAAACTCATGGGCAAACATAGAATAAAGAAACAGGGACACATGTAGGGCATCTTACTGTTCCATAATACCTGTGCAAAGTACAGCTTCAGCTTTTTTCCATTGAAGTCCGTTTCATGCAGTTCTATCCGTGCTCTCGCTGCTGCCTCTGGGTTGCTGAAGTTTATCCTTACTCTTCTAAAGCTTTTAAACAACTGGAATGTAACTCGATTGTCGTAGACAGTGAAAAGTGCTTCAAATCTTTCCTAGAGAGGAAACACAAAGATTCTCCAACCACAAAACGAACATTTTCACTTAATGAAAACACATTTTCCTTTCACCTTCCTCTCCCAAATCCCATTAATATCCTTAACGCCTAAGCCTGCACATTCCATCCTTCCCTCAGTTACCCCGACTTACAAACCCGCATTCAGTGTAGCACTGCTTTGTCTCACTATTTAAATCTGAATTCAAAGAGCGCACTAACATGAACAAACCTATAAAACTCTTAATACGCAAACTGCCACCTAGTGACACCTACTCCTAAGTGCAGATGTCAAGAAAACGTACTTACAACCTGACTTTCACCAAGGATCTCCAAAAATACTATGCAAATCAGTTTAGTTTATCTAATCTAAAATTTAAGAGATCTAATTTGCAGGTATTCCTTTTTTACCTAGCATGAATACACTAGGAAATCTCCTAGTATAAATTTTCATTCACTGTAAAAAGTCAGATTAAAAGCAACAGATAAAAAGTATGCAAGCAACCCCTTTTCAATTTTATTTACCATGTTCTGATAATACTCAGTTATTCTAAGAAGTCTACATATGAAAATAAGCAGAAAATGAATACTTTTGCATTAAGAGCGCTTCCCAATGACAACAGTTAATTTGCTTGATTCCAATAGACACTGATCTCTCTACAAAAATCCTGGTGATGCCTTCTTCCCTGTAAAAATAATACAGGATGAGGGGCTGTCATTTTAAATAGCGCTGAAAAAGTTTTCTGGATGATGCCCATGTTAGTCTTCACTAAGATATTATTTTTCTTGTGCAATTCTCTCCAATCTGTACAACATTCAAGTTCTTTATTAAATCAGAAAACCTGTTCCTTCTGCACA
Organism: Falco biarmicus; assembly: GCF_023638135.1. Taxonomy (NCBI): domain Eukaryota; kingdom Metazoa; phylum Chordata; class Aves; order Falconiformes; family Falconidae; genus Falco; species Falco biarmicus. The sequence goes on from NC_079290.1 coordinate 116,082,755, forward strand.
CTGGCCAAATTTTGCACTTGACAAATTGTACAAAACTGCAATCTAGTGGATCAACACTGCAATTGAAAATTATGAAGACAGTGTTCCAATCATAACATTACCCTCAAAAAGGTATCTAAGCAAGAAATAATATGTACTTTATCTGAATTTATCTATTTTGCAGATTGAAGTGAACTTGAAAAAAAAACACTTTTAGATGCCATGTAAAAGAATTACTGAGAGATGTATGCTGAGTTAGACATCTTAACAGTTTTTCTTGTAAACGTGCCGTGTATTTAACCTACAACACTTAAACGAAAGTGGAAACTGAATTGGATTCAACAACTTGACAGTCAATCAAACATGAACTGTTAAAGCAACGCTTTAACAAATCAGCAGTAAACCCAGAAATATAGCTAGAGAATGTAAAAAAATAGATCAAAGGATGAAGGCAGAAATAGAACGTGAGCAAAATGCTTCCTAAGAATTAAATATATAGATTTCAAATCAATAGTGTCTTTTTTGCCTTTTCTCCTCACCAGAATATTAATCATCACTCATTCATGTGAAGTCTCACAAATGGAAAAGCAAAGCATAGAATATTTGTGCCTACATACAGAACTAGGCAATTATTTTTTACAGTTGTGACTACTACAAAATCAGCGAAGAGGAAGGTAGAAGCAGACTATCAAAACCTAAGTGCTGCTAGCTTTGCTAGCATTACCAAATGAACTAAATGAACGTTGGGTAGCAAAACCATTATGTGCGACCGAAAAAAATTCCAGAACCAAACACTGACACCCCCCCCCCAAAAAAAAACCAAAACCCCAAAACCACCAGAAGTTTTCAAATCACTTTCTGTTTGTGCACAGGCAGCACAATTTCCATTCGTTTCATGAACTGTTTGCTGTGCATTCAGCCTTTAAAAGAAGATGTAGCCAGAAGTACATCAAGCCACTAAAATGTGTGTCCAGGGGCTGACTTAAGCTGCATTTCATAAAACAGGTAAAAATGGAATATATCAAAGCACCTCTATTCTTCTAAGCGATAGGAAGAAGCCTGAATAGTAAGCATGCAATTTGCAGATACAACGTATAATTCTGACTTATTCTAAACTAATGTCTTGGCTGTAACAATCAGCTTAGGTGAGCTTACTGACAGTACAATCAGTACGCTTTACGAACTGTATTTGAAATGAAATATTTTACATTTGTAGTTACATTTACAAGTGGTTTAACATGGCAATTGATGGTATCCCAGTATCATTAAAGAAAAAGCTAGCACATCTCACTTGATATACCTCATAGGCATGAGCATACTGTAGGAATACTTTCATGTAAAAAAGCAAAAGTGCATTAAAATGACAAAAATCACAGGTAGATAATGTGCAAACCAGTTTAGCAAGGCAACATTTCAAATGCAGACTTTCTATACCAGGCACACAGTGAACGACAGGGCACTGCTGTTTCTGTAGCATAAGTCCAGTGTATTATTTAATGCTCCATTGATTGACTGATGCTTTACTACCTTCTTCCAAGGGCTGTAACCACCGAAACAAATGGAGTGCTGTCCACTTTTGAAGTTTTTTGAACTAGAAACTGATCTTGTACAAATAGTAACAATTTAGATTAGTCATCAGCGAGTTAAAAATTTATACAGAAAGCAAGATGTCATCTTGCATTTTTTAAAATTAGATGACAAATGATTTACATACTCTTACCCACTCCCTGTTCTGTTTTTTTCCAGTAAAAACAGCGTTATTATACAAGGCTAGAAATTAACTCTTTACTGATGTACACAGGCTAGCAACAACTCATGCTCTTTGAAGGGAAGAATTTAACACAGGCATATAAGTAATGGCTAGTGAACTGTATTTCATCCTCTCTATACAAAACAGGAAAGAAAAAATAAAGCATTGCACCTGAAAATAAGCCACTAAAGACTCAATAGCCTTTTCTGACATCTGTCTTTCATACTGACAGGAATACAATTATAACAAACTGTAAGAACAACAGCTCTCACTATGTAATATCCTCCTCCTCCTCCTGCAAAAGATGTGTAAGCTGCTTTACGAACTGTTTACGTGACACCATGTGCACGTTCTCAAGCAACGACTGTTCCTTTTATTTTGAATATACAATATCAATTTGTCAGGGGCACTGGCTTAGGAATTCAGCTCACAGTAAATATTTGCAATATTGACCTATATTTCAGTACACAATTTAGCAACTCTGAGGCACAGAGCAGCATTTCCTACCTGACACCACACCTATCCCTCTGATGTTTAAACACTTTTCAACAAAAACATAGGCTTCGTAAACTGAAACTGAAAAAGCTGCAGACCAAAGCTTTCATCTCAGCCCCTCCTATTTTCCCTAACTCATGTAGTGTACATAATTATTCATGCTGCTCTTGGAAGCAAAGAAGTACAGATTTGACTGAATACCGATGTTAGCAAGCCAGAGAAGATTCATTTTATTATAAGGTCTTTACAAGCCACTTTCAAAGTGTTCCAGTGAGAACACACATCCTGCAAATTTGTAAGGCTCTTTTAAAAGAATCCTTGCCTTGAAATAAGATCTGAAGGCAAATCTACATGTTTATTTAAATCTGCCCTTAGATAAAGAGGAAAAAAAATAAAATCAGGGGAGTGTTTAATGGGAGAAGCACTGTGTGTCTATTAACAATTTCAAATGCCAGAAAAGTGTAGTATTATCTGTCCTTTGGTAACTGTACACATTCTGATCCGAGCTTACCAGGTAAATAGGCTGGGTTGGTTTTTCCCCCCTCCCAATTATAATATGCAGTAATATACTGAAAATCTAGATTAAATAAGTTCAATAACGATCTATACTTACAATACTATACTCCAAATATGCCTCTCTCTACCTTACCTTTTCTTCCTGTACCTCAAACACAGCTTCATGAACACTGCAAGCAAAGAGTGAGGTAGGCAAGTCACTTAAATCCATCATCTCTTCCAAATCATCTTCATTTTCTCCAAAAATCATCTGTTCTTCCTCTTCTTGATCGCTGCTGTAGAGGTCCGACTGGCTGTCGCTCCAGGACTTCATAGTATCTCTGAGCATCGTTCACCCAAAGGAACTCTTCGTTACGTTCCAGCTTCTAACAGGGGTCTGCCATCCCAGAAAACAAAACCAGAACAGACTGTGAAGACAACACGTGTTCTTGCTTTAACTGTTCTTTAAGGCAAATATTCTTTTTACATAAAGGAACAGAAATCAACATGAAACTTGTTCTCTCATCCACAAAACAGAGCGCTGTAACCTATTTCTGCAAGTGGGATACAGAGCCTGCTGTTCAAACTAGAAAAAGGAAGATAAAGTCACTCAGTCAAGTAAATAGCATTTCTCCTCCCTCTACTCTGACATAAGAACTACAGCATTGTTCTAGAAGCTTTTCTCCATGACATACTTTTCAGCTAATAGCAGCCTCTTATTTAATAACTTAAAAGCACTTCCCAAGTAATCAGAGCAGTCTTCTGATATTTGAAAAAGTATCTTTATTTCATCAATGAGAATACATGTATACAGCAAGCTGAAATCATCTGTCCAGAGCCTCTCCAAGCCAGTGGCAGATAAAGGAACAAGATCCCCTAATGTAAGGAGATTCTCTTCTCCTAAGCACTGGAGAATGCCTTCCCCATAGGTAGGAGAGTATCTATAGCCTTGAGTAAACATATCAAGGAAGAAAAAAAGAAATGCAAACAATCAAGAGACTAAATAAAATACTTTAGGCAATCTAGTTTTTACACAATAAAAAAAGATTATAATGGAGTGTACCTTTTGCCACCAGTCACTGCAGAAGTCACAAAAAGGTTAACACAGTACTGTATATTCTAATGTAAATGACTGAAAACATGTTAACTACTATACCTAGATTTGGAAAAGGTGTTAATTTGTGACTTAACACTAAAAAAAAAAAAAAGGTAAGTAAAGATATTGTTTCATTGGCAATGATCTCATTTGAATATTTGCTTAACTAGCTGATTCTTTTGAAGCAGTCACTGAGAAATCCCAATAACTGAAACTAATATAAATTTTAAAATGCATTAAAAAATGCATAATAAGTCCACGCTCACTCATGGGAAAAGGTTTAAGACAAGTTTTCTAATTAACAGCAGTCAAACACTCTCAACACTTTGTACTTAAGGAGAAATAGCCTGTGAAAATGAGAAAAAAAGCTCTAGTTCCTATTTTGAGTATTTACAAACTGCTTAGAGACACACGCAAGATGTGATGCTAAATTAAATGATTTAAATCGATGTCACCTCAGTGTGGACACATAAAAGCTGTCTGAGGCAATGTGCGCACACACACACATAACTGCACCAGCTCACTGCCATAACTCTAGTCAAACCATCACAAAGTTAAGCATAAACCTGGCTAAATTCTCCCAGTACACCAAGTTTCAAAATTTTCACAGGAAATGTTCCTCAGCAATCACAGAAAGAGGGATGTAAATGCAAAAAAAAAAATTATATAGCTAGTAGAAACTTAATTTTTTGTGCTTGCTAATTCATGCAAAAAGGAAAGAGAAAAGGAAACAAAAACACGCCAACACAGTAAAAACAAAAGCCACCATCTGGCTTGGCAGCACAGACTCCAAGAGAGTTCTGGGGTAACCAATCCAACATGCAACAAGACACAGACGCCTCCGATCAAGCCAAGAGAACTGAGAGCAACACACTAGCCTTATCGTGGGTTTGGTCCTACCCCCCCAAGCATCCCCATCAGAGAGTAGTATGGGTCACAGTAAGAAACACCTAACCCACATGACCACTCCAAACCCCTGGTTTTCCAACAAATCAAAGAATGAGGAGACTGGCAAACAAGGCAAACAAAACTAGCACAGAAAAAGGAGTTTGGAAATGCTGGCATGTAAATTCAAATACTTAAATTAATGGTGGGTAAGACTTAACAGTAAGATGGGAAGTAAGGTAACATCCAGATTGACAGAAAATTTGGTCAAATTGGCCACACTATGCAGAGCCTTAAAAAGTTCAGACTGTTTGAACCTCATACATGACAAAATGAAGTCAAAGCAGCAGACGGGAGGGAGACAAAAGCATCAAGAAGAAAGGAAAAGCATCAAAAACAGTGCACTGTTACTGTGACTTACATTGTGCCTGCGGTAGTACTCCTCTCTTAATTCTGTTAGTACTGGGGAATCAGACATCACAATTAAAATGAGAGAGAATATAATCCACAGAATATCAACCGAATCTACTCACCTCTGAAGTTGTTATCATCTGTTATGTCATTTAAAGAACTGCAATCTGCAGATTACCAACACCAAACACTGCAGTGACCACAGAGATGTTCCTCCGTTTGGTATGTTAGCACAGAGGAACAGGACTTCGGGAAAAAATGAGCAAAAAACTCGACAAAAAGAAGGCAGATCTGGGGTTTTACAAAAATAAGATGCCTGGACACTATTCCTGGGTAATATTCTGTACAATGTGACTTTGTATGGGCTCCTTGAATAGAAACTATCTTTTACACACCAATAAGATAGGCATGCAAATATCTGCTTAAAAATATAATAAAGCTGATACTGTTAAAAAGAGCAATCCAACTACTTTCCAGAACACCAACTTAAAAGATATCAAGAATGCATGGGGGGGGATAAAAAAAAAAAATCCTAGTTTTTCCTTCTTTTGCCAAATTTGCTTAAAGTAATTCCAAGAATTAAAATTAAATTCCAAGTTCCAGCTTGAGAAGGTTCTAAATCTGTTATTTTGTATTTTGGAAAAAAAAAAAAAAAAGAAGAAAAAAAAAAAAAGACATCCATGTTATTTCCATGCCTGTTTAGTTTAACAGAACAGGGCAATTTTGTAAATTAAAAGGTGATAACATACAAAAGCAGTAAAAGGGAAGAACGATAGCTAGGTCAACAATACTATTAAGAAAAGGTTCTTCTCAAATCAACTTAGGAATTGGAAAGGAAACAATAACAAGCAACTGAAGTGTGTTCAAATGCCAGAGCTCAGATTATCACAGAATTTCACACACACTGTACAAGAGGATGGGAAGAAAAAAGAAAGGAAAAAGCCAACCAAAAAGCTCCAAGATGTAGCTTCTTTCACAATTTAATTTATAGAACATTAAACAATTCAAGTAACCTATGAATTAGACGGAGATAAAGCAATGGCTGCAAGGTCACTATGATTTTCACCATGCACGAACTGGTCAGACATAACTGAAATTTTCTAGTTAGCATCTTAACATTACAGAAATTAAAACTTGCAGCCCCTGTATCTTTAGTCTTCTGTGTCAAATTAATTTCATCCAGTCCATGTGAAACAGGTGGTCAAGAACTATCATTGTCTAACTGTGTATTCCCACCTTCAAAATACACACAGATTTTAAAAAAACTACCAAGGCACAACTGCTCAGAAACAGAGCTGACAGCTCTGGTGATCCTGCACTGTAGGTCTGTTTTCTGTTGACCACAAAAGATCTTCCCTGTGGATCTTTTAGTGTGTAAATATCCTCGATATGAAGAAAATAGAGCTTTTTGCTTAACCGCAATTTGTGGTATTATGAAACATTACTGAATTCTGCATAGGCATGCATTGCTGCACAGAAGGGATGCTCTTCATGTTTGTAAAGAAGTTTAAGGATCCCAATGGAAAAACCACACAAACCTGTCTAGGCACACTGTATACTAGCTCAGCACACAGCAAACAGCCTCACTGGCTTCAAGTTTGGTTATATATGAATTCATCATTTTGTAACATTTAAATTCATCAAAAAAACATTTTACTGGAAGATATTTTCTGCTCTGTAAAAAGGCAGTGGGTCTCAAATGATGCGTGTAAATGATCCTGGAGAGCTGGGCAGTTTAAACCTCCCCATTACCATGAAGGAGATAATGTTCTTTTCTCAACTAATAACAAAAATTGAATTACCAGAAATCGTGTTGCTTTAGAGAGCGAGAGTAGGAACTTGTATGCTATTAAGCTGCAGAAGACAATGCAGTTACTCCCTTGAATTCCTGCAAACAGTCTGCAGGGAAAGCAATTTAATAGAAACAATCTTAGTCAAAGTTAAGGAAACATTTCAGCAACAAGATCATCAGTTCTGTGTAATTTATAGTCTGGTATTTATTGCTAGTATAAAAACAAAACCTGAAAAGCTTCTGTGGAGAGCACTGAACTATAGAAGCTACTTCAATTATGTTTGGGGTTTAAAAAATTTAAAAAATTTGAACTGTGATGCATTCTTAATCATAAACCTACATGGGTAATTCTATTTTTTTTAACAGATTACTTGTTTTTTCCTCCCACTTCACCCAAATCAGTATCAAAACACCAGGTTACTGAGCGATGCAAAAATATCCAATGGGTCCCCTGAAATAAGGGTGAGACAGGTAAGACTGATGTATGAACGTTAATTAAGAGGTACTGTTAGAAACAGTACTGTGAGAAGTGATATTTTAACAGATTATGTTGAACTATTTTATTGGGGGGGGGGTATTATTATTTATTAGAAAGCATCAAGCACTCCGAGCTTGACAGGTACACCGTTGCAATTATCAGTGCCACGGCCAAATGGTTCTGCCTTAGTCTCCCTTATGCAAAAAGGGAACTACTTCACTTGCCTCTTCCAAAAGGTGAGAAGTACCTGTTTATAAGATAGTCTGGTATGAATGGAAATACACAAATGTTAGCCGCTTATTACAACCAGCTAATTCTTACAGCAGTATTAACAGCAATAAACAATTCAAAATTCATCATGTAGACAACTGACAATACTTCTTAGCAAACTATTTGATCACTCACTCCTTCTTAGATTTTAGATTAAATGGCCTAATGCAGTAGGACTAAAAGGATCTCAAGAACTAAAGCCTCTTGGATAAGACCTTTTACTAACTCCTTTGTTCTCCTAAGAATTAATACCTCCTTGTCATTTGAATGCCAGCTGACAGGTACCTCCGAAACACTTAAAAGCAAACACTCAAAAGCAAACTCTTCAGCTGTGTATAAAGCTTAAGACCTTCAGAAATTTAGGAAAGCTGTGGGAACACAGTTTCTGCCACTGAGGGCACCTGACTTTGGCCACCCAGCTTCTGCCACCAAGGGCGCACGGCTTTGGCCACCCAGCTTCTGCTACTGAGGGCACCTGCCATAGGCCACCCAGCTTCTGGCACCCAGCTTTGGCCACCCGGCTTCTGCCACCGAGGGTGCCTGGCTTCTGCCACCGAGGGCACACGGCCTTGGCCACCCGGCTTCGGCCACTAAGGTCACCCAGCTTCGGCCACCCGGCTTCTGGCACTGTGGGCATCCGGCTTCTGGCACCCGGTTTTGGCCACTGAGGGCACCCAGCTTTGGCCGCCCGGCTTCGGCCACTGAGGGCACCCAGCTTTGGCCGCCCGGCTTCGGCCACTGAGGGCACCCAGCTTTGGCCGCCCGGCTTCGGCCACTGAGGGCACCCAGCTTTGGCCGCCCGGCTTCGGCCACTGAGGGCACCCAGCTTCAACCACCTAGCTTCTGCCACCGAGGGCACCCGGCTCCGGTCACCCAAGGCTTCAGCCGTGCACCAGACCACGGGTACCCACCGCACCGGGGGGGTCCGACCCCCACACGGCCCGGAGCCGCTCAGGCACTGCTGCCACACCAGCAGCTCCTCGCCCCGCCGCATCCCACCGCTCCGGAGCGCTTCCCGGGCACACACGGGCTGCAAACGGCAGGGCAATTTCCACAGAAAGTCAAATCCGCTCGGTGGAGTTTAGAAACTCAGGCTCAACGCTGCAAACCCGCAGAGGACTGGTCTACCCAAGGCAAGTTAACGGGCTGGGGTTAACACCCAAGTTCAGGGTTAATACCCCGCGTGATAAACACGAGGGTGGAGGTGGGGACCAACAACCCCAAACCTATATCCGCCCTCAGGAGCAACTGGTAAAGGAGAAAACTTCGCGGCCGCTCGGGCGGGACGGGCGGGCTCGGCCAGGCCTCACCGCCCCTCAGCCACCCGCCCGGCAGGCGGCGGGCGCTGCTCGACAGTGAGGGGCCGCGCCGCCTCACCTCAGGGACGGCTGAGGGGACGGGGAGCAACAGCTGGCTGGCGGCGGGGAGGGGGAGGGAGGGGAACGGGGGCGCTCACCGTCTTCCTCGGCGGGGATCCCCGCGGCAGCGAAGGGGAGCCGCGCCAGGGGCGGCAGCGGGAGCGCGCACTCCCCGCCGGGTCACCGTGCGGAGCGAGCGGCTGCGGGAAGGAATCGGCGAGGACGCGCCTGCGTGCGCGCCCCCTCGGCTCCGCATCGCCTCAGGGAGCCGCGGGGGGGGGGCGGGGGGCGGTGACCCGGATGGAGGGGGCGGGGCTCTGCGCATGCGCCAGCGCCGCGAGGCAGGCGGCCATCTCCTCACCGCCAGCGCCTCGGCTGAGGGGATGCGGGCCCGGCCCGGCCCCGCCGCCCGCCTCTTTCGGGGGCTTTCTGGGCCCATTCCGCCGCCCAGTAGCGTCCGGGGGTCTGCACAGCAAAGGGCACGGAGCTTAGGTGAGACAAAGGGTGTTTTACACGGCTAGATCCTTGGTGAGGTGACAGGCTCCCACTGTCTGAGGTGAGAGGCATCCACTGTCCGCCAGGCCTGGAGGAGAGGCTTCCAGTGGGAGCGGCAAAACTCGGGGAAATGTTATTCTAAAGCTACACATTACTCTAGGAACCACATCTGGAGAAACGGTTGGCTGCTGAGTTCCCGGCCAAGTATGACGGATGGACACCTCTTCCACAGTTTTAATTAACAGACTTGAAACACTGTTGGGAGACCCACCAGAGGAGCACCTCAGGGTGGCCCAGCAGGATGCTTGGGTGACGCTGAAGGTTAAAGTTCAAGGAAGACGTTCAAGGAGGACGCGGGACTGGCTCTGGGATGTGCTGCGATGCTCCGAGCCAGGCAGGTTTCTGCTGCCAAGGGCCCACGTATGCTCCTAGATAATGGCCAAAGTTAATCAGTTGTGCTTTGCAGTTGACCGTGGCCGGCAGACACGCTCAGGCAGTTGCCAGATGGGAACAGTGACAGTTTTCCTCATATTCTCTCAGAGTAAATCATGGCTTAATCCAGCAATGAAGTGATCTGAGACAGTGGTCATCTCAACTGTGTAGTAAATGAATGCTTGTATGCGTTTACATCTGAAGAAACCACAAACCAACATGCTTTTTTGGGTTGTATTCAGTTTTCTGCAAAAAGCACACAAAACTGCTCTGAATTTCAATGGCACAAATAACTTTGTTCAACAGTTTTGTCCTCACTTGAAAAACCAGAAGACAGGATTTCTGATGAAAATAATGACATTTCTGTGGTTGAAATGCTTTCTTCTAAAGTTCAGATACAGAAAAAAAAAGCAGCAAGTAATGCTAAGCTGGTCATCTTTACCAGGCTTGTAATTTGGTCCACAATGCAGACCTTTCCCTCCTAAAAGAACAGGGCATAGCAGGATTCACTTTTAGAAAGGTAAGATCAGTCTTACCTGTCCAGATAAGAGATTCTGCAATTTAGATGTAGTGCAAATTTAGGCTGTAATTGGTTAGTCTCAATTACCTTAGCCTTTTCTTGCTGCAATCACATGCTTTATTAATTCATGTTCTTCCTCCCTGGCCAGCAATATATTCTGCTTTAATACCATGAACTCCCAACATTTGTGTCCATTTCAGGGGCATTTTAAATACTCTTGTCTTTCATAATGACACCTCTTTGTAGCATGCATTCTTGTAGTTCTGACATCTGGCTTGATTGCCACCTCTTCGTATTAGCACTTAACACAGTTGTCTCTGAGGTAACACACTAAACCTTAAATGATGTATGTTAACAAAGTATTATCAATTTATCAGAAGCTCTGGACTTAGGTATGCTGCTTCCGGAAGAATTCAAGAAAGTGCTAGACGGTGTTTTAATACTCATGTCCAGGGACTTCCATGAAGTGCAGCTCTAACACCAAAGCAGATAAGGCTGTTTTTGTTTTGTTTTCCATTTGTGGTTTGGGACCCCAAGAGATACATATAATTAAGAGTATCCTGAGGGTTATCTTCTGCTTATCCCCCTGGACTAAAACCCATATGGTGAGCATTAATTAGGTTGGCAAGTATTCGATTAAGCTATGTTGCCAGTATTCTAAATTTATGACCGTCTGTATCTCTTAGTGGCATTGTTAGGAAATGCCCTTAAGCTGTCTACTCCTGCAATCAAAGACACGATATCCTGTATCTGAAGGATGACATCTCCTACAGCGTAGTGTTCCCAACTACTATTAGAGGTCTTCACTGTCTCAGAGAAGCACACTGTTGTCTCAATTTCAGTATGGAGTTGGCAGGCATGCAAAAATCATGAGTCAGACCACCAACAATATAATGTTTTTGTGATTTGTCTCATCATGCGTGTGCCCATCGTCGTCCGTCTGTCCCCCCACTCCTTTAGGCTATACTTAGATCACATTTACAAGCTCTTCTCTGAAATAGCAAATGCTAAGAATTTTTGGTTTTTGAAAGCCCTGTAAAACTAAGATTTTAAAGTAAATTGCATGACTCCTAAAGCTGACACCAAATACTTGGAGACTCATGTAAAAGTGCGAGCATTAGTAATGCTGCAGCCCCATGTAGCAATCTGCATTTCATTTACAAGTATCCTGTTAAGAAAAGACAGTTCTTTGAACTCACGTTGTACTTATGGTTGGAAACTAATTCTGCCTTAACTTCTCTCAAAACATTTATGGCTGATTAAAGCTATACCAAGAGTATGGAGCAGGCCAGAATTCTGTACGTTTTACCAAAATCTTTTATTAGGTTTCATTTCCAAAGGTCTCACCTAAAAGACAAATAGAATTAAATAGACATGCAACAGTGCTTATGAAAAATTGAGCCGTTATTCTTATAATCCAATACTGTAAAGCCTGATTTATTTACACATTTTAGGGTGAACAAGAGAACATTGTAGGCAAATCATTTTGTACATTCAACCAACACAGGAGCTGTATTCCACAGCATTAAATTACATGTAAGATACACACTGAGAATATATTAAGTGCTCTGGTGCATTGAAAAGCCACACAGCGTGGAGGCAATAGATGTCAGTTCACATTTGATAAAGCAGCTGGGAGATAAGAGAGTTGAGGAGCTATTCCACCAGCTTAGTAAAGGAGACAGCAGTCACTTTATTTTTGTGCATACTTTTTCAGCTCTTGATGCTGAAAAATGCTGCACATTTGGAAATCTAAGCATACTCTGCTCTTCACAGCACCCTGCCTCTCTCAGGATCAGCCCTAGATAAACTGGAATTTTGACACATACATGTTAAAGTGTGCTGTACACCAACAGATTATTTTTCACGCTGCAAGGACTAGAATGCGGCACAGGGCTCCTCTCCTTTACATCTTCATGTGCTGTTTAGCTGTAAATGTTTGCTGCAATCCTGGGCATGGCCATTGTCACCTCAGACTAACAAATATTCTGTAAAAAGGATAGACTTGAGGGTACAAATAGCTTCCTGTTTTCAGCTTGTAAACTCTGAACTAGAAGGGAGGTATGGAGTTTATTTCAATCCTGAGCTATACCCTCCCCCTGTTAGAAGACCACAGAAGTCCTACAATCATATTTAAACAGATGTTTAGCTTCTAGGGGCCCTGTTCATGCCTTCTCAGCAACAGAGGCAGCGGCTGCAAGACTGTGATGAAGAGCAGAAAATACAATCTTTTGGAAGCTAGGGAGAAAAAGCAGGAAAGGGGGAAGTGCCTAAAATACAAACACCCCCTGCATTTTAAAATTCAAGTATTGAACACAGGCAGCAAGCAGGAGCAAGGTGCAGTCTGGCAGTCCTTCTACTGTGCTTACAGTGCCTAACACAGGGGGAAAATGTGACCCTTACAACATCAGTGCATTGAGTTGAGACCTACAGCCCAAGGAGCACCTCAGGCTCTACCGATGTGGCACCACAGCATAATCAAAAATAGTGATTTATGTGCTGTAGAAACAGACATCACCTCCCTTGGAGTCCTTTGTCAGGAAGTTTCCACAAGCAACTCTCGCTGCAGGTAAAGGGAGCTGTCATCATTAAGTAGAACTATTTAAACACACAGACTGTAAATAAAACATGGTTATATAAAACTTTGGAGCAAGACTCTTGCCTTTAGAGTCTTTGAAAGAAAAGGGCCAAAACAGCATAATAATACATAAGCTCAGGTTATGGCTGGAGGAAATTTCACTCAGAGCAGAACACAGCCATGTGCTGACAACTGAGGGCTCTCTGACAAACAGAAAGGTCAGGCCAGAAGTCAGTCCGTGCTCAGGCTGCAAGGCTGTGGAGAATCTGGGCAGTTTACTGCAAAAAAAAATAAAAATCACTGAATCAGGCCAGAGAGCAGCCCCCAAAAGAGAAGTGCAAGCAAGGGCTCCACATCAGAGTAGCTCTCTACCCCCGGCAAAGCACTCTGTGCCTGTCTCTCATGATGTCAGGTCCTGCAATTAGCAGAAAAACCAGCTGTTTACTGGCTCCAAGTTTGTACACCAGTCAGCAGCAGCTTTTAAATACCTCCAAGAAACTAAGAACTGGGAAAACTGCATTCTGTTACACACAGGACCAACAAGTCAATAGTAAAACATTTAGGCCCTTCTGAATAATTATTTTATACCACAGCAACTTCTGTAATAATTAAACACAGAGAATATTGCCATGTAAAATGTATGCATGGTTTAGCACGGCTTGTTTTAAAACATTATGTTTCTGTGGTTTCAGAACTAATAGGTCAAACTATTGCCTCATTGATTAAAAGGAAAGAGATAAGAAAAGCCAGCATTCTTGTACCCTTCCCATTCAGCCTCCCCTGTAGTACTTTGTTTTGTATTGTTAATGAACAAAAGCTGCACATAAATTCACAAACAATCGATTACCGGGGATACAAAGCCAAAGGTAGTAAATCAGTGTCACTGCAACTGCAACAAGATTAATGTTCTGGCAGTATTAGCCCATTAACATTGTTATCTTACTTAAACACAAAAAGTACTGAGGGTAAAAGAAAAGCTGTTATTTCTTGAGGTTTCATAAGCTGGAGCATACAGGATGCCATTGATAAGATCTGGATTGTCAGACATGCCAAGTTGGTGAAGAAACTTCACATATAGGTACACGTGCAGGCACTAGGCATCTACTCTTTGCAGGGGCAGGGTGGGAGGTTATAATTTTTCTAAGCTGCAAAGCAATCTCAAGTATTTCCAAACTGAATTAGTTTTCATAGCTGGCAAGGCAAACATGCAGAAGAACAGATCTGTTGTCATATACAATAACAAGAATCTGGAATAACTATACATGATTCAGTGGAGTTCTTGAGAATTTTTGGTAGTGGAAACAGAAACTGGCCATGAGTCAATTAAACAAAAACCAAAAAACAAAACAACCCCCCAAAAAAACCAGAAAGCCATTGTTTCAAGTCCAAGATCCTCCCAAAATCCTCGGTATCAGAGTAACCACTTAAAAATGCACAGAACACAAGTACTATTCATTTCAAGTACAGTCCTCTAAGGTCCTGGAGACACTCCACTACCCATACACTCCAAGACAAACCAAGCAGAATTAAAATTCTGTTTCCCAGCAAAACAACAGCTTTTAGAGAAGATGTTGATATCAAAGTGCCAGTACAACTTGCGTATGCCAGTAAACTTCGTACTTTGTCCTTTCCACTTGACAAGTTCCCCCTGCCCCGCCTTGTCTCTATTCTCCCTTCGTATCAGCTTCTAGCCATCTCTTGGAAGCTGGAAGGATAAATATCACGAGTACACAGTGCTCCATTATTCTTACAGTCCGCACTGAGTGCTGGACTTTGCACACTTCTTTTTAGTTCTTAGGTCATTCACAGTATTAGACTAGTATCTTTTTTTTTGCGTTTTTTAAAAGAAAAAAAAAAAAAAAAGAGGCAGGGGAGCATGGGACTACACGGGATACCCAGCCTACAACAGCTAGACTGAGCTTTTCAACTAAGGAATGTCAACACCTTTAAGCATTTAAGACCACTAAACGAAGTTGGAAATCCTGCCTCAACCAGGAAGAAAACTGATATAGAATTAGGACCTCATCAAGAACTACAAAAAATTCCCACCAGATACCAGTCATGTTACTATTCTCATTTCTCCTTGTTCTTGTACTATACAGTGTTCCCTCTGCATCATTTAATCCAGCCTGAAGCTCCTGCTATGTAACCAGAAAACAGACAAATAATCCTTGTTCTAAGCTGCCATATAATCCAGTGGTGCTATAATAACAATTCACATACTCAGTGCATATGTTCAACACCTGCCAAAGAATTTTGTACAGGAAGTGTTCCAAGATTCATGTTTTGAAGGAATAAAGTAGCTTGCTTACTCTAACCAGTTCTGCTGCTCTAAAGACACTCGGTATTCATGCTTGAAACAATTACATTTTATTGCAATGTTAAGGTAGTTTGGTGGTCACGCTAGAGACGTGAGGATTTACAACTTTTTTGGAAATCTGTCACAGTCTCTATATATGAAAGATTAAATCCTGCCTTCCTCCCTCTGTGAGCAACTCCTGAAAACTTCTATTTGGAGATAAACCCACTCCCAGCAGGACTAAAAATTGCACAGTCACGTCTCTTCCCACGGCTCTGTGTTTTCACAGCATCCGCTATCTCATCAGTTTCATACTGCCGTGATGCTGCACTCACCATTTCATGCTTCCAGATGGCAGCCTTCAATGGAGAACTGTGATTTACTTCTCACTAAGATGAATGCTTTCAAGTTCACAGCTAGAGAGTTGTTTATTTTAATAATCAGCCCTGAAAGTTAAGCTCGAGATGAGCTTTAAACTATATCAAGGTTGGTTTTACACTTGCTTATATTTTAATGGGTAAATAAATAAAGGTCATACTTCTGACGATTCAAATCAGTTCTTTAAAGGTCACTCACTCCTTTTTGCTGTGCTCCAGCACCCTGTAGGGTGGAGCAGAAACTCCTTTGGAACCATGCTGCTCCTGCACAATCGGCAGTGTAGCTGGAGTATAGATTTCCGGCATGTTGTCATTGTTCTCTAGGGCACCGTAGGAAAAAGAAGCTTTGAGGTCAGGCTGAACTGCAATCCCTTTATCGTGCATGTTCTGCATGCCTGAAAAGAGCAAAGACAGAGATTAAATGCTTCAGAACAAAAGTACATTCTTCCTGCACTCTTAAATCAGAAAATTATAAAGACTTAGTGTTCATGATATGTGGCTCATCAGTTCCTGGAGCATTAAATGAAAGACATAATGTTTTTCTGCTTGGCACTAAAGCAACTGATGGAGAAATAAGCTTCAAGTGAATGAGAGATGGCAGTCAGTTATTTATCAAGTGCTGCATATCTTTTATGCGGCTCACCAGAGAGTTTAGCTGTACTTTCCAAAAGAAATTTCTGCTCCCTCTGGCAACATATCTCAGCCTTTCCCAACAATCAATTCTTCCCGCTAGATGAAGACCAAGCCCAGTCCCAAGTGTACGCTCAAAGCTAGTTTGTCTTCCCAGATAGCAGCCAACTGGACAAGGCTGTTCTGATAAAATATGGCATTAGGTGTCAGAGGACCCAGCACAAGTGGCATCTAAGTGGCACATCACTTCTCTGCTCTACGCAAAACATGCACATACCCCTCACATGGCACAAACAAACAAGAGAAGAAAAAACCAGAAAACAAGACAGCCACCTGATATATCCAGACACTTGCAGAACCTAAAGCTTGAGATTTCGTTGTGAAGCCTAACATTTAAGAGAGAAAGAGTGATAAACCACTGTATTTTTACCGTTACCTGGCATAGCATCCATTGATATGTACGGTTCAAATGGGATAGACTTCTTCCTATTTCTTGTGATCAGGAAGACACCTAGAAATGCTATGAGGCATCTGAGAGAGAAAAGAAGATCTACTGAGATAACTGTGAAAAGGGAAAAGAAAAAGAGAGCAATATTGCATGCTGCTTCTTCCAAGTGCCTGTCTTGTAGCACCACAAAGAATTACTCAGAACTGAAAGTGAAAGAACTGTGAAGTCAGAATTACAGGGAACTGTCCCAACTGAATAACCCTCTTCAACAGTATTGAAATCCACCTAGCAATCAGAACAATTTCACCTTTTCTGTATCAAAATGCAGGCAACGGTCTTCACATTAATTAATTACCTTTGACTAACTAAAGGGGAAAGGAAACATATCAAAATTTGGTTTTCTTTGATGAAACTCCAGGATTTAGCAGCCTGACCTTTGAAAGGTTTCCCATAGGTAAACAAACTAACAACTGTTAATCTTGATCTTTACAGTACATTGACAGAGAAAGGGGCAGTTCATAACATTAATCTCCCAATTGTTGTTTTTCTTCTGTACTAATCTGAAAGGCATTTCAGAATGTCCCAATTATGGAGAGCTAATCACATCAAGACACTGTACTAAGAGTAAATACTGAGTTACACAGCAAATGTTTTACTGATCATATCTTCACTGTGAGAGTGCCCATGCCCTCAGAAATAGGACTCCAGAAGTCCAGTCACAGTTCAGTGAAGCTCAGTGCAAAACCTGAAATAAGATTCCCTAGAGGCAGCTTCTTTTAGTTATTGTGCAATTCTTCTAGATTCATGAGCAGGTAGCTTGAAAAACAGCCTATATGCTTCAACAGCCAAGCTGATCTCCAGTGGGGTCAGTAAAGGATTTAGTGTTTAATGTTGTACAATTATGCATAACCTAGTGTTACACGGTTCCTCTAGAGCATCCATCATCATTCTGACAAGATCCTGAGAGCTATGGGCCATTGTCTGCTCTAACAAAGAAGGTGCTTTCAATTTGTCCTCCTCTCCAAGACAGTATGTACCTCCAAAACATACGTGGATAGATACATACATACTTTTTTTTTAAATTATTTTAGTCATATGAAGAAATACTTTCCAGTTTTCTATCAAGGAAATTTAAACACTTACCCAAGCGCAAACATACATATATGCAGAACATCCTCACCGGTGAAATCCAAGTAAAAAGTTGCTCCTTTAAAAGAAAATAATTCATTACATCTTCCTTCCCAGCTTACTTGAGCAATTAGTGCTACATCTCCAGCACTAGTCACTCCAGAAACCAAATCATGTAAGATTTCTATTTTTATAGTCAGCACCTTTGGGTTTTTTTATGATCTTAAAATAGGAAAAGGTGGCCTGATTTCTACTTTAACACAATTTATTGACAAATCTTTTAGAATTTCACTACCAAAATAGCGATACCAGTGTAACTAATACAGATGCAAGCAGCACAGCAATTAGCACAAATCTTTCCATACTGGGATAGGGGATTGCGAAGGAAATATTGCTGGACTGTATTTCTGAAGTCTCATGACAAACCAAATCAAATCTCTCTAACCTCAACAGGATACAAACTCTTGGCCCCAAACAAGCATATACAGCTCAAACCTGTACGATCCCAAGTGTCCTTGGTGCCCTGGATGTCAAAAGGACACACATTCTGGCTTCTACTCTTTACATTTCTAATTGAAGTAAAGTAAATAAACTGATAAATCTGAGAGCAGCGTACGGTTTGGAATGCAACTGAAAATAAACATTCACCAAAGAGTAGGCCATTCTCTCTCATGACACTGACGAAGAGCATTAAAAGGCTATGTGTAATTTACGGGGGAAGCTATTGCCCTTATATATCTAAAAAAGCATTACTGTTTACACAGACAGTGCATTGGCTTGACAGTGATGGGTACTTTCTCGAATGTTGGGGTTTTGGTTGGTTTGTTTGTTTTCCTCAGTTTTGCTCATATGTCTAAGTGGGGAGAAGAAAACCTTAAGAAGGCTGCTTGGCAGGGTTGAAGCCTCAGGCGTTTAAAATGCTCATCTTTGTTCATGCAGACAAAGCTTTTCCTATGTGGGCAAGGGCTGAAAGTGGAGTAAACTGTTCAGAAAGAAAAAAGTGCCTATAAAAAGGCTGTGAGCAGCTGCATTCTAGATACAATGCAAACACTACTATCAGGCAGAAAATTGTAACAACTTTGTACAGAGGAAGCAAATACATTTCTACACTGTATCACATGCGTTTTAACAAAAGCTGCGTATTCAAGTTGCACCTCTAAGATCATACATCACCCTCTTTACAGGCTAGCATGGTATGAGTAATACAGTCTCAAACGTAAGTACCCATGTGCTTTAAACAAAATGACAGAACTTAACAGAACATTTTAACGCAGTCTAATGGGATGATTCACATTTTCGGGAGGAAAAAATGTAACAAAGCCAGCTGCAGAAGACAGATGACAAGAAAATACAAGTCATCATCTTCCTGAGTATTCACCTCCCTCATCCATAAGCAAGGATCATTTTCCAAAATCTTTCGCCCTTCTTTTAGAAAGGACCAACACACTGTTACCTGCTGTGATTGCTACTGTTGTGGACAGGATATAGCCGATGCTGGCAATCTGAGATGAGTCATACAGCTGTGATGCTTGAGCTAAAAACCTGCAATACAATGACAGACAACAGGGGTTGATTTGGGAAGGATACTCAAACTGTACAGCACTTACCAGGGACTATTACAGGTCTCCTTTTTGGAAACACCTTTCAAAAGCAATGCATACATTTTAGAAATTTATTCTCTTTCTCACTAAACCTGCAGCATCCCTTGGAATTCATATAAATGATAGAAGAGTAAGCCTTATGGCTGTACTGACTAAAAGCAATGGAATTACTGCCATGACCTTAGGGCCAGAATGTCACTCATGTTTTGAATAGCTTTTCATCCCTGCCGCTACCAGCTTTTTATGTTACGGCAAGTACAGATATAAAAAACCAAAGACACATCGTCAACAACACTGATTCTGCACTTTGGTTTTACCCAGTGCACAGATACTGTATTTGATTTGCTGCTATTTCATTCCTAACATTGTTTTGCAAATACTTGAATGATGTACAAATCTGGGATTAAAACTACTGGCAGTGTCACTACATGGAAAAGCAAAGACCACCACTATCCCAGGCTCCTGTGACATGGATTTGAGGACAGGTCACTGAAGGAAATGGATAATTCTTCTCCTAAAATTTAATCAGCATTCTTGGAACGGATAACAAAGTGTCTATTATTTACTGACCCACTAAAACCAGCGCAATTATAGACAAAAAGAGAGTGAATATCTTACGTTGCTTGAAAGATCGCTGTCGCAATCATGCACACCAACATGATATAAAATATGGGGTAGTCGAGTTGTAAGTTTCCTTGTATCGAGACAACAATCATGCCTGCCACAGCCTTCACAGTCACAACAGTCATGGAACCTGTAAATGTTTACCAGGATTCAGCTGAAGCACTGATACATGCTCAGAGGGACAGGAACACTGCATGTTCGCTCTATATGTGACAGGTAACTGCAAACAAAACCAAGATCTACAAGAACTTGAACTCTTTTTGCCAGCCAGGCCAAACAAGGGATGCAAACTACCTATTTTATCACTGACTCCACCAGTTTTATTCCCGATGACTTCACAGCAACCTTCAATAAATCACCTAACCTTTCTGTCTCACTGTTCCCTTGTCTACAGGACTAAGAGCATTTACTGTTTTTTTTGTTTGGCTGGTTGTTGGTTTTTTTAAAGTGTTTAAACAGCGTTGCACAATCACATGATGGAAGGATACAAATTTTAATTTCTGATGCCATATTGGCCTGGTTAATAAAGCTAAGCTTTCAAAACAAGAATCAGAAAGAGCCTATTTCCTTTCCATTTCTTGAAAGCACAAGTCAGGACCATTCAGAATTAGGACAGCTGCTTTGCCTGCAATTCGTGCAGCCTCTGAGGCATCAGTTACTGACACCCAGCCCCAAACAGTTAAAAGAAAAAAAGAAGAGAAAGAAAAAAGAAAAAAAGAAAAAAAAGAGACTGCACTAACTGAAGCTGCATAAATAGCAAAAATAGAGGACTGCAACATAGATTCAACAGCACGTCAGACTGCATCACTGCCTTGCTATTATTTACTCTTTCTAAAGATTAAACTGATCACAGTTTATTAAAAAAACCAGACTTATATGGGAAAAGGTACAAGAGAAATCCTGGCTTTTCCAAAGTCACTATAAGATCCCACTGTAGGCTATGAGGCTATCAAAAGCATCACGTGACCCCAAGGCCAGAAGTTCTCCCAATTTAAGTAGGGACAGACTGGCATGGCAGGGTAGTGATCATTTCTTTAGCCACACAGCAAATATTCCCAGAGACAGTAAGATTCTTGTAGATCAAGTCTTCTCTTTCATCCACTGCATCAGCCTTCCTTAGCCATGGAATAGATAAGATAGCATACCACGCTTTGCATGCACAGATTAAAATTAAGAACACTAATAAATAACTTGCACTTTCTGTATGTGGCAGATTATTCATCCTTATGGGAAATAAGTCTTAATTGTTCAACAGTCACTTGCAAAGATCCTAAACTTCACTGCAAGATATTAGCTTCATCTAATGTGTAGTAGTTTTCTGGAGCAGACTAGTGCATTTTATGATTTTAATTAGATGAATATAATTCCCTATATGCCATAGATGCTGTGGTTTACTGTAGTTTACTGTTATAAGCCAGAGTTAGAAGATCTTACAAGTTTATATCAACTTACCTAGCAAAGCTACCAGCAGGAGAATAACTACAATGTAGTTTGCATTTTTCTCCTTGTAAAAATATAGTAGCAGGCAGAATACGATGATCTCCACAAGCTAAGAAAGACAGAAAAGAGAATATAAAAAAATGCAGGCTATATGGGGTTTGCAGTAAACAGAAACATTGAGCCAGTCAAACATTAGAATTACATAAAAGGGCAAATCAAACGACACGAGGATCCCACACAATTATAGATGAAATTTAACATGATCCTAAATTCTAATTAGATGAGATATTCAATAGCTTCTTGCAGAACAGGAAACATGGGACACTATAAAACATGGGACATTATATTCATGGTGAAGCAGATCATCAAATAATCCTGACTGAATATTCACATCAGAGGTCTCAGCCTTCTTTCTGTAATGAGGTTCTGTAAGTGATCCCTGGAGCACACATCTTATTTAATGTCCCAACTTATCTCCATTAAAAAATGAGAGATTTCATTAGATTTTTCAATGATTGATTGATGGCTCCAGAGAAAGTCAGTCAAGAAAAAGCCCAGATGCAAGCACAGTATTCAGACACCTCCGGAGCAGTTGCTCTCAGCTGCCATCAGTACTACTGCTACAGGCTGAAGCTGACAGGTCAGGAGAGAACAAGCTGCTCTAAAACTTTTCAGTTAAAACATATTGAAGTCCTAACAGAATCAATCAGAGACAGAATGGGAGAGTTCCAAATTGTGCATGCATGTGTCTATGTGCAATGTGGAACTGACACCAGGAAAAGATGGCATAGGTTCATTAGCAAGTCCAAGGAATATTTGGTAGTAACCATAAGGAAAAATAATGCTTGAAATTAAACTCTCAGTCAGGCATATAGCAGAAAACAGTCCCATATTTTATGGGCCATCTTACCATGTACAACAGAAATGGCCAGCTCACTAAATGCCTAGTGATATTTTCTCCTGTCATCTTCTCATGACTATTAGGTCCAAATGTTATCAGCAGGTAAGTTCCAACAATTGCCAAACCACAGCCTACAAAGGACAAAACATAGCGCCCTTCGGCAACCAAAGGACAAACAAGAAAAAAAAAAAAAAAAAAAGAGAGGACAAAGTTAGTGGGTTAGTGTGGATGCATGGAATTAACATTGCACATGCACAATGATCATTAATGACATCATGCATATTCCTCTGGATGACTCATTCCTCTGCCCTTCATGCCCCACTTTCAAAATATTATAACCAAAAAAAACCTAGGCAATGCGCATGCTGGGAGGTGAGGAAAAAAAAGCTCATACCAGGTAGTATCTGCTAAACAAACAGGAACTACAAGACCTGTAATCTGGGGCTTATCCTGCCTGGCAATGCCCACAGCCCGTTTTCTAAGAAATACAAGAATTCATGCCTCAGTTCCACAAACACTTGCGCATGTATGAAATCCAGCTGACTCAGTTGTGCCTACACTACTGCAGAGTCAAGGCCCTACGCTGCAGCTTCAGCCTAGAGAACCATAATTCGCAAATCCTGCAAACAAACACCATTCCCATGTATTTCTAAAATCTGTGAGATTTAGGTGATTTGGCACAAGTCAGAAAAAAACAAAGCAATCCTTTTTTAACAAACAGTGGATAAGATGACGCATTTCTGCAAAGAGGTACTATAGTTAATGGAGATCTTGTCATCCCTCTAATTATGATTCTTGAGGGGCTGTGCTGCGTGTTGAATGGCTTGTAAACAAAGAGGATAAATGAAAAGGAACTGTGGAACTTACTCAAAAAATCCTTGGGCTTCCATTTTTCTTTAATAAATATAATTCCTATGATTGCACTGGCTATAAAAAAAAAAAAGGAGAGAGAAACAGTGAGTTATGCATCAGGCTAATGATCAGCAATCTCACACAGGAACGCACGCAGGCTTGTACAGCTGTTGTCTCTCTCCCCCTTACCTATAACAGACACTGCACTGAGTGGCACAATCAGTGAAAGAGGAGCAAAGGCGTAGGAGGAAAACACTCCCAGTTCTCCCAGCACCAGCAGAAACAGTCCACACCACCACGTCTTGGTTTTGAAGTAGGCTCGGGGGTCTTTGGAACCTGCCAGCCGGATGTGGCTGTATTTCTAGAAAAGAAAATAAAGGCAGCGCAGCTTTGGCATGCTCAACGCTTTTTAATGCAGGATGCCTAAGGCAGGGTGAATATTTGCTTCATGATACTCACCTGGAGGTTGAGTGCAATACTGATAACAAGATGCCCAAAAATAGCTAGTAATGCACCAATCAAGTTCTCCTGTAAAAACAAAAGTCAACACACCAGTATTAAATTTAGCCACCAGACCCTGAAGGAAGCTGGAGCTTTTTGCACAGTCTGGATGAGGGCAAATGGTTCCAAGGTCACCCGTCAGTAAAATCTCTGTTTATCTTCCTCCCTTTCTACCTGATCTAGGGCAATTCAGGTAAGTTCCCTGTGGCTATGTTCCAAATCTGTGAAACTCAGGTGAAAGACAACCTTTCCTTAACAGATACTTTCTACAAGAGACTTAAATGAGTGTGCATATATATGCATTCTTTGCAGTTTCTCAGAGGGGAAGAAGATAAAGCAAAACACAACAACCCATTCACTCATTTCTCCCTTTGAAAAACTCTTTGTGAGGATGTTTGTTGCCCTGAAATTCAGCAGAGTATGGATCAGGGACCTC
Source organism: Falco biarmicus (assembly GCF_023638135.1). Classification (NCBI taxonomy): domain Eukaryota; kingdom Metazoa; phylum Chordata; class Aves; order Falconiformes; family Falconidae; genus Falco; species Falco biarmicus. The sequence goes on from NC_079290.1 coordinate 116,107,026, forward strand.
TGCATTCTGCAGCTCACATCTTAAGAGATATTCTGCTCTTCTCCACTTATATCATCTGCTGGTTCAGTAGGTAGTTTAGGCCATTTAATGAGGCAACCCAATTATCACAGATTTTATGCTGCTTTCTGTATGAACCAGTTATTCCAAAATAATGGGCAACTGGTAGCAGCTCCTAGCAAGCTCTCAACCCCTTCTACATTAGCATGCCCAGCAACGTGATAATTCTCACGGTCTAAAGACAGAATTTGAAATAAAAAAGAATGTAAAGCAGTCTGAGTCACAAAGGAAAAGTACATTAGGAGTAAACAGAAGAGCCTAAGGCTAAGCGAGGCCATTTATTGTTTGTGTTCTTCGAACAACTGTGTAAATCTCATTAGATGTCATTAGCACTTTTCATTTTGGTGCTGGCCTCCAAGTCTAGTACTTACTTTGATTGATTTGGGATAACTGAGCTCACATTCGTATTCCTCCCTTAACAGTAAATATACTATTTATGATTTTCTTATACACAGTAAGGCAGGAACTTTAAGATTTCAAGTTCTTATCAGTGGAGCAAAAATCTCTTTTATTGGGATGTATGAAAATAAGATTCACTCAAATGGCTTCTTTCAAAAGCACCTGAGAGATCTTCCTACAAGTAAAGTTGGCAGAAAAACATCACTGGGTGATTACAGATGTTGGCAGAGAAGCTCAGGCACAGTTTACTGGTTCAGCAACTGGACGTCAGTTTAGAGGACATGGAGCAGATGGTGCCACAGCTGAAAAGCCCCCAAATGCAGCGCAGGTTTGGGATCAGCTTCTGGACTCTGAAAGCCTGCAAGCCAACATCAGTCAGGTCAACTTTTACAGTGCACCTATAAAAGGACTGCAGCCTCAGCAAAGTACTTTTTCCAGTGAAAAAAAAAGCCCTTCTTGCTGTGAATTTCTGAGCACTTTCAGAATCAGGGATTCAGAAGAAATTGATTTGGGAGCAGATCTGTTCCCAGCTGGAGAATAAGGAAGGACTACAGCAGCACATCCCATCTCAACTGCAGGCTCGGCATTGGCTATGGGTTGACCCACGTGAAATTCAAGCACTTGAATCTACAGCAGACCAGAACATCTGATCACCATTACTAATGTATGGGTTAGTCTGAAAAGGCACCTAGCAGAATTTATTGCACCTAACCACCCTCAGACATCCACAGCTTTTAACTGCCAGCCCTTTCTTCACTTTTTCTAGCTCTTCAAGACACAGAATTTCTCTCATTGCTTATCTACACAGCATATAATATACTGGGGCCTCCGGGCATGGCTGAATACAAAGGCAGTACACTTTCTAAAAAAAAAAAAAAAATAAACACAATACAGTTGCATTATTGGTTTACTTGGATAGTTAGGACCCCCAGAGATAAGACCAGGGTAGAAATCTGACCTTGTAAGAAAAGGAGTCAGTGTGTGGCTGCACTGAAACTGCTGCTGTGGCCAATGGGAGCTGCTGAAGTTGCAGATTTGGACTGTTGCCTCCTTCCATTTTGGTTGATTGGAATGTTTACTTTTCAGCTGTTTTGATACTGTAACTTCTCTTTACAGAAGAGACTTGGACCCTGCTGGAACCGCCTTGTCTGTAACTTGGTACCACTTCTTCCCAGCCATCCTGTTTTCTTGGACAAGCCACAATTAGTTCAGTAAAGCACAAAAAAATTTCTTTGTGGCCCGTCTGCTGCTTTTCTTCCCCCACCAAGCTACACTGAAATAGGGTAGGGAGAGGTGTAGAGGAGCCAATACTTCCAGCCAGTCAGTGGGGCAGCAAGGTTATATTTCTCCAAAGTGGCACTAAGAAAAACAAGCAAACAAAAAAAATAGAGAATAAGTCAAATGAACTTGATGGTCCAAAACCTGTAATGAAATCCTGCTGAAGGATAGGCCACAGAAAATTCCCTGGGATTAAATTAACAACTGCACATATCAGCAGGGAAAGCAGATTTTAAATGCCTTCTGACAAAGTCTCTAGTACAGAAACACGCACAGACCTTGCTTTAAAAGAACTTGCAAACTGGCTTGGTCCCAAGGGTGACATATGCAGCTGGCATTTAACATCAGGCCTTGCCATTTGGAAAGCTCTTATCAAAAAGTCTCTGGAGCCCTCCAAGCCCTGCTTTTCATTTCTCTACTGCCTGTGTTACCTCTGTTGTTTGTTCAGGACGCAGCATTACATTAGTCACACCATCCCCATGTGCTGGGGACGAGACAGTGCAGCTCTTCATGCTAACAGAGGTCATTTCAGTGTAACTTCGTGAGCAAAGCGTGGAGGCTAAACTCATTATAGGTGTCTGGGAAGCACCGCACGCAGCAAGCCCATCTGTAGTCCCTGCACACCATGATGGCTCCTTACACCAAAGGCTTAAAGAGCATCAGCATCACCTTGTGATGTGAAGGCCCTTTCTAAACAGGGGGATGCTGGTGTATAGCCATTGTAGGGGCCTGATCCTCACAAGCAGCCCATCCTTCTCAGTCCACTCAAGGGCTACCTGAACTGGCTGAGCATCCCCTAGACCCCGGACAAGTGGCCTGTGGTCACATTCTGAGGTAGCAAGGCCCACCCCGTGCCCAGGCCGCGAACTGATGGCTCTCTCGGCCAACACGGGCCTGCAAGGGGGGATCGCTGTAACTCAGGGGGTGTCCCACGGCGTGCTGGGGAGCGCGGGGGGGACAGGGGCAGCACAACCGAGCTACGAAAGGGCAAAACCACCCCGCTGTGAGGAGAGCTGGGGGCAAAGGCCTCTCCCGCCGTGAGGGCAGCCCACTCGAGCAGAGCAGCCCCCCGACGCCCCTCCGGGTCACGCCGCCCTCCCCAGCCGAGACCCACAGCGGAGCCCGGGTTCCCCACCAAGACCCACCGAAAACCCGCAGCGCCTGGGGGGCGGCGGCCCCGCGCACTCACCTGCTCCCTCAGGGCCGCCGCCCTGCCCCCATGGCCAGGCCCTCCGACCCCAACTTCGGTCCCCGGCCCAGATGCCGTCGGTCCCTGCCCGGCCCCTCCCATTCGCTGCCAGCCCTGTCAGTCCGGGGCCGGGCCCCAGCAAACAGCGGCGATTGGCTGTCGGGCGGCTATCGGGCCTGGCCCAGCCTATGGGATGAACCCTAGCGCGGCGCCGGGCTCCGAGGGGGCGGGCTAGGGAAGGAGCCGGGTTCCGCCGCTCGCCCGGGCCGTGGCAGCGCCTTGCCGTCGGCCAGGCCCCTCCCGGGCCTGAGGGGAGGAGGAAGGACTCCCCGGCTCAGGGCTCTCAGGACAACCGTGGCACCACACCTCCACCCGGCACAGCCTCCCCTGCTGCCCGCCTTGGGGGCGGTGGTGGCATCGCCTAGCTGCCAGGGCCTACTTAAGGCGCATGCGCATCCGCGCTCCCTCGAGCCACCTTAACTAGCCGCGCATGTCCAACAGCGCGCACAACGGCTCTGAGAGCTCGCCTGTGATTGGGCATCTGCCGGACCACCCGAAGTAACAGGCGCTGTGATTGGAGGAGAGCTAGGCCCGCCATTGTCTTGGCAACCAGGTGTACGCGTTCCCTCAGCCGCCGGTACCGGTGAAGGCCGGAGAGCCCCGAGACGCACCGGTACCGGCATGCACCGTGCCACCTCACCGGGGAAGGGAGGGGCGGGGCGGGGGGGGGTGTACGCCGTGCGCTCACCGCACCGCCTCCCGCTGTCAGGTACCCATCATTCCCAGCCTGCACCGCGCTACCTCCCGGGAAGGGCTGACGCCGTTCCCGGCATGCACCGCGCCACTTCACCTGGGCGGGGTGGGGCTGTGGCGTTGTTTGCTTGTAGCGCTATGGCAGGACCTCCCTCAGGCGCCTCCCGCCGACCTCCTCGGTCCCCTGAGGCAACACCCGCCTCCCGCCGCCCCCTGAAGCCTCCTCGGCCCCCTGAGGCAACACCCGCCTCCCGCCGCCCCCTGAGGTCTCGGCCCCCTGAGGCAGCCCCCGCCGCCCCCTGAGGCCGCGCCCTGTGGGCGGGCAGCACCCCTGCAGTGAGCAGGGCCGCGGCAGCTCACAGAAGGGAAAGCAACAACGGTTATGGCTGTTTCGCTGCCTTCCTGTAAGCAAACCAACCCAGTCCTTCAGCCTCTGCCTTGCCGCCGCACATTAACAGTTCTGCGTGGTTGGTTTTAGAAACGTTTACAAAATAGTGCCACCCAAGGTTGTTACGTTGGGTGCGCAGTGGTGCTGTGAGGTGGCTAGCTGCCTTGCCGCGGGTGCTCACGGGTGTTCTGGAGCATGATGCATCCAGCAGAAGATCATCACTTGGTGCCACGTAGTGAATGGGAACAGGACTTGCAACAGTCATTTCACAGCTGAAGAAGGAAAACCCCAACCATACAAAGGTTTCCCTTTCAGAGCATGGCAAGGATTCATTAATAAGTGATGAGGAAGTGGCCAGTGAAACTTTATACCCACAGCCAGTTAGAGGTGTTGCAGGTCCAGAATTTATGTCCTTGGGGACAAACCAGCACAAGGGAATAAGGAACGCTATCAAACCATATCCCTGTTGCTGTGCAAGACAGTGGAAAGTTTGCTGTTGGCTCCCTTGTGGCACTAACCAACTCCTTGGCCTGGACACCACCCCTGTAAGAGGCCTGTCACTAGCAATTACTTCAGACCTCTTCCCTGCACTAACCTTCCCCCTAATTGCAGAGCTCAGCTTAAGACCTGTACTTGGTAAGAAGCACGCTTAAATTTTCATGGAGCTAACATTTAAACTTTCCAAATGTAGCACTATTGCCGGTGCAGCCCTGTGACCGGTAGTAATAACACCAGAGCTTAATTAGATGAAATATCCGTGGTTTTATTGTGTCTGTGAGAGATTATGCAATTTGAAAACTTATAGTAGCTTCCACCTCACTGTCTCTTGGCAATCAAGGATGCTGCCGAGACAAGGCCTTTGATTCCAGGCCTGCAAAGCGCAGCACTTCTTGGGTGACACCAGGCAGCATAGTGTCTGAGTTCTGCAGGAGCTGGGGTGCTCAGCATCTTTCCTCAGATTTTCAGTTTAGAGATAGTCAGCCCCTCTCTGTGAGTTGCCAGTTGTGAAGCGAGTGGTTAAGATGCCTGACTTAGTAAATGAGGGCAATCTGCAAAATGATTTAACAGCACTGAGTCACCCTTAAAGCCCATTCATCAAACACAGTGCTTCGAAGGGCTTTTTTTCCCCCTTTGCTTCTTAAATAAAAAAGGGAAATTAAATGCAGAAATAACTGCTGATTTCTTGACTTGAATACTGCATTAATGTTAGTTTTGCCTTTAACTTACACGACCTATTTAAAATGAAAACTGGCATTGTAGTTACATGTTTTCTGTATCTCCATATTCAGAATTTTATTATCATTGGCTGTTCCTTTTTGGTTTCAAGATTTCCTCCAGTCCTTACAAACACCATAGGAAAGTAACGACAAACTCAGGAAAAAAGGGATTTAATTCTTAGTCAAAGAGATTTCAGTGTAACCGAGTGACAAAAATGTTTGACGTTTATGTCTTTGTTCTGAATTTTTTGTAACTCTTAATGATCCAGTTTTGTAACAAGGATAGCAACTAAGTTGAGATCAAGGTTGTTAAATTCACTTTGTAATCACAACCGATAACAGGATGAGGAAAACGGTAAATGCAATATTATTGCTTTAAACCTTGAAATTACTCCACGTAACAGCACCCTCATCTGGACCATCTGCCCATCTCTCACCCACCTGGCTTCAGCCCTGCTCCCATTTCCAACCTTGAGCTCTCCAGGACACACAGATGTGTGTTGCAATTCCGCTGAAATTCAGGACCAAATACAAAGAAATCAGTGGAGTTAACGCTTGTGTAGTGACAGCACAGGATAACCCCTCCTATCTTTTGCTGTTCTTCACCCTGATCCTTCCCTGGTCTGTGGGAATTACATCGGTACATCTGTTATCTGGCCAGCAGAGGGGAGCAGAAAGATATTTTAAAACCATACTGTTTTCCCAGCCTGCACTCTGCCGGGTTTCTTTTCAAGTGCAGCCAATGCTCACAGCTGCCAAGGGCCTCCTGGGCTTTCTGGATCCAGCTTTCAAGCTGCTTCCTCTGCTGGTGGAGCGAGGGTGCCCATGGCCCCTGCTGACAGGCTCCTACTGTCTGGTGACTACGTGGTAACCCCAGAACTCTGAAAATTAAGTATATTAAGAATTTCTGAAACTTTGTGTACCGGGTATGTAAAGTAGGGAAATCAGGAAGTATTTGGCATCTTCTTTCTTGTTCTGCCTTTGGCATCTTCTCTTTCTTCTCCTTCCTTTGATCTCTTCCTCCTTGCTTGTCTCTCCCATCTCGGTGATATCAGGAGTGCATTATCTCAGGACTGAATAACAGCAATCAAGGACGTAAAGGACAAAAGATGAGGGAAAATGATCAAGGTAGAGACGTTGCTTAAATACCTTCTGTAGGCGCCATCAGTCTGCCTGGTCAGCTTCCAGGAGTTCCAGATGACCTGATGCTAAGTTCTGACTAAAAGAGAAGAGGCAGAGTCTTAAGGTAGCTTCACAAAGCAGTCCCTTCCCTTTGAGAATTTCCTGCTTGAAGGGCAGAGTGGGCAGAAAGCCAAACCACAAGCTACACAAGGGCTTGGCTGATTCTTTCTTAAGATTTATCCCTAGAGAAAAGTTACTGTACTGGGGAGGGGAGGGGAAGCATTAGGTCCATTAACACGAGGCTGTTTGGGGGCTGCTGACTTAGTTTCCTCCCCAAAAGCACTTGACTCTGTCCTCTTCAGCACAAGCCATTTTGAAGCACATTCCTTTAGCCGGGTAGTCAGGGATAAATGCCAGTACATGAAGTTTATCCACTTGTAATTTAGGCAACGTAAAGAGCTTATTTGCTTCTTACTACCTGACCTAGAATACCTAACAGGTGAGCTGACCCACTTTCGTAGCTCTTCTCCTGTCTTCACAGATCCCTCTGGGTACCAGAACACTGGCGTTCACGGGGTGTTGCCGATGGACTTTCCTTGCAGCACCATGCCCCCTTCTACTACCAGAATACAACTCAAAGCACTCAGAGGGCACAGAGGTGTGCAGTCACTTTAGCAGGTGAACTTCCAAGGGCGTGTAGATGTCTAATCTCCAATTACTTTCAACAACACTGAAGTGATGACGGGCATGCCAAACCCTGAGCTGGATGCGCTGGACGGGAGAAGGGCTCTGTAGATGTTTCCCTGACACGTGCTATCCTGGAAGGCACTAATCAAGAATGTGCTGCCAGAGTAGTAACTCCCCTTTATGGGGCAGGGCTGAGCACGGGATTCCATCCAAGCCTCAGCAGGCTGGTCAGCAAGAGAAGCCAAGCCTGGGCAACACCAGGGAATGGAGCTTGCAGATGCAGTTTTTTATCAGCTGCTTTGGAAACCTGCTGCAATTTTAATAGCCAGTTCTAGCAAATGGGACCGATCTTGCTTTCCTCAGCACAACCCTCTGGTTCATGCAGCCCAGGGTGGAGAGCCTCAAGCATGTGGCAGGGCTTCCACATGGCAGGGCCACGTGGAGGTGCAAGCTGAAGACTAGGGCAGCACAGTGTCTGTTCTAGTTCTGGGAGTTGATAAAAAATAGCTGCGCCATGTGGACAAGCCCTCAAACCACATCTTCAGAAATGTTCTGTACGTTTGGCATCCTAGGAGTATCACACACAGGGGCTAAACTGAAACGCAGCGTAAGTCAGAGCAGCCCTGCTGAAATTCCCAGAGTTGCATCACACACCTCAAATTTTGTTTTGTCCCAAAGCATTTTCCTACAAAGAAAAATATGTGGAAAAGATTATTTGTGACCATCTGCTTTATAACTCAGGTGGCATTTTTATTAGGCAAGCCAATTTTGCAAGGATTATGTGTACAAATAGTGAGAACTGGAGACCTGGGATCTGATTCCTTGCAGTGCTCTTCCAGTTTATTAAATGGAAGCGGCACATATTTGGGTTTTATTATTTTTAGCACTGTAGTAGCACTATTACACTTGTCCATACATGTAGCAAGAAACAGCTCAGCTGTGGTAGAAAAACAGACGGGTGAAGTGATTCGCCCATGATCTCACTATAAATCAACAGCATCTTTTCCAGTAGACAACACTGCCTGCCCACTCCCAGCTATTCTTCCCTTCAGTCTACTCTTTTGCAAGACCAAGCAGAGCAAGAGCCTCCATTCTTCCCCCTGCTGTTTCTGGTGGTTTCTTAAGGAGGAGCGAGTCATTCCAGGGTTGCCGCGGCTGTGTGGGCATCAGCACAGGTCCTGTCTGGGTGGTGGTTTTTAACCAACCCTGTACTTGTCCTATGCAGGCTTCCACTACTCCACTTTTAACCTTCCATCTTTCCTGCTCCTTTCTGATCCTGCAAAAGCTTCTACACAGTCAAATCCCTTCATTCAGTCCTATGCCTTTGCATGAGTGGAATAATACCCCAAAGTATTTTCTTTTGTCCTCTTGACTGCACATTGCCTTGCTCTTCAACCCCATGCACCTCTATTCTCTTTCCCTCACTGTTATGCACGTCCTATTCTTTTGGGGGTGTCTGATCACTGTCAGTATCCAACTCTGAAGTCATCAGAACAGGAACTAAGTTGATTCCAGGCGCTTCCAGAATATTTTCCATTTGTAACTGGCAGACAAGACAATTAATGAAGTTCACATCGTGGTAGAATGCTCTTAAAGATCAGGAACTTCAGCTCTTTCCATCCTACATGCTGAAATAATTTCACATTTATGTTAGTACAAAGCTATTTCTTTCATCTTTGTATGGTCCCAGACCATGCACGTCCTGCTTTTTTTTCCCTGGGATTGGCAGAGGTAGGGCATGTGACCAACGGCATTCAGGACTTCATGGGACCACATCTGAAAAGCTGAAGGATCGTGTATGACACAGGCAGGTTTTGATTTGGCTCTATAAATAGAATCCTGCCCAGTCCTCTTTTTGAAAAGCCCAGAAAGAGAACAGAGTCAGGGAAGGTGTGGTGACTGCAAATAATGCATTCTGCCCACACGCTGAATTAATTAGGTCCAACTCAGATCTTACAGGTGAGATTTCAGATTTGCTGTGGCTCCCAGTCTATACAAATTGCCATGCAGACAGTAGAGAAATTTGATCTTCCTCATACTTAGAAATACTCAGTTTTCCATGCAACAGGAGACTTGCATTAAAAGATTATAATTTTGAAACAATGAAGATACCTACCTCAATGCACAATTGCAATTAAAGCATAAAATTCGGAGGTGCAAGTGATGACTTGGAGAATGATACAGGAAGTACAATAACACCATCATCTCGGCTGCTGGTACACCTTCAGCTGGAATGTTATGTTTAGTTCTGGCCACCTTAACTCTAAAAAAAGGCTACAGCATAAACAGACTCAGTTTAGAAATAGGAGATATCATCATTAGAGTGCCATTAAAGACTGAAAACACTGAAGATGTTGAATTCAGAGAGAAGGCAGATAAGATGGCTTGAAATGTATGTGAGATAATTAAGAAAAATGAAATAGTGAGCTTCTCCCAATAATCCCCAAAACCCAATAAATCTAAACTTGAAAGAAGGAAGTAAATGTACAATGTTAATTCTCCATTTGTTTAACGGGGATGGCAATTTGCCATGAAAGCTGTTTGCAGCAACAGATATACAAATAAAACAAAACCCATTAACAGTAGTTCATTTGTGGAACTGGCAGCCCTAAGGGCCAGTAAGACCAATTGTAAGCAAGGTTTAAAAGTTGTTTAGCCACCTATGGACACATTTGGCCTGTTTGGACAATTGCTCTGTTGCAGCATCACTGTTTTCAGAGTTATTCCTAAAAGAACTGGTATGTTTTGGTCTGTGCTCAGAAAGATGAAGAGCAGGGATGTACTGGGGAAAGGAGCTGCCCCGTTAGCGTCAGTGTAAGCCTCTGCCTGTGTCTCATTGCCTTTGCCCTGGGAGAGAGGTAACTGATGCAGCTTGGTCAACACGTGTAATATTTCTCTTGCTAGAATGAAAACCGAGGTCCAGGATTCTGTAGTGTCACCCATCAGTCCCCAGAGATCAACAGCACCTCATTGTCAAAGAAAGGAACTGAATACTTCCCTTCGTGGGTAAGAGGAAGCATTTTATTTCAGACTGATTTCCAAAGCTGCTAAAGTCACCTAGTGCTTTTGTGTTGGCTTCAGTGGACTACGCGTCTGGTCTTTAACTGGCTCTGTTGACTATGTCTGCAATACCTATTTAGTATTGTATTGGGGATGTTTCTAAAATCCAGCCAAGAATGAAAATGATTTTCATTGTCAGACAGTTATCATTAAGGTGGAAGTCCAACAGCTATTCTAAGCTGCTTTTTCATGTGCTCTTATCTTTTACATTTCTTCTGGGGCTGAAATTTCCTTTGCTCAGTCTCCCCCAGAGGTGGTCCTTTTTAAATTTGCATGAGCCTTTTCAAGCAAAATTGGTAGAGCTGTTGTTGCCTTACCAAAGATCCATACACACACACACTTTTAATTTAGAATATTGTACTAAAGTATCTGAAATTCGTAGCTAAAGTGAATAATTTCAGGGTCTGTTCTCTCTAACAAAAGTTGTAAAGGTTGTCCTTAAGGTTTCTTTTGGAAGCTGATGAGCATCTCCCCAAAAAAAGAAGAAAACAATGAAACATAGTACCTGTAAAAGTCACCCTTGCCCCTATTTCATCTCATAGAACATCAGTTCTGTCCAGCAGTTTCAGATGATTTTAAAATGCAAAAGGTGATCTGTCCTTAAAAATTACATTTGGTAAATTCCAGGCCTCGGTTACTTCCCAGTTTCTTCCCAGCTCAGGTACTGACAGTTTCCTTACTTCCTCTGTTTCCAGGTTCCATGCACTGCATGCAAGAAAATCTCCAACTATCCAGCTGCAAACGCCTACAAGATCTTGCCACATTTTCAGCCCAATCAACTTTAGCAAGGGAAACCGTGGCACGTTTCAACAACCCATTGCTAGGATGATTAAGAAAATCCTTGCTCCAGCACCCAATCCATAACTTATAAGTAGATTTGTAAAGAGAGGACAAGGTCAGAGGGGTCACAGCTAGTGTATAACACTTGTGATATTTGATGTTCCAGAAAACGCTAGAACTAGGTGTCACCTACCTACTTTGGGTGCAGCTTCAGGGCACCTGCAACAGCCCAGACCTTTGCACCAGGTCCTTGCCCTGTGCCTTACCGGTTTGGAGTCTGTGCCACTGTGGGCAGTTTGGCACCAGTGCCTAACGGAGCAAGCATGAAGCTGGCTCAGGTATTTCTGCACGATCTGCTGTGGTGCAGCTGTCCCCCAAGCTGCCATGAACTTGGAGTGCACACCAGGCAGTTACTTTTCAGTGCCATGGGAGGACGAACACAGCCCTTACCCTGGGAGAGCAGCAACCCCTGTCCTTGCCGTGTCACAGGCTGTGATACTGAAAGACCCCACAGCATCCCATGAGTTTTCATCCCAGAAATCTGACCCGTGTTGGTTGGTTAGAGGGAACTTCTGCCAAGAGGCTCAAGGTAGGCGGATGTTACCTCTTTAACAGGTACTGGGTTTCGAGGTTCAGCCTCAGCACTGGGAATCCGGTCTTCCCGTGCACAACTGTACCTGGTTGTGCCCTTGCCCTCGCTGTGGAGCTGTGCCAGGCTGTATCAGCCAAGGACCCAGCCTGCAGGTTCAGTTCCTGAACCTCCTGCTGATTCACCCTTGGGTAAGGCACTTAACTGTTCTGTGCCAGCTGCTCCCCACCCATGCCACTGTGACCAGGCCTCGCTGGGGTGTTGTAAGCGTTAGTCCACAGGAATTCAGAATGCTTTGAGATGTGAAAGGTGTTAAGAAAATATGGAGTGTTATTAACAATTATCAGATCACTTATAATAATATACGCACTGCTAATGGCTCTTTTCTGTCCCTTCAATGGTGCCTTGCTATACTCAATTACTTTTGGATTGTTTTGTTACTCTTCAGAGAGAGTTTTTCTCTTTTTCTGCACAGCGTGTCTGCATTGCAGCCATTTCCTAGTGAGCTGTCCCCTTTTAAACCACGCTTTAAAGCCAGCTACAACCACTGCTTGGTGAGGCACAGCACATCGACTCTTTATAATATTTGATGACTTTGCGTAGCAGTTGAAGACAGAATGAAGATGACACAATTTAATAAGTTTAATAAACTGCCACTCATCAGCTGAGACAACTGGCTGCATGCATGTTCTTGAAGCAATTCATGCTTTTTTAGTAATTTGATACAGTTTAAACATTAGCAAAGGTGTTTTAAACAAACATATCTTACCTCACAATTTGGGTGTGCAAAGAGCACACATACAGAGTTACCGAGACTCAGCTGACATGGGGTAATCGTGTTCGCTCACACAACCTGTACGCTACGACTGTGAACTTTCTTATAATGACTCACTCCAACTGAGTATCTGCCCCAGCATGTTCCAAGTTGATTAAACTAGTTTGCAGGCCATAATTATTTTCTATATCATACTATAATGGATTCACATCATATTAATTTTAACATTGTAAGAATTTGCTTCTGGGAACGGCCTTCTTGAATTAATCACTGACTCATGATTTACTGTAGGAGATAATATCTAACCTACAAGAAGCAGAACAGGAAACTATCTATTTAAAAGATGGCAATGTCTGATAATTTATGGCTATAGACAAAGAGACATCTGAGAAGAAAAAGGTGGACAGATCCTGCAGTCTTTACGTGGGCAAAGTGTTCTCGCTCAAGCAAAAAGTTACTAGAGACTTTTGTCTAGTAACTGGAGGATTTGCTTTTGAAGCACTGACAGCAGAAAACTGATGAATACTGGAGAAAAAAAATTGAGCAAGAAACAAGAAAACAGGGTCCCAAGCTGTCCTTAAAGCCATCTTCAGCTCTGGGACCAAACCCTACGTTAAAATAAAGCCAGCTAAACCTTGTGACTGTTGTAGGCATTTTACCAGCTTACTATAGGAAACATAACAAAAAGCAAGGGAAAAAGCATCAGTCTTTTTGTGCTTAAATCTTTAGTGCAAGTGTCTTCCTGCTACCTCCCCCCACTCTTGTGCTTGCACTGGCCTCTTCCACTTAGATCACTGAATTAGCCTCGACCATTAGATGTTTTCTCTAGCTACAGCCCAATTAGAAAAAGTCAATTTCAGCAGACAATAATAAAAAGCCTTAAATCCCAGAGCATGTTCCAGGGGGTAAATCTTCATCCTGGAAAGCTGAAGAACCTTTCCCTTTGTCCCATTTCACTGTGATCTATTCTGTGACTTTGGGTAACTCGTATAACCTTTGGCACCATAGTTTTTTTGACTCTGCAAGGACAGCAGTTCTCACTTTGAGCGTGAGACTCCTTAGGAGCAGCAGATGAAATGTGTTTCTATGTATATTTTTAAAAGAGCTGTAGTGTGCACCAGGGCAGTGGCTGCAGCAGGTATCCGAGTGCTCCATAAGAGCAGCGTGACTTGCTCCCCCAGGGATTTTTGGCACCTCTGTCCAAGTTAATTATCTCGGGGACCGCTAGCAGCACACCGAGCTTGCTGCAAGCTGCAGGAGGGCACAAACACTCCAGCTGTTATCTGCAGGCTTGAACGAACTGAAACACAGATTCTTTGAGTCATCCTTAGCTCAGAGCCATCAGCCCACCCCGCAGTCCCAGTGGCGACAGCCACAACCACATGTCCTTTTCTCTGTAGCACTTTCCAGGCTCTGCCATGCAGATGCCCCTTTGGCATCCTGGCAGCGCCGCCTCAAATTCTGTGCTCAGCTGGTGACTTGAACAAACCAGACACTTAGAGCTGACGTTGGAGGAGTCTGGAGACAGCAACTAAATACACAAAGCCACATTTTCTGCAAGAGTTTCAAGTCCTCGGCGTCTGTGTAAATGCAACCTTTGCATGCTGGGCCACAAAGGGACCTGCCTACAATTGGTAAGCACTCCCAGATTTTGGCCCTAATACTGCCTACAGCTGTATCATTAGAATCACTCACAACGGAGACAACTGAATTTTACATGTGGGTTTTCCTTTGTTGGTAATTACCCACAGGTAAAGTCAATTCAAAGGCATCCACAAGCCCTTTTTGTGAAACAGACCTCTATGGATTTCTGCAAGCAAAGCAAACACTGTCTGGCCAGAAATGTTGTCGTGTCCAAAACCACAAGAGGATTAAATGTGGAGAAATTTGCAAAATGGCCTTCTCCATGTACATGAACCTTGAGCTGGGAGGAAAGATGGTGGTGGTGATTTTGATTCTGATCCTCCAGGGTGCAGAGCACCATTGCACATAAATTCAGCCACTCAGAGCTTCTTAAGGCATGTTTGATTTAAGCAGGTGTCAGGACACTAGCGGGGCTCCCTTCCAAGAGCTCTGGGTAGGTCCTTTTGAACCTCTGCTAAGACAACCGTCTGGAAACCATCCTGACAGTTTTGAGTAGCTGTAAGGAATCACTAGAACACCCCGCAACTCAGTGTAGATGCCAGAGGCTTCAGGAGAAGCCACATTAGTGCATAATGTACCAAGCTCCACAGTACTGTAGCTGCAGAAGTCTACTCCTGGCCCATTGCCTGGTGAGGTTTGAGACCTGGAGTGTGAGGGCACGTAGCTTTGTAGCTTATCTTACAAGTTATACCACACACAAGTTCTTCTCCTGTTTGCTTGATTCTTTAAAATTGCTAATATCTCTGTGCCTGTGCTCAGGACAAAGTTTAGTGTTGCCTTATCAGTGTCCCTCGAAATAAGCTCTGCCCAGGACAGCACTTTTTAAATCCAGAAGCGATTTCCTCACACAGTCCTGTTATACCGGTTCTTTTTCCTTCTGTTACATTCACTGAGTGATGCACTCTCCTTCCTCAGTGCCACCGTTGCTGCCTTGTTTGGTATTTACATCCCTTTCCTGTTTGTCTTGTAGGTCACTACAGCATCAACCATACCCTCGTCAAGGTGTCTCCCACGGGATCTCGCTTCACATCAAAGACCGCCCACCTGACAGGGAGGCACAGATTTACCCCAGAGCCTGCAACCTGTCAGCTACATAAACCTACTGAGGAAGCAAAGAAAACTCCTTTCAGGTAAGTCCAGCCTGGAAGTCGTGCCATTTTCCTGGGATATATGAAAATACATCAGACAGCAGAGCGATCCCGGTGTCCCACTGTATCGCCTGCTCCAGTGGGGCCAGTTACTGCCACAGGTTTACAGGAACTGGCCCCGAGGTGGAAGTGTTACAGTGCACTGCCTCGGAGGGGAGTGTGGGTTGATAACACCCTGGAGCAGTGTATCAGAGGTACCTTTATCAGATGATCTCGCAGACATTTACAAACAGTAATTAAATACTGCACCACCCTGATGATGTAGGGGTAATTTCTTATCCCCACTGTACAGAGCAAGAAGCCAGAGCACGCATGACCTGGAAAAAGATCCTTCACATCCCGGGCTGTAAGCATTAGGCTGCGTTTCTTTTGTGTTGCCCGGGCCTAAACTCACTCCCAGGGGAACACACTGGGCACAGGGAGTCAGATGAGGGAATCACTGGGCAGGAATGGCGAGGGATGCTCGTGGCTGCCCAGCATCTCAAGGAACCTGATGGATGAAACATGGGCATTTCCCGAGCCCCTGCTAAGGCTGGGAATTAGAGCTGGGAAGAGGCTTGTAAAAGCCTCAAGGACTTCCTTCGGGCCAGAACTGCCATTCCCGTGTATTCCATCCTACTGCTTGTTTCAAAGAGATTAAAAGGCATGAAAGGAAACTCCCTCCTCCTCCCCCTTGGTGTCCTTATGAGAAGACAAATAAATCTGCCCATCAGCAAATTGTTCAAGTAAATTTATTGTCACCGTGCAGTGATGTTGCCTGGCCTAAGATTAAGATCAACAATAAATTCCTGACCAAGGAGAAGAATGAGAACATGAGAAAGCCCACGGCTCTCCTTACCCAACAGGTGTATCTTTACTACATCTCTCAGCAGCTGGATCTTGTAACAGGGGTTTTGTAAAAAGAGTGGGAAGCTGTAGGCTGGGAGGGAAGCAACACCAAGTGGCATTTGATAAGGACAGAGGGCTAGAGGAAAGGGCAAATTAAACACGAGAAGAGAAGATCGCCAGCCTGTGTTATCAGAAAACACAAAACCACCCCACGCCCAGCTGCTGGGGTTAGAGCCTGCTCCCTCTCCTGTTTCAGTCACTGAGAGAGACTGGGAGGATCTCCCAGCTGGAGTCATTTGGCATTGCTGTCTTGGGGTCAGCGCTATCTGGCTCTGGAGTAGTTCAGCAGCCAGCTCTCTACAGAGGCTGGACAACTGGCAAGTCTTTCTATTTTACAATAAACAAAGTGGGCTGTCTACAGCATTGCAATTGGATCCTTTTTTCCCCCAGATCATTTCCGAAAGATTTTGGTTTAGGAGGATTAGGCACCCACCTCCCCAGGGTGTTTAACAGAAACCACGGCTTTTATTTCCAGACATAAAATCCCATCAGTGTGGGACAAGTTTCTCAAATCTCTTTTTCTCCTGACAGGCAGAAATTCTGCTTGACTTTCTTGGCTCCGGCCATCCCACCTTGTAAAGATCCTCCTTCACCCGGGCAGTACAACCTTGTGGATTACAAAGGCTCCCCAAAGCCCGACTGCTCAAGTGCTGTGTTCACCTCAAACACAGGGCGATGGACGGAGCGCCCGTCACGGGCAGGGTTCCCTGGGCCAGGTAGAAGTAAGAATTGTTCTGAAGTATTTCTTACTACTCGAGGTAGCAAAACACAAATGCGACAAAACAGCGCTATTGCCCACACGGCAGAAAAAAAATGAAGCACAGAAATTAGCGGAGCTCACATGCAAAGGCGAATGGGCACCTAAAGACACACACCATTTCTGAAAGGCGCTTAATTCCATAGCACATGGCACGTAGGGCCTTTTGTGAGCAGGGGACAGTAGGTTTATGATGAGCAAGTGTCTAAATCCTTCCAAGATGAGAGCACAGTGTCTCCTGACACCTTTAGATGGTCTCATATCATCCACAGGGCCACACAGCAGCAGCGTGGCAGAAGCAGCACTGGAGTCCTGACCACCAGCTCTTTGTCCAGCTTGCTGGTCCATATTTTACAATATTATTTTTAAAGGCAAGATTGAAAAAACAACATGTTTGCCATGGAAAGGCCATTAAAGCATCACTGACTGTCAGCACATTTGACAAACAGGTTCTGTGAGTTCTGGTGCGTGTGTAAAACTATCACATTATTCTGAGCAGACATTTCACCTGCAATATTCCTCTGTTTGATTGGGAGAGAGGAGCACTTGCAGGGACGGGGGGGCAAGGCGTGCCTTGTGACAGTAGAGAGCCTCCGCACCCCAGCTGGAGAGCGGCGTTGGAGCAC
Organism: Falco biarmicus; assembly: GCF_023638135.1. Classification (NCBI taxonomy): domain Eukaryota; kingdom Metazoa; phylum Chordata; class Aves; order Falconiformes; family Falconidae; genus Falco; species Falco biarmicus. The sequence continues at coordinate 116,124,383 of NC_079290.1, forward strand.
CTCAGCATGATCTCATGGCTTTTGTGCCCCTCCGACTGCCCTGTCCTCCACGGGCTTCACCAGTGCTTTCCTGACGTAAAGCTGAATAAAATGGGGGGAGAAACACATCCTTCAGCTTGTAATCAGGAAATGCCTGGGGAAGCAGGAGGAGGGACCTACGAGGAATGGGTTAAACACACCATCCTGACTTACAGCCACCCCACCAGTCCCTCCAGCTCCTGCAGGCAGGGGTCACAGTCGTTCCTCAGCACCAAAGGGACAGCTCACGCATGGAACAGCACCGAATTGTGACCCTGGCGTTAGCGTGGGTAAGGGGGAGGCAGATGCAGGGACAAATCCTGCTGCAGCCTCCTTGCGCTGAGCAGACCGTTCCTGCGTGGCTGCAGAGCTGCCATGGGGTGGAGGTGGAGCTCGGCTCAGCCTGGGCGGATCGTGTCCCTCAGTGCCCGTTGGCTAATTGTTGCCAGGTGCAAGTAACATGATTTTTTCAGTTAGTCAGACTCATATTTCTTGCCCTGTTTATTTCTTCTAAGATTCTGAAGTCCTTCTGGGAGGTCACTGAAAGGCTGGAAAGGCAGGCAATAGCAACGCTGCTGTTCTAGTGTTTGAACTTACCCAGCTGCAGGTTTTGTACCAGCCACAGCAGCGAGAGAACATGCTAGTGCCATTAGTCTCTCCAGAGCCCTCGCGGCAGCACAGACGGGGTAATGGGCTTTTCTGGAGCCGTGTCCAGATCATATCCCAGACTTGCACCGCGCCGCGTCGACACGCCAGCTCCCTGAGCGCTGCTCTGCTGACTAAGCCAGGCTGGGATCCCCAGCCAACGCAAATCGGGCTGTTTCAGCTAAAGGAGCAGAGCCAGGCCAGTTGGTTCATGCTGAAGGCCTGACCCACAGCTGTAAGGACGTTACCACATCGTTTGAGAGGAAGGGAACGAGTGAGAAACACCTTCTGCAGAGGGGAGAGAAACGCCCCCCTCCATTCTCATCAGTCTGTCGTGCCAGTTTGATTAGAAGCCCATGCAATACCCTGTCAGCGTGCGAGGACAAAGGGACACCAGCACCACAGACGCAGCCATCCACGCAGTCTGCACACTGTTGCTATAACCCCTGCATCTCCTTTCCGCTCTAGCCTGAAAAGAGGGGAAGAGAATTCCACCGGATCAGAACTCCCAGCCGTGAGATTAGAGGCGACTCGAGCCCTTGGCCCACCAGAGCGCACAATGCGTACAGAACTATTCCGTACCATACCACAGAGGAGAACTGCAGTGAGACAAAATACTTCCCAATTAAATCAGTTGGTGGCTGATACAAAGCAGCAGCTTTATTAAAAGCTGATTATTCAGCAGCTGTTGATGCGTGGGCTGCTTCGGAGCTGCGCTCTCTGTGTTTCCAGCAGCTCTGGGTGATCCCTTGCACAGGGGTCACAGTCAAAGGCACCATCAAGACAACCCTCAACACACCAAAGTGAAACTGAAGGCTGTGCACACCAGGCGTTAGCGCTCCACTCCGGTTCTATGGCCAAAGACAATTTCCAGCCGAGGACACCAGGACGTTCACACAGGCTGAGGGTTTTAGTACCCATCTCACCGACCAGAAATGTAGTTACACAAATCCAAGGAACTACCCAAGGAAACGGGAGAGCAGGCAGAGCCCGGGGACCCTCACCGACTTCATTAAAGCTTTCCACACTGCGGAACAGATGCCGACAGTTTCATGCTCCTCTGCCTTTGATCCTTTCTGATGCTCTGGTGCTGTGTTGGGTATCTCCAAACACAACGCGTGGGTGTCCTAACAAAACACAGGATGCTGTTTTTCCCTTTATAGTGATGGAGAACCACACCACACACCAAGAGCCTCAGCTGCTTGGCTGATGATGCAAGGAATGAATAAGCATGAATAAAGACATAGAAACTGGGTGGTGGTTGTAGAAGTGAGGAGCACAGCCCCCACCCAGCACTGGGGATACCAGAGCTCTTGCACAACCCAGCTCACGAGCTGCTGTGTTTCTGTTTCTTTTTTATGCACCTCTGTCACTGCAGGCACTTACTCGCCCAGCGCACTCCGGAGGTATTCCCTCATCTACAGCGATGGTAGGAATGGCTCCCGGCGCTGTGAGCAGCGGAACGCGGGTGCCAGAGCAGGGTTCCTCGCACGGGACTTCCATCATGCTCTGCAAAGCACGCGCTAACAATAAGAGCCTTGTCCTCAGCACGCTCCCTGAGAGCTCAGCAGCTAATTAGCGCTACTTGGTACTGTATTTTGGAAGACGATCATCAGCTAAAGTTGATTTGTAAACTTCCAGTTTTGTAGATGTTGAATAATTAATACAATTAACAGGCACTGCAAAAAAAACCCCCAAACTCCTCTTGGTGTTTCCATCTGAGACACCAAAGAGAAAACCGGTGCTGGGGGTTGACCGTGCCCACAGGAGGGGTTACACTGGCAGGGAGCCCCTTTTATCAGGGCAGAAGCGTGGGAGAAGAGAGCAGAAGCGTGGGAGAAGGAGGGCAGAAGCGTGGGAGAAGGAGGGCAGAAGCGTGGGCACATCCCGCACCCCCGCCGCTTGCTCCCTTGGCGGCTGGACGCTGGGGCTTGCCCGGGCCGTCGGGCCGCGGAAGGACGGCGCCTGTGCAAGCACGTGTCGAACCTCGGCGGTGCGTGTGTGCCCGGCCACCCTGCGTCGTGCGCCCGCCGGGCACGTTTTACAAGCCAGATGATTTGAGCGTTTCTGACCAGAGTCAGCACAAAGCAGCTGCCGGGTGTCCGGAGCAGGCGCCGCTCCGAGGAAGCTGCTCTCATTCGTTAGCGTGAGCCTTTTGCAAAACACAAGCGGGTTCATACTTTCACACGACCTTTGTTCGCTCCGAGGTGAATCGCCTTCATCACTCGTATCTTAATCTTCAAAAGGAGCTGGGGGGCTCCAGGCAAAGAGTCAAGAATGCTTTCACATATTTGGGAGCTCCGCTTTACGCAACCGCTCCAGCAACTCACCTTTGCTGGGAGGGATGAACGATACTGAGCCAGTCAGCAAAACACCCACCCTGGGCAGGGGCGGTGGGGGGCGGCGGGGGGGCGGCGACTGTGCCTGCTCTTACTCTGGCGTGAATCAACCGGCGTTTCCCTGCACACACCGGAGTAGCCACGATTTACAACCCCACCGAGTGCAGGTTACCCAGAAAAGCACAGAAAAGCACCTGGTTCTCTGCCTCCGCCCCACGAGCAGGAGGTGGGAGGAAGGAGTCTGTGCTGGGTGGACATGCAAAGCTCCAGCCAGGGCAGCTCTCACCCAGCAGAACTTAGGACAGGCTCGTAGCCAGTGTGAAACGACCACCATAAAATCCAGCAAAATCCATCGCTCTGCTGCTGGGAGCCTAAAGTTACAACGCGAGCTGATTTTTGCTGGTGTAGATTTGGAGTAAGGCTACTAGAGTCAATGGCGTTAGGCTGGCGTAACTGAGAAGCAGACGGCTCGCGCTGTGTTTACACTGGTATGAAGTTACCCCCAAGATCAGACTTTTAGAACAACTCACTGAGGGACAAGAGGCCACCAAAAGCCCATAAAATCACACACACAAAACACCCCCCAGCTGCCTGCAGCCCCCCGAGACCAGCACAGCATCCCGCCTCCGCCACCAGGGGCTTTCCCCGGTGCCCCAGCCTCCGCCAGGGCACGGCAGCTCCTTGAGGAGAGCACCAGCACCCTGCAGAAACCTTGAGCGAGCCACCACGGTGCTGCCAGCACTGCCCGTCTGCTCTTTGTACCGATCCCTGGCGTTCAGGCCTCTCCAATGGCGCGGAGGACGCGGTGCTTGCCCTGAGCCACCTGCCCCCTCGCCTCGAAGGGGCTGGGCGCTCCCTCTGCCACAGGCAGTGGGAAGTGTCTGCTTTCACCTGAGCAGCGAGTGCTCTTCACCCTCCGCAGGATGAGCCCTGTGCGCAGAGTCCTGCTGCTGCACGGAGCCCCTGCGCCCACCTGATGCATCAGGGAGATGAGGGGATTCCCGGGTGTCACAGCCATCGATGCTCAGCAGCGGGAGCTCCTGGTGTGCCCACGTTTAACTGGGACTGAAATCCTGCTGTAGCAAAGCTGCAGGTGCAGCCTCACAGCGTGAACGCTGCAGCGGAGAAATCCTGCTGAAAGAGTTTGTGATACGAAGACGAAGGAGCACAGAGTGCCGAGAGATCATCAGAGGTTGATAAGCCTTCAGACTTATCTGAGAGGCCTTCCTCATCGTGATAACGACACTGAAGTGATCCAAAATTCACCAGCCTGATGTGTTTCCACATTGTGAAAACCCCTTCCCAGTGGGAGCGGTGCTGCTCCTTCCCAGTCACGGGACTCAGGTGCAGCTCTGACATGGGCAGAAAAAGCAGAGGATGAAGAGGAAGGAGGAGGAAAGGCCCCGCTTCTCACTGGTCAGAGGGTTAATTAGAAAATCAGTGCTCCCCTTGGTGTTTTTTTAACCTAAATGGGAAGCAGCTGCAAAGCTTTTAGCACAGGGTGAGGGACTGGTGTGAGAGCGAGCCGGTGTGAGGAGGAGCAGCACGTGGAGGGCAGCACGGCTGAGCTGCGCCTCCTGCCAGCAGCAGCAAACCAGGGCATTTTTGACTCACTGAAAATTTCACCAAATCTGTGTAATCCCTCCACCAAAGGGATGTGCCTAGAACCGCTCAGGAACCTCCAGCCACCCACAGCACCGTGCCGGCACGTCTGTGGCGGAATGGGGAGAGCCCTGGCTGGGCTGCGTGCGCTGGTGGAAGCAGAGGCGCAGAGGCGAGCAGGTCGGCAGCACTTGCCGTCTCTCAGCCCTTCACAGCTCAGAGGGACAAACCCCTCGTGCTTGGGCAGCATGCGGTGCTCCACCAGCCTCGAGTCCTTTCTGTGCCTCTGAGGTCACCTCCCTGCCTGGCTCCTGCCCGGCCCTTCCCGACTCCGGCCTCCGGAGCTGGGGGAAAACAGGTCACTTTCCGTCTTTGAACCTTTATTACTACGGAATATCCAAAACAACAAAACCAACAACACAGTTACAAAAGGAGTTCACAGAGAAATGTGAAGCAGCCTGTGTTTGAAATGCTGTGTCACCATACTGAGTCAAATATAAAACGATGCATATTTATCCGTATATAAAATATAAAAGGAACAATACATCAGAAATGTATAAACAAGGGCTATGGAGGCCTTTGTGGTATTTACAACCAGAAATACGGCGGGGGGGGGGGGCGGGGGGGCGGGGGAGCAGGCAGTGTCCGTTTAACAGGGAGTTTTAAAAGCATCTGTGAAAGTCTCTGTGGACAGAGAGAAGCTCAGTGCCGGGCTCAGCCCAGCTGGAAATGGTTTGAAGGTTCTGCGTGACTGGTGGGGTGGGAGAAAGCCAAAGCCCGGGGTGGCAGCAGCCCCGGGCCAAGGCAGACAGCACGCAGCGGCCGTCCCTGCCTCTGCCCAGCTCTGCCAGCCGTGTTAGTGTAGCTTCGCGTTCCCAGCTGTGAAACAGGAGGTCAGGCCCATCGCCAGAAGGGAATAAAATAAAATAAAATAAAAAATAATAATAATAATAAACTCAACAGAGAGAAGTTCCACGTTCACATCGATAACAGATCTTCCAAGCAGTCTCCGGCCTGGCCCGAGGCGGGGCCCTCCCCAGAGGCCGGGGATTCAAGTAAAAGCAACCAGTTGAGGCACGAGGCTGAGTTCTGTTGGGTCAAACTTGCCGGCTTTGAGAGAAGTCCCAGTAAGTGCTGCCTGCGGCTCTTTATAGCTCCTTGAGGATGATCTGGAACTTGTTCTCTGCTTCCACCATGTCCAGGAGAAAGGCCATGTGGTTGCTGTAGTGCTGGATGATGTTGTTGTCCATGTTCACCAGGATCCTACGGGAGAGGGAGGACGGCTGGGTCAGACAAGGCATGTGGAAAGGTTTGCGGAGTGGCTTGCTCGGGAGGGCTGGGTGTCACCGCACACCCGGGATCCCCTGTCACGAGTGGGAAATCACATCACCGGCAAAGCCTCATGGCATGGGGGTGGCCCTCTTTGAAATGCCTCCGCACAAAATTCCCATTAAAACCCGCCGTTAGCACCCTGCTATCGATCAGCGTGGCGTTACCGCAGCCGCGCTCCCTGCTGCCTGCCCACCGGGCAGGTTGGCCGCTGCCAGGCTGCTCCGGGAGTCATGGCCCCGGGGAGGAAGAAGAAAGCCCTGCAGCATCCACCCTCCCCAATTTGAGGGGCTCAGCCACGATTAATTAATTAAAGCCACAATACAACACAAAAGGAACATCCTGCAGAGCTTTTCGCAATTCTACCCTCGACATGCCTAGGCCCAGCGTTTGCTCCACAGGCAAATTAGTCTGGATTATGGCAGGGTGTGAATTTAGAGCAGAATTGCTCACTCCTCGCTTCTTGCCTGGATGCTTGTAGGGCTGCGTTATTCGGAACAAGCTGAGACTGCTTTGGGAATGGCTGGAAGTGGTTTGGAATGGAATATCCAGAACAACCTCCCATGCAGACGTGCCCTGAGCCTTGCCTGGGAGCCCTTTCCGCGAGGAACACACGCAGGCAGGCTGAACTCCTGAATTCCCAAGGGCACACCTCCAGCCCTGCTGCGGATCACACCGCTTCTGGAACCAACTACACGGGAGATGCGGGGAGAAGGAAACATTTCAACAGCTGATTTCAACCTGAGGCTGCAGTTCTGTGCCAGGCAAGAGCCCCTCATCACTGTGATGGGAGTAACGGGGCAGCTTTGCGTCGCCCCACTGTGTTCCCATAAATCAGACGTGAAATTTGTAACTGTTTGGAGGAAACAAAGAGAACAAATTATCTTTCTTTGCAGAAAGCACATCCCCTCCAGGTTCCTGCTGGGGTCATTAATGGGGCAATAGCATTAATTGTGCAATGCTCCACAAGCCAAGATTAAAAACAGAAAAAGAAAAGGCTGAGCATCTAACAAACCTAACGGCTTAACAAGCACAAACACGGGGCCCCCGCTGTCCCCCCGAGCAACGCCTCGGAGGTCAGCGCAGCCACACCGGGCTCAGCGACCGGCACCTGCCCGTGTGATCCCAGCGTGCGCGGGCAGGCGCAGGGCAGCCCTGCCCCAGCGTGCCCAACTTCAGGGGGGAAGGTGGGAGCTGTGTCCTCGTGTCCAGCCTGTTCTGGTGTGAGCCACGTCCCAGGGCTTGACGCTGAGACACAAACCCCTTCACCAACAGGCTAGCAGTTCTGTCACGGCGCGGCTGGGGAAGGGCATCGCACCCAGCGCAGGGGGAGGCTGGCACAGGTGCTGACACCAGCCACGGAGCTCCCTGGTGAATCATCTCACCCCCGGCACCGGCCAGCAGCGGTGCTGGGGCTGCTGCGGGGCGAGGGGCCCAGGTCCCCGAGCCGGGGATCCCAGGGATGCCAGCCTCTGACAGTGCGGATTCCCAAGGGTGGGCTGTCACAAAAAGCCTTGCAACAGAGCGGCTCCAGTCATCGCTGGCTAGCTTAGAGCAGGAAGCCGGAGAAGTCACCTGTACCTCCTGCCACCGCACTTCCATCTGATTTCTCAACCACAAAAGATTCAAGGGAGCGTTGATGAGGAATCCGAGCCCTGTATTGTTTTTCTAGACCAAACCTCACCAAGATACGAAATTACTTATTATTGCTCTTGAGTCACCCTGAGACTAAGTTCATCTGAATGAGCTCATCACACGAAGGAGGCCCATGGCTGACAGCAGGTCCTCACCTCTGAAATCCAGGTAGCACCGGTGAGCTTCACTAGCTTACACCAGATGAAGATCTGACCCTCAAGCTGTAATTACCAAGAGAGGATTGTTTAGGGTGGAGCAAGAGGATAAGATATTCAAAGGAAAATGAAATCTGGGGGAGCAGGAAACAGCATCTGACCCCACCATCTAGCAGACTAGAGAAAATCTTGTATGACTCCCACCTTCAGCCATAAGCTGTGGCATCAGTCACGTCCAGCTTTCATTAAACTAGGTGTCAAATTTATTCTTTTTTTTCATCTTCATTTCCAGGTGTTGCCTTTTCTTTGCATTAGACACCTCTCTGCTCCTCCGTTTTGGGAAAGAGATGGAAAGGACATCTGTTTGTTTTCCTTCCCGATCGTTATTAAATAACATTCACTACTTATCAGATCGAGTAATGAACCAAACCAAAGCAAAACAAAGTAGAGGTGGCCTCTCCCCTGAAGCGCTGCCATTTCCTGGTCCACCTGCAAACTCATCCCTGCTTGGATCTCTTGCCATGCAGATGCTCACAATCAGCTGGCTCAGAAAACTGCAGCCCAGCTGGAGTTACGCGAGGAGTTGCCCGCTGACAGCCTGATGACCTGTGATGGTCACATCACACGCCACGCCACAGCTGACACACCGGAGTTTTGGCTCAATCCTGAACCTGTGATAATAAACCATCCACCACCCCCGTCCTCTGCAGTTGTGCTCCGCCACCAGCTGCCCGAGGTGCTCCGCAGCTGGAGGTCTGGGGGCAACCCCTCTCCTCAGGCTGCCAGTGTTGCTTTTTTTCTTTGGGGAGAAAATTTCCATTTCTGGGGCTAGTGGATGAGCAGCATCTGACAACGCTGAGCAGTTCAGGAGCAGGTGGATGAGCCTCCTGACAAAGTTGGGTACCTCCCTATAGCTCATCCATCATCTTAAAATTAGGACCATATCTAGAACCCCTCCTAAATGGGGGAAGGTTGCTCAGTTGTGGATTTAGAGGCGGGGGGGGGGGGGGGTGTTACAGCTTCCCAGTTCAGTGGCACCACATCAAGGCGTGGAGGAGAAGCCACGGCCTCGTCTGCTCCCACCCGGCAGCTGCCCCCAGCCTCACTTTAGCTCCGCTCCACTCCAGGCACACAGGCTGAGTCCCGTGGGGACCGAGTTATGGTGGCACCAAATGAGCTGGAAGATGCCACCCAAGGAGCTTTAGGACCTTCTCACTGCACTGTCACCAGAAAGCAGAGGCAGAAGCAGAACTTTGGACTAACCCTCGGCTCCCAGGGGCTCTGTTCCCTCGTCCCGTTACGCAGGGGACCCCTCGGGGCCGGGGGGCCCAGCTAGTGAGAACAGCAGGGCTGCCCAACGCGGGACGGCACCAGCCCTGCTCTTCTTCTGTCTCAGACTCAAACCCTGGACCGGGGCCAGCAACAACAATGAGTTCATCTCCCAGGCAGTCACCGCTGCTGGCAGAGCCCGATCACATCGCGCTCGCTCTGCAAGAAAGGCTCCAGGTTCAGCTTTATGAAAATAAGCTTGAGAGTTGATGAGTCGTTCGTTCCCTTTCTGTCAGCTGAAGGGAGAACTCGCTGCCAGAGATGGGGAGAACCAGAGGGAGTTCTTACTCCAGAAAACGTTTCTGAAAGTAGCACTTGGCCCCACATCTGGACTACTGCCCTCCGCGGAAGACCAGCAGCTGGTTCTCAGCTCACGCAGACCCGCACCATTCCCTGTCAGCCACGGGGGAGATGCACGTGGATCCTTCGCTGATCAACACCACGAGGAAGCTGAGAAGCCATTTCACATTTGCTGCAGACCTCAGTCACCCCCCAGAGCTGTGCTGGTCTCAGCAGCGCCTGGCAGGCGCCTCAAGCAGGACCTGCATTTCTGTACTGGGGCCGCGCGGGAGCCACCAGTGCCCAGAAGGGTCTGATCCAGCACCTCCCAAAGGGAGTGTGAGGTTTCCTATTGACCTCCCTGGGCTGGGGCTGGGATGGCAAAGCTGGGGACAGACGCCCCCCTTTCAGCAATCCCCTCTCCTCCACCAAGGCCACCCATGCTGCTGTTTAGCTGGTACAGTCTGTTTCTGAGCCAGGGACATTTAGGCACTCGATTTGGAGAAGCAAACATTTATACCTCTCTGATGGCAGTAAGATAAGTTCTCCATAACCTCAGGCTTTTAGACTGAGGCACAAAAGATCACCCATTAAACTACCCAAACAATTCCTCCTTCATCCAACTTCCTTTCCTTGGGAGACTTTACACTCCAAACATATAATACAAACAAGCATTATCCCAAATCTTTAAAGCCCAGAAAGATCTGAGTTTTATATGCTCCAAATAGCACAGAGTCACATGGCTTCACTTTTTATTATCTTGTTAAAAGTCTATTTCAGCCTATGGCAGGGTACCAAAGAGAATGGGGGTTTAGAGGCACAGCATTAAAGCAGATGAGAGATTAGCTTACCCTCTTTTGCATTTTTTGTAGACTTTGTAAATGCTTTCTGCAGGAAGCCCATATTTTTCTGAAATCTGTAAGAGAAAACATGGCAATTCTTTGTACTTGTAACATGAAATTCCTATGATAAAAATCAAAGATAACACCAAGCCAGGGGTATTTGGCAGCAAAGGATTCCCCGTCCCTTTTATTTGAGAAAACCGGGCCGAAGCAATGGCCTGAACGGGCCGATTTGAACATGGCTGTGGCTGGCAGTGGGCGGACAGACGGACGGGCTGCGGCTTGGCCTCAGTTCTCTTTCTGATGGCTACTGCCAGGCCAGGAACCCTGGGAACAATCCTCATTTTCTTCCTCTCATTCCCTGGCCTGTTTGGGCCTTGATGCTTCGCCCTGCTGGGCAAAGAGCCTGCTGAGCTCCTCCTCTGCTGATGCATCCAAAGGTGAGAGAAACTGCAGGAGGTGTTTGGCCGTGGCTGCTGTGGCTGCTCTGACGGCAGCTTTTGCTTTGGCTGATGGCAAAGCTTTCCAGAACTCTCTCAGGCAAGCACAGCTACGGCCTTAGGGTGACAGGAGTTCTGAAGCTTTTTCACACGCATTTTCTGTAGAGGTTTTTTGATTCTTTGTGGTGAGGGATGGGGGAGGGAGAAGATGGCAAAGAATCCTCCGTGCTGACATTTTTCAAACTCTCTATTTTTAAAAGTTTGTAAAACAACAGAGCTTAAAGTGCAGCCATAAAGCCACCCCAAATCTGGGAGGTTTATTGTTTGTTTCCTTCCCAGCAATCTCCAAAGACAGGGGGGTTATCAGAGATGCTGCTGATAATCATCACAGAAATATGTCAGTGTGCTCCTCAAACACAGCACAGGGAATTCCAGCATGAGGCCAGAATCGGCTTCAGATTGCACATCTACAGCCTTGAGAATGGAAAGGATGTTTTACAATGGAAAACATGAATGTGTTTTCACAAGAGGAGACTTACAGTGTGATCTGAACAAAACATCTTGCCATGAGGTGTGTTCTTCTAGCAACACACAGCCTGTGCCAGGAGCTGTGGGCAGAATTCACCTGCTGCTCACAATTTCCATTTCCATTCTCAAGAGAAAGCAGACACGAGATATAAGCAGACTTATGTCCAGCTTCCTATATACCACGTGGCATTGCCCTTTTATCTGCCATTTGTTCATGTGCCACGAGTGTTTTGATAACACTTACAGCTGTTCTGAGGCCCTGGAGATCTGGTGTCTTCAACATGAGAGCATCAAACACTTCCTCTGACTCCCTCCGCACGTACAACAGGACTGCAAGAGACAAAGCACAGCACTGAACCAGGGCTCCTCACAGCGTGCGCTCAGAGCCACGTGGCCTCACGTCATTCCAGATCCAAGGTTACTTGAATCAAATGGGCCACCGCATTCAAGAAGAGCTCCCATCCCAAGGGCTACCTCTCTGAGGATCTTCTTCCTTGGTCTGTTTTGGAGGTATCGGGTCAAACTCGTCCGTGAATGAGGCCCCACTCCGTTTTAAGGGCAGCCTACGCAAAAGGAATACAGTGCTCTCAAGAAGACTGAACAATAGTAACAAACAAAACAATTCCAGCAATTGAACTTTTGATTGAACAACCAATTACTCCAACAAACATTCAGCAATTAAATATCGGGTTTGTAATTACAGCAACTCTACCAGAGTTGCAACTTCCTGCCTAACACATACAGGGACGTCAGTGCGCACAGGCAGTGGTTTTGGGATCACATCATAATCAAAAGCCTTTTGCACCTTCATGTCATTGTTTCTGTGTTGATATCACCGGACAGCGGATCAAGCCCAGGGCAACTACTGGTTCTCCCCACTCCAGACACATTACAAGTGTGATTTCTGCTTCATTCCAGTTTATTTTACAGCAGTATCTGTCTCTGGTTACTCAAATCCTTCAGTGATCTTCCTCCCCTGCCCTTTCCAACATTGTCTCAATAAGAACAGCGGGACGGTCATGGCCACACTCATGCTGGAGTGGCTCACCGATAGGGAAAGGAATGTATCCGTGTTTCTGCATCCCTTGAGTCCATTCTAGGCCAAAGTTTAACACATATTTTGACACTCAGGGGCATCAGGGAGACACCATGCTATGTTACTTTACACCTGTAGATATATACTGCCCGTGGATGTATATATCCCACATATATCCCATACCCAAAGAACCAAAGCAGCTGGTGGATGGGCAATACAACCTGCTGCATCCTTACCTGTTTGCAGAGTTGGGAACAGCAGGAGGGAGAACCTTGAAATGGAAAGGAAACATCAATCTTTCAGTTTGCACAGTATCATTGTGTGCCAGTGAAGCTGGGGAAGGCAACACGGGCACATTTTAAACATGATTTCCCACCTCCCAGTCCATCAGTTTTCCTATGCAATTAAACCCAAACATCCCTATGTGTTTCTTAGATTAAATTAAACCTGATATAAAGAACCTCCACTGCCTGGAAGAGGCCTAACACATCTAGCTAGACCCAAAAGCAGGTCAAATCTCACAACCTGCTTGGGATCTGGGACCAAGTTCTTTGGTTGTAAACCAGAATTCTTCTAGTCCCTGGTTTTGATGCCGATACCTCAGTACAGCGGCCACTACAACAGGATGCTACAGTGTTGTCAGAGGTGGCTTTTCCCCCCTTTTTGATAAACTGAGACAGTTGTTGCTTGCAGGAATACTGCTGAGCTCTGAAGGACGCTGGGTCTGGGTTTCCTTAGGCTCAAGGGGACAGACTGGGGCAGAGGACAAGTGAGAGATGTCCCACACATGCAGGGACTGAAACAGTCACATTTTTCTATAGTTTACTTTCTGCTACCACTCCAGTCCTCTGGAAGCTGCAGGTGATTCCTGTAAACCACAGGAATATCGGGCTGGAAGGAACCTGGAAGGGTTATCTTGCCCATCACTGTTGCATGACTATCTAGGCCACTCCTGACAGCTACATCTTCAAGTTCACCACATTTCCACAGAAGAATTGTGGTTTGGTTTGGTTTTTTTACATAACACAAGTCATGTCTGGGGGACCGATCAGTTTGAAAATGACAGGGGTGACAGATGAGGGCAAGAGGTTGGTTGTTTTTTTGAAGGGACTTACCGTGCCACACCTCTGCAGGTTTGAAAAATGGACGTTGGGGATAAACAGGACTGGCTGGGTTTCGAGGTCAGTCTCTGGCCTCAGGAACGTGATTTCATTCCCTCTGAAGCCAGAGAGCAAACAGCCTTTCAGACCTACAGATGGAAAGTCCAGTTCATCTCAGTTCAGATGGCATGTTAAGAGGCAACTACATGCAGAGAGGGGAAAGCACCTGCCCAAGGCCGCCCAACAGAAGTATTAAAAAAAAGATGGGACCCTGCAGAACCAGGTCTCAAGGGCTCGCCCAGTGCCATCTCCCCTCGGGAAGGCTCCCTGCCAAGACCCCGGGACAATTCGGCAAGGTTGATTAGTGTTAATGAAGGGCTTTGGTAGGAGCCCAGGCACAGACCTGACTGACAAGCTATTTCTGAATGGTGCTGATTTCATCAGGCTTGGAAATACCCAGGGCCAGATCTTGTGGAAGTTAACGGACAAGCCTACATGGATTTCAACACCCTTCTGATCAGGTAACAAACACTAGCACTGACCATTGTTATTGGAGTCCAGGCATTTTCCTTTCCTTCTGAACTGTTTCCTTTCGTCATCCCGCATTTTCCTCTCTGCTCCCTGCGGGGAAGATAAGGCAAAAATCAGGACGTTGTTCTGACATTGTCAAGAAAAAATCAGTTCTGACATTGGCAAGAGAGGGTGTACTGACCATCTCTGGGAGGTAAGCACGCTAAGGTAAAGGCAGCCTTTATTCAAAACTGCTCATCTCAGAAACCTACAGGCCACCCAGAACTTTCTGATACTTAGAAATGAAAAAAAAACCAACCCAACAACAAAAATGAAACTTGCTTTTAAAAATGAAAGGTGCAGACAAAAATAGCTGAGAGAAATTTTTCTGTGGGAACATATCTGAGGGGAAGAAGCTCTAATGAGATTCTCATCTCTTCTGCTGCTTAAAGACTTGTCAAAAATAGAGTTTATTATGAAGCACAATCCCATGTAGGTCTGATGTGGGGAAAACTTTCTAATGAGACTGTTCTACAAAGCCTCAGCAGTGCAGACACATCCTTGCTGTGCTTACTCAGCCGAGGTGGCTAACCACCTCTGTTCCTCAGCCCTGACTGTTCCAGACTCTCACAACCTTTCTTTTTTTTCTCCTGGAGTCACCACACAGCAGTTTAAAATTCCTCTTGGACAACCTGGTGGAAAAGCGGCGTTCTACCTTATCACAGAATATCTTGATCTGGCAGACGGCGCGGTGCACCAGCTGGCTGGTCCCATTGCCGTAGTCGTAAGTGTCTATCTGGAGGTTGAGCGGGACGCCCTTCACCCCCTTCTGAGAGGAGAAGTCAGTGCTCAAGCAATTCACCCCAATAAATACCTGCAAGTAGGAACAGATTGATACAGCTTGTTGGGGCTGCAAATATTCCTGTCCAACAGCGATGACAGCAGCGGGTAGGGGCAAAAGCAGCTACTGAAACGTCCTCCCAACCCTCACAGCGTCAGCCAAGCGTATGAGCTGTGGGTTTCCCACCCGAGCGCAGCCACCAGCCCTTCCCAGCCACAGGCTCCCCCCACACCGGTTGCAGCTCTCCATCTCTTTATTTTAGGCTATCCACCCCCATCTGCCTGGGGATGTTCTTGCTGATATTTCTGATCTTTCATTTGAACAAGGGACCCTCAGACAGCAACACCCTGGAGGAAGGGAGGAGGGCTAGACTACAGCTTCAGGAATTACAAATCATTGCTGCTGGTGAAATAAATATTCATCACGCACCGGTCTCCTTTATGATTAGGATGGAGTTACCTCCAGTGGAAACTTCTGAAAAAATGCTGAGCACAGATATAATCCCACATTGTATCTCCAAATTATAAATTCATTTGTGTGACCTTGAAATTTCCCCTGGACTCTGGGGACAGATTTGCAGCTGGAGAAGCTCCCACAGCTCCCTCAGCAGGGCTCTGGCTGAGGATTTCAGCCCTGAAACCTAATGTCAGATCTAGTCAGTACCTATATTTAGAAAAGAAAACCACTTCACTGTGGTGTGAAATTTAATTGGAAGAAGAGAAGTAACAGGTGCTACAGACGACCCAAATACCTGACCCCTCCTGTCGCAGCTCCCAGCCCTCACAGCTCTCTGAAGTCTCACCTTTACCTGCCCCAGGCCAGTGCATGCACAGAGTTTCTGCTAAGAGTTAAACCCAGTTTTGCTGAGGTGCCCCCGAGGGCTTGCCACATACCTGACATATTTCCATTTCTGACAACTTTGCCTTGAAGACATTTGTTAACCTCTTGGGTTGTAAAAGACCAAGGTCGCCTTTGGGCTAAAAGAAGGGCTTATTGAGATCCCAAAGCAAACCAGAGTTTTCCCAAGCTACCAGCTTCAGAGAGATGGGGTATCTATGCTTTTCTTTTTTTTCTTCATGACTTCATCTTGTTTTTATATGCTTCTTTCAGTCCACACTAGATACAAAGTGTTAAGGAGAGACTCTGAAGGGATGCAGAAGAGACAGCAGAGCAGGAAAGACGTGGATATAAGCTTTATAGATTTTAAGGTCAAAAGGGATCTTGTGACCTGCCTGGCTCCCTTCCACATCACACAAGCCACAGAAGGGTGTCAGTCATTCCTGCCTCAAAATGCTGCCTTGAAAGAAGGGTCTTTGTTTCCTAAGCTGTGGTTTATTTAAATAGGCTTCACCTACATGTGAGCAGAGCCCTGATCTAGGCTGCCTGCTGCAAAAGGCTTTCTTCAGAGTTATCCATCAGCACTAAAAAAACATCTCTGAGCCAGTCTCAGGTATACCCAGAGTGTTTATTAGCTAATGGCAATGCTTAAACACACAGAGAAGCATGGTGTCCTTCCCGGCTGTCCTGGCAGACAAACACTACCTGGGGCCACTGGAACGGCATTGTTTGGATTTGAAACTCTCTCTGTCTTTCAGCTGAGGCATGGGGGGAGCGCGCCTGGGCCGTCAGAAAGGAGGCTGCAGGTTTGCTTCCCAGATCCCTTCCACAAGCAGTTTGTACCTTTGCTTCTTCGTGGATGTTCCACACGAAGGACAGCGCGTTGTAGGCTAACTCCTCGATGTTCTGCACCGTGTTGAAGTTTTCTTTACAGTCAGCTGAAATGCAATGGAGAAGCAGTTTGCATTCTGGCTGCAAAACTAGTTGCACCCCCTAGGCTTTCCGCGCCCCCAGAACCTGCCTCTCACAAGGAGCCTTGTAATGTAACAGAGGCCGCCCGTGATACCGCTGGATAAGCCTAAGTGCACATATGTAAGGGATAGGCCAGAAATGAGTCACACGTATTGGCTGGTGACTGCTGTGTGAGTAGTGATGTTATGCAAAATCAATGCAGATTACTTCCAAATTCAAACAACCGTGTGTGTCTCGCTGGGAGCCACAAGCTACTCAGCAGGGTGCTCTGCTGGACAGACAAAACCTTCGTCTGGCCAAGCACAACACGCTGTAAAGCCTGTGTGGTGGCAGTGGAGAAGGACAGGCAGTACCAAAGCCTGTTCTAGCTCAGATTCCTAGATTCCAAGAAGCCATAGCTCACACCTGTAAGAGCCAAAATTGTGTCGCAGTTTCTATCTCTCTGACTGAGGCTCTTCTTGACGTCCCTTGGGCTCCTAGTGCGTGTCCCTACACTTGGCAAACAGCCTTAAACCCGCAAGGGCTCCTCAGCCAGAAAGGCTCTGAAGCCAGCAGACCAGCCTGCTCCTCCCCGCTTTCCCCCAGGCCAGATGCTGGAGCTTCAGCTGCGTTACCGTGTATCGGAAACGCAGTAAAATGGTGCTAGAAGTTATTGACCCCACCCAGCCATCGCGATCAAACAGCCCCGCTCATACCGACATCAATGACTCTCTGCTTGGCTGTGGGCTGGCGGGAATGCCAGTGTTTCCAGAACTTGAGCTGCTCCGTTGGGATCTTTTCATTGTCAAAAACAATCATCACAACGCTCTGTAACACAGCGAGGATATCCCGTATCAGGATACACAGCAGCCTAACGCTTGGTGCCCTCACTGCCCTTTCCATCCAGGGCCAGCTTGGCGTCACTGTTAAAGTTTTATAGCTGGGGAAACTGAGGCAGGTGAGGGAAGGGACTTGAACACGGTCCTGAACACAGCCAGGAGCAAAACTGAGATGCCCTGTATGCCCTCTAACTGCGCTGCCCTTGAGTTTCCGCTGACTCCAAGGCATACAAGGATCCTGCACTGGAGGAATGTTTGCAGTGCTCCAGCAGGTATTAGGCTGGGACAGCCAAAATGGTCTTTTTCTAGACTTTCTCAGTTTCAGGAATCCTTTAGGTCTTGAGATGTCCAAAGTCGAGCCCCTAAATACCCCTCAGGATTGGAGGAGCAGGTTTCTTTGTGGGGAACTCAAGCTCAGCTTAGTCTCAGGGATGGCTCTGGGGCTTGTCCACACATCCCAGGAGCAAGATGGGGAACCTCTCTCCAGCTCAGAAGTCTTCCCACCAGGGCCCCCAGCCAGCCATCGGCTAGGGAGGCCTTTTGTACATCCCTGACCATACCGTGAAAGGTTTCAACTGCCAGGTAACATGAAGGCTGCTGCTCTGCATCAGAGGATTAACTTGCTATAAGTGAATCCATCCCATTCATCGCTTTAAGCCAACATGAGCCACAAAGCCATTACTCTTCACGCTCAGCTCTGTTCCCAGGCCAGTACAATTGCTGGATGTCTGATTACAGCGTGTGTCAGCAAAATTGTCAGTTTGTCTCTTACCTTCACTTTATTTGAGGACAAGTGTAAACATTTGCTGTCTCCAGCTGTCCGCAGCGTGATGGGGTAGAACTGTCCTTTGTTGAGGTAGGCCATGGGAGAGTCCCCAGATTTGATGTGAATGGCTTTGGGTGACCCCAGAGTGTATTCAAAGTCACTTGTATGGAACAAAGAGAGAATGATGAATAAGCACACGCTGCTGTTTCACTCCAAAAGCAAAAGAAGAGACATGCAAGTCTCCACCACTACAGGTTACAGACACTGTACACACAGGAGTCTCTGCCCTATTCCCCATCTCACATGCCCCTACACCATCAAGCACCTCCCAGCACAGCACGTACTGATCCTCCCCAACACCCTGTTCTCAGATATCCTCATTTTACCCTTTAGTTTTGGCTTGAAAAACCCAGCCCTGTAGATTATTGTAACCCCTATTTTT
This sequence comes from Falco biarmicus, assembly GCF_023638135.1. NCBI lineage: Eukaryota > Metazoa > Chordata > Aves > Falconiformes > Falconidae > Falco > Falco biarmicus. The sequence continues at coordinate 116,142,846 of NC_079290.1, forward strand.
CTGTGGATGGCTACAGAACCATTGCATAATCAAAAGCCTCAACAAACCAAACAAAAATAGGGACCTGTGATGAGATTTTTACAACAGCCTCAACTCAGATTCCTGTCTCTAAATTCACACCCATAAATAGCTGGCCCGGGAAGACTGTGTCCTAATGGGTCCTGTAGGAACAGAACGACCTGCGGGACACTGACATCCACTTGTTTATCCAGGTCCTTAAAAATGGACTTGGAAGCCCGCTTGTTGAACTCACGGTCTGGTGGGCAGCAACTTCAGACTTTACAGAAAAGATTTGTAGTGTTGCACAGAGGAAGGTGTCACTGTTGACAAGCACATTTAAAAAAGGAGCCTGACTTTCAAGAAGCCTTGCTCTTGGGCATTCACCAACACCCATGAGGATTCAAACCATGAGGCTACAGCTCAAGCTATTTTCTTCTGTGAGGAATCCGTGCAAGCCACCAGCTGTACACAAGCCTTCACACAGACCCTTCAAGCGCCCTGGAGCTGAGGATCATCGTATTCCTGTTTAGTCACCAACCCATCTCTTTTTCCTGCTCCACCTCCCCTGCGATGCCATCTCTGAAGATAGGCTTGGCAACTCCTCTTATCTAGAGCCAGGAGTGCCAGAGAATGTTAGTGCACAAATAAACAGCAAACAGCAAAGCCTCTCGCTCACAAACGCGAGCTGCTGTCTGTGTGAAAATCCCCACGTCTGACAGCTGAGTCACAGAGTCAGGTGACTCAGGAGGCAAATAAAAAGTGGGAGGTGGAATAATGTTACCTGCTGGGAGGTTTGATGCGGTATCTAGAGCAGGAAAGCTCTGCCTGAGAGAGGGGTGGAGAGGAGGAAGAAATCTCTCGCGCGTTTTAGGAATGACAGGCAGTGGCACCTTCTGAAATCAAGGGTCACTTACAGTGCTAAACCCAAAGCGAGAGCCTAAACCTTAGATTAGGAGGAGGCTGCTTATCGCCCTTATCAACTGTCATCCTCATCTTCTCTGTCATTTACCCCATTCCAAGTAGCTTGTGGAAAAATGGTGCAGGAAGCAAGCAGGGCTCCCTGGGAAGGGGGCTGTAATGCACAGCAAACCCTCTCGTGGAAAACTTGGGTGCAGGTCAAGGTGCTGATGAGACGTGACCACAGCAGTGGGAGCAGTTGGTGCTGGAGGTGCTCTGCTGGTCAAAGTGGTATAAAGCCTGAACCCCACACCTCTCCAGCTAAAAACATGAACTGGCACAACTGCATCTGCTTAACTTGAATGGAAGATTTGGTTTGACTCCTTCTCAGCAAAACATTTCAAACCCTAAGCCCCGCTTCATACTACAAACACTAAAATTCATCGCTGTTTTGTGTCTAAAAAGTCACGGAATGGCAACTTGCTCCTAAGGCACCAGGAGACAACTTGTCTCTGCAAAAGCATGAGATCTGTAGGTTTGCAGTGGTCATCGTCAGGACTGGAGTGGGGCGAGGAAAGGGACGCGGTCTTTCCCGAGGAAAGGGACACAGCCAAGTGCACTGGAAACCCAGAGGCTGTGGATCGGTAGTTACCTCTTAACACCGTCTGCAGCGTAAGTCTCAGGGCAAGGTGGCTCTGGCTGGGGTTTGAGGATATCACTGAAGAGCAGCGACTGTAGACAAGTGGAAACAAAACAGTCAGAAGTGGAATCTTTCACCGCTTTGTCCATCCACCTTCTCCCAGACCTTACAACAGAGGCCACAGATAAAACATGAACCCTCGTTTCAAAACCTTATCCTACTTCCAAAATCAATGTAACCCCCCAACAATTCCATGGGAATGGCATCAAGCTTCTAATGCAAAAGCAAAGCTCCCAGTGACTCCAGCACGAGCAAACCCCACACTAGACAGCCTTGTGCAGCACCCCCTGGGCAGCACTGCCAGCACGCAACCCACTAACGGCTCTGACCTCCTGGGGATCCTCTTTGAAAGTGCTGTCTGGCTGCCACCTCTGCTGTGGTGGGGCTACAGGGATGGTCTCGAAGAGGGAGTTCAATGAGCTGTTGTCGTATACATCCCCTGGAGGGACCATGTAGTTGTCTGGGGTGACATCCAGCTTGCTAGTGCCTGGTGGAAGCATGACTGGCTTGTGAGGAGTAGGAATGCCTTCAAGACTTAAGCCGTTCTTCTTCTGTGGCTCACAATATTCTTGGGTCATGGAAACATTTTCAGACAAGAGCTTCATGAGATGGGCTGAGCCATCAAAGGATGCGATGTCTGGGTCGTACTCCATTCCGTGGCAGTGCCTAGTGGAGAGAGGGTCCTGTCTCAAACCAGGGCAGAGCGTGGGCAACCCCAGCAAGCTGTCACAGCAAGAAGCAAGTGCCTTGATGTGCTGCTGGGAAGCAAACTGCACAGTCTAGCTACCAGGTGACCTTGAGTCAGCTGTGTACATCTGCTGCTTGATACGGGAGATCTGACAGGCCCATGGGTGATCTCCACCCACCCACACACCTCTCAGTGCAATCAGCAAGAGTCAGAGGTGTTCAGCAGATAAGGGATGATCACATGGAACCAGAGAATATGGTTTAGATGTGGTTTGGGGCTGCACATCCAGGGCCTACATCCATTATTTCTTTATTTAGGCTATTAAACACGCAGAGCAGCAGGGACAATAAGAAGGATAACTGCTATGTGGTCTTTCCATCTTAGTCTTTTTAGGGCTCATTGACACTGAAAGCTGATTTTTTTAAACTTTTTTCTTTTCCTTTTCCTTTTTTTTTTTTAAGGAAACCTGATTCTTGTGCAAGTTCACAAACTCCAGGAGCTTAGTAAGCAAAACTCCCAGAGAACATGAGATCAGTGAAAAATTGACAGGGCTGCAGTATTGGAAGTGAGGTGTATGGTCCAGACTTCAGAGCAGAAAAGACTAAGTACAGGAGCTATGAGGCGATAAAAACACGTACAAAACCGCACTCCTCTTGCACACAGAAACCATCCCTTTGTGCAGCACCTCAAGAACTGGTCCCTTCTGCAGCAGTGACTTTGTGACCCTGCTGACTCTGCGTCCCTAGCTGAGCTGGGAAGAGATGGCTTATTGCCCCTGTTACCATGCTCAGAAAACAAACCAACCCCCACATTAGCAACCCGCACACCTCTTGGCAGCGCAAGCTACCCCCAAGGGAAGTAAAGCTGAATGAGTAGCTCCCACCCACTCTGCTTCCAGAGCTTCACCTTCAGCTATATGGTGAAATTTCCATAGTTAATAAAAAAACATGCCACTGTCAAGAATGCAGTGGCCTTTCAGAGAGGAGAAAACAGCTTAACTCAGCTTACTTATGAAGAAGGAATGAAGTATCGTTCAGGAGGCTTATTCTGTCAAGTAGTTAAAAACAGACAACCAGAAAGGGTTGCCAAAGTACACAGCATCCAGGAAGGGGAACTGAACTCATAGTGGCAAATGAGCCATTAATTTAATAGTTAATTATCCAAAAACCTCAAAGGACAAATGGGAGTCACTGGAAGAGAATCCTGGGAGACTGGAAGCAAGTGAAACAGAAACCCTTATCAGCTAAGGGAATGGAAGAGGACTTGGTCATTCCCTTCTTGCTGCCAATGCTTAATCCCTTTCCCCCTTCCAGTTGTCACAAAGTAGGAAATAAAGACAAATTCTTCAGCTGCTGCAAATCAGTGCAACTCCCCTGAACACAGCTAGACAGATCCTCAGTTGTGTAAATGGGTGTAGCTCAATTTATACCTGCTTGGGATCTGGCCTAAAGAATTTTAATATATGTCTCAGGGTTAATAACCTCCACTGTTGTTGGTAATAACACTGTGCTTTGATGTCTATTTTATGCAAGCTAAGAGACCCATCATCCATGCAAGCAGCTGCAGGAGAATTAGACAGCTATAGAGAGCAAAAAATGAAGCTAACCTCTTTCCTAGTTCATTGCGTCCCATCATTCCAGATGGAAGAATCCTCTTCTCCTTTGGGACCTAGAACAAGGCAGAACAAAGAGTTTGTTTATTGTTATATTTTATTAATGGAAAAGAGAGGAGAAATTAGCCTTGTCTGTGTGGCAAGTGAAGTCTCATAGATAAAACACTGGGTGAATAACAAACACCGGGTGAGGACACAGGAGACCAGGGCGCTCTTGCTGGGCTGCTGCCATGGATTCCCAAGGTAACCTTAGGCAAGCCACATCGTCTTGTTCTGGGGAGGATTTTCAAAAGCACCCAAGTGAATAGGAACATCAGAGCTATCGGCTTCAGTTAGGGCTAAATCATATCCACATTTTTTGAAGCTCCACCCTACAGCAGCACTAGAAAAATAAAGATGCTAGGGGCTGCAAAGCACTTTGCTATCGCAGCTCCATGTCTCTCAAAGCATTGCCGTTTCTTACCTGAAAGCTGTCAGGGGAAAAACCCATCAGCCTGAGACTCAAGACACCCAGGTTCAGTTTTCCACCCTGTTCTGGGTCCCCTCTACGGTATAATGGTGGTTTGTGCCTCAGTTTACCACCTGCGCTACACAGATAATAGTGGCACGCTATACCTGTGGGTGTTATGAGGATCACTGCGTAAAAAACACAGACAGCTCAGCAGATGGGTACCCTCCTAAGGTGGCTGAGCGTGTATTTTACCTTCACGCTTCTCCCCTGGTACAAACTCTCCCAAGACACCCAGCCCCAGTGGGCACATACCATGTAGTAGTCATAGAGGAGGCTCAGGGCAGCCACACTGTCGTCATCTCCATTCACCCTCATCATAGCTTTGGTGGCTGCGGTCAGCGGGTTCTCTAGGTAGGTTTTCCAGGCTTCGTCTTCATTGGTGTAGGGGAATTTCTGGAAGTTCATGGTGTCATTCTTCATCAGACGCACAGATCTAAAACTGAGCCAGACAGAGGAAACGGGCAGTGAAGGATACTGATCTTCCACAGCTATTTCCATGCCACCCAGCTGAACACACGAAGGGCTTCCCAAAGGCACTGCTGGAATGGAGAAGGGATGCTCTGCTGGCTCTTAACTCCCACAGTCGTTGGGATTACCAATTCTTCTGCCTGTAGCTATGTACAAGATTAGGCCTGAGCCTCTCTGGTGGGGCCACGCAGAGAGGCAGACGTACCTCTGCTTCCCTCCTCCTGCCCCAGGGATGCAAAACACCACATCGTCGGCAACTGCTCCTTCATCAGCAAGCGCACACTACCAGGCAGCCAGGTCACCGACCGTCAAGGCGGGATGTTGGTCAGTAAATTGAATGCAATGTGACCAGGCAACTTGGCAAAACTTTTTCCTTGAATTTGGAGCTAAAGGCCAGCTCAGCCCACAAATACAAACAATCGCTCAGTGTTCAGAGAACTTGACCTACCCAGATAAAACCAAACCCCGTCATATTTCTTTGCTGTAGTTCATGGTTTTTTGATTTAGTTCCAGACTAACTTGTTTTTTTTTCAAGCATTTGTATATGATTTTACTTAGAGGGAAGTAGACAGGCAGATCACCACGCACTCCCTTCCACTATAAAATTCCTGACAAAGGTGAGGCTCATGGGACTACGTGAGCTGAGAAGCGACATACCAAAATAATGCCCTGCCTGTCCTCTCTTCTGGCACTTTCTCCAGGTCTCTCCCATCTTATGTTAATAAACTGTCAGACACTTAATTACCCAAACATTGGTCATCTTTCCTTTTTCTCCAGCAAATCCTACTAGCAGCCAGCACAGAAGTGCCTCCGCACAGTCTCTGGGTGCTCTGTGCTGCTGGTTCCCCCCTGCTCCGAGAAGAGGATGAATCGGTGGCCACGCTCCTGTCACATCCTTCAGCCACGTGTATATGGTATCACCCCAACAGCTCATACTATTCATCATAAGCAACAAGTTTGTGGACAAAAATTACTATTTCATCAAAATGGAAATATGCAGGAAGGGCAGACTGTTTTTTTACTAGCAGAGGTTTAAAAAAATTGTAAGAAGATTTCTTTAAATATTCAAAGCTGCCAAGCGCAGACTTTTTTTAATTGCTGATTTTTTTTATGGAAAGGCAAAGAAAATCTACAGGAGTTTATGAATGAATGCTGCACTTTAATGGCCTTTCTATAAGGAATATGTTGTTTCCACTAAGCTACTCTCCATGTGTTTATAACAAGTCTTGGGCTAGACTTTTAAGTGAATCATTTGCAGAACAATAATTCCTCTCGAAAGGAATCTGGCATCTCTGAAACTCCCAGTTATTGCTAACCACGACAGATACTGCCAGCCCATTTGGTGCGAGCTGCCCACGCTGACAGGGTGAAAAGCCAGGAGCTCAGCAGATGCTCCTGGGCTGGAAACTAGACGGGCGCAGAGGTGGACCTTGGATGGAGTGAAGGATGCTGGTCCATCCTCCCTGAGAGCCCAGCTAAGATGGCTTCACTCCTGGCCATGCACCGATCTCTCACACTGCCACATCTCCAGCAGGGAATACACATATAAACCGTGCATGGATAGTTTTGGTGACGCTCCTGGATCAGACTCGAGAGCTCTCCTTGGCTGAGCAGAGTAGCAACTCTGTGCTGGTCCACAGTCCCTCCCAGAGCAGCCAGGATGAAGCCATCAAGGGCTGCCTCTGCTGTTCTTGTTGACTTTTTATTAAAGAATATGTTGCTTCCACGCAGAGTCCCTCCCCATCTGAGCTGCACAGGAGAGCAGCTGGTAACAGCTTTGCTAACGGCCTCAGGCATCCAATTCCCACTGGTTTCTGTGCTCACGTGGCAGCGGGCTCTGAGCTCAGGTTGGTACAGACACCAGCTGCTTCCACCTTACGGTTCTGGCCACCGCCAGCTTCCATCACGCACTGGTATAACGGAGACGCTGAGTCTGGATTGCACATCGGGATGATCCACTAACACCGGTTTCACCCCGCGCATGAAACTTCACCAGGTGTTTTGCGAGTTTCGTTGTCTTTAGTGTTTCTCACGCAGCCCTCCCGCCCCTTCAGTGCCGCTGCTGTCTCCAAGGGAAGCAATCGGCATGACTCAGATTTCACTGCTGTCGACTTGGCGATGGGCTGTTCAGTCCTGTCTGGACAGGAATCCTCACCCGTTCTCAATCCGATCTTCTCAAGGAAGACTAGGCAGCAACAGAGCTTGCTCTCAGGGTGAGACTCAGCTCCTATCACTCGTAATCAACATAGATAAACACACCACGGTAAGATGTAGCAATAAAGCATTCAGGAGCTGAAAAAAAAAGGGATATTACAAGGAAAAATGCTTCGGAGCTTTATTCTCCCCCAACTGAAGCACTCCTTGTTGTATGACCCCATTCTGCCTCCCTGCCTTGTTGCTTTGGCGTGACACAACCGCTGCATGCACGAGAGGCTGATGTTTTACTGTTTTATCACCTGGCCTGCACTCTGGAGGCAGAGTGAAGCTGGAGAGGAGGCCTGAGAGCTCAGCCACTTGTAGCTGTGTCCAGTTTATGGAGAATACAAGTTTGACAAGTGCCCTATGAGCCTGCATCTCATTTTCACATGTGGCTCCTGGCTTTGCTGGGTAGTTCTGGCTGTGCTGCTTGCAGACATCACCACCTCATCACTGCCTGCCCCAGGCCTCTGCTAGGAGAAACTGTCCCTGTAGCAGAGATGGCACAATGGAAAATCTGTCCTACCCTCAGCCTGGCACTTACCTAAAGTCATACGCCATGCCCTGAACTTGAGAGCGCAAAAACGTGGGCATACGCTGCCTGATGGCACTTCTGTTACAAAGCCACAAACACCAGCAGAGAGGAGGGACCGGAAGATTAGGATAGCAACATTTTAGGCTACTCCAGCAAGATTCACTGGAAGCTTCTGTCAGGACCCCGTAGTGCTTAGAAACAGCAAAGTCTTTGAAAGTCAACGAGCCAATGGCAGAGCAACGCAGCAGCTCCTCCCATGCACTGAGAACTGCTTTGGTCCAGGGGAGCCTGCACTGATTCCGTCAGCTGAGGACTTGTACAAAGGTGACATGAAGGGGATTGCACATTTATTCCATCTTGTTTATTCTCCAGAGTTCGTATGATCCCTAGCCATCACTGAAATATATTTGAGTGCAGCCACGTTAATTGCCTCAGATAAAACTCTGCAGCTGGGACAGCTCTGCAGATACGACGTAATGCCACTCCATCCCACCTTACTTTTCCAGAGAGGTCACCTCTACTCTGACCCTATTCCAGAAGGTCAACAGGGCTAACCAATATCTGAAGAAAGAAGGTGATCTGAGAAGATAAGCAGATATGATGACATATTTAGAGGCACCTTTTTGACATCTGATGCATTTCAGTTCATGCAGATACAGGATGATCGTGTCAGTTTGCTTCTACAGCCTGCTTCCGACTCAGCATTAGCAATCTCTGGGAAGCAGAGATGCAGGAAAGAGGTATCTAAATCCAGATCCAAATACACGTGAACTTTACTTTCATCACTCCTTGCGACGCCCCTTCCATGTGACTATGGCATATTTGTCCACTGCAAACTGTCTGCTCTCTGGCAAAACAATCTTCCCTTCTGCAGGTAGTTGCCTTGATGCAGCGGCTCACACAAAGCGAGGATCAGTGAGTGAAACACAAACACGTGGGACCAGCGGCCTCCCTTCTTGTGTGCACAGACTCACCCGGCTGGGGCCTCGGGGTCAGGTGCAAAGCAGCGCACGATTTCGGGAAGGGAGCAGTCTATTTGTTTCCAAACTGTTTAGAATTTGACACAAGGTGATACCAGCCCCCTTTCCCTGCTCCATCCCACCCAATCTCTGTTTCCCCTATTTATCTGCCAAGTCTACCATAACAGTGGCCTCCTGATTATGAATAAACACTCAGGGCTACACTGAAACAGGAGAATATGCCCAGTGGGTCTAGGTGAGGAGATCAGCCAAGCAGGAAAGAAAACGCTTGTATTCCTTTTGCCTTTTGTTGGGTTTCAGTGGGTGGTTTTGCTGGCCTTTAAGCTTTGTGTTACTTGTCTTTGTTCTCCCCCCTATAACCGATTAAGCTTCCAACCTAAATATTAGCCATGCCAGATGCTGATGGCTACAGAGAAACATCACATTGTCAAAGGAGCAGAGAATCCATGGCAACCAGCAGCAGGAATTCAAAGCCACAGAATAGAGCCCCCAGCCTGCAGGACTTCAGAGATACCCCAGGCAGTTCACGTGGGGACCGTCATTAGCTCTGGCTTTGTGCGTGGCACTCACCTCCTGTTGAAATAACCCTGATGTTCCCCAAGAGCCCCGTATCAGTAATACGGGGAAGGATCAACCCTGCACTCAATGAAAAGCGGCACTTACCATGAGCGCTTTCTGGGGTAGAGATTGTAGCCTGTAAACCAGGCCCCTCGGCCAAGGAAGAACAGCATCCCACAAAGCAGCCTCATTACTAAATCCAAACTTCTCAGCTGAATTCTGATTTTATCCTATCTTGGCAAGTTTAATAAATAAGCACATCTGAAGACAATGTGACAATACAGCCACCAGTAAGCATACTGTCACAGGCCCATTCACAGAACCAGGAAAAAAAAAACCCCAAAAACCACAGAAAGAAACATAACACACAGACTAACGATGGGAAACCTTGCCTAGATGCCAAGTACAATACAGTGTCGATCCATAGGCAAAGGCATAGGAGACCACTAATCTCACGGACCCTGACCTGCGCTACCTACAAGACCAAAATATTTTCTCTGGCAGCTGGATAACAATGTGGCCTCTGTCACTGGATTTCTTTAGGGACGTTTCAGCATCACAATCAGCCCCAGGGTAGTGCAGCGTTAGCTCAGCACAACGGCTGGATGTTTCCCAGCCATCCTTCGGCTCTGTTTCACCCACAAAGACAGCACAAGAGCCTCTCTTTTCCTGGGAGTGCTCAGCCTGCGTGGCACATGCATGAGACAGGCTAACCCCACCACAGATGCACACAACAGGTCATCTACTTGCATTTAGTAAGTGCAGAGCAGTAATGTGTGGTGGCTGGGAAGGAAAGAAGAGGCCATCATCAGCATCTGTGAGAAATGGCTCCTGTTTCCCAAAAGGGTGCTGAGAGTCCTCACTGTCGATACAAGCCAGTGGTGCTCAGCACCACCCAGAAGGATGGGTTAGCCGTGGAGCTGGCTCTGGCCATGCAGCGGGGAAGGTGTGGTGCGTCCCTGCGGGTGGGATGGAGGAGGGTGGGGACCGGGGCGATGTGTGTTGTGCTGACACTTGGGGAGATAGAGCCCTGCCAAGCTCTTTGACAGAATCCCCCACCCCATCCCTCCTGCAGAGCTGAAACCAGTTGGAACGGTTTGCAGGCTGAATCCAAAGCGTCCTGGAGCCAGACAAACCTCCCAGGGGCAGGCCCTACCTGGGCGATATAAAGGGAACTCACCCATCTTGGGTTCCTTACAGCTCTTTAGGACACATCAACCCAAGATCTGAGCTCATTATTCTTCAGTTTTACACCAGCCTAACTCCCTGCTTTTGATGCTATTTATTATCACAGGAGGAGAAACTGAGGCATGGGGATTGACATTAAGATAACTTATCCAGAGAACAGAACCAGACCTGAACCTCTGCTATAAATCTCACAGCACTGGACTGTTCCTGCCTTTCTAGCCTGCAGGGTTCCATGAGACATCCAGTGTTGAGTGATGTTTGGGGGACACCAGCTGGCATTGTGTTTCACCTGATAACATCATCCTTGAGGTATCCACCCACACAATCACATTTCACAAAAGATTCGAGCTTTAGTGCCTTCCCTGCCTAACAAAACAAATTACAGCACAGAATTACTTTGCAGTTCAGGAATTATAGCTGACTTTTTCCAGAAGCAGTTTATGACGTTGGACGCTTTAGTTTTGAGTTGCCTTGAGTTTCAGGGTGATCAGCCTCCAAAGGGAAGACACAAAAACCAGTCCCTGAACAGTTCTACCACCTGGTACTTCTAAAATACTGGTCTAAACTTTACTCTCTTTCCTATTTTCATTGTAAGCAGATAAGGACACCTTATGTACACATGTATTCATGAACACAAACCTTCATCTCCACCAACACATAACACACACACACGCACACTGCATTGAAGCTCCCAGTCCTTCAAACACTGTAAGAAAAACTACACATGATGAGAAGCGCTTCATAACTCCAAGAGTTTAGGTGCTTTCAGTTATCCTTTTTTGTTTTCAGTGCTTATGGATTCCACCCCCAGTTTCCACATCTCAAAACCTAACTACTTGTTATTTTATTTTTTAATTCTCGTATATTCACCGACTCCAAGAACTGTGGCTTTTAAATGAAAGAAGTAAAAAAAAATCGAAGTTTTACAAGACTTGGATTAAAAAAAGAACAATGGTAGCAACAAAGAAGTATGCAATCTTTTGTGACAAAGTTTGTTACTTTTCTACTGCTCTTCAGGTAATCTCATTTAAATCTAGTAATCAATTACTGTGGGTTATTTGTACTGTAGCAGGGCACAGAGGCCCTGACTAAGAACAGAGCCCAGTTTTACTCAAGGTTCTATACTTATCACATCCTATCAGAGGATCCTGCAGTAACACACTAAATGATGGTAGTTATTTCCTCAGCGCTCATTGAAGAGAGCAGTAAGAGCAGAGATTAATATTAAACCTCACGAGAGGTTTGCCACTTCAGAGTTACGTGCTGAGTCTCAGGCTTCCTATGTGCTCTGGGAGCCAAGGGGACAATTTGGTCCTCCCATTTGAGACTGGGATGTGCCGATCTCTTCCTACCGCCTGCAAACTCAGCCAGCTAACAAGCTTGGCACCTGGGTTTAAGCTGGCTGAAGGTGGGTGAGGGGAATCCTCCAGCGAGTTGCTCAAGAGGGCACAGGAAGCATGTGTCAGGGCAGGACACTCGACACAAGCTCAGGCGACGCAGCCTGCTCCCCTGCACTACCAGGCTATCCTTGCGCCACATCTGGCAGCAGCTGTACCTTCTTCAGCTGCGCTGTGGACTATGTGCAGACCTGGCAAGACACAGCCTGGGTTGGCTCTCTCCTTCTGTTTTCCTCTTTCTTCCCATCCATGAGGGCCAGATCTCAGCTGCCCAGATCTCCTATAATGTGCTTGGCTGATGTACACTCATGTATTCTGATTCATAGCATCCTCTGAACTCATGTTCCCCAAGGTCAGGCAAGCCTTTTGCTTTACTGTTTAATAATAAAAAAAAAATAATAGCATAATGTGCTTCAAACAATGTTTTTGCTGAACAAATACGATTCATCCCATTCTACCTAAACCCCTATTAAACAATGCATTTCTGGAGAGCAAGTGTCACAGCTCAGGCAGCAAAGACAGAATGATGAAAAGAAACAAAACCATGGCACAGCAGGTGGCTGGCACCCAGGAGCCAAGTGCTTTGGTAAATGACGTCTGGGCTTTTCCTCTGAACACCTGTGGCTATGAACACTCTAGGGACAAGGACTGTTTCTGAATCAGAGCTACCCTCACCCATACCATAATCACAGCTATCAGCCAGAACAACGTAAAACAAAGAAATAACAAAAAACAAGCCACTACATTTTCTTAACTTCCGAGCCTTTGAAACTTGGGTATTAGCAATGGAGTCCCAGCCAGAATATAATTGTATGCTATATAACCATTTCCACTGATTAATGTATTTTTCAGCTGTTGCCTTTATCATCCTCGAGCACATGCGATTCGAGAAGCCGAGGCACTGATCAGGAGCAGTCTCCCTGCCAATCAGCTGAACTGAAGTGCTTGCAGGTGCAATGTAAGCGCAAGTGCATTTTCAGATGAATACTTTACAATTATCAACAATTTAAACACCAGACTGAACAGAGAAGGAGTAGATCCTCATCAGTGTAGCTGTCTTTATTTTACAGATTTCTCTGGAATTATACGGATGTACCAATCAGTTGAAAATGTGACCCAAAGCATCAAAGCAGAGATACTATGTAAATGTTGATTTATCTCTGCTTTGAGTCTAGAGTTTATTCAGAGGGCTTTTACTCCTTTGTTGTGAATTGCATAGCAGTTATTTGATTGTTGTTTCTTTTAATTTACAAATCTCTAGTTCTCTTTACATAACTTAAAATAAAACCCACCTCTCCCTTGAAAGCGTACCTTGCTTCAGCATGGTTATCCCTTGTGTGCTTTACTGCCAGGATTTTATAAAAAGGGCTTTAACTTTTCATTCACCAGGAGCATAACTCAAGTTTTAATAACACACCTTATGCATGACAAAAATTTGCTTCTGGCGATCATGGTTTCGACCACAAAACCACAACTGGGAGTAACTCCTGGTTAACTCTTTCAAGCCCACACATTACAGAGTTAGGCATAAGTTCAATTTAGAAGACTATGGAAATTATCAGTTAGAATATTTTATAATAGGCAAAACATCTCATTCTCTCATGCCACACTAGTCTCTTCCCAGTCGTTCCGTAAAATTAAAGTGGCAAAGGAAGAGATGAGATTATTCTCCCTGTCATTTTGGGTGACAGCACCAGTGCCTGGGGATTTCACAGCTCCCTCAAAATCAGCTACATCTGGGCACAGGCTCACAGCTCAGATCCATCCTCCCAGTGCTCAGCTTGTTGTGGGGGTTGTGTAAAGAACAATGGCTGTGCGAGACACAGACACACACTGCTGCCCTTATCAGATCCTCTAAGCACTGCTCGCGAGAGAGCCAGCCTTTTCCTTCCACTGATGTCTACAAAGCTACACCCGGTATGACTTTGGCCTGCGTGATTAACCAGAGGTTAACAGCTACTACAACAGCCCCACTGCTCAGGGTTGGGCTGTAGCAGCCTCTTCACATGGTTCCTCCTCCTCAGTGACACCTTTTCCCCCTCACAGTAAGCCCAAAAGCCATCTGAAGGTTTCAGCCTTTGGTACCACGGAGTTCCCAGCTCCCTTACCTCCTATCACTGCTCTCCGTCAGCCCCTGGGGAGCTTTTGGGTGAGGCACTCCAGGCCCACTGTGCTCCCTAAGGCTTTCCGCAGGAGAGCTGGCACTGCCTGCCCCTGCCCCTCGACCAGGCACCAACAAGCTGCTGGTGTTACACCCACCTGCCTGCACTCCCCAAAGAATTCCCCCCCCCCCCCCCCCCCCAGCTGTGGGCTAGCGAACTAAAAATGAAATTTTCACAGAGACTGGCAAATGTTTCCTCAAGTTCAATCTATAGGAAAATGTTGTACTGAGCCTTTTACCTCCGGGGGTTACCACACAGAGCCCCACGCTGAGATCTGTCCTCAGGAGCAGATGGCAACCTCTGCACTTTTATCTGTCTTTGGAGCTGAGATCTGAATCACAAAAGGGATGCTGCTCCCATCAATTCCCCCTTTCTCATGTGAAAGGCACAGGGGTTAACAGTCCGTTAGCAAGAGAAGAGTCAAGCAACCATGTAATTCATCAGGTAACTTAATGCCCCAGACCATAATTAGTAATACATCAATCTAATCCTGCAACGCACCCGTGTACACACACACACTCTGTAGCATTTTGAGAGTAAACCACATGGCCTGACTCTTAAGTTCAAAAAGCATCAACTATAAATTACCCAAAGAGTTGAGAAAGTGAAAATTTGAGTCACTGATTCTTAATCCATCCAAGCAGATTGATCCCCATATTTACATAAAACAATAATTAGTGCTGCACCTTTCAGGGTTAATAGTTAAAGAGATTAGCTGTCACAACACCTCTGTCAGGCTTGTAAACACATACAGGTATGTGTTTTTCTTTCAAAATATATGGAAGCACTGTATCTGTACACAGATGTATAAATACTGACATATATTTCTTTGTAAATTTTATTATATACAAGTACTTCATGCAGGGTTAAATACCTTGAAAACTTTTTAAGACTGGATTGACAGCAGCATTCAATATTCAACCATTGTTCAATATTCTTCCAGCCTTTACTACATCGTGTCATACTAATATGACATTACTGTGATATTATTCCAGAGGTATGAGGCATGGTATGCTGTGCAAATGCATACCATCAGCAAGTGTTAAATGCTTTTTCTTGTTAAAAAAAATAAAATCTGTTATAATTACTCGATAGGATCATAAAGTGGATTCATTTACTTTAAAAGAGAAAAAAAAAAACCTGGAAGAAAAAAGAAAAAAAAAAAAAAGACCACCACACAACTCCTGCCCCCAAAAAACCTAGAAACTGGTAAATACTTTGGAAGGTGTTTTCTAAGAAAAACACACACCAGAATTACTGTAACTTATGTTGGATTTTGTTGGACAGAGGCAGAACAGGCTTGCCTCTAGAACAGAAAGCCCAGGTGTCAACTTCTAGTCTGGGGGAAAAAAATAAATCATCAGGATCATGATTTTAAACAACTCTTAAATAACAACGCTAACAAGTGATTCCTCCAAAGAGCAGCAACACGTTAGTAAAGAACAGGGAGTCTGAAAAACGCTCCCATCCTGTTCTTTCACTTCCACTTGCAAACAGCTGGACAGGCAGATTAACCCAAGGAGCCCAGCTCATTCAGACCCAAAGCACTTCACAAGCCTCAGAAGAAACACTCAGCAGAGAGGAGTGGGTAAACAGAACAAAACCTCTACTTACTCAAGTTCATTAGACATATTTCCCCACGTTTCCAAATCCTTGCCGCCCGTAAATTCTGATGACTTCTCTCTCCTAGTCGCTGCTCCAGACAGACATTGCCTGCGAAGTGTTTGATTTATGGTGAGGTTTTACGTACAGGTATGCTGCTGACAGGCCGCCAGGGCCGGGGATTGGCTGCCGGCACAGGTGCCCTGGGACAGGTACACCCAGACAGGTGCAGCCCGTAACCCTCCGCCTGCCGGCCCCAGAGGATGGAGGAGAGGGAGGTGGGTGGGGAAGGAGGGAAAAGCCCTCCGGGGAAAAAAGATAGGATAAAGGAGTGGAATCAGTTATTCATCTCTGCGATAATTAGTTTCAGTTTGGTGGACATGTTCCATATACTGCGATGCCAAATAGCTGTCATTTTTATGAATCTGGGGGTTGATTTGTCCTTTGCTGTTTCTTTATATATAAATATTACAGACAAAAATACATACATATATATATAAAGGAATAAATTAGGGAAGAAGAAAAGCCTCTTAGTTTCCTCTCATTCCTAAATGGTGATTGTACTGACAGGCTAACCCTTTCTTTCCTTTTCTCACCTGTTCTTAGCTGCTTGCTCCATAAAGTCTCCCTAAGTGGTTTTGGGTTTCTTTTCCCTTAAAAAAGTAACCTTAAACCCCCTGACTTTAGGTGCCAAGAACATGCAGCAACATACTGGCTCAGGGAATCTTTGCATTACACTGGATAAGTAAGGAAACAGGTCTGTGGGATAACCTTTTTCCTTACCGTTCACACACGCTGCCCTGCCTGCTGTAGCACAGACAAGAGCCTTATTCCAGCACACGCAGGATGGCAGCGGGAAACTCAGACACACGCCGTTTGGGAACAGCTGCAGGAATACCACCCAGGCAATAGCTCTGTAGCAACTCACCTGTAAACGGGGAAAAGATTTATGCAATAGAACAAAACTCATCATGGATTCAAGCACTCTTGTTGGATGGTTTCTGTCATCCGTGTTGCAATGAGGAGGCAAAGGATGGGCTCAGCGGGTGACTCATGTTGGCTGGATTTGGAAGGCAGGAGAGGATTTTAGAAGACATGTTGGTACAAGCCTTAAAACAAAGGGAAAAAGAAAGGCTTCCACCACTCGTTCCCACCCCCCATCACTGCCTCGCTCACTGAATCTGTCCCACTCAGTGCCCTGCGCCAGCAGGTGAATACCAGAAAGCACGAAAGTCTTCCTTCACCTAACAGTTAAGTTCAGCTCTCCCAGCTCGGTGACAAGTGGCCTTAGCAGCCCACTCAGGCAGGCATAAGGCATGTCTACACAGGCACGTGTGAAGACAGAGCGTATTAATTTGGGTACAACACCCTCCAAATACATCTCCATGGCTTGTGACTCAGCGCACGGCCAGCTCGGCGCGCAGGATGGAGGGTGACTGCGGTGTATCTGCACTGGCTGATAAGGACGTGCTGGGCTGAGCTTCGCCTGACCAGCCAGCAACTATCGCCCTCCAGTTCGCTGTGCAAACTCCTGCCTGCCAGGGATCTGGGGACTGGACAAAGTCTGTTTTCTGGGAATGAAAAACAAAGGTCTGGAGTAATACAGACTCCACTGGGGATCACTGGAGAGCGCCAGCTGCCAAGACCTTGTACAGCAGAGGACAGCAGTACACAAAAGTCAGCTGAATGAGAGCTGAAGATCAGAATCCATGCCATAGCAGAGACCATGCAGCGGTGAGAACACAAAAAAAGGAAAGGAAAGAACACCTATGTCCTATCCAGCCAGGGAAAGCACAAATCTTAGGTGATGGTGGCATTAGTTGATCAATATTCTGATTATATCTCTAAATTAAGGAAACCTCGCCCAGTTCACGATGACCAGAGTTGTAGTGCTGGGTGCTCGTCCTTTACCCAGACCCAGGCAGAGAGTATTTCACTGACACTGGGTAGTGCAAGGAGCAGCAACATCCCCTCAGGGGATTTCCAAGTTTCTTTTAACCTTTCAGTGAGACTTACCAGATTCCAGCAACAAAAGTGAAGGAGGAGAAAACACTAGCTGAGCCAGACCATGCAGGGGAACGGCAGGGCACCGGATTCTGACCTCTGAGGGGAAAAACCTGTGTCAAAGAAGAGAGAGGGAGAAATGTGTCCAGCAAAACTGAGCAGTGACAGGCTTGCCTTAGCAAAAGGTGCCCTGCGGGCCTCAGCACCACCATGGCCAGGCCAAATCCACCTCTGGATGGAAACGTTCAGGTTTTCAAACTTGGCCTTTTGCAAAACAGCAGGGATGATGCTGTCTGCTACTCTATGATAGCAGACAGGAGACAAAGCCACCAGACCCTTCTGCCTGCCTGGAGCTAGGCTCTGCAACCAGCACGCTGCTGACAGAGCCTTGTTTCTACCTTTGGGGGTTTAAACCCACCACTGCCGCACTCCCACTTCATGCACCTCGGCTCCAGTGGAAGTGGGGACAGCCAGGGATGATCTGGGCTTACCAGGCTCTTGGTGCTGCCTGCCAGTCACCGGTGAGGCTGCATGCCCTGCCCTGCGTCAGTGTGTCTGGAGCCTGCCTGAGGAGCCACAAGGTCCCTTGGGAAGCTGGGAAGGGCTGGCAGAAAGGACAGAAACACAGATTCTCCTTTGAACAAACCCACTGGGACTCCAAAAGGACAGTGGTGACTGTCTCCCTGATTTTCACTAATTCTCTCTCTCTCTCTGTTTTTAAGCATGAAGTTTCTTCTTAGCTTTGCTGCCACTGATCCAGGACCTCGTCTTTTTCCTGCGAGGATCTTGCTGCAATGGCAGAATGAGAGACTTTGCCAGGTAGGCTCACATACAGTCTTATTTCTTATGCAATCAGCTACGCGCCTACCCACAGCACTGAGGCACTCTCCCAGCCTCCAGGAATTATGGCGCTTCTGTAAAATGGTTCACAGCAGAAACCAGCTCCTTTGCGTCAGTAAAGTGGGGCCCGTGTACATGTCTCTCTTCTTTACGGTAACACCAGCTGGAGTTTGCTCTCTCAGACACCTTTCCAAGGCCAGGTGAAAATGCTACCAACTCCCTACCGCCAATCGTTCCACAGACAGGACCCTCACAGCCTCCCTCGAGTTAACTTTACTCTATTACCAGTGAAAGAGGATCAGGACCACCCCAGCAAGCACGCGTCAGTCTAGGTGTGATGTGTCCTGGTGGGAAGCAGGGACAGCCAGCGCTGCCTGGGCACCACGCTGCCTCCAGCACCCACCAGCTCCTGCCAGACAGGACCACCCTTGCCCTGCCTCTTCCATTCTCTTGGGCACCTTGTCTTTTTTGTGATAATATATGTTTTATGGCGCCTGGGAGGCCTCCAGGCCTGGACGCCTAGACAATCCCTTTGACTATGATTTCAGTATTTTTAATTATTATTTTCTCTCTTTTTTTTTTTCATTTATACTCCACCCTCCAAGAGTATCTGGTGAGGGGGTGGGTTAGAAAAAAAGAGACCAAGAGATACATTCTCTATGCACAAAACCCTCCCACTTCCCTTCCACTCCCCTGTTAAATATACCTTGGAACAAAAGCCCTTTATGATGCTCTAAAAATAAAGCATGCAGCAGTCAAGACAAACTGCAAAGTTTAAAAGAGAGGGCCAAATTTTGCTCACAGCTACACCCTCTCTAAGGCAACAGGGTTGCACTTGTGTTTGGATTGTTAAACCCTCTTTAAACATCCAGGGGCTGACGGTGATTAGCTGCATTCCGTCAGCAAGAGATCAGCAGCTGCATGATTGACGACAAAATCATTCATTGGGTCTCCAGCCCTCAGATGCCACTGCCCTGTCAGGAGCTGGCTGGGTCTGCATCTGGAGGAGCTGCCCAAGGTGCGGCATGGCCTGTGACCATGCCACCCTGATCCTCTTTCTCCCTCCGCCACTGATTGTGGTGTGACCTCGGATAAGTCATTTCACGCTCACTGTTCCCAGTCTGGCTTCTTTTCTGTATAACTTGTAAGAAACTTCAAAGCAAGGGCTTTAATCCCTTTAGGATACACGGCTTTTCCCACTGACAGCTGTCAAACATCCTTTCCAGTTGTCCTCTGATGTGCCAGGAATTTCAGCTGGTTTTGACCAAAGGTTATTAAAACACTTCAACAATTAATACGCAGTAAGAGGAAGCAGCCTGAAGCAGGTTAAAGTGAGCTGTTCTCCAAAGGGAGATGTGGCTGCTTCAGCTGCTTTTCCAGCAAAAAATATAGCGTGTGCCATGTAAACCTGTAGGAACCTTTGATATCCAGACCAGACACTCTTTCCCAGTGAGACTCCCTCTGCCTCCCAGAGCCTTTTCCTTGGGAAGGCAGAACAAAAAGCTGAACTGGAACTTCCTTGGACTGCAAGTCTTAGTCTGGCAGGACTGCTCTTTTCGCTCTGTTTGTACAACACATAGCACAACAGAGGCTGCAGAAGTCACTCTATAGCGCTATTGTCATAGCAATAATGAGGAAAAGGAAAAAAAGACTTTGTCCTTCTGAAGCGAGAGACAGACAACCCCCTCGCTGACCCTTTCTCAAGCAGTTGTTTTCCAGTTAGGTGAATACCCCTATCTGCAGGGTATCTGGGAAGCCGGTTGGCTCTTCTGTATCCCAGTACCACTAAACAACATGACCTGATGCTTAAATGTCTTTTTAATAGAGTCAGGCCACTTTGTTATTATCTGTTGTAGCCCACGGGGCTACAGGAAAATTCCTGTTGTCTTTATCTAGTTCTACCAGTTTTTACACAGTAACAAGTTTGGGTTGCAAACAACTGACCCAACTAACAGTCTTCAGGGCAGCCACCTTCAGTTTAAATAAACAAACATGACCTACCGTCTCAGCCAGCTCCTCTGTGTGGAAGAAGCTTCATTTTTTCTCCGCGTGCTCTGACCTGAGCTTGTCCCATGCTCTCACTCTGGAGCTTTCAGTACATACATTTAGCTGACACCTGTCAATCCAAACCCAGCTAGAAGAAACCCACAGCAGGGAATGGACATACCAGTTTAGTCTACAGAGGGAGCTGATTGCAGATGTCACAAGGATGTTTTCCATTTCAGCTAAATTTGCTGGCCAGGCTTCTTGTGATATTCAGCTACAAGTATCTACAGGGGAGGAGTTGGGGAAGGTTTCACAGAAGAAAACTGGGTCTTCCTTGAAAGGGGTTTCAGACTGGCCTCAAATAAACTTTGTCTTCTAACCCCAGCGCCCAGCAGTGTGAGCACATGCTGCAGCTTTTCAGCCATAGCTAATTCACAGGACTTCCCTCCTATCAACTGCATCACACATGCAACTCGAAACACATTTCCTCTTGCAAAAAAATACAAGGAGCTGAATCCCCCCAGCAAATACCATATCAGGAGCAGAAGGTGCTGACAATGACGCCACCAGTGCAGGGAAGGGCTTAGGGCTGGGCCTACAGTTACCACAGTGCTCTGACTCCTCACTGAGAGAAACTTATTTTTAAACATGAAAACAGTTTTTTAAAATGGACCAGATGCAAAACATCAGGCATTGCTCCTAACCATTTCCCCCACTGCTGCAGCTTGATCAAAGCTGCCTCCCTTCAGGAAGTTATCTGATGTCAGCCAGTGACACTATAGCAGAGATGAGCTTGGTCTCGGATACCTCAGTTGACTCCATTCATGATTAATCAGCCCTTTATGAGCAGAGATATGGAAATGTCACTGGCAGAGGTGTCCCAGGCTGCTCAGAATAAATTACCCTTATCAGCCAGCGGGCTAGATCCCGGCAGCAGAGACTAGGCTCAGATTCAGACTCCAGCTGAAGCACAAAGTGTGTTTGGATCCCGGCGTCTGCTTGGTTCACGCAGTTGCAGAAATGCCAGTTCCAACTCGAATCTAAGTACGGCACAGCAATGGGATTTCATTCATAAATACCTAAGTCACAAATTAAAAAAAAAAAAGAAATATTATGAATTAATATCAGTCTGTCCCGGCGGACTGTAATGAATCCACTCGTTCACAGAGCCTTGAAAGACACCTTGACGTGACAACTTAGTTTCTGTAGCTAATTAGAAAAGCTCAGGCCAAAGATACTTATCTGTGTGCAACATCTGGAACTCACAAGGTCTCAGGTTTGCCAGCTTTCATGGTCTCATTACAAATCTGCTGATACTTGCTGTTATTAGCTTATTTAGTTGCCATTTTAAAGCCTGACTTCCTGTAATCACATCGTCATGTGAAAGTTTTCTCTACATAAAAACTCTGTCCTTCATGATTGTTGCAGAATGCCTCAAAACACAATCCCTATAGGCTCAGGAATGAAGAGACAGAAATGAAAACAACTCCTTCACACCCCACACAAAGTTAAGCAATTTTAAAGCCAATCTTACATCCACCGGGGACCTGGCTTGTGGTTTCTAAGCCAGCCCTGTGTTTGGCAGGACCATGGCTCACGCCGTATTATTGCTAAGGCTGGTCAGTATTGGAATCATCAAAGCACTCTGCAAATTTTAATTATTTCTCACTTCTGTTCTACACCTGTCATTACTCATCTGAATAAGTCATGGGATACTGGTACAGGGGATGTTTTGGGATGGCTAGAATTGGCACACAGCAGCAGTCGTCCTGCCTTTCTCTGTCAGCACTTTGGCAAGAGCTGATTTTCCCACAATAGCTTGAGAAGACAGCTGTTGGACCTGATTATTTATAGAGAAGCGGAAGAAGAAATTGGCTCTGCAATCTTGATTTGACTCTAAAATTGTCCCTAGAGTTGGGATTTCATGCTTAGATCCTGGGCCTGGTTTGGAGACACCTTCTGCTCCCGAAGCATTCAAATGAAAAGGCAAAACGCAGAGGGAGGGGAGAAGAAGCAAGGCTGGGCAGGGGCTTGGTACATCAACTGTGGGAACTGAATCTCATTTCCACTGAGAAAACTGGAAACCCCTGCCAAAGGCCCTGCATGAGTCACCAAGCTATCGCCTCGCTGGCTGATACCGCGCAGGTCACACAGCACAGACTTCTCAGCAACCTCATGTGGGAGAAGCAGCCGGCACTTGGAGCTCTAGTTCTCAGCTCTTCACCGGCAGGGAGGGATTTCCCTTTGAAAATCTTCTGCAAACAGGCCCAGCGCTGGCCCTGCTCACTCCCCCAGAGCTCCAGCTTTGTCATGCTAACACGCAGCCATCAAAGGAAAAAGGAGAGCCCTCTTCAGGAGCCTACCCTGTGTGGGATGCTGCAGCAAACCCCAAGCAAAGCTGACAGTGCTGAAGCCTCTTGTAAAAATTACAGTTCTGGGCTGGAGAAAGGGGAAACTTGAATTTTTGGACTTTATCTTCTTTTGCAAGCAGAGCTCGAGGGAGTTGCTGCAGTATGCCATCTTCATCTGACAGCACAAGGGAGTCAGTGGCTCTCTGGCTTCCCGTTGGTGCTGCACACCACTGCTGTGACCAGCACTCTGCCAGCACAGCTAACAGCAGGCAAAGCTTTATCAGGGGGTCATGGGACCTTCCAAGTCTCTCTGGCAGCCCCTCAGCTGCATAGTCCTCCTCCATCCACACTGCAGCTGCACCCACTCTGGATGAAGCTCTGATCTGGTGAGGATACAGATAATCACAGCCGTGTACCAGGTCTTCACCTGCCGGAGCCCCCACAACACAGCCCAGCTCCTGCTGACACCTCTGTCAAAGAGACCAAAAGCTGCAAGGAACCGGGGCTTTGCTCTTATGCCTCCCTGTCAGGGCTACAGTACATGAGCAGGCACATGGCAGCTCGGAGGAGCCCTGAAACTCCACTGGCATCGTCTCTCCAAACATCCTCCCCAAGACTGAAGTCTAGGAGAGAAAGGAAAACCGATACCCACCTACTCCACCCTCTGGCAGTGGCCAAGCTCTCTTTGCTCCCTAGCTGGCACTTGTCTATCATATTTGATACCATACAAAGGCCCACTTAATTCTGACTTACTCTACCTGCTCATATTGCTCACTTTTCCTGGCCAGGCCATAACCCAACACCTAGGGTGAAAAATCTTGCCATCCTAATTGAAGCCTAAATTCAAATCCTATCAGTGCATCGCCTTCTCAGATAACAAATCTAACCAAACCTCGTAAGAGCTTATTAGATTGTTTGTAGATTGCCCAGCATCTAGGTCAAATGTATAAATCCACGAGTCTTCCTGCACAGCAAATCCAGATTACTTTTCATCAGGCTCTGTAGGGCTGGAACTCCCTTCTCAGGGCAGGTTGTTGGTGGGGGATTAAGAGAAAGTTCACTGCAGGGTACCAGTTATCCCATGGAGTGGAAAATATCAGGTAGTTTTGCAACATTTAAAGAGATGCACCAAGAACATCTTGGGTGGCAGTTAGCACATAAGGGCTGCTGGCCCTTAGGGGCTTGGAGATTTTCCTTCCTCACAGAAAATGCCTCCTGCAAGAAGCGCATACCTCTTACAAAACAAACTGTTGCTTTGTCTTTGCTAAATAAATCAATCAATCTTCTTTTACTTCAAGTTCTGAGAATCAGCCTCCCTTCTATGCTGATACTTCCATACCTTCCCCACAAATACTACACGGCACCCAAACACCAGGCACAGGTGGCTAGGTCAGCCTTCTGAGAATGGCAAACCCCATCTACCTGCAAAGCTCTGATGCTGGCTCTGAGCAGCAACAGCACTCAGCATTGATATTCAGGGAAGATCTGTTGCCATCACTTGTCTCTAAGGCACTGACATGGAAAGCAGGAGACCAAAGGGCTGCTCGCTGCACGTCACTGTGCCTGAGCTTTGCCTCTCACAACCTTTGTGCCTGTTCCAGTTGGAGACCTGTTTGGGCAGTCCCTGCACTAAGCACTTGGAGAGATGCCGCCCCTGGGGCTCTCATGGGATTTGCAGCCATGACCGTACTGCAAGTAATTTTATGCGAGTCTTAGAAAAATTTGCCTACCTTGAGTGTCTAGTCACCCACGCAAACCACTAGTGGAGATGTGACTTATAGCAATGCATTTTTACCCCAGTTTGAAACAAGATCAAACAAATTATACTGCACCAGCATAAACCGTGTCTCTACTGGAGCCGGAACTGGTACTTGTGGCCAAACCCCAAGTACAGATGAGTTCTAAAAAGGTGCAAAAAGGAAGCTACAATTTTACCTGAACCTGAAGGATTTATAACCTTAACAATGAGACCTTTTCCTGTGTGTTCCTACAGTAGCTTTAGGATTAATCGCTGCCAGTGAAATCAGTGCCTGCTGCTCTGATTTTCAGCACAGATTGAAATCATTTTAGGGTAAACTAGAAATCTAAGTCAGACCCAGGAAGAGCCAGATTCACAGCTCAGTGGAGAGACAAAGCTGAAGACCAGGTTCAGGTGAAGGATGCCAGAAGGTCCAAGAAAGCCTTGTTACAAGAATTTAGATGTATTTTAGCCATTCTTGAATAAAAGGTCAGATAAACGAAACGTGAGGCTCCCACCTGGCCTACTTGCCTCTCCATTTAGGTTCCTGCATTTGGAGGTGCTCAGCAGGAAGGCAGGGATAGGTTTACTCCTTGTCTTAAGTCTGCACTGCCTTTGCATTCCAGCTGATGGGATTAATTGCATTAGGCTACTTTACCTCAACCACAATTTGGAAGGAGCAGGAGGACCATACATGGGGAAGACAACACAACCTAAGGAGGCCTCCTTGCACCCAGCTAATTAGTCCCACTATATGAGATGACATTTGGGGAGCCCAGCCAGCTGTCTGGAGCCAGCATTGAATCTTGAGCATAGACAAGTACCAAACAGGGCCGTGCAGGGCCATTGCGAGCCTTCCCAGGGGACATTTTGGATTGTTCTTTTCTTCCACACAAGAAAAACTGCTCTTTGCAGAGCCTTGTGGTGCAAGTTGGCATTATGTGGCAGCAGGCAGGCAAGGGTATTTGGAGACTTTCCCCCTTGACCTGAGCATGACATTTGGCTGACATTACTACAGAGCCCATCCCTGCAGTATCAGATCCTTTCTCCCTGTGATCTCCAGTGTCCTAAAGACCCCAGGCAGCTCCCCTGGCTAACAGGAACCCAGATCGAATTCTGGCCATTCACTGCCTGAGGTCAAGCTGTAAACTGAACAATCCAAAATTGCCCCGAAAGGCAGATGTACTAATTAGAGAAACCTTGGGTGGCAGTTCTGAGTATGATGCTTTTAATAACTGCAGGGATGTTGAGAAGCAAATAAATTATATGATGAAAGTCTACCAGGCTGCAGAACCCAGATATGTAATAAGCAAGACTGGCACCAAGACTGAAATTTTGCCCCCTGGGCTTGGCATTTTGTCTGATTGCCTTTCCAGATGGGAAGGTATCTGGAGCTTCCGGTCCTGCCGACTGCTTGGCAGAAAGGTATTTCTCAACAACCACCTGGGGAATCATCTGGGAAGGCTGGAATTAGAGAGCCAGCCCTCACTGGCACCCAGGGAAGTATGGCCAGGTTTTCACCAGGAATGAGCGACCAAGGTTTCTCTCCTGACTTCTGGACTTAAAAGTGGACAGAAATCATATGGAAACTTTAAACGTGCTTAATATTGTAAAAAGCTACCTGGTTAAGGCTTGGAGTTCCTCTCTTTGCCAGTGCACAGATAAAGAGGCTCTGGCAGCTCTAGGGGTCTGGCCTGTTCCCTGTCTGCCTGTGGCCTCTGATCCCATCAAGTGCCCCACTCTCTAATTTCTTTATCTTCCCAGCACTCTTGTGACACCGGGAAAACCTCTTCTCTCTTTACAGAGGTCCCCATGAAAAGAGACACAAATTGTTCATGTCTGCACAGGACAGCCTACACAACTGGGCTTGCCAGCCTAAAGCCACACGCAGTGAGTTACATGCACGAGGCTCTCCTGTTTCCAGCCTAAGCCCATTCTCCCAGCCTCAGTGGCCTCTGCAGGGCCCGTACACCCAAAATGCCCAGCACAGGCTCATACAAGGGATCCCTGCAGAGCCAGGGCCCTGCACACTCAGTTACGTGGCAGTAGGGACAGGAGGGACACCCACCTTCCTGGTTTTGCCCATCCATGGTGTGCAGCAAGGCTCCTTGAGTCACTTCCCTCCCTCCAGCTCAGGATGTTACACCCTCCCGTGCTTCCTTCCATCACTCTGTGACCTCTCTGTACTACATTTGGGCCATCTGTGCCCACCTTCCTGCTGAGCCCTGCCACAACAGCCTGGCCCACACTCCTCCCTTGGCTGGGATCTGCATGCACCCATTGCCTCACCCAGCACACACTAGGAGCACCCATTGGCCTCCACTGACACTGGGCTCTTTTCCCATAACCCCACCTTTGTGTCTTGACCAACAGCTCTAATAAATCTTGCAGATGCGGGTCCACAGTTACAAGAGGTTTATGGCTCCCTGACAGTCTGCTTAGTCCCACAGGTCATCAGAGCTTTCCCCCAGGGTGGACCTTGCTTGCAAGCAAACTCCCCCACATACACAGACCCACTTCAGATGTTTTGACCAGCAGAGCCTATTGCTCTCGCTGACCAGGAGCATCCCCAGCCCATAACTGCCCAAGAAAGGAGGACACCAGTGTCTGTATCACGCCTGTAAAAGCTCCCATTCACTCACAGGCTGCTACATGTCCCAGACAAGCCACACACAGTTATTTTCAATGGCAATTAAAGACTAGCTCTTGTTTCAAGGGCTGGACAATGAAATTGCAGAAAGAGCTGCCCTGACCCAGCAACCATTAAGTCAATGAATACGCTGGACTGGGAGATGCTGACGCTCATCTCAGCTCCAATCCACTTTTAATTCTCCTGGCCTGAAACCCTGCAGGAATAATATGGGGAGCTTGTAGCCATTGCATGGGGATTTAGGACCAGCACCTGTTTTAGGAATAATCAGCCCAGCAGGAGGAAAGTTTCTCTCTGCCAGTCTCAGAGTATTTACGTTTTTGACCCCTGTCTCGGCATGATAATAGTGCACTTTGTCAATCTTGCACAAAACCTGGCAGGGCTCTGTGACTGGTTTGTCCTGACTCCTGCATGGCTCTATTATGATTTTTCAAAAGACCTCCCATAAGGGTTAAATGACCTCACATTAGTGCTAATTTGGGGCTAACTTTCCTATTCAGCACATAACAAAGAAATTGGTGTTTACCCAAGTCCCATAAAGTGACAGGGACCACACACAACCTAACTGCACTCAGCCTGGACACAGACAAAACTCCACCCCAGCCCTTTCATAACCATTGCCATTTTGAAAGGGGCGGGGGGTGGGGGGTGGGGGGGGAGAGAGGGAGTAAAAAATAAAAGAGGCTGACTGAAAATCTTTACCAAGCCCGTGCCCAAAGCACAACAGGCTGAATTAAGCACCCAACAAGTCAACCTGAAGCAGCTCCACTGCTGTCCCCCACAAGACTGCAATGGGAAGCGACAGTGGCCATCCCTTCCATTCCCCTATGTGGCCTAATTGCAACCTGCTGAGTCACAGACCCACAAAACACTTGGCTGCCTCATTCCTTAGCTGCTTTTCTTCTCCACAGGCTCCTTGTGAATTTAGCTCGTATTAATTTGAAGCCAGTAAATCACCCTGAACAGCTAATAAATTAAATGTCTCATTGACCCTGCTTCTGGGAAAGGAAAGGTTCGATGGAAAGAAAGTGGCGCACAGGCTGACTGCAAACCGAGGGCTGTGTGACTGTCACCACAAAAGGAATTGCCAGTCTGGTCCCCATCCCATCTACCTCTCCATGATTAATGACAGTGCAAAGTAGGGCAGGCTGAAAATAACAACAAACCATGACTGATGTTCCCAAGCACAGAGCTACACACAGATCTTCAGCTACAGTGAACTGGTGTCACAAATGGAGCTGAACAGCACATTTTACACTAGCTCAGCTTGCGCTGCTGTGATGCAACAAGACCCAGCAACGCCAGCCAAGGATTTATTCCGTACATCATTTCAGTTAATCAGAGACCATATATTTGCCCCCTTCCCATTGCAATTAAATAAGGTCAAAAAAAAAAAAAAAAAAAAAGGAGGGAACACAAACATGTTATTGGCCGAGTGAGTAAACATTTCAGGCTCTTTTGCAATCATTAATGATAGTACAAGGCGTGTGTGAACTTCCTGCACACTGCACTGCAGTTCATTCTGAATTCACCAATGCAATTAGGGTGTCTTTTATGCAAGAGCTGAAATTCGTCTAGATTGATTTAACGAGTATAATTTCCTCTTTGGAACTGCTGGAAATTAATCATCACTTCTCCAAGCTTCATCTGGAATTCACTCCGTCAGCACAACACACAGCTATAATGGTGGCACCTAAAGAGAACTGCATGCTGACTACACTGTTGTTGACTTTGTTCAAGTATTTCCTATACTTAGAATGGGAAATATCTCAAATATGCAGCAAAGTCAACTATCCCAGTGCAAACTGATTTTTTTCTCTAGTGACAACCATCACACTGACAACAAACCCAATTCTCTTCTTGCTCTTACTAGTTTTCATTGAAGCAACTGCACCAATTTAATTGGATTGACCCTAACTTGCAGCAAGTGAAAGCGGCAGAAGAAACTGATGGACTGTTTTAAAGAGAAGCGAAATAAATACACCTAACCAGTTACCATCTCTAAGAAGCTGCACTCACACATAAAAATGTCAATTTGTGCATGCAAGTCAGGTAACTAGCCGCCTAATTCTCTATTTTCATGGCTACCTGCCCGATTTGGGTGTACAACTGTAGAATTTGAGAACCAAGAGCAGTGACACCTCTGAGAATGCGCCAGTGACAGAATTATCTGGGCTGCAAGAAATCTATTCTTTCTTGCCCATATCAAACTCAATAAAAACCTATAAATGGAATCAGACAAAGAAAAACCAAGGACAACTTCACAGCGTACGGCGACACTGCTTAAGTGACTAGCAGCTAAACGAATAGAATGCTCTAGAAAGAAAATTGTTTTGTTTATTAAAACAATTAATACAGCTTAAAAGGAAGAGCACTGAAGTAGGTGTGAATGAACTGCCCTTCTCAAAACTGAGGTGTGGCTGCTCCAGAGGTTTTCCCAGCATTTTGGTGTCTTTTGATGTAAACCACAGAAACTAAACTACATGAATTAAAATCAGAGCTCCTTAAAATTCACTAGTTCCAGGATTACTCTTGGGAGCTGACCCATCCCTAGAATACCCCACAGGTGTACAGTCACAAAGGAACTCACATGAAAGT
Organism: Falco biarmicus; assembly: GCF_023638135.1. Lineage (NCBI taxonomy): Eukaryota > Metazoa > Chordata > Aves > Falconiformes > Falconidae > Falco > Falco biarmicus. The sequence continues at coordinate 116,172,507 of NC_079290.1, forward strand.
TCAAGCAAGTCTTTGTCGACTTCTTCCACCCCGGTGGTGACCCATTTCTAGCCATCAGTAGTTTTCAGCATTTTTTGGATGGGAATCTCTATAATTTTTCCATTCTTCTGTATATAAGCCATTTAAATCAACTGACAATAAGCTTCCTTTTCTCACTTACCATCTGCAGACCCACTAGAGGTCATGCAAATCCCTTAGGAGTCTGTGGTTAAAAGGAATTGATCCCCATCCCTTTATTGCTTCTCCAGCTCATCTCATACCCTTTATTCAGCCTCTCGGGAAGAGCCAGAATTTACTCCAGCATATTTTTTTTTCCTCTGGACAATAACAGTTAGCTCTGCCACAGAAAGCTTTGTATTGGAAGTACTCTACAAGGACCATCTAATTAAAGATTACAGCATCCCTGGGAGATATACCAACCCATTTGATTTTGTCTATTGATAACTGGGGAAAACAGACTTAAAGCTGAAGTGCCTTGCCCAAGAACACAGCACAAGAGTGCAGCAGACCTAAGATAACAACAGGCACTACTGATTCCTGCCACAGTGTTTTCAGATTTTAGTCGGGACTAAGAAAAAAAACCTCAAACAGCTCCTAAAGTCTTCCTTTGCTAAATTTCTGCCTCTCTGGAGCAAGGACAGCTGGAAAAGAAATTAAAATATCTTGTCTTAGAAGACCTCTATCCAGTTTTGCAAATAAACAGATAAGCAGCCACCCAGTGGGGGAAAAAGATAATAACTAGCTGGGCTCCGGGATGCAGAAAGGAGTGTAAAAATAGAAAAAAGTTTCAAGGATGGTAAGATGGATGTGTAGGAGATGGAATTACAGACAATCCTAATAAGGGAAAGCAGAGTTTGAACTTCCTGTGAAAAAGAAAAACCACAAACAAACCTGGGAGATTCTCAGAGCCATGGAGAAAGGAGTAGGGAGAGGAGAGGCAGGGTAAAACTACACGAAGTAGGAAACTGCCACAGAAGACTTTGAGCTTTAAAAGTCTTCCCTTTTATCTAGAGAGCTTTGGGGTAAGAATGGAGCAAGAGGGAGTAATAAGCATAGGTGCTAATTGCATGGAGCATCTCCATGGAGCTTTAGATTAAAGACTCCAGCACCTCGGGGGGTAAAGGAATCTGTTGATCTTGGAGACAGTATATGGGGCAGGCAGCTGCACCCTTTGTTACTAACCTGCCTCCCTTCCCCATCTGATCATGTAAATGAAAGCTACAAATGCTGGAGTTTACAGCATGCAACATCTGAGTTGGGATCTCTGGAGAGACAGGGATGGATTTATTTACATGCTCTGAGTTATCTGCAAATGATCTAACAGGGGCCCCTTCACATCTGTAGAGCCCTGATGAAAGTAAAAACATTGTACCCAGGTATTTGTGTTTGTGCTTGTGGCACTGGAGACAAAAGGGCCAGATTCTCTGCCTGTTCTACACCCTTTAGCACTAACATTCATTATAGTCTGCTCCTGCAAAAGCATGGCATGTCCTTGACATTGAATGTGTTTCCAGGGGAAGAACCAGGGCCAGATTCAGTCTGATTTGCCAGCTCTGCTTCAGATCTCCCCCAGGTGCCAGCCCAGCACAGCTGATGATCCCCGCTTCCCTAGAGAAGCCGCATGGCAGCAGTAACTTCTTAGAGGGACCTCCCTGCCACAGCAAAAGGCTGGGAGGGTGGCAGAGTGGAGGACAGGCCAGATTAGCCATAATCCAAGTTATGGTGAAGCTCTCCCCATATCCCTACCACCAGGGCCTCAGGGAAAATGACTTCTCCACCTGCAATCCAAGTGTGGGTGAACCTGGTGCTTGGCAGCAAAGATCAGCCTAGGTAACTGTAATCCTATTTGGAGCCAAGAGGAAGGCAGGAGGGAGAACAGCAATCCCTCTGCTCTCCTTTGCCAACAGCAAACAGCAAAACAATAAGAAGCAAAGCCTCAGGTGTTGGAGGAGCAGAAATAATTTTTTTGCATAGACACTGGGCCTACTTGGCATAACACCCCCCATGCTGTGCCTGCACTGTCGTTCCCAGGAAGATCCAAGCAGAGGAAAAGCAGCCGCAGCCCTCAAATGCGGTACCCATTGTATTCTGTGAGTTGCCTGCCTGCCCTGCAATGTTTAAATACCTTCTCTTGCTGCAGGATGATGGTAGCCCAGGACTGCTGAATTCACCATTTTTCACATGCTTCCATGCCTTCTATGTGGCTGACATCACATCCACTTTACTGGCAGATTTTGGTTTTGAAGAGTAGATGCTCATATATTAACCAAGCAGTCCTTCCTGTCAGCAAAGCAAGCCAGAAGGGCAGCAGGGGAAGGGGGGAAGCATCAAATAAACCAGGGGTCCTCAAACTTTTTAAACGGGGGTCTGGCGCATGGATTAAGTGGCAGGAAGTCATCTGCAGCTGCTTGGTTTCGCCCCCCCCGGAGGGGGGGGGGGAAGCAGCACGGGGTTCTATAAATACCAGGCACTGAATTGAGGACCTGGGGGGGGGGGGGGGGCGGGGGGAGCAGGGAGCGCAGCGCAGCGCAGCGCAGCGCAGCGCAGCGCGCTGGCTGGCTGGCTGGCTGGCCGGCCGGCCAGCCAGCCCACAGGCTGTAGTTTGAGGACCCCTGAAATAAACCAACCCATGAATCAGCCTCTGGAGCTATTTGTAACAGATGCACTGGCAGGTGTGTAATTGCCTTCCTACCGTTATCAGCTGGAGCTCATGCAGGCCCCGCAATCACCTGTAGCTCTGCAGCAGGGATCCCCTGGGAGCTAGCTTTTGCCTCCACCCAAGTGCACCAATCACCTTCCTTTAAGTGTTGAGCCTCTTCCCAATCTGGTGCTACCCTGCAGACTCAGCGTTCTGTGTGAGAATGAAAGCGATTATTGCTGAGGACCATGGCTTTGTCTTGGACCCACTATGAGAGCTGTGCAGCAGTTATTAAATCTAGAAGCTCAGGAGATAGATGAGAAACAAGCCTCTGGATTCCTAGATCTCTGGATCTCTTCCTTTTTTATATAGCATCCCCTTGCCTTCCCTTTCATGTAGATTACTGCAGAAAAGTATCTGCTATAGAGTAGTTTGCACCCTTCCCTACCACATTCACTACAAAGAGTATCAATGCTGCCTTAGAGGTCATACCACATTGTGAGAAAGCAACTTGTGCTTTGCATTTTACCAGAGTAGCCACTCTTGGACATCTTTGTAGATGATCTTGCTTTCAACAGTATTCATTCTTTGAAATAAAAAGATTTCATATGCTTTCATACAGCCCCAAAGCCTGCAAACCTCTTGGTTTGGGAGAATCTGCGTCATTTGAAAAGGAGAGGGAAGTTCTCATCCTTGCTTATTGGAAAAAAATATAAAACCTAGAACCAAAGAACAAATAAAACTAATTGAGCCCCACAGTTTCTACAGTGCAATTCCTGATTTTTGAATGCTCATTTAAAGAGCAACAAAGATGGGTGGGGATACCATCAAATTTCCTTGGCCTGTGCTATGGAAAGATGATTCAGAGAGCTCTCAACAGGGCTGCCCTGCTTGTGGAGGGCATTGCAAAAACTGCACCCTTTGCTAACAGAACCGCAGTGATGAGCAAAGCAAACAGCTCCTCCAGCCTGGCCTTGCTAAGGGGGGGCTATTTGCTCCACAGCTGTGACTCCCTTTCATACCTGTGCGTCTCTTCTTGAAGTCTTGCTAACTCTAAGGAGAGCACTGAGCAGCAAGCTCCATCCTGTGAGGTGCTGAGCACTCTCAGCCAGACCCTGTGGGAAAAAGCGGGCTCTGAGTGAAATTAAAGGGCAGCATATGGCGGGCTCCTAAAAGGAAATAGCTATGTCCAGTGCATAGCACAGCAGAGGAATTTGCAGCCGCAGGAAGGCAACTGAGACAAACAATGTTGACTGGGTTTCAAACTTGAGTTGGAAAATTTTATGACTGTAAATAACACTGGCAGTCATATAACCCAAGGGAAAAAAATAAGGGTAATGAAACCTCCTGCTTCAGGGCATGAGCTGGTGGCCTTTAGGGACAACAGAAGAATTTTTTCTCCCATTCACAGCATTGCTCAAGTAGCTGGGTGCATTCTGTAGGTGTTTCACCATCCATAGAAAAACCAGGCATCAAGTGCTGATGGTAAAAAATAAAAAAGATACTGCACCGGACAAGCCGCTGGCTTGATTTGGTAAGGACATCTAACAAATAAGTCAGGCAGCAATATTGCCATGAAATAAAAGGGGCACTGGATCAGAGTCCAGCCCTGGGGTCCTAAGGAATCAAAAGGGATGCTCCTCAAGGACCAGAAATGAATACAGCAGACACAAAGAAAAAGAAAAATGCAGGCCAAACCACTGTGTTTTGACTCTAAGCTGGAGCAGACTACCCAATACTGTTATGTTGGCCAGCCAAATAATCTGTCTGTGGAACTGATTTTAAATTCCCATCTCTGGTGGCTAAAGAATGGGCAGCTGGATCCGTTGTTCGGTCTGGACTCCTGTTCCTCCTCAACACTGCCAATCTACTGACACAGGGAGCGGAGGATGTTTGCTGGATGCCTCCAAAATGTGTTATCTTTAGAGTCTACTCATTGTTAGTCTAAAACAACCCAGGGGCACTTTAGATTTACTAATTATTATGTCAGTATTGTCCTTCCTCTGAAATAGTTCTAATTTTCCCAGTGTTCACTCTTGATACGTTTACGGTGAGTGACCATATTCCCACTCAGCGGGGTCTTTGCTGGGTCCAGAGCCAGCCCTTGCAGGCTGGTTGTTCTGGGACCCCCACTGTGAACCTCTCACTGTCAACCCACCTACCACTGACCGCTGATAACTGCACTTATAGACATTGTTTCTGGTGAAGTTTTCCCTGGCTTTGTGCAAGGGCACTGGGACTTCTCTAGCTCCCCTGCTAATACTCTCTTCCCCCATGCATCCTCATATCACATTTAGCTTTCTTTTACTTCTGCTTCTCTCCCCACAGCTCACAGATCTGCTGCGATCAGTTAGCATAGCCAGGTCCTTCTCTTCTTTATTTCCACATGAAACACTCACTATTTATAGCTGATTAGTTAATATTCCCTGAATGCACTAATTTGCATTTTGTACTTTGAATGTCATCTTTTTTTTACTGCTCAGGTCCCAAAGGTCACACTGCTCTTTTTGCAGAATGCCCTGACCCTCCCTTGCTTTCGATGATAAAGATGAGAGTGATCAGTTTCTATCAGTACACACTTATCTGTTTCTTCTGAAAAAAATGGGTGAGATTGAGCCCAAAATTGATTCTGGAAGAACTCCTCTAGTAACCTCCTTCCTGCCTAGTACTTCAGCTTTCAACATTTACCCATGGGGTAAGTCCTGCCTCAGTTTTCTTGTCTGCTTCAAGTGAATTATCATGTCCAGATAGAATCTCATTTTTACAATGTCTCAGACATTGCTACACACACAGGCACATGTGCGTGCGCATGCACGTGTGCTCACTAAGGAACCTGCAAGGAAGACTTTTCTCAGGGGAAAAATGACGGTCTGTGCAGTCCTGAAGTGGTACAAACCTGAGCTTCCAGGAAATCTTATTCTCAGATCTAAGCAGGCTCAGAGCCACTTCGTAATATCACTCCCAGCACCCCCATCATAAGTAGCTTAAAATCCCAGACATCAGGACTCGTGAGTCTAGCAAACGGGCACAACAGCATCTTCTCCCCCATAACACTTTCAGCAGCTCCGAAGGTGCTCGGATACGAAGGGATTAGGTGGTTTATAGGACCAAAGCTTGGCAGATTTCCCTCCAGGGCCCCCAGCCATTTGCTCTGTTGGTCACCATTCCTGTCAGGCTAGTTCAGAGTGTCTCTGCCTTTACTCTTAGTGGATTAAGGGGTGGTTGAGCAGTTATTTTCACCTGCTTTGTTGCTTGGAGATGGGGCTGCAGAGGGGAATGAATTACATCAGATAAATACATCGAACTGTCACTCTGAGAATTAACTGGAAACCCTAGTCCCTCCAGGAAAACAGTAGAAATGGCAAGAAAAGAAAGTGCCGCAGAAGGCATCTCTACTGTCATTCACATGGATGGATCAACATAGACATAATTTTTCTTCCCAGTAATTAATTTCAGTGTATTATTAATTGTAATAACCATCAATTTCTAATGAATACACCAGGCCTCACCAAAATCCTGGCACTAGTTGCCACAATTAAAGTAACTGTAGTATGCCCTGATCAGCGGGCTCAGTCCTTCCATCTACTCCCGCTCAGATCAGAGTCCAAAGCAGCCAGGCGATTGCAGCATTATCCCAGAACTCAGGGTCTCTGCTGCAGATTTTCTATAGGACTTTGAGGAAAACTCTCTTCACCTCCCTCTCATCCAGTCATTAACATCAGTCCTCTACTGCACTCGTTTATTGGGAGGTAAGCTTGTTAAAAATGCAGGGATGATTTTCAGATATTTAGATAAGAGGATCCACAACAAACTGTCTGCTGAGAAAAAAAACATCCTAGGAAATCCTGCTAAAAATGCCTCCAAAACCAGACCCAAGTCAGGTGCTGAAGTAGTTTAAGTCAGTATAAATTCCATGTCATATCAGGAGACAATTACACTAGTTGAAAGCTTAATCCAGACTCACAGAGCGACAGCAACATGAGTGTTTGTCATTTCCTCTGCACAACTTCACCAATTAGAAACAAAACAATGGATTGCTACACATGCCATTAAGCTTATACTTCTTACATCAGAAGCACACTATAATCAAATATAAAGAGACAAGTATTAATTACAGCATGAATATCTTAGTCACTATCCTGATCAAAACAAAATCTAAGAATTTTATCATTAACCATTCTTTCAAATGAGAAGCAAGAAAACTACATGAACGTATTGATGACACACCCCATGGTAGCTGTAGTCCCTTTAGGACAGGGACTGCCTTCTGTTCTGAGTTGGTCCAGCACTTAGCACAGGGGTCCTGGGATTGCAGACACTACTACAACAGCAATTAGATTTCCCATTAAGACGCGTGTAGCTCATTATCAACAGGTAGTAGTTACCATTACTATAGCAAAATACTCAAAGGCAAGTTAGTGAATGTATCAGTTAATTGTTTTCTTCCATTTCACCATATTCCTTAAAAGAACATATTCTGAGAATGGCATAAAGGCTGTAAGAAACATAACAGTTTAAAAGTTCAGTAATTTTCAGGTTAGAGTTAAGGACGTGATGTGACATTAAAGTACGCTTCTCTATATAGCGGAAACCCTGACTTTGTGAAGCTGCATGGGGAACTCCTACAATACCAAGATTTCCCCGTGTCAGGGTAAGATTTGCGGCAAGGGACATTATCCTTTACCACTCCTGCTGATGGCAGTGTAATCAGGATTTCACAGTGTGTTTAAGCAAGGCAAAGACTTGTAGTGAGAGGCATTATCTTTTACAAACCAGCTGCTATAGCTGAAAAAAACAGAGGTGCTTTTCAGCACTCAAAAACGCATATAGGTCTGATTCAAGAGCAACAAATTTCAAGCTACATTCAGGCCAAGAAAACGGTCTTTGAGTTTAACAAAATTATGCTGTTCAATTAGACAAACAGAGAAAAAGTGGTGAATGTTTGTGACAACTTTTTGCTCATTAGCACAAGTTCATGTGATGTTAATAAGGCTAATGGACTTCCAGGCTGAAACAACTTCATATTTCGTTGGCTCAGGGCATGGACAGATGAGATTCATGATTACTTGGCCTGTCCATGTAAATATGGCCTGAGATGTGGGAAGTTATTTACTTAGTCACTTCCGTGCTCTGACACGATCACGATTTACAAATCCTGTAAGTACGTATAATGTTATCACCTAGCAATGTTTTTTTAATGAAAATTTTTGATTCTGGACTATGACCCAGCTAAATGGTTTAGAACAACAGGTGAATCTCTGGATCTCTCACTGTTGTAACCTTCATCCTCCCCTACGAGTCTCCTCCCCTTTGTTTACTGCAGTTCTTCCCTTGCACTTAGATTGTGAGATCCTGCGAGCAGGGCCCTATCCAGCCTTTGTTCAGACTGTGATATATAAACAGCTATTTGCATTTAATGGGAGACTTACCTGACCCAGGACTCACTCAGAGTGGTGGGATCAAGATTAAATACATTTACATACATGTAAATTTTTGCCATTTGCTGTGCAAAAATATCCTGTCTCTGAGATACAGGAAAATATGGTTCTGACTCAGAATTGATGCTATCTTTCCAGTCAAGATTGGAGTCTAAATTGTGCAATCCAGCTTAACTCACAGTATCAGTTGCTATGCAAAAGACAGTGTTTCATACAGAGGTGTGGTCTTTCCAATGATTGCAACAAATACAGACCACAGCTGGCTTGTCATTTAGATCAAATACAATTGGAAAGCACAGCCAATTTTTCAGGTTTGATCCTAAAAGAAACTGATTATTACTCATAAGTTGAAGACTGGCCCTAAATCATGATGAAACTAGTGGGATCAAGAGCTTTTGAATGCCTGTGAAGAAACTGTCCCTAAAGACAAAAACCAGAAAAGGTGAAAGCACTTTAAAAAAAAAAAAGAAGAAAAAAAAATCTTTTTTTCCCACAGGAAACTTCCATCACTATTGTATCTTCCCTAAGGACATTTCTGTATCTGTCACTAAAAATTACTGCTGTCAGCGGTAATGCACCAGCACAAATCAGAGGGCTGGGCTTTGGTGGTCTGAAAAGGGATGTAAACCACAGTTGTTTTTAACCACCAACTCACCTTAGCTATAGCAAACATATTTATTATTCAATAAATCCAATTTTGTCTGGAAGAAAAATGATGTTGCAAAGAAAAATCGTGTGTTGTTTTCACAAGTGCATTCCCGGTGCCTAATCAAGGCTGAGAGACATTTCACTCACAGAAGGCTGAGCAACTGCCAAAACACAGGTAGGAGAAAGGTACGTGATAGGGAAACAACTGCAGATGAATGCCAAAGCCCTTCAAACCCCTGAAACAGCAAAACTGCCTTCCATCAAAGCCCCTAAACAAATGCCTTACAATTTCAGTGGCAAAAGAAACAAGCCTAAAACAGATTTTCCCCATAATGTGAAATAACACCCTTGAAAATTGCACTACCAATAAAAAGCTAATGAAAAGGTCTACCGGGAACAGTTTTGCCCTACAGATAACTTGTCCCTCCTGATCTTAATGAATTCACTTGCAATTTTGACATGCTTTTATTACAGTGGCACTCAACGCCCTAGAAATCTCAGTGCTAGGTGCTGTTCAAAGAGATGGTCTTTGTCCCAAGGAACATGACGTAACTCTTAAAAAGGCAATGATAGAGGCTGCTAATTATTCATTGTTTGCACAGGGAATAAAAAAGGTTTATATGGAACTAACGTATGGGTAAGTGTAAGTATCATTAGTAGTAATTATAGTAACTGCCTCTATGATCCTCCTCTGTTATATTTGAGGCAGACTTCATTTCATAACTACGGGGTTGTCTGCTAAAAATCCTCTTTCACAACAGACAGCTCATTGCAAGCTGATGGCTGCTTTCATGGCTCCTGTCACTCTGGTCGAGCTGTCTTCCAGCACAGAGCGGTCTCCTTTGGGCTCAGGCTAGAGGAAAGCTGCAGCAGATCGGTGCTACATTTCTCTTCTCAAAGGTGTTTACCAAGGGCTTTGCATGGAGAAATTTAATGCCAGAAATGTGTGGGTTGTCGTATCAACCAAGGCAAGGGACAGTGGAAGGCCATGACCCTCTACTTTTTATGCAGGTAAAATACCATCTTACTTCAGACTAGCATTCAATAGGGAAGCAGAAGTGCGAGGAAGGGTGTCTTCTGTCTAAATGGTTGTTGCTGGGTAAAGGCAGAATTAAATAGGATGAAGAGGGTGTGGACTGAAGATAGGGAATAGGATCTCTCGTGATGCAAGAAGCATCTTTGTGTAATGGCACAGTCCAAACTGGAGCTCACAGGCTGCGGCAAGTGTCCACCCAGGCAGAGGTTCAACACCATCCTCCTGCCCCAGAGGGAGAGAGGTTTCCTCACCGTGCCTAAAGAAAGCCAGAAGAACCATGGGTGAAATGGACTTTAATGCCTGTTGAGAAAATGCAATGGTAAAAGTACTCTGCTCAGCACGCGCTCGCTGCCGAACCCACGCAGGCGCTCAGGGCGGGTCTGTTTGTCTCTTCAGGGCCACAGAAACCAACAAACAGCAGCGGGGAGAGGAGTTACCACTGCCGCATCCTCATCACACCCACGCGCCCATGAGTGGCCTTCTTTCTGCCTAATGAAGTGAGGATTAATTAGAGGAGGTAATGGGCTTCTTACGGATGGCATTGTCAAGCACTGCTTATTGCTGTTTGTTGATTCAGCTAGGCATTTTGTAATCGTTCACGTTGTTTTGCAGTGACTACGGGAAACAGGTAAAAAAGACACATTTCCAGGTTCAAGGCACCTCTGCAGACCCTAGAGGTTATGGCTGCTGCTGGATAGTACGGTGCAACAGCACACATATATCAGTACTCAAATAGCCCCATTCATACCCAGAAGATAGTTAACCTATAACACATTAGATGGGAAAAAACAAAAAGATATTTTTTTTCTATTTTTGTTCAAAAAGAGGGGGGAAATTTAAAGGGAAATTGTCTTTGGCACTTACTTCTTTTATATAAAAAATGATTTTACCTTAAAATTTTCTTACTGACACACTTTATTTAATGGTGGAACTACTGCTCAGAGTGTGGTGACTTGCCCAAAAACAGAGTGCAGAGGAAAACCCAATGGTTCTTGCTTTTCTCCTTGAATACAGTACACCCCAGAGCCTGACTTTTCTTTGCCTTTTGCCATGTCCAGGCTTTTGTACCCATAAAAATACAGTGTGCAATGGCACTAGCCCTTAAGTAATGCTGCCTGGCAGTGACAGTTCCTCAACATGTAAGGCATCAGCAAGCCAGCCCTTGCCCTTCCCATGCTTTCCATACAATTCTGCTTTCAGCTGGGCCATAAGCTAATACAGAAAAAGGCCTTCCAAAGTTTTCCCTGTAGAACCACCTGGGGTTGAAATAACTCTTATCTCCCTGGCCAACCCACCTGGATGTTAGCAGTCACTCTCCTGTCATGTAACTCAGTCTGGAGAGTATGAACAAACATTAGCAGGTTTAAACTGCCACATTTCTGTATTTGGGCTAAGCAGAGCTCAGGGCAGAGATCCAATGTTGTCTTTGTGTGTACAAACCCACCTCAAAAAACAATTAAAGCACTGAGTCCTCATTTTTCCCCCTTAGTTCCTTTCAAGAAAGGTTAGAACTTCACCTGTGCACTGAAAATTTGAGGCCTCTTTAAAAACTCCCCCTGGATTATATTTGCCTGCCCAGCAGGATAGATGACACATTAGATTTCATTTCATTTTCTCAAGACGTGACATTTTTGTTGGCTCATGTAAGGGGAAGGTATCTCATGCCTTTCTGAAGATCTTCACATGCATGAGTACACCACAGAGCAGACAAAGCCTTTGCCCTTCCCAAGAGAGATATTTTGAAGAGGGACGTGCTATGACGGGGAGACAAGGCTTCCCTAAGCAGTGCCCATAATGAAGAGAAAGCAATCATGGTGGGCAGAGGTTTTGGCCCATTTGCTACATAGATCCCATGGGATCTATGTTGACAACAAGAGCAGAGTGTGAGTAGCTGTGTCCTGTCCTGCAGGAACAGCCGCTGCAGGCTGAGGTGCCAGCAGCTCAGCATTTCAGGTGGGAATGTCCAGGAGAAGACTGGTTAGCAAGTTAGGCTCCTTTCCTTTTCCTCATTTTCCATATCTTCACCCCACAGCCAGATGGTGCCAGGGAAAACATGCAGCTTGATGCAAGCTGTTATGGTTTGAGGTCCAGGCCGTGTGAGGCACAGGCACGTTTGGTAGCAGCACTACCAGCATGCTGATTTGCCACTTCAGACAGTGCCTGAGTCAGCTGAGGCTGTTCCTAAAGGACAGGTCCAGGAAATCCCTGCCTGCCCTAAGGAACCAGGAAGAATGACCTCCATTCGTGAAGGATGCAACAACTCCTGCATGCCTTCAAACAGGCTGAGCAAGACCCCTGCTCAACTATCGCTCCACTCATCTTTGGCCACAGAGGCCAGAGGAACTGTCCCTTTACTTTCATGGAGAAGGAAGGAAGATTCACTGTGTTGAAGTATTTCCTAACGGTCATGCCAACAGCCTCCTCCACTCATTGCTTCCTCACTCCTCTCCAAAGTAGCTGAAGGCTATAAAAAATGCTGGGGGTCTGGTGAAGTCATTTCAGATTGATGCTGAAACTTCCAGATCCTGTCTATGTGGTGGAAATTCAGGGTAATCAATTTGAGTTCATGAATGGTAATAACTTAAAATAGGTCAGTAAAATGGCAATGAACTCCCATGCACATGCCCTGGTTCAGAATCAGATAGCCTTAATTTAGTTATTTGATCAGCAATCACTTTCAATTAAATTACAGTAAATCCAAAGAAGGCCCCTTTAATTCTAATTCAGTCTGTATGGACCACTCTAATTCTAATTGAATCTAAAGGTGTTTAAGTAGCTCACCAGAAATTCACACTTCTAAGACACTGTCAAAAGCAAGCTTGAAAACACAATAGCAGTATAATACAAAATGTTCTCAAACATGGCAACATGGAGGAGTAGTGCAAAGTATATATATTTAAAAGCTTGTGATTTTTCTGACTTAGCAATTAAACTACAGAGATGTCATCGGACAATGTCTTGTGCTCTGCAGATGACGTCGCTGCCTAGTGCGTAACACACACATCACGGGCCAGGGTATCAGGGGAAATTCCAGCTCCATGTCCTACTCTGAGCCCTCTGGCTGACTCACTGGGCCACCACAGGGGCCTTGTCACTGAGCCATGGTCCCTCCTGTGACCTGGCCATGCAGCAGTGCCTACAGCGCAGATCAAAGCCGGAGCAGAGCTGGGCAAATGGGATGAGAGATAAGAGAAGCCACAAACGGAGCTACACACTTACTAACAAAAGCAAAGGGCTTCCAGACATCAGAGCAAAATGACTGCATTAGACCTACTAATGGGTGTTTCTTCCAGATTTAAAGAACTTGCTACGGAGGAGGTGTGCTGGGAAGGAGGGTCTCTAGTTAGGGTGAGGCGGATCCATGATGGACCAGTGGCAGCCATGAAAGAGAACAGGAGTTTGGACCTTCACAAGGAGGTAGGTGAGGAGCGGTTTGAGCTCTCAGAGCTTCTGTGCTATGCCACGTTCTGGTTGCCACCATCGCTTTTGCTCATTCATTTATTGGCAATGCCAGCAAACGTGAGAGCTCCACTGCACTGCCTGTGGTACACATCCCACCCAAGCCAGTTTTAACCTTAAGAAACAAGAGGCAAGAGGGAGAAAGGGCATACCTCTTGCTCAAAGTCACACAAGAGATCCATGAGCAGAACTCAGCTCAAAACCGAGACTGATGCCCTTTCTTCTATACCAGACCGCCTCTTCCTTGGATACATGGAATAAACAGCCTCATTTCTTCGCTTCCAGTGCACTTTCTCTGCTCTGTCATAACCACACTAGGACTTCAGTGGACCGAAGTTAATGCCTATATTGATTTTCCTCAAGGCTGGTTATAAAGATTATGTGTTACCACACCTGCCTCACCTGGCAGTTAAACACTACACACAGCCTGCACCATCCTGGACAGAAAAATCTGTATAAGAAACATGTATTTTTAATGCAAACACATTCCTAGGAGCACAAAGGCACCTGGTGAAGACATTTCCTCATTGCTGAGTGCATGTGCCCAACTGCCATTAGCACTAAAGAGAAATAACAAGAGCCTGGGAAGACCCATCTTCTTGGGTGGAGGCTTATCATGGTACCAGGTCATCAGAGGGGATTTTAGGGTGATTCTCGGGGATTAAGACCTCCCATTTCAAATCACTGACAATTGACATTTCCAGTTCAACTGCAAACTTGTAAAATCACTGAAGAAAGTGAAGCCAGGACATATTAGTACTGAAAGAACCAGAAATACGGGCAAGTCCCCTGTCAGCCTCAGCAATGCCCATGCTCTCAGTTAACTGAACTCCTGAGCAATTTTTTGACTCTGAGTCTCTGACCATTCCCAAATTGGTTTCTTACACCATCAAAACTGACTACTTGCTTTCTTTCAACTTATCTGATAGAGTTAAAAGAAAACACCCTGGCAATGCCACTGCATCACAAGAGAGGCTTTGATCAGCTGGAACTGCCAACGAACCTTGAAGCGTGTTAAACATATATGACTTGGCTGATTGCATCTGCCCGTTTCCATTAAGTGTACCTGTGAGGGAGCCACCCGCTGAGAAGGGGCAGTATGAGGGAGAAATGACCTGGGGTTTGGGTTACTGGATACTCCTTGAGGTTTTGCACAGGAGGAACTTTCAGCACTTTGTGTTTAACGTGTCACCCAGCTCAGTAAGCAAAGGCCAGGTGAAAGTGCATTTCTGAATAAGCTTTCGGCAAGAACTGACCTTTCCACTGTTATTATGAATGGAGAAACCTTTCAGCCGAAAAAAAACCTCAACAGCTCTCACGGGCTTTGGGTGCTCATGTAAACTCAAGGGATGAGGTTCAATTCCTTGGATAGCAGGTGCTACCAGTCCATGCTGGTGATCCAGAATGCCATGCTGGACACTGCTGTGTTGGGAATTCATCCCTCCCACTCCCTGCAGAAGTCTCCCTGTGTACAATGGCCCTCCCAGTTGAAAACAGCTCTAACACTGCTGGGCTCAAGAACCAGAGTGCAGATTTTAGTCTCAGCTTTTAAAGACACAGATTAGGGCAGCAGACAGAGACAAATGATGGAGTAGCAGACACACTGCTAATTAAATGATGTGCCACTTTGATACAAGCTCTGTCGAGACCTCAGAAACCTCTTTTTTTTGTAAAAAAAAATGTAATCCATTTCCACCAGCCTTTTATTTCCTTCTAATTTGTTCAGGATTCTTCCCAGTTATCCTCCACAGCACGAAACAAGGCCACCTCATCCCCTGCCCTCTGGGAACGTGACTCTGGCTTTGTAGGTTATCTGGGATGGGGTGGAGGAGGAAGCAGGGGAGAAGAATGAGGGGGTGCCGTGCAGATGATTCTCATTAATTTTGGAAGGAGTTATAAAAAGTAAGCTTTAAAGTCTATCCTAAATATAAGGATTCAGCTGATTGAGAACGCATCTGCTTCTATCTCTTGGGTAATCGTGAATACACTTCTGCTGTGTCACTTCAAAGGCGCAGCACAGCTGGGAGGGTTTTCATCAAAGCTTCTGCATGTCTGGGGGAGGTTTTCCCCCCCATGAATATACATCACTGGAGGCTCCTTTTCCCAGCTTTTCCCATGCCTCACTCCGATTGATCCTCATTTCATTCAGATGAGCTCTTCCTTTCTGGATGGCTAAAGGGCAAGAGACAGCTCTCTCCAAAGCTTTCCCACTCGCCTGGATGCCTCTCCGAAGATTTTCCTCTCATCAGAGTGGGGGAGGGAGGGAGCTGTTCAGACAAGAGATTGAGCCTTTAAATTAAAATTCTTGTCATCTGAGGGCTGGGCCTGATAGTAGCGGGGGTGGGAAGCATATTCTCCCAGTATTGGGACTCTGGCCAGATCCTCATCTGGTGTAAATGTGTGCCAGTGGACTGATCTCAGCAGTCATGTCATCAAAACTACAAGCCTTAAAACACTCCCCTCTCTGCAAGGCAGCAGGTTGCTGGGTGAAACCAGCATCATCCTCCGTGTGTCTGCCCTGCGGAGTATGTGAGCTCCACAGACTAGGAACACTTGCTGAAATTGCTCAATTCCCTTCTTTTTCAGTGGGGAGGGAGGGCCGGGCAGCTTGGTGGAATTTCAGACACTCAGCCACCCTCAGCTGGGTTGGGATTTCACAAGAGCCCAGACCCTGTGCGCACCCAGCACGTGCAAAGTGCTGGTGGAAATCTGGGCCCCTCTCCTGATCTCAGAGAGGAGCTCAGCCCTCCTGGAAATTCTGGGCCTGGTGCCACTTGGTTACAGCATGTCTCCTGGCTGGTGGCCAGATCAGAGAGGCCTGAACCTCATCTTAGCTCTTCTACCCTCCACCCTCTAATTGCTTATTCCCTAGGGCCAAAATGACCCCAGCAATTGTCAGGTCAGGACACTGCTGAAGCAACTGGAAATGCACCCTCTTTTACCACTGGCAGAGTTGGCCCTTATGAATGATAGCATGTTGCTGTTGAAGATTTAAAAAAAAAAAAAAAAAGTTATGAATCTCCTATGCAGTAACCCACGGAAAAGTGGCAGCCTTGGAGATTATCAATGTCTGCTTGTCCAGTGAGATCTTCCTCCACGCCACTGAGAACCCTCAACAGATGGGGACCCTCTCTGAGAGCAGGAGAGCTGCACGGCCACCACCAGTCCCCCTCCAGTAAGTTGCACAAGCTTGTGTCCTTACAGGCTCCTGCGCATCTTCTCTTCGCTCAGAGCCCCATAAACCCACATCTTGGAACTTTACCAGGGAGATCAAACCAGGCCCCCAAGGACATGTCACCCTCATGGGGACTCTTCCAACACTATAACATCCGTTGGCACCTATAAATCCTGTCCTGCATGCTCAGTTCCAGGCTGTAACCCTCCCCTCCATAGCAAGAGCCCCTCTGGAGAAATATTCAAAGCCGGGTCAGTTGTGCTGGTGCTGCATGGGATTGAGACGTTTCTTCCCCCCAGACAGTGATGGGATTTTCCCGCACCAGTCCCCTGAACGGTTAATTGGATCTTGAATGGTTTATCACTTCTTTCACTGGGGTGTGTGGCTGGATTTACTTTGACACAAGCCCCTTTCTGAATTGCAAGTTGGCAACAATAAAAGGGAGAAGTCTTTAATTAGTTATCTGGCTAATTAACTTTTACGGCACTGTATAGCTTTGGCATCCAAATACTGCAATGCAAAACATTGCAAACATTCAAACAAGGACTACCCACCCCACCAGGAAGCTGCTGCACTAGTGGTTGCAGGGGAACAGCATCTCTCAGCCTTAGCTGAGGTGCGTGGAAATCCACCTCTCGCTGTGCCATGCTGCCTAGACTCCCTGCACATCCAGTGCTGCAGATAACTCACCTTCTTCCAGTGATGTTCAAATCACAGATACAGAACACACATGGCTTCCCCATGTCATATTCCTCCTTCCCAGCATGTGCACTCACACTACCATTGGGTGAAATACACGCAAGATAAAATTTATTTCCTACTTGGAAGGCGTATGTAGAGATCCCTGCATCCTCCTGCCGTGCAGGGGAGAGTTTCACAGTCAGGGCCAGTGTACCAGCATCCCACAGTCCTGAGCCAAGTGGGAAACCCCTCACATCAGGCAGGGTGACATCTTATCACAGAGTAAGGAAACGCTCTTGAAGAGGGATAAGGTTTGAAACCTGTAGGATGACCCCCAAGACCACAGTTTGGCTCAGATTGTATAACAGACAGGTTGCTAGAATTAAGCCTCTCTCTGTTGGAACATGCAGGGTCCCCACTGCTTTTCCCACGCTGATCGGTGAGAGCTAGGGGTTTCGGGAGGCATGGTGCCCCCAGGACGTTCCCGTGTTGTTATATCTGCACCTTGTGGGCTAGCACATGTTTTACTCTGTGTACACCAGAGTTTCGCCGTTACGGCATGTCCAGGCAAGCTCCCTAACTGCTTTCAGTATGAATAAAAAGGCACTGTAAAGGGGAAGGGACAGGTTTCAGGAAAAGCGAGAGAAGCAGCGTAAAACGGGCCATCAGCTTGAATCCACTGGCTAATCAGTACCATCCCACACGTCTGCCCCACTGCTCAGGCAGGCACAGAGGGAAGGGAGAGGTCTGTCTGATCTCTGGCTGCGATCCAAACTACTTTGTTGTAGTTTAGGCTTTAACTGAGATCTATTTAACTGCTGTATTTAATTTATTTGTGGTAGAAAAGGATTCTGCTTGCTGGCAGTTCCAACTCAACCAAGTAAAATCAGGGGCAATACTTTGCCCCCCTTCCTGTACCGGTCCATGTGGGATCTGAGGAATCAGCTGAACTCCCAGCTGACAGAAACGCTGCCTTTGCTCAAGATGCAGGTTGCTGCCTTTAATGTTACCCAGCCAGCCGCCCAGGGAGGGTTGCTACAGGAGGATTTCAGTAAAGCGGCACCGTGTTTGCACACCACAGAGTTGCACACAAAAAGCAGGTCACAGGGAAGGTAAAAATTAAGTCAGCTCGGAGCTGCAGCATGAGTAACCGCTGCTACGAAATGAGGCAAGGCCCTCTTGGCATCCCGTAAACATGGACATAAGAGATCCTTCTCCTCATTCATTTGCTGTGAGGGAAATGAGACCTGCTGGAGGGAATGATTTCAGTAGGGGCTTCTCTTTGCTGAGGAACAAAACCTCCAAACCATAGATTTTCACTTGCTAAATGACAGCAGCAAGGGAAAGCACGAGAAGGATGGACTTGATCACCGATACCTGGGGAAGGTTGTCCCCTCTGGGTACAGGCATGCATCTTACCAGCTCTCCCTGAACAGAGGATGACCTAAACCTGGAAGGGACAGAGATGCCTGTGAAGTCTCCATTTTGCCCACGCTAGCACTAGTCCACCCAGTCTGAGCTCCCCTACTCTGCCAGCACCGCCACGCAGCTGTGCAGCCCTCCTCCATCAGCGTCACCTTGGCATCCAGTCTGCCTGACTGCAATATTAACGGTAATGAGGCTTACAAGGGAGGAGAGTTCTCTGGCCTGTGACTACATGCTGCTTGTGCAGCTCTGAAACAGCTGTGAAACGCTATGCTCTCCTTAGGCAGCTCCTAAGGCCTCGCCTAACCACCCTTAATACCTGTCAGAGTATGATGGTCTAATGAAATTATGACACAGGTACAATCCTTAATACGAAGGTTGTCCTACAGGGTCCAGGTGTCTTTACAGGATTACAGTATTCTCACCATGCAGGAGCAGGCTATTAAATGCATACACCCTTTAAATGGTGACCCTTGCATGAGGAACTGTGTCAGCTACAGTAGCTGTGTACGGGCAAAGCCCTGAGATCCTTTAAAAACCCTGCCCCAGAAGGAAAAATAAAGGACATGAAATGATTCATAGCACTTGTATGGGGAACATTTTAGGGTTTTGTTTTTGCTTTTCATTTTAAGTCTTTTCAGACTCAGTTTAACAAACAAATCAAGCCCATTCTTCTCTCTTCCTCCTGGTGACAGGTTGCCCAGATGCCTGTCTGGGTCAAGGAGGCACTGCTGTATTTT
Organism: Falco biarmicus; assembly: GCF_023638135.1. Taxonomy (NCBI): domain Eukaryota; kingdom Metazoa; phylum Chordata; class Aves; order Falconiformes; family Falconidae; genus Falco; species Falco biarmicus. The sequence continues at coordinate 116,191,747 of NC_079290.1, forward strand.
ATTTTACCACCTAGCATCACCCAGCTCTGCAGAGTTTTTAACCTCTTAATTCCCAATAGCATTTTGTTCTTTGCTTATCCCATCATTTCCCCATATTTGCTTTCTTAAACCTTCCAAAATAATTTCCACCAAATCCAAACACTTAGCAGCCTGTATGTCAGGCTAGTTTCTCAGCACAAAGAGGAAAGTATTTCTCCCCCTGAGCTGCAGAAGACCAAGTGCCCCCAGTTCCAGGTCAGAGCTAAGCCTTCAACAAAAAGATCTTCCAGGGATAGGCAAGAAGGTTCAAGTTCACCAAACCAGTTCAATAAAGCCAGGATCAGGCTCACTGCTGGAGCTCCTTGGTGTTTACAGTCTCAGGCTGTCACTTTGATATATCTCCTCCTCTCGGAGTATGTGCCTTGCACCCTGCTGCCAATGCCACAGCTGCAGCCACTCACAGAGGCGGTGGCTGTTTCCACACTCTGTTCCTGGATGGTACGAATGCCTGTGCCGTGCAACACGTCCCACAGACCTACATAAGCCCGGGAGAAAGAAGGGAGAGCTGGCAGAACTGCCAAAGAGACGAATGTTGTCTGAGGTAGAGCAATCCCTGCACCTCAGGTCCAAACTTGTCCTCTCGGTGCAAGAAACCCAGGACAGGGAGGAAGTTTCCAAAATCGGTGACTTCCAAGTTGGTTGAAAATCTTCTGCCCCTCCCCTAAGCACAGGTTTTCTCCACAAAAACTGCAGGTGGTTTCCAGGGAAAACTCTGGAACTGGGTGAAGTCTCACTTTCAATTTCAGATTATGGGTTTTGTCTTAGTTTGGTGCTAACAAGTATTTTCTCTTCAGCCACTGCCATATTCATTCACTTTCCCAAAGAGGTGGTGAAAAAAATTGAAGGAAAAATTCCTCTCCTGCCCTCGGGTTTTAGTTTGCCCAGCTCTGAAGACAGGCCCATACTGCACACTTTTGCCACCCCAGTTACATCAGCTCCACCACCTCCAGAAATAAAGACATGAAGCCAAGAAAAGCAATCTCACACTGGTGAAGACCGCACCTCTGCTAGGAAGCTCTGCAGGTAGCTTCCTAAGTCAGAGATCCTGCTTTCCGACTGCCAAGCCTTGGGCTCATGCCTCTGAAGTGCTACAGGGAAGTCACTGATTTTTTCTGTGCCTCAGTCAACTATCTGCACACCACCTGTGTACACATCCGTGTTGAGAGGGATATAGGGCTACGTTCTAGAGAAACAACGAGGAATGCGACATGGGGTGTGGGCTGTCTCGTCAGCCACGAGCACATGCACAGCACCAAGCGCAGGGGCGGCAAGCTCAGCTGCAGGAGCAGCACAGATAGCAGGTGCTGCCAGAAATGTCTGCAGCATCACACCCTTAACAAAGCAGCGAAGTTAATTAAATAGCAGGAAAGGAAAAGACCATTTAAAGAGCTGAGTGTGAATGACTAAAGGTCTTAGTCACTCATTTATGAAGATCTTAGGCAAAAGCTCCTTTAAAAATAATTTTTATCTGGATCACGTTCCTTTAAGAAATTTCTCAAATCATCCAGCGAGAACTACTGGGAAATGTAACTCTCATTCCCTGAGACTTTCAGTGGCCAGAATGTTTGTGACAACTGCCACCTCCTCTCTCTGCCTGCAACATTCTCTTAGGCTGAGCAATCTCACTTAGCACAGGACTACGAGAGCTGCTAGAGAACAATGATTTTTGTCCTGCAGAAACAGAAAATTTTCTTCCTAAAAACGTTGAGTTGAAACTTCCCAGTGTTTCAATAGATGCCTTCTTCAAATACATCTTCTTGTTTCATTCAGGGAAAAAAAAAAAAAAAGCTCTTAACATTTCAGAAAGAAACAAAAATCAACTGTGGAAGACTCCATGTGGAGGCTATTTCGGAAGTCTATTTCACATTTTAAGAAACACTGGAAACATTCCACCAGCTCTTCACGCAATATGGTAGTGATGGAAATGTAAGAGCACGTTGGGAATGTTAAGTGTGCAGCACTTAGGGATCAGTGATTTGGTTTCCCAGGGTGCCATTTGTACCAGAAATGCCCTGTTAAATTTTTTAATAAGTGGGTTTTTTCTCAATGGGACCAGTTGTCCTCCCAAGCTCAGAGAATGCAGCGCACACACTTCTGCCAGAACAGCTACGTGGGTGGGGTAACAGTAAAAGGAAGGAGCAGGGATGACAGTACTTGGTGCTGCTGCCTGTTGCCTCCAAAGGTTTCATAAAAGCAAACCACAGCCCAAACTGTGCCTTTCTCACAAGGCTAAGACAGTATTGCCCGCAGTGCCTCCGCTCAGGAAAGGAAGGTATCAGTCAGGCTGACTCAGGAAACGTTACAGAGTTTGCCCTTGTGGTCTGAATCATCGGTTGCACGCAGAGAGGCAAGAGGTGGCAAACTGAGAGTAGTCCATTGGTATTAGAGCAGTACGCAAAGACGGACCTACAGATGAGGCAATGTACTAAGGAATGACAACCCCATCCCAATGCGTTTATGCTCTATATGAGTAAAACAGTGGGAGAAGATAGGCACAGTAGCATGATTACCAGTGATGGAGAGCACTATCAAGCCCAGTCCGCTGCAGCAGCAGGCAGCCCTGCCTGCAATCCTGAGGTCATTACAGGCCAAGAGACCCCACAGCAGGCTCCCAGCACACCAATGGGTGCGACAGGGCTTCCTGCCCCTCACATACGAGTCTTGCTCCTGCCAGCACCTGATTGTTGCTGCCTGGGCACTCAAGGCCAAGGGCAAAGGCTAGTTGGACAGCAAAGCAAACTTTTGGTGCGTACAATGCAAACTCAGCGCCCGCCATTAGAGGATGCTGTTGAAAATACTCATGTAGGACCACTGTACCGGAGGGTGCTGAGCCATGCTGAGTGCCGAAGGAGGTTTAGTGAAACTTGCCAAGTTTTCCAGTAGGTTTAGATGAGAGGCTGTCGCTTGGAGGACCAGATGTATTTTGTTTGATAGGCAGCGACACCTCGTGGCACAGGCCTCCCCCCAGTCTGTTGCCAACAGTACACTTGGTTTTGCTGGAACAGCTTCTGTCATGCTGAAATCACGGGGAGTTTTGCCCCAGAGTCCGGTGGAGCCCAGATTTCAGGGCAGATGTTTCACAGGAAGCAATGATGATGATAAGATAGATTCACCTCTTGCAAACGCTTACTAAAAATCACACATCATCTTTAAGAGAAGCTGCCTGAGGGCTCTTAGTAAGACCCTAATGAGACTGGCCCTAGAATTGCTTCCTCTTTTGTTGAGGCTGCTACAGCAACTGTAAGAGCTGTGCATTGGTACTAGCTCTGCAGTTGGGGTGCTAAAGGGGAACAGACCTAGGACCCTCCAGACCCTTAGCTTTGGGGGTTTTCCTTAAAAAGGATTATAGTTCTTTTTGCACAAGAAAGCGAAACTTCATAAAAATTAAACACAGGTAGTGAAACAGCCAAGGAACCAGAAAAATACTGGTAACAGAAGCCCATGGTAAGAAGAAATGGAGATTTTTGGAGAAAGTGGTTACTGAAGAAATTTGTAACTGCATCTCCTATGGCTCAAATCATACCATGCTCAAGGAAACGAGGCATTTCATACCTTCGTGGTAAACATACAAGCTTTTGCCAGGACCAACCCCACTCTATTGGCTCTTCCACACAGAACCGAGAACCTGACATTTACAGATGTAGCAACGGGCTTTCTGCTGAGCTTGGAGAGTTTTACACCTAGAGAAGACCCAGAAAAGCCCCTTTTCTCTATGTCGGTGTTATCTTCTGTGTGGTAACTTCATTGACCCATTTCCTTTCCTCATGGCACAGGCCTGGAGGTAACTGTGATGGGAAGAGCAGGAGAACAGATGTGCCAACCAAGCAGCAGGACTGATTTGGCTATTTTTCCCCTTCTCTGCACACAGGATGCAATGGCACAGCTATTCCAAGCACATATGCCTGGGCACATTGTATTTTGTAGCATAGCTCATGGCTGAACTAGGATGTTTCCTGCTGTGTTTCTGATACAGACAGAACAAACTGCTGTCTCCATGACTTTGCTTTAGGAAGATGTGTGAGGCTGTAAAATACAGCAGCAACTTAGGAACTGAGCTTTGCCCCAGGAGAGCTTTGGAATTTAAAGGTACCACGTGCTGAAAACACAAACACCTCAAGAATTTCATAGCTGCAAATGTCAAGGCCAACAGCCAACGTGCTCATCAATTAGGCAGCGCAGGGGCCAAGAACCATCTGTGTGTTGGCACAGTCCTGGCAACTGGTCCTTATCTTGACAGATATTTTTGGGTTGATGACAAATATGTGATAAGTGGTAACCAAGGTTTAAGGAAATTGCAGCGCTGGCATTCAACAAAACCACAGGATTTATCAGAAGGACCCATGTCCCTTCATTTGCCCATACTTGTATAAGGGCCAGATCCTTGTCTGATTTCTGCACTTTACTTCCCCCATCTGTAAAGTGGAGCAATTCCCTAACTTCTGAAAAACATTCTTGACAACGTAAGTTAAGAGAAAATCCTTGACTCTTGTAAACATGAGACTATCATAGTACCACATACTGGTTACTGGTTTTTATTATTGTTAGGTTATTATCAGTCATCTCATGCAATAAAACATTATTTGATTTCTATCAATAGTTCACAGCCGCATAAGTAAATTCCAAAGGTCAATTTTTTAATGAAGTGCCTCACAAGGTAAGGCTCACACCGTTCAGCTGTGTTCCTTTTGCACCTAGCCTGTGACAAAGTTCAGTTATGTTACACTGGAGGGCGTAGTACTGCAATCTTTACAACCTCTTTTTGTCAAAAGCACTCGAAGCTCCTTCCCCAGTTCAACGTGCATTGCTGTATTTGGGCTGAACCAGGAAGCGAGGCTGTGTGCGTGCGCAGTTCATTCACTGCATGCTCCTCTGTAATTCATACAACTTAGTACAAGAAAACAACACGATGAAAAGGTAGCAAGAAAAGAAATACATTATAAGCAGAAAACTTCTGTTTCGGCATGTCTACCTGGAGGGTCAGAGTCCTGATGGCACTGTGCTTCCTGTGGCAGACTAGAGGTACAGTACAGCTGTCTTTGTTACTTTTCATTTTGCTATGCTATGTGGCTTTTCTTGTAGGAAAAAAGACATATGGGCAAATTTTAAGCAGTTGAAATGAGAATGATTCACACAAAATATTCTGCTGTAAAGAAATTGTAATTTAAAATCCATCTACAGAATGTGTCTTGTTGTGAACACTAGCAATGTATACAGTTATCTACTAGAAGAAATGGGTGCCAGGAAAGTACTGGTAACAAGCCTGCATGCTGCAGCTCACTGCATTCATGGTAGGACCTGCCTTTGAAGAACTGGGATTGAATGAATGGGAACTGAATGTCTGCCTCATCCAGGGGCTAGAAGGTAGGAGTGCAGGGGAGTCAGGATGGAGTTTCTGGGGTTGTAAACCAGATCATAGTGAAATCCATCGAGACCATGATGTCTTATAGAATAAGACAGTTCACACAAATGTAGGTCCTAATTCTAAAAGCTGTTTTGTAAGAGAAAAACACGACTGCATCACAGAACATACCTGCTTCCATAGCCAGTTTTCAGTCTTAAATTAACTGAACTGCTCTGCCCCAAATTTTGAAGCCACCTTGGTCAAATCCAGGTGATATTTCCTATCCCCAAAGATATTTTAAATCATTCACATAGTTTTCCCTTTCAATCAGGTCATGTTCAACTTCCCCCTCCTCAAAATGTTACATTATCGTCAAAGGATTTTGACATGATCTTGACATGGACTCCAGGAGAAGGCTCTCCACCGGATGTGACATACACTGTAAAGTATGAAAGGTAAGCGCTTACAAAGGATGTCTGATTGAAACTATGGCACAGGGCAAACATCTGTGCATGTATATTAATCGGTGTCATTATGGTCAGTGATCTGGCTGCATCCTTTCACCAAAACCAATCCTTATCTGCGTGGAAAGTGCTCCAAACTCTGAGCAAAATTTGGTACCCAGCCTTCAAAACACTTCCCTTTCTTGCTCTATAAATTATAATAAAACAGCATGTTTAATATTAATATATGTCTGTTTCTTCTTTTAGCCAGGAACGCATGGATGAATGGATAAAGGTTCCTCATTGCAAAAATATTCACAGAACCTCTTGCAATCTAACTTGTGTGCTTCCAAACCTCTTTGTTAAAGTCCGGGCTCGAGTAAAAGCTGTTTCTGGACGATTCCGGTCGCCATGGGTAGAATCACAATTCAAGGAATACCATTTGGATGGTGAGTATTTGTTAGGTTACAGCCTGGAGGAAAGGACATCCTAACAACACTGTTGGCATGAGCAAATGAGTAGACCACACTCCACAGAAAGAGAAACAGTAAGAAGCAGCTTTATGAATGACAGAGATTTGAGTGAGCACAAACAACAATGAGCCATGATAATATGAAAATAAATTTTGTCGCAGGTGTCAGAATTTGTTCAGTGCTCTAGGTGAACAGACTGGCTTCAAGCTTTCCCCCTACCAGTGGGGGTACGTTAGATGGAAAAGAAGTATGCCCTTGCCTTCCTCCTTCCTTCATGTCTATCGCAAGATAACGGAAGTGCAGATTAGTCACAGAGAAGCATTACTTCTGCGAAGCTAAGACTCAAGTAAGCACTATTCTTATGTCTGGTCACTCAATTACAGTGGAACTGGCTCCCCCAGTGCTGAATGTGAATGTCAAGGAGAACTTAATGCATGTGAATGCCTCCTTCCCTTTGGCCACCTGTGTGGAGAGTTTCTCTTGGATGTACGACTTGAACCTTTGGGAAGCTGGATCTGAAGACAAGGTCGGTAAAAGTGGCACTTCTTAGACAAAATGGAGGAATGATGCCCAGCCTGAATGAAAATAGCTTCACATTTCTGGGCAGGGAGGGACAGGATCCAGAGCCTGGAGAAAATGAAATGGCCAAACCAGAGTTAAAGCAAAGCCAGAGAAAAAAAAGTAGATGTATGTGTGTGCATCCTTATTTTATTGGTTAGTTCCCTATGTTTATCAGGAAGATGTGATGGGAAGGCTATGCTACAGTCTGTATAACAGTGCAATATCTGAGGTTTAAAACAACTAGTTCAGGTACTGCTAACAGCATGTCGTGACAGAACAGAGCACAGCACCAGGTGGAAATCCCACCCTCGAATCCATAAACTGTAGGAGAGATGCTTGCTACAAACAGCAAGCGAGAGATGAAGTGCCCCTCCATGGACCTTCCAACCACTGGAGCCACAGAACACAATGAAGAGAATCACATGCTAAAAAGGTAGAGAAACACCACCCAGATAAAGAATCATCTTTCCAACCTCTGTTCTTTTTGTTTCTAAACAGAAGCTATACGAACGTAACTTTAGGAAGAGTACGGTGACTATCGATACCACTGCACTTAGAGGCAACTACTGTTTAAGTGCCAGATCTTCCATTCAGAGCATTGACTTCAAGCACAGCAAATTCTCCAAACCAGTGTGTGTGCTATTAAACCACAAAGGTATAGCCCTGCTGGGGAAAGGATGTGGTGAGACATCAAACAGGATTGGGGCAAGTCAGAGATTTCCACCAAAATCAGCTTTAAAAAAAAAAAAAAGGGGGGGGGGGGGGGGGGGGGGAAGCTTCCTGTTAAATGTCCTCTTTGGATTTTCTAGTGAAAGGTTCCTGCTTTCTGCAGAAATATTTTCATTAAAAAAAACCAACCCTGAAATATTTTCTGAAAATCCTGAAATTTTGGGAATATTCAAATTTATCCTGAAAAATATGTGGATGAAGCCACATTTTTAACCCGCTCCGAGTTAGTTACTGGCTGGTATCAACATTCATTTGTGGCTGTGACTCTGACTTAAGAGTCTGATCTTAGGCAAGTCTGTTATCCTTTCTGTGCATTTGTAAAATAAGGATATTAAGCCTAGCATTTTCTGAGATTCTGAAAGAGAAACTGAGTATAAGAGCCCATACTACTATAAAATATACCACCAGCAGATTATTTCTGTCTTTTTCTTTTTCAGCAGTGGAATGGAAGTTCCCATTTTCTGCCACAACCCCTGTGTTTTTCCTTCCCATCTTTCTGACAAGTGCCTTCATCACCTGCTTGCTGAAACAAGATGCTAAGCAAAAGAAAATACCTCATGCTTTGGTATGGCCCAAACGCTGGGGTCCACTCCTGACTCAGTCTTGCTGATTTTCAGAGGATAACTGGGGAGGGGAGTGGGGGAATTCTGCACTTCTCAGTTTTGCATTCATAAGTCCCAGTATAAGTAAGCTTTCTTATATCCAAACTGTTCTTTAAAAAGCATCACTAACTCACTGATCTGTGTGTCTTGTTTCTTTTCCCTGGTAGGATTTCTCTCATTTAAAAGCTGCTGGACCAGCCTTTCACTGTGAGCTCAGTGAAAAGGAAATCTTCAGTGACTATCTTGTCTGCACAGGAAAGCCAGTGTCACAAAGGAAAACAAACAAAGCTTTAGCAAGAAATAACCTACCATGGATGGCTTCTCTCCTATCATCATCATCATCATTGGAGGAGGAGGAGGAGGAGGAGGAGGAGGAGGAGGAGGAGGAGGAAGACAGCAGTTCTGTCATCCCATACACTGAAGTGCCCCAGTTTCCAAAGAGACATCTCAACTGTCAACCATCCAGAACAGCTCAGGGGGAAACTAGCTTGGACTCTGGATCTGGAGGTCTCTCTGTGGATAGTGGATCTGTGCTTGACCTAAGTACATTGGGTTTCTCTTTCTTTCCAATGAGAAAGAAGGAGGTGGACACCTCAGGATCCCAAGGAAATGAGAAGGCGTCCCTTTCTCACAGTTTCTCTTTGAGAAGAATATCCTCCCTCACTGATGTGAGTTTCCCAGGCCCCAGGGAACATGGACAGCATGATACAGACAGGGATGGATGCCTGGAAATGACCCCTCTTCAAACACTGACAGAGGGGATTTGTGCCAAACTTCCAGCTGAAGAGCACTACCTGCATAGGAAGGCTCATCATTTCACCAAGTATTACCAGAAACCAACAGCTGATGTGCATGCCCAGATCGGTGAGGTATCACAGCTCAGTGAGGATCCCGAGCTGCTCATTTCCTTTCAGACATTACAGGTGGCAGAAGATGAAGGTATTGCAAGTGACTGTGACAGTGATAATTTTACAGAAGGGACACCTCCCACATCCACGGTGCTAAGCGACACATTTGAAACATCAAATATGGAGGAAAAATATGATCAGGAGTTTAAAATCAAAGGCTACGAGCACACACATTACATGGGAAGGAGCTAGAGTATCCTAGCAGTTCTGTGGCATTCCTGGAAAATGTTAGAGCTCCAGATAGCCAGGCACGGATATATAAACAAGAACAAGGACAAATAACTGATAATGGTGCTTTTTGTATTTATTCAACTAGACAGAGCTTGTTCTGCTGATGTCTGGCCTGTCGAGGCATATAGCTTTAGGGACACAAAAGGTATATTTTACAGCTAAGTAACTAAGGTACATTCACCGTCCCTCTGTACAAGTACAGCCGTAATAGGGTGCTAAGGCGCTGGTGCAAGGCACACGATTTGAACACAGACAGGGGTGATGCATGCAGTGATACCTCATGTAGGTATCACACAGCAAATGCTGCCTTGTGTTGACTTGAGGCTTCAGAGCAAGGTAACTTTTACTTGTGAGTTATGAAAGGCAAAACCACCTCTGGAACAGCAAAGCTACAGCCTGGACCTGCAGGAAATCATCAGCTGGGTTCTGGAAACAGTGTGCTGTGCCTGCGTGTTGATTCTGAGCCAGATGAACTGCTAACATTACATTTGCTTCCCTGTAACTGCAAAACTGTCCCCCTGCTTGACTGGAAGTACCTTACAAAGACATTTAGCAACCTTTGCTTCTTGTGGGCTGAAAAGATTTCTGCCTCAACCTACAGATATCACCTTCTGTCTTTCAACAGAGTGAACTGAAGTCAAAGTGATAAACGCACACATTTGTTTATTTATTTATTTTTGGTTTTATACAAATATACTTATTGAAGCTGAAATTCCCTCTGCTGTGCAGAATGTCTGAGAACTGCTTATGCACAGGCAATAATATTTTGATATATAACTCCATGTGTGTGTGTTCTTATGTTTCCCAAAACTAAAGGGTGAGTGCCATTTATCCTGAAAAACATTGCATTTTAAAACAGGACCCCATCATGTGCTTCTTACTGTTTTGGTTTGAGCGGAAGCCTATGAGACTTCCCAGCCAGGTCACTCTGAGACACTGAAAGACCAGGACCGTGACCATCTCTCTGAGCAAAGAATCAAAGCAGAAGTCAACCAGCAAAAGGCACAGGAGAGACAGGGCCTCCCTTGGCTGGGCAATACTGGCCTTTTCAGAGTATTTTTAATTTGCGCTCTTCACATCTCACAGAAACATACTCTCCCATTTTATTCCAATAAAAGGACACGCAGAAAAGCAAAGCATTAAAACAAAGAGGGAGACACACAGCAGCCATGCTCTGCATTCAGAGAGTTGTCTCAGATGAGGGAAGGGTGTTGATGGAGGGTATTAAAGCTGATATTTTCAGAGAACCAAGAGAACAATATTCCAGAGATGCCCCATCCCTGGAAGTGTTCAAGGCCTGGTTGAACGGGGCTTTGAGCGACCTGGACTAGTGGGAGGTGTCCCTGCCCATGGCAGTGGGGCTGGAACCAGATGACCTTTAAGGTCCCTTCCAACCCAAACCATTCTGTGGTTCTATGATTAGAAAGACGTAGGAGGTTACAGAAAGGGTTGGGAACTGCTTTGAAAGAGGAAAGCAAGATGTACTAATTAACGTACTGAATTAAAGTAAAAAGGGGAGGAGGAGAAAAGATTCATCAGCTAGAATTTTCCTTTTTTGTCTTACCTGTGCTCTGCAAAGTGTCCTTAGGTATATCCTGCACTGTAATCCCTCCAGTTCATTTAGAGATACAGATCATCCAACTACATTCACCACCCATTTTCTTGTGCAATCAAGGGAAAACCCCCAAGCTTTGAGTTACAGGAAGCTCTGAAGTTGTGTAACCCCTACAAAATTATTTTGGCATGTCACAGCTCTGCAAAGAGAGCCTGGGATCAGTTCTTTGGCTTGTACAGGTTTTCTCAGGATGGAACTGAGGGAGAGGCTACAGGATAGTTGAGCTTTACTGGTGGAGGCAGCATCCCACTCCTGCATGTTTTCTTTCACCAGGGCTTGAGACCTGCCTACCATTGCAAAAGGGTCAGGGATGGACAAAACACAGTGCTCCCTCTTCCAGAGCAATGGATCCTTATCTTATCATAGAATCATAGAATCACTTAGGTTGGAAAAGGCGTTTAAGACCATGGAGTCCAACCGTAAGCCCAGCACTGCCAAGTCCACCACTAAACCATGTCCCTAAGTGCCACATCTGCACGTCTTTCAAATACCTCCAGGGATGGTGACTCCACCACTTCCCTGGGCAGCCTGTTCCAAGGCTTGACAACCCTTTCGGTGAAGAAACTTTTCCTAATATCCAATCTAAACCGCTCTTAGTGCAACTTGAGACTGTTTCCTCTCTAGAGGAAACCTAGATCCTTCACCAGCTTCATTGCCCTTCTTTGGACATGCTCCGGCACCTCAATGTCTTTCTTGTAGCGAGGGGCTACACCTCCCCATCACTAATGGCAATACTATTAGGCCAATCTGATGCCAGAGCTAAGATATAATGTCTATTTTATCAGGATCCCTAATATTTTCAGAGCTGCCCCTCAACTCTGTTTCCTGGGCTATTCAAAAGGTAATGTCTCTCTAGAAATAAGGGAAGAAATAAAGTCTTAAGTTATATTCTCAAAACTAAAGTCTCAGGTGCACTACCATTTCCCTTACCTCTGCCCTATCATGGGTCATCACACTGCAGAAGCATGAGGCAGTGACGTGAGGGAAGGAAAAAAATGGAAATACTTTAGCAAGCTATTCAGGAAACACCCAGAGAGTTTGTACTTAATTAGATGTAGGTCATACTGGTGGATAGGTATGTCTTGTTTAATAAACCTGTGAGGCTTCTGCATTTTTCCAAGTGAGATGAGAAAGACAAAATGACAGCTATGCATCAGTGGTATGATTTAAAACATACAGCTCCGTTAATATTGAAGCAGGGCAGGGAACAGAAGCAACTTCAGGAACAGAAAATCCATGAGATGAAGAGGTAAGCAGAAGGGGTAGTAATTGCTATCACATGTTTGGCCACAAGGATAGATCAGTGAAAACAGTGTGCTTTCAGCTTCTGAAGCACAGGTAGTTTGTATTTTGATCAAATTGGCTGCAGGTGTGATCTTGCTTGTGGGACTCACTTGTAATAATAAGAAAAAAATTTAGCATTTAGGAGCTTTAAATATGCTTTAGACAATATAAGAACATTGCTCATAAGGAACTTGTCTAATGCACAGTTGTCCTACGTGGTTTAGGGCAGATATTTCTGTAAAAGCTTTTCTAGGACTGAAGTAATCACAATTTGGATAGTTCTCAGTGCTCAGAAAGACAGTCCAGTTGTTTTTGCTTTGGTGGAACCTCAGCTTTATGCAATGGTCCAGTTAGTCCTAGCCAAAATGGAGGAGAGGACCTCCTCATTTTGTGAGCAGTTACGACCATGGGATAAAGTAAGCCAGAGAAATAAGCCAGGGAGGTTATCCAGTTTGTGTCAAGGGAATAGCTACACTATAAAAATTCAAAAGCAGTGGCTAAGGGAGTTTCCTAAGCCTCAAATCCAGGCTGTATGTGTGAAGCTTTCTCTGGTTAGGACATCTTGGGTAAAATAAGCAGTATGCATCTGCATCAGTTTTTCAGATGTTACATACATCTGGTGGTTCTAAATCTGCATCTCCTGGAGACAGGCAATTAGTTTTCACTTTTGACCAAAGAAGGAAATGTCTCTCCCTTTTCTGAGAAAAGCCTGAAAACGTAACTTACCCTAAAAAGCTAAGGATGCTATGGAAAAGGAACTATACCTCTTTCTTGTTTAGATTTCATACAAACTCCTGGTTCTTACTATATGGCACTCATGATACTCAGAACAGAGCAATATATTGTAAGCAAACACAAAAATAAACTGTAGGTCTACAGCGGCCTCTGAGGAAAGTCACAGAACCGCATGTGCTCCTCCTATGGAAAGGCTACCTCCTTTCTACCTCAAATGAGAGAACCTCTGCGGCCACCTGGTAGCGCAGCATCATGGCAGACTTGAGGAGCTTGTGCCTCACTCACTGTGCAGCAAGGCTACATGCCTTTGGCTCCCGTCCAAGGCCAGTATGAACAACAGAAGAGCTTAAAAACTAGTGATCTGGCTAACTTCCATGCCAAGAAAGTATTCAAAGGTATTTCTTAAGGAAATAGGTGTCTTGCTTGCAGCAGTTACAAAACCAACTAGGTGCCCAGCACTAGGTTTTAATTTCTAGAGTTTTAAGAAGACAAAGTTACCTGACCAGAAAAGCAAGCCCCAAAACTGAGGAACCTCAGTGAGGGCTTTCAGGCAGGAAGCTTTTTATCAGCAACATGGTATTTGGCTGTCTTTCAAAAGCTGGGGATTTTCTAAGCCTCTGGCTTGTGCACCTTTGTACATGTAGGTGTGCATACTCAGAAAGGGAGAGGTGTTCCTGTTGTCACTCTTACATTCGTACACATGCGCACAGATCTTTAGCTGGTGATCTTGGATCCGAAAGCAGACAGGATAGTAGCTCTGCAGCCTGTTACTGAGCAACAAACCCAACCTGGCCTCACAAACACGAATTCAGTTCCCGTAAAAGGTGATTCACCTGCACACAGCATCAACTGCCTGCTCTCCCAGCCCAGCTTGCATATTTATTCATGAAGAAATTTCTGATCATCTTGGCTATATTTTCGGTGGTTGGTAAGTCCTGACTTCTCTTTTCCTGTCATTGACTGTGGTTGTTTCCCTTTGATCCTGTAGTATGAGAGGTAGTTCAATCATGTTTACTGAAATAAAACCCAGAGAATGAGGTTATTCAAAATCTCTCCTCTGTGTTGCTCTCTCCTTTTAATATTTTCAAAGTACAGTTGGTGTGCTCAGTACTTTAAGGATTAATAGGGAGAAGAACAGATGCCTTGGCTTCAAAGTGTTGGCCACTGATGTGCTACAACCCAAATCCTACAGGAATAAAGGATATTCATTGACTTCAGGGGACCTTTGATCAGTCCCCTTGTGTCTTGAGTGGAGACACGAATGAGTACAACAACAACCCTGACTTTAGAAGAGGTACAAACAAATAATGTATCCCTAAAAAACATTTAATCCTACTCCAGATGTGGCAAACTCACTTCTGGGAGAATGAAGGATAAACTTGCGATGTTTTCAAATGCCAGCTTTTCAGCAAGCAATCTTGTCATTCATCTGCTCATGTCTGTGCTCTTATACAGTAGGGAAGGTGCCTTCAGAAACTTCTAAAACAGAGGGACTTTCACACTGTGAAATATCCTGGTTTTTCCCTGCCCACACTTGACTGTGCTTGTGATACACTGTTTTGCATAACTCTGTGTTAGTATCAATAAATGTGGGAAGACGGAGATTTCCTACTTCTGGTACGATCAAATATTGATGATACAATTTTCATGGCGCTCAGACAGGGAAACTCACCTATTTATACCAGCTGCTGCATTTCTGCCTCGCCAGGAAGGTTGTGCTGAGCCTTGCGTGAGCAGAGAGGCAAGTGTTGAACTGCAGATGAAGTCAGGACAAAATCTGGACTAGGCTACAGTCTATTTTTGTGTAGCTTCCCTGCCAAAATGCTATATACAACAAGTTTGAGAACAGGATCCATGCCTTTCTGCCTAATTCTCCTCCCATACAGCAAGCTACTTTAAACTGCTGATACTCCATGGAGGCAGCTGGAGGGAAAGCTAAAGTGAGGATCTAGGAACTGTTGCTGTTTAGTCCCTGCTCTACCACAGATGCTCAATGTGATCTTGTCCAAGGTGCCCCCATTCTGGTCCTCAGTTTTCCCATCTGTAAAATGGTGCTACTTTTACTTGCTTATCACACCATTTTTTCATGGGGGGAACTCATTGATTTTGAGTGCCCATTTACCAGCACCATAATGGGACTGTTCATTTTCAGCAAGTGCAGGCTGAAGCCCACGTATCTTCAAGGTGTTTACCAATACTGCAAACCAAGATTTGAGTAATGTACAGATTATTTGTCTTTGAGGATGTGTCTATAATTCAAATTTACAAAGCATATAAATTCTGAAGGTTACTCAGCAAGTTAGAAAGTCTTGTGAATGACTCTTGAGAAAAATTTGCACTGTGTATTCTCATGACAAAAGAGAGGCAAAAATAAGTCCCCAGGACACTACTCTGCAGTGCCTGCTCAGAGCTGGTTTGCTGCACGTGGATTGTGGTGGTGTCCTGCTCTACAGAGGCAGCTCAGACAAGGGGTTTTTCAGGGGGAAGTGACATTTCTGTTTACCAAAGTCAGAACCCGTCCTCCATGGGAAAAGGTAGAGGGAGCTGAGTTGTTTGCCTTCACCCTGGCACACCCAGATCAGAGTCCAGTCATCAGGACTTTGCATGTCACTCTGTACAGGCAGTCTCCATCCAATAAAACACAGAGCATGAGAGGTTAATGGCAGTCACATCTTCAGTGATGTGCAAGTGATCTCAGCACATCACTGAAGTAGGGGCAGAAAGCAGAGACATTCATAGACATGAATCCAGCCTTGAAAACAGGTTATTGTCAGTCAACAATCTGCAAGATGTAAACAGCAATGCTTTGCAGCCCATCTCCAGCAAATTGGAAGTGGCATGCCTGATATTTCTGTTCACTTAAAAGCTGATCAGCATTGGACCCATATTCATGTAAAGGCTGAGATGCCAGAACAACCGTTTTAATACCAGTTTCTTTGCTCCCCTAGGCATTGTGACTACTGAGAGGTCATCATGTCTGAAACGTGCAGCATTTTCTTCTACAAACTTTGAGAACATCCTGACATGGGAAACTGAAGCAGATATTCCCCCTGGCACTGTATTTGATGTCCAATATAAACAGTATGTGAAGTTTGCTTCTTTTTGGAGTTCTGTTGTTCTTAGGGCCACTGTTCTCAGAGAGAGAAGGGCCAAGAAAGAAAAGTAGATTTTGCTGTTTCTGCTGCTTGTTTTACTGTTAGGGAAATGGATTTGCTTAGACAAGAACTCAGTATAGGACTGGATTGTTTAAACTGGTAGATAATGCTCAGTTATGCAAACACTTTCACATCTTGGGTTGCCAGCTTTACTTATTATATTGAGCTACTCTTTGCCTTCAGCAACTTCCTCCTCTCTATTCTGTAGTTTCCTCACCTGTAAAAACAGATGGTAGCAAATGCCTTCCTCTGGCTTAGTCACTAGAGCTAGTAGAAATCAGACCAGTGCTGCACAATAGCTTTGCTGCTGCTGGGTGAGCCTGCGAACGCTGCAGCAAACTTGCATGCAATCATTCAGTGTCAGAGCTGGGCAAAGAACCCTGGAGCCACCGAGTCACAGGACACTCCTGTGTGCACCCCGAAATAAGGCGCACTGCCTCAAGGTGATATCCTCGCCATAGCCATCCACAGGTATGGATTAAGGGCTCTAGTTCAGGGCAAGTTTCTCTGCCATTCCATTCCTCACCACATGCTAATTGCAATAATGAATTTACAAACTGCTGGATCATTCTGGGGAGGGGTCATATTGCATCTGTACTACCAAACAGACTAAAAGCTTTTTTTGTCCTAAGGTATGGAGAAAAATCCTGGCTTAACAAGCGTGAATGCCAGAGTATCACGCAGCCTTTCTGCAATCTCACTCGTGAAACAGAAAACTTCATGGAGCATTACTACGCAAGGGTGAGGGCCACTGGCCAGAACTACTGCTCCTCCAACTGGGTGCGCTCAGAAAGATTTGAACCCAGAAAAGAGAGTACGTACCGCTTCTGAAAGCTATTAAATCCTGGTTGCTAGGTTTTCATTCCTTGTCTCACTGATGTTTACAAGAGTATTTCCTCTAATTTCAGTATTGCAAGACTCTGTGCTGGATATGAAGGGAGTGAAGGCCTGAAGAAGGCTTGTTTTTGGGCAAGGAGGCAAATGGGCAAATGGGCTGGGCCTTCCTTCAGGTCCAGCACTGAAGTGGGATTAGAGGGGAAAAGAGAAAGCCAGATGCCTTGAAGGAAGAGCTGCTATTAAGGCTGATGAGGGGCAGAAGGAAACTAGTAGGAGACGTGATGGGCAGCCTGAGGACAGCTAGTAATAGAGTCCCAGAAGATATGAAATGTGAACTCCTGAAAATCAGGATAAGCAGCCAGACCAACGGATACTTAATGTTCCCAACCCCTAAGTGAGCTCTACCACAGACACACAACACAGCCTTTAGGAGCCTTTTTGGCTCCGTGACTAAAATGTTCCCACTGCATATTTTGTCAGGAGTAATTCGAGGTGGCATTAGCAGTCAATGATGGTGCAGAGCCTTCAGATCTTTGCACGAAATAAGCTATGAAAGAGCCATAGGTTGCTTTGATCTTTAAACATTCACTTTTCATTGCAGCATAGGCATTAGCACCCACAGTGAGGTGATCCTACGTCCCAGAGCTGTTCTTTTCAGTTTGGTGTTTTCAACCTACCTGGCCTTGGAGCCTGACCGCTGCTTTTAAATACGCTGTTACAGATTGGGTTAAACTACTGTTTAAATGTTGGTGTAGCATATGCCTTTCACTGAAGATAAGTGTAGGTACAAAAGAGCTGAACTACTCTAAAGGCAAAATCTGATGTAGGATGGGAATAGGAATTTAGGGAGCAATTAACTGAGTGCCCTGTGGTGGGATTTCACACTCATCACAAATGCATGAAGCAGGATGTCCCTGTGCGGAACAGGGAAGCAACATGGAAGCAGTGAGAATATGGTCCTAAGGAAAATCTTGGCGTGAGAATTTCTAGGGATAAACACTAGCTAAAGGTGGCAGGACCCCAAGGGAAGACAATATCTCCAGTTGCCTGATTTCTCCTATGCTTAGTGAGGTACAGCTTTTTGTATATAAACAAAAGTGAGTCCGAGGTGTGTGTACAAGATGATCTGATAATGTATCAGCTTTAATCTTAACAGCTGACACTGCCTGTTCTATCTTTTCTAGCTATTATTGGAGCACCAGTGGTGGAGCATATTCCTTATGTACGGTCCATAAAGTTTCTTATACGGCCTCCCTATACTCCACTAAGAGGTGAAGATGACCACCAGCTAACTGTAGAAGACATTTATAGTAAATTTGGTGCTGTTGATTATCACTTAACAATATTCAACCAAAGGACACATCAAAAGGTAAAGCACAACCTCAGGCCACTAGCCCACCATCTTTTGCAAATCACATTTCGCATAAAAAGGAGAAGGACCTCCAAGCTTATACATGATGGATGAGACTGCTGATGCACAAGGGCAAGTCTCAGAGTCTTTGACTCTCAGTAGACAAGAGGAATCTCAAGCATTCCTCTCAAATTCTGGAAAAGAAACTGGAGTTTCCAAGGATACTTATAAGTAGCAAAAAGTAAGACTGCTGGAGACTAAAAAAGAGATCAACTTAATTGGTTCAAGTCTTAAGGAACCACAATGCAAAAATTAAATACAGTAGTGGTAGAAAGAAAATTATGTATTTAGAACTCCATATATACAGAATTATTACAGTCATACAACACCTTATTAGTAAATAAAATTTTATGCTGAATTTTTCAATCTGATTTGAAGGAAATGTATGCATTTAATCTTTCTAAAATACAGAATTTGCCTTTATTTTATATAGTGGACAAAGAATGAGCACAACAAAGAATTTGAAGTTTCCAACTTGGACCCAGACACTGAATATAACGGAACAGTATATATTTCTCTGCTCCAGAGAAGCAGCAAATCTCAAGTATTTGGGGTTAAAACACTAGCAGGTGAGGCTGTTAATGCTGCTAATTTGAAAGTCCAGCTAGGATATGGGATACACAGAAGAGGCCAGTTTTCAGCTGGTATAAAATAACATGGCCTTGCTAAAGATAATTGAAGCAACACTGACCTTCCTAATATAAAAATCTAACCCCATGAGACTAGATCTATAACATAATTTAGCTAATATCAGACAGTTTTTCTAATCCAGCTTTCTGAAGCTACATTTTCCACTTGTTCTCTTTCCCCCTAACCAGACAATACATGGCTTCTCTACTGTTTCATGGCACTCACGTTCTGTGCTGGATTGGTGTTTGCTGCAATTAGTTATGTGATCTACAAATATGTCAAGCAACACAGCGCACAGCCTATGTCTTTGGTAAGTGTTCTTAAGCCGTTGCAGCAAATCTTTAAAATGCTTGGGACTATATGCATGCACTTAAAAAGCATTGCTAATTGAGCAGGATGAATGAGCAGACGAGTGTTGTCTAGGCAATCACTGCAGACTTACTGGTAGTTTAAAGAGGGGTGCTCAGAACTTCCCCCAGTCTGGGCCCCTTTAAAGGAGGTATCAGGTTAGGTAGCTAAAACCTGAGGCATCCTAAATCACTAGTTCCTCTTGAAACTCTGGACCTTCTTAACTATCCATCTCCAAGCCTTGGTTCTGCATGCTAAATGAGCTTAAGGCCAAACTATTTCCATGCTCCAGGGTTTAGGCCAAATTTTGCAAAACTTAAAGCAGGATTTTTTTCTTTCTCATATTTTAGGATTGCACAGTTGTCCTGATGCATAATGAGAGATGTCTGTATTCTTCTGAAGGGCATTCCTCAGGGAAAAAAACAGAGTTCTTTTGTCAAAAGAGTGGGTCCCCAGTGCTTATTGCTGGCTTTTACTGATATTTCCCCAAAGAAAATTTTAAAGAATTTAAAGCAAATCTTCAAAGTCACAGCTTCTTGTTAATAACTTATGTTTGTCTATCTACTTCAACAGGACTTCAGAGGGATTTCATCATTCCAGCCTCTTACACTGACAGTGGAGCATATTATAAAGCCCATCAATTTATCCAAACCTTCACTTCTCATCCCTGAAGTGCAGTTACCACAGATCAGCCAACATGTGGACAGAGCATCAGAGCCACCATGGTCTTTCTGTCCACCAGAAACTGCCTATCAGCAACAGAGGGACGTAGGGACACTCCAGCCGGCCGCTCAGGCACCCTGCTTGGCAAGCACAGCTCCTAATAATTATGTTCTTCCCACAGCTGAGCAAAGCTTTCCTACTGCTGTATCCAGCAACGTTCTGCCCCTAACCTATGGGGTGTGTGTCGAAGGCACAGACCATGTTGACAAGAAGAATCTGCAGCCAAACCAAATGCTAAAGGAAGTTTCTTCAGATAGTTTTGTCAGTGGAAAGCTCATAACCCACAAGCTGGGCAAGAGCTGCAGCCACTGGAATTACAAAGAACAGAGGCCAGTCTTGGCATTGTGGAACAGCAGTGGCACAAGAGAGTCAGTTTTCTTACAGGGGAGCCCTGGGCAAACACAGCAACTGCAGCTGCAGACTGAGGGGATGGAAAATAAAGTGCATGCATCCCAGCTGTCACTGTCTTTGCTGGAACAAGGAGGATGCTATAGAAAACAGACAACAGAACTGCCACTCTTACTGTCTTCAGTGAAAGTTGACACAGACTATGTTCCAGAGGATGAATCGCTGTCATCTCTATCACCAGCCCTCCTTTTCCCAGTCAGTACTGGTAACAACTTCCCTGGAGAGAAGAACACAGAGCGGTGGATGTTGCCAGATTCATTTTCACATTCTGCAAATAAATTGCAGTTCCTAGAGACTCAAGAAACAGAAACGTTAACAGCAACAAAGGAGCTAAGTTGCACAGAACTGAATAATGTTGTGTCCCAAGACACTATCTCAGACTGGGACAATGGCACTCCTCTTGCTATGCTGTTCAAAGATTTGGACTTAAAAGTACTGTGGGATCAGGATGAAAACACAGAGTTTTATTAGGATGACTCAATGATATTAAAATCCAGATTATGTTTGCTTGCATGAAATAGTAGCCTACCCCGCAAATAAACATAGTTATTCTTGGATGCATTAACACAGCACAGAGTTGTCAGACTATTTCCACTATTGTTCTGTCATGAAGATAGATATATTTACTGATATAATTACTACTTGGTATGCTGTAATACTGTATCCTATCACTTAAATAATAGGCCTTTATTTCTTGCATATTCTTCAGATTTATTATGAATTGGACTACTTTAAAAACTGAGTTAAGATTGAAGTTCAAATTCCAGATTCAATTTACTGAAAATTTACTAAAATTCACAACCAAAACTTTATTTGCTCTTTACCAACACCAAAGATCCAGGTCTAAGATATATCCACCCTTTAAGGAAATTCAGGTGCAGAGGTGTGCCAGCCTAAAAGAATTAAGTGTATCATGGTAGTGTAAAAGAACTAAATATATATTGGTGTTCTACCCTTGGATACATGACTTGTGCAAAACAATAGGCTATTTCCATGAAGTGGACTTTGCCTTTAAAACAGTCATTGAAACTGTGGCAATAGCTCCTGATGCAGCAGTTCTGTAAAACTACACGTCCCCTATCCTGCTTTGCTCTCTAGTGCTTATAGAAAGATAAAAACTTCTGCATCTCTGCAGCAGATGAATGCAGTCTTGGCCCAGTTCTGACATATTTCTCAGCTGTTCCTCATTTCTTTCTCTGATATAGTCACACATTGTCTTTATCCCTTGAAGTCCACAGGGATGAAGCACCTGGGATCACATTCCACATAGGCAAGAATGTGAGGATTTACAGTAATCTCAGTTCAACCCTCAATCTCAATTTACACTAATTTCACTCAGTTCATGCACTTGGTAATCTACAAAGGAGATGAGGGAGGTCTTGAGCTACTTCCTCGCACCCTTCACCGACATTCTAGATGAGGAACATGCTCCATTTGCATCATAGAGAGGAGTCTACAACTGCACTGCCCTCCTCTGCTCCTGTTACCAGCACACCCACCTCCAGGGCTGGAGTGAACCAAAATCAACGTAAACTGAGAGCCAGATTCCTTTAGCAACGCACCTTTACCAAAAGCAAGCTAAATGGTATTTATTTGGGGGACAGAGGAGACAGTTATTTTTCATTAAGAAGAAAGCATAGTTCAGCCTGTTGATTTCCACTGGTGTGGTGAAAAAGTGTGAGTGTCTGATGACATCAGTTTTAGAGGAGAACTGAAACCATTTATAGGAATAAGCAAGACTTTGAATGGTGTGGGGAAGCACTTGAAGAGCACTGCCAGAGAAAGGCTGACCAGAAACAAAACTCAGCTGTTCTCACCATGAGCACATTTAGGTGTTTTCTCAGTCCAGGGAAGCTGAGACTAAAGGCTGAATTCCACTTGCTTTAGTGTGATTTTGCAAATAACCCATAGCCTTATGAAGCAAAGCGGCTTGATGATTCAACCCAGGATTAAAGGAATAGTCTAGGAAACTTTACAGGCAAAGGTTCAGCTCCTAACTCCAGCATCAGTAACAAACAAAGCACTATGGCCATGTCATATGGGGCCAAAAGGTCGAAATGCCAGATGTGGTGAAGAGGTGTCATGGCAGAGTATGAAAGGTATGAGTATGTGCATGGTCCGGGCAGCAACCCAGAAGGACATTGCCATTGTGCTAGCTTTGCTTCATACCATTCAGTATCAAAGGTTTTGTGGAATGTTGTTTGAGCTGTTTCATGTACTCTGTGTCCAAACTATACCATCAAAAACAATATACACGGAAACGCTGTAGTTATAGGAGTTGCAGTAGCCCGTGAGACCCCAATAACTCCCCCTCAGAGAGGCTGCATTTCACGCCAGTGATACCTTATTCAGAGTTGCCTGTGGGCTGCATATCTCATGTCAACAACATTCCCAGTGATGCTACTCAGGGAATAATCAAATGCCACAATGTCAACATTTTGGCTCATGTTGTGAAACATAACCCTCAGCACAGGATCAGTATGGGCAGCAGAGTAGAAGAGAAGAGGGCCTTAGGAAAGCATTTGAAGATGCTGCTAAAAAATGCATTTCCTATTTAAAAATATTTTCAAATCCTCCTGCAGAACCCCTGCCTCAGGGTCTGATCATGTTCAGCCCTTAATAAATGCATCATCTTGGTGCCCCAGGAGGACAGATGGGAACTGAGGCACAGAAAGCGTAGGACCAGATTTTTAGAATGTATGTAGCTGCCTAAAGATGCAAAGTGTCCCACAGCTGGGATGTCAGTATCTTCTTCAGGCACTTCAAATACCTGAAAAGCTACATTGCCTCTGACTACACTCAAAGGCTGCATATGGCAGGACTGATCTTAAAGGCTTACAACCCAGCTACTGCCCCATCCTATCCTCATCTGTACTATCCCTGACAGCAGCAACTGTAACGAACAGGGAATGCAGTCAGAGAGAGACTGTAAGCCATGCTTTAAGGGGGTGATTGACAGTGATATTCTCAACTTCCTGCTCTGATCACAGTTAAGTTAATATTTACCTTTTAGGTCTTGATATACTAAGCAGGAGGAGATCAATTCTAGTCTCCTGAGTCACCTCTGAAACTAAACAGGAAGATCATCCCTTCTAAAACTATTTCTGTTTGGAAAAGCTTGGAAAGAGATGTTGACACTATTGAACTTTACTATTGCTGTGCAAGGAAAGCACTCATCCATCCCCCATCAACATGTGCTGACCTTATTGCCTTCTGCTTCATTGCTTTTCACAATCAATTTGATAGCCTTGTTTGTTTCAAAATGCATCACAGCAAACAGCTACAGTAGGACCTAATTATCTCATTCTCATTCTGTGTAAGGACATTTTCAGATAAACAGCAGGATTTCAACATGGTTTCAAAGGTCTTCCCATGCAAGCCATCTGTAGCTAACAGACTGCTCCTCATTTATCTTGACTTTTCCAGATAACAGTTTTGATAGCTCTAGATAATAAAAACTAGAAGTGCCTTGCCACAAAGACCGTGCTTATTCCTAGGCAGATAGCACGGCGATGACAGGTGAGCATTGCAGTTCCAGTTGTCACAAGGATATCAGCATAGCAGATGGCAGCTGTAACCCTATAGCGCAGTATTACTCTTTGTCTTCTCAGCTAAATCTGGGAGCTGTCACTTAGCCACTCCCCACACCAGCAGCCCTGCTTGTAGCTCACCAGGGATCCTTGCACGGGGATGAACATAACACTGCAGACCCAGCCTCACATTCTCCCTCATTATTTGCTTGTTATTTTTTTGGCATCGAAAGGTGCCCTGTTTGAAGACTATAAAAAATCACCAATAATTAATTTTTAAACAAGTTCTTTGAAGAAATTCTTACTCAAGGAACAAATTAAAAGCTCCAAATTCTGAATGAAGCAGAGTTGAGGGGCAGCTCTGAAAATATTAGGGATCCTGATAAAATAGACATTATATCTTAGCTCTGGCATCAGATTGGCCTAATAGTATTGCCATTAGTGATGGGGAGGTGTAGCCCCTCGCTACAAGAAAGACATTGAGGTGCCGGAGCATGTCCAAAGAAGGGCAATGAAGCTGGTGAAGGATCTAGGTTTCCTCTAGAGAGGAAACAGTCTCAAGTTGCACTAAGAGCGGTTTAGATTGGATATTAGGAAAAGTTTCTTCACCGAAAGGGTTGTCAAGCCTTGGAACAGGCTGCCCAGGGAAGTGGTGGAGTCACCATCCCTGGAGGTATTTGAAAGACGTGCAGATGTGGCACTTAGGGACATGGTTTAGTGGTGGACTTGGCAGTGCTGGGCTTACGGTTGGACTCCATGGTCTTAAAGATTTTTTCTAGCCTAAGTGATTCTATGATTCTATGCAGCAGAACTGCTGCAGCTGGATTACAGTGCTAAGCAGTGGCCTTACACTTGCTGGTTCAGAGGATTTAAAATGTCCTTGTATATCTTCTTTCGTCTCAGACTGAGATAATGAGAGCTGTGCAACATGATTATAAGATATTTTTGTAAGAAAAAGGTGAGAAAAGTGGTCAGCATCCATATGAGGAGAGCATAAGTTAAGGCTCTTCTTAAAACATACAACAGAGGGTTGGTATGACAAAAATGAAAGAAATTATTATTAAGCAGATTAGATGATCATTACTCATTGCTTCTCATAATACAAAATTCAGGAAAGCTCTCAAGCGGTTGTGCAATTGTTCAAAACCAATGAAAGAAAAGTATTCCTTCACTTTGACAGCTCAGCTTATACCAAAATGTATTCAGTCATGCCTGCCTAGTAGTACCAGTTTATTGCTTTCTTAGGAGTGTCTGAAACACAGCCAGTATATAAACTCACACACAGAAGTGTGTCCTTGTAGTTCTAGTGCTGATCTTACTGGGTTTCATCTTTGTTTTATTTGGATGGTGAAGCAAACAAAGGTTCTTTGAAATATATCCTACTGATAGAGGCAGGGTGACTCAAACTGTGCCGAATCTGATGGTGGAATTCATTTCCACAAGGGCTTGAGGAAGCCAGAATCAGGAAGTGTTCAAAAAAGGCATTAGGCAATCTAATAGGGGTAGGACTATTAGCAACAATAAATCATTGTGTCCAGCTCAGGAAAAGCTATGGGCCAATCTCAAGAGACAGGACACCGGGCTGAACAGACCTTCAGCTCCATCCAGTATGGCAATTTTATGTTCTTACACATCCTCTTTGCAGCCTTCTAGCAGCTCTGAGAAGCCCACTACTGATGTGGTCACTCCTCAACTAATAAAATCTAGCTGGAAAACACTGGTATTGCAGCCTCAGAGCTTTCCTACTTTTCAAACCTTCATTTCTCCTTCTGACGCCACAAAAAATACCACACGCTGCTCACATTGCGGGGAAGGCTTTATCCCGAATGCTGAAACTGCAAGCCTACCATCTCAAACAAATGGAAAAACAGCAGTCTCTGTTCTTTTACCCCACCCCAGACTCTTAGATACCACCATGGGCAGCTGGATATGTAAGCTCATGCACTATTGCAGCAGCAAGCCTTCATTTGCCTGTAATAAGGGAAGTATAGTAGTCGCAGCCAACCAAAACATAAGAGCTGCTGTTAGCTCCTGTTCTAATTATACACTGACATAATTTGGCTGGAGTTGGCATTCACTAAAGAGATGTCAAAGTAAATTATTTCACCCTATTATGCAGCAATGGCAAGTTAACCCAAGGGAAATTCCTGGAGGAAATTAAAATATCCATAATTCATTTTAGATGCTTTGTGAGCTTCTATGCTAAATGAGCAGAGGATAATCCAATACTCTGATGTCTGACTTTTGGCGGCACCTGTCTTTACTTATATCATTTGGCAAAGGCAATAATTTGCCCGATCTCAAAAAGAGTTTGCAATTAGTTGCCATTGCATTAAACAGCTACAACTGCATAACGCCTCATGGGTCTCCCCATTGTCACTGCGATGGCATGGTAGGATGCTATATTTAAGACTCCAGGATGGGCACTCAAACATGGGGAACATTCTTTTGGGGAGAGTCATTCTTAGTGTCATCAACAGGGAGAAGGAAACGCTCCTTTGTCCTTTCTCTTTCATGAGGACAGGCACTCTCACTGTAGTCTTCACAGGGTGAGTTCGGTTTATTTGTAAATAAACTACTCTTTATAATAAGATTTTGTAAGATCTTCATAGCAACATCAGTTATTTTGTATGATCACTTTATTTGAATTGCACTTCAGAAATAGACTGTGCTTCGTGATTGTATCTGCTTTAAAGTGCAATTACTGTTTTTCCAGCGTTGTTCTTCTGAAAATACTGTTTTATTTCATGTTTTCTCACAAGAATCTATTCTGGTTTACTGGTCTGTTTAGAAAAAATATATACTTGGATTGAAAAGTGTAGGTTTTAGATCAGAACTCTGTATCATTACAATGAATACCAGATTACAAAGCACTGAAAATTTTCCAGGGAAAAATAAAAAACATTGTATAGTAAAAATTAACCTGGATTGGTAACTAGCCATGAACACGGAAAGAAAGATCTGATGCCCAGTAGTCATTCTGCAGCTGAAACAGTCCTGAAGAGAGTAGTATTCTATGAAATTACAAAGAACTTTTTTTCCGTAAAAGCCTGTTTTATTTTCTCTTTCTTATACTTGCCAATGTTTCTTTGTTTCTTCCAAAGCTGGTGTTTACTAAGGAAATATTATTGGGATAATTCTGTATTTTCATTTGCATTTGGGGATATTTTGCATTTACCACAACAACTCTGCCTTTCCATACAACTGCTTTTCCATGGACTGTTTTTAAGACATTTGTTTACATAACAGAAAACTGTACTACTAGTAAAAGCTGAGGGGTTTGTATCTTTTATCATTTTAGGATTAGAAAGCAATAAAAATGAAATCCAGGTGCAAAATTTACCAAGGGAAAATGTCAATAATGGAACATGAGCTAGGGAAAGATTTACAAGTATGTTTGAACAAATATTATTTAGCAACAA
This sequence comes from Falco biarmicus, assembly GCF_023638135.1. NCBI lineage: Eukaryota > Metazoa > Chordata > Aves > Falconiformes > Falconidae > Falco > Falco biarmicus. Next base: position 116,219,172 of record NC_079290.1, read on the forward strand.
TTACATTTCCAAAGCTGTTTTTATAAAGTAACCTGAGCTCTTAGAACTTGAAAATCTGAGCAGTTTAAGGATTGTGTTGTATGTTTCTGAACCAATTGCATAACAGAATGAGATAAGGAGGGATATACTTTTAAAATTTACTTTTGCTTAATGCCCACTCATTAGTCAGTGCCTAAAAGCAGCATGCTGCTTATTCCCAGAGGAGAGGCTGCAGCCACAGTCTAGTTCTTTACCAGCTAATACAGGAGGTGAACGGGATACAAGAGTGCTGACGTTTGCTCCCGGTGTTTCACCTGTAAGAGAGGGGTCACTGGGGAAAATCATGCTGTTTACTGAGCAGCTCCTTTAAGGCTAACATTCTGAAGGACACTATGTTTTCTCCATGATTTATCAACCTTTTCCTAAGACCTAAGAAGAAACAACTCATCCCTCTGGATGCAATCAAAGGACTGAATAAAGCATTATCCTCTTGAAGTATTGAAAGGTAACTGTTCTTTTCAGCAGCCTAAATATGCAGATGGGAATCCAGGCTGAAGAAGTGCTCTGTTTGGGCAACAGCAGCTAGAACTGGTTAGTTCCAGAAAATCCACTCGGATTTTCCAACTACCACAGACACCAAGTGATTTCTGCACAGCAGGCTGTGTTTGGATTAGCAGCGTTGCAGGATGTTCATCATCCAGGCAGGGTCAGAACACAGTGTGATCACAACCTGGGTGGCAGGTCACGAGCTATTTGGTATCATAGCTACCTCTGCAATATAGTTTCCAGACTAAAAATCCACTTACTTTCTAAACTTTTACTCCATATCTCACTCTCTGATGTTCCATACCTTATTTTGTCCCTAATCTTCCATGTCCCTCTGATCCCCCTTTTCAAGATGCTCCTCATTTGTTTGCATGCTATATTGGGGGGCTGATCTAATGGAACTCCCTGCAGGAATACCCACCAGATTTAGAGCATTAGATCAGTCCTAGGAAAACAAATCTACCCACAAAATGCTGCCTACTTACTGTTCTGTTACAGCTTCAGCCGCCTTTAAAGACTGATTAATTTCTTCATCTGATTCCATTTTTCACAGGAGCATCACAAAGCAAACCCCCTTCATAGTTTGAATGCCACAAGACAGTATTATATGAACTGTCGTTCGCAGACCTTGAACATCAAAGCAAAGCAAGGACTTAACTTAAAGAGATCCTGTTAAGGTGTCTGACTTGAAAGTGACTTTGTTTTATTCTATTCCAGGCAAGAAAGGTCATTTTTGACTTCCCAGCATGGGAACCCGAACCTTTTTCCACCACCAAGAGGAGGAGCAAAAGGAGGAAAGGCAACAGAGCTTGCAAATGACCTCCACAACTAGAAAGAAAAAGTTCAAATCCAGGTAAGCCAGAGTTAGAGACAGGCCGAGTAAATCGGGTCCAGACAGGACTTTCTATACTCAGCACAGAGCATTCACAGATTTTTTTTAATTTTGAGTTTATGAAATTATGGAACCTTGTCTGGATTCTTTTATGTGCACCTGCCTCTGGAAGTGAGGAAGAAGAGACTTTCAGCCTTTCAGAGTTATCGATAGCAGCTGCCCTTGCCTTGACCTCCGAAATACCAGAGTAAGTCAGAAATCATTATAACTCAAATACAACCATTGTATGCAACAACACCCTTGTAGGTAGGGGTCACAGTTTCCAACTCATTTTGTTGGAAGCAAAAAGAGCAGGTTCAATCAAGAGGTTCTTCCTTTAAAAAGAAAATCCCCAGTTCTCAACTAAAATGCAGGAAATTAAATTATAGCGCCTTGTGATAATGAGTAATATTGCCCTGCTCACAAGCAAAGGCTTAAAAGAAACCAGATTTCATAGGAATAAATGGAAAATACAGTAAGATTAATAAATTAATAGTAACAGATGGGACTCTCCTTCTTTCCTAGAAAATCTGGTCAATGATCCTGCTGTCCATCCTTCTGTGATGGCTGAACAACCTAAGTAGCTAGGAACATCCCTCCTCCCTTTAATCCTCTTCCAGTTCACTGCCTGGGACTAAAAGTGGTCAAATACTGGGTCCCCTTCTTGTGCCACTAAAGTATTATCTCTCATGGTAGTACTGCTGATTCCTATGAGGCATAATTGCCTGACATTCCCACTCACATGGCATACGAGATGATGTTTCTGTCCTTAACACTTATTCTGATTTAAACAAAAATATGTGCTATAAAACAACAATAAAAAAGACCAAAACAAAATAAAAAACATTATCCTAACTTCAGTTGGCTTTTATCATCCTGTGTTCCAGGGATTACAAGCTAAGAAGAGAGGCTGCCATCCTAGAGCTAGAACAGAGGGGGCAAAAGAGAATTCGGTTTGGGAATGACATGGAAAAGTTGGAAAAGGAGGTTATTCAAAACTGCAGACTGCTGCGTGTGAGAGCTGACCGGAAGGCCCTTCGGAGGAAGGTCAGATTAGACATCTCTATTAGTAGCAGAAATGCCAACAGGATTAAAATTTCCAAGACTAACTAGCATTCTGGAGAGGATACTAAACCTAATCAGGTGTTAGGACAACATCAAAGCCATTAGAAATAAGGACAAGACCTTACACTCCTGCCACTGAAGCATATTCCCACATGTCCCTTTTGTAAAAGAATGTATAATTAGAACATAATCCCTTTCTATTGCCTTTATTTAGTTTATCCTTGTCCTAGGCTGTAGAAAAGGCATGTGTGGAGAAGGAATACATTGAGCTGCGCTCAGGACGCCCACCTATGTTCTGGATTCCCCTCAGAGTACATGCAGTCTGGGAGAGGATGGAAGTGATGCTGGCGTGTACAGTCCTGGCTTCCCCACCACCGCAGGTTACTTGGTATGTCAGCTGACAGCAGTGACTCACGCTGCCCATGTGGTCTAACTGTTGTGTTTCAGGAAGCAACCAGAGGAGTAACATCTGTGTCCTGCTAGAAAGAAGGAAGGAAGCGAGAGCTTCAGAAATTACAGGAAACACTTTCAATTCTCCAGTTCCACTGTTGGGACCAGTAAAGAAATTAAGTATTCAGTGAGCCATGGAAGCAGTGGACAGTCCTGTGGGGCTCCCTCTGGGACAGGACTGATACTTGTGTAGATTTCCCTGCTTCCCTTGGTGCCGTCCTCCATCCTGCAGGCAAGCTCAGGATTTAAATCTTGGAAACCAGAGTCTATTGCCAGCATTAAATTACTGCACACATACACATCATCAAAGCTTAGCTACCTTGTCTACCATGCAAATTTTAGTATTAAACTGTTACTGCGTCTACAATTGGTAAAATAGAAACCGTTTCATTTACTCAGTTTTGTGTATTTACCAAACTACAGGAGAGGAAGTGTTACATACTGGGCCTGACGGCAGCATTTACTATTAATAACAGCAGGATAGAAAAAAAATAAAAGACCACCTCAAAAAACAATTTTCAAATTGTACTTTGATCGGTTTGTTAAAGTGATTGACCATTCCTCCCATGGAAGGTTTGAAGTATGCAAACATTTGGATTACTAATGACTTCGTAGGCAGCTAACTCTGCTACTGTCAGAGCTCCTGATGTCCTGTGTCCTTCCAGAACAACCTCCTTGAATTATTCAAAGAGCAAAGAGAATATGAACCTCCCACAGATCCCCAGTGAACACAAAGAAGCAAGAGACAGCTGCTCGAACTCCCTCACACAACCTGCAAAGCAGGGAGCATAAACCGAGGAGGAAGCAACAAGCCAATGCTAAGCCACCCGTAGGCAGCCCGCAAGCAGCCCTGGGGAAGGAGCACACCCAGGGCTATGGGAGGGGATCTAGGTTAGCTGCAAGGCTGGTTTGGATTGATGTGGGAGACCTGTAAAAGAAGGAATTGTGTCTACTCCTCTCTTCTGTTGTACCTCTGTTGTCTTCAATGTAGTCAATTTTGAAATAAAGTGTTAATTTTACCAGTCAGTTTCTCCGTTCTTTCCTAAGCAGCATGTTTCCTTTGTGTTCAACTAGGTATAAAAATGGAGTTCGTATCGATCCTCGCCTAGCCCCAGCAGGAAAATACAGGATAAAAAACAAGTTTGGGATGCTGACCCTGCATATCAGCAGGTAATGTATGTGCTCTTGCCTGAGTTGTTTTTTCAGATGAGTAAGATGCGCTTTCCAGAAATGCCCAGTTTGTGTACGCTAAACAAAAAAAGTTAATTCTTCTGGAATCTCTGCTTGACTTTAGTGTGTTGTGGTTGAGCTAAACCTTTGACATTAGGAAGCAATCTCAACAGCAGTTCATAAGGTTTCAAAAATCATTTTAAAAAAATTAGAGCCTCATTTATTTTTGCTCCTCTTTTTAGGTATGGCCAGAATTTTTCATTCCGGGTAAGGCCATGCACGTTAAGAGCACCTCACAAGCAGACATACCAATGGATTTAGGATGGATCAATGTAATCAGAATTGAGATTAGTTCAACTCTGTGACCTACACATGTGATAAAGATACATGCATATCTTTGGTGGAACTAAGTGTTCCACAGGGCTTTTGCTTGTTCGTTACTTGGAATGTTTTGCTTCTGGCTAGCAAGAGAAAAAACTGACCACTAACTATAAGAAATCCTTGTAATCAAAAGGAAAAGCAGCTTCTTGATGAAAAGCAAATATCTACTTCTAACTTCTGGGACTAAAGGAGAAACCCTTTGAATTTTTCCTGTGAAGTATGAACAGTAACTGAAAGCTAAAAAGGAGGGGAAATATTTTTTTTTCCAGATGCTCCATGGAAGATTCTGCTGAATATAGTGTTGAAGTTAAGAATCAATATGGCGAGGCTTATTCATTTGCTACAGTGCTTGTCAGGAGTAAGTATAAATGTTCCTTTGGTTTTAAATTTTCCAATTCTTTAGATTTTTTGAAATATTTTTAATGCTATACATTATATCATAGGAACATACAAGCACTTTGGAAAAACAAAGAAGTGAGCACTCTGTTAAAAGGAGTGGAGAATTGCTCTCAGTTATTAGTGAGGAGAAAGCACAACTGGCTAAAATAATCCTTAGCTACCACTAACTAATATGTATATGGCTGATATAATGGCTTCTCTTTCTCAGTCACTTCTGGAGTCAGAAAAAATCTTTCAGATTCCAGGGACACAGCTGTCCCCCCACTGTGCTAAAATTGTACTAAATTTAGGTACTTACTTCTTCTGGACTGATATGAAAAAGCCATACAGTTAAATACATAATAGGCTTAGAAAGAGTCTGCAGCATTTCTAAAGATAAACAAGAAATTTGTTAACAAGTACCGTGGCTTTCAAAGGGTTCTCTCAATGCAATATTGCAAAGAATACTCTATTTCTTTCTCAAATCAGTAACTACCAAGAGCAAATACAAGATTTTCTTTTTTGATCTGTGCTGTTCTTAAAATAACTGACATAGACTCGGTAGATTCACATTCTGCACAAGCGAAATCCAGGCTTATGGTGAAGGAAGTAAACTACCAGTACTTCAAAAGGGAAATTATATCAAGGTTTAAGAAATATGCAGTGCACTCTCATAGGATCATAGTTTAGCTGTTCACATTTTATATATATATATATATATATGTATGTAAAAATATATAAATATATATTAAACCCCCCAATTTTGACATAAAAAGTCCGAACAGAATAGTCCTACAGAACTTAGACAGTTAAGTGCTCCAGCAGGACTGACAGAGTCTGGGGGGCAATTCAAATGGTAGCAGATGAATAGGAGGGGAACAGGTTTGCTTTGGACATTTTACTGGTCAGGAAGAGATGGGTTTCTGCAACCCACTGAACTGCAAAGCCAGCTTGAACTATTTTTTCAGACAGAAGGGGTCTTCTTTGGTTTAGACAGTATATTTATTGTTAGTGCTTTAATAATATTCTTGGCTGTGCCATGGGTTATGTTACTGTCATATTTATTCTTTGCATGCCATATTTTGATCACATCTAATAACCATTTGGGGATACATATGCATACAGAAGAATGTGACTCTAGAATTTTAATAGAAGTGTATTGTTTATTATATCTTTCAGATCCTTTAATTAAAGTGTCAAAATTCAGCATATCTGAAAATATACAGCACATATACACCAGTTCTAGAGGGGCATGTATAACAGCCCAGAAAACCTTTGGTTGCAAGCCTTCCCAGATTCCTAAATTCCCCTTAAGCTAATGCAGAAATACAGAAAAAGTTACTAGATGCACAATGCTTCTCTTCTACAGAGGTTCTTACAGTATGTCCGGAACTCAGGAACTGGGCCTTTGCCATAAAGCAGAAGCAGCTGTCTGAAAAAAATAATCCATGGCAATAATCACATACTCCTCCCAATTCCCATCAGAATCTTTAGGACCAGAGCAGGCATGATGATAGAATTAAGGCTGTGGTCTATCACAGAAAACCTTGGATGGGACTGCTCTCTTCACCTCTAAGTGCCTAATTAAACTGTCCTTCATCAGGCCTGATCAGCATTTCAAACAGCTTGCAAACATTGTTCCTTGTGATTGCGGGTGAGAGGCCCACAATGTTCCTTCTCCTTTGACTCTGTCTAATGCCATCCCAGTAACATGATTCTTCCTTTTGCTATTTGCATTTAACATTCTGAAAATAGAGACTACACCAAGGCTTTAATCCTGCCTCCACTGGAAACATTCCTCATCCCCCAGGCAGGCTGATGGCATCTCTTCTCCTGGCCCCATGCTGTCTGGAATGCCCTTGATGCCAGGGGAGGGTCTCTGGGATCCGTGGTTCCTACAGCAGAAGTTCACTTTCCCTAACGACATCAGTAAGGCTCTCAAGGGACCCAAGATGAGGCTGCACTTTACCTCTTGCACTTTCTATTTCTTTCCTCTTCAGCTATTAATACTCAGTCCTCATCTTTTGCTTATGAGCGAGCTCTGCTACTGCCAAGCTTCATTCACTGAAAAAATAGGCATTATTTTATGTGTGTTTCTTGTAGCTTATAAAGATAAGAAAGTATCTCAATTTCATCCTTTGTTAAGTGCATCAGTTCTTAGATTTCAGCTCCAAATAATTTCATTCTGTGCTACAATGCCAGCAGTTCTCACAGGCTAGATCCAGAGAAGCGGGCCAGCATTCTTATATGATGCCTCAAAAGAACCCACGGCTGTCGAAACAAGTGATCTAGTAGGGGACACACTTCCCTCAGCTCCAGGAATTACCTCAGTGCCTCAGGACAGATATCCTTTCTTATGGTTAAAGCCTGAAGTCCCAGTCACTGGTAGTCTTCAAGAAACTCACATCATCCCCTGGGAATGCTGTTTAAACCCAGGGGTTTGGCCAAATCCTACTTTCAGTAATGTTCTTGACACCAGCACTTTATTCTTTGCTTCTCTGTGCTGTATGTGGCAATGAGTAGCTGTCATCCTCTGTCTCCAAACAGGGACATAATTGAAGCATTACAGTTCTGGGTGATCCTAGACCGTCACGCTTCTAATTTGGACAGTACCATACTGGTACACTTATATGACAAAAGTTGTAGCTCCCTGTATGCATGCTTTTATTCAGCATAACTTGCCTAGTGCAGCTTAAAAAGATAAAAGCCAAACTGAAAAAAAACTTCTTTAGCAATGAATAACTGTGTGCACATAAGCATTTAAAGCAGTTGGACTTACACTAGTATAGTCATACAAACAATTTACTATGTAGATGCATCCTCAGATGTTTGTAAAGGTCATCAGCTGTCAAATGAATTAATGTTTTACCACATGACGACACTTTGAAGGTTCACATTAAGAGCTGGTCTGAGGGAAAAACATAGTTTGCTGAGCATCACTATGTTTTTGAAGGGGAGACAAACGGCATGAGATTTGCTAAATGTATTTTCTTCTTGTCTTACAGAGTATTATGGAAAAGAATCAGGATTTGATTCAGAAATATATAAAAGTGAGTAAATGATTGTTGTTGTTGTTATTATTTATTTTAATTTTATAGCCTGAAGCAATTTTATATTTTTTTTTCCTGAACTATAGCTTTTCCTATTAGCCTGACTGCACATTAAAAGTTCAAGGCTCAGGTACCACTCCAAAAATATGATAATAAAAATACTGCAAGGAGGAAGGCTCTGGGAAGTCTCTTTATCACACTAACTTTTACTCTTATTTCATAGGATCCCTTATGGCCAGAGAGGCAGATTTTGCTTTTCCACTGAAAGCCTTATTTTCAAGAGAAAAGGAGCCTTTCACTCTCTCCTGTTACTTCTCTTCTGATTTACTTGAACACCAACGAGACATTACCTGGTTCAGAGATGGTTTGTATGCAACAGCTAAGTTTATATACATTTGCCTATGTGAATATGCCCTTTGAATTCATAGCTGTGAGCTAATGTTCACAGAAGAGAATAAAGACTCAGGATTCTTGAGCTGCTGTCAGCTCTTCTCAAGATACAGATATTATTATGCAATTTGTGTATTTTCCTCATTTTTAGAAGGATGATGCCACTAAAATTTTTTGTAGGCAATGACATTTCTGCTCATAAGAATAGTTTAAGAGCCTTAGTTCTATACAGTGAAAATGCCAAGCATTTGAAAAGCCAGTCGTTCTCCAGTTAAAAAAACTTTTGGATATGCTGTGTTGTTCTGCTGGCAATCAACGATTTCAATCTTAGCCAAACTAGTAATCTTTCTGTGCTATTGAGTTTTGGAAGCAGAAGCAACTCAGTAAGACTGCTCTTGTCATTCCAGCACTTCTGCCAGAATCAGCTGTGAAAATAGCAGGACCTATCGGGCTTTAGTGATTTGAGGAGAATTTGGGTAGCATGTATATCTCAGATCTGATAAATATACACAAAATGCACAGTATGTGACATTCCATTTTCTTGGTTTGAGCACCGCTCGGACAAAAGATCCTGCATGCTGAGCAGTAATGTATCCTCAGCTAGAGCTGGCATAATATTTGGCAGACTTCAGAGCATCCAGTTACCTGATACGAAGAGTACCTTTTACTGACTAATTCATCTGAAGCCACATTTTATTACTCTTTTTTGCTCGGACTGCAAGCTCTTCAGGAGAAGAACCATGCTTTTTGCTCTGCATTCGTGTACAAAGGGAACAGAGAGGCATAGTATCAAAGAAGGATCAGAGTCCGTGACTGTAACTCAGAGGCACAATAATAATAGTATCAGGAGTGTCTTACAGATCTCTCATCTTGCTTTCTGCTTTTTTCTGCATTTGGAAATATGCCACTCCTGACTCAACCAGTTCAGGTGTAGTTCCTTTATCCCTTCTCATGTTTCACAGGTGAGATGCTACAAAACTCCAAACATCGGGAACTAAAGTACAAAGACCAGGAGGCTTCTGTGACAGTGTCATGTGCTTACAAAGAAGATGAGGGATTCTACACTATCCGCGTCCCCTCACTGGATGGATATAAAGAGCAGACCACTTACGTGTTTGTTAGAGGTATAAGCAGGATTCTATCCTACCTAGAACAAAAGCTCCTTTCCTAATACCTTGGCATAAAGAAATCCACAACCTCACATACAAGAAAATTTCTCCCAGTTTTGTGCATGGATACAATTATCAAAACGTCGCATTTTCAGTAGTGATTTAGGTATTAGAAAATATGACTTGTATTACTTGGATGTAGGCCCTTAGACACTTAAAATTAAGCTACTGAATGAAAATTTTGGTACAGAGAAGAAAAAATGTATCCACCATCACTTGATATTTCTACAGATGCTGCAGCAGAAACACCTGGCGCACCTGGGTCCCCACTCAATGTGAAATGCCATGATGTAAATAAAGACAGCTTGATTCTTTCTTGGGTGGCACCCAGTGACAATGGAGGAAGTCCAATCCTGGGATACTACATTGAAAGGTCTGTATGTTAATCAACTTTGAGCAAAAAAAGCTCAAGATCACGTTGTAGAAAAAGCACAAAGGAACTCGATAGGCTGTGTTTCATTTCAGGTGTGTTGCGGGGTCAGAGAATTGGGTCCCATGCAATGACAAGCCTGTGAAAACCTGCAGATACCCTGTCCTGGGCCTTGCTGAAGGACAGACATACCAGTTCCGAGTAAAGGCTGTCAATAAAATGGGCATCAGTCATCCTTCAAAAACCAGTGATCCAGTTACAACATATGACCCCAGCAAAGACAAGAGAGTGACAGGTTTGTACTAAAACCAAGCAAACTGAGGCTGCAGGCATAACTGAATGCAGTTTACCCAGATTCTCCCCATTCTCACAAATATCACTGCAACGTCCTGCCATGCTGTGCTTTTGCTGAACCCACCTTAGTACTACTCTGAACAGAAAAAGATCAAAATACCAGTTATGACATTTCATTGTATGTGCAATGAAATGTATATAATTATGCATATAACAAAATGACACAGTCCTGGGCTCTGTCTTTCTTGACAAGCCCCAAGCATCTTCTCTTAGCGTAACATGCTCTGTTTGATATTACAGTTATTCCATACGACGAAGGCAGGACAATAGAAATTTTCAAGGACGACCTGGAAGGTAAGTTCAAATTTATGCTGAGCCATTCTTTTGAGAAGAATGATTGCACTAACAAGGAGAACTGTAATAAAATGACTCCAGAGAATACACACTTAGGAAAATATATGGTGAAACATCACTGTAAGCTCCACAAGTATCAGAAGCTATCCTAAACGGCACAGCCTTTTATAATAAACTTGGTTTGCCCCTATGTCCCCAAAGGCTTTAAGTCTCCTCATTTATATTGAAGAATGTTACTTTACAGTAAGAAAAGATAATCCATTGTGAAAGAACTTTTTTTTTCCTGCGACTTTATAACTAAAGCATAGCCTATTCTGACTTCCCATAGGACATATTAAAATTCCCTTGCCACCCACCAATGTTCATGCAAGTGAAGTCAGAGAAGATTATGTGGCTTTGGCTTGGGACGAACCAGATCCAAGAGGCAAAGAGCCACTGAAATATTATGTGGAAATGGTAAGAAAATAATACCACACAGAAGAGAAATTGCAGAACAGAAACATTTATTTCTCAGATGGCCTACAGCACTATTAATAGGCAAGTCTGTTCACTGTGTCGATAACTGGAGAACTACAGCCTCAAAAATGGCTTGCTCAGCCTCTCTCCAGCTCCACAGTTTACTTGAGCTATGATCCTGACTCTTGACACTGACTCAAGTAGTAATGATTAACAAAGGATAAACAAGTAAGTTTTACACCATGGAACAGTAGCAGAGTTTTAACAGGAAGACTGTTGCTGCCCTGTGGGCCCTTAAGTGTGGAAAAGCTGTGAAGAACTGCACGATAGTTCACTCTCCTGTTCCCCACTAATCATTTTGCAGGTTAATTAGTATCTTCTACCAACCTGCTTTTATACATACTCATTTCCCATCTGTTGTACCATTTCTGCTGCAAAGGGGCCCTCTGTTGCCAAGGAGGAAAAGTTTGGGTATATCAACTAGAAACAAATTTACATTTTTGGTTTGAGTTTTTGTTTGGGTTTTTGTTTTTAAGTACTTTCCTGTAAAGATCAGCTTTGTTATTCCTCAGGAGGGTTTTAAGTTGTACAACTTGAGTTGTAAATCATCACTTTTTTCGTTACAGTCAATTGCAGGCAGCAACTCCTGGCAAATGGTTAATCTGGATATGCCAGTTAATTCCCCAAGATTTGCACTCTTTGATCTTGTTAAAGGAAAATCATACTGTTTCCGTGTGCGATCTGTTAACAAGTATGGAATCAGTGAGCCATCCCTGCCCAGTGAGCCTGTAACTGCCGGAGCAAAACTGGGTAATTATTTCATTAATATGCTCTACACTAATGATATGGAAAAGGAGATGTACTATGAAGTAATGTGTGGGTTCCCCTGGTCGCCCTTTCCTTTAAACTTCATGATACATGACTACACAGCAGTTGCTTTGATATCAGGAAATCTCTTAAAGCCTTAAATCCTCATTTAATTACTTTGCAGTTGGTCAGTGCAGTGTAAATCTAACCAAGCAATGATGGGGGAATTACATCTAATACGGTAAGAAACAGTTGAAGCCTGTGTTTAATCCAAGTATGCTTCCAGCGCTGCGTAAGAGAGAGGTTACACAGAGCAGTGCTGGAAGGAATGATACGACTGCTGAAGCAGCCTGTTTCTGGGAGCTTCAGATAGAACAGCAGTCTTCGCCAAGATGAGCACTCATTGTTTTTTTATATTCTCCCATATTAAAGTTGCCCTAGTGTTCATTCATACTGTCCTTTTTCTCAGCAATGAAACAGGTCCCATTTCACAGTGGAGTTAATGAGAGTTACTATATGAGTCTCCTTTCTCCTCTACTTCAGGTGGTTAAGTAGGTGTAACTGTAGAAAATCAACAGGCTGTAAGGGACAGGAATATGAGATATGGCAAATCCATATTTTTTGCCATAAAACATAAAAATATAGGCTGTAGACTGGAACAATGCCCATGGTAATTCGAAAATGGTGCTCTGGAAAAGTTAATAAATCCAACAGGCCAACTCACTTTTTTTTTTTATTTATAAATTTTTAAAACCCCTTTTTTTCTCAGTGTTTTTTTTTCTTTTTTTAGCTACTCTGCCTCCACCATCTCAGGTTTTAGCTTTCAGAGACACCAAGACATCTGTTGTTCTGCAGTGGGATAAGTTAAAGGATGGCTTGGAGCCTCTTGGCTACTACATATACTGTCGGGAGACTGGGACAGAAGAATGGCAAACTGTCAATAATAAGCCCGTGACATGTAACGAGTGAGTTCAGCTATTATACTCCATTGAGAGAAGACAGGGTGCCAACTTGGATACTTCTGTTTATGGCTGGAGTCATATTTCAGATAAAAAAAGAACTTCTTTCACCACACACACACAGGCTTGCGTGCACACAAACACCATGTCCTCTTTTTAGAATTAAGAATTTAGAATTAAGAAAAAGAGAATTATTGCTCAAAGTCTCACTTTTACATCTGAAGCCAGACAATCAGCAAAGTCTGCGTATATCTTCATAGAGTGTGGATCTGCAGAAGGTTTAGAGACCTTGTAGCACCAGTAGAACCACATTCCTTTTTTTTTTTGCTTCCTTTCCAGTAGAGTAAGTTGGTGTCACTCACACATAGGATTTAGAATACCTCTCTAGCTGGGGGGGTCACATGTCAAGCAGAAAAAGTCCATTAAAAAGTCCTATTTATTCTACTGACAATGCCAGCCAGCAGTGTGATACCTTTCTACCTGATCTGTGTTTACTGATTTATTGGTAGCCATTTTATGTGACACCACAGTGCACTGTAATTTGTAATGGTGAATAATGATTTTGTATAATAACAATGCCTTATTAAAATGTATTTCTGTCTGTTCAAGAGATTGTTTACCTGTACTTTAGAAAGTAAAAACCACACATATTAATTTGGTCTCCTAGATTTACTGTTCCTGGGCTGCAGCCTGGAAAAGAATACGTCTTTTGTGTGAAATCTGTCAGCGAGGCGGGACTAAGCGAAAGCTCACCAGAAACAGATCCTATCACTGTAAGGCCAGCTATCGGTAAGTTGTAACATATACATGCACATACATGCAATAATTAAATCTCTTGAAAATGTATCTATCACATGTAGCTATCATTACATGTAATGGTAATAATGTTGAGCAGATAAGCAAAGCAAAGCAACAGGGAACTGATTTTCTTGTACCCTGCAGCTCCTGTCATCAATTATACTTGTCAAGGGTGGACAGAAATAATTAGCGTTTTGACTTAGCAGCGTGTTACATTTTCAGTATTAATTTGGCACTGGTACAAGTGACCATTTTAAGTGCTCAATTATGCTGATATCTTGAAATCAGCACTGTGAATTTCTCCAGGGCAATTACAAAATCCCACCAAACACATTAGCCAGTATCTAACCCTCCATCTTCTCCATTTTATTGATCCACTACTTCCATCTTTTTCCGTCAGACAAACCATAAAACAACAGGCAAGAAACATCCTGAGACACATCCATGACTTTGGCTGTGACTTCCAAATAAGAATCTGGTCATTTTCAAATATTCTTACACTGCAAAAAGTGGTATTAAGGGGCCTCAACACAAACAGAATTGTATCTGGTATGAGCACACAGAGGTTTCCTCAGCCCACTCATCCCATAGCTACACCTCTTTTCCCAATCCCTAATCCCAAACCTGCACTGAACAATATACCCTGTTTCCTCTCTGCCTTTGCTGCACAGCCTGTCCATCAGCACCGCACGGGTTTGTTCTTCTAAACTGTGGGAAGACTGACATGACCATTGGTTGGAAACCCCCGAAGCGCAAGGGAGGAACAAAGATTCTGGGATATTTCCTGGATCAGCACGATACATCTGAACTAGACTGGCATGAAGTCAATACTCAGCCGATTCCTCAACGGTTTTACATGGTATTCTTTTCAGATCAAATACTGTCCTTCTTTAAGCATAGTGGGAAACATAGCTATAACAAGGGATGAGCTGGTTTTCCTCTACTTCCTCTGGTCTAGAACTCTCTTCCTACCCTCACAAAACTACGACCATGCAGGGCTGTACTAATTGTCTGTTTGCACTTCTAAACCCAAAGGTCCGGAACCTTGAGGAAGGCCACCTGTATGAATTCCGTGCCTGTGCAATGAACATGGCTGGTGTTGGGGAAGTATCTGAACCTAGTGACTTGTTCAAATGTGAGGAATGGACAATGCCAGAACCAGGTATCTCTCATTTAAAAGCAGCAGCCAGAAAAATTTTTCCAGGTATACTAGTTATCTCCTCACTCTTGTGTGACTCCAAGGGACTTCTGAAAACTATAGAACTGTGTAAGGGTGGTTCCCAGTACAGAGAAGCACACAAACACTTCTAGGTAAGTTCCAATTCAGACATAGGGTATTATTTCTGCATCATACAGATACAGCACTCAGGTATTTTTAATAATATTGTTTCCAGAGAATGAAGAATCTGGATCTAATATCCCAATGTTTTTGTATGTTACACCAAAGCAAATAACATTAGACCAGCTGATGTATGCTTTTTTCTAGAACCTACCTCTACAGTTAATTAGCATGGAAAGCATCTCCTATGGACCCCCTATTCACTTGTTATCTTAAAACTCTCTGCTTTCTGATCTCAAGCTCAAACAAATCACACCTGGTTGCATTTTTAAATGGTACTGTTGACAGCCTACCCTTCTTTGAACAGGTCCTCCTTATGATGTGAAGTGCACTGAAATAAGAGACTCATCCCTAAAGCTGCACTGGGAAGCACCACTGTACATAGGAGCAGGTCCAGTTACAGGGTATTATGTAGACATGTGTGAAGAAGGGTCAGAGGAATGGAAACAAATAAATAAGCAGTCTGTCGCCACCACCCATATGAAGGTCTGTATATGCACTTAGTATCCAAGTGTTGCTTCTCATTTAGTCTTATGTTAATTTCTGTCATTCTTTCCTGCAGGTTTCAGATCTGGAGACAGGGAAATGCTATATTTTCCGAGTAAGAGCACTGAACAAGGCTGGAATTGGACCAGCTTCACTCCCCTCAGATCCTGTGGTAGCTAAAACCAAACCTGGTATGAAACTAAAAGTGATAAGATTGTGCAAGTCTGTAACTACTACGATGATTCTGGTAAAAAACTGCTTATGAAACATCAGCTACATGTTTCATAGCAAGAAAGAACCTCCATCAAAATAAAGCTTAGCAAATCAAACTGCTCAAATTAATTTACACTAGCTGTATACCATCTTTTTTTTCCTTTTTTTGAGCTAGATGTCCAGAAGCTAAGCCCTGATCTGTTTTGATAAGGAATGTTTTGTGGGTTTTTTGCCCATACAGGCACAAATGAAATTGAACTTGGGGTTGATGAAGAAGGTTTCATTTATATGGCTTTTGAAGCTCCTGAAAAGAATGACTCCTCTGAATTTATCTGGTCAAAGGATAATGAAGGACCACCAGATGCTGACAGAGTTCAGACTGAGGAGAAAGGCAATAAGTGAGTATGTAACACACAGTGAGAAAATAATTTTGGACTGTCAAATAAAGAACACACTAAACACTGACAAAAATATGAAGCCAAACATTTCCCTCTCCTTCCAATATCCAGCTAAAATACATACACGCTATTGAACTGCAAACCTCTGTCCCTGATTCTCAGCTCTGGTGTCCATGAAACAGGACATTCAGCATAATCATCAGGTCACAAAAGGGAAGCATCAGTCATCATATTGATATTGTTTCTGCCTTGCTCCTAAGTGTCATATAAAAATGACAGAGTACTATATTTAATGTTCCAGGTGTATCAAATGTATTGCATTCTGTTACAGAAGACATAAATGAAAACCATTTTATTATTACTTTTATTTCTAAGATCTAAGCTTATACTGAAAGACCCATCAGAAAAGGATCTGGGTACATATTCAGTGGAGGTCACGGATGTAGATGATGATATCTCTGCCAGCTGCACTTTAACAAAAGAAGGTAAAAACTAATAACTGACAAGAACAAAAATCTAATGTGCCATAGTTTTCTAATATTAGATGTTTAAAGGAAAGTTTCTTGTAGAGGAATAGTAAGTGACTGATGTCACTTAATAATCGTGGCATCATTAGAAAGATGTTTCCCATTCCTTGAAGGCTCGAGGGCAGTTTCTTTTACAGACTCCTAAGAAAAGATTCCGTGCTTCTAGAAGGTCATTTTTCCATTACAGTTCAGATTTCACACACAGCCACACTATCACGGTGATTTAAAACTTCTTTAACACGTTTCTTGAATTGATACAACCAACATTTTATTTGGACATAACTAAGAATGATCTTCACAATGTTTTCTAGCCCTCCCCGCTATTGAATGTTTTGAACTTACAATATTCTTGACATAAAGCTCATTAACAAATTAAATTGATACAAGGGACTTGTTTTGGCCTAGTCGTCCTAATCTAAATGACTTGTTATTCTTTGCATTTCAGATCTGGACAAGTTATTAAAACGAAGCCATGAAATCAGGAACCCATGTAAGTTGAGCCAGTAAGAAGCCACTACCATACGTATCGAATCTGGAAGGGGGAACTCCAGCATAACCCTGGCTGAGCCAAATTTCGTGTTTTGCCTGTGAATTCCCCTCCATGGTTCTCTGTTTTCTAGTGATCAAGCTGATATCTGGATGGAACGTTGATGTTCTGGAGAAAGGAGAAGTGCGGCTGTGGTTGGAGGTTGAAAAGCTGTCACCAAATGCAAAGCTGCATTTAATCTTCAATGACAAGGAGCTTACAAGTACTCCAGTATGTTTTGTTTTGGTTTTAATTCTGACTTACTTTCCCTCTGCTGAACAGGGAGATAGAGCAAATGAGTACGTTCCCAGTTTTCTAAATTTCCATCAGATATTTTGATGTGTGGTTTAGGAATACTCTAGGGCATGGTTTTCCACTATGCATAAAGCCACCTGTCTGATTCTCAAGCAGTGAATCGTACTATCAAGCAAGGCTGCAGCATTGACACTGTTAGTTAAAGACGGTGCAATATTCCTCAGTGGTGTGGCCAGCAAAACCTTCAGTGGTAATACTCAGAGAACATCCAGCTTTCCTGTTATCCACCCCTCCTGAGAGGCTGCCTCTGACAGAGACTTCCCTTTTCTAAAGGAATTTCCTGACAACAAACCTCAGTCATATGCAATTCATCTGGTACCACAAATGCACCTGTGCACGACAGAGAGCTTTGTCTTGGATGAACAAACCTGACTCATTTCAGCAGATGCTAAAGAAATACTATCTCTCACAGTGAGACAGGGTATTTTTCTTCTGCTTCACCAAGCAAAGCTGCAGCTTTCCACCTCTTTGAACTAAATATGGATAAATCTCATGAATTCTAAGAGCACATGAAAGTGATTTATTTCTCAGTCTGAAGCACTGGAAATAACACTGCATCAAGTGGTACAGTGCATTCCAAGCTTCTGATACATTAAAAAAAAAATTTCCAGCCTCTTCCTTGTCTTCCCATATCAAGTTGATCTTATAACATTTAAAAAGTATTTGGAATGACAGGATCAGAGGGGCGAACAGTTGAGAATGAAGAACAATATAAATCACTCGCCTGTCAGTTACATGCAGTGTAGCAACGCCAAGATAACAAAAAGAATAGATGTAACAAAGGGATAGGGCTAGGCCAAAGAATTTCAGAGCTGTTATTGCAATGGGTTTTTTTAAAGCAATGTTTAGGAAATTTATTGAAAGCTTTGTCTGTTCCAAGAACTGTCTTTTCTACACTGGAGAACTGACGTGGTTATGCACGATTACAAAGTATTTGTCAAGCTCTTTGCAACAATAATATTTGCTTAGAGCAAACAAGGCAGTAAGGCATAATGATGATATTTATGTCTAAGCATCTGGCAGGTTTCGGGGTGTATGTATAAAAGGCTCAGTAGTGCTTGCATGATGTCAAGAGGGTGGCAGTATTACTAATCATTGCCCAAATATGCAGCTACGTGCCACAGATGCGTAATTAAGTGCAACACTCCTATTATACTAAAAGCCATTGAAATTCTGGTAAGCAGAAAAGTCTGTAATATCCACAAGAAAGAATGTATTGTGTTATGTGGTTTTAACAGAAACTTTCTCGCAGATACAAGTTCTGCTGTAAGCAATTCTACTCCAGCTATGTACATAAGAATATAATAGATGAATCCCAGAATATAGAATATCAAGAATGTGTTGGCTTCATTACTCCTGTAAGATAAGGGAAGAATATAAGGATACATCTACAAAAGGACTGTAATCTCTGAGTGTTGTAGAAGATGCTGTGCCAGGATCTGACCTTGGAACAGTTCTGCTGAGGAAAAACTCTTCAGTTTATCATATTTCCTTTGTTTTACACAGACACATAAGATAAATTTTGTCAAAGGAAAAGGTCTCGTAGAACTGATAATCCAGAACTTCTGTGATGATGATAAAGGGATGTACACAGCCCAGCTGCAAGATGGAAAAGCTAAAAATCAATTCACCCTAGTTCTTGTGGATGAATGTAAGTGGAAATTCAGGGTCAAATATAGACTGCCATGCTCAGTGGAAAGTCTTCGAGGCACTTAAGGCCCCAAAGTTTTTCCAACAGTTATAATGCCACACTGGGAACGGGGAGAACAAATATTTATTTTAGGACACATTTAAAGTCCAGGAATCATGTAAGAAATCTGAATTTCTCTTTAACATAAATTGAAGCTTTTGATCTTATAGCTAGGGTCCTTGATCACAAAAACAGTTTGCCAAAGCAAAATATACAGTGGAATGCTTAGTTATTTTTTTCAAATATTTTACATATCTTGCTATGGCAAACTGTCTTGGCAGTAAACTGTATGACATGTTATTACATGTACTCATTTATCTCAGGACAGGATCAGGGCGAAAATTCAGTGTATTTAACAGCTGGTTAATTGCATTAAATTGAATGCAATAAAGAAACCAGTGTCAGCTGTACTCGAGGACAAGTCCGAGTAACAAAGCAAGCTGAACATGAAATGTACAGGGTCCTTGTACATGCTACTACAGAGAACCTTTTCAAAATTAATTAAAAATAGAAAGTAACAAGATTCTCATACAAGTGCTTCCCCATACAGTGTCTACCTCTATTTTCAGTTCTTGCAGTTTGCTTTCCAGTGACCTTCTAAAGATTCTGAACTTGTTGAATGGAAAGTGTTTATAAAATGTCAAGTCTACTTGACTCCCTTTACAAACAGTGCAGAGAAACAGGCAGCGATTCAGCACATGCCAAGTTCAGGATATAAAATAAATTTGATGAACTGTGCTCTAAAAGTGCCGACTTTACTGCCAATGAAGGAAGTAGAGATAATTGAAGTTAAATACAGTGGTCTACAAGAGGTAAAATCTATGCTCTCCACTGCCTTCTATGTCTCTTAGTTTTAAAATATTTTAATTTCAGGGTTTCTAGCCTACCTTTTTGTATGTCAAAACTCCTATTTAATTTCCTAAATGCATAATGGTCAGGTTTTCAAAGATTCTTTTTTAATGAAAATAAATGTTTGGTTCTCAGCAACCAGTTCAATGAAAGAACGATGGCTCTAAACCTGTTCAGTGTTCTCAGTGGAGACCAGAGGTAACTCATGTGCCAGAGATGTCTTTCAAACAAACATCACAGCTCTAATGATAATACCTTTTGTGATCAGAAATTTCTAAAGTGTTACACTGAGAAAGAGCAGGGGGGTTGTTGACTTTGATCATTGCTGTTCTCATAGGTTTTGCTAAAGTTGCAGAGGAGGCTGATGCAAAACGGCGAGAATGGAAGAAAAAGCAGGGTAAGATAAGATGAAGGTTAATGACTTGCCAGAACTACACCAATGAGATGGCAAAACCTAAGCAAAGCTATTTCACTCTAAATACTTTTCCTAAATACATCATCTTTTAAAAGCGTATTATTTAAGCTGATTAATACAATAGGATAGGATTCCTTAAGATACTCTGCTCTGCTCTTAGAAATCAAAATAATGTATTTAAATAGTTTTAGCTATGCTAGACAATCCTCAGTATTGATTTTCTGCATCAGTGTTGCAACACGGAACATTTCTGAATTCTGAAAACTGTCCAATCGGAATATATATCATGTAATAAAGATCCACTCACTTTCCTTGTAAAAAATATGATTATCTACATAAATTTAAAAAGAACGAAACATGCATTCCACTTAAATTTTATCCACCATCTTATATTCATGAATAAGGACGTTTATAAAACAGTTTCAGAGAAAAAATACTACAATTGGAAAGGTGATCCCCTTCAAGCGGGGATAAAAATATTCACTTAATAGTAAGTGTGATACCACACTAGACTATGGGTCTAGTCTCCTATCTGCAGAGATGCTTAGTGTAAGATGAAAGTGTATATAAAGTAATCTGTCCCCCCTTTTACCCTCTCAGAATCAGGAAGAAAATCAGAAATTATATGGTTCTATTCAATTGCAGTTCACCTGGGAAATATCTATCAGCTCCTACACTGACTTGATGCAAAGTAGAGTCATAAAGGACTGGTGAAGCAGCATCATTAACTACATTTTGATATAGGATTCCTCAACAAAGATACGTTACCTAAGGACATTACAAAACTAGCAACAATTACATGTTCTAAATTGTGATGTCTATTGCACGCGGAACTCAGTAGGGCGCATTACTCCCTACAGACCGCACTGCGGGGATTCACCACGAGATGGAGGCATTTCTGCAGGTAACACTTGAGAGTTGTGGCAATGCATTGCAAAAGACGTTTATTTTCTTTTATAGGTCCACATTTTATAGAGAACTTGAAATGGAAAGTTACTGAGAACTGTGAAGTAGTCCTTACCTGCAAGGTACATACCGCTATGTGATGCAACTGCACAGTCTGAATTCCTTTAACATTAAATTTTACTTGTGAATTTTAAGGGAAGGGTATAAACAGTGCTCATCCAAATGCTTCACTGCAAACCAATGAAAGTTAAGTAAAAAAGTTAAGATTAAAATGTTAAGTTAAAAAGAAAATTGAGATAGTATTTCTTGGACAGAAATTTTAATAGAGAAGGAAGTTTCTAAGATTCTGTAACAATCCTCTAATGCAAGTGATGTTTCATATTAGAAGGACAGCCAGGCATTCAGAAATAAAATGCATTTGGGACCCTGACTTCTAAATGTTGGCTTCAAACAGGCAACAAACCTAAGAAAGGACACCAGCTTCCAATGGTTCTTCAATAAGAAAGCACGAGCAGATGGTGTGTTTGATCCACAGACTGGGATAGGAACTCTTCGTATTAAACAGGTAAAAAACAAAAAACAACTCAGAGGCTGTGGTAATCACATGAAAATGCAAAAAATACGGATTGATCTTATTAATATTCCATGTGTGTTTTGGGTAGTGCCCACTAAATGAAAGAAACTGAACAAATGCTGAGAAAAGCGCAAAAGAAGAAGCCATTTAACATTACAGTCAGATAGATCTGAATTAGAAATGAGGTGTTTTTAACAGTGAGTGGCTGTTAAAAGTTTTAACGTGTCCTGACTGGCTAAAAAGAAAAGCATGAGCTTTTCAGGTTTTCTGATCAGGACTGGTTGCCTATTCTGAAGATGAACTTTAGTAACAAAAAAAAGTTACTGAGGTCATTACAGAAATAACTGGATGAAATTTTATGGCTTGACCTATAGCAAAGGCAAGACAAGCTGATATAATGCCCCTTGTAATCTTAACTCCGCCTCACAGAAGAACCAGCTGAAGAAAGGGAGCTTGGTGGTGCAGTTAGTTTTAGCGCAATCTATCTCTGTATGGCTAGTTCGAATCTTGTTTGTGTTTGATTTTCCACCTTAATTTCAAACAGCCAAATCACCTATAGAACACAAGTAGATAAATGTATGTGAATGGGAATCTCTGCTCACACAGGTCTGAGGACCAGCAAGAACACCGGGAGTCAAGAGCATCAGCAAAGCAACACAAGGAAAATTTATGGAGCAGTGGGCATTTGTCATCACTGGGTCCCAGACCTAGCTGTACCTTACACCACTAAGGGCACCCAACGTGCTACATGGTGACTGAGGGCAAAAGCTGAGATACTGACTCTCCATAACTGACAATGTTTCAGTTCATAACGAACCAGGGCCCCTCTAACCTTTCAAAGGAGGTTCTGGAGCAATATACCTTTTTTTACTCTCATTTCTGATCAGTCCAGCCAAATTTATTGACAGGGATGAAAAAAATCTCAGCTTTTCCCCTTTTTCCAAACCCTGCCCTATTTCAATGCTATGTGAAATTTCTGTTGGGGGTGTGTGGGGTGTTTCATTTTGTGTTTTTTTAAAAAAAATAAATATTACATATGTACACATGTATTTGCTAGATAACCAAAGAAGATGAGGGCCAATACAAAGCACTTGTTTCAGATGACCGAGGAGAGGACTATACCCAACTTGATCTCACAAAAGGAGGTAAGAGAACATTCTATCAGGCAATAATACATATTCACACCCCTGCCTGGGATTCATTTTGGATTTAAAAACAAATCTCATAACTTTCTACCACACTGTTAATTACCACAGTACCTACATGCTTTTATAGGAATTAAAACTTGCATTAAAAGTTACTGGTCAAATGTAAAGAGTTTCCTATCTACTATCGCATATATATGTATATATGTGCGCCAATAATTTTAAAAATCACAAGTATTTCACGTGAGATTGGAGTAATAAAATGCACTATTTAAAACAGTCTCTTATTCTGCAAGAGTTATACAGAGTCTAGTGAACAGAGTAAAAGTCTCCTTTGCATCTTGTCTCAGAAGGGGTTTTTGCATCTGTCCATACTGTACTTCAACTGATAACCCACAGACAACTTTTCACTCCTGGAAGTTCAGCCAGTCCCCCAAAGCATCAGGAGAACAAACTTCCATTTCCACTCTGCATCCCTCACCAGTGAAAAAAATTTTAGGCTGAATTATAACAGAATAGTAGTTACAGACAACATCAAGTGGAAATACAATTACATGTTACTGCAGATTCCTGCTTGAAAAGAACACTTTTCAGTGTTCTGAATATGCTCTGAAAATTGAAAAATAAATATGCAATGCTGACATCGTAATGTCATTTACATATGTAGTCATTTATCAAGCTATGACCGCATTATAAATTCTGTCAAGCACCACAGTTAAAAGCTCAGTAATTTTTCAGTCACTTCAACTCAGCATCAATCAGAGGATTCTGCTTCCCAAGATTAGATCCTACCGTGACATCTGGAATCTATCACTTAAACCTGATACATAAATCTGCTTTCTGGGAGGCAGTCTGTTGCACACGTTGAGTGCTAAGGAAGATAGAAGCATCTAAATTTAGTAAGAAGTGCCCAGCATCTAAAAATAAATGAGTCAGCGGCAAAAACTCCATTCTCAGTAAGCTTTGCAACACAAAAAGACAATAAATAACTACTAGATACAATACATCCTAATTACACAGTTAAATTAAGTTGGTAGGGCAGATGTGATTTGCTAAAAATTGTATTTATAGACACTTAAATCTTTATGTCTTTGCAGCCTTTGAAGACCTTCTCAAGGAGCTGTGTAAGATCAGTGGTATGTCATCTTCTCATCAGCTGACACAGTAATAACGGAAGGGGAGAAGGGTGGGGTGCCATGATCAGAGCAAGCTGCCCAGGAGCTGTCCCTGAGTTCGGATCAAGTACAATACCTACCTTCCATTTATTATTCCTTTCGTGTTAGAAGCACCTTCGAACTGTCAGGGAGGATGGTCAGGGACATAAAACCCCCTGCACTTACAAATTAATTCTGTGACCTTTAAGTACAGCAGCCTGCTCCTTGTCACATCACTTGCTATGGGAATTTGGCCAAGTTATACTATTTCTATCTATGAGATGTGTATTCCAGACCCAAGTCTCTAGAAGAGATGCTGACATTCTTCTACCAGCTGCTAAAAGACCCAGGGTCTTCAAGAGGTAGAATACCACCCCACCTTCAGCTAGCCACGTTCTCCAGAGAGAAATGTTAATAGGTTGCCTGGGATTTTGTTTGCATAACATATAAAATTGCATTCTTGAACGCCATCCTCAATTTCAGTCTTTCAATTATACTATTAGCTCTTTCTGCTACACCTCTGAAAATTCAACCTACTGAAGAAGGCATCAAAATCTACACAGATGTGAAGTACTACACAGACTACATGAAAACAACTTGGTATCACAAGTAAGTCCCCAGAAGATATTTGCAACGCTTCTGGACTACCATTACTTGCAACTGTTTAGCATCAAAATTAAAACATGTTGGACCTGAGCCCAGAGCTTTTTAAGGCAATGGTAGATTAATCTGAGTAAGGGCTGAAAAACACAATTTACTCTGCATCCTGAAATGTGTCTGGGAATTCCAAAATAAGCAGTCGTGTTATTTTTATCTTAACACTGCAGAAATATTTATAAGTGATCTTTACTTGAATAATAATGATGCTTTTAAGCTGCTGAGTTACAGCCACCTTGGTTACAGACAGGAAAATAAGTTGGTTTTTTTCAAATTCTTTTTTTCTACTACTTTTACTTCCCTAAACCACTCTATTCCCCCACTATGAACTCTGAACAACAAATATTCCCAAATATTACAAAATTCTTTCCAAACACTAGCTAATTTAGTCTCATAATGCCTTCATAAAATAGAGAAGTGGTGTTTTATTAGATACCACCTACACACATGTATAAGGAGGCCAATTTCAAATAACGTTTAAAGTCTAAACACTTCCAAATATTCAACACCTAAACCCTAAGAACTAAGAGGTCCTTTGTAGAGTTTGCAGGGCTTTGGCAAACTGCCTAAAAGCACAACTAGGTGTCCCACAAGGTTCTCAAAAGGGACTGAGTACATAACTCTCCATGAAATTAACAGTGAGGTGCTGACTCCCACTCTCTTATTCTAACCAGTACAGGTCTAAAAAAAATTTAGTGCTCTAATTTATACAGCTTTACTAAATACTATTGAAATGATATCATTTCTTTACTTAGGGACAAACGACTGGAAAGCCGTGACAGACTGAAAGCTGGAAGCACAATGAATCAGATCTGGCTTCACATACTGAACCCAACAGATGCAGATAAAGGAAAATACACCCTGGAGTTATTTGATGGGAACAACTCTCGCAAACTGTCAACTGACTTGTCTGGACAAGGTAAGCTAAGTCAAACAATACCGTCGCAGGAATGAGATATACCTGAGCTGCTTTCCAAGATTCCTTCAAATTATGGGCAGTGATTCCTCTCACCTTTATTTGAGCTGGAGCCACAGTTCCATGACAGCACACTATGAGATTGTGTTAAGGACAGTGAGGTGCCCACAGAAGTCAGAAGAAACACAGGAAGAACACCGCAGAAAGGACTGAAGCCTTCAGGCAGCCTTCCTGCCATGGCTTAAGGCACTCCTGGGGAAAGGATGAGCGGGAGGGCAGCTGCTCCTGGGATGTGTCAGATCCCTCCATAGGCCAACAGAGCTTATAGGTAGCATCTTGGAAAAGACAGTGTGGCTTCAGCTTTACAGACTTTTCCAAACTCTTCAAAGTTGGGGGTTAGTCCTCCTCTAGACTTCCCTTTGGAAGGGCAGTACTAGATCCCACTTATTTCAGTAAAATATAGAGTCATATTTCCTTAAAGCTGATATAGATACTTACTAGATTATAATTTTATACATATATATGTGCACAAATACCTGTTATTCCAATGCTGATGCATTACGTTAAATGTACCAAGTCAATGAAACAAATGGTTCCCTAAAACCTTTCATTCCTTGCAGCCTTTGAAGACGCCCTGGCTGAGCACAGAAGGCTAAAGTAAGTTCCTGCCTAAGTATTTTCACAGCTAAGTCTATTTTGGGTGTCCTATTCTGTGTTTAAAATACATCTAATAAATAAAACCACTATAATTTTCTCTCTCTCACTTTCAGGGAAGCAGCAATAGCAGAAAAGCGTAAGTAAATTAATTTCCTTCCTTCTGCAAAACAAAGCCAAGTGGTGCACTGATAAGTAAAATTAAAAGGTCATATTTGTTCATTCCCAGGTCGTGCCAGAGTTGTTCAAGGTCTGCCAGATGTTGCCACCATCATGGAGGACAAGGTAATATTGAGTAACTGTTCATATAATTGGCCCTTGCACAGACACAGAAGAATAACTGATGGGGAGAAAAGGACTTGTTTTCCCCTCGTGTCTGTTCCCAGCAGCTTTTTCTGAGCTACTGCAGTTGCCAAAAGTGTGAAGTGGTATCCTCCACAATACCTGTATCAGCCCCTCATGTTATTGATGGTGCTTCCAAATATGCACATGCTTCTGCACGTATAGGTGCTTTTTGTGGCACAGAACCTCCTTCTTGCAGGTTTCTGGTATTAGTGCTTCTGAGGTCTGTTTCACAGCCAGATCCTTTCTATTGTCTTCCCATTTCATAGGATTAGACTAAGGCCTTTAAGTGCTGGACCTGATTTTCCCATCACAACAATTTGCTGCTTGCATTTCTGAGTCAGAGTCCCCTTTACTGGCACACAGGCAGAACAAAAATCTTGTAAAGTAACTGCAAATTCACCATGTGCCTATTTAAGTGTCACTTTACTGTGTAAGAAAGCTATAAAAAGGCAGTAGCACGAATATGAGCCAGGCCCAGTGAATTCAGTCAGGTTAATCCTGATTATACTGGAGGATATCAGGAAAAGGAGCAGATAGTCCTAGAATATCACCTATTGAAAATCTAAGAGAACTGATTTTTATTTTTCTTAATTTCTCATCAACTGAATTTCCTTGCTCATTTATATTTTCATAATCTATTTCTGCTATCTGTTTTACAATAGACCCTGTGTTTAACCTGCTGTATATCTGGAGATCCTTACCCAGAAATCACTTGGTTCAAAAACGAGAAGGTTATTGTCTTTAAAGATCGTTACAAAATGGACGTGAAGGGGACAGTTGTCACAATTACCATAGAGAAAGTCTGCAATGAAGATACAGGAAAATACAGCATCTATGTGAAGAATAAGTATGGTTCTGAAACAGGACAGGTTACTATCAGTGTCTATAAGCATGGAGACATACCAACAGGAATGGAAGAGGAGAAGGTCCCAGGTGGGATTATAATGAAAAAGCCTAAATGAATTAGTCAATTATGTCTCACTGAATTTAAAAGGAATTTAAGTCCTTCAGATTCCTTCCAGTGTCTCTGCTCTAAAATTTAGGCTCATGTCTCTATTTTTATTTCAGCAATATTTTAGTATTTTTATTTTGGTAGTTGTTAGAAAACAATTCTTGTGCATGTGTGTGCCCACGTGCACATGCACACACATGTTCACCTTAAAGAGAACCTCTTTCCCAGTAAATCTGTGTGGGAGATACCAGAGAAGTCACACGAGAACTGGGCTTTCAGTGGAGTTTTTCCTGTATTCAATCACTATGTGTTACTGATTATCATGTAGCTGACAAATGCTTTTGTGTGTGTGTGTATTATTAAACTTATACCCTTGGTGACACCTCAGCACTTGTCAAGTACATCTATCTTGAAATCAGTCAGCCATGTGCGTATGGGAAGTTAGCAATTTTCCTAAGTACTGCGCTGAATCAGGGCCTTGAAGTATGCGCCTTTACAACCTAAGCTATATGGGAAGAAAACAAGGTGGTGACATTTTCAAGGCTTGGTTCTTCACTGAGGAACACATTCAGCTTCTACATATACAATGACAAGCAGTAATACATTTACACAAGAAGGTTAAGTGAAAGTCTACAGAAGTGGACTCAGATCCTTCCATCCTACTGGACACCTATATTCTTTCGAATTAAAGAGATTTTTAGGTTTATTAGTTATGTTAGATTATTCTGGATGCAGAAAAGTGTGGCCTCCCACCTGTTCTGAAGCCACAGCTACACCCCCAGCTTCTACCAGTAAAACTGTGTCAGTGAGAGATAAAAAAAGTGATTGTACTCCTAATACAGCCATCCAGCTAAACGCATTTATTCAGCGAAATAGCATCTCACTTTGCTGCACAAACTAGTATAAACTGTCCTCACGACAGCAGTACTTTTCCCAGTTATTTGAGGGATGCTGCTGTTCCAGTGACAACATAAAAGAGCACAGCAATCCTCTACAGGACTGCCAATCATTTGACCAAAGGCAGTTACACTTCAGATATTACTTTAAGTTAAATATATACAATTTATATTATTAAATTTAATAACATAAAAAAGGGAGAGCTTAGCCAATTGTTTAGATTCATCTTACAGTAAACGAAGAAAAGCAGGCCCTTCTGACAGCATCATTAACATTACTCTATGTTAAAACAGATTAACATAACCTAGAATAACTGCAGTATAAACATGTACTTTTCAGAGCCATGTGTCTTACACCCCACGCATAAAAATTCAGTATCAGCACCTCATCCTTGCTACTCAGGTATTATCATATGTAAATGTAATTCCATGTAATGGGCTATTTGTGTGTGTTTTCTTTAAAATTGCATACTGACAAAAGAGTTGTGAATTTGTAAGAAAAAGTTCAGCATTGGTTTTCTATTTAAATAGAAGAATTACTGACTGGTATGGAGTAATAAAAGTTAACTTGGAAAGGTCACCTACCTCTGGGATACAGACTCTATTTGAATTAAGCAATATAACTGCAAGACACACAATCTAATGGATGTCTTCCAAAATCAAGTCATACTTGTACAGACAGTAAGGAATATCACTCAATAGCTATAATGAGTGAGGAATTCTTGGTGTAACTGGTGTGAAGAAAAATAATACATCCTATTTGCTTCTTTCATTTCAGTCTCCAAACAATGTTTCATGTTTTACTTTACTTTAATCTTCTATGTATGCAGTGGTTATTAAAAAATAATAATAATAAACTGAATTTAATACAGATTTAGATGTCTGTTACTGACATCTACTGGGTAAAGTCACAACTGACCGTCCCACTCCAACATGATCTTCCCTGTCCTCAAGCAACTGGAGGCCCACAATTTTGGAAAAAATAGCTGTGGATTTTATTCCCATCGTTTAAGGTTCAAGTGCCCTTAGTAGACAATATTGTGATAATTAGGAAGTTCCTGCTGTAAGACAGTAATTACCTTGAATCTATTGTAAATTGCATCATTATATCTGAAGAATTCTATCCAAAACACAGAAATTGTAGTAAACATAGAAGTTGTGAACAAAAAGCACAACAAATTAATCTATGCAACTCTTTACAACAATTATGAATAATTACCTGAGTTCAGTAACCCACAATAAACTTAACATCTCAAGCCAGGTGGTCAAGGTAAGACTTTCTACAAAGCAGAATGAACTAGAGGTTATGATCATTAAGAACAAATAAAAGATTAATAATTGTTATCTCACAGTTAATAATTAGTCAGCCATCTCACAATTTGGGCTGGCCTTTCCCTTTCCATAAATAGCAACTGAATGACCAGGGAGAGCCCCCCACTTTCCTGCTAGTGTTGCTGCCCTAAACTGCATTATAGCATCCACAATGGCATTCAATGGAACCTGGCAGGTCTACGCTCAAGAGAACTATGAGGAGTTTCTGAAAGCTCTTGGTAAGTGTCCAGTTACTTTTGAAATAATTTGCTGGATTGCAACACACACTTTGCATGACATCTTTTATTACTGTATTTCTATGTTTTTTACTTTTGTTTGTATGACAAACTACCCCCTGCCAGGTAAGTCTGTTATGCCCAATTTGGAAATGAAAAGAAGCCAAAAAATCATTCAAATTGATGTAGAAAGGTTACAGATAACCCCCAAATCCCTAACATTAGAGGAGTCCCTCATGAAAGAAGACATATACCAGAAATCTACTTGTTTTGATTAACACATAACTTCTATAAATACACTTAACTAGAAACAAGTTGTCAGTGATATATACAGATTTCCAATATGCTATTCGTAGTGCAGGCACTTTCTACAGCACTAGTGATTAACATGTGATAGCTGTTTAGTGAGCCGTAATGGTAGTTACAACTTAGTATGCGCCTATAATAATAAAAATGCACTTACGCGCTTGACAAAAAATTCACATTGGAGTTTTTAAGAGTATATGAGAGATATTCAGCAGAACAGAATTCAGTTACAGTTGAAAAGCCTAGTCCAACAGTATGACACCTGAACCAATTCCCGCTACTGCTAAAGATGATACAGTCAAATCGTGCCGCAGACACCCTGATGAGGCAATCTGAGGCTACTCAGACTGTTGCAGCTCTGACTAGACAGATAACCACCACCTCCCATCTCCCAGGGAAGAGGTGAGTGAAACAAAAAACCCACACACATGGTTTTCATCATGGAGAAATGTTACCACATGGCAAGCTATTACTGAAAGAAGCAACTCATATTCTGACACAAGATTAATTAATATAATATCAAAATCTATGCAAACTAGATGGAATGGAACAATATGCCCATAGAGAAGTGAGTCCAGAACAGGCTTATCTTTTAACTTGGACATCACTTTTAATTATTGTTTTGTATCTTTTGCACCTTTATTGGAGAAAAGAATTTGCTATTTCATATCAACACACTACTTTGTAACAGAAAAAGTCCTTTTTTGCCTTTTTTACAGCACTGCCAGATGACATCATCAAAGTCGCCAAAGATATTAAGCCTGTTGTTGAAATACAGCAAAAAGGAAATGACTTCATTGTGACATCAAAAACACCCAAGCAATCTGTCACTAACTCTTTTACACTTGGAAAAGAGGCTGACATTACTACTATGGATGGCAGAAAGCTAAAGGTAATATATTTCAGGAATGAGGGCATCTCTGTATTTATCCTTCTCAGTTTCTGTGTATGAGTGAAACTTGTTTGTACCATTTCTATTAGCATACACTTCTATCATTTCAACAGAAACATTTCTTCTAACACTCCTATTAAAATGCTGTGGTCTCCAGCTTAAATTAGTAGATGTGATTATAAAATACCAAGATCATTTAATTCCCATTTACATAGTCCTCTACTTATTCAAATTGAATTGCAAAATGTAAAATTTTTTGTAATTTTTAAATCTGCTTCAACAGTGTACTGTGAACATGGTAAATGGGAAGCTTGTGTGCAAATCAGAAAAATTCTCTCATGAGCAAGAAATTAAAGGAAATGAAATGGTGGAGGTAAGTGTTAGAAAATAATGGCACATCAAGAAAAATGCTGAAGGAAAAAAATGTTCTGTGTTGATTAGCTCTTAGTGTAGGCTTAATAACTTCAACAAATCTGGCTCTAAAATTATCACATTACTTGCAGAATTCCTTACTGGTGC
This sequence comes from Falco biarmicus, assembly GCF_023638135.1. Lineage (NCBI taxonomy): Eukaryota > Metazoa > Chordata > Aves > Falconiformes > Falconidae > Falco > Falco biarmicus. The sequence continues at coordinate 116,250,880 of NC_079290.1, forward strand.
TTAAATCTGCAGATACAGAACCGCAGTTAGTGGAAAATTCTAATAGTATCTTTTATTATTCCTGTTTCTCATTAAAACCAACTGCCTTAGATGACTCTCCTTTAAACATTACTCATATATTTAATGCATCCTGCTCAACAAATCTTTTTATTAATTACTACCCTGGGGCCAATTCTAGGCACTGAAGTGTGAAGGGCTTTGGCTGCTGAGCATGTTGCAGAAAGGCTCCTTATAAATTCCTCTAGACTACTATAGCAGTGCTTTTACCCTTAGCTTTATCCACAGCATTACCTCTGAAAAGAAAGTAAAAGCCGAGTCAAACCCAAAAACTTGTAGTATGTTTGTTCCACCTACAATTGTTCAAAGTTCTTTAGTTAGTTCATAATTGTTCAGTACTGACAAAGAGCTTTTCTCTATAGACTTAAGCTCATCAGGCTTCTAAGAAGTATCCACTTGGCTAAAGACTACTACGAGAACGACAGCTAACTACATTAAAGTCGTATGTTTTGGACATACAATTTCCTAAGATCATTCTGGGTATCTCAAACTACTTTTCTAACATTGAGCAAGCAAAACATCAGGGAAAAGAACACATTACTATGTGGGACAGTGGATTTCTATTACAGGAAGCATGTCATTCTGGTAGTATCTGTGACACCACTTAAAAGAGAGTGATAATATAAATGTCATCATCAACTACATTTTTAGATTTTTCTCTCTTCAGAGCTGGTTATGCAAAAAATTTTCCTTGGTAGTTATAAACATATTTATAGGCAAGTACTGTAAATGTATTTTCTTGTGGAATAAGATGGATTTATATATGAATTGAAGAAACTCTAGCCAGCTAGTTACAAATAGATTTCCTGGAGTCTAAATAAAAAACAAGTTATGCATATTCATCTTCTACAGACTATGACTGTTGGTGGAGTAACACTTGTCAGAAGAAGCAAGAAAGTTTAAAGACAGATCACCTTCTTTGTGACACCTTTACATACCTAAAATAAAGTGCAGTTTCCACAAGGTGTGATCTTTGTTACCTGACAAAACAGTACAGAAAATAATGATTTCTACTCGCCTTTCACATATGCATCACTTTGCATTATTATAAAACTGTGTTCTCCCTGCATACACTTATAGATCCCTTCTATATGCCAAGTGACAGCAGTCTGCCTCCCAGACAACCAAACCTGCACACCAACTGGAACATCATGATTTATCATAATAACCCTTGGGAGCAGACAAAAGCTGATATAAATGATTCTTGATTTCTTACATACTCAGTCAACATATTCAGCTTTACCAAGAAAGCTTAGCCTTCTACTAAAACACTCTCTCTATAACCTAGCCAGTAAAGAACAATTAGATGTTTTTTAGCTGATAGAAACAGTAATATTTTAAAGGCTGTGAAGTATTTGTCATAAACAATTACGAAGTAGTAATAGGAATGACTGCTGTTAACTACACAAGAGTACAACTGAACAAAGATGAGGCACTACAAATGCAAAGGGTATTAAACATTCCAATTTTCAACATACTCCCAGTATCTGTCTGTCACAGTTCAAGTTTGTGAAACTCAAGTAAACTAGATCATTTATGTTCAGATTATGTGTCTCTATTAAGTATAAAATGCACAGGACCTGTGCCTATAACTATTTCTGTTCAGTGCTGATTAGATCCTACTATTCTATTCGCAGTCCTACTTCATACTTAAGCCATCACAAGTTTGTTAGAACCAGCCTTGGGTGTAAGACCTCCACGAAAAAGTTGCTGGACTGGTTATGGCATTTAAAATCCTCATGGGGATGTTCGAGTCCAATTAAGAGTGCTGAGTCTCCCTCTTCGTACACTAGAAAAGCAGTTTGCTGGGGGGGACATTGTGTTTTAGTTAATAATACTTGCAACACGATATAAGCAATCCGGGAAGTGTATTCTTATTCTGGGATAAGGCTGTCCTCATGGGGAAGTTTTACCGGCATAACCATCCAAGTATCATTGTGTTCATTTTGCTTCCCAGGCAGTACTAATGCTAAGTACACTTTTGCAGACTAAATTAGATTCCATGTGAGTTACACATAAATAAGATCAACGGAACAGAAGTCAAGACAGTGGTAAAACTCAGGGAGAAGGCTGCTTTAAAGCATTGGTACTGAAAAAAAACATGTAAGAGCTCGAAACACTTCTGTTTGGAAGTTGCTGGGTAACTGCTGCTAACTACACAATGAAACACTACAAAACAGAACATAGTTTTCCAACACTACATTTGCAGAACACTGCAAGTCTTCAGCGATCAAATGCTGCATCAGTAAACTGTAGGAAACAAAATACAAGACACTTCAGGTTTATTTCTGAACGAACACAAAGATCATTCATTGCTCTGAACAACACACTTAAAGCCTGTTACAAAGCAATTACTTTGATACATTCTGACAGAAAATGGGAATGATGTTAAAGCAAAATGTGAATATATTTGTTTGCTTTTAAAAGAAACATGAAGGTCTAATTTTGGTTCAATAACTACTCAAATATTCCCTGATCACTTCACATAATCTGCCTGACAGTCTTCCTGCTTCCCTATTCAACCCCTGATCAAAGACATCATGTCAATACATGACAACTGGTATACAAAGGCAGTTTAAGTATAGACCGTGGATACTACATACTAAAAATACATTCATCCTACATAGATCTTAAACTGATGCTAAACCATTTTAATTTGAAAGCACTAAAGTCCTAAAAGAATTTTTAAAAGAAAAAAGAAATCACCTTACTTACTTCACAATTGTGGCGATTTAGTGTTTCCAACACCTGTGCCAATCTTTTCAATCCAATGGCAGTATTCTTCTGCCACAGGGCATTTCAGATTTAGGTGGAATAGTTCAGTTCCTTACTTTGATGCAAAATGGTCAAAACCTGAAGGATTTTGATTGGATTGCAAACCTTGTCCCATTGCCCAAAATCAATCGTTTCTGAAAGACAAACTCTTACAGGTTTGGATGACTGCACTGGATCTTCCACAAAACCAAGTGACTTTTTCTGCAAAGGAGAGTATTTATAATCGTATTTGAATCTTGTTCAAGAGTGTTATTTCCAACTTGAAAAACTCTGAAAGGGTAATCCTGGCAGCAAGTATTTCTAGCCATCACTAAATTCCACTTTTCGGTGATTCCATTGTTTTTCAGAATGTCTACAGAAAAAAAAAAAATCTGGTTTGTGTCACACACTCCCACCATAATCCCAGTCTCTAATGTGCTTTCCTTGGCTTGATTTTCATGTTCTTTTGGTGACTTCTGTAAGCAGATCTGTGTATATATTGCACAAGGTAACAAACTCAACCTGCTGCTAGCATACTTCGTACAGAATAATGTTAACTGTAAATATTAAATGCAGAAAACATTGCCAGAGACCACCCATCTCTCTTCTGCAGAGTCCTGAACACAGACCACTGAGCATACAACCACCAGCATTTTCTTTTTTTCTAAAGAGCAGCATATGTAGTTGACATACACCTCCTGTGTCAGTGATGAAATTTCATCTGTCATTGAAAACACGTAGAAGCATCAGGCAATTCTGAGTGCGAGATTGCCAGGATATTAACAGCAAACATCCACACACCAGAGTTTTCATTCATATTCAGCCATTAGAAGTAAAAAAGGGAAAATACACTGGTGACAAGACATCAGGACTGCATTAACTCTTTAAGTCTTTCTCTCCCACCTGCAGTTTGCTGAAAATTCCTCGCATAAGCGAAGATTTGGACATGCTGCTTTACTGAACCTTTCATCAAATCACCTGTAACTCAGTCACAGATCTGCCATTTACCTGCCTATATACCTACTGGTGAGTCACACAGTAAGGTGTTAACAAAAAAGGGCTGGTCCTTTGCAAACAGCGCTGATCTACAACTGCCCGATGAAAACTCCCAGGGCCCAACAACGCTGTCAGTACCGGGTGATCCCACAAGCCACAGAGAAAGGCTTCGCACAGCCTGCCCTACAGCTCGACGCTCCAACTCGCCTCTGGATCAGCTTGTGGTGCTGGCCAACTGCACAAGAAGCGAGCCACAGCGCCCAGAAACGGCAGCATGAGGCAGGAGACAACGCGTCACCCAACGACCAGAGCCCGCCCTCCATCTTATCCGCGCGAGGAGCGCCGCTCCCGCCCTTCTCCCTCTTTCGGCGGGAAACGCGCGCGGCTGGGGTGAGCGCAGGACGCATGCGCGGGCAGCGCAGGGGGCGGGGGGACCCTCCCGCGCGGGCTGCGAGCGGCAGCGCATGCGCAGTGAGGGCAGGGCAGCGCTTGGCGCCGGCGGTTTGGGCGCCCCCCCCTCCCCTTTCTCCGCTGTTTCCCTCCTCGCGCGGAGCTCTCGCCGGAAGCCCCGCGGGAAGTCTCGCGAGAGGCGGCGGGCGGGCGGCGGTGGCGCTGCGTGCAGCTCCGGAGGGTCGCCTCAGCCGCTCGGCTCCCCGCAGCGCCTGGGCCCTGCTGTTCGCTCGTTCCCTCCCTCCCCCGCGTCCCCCACGCCGCCGCCGCCGCCGCCATGTCCCGCTACCTGCGCCCCCCCAACACCTCGCTCTTCGTGCGGAACGTGGCCGACGACACCCGGTGAGTGGGGGCGGGCGCCAGCGGGGAGCGGGGGCTACGCAGGCTTTGGCGGGCTCGCTAGGCCGCGCCGGGCGGCCGCCGCCGGAGGAGCGCGGGGGGTGCTGAGGGGAGGGGAGCGGGCGAGGCCGGCCTCTTCCCTTCTGCTGCTTTACCTTCCTCCCTGCCTTGCCTCCCTCCCGCGCCCTTCTCCATTTTCCTCTCCTCCTGGCTATGCTGCTCTGTTCCCCTCCTCTCCACGAGGATCGGTTTCAAAACAACGTCCAGACAAAACAAAGCTGGGCCGGAGCAAAGTGGAGCTCCCGGCCCCGCGTTTGAGTTTGTCCAGCGGGAGATCAAGGCGGGATTTGCTTCTCCACTTCGGTGCCCCTTAACCGTGCTGAGGATCGCTGAAGTTTTGAATGCTGTTTTGAAAAACGGTGATTGGTACTAGAAGGGAGAAACCAGCTCCTTGGCTGGGGGCGCCCCCAAAATTAAGGGTGTCGTTGGTGCCGCTAGTCTGGTAATTGCTGCCAGGTCAGGGGGAATGATCCCACGTTAACTGTTCTGTGTCGTGGCCTCTGCGGACGCTCAGCCTGGGGGGGGAAACAATGCATTTCCTCCATAATATCGTATTTCACCAAGATTCAGGACTAAATATTTGCAGCAGCTTGGTGAAATAACTTTTCATTGGGAATTAAAAGAATTTAAAAGTGTGTCTTGCACGCGTTCTTATTTATTGCTTAGGTATTTTTAATAAACTGCTGGATTTCTCCATTTCTTTTTGTAGTTTGCCGTGTCCCTTTTGTGTGTGTTCTCAGCTGTGAAACGTTTATAGAGCACATTAGTATAGAACGCGTGCATGAGAGCATTCACATTTTTACTTACTGTAGAATTCATATGGGAGTCCGTGTAAAGTCTAGTGTAAAATTCAAACGTGAGTTTTCAAACTTGCTGCCTGGGCAGCTTGCACCAAAGTTGTTCAGCAAATAACAATAGCGTGGGCACGATGGAATGGAATGAACATCATTGTGATCAAAAGCGTAAAAAGCTTCAACTTAAAAATTTTAAATTTTTTATGTGCAAATTTTTTTCCTCTTTCCAATAGTTTATTTTACTGTAAAAACAGTCAGGGAGGACGATTACTTCCAAACTTTTTAAAATAATGTGGATCCTATTGAGGCTTTCACCGTAAGCTTGTGATGAGGTGGTACATTGTTCTTAGAGGTGTTTTCATTGTGAGATCTTGATGTTGGTTGTCATAGTTCCCTTCTGCCCTCAATATACACGTTGTAGATTCCCAACCAATAAGAAAGAGAAATGACTAGTCGTAACTCTTTCATACCACATAAATATGGTATTACATCAATCTTTCTCATACAGTTTATTGTCCTCAATTGACACAAAAATACATATAAAGGAGCTGATGTGATTAAGAAATCTCTTTGTTGAGGAGACGATAGTTGTTCCAAGTATAGTTACAGATGTGTTGAATGGTTTTGTGCTCAGCTCTCTAAAGCCAACTGTTCGGAAAACCTATCCTCAGGGCATGAGTGGTTGCTTGCTGAAGTTTTGTTCTATTTGATGTGGTTGCAAGTATTGATTATTCTACGGAAATAACTTTGTGACTGGTTTATTCTCGTACTGTTTATTTGGATCTTACAGTTGATGTTTGCGTGTTGCAAAATAGTTGTCAAGAGTTACATGAGGTACTTGAATAACATTAATTCTTAGATCCTTCTTTTCACTTTCTGCCAACTTTTGCTAGTACATCCTGCATTGAATTGACTAATACGTGTCACTTCTCGGTTTACATTTCTGTTGCAGAGTTATGCTGAATGCTAGTTTCAAAATGCCAGGGTATATTTTAAGCATCCCAATTCTTGAGTGTTTCAGGAAAACCTAGTGTGTCACTTAACAGTGAACTGCTCAAACACTTTTTCCCCCAAAAAAAGTCTTGCTGTGTTCATTCTCTACCAGCTGCTTCCAAAAAGATGGGTAGTCGTATTGATTGTAAATTTAATCTTTAATTAGGACTTTTTTTTTATTTGGTGGATGTTTTATAACATCTTAAATAGTGAAAAACCATATAAGATATTTGTGATATTCTAGGTCTGAAGATTTGCGCCGTGAATTTGGTCGTTATGGGCCTATAGTTGATGTATACGTTCCACTTGACTTCTACACTCGTCGTCCCAGAGGATTTGCTTATGTTCAATATCCTTTCTTCAGATGGCTGATTAGTGAGGGGTGTTGAAGTTTGAAATTCAAGTTTTTGTAAGAGGTAACAAATCTAAATGAAAAAGCAGTTTACTTTTGTGTTGTATCTAATAAGTGTCTTCTATTGTGGTGTTTCATTATTTTTGAAGATTAACTTCTCTCAGTTGTTCTTTGACTTTTTGCAAACCTTAATTCGAGTCCAGTAATATAAAAGTTTGCTTATGTCACTGAAATTAATACTATATGATTTAAATGAAAATTTATCACTGACTCAAAATTGTCTAGCACGTTTTTATTATCACTGGTATGTAAGTAAACTTGTGCTTAGCAAACTGTGGCTGGTATTCATTGTTAATTTAACAAATGGAAACTGGAATCACTTGATCAAAATCAGATTGTATAAAAAATGAGGTGAAATTCTTTCTTTAATATTGTCCCCTAATTTACTGTCCTCTGTTGTTGCCTCAGAATGTAAAGCTGTACAGTAATGGCGACCCCAAAGAGAAAGCATGAAAGAACCTTTAGAGTAGAGTTCAACAATTAAGGCAAGTAGACAAGCCAAAGACCTCTTAAGGATCAGGCTTGAAGAGAAGGGAGAGTTTGGGAAAAGAAAAAATAAAGAAAAGCTGGAAGAAGGACAAGCCATAATGGGAGACAAAGCTTCGCTTTATCTACAAAAGGGGGAAAAGGTTGTTTTTCAAAGTAAAAGATAAAGCCATCTGTCATTTTTGGCCAAGCATCTCATGACAAGTCCTTCTGACAAGCACTTAAAGAGTTAAAGGTCAAGATGAAGTTGAATGGTGGCCAAGATTAAAGGAGTCATACCTGATGTATCCTACAGAATAACAGTTTTTCTTCTGTTTGTCATGTAAGCAGTAATTTGATGAATGATTCTGGTTTAGTCCATTGACAAAACCTGTGATATTTCTCTTGTGAGTGCTACTGTAACTGTGGTCTTGAATGAAAGTGCATTCGTTCTTGGTTTATCAAGATACGTACCTGCAAGGTGATCGTTTATTTTCTGCATAGTGATACTGATGATGAACTGAGCTGCTACAAGGAGAAAGGCAATTCATTCTTTCAGGTCACATAGCTGGAGGAAGGTGTGTGAATTACAGTAGCGGTCAGTCTTGTGGCTTAAAATTGGTAAAGTCTGTGTTACTGAACACCTGACCTGACCGACAGGGGTTTTAGTGTATGCTTTTATCTCAGACTGCTGATGGTCTGTATAGGTGTCCATGGCACTACAGAATTTAAACTTAAAATCAGTTGTGAAAAAAGGGAAAGCTGTATCCCAATTCTAAAGTTGATAGACACATGTTAATTTTTTCTGCTGGTATGCCTAACGTAATTTAAGAACTAGGAATTAATTTTAGTAAAGTCAATGTAGTGGAGAGAACTGAATGACCATTAACAAATTTATTTTGAAAAGGATACTGTTGGGTGTTTTTTTTTTCCTTACATAAGTACAAGTGGGAGAAGAAAAAAGTTAAAAGTATCGCGTAACAGCTGCTTGCTGATGGAGAAGTTCATGGTCATATTTTATTATAGGAGTTCTCAGATAGCTGGTGGTTAATTAAAAAAAAAATAGTTTACTAGTGTGTACTGTGGCATGACCAAAAGAACTTCAAACAACCCCATAAAACTGTAAAATTAGAAAATAACTTTTTTTTTTAATTTTAAACACCAAATCTGTAAACTCCTCAAATTCTCAAGTACCTTAACACTCACCACATTTGAAGATGTCCGTGATGCAGAAGATGCTCTCCATAATTTGGATCGAAAGTGGATTTGTGGTCGGCAAATAGAAATCCAGTTTGCACAGGGGGATCGGAAGAGTAAGTGCCTTGCATGTATTTCATCAAACTGTGATTTTAGCCTTAATGTTTAGTGCCAGGCAACATTGCGTGTGTTATTAGTTGTTGTGATATGTTCTTACTTGTGTATAAATAGTATGTGGATGTTTTGCTTTTTACCCAGTAACTATTAATGACTCATTTTAATTAAAAACAGATAACCAAGTACAACAGTCACTTACCACAATCTCAGTCTTGCTGCTAGCTGCAAATTCTTAAGAGTTTTCTATGCAGTTCTACGTGTTTCTGCAAAGAAAGCTTGACTGTGGAAAATTCTCTGGTAGAATGAGTAGCCCAGTTTTAAAGTATTGCAGTGTTTATATTGTGTTGAAGCAGATTAGGGTTTTTGTGTGTTAACGTTCCCTAGTACAGTCCAATTTCCAGCACTGAGAAAATGTCTTCATTTTTACTTACCTTCAGGATACAAGCAAATTTCAAGGTATCTCAATTCAACATGGCAGAGAAGTCTTCTGCACAGCTAATTGTAAAGAGAACTTGGCTCTTTTAAACCTCTTACTTGTGTACATATTCTTAATATATAGATAGATACAGACATAAAAACTAAAATGTGCCATTGGTATACCTAACACATACTTGTTGATCTAAACCAGGACTATAATACTCATGTGCAGCTGGGGAGTAAGAGCATCTTAAAGATCTTTCAGTTAAAAGCTATCAAAGAAACAACCATAACTGTCCAGGTTTCCCTCAAATGTGCACAATTAACTTTTATTGAAGTCAGTGAAAATTATATCCTCTGAAGGACAAATTGCTGTCCTGTATATAAACACTGGAATATCTAATAAGTTCTCCAAACAAAATTAAATAAATCTACCTTAGTGTTATAAACAGTGGCACTTAAAACATTAAACTTGTAGTCATTTGGTACAGATAGTGTTCGTTACATCATGGCATGTTTAAAATACTTTGAGTGTGGTCTTTGGGTTTGAATAAGAATGGGATTTAATACAAAGGAAAGATAGCAGTGCTGCTTCAAGAAAATGCAACAATAAGTTTGTTCATACTTCTTTAATTATTTTAGTAACTAAGTGTTGCCGTTTAACCCCAGCTGGTAACCAAGTACCATGCAGCTGCTCCCTCACTTCCCCCCCAGCGCTCCCGCACCCCAGCAGGATGGGGAGGAGAATCAGGAAGGAATGTAAAACACAATGGTTGAGACAAGAACAATTTAATAATTGAAAAAAAAAAAAATAAAAATACTACTATTATAACAATTACAATGGCAAGGAGGGAAAAGGGGAGAGGAATTAAATCCAAAGGGAAAGGAGAAAAGAAACGGAGTGATGCACAATACAGTTGCTCACCACCCACTAACCGATGCCCAGCCAGTCCCCCAGCAGCAGTTGGCAGGGCCTGGCCAGCCCTCCCCATGATGTCCCATGGTACGGAATACCTCTCTGGCCAGCTCGGGTCAGCCATCCTGGCTGTGTCCCCTCCCAGTTTCTTCTGCCACTCCGGTCTTCTCGCTGGTGAGGCCCAAGAAACTGCAAAGCCCTTGACTTAGTATAGATACCTAGCAACAACTGAAAGAATCAGTGTGTTATCAACATTGTTCTCACACCAAATCCCAAACACTGTGCTGCACCAGCTAGTCGAAGAAAATTAACTTTATCCCAGCTGAAACCGGGACACAAAACCACAGAGTGAATGTGCATTGTTGTATCGGTGCGGGGGTACTTTTAGTATTGCACTTCTCTTTGTGTGGCATCCATTGATGCTTCTGTATAAGCTGTCTGCTAATGATTAAAAGAAGACTGTGTGGTCAAGAAAATATGTGTTTAATTAGTTCGCTGTTAACTTTCACTTTTTGGGTAAATTCAGGAATGTTAGAATGTTTCGGTCATGGGTTTGGCCTGTCATGCTGGTTCCCCAGTGGCTTGAAATCACCTTAGCCAGTTCTGTGTTCTGGTTTTATGGAGCATTAGGCCTTTCTTACTTTTTCTTGGGGGGGGGGGGGGGGGGGGGGTGTGTTTGTTTTGGTTTTGGGTGGTGGCGTTTTTTCCCCTAGGTCTATAATGCCCACAAGGCTGCATTAATTTTTGTCCAGTAGTTAAAGCAGCAAAAAGCAAATGGCATAGGGCAGTCTCTCATCTGTCCTTTTCATAAACATCTCTGCTAGAATCATGAATTAGGTTTCTGCTAAACACCAAATGTATGGATTAGTAGTGTCACTAAAGGGAAAGTAGGGCATCTTTTTTAACTTAAAACGTTAAATTGCTATTTTTTACAGCACCAAATCAAATGAAAGCCAAGGAAGGGCGAAACCTATACAGTTCTTCTCGTTACGATGACTATGACAGATATAGGCGATCTAGAAGTCGGAGTTACGAAAGGAGACGGTCTAGAAGTCGTTCTTTTGATTACAGCTATAGAAGATCGTATAGTCCCAGAAAGTAAGTGTAGCGTGTGTTTGGCTTAAACTGCACAGCAGTCTGTTGGAGGAGAAACACCACATTGACTATTTAATTGTTAAAATTTTGAATAATCTTTTTCTATTGTGGGAGTAACTTGTGGGAGTTACATATCTTGCATGCTACATCAGATCAGAAATATTGAATGAAATGATTCTGTGTTTCACTGAAGAATAATTAAAAGTAAACGCACAGCTTGAAAAATAGTTGATTAAGCATTTGTATATATATATACATAGGTATTTGTCACCGTTTACTTTTTCTGATGTACCTTTTTAGCAGTAGACCTACTGGAAGACCTCGTCGTAGCAGAAGCCATTCGGACAATGATAGGTAAAACACTTTTTACACCCTTTAAATTGAAAACTAGATGACTGTATTTCTTTTACTATAGGTTTAAAAAAAGTTTCTCCTGCAAAAACGGTAAACAATTTTTAATGTACTAGATGTCTAAGAATAGTGTTTTTACATTCAAATCTCCTCTCTCCCCTTTATTCTGATAGGTTCAAACACCGCAATCGATCTTTTTCAAGATCTAAGTCCAATTCAAGATCACGATCCAAGTCACAGCCCAAGAAAGAAATGAAGGCTAAATCACGGTCTAGGTCTGCATCTCACACCAAATCTAGAGGCACCTCTAAAACAGATTCTAAAACACACTATAAGTCCAGCTCAAGATATGAAAAGGAGTCGAGAAAAAAAGAACCAGCTAGATCCAAATCACAGTCAAGATCACATTCTAGATCTAGGTCAAAATCCAGATCAAGGTCATGGACTAGTCCCAAGTCCAGTGGCCACTAACAGTGTATTCATGTTGGTTTTAGGCATGTAAGATTCATTTACACACAGTTCAGTTTACTTAAATTATCAGGAATATGATGTTGCAACAGTGCTAAAAAATATTTTCTCTGTCAGTTTTCCCTGTAGCCAACAATGGTTAAAATTAAAACAGTGTTGAGAAGCCACTGAGAGGGAGTGAGAAAGAGAGAGAGAGAATGTCCATTTGGTTAAATGTCATGGGCAGCTACTGATCTGGTTGTGGTGTCTCTTATGTATATTTTTGTAAAGATTTGCATTTTTAATGCTTAGATATTGGTGATGACTTGATTGATCGTAACTTGCAACATTGTCCTATTAAAAATGTCATACCCGTAGAGAAATTGGTACCGGTTTGTGCTGAACAGTTAAACCCACTGTTTAACTTGTTCTTTAATGCTAAACTTTGTGATAAAATGGAAAACTGGACAGCTGTAGTGCAACACTGACCGCTGTGAAATGCAGACTGGCAATTTTATGTTTCCATTGTTCAAAGGCAGGTTTCTGTGTTCTCCATGCCCACTGACACAAGTAGGTTGGTAAATGGAGCTCTACGGAGAGAGATATTTTTGAGCTTTCTCTTTAACCCTGCTATCTGGAGAGATGGTACTAACCTTGCATGTACTACATGGGGAGAGAGTTGGTCTTGGAAGACTGTGCAGAGATTGTGCAGTGTCGTGACCTGTCAGGATAGAGGCTTCACTGCTTTTGACCTGGCTGCTAGTACTAAATGTGTGAGGGGGGAGGGGGGAACCACCTTGAAATGGAAAATTAAATTCAGATTTCAGCAAATGGCAGAGCAAGTAAATATTAGGTTGTGTGTACATTTTATGCAGTTTTTGTATCTATTCTAAATTTTAGTGAGCAGTTAACCATAAAATTGCTTAGTTTTCCTGCTGTTAGATACAAGTAGATCGTTTCGAGTTGTGTGTGTACAGTATATAAGAACTAAACTTTTATGCCAATGACTCCTGTGGTTAGTTGGTGTATTCATAGGTATAAAACTGTAGCCATCTCTCTTCCTGAGTAACAAAGGCTTGCTTTTACACATCAAAAAGTATTTGGTCAAGCAAGTCTAAATCACTTCTTCCTCAGAATGGATAGTGGTTTGGTTACAAGGTTTCATTTTACTTAAGAACAAATGTTTGAAGTTGGATATGAACAAGAGCTGCATCTCTAGCTATTTAGTTTATCACTAATACAGTATATTTAGTAAATTGAATGTGAAAAATAACAAAACCAGTGTGTAATCTTACCAGTATTTCTCTAGAAAGCAAGATAATTTGTTATGAAAATGGCTTTTGGCATTGTTTTTTCTATTTACCTTCAAAAGCCAGCATCAAACACCTAGTGTTCCTCTCTGTCTTATGTAGTAGCATATAAAGACATTGATTTCAGAAAGTTCCTTTTTAGAGAAATGTTTTAGGTTTTGGTTTTAGTGTTTCCAGCAGGGCCTTTACAAAAAATGCAGATGGCTTTTAAATATTGGCAGTGGAACGTGCTTAGGGGGTTGATCCTAGAATCTTTGTACATTTGATAGTATTTCTAACTTTTTCTTTACTGTTTGCAGTTAATGTTCATGTTCTGCTATGCAATCATTTATATGCACGTTCCTTTAATTTTGTAGACCTTCCTGGATGTATAGTTTAAAAACAGCAAAAAGTCTATTTAAAACTGTAGCAGTAGCGTGCAGCTCTAGCAGAGGAAAGTTGTGGGATTAAACTTTGTATTTCCTTTCTTATAGAGGCTTCTAAAAAGGTATTTTTATATGTTCTTTTTAACAAATATTGTGTACTACCTTTAAAACATCAATGTTTTGATCAAAATAACTAAAGACCCAGCTTATTTTCTGCTTGCTGTAAATTTAGCAAACATGCTGTAATAAAAAAATGAAGGAAATACTGATCCACTGGAATTATTGTAGCTTTAGAATTTGACTCCAGAGCATGGTTAGGAGTAGAGCTATGCATCCCTTATGGAGTAAAATCCTTACTATGGTATTTCAGTAAAGTCAGGAATTTATCGTTTAATGTCTGAATAAATGCCATTTCACATTTTTTAAAGGGGTACTAGACAAGATAAGAATGATAAGCATAGGTTTTAATCTAATGTATTGAAATTTCTTTTCCGTTAACTTCCATTATTGCTGGATGGACTGCCCTATGGTTATAATTCAGATATTATTAGCCAGGTTATGAACTATTTAAAATCAACAGCTGAAGATCCATATAGAACCAAATTTCTAGTATCACCGTATCGATTTGTATTTGCCATACGAAAAATGGCACCAGCAATCGTTCTCTAGAAGGTGGCAAAACTTTGCTGGTGACGTTTAAAAATTGAGCTGCCTCCTGGCGCTTCTGGTATATACAGCTGGTTCTTCTTATGCCGCTGAAGGAAAACAACTCTGACAAGCACTTAATTGCTTTGATAAACCCGCTCCTACACTTTGGAAGTTGAGCTGCGGTTGTCTCATAGCTTTCTGCTTGTAACAGCAGAAAACCCCACCCTTCTTCAGCTTTCTTATGAAGAAAGACTATATGAATATAGTCTTCGTGACTAAAATCCTGCTGAAAAGCAGTCCGCCTGCCTGTGTCGTGGGGAAGTGTGGGTTTGTTTTTGTCAGCAACCTGCAAGGGGTTGCTCTAAGTAATGTTCACGTTAGTCCGGCCAGAGCTACAGCTGGATGGGTGGGGAGGAGGAGGGAGAACATCTTTGTGTCCAGGCTGAGGTTCTAATTTGAGACTGCAGAGTAACAGTAACTATACCTTAACTATTTTGTCAGCATGTCCTTATGTTGTGTGCCTCAACATTTATGTATAGCACAGTTTAAATTTTTTTTTTGTTTTGAAAATCCAATTCATCATTGCAAGTATAATGTAGTATCTGACAGTTCTGATGGTTCTTTCTTTCTCTCCCAGAGGTAGGACTAAACTTTGACTTGACTTGTGTATATGAACAAGCCAGAAAAGCCGAACACAAACCCACGATGTTTCAAGAGTGCATGAATAAAGATGTTGTCCTAGTTCTTGCTCCCATGGAAAAATTGTGAAGAAGCTGTTCTGTGGGCCTTTCAGTTGGGGACGAGTTAGCAGGATGTGGCCAAAAGGGCAGGGAATGTTTACGCATTCATGCAAGTCAAGCCACAGCCCATCTAGATAACATCTCCCTTCCTTGGTGCAGGAATCCTAATCCTGCTCTAAAAAAAGCGGGAGCCTGTCTTGTGCAAGCTACCTGCAGGTTATGCACAGCTGGAATGCAAGAACATAACGCAGGCTACAAAAGATCATGTATAGGCATCTTTCTTTTGGAGTCTCAAGAACGGTGGGAATTATGTTTTTCTGTGGTAAACTAGATTTTGTCATTCCTGCAAAATTTGTAGAATTGAAGTAGTGTGTAAAAAAAAAAAAAAAAAAAAAAAAATATTCTGCTGAAAGTAATGGCTGTGCTCCAAAATATCTGCAGCGTATTGATTTATCTCAGCAGTAATAGAAGGCTCTATTGGAACTTCTTTTTCACCAAAAGTCCATGCACCCAACCGATAATTAAAAAAAATAATCTTAAATTTAGTGGTTAAGTAGCTGGGTGTTTAAATTAGGGACTATAATAGACTGGTCTCTGAAAGCTAAATGTTATCCTTTCTATGTCTTTTAAAGATGTTTAAATGTACAGTATAATGGCTTTATTCAAAGTGGAACTTTTCAATTTAAATGTTACTTTTAGCTCTCTTCTTGGAAGGAGCACTTTTTCTTACTGTTTAGTCTGGGGTAACAGCTTGAAATATGTTCAGAGAAGGGCAATTGGATTGATATACATCACAGCACTGCTACTTGATTTTTGGCAGGGATGTTGCAGATTAACATTTCGAAGTACAAAGGGATAAATTTACACATTTTTAGGACATAATCACCCATTAATAATTGCTGGTTTTCTCCATTTATCTTGTAACTTGCTTAAAAAAGTCTGTAGTCCATTGCTATAATATTTGTCTAAAGATGCTCTTACTGATGAGACTATTCTAGGAAGGGAAGACTATGTACCCTGTAGTGTGTTTGATCAAAAGATGCTGATGTTTTTTATTCATACACATCCTTTCTTCTTGAGTTTTGTGTTCCATCTGTGCAAATAACCCTGTGAATTGGGAATAAAATGTACAAGTTTTGACTATAACTTTGAGAGCACCTTCTGACTCAATTCCTACGAGCCGGAGCCTGGTGGAGGCTGAGCACCAAGCACTGCGCACCCAGGGCAGAGCCAGCGCCCAACTCCTCCGATAAGCTTGAAGTTGCACCTACTCAGACTAGAGCTTGTCCCACAGGCAGGCTGGGGGGGGTTTTGTGAGCGACCTTAGTGTGAATTTTTGAGCTCCATGTTCACAAGGCCCTGGCAGGGTGCGAGCGCGAGGGCTGTAGTTCAAGAAACCTTCTTTGTTATGATTCCCAACTTGTGATGCTCAGCCTGCCCCTTCCTGCCAGATAAAAATAATGGTAGAGTTTCCTGCTGCTTAAGGATAAATACATTCAACACTCAAAAGCCTCACAGAAAACCTTGAGCTGTCAAAATACTGTAAAAAGCCACCTGTCTGTTACCATCTTCAAATAAATAGATGCTTTTAGGGGGTGAAAAGTTTAGTTTATTGAAATTTTGTTTCCAATTTGTACAAATGCCATTAGTAATGGACAATTTGAAGTTGAGTCTACATAATTGTAACTGGGATACAGCTCACACACTGGTAAGGTCCAGGTTGCAAAAATACAAGTTTAAAGACCGCCAATAGCAATAGATTTGTAAACATTCAACCAGCTGCCAATGCATTTTGAAGGTACAGAAAGACATCTCAACATTTCGTGATCTGCAAACTCCCCGTCCCGAGTTAAAGCACTTCCAGTCATTCCCACATTTCAAAATAACCTTGATTCTGTCACTGCAGTTCAGAACTGAGACAGGCCAAAAGGTGCCTGCTGGCAACTGCCCCCTCCCCATCCCCAAGTTGACACATTTTAGCAAATACTGGGACAAAGTAACATTGCAGCGTTGATTCAGTTTAGAAACACAAAACTTGTTCCAATACTTGGGTTTCTACTCCAGCACCCAACCTCTACCATTTGCATTTCTTGTGAAACACCCAATTCAATTTTGAACACCTTAAAGTGTTTTTTTCATCATTTCATACATACCTCTCCTACATATTCCAAACATGAGTATCTTTACCTTGAGCAGCACTTTTTTTGGGTTTTTTTTTTAATTTTATTTTATTAAAAAAATTCCAAATAAGCCTCTTTCACTGAGTTTACTTTAAAAAATGAGCTCACAACCAAGTAAAACGTGCATATTCACTGTATGTTAAGTGCAAGGGCACAGCCACAAGTGTCTTTTTTTTTAACAAAATATTTTTTAATCTGGCCATGTATTCAACATGGTCATCTTACATTCAGCAGTTTCATACTAAAAATATTTCTGTGCAGGAAAGCCCAGCATAAATTTACATATGCTACAAAGTTTTACATTTATATACATGGCTCTGTCTTCCCTATGAGAACATTTTAATACCTGCCACAAGCTACCATAACTTCAAATAATTATTACAGGGTAACCAATTTAAGACCAGTCTAAGTTACTAACTACTCCACCTTTTTCACAATTTAAAATATATATATATATATATATAAAAAAATGCATTTTAGAACTCATCAGTGCAATCGGAATTAAGTTTTTTGGCAGTCACCTGGCAATGCACTGTCATTAGTTGGCACAGTCTGACTTGCTAGAGGTCGTTACAATTTGCCTGACATGTTCTTCATCCTTTGAAGAACACACACCAGCATACTTCCTACACCTCAGGTTTGGTCACAGGCTTTTCCACCAATTCAGGAGTGCCAAATAAAGCTCACAGGTATAAATAAGACAATAATGTTTTAACTTAAGTGCCTAAGGTGGAAGTCTCCTCTGCTTTTTATTTAACTAGCAAATTTTACACAAGTTTGAAAAGCAGCAATGTACCTGACTAAAGACTTCAGTGCGGTGGTTTTTTCCAGTTAATGCCGCATTGTTAGGTAAAAGCTGGCTTTCTAACACCATTCCAAAAAGTAGTCACAATTTCAATTTTAGGAGACAGCCCCATTTACTCTTAAAATAAATACAGTATATGGAGACTGTTCAGCATTTGATTAGGTCGATTATAGAGGAAAATACTTAATTCACAGTGGAGTGAACCCAGCACACAACTTTTGAGGTAAAACAGTAGGGGAATGTAAACTTCCACGCCCTTCTCTACCAAGTGACTATGTGCAGCAAGAACATCTAGTTCGGTACAGCTGGGCATATGCAGTTAGGAATGAGTTCTCAAATTTGAAACCCTGTAAATTTAAATAACTTTAAAAATGTGGAAAGTTACATCTCAACCCTGGACTTTAAGTAATGTTTTAAGCTGAAATGTCATTATTTCTCTATCAGAAGGTTTAAAAGAAACAGGTACCCAGTGGCTTGGTGGCTTAGGAAGAACACTTGGTGAGGGTGGCTCACTAAATTTTGCTCCAGCATAGTTCTGATTGGTTTGAGGTGTGAAAAACAAGCTGCGATTCGATAAAGTAGGACTCCAATTTTGATTATTGGCAAAATGAACATTGTTCTTTCCCCCTTTTTGCATGGCCTGCCATGCACCAGATGATGAGTTGCATCCATGTCCTCTTTCTTTCTTCATATAGGTCTTCATCTGCGAAGTCTGGTCTTTATTCTTCTGCCTGTTTTTAAGTTGTTGATGGTTCTTGGTGGTATTTCTAGACTGGGGAACTGGAATGTTGAATCTTTCTCCACCACCCATCTTCAACTTAAACGTCACCTGTAAAAACAGGGGGAATAGTCGGTGGAGTTTGCATTACTATTTTATTTTGGCAGAAAACATTTCAGAGAATGTTTAGGTTCTAAATAAGGGGACTGAAATCAATCTAACCAAAACTTGTATCAATTGAAAGTAGCATTATTTTCTCCTTTACTGGAAGCTGCTTCATTAGTACCCAAGAACTCAGCTGACACTCATGAGAACTGAATTATAATGCAGTGTATCTTCCGAGCAGGAAATCACCGACTACAGCGGCTTATGACCAGCACGTCATACACCAGTCCATCCTTCAGCAACTGTACCGCAGCCCCCTTAACAGTCACAGCTCTGTCCACCTAGTTTTGAAAACACTGGTCCTCCAGGCAGCCCAACTACTAAACACACCACTTCTTTCTCCTCAACAAAAGGCGTTACTGGAAGAATGTGAAAGACGTGTTGTTTGCACAATACAGTGCCAAATTTTAAGGTGTTAGTACTTAATCCTGAAGACATTTAAACCGTGCTTTTTACACCTGAAGATCTGGGTAAAGGTTGCACTGTTACACTCCCCAGTCTTTCTGGTAAAGTCCAAAATTGTTCTGATAACCCCAAGGCGAAAACAGCCTCAAAAGGAAAGCAGCTGCTTGTAAATGAACTTCCAAAGATACCAACACACAGTAGCTGGCACCTTCACGCTGACTCTCCTACAGTCCACCATTCCTCTCCCACCCCCATTTACCTTTCTGTTGTCTTCTCAGATTCCACACTCTCCAACTCTTGCCCCCTTTCTTGCTTCCAAGCCTGAAAAAGTAGGTGTTGTCTTTTGCTGGACTCCTTCCTTTGGCTAGGAATAGAAGTTTTCATGGGCTGATCTGCTGTATTCAGCCAGGTAGCCGAGGCCAACATCGGATTCTCGGCACAGAAGCTCCAAGGGAGTAGTCCCACTGCATAAATGAGAATGAAGTTTGAATTCAGGTTAAGGAAACAACTGTTTCCCTTCCAAATTTGGGGAGGAAGAAAAAGCTGAAATAATTCAAAGAATTCATAAAGTCACTTGTGTCTCTTTTGTTGAAGATGACATGATTCTTCAAACGTAAAAAACAAAAACCACGCAGCAGTATTTATCTTACTCTCTAAACTTCACTATCATACTTAGCATTTCAGAAAGAACAGCGTTTTTATCATGCTCTCTATATACACCTTAGTATTTTAATAGGCAAGCAAGATCCTTTTTTTTTTTTTAATGGGGGGGGGAAGAAAATACAATGGAAAATACTTCGGGATGAAATCTTGGGAAACTAGAGCTTCACCGCATCCCTCTCGAGCACAAAGAAACCCTCCCTGAAAAGTGCCCCCCCCCCCCATCTGCGGGGCAGGCCAGGGGACCTCCTGGGCACACAAACTGCCCCCAGCGAAACCAACCGCACCCCAAAACCCTCCTCCGGCCACTGCAACACAGCTCCACCTCTATTCTGCCAGCTGAGGGGTTTTTCCACCTTCCTTAGCAAAGTAATTCCTTATTAGCTCGCCCGTGGCTCATCCTCTCCTTAAATCTTTTAAGACTTTAATCTTAAAGCGCTCCTATCTGTTCACCTCCCCGTAATGGACGTGTCACCCTGCAGAGCCACCAGCACCCCCAGTCCATCTCTCCCCAAAAGCTCCAGGAGAAGCCGCTCATCTTCATTTCCAGCTTTCGCCTTGTTGCTACTGAAAACGAAGGGCCGAGGTAACGCCAGGAGCCCAATCCAAAGCTGCTCCTTGCTCCCGCGGCAGCGGCCCTCACAGGCCTGGCTCTTGCCAGAGCTCCAGCTGTTCGGCTTCAAACTTCTTCCTTTCTTTCACCTACACAGCCCGGCCCCTCGCCCCGCCTGACCCCGCGGGGCGCCGGGCACCCCCGGCCCCGTTTCCCCAACAATGGAGCAGCCCGGCGAGCACAACATGGCGGCGGCAGCGCCCGGCCCTTCCCGCACCGCTCCTCCCTTACCGACTTCTGTCCGTCTCGTTCTCCCACAAGCACAGACACACACACACGGGCCTTTAGGAACCGACCCCGCAGCTCCGCCGTCACGCTCCGACACACCCCCCCCCAGCAAAACTCAGTCCAAACCGCTCCGCCAAGTCCGCTGCCCCCCTATCTCCCACACAAAATGGCGGCCGCTTCTCTACGCCATATAACACCCCCATCCTCCTCCCCCCTTGCCCAGGCCACCCCGCTATAGCCAATAGGAGCGCGCTGCCTACTCCCTCCGCCAATGGGAGCCAAGCCCCGCCTGTTGCCGGGCGGGCCCGGGGCAGACTGGCCGCGGCGGGCGGGCGGGCGAGGCTGCCGTTTGAATCGCCTCAGCGCGGAGCAGCTCGGGAGCGAGGCGGCAGCAGCCTGAGGGCCCCGGGCCAGCGCCCCCCCTCTCCCCGTCGCTCGGGAGCTAGAGCAACAAAAGGTGAGGGGCCGCCTGGTGCTTTAGAGGTAAAATAACGAACAAAAATTCCCCTTCCATCGCTCCGGCTGGAAGAGGGTCTGAACAGCGCACAAAGAGCAAAGCCCAGCCCCGCAGACATCCCCTCAGCTTCCACATCGCCACAGGGAGCGGCTGGGGTGCCTCAGGCCCGCACCTCCATTTATTTAATCGATTTTTTCAAATGTAAGTAATTAAAAATAATTCAGAAATATTTTTAATGTCAAAACGTAGGGAAATGCGTGAAGGGAAAAAGCTTCCACAGGCTTGAACTGCTGTTTGAGTGAAGGGGTGCCAAAGCAGAGCCCCCGGCGCCGGCTGCTGTTTGTGTGGAGAGCCACATACTCTAAATTTTTCCTCAAGGTTCGTTTACACCGAAGCCCACGAGATTTAGCCTTTACCATGTACAGGCTGAATGAAAATTACATACGCATAAACCTGTACATTCGAGAGCTCCCTGCCCACCACGGAGGGGCCAGTCAAGCACTGTACACGGCATTAAGGACAAAACCACAAAAGAAAATAGAAAACAACTAACTCAGTTTAAACACCAGGACGGGGGAGGAAACACTTAAAAGCAATGCATGAACATTCAGAGCAGAATTACGCTTTCCTCCTTGATCTGTAAACCATTTTTAAAAAGAGCTGGGTTCTTACCGACCAGCAGCTAGTATTACAGGGCTTTGACCCATCATGGGGTCTTCAGGCAATAACAGGACAGCGATAAGTACTCCAAAGAAAAGCTGCATCTTTAAGAAGTTTGTATTTCATTATGCAGTGTTACTGAAAAAAAAATACATGATCTGTTTTAATGTACAAGATGTACTGACATAACCAAACCCAGACCTTTGTTCATGTTCCTTATTGTATGTTTCACAAACAAAGCTGAGATTAATTTGTTTTCCTCCCTTTGCTCTGTATTTCTTGGCACAGTGTTACAGCTAAGATCCTTTTAGGAGCTTTCATTTAGAAGGCAGCAGTATCTGCTGTAACCAAACACTTCAGCCTTGAAATTCCACTGATTATCTCAAACAGCTCTCCTATAATGCAAATCAGCAAACTTTTGCTTTGATTCTATCTTTAGTGTCTTTATGTCTGCTAAAAAATTGTCTCACCTCTGTGTGTAGATGTTTTTAAAGTCAGGACATGTCACTAAGATTTAGAAATAGCATTTTACTGGCTGCAAATGTGCTCTCTTGTCTGGGGAGCAGAACAGCCATGTACTTTTCAGTTGAGATCAAGGATGACACAAGGTCTGGCAGTTTTCCCTCGCTATCTTTTAGCTATTTCAAAAAACATCTTGTCTTTCAGAATTAGTTTTAGGGTCAGGCTGACACATTTAGCCAGAAGGGAGCAGGAAATGTCAGTGATAAAGCAATCCTGTACTTGTGCAGAAACTGTTCGACTGAAACACACCAGGAAGCCAGTTGAATACTACAGTAAATTGTGTCAGAGTTCAAGCAGGAATGCAAAGGGTACTTTTTAAGATCAAAAGAGCAGGCAGTCCAGAATATCCAAGACACCACAATGCCCAGCTTGCAAGTAAAGAAAAAGCTACCCATCCTTCACAGTTCAGTTGCTAAAACCTTGGGCAGGTTTCCTCTCCTGCAGTGGAAGAAAGAGATTCCCAGAGCTACAGTATCCCTAACACGTACAGAAGCTCTCAAATGCCTGCCATGTCCTGGAGACACAGTACAGACTCGGTCCCAGGGTTTGGTCTTGATCCCTTATCATCAGGTTCTGAGATGCCTTCAAGAGAAGCTACTTAACTCCCTCAAATAATGATTTTTAAAGCCCCTTTCTTTTCTTCAACGGCCTCAACACAAGACTTCTTGTTCCAAAGCCTATGGTGCTACATTCACCTCAGTAACTCATGGGCAGACTGACTAAGCTGCAACAAGATGAGAGCTGCCTCCAAGAGCAGCTCATGCCCGCCACTGATGCCATGCAGCCCTCCATCTGCTAAAGACAAGGTCCAAGAGGTAGTGACCTCAAACATGCTGCTTGAACAGGGCAGTACCTCTACGCCTGACTTTGCTGTGTGCTGCCACATGGCAACACAGACTCAGTGACCTCAGCTCCACTACACCTTTGTTATGTGCTCCTACAACCTATTATACGTGGTGGTTCTTCTATTGTGAAAGTGTCTGCTCAGTCTGGATTATTCTGCTTCCTTCAGGTAATCCCAGGCAGATTGCAGTAACTACCGACTTTCCTCATGTTCCCAGGGAGCCAGTTTCTTCAGTAGGATCTACATTGCTCAAATCCTCCTATCAGCCCTCCACCACTGCTGCCACAGTGACAACATCAAGGTTTTCCCTAGCCACTATTATTTTTCCCTCAGTATCTCCACTCCCTCTCACAGCAAATGTTAATACCAGCCCAGGGAAGCAGTTCCATCTGCGCTGGCATTGCAACAACTAGCAATTTGCACAGAAGCTCCAGTGAAGACAGCCCCCAGAGCTTCATTAGCCCCAAACAGAAATGCTTCCAGCTGTGATCGAGATGGATCTAACCATGCACATATTCACGCCAGAGCATTTCAGTGGAACTACCCACTGATGGATGCTGCAGGAAATAAGCAGCACAGATGAATCATTTGCCAAGTCAATAGCAAACCATTGCCCCTGTTTTATTCCACAGGTGACAAGCTTCCGGTGGTGTATGGTTTTTAGAGCCATACAAAGTAAACGCCTTGGGGTTACTAAGAGTCCCATGACATGCTTGAAACTAGTTGGACATTTCTGAGCCAAACATTAACCAAACAGGGTAACAATCTAAGTTTTCCTCATGTAGGAAATGTGCTGAGTTTGTATTTTTTTAGAAATCTACACAAAAGTATTAAGTATACAGTAACATTTAGAATATCATTTATTATTCTGTTTGGCAGAAGACCCCTGTTTCTCAATCAAATAAAGCTCAGGAAATCTATAGCAGTGATCTACAGGAACTAGGTGGATATTTAAATTTCTCCAAAGGAAATAGAGAAGTACAAGGCAAGCACCCCAGCAACACAATAAAACTATGTACTTTAATTTCTTAAAGCGCCTTATAAGTTTGTTGTTAAATAAAGAAGCAGGATATCTAAAGATAGTTGCTATATAAGCAGTAGATACAAATTAATCCAATGTCTACCAAGTCTCCTCTGCACTGCTGAAACTGGTTACACGCTCAGGAGTGTCTCCCAAGAACACACCTCCTTTGCATGATGGCAGCATGCAGATTTGTATATATACATATACACAGAACACAACAAACTCAGCACCAAGAGTGAAAACAGCATGGACAGACGCACAGCTCACTGAAGAGCTGTTACCCAAGCCCCGAGCCTTAGGGCGCAGGGGAGTTTAAAGGGCTTTTACTGAGGCAGCTTCATTGCAGCTGATGCTGGAACTTCGTAAATAAAAGCACATCCAGGGATGACTCCTAGTCACACGCTGTAGGTTTTTCTCAGCAGTTCTGTGTGCAAATCCACACCAGCACCGAGTCACAAAAGCCTGCAGTAACCTTCAGCCCATTTAAATCAATATGCCTGGTTCATATCCTAGCAGCAGGAAAAACATTTCCACCCTCAACACACCTCACTACACAGGAGCAAGCAGAGGTGGTTCTCCAGCAGGACAGCTTGCCCAGGACACAGGCACTGCCTTTCAGGGGCAGAGGGCAAATTGATAAGACAAGCCCTGCTTTGCTTCATGAGCTATGCTATACCGGACAGCATGTCTGGTTTTTTCCGAGTACTTCCTCTACGAGTGAGGTATAAAGTCACAATTAGCTCTCTGATTCATCCTTATCAACATGAGCAATGCCTCCACCCTCAGCCCCATCTGGGCCACTCAGTTTTCAACTTCAACCCCAACAAACACCAAAGAGAAATACAAGGCAAGCCACACTTTCTGCAAGTGCTGGTGACTAAGTGCCTCATCAACACTTCCTAACAGCAGCCCCAGGGATTGTTCTCTGCTGCTCTGGAGACAAAGACACTACTACTGAGCAAAACCAAGCTCATGAGCCCTTTTTCCCATTGCCTGCGCAGCTTTTTGTTGAGTTTTCCCACCAGCACGCTCAGCACCAGAGCTAGCAGCTCACCTAGACGCAGCCCCAGCCCATCCCACGCCCCAGTAAGATATGGTGCCTACCAGCCAGCTGCCTCCACAGCCAGAGCTAGTACCTGCACAAGGCCTGCAGGAAAGCATCCCTTCCAGGGTCACCTCCTCTACTTGCCAGTTCTGCTCAGCCTCACACACTTCGAAAGCTCTGGTACAGCTAATGACAGCAAAACAAGAAATACAAACTGCTGCTAAGACTGTTCTGAAGAGCTCAGCAAAAACCAACATCACTTCCTACCTACTTCCTTCCAGTTTATTTGTACCTAATTATGGTTCTGGCTTAAATACCGTAAAATCAGGTGCACGGAATGCAGGCAACTCCACCCAGCTGTGAGACAGGCCATTTAAAGCCCACCTGGCCAGCTCTTAAAGCTCTCTTTCAGTGATGGTGCTCCTTTAGTTCCCAGTAGTTATGAAGTACAGCAGACTGTACTTCTGCTCAGGGCTAGCAGGCAAAAAGACAAAAGCAGAACACAACCTTTGTGGGAACATGGAGCTGACTGTTAATCTCAGATGTTGACCCTGGGTACAGGGGTTTTTCCAAAGCAGGGCTATTAACAGTTGTGTTAGCTGCAGCTGATGCTAAGGGAAAAAAATCCAAGCTAGAGGGGAACAAATAGCACTTACATTAAAGTCAGCCTTTAATGGTTTTCTTTTATCTGGCAGGACAATTTTTGCTATAAAAGAGAGTCCAGAAATAAAATTACAAGTTTATAGTTATGCTGCAGTAGTAATGTTGTTTTTTTTCTTACAACACGCACTCCTTTGATGGAACAGCTCTCTTTCCAGATAGGGGAAACTTGGGTCTGTATTTCACAGGATCCTGCTAGGTGTGAAGCTGTGACAGAGCAGGGAATAGTATAAAGTATCTTTCTGGGGTTTACTGCTTTTTACAGTCTCATATTTGGTCTAGCAAAGGAAAATTTGACAGTTCATGGGAACTGAAATGCAAGCTGTTATTTTTAATAATATCTTTAATGTTAGACTGCTGATAACCTGCCTCTTTTGCTTATAGAATACTCTGTGATGCCTTTCATCTTTGTTTTGGTTTCCACACATGAGATCCAGAGAGGGGCTTTCAAAACCGCCCAGCCCTGAGCAACATCGAAAGGGTCAGATCGTTCCCCAGTCACAGCCGTGCCTGAGCACCCGGGTGCGCTGGGGAACCCCGTTTTCCTGGCCAGGGGCCAAGAGGAAGCGCTGGGTTCTCAATTCTACCGCTTTCCTAAGCACTCGCAGGCCGATGTCCCCATGAGTGCTGTACGCTCCCCTGGAGAGGGCAGCCGAGCCTTGCTGAACACAGGCGCACAGCTGAGCGCCAGCAGCTGCAGGGAAACTCCTGGGCCACAAATGGTAGAGGGGAAATACGTGAAGGAAAGATTTGGAGAGCAGCAGATGTAGCTGCTATTCAAAGCCATCAAGGAGCCACCGAATGGTGGGAACTGGGACCTAAGCAGGAGGGAAGGTTGAGCTCCTGCTTGGGAGAAGACAGGTGGACGGGGCTGCAGAAGGTCCCAGCCGCTCTGTAGGATGGCAGGGCAGGTTGTACCCGGGGCCTAAGGAGCACGGTCTTCCCTTTGCAGCCAGTGCAGCATATGCTCCCCACTACAGGTTGCATGGTCTTTACCCAATTATAACGTGGCTAATTCCTTTGGGATTTTGGGCCAGCTTGGCTCTACCCATTGACATGGAGCCTGGAGTAACAGGCAAACAGGTGCTCTGGTGTCACCCAGAAGCTGTCCCTGCTTTCCAGCAGCAACAGCACAACCTGCAAATAACCAGCTACAGGCTGCTGCTGCCAAGCTGAGGGGAAGTGGTTACCTGTGAGGAAGGATAGCTGAGAGCAGGTAGAGCAGAGACCTCAGCCTCTGCAGCTCTGGGTCCACCATGACCACAGGGGTGTGATTGTGTAATTTAAGACCTTAAGCCATTTCCTTCCTCTTCCACTTGCAGAAGGAAAATCACCTACTCTTCCAGCATTAGCAGAGCACCTTTGTGTACAAAGAAGTGGCTTGCCTACTTTCAGGAGCACAACGAGCAGGGGTTCTTGCTGCTAATGGGGCTGGCAAGCAGACGGCAGATTTCTGAGCTTGCCCTTAGACCTGCACACAGCTATGTATATCCAGATTTTTCCATGTCCAGCTTCTAGCTCTTTTCCTTCCCCTCCTCTTCCACTTCCCCAGAGAAATCAGGAAAAGACCCTGAACGTCTCGTACCTCAAACACCGCAGGTACATGGAGGGATCAGAGGAAATGAGCAAATTATTTCAGCAAGGTGGAGGGTTAGGGTGGTTGTGAGATGTGGTACTGGCAGTCAGAAGCAGAACACAAGACCCAGAGGGGAAGTTGGGAAGGGAAGGAAAGAAAACCTGACACACATTCACTGAAAGAATGCAAAAGAGAACAAGAAACCAGAAGAAGGATTTGCACTGATGGATTTTCAGCCCAGGGGAATAAACCAGAATGGTACAAGAAACCCAGCTGAAACCAAAAGTGATGTGAGAAGGAAGCAGTCACTGTCTGCAGCTGCACCAACTACCCTGAGAGCTGGAGGGATGAGAAGTCCCCAAGCATCCCCAGCCTACAACACGAGCGAGAGGAGGTGAGTGGTTTGTGTTTGCTAACTGATCCTGCAGCCAAGGATCCTTTTTCTTTCAGTAAAACACATCGTGCCTTTGAGTGCTGACACAAGTACCACAGTGCTGACATGCATGCAGGCAGTCTGGGGAGACCCCACTGCACGGGGAGTTCCACGCTGTTATTCATGATAAACTGCAATGCAATGTCTAGCTAAGGGTGGGAAAATTGCTTTTTAGGATTAATGCTTGCTTAAC
This sequence comes from Falco biarmicus, assembly GCF_023638135.1. Taxonomy (NCBI): domain Eukaryota; kingdom Metazoa; phylum Chordata; class Aves; order Falconiformes; family Falconidae; genus Falco; species Falco biarmicus. The sequence goes on from NC_079290.1 coordinate 116,278,991, forward strand.
AAGAACACGAAAGGTAAGTGTTTGAATAGCAGACTGCAGACTAACTCTTTACAGCTGATTTTAGGAAATATTAACATTGGATATATCAGAGGTATTACCAAATGTCTTGCAAAGATGAGTGTGATACTGAGTTTCTCAGGCTGAACGTTCTGCACGAGCCAGTGTTTATTATGACTGCGTGCGTGGTGCTTTTGGTGGAGTGAGAGAAGCTCTGTTTCGCCATGCTTTGTACCTGAATGGGCATTCACAGTGCTGCTTTGCACTCACCCCACCCTGTGCTTCAAACGCTGTGATCCCAAGCAGTCACACATGGACAAAAACAGGACTCTGAAAAGAAATAAAGCATATCATCTTCAGCATGCCACTTATGCCACACAGTTCTTGCATCAGGGAGGTAACTCCACTCGGCATTATTTAATATGGTCAGAGAGAAAACCCAGGATGAACAGTTGTTTCCAAAATAATGGGAAAACTTCTGCAACTAAAACAAGAAATCATATACAAACTAAAATATTTGTAAAGCAAAAGATATTTTGCTTTTTCAGCAAATGAAATGTCCAAGGATTAATGACAATTTTTGCATAAATCACTTTGTGTATTCATATTAGGTGATCACTTAAGACATTTTATTTTCTTGTAAAGGTGAAATCTCTCAGAAATTCTGGATATGAAATATTCAAGGCCACAGCACTTTCAGAGTGCTGGAGGCACATTGCACTGTCTGATTGCAGCAGGAAAATTTAATTTTACATTATCTAAGCAACCTGTATGTTAACTTATTAATCACAAGGATTCTGAGATGTCTCTGTAAATGCAGAAACCATCCCAAGTAATATCAGAAACGGTGCTGCTGCATGCAAGTCAGTGTAGGTCTGACAGCTGAAATCAATCAGCTGAAATCAATCACAGCAATCCACTGCAATGGAAAAGGACTTTTTTGCTTGTAGATTTAATTTCTACCAGTGCCAGTGGAGTTATTAGGCTGAAGTGAGTGGGTTCCCAAGCAGATTTAACGAGAGGAAGGTTTCTCTGCGGCTTCTGGGCAGACTTTGCAATCAGTGAGGATGTATCAGAAATATACTGCATTCCCAAACGTCTTACCTGCATTTTGTTCCTAACAGCTGGGCTTCTTGTTCGTTCAGTGTTGCCTCCATTTGCTGCCTCCTGGGGCTCTGCTATTGTTATTGGCGCTGTCTGGGGGGGGGTTCTCCATTGCAAGAGATGAGGTCTTCATTGCAAGAGATGAGGTTTCCATTGCTTTATTTTGGCAGAATATTCCCCACCCTGGGAGATCCTGCTGGCTGGAGACATTTTGCTGTGCTGGGAGGAGAGTTAAGCCTGTGCAGAGGCCCAGGAAATCCCCGCCTGGCTCCTGTGGCTTCCACAGGATCAGTTTTTCTGTGCCATAGCCCCTCCAGCTCTAAAGGAGGGTGAGAAGCTGCTTCATGCTTTCTTGCTGAGCTGAAATGTCAGCCCATCAGGCAGGGACTCTCTGGCCTTGTTGGGCTGGTTGTGGTGGAGATGCACAGCCATGCCCAGGGCTGTAATTCCCAGGGAGGTGGAGATGCTGCCCCTCAGAAGGGGGCTTCACCCTGGAAGTGGTACTTGCCCCATGGAGGATGCCACAGATCAGCTCTCCCCCGGGATCCAGATATGGGCTGGCTTGTTTCCCAGGAGCTGAAGCCTGCAGGAAGCAGGAGGCGTGAACAAACAAATGGTTGAATCCAGGAGCCCATCTGACAAGAGGAAAATGTCCCTTGGGCAGGAAAAAGCAGCCTTATGGCCAAAAGAAAAAAAAAGGGGGGGGCGGGGGACAGGCAGTGCAAGGAGAGGGGCTTTTCGCCCTGTTTTCACGCTTTTTGGCCCTGTTTTCATGCTCTGGAGCCTACGAAGAAATCTTGTGCTGGAGCAAAGCCCCATCCTTTCTCTCACAGACTCAGGAGCTGACAGGAAATTTTGGGGGCACTCAGTCAAAACTGCAAAGAGATTTGTCCTTGACATTCAGCCTGAGACACAACAGATACGGGAAAAGAAGGTCTGGGCTGGCTGACTGCTATGAGCCCAGCACAGTATTTCGAACCTGAGGGCTTATCTGAATCATGTCAGCTTAATGGAGAGAGCTGTACCAGAACAGTCAGTGCTGGAGTTATTTTGCCATTACAACCAAATTTTCTCCCCAAGAAACAAAACATGAGGGATAGTATTTTGCTGGCCTTCAGTCTCTTGCCTAGTGTTCAGGACACTGCCTAAGCTCCTAAGTATGTTTCTTAGACATTGTACAGCTGCAGATACTGAAATTTAAGATGGTCCTGGGAATACTGGCTGCAATTAACAGATGTCAAGGTGATACTGGAGTCTGCTTAATTAAGAGATGTCTTGGTTTGGATACTGGAGTTTTGGCTGAGGAGGTTCGGATACTCAAGGAGGCAGTTGCTGCCCTGGTGGCCCCTGGTGAGCCCTGAGATACATCCAAGTCCACCTGTCCATTAAATCCATCTCTCTCTGGAGGGAGAAAATGTTGTTAGATTTAATAACAGCAGTTAGTAATTACTGCTGCCCTTGTAGTGTTTCTGTGAAGAGCTGCAGGAAACAAGAGCACTGAGATTAAAGTGCAACACCTCCGGCCCTGCGTGATTACCCCACGCCAGAGCCTGATGTAAGAGGAGAGAGGATTGCTGCAATGCTGAGCCACATTGCAGCCCAAAGTCCAGGACTCCTCCAGTGTGATATGCCACGAAATCCGAATCAGGGTTGAACTGCTCTGGCCATGATATGCACCAAATGCCTAATGGGCAGGCAGGAGCAAAGCGTGGGGCTCAGGCTCTTCTCCATGACCTCCTGGGCCACACCTCAAGTACTCAGGTGTGTTTTGCAACTACTGCAAAACACCAAAATAATGATAAGTGTCAGGGGCTGTGGGAATCGGTGAGGAAAGAAGTAACAAAGACAAATATAAAACACGTGCCACTGCTAAGGTGTTGCAGACAGAGGCTTCTAGCATGTTGGTCACTGCTGGCTATTGTTCCCTCTAAAAACAGCCATTGCTTTTGCTGAATTTCAAAAAACAGAGAAACTGCAGATGGTCGGCTACATGTGCCTGGAGCCCAGCAGTGCAGCAGCTCAGCCCCTGCACTGCCTGGGCACTTGCTCTGCTCCCCAGGTAGCTGTAGCTGTCACGCGTCCTGTCTGCTGTGGCTTGCACGCTTTGGACATTTCCTCTTTCAAAAGAGACCTGAGGGGAGGGAGGGACGGTGACTTGTTTGTTTTGGGGAAAAGGGAAGGCTGTCAGCTGAGTGATTTCCTCAAGCAGTGGGAATTCATGGTCCCATTGCCTGGATGTGGGATCCTGGATACTTGACGCCAGGTGGATGCTTTTGGGAAGGGGAGTCCTGTCCCATGGGCTTGTGCAGCAGGGCAGTACAACCTGTCAGCACATGGCAGCAGGGACACAGCATCCCTTGGCTAATAAGGCAGCTTTAGTGTATCCGACAACCACCCCTTCATCTGCTCTCTGTAATCTGGTCCAAGATGACCTTGTTCCCACTGTTACATGAGGCAACACAACGCAACTGAGCCCTCAGTGAAAGTACATTTGGTTTAAAGCACGGATGCAATCAAGAGCCAGAATGAGAGAATAATAACATCTGAAGGACAAGCTCATCAGGGTAATGAAGATGAAGGGATTTAAATGCATTAAGCTGCAGAAGCGTAAAGGAAAAACACAACTTTGCTGCCACAGAGTGCACCAAGCAGTTCAACATCTGCCTAGGGAAAATAAAGTACTTCCCTCTATCACATCTCTGCTGAAGCTAAAAGTATTGATAGAATTGACCCAATCCTGAGCATGGACCAGGGCTCTTAGATTCAGGTGGTCTAACTCCTGTATGTCTGCATTTTTATGTCCAATTGTCCAACCTGCACTCTAATATTGATGTTAAACACAATTTTTAATCACTCTGACCATGGGACTGACTGATTCATAACACAGGGATTATGTGAGGAGAAACGCAACTTTGATGAGGCTGAGCTTTACAAAACTGCATCAGGCAAGCTTAAATATAACAGTCTTGTCATTTTATGTGTTCAAACAGCTTTGGTGAAGAGTAAATGCTTCAAAGTGCACTTTGTGCTCCCAGATGAACTGCACCGAGTCCCTGGCAATGCAATATCCCTCGTCCTCCATCCTAGCCATCTCCTGGGGCAGCCTCACTCGGACAGGCTGTTCTCCAGGGCCTGTTTCCAGCCACGGCACAGTGTCACCATCCACAGTCCCTTCCATCGCTGCTAGCCCTGAGCAGTGCATCTTGGAGGATTGGTAAGAGCTGGCCCAGGACTCGTACAATTCTCAGCGTTGCTGCTTCCCTCTTGTGGTGAGGAAACAGCCCAAGAGAGACGTGGTAGGGACTACGGATGTGGTACCCATAGGCTGTGACAAACAGGTCTCAGCTAAGTCACCGGTGGGACAAAGCCTGGATCTCTGCTGGGAAAGGGTGGAATCTGGCTCCAGCATTTGGGCTGTGGACCTGAAAGTAGGTCTCCCGGGGCTATTTGCCTTTCACTAGCCTCCCTCTAAAGGGAGGCGTGTGTCTGAGTGGGTTCAATTTATTCCTTGTGCTCCTCTAAGTCCTATTCACCGTGGTCTTTTTCAGAGCATCTGAAGAAGCACAGAAGGAAGCAGAAAGGCCCTCTGCAAGCTCCTAGCTCCCGTTAATTACAATGGATATTTGTAAGAGTCACGAAAACACCTCCAAATGCAGTGTGAACACTATGGAGTGCTTCATGGTCCTCAGCACACAAGCGCAGAAGATAAGCATTGCCACGCTGTGTGGCCTCTTTGGGACACTGTGCATTTCTGAGAACTCTCTGGTGCTGTACTTGATCTTCTCCTCCCCCGGGACCAGAAGAAAGCCTTCCTACCTCTTTATCAGCAGCCTGGCCTTGGCTGACATCCTGGCCAGCATCATCTTCGTCTGCAGTTTTGTTAACTTCCATGTCTTTAATGAAACTGATTTCTCTAAAGAAATGTTCCTGCTGCAGCTGGGAGGGGTGAACACATCCTTCTCTGCCTCCCTGAGCAGCTTGTTGCTGACAGCCCTGGACCGTTACATCTGCATTACCCGGCCCTCCGAATACAAGCTCCTCATGACCAGGAAGAGAGCGTGGATAGCCCTGGGGGTGCTCTGGGTGACATGTGCAGCCATTGCTTCCCTGCCTCTCCTGGGCTGGAACTGCTGCACACTCAATTCAACCTGCTCCAAGCTGTTCCCGTTTGTGGATGACAACTATCTGTCGAGCTGGATCTGCTTCATCATGGTCCTGCTGGGGTGCATCATCTACGCCTACGCACATGTGCTATGGAGGGCTCGCCAGCATGTAGCCTACATGGAGAAGCACCAAGCGCAGGCAGGAAAGCAAAACACCAGGATGAGGATGGATGTCATGCTGGCCAGGACCCTTGTCATAGTGCTGACTGTCCTCGTGCTGTGCTGGTCTCCAGTCCTTGTTCTCATGATCTACAGCATCTTCGCCAGTCTGAGCAATCACCTGCGCAAAGTGTTTGCGTTCTGCAGCACCCTCTGCCTGCTCAATTCCATGGTGAACCCCATTATTTATGCCCTGCGGAGCAAGGAGCTATATTCCTCCCTGAGGAGAGTCTTTTCTCAGTTCAGGAGGCAGTTGAAGGCCTCTGAGGAAAGCCCAGAAGCAGAGAGCACCCACAAGTCCTCCGTGATAGAGACTGTCTGTGAGGACACACATGTAACGTAGGGAGGCAGCCCTGGAAAGCCTGCACTCAGGCTGGCAGAAACTGTCTGGATTACTTTTCTTTTTCTTTTCTCTTCATGTGGAGATCCTGGGAGATGAGAGATCTGATGCCTGTCATGGAGCCAGTTCCTGCTGATGTTATTCTTAGACACTGGGACATAAAGTGTGCAGACTTACACAGGCGGCTGGTCCCCAAGTTGCAGAGATACTGGTGCCATGTCAGTGTGCCAGCCATGAGGCAGCGGAAAACACCATACCCCAGAACAGCAAATCCTAATATTTTATGACAACTCCTCCTGCCTGGCCTCCCACCTGTCCACAAGTAACCTCCTAATCCGTTTTTCTTACATTCAGTGGTGTTTTCCTTACACTCCACACAATATAGCTAACCTCAAGTAAAACACTCCACAGACCTTCAGGTTCTCTAGAAATCCCCAGGTATCACATAACTCTCTCTAAACCCCTTAATCAGGCACGGGCATAATTGTGCAAGCACCGTCAGCAAAGTGCTAATAGCACATCGGTACATAGCAGAGGTACATCTATTTATACCACACTTGAATGCCATCCCAGGGTGTTATGTATTAGCAGCACAGTGACAAAAGGTCTTCAGGTCCTGGCAAAGGTGGCAGAGAACAACATCAAATCGTGACAAGCTCCCGCTGGCAGTGAATGCCTTGCTGCATCATGCAGGAGCAGGACCGGCAGCAGCAGGAGGCACCTCAGCCTTTGCTGGGAAACGTGCACATGGTTTCTCTGGATTTGCTTGCAGATGGTCCTGGTTAATTGCGTCTCACGACACTTAGAATTGTGTTCATTTTAGTGGTTAATTCTTTATGGAAAAGTGAAATGGTCTCACTCTCGTTTATGGACTCTGCCATAGTTTAGGATTCCGAGGCGGACAGGAACCTGCATGAAGCATGGGGTTTTTTTCCGCAAATTTACAGAAAGCTAACCTGTGCCACACAAGCATTTGTTGGATGTTATTGTGATTAAACAAAGCCATTTTTTAGCCTTTTCTTCCATTAACCACTGGGGCACAAACTCCTTCAGGCAATAAGCTTAAGTCCAAGCTGGGCAGATGCTCCGAGCATGAGGAACTCAATAGACTTTTTTGCAAATTGCACAAAAGCAGCGCCTTTAGCTGCAAAACCTGCAAGGAGAGCAGAACGGGACAGGGCCCCTCACCGGCATCTGGGTGAGCAGCAGGGCTCCGGAGCGGATGAGCCTGGCCCAGGGCATGGCCACGAGGCCCTTGGACTCTGCCCTGTTTCCCCAGGGAATGCATCTGACCCTTACATGCCTGTAGAGGCAACTACAACAATAATGGAGGTTTTTAATGGAATTTAATGCATGAAAAGAATGAACAGTAGAGACCTGGGAAGTAGCAAGACCTGTCATCTCCTCAGCACTCTGGGCATGACCCCTCAGGGATCTCCCGCACTGCTCAGGGACCCCCCCCCCCCAGTCCCTCAAGGATCACCAGACTTGGCCCTTCCATCATCACAGGCCCCCTGCATCCTCTTGGGGACCCTGGCACAGCCCCCCCATCCTCTCCAGACCTTTCTATCCCCTCAGGGACCCCCAGACATGGCTCCCCCATCTGGTTGGTGATCAGGGACACCCATCCCCGCACAGATCCCCAGAGGTAACTCCCCCATCCCCTCAGGGACCCCTGGGCATGGCCCTCATCCCCTCAAGGACCCCTAGACCCACCCCTCATCCCCTCAGGGACCCCCCGTCCCCTCAGGGACCCCAGACCCACCCCTCATCCCCTCCGGGACCCTCCATCCCCTCAGGGAGCCCCAGACCCATCCCTCACCCTCTCAGGGGCCCTCCATCACCTCAGGGACTCCAGACGTACCCCTCATCCCCTCAGGGACCCTCTGTCCCCTCAGGGACCCCCAGACCCACCCCTCATCCCCTCGGGGACCCTCTGCTCCCTCAGGGACCCCCAGACCCACCCCTCAGCCCCTCAGAGACCGTCAGACCTGGCTGCACAGGAGGGCCAGAGGGTTTCCATGGAGGCTGCTCTGCCATGGGGCTGACCCCAAGGGCTCTCTGCTGGGATGAACACCGAGGCTCAGACCACAGAAAGAGGCACACAGGCGGCCTTAGCTGGGCAGGGCCGGGCTGGCAGGGAGGGAAGGGGGGAGGAAGAGGGACGCCAGCCCCGCTGCTAGGCGGACCGCAGCCTCGAACCGGGTTCTCCCGGCAGCCATGGCGGCGCCTCGCAGCGGCCTCGGTAGCCATGGCGGCGGCCGTGTGACGTCAGGCGGCAGCATGGCGCCGGGCGGGCTGCTGTGGCTGGCGGCGGCGCTGGGGCCGGCGGCGGCCGCGCCGCGCTACCGCCCGGACTGGGCCAGCCTGGACGCGAGGCCGCTGCCGGCCTGGTTCGACCAGGCCAAGGTGGGGGTGTTTGTGCACTGGGGGGTGTTCTCCGTCCCGGCCTGGGGCTCCGAGTGGTTCTGGTGGCACTGGCAGGGCGAGCACCGCGCAGACTACGAGGGCTTCGTGCGGCGCCGGTACCCGCCCGACACCACCTACGCGGACTTCGCGCCTCACTTCACTGCCCACGACTTCCAGCCCCGTGAGTGGGCCCAGCTCTTCCAGCGGGCTGGTGCCAGGTGCTGGCTGGGGTGGTTGGGGTCCCCGAGGGGATGAGGGGTGGGTCTGGGGTCCCTGAGGGCATGGAGGGTCCCTGATGGGATGAGGGATGGGTCTGGGGTCCCTGAGGGCATGGAGGGTCCCTGAGGGGATGGAGGGTCCCTGAGGGGATGAGAGATGGGTCTGGGGCCCTGAGGGGATGAGGGATGGGGCTGAGGTCCCTGAGGGGACGGAGGGTCCCTGAGGGGATGAGGGGTGGGTCTGGGGTCCCTGAGGGGACGGGGGGTCCCTGAGGGGATGAGGGCCATGCCCAGGGGTCCCTGAGGGGATGGGGGAGTTACCTCTGGGGATCTGTGCGGGGATGGGTGTCCCTGATCACCAACCAGATGGGGGAGCCATGTCTGGGGGTCCCTGAGGGGATAGAAAGGTCTGGAGAGGATGGGGGGGCTGTGCCAGGGTTCCCAAGAGGATGCAGGGGGCCTGTGATGATGGAAGGGCCAAGTCTGGTGATCCTTGAGGGACTGGGGGGGGGTCCCTGAGCAGTGCGGGAGATCCCTGAGGGGTCATGCCCAGAGTGCTGAGGAGATGACAGGTCTTGCTACTTCCCAGGTCTCTACTGTTCATTCTTTTCATGCATTAAATTCCATTAAAAACCTCCATTATTATTGTAGTTGCCTCTAAATTTAAAGGGTAATGAGAGAGGGCTCCTCACAGCATGGTTATTCAGTCCCTTGCTTTTTGGTGACTGGGTTTGCCAGTGAGGCTGGGGAGTATCTTAGGCAGTTCCGTTGTCATCCTGACAGAGTACTTTTTTTCCCCTCAGGTATGTGGTACTGACCACAAAGCATCATGAAGGCTTTACCAACTGGGGGTCACCTGTGTCCTGGAACTGGAATTCTCTGGATACTGGGCCCCACCGAGATCTTGTAGGGGAGCTGGGACAAGCCCTCAAGGAGAGGTATGTTGCTGCCAAACAGTGCTGTCCCTTTCACCTGTGTGCACTGAATTCTTCTGGCTGTTCTTGACAAACAGTGGAAAACGATAAGTTTAATGTGAAAAAAGTAGTGCTTGCAAAGTCATGAAATCTTGTGTGCAGTAATAATGCCAATAATCTAATCTGCCACTGGTTCTTATTCCCTACTGCCAGCCTAACTCTCCTCTGTGTTTTCTGTCTTTCAGCAACATATGCTATGGCCTGTATCACTCTCTGTTAGAGTGGTTCAATCCACTCTATCTAGCTGACAAAGAAAGTGGCTTCAAGACCCAGAACTTTGTTTTAAAGAAGACCATGCCAGAACTTTACGATCTTGTCTTAAAGTAAGAGCTGCAACCAGTTAGGAACCAAGAACATTTCCTGCTTTTACTACTGTAGAGAAAGATGCAACATGGATGCAGGGAAGAGAGGTGACATGTTACTTTTCGCCAAGGCAAATCTTTTTACTTACGGGTAATGATCTGCAGTAATTAGAAAAGTCATTCACATTTGTCCTGTAGGCAGTCTAATTTTTAGAACAAGGTAGGGACAAATTTTCCATGCAGGAGCAATTCCCTTTAATACTGCCTTTGTGCAGGGTGGCTTTGAAAGTGGAGCAAGCTGCTTAGTATTTAGTACGAGTGAAGAGCAATCTCACTGTGAATTTACATCCTTTCCTTGCTTCCCCTTCTTGACAAAAACATGAGGCTTGGACACACATGGCTGTTGTCCCAGGTCAAGAACGTGTCTCCTAATTGCCTTTGAGATGCAGACTTCTGGGTTTCGGAATAATTGCATCCTCTCTTGAGCTGTGATCAACACGTTTTCTTTGCTGCTGCAAGAACCTCACTTAAAACTTTGTCTGAGGCAGAAAGTGATAGCGTAAACCTCCTGGCAGTGTCAGGCAATACAAAGAGGAAGTGAAGCTAGACTCCAGAAACAAGAAACACAGTGCTTCCTTCCAGTGGTAAGGAGAAAATATGCCATTTTGAAATAACATTAATCTCTTTGTTAGATATAAACCAGATTTGATTTGGTCGGATGGAGACTGGGAAGCTCCGGAGTCCTACTGGAATTCTACCTCTTTCCTTGCCTGGCTTTATAACGATAGTCCTGTCAAGGTATTGCTTTCAGCTATTCCTCATCGCCACCAGCATTTTATGGGTATGGAAGCTGTGGCAGCAGTGAGATACGAATGTGATCAAATCAGAAACCTGCTTGACAGATGCCGAATGTATTTTACTCTTTCACAAAAAATAAGCAGCCTACACTGTGCTCCTATGCGAAGACTTGTGAGAGGCTCAGAGGCCAGGAACCTTGTTGCCTCAACTTGTACCTGAGTGAACAGAGAGAGGTTCTCCCAGAGAGGGATTCAGCCTTCTCTGGAGGATCCTCTCTCTCTTTCCGTTGATTACATAGAGGGTTTCAGGTGCTTACCTCCTAACTTAGATGCCTTTGCTAATTTACAAGGGATGAATGCAAGCTGAAAAGTCCAAGACAAAACATTCTCCGTACTGAGCTGAGTTTCTTTTTCCAGGACATTGTTGTTGTTAATGATCGTTGGTGTAATAACTGCTCTTGCCATCATGGAGGCTACTACAATTGCGCTGACAAATACCAGCCCAGGACCCTGCTAGCTCACAAGTGGGAGATGTGCTCCTCCATTGACAAGCTTTCCTGGGGCTATCGAAGCAACATGAACGTTGCTGAGTTAATGGATGAAGCAAGTATCATTGAGGTAAGAAATCTGAAATTAAAATAACAGGTGTGGGGGAATTACTGAGAATTAGGGGTTTCCTTCATCCTTCTACTTGCCAAAGGAGCTGTCGTGTGTTTCGTACAGTCAGGCTGGAGTTAAAGGAGCAGTCGATGAGGACAAAGCCCTCCTCAGGTTTCTTCGTTGTCAGAAGAGGAGATAATTCAACTTGTTACCTTGGTTTATCTGTCACAGGAGCTAGTGCAGACTGTGAGTTTTGGAGGCAACTACCTTCTCAATGTGGGGCCTACAAAAGAAGGAGTGATCGTTCCCATCTTCCAAGAAAGACTTCTGGCCCTTGGGAGGTGGCTGGACACTAATGGGGAGGCAATTTATGAATCAAAGCCATGGAGAGTACAGATGGAGAACAGCACAGACACGGTCTGGTAAGGACTCTGTTGCTCAGTACCACCTGGGCTGAGACTTTCAGAGCTAACATTTCTTTCTTATTTATTCTTAAATTTGCTGCACTCTGAAGTGTTGCCATCAGGTGCAGATGGTGTTTAGGTAGTATCCTGCAACTGGAGTGCTCGGTTACTGCCCCAGGGGGTTATCTAAGGAATGCCTTGCTTGAAAGAAGAGAATAAAAATTAGGGCTTCATTTGTCTTGCTTGACTTGGAAGAGCACCAACTCTTCCATTAAAAAAATTTCCGTGCTGCTGCTGTCAGGACTATTTAAATTGCACAAATGTAGTTTATCTAAACACATACAGTTTGTAAATGTAGCGATATTTGGTTTTAAGCTGTTATATAATAGTACTAATCACTGTTACCCAACTGTTACTGTCTGAGGAGGGCATAGCGAGTCAAGAGCCACAAACTGCTACAAAACGGAGTTATTTTCTTTTCCTCAAGCATGCCCAAGTGTGTTCAGTCTAGAAGTGCAGAGCAATGCTCAGGATAAGGCAGCGTATCCGCTCTGTTGGCCACAAGCTGAGGCAAGAACAGATCGGCAAATGGCACTTACTTTTAGGAAGCATGCATGGACTTTGTTTGGGTTTCATCAGCCAGCTCTGACTGGCTGAGCGGTGGGTCCAAAGTGACAGATTTTGGAATGAGGGTAAAGTAGGTAACCCTGTGAGGTGACAGTAGGCAAGCTGGTGTTATGTCGTCTGAAAGGGTCAAGCTTATGTCTGGTTCTCTCTGGTATGGGGCTCTTCACCTTGCTGAACTTTTGCTCTCTTAGGTACACTTCTAAGGGACCAGTTGTCTATGCCATCTTTCTGATCTGGCCTCAGGACAATGTTTTGGAGCTGTCCTCGCCTGTTCCATCCCCAGCCACACAAGTAAGGAACTTGGAAAAAAACCATAATGCACTCTGAGAGCCCATTTTGGGCACATGTGGGCTGGGAAGGTCCAGCCTGACTTCACGTGGAAACTGGGGAGAGTGTGGAAGTTTTCATCCTGTACTTCTCGTTCTGGGGCGCTCTGGCCTCCCTCCAGATCCTTGCAGCCTCCCAGGTTATTCTCCAAGCTTTAGCTCACTGTTAACACAGAACATTGGGTAGGACTTGCCAGGACAGACTCACAGTCTGACGTAGAGACACTTCTCCCCTGGAGTTTTTGATCTTGGTGACACAGGGGGGTGAAGTAAATAACAAGCCTGACACATAGAAGGGATCACTGGCATTGCATCTCAAATTCAAATCAGGTACACTGACCCACTAATTGTAAATGTCATTGTGACGCAAATGCTGGAGTGCCCTTTGCTCTAAACAAACAGAGGTAAAGTCTTCTCTGTAAAAAAACCAAAAACAAACAACAAACTACAGTCAAATGTTTGACCCCAAAACATCCCGCATGTGCACTGAGTGATGGGTGGAAATGTGTGGGACTGCTTTGAATGCGTGGGAAATGCTGTATGGGGACTGCAGATGTGTTTTGGGTGTTCAAATGGGAAATACTCATGTAAGCTGCAACTGAGCATTTCCCCTGGCCTCCTCTGCAGGTGACGATGTTGGGTTTTGCAGGGACTCTGAAGTGGCAGAAGTCCTCAGGTAAAGGACTGCTCATAACTTTGCCCTACATGCTTCCATCTCCTCTGCCCCCTCAGTCTGGCTGGACTGTCAAGCTTGAGGGTGTGAAGTAACAGCCGCGGGATAAAAGCAGCAATCTCCCTCTGCCTTTCTTTTAAATTGAATCTAAGAGGATTTTTCATTTATTGTTGAATAAATGTTTTTCTCTTAAGAGAATCTTCTGATCCCTGTTGCCTGTAGAGCAATCTGTGTATCAGTGGATCTTGTTTGACAGCAAAGCACTGACCTCTCCACTCAGCAGTGGGAAGTAGGGACATCCTTTGCAGTGTTCTGCTGGGATGTGACAGCCCATGAGCCAAACATCTACACTTGGAACAGGAAGGTTTTTTGATGTAAAGCTTGGCTTCATGGTGGATATTGCAGCTTCACTGCTGTGATTATTGGTGGTGACCTCATTGTTGGTGGGAGACTGAACAGGGTTGGGATGGGGCAGTGAAGAGGACCTACTTTGGGGTGTCAGGCCAGGCCACGTGGCACCTAGGTGCTAGTGTATGAAGCTGCCAGGAGGATGCGTGGCTGCCAAGGAGGAGATGCCGACGTTAATGGTGAGAGGATTTGGACTGTTAGAGCAGCTCACAGGATACGGAGTGGCAGGAGCTGTGTCCATGTTCACACACATGTTGCCATTGCTGGTGAGCTAAGCTAGGCACCGCAGCGGGGGCCGCACCTCCCAGGAGGAGCAGGCCCTGCCACTTCCCTGGCTTAATTACATTTATTCTGATAGCCAAGGTGATACTCTTGCATGTGGAATCACAAAGCCTTGGATGCAATGGGCATGTTCTACTGAAGACCAACCAAAGTGCCATCGTGGGTTCCTGCCTATGATGTACTTGCATAAAAACAAGTCCTTGATAAGAAGCGTTGTATTACTTTGGTATTGATTGATAACAGTTACGATCACATGCTTCCTTGGCGAGTAAAGTAATGGAAGCTTGTTGTTTGAAGAGGTCTAGAAGAAATCAGCTATATAAAATCATAATGTAATGCACATCCATTAACAAACTTTTATTTATATTCTGATGCAGACTGCTATAAGCAGAAGAGGTTATGTTTTTACATGAGTTTAGCTATAAGCAGAAGAGTTTTATGTTTTTACGGGAGTTTAACAGAGAAGCCACCATTGTGAGTTGAACCTCCGACTCCACTGTTGCAGCGAATGTCCTGAGCTGATGCTGAACTTCCCTAAAAAGGCTTGAACAATATGTACTGTAACGATGAAACTCCTCATAATGGCGTGTGTGTCTGAGGCACTGTTGTTGTGAAGGCCCCACAACATTGCAGACAAGCTTGATTTTGTTCCTGTACAACGAGCAAGTTTGCCAGCCAGCTTAGCGTTCAGCATGAGCGAAGATCCAGGGCTGGGACATGTGCTGAGCCGGTGCTGTAGGAGCTGTTACTCAATTGACAAATAATGATTTTGTCCCAATGAATCTGCGTGGACTTTGGAGAACTGGAGCGGCTTACTCACAGGAGCATCACCCCTGTGCTTGGTGACGATGCCATTACGACACGGAGAGGGGGGAGGAAGGGACAACAGAGCGATGGCCTTTTTGCCTCCCGGCCGCATCACGCCGGTGAGCTCTGGTGCGGGCAGAGGGCCCGTCCAAACCAAACACGCCGTGTTTGCTCAGCAGCCCGCGCCAGCACAAATCCCCCGGTATAAGTGAGCGGGGCGCCCAGGGCCGCGCAGAGCCGGCGCCGGGGGGGGAAGATGCCGCAGTGCGCCACCGCAGCGCTGCCGCGGGACGGCTCGCGGGGACAGGTACGAGCTGCGGCCCTGCCGCTCCCCGCCGGGCACCGAAGGGACGGAGGCCCCGGCCCGCAGCGGGGCTCCCGGCTCCACGTGGGGAGCGCGGCGGTCATGTGACCGACGAGCCACGCCCCCTCCGAGTCACGTGGGGCGGGCGGAGCGGACATGGCGGCGCGGCGGCTGCTGCCGCGCTGGGCCGGCTCGCTGCGGCCGGTGAGCGGGGCTGGGCCGGGGGGCGCGGGGCCGGCCGGGGGGCGCGGGGCCGGGCTGACGCTGTCCCTCTGCCCCCCAGGTCAGCGCCGCGGCAGCGGCCGGAGCCTTCCCGAGGCGTGTGAAGGTGGTGGAGGTGGGGCCGCGCGACGGGCTGCAGAACGAGAAGGTACGGGCGGGCCGGGGCACCCCGCAGCCCCCCGGCTTCCCTGACCCCCGGTGTCCCACCCGCACCGCTGCGTGCTTTGCAAAAATACCGCTTTTTGATGCTGGAAGCTGAGGGGTTTTGCGGGGGGGCGGGAAGTTTATTGTGGAAGTAAGAACTTAAGGTCGTTTTTCATCTTCTTCTTCTTAGAATATTGTGCCCACACCGGTGAAAATCAATTTAATCAACATGCTGGCAGAGACGGGGCTTCAGGTTATAGAGGCTACCAGCTTTGTTTCCCCCAAGTGGGTTCCTCAGGTTAGTGTTCAGATGGGATCTGCAGCTGGATGTTGTAAAAACGGCTAATTGTAGATGGCAATCCATGGAAAAAGGTGCTGCTTGCTCCAAAATCCTTGTTACTGTGGCTCAGAACTGGACAAGAAACAGCAAAGACTGCAGTGTCCCAGACCTTCCCTTTGGACCCTGGGAAAGAGCAAATGTATGCTGAAATATAAACAGCTGCTTGTGTGCATGGTGGCGCCGCGTGACTGAACTATGATCCTTCACAGGTTGCACTGCTGTTTGCTTTTCAAGGGCCCATTTCTCTTATTCCTGAATATTTATGTTCCCGTTTTTACAAGACATTTTTTAAAAATGCTTTGTAATTTGCAGAAGTGGACATTGTCATGCTTAGGAACCTTTCCTGGTTTACTTTGCAGATGGCTGACCATACTGAAGTCATGCAAGGGATTAATAAGTTGCCTGGTATTAGTTATCCTGTGCTGACCCCCAATCTGAAAGGATTTCAGGCAGCGGTAAGAGATGGCAGCACCTAAATTGTTCTTTACAAGGGATCATTTTACTGGGAAGATAGAAACCTGTTGTTTATAATAGAAAAATCTTGATAAGTTTTCTACTATTAAAAAAAAAGTAACTCTTTTAATTGACAGTGATGCTTTCAGTCTTATCTGTCTGTCCTACAGCTCTCCTGACTACATCCAGCAGATGTAGCTTTACTGCTGCATCTGTAACTTTGCACTTCTTTTGAAGACAGACTTGGATGTGTCATCACATTTTTGCTGTAGAACGAAATGAGGAAAGGATTGGGCTATTTGGGGAAGAACTGGGGAAAAATTTTCTTTATAAAATGAGAGAACTGTAGTCATGGTTGTGCTTGTCATTCCCCTTGCAAGAGAAATCGCCTCACTTTAATTTATGCTTTCTATTGGCAGGTGGCAGCAGGCGCCAAAGAAGTGTCGATCTTTGGAGCAGCATCTGAGCTCTTCACTAAGAAGAACATAAACTGTTCCATAGAGGAGAGTTTGGAGAGGTTCGATGAAGTGATGACCGCAGCGAAAGCAGCCAGCATTCCTGTCCGGGGGTAAGAAGTTCCTGCTGCGAACTTTCCGCCAAGCAGGTTGTGTGGGCAAATGTGACCGCTTGAGTTTCTCTTTGGAGTCCAGCCTGTGCAACACTGAGGAGTGGGATTTCTTTTCAACTTTACCTTTTTTTTTGGAGGGTGTGTCTTTATCTGGATGGGTGCAAGCAAGCGTGAGCTCAATGCGCTGAGAAGCATTAATTTGGAAACACCACCGCTAACGTGGTTTCACGCGCTGGCTTGGTGCAAAGCCTGTGCCACTCGTGGCAGTTTACACTCTTCCAGATGGGTTCACCCTCCATGTAATTATTCTGTCTTCAGCTTTACCAAAGGATCCAAACTGATCTTAGCTTCTTGGCAGACATTCCTCATGGAAGTGTGTAGATTCACAAACCCAGCAGGCCTTTGTACCCTTGTCTTGGCAAATTTTTCATGTCCTTGGAAAAAGTAATTGTTGAATAGTTAATTATGTAAGCTTTGTCCACTGGACTGATTTTTAGAATAGGAAATTAATTCTTCCATTGTATAGAGCATGTGAGATGTAGCACAACTCCTGACTAATTTGCCCAGTATAATCTCAGTTTAGTTCTCTAGCTAAAAGAACATATTTTATTTTAACTATAGGTACGTTTCCTGTGTCCTTGGATGTCCCTATGAAGGGAAGATTTCCGCAGCTAAAGTTGCGGAGGTGAGTTCATTGTAAAAACAACCAGAATTTCTCAGAGGTTTCTAACTTGCTTTTCTGGATATGAATTGGGCACTGGGAACTGGAGGATGTGTCAAACTATTGAACCGAAGACTGAGGGAAGACTGGGGAAGCTTAGAGCTAGCTGCCACTACACAGAGGGAAGACTGAGTCTAGCTGAAATGGACAGAAATTCAGGGGACCTGGCGATTTTTGATCCCAGAGAAATCTCCTGGCTGCTGTACCCATGGCTGTTGTGCTCCAGGCAAACACACACCGCTTCTGTGTCCAGCTCTGGGGAAGGGAATGACCAAGCTGCCTTTGCAGTAAGCATCTTGGCTTTTGGACAGGTCTCAAAGAAGATGTACTCGATGGGATGCTATGAGATTTCCCTCGGTGACACCATTGGCATTGGGACCCCAGGGAGCATGAAGGAGATGCTGACAGCTGTGATGAAAGAGGTGCCAGTTGGGGCTCTTGCCGTTCACTGCCATGATACCTACGGGCAAGCTCTTGCCAACATCTTGGTAGCGCTTCAGGTAGGATCTTTGCTTTGAAGTATAGCATCGTTCCTTGGGGTCTTCTTGTGCTTGCTTGTGGATTTAAGGCACAGGACTGTGGTTTGACCTTTAAGAGGAGCGTGCTGATAGTGGTTTTGTTTGCAGATGGGTGTGAGCGTGGTTGATGCTTCCGTCGCTGGCCTTGGAGGCTGCCCCTATGCCCAGGGAGCATCAGGAAACGTTGCTACGGAGGACTTGGTGTACATGCTGAACGGCCTGGGGATCCACACGGTAAGTGCGAGCAGCCTTTGCCTGTGGCAGCCGAGCCTCTCGCACAATGGCTCTGTCTGGGCTTCAGCAGGGGTTCAGAATTTGGCCCAGGGAGCCCCAGCATAGTGGGTACAGCTGGGGGATCGCTCTGGCTGTGCCTGGGGGCCTTGTCTTGCCACCCCAATCCCACCCGTACCCGCTGTGACATTTCCTCCTCTCCCTTGCTCAGCACCCTGCGATTTGACACTGGCTGTCAGAATCACGTGAGTGAGCGGCAGGCGCTGAGGGCCTCGTTAAAGTACCCTTTAAAGGCTTCCTCACCCCCTGCCTGTCTCCCAGCAATGCCAGTTGTTAGTGGGCAGCTTTATGTGGCAGAACCAGTACCACGGCGTGTCCTATCTTTCTTCCCGTGAAGGGTGTGGATCTACAGAAGCTGATGGACACGGGCACGTATATTTGCAATGCTCTCAACAGACGAACCAATTCCAAAGTGTCCCAGGCATCTTGCAGACTGTGATACCGCATCGAGTTTCTCCTCGGATTGAGAAGAAAGCAAGCTGGCAGGGTTTCCCCTCTGTTCTGCTGCCTCTGATCTTCACTGCTCCATCTAGGCTCAGTGCTTGGGAGGAAATGCATAATCCACCAGAATTTATGAAGAAATGGAAAAAACAAGAATACACTATTCAACCTTGAAGACGTTAGCCATTTGCCTTAAAGAAGGGAGGACGTGGATGGGCTGAGGGAGAAGTAGTGGCTGCAACGCTTGTCTTCTCACAGAGAGCTGCGGTCTGCGCTGCCAGCTCAGAACACTGTCTGGGAACTTCTGCTTTGAGGGTTTGTTGCTATAAACTACCAGCAAAAGATAAACCACAGTTTTTTCCAGGTATAGAGCACTTGTCCCGGTCAGGGGCGACTGTTCTTCCCTTCTCCCTCCTTGCTACAAACGTTAGGACTGAAATCAAAAGGCTCCCCTTTGTAATTCAAGTGTTAGGGGCAGCCTGGGGCCGTCTGTCTTAGCGTTTAGGGATTGTAATAAAGGACTGTATCTGTTGTAAGATACTTCTAAATACTAGGGGTAAGAAACACATTATTTAATAGTCTAAACTACTCAAAATTTGGTTTAACTAAACCAGTTAAAGGGCTTTTGCTGCCGGTTTGGTTCCAAGTGCCTCCTCAACCGCTGCTCAATGCGCACACCCGTCCCCTGAGCGTGTCCTCCTCACCTAGACAGGCCCTAGGGAAGTCTGTCCCCCAATCTTTTATTTTTTTGCAAGAATTTATTTAATAGTTTATGCGTGAGACTGCAGGAGCCTTGTCCACCCCGGGGCTGGCCCTGGTGTATAGCTGCGCCTTGCGCCGCCGGTCCCAGCGTGCTGTCGACAGGGCTGCACCTCTTCTTCCATCAGCTGGAACGATTCAATAAACCGTAACGCTGGAATGATTAAATAAATCGTAACGTTGGAATGCGCCGGGAATCGGTGAATAAACGGGCGGGTTGCGGCGGGCGCTCAGTGGCCGCCTCCCGCCGCCAGGGGGCGCTGCGTCACTGTGGCCTCACCCATCCCCCCGCGGACCAATGGCCGCCGTCCCTCAGCGCGGTTGCCCCGCCGCGCCCCGAGGTATTTTGTCCCGGCCGGCGGCCCGTAGCGGGAGCGGCGCCGCCACGTTTCCATGGGAGAGCGGGAGGGGCGCGGGGCTCCTTAAAGGGGCCGCACGCGGAGCGGTGCGAGTGCGGCGGCGAGAGCGGCGGGTGAGCGGGCGGGGGGCGCGGGGGAGGGCAGCGCCGCGCCCCTGAGACACATCCAGCCCCGGGGCCTGAGCTGAGCCCCGGCACCCTGGAACGCGCGGCCCCGCCGGCAGCCGGTAACTGCGGGCGGCCCCGGCCCTGCGGCAGCCACTGCCCCGCAGGTAGCCCTGTGCCGCGGCCGCGCCCGGCCCCCCCAGGCCTCTGTCCGGCTCCTAGGGCCCTGCCCCGTTCCACCGGCCCCTGCCCGGCCCTCCCAGGCTCTGTCCGGCTCCCCCGGCCCCCAGACCCCTGTCCAGCTCCCCCCACCCCACCCCCGCCCGCCCCTGCCCGGTCCCCCAGGGCCTGCTTGGCTTCCCCGGCCCCCCAGACCCTGCCCGGCTCCCCCGGCCTCTGTTCAGCTCCCCCAGACTCCTGCCCAGCTCCCCAGACCCCAGCCCAGCCCCCCAGACCCCTACCCTGCCCCCCAGACCCCCCCTAGGCCCCTGCCCTGCCCCTCTGGCTAACAGCAGCGCTGTTTTGCCCCTGCCCCGGCGGCCCCAGCAGGGCGGTCTGGGGGTCCCGGCTGGTTTCCAGCCCCAGGTGCAGCTCTGGGAGCAGCTGAAGTCCCGCGGGTGGGAACTTCCCTGCGCTGCCTCCGCACCCCTTGGTGGTAACGTGGATTTTCCTTCCTACAGCCAGGCTGGAGCTGCCACCCGGGGCTGGGGCTTCCTGGCGGGGCAGCTCCCAGGCTCCCACCCGTGTGTGCCCACCAGTGGCCCGGTGGTCCGTAGCGAGCCAGGGCCACCCTCCTGGGCAGCGGGGCCGGGTGGGGGGTGGGGGTGCTGGCACCCTTGGCAAGGGGGAATTTGAGAGTTGGAGGGAAAAAAAAACAGGGAATGGCTGGAAAAGAGCAGAGCTGGTCCCCCTGTGGAGACCACCCAAATTAATACCGCTGGCTGACTCCCTGCCCTTGTACTCGGGGGTGAATTAGCCTGACGGATTTCTGCTGTAGGATATGGGTGACACCGGGATCTCGACTGGATTTAACAGGAAGAACAAGAGTTTTTCCTGGCATGCAACAAGGGCCAGATAAACCCTCCCTGTCCAGGAGGTGTGAACCACGTTGGCAGGGAGTGCTGCAGCCTGCCCAGCCCATTCCTCTCCGGATGTCCTGGTGCTGGCCTGGCCAGGCAGGGAGTGCCTGCCGGCAGTGCTGACGTGACAGTGCCCAAGTCCTGCCTGCCCTGTCCCTCTCAGGGCCCCCGTCGTGCCTACCCCAGGCAGCTTCACCCAGAGCTCGGCACTGAAGGGCCTTTCCTCCCGCAGGGAATCATGGCAGAGAAGATCCTGGTGACCGGCGGAGCTGGCTACATCGGCAGTCACTGTGTGCTGGAGCTGGTGGAGGCTGGCTACGTCCCTGTGGTCATAGACAACTTTCACAATGCCATCCGAGGTAGGGAGAGCCTTCATCCCTTCCCATTCAGGGGGCTTGGCCCCTCAGCCTGTGCTGGCACCTCCAGCTATCCCAGCGCCTCGCTCCCTTCCATCTCCCCAGGGGCGGACGCACTCCCTGAGAGCCTCCGGCGTGTGCAGCAGATCGTGCACCAGCCCATCCTCTTCCAGGAGGCAGATATCACCGATGAGGCAGCGCTGCAGGAGCTCTTCAGTAAGGTGAGTGCAAGAGCTGCGGTGCCCCGAGGCGACCTCATGGGCTCCGAGGGGTGAGAGGGGTTTGTGCTGCGTGTGGGAGCTTGGAAGAGGGGACATGGGCTGGGCAGGAGCTGAGCGGGGAGGACAGTGCTGAGGAGCCGCTGTGACCAGCAAATGTTCCTCTGGGCCGTGGAGACTGCACGGGCAGGGGGAATGAAGCTCCCGGGGAGACTTCCCAGTGGTTTCTGCCTGGAGCTTCTGTCTCCTGATGCTGCGATGCTAACACTGAGCTCGTTCTCCCTCCGCAGCACTGTTTCTCGGCCGTGATGCACTTTGCGGGGCTGAAGGCGGTGGGGGAGTCAGTGCAGAAGCCCCTGGATTACTACAGAGTGAATCTCACTGGGACCATCCGGCTGCTGGAGGTGAGTGGAGCGGGGGGCGGGGGCAGCGTGTGGTGCTTGGGGGACCACACGGGTGCTGAGTGACTGGTGCTGGGTGTGATCCTGCCCTGGGCTGGCTGTGCTGGCTGGCAGCCTGGTCCCTGTAGTGCTGCCCAGGCCTGTAACGGCGCCGGCATGGTGGGAGCTGCTGCCCGCGGAGGGCTGGGCTGGGGGGCACGGAGCCTGCAGGCTCAGTGATGGCTGGTTCCTGCTCCCCAGACCATGAAAGCCCACGGCGTGAGGAACATCGTGTTCAGCAGCTCTGCCACCGTCTACGGAGACCCCAAGTACCTGCCCCTGGATGAGAACCACCCGGTTGGAGGCTGCACCAACCCCTATGGCAAATCCAAGTATTTCATCGAGGAGATGATTCGAGATCTCTGCAAAGCAGAGAGGGTGAGGAGCCGCCTCAAGGCGCACAGGGCTGGGAACTGAGGTCTTTCCCCACTGGAGCATATTGGGGTGACCAGGTGGCACCTCGCAGCGCTGCACCCTCCCCGGGCAACCACGTTTGTGTGTCCTCCCAGGACTGGAACGCTGTTCTCCTGCGCTATTTTAACCCCATTGGTGCCCATGAGTCGGGCATGATCGGAGAAGATCCTCAGGGGATCCCAAACAACCTCATGCCCTACGTGGCGCAGGTACTGCCCCGCTGCAGCCTTTGAGGACCCCCAGGCTCACGGTGCTGGTGTGGGGCACAGGCTGATGGGGCTCTCGCTGGCTTGTCCCTCTGCGCAGGTGGCAGTGGGGCGCCGGGAATTCCTGAGCGTGTTTGGGAACGACTACAAGACGGACGATGGAACAGGTACATCACGGAACGGGTGGAGCAGGGATCCCCCATCCCCCGGGGCAGCTGCCACAGCTCCCCAGCCCAGCTGCACCCCGGGCAGGAGGGCTTCGTGCTCACCCTCTGCGTCCCCACAGGCGTCAGGGATTACATCCACGTCGTGGATTTGGCCAAGGGCCATATCGCTGCTTTGAAGAAGCTCAAGGAGAACTGCGGCTGCAAGGTACCAAGGGGGCTGTCTGGGGCGGTCAGCCCTGCCGAGGCTGTGGGGCTGGGTCAGGGCTGGGATTTCACGGCCCTAAGGGAGCTAAAGGGGGCCCTGGCCCTTCTCCCCTTGTGAAAGAATCTGATCTGTGTCCTTTATCCTCCTCCCAGATCTACAATCTGGGCACCGGCACCGGCTACTCCGTCCTGCAGATGGTCCGGGCCATGGAGAAAGCCTCGGGGAGGGAGGTAAGGTCTGACCCGCAGCCTGCGGGGCTCCAGGAGCACCCCCCGCCCCCCCAAACCCTCACCGCCACCGCAGCCCTCATGCCTGCATCTGCGGCAGCCCCCGGCACCGCTCCCGCAGCTGCTGGGCCTCAGGTGCGACCCTTCTGCTGAGCCCCGGGAGCCCCCAGCCCCCACGGTGCTGCTTTCCCTGCAGATCCAGTACAAGGTCACGGGCCGGCGGGAGGGGGACGTGGCCTCCTGCTACGCCAACGCGGCGCTGGCCGAGCGCGAGCTGGGCTGGAAAGCCGCCTTCGGCCTGGACAAGATGTGTAAGAGCAGCCCCTTCCCCAGCACCCGCCGGCCGCCCCCCCCCGGCCCCCCCCTCACCCCCCCTCTCCCCCTTGCAGGCCAGGACTTGTGGCGGTGGCAGCTGCAGAATCCCACAGGCTTCAGCAAGAACTGAGCTGTGGCCCGAGGGCTCGTCTGGTGGCCGAGTGCTGCTCCGGGCCAGCCCTGCCAGCCTCCCCGGTGGCCCCAGCGATGCTGTGGTCATCCTGGGTGCAGTTCCAGCTGCCCCCCCTGCCCCTTGCACAGGGGAGGAAGGCGGGAGCGTGCCCGGCCTCTCCGCTCCTCATCCTCATCCCCCCCAGGGCCTTTGCATCTCACAGAGCAGGAACAGGAGGACAGAGCCAGGGCCCGGCTTTGGCACCCGGGGCACAACCCCCCTCGTGGGAGCGGTGGCAGCCCCTGCAGGGAGAAGGTGCTTGGCTGGGCCCTGCAGCCGCTGCTGGCGCTGCTCCTGGGCCCTGCCTGCGCCCGGGGAAGCGGCCGCATCCAGCACTCAACCACAGAGTCCTGCTGAGCCCAAACCGCAGGGAAACCACCAGTCCCCTGTGGCCCCCGACCCACCCAGCTCAGGGAGCAGGGGAGGCTCCTGGTCTCGGGGGGAGGCCAGGGCACCCGCTGCCCCCTGCCCTGGGCACAGAGTGGGCTGCTGAGCACCTACCTCACGGCCCCAGGAGCCCCCTGAGCCCCCACACCCCAGGGAGCAGCCACAGCCCGAGGCCACCACGGCTCGTGGCCCCAGCCCAGCTCCCTGGGGCGAAGGCCCCCATGGCTGCCAAGGGCTTCTTCCCCCCCAGCAATCCCCTTTTCCCCCAGCCTGGTTTTGGGGACCAAGTCTCATCTCCCACGTGCTCCTGCGGCGCCGGAGGAGCCCCTGCCCGCGGCACAGCCCACCTTGCCCAGCTGAAGCTGCCGCTGGCTTTGGCTGGTGCCTGATTTTGCTTCCACGGTGCCTGCGGCAGCCGCTTCTGCAGTCACGTTGCCAAAGGCTGCCCAGGGGAAGGCTCTGCTCAGCTGTCACACACTGCTCCTATTTATTCCTGGTGGCTCGAACGGCTTCGTTAGGCAGCGATGACGCAGTCAGCCCGGTTTGCTGTCAGTTGGATTAATAACTTATGCTACTAAATTATGAATTGAGCTTTTGATTTGTTTTTAAATAAACTTTCTTACTTTCTGAGTGGCAGCTCTGTTCTGCTTCCCTTCAGCCAGAGCTGGCGCCCCGAGGAACGGCACCTTGGGGCCTCGTGCTGAGCCACTGCCCCCACCCCCACCCCCAAAATCTCCCTTACGGAGGTGCTGGGGGTATCTCCTGCCCGGCCACAAACAACACCAGCTCAGCTCTGGGAGAGGTTTCTGATTTATTTAACCTTGGTTCTGACTCTGTGGAACACACACACAAAAAACCCCAAACATTTACAAGGAAGACAAAAGAGAGGAGGGGAAGGGGGGAAAAAAGAAGAGAGGGGGGAAAAAAAAAAACCAAAGAGTAAAAAAAAAAAAAAAAAAAAGCTGTATTGAGGAATGGAGAGAAGCCGTTCTCCCTCCCAGGTCCTCAGCACGCCCCGGCCAGGCGCGTGCCGCTGGGGCAGGGAGCGAGCAGGAATGCTCTGCAAAGGGGCCAGCGTGGCCACCCGTGCTGTGCCCAGGGTGGCCCCGGGCCCCCGCCACGCACACGGTTCCAGTTCACAGTCAAATAGGTCCGTCTGTCCGTCCGCCAGCCCTCGGTAACCTGGGGGGGAGCTGCCCCCCGCCCCAGCCAGCCCCCCGCGCAGGGGACAGCAGCTTTCGAACAAAGTAGAAGAAACAGCAGGACTGAACCCCAAGCAAGGGGAAGAGCCAGGCTCCCCCCGACACCGGCAGCGGGTTTGCTGGCTTAAGACTTCCTAAGGAGAGGGGTGGGGGGAGGAAACCAGAACCCAAACCCCAACCCCAACCCAAGCCAAGCCAAGAAACCAACGAAGGATGGGTCTGACAGATCCGACTCCCCGGAGAGCAGGTTATTGCTTTGCACATCCCAGGTGGGGAGGGCACGGCTGCGGCACAGCTGCCGCCCCAAGCCCCCCGCTTCCCTCCCGGAGCAGCCCTCGCCCTCGGAGAGGTGCTGGCCTTGGCACTGCGAGCCTGGCCACAGCCTGCCACCGCCACTGGCCACCGGCCACCGAGCAGAGGCCCTGGGGCGAGGGGCTGGACAGGAGGGAGCGGCAGCCTGCAGGCTGGGGGGGTTTTGTGGTGTATTTTTTTTAAAAGACATGTACAGCTCCAGCCCCAAAGGGCCCAAGAGTGCTGCGGGCTCAGCCCATGGAGGAGAGGCGAGGAGAAGGGCAGTGCTGCTCAACAGCAAGTGCCCTGGGCCCTGCGGGAGGGGAGGGGGCGGCCAGGAGCCCACCGCTGAGGAGACATTCATGGCCCCGTGCCCGGGGAGCTGCTCTGCTGGTGGGGACGGTCCCAGCCCTGGCCCCACGCCCCAGCCAGCCACGGCTCGAGAGGGGACAAGCCTTGAGAGGGGACAAGCCTTGAGAGGGGACAAGCCTTGGCGTCAGCCACCAGCCGGCAGGGCGAGGGACCCCGGGGGAAGCTGTGATTGTACCCGGGTTGTCCCGCGGCCCCGGGGAGCACGGGGAGCCCCGCGCCGCCCCGCAGGAAGGGGCACAGCAGCACCCAGGTGTTCGATGCTGGTGAGATGATGGCTGGGAGCAAACCTGCTTCCTCCAGCTGGGCCAGGAGCCATCCCTGGGGGCTGGGGGCCTCCCCTCCCCTCACCTCTCCCTCCCCGAGCCAGCCCAAGTCCAAAGGGAAGGAGAAGTAGCAGCAAGAGAGACATTAAGGACCAGGCCAGCGCCGGGCAGGCTCCACGGCGAAGCCGCTCGGACACCGGCTGTAAACGGCAGCGCTTTGGGGCTCTGAGGGCGCAGAGCTGGGCTGAGGGAGGGAGAGATGCCTTTGGGACCCCCCCGCCGGGCTGAGGGGGAGATTGTAAAAGCAACAAGAGGAGAAGGAGGAAGGGGGCGATTATCTCGAGGAGGGCAGAGCTGCCACCAGCCGATGGCTGCCCGCCGGGGAGTGTGCGTGTGCGACAGGGCAGGGGCCGGGCCCCGTGCCAGGAGGTGCAGGAGCTGTGCGGGGGCCTTTCTGCCAGCCCCGGGAGACGGGGCAGCCTTTGGCAGTTCCAGCCCAGAGCAGAGCCTCTCCCCTGGGCCGTGAGGTGTTTGCAGGAGAGTCCCGGGTTCCTGAGCTCTGACCGAAAACCCGTGAGTCGCCTGAGCGGAGGCCGAGAGCAGCCGCGGAGAGGACAGGCCGAGGGCAGAGGGCGGCTCTGGGCCACGGAAGGCTCCAGAGGTTGCCCCAGCCCTGCCATGTGCCCACACCACTCCTCCCGCCGCACAGGGGCACGTCCCACCCCCTCTAATACTGTCACAAAAGAAAAAAACCAAACCCAAGAGAAACAGGTCACCCGCACCACGCCAGACCCACACCCCGCGGTGCCTGGATGGGGAGTTGAGGGGGTGGTGACCCCCACAGAAACCGCTCGGAGCAAGAGGAGGAGAGAAAAGGCCACTCGAAGACTCGCCTTAGACAGCTCCAATCTCAGCTCCGAGAGCAGCAGGGAGAGACGGGGCACCCCCAGCCGGAGAGGACGCGGTGCGAGGAGATGGGGAGAGGCGGGGGCCGGGGTGCGGCAGGAGGTGCAGTGGGGTGCCATGGCTTCCGTTTGCAGCGGACAGGTCACGGGGGAAAGATCGGCGGCTGCGACCTCGGCATCCTTCCCTGCGACAGTCTCGATTGGCTCCGCTTAGATCCGGGGCAGCAGCTTCTCGATGAACTCCTTCACCGCCATCATCTCCTGCAGACAGCACCGAGCCCGTCACGCCGTGCCCTGCCCCAGGCGCAGGGGGACGGGGGCTGCGCAGCCTCCCCAGAGGGAATCGGGGAACAAACACATCCCGCGTGTTCTGCACTCGGCCACTTCCCCGCCCTGCCTGACGCACCGTGCCGGGGTCAGGCCCAAAGGGGAGACCGGCCCCCCCGACAGTCCCGGCCCCCCGACGGTCCCGGCCCCCCGACGGTCACGGCCCCTCTCCCCACCACGAGGCACTGACCTGAGGACAGGAACTGTGCATCACACCGGGGTAGGTTTTGAACTGGACCTTGGTGGGGGGTGACGACAGATTTCAGCTTCTCAGCAGTGAGAGCCCCGAAGCGGACGGGGATCATGGGGTCCATTTCCCCATGGCACTGCAGGATGGCGATGTCCTTGTTCACACCGTTATTCGCCGCCTGCAGCGAGGAAGGAATTGCTCAGGGGTGCCCAGGAGAGGGGATGCCCAGCGGGGAATGGGGCAGGTGCTTAATTTGTGTGCCCAGCACACGCCACCTGGCAGCTCCCCTCCTCAGGAGGGCTGTGGGACAGCTGCTCACACCAAACACCTCCTCCCACGCTGCCACCAGGACCGAGCTGCTGCCCGGGGGGCGCGAGGAGGCCGGGGGAGCAGCACAGCCGGCAGGTGCCCCCACCAGATGGGGGGCAGAGCCCTGATCTCTGCTGTGCCCTCCCCAGGCGCCAGGAGCAGGGAGGTGGGATCAAGCCCCTGCCACAGACACCTTGTGGCCCCAGCAGCCCCAGGCTCACTGCAGCGAACTCCGGATGGGAAAATCCCCGTCCTGTCATCGACCCTCCCAGCGGACACGCGGGCGCAGCACAGGGTACCTGCGGGAAGGCCTTGTGCAGCGGGAGCCAGCAGCTGAGCGCCACGATGCCGGCCAGCTGGTGCTGGCAGGTGAGAGCCGTGTACAGCGACAGGGCGCCGCCCTGCAGCAGGCGAGGAAGGTCAGTTAGTGCTGGGGGGGAACCCACAGTCCTGGGGCACCCACCGCCCACCCACCTCCCTGCATGGATGCTCCCTTGGAGCGGGTGGGTCTGCAGAAGGTGAAGAGGGGTCCCAACCCTCAGTCTGCTCCACCTCAGCCCCCCGCAGCCCAGCTCACCTGTGAGAAGCCCCCTAGGATGATGCGGTTGGGTGGGATCCCGTTCTTCATCTCATGCTCGATAATCGCTTTAACTGGAAGAAGACAGAGAAATGGGTCAGTAGAGCGGGGGGACGCTGCAGGGCATCACCCGATGCCTGGGGGTGCACACAGGACACTCAGCACGTCCGGCAGAAGCAGGTGCCCGAGGTCCCATGGCCTGAACACACTTGGCTTCAGCCAGGGAGAAGGCGGGCTGGGGTCACAGGAGAGCAGAAAGGAAGGAGAGGTGGCAGGAAGGCATCGGCTTCTGTCCCAGTGCGGGAGAGGCATCCAAGAGCGCAGTGCTTCCCCCTCCCCAAAGCTTCTTACTGTTTTCTGCAGCTTTCTTGATCCCAGCTTCATCCTCAGGTGCATCTGGAGTCAACCCCATCAGGTCAAACCTGGGAGAAGAAGCAGGGTCAGCCCCAAACCCCTCCCAGCACCCAGGGTGTGGGGAGGTGGGAGCTGCGTGAGCTCTGCCCTTCCCCTGACTCCTATGGGGCAATGGATTTTGGCTCTTCAGTCCCTCCATCCCTCTCGTGCCCCAAAATACACCCCCAAAAGGGTCCCACGCACCCCTGCCACCCACAACACTGACCAGGAGGGCATAACCATCTTCATGTTGAGGGTCACCGGGATCCGAGGCCTGCGGAGAAAACAGTTTGGGTGTTTTAGTTCAACTGCAAGAGAAGTCAGTCCAAGATGAGGGGAGCGGGGTGACAGGCCCTCCTGCCCACAGCTGCAGGACACCACTCCCAAGGGACAGCAACAGATGAGTGCCACCAGACCCAGCCCAGGGGCTGCAAGGTGACCCCAGGGATCATCCACAAGCCCCTAGCAGATCCCAACTGAGCTGGTAGCTCCAGGGCGTTGCCAAGCAGCCCGGCTGGGGAGGAGAGCTCCTGAGTCCCTCTCCCATTTGCTGCTGCAGAACCAGGAGACGCTGACAGAGCAGCTGCCTCTGCTGCCGAGATGGGACACCGGGAAGCTGAGGCCCTGCTGCCAGGGATGCTGCTGCGGCAGAGCTCTCCCAGCCTGGCGAGTGCCCCCCTGCACGGGCTGCTGCTGGCACTGGGGACACATCAGGGAGTGTTTCCTTCCCTTTCTGCTGAGCTCCCTCCTGCCTGACCAGGGGGACAGGGAAGGAGCTCAGTCCTTTTGGCTTTCACTGCAGCCATCGGGGCGAGGCGGAGCACAGGAGCGGGGAGAAAACAGCCCGAGAGCTGCAGCTCCTGTGCTGATCAGCTCTGTGGGGAACCACTCTGCCTGCAGGCAGAAAATGCCAGGGCTGGAGCCCTGCACAAACCGGCCACAGCAGGACAGGAAGCCTCACTGCACAGCCCCGTGGGTAGGTCAGCGCACGGGCCACTGTCTGCCTCCCCAAACAGTCCTGGCAGTGGGCACCTGCATGACAGCCCCCCCTGCCCCCCACCCCCCCTAAGGCCCTTCCCAAAGCAAGGACAGCACTTACGCGTGAGGGCAAATGTATTTCACGTAGGGGAGGCGGATGGAGGAGAGAGCATCAGCCCAGCTGTGCCTGGGGAGAGAGAGAGGAGAGGAGGGAGTTGAAGGCTTGCCTTAGCATTCTGGAGGATGCTGGTGAAGGTGAGGGATTTCCCCCAAGGACAGGTTTTCTCCAAGGCTGCTGACCTCCCGCCTGTGCCCTGACGTTATTTTACCAGCTCCTGCCCACCCTGGCAGCCTGAATCCCAACGTGAACAGATCTCCTTTGCAGCAGGGCAAAGGCAGCACACAAAGCCCCACAGCTGGAGGCAGAGGAGCTGCCATCAGCAGGGGAGGAGGGAGAGAACCTGCTGTGCAGGGAGAAATGTCTTGTTACTGCTGTATCTCACGCTGTCCTCTAAGGTGGCCTTGCACGTTAGAGAGCTGCACTCGCATAGACACAACCCGACTCCCAGCTCTCCTAGGACTGCAAAAACCGCAGTGCTTATCTGCTTGCCTTAAAGAAAGCAGAAAACCAAACCCGCAGGGGGCGGGGGGGCTGCCAGGATCATAAATATTCAAGTGCAGACAGCTGCTGGCCAGCGATTCCCTGCCAGGGTGGCGCAGGCACGGCTATCGGACCCAGCCCAAAACCCCAGACAAATCTCAGAGCTGCCCCCGGGGAAAGCAGCACCAGCACCTGCAACACACTGCCAGCCCCAGGTCTGCGTTCAGCAAACCAGGCGTCGCAGTCAGAGCCAGCTCCAGGAATACTCACCCCGTGTCTCCAAGGCCATGTAAAAAAATGACCTGTTAAATGAAGCAGAAAAACAAAAAGAATTAGCTGGTGCAACAGCCGGTGGCCTAGGAGAGAGGCAGGGCTGGGCTGGCGTGGAAGCAGCAAAAGGCCACTTAGTCACTAACTAGGAGAGACTCAAAGAGGCAGAAATTAGCCGATGCCAATGACACGGCTCTGCAGCTTTGAGCATGACGGATGAGTGGAACAGGCGTATCGTTGCCATCACGCCACAAAGCCTGCTGTCACGGCCAGGTCTGTGGGCGTTGTCAGCCCCTTGGCTGCCCAGCATAGCAAAGGGCCAAGGATTGTCCCACCAGGCTACACGGCACCACGCTGAGCAGAGGCTGAGCTTGCCAAGGACTCACAAAACCCAGCCCTACAGGCTTTTCATCTAAGGCTAGAGCAAGCCCTAAGCAATGGGGAGCAGAGGGAAGGCAGCCTGCTGGGCCCCAGGGAAGGACAGAGGATTTTCTTTGGGGGATTTGCTTTAAAAAACTTAAATAGCCAAATCAGATCCAACTCCCACTGGCCTCCCGGGAGGTCAAACGGAGCTGTGAGGCTGTGCCCATGCTTCCGCACCGGACCACGCACCAGCAACAAACAGCCTAGCCCAAAGGACGGTTACTTTTCCCCGGCAAGATCAGACCTTGCTGGCCCTGCGTCCCCTTTGATGGACCAAGATGTACATCTGAGGAGCTGAGGATTACGGGCTCAGCTCACGGCTCCTCTGAACCCCGCAGAAGCAGCTACTTATCTTCGAGACTGCTAAAAGGGAAGAAGCAGGTGAGGCAGGAGGGGTCCGGCCCTTACCGCGGCAGTCTCCCGCTCTGCCCCTGAGACAGTCACTGCGTCAGCGAGGAGGGGGACAGACATGTTGTTACCACACATACACTGAGAGGGACTCAGACACTGGCACCTGCGGGACAGAGGGACAAAGGTAAGGCAGGAAAATAAACTCCTCTTCCCCTCCGGCAACTATTTGCTCCAGAGGGACCAGCTATATGGGGAAAAGTTAAAAAAGCACATGAAGGCCTTGATGTTTAAGCCTTTGGGATAGTCCCACGCCTGGCAGCGCCGGAGAGCCAGGAAGCAGCAAACGATTCCCACGTCACAGCACCAAACGCGTGTGAGTGGGGATGCGAGCGCGGGGTGTTGGAGGCGTTAAAATTAGCCCTGTTATACCTCAAAGCCAAAGTTATTTCTGTGACGGTAACAACGTGGGCAGAGGGCGGCCGGGCAGCGCGCAGCCTCAGCATCCCTGCCCGGCTGCCAGCGGAGCCGGGGAGAAGCCTGACCCACATCTGCTCTGACGGGGAAGCAGGAAGCGCCAGCCCTCAGCACGCAGCAGCGCAGGCTTTACAGCGCTAATAAAAGGTTCAGCCCTCTTTTATGGAGCTGTTTAGGGATAAACCGGAGCATTCAGGTGCTGGCCTGAGACCCAGCCCCACGCTGCCTCCCAGAGCCTGCGCCCCCCCCAGCAACAGCATCCTTGTCCCTCCCCGTTGGTCGGTCAGCCAGGGCCACCACTGCTGTCTCTACCGCAACGGTCTCCTGCCAGCATGATGGGCTGATTGTCACCTCTCGGATCCCAGTCACCTGTGGGGCGGGCGGCTCCGGCAGAGCTACCACCACCTTCAGACGTGACAGTCAATGGTGTTCGCTTCCAGTCCAGCACAAATCACTAAAACTACCGCTCCTCACGTGACAGGCACTAACCCCCCCTTACTGCCCAAGATTAATTAGATCAGAGCATGTTTACAGCGCTGCCATCATGTCCAGGAATAAGATCAGCCTCCCTGCTGCTGCTGGGAGCAAGATCAGCCCGTGTGGTCTGCTCGAGCCTTCACATCTCACAGCAAGCACCATCCCCAGAGGGTTTTGGGTGGCACAGGACCACCCGAAGCCTCCCCACCTCCCGGTACCCCAGCAGACAGCCTTACCCAACAGAAACAGCCGCCTCCTTTACCAGCCTGGGCCAAGACCTGCCCGACTTGTTTCACCAACTGTTCGTCAGCTGTTTCCCCGACTCACAAAAAAACACCGGGAACAACAAGCTCCTCGGGTCTGGCGAACCTCACACACACAGCCCACGTGCTTGTGTGTACTCCAGGGTCAAAACAACCAGCCAGGAAAAACAGCACCTGCCAAAAATCCTGGCAAGAGGAGCCATAAATAAAAGCATCTTCCATGACAGATGGAGATGCTGAAATGTGCTGAGCAGACACAGACTCACATCTTTGCCTTATTCACAGAGGCCTCAGGGAAAGGAGGGGGTTTGAGGGTCAAGCCTGCCCGAAGCACCCCACGGGCTGCCCCTTGGAGACACCCGAGATTTCCCGGGGGGGGAGGTTCTGCCCCACTCCTGGGGTATCTACAGGAGGGTCCCACGGCCGCCCCCACAAAACCAGCTCAAGCAGAGGCAGGCCTAAGGGGCCAAAACATAACAGGGCAAGGATAAAGCCCCCAGCACGGGTCAGCGCCTGCAGAAAAGCACACACACACTCTAAAAAAGAAGAGAAACTCTTGTCTAATTTGGGCTGTTGCAGCAGCAGCCCCAGAGCTATCGCACCCCACACCTACGAGCGATGCCAGTGGGAAACCCACGGCCTGGCCCCGGGGTTACGCCTCGGTGCTGCCGTTGCGTTCCCCATCAGGAGGGTGGCAAGTCGCTAATTGTTGTTTATTAACGTGCCCCGGCCTCTCCCGCTCCCGCAGGCCCGCCCCGGCCGGAGGGGACCCGGGAGGGAAAGGCAAGAGGAGGCTGCAGAAATCCCGCGTGGAAAGGGACGGCCGGGAGGGGCCGTGGGGGCCCCGAGCCCCACGCACGGCTTGGCCGCCCCTGCGAGCTTCCCGGCTGGAACGGGGGCGCCGGTTTTCTGTGGGAAATGGGGCTGGGGGGGGGGAGGGGGGTGCCCTAAAGGCTGGGAGTGCGGAGGGCTCGCACCGACCCCCGGGAGGAGGGGGGCTTTGCGTGGAGCGGCCCCGTTACCGGCGGCGTGCTCCCCCGCCGCCCCGAGCACGAGGCCGCAGGGCGCCGGGGCCCACCCGGGACCCACCGGCCGGGACCCACCCGGGCCCCAGAACCGCACCGGGGCGGGGAACGGAGCCCCGCGCTGCACCAGCCGGCGATCGATCCCGCTCCCCCCGTTAAACGCCCCAGCGAGGGGGCTCTCCCGCCCGCCCCGGCCTCCCGCCGCCTCCCCGGCCCGCAGCCCCCCCCGCACCTCTCCCGCGGGCCCAGCGCGCTCCTCCCGGCTCCCCGACGCGCTCCCACCGGAACTTCCGGCCGCCGGGTCGCGCGCGGGTCAGCGCGACGGAAGTGACGCGCCGCCCGGCCCCCGGGGCAGCCATCTTGGCAGCGGCCTCCGCGCCGCGCTGGGGCCCCGCGGCCGGGGCGGGGAAAGCCTGGCGCCTGCCGGGGGATTGGCTGCGGCTACGGGAGGCCCCGGGGCCCCGCCGTTACCGCAGCGGCCGGGCTCCCTTCCCGTCCCTGCTGCCGGGGAGGCACCGAGCGCCGCCCCCTCCCCACCGCACGAGCGCGGCCCGCAGCCATCCCCCTCAGCCCCGCACCCGCCAGGGACAGGAAGCGCCACACAGGGGCTGTGACCCACATTCAGGGACAGGGATCTGGGTGACCAGGCCACAGCCGCAGCTCTGCACCTCTGCGTGTGTTTTATTGGCAGTCAGAGAAGTTAACGAGAGCAGACACGAGCTTGCCACTGCCTAAAGACCAAGTGTCCCGCTACCAGAGCGGATCCGCTGCCTTCTGCAGGACCCAACGCATCGCTGCCCTCGGCAGCCACCTCCATACAGGCATTGCACACACGGCGCCCAGCTTTCCAAGGCAAAGACCAAAACGTAAAGCCGATCCAACACTCTTCAGTGCTTCAGGAAGCCGTTTCTGTCCGAGTCAGCCCATCACATCCGCACACTTGTACCACAGCCTTCGGGAGATTCCCAACAGCACTGTTAGGAGATGAAGTGAGTCTGTGGGGTGATTTGTTCCAACTTGTGATCAGCTGGGTTTGCTGATGCTTCGTAATTGCAGATGGTGACTTCGTGGCGATGAGCCTGAATTAAAATCAAACGTGTTAGTCCAGAGGGGAGCAGAATTCAAGTCCCTCCTAAAACACCCGACTGACATGAACTGCGCAGCTTCCCGTCTTACATCGCAGACCCCCCACACACTACGATTTCTTCCTCACCACCAGAACTCAAATTAAGCTATGATTCAAAGCCCTTTTTACACTATTATCACAGTCTTGCTCATCTCTGCTCTCACCTACCTCTGTCCACTCCCCTTTCAGGCCTATATAAAAAATCTTGGTTGTCTCCGCTCCAAAGTTCTTCGGAAAGTGGATGGAGAGGTGGTAAACATTAGAGAAACGGGCAATTCTGAAAGAAAACAGAGTTTTCTGAGAGAAAACAAACTGGAGCTGTGCATACGGGCTGCTGCCACTCCGCTGCGTTGCCACCTCCTCTCCGCACGGTGCCATGGCCCTGCACCATATGTAGCTCCTACCCTAACCTGCGTCAGACTCGGGAGCAAACGATTGAGGGTGCACGAGAGGCAGCTTCCCTCACACTTGGCAGTGAGTGGGCAAGCAGCAAGCTGTCACCAGGCCCAGGAGCACGGGACATGAACCAGGATGATTCTGCACCCTGAGAAGTCCTGGGTCACAGACACTGGCACCCCCGTGGCTCTAGGGAGGAGGTGGTCAGACCAGAGCTCTCACCTGACAAGGGCACGACAGAGCTGGGGCTGGGAAGGCAAATTCTACTGCAGGCAGCTTTGGGAAGGCAGCAAGGGAAGGAACCGCCCTCTGCTAACAATTTGGCAGCATGACGGCAGGCTGGATAAAGCGCAGCTCCTGTGCACAGAACGAGCAGCCCCCCCAACCCCTCAGGCACGTGGGTCCCCCTCTTACTTGGTGGGGTACTCCAGCTCGCCCATCGGATCCCGGTTTAGGCTGAATGTCTGCTCTGGTTCCCTGGCTGTGTCATCAAATGACATGTGAGGAATATTCCTGAACCTGGGAAGAGAGGGAGGAAATCCAGGAAGTTATTAATGTACAGGTCAGCTAATTGGTTTCCTCCCCATCCATTAGCACTACCCGGATTCTTCTGAATAAGGAACTGCATTTGCTTTGTCTTCTGAGGGAGAAAATACCAATGCCACCACAAAGCATCATTACACTTCAGAACACCCAACATCCTGAAGAAATTAACAAGGAAGACTGAGGAACAAAGCTGGGGAGATACAGATCTCAGCCCGCTTGGATACATGAAGAAACCTAGACACTGCAGACCAAAGGAAAACAGGGGAACAGCTGTCCCAGCAGAAAGCTGGGTACCAGATCATTACAGCAGGTAGTTACAGCCACAGCCAAATTCAGCACCAGCACTTTTGCTCAGCAGGACAAAGGAGCAGCACAGCCAACAACAGGGCCAGGCGTCTGCTGTTCCCATGTGCAAGGTGAGCCCTGACAGTGCATCACATCCACATTTGTGGAACACAGAGGACAATGTTGCCTTGATAAAGGTATATTTTTTTCCCTCCACAAGCAAGAACTGCAGAGTACTCAATGTTCCTTCATTTAAAAAAAAGCAAAAGGCAGTATTAAGAAGGATATCTCTCTGTTCAGGAGCTAAGAGAGGCCACATGGCTCAGTACAGCAGGTTTGCTGCCAAAAGCCTTACAGACCTCACCTGGCTGCAGGACATTCTGTCACTTATGCCCCTCTTTCCCACTCCTCAGGGCTCCCCTCCAAAGCATAACCCCTCCCAGCCTATCGATCCTTCTGTAGCCCACTAAGCCAGCGGCAGTTCAGTTTCTTCACAATGCACAGCCAGTGTCTCAACCAAACCTAATTAAAACCAGCGCCCCTTTTCTCTAGAGAAAAAGCAAGTAGCCACACTCATCCCTGTACAAGTGAGTTTCTTTTTCCTCCTGGTGCCCTGGAATGACGGAGGTGCTGCAGAGTAACATTGTTTGCTCCCACACTGCGTGCCCTTGGTGGGTGCTTGGGCACCCAACAGCATGAGAATCGCTGATTTCATTAGCTACGAGTCAATCAGTTCAGTTTAGGCTCCAACAAAGTTGATGTTCCTTTTACTTACAGTCTCATCTCTGCTGGATGTGTACCATCATCTTCACCCATCACAATTACTCCTTTTAATTTCACGTTGCCTGTAAACCTGCCGAGAGATACAGAAACGGCTTTTTCATCTCGGTTCTCTCCAGATCAGCCCTGGTTACAGGCACACAGACCTGCCTTGTTCCCGGGCATGTAAAGGCGAGGAACGGGCCCCGCCAGCAGCTGAAATGATGCCAAAGGGGCTCAGGGCAAGGACTTACGGGATGTTAAACAGAAGCTCCTCATCATCGTCGCTTTCTACGAACTGAGGAGAGAGAGAGGCGCAGGTCAGGGCCAGCCCCGGCCGCGCAGGTACGCGGGTGTCGCAGCGGGTGCGGGGAGCACACAGGGACCGGTGGAGCGGATAACCTCGGGGAGGCTGGGTGCAAGGCGGGACCCACAGCACCCGCTCACCCCCCCCGCCCTCCCTCCCCCCGCCGCCCGGTTCTGCCCCGGCCCGGCCCCACCTGGGCGCGGTTGCCGCGCTCCTCCCAGGCGCGGAAGACGAGGGCGCCGCTGCCCTCGCGGCGCTCGTTGAGGCACTGCAGCCGCTGCCGGTCGATGCGGAGGTAGAGGCCCCAGGCCGCGCCCCGCTCCCCGCCGGCCGCCGCCTCCCCGCAGCAGCAGCAGCGACCGTGACCGTGCGCCATGGCTACGCCGCGCCGCGCCCACCGCGCCTGCGCGCTACCGCAGCCCCGCCCACCGCGCTTCCTAGTACGTCTCGCAATCCTACCCACCGCCCCGGAGCCCCGCCCACCGCATCCTGTAGCCCCGCCCCTCCCCACTGTCTCTCGCAGTTCTGCCCACCATCCGTCCCATTACGACGACGCCCCGCCCACCGCCCCGAAGCCCCGCCCACCGCCCGTGCTCAGCCTAGCGCGGCCCCCGGCGACCCGCGCCCTGGCCAGCGGCTTGTCCCGGGGACGGGGGGGGGGGATGGTCGGCCCCAGCCCGGCCTCGGACGGCGCCCGGCGGGATCTGGGGTCCGCCGGTAGTGCCAGCCGCTGGAGGGAGAGCGGAGCTGCTTTCCAGCAGCGCCAAGAGCTCCGGCAGGTTTACAGCTGGGGCTTGTCCCAGTCTGAAACGGGCGGGGAAGGGGAGCGGCACCTCCCCGCCCCACCGCTGGGGCAGCCGAGCGGGAGCCCTTCCAGAGGCCACAGCGACCTGGTTTTGCACAGTGCCTATTTAACTTTCATTGCTCAGAGACATAAAAGAACAAGCAAACATGATCCAGTGTTTGGCTTTTATTGAGACATGATTTTCCTCTTTTCATATAACTTATCTAATTAAAATATTCATCTTAGTTGCCACAAAAAAATGAACATAGAAAATTGTATATACACAGTTAGGGACCAAAATACAAATGCAAGTCAAAGTCACACCCCCTCCTGCCCACATTACTCATCCCACCACCAGCAGGGCGACGAAGGGGGAAGAGGCAGCTCTGCTCAGTTCCTTCGTGTGTAGTGTAGCACAGAAAAATTGCACAAGTGTAACACCCCAGGCACCGAGAGACTGGGAACGAAGCAAGCACTTTTACCCTAGACTTTGCTTAGTTTGTGTCTCACCTCTTCCCTCTGCAGGGTTTTAGCATCGGAGCAAAAGGGAGGGGAGAGCGGCTGGCATTGGTCCCAGTGCCAGTGGGGTCCACTCAGCACCCAACAGAGTCAATTCAGACATATCTGATCCCCTCTGTACCCCCCTCCCTGCAATTCACCTAAGCTAAAATACAGACACAGTCGGCAAAGCCTAGAGCAAAGAGGCTGCTCTGAGAGGGAAGGTACATCACCCCCGTAACAGCAACGCTTTGGGCAATACCCACATCTGAGTAGTTAGCTGGAGTATTAATAAAGTGGCAGTTTAGCAGTGCCCAAGACTGTTCTCGGGCCTCAGCCAGATCCTTTGTTCCAGGTTCCATTGGGGCCTGAACATGATGCCAGACTCCACTTCCCTCCCCTCTGCCCCTACCCCAAGTACAGAGGAGAAATAAATGGTAGCACAACAGTCAGCAGAAGATAATATATTGTTATCTAATTAAAAATACAGCAAAATTAAATACAGCAAAAATGCAAGAGTAAGGAGCCATTATTTTACAGCACAACACACACTGAAATGCTGCACAGTAACATTAAAGCATCTGGGACTGTAACAAACTTACAGCACATGAGAGTCTGAGAACATTTTTCCAAGACCTTCAAAATAAGAACAGACCAAATAAACAAGAAACAACGTGTTCAGAATGGTTTGAAAGAAAGAAAGAAAGGAGAAAAAGAAAGAAACAAACAAACCATCAGAAACCAGAAGCATACAGGGATCTTTTTCTAGAGCCCACCAGGGAGGACTCTTCACAGCAGGGTTTTCCCCGGTCAGCGCGCACAGACAACTCCAGCGGTTTGGGATTTGGCAGCCACAGAAAGCCA
Organism: Falco biarmicus; assembly: GCF_023638135.1. NCBI lineage: Eukaryota > Metazoa > Chordata > Aves > Falconiformes > Falconidae > Falco > Falco biarmicus. Next base: position 116,318,247 of record NC_079290.1, read on the forward strand.
GCAGCAGAGCTTCTCACAAGCTGCCAACAACAACAGCATCCACTACCAGCACCTTTTCCACTTAGCAAAGCCCTAGGGCAGCAAATATGGCTTGGAACAGGAGAATCTCTCCCCTTTCTGATCCGGTTGGACCTCTGAGCCCTAACAGAGAGGCTGGCTCCCTCGCCACATGACCTGGCTCTATCCAACTCCAGCCTCTGCTTGCACCCCCTCTGCGTAAGTTCGCTTTTGAGGCAGATGTAACCCACAAGCAGAAACGCTCATGACAGTAAGACTTCACATTTAATAGCCAGTGCCTAGTTGTGTCTGGCTCCCTGCTCTCTGCTGCAGCCTTGAGTCCACCTGAAATAACAGACCACGCAGCACTGGGGCTTCCCAACCTCCCCAGAGGAGCTGTGCTCCAGGGCACTTCCACAGCTTCCACCAGCCCCTGGGTCTGCCAGGTCACAGTGCACAGCTTTTCCTTCCAGAGCTCCAGTTCCTCAGACACCAAAGTACAACCGACCTTTTTGAACTCCTGCTACAAATTATGCACACATTAAAACCAAATCACATTCCATTATTCACTTCCCTCCAAGCCCAGTCAAGTAGTTTCAGGTTCAAAGACTAAAATCCATTTTTCAAAGAGGGGGCAAAGCAAAACATACAGGGAAAAGACAGGATTTAAGCACCAGCTTCTAAGTTGGAAATAAATCCTTCCCAGTTCCACACAGAAAACATGATAAAAGTATTCCTTCTTTCCACTAAAAGAGGCAAACCAATGCCTTCATTGATATTTAAAAACTGTTTTCAAATCCAGAGTCAGTCTCCCATGTCTCAAAAAAAAAAAAAAAGTTAAAATCTGACTTGGTGCACAGTAAAATCTGTCCCTAAAACCCTCGTAGCTTTATTCCCAGTAGCCAGCAGAAGACAACAGCAGCAGAGAAAAAGTCCCCAATGGCTCTTGGCATCCCTGCACAACAACATAAGCATCTGTACAAGATCTACAGTAACAGCAGAAGAGAAGGTCAAGAGCTAAGATTTTATTAACATACATGAGTAGGGAGTAAAGCCTCAGGACCAGATGCACTTGCCAAAGGATCGACGAGCAATGGGCCACCAGTCCTGCCCATCCCAGAGGGTCCAGGCAGGACTTTGGGCCCAACAGGTACCAGATCACAAGGAAAGACTCCCGTGACACCCAGTGTCCACTCAGATGGATTCCTGCCAGCTAAGGTCACAGAGAGGCTGGCCCTTGTACTGGATTGGGAGGGGGGAGACTACTGGGAGAGACATAAATAATACCAGTGGGATAGAGGGGCAAAATATTAATTAAAACCATTTTATAATTTATTAAGAGGTTAAATAGTAAATAGTCTCTGGATCTTCCACTCTCAGCAGGTGCCAAGACTTCACATTTTCTTGTGTCGGGAGATTCTGTACATCCTTCTTTTGACGGATGACAAAGCCAGAAACAGGATGTTAAGGGCAGGGGTAAAAAGAGGGGGGGCTTGACACTGAGAAAGGGACCAGAACAAAAGATAAAATACTGTGCTGTCATCTTGTGCAGATCGAAGCTTCTCCCAGCAGCTGCAGCCTCCAAAGAGTTCAAAGAAAAGGGCTTTTTGGGTACCTTCTCCCCCTTCAGTGCCACTCCCCCCATGGGAAGAAAAGTCCCAGATCTGCACTGCAAACTTATCTCCGAGAGAATCTGTTTTTGAAAGCTTTGATAGTCTTTGCCATCATGGGTGCAATTTCTGCAACAGAGAAAGAAAAAAGAAAAAAAAAACCCAAACAAATCAAACAAAGAAACCCTACACGTTACAAACAACAGCAGACACAGACTACCAGAGTAGAGAGCAATTCAAAGCTGCAGCCCTGGCAAAGCAGGGGTAAATGTGTGTTCATGGCCTATTTTATTTTCAGGTCACAGTCCAAGGAGAGCCCACTCAGCTTTCTGCACTGCAAGAACACAGATCTCTGGTTAAACCTCTCCCTGCTTTCTTCCCAAGGGAGCTGTGCTATAATTTCATTGTTCCAAACAGCTGGACAGAGACAGGAGGATACCAGGAAGGAAAAGGCAGGGTTTCTGCCTCACTGATGCCATTAGGACAGGCTGACACAGTCAGCACTGAGCAGGCAGGTGGATCAGATGTTTCCCTACGCTTTTATCTTGTGCAAGAAGTTTGAGCAGACTTTACCATCCTCTCCTTAGCGAGAGAGGCCACCAATACCACCCCTCCTGCATAGCCTGGATTTCTCTTACAGCAGAAGCAGCAGATTCATGCATTTATAGAGGAGGAGCTCTAGAAGATCACATAGATGTTCTGCAGTTTGTACTTACTCTTCACTGGTGGTTTCCTGGGGTCATAGGAGGAGAAGGTGCTAGCTGAAGATGGAACAGAATGAGCACTGCTGGTGCTGGGCCCATCATAGGACTGCTCCTCACTCACACGAGCGTGGCTTTTGCTAGATGTGTACAGGACTGGTTTTATTCTGAAACAGAGATTGGGACAGACATTTCAGTAAAGGAGTCACTGTGGTTTGATGCAATTCTTCAGACTCAAGCCACATCTGTTCACAGCAGCATGGCAGATACCACATGGAACCAGCAGTGACCAGAATCTCCATATTCCCCAGCAAGAAAGAAGCTATTACAGTCACAAGTTTCACTGTAAAAGGACCTCCCGGACACACAGTATCCTTTCCTGCCAGGATGCAGAGCTGCAGGGGGAAGCTGGTAGGAGCCCACAGGAAAAGAGACCCTGAACAGCAAGCACTACTGAGGAACACTCACTTGGTCTTCTCTGGCAGAAGAGGTCCTCCAGTTCCAAACTTCTCTTGTCTCCTTCGTACATCCCGAGGGGGCTTTGCTGCAGAGTTCACAAACGCCATTTTGGCCACTCTACCTGTAAGAGGCCAGAAGGAATCATTGCTTAGATCCAACTTAATGTAAAGGAGGCTCCTCAGTGCCTGTCTTGATTGCAGCAAGCTCCAGTCACCTCTCCCCAATCCATCCATTCCGAAGCTCTGGTGACAGCCTCCTCCCTGACATCTGAACAACCTGCAGTCACAACACGGGCTGTGAGAAATCAGACTGATCAGGTCAGTAGTTCTCAGGTTCACCAGAAGAGCAGGAATGCATCCTCTCACTCTGGTTTTCTTCAACCCCAGCATGAAGCTGCCGCTCTAGATCAGAAAGGAGGTGCCTCTGCAGCCCTGCGTGCTCTTGGTGTGAAATATTGCTCTGCCCAGTCTGCATCAACAACACACAGATGAAATAGAGAGCCTGCTAAGCCATTAAGCAAAGGCCACCACATAAAGAACAGTGCTATGCAACTCCTGTATCAGACTAGTTTTAAACCAGTCATTCTAAAAGACCTTCCTCACACAAAGACATCCCCTAGGCAGTATTCCGAGACCCATCTCTGATCACTCAGTCCTACTTCACCTTTGGGTTTGTTGGCATGAGCTGAGCCGATGTTCCGCGCTAACATGAGCAGCCGCTGCTCTCGCGCATCGTGAAGTCGAAGGTACATCTCCCGCCAGGACTCAAACTCTTCTGGCTTCTCATTCTTGAAGTCTCGGAGACAGTGATTGTGCCACAGTTGATCCGTATCCTCAATGAGGACCTGAAGCAAACCTACATGTAAGCTGGGATCCCTCCAGACACCTTCACTGCCCTTTCCCTCAGCACCAGCTAGTGGCAGTGTCACCAGAATATCACAAGAGGGCAAGACAGCTCAAAGGCCAACTTGCAGCAGGAGGTGGGTAGGTGGCAAATCCAGGAACTCAGGACTAGCAAAAGCCACCTCTTGTTATAAAAAGCATTATTCTTTACTGTCTTCCTAGGGCGGATGGGGACGGAACATCATTCCCACGTCACCACCCCTGCCCCATGCCAAGGCACTCACATGATTACATTCCTCAATGCGGTACAGTTGCTCCGGGGTGCATCTCTCCAATACTGGCTCCAGCACTGAGAAGGGGACACCACCCACTTCATAGATTGCTAGAGAGAAGCAAGATGCACAGAGCATTTATCCTACTCCTTCCTCGCCAAGGAAAGGGCTTGACACCTTGAAATGCAGTGGAAAAAACTGCAGTGCTGCATGACACTACACAATATGAAGGGAAGGAAGAAGAAATCATAGTTGCAATAGCTCTAGTAAGCCATCAGGCACCAGTATTTCCAAGTTAAGAGGTGCCTGCACAAGGCTCTCTTTGCCACTATTTCCAGTGCTTTAGCACTGCCTCAAAACATGTTGGGTGCTGATTTCTGCAACACCTGAGCTTTCAGTGAGACCTATTCCATGTGGGTTAGCTTGCCCTGTGACAAGGGGCAACTGTTCACAAGCTCCAAGACAGATGCTGCTAGGATATATACCAAAAAAGTCACCAAGATTTCAGTACACCTGCACGGCAACAAGACCAGGACAGGTGAGGAAAGGTACTTACAGTCAATGTTGTTACTGAGGACTCTGATACATTGCTGATACAGAGACATCATCTTTGGGAGGTAGGCAGTTTTAGAGCCTGAATACACCTGCATCTTTGAATTCAAACGGCGGCCTGTAAAACCTGCTTCACTCTCTTCAATTGGCGAGGACAGTGCTGTAAAGTGAACGACTTGGAGTAAGAAAGGAACAGAAAAAAAAGAGCCCACCCTGATGAATGGCACAAAAGACACAAATTGGAGTCACCCAGAAACAATCTAAAGGGCTAAGTCTTCGCTAAGAGACCCACAACCTAGTTCAAGAAGGGCAAGTCCAAAGCCCAAGCCTCAGGAAGGGTCAGCAAAGGATCTTCCTCATTTCTTTCTATCTAGAGCACACGGGAAAGCTACCTTTTTCTAAAACCTAGGCTCCAGGCATCAGAGGCAGGACACCAGACCCCAACAGAAAGATCTGAACCCAGCCAGCATCCGCTCCCTCCCACAAACAAAGGCTGCAACCCATTTTTTCCTCTTTTCCTGCCCAACATACCTTTCCTTTTTGTCTGGGTGCAGGTAATGGACTCCACTGAAGGAAGAGGGCGGTAATTGGCCTGGATCGGGGGCAGTGGGATGTCTGGTAACGTCGGTACCACATCTAAAATTATCTGGAAGAAGAGGATGTACACACAAGTAAGCCAAAGCACAAGAGAATGTTACTTAGTACCAGCACACAAAGAGCACCGAACTGTATTTTGTTTGATATTTTGAGTATGTCACTTAATGCCGATCAGCTTGCACCAAGAAATAGCCTCAGGGGGAGGCTGCACTTCTGCCACATTACTGTGGCTCCGCCTAGGCTGTCAATACAAAGCAGCCAAGATTTGGGATCTGAATCATCAGTGCCCTCCAGTAAGGGCCATCCACATCTTTAACTGACCAGGTTCAGTGCTGAAGGCCTCTGGCAAGGACCAAAGTCAGATTAACAGTGAAAAAAAACCAGAAGAGAAAGCTGGCAGAAACATTTCCTTGATCTCAAAACACTCATTTACCTGTTCTCTTCTCCTCTTCCCCACCTCCTGCAAAAATCTCTGCAGTGGTGGTGGAGAGGAAAGCCTCACAAACTGAAGGAAATCTAAAACTTTAATATGAGGCATTTATTAGAATGAATGGCAAAGCAGGATTTTAAAATGCTGCTAAGATTATAAAAGACACTTTTTTGAAGAGCAAAGTGTTTCAAAGTTGAGTAAAAAGATCAAGCAGTAACGGTTTTATGCATTAGTCCCTACTTATATACAAAACTGTGGCACCCATGTGGCTATTACTATGTACAGAAATATTGCTCATTTTTCAAGTTTTCATGAAGGAAGATCTGTCTTCTAGAAGCTGCATTGTAACACCAGTTCTCCCATTTCTCCCCCATTTCTGGAGACCAAAAGTTATAGACAACAGAACTGTAGTACCAACACAGGCAAAAAAGGTCCATTTGAGAGAAGCATAAATACTTGAGAGGAGAAGCATGGGAACCTTGCTAGCAGGTGGAGATGCACCACGTATTAGGCTGGATTCTAAGTTGACTCACAACTAAAAGATATTCTGCATCTTAACAAGTGTATTACGTCCAATTTGCTTTCATACAAGTATTTAGCTGAAGGTGTTGTCTTTTACTCTCCCCATTTTTGAATCAACAGGGGTTTGCCTATCGCATTTCTGTTTTCCCCCTCCCTCTTCATCCACTTTTCCAGCAGAGTTCCACTCTAACAGCACAAAGCAATGCCTCCAGCGTATGGAATACACGGTGTCTCCCAGCAGGAACCAGGAGTCACAGACCTGGATACCAATGAGACACCACAAGCACACCCTGATGCAGAACACAGCCCAGCACCTCCAAGGGGAAAACTAACAAGCCCCAGATGGCAGAGGACCGACAGCAGCTGATCCCACCTTCTTTGTTCACTTTCAGATCCTTCAAAACCTTACCCTCTTTGGTTTAGGAGACTCTGGTAGTTTCTTCTCTGCCTTTTTCTCACTTGTTCGCTTGTGACTTGGACTTTTCCGACTCGTGCTTGAGCTGTTGCTACTGGGTTTGGATCCATTCTGTTTGCTGTGCCCTCGGTCTTTCTCCCCAGCTGATACAGAGGGTTTGACTGCTTTCTTTTTCTTTTTCTGGGGCTGGTCATAGCTGAGATATGACTCAAAGGACATTGTAGGTTGTTCAAATTCATCCTCCACTTCCCCCTCCCCAAAATTTGAGGAAAAGCCCATCGATTTTTTGTCCACATCTGAGACTTTGCGCTTCCCCTCCGAAGACTTTAAGCTCCCAGAAATCCCCTTTTCTTTGATCCTATTTGACGAGTCACTCTCAGCTTTCCGTTTCTCCCGGTCTGTGTTAGGGGTCTCCAGGGTCACCTTGGGCTTTTCCGATTTGCCTTTTTCAGAGTCCCGATGTTTTTGCTTCTTAACATGGTTGTCCAAAGACGGCTCTTCCAAGTGCGGCATTGTGTGCAACTTCTCCTTTTTGGAGGTGCCACCTTCTCGGTTCTTCTCCTTCTTGGTACCATCGGACATCTTCTGCTTCTCCTTGCTGCCCCCTGCCATGGGGGCTTCTCGGAGCTGCTCTTTACAAGAGGTCTTGTGCAATCTTTCTGGGCTGAAGGCAGAGGTCCTGTCCTCCACTCTGCCATCAAGTCGCTGCTTCTTGTGAGAAGACTTGTGCTCTTTGCTTCGACTCGTGTTCCCTTTGTCATAAAACTCACCAGGGTTCCTCTCCTGGCCTGCTCCCAGCTTCTCCTGAAAGCTGTGGCCTTTACTGGCTTTCCGATGAAATACTGTTGGTTCCTCCTGCTCCTCAGAGGCATAAGGGTCTGTGTACATATCCTGAGGGCTCTCACTTGGCTCAGGTGACACAGCTTGTCCACAGTCTGAGTACTCCTGATCTGAAGAGAGCACTGGGGAAGATCTGCCCCAACCCTTCCCCTCGTGGCTGCTATAGCCATAAGTCTCATGGGCTCTCTCAGGCCTAGGATACCTTTTAGACTTCTTTTCCCTATGATCTGGGCTATAGGGCTGGCTGCAAGATGGCTGGAAGGGTTCTGAATACTCCTGGTCAGGTTCCTCATCCTCTCTGAGGGATGGTTCTTGATGTCTTTTGCTTGCACTGCTCCTCTCGTAGTCACGGTCTTCAGAATCCAGGTTGTTTCTGAAGTGATAAGAAAACAAAATAGTTAAGATTTAAACTTCACAATATGAATGAAAAGAGCAACTCCCCATGGACAGAAACCTCTCCTACAGAAGACTAAGGTTGTATTTTGTAGTTTTGTAGCAAAAATATCACTAATTCCTTCAGACACAGCAACATTCAGGGATTTAGAAACTGCAGTTCTAGCGCAGGAATTAATTAAGCATTTTTATTAGGACTAGAGACTTCACAGTTCATTGGGAAGCGGAGACAGATGCTGACAGAGACTTCTCCATGCCTATACACTCCTGGCTGCACGGTGCCTATGGGTAACGTGTCCCCCAGTTCGCCAATTAAGCAGGCAGGGGTACGACAGCCATTGAAATGATCACGAATAACTGGGTCTTTATCACCCACATGTAAAGGATCTCACTGCTGCATTCAACACAGCTTTGTTACTGCAACGTGCCTGCTAGCGTTAACTTTCAGTCTCCATAGGATTTTTGCAGATACAGGCCTTCTTTCAAAGCGAGCCATTTCCTTTACTCAGGCCTAGAACTTCCTTTTAGCATCATAAAATGGGAAGCGAGCAGATTGCATCTCTTGCTTTATTAAGGGCACTTTCCTGGCATCTACTGTTAATCTCTTCATCAAACTGCAAATTCTTGAAAATTGGCCCCTACTTGCACGCAGAACTGCAGCCGTCAGCAACCCAGTGCTCTGTGGCTAGCAAAGGCAGGAAGTTTATGCCAAAACAAGGCAAAACCCCCACGCAGAGTTAGCACCTTCGTCTTGCACATTTTTCAAGGCCCTTTGTTTCCTTGGTCAGGGAAGTTTATAATCTCCACTGCAAAAATGTAACAAAGCTTATTCACCAAGTTAACCAAGCAGGTTCACTTACCTGTCTGCCTCTTGGGACACAGGCACTAGCTTCTTCCACCTGGCTACGAGGTTCTTTGCAAAGTCTCCTACAAGCTCGTGTTTCCGTAAACTGTTCACAGTCTTCCCAACACCCGTCTCCTTCATGAGAGAGCCAAGACATGAATTCATCTTAGCAAAACAGTCAGCATTCTCACCTCTGCTAAACTTCCTACAAAGTGAATAAAGTTAACCCACTACCTATTGCGGCCAAGTAGAAATAAACTTCCTTGATCTAACAGCAAAGATATCACATAGATTATGTTTTCACCAGACATTTTATCATTTGCTACAGTTCTGTAAATCAAAGAAGACTTAACTCTACCTTAGTCAAACACTGATTATTCGTATTCATAAATCAAATCAGTAGTTACGATGACCGTTGGCAAGTTTAAAGACAGAAGTCACTAATAATTACAAGAATTAGCACTTCCGAATTTCATGTTGATTTGGTTATCATTAGGAACTACTCCAACTTTCATATCCCCGTCAAGCGTTAAGCTTTCAGAAGAACTGAAGAAGACAAACTGTCCTCCACCGCTTCACGCTTGCTCTGACACGCTCCTTCCCCATGCCTGGAATCTTTAGAACTTCACAACAATCACGCCTGTGACACCAGGTGGCCGAGGAACGCAGCATTTGTGGTGGCAAACAGTTATCCCGGGACTTGACAGACATGACCGAAGTGTGAGAGATTTCACAGCTCTTACCACGAGAATGTCAACTGTGATGGGCAACTCAGACAGTCTCTTCAGACTTTTCAGCAGCTGCAGAGACAAGAAGAAAAGCGTTCAGACTTGTCATGCTGAACCACATACTGTGATTGGAAAGGAAGAAAATTCAGCACTGCACGAGAGCTTGTTAGAAAGATCCAAGTGGCAGACAGCTGCTACCTTGCTCCAAATCAAGCTCCTGAGAAGCTGAATGCAAGGGCCAACCATAAAGAAATTATTGTCTCTCTGATTACACGGACCCACCTGAGAATCTTAAAACACATTCAAATTATTAATGCTTTCTTCACACAGGACTGCAACGGAATTTTAGGTTAAAGCACCAGGAACAGACACACTCAACTCTGTGCACAGTAAGTGGAATAAAGGACTCGGAAGCTTGTGACTCTCCCTTGTTGAGAAGGGGAGGCGGGAGGAAGTTGTTTCCTTTGAAGATTTGCAAACTAGACACTGACAGAAGATTTCTAGATGCTCTTAAAGATCTAAGAGGAACCCGGATCTCCTCTGCAGACCCTCCACTGGGCCAGCGCCGCTGACAAGCTCTCTCCTCTCATCTACAGTTGGTGCTAAAAAGGCAAGTGACCCCTTCCACAACCACTGCCTCTCACCCCACTCTTTTCCCTTCACCATACACCAGTGAAAAAAGATGGTTTCCTCCACACGGGGGGCCCCCCAGCACGTGCAGCTGTTCCGTGGGCTAGGGAGGGAAGAGGAGCCCTCTCCCACGTGCACCCCAGCGAGGGGCGGCAGGTGAAGGGGACGTACCTCTGCCACCAAACCTCTGGTTTGGGCCATCACTTCCCCAAGATGTCTAGGGACTTTTCAGTTACAGTACATGGCAACACACATCTGACAGCACCGCTGCCCCTCACATTATTTCCTGCAGCTCAGCTATAGCCACAGAGCAGCCTCATCAGCATTCCCATTATTATAGCCCCTATACAGCCCAGGCTTTGTTCAGCGCTGCTGTGCTATATGCCATACAAAGGGCTGTCCCTGATCCAGAAGATCTCTTTAAAGCACCGTGCTCACGTTCAAATTCGCACTGCGGGCCTATCACCCCCACTTCCACTGTGCAAGGATCAGAGAGGTTTAGAGGTTTCCTTCCTTTTGAAAGAAATCAGTTCTTTTAACCTATTTGAAGAGTGCTATTACTTTCAGAAAGAAAATACTCCTCGACAGAGATAAGGGTTCACCTGGCTGAAGCGGAACCAGATGACAGTTTCTGTTCACCAGAAACCACTCTGTTCTATTTAGGACTTAATTACCATGACCAAAGGTTTAGGTTTTCTTATTTCAGAAGGGTGAAACACCGATAACAACTGTTTCAGCACTACCGAGTTGGGATGCTGAGGGGGATGCAACAGTTCTAGCCGCACTGTAACCACAGCTAACAGGGTCTTCCAGCCCTCTGTCCCTGCAATTCCAGACTCGTGGTAGCACAGTCTCCCCTGGGACTCACAAGATCTGTGGCAGGTACCGTGCTCCACCACCTACCTCAACTGATGGGAAAAAGAAAAAACAAAAAAACAAAGCAGCCAGTTGAGCTAAAAATCCCAATGTTCTTTGAGTTTTCCAGAATCACTCTTACTTTGCCAGCACTGCTGCTCAACAAGCCCACTGGCAATCGAAGCCATCAGACCAGAAGCAGCAGAGGCAGAGCCACAGCCCACCTCTGCTGCCTCCCCTCAAACTGCCACCGCAAGGGCTGCCACAGCTCGCGCAGCGAGATCCCTCCAAGAAAGCCAAAATCCTTCTGGCATCAGAAACACAGGGTAGAGTGTGTGCAAAGACCCTCTTTGGAAGGGGGCAGGAAGGGAAGGGAAGAAGGATAGACTGTGTACTCAATTAAAAAAAGAAAGAAAAAAAAAAGAAAGATGGGGCAATATTAAAAGCATCTCTGTAAGCTGATTACCTTCCTAGAGAGGTTGTTTCAGAGCTTACAAAATCCTACTATGAGAGTAAGAACCAAGGGAAAACTTGTTACAGTATCCTTAAAGCCTCCCAATTATTTTCTAGCTACATCCCACCACAGCATCTTCCACTGCTCTTCAGTTATTTGTCACTTTCAGGGCTGAATTCCAAAAAGATAAGCACTATTCTCAACGGGGCTTATTTCTGGATTTTGTATAGCCAGGGGAAGTGTGGTTTGAGCCCAGGAGACCCACATGTTTGATCCAGAACACATCTCATGGGCAACTGGATTATTCCACACCCACTGCAGTCAATGGCTGGAAATCTCCACACACCTTAGAAAAAAGCAAGAGCTGGCTTTCTGAGAGGCCACCACTGTACACATACCTTCGTCCAAGTGTCACATTACCAAGCTTTTACACCTGCACATCCATTAAAAAATAACAGAGTTTGAGTTCAGCACAACTCCCAGCCAAGTAATAAAAATCTCAAAATGACACTGTCAGGAAACAAGGCATTTTTGTTACCTGTGTCAGCAGTAATGCACTTATCTGACAAGCTAAGATATCAAAACCTGTTTTTAATGACGCTGCCCAAGTGGCATGCAGCCTGGCAATATCCGAGTAGGTATACATTTGGGAGCTGTGTGAACATGGAAAAAACCTCACTTTGCCTGCAGCCACTGCAGACCACAGATCCACGTGCATGAGATGCACCAAGTGAGACAACTCTGTTGCAGGGAGGCTTAACAACTTGTACTAATCTGTACTTCCTACGGAAACAAGCTGACGGACTACATCCCACTGCCTTCAGCTAAAATCAGCCAAGCAGACTCAAATCTGGCAGCTCGACTCAGAGTTAACTGAGATCCTACGAGTCCTACAAGAAAAAGGCGACCAGGTACAAGACAGAAAACACAAGGCTTATATCTTGCTAGGCACCAGATGAAATACATACCACAAATCTCTTCTAAAACCCCCCAGCGTAGGATACAGTTTCAGTTAATCAGCTGCAAGACACAAACCATAGAAACTTCACTCAGTTCCAGCTCCAAGAAAGTTTTAACATGGGTTCATTGTTTTATTTTTATAAAAGAAATCAGCCAGATCGTTACAACGCTAGGGACAAACGCTGATATCAGATTACTACACCACAGCTTGGCCTCTTCCTCTCCATGAGGACGCTCTCCTGTTCATGTTTCCTTTACTCTCTTTCTTCCCTCAATCTTGCAGCAGAGCTTGTACCTTCTCTGCTGGACAAAAAAAGACCCTTTCCAAATCATTACAGCAGTTTCCAAAGTTTCACTCACACAGTTCTGTGCCAGCATACCAATTTTCACCCAAACCCAATATTAATACTTAACTTTCAGCAAGACAATATAGTTGTACACTATTTTGGGCAAATACTATTCTTTCACATAACTCATAAAATATTTCAAGAGGACAAGGCAAGAAAACCAAAGGCTGGAAATGGTGTAACATGTGGGTAGAAGCCACGGGTACCCTGGATTCTTCCTGATGATAGAGTAAAGCTGCAGCTGCTACAGAACTGTAGTAGAAACTGTTAACTTCTGACACAGGAAGGTGCTCAGAAGATACACAATGTATCAAGACAACGCAATGTTAACTAAATTGAAGCCTAGAAACACTAATACTTCCAAGGCAGTATCAGAAATAAGAAGAGTACAGGTCACAGGACCTTTCTGCCTGGGAAGGAAAAAGGTTTTAAAGTCAGCATCCTGCTAGTAACAGCTTGCAACTGCTTATTGCCTCTCCCTCGCCTTTCAAAACTGCACAGGATCAACAGAAAGAAACAACAGCACAAGGTTACTGGAGAAAGAGTCAGCCTGTGCAAATAGTGCCTGAAGACTTACGATGCCCAAGAAACACAGACAAGCAGTCGTTGCCCCAGCTGACACAAGGGTCAGGAAACAGGAGCACCAGCTCTCTGTACACACGCTGAGCCAATATCTGAATGCTTGCACATGCTCTCAGCACCACAGCGCCCAAGGACCCCCTGGAACTGACTCCTCAACGGTCTCTCAGCTCCACTTGGGGCCCCACCAGTTAAACTCTGTGCTGGTCTTGGCTGAGAGGGTGAGGAAAGGAACCAGACCCTCCCACCGCTCTGCCCCCAGCTAGGCTGCGGCTGGGCACAGCAGCCTCCATTTCAAAGGGACAGCACCTGACACTTCAGCATCCATCCTTCTTCAGGGGACGTCTTGGAAAATGAGCTGTTCTGCAGGCACGTGCCCAAGTTAAGCAAAGTTTGCCAGGTGCAGAGTGACCGCACAGCCCTGACAGCTGCCTCTTTCACCCGAATTAACTGAAACACGAACTGAACACCTGCAAATAGTCACCAGAGATGCTCCTCCTTTAAAATATGACATAAAGCATGGTATAAAGGCATGCACTGGGCCCAACTGAGCTCAACCATCATTCCACATTTCAGTCAAATAAAACATCTCAGAACACTGATATACCCAGCAGGAGAGTTGCTGTCAGCGGCAGACGCAGCCCAATGTCACCGAAAAGATTCGAGCAGAAGCCCAGACCAGGGTGGCACGCACGGGGCAGCCGCTCCACGACAGCTGCGGCGGGCAGCAGCTCTTGGCAGCAGACACGTTTGCTCGTGGAGATGGGTGAGAGGCATCAAGCAACATCCCCACGCTCAGAGGGGGTACCCACGCTGGGGCAGCGTTAACGCTCAGCACCTTCTTACCCCGAGCCCAGCTCCACGGTGGTCCCGGTGGTGGCCCTGGCCCTCCCCAGCCCCACGGCAGGGCTGCACCTCCCTGTCACCTCCCGCCCCGCGCACGCCGGGCACAGCGGCTCCTCCACCATTTACACGTCACCAGGGCAAGACTCTTCCGGCAAGTTCTCCGGTGCCCGCCGGCCTGCCCCTCAAACCGCACCCCAGGGCCTGCCACGGGGGGACCCCACGCACGGGCCCCCGCAGGCCGCAGCGGGCCTCCCGCGGGGCCTGCCAGCCCAGCCCGTCAGCGGGCCGGGGGCTCCACCGGGGGCGACCGCCGGGCTCGCTCCTCTGGGAGGCAGTGGGCCGCCCGCCTCGCCCCACGGACCGCGGCCGGGCACGAAACTTCGTGGTGGTGGAGGAGGGAGCCCGGCGGACGGCAGGCCCGGCCGCGTTCCCCGTGCCCCCCCGCGCGGCGGCCCGGGCCCTCCCGACCCCCGGTCCCACCACACCGCCCCCGCCGAGGAGGGGGAAGCCCCGCCCGCGCCGCCGTCCCCGTCACCTTCTTGGGCTCCGAGCTGCCCGCCAGCCGCGACTGCAGCTTGCCCACAACTTCCAGCACCGACTCCGCCATTTTTACTGCTGGAGAGGCCGCGGCGGCGGAAGCGGCTTCACCACCCGCTGGCCACACGGCGTTTCTCCACCGTGGCCGCCATCTTGGCTGCGGGCAGGAAACGGAAGTGGCGCAAACGCTGCCCCGGCCGGCGGCCACCATGGCGGGTACGGGCAGAGCCCGGCTGGCGCCATTTTGGGGCCTGGCAGCAGCGGCGGGCAGCGCCATCTTGAGTGCTGGCAGGGCCCTGCTGCGGGGCGCGCGGCCGTTATGGCCGCCCCTGGCTGAGGCGGCGGTGCCACCTGGGGCCTCACGGTGGTCAGGACAGTCTTTCCTGAGGAACGTCGCTTCATACCTATTCCCGTTGCCTCACAATGGTTTAACGGCTCCACCACGGCTGTTGGGAGTGACTGGAAAGTAGGTTTCTAGAATCGTTTGTGGCCGAATGCAAATGGAGCGAGGCCATGGTGGGGCTCCTCAGGCTGGGGGCTAGGAGCTGCCGTCCTCTCCGCGCTCTCAGGAGAGTGGGGAAGGTGTCATGGGGCAATGTCCCCCCAGCTCATCCCAAAATCCCCTGGTGAACCCCTCTGGAGTGGAGCCGGGTCTTTGGCTGCCTCCTCACTGCCTTGCCCTTGGCAGCGGCCAAGCAATCGTGCAGGCCTTTGCTTTACTGCCTTCTCATGGTGCTGGCTGCGCTGATGCCCTTGGCTAGAGCAGCGCTACCTGAATCCCGCCCTTTCCATGTCTCTCAGGGCTCAGCTGAGGGCGTCTGTCCTCACATCACCCCAAAAGCCCGCTGTAAATGTAGAAGTGATAAGAGCAGTCAGCTGGCTGGGAGGGGAGAGGAGGGAGGAGGATGTTGCGTGGGGAAAGTTGAGGGTCTCTGTGTCTCAACGTGCAGGGCCCCGTGCTGGTCAGAGCTTCCCCTTGGACTAACCGGTCTTAACAGCAAGGTAAGGAGCTGACACAGCCTATACATGAGTCATGGAGAACCAGGGCTCACCTAGCAGGATTTGCAAAGAGCTGGCATGGGGCACGGGAACTGCTGAATAATGGAAATAACGGCATGGGGAAAGGCTTTGGTTTTTTCTAAAATGGGGCTGGAGAAATTACACTGGCAGCAAAATAGTGCCCAGAGCTGCAGCATCCAGGTGGTTTTCCAGGCCAGCTCGGTTTTCGCTGTGACTCAAACCCTGCTTAAACGCAGGGCTGGAGCCACAGGCTAGTAAAGGAGAGGAACTCTGATTAGATATTAAAGAAGCCTGCCATAACTTCCGAAGACACAAGATCACCCCGTGTAGGTCCTGTTTTGCTGTTAGGTCAGTAATCTGGTGCAGGCTGAGATTAGCAGCACTGGAAGGATGTGAGGGCAACTACTGTCTTTTAAAAGCAGTTAAACAGCTAGAAAAAAGTCCTGCCTTCCCTTCTTTATGTCTGGGCCCTTTGAAATCTCTTCAAACCATTCCAGCTCCCTAGATTAGTCCAGCAGCCAGGATTAATCCGTAGGAAAAATATCCCTTTCAAGTCACTACAGTGGTATTTCAATCAGAAATAGTAATGATGTCCCATTTTAAATAAGTGCAGGTAGTAAAGGTCATTTTGCCCTCCTGCAGCCAGACACTGGAATAACATGAACACATGCTTCAAATCGGAGTCTGTCAAAGGTGCCCAAAGGGGACAGGCAGGACCCCACAGATGTCAATATGAGCCCCAAAGTTCTCATGGCTCCTTTTTACTTGTATGAAGCGTAATGCGGTTAGAAGACCTCTGTTTTATCCCAGAACAACTTTCCCCCTTGGCTCCTGAGTCGGGTGGACAGGGGATGGAGAAAGCCAGCTGCATTGCTGGGCTTTCCAGAAGGAGTTAAGAAGGCTTTCAGAGGTCAGCTTGCTCAGATGTGATGCTAGGCTCCATACCAGGTCTACAGAAGCTGCTGAGCACTGGTGTCACCTCTCTAAAATGGGGTCTGGAGTGCCTGAAAGGAGGGTGAGCAGTTTTATGAACAGAAACAGTGGCTTGCTGCAGACATTGTGCTTGTTTCTGTTAAAAAAAAAAAAAAAAAAAAAAAAAAAAAAAAAAAAAGCCAAAATCAGGGCAGTCTGGGGTGCAGAAGGGATCTGGTAGATCCTCAGTGCAGCCCACTGGGTTGCAGACCTCGACCTGGCACCCATCCTGCTGGGACTGGTCTCAGCATTGGGGGCAGCAGGACAGCCACCTCCCTCCAGGACAAATCCTGTTTCTCTTTGGGTTTGTTTGCCAGCAAGGATGTTCTTGCAATACTCTGTCTCAGAGAGATGCAGGTCTGAGGGATGTGGAGAGAAGGCCTGGGAAAACATTTTCATTTCCTGGGAAATTCCAATATTTAACCTGTATTTTCACTTCACATCCAGCTGAAAAGCTGAAACTGGAAATTTTCCTGGGGAATGGATAGTCTGAACAAAATGTGTCCTTGGAAATATCAGAGTGTGGTTGCTTGGAAAAGGTAAATCCCAGTTCCTTTTCCCAATCCTGAGCTGGTTGCCAGAAACCGTTTCATATTCAAACACACGTGGAGCGTGGCATTTGCGTCCCAGTTTCAGAAGGACTAACGCCTGCTCCAGGATATGACACTGTGGTAGATGAGCTCTCAGTGGTGTAAATTGGGGTAGTCCCGTGAAACACCGCAATACCAGGGATGGCTCAAGTGCCTGGGACTTTGCTCCTGGATCCCCTTGGCTTCTGTGTCGTCTCTGCTCACCCCGGCCAGCTGAGCTCGGCCAGGCCAGCATTGCTGCTCTCCCCCTCAGACTCAGCCCTGAATCCTCTTTCCTGGCAGGGACTTTTACAAAACTTTTCCCTTCTCCATATTTTTACTGAAGTCTCATAATGCCCCCCTTCTTCTTTGCCCGGTGCTAAATACAAGCTGATTACTCAGTTCCAAGAAACCTGATCTTTATGGCCAAGCATAATAAACAGTACCCAGACATGTGAGACAGCACAGTTACAGCTATTTCTGGCCGGCAGATTTGTTCCCTCATCTATTGGCTGCTCCGAGCTCCCTCAGAGGAGTTGAGGTCACCACCAAGTTTCAGACTAGAGCTTCAAACTGGAATTTGGGAATATTCAAAAGCTGGATTTTTATTGTTCATTTTTTCCCCCCTCCTTTCAACTGCATTCTAAACCGGTCACCCCAAAGGGCAGCTGGCCCCGCTGGTTACTCAGCGCTGCCGCGCCATGCCCAAGGGGCTGAGAGGGAAATAAACACCCTTTTATGTGTGGTCCTGCAGTGCTGGGGTTAATTTCACCTTACTGCAATGTGGGAACTTTGGTCAGAGCTGCTGGAACTTACTCACCCCATCTAAGGTGCCCTGGAATCTGGTGAAACACCCTGCGATTGCTTCCTCGCTCTGCTTGGAGCCCGCCTCACCCCAGAGAGCGAAGCTGTCTGCAGGACTGAGCATGGCCCCACGCCTCAGGAAACAGTGGGTGCTCCCTGTTTCCCAGTGCAACCACCCAAAATCCCCAGTGCTTTTTTAATACAGCAAAGGTGCTGGTACTGCTTAAGAGTTGAGGATCCCCTCTTGCAGTCATAGCCCCTGACGCCATTCGCACGGCTCAGAGGGGTACAGGGCTTGGGAGGCAGTTTCCATCCTTTCCTTGGCCTGACCCAAAGGGTATATGAGTCAGTGGGAGTTTTCCCTTTGCTTAATCGCATGTCTTAAAGACAGAAGGACACCTGTACCCCTACTTCAAGGCTCCCCACCTCTTCTTTCTCTCCAGGTCCTGTTCCAATTCTGCCAAAATGGCACCCAAAAAGAAAACTCCCAAGAAGCCCAAGGTGGATAAAGAGGATGCATCCATCACCCCAGTGATGGTGGAAGATTCTTTGCTAGATGTTGAACACCTCAATCACTTGAATGGATTGTATGACAGCGGCTCTAACGGCTTCCACTGCACGGCCACGGAGGTTGAAGCGCCAGACCATGGAGCCAGCCTTTTGGAGGGGATGAACCAGATGCGCCAGAAGCAGTTCCTCTGCGATCTCACCATTGCCACGAAAACAAAGTCTTTTGAGGTGCATAAGCTCGTCCTGGCTTCCTGCAGCGAGTACTTCCACCGCCTGCTGCAGAGGGACCCTCAGCTGCGCCAGGTGGAGCTCCACGACATCTCACCACTGGGCCTGACCACCATCATCACCTATGCCTACACGGGGAAGCTGAGCCTCTCACTGTACACCATCGGCAGCACCATCGCTGCGGCCACCCAGCTGCAGGTGCCAACACTGCTGAACATGTGCAGTGACTTCCTCATTCGGGAGATGGCTGTGGAGAACTGCGTGTACATCGCCAACATCTCAGCCACCTACAGCCTCAACCAGGTGAAAGACGCCACACGGAAATTCATCCGGGAAAACTTCCTGGAGTTCTCCAAGACTGACCAGTTCATGAAACTCCCCTTCGATCAGATCAATGAGTTGCTGATGGATGATGGCCTGCAGATACCCAGTGAGGTTGCAGCTTTCCAGATCGCTGTCAAGTGGCTGGAGTTTGACCCGAAACGGGTCCGCTATGCTGCTGACCTCCTGAGCAACATTCGATTTGGCACAATCTCAGCTCCGGACTTGGTCAACCATGTGCAACCTGTGCCACGCATGATGCAAGATCCACAATGCCACAAGCTCCTTGTGGATGCTATGAATTACCACCTGCTCCCTCACCAGCAAAACAGCCTTCAGTCTCGGAGAACCAGGATACGGGGAGGCCAGAGAGTGCTTGTCACAGTTGGGGGTCGTCCAGCTTTGACCGAGAAGGCTCTTAGCAGGGACATCAGCTACAGGGATGCAGAGGGAAACTGGAACAAGCTGACAGAGATGCCAGCAAAAAGTTTTAACCAGTGCGTTGTGGTGATGGATGGATTCATCTACATTGCGGGTGGTGAAGACCAAAACGATGCCAGGAACCAGGCCAAGCATGCCGTCAGCAGCCTGAACAGGTAAGACGGGCTCCACCTGCCACGCAGACCCAGGGAAGGGGTTCAGATCTCTGCCATGTCTGCCTGTGCCCAGCATCTCTCATGGGGTGAGGGACGAGCACAGCAGAAAGGTTCCTCTTTGCTCTCAGTGACCAGAAGGTAGGTCTGGCCTCTCAGACAATGCTGCCAGGGAGGGACAAACACAGCGAGACTCAGCATCAGGTGCTGAACTGTGAGACTCGAGACCTGGAAACCACTTCTAGGCATTTGTTCTGTGTGACCTTAACCTGGGCTTGCCCTGGGGACTCTGGTGCCTGGGCTGCGCTGCCCATGTCCTCTGGCAACTTGCAGCACCGATGCAGGATGAGGGCAAGGCAGGGCTTCTTCGTAGCTGCGAGGCTATTGGAGAAATGGGGGACCTCATTATTTAGAAGTAAGCCATTTTGTTGCTCGGGGGGGCTCCCCTTTTAGTCCCCTGGCTGTTCCTCCAGCCAGTGCCAGCCTCGACCCGGTCTCTGGTTTGCCTGGGTTCATTTTAAGGTACATTTACTATCTGTAGGATCCTGTTGCCCTTCAGGCTTTCTTCTCTCTGCCTCCATTTCTCTTTTCATCATGTAAATGACAAGGTTTGTTTCCTAAATCCCCATAAACCTGTCACTGGCTTGCCAAGGGATTACTATTCAAAGAAAGGAGATGTAACCATGGCAACCTGACATGCAGTATTTTGTTTGCAACCTAAACCTGAACTTGCAGTGGCTCTGCCCACAGCTTGGCTTAGCCACCTGAGGCTCCACGCACACACACAGCATCACGGGCACCGCTCGAGGGAAGCCTTTTGTGGCCCCAAATCACCACTCCTCGGTTAGGAGCCATCACTGGGCTCTTTCTCCTGCACCGAGTGAGGTCTCAGGGACCCACTGGCAGGTCTCTTTTCTGTTTCTGACCAGTAGCTCATCCGCCTTTCCCAGCTTGGCTTTGGTCCCTGTGGCATCGCTCTGGGAACACTCCCATTCCCTCTGCCATCTCGTGGGCAAACAAGGAACCAGCTTCTTACCACCTGCCTGTCTTTGGCCTGGCCGGCTGGGCTGGGAAGACCTGTCCCTAGGACCTCTTCTACCTGCCAAGACCCAACAGAGGGAACAGTGGCAGTGCTGCGGGGCACCTCAGATTGGTAGCACTCGGAATTTCCAAGCCAGGCTGCAGCTTGTGGTAGCAGGAGCAATGTTGGGCTGTTCTAAAGCAACGACCCCAGCAGTCACAAGTAGGATCCAGTCCTGTGCAGTGGCATTGTCTCCATCTGCAGTGCCTGTCCAGATGCTTTAGTGCTGGAGAAGACAGAGAGGCTCTTCCAGAGCATGAGTTGTCTCCTCCAAAGGCAGATATCTGGCAGGCCCTTCTCCCCACGGCTCTGACACTAGTCCTGGACAGACAGATCTGCCCTTCGTCCCCCAGGTACGACCCCCGCTTCAACACCTGGCTGCACCTGGCCAGCATGCAGCACAGGAGGACGCACTTCAGCCTGAACGCCTGCGAAGGGCTCCTCTACGCTGTCGGAGGGCGCAACGCCGAGGGCGCTTTGGCATCTGTCGAGTGCTATGTCCCCACCACCAACAGCTGGCAGAGCAAGGCGAGCCTAGAGACACCCCGCTGCTGCCACGCCACCACTGTCATTGATGGCAAGCTCCTGGTCACCGGTGGCTACATCAGCCATGCCTATTCTCGCACAGTGTGCTGCTACGAGCCCAGCAGTGACACCTGGAGAGAGCAGGCAAGGCTCAGCACCCCCAGGGGCTGGCACTGCGCAGCCACCGTGGCCAACCGAGCGTACGTGCTGGGTGGGAGCCAGCTGGGTCCCCAGGGCGAGCGGGTGGACGTGATGTCCGTGGAGTGCTACAGCCCACTCACGGGGCAGTGGAGTTACATGGCACCCCTGCCCACGGGGGTCAGCACAGCTGGGGTGGCTTTGTTGGAGGGGCGCTTATGCCTGGTGGGTGGCTGGAACGAGAGTGGGAAGAGGTATCAGAAATGCGTGCAGTGCTACAATCCTGACCTCAATGAGTGGGTTGAGGACGAGGACCTCCCTGAGGCCACCGTGGGTGTCTCATGCTGCACCATCACCCTCCCACGCCCCCTGAGCTCCAGGTCCCGGGCCAGCTCTGTGGCCTCAGCAGCAGCCAGCACATAAAGAGCCCCGAGTGCCACATGGCTTATGCCAGCAGCTAGGGAAGGAGACAGAGCTCAGGAGTGTGGCGCAGCTGGATGGGCAGGCACGCTGGTGTTTGGAGTCACTGCAAAGTCTCAGACACTCTTATTCCATCATGGCAAGTTTTGGGCTCTAGGAAAGCTTCTTCTGAGCTGCCTGCATCTCCATCCCGCAGCTTAAGCAGGTGCTGCTCAAGCAGGGCAGACACGGAAGCAAGCAGGACAGAAAAGCTTTTTTCCTCAGCCTGCAGCACTGTATTGCAGTGTGGACTGGAAAAAAATGGGAAAAAATAAAAGAAGAAAAACAAACTAGAATAATGCAGGAGAAATTGTACTGTAGGAGTAGTATCATGAGACACTTTGAACAGTAGTATTGCTATTAGTTACAAGAAAGTGACAGGTCTGGAACAGACCCTGTTGCTCACGTAGCATTTGTTCAAGGGAAAAACATTTAATATTTACTCATTGAAGCTAGATACCTTCACACTAGGAATAAAGTGAACCTTGACAGCAAGGAAGAGAACTACTGGAGCAACTCACAAAGATCTCTTGCTCTTCCAAGTGCTGCGCTGTAGTTCAGAAGGTATCAGGCAAGTGCCTGAGGATGCTATAAGACTCTAGGAAATGTGAGAGGCCAATGGTGCCCTGAAAATAAGTGTCAGCTGGAACAGAATCCCTCCACAGCTAAACCAGGAGCAGTTAGATTTATTCCTAGCCAGGTCCTGTTACTTTGTACTATTGAGCTGACAGCTTGGTTTTGAACTTAGTGCTTCCCCATTACTGTAACCACAGTCTGACCTGCGAAAGGAGAAATCATTGGGAAACTCAAGTTTCCAGGGGCAAACACTTGCTTAGTGCCTGGGGTCTCTCCCTGTCACTACAACCGAGTGAGACAGTAACCAGTCTTTATTAAAACCTGGCTCCCCTTTCAGAGGGCACAGGGACTGCAGAGCAGACTCAGTCTCTTGGGCCAAGTACATCGCGAGGGACGGCACCACAGCACCCCAAACCCTGCCCCGGCAGGTCTCGGATACAGCCCCAGAGCAGTGATAGCCTGTGACGAGCAGGAGGCAAGAGAGAGAGCAACGATTATTTCCTGGTCTCAAACCCACAGTCATAACAAGACATCAGTCACAACAAGACATCAGTCACATGCTGAGGCCAGCATCTTCTGGTAACGGGTCCTGTTCCTGGAGCACATGCATCATTCTAGAGTGGCTTATCACCTTTGTCTCAGGCTGAGGCAGCTACGTGCTGCCGAGCATCCAGACAAATGTTCGGTTTTGTTCTGGTCTCTTTTGCACAGCACAGTGAAATGGCATCCAGGAAGCCAATGAGCTGCACAAGGGAACCCCAATGTGCCCTGAAGATGCCAAGACAAGAGCCTCAGCAAAGCAGGCTGGTTTGCTTCCTTTCGCAACTCACCAAAACTGAGCAGCTTGCCATAGTTAGTTCACAGGTCTTCCTCTGAGAATTCTGTCTCAATTAAAGAGTTCACATCAAGCATAAAGCTATACTGAGGCAGAACACCATTTTCTGTTCAAATTCTGCTTTGTGTGTTTTAGCATGCACAGCACACACTGCCCAGTATATCTTGGAATGGGCTCCATCCTGAACAGTCCTGGCCACCTCCCCGGACTTCAACTCCCGACAGGCTTGACAATGGTCTAGTATTTCAGACAACACTGTACAATCACTGATGGTGGAGTGTGCAGACTTGTATTGAAGTGAGTTTGTTCCTTGCTTTTTTTTAATTATAACTTTTCACTGTAAGGTGCAGAAGGACTGAACACTAGCAGAGGCAAGGGTGTCACTGAACTCCACTTGTGTGAGCTGTATTGTCCTGCAGGGAATTTTCTCTTTAAACAATAAAGGCCATTCCTTTGCAGAGGAAAACGGTCTGACTGTGTGATTACAGCAGTGTAAGTTCACCCTCCTGAAACATTTCAACAAAGCAGTCAAGATTCATCCCCTACATTCTAAGCACATCCAATAATTGCTTCAAGATTTCTATAGCATGTTAAGAGCACCGCAGAAACAACCCTACTGGCAGCAGATACAGGCACTCAAGGTCACTCGCTACCCACAGAAGCAGCGTGAATCAGGAGGTCCTACTGGCTGATCTCAGCCCCCTCCTGCAGCACCAGTTTGAATCCCAGCTCAGGAACCTCACCAGTGCCAGCACCACAGGCCTTACCCAGCCCTCAGTCCTCCCAACCGGTCCTGCCACACTATCTTGGACAAATAAACCTCAGCCACATTTTTGCTTTATGGCTCTGCTTTATTAAGAGGATACATGTGCTGCTTCCTTTGGCTTCCCAATGAACTTGCATTCCCAATAGTTCCTAGAGCAAGAGAGTTTCTTCTGCTAATTCAGAATCCCTCATCATTAGAGCAGGCTGCCCTTAACACTGCAAAAGCTGGTCTGTGGAGGATCAGAACCAGCACGCCGACTCTGTTCCCCTCAGGAATTTAACCCTCCAGAAAATCTGGTCTACAACTCCAGTGATCAAAAAGCACTTTTTTTTTATTCCATCTTCTTTCTACACCCACCTGCAGACTATAGTAAGGGTTCTCCGTATTAACAGTATGGAAGTGGAGACTGCACTGCGTAAATCTAACACTTGCTCCGCCAGAACAACACGTTCTCTTCAAGTGCACAGCACCAGTCCATGTTCTTCTGCTGCCTTTTCGGGTATGAGCGACCCTTGCTCCTAGCAGCTTCCCAGGTTGGGAGGAGCCCCCACAAAATTCACAACAGAAGTTAGGGGTTAGAAAATTTTATTTTTTTTCGTAACACGAACTGCTGGTTTATCAGGAACTGCTCATTTACCAGGAAGGATGATACCATCATACTGTGAGAAAGAAAGAAAGAACCATGTGAGAAATTACCAGCAGGTAAAGGTGCAGCACTGCTGCGCACGAAACAGTCACCACATTCATTCGAAGGCAGCCAGCCAACACGGATGTGAAACCCCAGTTCTGCAGCGAACTGCCTTTCTACTTTGCTGCTGTGCTGTTAACCTTCAAGGGGGAATTTGTTCAGATAAACATTAAACTGCTCATCAGCCCAGCTCTACAAGAAGCCCCAACTTTTAAAGGCTGATCTGACCAGAACTACACTCGACCCTTTCACAGTCCCAGGATTTGGCCCCTGAAGGTAATAATGCCACAGTGAGCAGAACCAGGCAGGAGCAGGGGAAAAAAGCCATTCGGCAGGAGTAGGCTGGAGCCCTCCCTGTGCAGGGTATGACTGGTGTAGATCTAGGCAGAGCAGCCAGTAAAAAGCCTCCAGACAGACTGTCCACCCTTTCCACCTCTGAAAAAATATCTGTAGCCCTGATCTCTGAGCATTTTCAATCAAGCTTTTGGCATCTCCCCTTCATTACCCAGTCTATGTCAGACAGCACTACGGACAGATAAACCCAAGAACGTGTTTTATTTGGATCACTCCACCCTCCAACTCTGGCAGCTGAGCTAGGAGCTGCATCATATAAACAAATCCTAACTCTGCCTCGTCACTACTGATCCACATACACATAACACCTCCAAAAACTGTGGGAGACAGATTTACACAAGAGCTCTGATACTTCCAGCTATCCTGTAAGAGCTGCTCTTTCAGTTCAGCACACAAAAAACCAGGAGTGTGAACAGCACTCACGCTCAAACACAGCTTCTACTGCCCCAGAGCAGTAAAAATAAGTTATTTAAGCAGTGATCAAATCTCCTCCTGCCCAGCAACTTTTTCCAGTCTTTCCACAGTGAAGCATTTTGTTGATACTTGCTAGGAAACTCTTGGGATACAGAAATAAAGATGGATCTTACCTTTTGCTGAAACCAGCGCATGGCTTCTTCCTTTCCAATTCTGTGCTTGGCTCCAATGTTGCCAGTTCTGCGTTTCTTGTCAGCAATGCTGAAACCAGGCCTGCCGAGCACCTGCCAAGAGAGGAGGCCAACAGCACTATTTCATTCTTGCACTTATTTATTTTCTTAAACTTAATAGTATCCTAGGAGGGAAGGGGCTAGGATTTCCACATCAGTAACATCATCTTGTCCGAGTCATGTTCACGACAGAGTGTTACCCCCCACCCCCAGCCTCAATGTAACTGAAAAGTAACTCCTGAGCAGCCACGTAAATTGACAGGGACAGCGCCTAGGTGGGACAACTCAGCACGTTCACAGACTCCGAGAAAACAAAGCGAGTGTGGAAGATTCACTATTCCATACCCAGAGGCCTCAGTTCTCAAGAAAAGGTACATTGAGCAGCACTGCTAACACATATGGAACCACTTCCCTCTATTTCAGATTGAGTGATGCGCAGCAGAATGGAATGAGTTGAACATGCCAGCCACCACTGCTACGTGACCCAGCCCCAGCCCTCTAAATGGAGGGAGAATCTTCCAGCAACGCAGCCCATCTTTCATTCTGCATTCCTGAAGCCCCTGCTGCGCTCTCCACAGCTGCTCTTTCCTTCCCCAAACCTAGCACAGCTGCCTCGGTGTTATCCCAGGAGTACCAGTAAGAACAACAGTATGTGTTTCTGAAGAAGCTTTGTGAGACGTGTCAGAAATTAGGGATTTTACAGCAGCCCTGGGAATCTCAGTTTAGACTTGGGTTTTGTTGACTTTTTTTTCCTCTATCTTCCAGCACTTGGCAGGAAGTTCACAAGCCAGTTACTGTTCTAGGTTCCTTCTAGAGCTTTGACACAAGTCCAGCAGCTGCAAGGAAGCAGGGAATACGCACCACATAAAAGTCCAAGCCGTAGATACCAATACTGGGATCATATTTAATTCCCAAATCGATGTGCTCCTGGATTCCAAAGCCAAAGTTCCCGGTGTCTGAGAAGTTATTTTTTCTCAACTCGTATTCTCGCACCTGAAACAGTTGTTGTCCATCACTATTTCATTACTGACTGCAAAAAGAGTAAAAAGTCTTGCATGTTCTACTAACGGCTACCAGACCCACAACTCGCCTACATGCCGTCTTTAGCCCTAAGATTTTGCTCCCACAGCCTACTCATAAATCACAGCAGCAAAGGCAGAACTCCAAAAGAAAGCAGTGAATGCAGCAGCTAACTCTTACATAAGGATAAAGCAACAACCAGAGAAACAGTGCAAACACTGCAGACTGCGTGTCAGACTATCCATAACCAACCTGTAACTAGCTCAGGTGCAACATTTCAAACCACACATCTTTTCAGTCGGTTGTTCTTTCACAGATCAAAGATCCAGACCTGCCAAATTCTCACCTTCAACCCCTTCTCCAGAATCTCCTCTGCTTTGGCCCCACGAACCGTGCAATGAACAGCAATCTTCTCATTTCTCCTGATTCCAAAGGATCTTACAGTGTACCGTGCTGTAAACAGCAATAATTCCACTTAGAGACTGTTCACAGAATTTCCACCCAGGGCATTCAGAGCTTAAGACAACCAAAGAAATGACTTTACAGGAAAGAAAAAAGAACCAAGACAACCATGCGCTCCTATTTGGGGATGAGGGCAGAGCAGTAGCCTGAGTCCGGAGGCAGAATGGAACTGACAGCAGCAGCCGCCAGCACCTGAGGATTTAAGGTCCCCCAATTCTCAGCACAAGGCCCTGCTCAGAGCAGAGACGTCCCCAAGGGCTCCGTCACGGAGCCACACTGCCACTTCACCCCCTGCATGCCCACCAGAGAAAAGACAACCACCACTGCTCAAGCCAGAAAACAAACGGCACCTTGGCAGCCCCAGCACAAGCAGACCCCCGGCAGCCAACAGGTCAACCCTTCCCGCCCTCACCTTTAGAGAAGACGGGGGTCTGGCCCGTCAGCTGCTCCAGCACTTTGGCCGCCCGGGTGAGCCTGTCCCCGCTCTCCCCGACGCAGATGTTGAGGCAGAGCTTGCGGATGCGCAGCTCCCGCATGGGGTTCTCCTTCTCACCTTGGTCTTGCTGAGGAGAAACGACACGGGGGGCTAACGGGGGACGCCAGGCCGCTACTGCAGCCCGGCCCCGAGCCCTGCCCCACCGCCGCGGCGAATCCCAGCGCGGTGGCCCAGCCACCGAGCAGGCCGCGGCCTGTCACGGCCGCGGCTCCCCCAGGGCAGACCACCGGCTCCTCCCCGCCCACACGGGCCCCGCAGCCCCCCGTCCCGGCCCCCCCTTCTCCCGCCCGCCGGGGCCGGGCCCCTCCGAGGGCGGATGGCGGCGGATAGAAACTGCCCCAACCCGGCCCCGGCCCGCGGGTGCCGCTACTCACCGCCATGATGGGGGCGGGGAAGAGATCAACTGGGCGGTGCCGCGGGGTCTTATGGGACGGCGCGCCGCCCGAGACGGCGCCCCCTGGCGGCCGGAGGGCGGCACTGCGCCGCGGCCAGTTGCCGGGGTAACCGCGGTGGGGCGGGCGGGAGCCCACGCCGCCATTTTGTCCCACCGGCCCGCGGGGACGGGGAGGCCTTGCCCGCCCTCACCCCCTGCCCCGCAGGCAGGCTGGGGCCGGGGCCCGGCCCGCACCACCGTGAGCAGCTGCCTGCGCCCTGCGGCTCGCTGCAGGGAGCGCTGGGGCCAGGCCGGCAGTGGCGGAGGGGCTGGTGGTCCACCAGCAGGCCCAGTCTGCTGCTGAGGCCAGTGGGATGAGCCACAGCAGCTTTGCTGGGAGATGCTGCACCAGAAGGTGTTGGCGCTTCTCCACTCCCAGGCAGCATTGAGCATAGCTTACCAGAGCTTCTCCCGCCCTCGCAGCCCCAAGTTCCTTGAGCCAGACCTGGGAATGTGTTTAGATTTCACTTCACTCTGTCAGGAAACCATTTGTGAGTTTCACATCTCTGTCTGGGATCTGGATCCTCTTACTGCACCATTTTGACTTAGTCTGGAGCAGGTGAGGAGTCACAGTCCACTCCCTCGCTGCAGTTGGCTGGGAGTGTAACACAGCTTCTCTGGGAAACAGGCAAGCCAAATTCAGACCCTTTTTGGGGGCCTAAACATCTCTTTCGGTGACAACATTCTGAGCTGAATGCTTGCAATGGGGCTCTCGCTCAGTAAGGATGACACCAGCTCAAGGCTTTCCGTGCTTATCACCTTCCCTGCCTCCCAGGGGCTGTGCTCAGGGCTGCCAGGTTGAACTCTGTAAAGCCTTCCCTTATTTTTTGCCTTGGTTGCTTCTAAAAGGGGATGAAGGATAAATGAATAATCAGCTTGTCTCATTAAGAATAGAAAAAAAGTGTTAGGAGCCTCTCTGTAGAGGGTGTGAAAAGCTGCTAGTTAAAAACTAATGTTACTGTACCAATTCATTATCAATTTACTTCATCTAAGAACAGCTTTGCTGGAAATAGCCACAGGCTCCTTACAGAGCTCAGCTGACAGCCCACTTTACCAGCTCTCTGTGGATCCCATTTAGGATCTGTCCACTCTGCAGCATTCCTTCCCGTGGGCAAAGGCTGAGGGCAGGGTTAAATGTGGGCAACACAGGTCGAAGGGCTGGTGTCTCCCCAAGGGAGTAGATTGGGATCAAAAGGGGACAGAGCTGGGTGAAGGTGCTGGGCACTTCCAAGAGCCAGAG
This sequence comes from Falco biarmicus, assembly GCF_023638135.1. NCBI lineage: Eukaryota > Metazoa > Chordata > Aves > Falconiformes > Falconidae > Falco > Falco biarmicus. Next base: position 116,347,391 of record NC_079290.1, read on the forward strand.
TGCAGGCAGGGCTGTGGAGCTCATGCCATTGCCTGAGGATGCTGCCAGAGCCCCAGGAACAGGCAGGGACACAGGGCTGAGCCCTCTTGCAGCCCATTCCTTTGTGTACCTTCCGATGTTCACTGCCCAGCAGCGTCCTCCCTAGCCCAGTCTTGGATGGTGCCACTGCCAAAGGCTATGTAGAAGATCAGGCCAAACAGGTTGAGAGCTGCAGATAGGAAGAAGGCGTTCCGCCAGCCAGTCTGGAGATCCTGGGGGGCCAAGAACAGATCACCGTGGTATGGCCCTTCCCTTTATCTCCATGTAGTGATCACCCAACTACTGCCACCCAGTTCAATGGCATTAAACTCATCTCCATCCTCTGCTTGATACTAGCACCAACAACAGAAGAGCTTTGCTCAACTCAAGACATATGCCAGACCTCCTCTTACTGGAGATGCATTTCCTTCCTTGGCATTTTTGGAAACATTGTGTGCTGTGCTGAATTCAGGAAGCTTTCCTGCCTGGCACAAAGCTTCCTCCTCACCCTACTCCCTCAACCCTCTCCTCATCTCTAAGTACATCCAGATGGGGCCCATGTGGAGCTCTTCCTGCTTTCTGAGTCATCCCCATGTCCTCAAAATGGTCCAGGCTCTGGTTTGCTGGGCACAATATCACATGTGTTCACTGGGAGAGGGGGATGGCTTGAGTAATTTTTGATTCAGTGCAGAGAAAGGAATCCATTTCTGAAAGCAGCCCTGTCTTTTCTTCCAGGGGTGTGCTTGTGATTTGTGGCCCCAAATTACCTGGCTGATGAGAAGTCCAACTGTGGTAGGAGCAATAATTCCTGCAACTATGCCAAAGGTATTTGTGATTCCCAGCAGGAACCCTGCATATCTGGGGAGAGAAAGCAAGGGTTTCGTGAGTGAGGAAAAGAGGAAACCGTCACAAGAAGGGAGAGGGGCAGGCGCTGCCAGTCCCTTTCCTCATCTGCATGAATACTGCCTGTCATGCTGAGTAACACTAGGATCTTCCTTGCAAGACTGGGGGGGATTTTAATCTTTTATTTTACTCCTTAGCTTACAATGCCACCAGCTACAGAAGTGAAGGGAGAGTAGGAGTTGCAGAAGCCTTGGGGGATTGGGAAGAGGAAGGGGACAGAGCCAGGGAGGGCACAGAGGTCAGAGCCACTTACCTGGGTGCTATATCAATGTGGTTAATATTGATGCCTGCCCCTGTCATGCTCATTATTGTCAAGGCCAGTGTTAGAAGGACCACAACAACTGTGGAACTGCAGCCAATGTAAGGCACAGCCACCAGGAAGGTGGCTGGGAGCAGCATCCCTTGGGAGGAAAAGGGGATGTGTTTTGTAACAGGCAATACAAGCATGGTGGAAAGGCTGGACTGCAGATGAAAGCTTGTCCTTACCGAGGGCTGAGAAGAGCTTTCTGACAGCTGCTGTGCCAAGTACTCGCCTAGCCAGGAGGAAATCAGCCAGCAGCCCAGCCAGGATGTGCCCCAGCCCGTTCCCAATATAAGGCAGGGAGGAGAGGAACCCATTCTGCGTAAGGGAGAACAAGGCATTGTCGTGTCCATGGCACGAAGCAACGGAGCCAAGAGCTCCAAGACTGCAGCTCCCTTGGTCCCAGGGCCACCAGTCTTCAGGAAGACATGTCCCTGAGGAACCTCCTGCTCCCAGCCTACAGAGGGATCAAGTCCTGTCGCTGTTGTGGGGACCAGCCTCAGCTGCAGGGCAGCACTCACCTCTCTGAGGTCAAAGTGGAGGACGTTGTTCATGAACATGGGCATGGAGGTCAGCAGCATGTAGAACAGCCAGTCTGTGCAGAAGCAGGCAATGGTGATTGCCCAAAGAGGCAGTGATTTAGCCATGGCCACAAGTGGGAGGGAGCGGCCATGAGAGCTTCCCTGGAAGGAATAAAACGTCAGCCAGTGCCCCATCTCCTGTCTTACATCCCCTGGGCAGGCTGTCCAGGCTTTCCTTGGCCTCTCCACCTGCTGCTGAGAAAACTGGGACTAGCCCTGGCCGCTGGATAAGGAACCTGTCACAGCACTCTCCAAACTAGCCGGCTGCAACAAGGTCTTTTACCATCTCATACCAACATACTCTTCATGCCAGTCCCTCTGCTGCCTTCTTTTAGGCTCTCCTCACCCAGGGCACACGTTCTCTCTTTTCTCTCTGCTTCTTCCTCCTCTCTCTTCCTTCGCTGCTCTCTCTTCATTGGCTGCCCAACCACTTAACAGAACCAGCCACAGCAACCCACTGCCCTTGAAGCCAGCCCACAGCTGTATGTTATCAATATTAATTAACCCAGCTTCATTCCTCTACAGGAACCCAGCTGAACTGCCTCAGAACAGTCCCTTTGGCATGGTGCCTGCCGTGTGGCCAGTCGTGATTAAAAGGTTTGTGTTTACCTGGTGAGCCAGCGATGACACGATGTATTCCTGCTCCCTGGCACTAATCCACGGGTGGTGTGCAGGGTCCTCATGCACGAGGAAGAACCAGCAGAGGCACCAGGCACAGCCAACACCACCTGTGAGGAGCAGGGCTCTCAGTGCCAGCTCCTTTGACAATGAGCTGCGGCAGAGCTGAGAGCCAGCGGCATGGAGGCTGGTGCTAGCAAAGTGAGTGCAGGAAGATGGAAAGGGACAAACTCCACTGAACCCATCGCTCACAGTGGAAGGGTCTGGGTTGATGGCACAAAAGGTTCAGCAAAGGCTCATTCCCTAATAGTACCCCAGCAAAATGGCTTCATCCTGGCCTGTTGGGTGACAGGGGAGCCCAGAGCTCTGCGTGGGACTAGTAAGGATGGAGCTGGTCCTGCAGGGCTCTGATGGGGAACCTTTGGGAGCTCTGCCAGCAAACGGCCTGCAGTGGGGTTGGAGTAGAGGGACATGATGGACCATTACTCACCAAAGATGTAGAAGACAAAAGGCCACCCCAGACTCTGGCAGATGATCCCAGCCACAAGGAGAGCAAAGAAAGTCCCAAAAGTGCATCCTAGAGAACAGAAGTCATTTTAACGGGACTTTGTGTGACCAGCAGTGAGTGGGACAGAGCTACAGCCTCCAGCCAAATTTGTGATAGGAAAATGTGGTTGCACAAATGAAGCGCCTGTGCAAACAAGCACCCTTGTATCCAGGTTTGCTCCCTTCAGGTCCGGGTTCCCTCTCCTGCCTCAAGCTGACCTAAGCTGAGAAGCCAGAGAGGACATAGGATGGGAGGAGCAGAGGTAGAAAGACTTAATGCTGCTAACACTTCTTCGCCAAGGACCTAGAACCTTGAACTTGAAGCTGCTACAAGGACTGGCTCGGAAAGAAAGGGGTGAGGAGAGGTCCTGCACTTACTGAATCAGTGGTAGGGAAAAGTCTTTGTGTCTTACCAGCATCAGCGATGTTCATGAGCCTGCTACGTTCCAGCGGAGGGGCCCATTTTGCCCAGAGTGTGTACTGAGCTGGAAATATCACTCCCTGCAAAGATAACAGGGAGCGTTGTGGGAAGGGACATGAGGAGCGCAGCCAGGGCTAACCTGAGCAAATTTTGCAGCCTGGCAGCACTTGGAGCCATGACTGACCTCAGCCAAGCCCAGCAGCACCTGCAGCCCGATGAGGCAGCTCACGCCGAGCTCTGCTGATCGAGGCACAAGGAGGGTGAGAACAGAGGAGAGCAGGAGCCCGCTGCCCAGGACGGGTTTCCCCCCGAACAGCCCCGAGCAGTACCCGCCCAGCGCCTGCGTGAGGCTGTAGCCGTAGAAAAAGGAGCTGAGGATGATTCCTTGAGTCTCAGCGCTCCAGTTGTACGTGGGGGCCTGGAGGAGACAGAACATGTCTGTCAGACAGAGATTGGTTTTCAGGCACAGCCTCCTCCAGAAGGGGAGAAGCAACCAGGAAATGCAGCCCTAAGCACAATAAACTGAGCTCTGCTCCTTCACCCGCCTTGTCCTCAGCGCTTTTCTCGGCTGCTTCCAAGTCTGTCCTCATGCAAAAACACGAGTGGACTGAGCCCAGGAAGGATCTTTCAGTTATCTGAGTCTGCTTTCCACTTACATCCTGAGCAAATCCTGGGTCGGAGCTGTGGGGAGCACTGCTGGACCAGCTGTGGGGATGGCTGCTGTTACTCATGGCGATGATGGCGATGCTGAGGCTGACCCGGAGTGTGTATGCCAGGAAAAAAGAGATGTGCAGGACCACGGCCAGGCCACAGCGAGTGGAGCAGAGCCCTGTGGGCGGACAGCACCCACAAACCAGGGGTAGTCAGAGAGGCCACAGGTTAACTCTCACTCCCTCCTACAGATCTGTGTCGCCAGGCAATCCCCTTCTTGCAGCAACAGACAGCTCTTTCCAGGTACCCTCCAGACATCTACCACTGATCCCCTGCCCTCCTCCTCTGCAGGGGTGGCAGTTTGTACCTCCAGAAGGAGAACAGAGGGACAGGAAGGCAAGGAGACTTGCCCGGGGATGGAGGGGACATGTCAAAGCCTGAGGCTACTGGCTGGGGCCCTGCTGAGGCCACACCTCAGCCCGCTGCTCCCCACGGAGTGGATTTACCAGTGCAGGAGGGCTGCTGAGCAAGCAGAGGGGCTTCATCCTGCTCTGCCTCCGGCCCGGCCCCTGCCTGCGTGTCGTCCACGTGGTGCTGCATCCTTCCCTGCCTGCAACGCTGTTGCCTGCTTCTCCTCGAGATAATCTCCAGCCCTGTTGGGAAGTGAATCTCAAACATCAACAAATGCAGGAGCAGCCATTACTGGTGCAGCGAGAGCGGAGCAGGCCGCCGGTCACAGATGCCTGTACAAACACTTTATGAGCACAGTGATTTACAGCAGCCTCAAACCTCCCCGGGGACGGTCTTATTTACACCCGTGCTTTATAACCCTCCACCAAACAGCCTGGCAGGGCAGCGGGGTCTCTCCCACCCCAGGGTGCTCCTGCCGATGGCCTGGGGTACCCACTGCCCTCCCTTGGCTGGTGTAGAGGGAGGTTCCTTCCCTGCCCGCCCCGTTCCCCCAGGGGTAGCTCACGGGGACGGGGGTCTTCTGGCTCCGTGTCCCGGGGCGTGGAGCGGGATGCTTTCGCAGGATTTGGGATTTCAGGGAACCGGGTGGGATGGAACAAGGCCGGGGCTCGAACCAGCGCCTCGCACGGGAACGCCCGGAGCCCCGCCCCGCCAGGCCCCGCCCCGCCCCCGGCACTAGACCCCTCCCGCCACCATGAGTCCCGCCCCCGCCGCGTGACCCGCGCGCGAGTCATGTGGCCAGTCAAGATGGCGGCGGTCAGGGCAGTGGTGGCGGTGTTGCTGGGTCTGTGCCTGGGCTGCGCGGCCGCCGCCGTTCCCCTGGTTATCTGGCACGGCATGGGTGAGCCGGGACCGGCAGCGGGGGCGGGGCCGGAGCCGATCCTCCGGTAACGGCTCTGGGGGCGGGGCAGCGGCGCTTAGCTGGCCCGGCCGGTGGATGGGGCCGTGCCGGGACCCGAGTAGGCCCGAGGGGAGCTCGCAGGGCGCCCCCGGCCCCGCTCCGGTGTCCCCCTCCTCTGGGCTGCTGTTTTCTACGAAGACCGGGAGGTGCCGACCCTCCTCTCCCTGGCCCGTGTGTGCGGTGGCGGCTTCTGGCCCCGTTGTAGCGGGCCGGGGGCTGGTACGTTTGCGGAGGCGAGGTTAGGGCCCTGAGCGGTGGCCTGACGGTGTGTTGTGTTGTTCCCTCTCACAGGAGACAGTTGCTGCAATCCACAAAGCATGGGGTACATTAAAAAAATAGTGGAGAACAAAATACCAGGGATTTATGTTCTGTCTCTCAAGATTGGAAGCAACCTGATACAGGTAACTAACTCAGCTGTCACTCGCGTTTCTGCTTGGCGGAGCGGTGTGGTGTGTGGCGGTGGTGGTGCAGTAGTTATTGCAGTCTCTGTTGTCAACACAATTCCACAAGGATTCTCATTGTGCTGTCTCTGCTAACTTTTTTCTTCCTTGTGAAGTAAACAGTTTTGACAGGTAGAAAACCAACAGTCTAGATAATACCTGCAGAAAAGAACTGGGGAAAAACAAGTCCCTAGTCTATATTGGATTAATATGCAAATCCAGTGATTAGCACTCTAACCACTCCAAGTAATATAAAGGCATGTGATAAGGTATAGTACTAAAGCAGAGTTTTATCCCTTGCCATCCTTATGGATTTCCAACCGTTTATTCACTATATGTTTTCAGTATAATAAAGGTACAGACCACTACACCTTCATGGTTTTTGACAGTTTTATGTAGCCCTTCAGAATTGTTTTAAAGGCTCTCAGGATATTGTGCAATGTATGTTATTTTCTAGGATCTGGAGAAGATGGGTGAAGTTTGATTTTTAATTTTTATAAATATATATAGACACATAAAATCTGAAGGGACTCAAATTGTCAAAAAGTTTGGGGAAGTGTCACTTTTCTATATGAGAGTTTTGCCAAGCAGAGTAGGAACAATGACATGGTGAAGGGAAGTCTCAAAACTTGAATTTACTTCTGTCATATTGTGAAAGTTAAGGTCCTCTTCAAAAGCAGAACTGAGCATTCTATTTGCAGAGATCAAAATAACATAAGCCATTGTACAAGCTATGCATTCTAATCTGGCTAATCCATCAGGATATGGAGAACAGCTTCTTTATGAATGTGAACGATCAAGTGAGAGAGGTGTGCAGCCAACTTGCAAAGGACCCTCACCTGAAAGGAGGCTACAACGCAATGGGCTTCTCCCAAGGAGGCCAGTTCCTGTAAGTTTACACTTCTGTTCCATTTCCAGTGCTTTTTGTTGGGTTTTAGGTTCTGATTTAAAACTCTTTTAAAATACTAAGCAGATGTAAACTGACAAACCCCTTCATAAGGGTAGTTGCGCTCCAAGGGAGGTAAGAACATGTTTGCCTATAGCCCTCCTCTACCAGGAAGGGTTAATTCTCTTAGCACATGTTACCCAAGTACCTGAGCCCACACAGTGGCAAGCTGAGAGCTGCATGTGAACCAGCACTGGTGGCCTGGGCATGTTGGGTGCCAGCTCAGCTCCTTCCTTTTTTCCCACAGGAGGGCAGTGGCCCAGAGGTGTCCTTCTCCTCCCATGCTCAATTTGATCTCCATTGGGGGACAGCACCAAGGTAGTGTCCAATTAAGCTATCACACCTCCTAAGCACCTTGAAGGGTAGGGGGCTCTTCTTGGTAGGAGGGATGGTTTTTTGGCCTTTTCCTAAAATCTGACCATTTTCTTGTGAATTAAACTGCCCCTTTGTACTTGTCTGAATCTGGTGGTCTGCTTTGGCCCAGTTGTTAGGCAACTGTGTTATCTTCTGTCTTGGTCTTGCTTAACTGGCAACAAGAAGTGACCTTTGTAAGTAAACAACTTATTGTCTGGGTAGAATTCTTCTGTACTTTGGAAGCACTTGGGATTAGTTGTTTCGGGAGAAGAAATTTCTAACTACAGAGCAAAGCTTTTGTGAAACTAAACCTTCTGGGTCACAAGGATGTTTTACAATCAGCATCTAGAAAGCTAAAGCCTCAGGGAAAGGGATGTGCTTTTTGCAGTAAAGAGACAGTATGAAATTAAAGAGACAGAAATGATTAAAGAGACTGTACAGTTAAGAGAGGCTGACTGAATTTCAGATACTCTCCCCTGAGAAGCTCTATGGCTTGAGTTTATTTCATTGTAGTGTGGTGGGAAGATTTGTAGGGACCGATCGTGAGATCTCCTGGGAACAGACCAGGCGAGCTGGATGGTATTCTGCTCGTCTGCGTGCCCCCGTTCTCCAGAGCAATTCCCTCAGCTCAAGAACATCATCCATTATCTTTGTGTGTAATAGTGCTCAGGGGCAGGAGGGCTGTCTAATGGGATTGCAGGATTAAAGGCTGCCTGATTCCCTGGGTAATTCTTGCCACTGTTCTGTAAGAGGGTGGTTCTTTACCAGCTGGAGGGATTAAGGGATTTCACAGTCTTACACAGTTATTACACATTTCTCCATACCCCAGGTGTGTACGGCTTTCCACGCTGTCCTGGTGAGAGCTCCCATATCTGTGACTGGATCCGAAAGACGCTGGATCTTGGCGCCTACACACAAGCTGTTCAAGAGCAGTGAGTATATTCATCAAGCTGCAACAACAGCGGCCAGGCACACCTGAGCAGCTCTGGGTTTCCGGCCTAATCTTTGGTTTCTCTCTTTTCCAGCTTGGTACAAGCAGAGTATTGGCATGACCCTCTGAAGGAGGACGACTATAGGAAAAACAGTATCTTTTTGGCTGATATAAATCAGGAGAGGGTAAGGACCTGGCTGATGGTTAAATGGTAGTAGGAGAGCAGAAGCCTTAGCAGTGAGTTCACTCATGTTCGTGCTCCCTGGCAGTCATCTTGCTGGAGTTCGAAGGGGAGCATTTTTTGCCCTGGATCCCAGGGGTGTAGGAAGTGTTTTTGCTGGTAGATTTACAAACGAGACTTGTCTGTGGCAGAGCAGCTCCTGTGTGTCTGCACTGTTTTGGGGTGGTTGGCGTAGATAAGCCACATGCTCAGTCCTCCCACCACCTTTCAAGTGGGTGAATCCTCTCACTCCCCTGGCAAGGCAGGGGATGCCCACCCCCTCTTTACAGCCTGGAGATGAGGCTGAACGCCATGAGCACAGCCAAGGGAGGCTGTTAACGGAAACACACGTCCCTGCCTAGGCTGGTGCAGGCCAGGGCTTCCTTTGCAGGTGCAGGCCAAGTTGGAGCAGGCTGTTTCCCTAACGTGTCTCAATAGGTTTTCCAGTGACTTGGATCTGTTCTCTATTGCTTTCATCCAGGGCATCAACGAGACGTACAAGAAAAACCTGATGGCTCTGAAAAAGTTTGTGATGGTGAAATTTCTCAATGATACCATGGTCGACCCTCCGATCTCTGAGGTGAGGCAGGCAGGACGGGTGCTGCTTTTGGGTGGTGGTTTGGTGCTTGCTCGTTTCTGGTTTGTCCTTTTATGGCAGAACTTGAGGCTGGCAAGGAGCAGGCTGAGCACAGACGTAGGCCTTATACTGCACTGTTTCCACCAGAAGCTGGTGAGAACTTGCTTATCTCCTGGGAACCCTTCAGCGACCATTTCCTTCTTTTTATTCTGGCAGTGGTTTGGGTTTTACAAAAGTGGCCAAGCCAAGGAGACCATCCCGCTGAAGGAGACCTTGCTGTACAAAGAGGTGTGTTTTGCTGGGGGCTGAGGGGTTGCCGCAGTTTCCACTCTGTAGTGCCCTTGGGATGTTGAGGAGCTCACATCTCTGCTTTACTCACTATCTCTGCCGTTCCTGGGATATCGCCTCCTCTTGCCAGTAGCTGGGAAGGCATTTCTCTCCAGGCAGTTCTGGCAGTGGCAATTACAGGGTGGTCTCGTACCTGGCTCAAGATCCCCCCCTTTCAGCATGTGTTTAATGAACTCTGCTCCTTTTTAAAGCCTTGTTGTTAAGTCATCCCTTTTCCCCTGTATGAGAGGAAGGCTCTGAAGAGCAGAAGTGAAACCCACTCTAGCCTGCAGCCACTTCTGCTGCAACAACAGTCCCTGACCATCAGTGCTTTTCTCCAGGCTGGGTTCCCCAGCCACTGCCAGCGTTTGGCTGTGGCAGGCCTCAGGAAGCTACCTATGGTCATGCTTCTCTCTGCAGGATCGCCTGGGGCTGCAGGAGATGGACAAAGCGGGAAAGCTGGTGTTCCTGGGGGTGAAAGGGGATCACCTGCACTTCTCAGAAGAATGGTTTTACACCACTATCCTCCCCTTCCTCCAGTGACGCTAAGGGGAGGCCCCCTGTGAGAGCACTGGGGAGTGTCTGCCACTGTAGTTAACGCAGCTGCCACTGTACAACAGCACTTTCTGTATACGAGCCTACGGGGGTCTGGGGAAGGGGAGGAAGAGGGGGTTTAGCTCAGCAGTTCCACAGTGTGCAGAGGCAGCACCCATTACACTGCAGTAAGAGACCAGGATTTGTCTGAACGTAATTATGCTCCAATATGGGTGGACTGAGCCTCACACTAACTCCGAAGCACTCCATCCTGCACAGGCCTCGGTAAGTCTACTTCAGTTCTCAGAGCTGGGGCTGTGCTGGTCACTTGGTGATGGCAAAATGATTAGCTGTGTGAGGGGGTTTGTTTTCCTTGTCACCTGTTCCTTGCAGGACACAATGGCAGTATTAACTGAAATCACTAGTGCAAGAATGCTGCTGCATCTCTTAAAGGGATCAGCAAGTAGGTTTATATGGCTGTATGTAGAGGAAAGATAGTACAGCCTATCCTTCCAGATGGAGAAATGGGCCAAATTGAGGGGGTTCTGGGGAAAAAGTAGGGGTTTGAATTAAGTAGGTATTGACAGCTTGAAGTTTTCAACTAATGGCTTGGTTTATGCACTTTTATACAGAAACTGCAATAAATAAAGACCACCTAACAAAAAAAAGTGAGCTTTGACAACTACCGACCCTTTGGATTTGAGGGGAGTTCAGGAAAGTCTGCTTCCCCACAGGGAAGTGGTGAGGCAGCATGGAGGCAGGGTAAGGCAGCACGAAGCATCTTGTCCTACCCGAGGTCTTGTGTGCCCCTGAAGAATGGACAAAAGCCTCTGTAATGAGCAAGTTGGCATTAACTTTATTCTATCTTCTGTATAATCTTAAGTACATAAGAAAGGTTTTTTCACAAGCCTCAGGAGAAAACGAGTACAAGTCACAGGACAGTCTCAAAATAAAAAAATTGCATATTTTTTTTTGTAAGTTTTGTCCTAGAGAAAAAGAACATTGACACTTTACAGAGGAAATGCATTTAAGATATGCTTATGCCACCCGAGGCATTGGAAAAATGAAGGTCAAAGCACGTGCAGCTCCCTTTATGGGTCAGTACAGTACTGTGTCTTGGATCCATCCCTCTGCTCCAGGGCCCTGGAACAGAGGCTACCAGCTTCCACCAAATTAAAGAGCCAAGCAACAGGGGAAAGGGCAGGCTGGGAGGATTCACCTTATGGGGACTGATTGCAGATGAGGAAGAGAGTGATGAACCGACTCGATCCAACTTGGGTATTTACAATACTGCACTACTGACCCTGGAATGAAGGAGACCCTTCCTCTGCAGAAGGGGACAGGTTCAGAAGAACTGTCCTGGAAGACTGAACCTGAGTTCAGCTGCTCTGAGAAGGAAGCTCTGGGGCAAAGAGTCCCTTGCCAGATGGAGGGCTCTTGGAATAAGAGATGCTCAGCTCCAAGCTACCAGCCAGACTGCAGGGGAGGGGGGTAACCACAGTTACTCCACTGCAGTCTTCCTGTGGCACTGGTTAATATAAAGCCTCCTGTCATGGCACAATCAGAAATACACTGAGCTAGTAGGAATGATACAAGAGAAATCAGGGTGGAATGCTACAGCCCAGGTCCTCAGCCTTTGGTCCGACAAAGCCATTCCCATGTCCTGTAATGCCACCAACTAGTATGTAGAGCTGGAATTAGCAGCTTCCAGGACCTTCTCAAGACATCTGCCATAGCAACTGGGTACTCTGGACCCTGACAGATGCCATTATTTGTTAAAAAGGGGACAACATTCCTCTCTCACATGAACAGTTTGCTTAAAGTCAATACGAAAAAAACCGAACAACACTCTGAAAGCCAACTGCCAGTACTGGCTGTGAAGTTCACCGAAAAGCTGACTTGATCAATTGGTGCAGTTAGATCAGACAAGGGGAAAGAGAAAAAAATACACCTTCCTGCTAATAGATGTGGACGATAACTGACGCACCACCTACACCAAACCCCAGGCAGAGGTATTTCAGTGATGGCAGGTAGCTGTGTCTCTCGGGTAGAAGAGAAGCAGTTTGAGAGCAGAAAGGTACAAGAAATCTAAGAGAATCTGAAAGCAGATTTGTCCCACAGCAGGGCCAGGGGAGGGTATGAGCCTTGGAGCTTTTCTGCTTAGCCAGCAATTTCCGTCACAGTGGTAACCAACTTCTGACCATTCCACACTGTCTTGAACTGTTCTGGGACAGGAAATTCAGTCTGGAGGGTAAAAATAGAAATCTGTTGTCAAAAAACTGTTTATGACTAAGACTAGTAACTTCTTCCACTGTACCATGAACAACCCTCTCCTGTACCACGAACACTGCCTGTTCTGCCCTCAGGAGATCCTGAGGAAGAATCAGCTCTCTCAAGCCAGCAAGTATCTCACCATAAAGACAACTTGATTCGCTGGTTTTAATATCTGATCATCATGCACAGCCTCCAAAGTCTAGAGTCTAAAATTGTCCCTCCAGACCTCACTGTAACCCACATTCCCTGCAGGGCTCGGTAAGAATCCTGCCGTGCATTACCCCAACCAGACCTCCACAATGTTTTCAAAAGTAGCACTTACAAAGTCACCACCCTCTGTGGGAATAAGGACATTCATCTCTGATGACTTGGCACTGACGATTTCGCAGTCTAGGGAGTTCTTGCTCAGATACACGTGGCAACCGTCTGTCTTGTTGATGGAAATCGTTGGCACTTTACCCATTACCTAGCGGGGTGGTCGAAGCAGCAGTTAGAGGAACATTAGTTTGAACTCAGCAACCACAACATTTTTCTTTTGTGCCTGCCTTCAAGGCCAGAGGTTTGGACTCCAACCTCCCTGCTGCAGGCACGCTGGATGCAAGTACTCCCACCTTTACTAAAAATGGGAAGTTATTTGATTTGATCTTTTTACAACAAAACTACAGTGAACACTGGCCAAGCTGACCATCCCAAATCAGATAGCAAAATGGGAATCGGAGGAGATTGTACTGCTGCCCTCCTACTTTGGCAGTCATATCGTCTGCCTGCCCCACAGAGGCTAATCTTCTACCTAGAGCCCTGAAACAGCTCAGTGAAGGAAATTTCAGCCCTTTCCTAAGGGCTGGGCAGGGTGAGCTGCAGAGCAGCAGGACTGGTGGTGCTTCATGAACGTTCTCCACAGATGCACATTCCTGTTCTAGAAATAATATAACTACTCAAGCCAGCAGATGCTACAGCCACCCTGTTGTACAGCACAGCAGTCACACTCCAGGCAGAGAACAGGATGCAGACACTCACCTGAACTTTAACATCCCTGCTGTTTATGATCTCTACGATGCCCACCACGTCATCAAACACCAGACCTAGCTTCTTACAGTTATCTGCAAAGAAACGACAGAGTAGGTCACAGAAACGTTTTGGAGATCCAGCCTTTTAAAGACCAGCACACAGAAGCAGTTTTCAGGGTTCCTCTGCTTACCAAGGGTGATGGAGTTGATCTTGCCTTTGATTTGGAGCGTACTATTTGTGCACTTGAAAACATATGCTACCTGCTTCAACTCTGTATCGCTGATTACCAGGTTAGTGGCATTCTCCTGGTTTTCCTGAAAAGACAGGCAAAACACTTTATTTTCTGAATGCAGACCAATCCATCCATGTGAACAGCAGGGCAGTGAAGCCCCTTTAAAAGCAAACTGCATGTACTTTCAGGCTTGTGCCTCTTACAAGGAAGGTCTTCAGACCTTCCTTCCCTGCTGCAAAGCTCCCATCCCTCCAGCCCACTCATGCCAACACCAGGCACTCACCACTCTCCACTTTTTGCCCTCTAATTCTAGCAGCGCAGGTGCCTTTGGAGAGGTTTTTTGGGAGGGGTTAGCATTACACGCTGGTTTGGGAGCAGTGAAAGGTTTGGGTCCACTTCTCACAGGACCCCCTTGGTTCTTCAGGGCTGGATTCTTGTGGGTCTTCATGTCATCTGAAACATGCCTTAAGCCTGCAAGAGAAGTCAAACCCGAAATCCAGCTCTCGAAGAACACAGACATCAGTGCTAACAACAATCATCATGAAAACATTTTTCAAAATGCAAATAAACTGCAACTGGGCCTAAGTTGAGTCCAAGCACAAGTGACAGCAAGTGAAAGAGGAGAGAGCAAGAAACACTGATGCAATCTTGACGAGAACACAAGATGTACTGTAGAACCAGAAGGCGCCAGCTCTTCCACTCTGCAGCTGGAAAAAGCCCTGAGCCAAGCACCTCACCTTTTCTCACCTCTGTCCTGACACGCTGGCCAGGTAACACAAAAAAGGGGTCAGTTTTGTGCAAATCTGAGTAGGTGCAAAATTGCACCCTTTGTAACTGAAGTTGTGCAGGCAACCAAAGGTCTCAATTTTTCCATTCCAGCTGGAGATTAATCTCTTGCTACACTTGACAGATGAGGCTGAGAATTCTAACTCAGACGTGTTCCCTGCGTCAGGGCTGCTTCTGATGCCCAGCCTCATACTCGGATCAGATGGCCTTTTGTTACTGCAAGCCTGCTTTCTAAGCTGGTATATTGAGGGATGACAGCAAAACGAGGGCTCGCAGCACAACAGTACTCTCGCTGATGGCTGCCCTCCCTCTGCTAGCTACTTCCACCTACCAGAGGTGATGCCTTCTCCCCGATTGATCTGGGCGAAGAGTGCGGAGCGGGAGGCAGAGTCATCTGTGCTGGAGCTCGTGGGGGCTGGAACAGGTGGGGGAGGAGGGCCTGGTGGGGGAGGCGCAACCCCAGCTGGGGGAGCAGATGGTGATTTAGCCCCTTCTGTTGCTACAGGACCCTGTAAGAGGCCAGCAAAAGGAAAAGCAATTGCACAAGCTCCATATCTGCTGCAATAATCATGCAATACTCATCTAAGAAGCTCTTGCGACGTAAGCCAGCACTTACTGTTTTGCTCCAAGTCAGCCCCGTGGTGTGATACTCTTTGATATAGGCCTGCAGCTCTGTCCAGATACTCAGATAAGCTTTCACCCAGTCCACTTGCTTTTTATCTCTGAGGACACAAGGATATCATCAGGAACGAGCAGGTCCATTTGCCATTAAAACTCAAGGACTACAAACAGTTCTTAACACCTCTCCACCTCTCAGCCTATAGGGCAAGAAGCAGCTGGACCAACGCAGCAGCCTCACACCTCTAGCGCTGCATTCTGGCTTCGGTATTAATCTTGCACCCGCAGGCAGAAGGCTACAGGCCTGGCTCTGCACTGTCACCCATTTCCCTTGAAGAGTCTGATACTTCCCACAAGATCCACTCCCGAAGCACAAGCTGCTGCCCTGGGAGACAGCTCAGCCACCAAATAATGCTGAGACAATGCACTTGCTACCAGGAATTCCAGCTGCAACATGAATACGAGGAACCTTGTCCCTAAGGATCAGGAAAGAACAGCTAAGTGAGGCTTTACAAATATACCCTGCCTTTAAAAAGAATGACTGAATGAAAGACCAAGACAGCTGTGGTTAGATGCTGAAGTAGCCCCTACACACCCTATTAGCTGTGTTTGATGAGGTCTTTAAGACAGAAGGTGAACTTACACATCCTTGTACTCCTTGAGGATCCGGTTGGTATAAAACATGGCAGCATCAGTCATTTCCTTCACATAAGGACCAGGCTTTGGAGCCTAGGGAAGAACAAACACATTGGCATGGAACAGCTGACCAAGGAGCCAGACTTTTCCCACCAGTCCAAGGAAACCGCTTCCCACTGGTGTTCTTACCATGGCCACCCAGCCCAGGGCTGGGATGCTCTCACTGACTGCTGATAAGTGATTGAACAGTTTGCTACCACGGTTCTTCTCCCTGAAATTCTGCACCACCTGGATTTGCTCTGAAATTGGTTTCAGAAGGGATGAGAACGCATTCTGCAGAACAAGAGAGACAATAACAATAAAGAACATTAGTATTGCTCTGGAATGGCTGCACATCTTCATGGGCGGCTCCGCTGAGGTGATGGTCACTTGGAGGAAGATTCCAACTGGCGCAAGTTATTGCTACAGCTCCTGTCCAGGCTTAGCTCTCCCTGCGAGCCCAGCTCGGTCCCACAGCCTAGCTCCTCCAGGGTTGAAGTCATAGCTCCCAACCGGATTGGTACTATGGGAGTACGCCAAGAACTGTGACTCATGTTCAATCCAAGAGACTCTGACAAAGCTTGTTAGTAACAACGACAGAAATAGCATTTGCCTTTCCTGGATTCTTTTGTTCCAAGACAGTTTGTTAAATTTTTTCCTCTCCTTTAAACTCTCAGAGAAAGGGGTGCTATGCAGGCTTTTGCAGTTTGGGATCTCCAGCCTGCATTACAATCAGCGTCGCAGCAAGTTCTCAAGTCACCCTATCAAGCCAGACTTCAGGATTCAAGTTACGTCTCAAGTCAATCCACGCCTTTAGTATTTGGATGATAAAAATTGTTTCTGTGTGTTGCTCGCTTGGAAGGCTGACTGATAGCGCTTAGAAGTCTTCTGAGGTCAGAGCAGCCAGCCAATTACACACTGCCAGAGCTGCCTCTTGGGCAACTTTTCTTGCTTTTAAGATCAGGAGGTCTCCTGCTGGTGGCAGCAGTGAGAGACAAATTTGGGCAAAACTTGCTTTTCAAAGCCTCAGCTTTTCCTTTGCTGTCCCTTCCCCTGTTTAGATGAGAACAGAGAGGTTCCAAGCACCACTGGCCAGGCTACATTTTCAGAAGCTCCAGCCTAGCGCTATTGTCAAGTAACAGGATAGGGAAATTCTTCGCCACAGGCAATGAGTTCATACATTTTGCTTTTTAAACTGGCTACTCCAGAACTGACTAGACTCCTACAAGACAACCTGCACAAAGACCTACATTAGATTAAAAGATTATGAACCAAGAGTAACCTTAAGTAACGTATCAGTGGAATTTATAAGCAGAATCTCAGACTAGAGACTATGCAGAGCACCACCACAGCAAGCCTGGTCAAAAATAAACAATGCTGAATTTGGGGAAAAAGATGCAGATACAATTTGCAGTGAAAGTAGCACAGAAATCCAGCTACCACAATGTAACAGTAGAAGCCATGACTAAACCAGATAATAACTGCAAAGAAAAGCAAGAAGGG
This sequence comes from Falco biarmicus, assembly GCF_023638135.1. Classification (NCBI taxonomy): domain Eukaryota; kingdom Metazoa; phylum Chordata; class Aves; order Falconiformes; family Falconidae; genus Falco; species Falco biarmicus. The sequence continues at coordinate 116,364,227 of NC_079290.1, forward strand.
ATCCTGTGGCTCAGGAAAAATGGTTCTCAGCAGGGAAAAACCAATGCATTCAGGATCAGATTCTCAGTCACACATCCTGCTGAGAAGCAGCAACCTAGGGTAAAGTGTTAAATTACTTGCTTCAAGACAAATCAATCCTAAAAGCCTAGCTATTATTCAGAGGCCATTCAACAGAGACAAATGTCTGTTATACTTCAGAACGAGCCTGATGCCTGAAAGTCTATAAGCATCACGTAATGAAAAGCATGCTCTAGGCAAATCCCACTGGCTCCTGTCTCAGATAAGTTGCTGTCTGCAGGTTGCATCTCGGGGAACAGTGATTGTGCAGTGCTGGTGCCAGGTGAAACTCAAGACAGATGCTGTGAGATGATGCTCACAAGGTGCTCTGACAGCTACAGAAAACTTGTTGCTCTAATGACTGGAAAATCCTAGTTCTGCAGCTCTAAGAATTGACTTCTGGAATTCTGCCCAGCATTGGATGAGCAGCCGGAACAGTTCACACTTTCAGCAAGTGTCACCTCACAAATTCAAGTGTCTCCAGTCCTTCTCTAGTTCCTCTTTTGGAGCAACTGCATTAGCCCAGATCCCCCTGCACTTGCAGTCATCCCTGACCCGGAGGTAAGAGCGTACCCATTTTCTGGCAAGCAATTTCCCAGACTTACCTCTGTTGGCTGCTGGTGTTGAGATGCCATCACCAGAAGAGCCCTCTCGCTCATCAAGCCTGCATGAACCATCTCAGCCTAATAATAGAGAAAAACATCAGAGAGCTTCCCTTGTACCCAGTGTGACACTAGCGGTCATTCAAGCTCCCGCTGCCCACAGTTCCTAGTCTGTAAGAGAGCAGCTATGCTGATCTCAGAGCACATATTCTTGGAGACACCCATCCTCAGAGAAAACTCACAAAAATGCAACAGCTCTTGGGCTAGGTAGTTTACAGGCTTCCTAAAGTCTATAAAGAGAACTAGGCACCCAGCTACCAAAGATTTCAAGGAGGTTTGATTCATCATGTGTGTGAGTAGGTGGAAATCTGCTGGAGGTTATCTGGGCGGGCATCTGCATCTGTTTTGAATCCTTGGGGATTATAAACATCCTAGAATACAGCGCCAAAGGAATGCAAACACCAAAAGCAAGCTTGGCCCTTAACAGCCCTGAAGGACAAGCAGCATTATTTAGAGCTGAGGGAGAAGAACGTGATTCCTTACATGCTTCTGCACATCCCCGCCAACTTCTTTGCTGATCTTGATGTATTCAGCTACTGGGCCAGCCAGAAGGGCATCGAAAGCCTGCACGTACTGAGCCACACCTGCAGAGAGGGAACCACAGTACAGGCATCACCGAGAGGCACCGGCTGGGCTCCTGGGCTGGGAGCACTCACACGTGCACAGCGCACTGGTGGGCTGCACCTCCCAGCCAGGTCACGGCAGGAGGCTCAGCCTGAAGCATGCAGCTGAACACCGACAAGGGAAGCGCTGCAGGCACAGGAAGTCCTTATCTTAGCAGGATGGTAACCGCAGGCCTCTGCGTTTGCTCAGTACCTGCTGTGAAACTCACTTCCCCTCTGTGCACATCTAACAGCTTTTTGCATGCCCTGCACGAGCACCACCCGCTCTGCAACAGCTACTGCTGCTGCCACACTGGCTGGGTGACACTTCAGCACAGGGACTCTCACGGGGTGATACTTTGTGCCTTACCTTTGGAAGAGCCATCTCCACACATGCCAGGTCCTTGGCACACTGTCTCCAGGCGCTCCACAGCCTTCTCCAACCGTTCAACCAGTCTTTCCATATCTACCACCGTCCACAACCTGCACAGACAGAAGACAATTATTCGCATCCTCTGATAGTACGAATGGGATGCCAAACGTTGAAGAGGGTTTATCAGCTGCCTACTATAAGCTCTACCAGTTCCAGAAGAATATTTTCTACCTAGCTTTGCACACTCATGATGGACAGCAGGGTATCCTCACATTAGCATGACAGTGATTACACAACAGCCACTTTCTATTGCCACAGTTGCTCCTTAATGGCCACGTCATTACTGTTCCATCGTATGGACAAGGATATAAAACTTCTATCTTCTAACCTTGTATTGACACCTCATCGAAACAAAACTCTGTACAGAATCTCACTGCAGCCAGTTCCTGGCCCAAGTCCTAGCTGTGACCATGTAGCAAATCAAGCACAACTGATTTGCTGGGAGATCACACACTTCAGATTAGAACTAGTAGTTTTGTTTCTGCAGATGCAACTGTAGGGACCTCCCGGAGTCCTGAATTCCTCCAAGGAACATCTGTAATTCCAGCATCGCTCTGGTACAAAGCACCAGCATGCAGAATGAGGCACCCTGGCACACACTAAGATGAGCAGCTGCACAAGCTAAGAAGGCATAGCTGCTTCTACAACAATACGCCCCGTTCATCCTCTCCCTGACAGGCTTTGGTATCTGAACTGCAGAACCTATGCTGCAGGCACTGCACAACAAAGTGATTTAGGTATCTAAGTCATTTGCAGTGTCTCATCTGGAAATGTCTTAAGAGTCATATAAACTTTCCATTAATTACTGCTTTGCAGAGGCTCTGCACCAAGGAGCAAGACAAGCCACGCTCCAAGCACAGTAATGCACAGGGAATGCAGGGAGGAAGTAGCAAGTCACCAATTGCATTTTTATCTTATCACCACTCATCAGAAGGTTTTACATGAATCACGATTATGGGCTGGACACAGCTTCCTTCTTATTGCAACAGCCTGCAAAAGCTGAAAACTCTGCCTGGAGGAGAACATCCTTCCCAGCACAGCCAAAAAGGCAGGCAGCTGCATCAAAGGAACTGATCCTAGCTCTCCCTCAGAAACAAAACCTGAAGATCCAACAAGGATTTTGCTTTTGCTCACAAGCCTTCTCAGCCCTGCTCCAAAGTGCATGTTTTCACCCAATTTCCAGAGGATGTGGGGCAGATCCAGTGTTAGTCACAAGCGGCACTGATGTCACAAGACAAACAAGGCCATTTTCCGCCCCTCTTTCGGCTGCTTGCATCAGGAGAAGCAGCACTGATGTGGGGGGCAGGGGAGAGGCCACCCCCCTTTCCAAAAGGAAGAGAGCGGTTTCCTCCTCTGTGCAAGAGCGAGCCAGAGGACGTACTGTGTATAAAACCGGACAGCAGTAACTGGATGGCTTCCAGATACAAAAAAAGTTCAGAGAGGCTGAAACTTGTGGGCAGTCACCCATATAATCAACAGCAATGAGTACCTCTTCTTTTTTTTTTATTTATTCTGTACAATGTAGAAATCCTGACCACAGGATCGTCAGCGCTCTGCTGCAGCTGAGGACGACGCATCCAGAATGGGGCTCACGTCTTCCAGTGGGAGCCCAGCCAAGAGCCGGGCTCTGCCTCCCCCACTCTCAGCACACTAAAAAAGGGTGGGTTTTTTCCCCCAGAAGAGCCACCTGTTAAGGAAACTCTCCCTTGCTTTAAGAGTACAGCAAGATAGACGGGTATAACACAGGGGTTTTAGAAAGGACATCAGGTTTACCGGGTGCTAAGCAGACAAAGCTGCTGTTCTGCACCACTGATCCCCACCACATTCTACACGAGGCTCTAATCTGATCAGCCCCATTACCGAGCCGCAAACTGCATTTCCAATCAGGATTACAAACCAGAAAGTCCAGATGGAAAGCTGCTTCCTACCGCCAGCACTAAGACATGCTGTTGCGAGTTGCATATCACATCATCACTTCTAGATATGCTGTCGGGATTGATGTCCTTTAACAAGACAGTGTTCCCTGAGATTCGGATTCCTTCCAGTCTCCTTGCCGTTTGACACATCCTTCCTGGTTTTCCTAACAGAAGCCAGAAACTCACAGTGCTTGATACCAACTTTGTAAACCTAGTGCTATCCAGCAGATGGTGAACTCATTTTAATTTCTGTTTAATGGGCAGCATTAGGTCAACTTGCAAGATAAGTCACTTGGTAAATTGGCAGCACAATCAGAACTAAGCGCAGGCAGCACAAAGTCCTACAGCAGGCAGCTAAATCTTAGTCACTCCTTGCTAAAGCTATCGTGACTCACCCTTACCATGCACTTTGCCCTGTGGATGCAGCTCTTTCTGCTATTGACATACCCACATGGAATGAAATAAAAAGATTTAATTGTAACTAACATCAACAGCCAGAGCCTGCAATCTAAAGATTCACATTTAGCAAGGAAATTAAAAAAAAGATCACAAAATAGACCTGCCCAGGCTACACCTGGACAGTGTTTTGTCTATTGATCACTTCAAATGCAAAATAGTTTCAGTAAGCGACAAACTGACCTCACGGATCTCAGTACAGCACATTAATCAATTTGCTTGATTAATTAAAACACAATTTGCCTTCTTTAAAGAGGAAGTTTAGACACATAGATCGCTTCAGAGTCATTTTTGTTCCGCATATCGTCCTATGCTCAGGAAGAATGAGAAAGGCTTTCAAGCTACGCTGTGGAGCCAGGTTAGAGTTCTGCGGCTGACAGAAGTGGAGTTGAGATGATGCTCTCCCTTTTGGGAATATCATGCAGGACTTATATCTAGGTCTTCTTTAAATTCAATTGAACTTTGATTACCAATGGAGCGGAAGCTATGGACTCGCAGCAAATGCACATTTCACCCTGGGCCAGAAAGTCCATTCATTTTCATAGCACATTTGGTTAATCTATGAACTAACCTTTATTTCCATCAAAGCTTGGGAACATGGTTTTGAACACACTGTACAGCAAACATGCTTTCATCCTACAGCTAGACAGTTTTGATGTACCAATCAGAGCAATAAAAGGAAGGAATTGTGTCTGTAAAAACACTAGGTAGCCCAAAGCTGAACCTGGACACCACCACAATAAAAGGAGTTTCCTGTTTGGAGAATATCAAGGAGTTGGCATGTCCCAGCCAAAGGCCAGTCCTCAGAGGAGCGAGCTAGTTCTCATAAAAAAAACCGGCATAAATGAAATTCTTCTGGTTGCCTGAGACAGCACACTAACCTGAGTCCTCACTTAGACATTCTGGAAGACACGAATGTTAATTTTATAGCCAAAGCAAGTCCAACCTACGCCTCTGTTCAGATTCAGCGTTTGTGAAGCCCGACAAACTGCTGTCAGCAACACCAAATTTGCATCAGCTACTTCCTGTTTCTACAGGCAAAAAGAATAAAGATGGGACAACTAAATTAAGAACATACCACAGTTTATTTCTGAACTGACACTGGAATATCTCCGGGGATCAGCTACCAGATGATTCCCAACAATTATATCTTCCAAAAACCCAAAGAATTTTTTTTTTAAACAGTTCAGCTCATCACATAAGGAATTATTTGATGTAAGACAGGACCCAAATGCCTGAATTTTGTCAGTTGTCAGGACCAGCCACGAACACAAGACAGCTATTGCTAGTCCCAGCAGTTGCCAAGACAGAGATCTCTGCTGTTTATAGCACAACAATACTTGTTGACATTGCTCCAGAACCCACGGTGACTACTTCTGGTATTTCAGAGCTATTTAATTTAGAAAACCAAAAGTCCTTTAAAAAAAAAAAAAAATAAAAAAAAAATCAATCTGGACCCTATTTAAGCTCTCCAAAATAACAAATCCTACTGAAGTCATTAAAAGTATTATTTGGTATTTTTACTGAAACACTATAAGATGGTTAAAGTATCACTTTGCTCTGCACTAGTGAGTGCAAGGACTCCTTTTTCATCACAATTATATGAAATAGGAGATTTGCACTTGCCAGACTCTGTGGCAATGCTCTTCTCATTTCCATTCCCTGTCAGGGCAATGAATCCACCAGGGAAGTAACTGAGAATCTCAGATCTAAGCTAAATTGGATGCAGTACCAAGCTCCATATCGGGAATTCAGAGCATTGAACCTCGTCAGCATCCCTCCTGAGCTGTGCCTGCTCAAGCAGAGGCTGCTTGGCTGAACTTTGTTCCATGAATAATAGGGGGTATTTTTGGCTTTCAGAAAGCTCAGCAATATTCCAGGGACACAAGGATCGCCCCAGAAGAGAAAGGGAACACAGCAGTTTCTCCACACCACAGATCCCTAGGTTTGCAGTGATGGGCATCCATAGCCCAGATCTTGGGGAATTCCAGAACCTGATGTGCAAAATCCTAACGCATGAAATGCCTGCAGTATTATTATTATTTTTCATTTCACTATTGGAAAATCCAAAGCAGTCACACACATGCCACCTGAACCCCCACCGAAATCAGGAGTCAGCAACAGGCTGAAGACAAGCCCTACCCCTGGCGCAGCAGGACAGGGAGCGTTCCCGGGGCGGGGGAGCACAAGCTACAGGAATAACATTGCTTCAGGCTGCGGCAAACCCCTGGGAAGGTGGATACAGGACGTGGGCACACTCACGGCTCCCTGCCCCGGTGAGTCACCGGTAACCCGCCGGCCCCTCTGCCACCGGGAATCCTAAACACCTCTCGCTGGGGTTGGGGGGGGGGGGGAGCAGGTACAGGCCGCCCGGGGTGCCCCGCCGCCGCGGAGCACGGGGGCCAGACCGGACCAATCTGTGACACCTCCCCCCGGGTAGAACCCGGGTACGGAGACACCCCCGGGCCGGCCCCCCCGCAGCAGCAATGGCCCCCGCACCACACAGAAAGCCCCGAAACGTCCCGCCCGCTGCCACGGCCCGCGGCGGGCCCCAGTAACGGCCCCGTCCGGGAGTTTTCACCGTTCCGTGATTAAATTAACCCGAAATCACCGCGTATAACGGATCTACCCCCAGCGGCCAGGTCGCAGCCCCTCCGTCTCTCTACGCCCTCCCAGCGCGGCCCCGGCAGAGGCGGCCGGAGCCCCCCCAGATCGGCCGGGCCCGACCCCTCACCGGCGCCTCCCGGCCGGCCCCGGCGCGGCCGCTGGCGGCTCCCCCCGCGGCGGTCTCCTCCCGCCGATACCGGCCCCGGGGCAGGGGCCGCCGCCCCGGCGAGGGAGGAGAAGAAGGAGGAGAAGGAGGAGGATGCGCAGCCCCCCCGCTTCGGCACTCACCTCCCTACCGCGCTCCCGCTCCGCCGCCGCCCGGCGCCGCCCAGCACCCCCCGCTTCCGGCCCCCGCCCCGCGCACCGGAAGTGCGCACGGCACGGCGCGGCGGCGGCGGGGAGGAGCTGCGGCCAGGAAGCCGCCCTGCGATTGGCGGGAGGCAGGGGGGGCGTGGCCAGAGAGGGCGAGGAGTGGGGCAGAGGGGCGGGGTCTCGCTTGGAGGTGGGGCCACGGAGGTGACGGGGCGGGGGCGAGGGGCAGGATGGGGCCGGGGACCCGCAGGGCGGGCCGGGCCCCGCGGGGAGGGGCTGGGGGAGCTCCGGGGGTTCGAGGTGCCCGAGGCCACCACAGAGGGGCTGGGGGGGGTGTGTCTGAGAGCCCCAGCAGGGGCAGCTGGGACCCCCCAGGGCAGGTCTGAGGGCGGGCTGCAGAACCCCCCAGAGGTGCTGTTGGGTCAGTGGGGTCCTTAGGAGGTCTGGGACCCCCGAGAGTGGCTGGGGGTGGTTTAGGGTGCTGAGAGGAGGTGGGGACCCCTGGGAGAGGGGTCGGGCTGGGGGTTGGGACCCTACAGATGTGGCTGGGGGCTGCACCCAGTAGGGGCTAGGTGGGATGAGCCTTCCTCTTGGGGAGGGGGGTTGTCCCAGTCTTGGAAGGACAGGGCTTGGCTGGGGCTAGGAGGAGGTGGAAGGGTCCTCTGGAATGGTACCTGGCGGTGTTGGGGGCCGCTGAGGTCAAGGCCCCTCCAAGCTGTGTCTGGTGGGTGCAGGACAGGAGAAGGGTCCCCCTGGGGAGCTGCTGGCCATTGAAACAGCTACACCCTCTCCTCGGGGTAAATCCTGGGGGGCCCTGAGCCCCTGATGCTCTCTGCTGGGGTGGTTGTCATTGCTGCCTCTGTGCGGCAAAGGTGGTTTTACTCTTGGTGTGCGCTGGCTCACCCCAAGCATCAAAAAACTCCTACAAGGCTCCTGTGATTCTGGGGGTATGGAGCACTTTGGAGCCTAGTGCTCACAGACCTTCTTTGATCCAAGGATCTCAGAGCACTAGGCAGAGGGTGGATAAATGTTGCTGTCCCAGCTTTGTTGCTGGAGAGACCAAGACCAGGGCGGTCAAGGGAAAAATAACTTGGAGTCAGGAAAAGGTCCCTGGAGTCAGCATGGGATTGCTCCCACAGAAGGCTCCGCTGTCTGCTCTTACCATTAGGGCAGGACTTGCTCTAAAAAGCTGTTTGCTGTCATGGTTGGAGAAAGGGCAGCAGCTGGGCCTGCCTGCTGCGAGGGATGCTGGAGCTTCGCTCTGTGGCTTTGGGCCCCAGCAGCCCCAGGGAGGGGGCTGAAGCAGGCCTCGGAGCTGGGGGTCTGCGCAGACAAACCCAGAGCATCTGTCCTGGCAAGGCTGGGACACGAGGCTGGGACACGGCAGGATGGGAAGGAGGAGGGAAGCCAGCGAGGCCGCCCGGCTCTGCCACAGCTTCCTGCCCTCTGTCCGCTGCCATAGATGGTCACATCTCCGTGTGGTCACATCACCCCGCAGCGCAGGGGGGCAGCGGGCCCGGCCACTGCCGGGCTCCCGAGCGGAGATCCAGGCTCCCTCTGTGGGATTGTGGGATCCCAGCCAGGGCAGGCGGGAGCAGGGCTGAGCCTGGGATCAGCCAAGGGCTGGGAGCAGGATTGCCGGGAGCGTGGCTCTGCTGACATCTAGTGAGGTTGTCTCCTCCGGCTTCGCACTCCCGCGCTCCCTGCCAGCTGGGGAGGCGTTCGGAACCCTGCGAGGGTTTGAGTTTTCTGAGCAGCCAGTGGCTAGGAGTTGTGTGGCTGGGTGAAGACCAGCTCACTGCTCTTCCTCACCACCCCCATGCAGCCCCCCCGGCTCCCAGCTGCTGCCCTGGCAGAGCAGGCAGAGCCAAGCACCTTTGCCCTCACGTTATCCTTCCCGCTTAGGGTGAAGCCTGTAAAGGAGACAAGCAGCTCCCTGCAGTCACTGATGCTGTTTGCCTTATTTTCTGGTTTTCTTGCTTTATTTTCCACCCTGGCAACACCTGATCTGCCTCTTGCAGCTGTCCCCATCAGGATCAGACACCTTAGGATCAATTGAGATGATGCAAAATAGAAACTAAGATGCAACCATGTCTTTCCCATGCAGCCAATGACTTGTATTTCATAGCATCCTGTAACAGTCACAGAAGCGAAGCACTGGCCACGTCCTGCCTCACTGGTGTGGGGGTGTTCCTAATCCTGGTGGGACAGCACAGGCAGGAGCTGTCCTGGGCTGTGTCCATGAGGAGGAAGCGAGACTGGGGAGAGGAACTAGAAGTAAGTGGAGAACAGGCAGAGGAAGGGCACTGCTCACTGGGGATATTGCAGCCCAGCCCCAGGCTGCAGTGTTTGCTTCTGGGGTGAGTCCATTCAGCTGAATGTAGTTCCTGAAGGAACAAAGATCAAGTTCCTGGTAAGGCTGGGTCACAGAAAAGCTGCCTGTTTACAGAAGGACTGTAAAGCAGGTCAGTGCTCTGTGGGGGATCCCAGTGCCTGTAAACCATGCCAGCCTCTGACTGTCACTGTCCTGTCTCCAGGGAAGAGCTTTCAGCTTCCCCATGCTGCTGCCAGGTGGTTGGTGCCTTGTCCCCCTTTCCTCTAAGAACCACGGGAGTATTTGCTGCTTTTTTTTAGCCATAAAAGGGCTAAAATGCCTTTGTATCCCCTAGACAGCACCCTTTGGCTTGTTGCAGCCACAGGAGAGCACTTGTCTCTGCTCTTTGGGGTGTGAGGAGGGCACTTGTCCGAGCTCCAGCCTAGGTCCTTGTGATGCTCAGTGCCTCCAACTCCTCCACAGCAAAGACAGTTCTGGCAGGGGCTCAGGCAGTCCCACGCTTCCAGTGCTCCCTGAGCCATTTCTCCATTTCTGGTTAAGGCTAAGCCTGAGCGCCAGCCTGCATGCAGCATTCCATTTCCCAGCAAAGCAATTTACCGCGTCATTCCTGGGAAACGGGAATTTTTTTTTCGTAGCAGGAAACCATCTCACTGCCCCCTGTTTCTGTCCCGTACTGCAGCGCCTTGGCTGCTTACATCCCTAGAAACAGTGGGTTGCAAAACATTAACTAAAACCCACTGAAACAGGTCGGTAGCCTTCAGTCTGTATTTGCAGATAAAGTGAGTGACCTCAGCCAGGTGGCACAGACAAGGTGACCCCCGGGGACAGCTGTACCCCAGACAGAATGCCTCCGTGCTGGTGACAGAGCCCAGCCAGCTGGGGGATCAGCGTGCCAGGCAGGTGGACCTGCTCACCATGACCCACTGGCCAGCACTCCTGTCCTGAGCACTGCCCTGCTCCGGCAGTCCTGCTTCTCCTCAGAGCTTCCCAGGCTGAGCTAATTTCCAGCTGGATCTGTTCCTGCTCCAGCCCCCCTGGACACCAGCACAGCAGGGTGGCTGCACTGTCAGACATCCCTTTCCATGGGAGCCTGGGCTTGGTTTGGCTTGAAGTGTCCACAAAAGCAGCCCTGGGTGATTTCTGCTGCCATGTGGGGCACACAGGTCCTTCCAGCCCAGGGGCCAAGGGGAAAACCCATCCCCACCAGCAGCTGTTTGAACATTTCAAAGATCTCTTCTGCTCTGAGATAAACCCGAGATTTTTTTGCCCTTTCCCTACAGATAAGGAGGAAGGTTATACCTCGCCCTTTGCAAAGAGAGACTTTTCACACTTCCACTTATCTGCCATAGGGTAAATAGACACAGCGTGGCTGCTATCACCTCCAGGACCACCAGCCACTCCTGCTGCCTCCCTCTGCCTCAGCCAGGAGGGGGACCTCCCTCTTGGGAAAGTCACCCTGGTGACAAACAGAGGATGTAAGTCCAATTCTGTAGGTTCATCCGCTGCCCTTTAGAGGCTACAGCTGATGTTTGCTTGGTTTGTCCCCTCCGCAGTCACCTCCCAGGATGAGAGCCCTGTGGTTGTGGTGAATGCGTCTGTGTCCCATCACCTCCCAGCCCCCTCCCCTCCACCCTTGGCACATCCAGAGCTTTGTGCTGCAAAACAGACAGAGCTGCCCGCCAGTCCCGACTCAGCCGAGTGCACTGGGAGCTGGCACCCCAGCAGGTTTCCCCATGGCTCAAGGTGAGACTTGCAGCAGAGGCCCTGGGAAGGGTATGGGGTGCACTAATGTACTCTGATAAGTGTCAGCAGAGAGAGGGGTGCCCACAGCAGCCTGCCCTCCCCCCTGAGTGAGCCCTGGGTGCTGGGACGTGGCCCTGCACCCCTGCTCTTTCTCCAAGCCCCACTGCTCACACGTATCTTCACCCACGTACAATGAAAGGCTCTTTCCCGTGTGGACAAAAGGCTCTTTCCCGTGTGGACAAAAGGGACCAGACTACCCGGTTCTCTGAGAACAGAAACCCTCTGCTCCCTTCCAGCATGGGCAGCAGTGCCCCCCAAGTTCAGGGGAAGGCTCCCTAAGCCCCTGACACCAGATGGGTAACCCCTGCCCCCCAGCTGGCCCTGGAGCTTGTTAAAGCCCATCAGCTGAGAATCAGGGCTGATTCCCAGCACCCACATATGGTTTCTGGGCAGCACAGCCCCAGCCCATATGCCATTAGAGGCATCAGCTCAGCAGGTGCTGCGCACACAGCTGACACCCTGCATTTTCCATCTTCTGACTTTGATTTCACAGGGCCGGTCCTGCCCATACATCAGCGCTGAGGTGCGGCCTGCCCGGCCGGCGTGGAAGACACAGCAGCCATGTAACTCCAGCTCTGCAGGGAGGTGCTTCCCGGATGCTTGGGTGCATTTGCTACATCATCAAGGTTAGTGTGGGTTAAGCCATAGCACAGCTGCTGCTGGAGGCCAGCTGTAGGTGCGGGCAGCATCTCCCCATGCATTTCTGGCTGAGCAGACTTCTCATGCCAGAGAGGTTTTCTTCATGCTTAGAGCGAAAGCCCTCTGTAATCAGGACTGAAACAAGACATCTTCAAGGCCGGAGCTTTGCCCAGGGGTCAGTGCCATCAACTCCCATGGTCATTTCTACACACACCCCCCCACCCACCCCCCCAATCCATTTTCTTAAAAGCCTCAAATAGAAGAGGTGTGCTCAGCTAGGAATGTCCGGGCTCTGTTTCAAGCTCAGTATGATTTTAGTCTCTTGAGCTGGCTGCAAAAAACTTGAACAGAGACTCCTTATGAACCCCATAGAGCCAAAAAAGGGGAGGCAAAGGATAAAATATCCCTGATTTCTGTTGAAACACTTTTAAAAAAAAAAATGAACAGCAATCTTTCAAATCCTTGGAGACAGCAACACTACCCACACCCCTCGGAGGCGGCCAGGCCATAGCAATGGCTAGGATGACTCCTCGCAGACGCAGCCAGGAGCAGGGCAGGGGTCAGTACGTTTGCAACAATCTCCAGCTCTGCGCTTGGCTGGAGCACTGCCCTCCTCCTCTCACAGGGGGCCCTACCTGCCCTGCCACAGGGGCTTCAGAGACTGCTGGCTTTGTGCCCCCTTGGCTTGTCCTGCCCTTGTTCCTTTGCTGCAGGTTCCAACCCTTGGGGAGCAGTGGGCAACCCAGGCCATGGCTAACGCTGCCTCTTGCCCACTGCTCAGCACAGAGCCAGCTCCCAGCCTCCTTGCATCATCCCTTTTGCTTCTTTCCCTGACCCACAACATGGTGGCAGAGTGGGGCCCAGTTAAAACATTCTCAGCTAAGGTCTAATCCCTCTGGCTACTTTTAAAACCCCATCCTCATTCCAGTCCTTTGTACCCAAATGTGGAACAAAGGATGAGCTGTCCTTCCCGCTAAGACCCCTGCTCTCAGCTCAGGCACTGACCCCACAAACTTCTTGGTGTGACAAATGTGCTTAACAAAAGGAGACAGCCCTGTCCCCCATGCAGTGGCCGTGGGGACAGCAGCAGAGCTAGCACAGTCCCCTCACACTGGGCATCTGCCCCAACTGTACGGGCAGCTGCTTCATCTCTGGTGCATCCTCCCTGTGCTTACTCCAGCCGGCTTTTCCTCTCTGCATTACACTTGCTGCCATAGGAGTGCAGTGCTCCTGCTGAGCGGGGAGGGCAGGGCTCTCCCCATTTCTGCTGCAGAGAGGGGAATGCAAGAGCAAGGTATAAATATCTACAAAGATTAGCCCTTGCAGAGCACTCTGCCCTGACAGAAAGTGTTGAGTGTCACCCACAGTCTGCATTCCCTTTCTCTCCGCTCCCCAGCTGCCTCTCCTGTTTCCAGCCCTGGGTTCACAGTCACTGCTGCCAGCACTTTGATTTCATTCTTCCCTCCACCCCCGTTCCCTCTTGAAAGGGAGAAAATAATAGAGCCTTTGTTGGGTCGCTGCGGCACAGGCACCGAGCAAGGAGCCACATGGGGGTAAGGGGCTGCCAGACACAACCGCCTGCCTGGATTATGGCATTCCTGCGCCTTCGGCTCAGGGGCAGTCAATCCTACACCCCATGGCATGTAAAGGGACCCTGTGCTTGCTGACATCCACAAAAAACCCCAAACAACAATCCAGCCAAACAAAAAAAATTCTCCGTACCCACACCGTTGACTTCCCCCACTTTTATGTAAATTAATATTAAACAGGTCCTTGAGTTTTGTTTTTGTACAGATATATACAAATAGGAAACAGTTTCATATTTACATCATTAAGTTAATTAGGCTCTATAAAAAAACCCAACAGTTTTCCAAATTAGTGTCATATGTACAGACAGCAGAGGTGAGCTCACGTCCTTGGCGCGGTCACATTGACAGTGTAATGTACACTAACCATTACCCCAGTCCCACAGGTGATCAGCCCCACGCAGGCCAGGCACAGACAGGCAGCGGGCATGAGTGTTACGAGCAATAGGATCCCGCTCCAGGCTTTTCTGCTCTCCAGGACCCGGCAGGGAATAGTGCTTGCTTCTCATGAGGCACACAAGTACCACAGGGTCAATTTGTGTAATGTACACTACCAGCGCTCTGTGGATCCCGTGGAAGGCACAAGACCAGCACAGATCTCGTGTTCGAGTTGGTGGATGCTCTGCACGGCTTCTCCTGGGCACCCCTCGATGGCATACACCTATAGCGGCACAAGGCTGGTCCAGCCCCGAAGGGGCCAAGTCCTTCGGAGAACCCCAGCATCAGCAGACGGGCCCAGCCCCGAGTCACACGATGCTGGCCAGTTCTGTGTTGTCCGACTCCGAGCTGCTGTTGCTCTCCTCCCTGGGGACAAAGGGGTGGGGGAGGAGGCATGGAGCAAGCCATGGAGCAAGACCCGCCTCTGAGCAGACCTCTGCCTCGGAGGCTCTGAAGAGCTCGAGTGGGACATCACCACCTTGCGCAGTCCCCAGACAAGTTTTCTTTAGCAACTGGGGCGGGTTCTCGTTCATCTCAAACACTTCATGCCATCTCTTTGGAAGCTGGGATTGGCAAAACAAGCCAGCCCTTCCCTCACCCCACCACCCACGGGTCCTGGAGGATTCCTGGACAAGTCACAGTGTGTCCCAACCCGTCTGGGCCTGATCCTACTCCCACACACCCTGCTGGCATGCCATGGTTGCAATCTCCATAGCACAAGCTGACACTCACTGTAAGTCCTGTAGCGCTTTCTTGTTTTTCCTCCGCTTCTCCTCGTCGATGGGGTACAGCTTGAACAGGAGCAAGCCCAGCAGGATCAGCCCCACAGGCACGGCTGACACGAGCATCTTCAAGGTGAAGTTCACCTCACTGGGCTGGGAGCAGCCCCGGGTCTGGTACCCTGCAAAGCTACGGATAGAAAGGTACCTTCAGGCAAAGGAAGGCGAGTTTGTAGGTGAACCTGTCCCTGCAGGGAGTACAGAGCCACAACTGGATTTAAACCACTCTCCTCCCAGAACCCTCCCAGCCCTTGGGAAGCAGAGCTGCAAGACCTGCCTCCCTCTCTCTCTGCCCCTCAGCTCCCATGTAAGAACTCACTCTAAGCTAAGTGTGGAGATGCCCAGGGAGACCCCAGAGGTAAACTTGGTGAAAAAGACATAGAAGGAGAAGAAGATGGCTTCATGGCCATGGGAGTCGGGGTGCTGCAGCTTGAAGTCGTCTATGACATCTGGGAGCATGGACCTGTGTGGAGAACATGATGGTGAACACTAGGACCGAGCCAACAAAGCATCTCCTCTCTCTGCTGAGAGGATTTCCCTTCAAGAGCCCCATCTTGGGCTGAAAACATCACAGAAAGCCCTCCCAAGGATTTCTAGCCCCAGAAGCACCTTGCCCAGCTCTCAGGGTGCAGTGCCAAGAGCACCAGGACAACCTTGCACTCACCAGGGTAGGAGGAAGGCGGCTGCGACGCTGATCCCAGCTGCAACAGCCACAACGTAGGTGACAATAAGGTTACTGTCCAGGACAGCCACCATGATGAGGAAGGGGATGGCAGACTGTACAGGGGACAGAAGCCACGTTGGTGTCAGCAGTGCCTGACCCTGACCCCCTGGCTGTTCCCCTTCCCTCCCATGCACGCCAGCCCTCCAACTGCAGGGATGGCCACATAAGCAGTGGTGCAGCCTTCCTCCCAGAGCCCCGCAGCAGCCATTTCTGCTGGCCTTGGCCACATCCGTGACAGCACAAATAGCAGGACGAGGGACAGCCACCAAACTGTCATTAGCAGCAACCTCTGCCCAGCTCTGGGCCCTCCTGGGGGGACACAGCTCTGCTCACCCCATGTGGGAAACACCGTCCTCACATGCACCTCTGTGCTCGAGGAGACCCACTCACCGAGATGCCCACGTAGACAGCTTTCTTCTTCCCAAAACGGGTAAGGAACCACTGCCAGAAGGGAATGGTCAAGGTGGCAGAGAGCTATGGGAAGAGAAGGGGTCACGGTGTCACTTGCTGGCCAGGCTCTTTTCTGGGTTCTGGGGGAAAAGCTCTTCCCAGCAACCAGCAGCTGCTGGGCAGAGCCTCCCCCATCACATTTCCAGCACCTCTGATTGCCACATGCTCCAGAGGCTGGCACACAGCCACGCTGCCTGCTCCTGCTCTTGCCCCATCCCTCACCTGCCTCTGCTCCTGGGAAGGAGAGCTCACAATTGGAGCGGCTGCATGGGGCCACCTCCTCCCCCAGCGTGGAGCACCTTGGCACCCGGCACCACGGCCCTCGGGGCAGCCGGCAGGGGCCAGCCCACCACCCCATACAGCGGGAGGACCCGAATCCATCCTTGGTGCTGGGAAGGGACCTAACCTTGCCATTGCTGCCTGCGCACAGCGTGGCCAAGAGCCAGGCTCTGTGAGGACCCTGGTACCTTGCACCTCCCCACTCCATGGGGCAGGGAGGGTGGGAAGGGCTGTCAGGGGTGAGGCAAGCTAGAAAGGGCTTGCAAGGAGCTGTTTTGCTCCATCGTCCTGGCAGTAAACACTGAGATCCCTTTCTCGAGGTGGGGAGGGGAGGGAAGGGAGATAAGTGGCAGTATTTGGACAAAAAGTCCCCATGGCTCCTGGTCTCCCCCGTCTCTGGCTGCCTTCAAAGACCTTCAAAGAACAAAGACCTCGCTGTTCCCACTGACCCGCCCAGCCTTCACAGGACATTTGGCAGCTCCTTCTCCTTCCCCTCCTCCCAGGGGACCTTCAGTCACTGTCCCCATGGCAGCTCATCACAGCCTCCCTCCCCTCATCCAGAGCACCCATCCCATGCCAGCTCCTGGGCAGGACCCGTGGGATCCCACATCCCACCACAGTCCCAGCCCTGAGAGACTCCAGGACAGGGCCATACGCACCATGATGGCCAGGAGGATGTTCTGGAACTCGTTGCGGAAGCCCAGAGTGTAGGTGCAGAAGAGGGCAAAGTTACCTTCCAGCAGCTGTGGAGGAGATGGGCAGGAGTTAGGGGAGGACGGGCACCCCAGCCACCCCGGAGGGATGTGCTCCTCCTCGCAAGGCTGCGCCCAGAGCACAAGCAGGGGAAGAAAGCGGCCATTCATGGACCCGTCCAAGGCCATGAGACCACATCCTTCCTCTCTGCCCAGGGCAACTCCGGCTCATTGAGCTGCTGCCTCACGTGCTCCCAGCCCACCGGGATCCTGTTGGGGCCCTGCGCTGTTCATCCCCCAGCCATCTCCAAGCTGCGCTGCTGCCGTTCCCTCTCCCCAGTCCTTCCAGCCCGGCTGTGCTTACCATGAAGGCCAGCGAGGTGAAGAGGAAGCCGGCGATGAGCTTGATGTAGGCACCATGGTTCATCACCAGCTTCAGTCCCTGGAAGAAGGAGACAGGCTTGTCCGACTGGAGCTCAGAGGACTCTGGGGAGCAGAGCAAATCAGCCCATCGTTAGACTCGCTGTAACAGCACCCTCGGGGGCAAGGGGTGCAGTGCTTCACGCTCGCTGCTGAGTGCCCTACGGGAGTCCTTGCCCACCTACAGTATCCCACCTCAAGGGAGTTGGAACAATGCCCATAGAGACCTCCCTGCCCTCACGCAGGGGTCCCTCAGCCCCACAGAGAGGAGAGAATGGCCCGGCTGGTTTGCCCAGGATAAGCAGAGCTGGTCACAAAGCAGAGGGAGGGAAGGCCAGAAGCTACTGGACTTTGGATATCACCTCCCCTCAGGATGCCCTTGTTGGCACTAACAACCTTGGCCAGCCAAAACTGCAAGATAACATTTATCTCTGACAGTGCAGAGCAGAGAGCTAAGTCCTCATAGCTGCACTGTAATGTATCCCAGAGATGCTCCGGTCCCCTGCCCACAGCACTGCCCTTCTGCAGCACCTTCCCCAGGCCCCCAGACCCAGACCCCCTCTACCTACCCCCCTCCTCTGGGGCTTGACCCAGCAATGAGGTGCCGAGAGCTCAGCCAGGCTCCTGAGGAGCCCCTGGCAGGAGCCACAGCATTTTCACAAGCCACGAGTATCCCAGCACGTTTCAAGCCTCACCTCTCTTCTCCCGCACGCCCACAGACAGGATCACGGCGCAGAGGATGTAGAGTCCCCCAATGACCCCCGCAGCAATCATGTAGGCATTTCTCTGTGCAAGAGAGGAGGGAGTGGTGAGGAAGGGGGCTTTTCCCAGGAGTCAGGCCAGTCAAAGTCAAGGAGAGGGGGCTACCAGCAGGTCTCCCCCAGCTTACTGTGTCCGTGAGTGACCCGGTGTCATGGGTCATGTTTAGTTCCTCCATGGCCACCGAGGAGTTGGTCTTGCCAATGAAGAGGGGGCTCTCGATGCAGGGAGTATCCACCTTGCCCACGATCTGGCCCTGGATGGCAGTGCCTAGCACAGTGCCCAGCACTTCCACAGTCATACCTGGAGGGAGAAGCCAGTGGGACTCAGCACGGCCCTTGGGTACCCAGGGCATGGGTGCAAACCCCTTCACAGCAGAGCCTCCCCAGCTGCAATTCGTTGCCCTTCATCAGGAGAAATGAGCCAGCTCAGCTCACTTACAGCTCCCTCCACCAAGTGATAAGGAGAAGGGGAGTGTCTGCTGGGGAAACTGAGGCAGGGAAAGAGGCCAACACTTGGTCATGCTGCTCCCGCTACTGTATGACAGAGCGGGAAGAAAGACTCAGGAGCTCAGATCCCCCACCATCTGCTCCAGGCACTTGGCCCATAACAGGGACCACCTCCCCATCAGCCCTAGACAAGGATGTCTGCTGGAGGAGCTAGGGAAGAGGAATGGAAAGAGCTGAACCAGCAATTCAAGCCCTGAACAATGTTCATCACACACCACACCTTGGGGCGGGGTGCGATCAAATGAGCCCTTCCAGCAGGGCATCTGGAGGAGGATCGTGCCCCAGCAAGAGCTGCAGTGGAGGAGCCAAGCATGGCTGCCCCCCAGCCATAGCAAGGAAGGGAAGGAAATATTCTTACGGTAGGCAGTGGCTGAGTCCCGCTCGCTCTGCTCCCTGCTGATGAACATGGTCAGCGCTGAGTAGGGCACATGAAAGCACTGCAACAGCACAAGGAGTATTAGCTCAGGGATGGTGCAACAGCCTGTGGGACCTGGGGCAGCAGGAAACCTGCCCCTCTGTAGCTCAGCAAGGTGAAGGCAGGGATTCATACTCTCCATCCCTCCCCCGCCAGCCCTGGTGCATGCAGAGCCCAACTCACCGTCACGAGGGTCTGGAAGATGCAGTAGAAGACAAGATACCACATCACTTGGCCTCTGGAGATGTCCGGCACAAACCAGATGAGAAAGTAGGAGATGACAGCAAACGGGGTGGAGAAGATGATCCTTTGGGAGGACACAGGATTAGCCTCACAGGCATGTACTGCCTGGATAACCCCAACAGCTCAGCTCTCCCCACTGCCACGTGTTCAGTGGGGTTCAGGCACCTGATTTTGGGAGCTCCTGAGCTGCCCTGGGGTGGCCCACCCTGCTCCAACACTTGGACACGAGGTGATGGCCACAGATTGAGTGATTCAGACCAGGCTGAAGGCAGCAGCTCTGGTCTCACAGTGTGGGAAGCGGAAAGGCTGGCTCAGACTTCCAGGGAAGAGTTTTATTTGCAAAAATAGACATCCCTGCTTCAATGGAAGCAATTGATCTGCTCCTGCCTTTGGCTTCCAGCCCAGGTCCTGACCTCTGCCCCAAGCGGTACTGCTGTCGGGTTGTAATCACCATCCTCATCCCAGCAAGGGCTGGGGAGCAGCCAGGCAGCACAGCCCTGCTCCCCAGCAGCCAAACGCCTCTCACCAGCTTGGCTTTGCTGCCAGCCCCCCTGAGCCCTGCTCCCGGGGTCACGACCATTCTGCTGGCAGGGATGAGGCACACCACCAGCCAGCAGCAGGCTGGCTCATCCTTCCACCCCTGCCCAGCTTCTTGGAGCTGCAGGCACAGGGACATTGGATGCAAAGCACAACAGAGGATCAGAGGGGATTGCTGTTCCAGCAGGACCAGCCAGCAAGCATGATCACAGCAAGAAGCCACCCAGGGCATCTCTCTGCTTCGTCCAGCACATCTTATAACCCTTGTCCTCCTGCATCCAGGCAGGGAACAGCTCCACCCTGCACCAGCAGCCCACCACAAGCACCCAGGTCCCCTTGTCACTCAGGAGGGCATGGGAGGAATTTGGGAGGGAAGTGAGCCAGGTGTTGAGGCTGCATCCACATCTGCTTAGGAGACTGATCTTGCAAGCACCCTGTGCTCCACAAACCACTGGATGGAGGCTGCATCCTGGCGTAAAGCCAGCAGAACCGGACACGGGACAGAGCCACGCTTGGTCAGGGCTGGCCCTCCGCCACTCCACTGCCAGGGTACAGCAAGATCTTTCCATCTGGGCTGACGTACAGGCGCAAAGTTTAAATTTAAAATTGGGTGTTGGGGGGGGGGGGGGGGGGGGGGGAGAGCGAGAAACCAAATCTCCATGGATGGACTCGGCGGAGGCATTGCACAGGACACAACACATACACATTTTTCCGAGCGCACGTCACCCCAGCAGAGGGGGAAGGGGCGAGCCAGCTCCAGCCACTCCTCTCCTGCGCATTTCTTGTTGCACGCATACGTGGAGAAGGGAAATTTTGAATGAATCACCACAGCCGCGCGGCGGGAAGCGCGTCACGCTCGCCGCGGGTGCCAGTGCATGCACGCCGAGTGTGCCAATTCCCTGGGGGCCAATCCCAGCACCAGGACGAGGGTGCTGAGCCCTGGCCAGGGCTGACCAACAGCAGCAGCAGCCAAGTGACTGAGAGTTACCCCTGACCGAGGCAGAGATGATTAAGACGCTCGGAGGAGGCTGCCGGCGTGACGCGCTCATCCGCTCATTGGCCACAGCGGGATGGTGTGTTTCTTTGTGCCACGGCTTGCACACCCCCTTCCCAGCCCCGCACACCCCCTTCCCAGCCCCGCAGTTAATCAGTTGCAAACGGCTGCTGCCCCAGAGAAGGAAGGTCAAAGCCAGGGCTCTTCAGTTACCGACACATCAAGGAAAAGTTTCGTCACCGAGAAGTCTGGGGTGACCAAGGAAATGGGGACTTGCTCTGGGCTGGGGACAGAGCGGGGTCCCTGAGGCTGGGGGAGAGGAGGAGACAGCCAGTGGATTCACTGCTGGGACAAAAATGTGCCCAAAAGTGTTTCAAAAGAAAGAACTGAAAGAGAAAGAGGTGACGGCCCTTGGGGAAGGGCCTCTCTCCCTTCTTCTGAGGACCTGGAGCAGCCCTGAGCTTTGAGCTAGAGCTGCTGGCAGCCGGCTGGGGCTCGGCCCCGCAGATCCGAGCCTGGCAGAAACTGTGAGCAATAAACCCTGGCACAGAGGGGGTTGCACAGGGTCGCCTCATGGGTGCTGAGGGCTCGGGTCAGACAGCAGCCTCCGAGACCACCACGCAGCACCTGCAGCTCCTGGCTTTGTACAGGGGGAAACTGAGGCAGCAGCAAGAAGCTCTGCAGCCCCACACAGCCAGCCCCACTGTGGCTGACAAACCCCGAGTGCAGGAGGTTTAAACTTAGCCCAGTTGGACTCAGCAGGTTGCCCTCGAGCCGTGTACAACCGCAGCAAGCTCCTTGCGGCCGGCTGCCCCGGCACTGCTGAGGGGCCCAGTGCAAGTCGAAAGCTCTGGCTAATTTTAACGAAGCAGAAGCCGTTTGGAGGAATGCAGCCACTCCATCCCCACCCCCTGCCTCGAGATTACAGCGAGCAGAGCCGCAGCAACCACCCCAGCGCGCATGGCTATCCCGCGCAGCCCTGCTCTAATCTCTGGACCCCAGACCCTGCCACACGTGCGGCTCCAGAGAAGCTATTTCAGGCCATGTGCGGAGCCTGGCTTTAACAACAGCCGACTGCCACTGCCCAGAGCTATTCCAGGAAAGTCCGGAAGCAGAGGGTATAATCTGCGGGGGAAAGGACTGCATCTCTCTAATTCCACTCCCCCCGTGCCCACCCTCTTTGCTGCATTGTATTTCAGCGATCCTACAGGCACCCAGGACATGGATTATTTTAGCACAGGACATGCCTCCGTGTCCACACTT
This sequence comes from Falco biarmicus, assembly GCF_023638135.1. Classification (NCBI taxonomy): domain Eukaryota; kingdom Metazoa; phylum Chordata; class Aves; order Falconiformes; family Falconidae; genus Falco; species Falco biarmicus. Next base: position 116,386,137 of record NC_079290.1, read on the forward strand.
AAGCATTAGCGCTCTGGAACGCGCCGTGTCCCATGCAGGGGCAGGTGTTTACAGATGTCCCACATCTGCCCTGGGTGCAGGCTCGAGACCTTCAGGGCTTTGCAGACCCCGTCCCACCTGCTCCAATTTTGGCACCCCTTTGCTCAGCACCCCGCTCCCAAGGACAGCAAAAGCACCCACGTGCGGACACCCATCTCCATGACAGCTGTTTTCCTGCTAAAAGAGCATCCTCCTCGTGACTGTCAGCCGGCACCACACCACCACACATCGACCGCTCACACCCCTGTCCCTCCTCCCTATGGGTGCAATGCCATCTGCTCCACTGGCAACGTGGCCCTGTCACCAACCAGGGTTCAGCAACCACCACAGGAACAAAGTCCAGCATGGGATGTGGCACCAGGACAGCTCTCAGGGAGCCTGGAGCTGCTGCAGGTACAGTGACACGGAGGCCAGCCAGGTCCACATCACACAGGGGTGGCTTGGGACCAAAGCAACAGGCACAAACTTGAAGCCTTGGGTTTTTTGGGACACTTGGCATCTCACCTGGGTGAGATAGGGCATGAGTATGTCCTGCCCTGTAAAGCTCATGCCAAGGGACACCCAAAGCTGACTGGAGGCACTGTGACACATCAGGCAAGGATGCAGGGTGCTACAGGCGGCTCTTACCAGGGCATCAGGCGGCCAAAGCGAGTCCACGATGTTTTGCTGATGAAGAAGCCCACCATGGGGTCTGTGATGGCATCCCAGGCTCGCCCCACAAACAGGATGATGGAGGCATAGAAGGGGTCCAGCTGCAGGAAGAAGATCTTGTGTCAGCACACACAAGCCCCCATGCCCCTGGCTGCCCCTCCTGAGCTCCTCAGGACCCTCCCAACAGCACCGCGACCCCACCGCCAGCTGGGAGCAGGGATGGATCCCTCGGCGCCTTGTCAGTGGGATTTGAGCACAGTCCCCCCCAGCTCTGCCCCCACCAGCTTTTTTCCACCCTAAACTCCCACCTCTCGGAGCAGAGCTCCCCAAAGCACAAGGGTGCCCCAGGGACACTTCTCCCCGTGGATTCCCTCCCTGCTCCCCACCAGCGTGGAATGCCGTGGGATCGCGGGACGGATCCCGCATCCCGCGGGACAGACGCCACCAGCCTGTTTTGTCCCCTGGGGAACCCAAGACACGTGGAGCGGGGGCCGGCCTGGTGAGAACCCACAGCCCCCGGACCGACACCCACGCAGGACCGCGACCCCCTGCGTGACCGATCCCCGCCGCTCGCCCCAAAGCGGGGCGCACCGCTTCCAGCGGGGGCCGGGACACCGGGGCGCCCCTCCGCCGGGCAAAGGGCCCCGGGGGCTCCGGCCCCCCCAGGCACCCGGCCCCGGCCGTACCTGCGCCACGTCCAGGAGGTAGATCTGGAGGAAGAAGCCGAGCGCGCAGCCCGTGATCTGGTACGGGGCCCCCCCGACGGCGTAGCACAGCTTGCTGCACACCGACAGCCGCTCCCGGCTCTCCTGCAAGCGGGTCGCCGTTAGCGCCACCGGGAAGCCCTCCCCGGCCCCGGCCCGCCCCCCATCCCCGGCCCGGAGCTCACCCTGCGGCGAGGCTGGCGGCAGGCGGGCGGCAGGAGCCCCCCCGGCCGGGCCCGCTCCGCGCCGCCGCCCCCGGCCATGCCGTGCGCGATGAATGGGCCGCGCCGCCGCCCGCGCGGGCCTTGTACCGGCAGCGCCCGCCCCGGCCGGGCCCGCCCGCGCCCCGCCCCCCGCCGCCTCCGCCGGCCCGGCCCGGCCCTTGCTCCAGCCCCCGGCCCCGGCGCCGCCCGCCTGCCCGTCCGTCCTCCGCGTCTCTGTGCCCCCAGCCCTCACCGTCTCACCCCCCCATTCCCCCAGCCCTCATCCCCGCCCCCCACCCCTCATCCCCCCATTCCCCCAGCCCTCACCCCTCCATTCCCCCAGCCCTCATCCCCGCCCCCCACCCCTCATCCCCCCATTCCCCCATCCCTCATCCCCGCCCCCCACCCCTCATCCCCCCATTCCCCCAGCCCTCACCCCTCCATTCCCCCAGCCCTCATCCCCCCATTCCCCCAGCCCTCATCCCTCCACTTCCCCATCCCTCATCCCCTCACCCCCCCATTCCCCCATCCCTCATCACTCCACTCAACCATCCCTCATCCCTCCACTTCCCCATCCCTCATCCCCTCACCCCCCCATTCCCCATCCCTCATCCTGTCATCCATCATGCCCCCATTCCATCCCTTCCCTCCATCCCAGCCCTTTACCCCTTCACCCCTTCCCTTTCTGCATCCCCCTGTCTCCCCGGGTGCCCCCACTGAGGGCAGAGGCTGAGCGAACACTGTGCTGCCCTACAAGGGGACAGGGCTGGAAGATGTTCCCATGGGTTCCCAGGGGCATTAGCCAGTGAGGGCCAGGGACCGGAGACCCTCAGTGCCAGCCCCAGCATGGCCCCACTCTTAATCCCCCTCCACGTGGGCCCACTGAAGGGGCTGAGGTGAAGCAGGACACCCTGCCCCCATCCCCGTCCCAGCGCCCACGGCCCCCGTGTGCTGCACACCAGCTTCAGGGGGTGATGGTGACTCCCAGGTCCCAGCAACTCTCCCTGGGTCACCTACAGTGTCCCCCATGCTGGACGGCCACCTGGACATCAATCCCAGCACCTCTTGGCTGTACCCAGTGCTGTTTGCCCCCCTGCAGGCACACGTACACCTGTGCCAGTGCCATGTCACCACAGTGACAGCCACCCACTCCACCGGGCTCAGGCCACTGGGGTTCAAAGAGCGCCCTGAGATGTGCCACGAGATGAGCCAGCAGGGCCAGCGTGGCACCAAGTGCCAGCACCTCATTGCCACTTAGAGCTGGGCTTGGAGCTGCATTTACTGGGGACAGGGACAGGCAGGGAGGCTGGGCGGGGAGGATGGGCAGCTGGCACCGCGCAGGGACCTGGGGTGCAGCAGACCCTGAGGCCGAGCGAGGCAGATGGCCCCTGGCACGGAGCGGTGGCACAGCAGCTCCGGGCACTCCCCAGTTTCGGGAGCTCCGTGCTGGTGTCACCATTGACTCAGTTTCCTGCGTTCCCCCGGCTCTGCCACGCACGCAGCCTGCGCCCAGCCGCGCTGGGTGCTGAGGGGTGCCACCCACTGCGCACGGGGGTCTGTGCCAGGCTTCAGGCTCTCCAAGTTTGTTCAGTGACACAAAATACCTTGAAGCAAGAGGGGAGCGAGGTGTGGGCAATGCCACTCGCCCGGCCAGTTTGGCAGAGACCTGCCTCAGGCTCCTGGCCACGCCGGCTGTGCCATGCTGGCTCAGGTGCGACTGGCACTGGGCAGCCCTGGGACAGCCTGGTGTGAGCTAGAACCTTCCCAAGCCCCTCAGGAGGAAGGAGCCTCGTGTCAGGGGTGGGCTTGTGCCTGAGTCTGCCAGCACACGTGTAACGAATCGGACGGGCTCTGCCCTCCCTGAGCATCAGAGCTTGGGACAAGCATCACGACCTTGCGCTGCAGTGAGCAGCATCAGCGCTTTAAGGGGTCTCAGTGTTGGGGTCTGTGCCACCCCCTGTGCTGGGTGGTCGAGAGAAGCGTGTGGCTGTGCAGCGTGGCTGCAGCCAGCTCCCTGCCCGTGCTGGGGGCCGGCGTGGAGCAGATGGCCTGGACTTGCTGGGGGTGACTGTGTCCCCATGCGGCATCAGTGCAGCCACTGAGGACATCCATGTGGGTTTGTGTCCCTGTCTGAGCCCACCCCAAAGCACAGATTTGGTACCCCAAAGCGCTCTGCTTCCCCATCACACAGAACCAGGGATCCGCAGGGTCCCTGCTCAGTGCCTCTGTTTCCCTTTCCACAGAGAAGGTCTCTTGTGCAGGAGCTGAGGGGACTCCCATGGTGGCACTTGTCCCTTCTGGAGGGACCAGGCTCCCTGGAGGCAGGGTAGTCTTGTCCTCAGCTCCCAGTAGTGCTTGGCCCCAGCACCATATCTCTGCTCCCTTTGTCCTAGGGGCTTCTCAGCTCCAGATGCTTTTTGGCATTCCTGACCTTGAGCAAAGCACTGAGAAACTGCCTCTGGGAAAGGCGGCTGTAGGGGAACAATGGGCAGCCCTTTGTGCCGGAGATTGTGCAGAAAGACTGCAGACAGGTGTAGCCCTGCCTACATATGGAGTAGGAGAAGTGGAAAGACCAGGATTTCCCTGGATTAGGAGGATTTTCTTCCCCAAATCTGGTATTGCACAATTTCCGGGGGGGGGATTTTAGACCTTCCTCCCAAGCAGATGCTCTGGGGGATCCCCACAGCAATGAATGAACCACCGAGGGCTGATCCCGGCGGGGATGTCAGTGTTGCGGCTCCTGCCAGGCTTGGGGTCCCCAGGGACCCACAGGTGGTTGAGGCTGGGCCCCTCACACTGTCACCCTTCGCACCAGGACGCCGAGTTCGATGTGATGGCCTTGCAGGCAAGACCAGAGCTCAAATATCCCTCTGACAGTGATGCTACAACATCCTGGCCTCCACATGCCTGAGTTGGGGACACCATTTGGCTCTGAGGGTGACTCTTCAGGGGCTGGGACCCAAACACTGCCCTTGGGGACATGGTTCAGGCCCAGGGACAGGGATAGGGATGGGGGCTGCTCCAGGGAATGACGGCTTTGCCATCCCACCTGCCACCCACGTCTCCTCGCTGTTACGGATCTGGCACAGTCTGGAGCAGGAGCTGAGCAAGCGTGAGCACACCCGAAACCAGACAGCCCTGCCAGGCTGGGCCGGCCAGGACTGGGATGGTGGGACTGGGAGCAAATGGCAGCGAGCTGGTCCTGGAGCTGTTGGGGGGGGGCATGGGCTGCTGCCCAGATCGGGGCCAGCGCCGCCTGCACACCGCAGAGCTTCACCGGGGCTCAGGGCACCTCCCGGCATCAGGCAGGGTGTGCTGGGGCAAAATGGGCCCGGGGGGGGTGAGGATGTATAGGGCTGGAGCTGACGGTGTGTTTTCCACCCCCTCCTCCGGACTTCGCTGCCTGCTAAATTCATAGGGGCTGGCTGCACCCCCAGGGTGCCGGGGCTGGCGTAAACCCGGGGCTGTGAGTGCTGACCCCTGCCCCATACAGCTGGGCAGTATTTCACGGGGCTCCCGTTACCCCACAGGGACTCGGGCTGGCGTTTTGCAAGGGCCCGGCCAGCCCCCATGGCCGCTGCTTCACGGGGACAAAGGGGACACATTGCATGGCAGCACGTGGCAGCTGCCCTGTGCTGCCCACACCAGTCCTGGGTGGGACCCTGGGGAGCACGTCATGAGGCTGAGGGGGACCAGGTGGGGCTGGGGGGTGTTGGCACAGAGCCTCGGGACCCCCATGGGGATAGCAGGGTGGCTCAGAGGCTGCTGCTGCAGTGGGATGGGGACAGCCAGTGGCAGCCCCCAGCTCAGGGTGCCACCGGGACACCTGCCAGGCGCAGGGTGGCTGTCTACCGTGGGGAAGCACTTGGGGGCTGGAGCTTCAAAGTCCGTCTCTGCTGTCAGTGGGGATCCAAAGGGCACGGGGGGGGGGACGACGACGACGGGGACACGGGGACACGACAACCCGGGGAACTGCCTTGCGTCATGTGCCAGAGCTGTGCCAGCCACCAGCTGGGCCACGGCAGCTCCCGTGGAGCTGTGCCAGCACCGGGGGCACGTGCTTGGTGCTGCCTGGGGAGCCGTGCCAGTACCCTGCAACTGGGGGGCACAGAGAGGTGCTGGGCTGGCCCATGGGTGGCCCCCCCAGCCCTGTCACCGGCAGTGCCACAGCCCCTGGGGCACTAACTCACCCACCCAGCCTTGTTTGCGCAGCCGGCGTGGGTGCTGGCAGCGAGAGGCTCTTGGGTCCTGTTTGCCCAGTGCCTGGAGAGAAACGGGATGAAAGGGCCAGGATGAAAGGGCTGCGCGGCCCCTCCAGCCCTCTCCAGGAGCTCTCTGCACCTTCAAAGCATCTGGAGCCCATTGAAGCCGGGACAAACTCCTGCCTCATCCTGGGAAAAGCCGGAGAGGTCCCCGAGGCCCTCAAGGAGGGGGCAGGAGACATGGCCGAGAGCTATGGGTTGTAGGAGCCTTTGTTCCCGCGCCCGGGGTTGTGTTGGTGCTGGAGCAGGCGGTCTGGGGCAGTGCCAGCTGTGTCCCCAGCCGTGACCCCCTGTCCCTGCAAGTGCTGGGGCAGGATGAGTCCCCGCAGCCTCTGCCCTTAATGCCAACAGGGCAATTTGTTTCCTAAAAAGAAAGAGAGGCTTCACCCATGCTTCCCAGGAAGGGTGAAGGGCTGGGAGCAGCCTGACTGGGGACACTGCGGGGACATGCCCAGGGCTCCCAACCTGGCTGGGGACTGAGGCCAACACCGGAGCACAAAGGGGACATCAGCCCGGGCTGCTGGGGGATGCCTGGGTGCTGGGCTCCTGTCCCAGCCCCATGGGCTGCCAGGCGGGATTGGGGTGCTCACGACTGCTCTGGATGGGTCAGGAGGGCATGTAGGGTGCTGCAGCCGTGGTGGGGACCCCACAGCACCCTCGTGGCTGGGAAAGCACAGCCCCGGGCCCAGCACCCTCCTGCTGCGCTGACTCAGATTCACGAAGCTGGCGAAGCTTTGCAAGCTCAGCTGCACCCCAGTGCCAGCAAGGAAAGCAGTGACGGAACAGCCCTGGGGACATGCTCGGGGATGCTGGGGACAGCCACCAGCCCAGCATCCGCTCCCAGCCCTGCCCCTCCGCCTCCCCCGTGCCGTCTGCCGCCGGGGCAAAGGGGAAAATGAGGCACGGAGCGGTGAGCAGCGCCGTCCCCGCTGCGAGCTCGCCTCCGGGCCCTGCTAAGCGGGGACGGGGTGCCCGCTGCGGAGGGTGCCCCCCCGCTCCCCCGCCCCACGGACCGGGGCACCGTCACGGGCCCCGGCGTTGCCCGAGCCCCAGCAGGTGGCGCCCTGCGCCCGCCGGTGGCTGCGGCCGGAGCCCGGGGCCGGGGGGGCCCGCGGGGAGACCGGGAGGGCTGTGCTGGACCGCGCCGCGCAGCGCTGGGATGTACTGGTTCGTGCTGGGCTGGGCTGGTCCGTGCTGGGCTTCACTGGGCTGTACTGGCCCATGAAGCACCACACAGGACTGTGCAGAGCTGGGCTGCACTGGGCTGTGCTGGTCCATGAAGCACCTCACAGGACTGTGCAGAGCTGGGCTGCACTGGGCTGTACTGGGCCATGCTTTGCTGAGCTGTACTGGGCTGTACTGGGCTGTGCTGGGCTGTACTGGGCTGTATTGGGCTGTGCTGGTCCATGAAGCACCACACAGGACTGTGCAGAGCTGGGCTGCACTGGGCTGTACTGAGCCATGCTTTGCTGAGCTGTACTGGGCTGTACTGGGCTGTGCTGGGCTGTACTGGGCTGTATTGGGCTGTGCTGGTCCATGAAGCACCACACAGGACTGTGCAGAGCTGGGCTGCACTGGGCTGTGCTTTGCTGAGCTGTACTGGGCTGTGCTGGTCCATGAAGCACCTCACAGGACTGTGCAGAGCTGGGCTGCACTGGGCTGTACTGGGCCATGCTTTGCTGAGCTGTACTGGGCTGTACTGGGCTGTGCTGGGCTGTACTGGGCTGTATTGGGCTGTGCTGGTCCATGAAGCACCACACAGGACTGTGCAGAGCTGGGCTGCACTGGGCTGTACTGAGCCATGCTTTGCTGAGCTGTACTGGGCTGTACTGGGCTGTGCTGGGCTGTACTGGGCTGTATTGGGCTGTGCTGGTCCATGAAGCACCACACAGGACTGTGCAGAGCTGGGCTGCACTGGGCTGTGCTTTGCTGAGCTGTACTGGGCTGTGCTGGTCCATGAAGCACCTCACAGGACTGTGCAGAGCTGGGCTGCACTGGGCTGTACTGGGCCATGCTTTGCTGAGCTGTACTGGGCTGTGCTGGGCTGTGCTGGGCTGTACTGGGCTGTATTGGGCTGTGCTGGTCCGTGAAGCACCACACAGGACTGTGCAGAGCTGGGCTGCACTGGGCTGTACTGGGCCATGCTTTGCTGAGCTGTACTGGGCTGTACTGGGCTGTGCTGGGCTGTACTGGGCTGTATTGGGCTGTGCTGGTCCATGAAGCACCACACAGGACTGTGCAGAGCTGGGCTGCACTGGGCTGTGCTGGGCCATGCTTTGCTGAGCTGTACTGGGCTGTGCTGGGCTGTGCTGGGCTGTACTGGGCTGTATTGGGCTGTGCTGGTCCGTGAAGCACCACACAGGACTGTGCAGAGCTGGGCTGCACTGGGCTGTGCTGGGCTATGCTTTGCTGAGCCGTACCGGGCTGTACTGGTCCATGAAACCCCATACACAATAGTCCAGGGCTGGGCTGCACTGGGCTGTACTGGTCTATGCTGCTTGCTGGACTGGGGCAGTTGGCTCCCTGCAGGGCTGGTGCTGCAGCTGGGGGACCCAGTGCCCAGCACCCCCAGCTCCCAGCGCCTCCAGCCAGGGCAGATCCTGTGGCCCGAACTGCACTGAGGGGCGAGAGGAGGGGGCTGGGGTGGGTTAGCGCACGCTGCTGCGGGGAATCTGCTGGTCCCAGGTGAACTTTGTAACAGCACGTGTGTGCGTAATGACGCCACAGTCTTTAGTGTATAAAGTGAAAGCCTCACCGTGTTTTCACAGCATTTCTTGCCCTTCCTAGAAGGACCTTGGCATGGGGAGATGCAGCATCCTGCTGGGCTTGCCCAGGTCCCTGAGGACACAGCATGTCTCTCCGCACCCCAAGGCTGGATGTGCTGGGTGCCACACGGGCACAGCTGAGTTTGAGCAGCAGTGATGGGGCTGGTGGTGGGAGCTGTGTGTGCGCGAACAGCTCTGCTGCATCCCAGGCCATCCCTGGCTTCCCTCCGGCCCATTGCTCCTGGCTTCCCCGGCAGCTCCCAGCCCCTGGGGAGGGGCAGCACTGCAGCCCCCGTGCTTCCTCCATCTGCAGCCCGTGTCCCTGGCGTGCAGAGTGAAGTGCCATGTCCCCCAGCGCTGCTTTTCTGGCATTCCCATGGCCCCTCCTGATTTTAGCCACCTCTTTGCTGGACTTGGTGGCTTCCAGAGGGGCAAAGCTCCCAGCTGAGCCTGTGAGGGCTTTGGGAGGGGTGTGGTGGTGCCTCTGGGTGGCACCCGAGGTGGCACCCTGCGCAGGGCACAAACGCTAAGTGACCCCACTGCTTCCCTGGGGCTGAAACTGCCTGTGCCCGCAGGGAACGGCCATGCAGCAGCAACGGGTGGCTGCAGCGGAGGGAGGTGGCAATGCCCCGGAGTGAGCCCAGGAGCCCAGCGGGCAGTGGGGGGACAGCCAGGTGGGGGGTGGGGGGGAAAGGGCACTCAGGGGTGGCGTCTGGCAGCCCGCAATGCCTCCCTGTGATTTGTCCCCGCTTTTCCAGGTTGCTTTGCCATCGCTCTCAGCCAGACGTCCCCAGGCTGGTGGCTAGTGGCCAAAAATCTCCCTGCAGGAGCCCCTGCTCCTTGGCGCTGGCAGAGGGGGGAACCACAAGCCCTGACCTTTCTGATGGGCTAAGGACGGCATCGGGGGCTGGCGGGGCGCAGCGAGGGTCCCCCAGCGCGACGCGCGGGGTGGCCACTGGCTAATAGCCCCGTTAGCAGCCCCGTTAGCAGGACCGGGCAACCCTGGGGCTGGGGGTGCCGCGGTATGCCTCACACCGTGTCCCCTCGAGGGCGGGGATTAGTGCAGGTTCCCGCCCTCTATGCAAATCAGAGCACGGCGATTGGCGGGCGGGCGGGGCCGCGCGCCGCAGACAGGCTATAAGAGCGGGGGGGGAACAATGCACCCGCCGTCCCGGCTCGGTGGCTGGTGCCGCCGCGCCCCGCAGCGCCCCGCCAGGTGGGTGCACCGGGGGTGGGGGGCTGCCCCTCTTCATCCATGGGGCTGGGGGTGCCCCTTTCCTGAGCGGAACTGCAGATCGGGCGGGGGATGCCCTCTTTTCTTTCTGGCCCCCCTCTAGGCTCCGCCGGCCCCCCCCTCCCCAATGCAGAGATGGAGTTTGACTCGTACCAGCACTACTTCTACGACCACGACGCCCAGGAGGATTTCCACCGCTCCACGGCCCCCAGTGAGGACATCTGGAAGAAGTTCGAGTTGGTCCCCACGCCCCCTCTGTCCCCCCTGGGGACCCCCGGGGCGGAGGAGCGCTCCGGCTGGCTCTCCCGCTACTGCCTGGCCGGGGAAGAGCCGGAGTATCTCATAGGGACGGGGGAGATCTTCGGGAATCTGAGCGCTTTCATCCTCAAGGATTGCATGTGGAGCGGGTTTTCAGCCCGGGAGAGGCTGGAGAAGGCGATGACAGAGAAACTTTCCACGGGCACGCAGAGGGCCACCCCCCACAAACCCTCCTTCGCGCAGGATCTGGGGTTCAGCAGCTCGGTGAGCGAGTGCGTGGATCCCGCCGCCGTCTTCCTTTGCCCGCTGGCCGAGAGCAAGATCCCCGCATCCTCGGGATCCGAGGGCCAAAGCGATTCTGGTAAGGGATCGAGGCGCTCGGCCGCGCTGCGGGCAGCCCCCGGCCCCCCGCGCCCCAGCCCACGCGTGGGGGACACGCGTGTCCGCACATGTGAGTGTCGGGCGCCTCCCGCCCTTTGTTGCGGCTCCAAGCGAGCCCCGGTCCCGACCCCATGAACAAAGCGGGGGGTCCCCTGCTCCCCTGCCCGAGGGGCTTCTGCTCGGGAAGCCCCTGCGCCTCGCGGGAGGGTGCGTGGGGCAGCCCCCCGGCCGCTGCGTGGGGCTCTGGGGGTCCCTCTCGCTCGGCCCGGCCCCACGGGAGCGTCGCGGGCAGGTGGGCGAGGGGCGAGTTTGCAGCTCGACGTGGGAAGTTTGGGGTTTGTGAGTTGCAGCGCGCTCGGCTGCCGGCCCGAACCTCGGCTGCTCCCCCCCACGTTCACAGGGCCCACCCGCGACGGGATTCCCTCGGGACACAAGGCAAACAGTCTCCCGGGGCCGGGAGGCTGGCGAGCAGCGGCGGTAGCCCGGTGGCCCGGGCAGCAGCAGCCCCCATCAGCTGGGGCACGTCTCAGCCCACCCTCGGGGCGCGCCTGCTTGTCTCGCGTGGGAAGGGGGGGGTGTCGTATTTACACGGAGGGTCCGGCTGGGAAGTTGCTACCCCCGAAACCCACCAGCCAAGGAGGTGCCACCCCCCGCATCTCGGGCCGCGGCCACCTATTTTCAGCCCCTAATTAAATAAAAAATAAACCATCTGGGTGTCCCCAAAGCCACTCGCGGCCCCCGCGAGGGTCGTGCGCTGTTTCCCCCGCTCCCACGGAAGCGGGGGGGTCTCGGCTGCCGTGGGAGGCGCTGACGCGATGCCGTGACCCCGTTAATAAATCTGCCGGTGGCAGCGACCTGCGCCGGTGAGTCACGGCGCGGGACGGGGATTTAATGCCATTAGGAGCCCGGGGGACGGTAAGCGGGTCACGAGCGTTAAGAGGCTTAACCCAAATTTGGGGGGGGGGGGCGGCGGGGGTCCCGGTGCCGGGGGGTCCCGGTCCGGATCCGGCCGCGCCACGTGGGAGCCGAACAAAAAGCAACAGATTGCAAACAATGAGAGGAGCCGCGCTGATGGACGGGGGCGGGGGCCAATGGAGTGGTGCGGTAGCCGGCTGGCCCCGCCAGGCAGCCAATGGGCGGCTGGGGAGGGCGGGGCCCCGCGTGCCGACTTTTATTAATGAGCGGCGCGGGGGGAGGGGGGGGGTGCGCTCGCGCGCGCGTGTGTATATACACGTGGCTGAGACCGGGTGCGTTGTGACACTGATGAGCGCGGCCTGGGTGGGGGAGTGAGCGCCCCCCCAGTAGCTCCAGTAGCAGGGTGGCTTGGGCTTATGGGGCAGAGCCCCCCAGAGGCGGGGGGGGGGGGGGCGGAGCGGAGCGGGGCGGTGTCGGGGGCCACAAGCAGGACGGTGCCCTGGAGCCCAGCCCCTGCGGCCACCAGTGGCCCTGGCACAGGAGGGGTGTGGGCCGGTGGTGCTGCTGGGGGGGGTTGAGCATCTTGGGGGACCTGTAGTGAGCAGCTGTGTTTTCCCCCAAAACCTAAGAAAAAGGTGTCAGCGCATCCCTAAAGGGAGCGCAGGTGTGTGGGGCCCGGTCACCACTCTGTCCCCAGGGACCAGCTTCCCGCTGCTGGCATGGGGCACCTGCAATGCCAACGGGCGGGGTGGTTTGGGTTCAGTTATGCGTTATTTAGGTTTTGCTGTTCCCAGCTCTGATAACCTCCCCCACGCTGGCAGCTGGGCTTGGGATGCCTTTGAGGTTCACTGAGCCTGTTGGAGGGACTCCTTCACCTCTCCCTCCCTCCCAGCACCGTGGGGGGGGTGGGGTGGGGTGGATTGTCCCCTCTGGCCCCAGGAAGCCTGGCCTGAATGGGGTTTATCACTTGTGAAAAGTAACAAGTCACCGAAGTGGGAAGCTGCAGCCAAGGGGAACAATAGGCAGCTCTGCCCCCATGTCCCTCATTTACAATTTCAATGGACCAAGAAAGCACCCGACCAGGATGAGCTCTGGAGTTCAGCTGCCCCAGGTCCCCACCATCCTGCTCCTCCTGTCCCTGCGGGCAGGTGGGCTTTGGTGTTCCTTGCTTGATGATCCTTTGTTGGACACATGTTGCTCGTGGTACCAAAGCGAGGCAGAAGTGAAGCCCCATCCAATTTTGGGGAACTGGGCACGTGAATGTAGAGGGAAAGCTCCTTCCAGTGTGATGGTGTTGGAAGAGCACTTAAATAGTGTCATCCCTTCTGGAGGTTGCGTAGTGGCTTTGGGGTGCATGAGCAGATTTTTGTGGGATGGCAGTGGGGACATTGTTCAGGGGCTGTAGGGAGCCCCTACAGGGTGAAGAGGGGTGACCTGGGGGGCTCCCAACTGATGGGATTTTTTTTATTTTTTTTTTTTGCCATGTCCATTGTGCAGAAGGTGAAGAGATCGATGTGGTGACAGTGGAGAAGAGACAATCGCTCAGCCTGAGGAAGCCGGTCACCATCACGCTGCGCGCCGACCCGTTGGACCCCTGTATGAAACGCTTCCACATCTCCGTCCACCAGCAGCAGCACAACTATGCTGCTCGCTCGCCACCAGATGCGTGTCCCCCACCAGAGCCACCCCAGCAGGACAAGGATGAGCCACTGAGCACCGTGGAGCCAGCCCCTGCCATCACGCTGCCTGAGCCCAGCTTGCCAAAAGCTGGCAGCAGCCCTGGCTCTGACAGTGAGGACGTGGCCAAGAGGAAAAACCACAACTATCTGGAGCGCAAGCGGCGCAACGACCTGCGCTCGCGCTTCCTGGCCCTGCGGGACCAGGTGCCCGGGCTCGCCAGCTGCCCCAAGACACCCAAAGTGGTGATTCTGAGCAAATCCTCCGAGTACCTGCAGTCACTCATCAGTACCGAGAGGAGGATGGCGGCTGAGAAGCGGCAGCTTCGGCTGCGGCAGACCCAGCTACTCAAACGGATTGCTCACCTCAAGGGGCACTAGCACCCCATGTGCCCCCACCCTGGTCCCCACGACCCCCCTGGCTCCCTCTCAATTTGCACATTTTTTAAATTTTTTTTTCCGGTTGTTTGTTGAACTGTTGGCCCCAGGGGGCTGGAGCACATGGGGTGCTGTGGGGTGTCTGTGGGGTGGCTGCGGTGCAGTTCCTGGCTGCAGGAATGGGGGCCACAGAGGGGGGTCCCCCCTTTACGGCATTGCCTGCGTGGGGTTGGCTTCTTGGCACTGGGTGTTGCAAGATTTCCCTTGTGTGTGTCCCTCCATGAAGCTTTCTCAAGTGACTGCTTCAATTTACAGGCTCTATTCCCCCTCCCCGGCAGCCCCTGCAGCCCTTTCTGCTGTTTGCCACCACCAGCATCACTCAGAGCTGCCCTGGGCGTTCATCTCGCCCTAAAAATCCCAAGCGACCGTGGTCTGCTTTGGCTCGTGGAGGCAGACACCGAGAGCCCAGCATGGGGCTCATCTCTGGATGGATCCCCACGGAGATGGTGACAGCAGGATGCCTCTCCCCAGGGTTAACAACACTCCGTGGGCGATCCCCTTGCTCGGCTGGACCGTACCTCACTTTCTTACCACTTCACGCAGTAGCTTGTCTTTGAATTTTATGTTCTAGAACCTGCTGCTGTAACTGCGAGTCTTATACTGTGTTTTTATACTGTATTTTTGTACCACTTTTTGAGAAGTATTGGTAAAGAGTTTGCTTTTTTATATATATATAAAAACTTTCTTTTGGAGGGGGGGGGGTCCTGCTGCAGGGGAGGGTTCAGTCCTGCTGCACTTTAGGGAGATCAGGAAGGGGCTGCCGGACCCTTGAGCTGAGTCCTTGCGGAGGCCAGTTCCCCCCTTGCAGCTCTCCAAACCACCCATATGCAATAACGGGGGATTTTTTTTTTCCCCTTTCCCACCCTTGTGACCCCCTTTCCCACTCTTGTGAGTGCCCCCCTCACCAGCAGCTGCTTAAAATTCCCCAGCAAAGCTTTGGGCTTTGCAGGGAGCATGGCTGGAGGGGGCAGATTGGGTGCATGGGGGGGGGGTGGGGTGTGTGCTGCCTTCAAGGCTTCCTGCTGCCCAGCCTGCAGTGGGGTGTGTGGGTGACAGAGCCCCCTGTCCCCTCCTGGGGTGCTGGCAGGGGTGGCCCCACAGGATGGCACCCTTGGGTTCCCCACTGACCTGCTGAGAACAGTTAGAGTTAACACTGTGGTCGGATTTAGCACTTTCTTCATTACCTCACACTTCATAAATAAATAAGTTTGCAACAGCCTGGGTTGGCTTTTTCCATGCAGGCGGCTGTGGGTTTCCATGCATTGTGCCATGATGCTCCGGGGGAGGGTGGGGGGCTGGCCTGGCTGCTGTGTTTTGGGGTGTCCCCAACACAAAAATGTATTTTTTGCAGCGGGGCTTGGCTGCCTTGCTGCCAGCAAGACTGGGCTCTTTGTCCTGACTTTCTCCCAGCGATTGAAACAGAAGCGGTTACGGTGGTGCAGCCAGAGAAATGAATCCCCTGGATTATTTTTCGTCCTTTTAAGTGATTTTATTGGCAAGGAGGGGCAGAAAGCCCACGCTGGGCTCAGAGAAGGCTTTGGTGTAATTATAAACCCCCCTAATGGGACTCAGGGCAGTTGGTGTAGGGCGATTGCTGCCCTGTGGGTCAGGGGATGGGGCTGTGGTTGGCAGTAACCCTATAGGGAGGGGGAATGCAATCTGCTCACTTCAAGGGGCATCAGAGAACTTCATATACCCAGATCTGCCAAGTGGGTGAAATTATATATATCTGCGTGCCTCCTCCCTGCTGTCCCCAAACTCAATGCGTTTGGGTTTCCCTCCTACTGGCAGCAAAAGTCTTGCTCTAAATGCAGGAGGGACACGGGATCCTCTTACCGCTGAGAAGTCAGAAAAGAGCTGCTGCTGCTGCAGGAGACTCAATCACCTGGGGGAAGGCAGCCTTAAAAAGCAACAGTTCTGCACGGAAGCTCTTAAATACCTGTTCCCTGGGGTTCCAGCAACATTTCATACTTTCTGCATGTTGCATCACGCCATGTCAAAGTGCTTTTGAGCTGTATTAAGAGCTGCTCGCAGGAACCACAGCTTACACATGGAGCAGGGTGGCCTAAATCCGACACCTCGCCCGTGCGCAGCAAACAAAGCCCAGATGTACCAATCCCTCAGATGTTTATTTTTGTTGTATGTGCACCGACACTGGCAGACTGGTGTCCTTTTTCAGCTCAAGGTGACCCTCCCGATAAGGTTTTTAGTAAGGTGTGCTTTTTCTTTCTCGTGCTGAAGGCACATAGGATGTTTAAAACATTATTTTTCTTTCTTGGAAATGATGTTGCAGATCTGTGGCCAGAGCTGAGACCCTCACCAGTGGAAAATGTAAGTTGGTCTCAAATCAAACCGGGAAACAGTTGCAGTTTTGCACACACCTTCGAGTTCTCCTGCTTAAAGCCTGCATACATAAATATATATATATACTTGAAAGTTCCCTGGTTACTAAAGCAGATGTCTCCTCTCACATTGCCACGGTAAGGACGAGGAAAACAGGCTGACAGCGCTATTAAGCGAATAAAATAGCAGGGCTTTTCCTCCTTGCTCATTCAGTGCTGCGATTCGCAAGTGCCGGCTGTAACCATCACAATCCAGCGTTCCCAGCCCTGACAGTTATTTTTTTCATGCGCGTCGCCCTGCTCGCACCCTGCTCCTGGCCACTGCCCCCCTTGCCTCTGCTGCCATACCCCCCCACCCCACTGCTGCTCTCCCACCCACCGTAGCTTTGCTCCTGCCCGCGCCGGGTTTGGGGGGCAGCCTGCGCCGGCCCGGGGGTGCCGCGGGCACGGGGCTGCCTTCACGCCTGGGCTGGCAAATTTTTAGGACAATTTCCCGAGGCGGTGATAATCCCTTCCCCTCCGAGGGGGGGGCTGGCTGCCCGCACCCCTCCCCGGTCCGCAGCCTCCCGCTCCCTGTTGCTATGGCAAAAGATGTGTGTTGCCAGGGAAAGCGGCAAGGCTGAGGTACCCTCCTCCCGCTGTCGCCATGGCAACCGTCTCCCTGCCTCGCCTCCCCTCTGTCGCCACGGAGACAGTCGCCCGCTCCCCATCTCCCCGTGTTGCCGTGGCGATGGGGAGGACGAGCCTCCATGGAGGCTGCCGTTGCCACGGCAACGCGCGCCTCTCTGTTGCTATGGCAACTGCCCCCCTCAGCCTCCTGCCCCGTTGCTATGGCAACAGCGTCTTTCTCATCCCATCCTACCCCCCCCCTCCAAAAAAAAAAAAAAAAAGGTACCACAGGGCTGAACCCCACTCCTGGGCACGGGCCGGGTGTGAGGCCCTGGGGGGGCGGGGGGGGGGGGCAAGAGGGGCCGGGGGCGCGGGGCTGGGCAGGGCAGGGCCGGGGCCGGGGAGCGGGGCCGGGGGCAAGGGGAAGGCCCCGGGCCGAAGGCGGGACCCCCCCCCGCCTGGCAGACGGACCCGGGGCGCTGGGCCCGGCCCCGGCCTCCCCGCGGGTGGCCCCGTCCGCAGCCCCGGCCCCGTCCCGCCCCCGTCCCGCCCGCCCGTCCCCATGGCAGCCGCCGGGCCGGGCCGGGCCATGGCGGCCGCGCTGTGCCGGGGCCGGGCGCCGCCGCCGCGGCCGCTGGTGGTGATCCTGGGCGCCACCGGCACCGGCAAGTCGGCGCTGGCGCTGCAGCTCGGGCTGCGCCTCGGCGGGGAGATCGTCAGCGCCGACTCCATGCAGGTACGGCCGGGCCTGGCCGCCGCGGTGGCCTGCGGGGGGCCCGGGGCAGGCCCGGCACCGGGAGGCGGCGCGGCCGGGCCCGGGGGCCGCGGAAGGCCGGAGCCGGGCCCGGGGAAGGCCGGAGCTGGGCCTAAGGGAAGCTGGAGCCGGGCCCGGGGCCTGGGGAAGGCCGGTGCCGGGCCCGGGGACGGAGGAAGGCCGGAGCGGGCCCGAGGAAGGCCGGAGCCGGGCCCAGGGATGGAGGAAGGCCGGAGCCGGGCCTGGGGGCCGAGGAAGGCCCGAGCGGGGCCCGGGGACGGAGTAAGGCCGGGGCGGGGCCCGGGGAAGGCCGGAGCCGGGCTCAGGGATGGAGGAAGGCCGGAGCCGGGCCCGGGGAAGGCCGGAGCAGGCCCCGAGGAACCTGGAGCTGGGCCCGGGGATGGAGGGAGGCCGGAGTGGGGCCTGTGAAGGCCGGAGCTGGGCCCGGCATCCCCGGCGGGGCCCTGGCCTGGCTGAGGGTGTTGCAAGGGCACCCGGCCTGGTACCAGCCTCGGCCCGTCCCAGAGGGGCCCAGCCCCCGGGGCTGCAGCTGGGCCTGCCTGGGGACCCCGGGGCCCGTGGCCGGCTGCCTGTGGGCAGCACCGCGGGGATGGATCCTGCCCGCTCGGTGTGCGCCCACCGCCCTGTCCCCACGGCCAGTTGCTGGTTTTGGGGTGAGCAGTGTCACAGCTGCCCCCCGGCCGGGGGAAGCCTGCTGGCCTGGCTTGTTAGCCCCGAACGAGGCGGTACCACCAGAACTGTAGGGCTGGGTTTGTTCAGACCCCCCACAATACATTCAGCTTTTCAAAGGAAACCAAAGAGTGTTTTAATTTTAACCCACAATAAAGCTACGCGGAGGTGTAAGGAGCAGTTGACCAAGGCAACACAGCAGCTGGAGTTGATCGATAGTAAGCGATACCCAGGGGTTGCCCCCGCAGATGCAGAACTGCCGACATGGACCATGGGGACGTGCTGTGGGTCCTGCCTAAGAAATGGCAGCTGGAGGGGGGTGTCCCAACTGGGAGGGCAGGGGGGACAGCAGCCTTCCCCAGCCTGTTTGTGGGCACAGTGTAAGTGAGGCTGTGACATGGCAGCTGGAGCTGAGTGCTCCTCTCCCTGGTCACCAGCAAAGGGACATCAACGAGATACGGGAAAGAATATTAAAAATTATATTTGCTGCTTGCCAGTGACAGACTCTGTGGTCTTGTCTCTTACTGCAAGTGGCAGCATGGAATATATCAGTTGTACAGCCAGGCTCAGTACATGCTGAGGAACTGAGTCTCGTTTTTTCAGTCCTAATTGTGTTCAGCTACCAGAGCTTTGCCACAAGATGTAGATTTCAGCTGCCACAGGTATTTTGTTATTGTTCAGCAAAATGTTTTCCTTTCCTAAATCAACACTTCCACTGTTTTGTTTCTCTAGTGCCTGAACTTTCCATCAAGGTTAACATTTAACGTATTTATTGCGCTTTTTAAAAAGGTGTTTTCTGCCAACAACATCCCTTGCCCTTTGTGCTGCTCAGAGATCGACTCTTGCTGTCCTACGGCCACCTCCTTGTTTCCTTCACTAGATGGCCAATGCTGGTCACTTTGTATCCTACAGACCTAAATTTTAAAAACTCCCTCTCCTGCATTTGGAGCAAGCAATCAGAAAGCTGTAGTTTTATGGAATGTTTTCCTTAAGCTCTTGGAGAAAGAGTGTTTGAGATCGGAGCTGAATTGACAAAACCCTGCGGGGACAAAACGTTCATGTGATACGCAGAAGCTTTGTCCAAGGCTGCCTGGTTGTGGGCAGCTGCCCTCCCAGCTGCCCAGCCGAGCCGTTGTGAACCGTCAAGCATTGCTGGTGTTGGGAGTCCTTAATGAAGGTCCGTCTTGCTCTCCCTGAGCCCGGTGGGACTGCCTGCGGGCTGCTTTTCTCTGCAAACCCAGGCTGGGATGGGGTGGCTTTTAGGTGGCTGCTGTTAAGTTTCCAAGGCGGGTTACTCTGCTCTAGTGTCTGCATCAGAAATGTCTCTGAGCCGAGCTCTGCTGGTGTGGTTTTACTAGTGCTGACCTTCCTGATCCAGACAAGCCTTAGAGCTTTTGTTTGGTTATTCGTGCACGTTTGTGTACCGTAAATGCTGAGATTCTTGGATGTCGCAGTGACCACCAGCCTAGCAGGCTTTAATATCAGGGAAGCAGCTATTAACTTCAGCACTCCTGCGATCACGAGGCTCCTGCTGCATCCCAAGCTCTGCAGACGTAGCTGGAGCCGACTGGCGTGCTGTGAATTCTTGTTTCATGCTGGTGGATGTTTTGAAGCGTGTATTTTGTGCTCTGGTTGTTTCAGGTCCCACTATGGGAATGCAGGCGCTGGGAGGACTCTGGCTGCAGGCGCCCAATGGCATCTGGGCTCGAGTGGCTCTTGTCCTCCTTTCCTTTTAATCTCATTCTAGCGTGACTGTGGAGCGAGCTGAGTAGCTCTGCTACTTTTATCCCATAACGCAGCGTGCTTTCAGCGTGGCCTCTCGGGGCGGCGAGGCGGGGGAGCCCTGCCTCTCCGCAGCTCCGGCCGCCTGAAGGCACAGCCTCAAGCAGTGCGTGTCTGCGCCTCCCCCACCATGCTCCACTAACCCCCGTGCCCCGCTTAGGCGGCTGCAGCCAGCCAACTGGGTCTGCTTTCTTTCTGGCTTTGTTCCCATGGAATATTGTCTCCCCGCCGCATATCCCTCTGCCACGCAGAGCTGGCTCTGGTGTCCTTGTGGAAGAGTCGCTGGGTTTTAAAAATCCCATTGCTCATTCTCGACTGACAGCTGCCAGCGGCCATGTCGCCCTCGGCCCCCTCTGTCCATTCATCGCTGCGCCCTGCGCGAGCTCCGTGGAGCTCTGACAAATGCTGGCAGTGTTTTGGGCAGCTGCTGGAGCTGGAGCCAGGCTCGGGAAGGGGCCGGGGAGCCCCGAGCCCACCTGTTCCCACACACAGGCACCCCTCTATCTCCAGAGCATTTTTGTCATGACTGTGGGTCACTATGGTCAAATTACAGACTTAGCTGCTGCCTGCGTGCAGCTCAGGAGCTCTGGTTAATCTGATGGCCTCTTAATCTTTCTTTTTGGCCTTTCTGTTGCCATTTGTCATCCCAGTGAGTTTCCTTTAGGAGTAAGTCATTCCCTGGGAAAGCCAGGTGAGGTGAAGCCAGTCCCGTTTCTTAGTTCCTGGCTGAGCAGTGAGCATCCAGCGATGCTGGTGCCAGCCTGCTGGAGGGCCCCGTCCGCTCCTGATCCCACTGTCCCTTCTGGATGTCACCCTTGGAAGTGGAGATGCAATCCTTCTCTGGAGGCTGTTGTAGCACACTGGGGACATTTGCCAGTTAATATGTCAAGTCAGGACGTATTAAAGAGCCTTTGCTGACACCCTTCTCTTGGCAGGGATCAGGGCGGGGAGCGTATCGTGCTCTCCTTGCACCCCTGGCTTGGTTTGGCTCCTCCATGCCCCTCTCCAGCTGGGACATCCCTTGGCTCCCGTGAAATCTTCACTCTCTTCCTGGCTGTAGGTGACACAGGCATCATGTCACCTTCTACACTGCGCTCAGGGCAAGGACAGTGCCTTTCCCCCTCTAGTGCAGATGGTGACAAAGGGACGGAGTTTGGGATTGTGCATGAAACTGGTGGCAGAGCCAGGGTTTGGGAGAGCCAGGCTGTGGGCTGAGGCTCCTCACGGGATCCTGAGGATCGCTGGTGCTTGTGGCTCTGCCTCAGTTTCCCCACCCTTTCAAAAGGGCGACGGTGCTGACCTGCCAGCACCGTGCTGTGCGCTGTGGGGTGACCTGCCCGGGGGTTTCAGCAGCAGAGGTGGGAGGATGCCGTCAAGGCTAAGCATCTTTAGTCCGCAGCTTGTATTTGCCGTCTCAGAGGCCTGCTGCTCCGGGCTGCCGCTAATCTGTTCTGGGGCCTTAGAAAGCAACAAAGGCTTATCTGAGCCGCTTGCTGAAAATAGAAATGAGTGTCAGGAGGACGTCTCGGTGCAAGGCCCTGCCGACAGCCAGCTGGTGGAAACCTTCTCCGGGCTTTGCTGGGTGTGTGTAAAAGGCCGCCTTTGTTTCCTGCCAGCCCACACACTGACGCCGCATTCCTCCTCTTGTTGCCAGATATTTGGGGAGGCTCTTGGTGGTTAATCTCCAGGAGAACCTTGGGGGATTGGAGCCTGAACTGTAAATCCTGGCTCTGCTGGCGCAGGACACTGGGAGCTCCCGGCTGCCTCCGAGCCTCCCTCTGTACTGACTGGGATTTCAGACAGACGAGTGGGAGTTGGAGGAGCTGGGAGGGCTGGACTGGCCTGGCCCTTGCTGGGAGAGAGAAGGCACTGAGCCAAAGCTCACCAAATCCAAAGGTTTTCCAGCGCCAGACTGGAGACCTGGGTTGAATGGTGCTGCGCAGCCCGGGCTTGGCTGACGGATGGGGATCGATAGGCTGCAGCCAGCCACAGGGCACGTTGGCAGAGAACTCCCTCTTGGGTCTCTCTTGTCTGCTCTCGTTCCCTGGAGCCAGCTGGGTTTCTGCAGGGCAGAAAGGAAAAGCATTTGGTTGCCCTCCCGCTCCTGCCTGGCTTCCTGCCCCCAGGCGAGCTTTTCTCCCCGCTGAGGGACCGGAGCAGGAGCAGGAGCTGGCCCTTGCCCTCGGAGCACCAAGTTGAGCAAGATGGGGAGTGCCTGCCGAGCCGCAGCCGGTTCAGCTGCCCCAGCAGCTCGCATGACTGCTCCAGGCAGGGATCGGGCTTCCCTGCTCCACTAACCTCGGATCGTCCCTTGCTGCCGCTCCGTGCCTTTTGCCTGTGGGTCACCTCTGTGTCACCTTGTCCTTCTGTCTGGGGCCCGGTGGAGGCCGTGCTGCAGCTGGAGGCTTGGCAGCTTCTCAGAGGGGATTAAGGGGAAATTTGTTTCTGGAAGTCTGGCCCTCTGGCTGGGGTGGTTTCTGGGTGATGGAGGGGGAAGTGAGTACAGCCATTTCCAGTCCTTTCTCCCATCAGCCCGGTTCATCCCAAGCTGGGAGACTGCTCCAAGCAGGAAGGTGCTGAGAGTTAAACACCTCCTCCCTGTGACTGCAGCACAAAGCAGAGCCTTAGCCACCGCCTGGCATGAAGGGTGCTCAGTCCTGGGCATGGCGCAGAGCTGGGCTGGGCAGAAAGGCGGCATGCTCGGGGTGCCGGTCCCCGCTCTGATCCCTTTGCAGCTCTCTGGAGCCTTGCAACACCCATTGGCAGGCATGCCCAGAGCACAGGGGCACCCTGTGCCGAGGGGAGTTGTGTTTGCATGCCATGGTGAGCAGCGTGAGGAGCCTTCCTCGCTTCTCCTGGGCAAGAGATGCTCTCATCTGAAAGGGCTCTGCTCACGGGACCCAGCCGAGCCGTGGGGATGGGGTGCCAGGCTGGGGCAGCTCTGATACTTGCACTGCCTGGGTCTGCGGGCTGGGCTGTGGCTGTTGCTTTCTGCAGCCTGGAGGGTGGATTCGGGCTGTGGCTCAGATGCTCGCTGCTGGAATTGCAGTTTGCCTTGGCTCTTTACCAAGAATGCTCCTGAGGGGTTGGTTTGGGTGGCTTTTCTTTCTTGCTCTGCTTTTAGCTGTCTAGCTGAGGACCAGCATCTCTCAGCTGTGCTCTCCCAGGTTGTATATCCCAAACTGGAGACTGAAGACACACCTGGAAGCAGCGAGATGCTGCTGGTTGTGCTCACCACTGTCTCTGGGCACCTTGGTGCAGGACAGTGTCTGGGGTCAGTGACCTGCGCCGATGAGTTTTGCTCCCCTCTGCATCTAAGTTGGCTCGATAACAGGCAGTGGGCAGTACACCAGGCTTTCAAGGTGTGCATGAGCTGAGACAGTTTGTGTGTGTCTAGGAGGCTTCATGAAGTTTTATATTGCACCCAGAGATCTTTGCGTGTTACGGGAAGCAGCACTTCTTGTTCCTAAACAGAACTCGGTGCTGTACTGGAGACGTGTGTTTGGAGAGAGGCACACCTGAGCTTTTAGATGAGGAGGTGGCAGCTTGGAGGCAGCTACCCTCATTGTTTTGGAGCTCTGTGCTTCTGAGCCAGCCTTGGCTGGTTCCGCTGAGCGGGCTCTGACACTGCTCTCTGATCGCTCGATCAGCCTTTCCATCCCGAGCTGCAGGGTTATATCAGCCCAGGAAAGCAGTCATGAGCGATCAGACTCAGTTCGTCTCCCATGGGCAGGAACAAACACCAGAGAGAGGCAGTTTGGCCCTGGCAGGAGCAGGCTTTGGTGAGATTCCTGCTGCTGCACCTGAACGGGGGGTGTGTGGCCCTGCCTGGGCTGCCTGCTTCTCCAGAGACCAGCAAGGGCTTGGAGGGTGATTGGGACAGGCAGGGACTGTGCGTGGTGGGAGCAGCAGCAGTCGGTGGGGATTTCTTGGGACACAGACATGAACGACAGGCTCTTCTCTCCCCCAGGTGTACAAGGGCTTGGACATCATCACGAACAAGGTTTCTCCCCAGGAGCAGCGTCTGTGCAGACACCACATGATCAGCTTTGTGGATCCCCTTGTCTCTAACTACACAGTGGTGGATTTCAGAGACAAAGCTGTGGCTCTGATATCCTTCACGCTGCAGCCTGCCTGGCCGAGCAGATACAGACTTCCCCCCTCCACAGCCAGGCCTGCAAGAGGGATCTTGGGCTCTTCACATTGCAACTAACCCCGGTTTTCAGAGAATACTGCTAGCAAGAGGGGCTTAGACCTTCTTTTACCCAGCTAATGCTCAGGGCTGGTTGGGCAGATCTCTGCTGCACTGCAGCAGCGCTGAGCTGGCTGTTGCCCTGCCTGGCGGTCCCTGGGTGTCCCTGAGTTTTGGTGGTAGCTGAGACAGGTAGCAGAGGATAGTGAGAGATGAAGGACACCTATATATAACCTTGTCCTGCAGCCTCACCAGCTCCGTGGGGCTGGGAGAGCAGCGTCTGGGCCCCAGGCTGCTGCTCCCCACAGCCCTCCCACCCTCCTGTGCATTCCTGTTTACGCTCCTTGACGATGACACATTGAAGATATCTTTGCCAGAGACAAGATCCCGATTGTTGTGGGAGGAACCAACTACTACATCGAGTCCCTGCTCTGGAAGGTCCTTATCAACACTAAGGTACCGTCGGGGCTCTGTGTATCCCCCTGGGAAAGGGTGAGCCCCTTGTTCAGGGGGCAGGCTTCCAGTGACCAGGCCTGGTGTTCCCCCTGGTAGAGTGTGGCAAGGAGAACCAGAAGCCTCCTCATTCACCCCTTGGGTCTGGGGGATCTTCTTGCTTGTGCTGGCCTTGCACGTGGATGAGTGGCTTGATCCAGGGCTGCCTTGTACCCCACAGGAGAAAGCCAGCACAGCCCCCGGGCCCCTCACCGACCGGAAAGTGGAGCTGGAGCAGCTGGACAGCGTTGAGCTCCATCGCCGCCTGAGCCAGGTAGACCCAGAGATGGCAGCCAAGCTGCACCCCCACGACAAGCGCAAAGTGGCCAGGTGAGCTCAGCATGCCAGGGGCAGGAGGTGCCAAGGCCTGGCGCCCCTTCCTGAGGGAATTGTGTGCCTGGGAATGTGGCAAGAAGGGCTCTCCCATCCCAGGCGGGTGCTCCTGGCCTCTTAGCAAGGTGCGTGGGGAGCTTGGAGCACTGGTGTTGGGGAGCCCTCTGGGATCTGAGACCTTTGGCCGTACAACCTCCAGTTTGAACTGCCTTTGGGGTCCAGGACAGCTCATTGCTCCTGGCTTGTGTGCACCAGGGTTGCTCCCGCTGCAGTGCCCCAGCAGCAGGATTTATCTGGAGCTATTTAAAGAGTAAGCTGCCGTGCTGGCTGAGTAACATAGCTGAGCTCTGTGGGAACAGCACGGCAGCAAGACCAGGCTTGCTGCTTTGGTGGGCCCATCCCAGCCGAGCCCTGGCCCCGGGGGAGCAGAACACCACCCACCCCATTCGCACGGTGCAGGGGGACAGAGGGTTGGGCACCCCATGCAGCTTTCTCCACCTCCCTGGCTGGGCTGGGCTGAGCTGGTGGTAACGCTTCGCAGCATCAGCGCTGGCCCCTTCCCTGGAGCACTGCCTGGCTGGAAAGGGCAGGGCTGGAGCCAGAACCCCGTCCCCTGCAGGGCTTGTCCCAGTGCCAGGCAGGAGTGGGTGGCTGTGCTCTGGGCTCCTTGGGTGCCGTCACTGTGCTCTGCATTGCGTTGCACCCCCAGGACCTGGGTGTGCTTGGGATGCTGGGCACGGGAGGGGGCAGAAACCTGCCCTCCCCCCTACATGAGAGGGTTGGATCTCAGCAAGTGTCTGCGGTTCCCTTTGCTGGAGCCCCCAGGGCTGCTGGGGAAATGGAAAAGCTCATCCTCACCCAGCCTCTGAGCTCTGTCTGTCTCTGCTTACAGGAGCCTCCAAGTGTTTGAAGAGACGGGGATCCCCCATAGTGAAATCTTGCACCAGCAGCAGGAGGAGGAAGGTGGAGGGCCCTTAGGTGGGCCCCTGAAATACCCACATTCCTGCATCCTGTGGCTCCATGCAGACCAGGCAGGTGAGAGTGGGCTCCTGGCTGGCTGGGTACGGTGATGCAAGGTTAGGGCTGCCTCCCTGCTGCTGCCCCAGCCTCACCCCTGAAGAAGGCAGCAATTCCTTTGGAATCAGTGGGTGTGACAGAGGACTTGCTCCCCTGGCCTGGTGGGCTCTGCCTTCCTTAGGTGGGCGGGGAGGCTGGCAGTGCCGCCCGTGTCCTGCACATTGTCCAGCTGTGGGCCTCCCGAGGGCACAGCTCCGAGCGGCTGAGCGTGTCCTGCTCTCCTCCTCCCAGCTCTGGACCAGCGGCTGGAGAAGCGGGTGGATGACATGCTGGCTGCAGGGCTGCTGGAGGAGCTGCGGGACTTCCACCAGCGCTACAACCGAGAGAAGGTGGCTGCGAACCGGTGGGTGCTAAGCCAGCTCCCTTCCTGCTCCCACTCCCGCCTACAGACCCGTGCGAGGGCCCAGCCCTGCCCGCAGCACCTCCAGTGTACCGCTGCTGCTGCGGCAGGGCCGGCAGGCAGGAGGGATGCCTGCCTCTGGGGGGGGCACTGTCAGCGCCAGCGGAGGGGTCTGAGCCAGCCGGATCCTCCAGCACTTCCTGGCCTTCCCTGCCAGAACCCTGAGACCAGGGTTGGTCAAGCAGCAGAGTCTCTGTTGAATTAGTTTTGCCCGGACCATAGCTGCCAAGTGGTGACATGTCCATTCAATAAAATTTACTTGGTGCTGCCTGAGCCTTCACACGACAAAGCTGACATGAGGTGGCACTGAGGGCACTGGCGTGTGTTCCCGTGTGTGCCTGGCTTGGCTTGTCCCCTGAGGCCATGTGCTTGTGTCACCTGCGGAGGTCCCTGCAGGGTGAGACGCAGGGACCTCAGCTGTTCTGGGGAGGGTTGAGGTCTCCCGCTGTTCTGAAGGAGATGGCCTTGACCCCTGCCTCTCGTCTTGTTCTCCAGGCAGGATTACCAGCACGGCATCTTCCAGTCCATTGGCTTCAAGGAGTTCCACGAGTATCTCATCAGCGAGGGGAGTTGCTCACCCGAGACGAGTGCCTTGCTGCTGCAAAAAGGTGAGAGGAGCACCCTGCATGCCCTGCGTCCCTCAGCCCCACGCAGCCCCAGGTGACGCTGCGTGATGGTCTGGACCAAGCTAAAACCTTGGGGCAGGTCTTGTTGGGGTTGAGCTGCACCTTTCTGTCTGCATTTTCCGCTTCTGCCAGCCCAGAGGGGCAGGGACTCCTTTCCCAGTGCCTGGATTGCTTCTCTGAGCCCACTCAGAGCAATTCCTCCCTCCCTTCCCCCAGGTCTCCTTGCAAGGTGTACTGGGCATAGTATGACTTGGGATCTAGAGCTGGTCCACCAGTGCCCTGGGTGGTGGAATCCCAGCTGGGGTGCGAATGCTGTGGAGAACAGGGCTAGAAAGAAGGAACAAAGCGGAACTCAGATCTGATTCAGCAGTATTATGGTGGGAAGGAATCTGGGGATCTAGCAGGTCACGGCATGAGTCAATAGTGATGCACTCTGATGGCATATTTTGTTCTGGAGTGTCTGGACTAGCGGGTTGTTGTTAGAGGGAGCTGCTCTGCTTCTCAGCAAGGCGAAGGTCCCAGGCAGAGTCGATCTGTGTCGAGGAGGGTTCAGTGCAAAGCAGAGGTGGAGGCTGAGGAAACCACAGAAACGATAAAAGCCTTGAAAACAAGTCTGGTGCAGCAGGGGCTTATTGTGTCTGCCCAGGAGACGATTTTGGAGGGATATGATAAGTCTGGTACTAAATACTGAAAGGTTGTACAGCGGTAAACTGTCCTCTGGCCCCCCTCTGGGTAGGACAAGCAGTCCTGGGCTCCGTTTGGGCAGGGAAGCGTTCGGTTAGGCATTACGAGAGCAGTGCTGCAGCCCTTGCACAGATTGTCCTACCTGCTAAAAGCTTCAGGGTGGAGGTTTTGGGACACCTTGTCCAGCTCTTCCGCACTGCCGCTGACCCTGTGCTGTCTGGCAGGGCTCGGTCTCTTGGCCATGATGCTCACTTCTCACTGCTGGCTTGGAGACCTTCAGGCTGTCAGTAGAAAGACTTCTCTTAGGCGAGCTTGGTACCATCCAGCACAAACTTCTGTCTTGCGTGATTTCGCCCCACTGGAGCCAACAGCCTCTTCCCACTCAGCTCTGAGCTGAGCTTGCGGTGTCGCGCTAACCTGTGGGGTTTTTTTAATCCCTCTCTTTCAAAGGGATCCAGGCCCTGAAGCAGGTGACCAAGAGATATGCCCGGAGGCAGAACAAATGGGTCCGAAACCGCTTCCTGAGACGTAAGTCCTCTATTCTTGCCATACCTCGCCATCCCTGTTCTTGCATCTCTTCTCGTCCCTTCTCAGCGCGTCCCCTGCTCCCAGCTCAAGAGAGGAGAGAGGTGGCTCCGCTGCTGGGGGGCAGTGTGTGCTGGGGGAGCCAGGAATCTGGCAGGGATCAGACGATCCTGCCTGGATTCTTCCTGCTGGCCTAGGCTGCCCTGGCTTTGTAGGTGCCTGGCCCCTGGCCAGATCCCTCCAGGAGCCACAGGCACCTCGTGTCCCGGTCCATCCAGGAGGCTCTGCCCCGATTCCTGCCGCATGTTTGGGTTGCAAAGCAGCCGCTCGGCCCTTCTGAGACAGCCTGCCCAGCACTGCCTGTGTTTATCTTGCCCACAGCCTCTCTGCCCAGAGGCTCGGGAAGCTAGCTCCTGTGTCCCCTGGACCCCTGGCTGCCTGGGAACATCTTCCCCTCCCCACAGAAGTGCCATCAGGATGGCTGATCCCCCAACAGAACAAAACTGCAAAGGCTCAGCCCCGTGCTGGGCAGCAGTAGATGATGATAGCTACAGCATCCCTGCAGCCTGTCCTGCTGACGGCTCGCGAGGGGCTCCGGGAGGGGGTGCCCAGCACGATCCCTCTCCCCACGTACCCACATATGCTCCCGGCGCAGGGCGAAAAGCCCAGTTGACAGCTGCCCTCCACATTAGGAGCAGGAGCCCGCTGGCTGCTCTTAGCCTGGGCCGTGCTCACCAGGGTGGCAGGGAGCCAGCAGGACTTCCCCATCCCAGCCCCGGCCCTGGAGCAGGGCCAGCAGCAGCAGCTGGGAGCCGGGCACTTGTTGAAAGGTGCTTGGTAGGGGCAAAACAACAATAAAAAATAATAATAATAATAAAAAAAAAAAAAAAGCAGGGAGAAACTTGACTCAAAAGACAGGCTTTGAACGAGGTGCAAGAGCTTTCCTGGAGCCGTGTGCTGGGGGGTTGTGGCTCACCTTTCTGGTGGCAGGTGTGCTTCAGATCGGCCCTGTCGGGAGCTTGTTTGTGGTTGGGGCGATAAAAAAGCAGCACCTGCTGCAGACTGGCACGCGGCAGCCTTTGGTGGCTTTGTCCGAGCGGGGGCCGTGTGCCCGCTGCCTGCGGGCAGGTGAGCCGCGGCAGGGCGGCCGTGCTGCTGGGGGGAGCGGGCACGCTCTGATTGCAGCTGGTTCACCCTGGCCGGGCTGCAGCGAGCCCCCCATGCCCTCATGCCAGGCTGGGGGAGGCCGAAGGGGTCATTTTGGAACTGTGCCTCATCAGGTCGAGGCATTATAAAATAGCATCTCCTGCCATGGGCTCTGCAGCCGCCCCAGCGATTCCAGCTCTGAGTGGGAACCTGCACGTGCGGATTCCTCATCCAGACTCCATGCCTGCATCTCCTTGTAGGCTTTGTGTGATGGCTTTGTGCCTGGATCTCGCTTTTTGATCTGCTGCAGCCTCCTGTGGACCACGGCTGTGATGGAAGTGTTTGTTGTTGTGACGGGCTGTTGGGGTGCTTGGATTTCGTAACGCTGTTCCCTGAAGGCAGACAACCGTGAAGGTGCTTGCTTGAGTTCTTACGTGTTCTTGCTGTATTGTGAGGGTGGTGCCCCCCCCCCCAGCTGAGATCTTTGGATATTTTGGTGCTGGAAAAGCTGGTGCCATTTCTGAGTGCTAAAGGACAGCTAGGCAGCAAAAAGCAGATCCCCCTGGTCACAGCATAGCCCCGTGGGTGCTGGGACGCGGTGCTGGGGGGGTTCTGGCAGTGACCTGCCCTTCTGTGTCTCCGTAGGTCCCGGGCCCAACGTGCCCCCGGTGTATGGCTTGGAGGTGTCTGATGTCTTGCGGTGGGAGGAGGATGTGCTGAAACCTGCTCTGGAGATTGTGGAGAGCTTCATCCAGGTACTGGGCAACTGGAGTTAACACACGAGCCGTGGCTGAGAAGCCGATTGCTCAGCAGCCCGCGGGCCCCATAACTTGGCACTTAGTGTCTCCCACGGGCAGGGCTCTCTGCTTACATGTCCAGCCTTGGGCTTTCCTTGCAGTGGCGGAGAGCTGTCTACGCTGAAAATTTCTCCTAATGCCCAGTACTTGTCTTGCATGATAAAACTGCAGCGTCTGTCCTGCTAACCTTAGTGGCTGGGTATGGCAGGTTCACGTTCCAAACTCAACCAAAGCGAACAAAGGCAAGCAATTTCTCATAGCAGAAACCAATTGGAGACGTTATTTAATCTACAGGGACGTGACCCCCCAGCGGAACCTGTGAAGATGGAGTATGATGTAAATGAGAACAAACGGAGTCATCGCGTGTGTGAGCTCTGCAAGAGAGTCATCATCGGGGACAGGGAGTGGACAGGTAGGATCTGGCAGGGGGGAGAGGAGAGGACCTGGGAGGGGGTGCAGGGAGTGCAGTGGGAGGGATGGAGTGAGGCAGTTCTCCGAAGCGGAGCAGCTTCCTTGGCTGGGTGACCCTCGGCACATGATCTTGGGCTTTCAAGGATTGTTTACAGCCCGTGTATGAAAGCAGCCATTTGCAAGCCCAGAGGGGGTGCAGGAGCTGTGCCACAGCAGCCATCTGTCGGGCTTCCTCCCCTTCCTCGGCACCCGGTAAACACTGCCGCTCTCCGCCGGCACGCCAGACGCGGGGATCTATACGTAGCAACGAGCCGCAGAGCTGTCTGTGTTTGGGGCTGCCAGTCCTTTGCAGCGCTTCAAATACTTTGTCAAAAAGCACAGAACAAATTTGTTTCTTCTCAAATTTTGTTGTGTAAAACGAAAGTTTAAAAATGTTTTTAATAGCTCAGTTCTGCTCCAATATCTCCTATTTATGTGTTGGGTTTTTTTCAAAAGTATTCCTAGCTGTAATGGTAATAGAAAGGGATTTTCTATTTCCAATGGACTTACTTTAAAAGAGCTCAGCTGGAATCAGATTAACTCAGTGAATTTATCTGTGCTGGGAGGCTCACGCTGAGAACCAGAAACAAAAAGTAGTGGAGAAACTGGCTGCGGAAATGAAACTGGTAAATCTCCATGTGTCACCCAAATGCAGTATATGCAGACACAATACAAAGATAAATTTCCCAGGTTGTTGGTTGTCGGATTTGAATGAGTCGCTTATTCCTGTTGAGCGGGGTGCTGCTGAGAGCAAAGATGGAAGCTGGCTCGGAATGGGAAGCTCATTGCAGTGAGATCGGTTTGTCAGTCTGATTGTTATTTTAGCCAGTCTCAGCTCGGAGGTGCTTTGAAGGAGCTTTACCTACTCCAGAACTAGAGCACTCTGAAAGCTGTTGGGGCCCGTGCCATCCTTCCAGGTCCAGCAAGTTTTGTGACCGCGTGAGAACTCCTCAAGATCCCCCCAAACACTACAGCTGCAACTACACATCCTCTAGGGATTTCATCCCAGATTCTGATAG
This sequence comes from Falco biarmicus, assembly GCF_023638135.1. Lineage (NCBI taxonomy): Eukaryota > Metazoa > Chordata > Aves > Falconiformes > Falconidae > Falco > Falco biarmicus. The sequence continues at coordinate 116,417,581 of NC_079290.1, forward strand.
ATGATAATACCTTTCTCAACCGAGACCAGCTGTTGTTCTCTGCATCCAGCTGAGTTTGCCTCAGATCTCCACGGGATGGGAGAAAAATGGTCCAAAACCTGGGTGTTACTTGTAACTGCAAAATGTAAAAGCTCGAAGGGAAGTGAAAACAGTAGTGGGAGCTGAGTCGATCTGCAATCTGGTCTGTTTTCTTAAGTCAAGTTACAGATATTTCTGGGAACTGCTTCCCAGTACCCCACTGGCTCTGGAAGGTTTTAAAATTTTATCTAATTTTACAACTTGTGTGGACTTAAAAGAGCACACCTGCCCAGACAGCAGCAGCGATCGGCACTTTTTCCAGCCCCTGTAAGCTCTGGTGTTGCTTGCAACAAATTGTAAGAGGTGAGACTTTATTTCAAGCAGAGGGTGACCCTACAGCGTTGTGATAAAGCAGCAGCTTTGCGTGTAATTTCATCCTTTGGCAGAAAAGGATGACTGGAAAACGCCTGAGGGCCTTGATTCAGTGAACACATACCCTCGTTTAATTAAGGCCCTGCCTGAAAAGTTTGCTGCTTTAATTGCTGCTCTGATCTCTTAGAAATAGCAAAACCACCCTGCTAAGATGGTACATTGGTTTGGTTAGATAAAGCGTCTTCTACTTAGATAATACCACTGATACGGGAGGTTTTGCTGTCCTTAACTGTGATTTCAAACAGAAATGCAGCTCCTGCTACCCCGCTGTCAATACAAGTTGCAACCCTGGGATTATGCCTCTGTTCCCATCTTGATTCCTGCAGAAGTGCCCTCGTAGCTGGGGGCCTTGCCCTGGAGTTATGCAAAAGCATAATTATGCTCCAGGCTCCGTCTGCAGCCGCTCTGTGGCTGTACAGGATATCCCCAGTGCTGCGGTGCGGGCATCCCGCCTACAAATGATCCTGGCAGCGCTCCACGGGGTGCTGGGGAGTTGCACAACCTCACCCGCATCCTGCGCTGTGCTGCCTCTTGGGTAACACTTTTCCTTCCTCCCAGGCATCGTGTCTTGGTTGGGAGCAGACTTGCTGGGGAGGTTGGGTCCTGACAATCTGGAATCTTCTACAGGACCGGAATTTTTCCCTCTCCCCGTCCTTCCTGGGGTCAGAAGGCTTGGAAGGGTTGTCCCTCTCTGAGCCCTGATAGTTTGGCGTGAGAAATGGCCCGGACAGGGCTTGGGAGGTCACTTACCCGCTGGGATGAGTTGTGCGGCAGGGTGGGAAGGGAGGGTGCTCTGCACTGCACAGGGGATCGATCGGCTTGGGTGTTCCCTTCCCCAAATTCCCCAGAATTAAATGCTCCCTTCGCCTCTTCCCCCAGCTCACACACGATCCAAATCCCACCTGCACCACGTGAAGAAGAGAAGGAAGCTGGAGGCTGCCAGCCGCGCTGCAGGGACTGCGGGGGACAGCGGGGGTGCGGAGACCTCGGAGGAGGACAGCCGCTTGCCTTTGCCGCCGGCCTGCAAACCAGCTGGTGAGGGGGAGCCGCCGCGCTGCCACCTGTACGGCGAGGAAGCGCTTTAGTCCTGGGTGGCCTTGAACCGAACGAGCCGAGTCATTTTTATTTCAGGATGAGGCAGGTGTGTAAGTGATGGCCAAAGGCCGTCGGCTGCATCAGATCCTCTTCATGTGGCCTCATCGCGCCGGGTTCCCATGCTTCCCCAGCTCAGCCTGGAAAGGGCTGTGCCCCGGGGCAAGGCTGCTGGAGGCATCCACCCATGCCAAGTGCTAATTCCTACCAGAGACGCAGCATTATCCTCGGAATGGTTGAGCCGATCCTCCTGGCATGCAAACTTGGCGTTCTCGGGGACAGAAATCCCCTGCGCTCCTCCAGCTTGGCCAGGAGTGCAGCTCCGGAGCTGAGTGAGCTCTTACTGCCTTTATTGTGGAGAGGGTTATTTTTTTTTTTTCCTTTTATATGGAAATAAAGTTGCAAGATTATTGTGGGTTCCCCTCCCTATTAACCAGCGCGGTTTTCTTGCTCTCTGTTTCCACCTGGCCCAGGTTCCCTGCTCTGGGCACAGGGCAGGATCTCCAGAGCTGGTTCCTTCTTCCAGTCACCTTTGCTGCAGCTTCTGGGGGAGCTGAGCAGATGTTCCCAGCTCGGTGGAGGCTGATCTCTGTGCACAGCAGCAGGTGCAGAAGGAGCTGGCACCTGTCAAACAGGAACTTGGGAATGATCTCATCAAGTTTGCAACAGATGAGCCTGTCCTAGTTAAAGCTGAATTCCCGGGGGTTTACACTGTAGTTTGGCAGTGGGAGCCGGTCCCACATTTAAATCCAAGTTGCTGAGCTGCACATTCCTTGTGCTGCGTCCATCGGTCTCCGCAGCGTTGTTCCTGGAGGATTCCTGGAGGACGCAAGCACCGTCTGTGTCACTGCGCTTCCCGAAGTGCCGCTCTGGGCCAAACCGGGAGAGCCTTTTCCAGGGCATTTGGAATTCTCCTGGCGAATGCAATCAAGACGGTTCCTCCTGGGAAGGGTTTGGGTTGGTAGAGCACAAATTCTTCCTTCAGCTGCTCGCGATACACCGTGTGGCAAGAGCCATCTCCCAGGGCTCCGCCTGCGTGGGGAAGGGCTGCGTGGGCGGATCTGCCGTCGCAGGCTCTGGAGATGCCCGCTCTGGTGGGATTAGATCAAACCTCCGGTTTGTGTTCCTCAGCATTGAATTATTTCCGTAACGCTCCATGGGGCAGCTGCCTTGGGCCGTTTGGTAGGGGTACAGGGTGGCTTGGGAGCTTGGACTGGAGGGAATATGCAGGGAAGAGCTGGGAATTTGGGTTGGCTTTTCTCTGCCAGCATTGGGCAGAGCTGGGCATCGGCTCTGAGATGCTGAGCATCGCGTTTGCGTTGCTGGCTCTGCCCGCGGCGCCAGCTGAACCTCTGCTCCAGCCCAGGCTTGTTTGCCATCTGCGCTGACTCAAGCGTGTGTGGACGTGGGCTCAGCCCAGCGCTGGAGCAGGTGGCCGAGGGGTCACGGAACCCTGTTCCCGGAGCCTGGATGGATGAGACGCAGGTGAGGCCGGGTGTAAAGCCCCGTTTGTCACCGATGTGCTGAGCGTGGCCTTGTGATAGCCAGCATGGACACGTTGAGTCATCTCCCCAGGCCAGGCTGGGATCATCTGGGCAGCTCTGTGAATGAGGGGTGGGATTATCTGCTCTGTTTCCTGAGCGGAGTCAGATGACCATACTGTTAGAAATGGATTTAATATCCTTAATCGGTTTAATATGAACTTTGTTATCCCCACAGATAAATGTTATTCCTCCACCACAAGAGCTGCTAGTCTGCCTGTCCTGCTCAAGGACCTGCTCCTAACAGGTGCTGCCGCAGCTGCGGGGTCTCCCGGGTGTCCCCCCTGCTCCGTGCTGCCTGCTGCAGCGCCTTGTTTTCAGGGAAGGTGTCCCAGGAGGTCGGGGTGCGCTGTACCTGCTCGTTCATGCTCTGGCTGGACTGGGAAATGGAAGCTGGAAGCGTGCCCTGATCCTGCCAGCAGCAAGAAGCAGGTGAGTGCGTCCTCAGAGGAGTAGGGGCTGCCAACGAGGACGTGAGTTTTTACTTTTGCAAAGCCAGGGCCAGCACGCCTGCCACGATTTGCTCTCCAAGGAAGATGCCGGTGTCTGTTGTAGCCCTGCTGTTCCAGGCAGGGACTGGGATGGAGCTCCCAGCAAGGGTCGCACCAGTTGCTGGTGCTGGCACACCTTGTTCAGCTCCTGCTCCTCTTGCTCCAGGCTCTGCTGGCTCCCGGCTGCCTGCAGAAGGGACAAACAATACAAAATCCAGCCAGGACTCGCTGAGAAAGTTGTTGCGGGCTCATGTTTCAGGCTGCTGGAGAGGTTTGGGGATGGGGAATGGCACTTCGCTCCATCTGCCCTCCGCTAATCCCCAGACAAACGCAGCTCTTCCATCTGTGCAGCCGGAGCCGCCGAGCCCATCACACCAGCCACTTAATCTAAATGGCTTTGGCCAAAGATAAGGTCATTAATTACACTGGGATTAGAAAACAGTACAGGCCCGGCGTGGCTTGGCTCGCCATCAGTTCAAGTCCTTGGCACCCTGTCCCGGCCGAGCATCGAAGCTGGAGAGCTGGAGCGGGAGAGACCCATGCCCTCGCTGGCAGGGCATCGTCCCCACGGCGCTGCCGGTCCTCAGAGGTGGCCTGTCACCTGGGCACCGGTGTTTTGGCATGGTGCTGGTGTGGGCTCCTGTCCCTGGCCACCGGCAGGTCTGGGTGCCTGGTGGAGCTGGTGACACAGGTCCCTGGGGACACCCCTGGGGGACATGAGTGCAGCCAGTGTAGCCTAAATCCTGGTGTCCGGCAGCGAGGGGTACGCGGGCAGCATCCCACCACCCGCGTCCCTGTCGCCTCCAGCCTTCACCGGCCCCTTCCACGGCACCGCATCAAGCTCTGGCTTGTGGCCGCCATCCTTGGAGCTCAAAGCAGCCAAAGTCCCTCTGCTGATCTCAGATCCAGCATCCGTGATGTTCAAGGACTTGTGCTTGCTTCTCTTTCCTCCACCTTTTGGTTCCCTTTTCTTACCAAGTTTGGCTGTAAAATGCTTCAATTTGCTCATCCCGCAGGGAGTTTCTCATCCGTGCGGTGCTGGGGTGGGATGCGCTGCCGGCTCTGCCCCCAGGGTGCTGCATGGGGCTGAGGCCACCGATGTGGCAGGAGTTTGGCCTTGGCTCTCCCCTCGTAGGGAAGGGGCAGCACCGTGGGGGCTGGGAGGGGACATTATGGGCGGCTGGGCTGTGGTTTTGTGCCAGGAGCCGGCTGGCACCGGGGCACAGTGGCACAGCTGCCATCTCGCCCAGCACCGGTGACCAGCTGGTGTCTGTGCCCATGTCCACTGGTGGGCTTGAAGAATCCAGTTGTCCCTTAACTCCCGTTGGTGGTCCTGGGTGGTGACGCTGTCCCGGCTCTTCCCACCCCAGTTCCCACACAGCAGGGACTGTCCAGTGCCTCGGACGGGCTGGGGGACCGTCTGGGGGGACGGTGTCACCTGGGGACATCAGCTCCTGCAGACACATGGCAGCTGCAGCCACCAAACGGAGCCGTGTCCTGGCCTTATCTTCAGTTCCCAGGCGGGATCGTTGATCCGTAGAGCACCAAGGGGGTTTAACGAAGCCCTGGGCGATGGGCTCGGTGGGAGGGAGCACTGGGGGTCTGCAGGGCTGGCTGGCATCACCGCCATCACAGGGCTGGTGGGCAAAAGGTGGCTCATGGGGAAACTGAGGCACAGCTGGTGCATGGGGTTGCTCTGAGAGCTGCCGGGAGCAGGGCAGGGCAGGATGCTGTGGCCCATCCAGCGCCTTGGCAGCGGTTTGGGCAGGCTGCGGGGAAGCCGTGTTGCAAGAACCTAAAAATAAAAGGAGCTGTTGGTTGAGGTTGTGCAACAGCATGTGCGGCCGGCGCTGCGCGGGAGTTCGGCGGCTTTGGCGGCAAAGCCTGGGTGTGCGCGCCAGATCCTGGCACCGGGCCTGGGAAACGCCGGTATGGGAAATGCTGGGGGTTGCCAGATCCCCCCCCCCACCTTTGTCCCCTCCTTGTGCTGCTCACAGTCCCCCAGGGCTGGCGTGGCCGGGGAGGGCTGGCGGGTGTCCATGCAGGCCTGCGATGTGGGTGCTGAGCTGGGCTGCGCTGTGCGGATGGGGCGGGTGTCCCCATGTTGTCACCCTCAGCAGTTCACTGAGGGGTGCCTGGAGCTCAGGGGGCTGGGGGGACCTTGCCCACACACCCCCCAGCGCACGCTGGAAGCAGCAGTTGTCACCCATTGCACAAGTGGGGAAACTGAGGCACGGGCGGTGCTGCCAGAGAGCCACCCTGCAGGCTCTGGGGTCCTGGTGTCACACGTGGGGTGCCCATCGCCCCCCAGCAGCGCAGGGGGCAGCGAGGGGGGGCAGCAATGCAGGCAGCTGCCCGTGGCTGCCTGGTGGGAAGGGCCGCGGGAAGGAGAGGGGTGTCGGGCTGGGGGGGACACCAGCCCCGGGGGGCTTGGCCCTGCACCCCAGGCACGCAGCAGTGGCGGGGCGAGTCCAGGGGGTGTCCCCATGGGGGGGTGACACAGCCCCCCCAAGGGCTGGCATGAGGCCCTGTGCTGCAGCGTGCTCGTCAGGGTGTCCCCCAGCTCGGGGGGCTGAAGCCAAGTGGGTCCCCCCATGGTGGAGCTGGCGGGGGGGGGGGGGGGGGGGGGGGGGGGCACTGGGGCTGCTTTGTCACGGTGTCACAGGGCCATCTGCCGGCAAAGGCACGGGTCCCGTGGCAGCCAGCCGTGGCCTCCGGCAGCTTCCCAGTCCTCCCAGTCTGCAGCTACTGGGGCGGCGGGGGAGGGGGGCAGCCCCACTACGGGGGTGCACCCTGGGGCCAGCCCTGGGCTCTTGTCCCTCCAGGAGCTCCTGGTCACTGGCAGTGGCATGGTGGGTTTGGGATGCGGCTGGGAGATGGGATTTGTGCCAGCAGGGATGGGTTCCCAGGGCATCACGGAGGGGTGATGGGGGCGGGGGACACGGTCTGGGGGGGGGGGGTGTGTCAGTCCCGGGGGTGTCACAGTGAATCCGGGTGCTTCCCACCGGTGCGGTGCGGGATGGGACACAGCAGAGATGGCCCACTCCGGCCACGAACAGACTAAATGTCATTTATTTCACTCCCCCCCCCCCAAAAAAAAAAACAAACCAAAAAAAAACCCCAAACCAACAATAAAAAAACAATGTAGAAAAGAAGAGGTGAGTGGAGATTTAATTACTCGTATTAAAAATCTACCAGGTGAGACCGAGCCGTTTCCACCAGTCCGTGCAGATCTGCAGGGGTGTTTATTTCTCCTCCTCCTCCTCCACCGGATGCTCGGGGATGAGGATGGGGACGGGGATGAGGATGGGGACAGGGGCAACACCTGCCCCTTCCCCCCTCCCCAAGGTGCCCCCGTGCCATGGGCACTCACTGCCACCGGGCCACATCGGCGCATCCCTGCCTGGGTCCATCCTGCCCGGCCCCAGCACCCCGGTGGTGTCCCCATGGTGCCACCCACACCTCGCATTCCAGAAGCAGGTGTTCTTCTGGGGGTGGGACAGGGGGGCAGGAGCGCCTGGGGGGTGGCCTCGGGCCATTTTGATTTTGATTTTTTTTTTTTTTTTGTATTTCTGTGTATTTCTTATTGTCCTTTTCCCTCTGTACAAAATGAGCGGTATGGTCATGGGCGTCAGTGACGCGGTGACTTGCGGGGGGTCGGGGCCACCCCCCCCGCTCACTGCAGCAGGGCCCGGATCTGTTTGGATGTGGTGTCATCGTTGAGGTGCCGAGTGGTGTACCTGGACAGAGAGGGGACAGTCACCCCCATGGCACCCCGACCTGCTCTGCCACCATCCCACAGCGCTGCTGGGGGGGGCTGTGTCCCCGCCGTGTCCCCCGGCCCCCCCTGCTCACCTCAGAGCGTTCAGGAGCCCCTCGGTGCTGGTTGAGGGTTGGTCTTTCAAGACTTTGATGCAACCTTTCATCTGGGGGGGTGGGGGTGGGGATGACGAGAGAGGCTGTGAGAGCCTGGATGCCCCGAGGGGCTGCCCCCCTTCCTCCCCATCCTCCTCCTCGCTGCTCATGGGGGAAGAGTTCCCCACCGGACCAGCTCAGAGACATCCCCATAGGGGTCATCCAGGGAGGGGGACCCTCCGGCCATCCCAGCTACACTGGGAGGAGTGGGACAGCTATGACCCCCCCCCCAGGTGCACCCCACAGTGACTCACATCAATCTTGGAGGTCTTTGCGAAGGCCCCCACGGGGTGGACGTGGTCGTAGAGGATGATGACGCCGACCATCACCCGCATGCAGAAGAGGAGGGTCTCGGTGTTGGTGAAGCGGCTCCGGTACTCCCTGTGCCGGGGAGAGGGGCTGGCTTGAGCCTGGGGGGGGGGGGTGTGTGACAGAGGGACCCCAGCACTGAGATGTGCCCCCCAACCCACGCAGGGTACTCACGGGGTCTCCAGCATCACCCTGCAGACGCAGGCCATGGTGCTCAGGCAGTCGGTCGTGTCCTCGATCGGGAGGGTCTTGTTCTGAAACCCAGCAGGTCCCGGCTGCCCTTTCCCCTCCCGGCCCCCTATGGGAGCCCCCAGCCCCACTTGACCCCCAGGTGATGCCAGGGCTGGAGGGGGGCTTCCCCCCACCCCGAGGGTCCCCCCCAGCCTCGCTCACCTCTGAAACGAACTTGGTGGTGGCATTGCTGAGTGTTTTGAGCATGGGGGTGGCCTCAGCATAGAAGAGGGACATCCTGTTGGCCATCTCGTTGTTCACCTCGCTCTCCGCATCCAGCTGTGGGGGGGACGATGGGGGCCATTGGGGCAGCCAACCTGAGCCCCCCTCTGTCCTGTGACACCCCCCTCGCGGAGGCCACTCCTGGGCGGGGACAGGCAGCACCGTCCTCTCACCTGCAGGTTGTTAATGCGGTTTCGGCTGATGGTCCTTCTGTAGTAGCTGAAGTCGTTCTGGATGGCGGGGTTGGTCATCTGCGGAGGGGATTCCTGTGTTAGGGGCCCGCAGCGAGTTTTGGGGGGTCCCAAGGGACTGCGCTGCCTCACAGGTTTTGCACAAACCCAGTGTGGAGACCCCCCAGCCCCCCCCCCCAGCCCTCATGCCACGCGTGGGGGCGTGGGGAGATACCTTGAGCTCATCAAAGCTGAGGGTGAAGTGGAGGATCTCGGCGAACTGCTTGGCCAAGGCTTGCTCCCGCTCGAGGTGCTGGGTTGGGGCGTACGGGGGGCTGGTGAGGGCCTCCAGCAAGCTCCGCAGGGCGTTCTCTGGGGACAAAGCACTGCTGGTCCCCCTCCTGCTCCCCTGCACCTCCCCAGCCCCAACTGGGGAAACTGAGGCACAGGCACCACCCATGGCCAGGGCTCCCCACCCCTGCAGCCAGGGGGGGATGTGGGATGCAACAGGGGGATGCAGGAAAGGGGGCCGGGGGCTCGGGGCACTCACCCAGCCGCAGGGAGAACTCGTAGAAGCGCTTCAGCTTGGCGACGAGGGGGCAGACGGCGCTCCAGGCCCTCTCCTGCAGCCGCAGGTCCCCGGGGTTTTGGATGGCCTGTGGCAGGGAGAGCGCCAGGGGTTGCCACAGGCCATGGTGGGTGGGTGGGTGGGTGGGCAGCGGGTGCTGGGGCTGCACCCACCTCTCGGATCTCCTGCCCAGCACCCGTGTACGACTGCAGCTCGGCCAGGACAGCCTGCGCCTCCTCCAGCACGGCGTTCACCTGGTTCCACACCGCCGTCTCGGCCTCCGTTGGCTGCGCATCTGCAGGGCAGCGCCCCGGGGAGAGAAACCCGGAGGGCTCTGAGCGGGGCCCTGGGCGGCGAGAGCCGGAGGGGGGTGCCAGCACCCCGTCCCGCGGCTCCCCCGCCAGCCCACAGCCCTTCCTGGCGGGTTTCTCCCCCTGGTCCGTCTCCTTGCCCCAGCTTGGGCCAAGCGGCAGAGACGGGGCAGGTGGGGGTGAGTCCTGGCTGCCCTGCCCCACGGTCCTGCGCACGGGGGTCCCTGAGCCCTCGGCACCGGGCTGGCCCCAGGGGGCTGCCACTGGCCCCGGGGAAGAGGTGCAGGGCGATAGCCCCCGGCCGTGGGTCTGCCCCGGTGGCCGTGGCCCCCCCTCCCCGGGGAGACCCCCGGACGGCAAAGGTGGGGGGAGGACATCTGGGATGGGCGCGATGCGATGGGCGACGGGTACGAGAACTCAAAATGGCGTGGATGTGGAACTCAGAATAAGTACGAAACGAAAAAGGAAAATAAAAATCCCATCTCACTTTCAAAGTCAAGGAAAAAATTAGGGCCTTGGTCAAGTTCGTTATAAGTCAACACTTTAAGAAGGTTCCCCATGTGAAACCTGCAAGAGAAGAAACAAGAGGAAAAAAGCATGATGGTGAGGTGGTGCTCGGGGAAGAGGTGCTGGGCTGTGGGCAGCGGCCGCTGGCGGCCGGAGCCCCCGTCCTCCCCCCACGGCTCCCCGGGGGCTCGAGGGTCTCCCGGCCGGCGGGCGGGTGACCCTGTGGCTGCCCCCGGCCACCAGCTGCAGCCTCTTCCCCCCCGATGGCGATGGGTGCTGGCGGATGGGGTGATGGAGAGGAAGGAGCGAAGGGAGGAGAGAGCCGCCGGAGCCCGGCGAGGAGGGCGAAGCGGTGAGCAAGTCCCTGAAATCTCAGCTACAGGCACCCCCCCCCCCCCAATCTAGCTGCGGAGCCAGCCCCAAACTGGGGGTCCCGGTGAACTCCCACAGCCCTGTCCCCATGCCAGGGGGCTGTGGAGGGGGGGTGCTGCAGGAGGGCAAAGGCTTTGCTCAAAGGAACCAGGAAAGTCCCTTGCCGTGGGAGTGGGGTGGCTGTGTGACCCCAGCCCCGGCTATTTTGGGATGTGCCGGTGCCGGAGGCGGTGCGGCGAGCTGCGTACGGCCTCTCCCCGCCGGGACCGGGGCGAGCGGTTGCCGCTGCACTATTTTTACCCTCCTCGCTCTTGCTCTGAGCTGTGGCCCGGGAGGAAGGGGGGAGAGGGAGCAAGGGGGGGGCCACGGGGCTGCACCGAGCCTGGCATCCTGCCACGGCGCCACCGTCTCCCGCATGCCCCCGTGTCCAGCCTGGGAGGGCCAGGAGCCATGCTTTCCCGTCCCAGTTAGCCCAGGCCACTGGGAAGCTGGGGCAGGTCCCCTGGGCTGAACGGGGTCCCCGATCCCCCCACACCGCCCTTCCCGGCAGCGCAGGATCCTTCCCCCACATCCCCGGCCTCCAGGCTGTCCCTGCCGTGCTGGTGGCAGGCTACATGCCACATGGCCACCCGGTGCCAGCGGCTAGCAGCGCTGGGCACGTGCCTGAGGTCTTCACAGGCCAGGTCCTGCTGCCAGGACTTGTCCTGCATCCCCGCCGCTCAGCTGGGGACGTCTCCCCACACTTTCAGGGACGGGGCATCTCTCGGGGTCCCGCTCCCCTGCCCCACTCAGCCCTTTGTGGGGCGCGTCCGGGGCTGCCCCGAGGCGCCTGGGGACACAGGGCTGCTCGGGGACACCGTGCCTGTCCCCATCTTCCGGAGAGCAGCCACGGCGGCGGCCCCGGCCCCCTCCCCGTGCCCACCCTGCTCATGGGACTTACTTTCAAAATCCAGGAAAAAATGAGGACAGTTTTCTAAATCTTTGCCCAATACCTTTATCAGGTTGCCCATGGCCAGAAGACCTGAGCGAGAGAAACAGAATAGAGTGGAACAGCACCGGCACCGCCGGCCGGACACCCCAGCACGCCCGCGCCCCCACTGCCACCGCAGCACCTACCTGCGCCCGCCCCACCGGGCTCTGCACCCAGTGGCCCCGTTACCCCCAGCCCGCACCCTCCTGGCCGGGGCACACGGGTGTGAGCGGCTGCCGAACCGTGGCGGCTCTGCCGGCACTTCTGCCGTTTGCCGAGGCGGGGAGGGAAGCGGGGCGCAGGGTTGTGAGCATCGTGCTTCCTGTGGGCGCCCCTGGCCGTGTCACCTCCCTGAGGCACCCCGCTTCCCCCGCCCTGGCCCCCTGCACCCGGCTGGGAGATGGGGGACTGCCCCAGGCGACCCCCATGGGGTCATACCAATACCCCCAGGTGATGGGGCTCGGCATCCCCCATGGACAGGGGAAGACCCCAACTGGGATTTCTGCCCCACAGGCCTGGTTTGGGGGTCTGGTCCCCACGCCGGAGCATCCCACCCCCGCCGCGGCCATGGCTCTGGGTCCTTACCTCGGTGCCCGGTGCGGTGGTGGCGGTGGCGATGGCAGGAGCAGGGGCTGTGCCACCTACCTGAATCACTTCATGGGCTGGCAGGGACCTGTGAGCAGGAGGACAAGAGGGTCAGGCTGCCCCACAGGACACCCCTGTGCCCCGGGGACCCGCCGGTGGGTGACCAGGCAGGGAAGCGCGGTGGGACACTGGGTCCCCCCCGCCCCAGCTCGCAGCCCCACACGCTGCTGCCAGCCTTCACCCCATTTACCTTGATTATTTTTTTAATGCCAGCAGCCAAGGATGCTGAGAGCTCGCCAGGCACCGGCTGAGCATCCCCTTCCCTCCGCACCCCTTGGGGGACCTGTCAGCAGCTCGGGGACAACCTCGGGGCTGAGCCATCTGTCCCCATCTTTCCTTGGAGAGGCCAAGACCCCCAGGGGTGACTTTCCTGGGGCCGGGGGCTGGGCTGGCTCTTTTCCACACCTTGGGTGAAGATCCCTTCATGCCGCTGATGAGCCACAACCCAAATCCTGCAGGGATGGTCCCCCTTTTCCCCTGTCCCCCACATTTCCTATGGGGCTGGGGGGGCTATTAGTGGGGCTGGCCCCATGCTATTAGTAGGCTCTGGGAAGCAGCTGCAGGATTCAGCAGGTTGTAATTAAGCGCTTGGGTTTAATTAACACGGCTGGGGAAGGGGAGAGGGAGAGCTGGAGCAGGCAGCGGCCGCAGGGAGGGATGGGGTGGTCTCGTGCCTGGGATGAGGGTGCTGCACCCCCAGCCCAGTGCTCCCCACTCAGCCCCAGCACAGCCCCTCAGCATCAACAGTGGTGGCTCTGCCTTCCTCCTCCTCCTCCTCCTCCTCCTCCTCCTCCTCCTCCCCGGCCTGGTAAGCGGTGGCTTTACATTGAGGCTGCGATGCACCAGCCTGATGCCAAAATGCGAGCTGCTCTGGGGGAGCCAGGGCACCCTCTGCACACCCCTGCCCCAGTTTCCCCCAGTGCCGTGGGTGCTCATACCATGCAGCGTGCCATAAAAAGTGCCCAGGGCTGCCCCAGCCCTGTGACCCCTGGATTTGTCCCGCTGGGTGCTGGGGTGTTTTGGAGGGGTGCTGGGCCATTTTGGAGAGGTGTTGAGCCCCGCAGGATGGTGCTGGGGGGGCCCTGGGGTGCTGGGGACAGCTGGTGGAGTGGGAGATCCACACCCGTTCTGCTCCGGCATTTGCATCCGCGCTGTGATCAGCATGCGGGTGTCCTCGTGCCCGTGCCACGCTTGTCCTTGACGGGTGGCTTGGGGCTGGGGTTTGTCACTGCTGAGCTCCGCCGGTGCCCCGGGGAGGGGGCACGGACGGGTCCCCACCGTGAGGACACCCCGCTGTGAGGCCTGAGCCGTGGCACAGAGGCTCGGTGCCGGGTGGGAGGAGGGGGATCACTGCAGCCCCCCCCTCAGTCTGGAGGCTCCGCTTGGGGCTCAGCCTCTGATTTACACCTTTTCCTTAGCCCCAGGTGCCCGTGCCCCATGGTGGCCCTTGGCCACCGCATGTCCCCCTCAGGTGGCTCGCGGGGAGGGTGAGGGGCTCCCTCCAGCACGGGCTGCCCGTTGCTGTGCGGCTGAACCGGGGGAACCGGGTGCCCCAAATCCCCTGGGAAAGGCACCCCCTCCCAGGACTGGTTTGTGGAGGGGTGCGCTGCCGGAGCGGGGCTGCCCGCGGGGGGGGCAGGGCTGGGGGCAGCGGATTCTGCCCCAGCCACACCCCTGGTGGCCCCGGGTTTTGTCCCTCCCTGCGGCGGCTTCCCCATGCCCCAGCCCTGCCCCAGCACCCACTCCCCTCCCTGCCTCCCCCCACTCCCCCCAAGCACCCTGCCTCACGGGGACCCCACGGCGGGTGTCACCTCCACGGGGTCGTCCCATCTGACGGGGTGAAGCCTCCCCTCCTGCTCCAGGCAGGGCCAAATCCTGCACCCAGGAGCATCGCTACCCCACAGCCGGTGGCTCCTGGGCTGGCCACGCCGAAGAGGCAGCAGTGCCCCCCAGTCAGGCCACCCCCGTGTCACCCACGGCCGTTTTGGGGCTGTGCCCCTGTGCCGCCAGCGCAGCATCGCTGTGGGCTCTGCAACCTGGTGCAACGCCGCATCCCTGGCCAGGGGCTGGGTGCCCCTTCCCCTCCACCCGGCTCAACTACCCGCAGCCCCCCCTGCCCGCTGGGTGCTCGCTGGGTGCCAGGCCCCGTGCCCGCTGCTGCCATCGAGCCCCTCCTGCGGCTGCCCCCCGCCCATGGCCGCGCTGGCATCGCTGCAGCCGTTGCAGGGTCAGGCGCGTGGTGCCTGAAGGATTTTTCGGGGGGGGGGGGGGGGGCACACACCTCACCCTGCGAGCCAGGGGGCCGGGGCCAGATCCTGTGCCAGGATGAGCCAGGGCACCCCCAGCCCTGCCCAGGGTGGGTTTGGGGTTTCCCGGCGCTGCCGTGCCCCGCCGCCCCCCCCAGTTTGGGGACCTTCGTGGCTGGAGGGAGGTGCGATTTCCCCCCCCCCCCCCCCCCCCCATGGGGCTGAGCCCCCCAAGCGGGGCCGGTGGGGTGCTGGGGGCCTCCCCCCTGCCTTGCTGTGGCTGCGGGTGAGCAGCAGGATTTACCGCAGGGCTGCCAGGGAGCTGAGCTGCAGCACCCAGCCGGCGCGGGCGAGCACCCAGCCACGCACCCGCACCCACCCAGGGCCACTGCGGGGCTGCAGCATCCCGGGGGGGGGTGTCTGAGGGGGGGTCTGCACCCACCCCATCACCCCCAGTGCTGGGGGCACCCAGCAAGCGTCGGGTGCACCGGGAAAGAGGCGTCCCTGCGAGGGGCTGGTAGCGGTTTGGGTCCCCAAGGGAGACAGCGGGTGGCTGCCACAGCCCCCCCCCCCAGCTCTCAGGCCTGGTGGCATCCCTGTCCCCGTCCCCCGTGGCAGCCCTTGCTCACCGTGGCGGTGGGACTCGAGGCGTGGGCAGGCGGTGGCCGCTGCCGGTTGTCTGCGGATGCTGCCGGAGCGCGGGGTGTCGGCAAAGAGCCGCCCGCCGTGTGCGTGAGCCGCCCTGCGCCAGCTGCCGAATGCACCACAAAGACCACCATAGCCCCCCGGCCCCCCCCACTGCCACTGGTGACGGTGACGTCTCAAGTGTGAGGGAGACGGGGACGCTTAACCCCCTGCGTGCCGGCCGGCAAACCTCTGTGGCCTGCCTGGGAGAGGGCTCCGGGTCCCACTGGGATGCTGCTCCCGGCTTTGGGGGGACGTGGTGACCCTGAGGGGGTGCTTGTGTCCCCCCCACCCCCATCAGAGCCAGCCCGGCCCCAGCACCCTCAGCCTGCCCTGAGCGGGGGTGGGGAAGCCCCAAATTTTCCTTTGCTCCTGCCCCAGCCCATGGATGGCACCGCTTCCCCCCAGCCCCCTCCCCAGGGAGAGGGACAGCCACTGACCCCCGACCCCCACCCGGTCCCACCACGACGGGGCCAAACCAGATGCATGCCCCCCCCTCCCCCCCAGGAACCCCACTTTGGGCAGGCGGCACCATCCATCCCCCCTCAGTCCCCACCCAGGACCAGGGCCAGGAGGGGGTTGGGTGGCATGTGCTGGGCAGAGCTGCTCCCTCAGGGGTGCTGTGGGATGCAGGAAGCAGGTGGGGAACACCAAAATTGGAATATTTCTGATTTTCCACCCTGTACCCCCCTTTTCCCAGGCCAGTGCTGGGCATAATGGTGGTGACATCAAGAGGGACCCTCAGTGCTGTGGTCACCCCAGGTCCAGCTTGCCAAGTGGCACCCAGAGGTGTCCCCCAGGGACATGGTGTGGGTGACAGCAGCTCCTTGCTCCTTCACAAGGGCATTTCTGTGCAGCAAAGCACGGCATGGGTGCCCACCCTACAGCACCCCAATTCTGGCCAGGGGACCCAGCACCAAGCCTTGGCCCTGGGACACGGCGGGCAGGGAAGGGACCTGCTCTGGGAATGGCGAGAGCTGGGGAAAGGTGGGGGCTACTGGTGAGGAGACAGGGCTTACGGGGGGGAGGGAGCAGCAGGAGGAATGAGCGAGTGAGGGAGAAACCCCCATTTTGCTCCAAAACTCTCTGCAAACCACAGCTCAACCCCAAACGCTGCCCACAGTGGGGCTGGCACCGCGTTGCCCCCGGGTGCCTGTGCCTGCAGATGTGGGGGGGCTGTGCCGGGGAGAAGCCACCCGGAGCCCGTCCCCAAGTCCCAGCGTGTGCCCGTGGCCCACCAGCCCCGTGCTCGGGCTGTGTGGCTGCTGCCCAGTCTGTCACTGGAAAACAGGGAATTTTGTGGGGTTGTACTGGCTGTGAACACTGTGCACTGGCCCAAGGGGACGGTGTCCATCCCTGTCCCCGACCCTGTGTCATTGACCCCACCTGGGGTGACGGGTCCCGCCCAGGGCTGTGTTGTGGGGACACCCATGGGAGACGAGCGTTGGGGGGGTCACAGAGGGGCTGGCTGGGCTACCAGCACCCCGAGCCCCACCAGTGTCACACCCTGGCGATCTGGCAGTGCCGTGGGACAAGGGCTGTGGGGACACCGGGGCGAGTGGCGGTGGCTCCTCAGAGATCCCAGCAGTTTGGGGGGGCTGATCCGGCTGCAGCAGCCCCAGGAAGCGGTGGGGCTGTGGCTGTGGGGTCCCCCCTTGGGCACAGCCCCCCAAGCCGTGCTGCTGCAGCCCGTAGCCGCTGGGGGAAGCTGCAGCCCTTTGCATTCGCCAGCGTCGTTGGATAATGAGATTTTTAGGAGCTGGGAAGACCTTGGCAGCTTGGCACCCCAGGGACCCCGGGGCAGGGAGCTGCGGCAGCAGGGAGACAAGGGCTGCCATGGGGCTGGTGCCCCCGATCCCGGACAGATGGGTGTCCCCTCTGCAATGCCAGGGCCAACGTCCCAGTTAAGCACAGGCTCGTGTTAGGGCTTGGGGTGTCCCAGTCGGGGTGCTGGGCTCAGCTGGGTGCTCCAGTCCCTGTGCTCAGGGCCACCTGTGTGGCCAGCCCCACATGAGCCCGGGCATCTCCCCAGCACCACGACGCGGGGAGTCACAGCCCCCCAAAAACTGAAAATCCCAGTATGCCACAGCCATCCTTGTCCCCATCCCCAGTGTGTCCTTGTCACAGCCCCAGCCTGGCACTCCCCCACCGCATCCAGCCCCTTTGGCACACTGGTCCCATGAGCTGAGCTGTGCTGGTCTCAGCCCTGGCAACCATGCTGCTTCAATTAAGCCTTCATTAATTTTTCAGTCTCTCTGCACACCCTGAGCACGGGCAGTTTGCAGTGGTGCTAATTGATGTCTTCGCCACTTAAGCATGTAAGAACTGGCGGCGGGTTGCCCAGCCAGCATGGGGGGCGGCAGGGTGGTGGGGGGTGGGTCGTCCCCCCATGCTCATGGGGAGGCTTTGGGGCCAGACAGGTCCATGTGCCCAGCGGAGGCTGCTGGAGTGACCCAAAAGCCATGGAGCTGAATCACCCCACTGCGGGTGGGCATCCAGCCCCGGACAGGGGCATGGCGCAGGGGTGACGTGTCCAGCCATGGAGGGGTCCCATCCTTCCTGCCCTCAGGACAGGCAGGTGATGGATCCCTGCAGCCCCGCTGCATATACACAGCTGCAAATCTCTGTGTGTTTTTGCAGACCAACCCCCTCTCACCCCTGGTGGGGGCAGTTGCGGTGGCTTCCTGCAGCCACCACCGCGGCCAGGGTGGGTGCACCCGAGAGCAGGGCCGGGCTGGGGGATGCTGAGCCATGGGGAAAGGCAGAGCACCCCATGGCACCCCACAGGGAACTAGGATGGGGACCAGCCCTGGCTGGCTGGAGACTTCATCTGGGCTCCGTGGCCACCAGCTGTAGAGGGGCTGCTGCGGACGGGCCCAGGTGGCACAGGGATCACAGCAGGATGGCCAAGGTCACCAGGAAGAGCCACCAGCGATTGCCATGGAAACACTCCATGTTTGGATCTGGAGATGAGAGCGGTTTGCTCAGCCCTTTCCCCTCCGTGCTGCAGCTGCAGCTCTGCCAAGCCAGGAGGGCTGAGGTGTGTCCTGGTGTCCCCTCGGTGCAGGCAGCGCGGGGCCCTGTGCTGGGTGCCTGGCCCCTGCCAGCCCTGAAGCACACCAAGGGAAGGGGATTTTGGGGTGCTTTGGGATCAGCCACCACCAGGGACAGAGGCTAGAGATGGGCGAGTGTGGCACAGTGAGGAGGAGGAGGAGGAGGAGGAGGAAGCGGCCCCAGACAGTGGCAGCAGGGGCAGAGGGTGCAGGGGAGGGCTGCACAAGCCTGGGGACCAGGCAGGCATCTCTGGGCAGGCAGGGCCAGCAGCATCCCTGATGCTGAACCCAGCACTCCCCTCATCCCACTCCCCGCATCCCCCCCACATCCCACTGCCAGCATCCCCCCTGCATCCAGTCTCAGCATCCCACTCACATCCTGGTCCCAGCATCCCCGTCCCAGCATCCTCCCCAGCATCCCTTCCACTTTGCCCTCCAGCATCCCCCAGCATCCCAGTACCCCCCCAATATCCCACTTCGACCCCCCCCCGCAGCCCCTCCCGGTTGATTGACAGCCCTCCCAGCCAATGGGCGAACGCTGTCGCCGGGGGGGCGGGTGGCCTGCGGCTACAAGAGGGGCGGGAGCGGCGCGGGTAGAGCCGGCGGGCTGGACCGCGGCCCCTCCGGTACCGGCACCGGCTCCGTGCGCCGCCGAGCCGCCGCCTGTCCGCGCCGCACGACAGGTAAGGGCCGTCGGGGCCGCAGCTGCCCCCCTCCGCGGGGCTGGGGTCCGGTTCCCGCCCGGTTCCCCGGTGCGCAGCTGCCGTCGGGGCAGGTGCCGGGAGCCGCGCGGTGCCCGGGAGCCGGTTGCAGCGGCTGTGGGGGCCGGTGCCCCGGAGCTGCCCGCCGGGTGGGCAGAGCAGCTTCTGCACCCGCGAGCACTGCTGCCCCCAGCCCCATCGCCCCATCCATCCCCTGGGGCCGGGCCCTGCGCCCCTTCCCTGCCCCCCCAGGGTGCCGATCCGTCGGGGTGGTGCTGGGGTGGGGTGCCCTGTGCTACATAGGGCGCGCTCCGGGGGCGACACCTGTAACGACCCCGGTCTGTCTTGTTTTCGGACCAGCAGCCAGTGACCGATGGCGATGTCAGTGCTTGGAGATGAGCGGTTCACGCCAAGCATGTGATGGCCCTTGTGGCCACTGGCCCCAGCGGCCATCCCTGCTGTCCCCCACCCTGGCGTGGCCTGCGCTGGGTCCCACTCAGAAAGCGGACTCGAGGTCTGTGGACCAAAGGATGCTCTTCTTGAGTCCCAGCCTCTCTGAAGGCTTCTCTTGCAGGAGAAGGTGTGGTGCTCCTAGCAAAGGTCATGGTTGCTTTTTCCTAGTGGGAAAAGCTGCCCCTTGCGCAGGTGAGAAGCGGCATCTGCCCGCTGGCACGGCTGGTGGGAGATGCCGGAGGACACGAGCATGGTACATGGTGGGGATTAATCAGTCCCTGCAGGTTAGAGCTGGACTGTGATGCCAGGAGGGCTCGTGTAGCTCCGCAGCCAAGCTGGGGATCGCTGAGGACTGTGCTCCGTGGGTGTCCGGACGTTCCCTCAGCTCTGGCTGCCGAGGTGTGGTGGGTTATGTGCTGCCGCGGCAGACGGTGACAGATGCTGGTGGGATGATGGGGCAGGAAGCAGCCTCTGCCTGTGGGATTAGCTGGGAGCAGGACTGGCTGGGAGCACCGGGAGCCCCGCATCGCTGCGGGGGGAGGCTTGTGCCCATCCCAGGGTACCCCCGTGCCCCCAAGCCCACATGGCCAGGAAATCAGATGCTCGGAAGGGAGATGGTGCTTGGTTGGGCTCCAGGTGAACTTCTACTCAACTTTATGGAGAGAGAAGCTCCAGGAGCTCTCAGCAAACCATCTGCTGCTCAGGCTGAGCGGCGCTGGCAGCCAAGGCTGCGTGGGAGCAGGCACGGCGTGTATCGGAGCAGCTCCACGTCCTGCCCACGCAGCTGCAGGCTTGCCAGTGCTCCAGTGCACCATGCTGCCGGCAGCCCCATGGCAGGGGGGTGCCTGGCTGAGGACCCCATCCTCGCCAGGAGCTGGCCAGCAGCAGGTTGGGCATTGCTGCAGCTGGCTGGATGCTGCAAGTCAGATGATGCCCGTGAGGGGTTTTTTCCACCCTGTTTTAATGGCAGACTTGTGTTACCTCTTTGCCCCATCCTTACGAAGGGCAGCTGGACATCATGGTCTGGTAAAGGCCATGTGAGGAGTTCTCGGTCTTCAGTTGATTTTTGAGTGGTTTTCTGCACCCCAAAGGGAGCCAGCCTAGGAGATGGGGGGGTGGGGGACGGGACGACACTGAAAGTGATGCTGCTGGCTGCCCCGGCAGGCTGCCCCAGGGCCAGCTCCTGTGCATCTCTAGTAGCCAGGGCCACAGCTGAGCATGGGCACCAAGCCTGTTCCCAGTATCACAGTTGCTGTCTTGGTGTTTCACAGTGCATGGACACCCATCAGCTGGGTGCAGGGTGGAGGAGGGCCTGGGAGCACCAGCCCTCCCTGCTCCTGGGGTGTAGGTGCCATGCATTTTCTCTCCCAGAGGCAGCCATGGGCAAGCACAGCAGCAAGCTGGCTCCAGAGATGCTGGATGACCTGGTGAGGAGCACGGAGTTCAGCGAGCAGGAGCTGAAGCAGTGGTACAAGGGCTTTCTCAAGGACTGTCCCACCGGTATCCTCAACCTGGAGGAGTTCCAGCAGCTCTACATCAAGGTGGGCTCCAGCCAGGGCCCCAAGTGCTGCCTGTGGGGCTGGAGCACCCTGCTCCAGCTGGGGCAAGGTGCTGCTTCAGGTGCAGTGCCCATACCAAGCTTCCCCTCCTCATTTTGATCTGTTCTCTCTTTCCTGCAGTTCTTCCCCTATGGAGATGCCTCCAAGTTTGCCCAGCATGCTTTCCGCACCTTTGACAAGAACGGTGATGGGACCATCGACTTCAGGGAGTTCATCTGTGCCCTGTCTGTCACCTCCAGGGGCACGTTTGAGCAGAAACTCAACTGGGCCTTTGAGATGTACGACCTGGATGGGGATGGGAAGATCACACGCTTGGAGATGCTGGAGATCATTGAGGTACCGGTGCTTAAAGTCAGAAGGGGTAGCTTGGTTTTTCCAGGTTTTCCAAATCTATTGGATCCCTTTTGGCACCAAAGAATGAGTTTTCTTGCCCAGAGTCTTTTCTGAAAGGTACCTGGTCTGCACCTGATTGTAGTTGTGCAGCAGCACAGCAGCTGTCTGGGTCCCAGCAGAGCATCAATCCTGTCCCCTGCCTTGTCCTGGGACCTTCCACCCATCTGATATCCCCACTCTGGTACTTTGCTTCTCTTCTTGCTCCAGGCCATTTACAAGATGGTGGGGACTGTGATCATGATGAGGATGAACCAAGACGGGCTGACACCCCAGCAACGTGTTGACAAGATCTTCACAAAGATGGATAAGGACAAGGATGACCAGATCTCGCTGGAGGAGTTCAAGGAGGCAGCAAAGAGCGACCCCTCCATTGTCCTCCTCCTGCAGTGTGACATGCAGAAATAGAGCCCTGGGGCTCGTGGCTGGACTGGCTGCAGCCAACCTCTGCTCCCCATGATGGTTTCCATCCCCATTTTCTGCTGAGTGCCCCCATGCCCACTTGGCCCCAGGCATGAGTCACGCTCCATCCCTCCTGCCACCCATCCACCTGCTCCCAGCTGCGTCCTGGGTAGCCCACAGGCTGTAGTTCTCCCTTGATGGGCAGAGCCTGCTCTGGGTGTTGCCGGCTTGAGGTTACCCCCAAATCAACCCTCTCCCATGCTGGAGCTGGACTCCCTACAGCCAGTGGTGAGCACCTTGGCTCCTCAGGGCCAACTGTTCCCATGTTCCTGCTGTTTTCTCCCTGCTTTCCCCCACTGCTCCACCTGGCCCATTTCCTGATCCTAAATGAAACCAGCTCTTTCCACCTTTCCGCTGATCCCTTCCTCATTGCTTGTGATGCCTCCAAGGAGGCTGAAAAGCCCCAAGTCCTGGCCCTCGTCTCTTCTTCACCTTCAGTTCTCTGCAAGGCTTCCCAGAGGGGCCAGGGCTGGCCCCAGGGTGCTGGGGAGCTCAGACAGGGTGCTGCACCCTCCTTGAGGGCTCACTACCTTGGCTCTCTCTGCCCACCTTTAGCTTTTCCACCTCTGCTTTTGCTTTTTGCTGCTGGGAATGGCCAGGGTTGGTCAGAGGACTTTAGGGGAGAGCAGAAGTGTCCATGGCCACCTCTGGATGTGGCCAGTGTTTGATCCTAAAAGCCACCTTCTGCCCCATCACCTGTGTGAGCTGGCAGAGCAAGCAGGTGACCTCCACAACTGCCCTGGCAGCATCTTGGATGCTTTGTGGTGGTTTTGGCCTTCCTGGATATTGAGGTGATGCCTGGGGTTCTAAATTGAAGGCAGGGGCTGCCCATCTCCTCTGAGGGCTGCCCTGGGCCAAGATCAGGAGTGTGGGCGTTGAAGGCATGCCCTGGTGTTGCTTCTGGTGTGTGGCACTACTGTGGGGACTGGTGGGTTCTGGACTGGGGCTGTGGAGAGGTGTGGATGGGTTCTGTACCTGCTGAGCCTCCTGGCAAGGCTCTGAGGCCACAAGAAACATGTCTGTCTCCTTCCTCCCCCCATCCTAGCCTGCTCCCTCCATCCCTCCTGCCCCAGGACCGGAATATCGTCACGGGTCTGTATTTAGTCTGCACGTTGTGGTGTTGATGACTGTAATATCTGTTAGGAGATGGTGAAGTTGTTATCTATTTTTTTAATGGAAAAATAAACTGTCCCCATGTGTGACGTTACCCCTGAATGGCTTATGGGAGGGCAGCTGGCTGCTGCAGCTATGGGGAGAGCGAGATGACAACACTGCACTCCTGAGCATCATTCATGTGTCTCATTTCAGCCTGTGACACTCCAAGGGATGGAGAAGCCCTTGAGGACAGCCCAGTGGGGCTCAGCCTGGGGAGCCTTGAAGATGGGTGAAAGCATAACCCCTTGACCATACAAGTAGCTTTGGTGGAGGGAATGTTGTCTTTTGGGGGTGGGTAGGAGCCAGCATCCCTGCTCTGTGCTGCAAATGGGTTTCATTTGTCAGCTGGGAGCTGGTGCCTGTGCCCTTCATTCAGGGCTGGGCATAGGCAGAGGACCTGGTGGCTTGTTCTGGGCCCCATCCCAGCACCATCAGCAACTGGGACCTGCTCCCACTATATCTTTGCCCATCTTCTCAGCCTCCATTTCTCCACCCTAACGTTCTCTGCACATATTTTCCTCTGGCCTTTCCTCTCCATCAGCAGCCTGTGGAGACGGTGGCTGTTGCTAAGGAGCTCTCAGCAACTTTAAATGCTTCTCTGTAGTTAATCAGGCAGGGCTGGCTCCCGGCTGCAAGCCTGGCCATGCGGGACCATTCCCCCCATCCCACCTGGCTTCAGTGTGTGTGGAAGTGTGTGGCTCGGCTTCCACCCTGCAAATCACCAGCATCTCGCCTGTCCTGCAGCCGCCAGCACGTGAGCACAGGGATGGGAAGATGCCAAAACCATAGCAGTGCGGGTATTTTTAGGCGTGCTGCGGAGGGAGAGCTCTGCACCTTGGGGTTGGCTGCCCTGCTTGTCCCAGAACGTGTATGTGTGTTTGCAGCTCAGCAGTGCCTGGGGAAGGAGGGACTGGGTGGGTTGTCCCTGCTGTGTGGGAGCCTGGGGACGTGCCAGGGCTGCTGTCTGAAAGGGCAACAACTCGGGCTGAGAGGAGACTCGGAATAGCCTCGGTGATTCTGGGGCACTCAAAGCTCTTGCTTCCCTTGGGGCCACCCCAAAGGAAGAGCGGGTATTTCCCAGGAGGGAACGGTGAAAGCTCTGGGGAAAGGGAGTAGCTGAGGCTGAAATAATGTTGAATTCCCAGAAGGGCATCCCAAAGGATTTGGGGTCCAGGCAGCTGGGTGAGCACCAGCACCCAGCCTCCTCCGGCTCTGCTCGGCTGCACCTCAGTGCGAGGGAGGTTGTGTTTGATCAGTCTCACGGACAAGGACATGGGGTCCCCGAGGCTGTGGTCCATGGGGAGGGTTGGCTTTTTGCTGCTGACACAGAACTTTGGGCAAAACTTTTCTTCTGGCCTCGGTGCTGGGGCGCTACCACCTCCTCCCAGGCACTGCCCTGTGCCAGGTGGGATGAGGAGGGGTCCTTCATCACTTGGCCCTTCCTGGGTTGGTCTCTGGGGTATGCTCCCTGCTCTCTGAGGGTCTGCTGGTCACGCTGAGCTGAAAGCTGGGCTCGATCCCACCAGCACTTGTTGGAGAACGTTTGGTGAGGATCCTTAATTAATATCTGTGCTCATCCCGTTAACTAGCACACAGTGCAAGTTACCTGGCATGGAGCAGAGCGTGAGTACAGCTGTGACCCCCCACGCAGTTCAGTGCCACCCCTGAGCACCCTGGTGCCCTTCCAGCTGCTCGGTGCCACTCTGCAAGGGTGGGCAAACCCCAACGACCCCCGGGGCTGAGTTGTCTCCCATGGGCGCACTGTCACCTGCTCCCGTGTCCTCGCCAGGTTCTCCGCTGATGCCACCTTCCCCCCCCCAGCCCCGTTGCTCCCCGGGGGTCTGGTGCCCCGGGGCTGGCTCTGCCCCGGAGCGGCTGCGGAGCGCTCCCGGCTCCATCCCCCCCCGGCACCCCGGGGGCTGGGGGAGTGCGGCAGCGGAGGGGCGGGCTCGGTCCCGAAGAGGTTAAGCCGTGTCCCGGTGGGCTGAAACCCCGGAGCTTCATGGGATGCCTTATAAAGCGCGCTCCGCCGGCCCGGCAGCGGCTCCGGGAGCGCCCGGTACGTGCGGAGCCGCCGCCGCCGCGCCATGGAACCGCCGCGCACCGCCGGAGCGCCGGGCGCGGCGGGGCGGCCCTGGGAGGAGGCGAAGGCTTTCTACGACAACCTCGCCCCCAAGAAGAAGCCCAAATCGGTGAGAGCCCCCGAGGTGCCGCGCAGCTTCGCATTCCCAGAGGAGCCAGCCCCGCTGGATGCTTCAGCTCCCCTGGGTGCCTTCCCCACCCCCCCCGAGTGCCCCTGGGTCTCCCCATCTCCTGCAGGGTCCTCCTGGGTGTCTCATCTTCCCTGGGCTCCCCCATGGAACCCTCTGGCTCTCTCTGGGTGCTCCATCTCCTCCCCGCCCCCCGCATGTCCCATCTCCCCTGGGTCTCTCCATCTCCTGCAGGGTCCTCCTGGGTGTCTCGTCTTCCCTGGGCCCCCTCTGGGGCTTTCTGGGTGCCCCATCTCCTCCAGGTGCCCTGGGATCCCCTTGATGTCTCTGGTTTTTCTTTGACCTCCCTCCCCACCTCTGTCCAGGTCCTTGGGGAAGCCCTGGGTCATTCTGGGTGCCCCCACTCCTCTGTGGCATCCCTCGGTTGCCTGGGGTCTCTCCGGATTCTGCCAGCCTCCATGGGTTCCTGCAGGTCCCTGGGGTGTTCTCAGGTCCCTCCGGGCTGAGGTGTCCTTGCAGAGTGGCTCCGTGCCCCACGAGCTGCCTGTCCCCTGTGCCAAGGTGGGAGGTCCTGCCAGGGACAGGAGGGGTAGCAGTGGTGGAGCAGAGGGACAGCCTGGGGACCGAATCCCTGCCCGGGGCAGCAGGGTGTCGCAGGGTGTAGCCACCCCTGCCAGGCTGGCCTGCTCCGGGAGATTAGAGGGAAAGCGGGTGTTATCTAACCAGGGCTGAGCCTGCCGGGTTTAAATATGGGAGTGCCTGGAAGTGCCGGCCTGTCTCAGAATAGCTGCGGCGGTGCGGGGCTGGCAGCCTGGGGGGCTGGGGGCTGTGCCCCGGGGTGGCCAGGCCCCGGACCCGCAGCCCGCGAGCCCACCCAGCCGTAGCCATCCTCACATCCTCAGGGCTGCGGGTGCCCCGAGCGTGTGGGGCTCGGGGTGACCTGCTGCCTGTGGTGGCCCCGTTCATGGCAAAGCTCTGCGGGTGGCCTCTCCGGCGAGGGGACATGGCCAAGGCCCCGCTCTGCGCACTCCAGCTTGGAGCAGCCCCTCTGCTTTCCCAGTTGGGGACCCAGCTGCAGCCCCCAGCCCTGTACCCACTGCCAACGGGCAGCGCTGCTGCCTTCGCCCTTCCCGGAGGAGGGGGACAGCCTGGTTTGGTGGCGGGATGCAGCGGGGTTGTCTTTCACGCCATGCTTTTGGCCTCCTGCGGATGTCAGCCCAGGCTCCTCCTCTTCCTCTCCTTGCAGCCAGCTCAGTGACCAGCACGTCCGTCTCTGCTGTCCAGCTGGGGAAACTGAGGCACGGGGTTTGCTCGCACAAGTGACAGAGCCGTGCCATCCACTCGTGTGGGGCTGGGGCTGACACCCGCAGTGCCTCCCCAGCCCCGTGCCCCTCCGCTGGGGCATGCTGGGGGGGCCCGGTGCCCATGGCCAGGCAGCTCTGCTGCCCTCGCACACAGCTGGGGCCGGCCTGCCCTGCCAGGCAGCTGCCAGGCACCGTGATGGATGGCTGCAGAGCGCTTTTCTGCATTATAAATAATGTGTTTGGAAAACTCAAAAACATCTCAGCCATCGCGCTGAACTTTAATCTGATCCCGAGCAGGGGGCTCACAGCTGCCCAGGGCTCGCTGGTGCAAGGAGATGGAGTTTGCTGTTGGCCATCTGTGCTCTTGTGGGTGCTGCGTCTGCCTGTCCTCTTGGCTCAATGTCCCTGCCAGCCGGAGCAGGTACTGGTGCGGGAGCAGGTATGCACTGTGGGGGCTGCTCCCCCCCAGAGATGGGCTGTAAGATGGCAAGAGGCAGGGTGATTTTGGGGAGCCCATTCCTGCCTTGAAAGCGGGTTACCAGGGTGTCCCCACAGCCCACGGGGCTCCCTGCTCCGCAGGGGTCTCCGCTCTTCCCATGCCCTGGCTTCCATGCCTGCTCCGGCCTCGCTCGTGCCAGCTGGGAGGTCAGCGATGAGACCTGCCACCCTTCAGCAATGCAGAATATGTCCCTCCGGCCTCTCCAGTGACACCGCGGCGGGAGGAGAGGCTGGGTCGGTGGGAGCCTCCTGCTCGCACCCCCGGCTCTGCCAGTGCCCTGCACCCAGGGGGACCCATCCGGCTCACCAGGGTGCCTCAGTTTTGAGATGGGGTGGGAGCCACACTTGACCCTTCCTCTTCCCTTTCTGTGTCCAAAATTCACCTCCAAATTTTCTATTTGGTCTTCTGCAGCATCCAGGGGAGTGCCTGATGCTGCCGGAGTTCCTCCAGCTTTTTAGGGCAGGTGGGTCCAGGAGGTTCGGCCCCAGGCAGTGTAAAAGGATGAAGGGGTGCAGGATGGGGTCCCCACTGTGCTCTAGGGGTGGCAGTGAAGCTGCTGGTGTTGGGTGCCATTGTGGGGTACCTGTAGCCCTCCTGGGTGGGAGGGCACAGCCCCGCCGCGCATCCCGGGAGCATGTGGGATTTCCTAATGTCTGTCTCTAATCCTTGGGGGGCCGCTTAGGATTTATATGTGATTAGAAGGGCGATTTAAAGGCCTGCCAGCTGTTGGGTCTGCAGAGGAAAACGTGCTATTTCCAGTCACTGCTGAAATACATCTTTACCCCAAAATTTAGGGTGCTTGCGTCTGCGATGCATTTTGTGCTTTATGGAGCTGGAGCCTGCCGGAAAGGTCACTTACGCTTCTGAGGTGGGGTTTGGACCTTGTGGACCACCTGGGGCTGTGCTAAGGGCTGATGTTCCTCTTCAGAGGGCTGGGCTGTCAGGACGTGTCCCTGGTCGTCCCTCCAGCTTGGCTGAGCCCAGGGATGGAGCCAGGGTTGGGATGGGACCTTCCCCCGTGCTGCCTTGCTTGTACTTCTGCTAAACACATCATTAATCTCTCGCTTGATGTTCAGGATGGGGCTGGATTTGACCTTCCCGTGGGAAGGGAGGAAGGGAGAGGAGCTCATCATGAATCCCCAGGCAGCAAATTCAGTTGGATTTGGCTGAGCGGAGCCCCACAGCCGCTTCCTGGGCTTGCGTTGGATGATGAGCTTTAAGTGACCTTGGCTGACCTTGCATGCCGCTCTGAGGGTAAAAGAGGGTTTGTCATTCAGAGTGCCCAAACCTGCCGGAGCTGGGGCAGCTGGAGCAGGAGGCTGCACTGGGATGGGGTGCTGTGCAGGCTCCACAAAAGCTCGTGGGACTAAATGTGTCCTGGAGAGGACTGTGGGTCGAACCCCTCCCGTGCACATGCTTCTTATTAAAAATGAAGGGTGCTTTCCCCCAAAATGGTGATGTTTCAAGGCAAAGGGGGGTTTGTTGGGTTGTTGGCAGCCCTCTGATGGAGGACTGGAGGTGCTGTGGTTCCTGTAGCACTGTGACTTTTCCTTTAAGGCCCATTTTTGAATGTAGTAATGATCATCTGCAGTACTAGTGGGGATGAAGAAGCATCCAAACAACCAGCCTGGAGGAGGGAACGCTTCCAAATGAAACCTCCACTTCAAAGAAATGTCAAAATGTGAATCCCTCCTTGCAGAGCAGAATTGCCTGATTTTTTAAATGTCAGCATTTCCCAGAAAACAGCAGGGCTGTTCCAGCCCAGCCGGAGCTGGGATCTGTGTTAGTGCCCGGGTGAGACTTTCTGGCAGAAAGTGCTCCAAAGGTGCAAATCTCCCTTGGCAGGAGCGAACAGGATCCGGCAGGTCCCTTTCCCAGAGGCCAGGCTTCCCTCCCGCGGGCAGCTGGGGCTCCAGCAGCCCACGCTGGGGCAGAATTAGGCCCCAAGCTTACGGTTATTTTTATTGCTGTGTTTATTACCTCTTAAATTAACCTCCTGGAGGCTGGTGCCTTTAAATGGCAGGGAAGGGACCTTGAGCAGCCTGTTGCTCTTGCGCAAGGTGCCTGTGCTGTTGGCACCGGCTGGGTGCAAGGTGTGTGCTGTGGGGAGATCGAGATGCAAATTCCAGCTGGGCATCTCGGCTTGTGGCCCCACGCATGCATCTCACCCCCTTGAACATCCATCCCTCTGTGCCGTGCGTGCTGCTGACCTACTTTCTGTGCTGGGCATCCTCCTGCGAGGCTGGCTGTGGAGGATGCTCTGCCCTGTGGTCCGGCGGGGACCAGGAGCAGGGAGCAAATGCCCGGCAGCTCTCCCACCTACCCAGATAAATAACCCAGGGCTGCAGGGATGCGGGAGCAGCAGGACTCCTTGCTGGAAGGTAATGGCCGGATGTCTCAAGAGCTTTAATAGTTATTAATATTTTCAGCTAATAAATGGCCCATGACACCGGAGTTATTAATTAATGAGCTGGAGTGCCAAGTCTTGGCACTCCACGCTAAGTTAATAGCTAACATCTATTGGGTAGCTAAATGTCGGATGGGGACCTGGCTGTAGTTCACTGGTGGGAGCGATGCTGGTGTCGCTGATCAGCTTCTGCGTGGACCTGGGTGATCACGGGTGTCCTGGGGGCTGTTCACCTGCTTTCGAAAAAGAGCCGCTTCCAAACGGGGCCTTATTTCTCTGCAAATGCCATGGGAAAGGGCTCCCTCTGGCCACGGTGATGTTCTCAGCCTGAGCTAATCTGTGTCTGGTCCTAATTGCCCACTGCTTAATCTGTTTGCTGTGGATTTTGGGTATTGATGTGGCCTCGGTGAGGTGTCGGGGACCGACCACGCTGCAGGGCTGTCCCCGGGCACCGCTTGTGGAGGGTGGGTGGGTGCTGGGAATGGCATGGGGGCTGCCATTGACTCATTCCTGGGTGCGCCGCCATGCCGGGCAGGATCCACGGGGCGGGTGAAGGGCACAGCGAGCCCCAGGGCTGGCCCAGCCCTGTGAGGAGCACAGATCCCCAGCGCAGATGGGGGTACCTGGTCCTTGCCAGGCTGCTGTTGCGGTAAAGCTCAGCCCTAGGCAGGGTGGGGGCTTGAACTTTGGAGCACCTGGGTTTGCAGACGCCCTCCTGCCCTGGGGCAAATGGCATTGCCGGAAGATTACTCACCGGGCAACATGCTGTACCAGGATCCTGGAAATCGCAGAGGAGCTGAGGGTGAGGTGGTTCTGAAGTGCTGACGGCCCGGATTTCACAGGCTCCCTGGGGAGATGCATCCCTGGGATGGCTCCCAGCTCCCGGCGAGCATCCCCCATGTGAGTCCCCAAGCCCTGTCCTGCTCTCAGGACTTGCTGCAGGCAGCGTGTGCTGGGGCCGGGGCTGCCTGTGCCACTGTCCCTTAGGATTTGCTGTTCCGGGAGCGAGGGTTTCTCCTTGGCCATCAGTCATGAATTTGCTTTCATGCTTGCAAGCGAGCGATGGGGATTAACACCCTTCTGCCTTCCAAGGGGAGAGGGAGGACGGGTGAGGGTCAAGATAAGATTGACTTTCCTGGTGGCCCCTCTCACTGCCAAAAGCCCCACTAGAGGCCCCTTGTTGACTTCAGTAGATTTTGGATCAAACCTTCGAATGTTAATAATAATGACTCATAAATCATTGCTTGCACCACCTGTTTGTCATGTTTCCGCCCACAATAACTATATCAAGTGTTTTTATAAGCTGAGCTGGCACGGGTTGTTTGTCACATCTGGACAGCATCGTGGGAGTGTGGATCTGGCTGAGCCACAGCGTGTGGTTTTGCCTGGCTAGGCAGGGGGGTAAAGCCTCGCAAATTCCTTCTGCATGGGGTTGAGCGGTTCTCCTGGGGTAGCACGTTGGGTCTGGATGAGTCCTGGGAGCCTGTTTGTAGTGGGAGGGCTTGGGCATGGTGTGAGCATCAGAAAAAGGCTCTCGGGTATCTGAAATGTGTGGGGATGGTGCATCAGGGCTTTATCTGTTGAAGCATTGGAAGATCAGGGTTGCAGCTGCCCCATTATCCTCCAGATCCCTCTGGAGGTGTCACCCACCCCGTGGCCTTTCATGTTGAAAATTAAGAAATGCTTTCTCAAGCAGCGGGGCTGGGTGCAGGGGCTGCCTCCCCATTTTCTCCCTTTCTCTGCAGCCGAAGCCTGAGAACGCCATCACCATCGCGGTGTCATCACGAGCGCTTTTCCGCATGGAGGAGGAGCAGAAGATTTACAACGAGCAAGGGGTGGAGGCCTACGTGAAATACCAGCTAGACCATGAGAACGAGCCCTTCCTCCCTGGGGCTGCCTTCCCTTTTGTCAAGGTGAGCACCCACCCATCTGAGCTGGATCAGCACTGTGGTCCTCACCCAAAAGTTTTGGGGAGAGGGGAGTGCTGTGGGGTGCTTGCGTGGGGAAGGGATGGGACATGAGCAGCGCAGCAGAAGGGATGTAACCACAGAGCAAACAGAGGTCGGATAAACCTCCTGGCAAGTGATGTGCTTCTTCCAGGACTGAGCAAACGCTGAATTTTCCAAATTGGCAACTGAGCCCAAGAATTGAAGAAATCATCTCTTTGGATCATATTTAAAGTTTCCTTTTTAGGGAATTATAATTTATTATTATTATTATTACAATTTATTTATTCTTTTAAATTGGCTGAATTTAGCCTTGCTACAGAGTCAGCCAATTTCTAATTCTGACATGTTGAAATGAGGCATTTCAAACTTTAAAAATATTTTCTGATTTCTGCCCCAGTTCCACTGGATTTAGTGCAGTTTTGTGTGCTGGCCATCACTGGAAGGATCTCTTGCCCATTCCCAATGAATAAACTAATCCACTTGATGGGGAAAGACTTTCTGTTTCTGATTGCTTGAAAAATGCTTATCTGTAACTTTGAGCTAATTTATTCTCATCTCCTAATGAAAACTTGAAACTTTTTGCATTTGAAGATAGAAGAATAGCTATGTGTTTTGTCCCCCAAATCTTTCTTTCCCTGCTAAAGCTGTTTGCTAATGTCACTTTGGCTCTGGGTATAGTTGGGGTCAGGCCAGGTCCCTGGGTTTGGTGAGCAGAAGTGTTTTGCTCAGTGAGGAGGGGATCAGGGCCATGCTGACACCCCCCCCATCCCCCTGCCCTGGGGTGCTGCAGGCACTGGAAGCGGTGAACACGCAGCTGCGTGAGCTCTACCCTGACAGCGAGGAGCTCTTCGACATTGTCCTCATGACCAACAACCATGCCCAGGTTGGGGTTCGCTTGATCAACAGCATCAACCACTATGGTAAGTTTGAGAGCAAAGCTGTCCTTTGCGTGGGTGCCGATGGCTTTTGGGCAGAGTGGTAGTGCTTGGCAGCAAGAGAAGGAGATGCTTCCTCCTGGCTCTTCCTCTAAACCACACGCAGAGCCCGCTTCTCCCAGATTTCCTGGGCTTTGACTGGAAGTTGGCTGGTGGTGAGGATGCTCTGGCTGCCAGCCGTGCTGTTGAACGGCAGTACCACAGTTAGCCCCCATCCTGCTGACTCCTGGGAGGCCACAGGGCAGCAGTGTCAAGGCTTGTTTGGGGGGCAATCTGGTTCACCCCGGGGTCCATCTGCCCTCAGATCTGTTCATCGAGAGGTTCTGCATGACGGGAGGGAACAGCCCCATCTGTTACCTCAAGGCCTATCACACCAACCTCTACCTCTCCTCCGATGCTGAGAAAGTGAGTGGGGCCATTGAAGAGGGTGAGTCTGGGGTCCAGCTTGGTGGAGGGGCAGTGGGGGGAGCCTGGAGCCCTCAGGGGGTTGGTGCCAGGAGCAATAGCTCCAACGTCCCTGTCCCTATGTCGATGTGCAGCTAGGGTCTGCCATGTCCCACGTCCCATCCTTGATGCTCCGAAGAGCCTCTGGTTTCCATAGAAATAAGGCTTTCCTCGAGCTCTGCAGCTCTTCCGAAGGCTGTAGAACAGCAAAGGCACTGTTTTTCCCCATTAATTCTTGTATGCAAAGGGAGATTTGTCATCTGGGGATTTGTTTTTGCTGTCAAAGGTCTTGAGGCCAAGCTGCTGGCACTACTGCGTGCATGCATTTTCTTGCAGTGTTTGCTTCCAGTCCATCGTGTTTCGCTCTGCTCCTCAACGGATAAGGCATGAGGCTGGGTCCTTGGGTAACTGCCACCTCTTGCCTCACGCTTTACCCCCACAGGGATCGCTGCAGCCACCATCTTCAGCCCCAGCAAAGACCTGGAGGTGTCGGAGAACCAGCTGCGGGTGGCGTTTGATGGTGACGCCGTGCTCTTCTCTGATGAGTCGGAGCAGATCGTGAAGGCTCACGGCTTGGACATGTTCTTTGAGCATGAAAAGGCCCATGAGAACAAGCCTCTGGCACAGGTAGCACTGGGGTGCAGCTAGACGAAGCCGCTGGGAGAGAGGCAGCCTGCAGGGATGCTCTCGCCTCTGGGAACAAGCCAGGGGTCGGCACGTGGAGTGTGAGATGGGGTGGGTCAGCAGCCTGGTAGTGCTGGCCCGTGGGATGGCTGTGGCTGGCACCTCGCTGTTGTTTTTGGGGGGCTCACGGGGAGAAGGGTTTACCCAGCATGTCTGGCTCTGCTGGGACTGGGTGCCTGGAGGAAGGAGTGGCGTGGAGGTCTGCAAAGTGATGGTTTCTTCTTGCTTTGGCAGGGACCCCTGAAGGGCTTCCTGGAGGCCCTGGGGAAGCTGCAGAAGAAGTTTTATTCCAAGGGGATGAGGATGGAGTGTCCCATTCGCACCTACCTGGTCACTGCCAGGAGCGCGGCCAGCTCGGGAGCCCGGGCCCTAAAGACTCTGCGCAGCTGGGGCCTGGAGACCGACGAGGCTTTATTCCTGGCCGGGGCTCCCAAGGGGCCGCTGCTGAAGAAGATCCGTCCTCACATCTTCTTTGATGACCAGATGTTCCACGTGGAGGGAGCCAAGGAGATGGGCACTATCGCTGCCCACGTCCCCTACGGCATCGCCCAGAAGCACAAGCAGCCGGCGCAGGAGAAGCAAACCCCGAACAGCAAGTAGCAGAGCTGGCTGGTCCCCCGGCGTGCGGCACGGTCCTCACCCCGCGCACCACGCTCTGACCTGGGTTGCAGTCTGCGAGGCAGAGAGCATTTGCTGCGGCGAGCGCGAGGTTATTGCCCAGCAGGAGCCTTGTCGGGGGTGGGGGGGGCACGGATGGAGGAGGGGGCTGACGAACAGCTTCCTTTTGCCTCTGTATTCGTTGCAATGTTGTGGCATTGTCCCTGTTCCTCCTGGGGCTGGGGGGTCCCCTGCGCAGCAGCCCCGTGACAGCGAGCTGTTTCCCTGTTCCTCCATGTGCTCTGCACTCGTTTCAGGCAAAATCCTTCGAGGGTGGATGTTGCCTTTTGTGGACTGTTTGTGCCAGGCAGGTTTAACCTATTGGCATTTCTTTAAAACCCCAGGTAACTCCCGAAGCCTTTGACTTACAATGCAGATGTTCAGGCTGAACTGTTGAACTGGAAAGTTGGGAGCACACAAACCCCCTTCTTGCAGCTTTGAAACAAGACGTTGTCCCTTTTAACTAAAATTAAACCGTAATATTGTTCCTTCACGGACCCAGCCCCTGCTCCCCAGCTAGAAAATCTTTCATGTCTTTGTCCCTTCAGCAAGATTTTGTCAGCTGAACAGCTTTCCTTTCATGCAGTAAAATCTGGAAAAATGGAAACAAACACTTAAAACCAAAAAATAATCCTGTTTCCTGCTTGGAGCTTTGGGTTAGCATATTGCTGGCCCAGGTTTTTATATTTGGGTTTCACAGTTGCATGATTTAGCACTTAAAAATAATAAATCTCAGTGAGGCATCCAAAGCCCAGCTCTTGTGTGAGCCATCCAGGGTCTGCAGACACATGCCTAGGGCTTGAATTAAGTTAAAAGCAGGCCCTAATATATTAGGGACATCATTTGAAGTCCATTTAGGTAAATCTGCAGAGAATTTCAGCCTGGGCGTTTTAATTACAGGATTCCCTTCACCCCCTCCCCCCCTTTCTAGGCTGAGCCCATATGAATTGGTAATCTTTTTCTCCTCAGCTTCTTAAAACCTCTGGTGTTGCCTAAAATAAACACCTCTGCTAGCGATGCTGTAAGAGAGAACCAAATCTCTAATTCAAAACCAGAAAGAGAAATCAATTGGAGAGCTGCTTCAAAATCGGCGTGAAAATCACACTGATGTTTCTGCATGGAGCCCTGTCCTAAAGGAGACTCTCAGGAGGAAAATTTGAAGGTTACGTCTTTCTTGTGGGGTTTGGTTTGTTTTTTGGTTGGTTTTTTTTTTAGACGGTACACCCCATGGTTGGGCACAAAGGATGTCCAGCGTTATCAGACAGTAGTTTTCTACAAACGCCAATTCTGAGGTTTTCCGAGGTATGTGTCTGCCTCTGGCTCAGCTTTGCAGGGAGGTTTCAGCTAGAACAGCTCAGCCCTTCCCAACAGCGAGGCTAGAGCTCGAGTTATCGCACTTTGACAAATATATAAACAAGCTAGTGATGCCTTCAGTGGCTCGGGAGATGGTTTTCTCATTGCACTAAATCCTGCTCTAGCAGTGAAAAAGAAAATTGCACTTTCTTCCCCCCCCCCCCCCCCCCCCCAAAAAAAAATATTTCGCTTTGGCAGACCGTTATTTGTCACACCTGGGTGACAAGCACCTTAGAGGAAGGTCTGAAATACAAAGGAACAAAAAAAAAAAGTCTGGAAAGAAATTAGTATCTCAGTAATGCATCTATTAATATACAGGTTTATAAAAAGGTCTCGTCTTTTTAATGTGAAGCCCAGATATGGGATCTGAACTGTATCTCGGAGACCTTTTTGGCAGCTGGGAGGGGGAGAACAGCTTGGTCTCCCAGTAAACTTTTTCCAAGGTGTTTCCTGAAGATCACATCGTGGAAGCCCAGCCAAGCCCAGCTCCCAAACGGGCTGCACCAGGGCCTCCTGCCAGCCGGGGAGGTGGTGTTGCAAGTGGAACAGGGCTGTCAGCAAGCCCTTAGGAACCCCCGGCAGGGTGCTGGTGGGATGGGATCCAGGGTGCAAGCACAGCCACTGGGGATGGGTGCTTGCGCTGGGTGCTGTGGGGGCTGTGTGCTTTGGATCAGGGGTGTTGGCAGGGCTCGGCTGTGCAGGAGGAGGTGCCTTATCTGAAGGTGCTGTTGGCTCCAGGGAAGCGATGTGATGTGGTTTTGGGGCAGGGGCACTGCTGCCTTTCCGGGCCTGAGATGCACAGGGAGCTGGGTGCAGGGGCGCTGCGCCGGCAGGAGCTTTAGTGACTCTGCTTAGGGTCCTCCTGCTGCCAGGGCAGCTTAGGGGCTCGCTGGGAGACCTGGTGCTTGGGAAACAGGCCCCAGGCAAGGTAGACCCCCGCCTTGCACCTCCTGAGCCCTTCCTGTGTGGGGAGGATTTTCCATTCCTGCAACGGCTGCCCCATTTGCTTTTATCCACATGGCTTCCTACATTTTTTTTTTTCCCCCTTTACCATCACTACAACCGGCAGGCATGGATTTGCTGCTTCTGTACTTTCCTCACGTGCCCATCTGTGACATCCCCTCGGGCTGGGGGAGCGATGAGGTCCCCAGGACCGGCTCCATGGGCTGGGCACATCTCCCACCCTGATGGGCCAGCGCAGTTGTGCCTCTTGTGCTGCGCTGGCCGACAACTGGACTTCCCCGCTGTGTGTTGTTGCTGTGGGTTTCACTTCATTGTCCTCTGATGGTTTTTCTTGTGAATGGACTGCCATGTTAATGAAATCCCTCTGGGTGTTTTTCTGTAATAAACTGTGTTGGTCCCAGCCCGGCTCGCTCTGTTGCCGTTCTCACAATGGGTATTTTGGCTCCCTGGTGCAGCTGGTCTCGGGTCCCTGCTTGGGACCTCCCAGGCTTTATGGTGAAGGGGTGGGGTTTATGAGAAGGAAAAGGGCCTTTGGGGATTTAAGGAAATTCAGGAAATGTAATAAAAGTAGCTACCTGGGAACTGGAGACCTCTGGGAGAGAGGTGGGATTCCAGCCTTGAGAGATGCGCTGTGATACAGCTACCT
This sequence comes from Falco biarmicus, assembly GCF_023638135.1. Taxonomy (NCBI): domain Eukaryota; kingdom Metazoa; phylum Chordata; class Aves; order Falconiformes; family Falconidae; genus Falco; species Falco biarmicus. The sequence continues at coordinate 116,454,129 of NC_079290.1, forward strand.
CCCTCTGGTTCGTGAACGGGCTTTTGTTGTAACCTGGAATCGTGATGAAGTCCTGGATAAAAATAGAATTTGGCAGAAGAGTTTTGTCAACTTGATCTTCTCCCAGCCAACAGGTGGGAGGCAGCAAAAGCTTTTTAGAAGAGATTTATTGCTGCTGAAGTACCGGGTTTATCCAAATAGCAATACTGCAGTTCTGGTGTTAGCTCCTCCCTGCCAATAAGGAGAACAGATGGGTTGAGGGGAAGCAACAAATTCTCCATCCCTCACCAAATATAGCCAAGGAATGTCCATAGGCCCCAGGGCAGCATCTCTGCTATGGGTGTTCGGATGGCCCTCAGCAGAGAGTGTGCTTTTGCAGCCTTGCTTGCTGGAATGCTGTCCCCGCACCCATCCCCAATCCTGCATGTTCTTCCACCAGATGCCTGGAGGAAAAATCAAATTCCAGCACTGATAAGGCCCATCTTGCACCAGTGAAGGTCCAGGTGGCGCACCCACTCCTGAGAGGTCGGGATGTCCATGCCAAAGCCAAGAGCTGCCTCTGGTGTTTGTGCAAAGGCCACCCCGAGCCCTTGGCTTGCTCTTGGGGACCGGTCTTGGCACTGGGGCCAAGGGGCCAACGGGTCGTTGAGGGACATGGGCCAAGGCTGTGCAGGGAGGGAAGGGGGAGGTTAGTGCAGTTGGGTCTGTCACGTCTTGTCGTTGGTTTCCTGCAAGCTTGAGTTTTTGTTTCTGTTGCCTGTTTTCTGAGCTTTTCCTTCATCAGGCATCGAAGGGCTTTGCAATGAGTGTGCTTTAAAATAAAGAACATGGAGGAGGAGAAAGCGGAGGCAGAGCTGATGGAGAATTATGTTGCCACTCAGCTATTGTCAGCGCAGATGTTCACAAGGTAATCATGGCCTCTGAATAGCAAGAAGTGCTTTTCGTGACAAAGCCAGGATTTAACCCCAAGAACTTGTGGGGCTTCTTGGTGAGGGTGTGATGACCAGCTGCATGGCAGGGAGGTGGGGCAGAGTGTGGACTCTGCTCTCCTGGTCCTCACATACACAGGGTAAGTCATGACACCTCCCTGCCTCAGTTTCCCCATCATCGTAACAGAGATCAGAGTGATCCAGAGGTAATGTCAGGTCTGGAGGATGACTCCAGCTCCTTGCAGAAGAAAAGCAGAGATCCAGAAGTGCTCTGAAGTGCAGTGAAGCCCCATATCTCTGCAGTGATGCCTGCACGCCTGGTGGCAGGTCCCAGTGCGTAGGCACCATGCAAATACAGGGCTGCCCTGACAACGCTGTGGTGCTGGCTGTGAGGGGTCCCAGGCTGTGCTGGTGGAGACTGCACCTCTTCCCTGCAGTGCATGTAGTTTGCAGGGCATTGTAGTTCTGGAGTGTAGAATAGGGGCCAACAAATGCGAGCAGGGACCTGCAGCCATCCCAGGAGCCTAAAATGTCAGGGCAGGGGACCTGGTGACAGAAACACTCAGAGTTGGAAGAATAGATAAGAGGACGTGGCGGCAAGAGAACAAGCAAAGGGCACTTGCTATCAGTGCTAGCGGGGCTGTGCCAGGATTTGAACAGCCTGACCATCTCGTTCCTTTGACACCGCTATTTATAGCAGCGTTCACTGATGCCTCTGTCACTGGTTCCTAAAATGGTTCCCCCGCGTGCACCCGGGGCGGCTGGGCTCAGCCATCCCGCGCCGGGGAGGCCACCAACGAAGCAGTGACTCAGTGGAGCGTGTGTGAAGCTGCTCATCGCCCCGCTGACGGAGGAAGCCAGCGTCTCCCTCTGCCAAGAGGCAGCTCCACGCTGGGCAGCTCCTTGGAAGATGCACCAGACGGTTTCTGTTTGAGGCCTGGCCCCTCGCCAGGAAGAGTCAGTGGGGTGAACAGACCCACCTTCCGCCCTGCTTCTTCCTTCCCCCTCCCCAGAACAGGGGCTTGTCCGGCTCTGTCTGGGAGCCAGCAATTTCCACAGCTTGATGTTGGTCCTTAAGGTAGCTGTGGGGATAGTTCTGTGTGTCAGCCACGCTGGTGGAAATAACCCTTTGGTTACTGGGCTGGAGCAAAATGCAAGAGGGCAAAGAGCTTGTAACTGCTGAGTAAATATGCCTCATTCCCCGTCTGGAGATTTGCCTTTTAAAAACCTGCTTCGTTTTCCCAGTTCTTCCCAGGCCAGTGAGCAATGGAGGCAGAGATCTCTCTGTCCTGGCGTTTTCCCATTCCTGCAGCAAAAGCTTCGTTACCAGGGCTGCACTTCAAAGCGTTGCTGGCAGCGCTGCGCTGGAAAGGACTGTGCACATAATCCCACCGAGGAGGAGAGGAGGGGGTCTCCGCAGCCCTGGGGCTACCGATGCCAGGCAAGTATGGCTGCACTCGCAGATTTTTTGATTGAATGGCGTGAGAGGAGATGGGCGTTAGTGTTAAAAAAAAAAATAAATTACAAATATAATCCTCAGGGATAGCATCCAGCAGTCCTGTGCACAGGATGTGACTTTTGCTTGTTTTCTTTTATTTAGGGCAAATTGCACGGTTATCCCTCTGTGGCAAAAAAAGGGGATGTGGAGCCCAGGGCTGGCACTGAATTTTTAAGACTTATCATGGGAGCTCCAGTCCCGCTGGCTGGCGGTACACACGAGTAGCTGGAACTGGCCCACGCTGCGGCTGTGTCCTTGTCACCCCTTGTCACTGCGGCCATCAGCAGCCGGCAGGGAGCCGCGCTTTCCCCCTCGAGATGAAGCAAACCCATTCACGGCCCTGCGAGTCAGTGTCTGCTGGCAGCGGGGTTGGCGACATCCCCCCCCACCCCAAAACGGGGACCACTTCCAGTCACAACCCCCAGACTTAACATGGCAGCATAGCCCTGAGTGAGGACCGGCAGGGTCTGGCTAGGGAATTCTGCGGAGGGGAGAATAAACGAGGGAAACTTTGCCCAGATTGCGCCGCAAGGGAAACCTGGCTCCACCGACCCCGTGCGGCGCTCGCTTCTGGGCTGCATCTGGCAGAATTTGTGCATGGGTGGAAGTGGTTGTGTGTGCTGGGAATTGGCGCCCATGTTGGTGGGGATGTGCTTATCCCAGGGAGCGAACAGCCAGCTGGGTCCTGCTGCCACCACCGTGGGGACAGGGACAGTTGTGATGCCAAGCAGGTGCCACGAGAGAGTGTGGAGGGCTGTGCGGCATGGCGGGAGGGTGCAATGGTGGCAGGCATCCTGTCCTTCGTGGGCCAAAGGGCTCCAGATGGCATCGCCACCCTCCATGGTGCCACCTGCTGCACCTCTCCTTCAGGCGTGTGTGTGGGGAGTGTGTGAGCCAGCACCTCTGTCGCAGCGCAGCCCCAGTGGCCATGTTAGCCCCCAGGCTGCCCCCAACCCGCCACCTCGTGGGGTAGGTCCTCCACAGGGAAGGGCAGCTGATTGAAGCCCAGCAAGCTGGGAATGGAGAGGTTTTCCTCAGCACCAGCTTTGGCATGGGGCACCGTGTCTGTAGGTGCCAGTGTGGCACTAAAGCAGGGCCACCATCTTGGGCACTGTGGTGCTGAGGTGGGGCAGCCATCTTGGGCACTGTGGTGCCAAGGCAGGGCTGCCATCTTGGGTGCTGTGGTGGTGAGACAGGGCCACCATCTTGGGCACTGTGGTGCTGAGGTAGGGCCACCATTTTGGGCACTGTGGTGCCGAGCCAGGGCCACCATCTTGGGCACTGTGGTGCTGAGGCGGGGTTGCCATCTTGGGCACTGCAGTGGTTGAGGCAGGGCCACCATCTTGGGCACTGTGGTGCTGAGGTGGGGCCGCCATCTTGGGCACTGTGGTGGTTGAGGTGTGGCCGCCATCTTGGGCACTGTGGTGGTTGAGGCAGGGCCACCATTTTGGGCACTGTAGTGGCTGAGGTGGGGCTGGCATCTTGGGCACTGTGGTGCCAAGGCAGGGCCACCATCTTGGGCACCGTGGTAGTGAGACAGAACCGCCATCTTGGGCACTGTGGTGCTGAGGTGGGGCGGCCATTTTGGGCACCATAGTGGTTGAGGCAGGGCCACCATCTTGGACACTGTGGTGCTGAGGCGGGGCCGCCATCTTGGGCACTGTGGTGGTTGAGGTGCAGCCGCCATCTTGGGTGCGGAGGCAGGGCTGCCATTTCGAGTGCCACAGCAGGGTGGCCATCTCAGGCACCATGGCAAGGCTGCCACCTCAGACACCTTGTCACCCAGGGTGAACAGGCTGCGGGGCCACCCTGCACAGCGATGGGGGCTTTCCTGCTGGCTGTATAAACAGGCCCCTGCTTCCTTGGCGGCCGGGCGGCCTCCTCCAGGTGCGGCTGGGAATCATTAGGAGCTCTCCGCGCCGGGCTGAGTGTGGGAACTGGAAGAGAAAGCTGGAGAGAGGCCTTCTTTCATCTCCCCACTCCCTCCTCCCCCTGTGTCTGCCAAGCCTGGCTTCCTTTTGAATCCTTTAGCTTGTGCCAAGTGAGGGAGAAGGGGGGGGGGAATAAAGAGAAAAAGGGAAGAAAAAAAAAAACCCCACAGGAATGTGTCCGGGGATCTGGCTTCATTCAGGCTGCCGAGCCCTGAATACCCCAGCTCCCGCTTGGGGCTTGGGGAGCCGGAGGGAGGGAGGCCACGGCCGCCCCGCGACAGAGGCAGGGGGAAAACAAACAGGGAAGCAGCATTTGTTCGGTGGCTGTTACCACAGTGACTGACAAAGGGCTGTCTGGGAGGGGGCCACGGCCACATTCCCCCCTGCCACGGGGCTGGGGAAGGCGGGAGCGCCGGGTCAGGGCACCCCGAGTCCTGCGGGGGGAGTGAGGGCTCTCGGCGTCTGGGCAAAGCCCAGGCCACGTTTCATCCCGGCATGGGGACATGGTGCCCAGACAGACGCCCTTGTGTCGGGCCTGTCTCCCAGTACAAAGGCGACAGGGCTGCTCGCAGGGAGGGCGTGAGGGGGAGGGTGGGAGGCTTTTCTCCAGCGCTTCGGGAGGATGGGTTTTTGACTCGCGGCCAGCTTTATTCCCAGCAAATTAATAATTTCCTCTTGTGGCAACAATGTTGGCCTCTGTGTGTGTGTGTCAGTGTCTCCCACTGCCCTCCCAACCGTGTTTTCCCCCCTTCCCTGCTGTGCACGGAGGGTCCGCGCCGCTCACAGCGGACTTCCTCCATCCTTGTCCCCAGCTGGGCTTCTTCCAGCTGTGCGTAACTGTCAGAGTCGGCCCAGCTGTGACGGCCGCTGCCTCGGGAGCATCCCGGCGGGAGTGCTGGGCCCAGCTGTGAACTGATAATGCGAGTGCTGGAGGTGGCGGGGAAGCACGTTGGGTGGCGGGGAGGAAAGGCGCAGCTCCGGGAAGGAGCTCTCGGCTTCGCAGCCTCTCTGGCAGAGCACTTGGTGAAGTGGAAAAGTGAGCAGGCAAGCAAGCACGCAGGGCAGCCACCAGCACATACTTGCCTCTGTGCCTGCCTGCACAGGGTGCTGGAGACGCAGGGCAGCCGCAGGACAGACTCAGCACACCAGACAGGAGCACCGTCCACCCCAACTGCTGCAAAGCGCCTGGCACTTAATTTGGCAGTGCTATGTGTCACCCAAGAGTATTTGCATAGCTGTACACACTTGCACGAGCCCGTGTACACGTGCTTGCTGCTTCTCAGGGCACACCTCCCTGTGTGCCATGGCTGGGCTCTGCGCATGCCCCCTGCGTATTTGCTGCCATCACCCTGCAACCCCATTCCCACACCACCCTGCCTGCACAGCTCCTGGAAACACGCTGGGCTGCCTGTGTGCCCGCTGCAGCACAGATACCTCTCTCTTGTGTGGGCACACAATATAGCATACGGTATCAGGAGATCTTCTGGAAACGCAGTCCACTCCTCTGGCAGCATTGTGGTTTGTTCCTTATTTATATCCCGGGGTGGTGCCACAGGTGGGCAATTGTTCCAGCTGACAGCCTGAAAGGCAAAGAAACAAGATTTAACTTCCTGCTATTCAATTAGAGAAAGTGAGCATTCATCACCAGCTGCTGGCTGCTGGCAGGAGCAGACCCACCCACCGTGGCGGGCACAGGAAAAGCTCTTCTCGGCAGGAAAGCTGCCTGCTGCCACGGGCACCGTGGGCTCCCCGCGGGGCCCAGCTGCCAGTGCTGCTCTGCAGAGCCTCTAGGTAAGGCTGGATGCTTTCCCTCCTGTCCTGCACTGCAGTCGTTCTCTCCTGTGTTTGTTTTTGGAAAGGAGATTGCCTGTTCAAAGCAGCCACGTGGAAAGCAACAGCGCAGGTTGCGGGGGGACACTAAGCAGGGAGCAGCCGCGCAAGGAGGGAAAGGCACGAGCCTGCAGTGCTGGAGGGAACGGCAGCACCGTGGCTTCCCCCCAGGCCAGCCCCGTCGCTGCGGGTTCAGCCTCTGCCCTGAACTCTGGGCGATCCCTGACCCTGGGGCCTCTGTGGCTGAGGGTTTGCGGCTCTGGAAGCCCTTTGGACATGCACTTCCCCTCCTTTATGCTTGAAGTTTGTCTTTGAGCGAGCAGATGCCCACCGGTGTGTGGAGGGGCAGGGGATGATCCCCGTCCCTATTGAATGTGGACCGGGAGCCTTCTTGTCTCTATTTCCCCACACACATGCACGCTCCCTCATGGTATTTTCTAGCGTGCACTACCACAAGCTGCACGTCTGGCAACAAACCTGCCTCCATCTTTCTCTGCGCTGCCTTTGAACCATGCACGAAGCACCCGCTGACTGAGGCCTCATGGAAACTCCTGCAGTGCCCGGGCTGCAGTGAGGAGCCACAGGGCTTTCAGGGGCGCCCTGGAAGCTCCATGTGCTGGGAGCCCAAGGCCGTTCCTGCTCCATTTCCTTTCCTCACTCTCCCCCTCCCGAGGCCGATGCAATTGCAAAAGAGTCTCCTGCTGCCTCCTCTCCCCATCCCTTCCCCGTGCCATCTGTCCTGAGCACAGCGGCAACTTCACAGCTCCGTGCTGGTGGCGTTTCTGCTGAAGGTCCTTTTGTGCACCTTTTAGCTGGCTCTCTATTTTTAATCCTTCCGTCTCCACGGACTCAGGGTATCTTCCAAGCTGGCCGCGATCATCAGGGATACAGTTGGAATCCGTTTCGCGTTGCTGCACCAAGCCACATGCACACGTATGTGTTCAGATGCCTACACGCACGCCGGCTGCTGTGCCAGACTTCGCAGTACTGTCACTCTTCCCTGTTTGAGAAGACAGGCACCCTGTTGGGTCGGACCGAGCTGAGCACAGCACCTCGCACGAACATCGGTTATTACCCCAGACTAGGAAGGTTACACACTGCAGCCAAGACAATCAACAGCAATTAGCCCTTTTGGGAACTCGACTTGAAATGCTGCAGAGGCTTTTCTGTGCGTGCCGATTGCTCTTCCTCCGGTCCTTTGGAAGTGATGTGAGTCGGACATGCCAAACCACTGGTCATGTCTGAGCAAAACTTGGTGCCTCATGTCATTTCCATGAGGCTGGGAGGGCTCGGGGGGATGTCTGTGAATGTTAAAGGCACTTGTGTACCCAAGCAGTGAACGCACATGCTGTCATTACCTCTGCAATGCCATCTGGCCAGCAGCAATGCAGCTAGAACCAGGGCTGTGCGCAGAAGAACATTTTACAACAGAAAGCAATTAACCGAATAAAGCCCTTTTTAAAATCCAGTAATTAAAAACAGTCCCTCCCCCTTGTTTTCCTTTTAAGCTGAAAGTTGCTGTTTACTCATTTGCTTTACAAAGTGTGCCTTGTTGTGGCTTCAGAAGAAATGAAAGTTTGAAGTGGTTAGAGAAGAAAGGCTTTGGGGCTGGTGCGTTCCAGGCAGGGCGGAGGGGCAGGGGCTCTCCAGCCCGGCTTGTTTGTATTTGTTCTTGTCTACTCACAAGATCGCTAAACACACATTTAACAAGTGGTGAAACTGTCTACCAGCCTGATCTCTCCCAGGGTTCATGAGAAGAGGCCTTGGCACATTAGCATTGCTGGGGGAGGGGGAGAAAAGGCCTTTTGAAGGGTTGGTGTTTTGGGGCTGAGCGAGGGAAGGGCTCCTTGTGCAGGCCAAGTCGCAAACAAAGGCATTGTGTTCCCCGGAGCCCTGGGGACTGGCCCCGGGGGAAGGCCAGGGCCTCGCTTCACCAGCCCTGGGTTTTCCCGTCCCGCTCCTCCAGTTCCTTTAGCAGGGGTGCAGCCTCCAGATCATCCCTGTCCTTCCAGCACCCGGAGACAGGATCGGAGCTGGCATCAGCTCAGCCTGCCCCTGACAGCTGAGAGCCCAGGAGCCCACCGCAGCGTGGAGGGCTGCAGCGTTCATGCAGACCACCCTGTACCGCAGCAGCTCACCTTGTCCTCATTGCCCTCTCCAGGTCCAAAACACCAGAGAGGAGCAGACCTGTGTCCGCAGGCAGTAAGTTACTGCTGGGCTGTCCGTGTGTAGCCACAGGGGAGCCCTGACCTCAGTTTGGGCTCCTGGACGAGCCAGTAACCCCAGCTGTCAGCAGGAATGGTGCAATATTAATTATCACTCATTGCTGCTTCTCTGTAAAGTGAGTGCCCCGTGCATTAGCATCGTTATGGGTGGGGAAACCGAGGCATATGAAGGGCAGCTGGGACTAAAACGCTGTCGTCGTCTAACGCTGACTGTCAGGATGCACGGCTGATTCTGGAGCAGGAAGGTGATCCTGTCCCTGGCGATCCTCCAGCCCCACTGACCGGGGGATGCAGTGACAGAGCTGCCTTATGCCTGGCATTCATGGCTGCAGGTCCCAGCCCTGCCCTGGGCAGGGGGTGAGGGACACAAGCATCATCTTTATGGTGCAGAAGCTCTTGTGGAGACAGCAGCACCTCTGAGGTGTCCCAGCCCAGCAGGTGCAGCCTCATGGTGCCCCATCCCACGAGGTTTGCATGGCTGCCCAAGCTGAGCCGCATTCCTGGCCGCAGCGACAGGACCAGGCGCAGACCCGCCGCGGGGCAATAGGCGTGAGGACACAGACAGCCGTGCCAGGGCGGCGAGGGTAGTGCCGAGTTTCAGTCGTGCCCCGAGCAGATACGGGATCTGCCCTGTCCCTGCCTGGGGAAGGGTGAGGCCATAGGTTTGTGGGAAAATGTTGTTTCTCCCTCCCCTGGACTGCCCCTAGCAGTCGGCTGGGCCGGCTCTGGGTTGCGTGGGCCGGGGAAGTGGGGGGGAGTTAACAATTGTAGTTAGTGCCTCTGGCTTGGAGCGGAGCCATGGCAAACAATCCTCTCCTGGCCCTGCTCCAGATCTGACAAAACACGGAGGTGATATTGTATTCGTACCTACATGCTTTCATCCCAACTCACCTCCCGAAAGCCCTGCATGATTCTCCCGTCTGTGATGAATCCTTCTGCTTAGCCACAGAACAAGGCAGGCTGTCCACAGCGCTGCAGCCAGGAATCCCGTCCAGCATCCCTGCGAGGCCTCTGCTTTTGAAATTACAGCTGTGGATCTGGCAGCCAGTGGTGGGACCTGAGGTTAGGAGGTGATGTTGACTGAAGATGTGCAGACAGGGCATTCCAGGCATGCACGGGGTTAAATCAGAGGTGTCAGTTCACGGGGAGGTAACAGATAAGTCCTGCTCCTTGCTGCCTCTGGCTTTCCAGAAGCCTTGCCCTCCCTCCCACATTCCAGCTGCTGCAGCTTTTCACAGCTGGCCGCTCTCCGGGGACATTTCCCAGGACTGAGCAGGAGGGAGGGGAAGGAGCAGCTTGGTCCCAGCATGGGAAGCCGGGGGGGTGGTGGTGTTGGTGGCTGGGCTGACCATCACCACCGCAGGGAACCTTGGACTGGAGCTCTTCACCCCCAGGAGCGGGCTGGCACAGGCAAACCTGGGCAATCCCAGGTTCCTGGCAGGGATCCACCCTCAGCCCTGGCCCGGAGAGTTTTTCCTGCTGCAGGGAAGGGACATCAATCTTTGCAGCTCACTTATTCCTTGGCCTCTGAAGCCGGGTAGCCAATTAGTGCTGGGTGTGATGGATGGCTTAGTCCCGTCCTCGTGACACCCATCCTCTGGAAACAGCTCCCACCGTGCAGAGGCACAGCCAGCTGCAGTGGGGGACAGCTCTTCCCAGCCTCCAGAGTCCCAGAGGGTCTCACTAGGGGTCCCAGGGCTGGGGACAGGCACTGCAGCGGTACTTGCTGAGCTCCCAGAGACCGCGCAGGAGGGGAAACAGCCGTGAACGCTGGGCCAGGGTTGATAATTCAGGGCTCAGGAGGGATTTCCTCTAATAATTCCCTGGCTGTGGCAAAGCCCGTAGGTCTCTGGGAAAGAGCAGATCGGCTCTGGGCAGAGGTTGGTCACCCGCTGTTTGTGGCTCTGTGCGTGGGGTCAGGGTTTGCCACTGCAAGAAAGTGTACCGTGGGAATAGCTTGCACCGACACTCGGTGAGAGGCAAGAAGGCGGCAGAAAACCCAATTCTGCTCTTTGAGCCCATCTCCCCTTCCCCAGCGTCGCTCCTCATCCGCAGCAGGGTAGTTCTGCCCCCTCTCTCCAACAAGACAGGGGCGATGCTCGCTGAAACCTGGCTTCCCTCGCACGCAGCTAAACCCATTTAATCCTTCCCTATCGTCTCCATTGAACCGACTGCACGGGGTCTCGGCAGCGTCTCCACTTTGGCTGCTCCATGGCGCAGCTAATCCTGGGGTGGTTCAGATGGCCCTCGCAATCTCCGAGGGCTTGCCGGGGGCGATTATAAATGACTCTCCAGGAGCACAGGCTGGAAAACGGATCCGATTACAGGAGAAGTGGGTTTCGGGGGCCCCGCTCTGTTCATAATGAAGTGTAATCCTAGAAAAACATGTTGCCAATTACACTTCAATTGAACCCAGATAATGATGCTTAGATGAGGCCCAGAAAAGATCGAGTCTGGACAGTGAATTCCTTTCTAATGGAGAAGAAAAGTGTTCCTCTGTGGCAGGTCTGGGCTCTGCTTGGTTCAAGCTCATTGTGATATGAGCAAGAGCCTGAAATAACCAATCTCTGGATCCCATTTAAATGGTTTTATCAGTGGAAAGAGTATTAATCTCTCAAAAACACATGTTTATGGGAAGTTTAGTTTGGAGATGTATGTATTTTTAACTGAAATCCCTTTGGAAAGGGAGGAGGAGTGGGGCTCAAAATTGCTAAAATAACACATTTCTAATTCTTCTGGTTCAAAGAAACTGTTCATTTTGAAATGTGAGCTAATAACAGCTCGGATTCTTGACCGCTTTTTATAGTGAAAACAAAACATCAGAATTATAGAAACAAAGTGCTATAACCTAAAGCAACTGACTTATTTTACTGTATTTATTTTTCAGTTTACAAACACTTCTGAGACATCAGTTCTCCTCTCCAACGTGGGATGGCTGGTTCAGGTCTCTCTTGTTTTACTTTGGGAGGGAGGATGGTGTGGTTCGGTCTCAAAAAAAATGGTGATGGGGGCCGTGCCTTGCTCTGCCCCTGTGTGCTGGGCTGGGGCAGGCGTGGGTGAAGGGCAGGTGGTAGCTGCCATTTAGCTTTTACCAGAGCTGCTTGCAAGGTGCTGGGGGATTGCAGACGTCTGGGGGCTGGCGGGTGCAGTGTGGGTGAGCTGGCAGAGATGGCTGAGGCAGATAGGGAGCACCCGACCACGCGGCTGGGTGCCTCCTCACACGGAAGGCGGGCGGTGAGGTGGCTCGGCCGGCATGAGTGGTGACGGGCTGTTATCGCCGCCACGGTCTTTGCTAAAGGCTTTGGGAAACCCACGTGTTGCTAGATCTCAGCGCTGATGTTTTTTTTTCAAAATAAAAGGCATTATTTTTGTACTGCAAACCTCCACTTCAGCTCTCTCCTTCCTCCCGTCTCTCTCTCTCCCACACGCACACGTTTTTGCTGCCTTGGGGGATTTTAGCAGCACAGGGCTCTGAAAAACAGACTCCTACCTCCTTCCCGCAAGCTCAGGGAAAGCAAGATGCTCTCTAGATGGCAGCCTGCTGGTCAAAGTTTCCAGCATTATGGAATGAGACAAGAAAAAAGCAATTCATCCTAGTGTCATAAAACCTAAAGTTGGGCTTTGGTTGGTTTGTTTTACAGGGTAGGTCTCAAATGCCCTGGCAGTGCCATGAGCTGGCCCTTGAAGACGCTCCAAGGCTGTGGGAGCATGGCAGGGGGCCGAGCTCCCAGCAGGACCACCGCGGCATGGTGCCGGGGTGCTGAACCCATCCCGACGCCTCCAAGCACGGTGCCACCGCGGCCGTCCTGGCCCTTGGCTGTGGCCACTGATTAATCCCAGTCGAGGGCCTTTTGAGCGGCGTCCTCAAACAGCACCGTGCTTCGAATAAGCTGGTTTCCATCTGAATCATAAGTCTCCAAAAGTGCCTGCGCTGCACAGAGCCGGGCAGACATGTGTGTGCGTGTGGGGCTGGATGTTGATTTTTCCCTGAAACAACTCAAGGCTTTATCAGTCCCATCTCTTTCCCACGGTTTTCTGTTGCCAGTGAGGTCACTGGTCCCTTTAAACTGGGGCTGAGGCCAATGTGCAGCGGGTGGAAGGGGGGCCGTGGGCAGGAGGGGGGGACATGAGACGGTTCACACAGACTGTTCCTTTTACAGGAAGACTTGGGATTTCGACCAGCGAGCGGGAGGAGGCGGAGGGGGGGGCCTGGGAACCTGGGAGCGCCGGCGCGGCCGCGTAATCCGTCACTCCCGGGAGATGTCTCATTAACCCATTAACCAGGGAGGTTGGGGACGTGCTGGGAGGCGAGCGAGGGAGAAGCCGGGGGTGTGAAAGGCAGAGTGCGGGCAGGGGAGGAGCCGGGCGAGGCAGGCACGCACTGGGGCCAGCTCCACAGCACTTCCCCGAGGACGGCGGGGCAGGACGGCGGTGGCCTGCGGGGCCACGCGTGGGGCAGCCTCGCCGAACCCCCCCGCCGAAGCCCCGGCGCCCCGCGGGGACGCGCCCGCCCGCTGCTGCCTGCCGGCATGAAGCGGCTCTGCGAGGAGAGCTCCTCCGACACCGAGTCGGACGGCACCATCGACGTGGGCCGGGAGGAGGAGTACAGGTGAGGGGACACGGGGGGCGCGCCCGGGGGTCCCCACGGCGGGCAGGGTTTGGGGCGTCCCTGCGGCGGGGCAGCTCGGCATCCCGCGGGGGAAAGCCCGGGCTGCAGCGGGGACCCCGGCAGCGGGTACGGGGCTGGCACGGAGCTTCTCGGGGCGCCTGGCACCCCGCTTAACCCCTTCGGGCTGCGCTGGGCCAGCCCCGGGTCGCTGCAGCGGGCCAAGCGTGGGCTGATGCTGGCCTTAGGGCTGACCCGGCCAAGTCGTAATACAAGTATTAAAGCTGTGCTACGAGCTGATCGCACTCGGGAAAATGCCTCATTAAAGGCAGCGCAGTTGCCTTCTCCTGCCAGGTGGGGAGAAGGGCAGCTCTGAGCCTCCTTGCTCGCAGGTCTCTGCACCCCGAGATGGGGCTGCCCCCCCCCCCCCCCCCAGGAAAGGCGCCGTCAGCCGCCTGGATGCCGCTGCAGCCCCAACGATCCAAGGGCTCCCAGGGAACGTGGAAGAAATCTGGAGGTTTTGCATGAGAAACGCTTCTGCTCTGCTGATGCATTTGTAATGCACCAGCTGGGGCTTTGATCTTTATTAAAGAGGGAGCCCGTGCAGCCTGGCCGGCCGAGGGTGCCCTGCTGTAAGCGCGCACTTTCAGTTCGCAGGCTCCATCCCATCGCCGCTGAGCTGCAGTTTGGGCTCTGGGGCTTTGGTGCTTGGTGAAATAGTGAGGCCAGAACCTCTGCGTGGTTCCCCAGGCAATGTCCTCAGGCCTCGCTGCGCTTGCCTGGGCTGCGGCTCTGCTGGCAAAGGGCATCCCAGCCACCACTGGAAGCCTGGGTTCCCGTGCTGTGTCAGCCGTTCCCGGGCATGCCCGGGCTCTGAGCGTGCAGACGGCGCTGGGGGTGAAGGAAGAGCTCTGTTATTTGTTCTCATCCAAAAATCAGCTGGTTTTGAACTTCTGTTTTCGGTAGCCAAGTGTCCCCCTCCCTGCACATCCAGTTAGGCCCCAGATTAACTCATTCCCGTTTGCTGCTTGGTATCCTGCGTGGAGAAGTCCCCAGTGCCATGCTCAGGTTCTTGTGGGACTAAATTAATGAGTCTGCCTCTCACCGATATGGTCGCAGCAGAGTCGGGCATGTCCAACAAGTAATGTCCCGCACAACAAGTTCACTGACCCCCATAGGCAGTTTCCAAGCGCATCAATATTTAACCTGCTTTCCTGCTACACGTGGAATATATCCCACCTCTTTACATCAGTGCAGCGTGCTGAGTCTATAGTGCCCCGATGGATGAAATAGAGGAATTGTCATATTTTATTTCAGCAAACAGTAACAATGGATTTTTGGTCTCTCTCTGGTGCTGCTAATGTGTTTGTCTTCTCAAGCCAGTTGTAGAACCAGGTAGTGCTGTGATCTGGTGATATTTGTATACATGTATATTGTTGCTCATGTCACACAAACACATGGTCAAAGAGCTGGTCCTGTCCTGTTTACACCCCAAGTAGTGCAGCATGGGACGCTGGTGGATCCAGCAAAATAAAACACTTCCAGGTGGGGAGCAAGGTGGAGCAATTAGGGCTGAGAGAGGCAGTCAGGCTGTCTGGCCGGGGTTCCCAGCCCATTACCCATCGGTCGGTCGAGTGGTTTGGGCAAACCAGTTCCCCTGTAGAGTGGGGATGAGTCACTCTGGGTGTGAGACTTGGTTCAGCGTGTGGGGTGAGCTTAGACTCTGGGGTCACTGCAGAAGTGCAAGATACTGCTTGGTTTTGTTAGTTGGTTGGTTTGTTTGCTTTTTGTTTTGAATAAAGAGCCAAAGTTACGCTGTAAATTATAAAATCAAGCAAAGAGCAACGCAGAAATTTTAATCATCTGAGAATATAGTTATGGTATCTTTTATGTGGTTTGAATCTGTCAAACATATTTTTAAAACATATTTGGAGTAAGTAGGTCTTTATATCCACATCTGGAAGTGTAGCTCACAAAGAGCAATGCGCTCAAACAGCTCTGCAAAAGGACTTTCAAAGTTGAGTGTTACAGGCTTCTTGAGCGGGTACTCCGCATTCCTGGGCTGCCAGGTGAATTCAGTACCGCAGCATCTGTGCAGAGCCCATTTTCACATCATACGTGCTCATTGCATGTGTGTTTATGTATACTGGCAACGCATGTTCATACTTGCGAAGCCAGCCGGCACCTATGCCCAGAGAAAGCCCACCCAGCAGACATTCAAATAGGGTACCTGTATGGAGATGAGTGGAGCAGTCAGTGGAAGAACGTGTTATTTTGTCTGATTGTGTAAAACCACTTCTGAAAGCACCTCACTTGGGCCTAACAAAATGTATTTTTAATAGGCTGCGTTTGGTCTAGTTTTTGGCTTGCTGTGCAGACAGCGCTGTCTCTGCAGAAACATCTTTAACAGACTACTATTAAAATGCTTCGTCAAACTGAAAAATATTTTGATTTGATGGAGTGAACCCAAATGCCCCTTTCCTGATTTATATGTCTTACATGGTCTCTGAATCCCTCCAGAGTGCTGCGCTGGCCGGGGTTGCAGACTGCTGCCTTGCTTGTGTGTTAACATCCTTGCCCCGAGTTCCGTAAGGCGCAGAAGCAGCCCTGAGCCAGTCCCACTTTCCAGAGGGAGGAAACCCTGCTCGGGGGAGGTGGAAGGTGGCCCAGCCGGCCTCCCCCCAGGCAGAGGGGTTTTGCTCCAAGGAGTTTCCCACGCCCGGTTATCCATCCTTACGGAGGCTTCATGTCCGTGGGGACCTAAGGATTGAACTTCGCCTCCCTGTGCATGCCTAGTGCTGACCTTTGGTGTCTTTAGCCTCACCCGTGCCCATCAGGCACGGGATGGTTTGTGGGGCCCTTCTTAGCCTGTCCCTGCTGTGTCACTTGTCCCTTGAGCAGAGCTGGTCCCTGGGGCTGTTGGCCAGCAGGCACGTTCCCTGCTCCGTCACCTCCTGCCAGGTGTTCCCCCTGCCCAGGTCCTGGCCCCTCTCTGTCTGGTTCAGGGGTGTCCGTGCATTCAGAATATTGTGGCCCACCCCAAAAATTGTGGTTTGCAAAGTGACTCTCCAGGAAGCCCTCTGAAACCACATCAACGCTGCCGTTAGCCTCACCCTGAGGAGCAGCCAGCCCTTTGCTGCCGCCCTGGGTGGGAGCTCAGATACATGCTCATGCTATCACAGCTCCGAGATGCAAAGCCCTGCAGACAGGGCAGGCTTAGACATGAGAGCCGGGAGGTTCACACATGGAGAAAAAAAAAAAAAAAAAAAAAGGCCATGACTCCAGAGCTCAGATTTTCCAGCCCCGTGGAGGTGCCAGCATGGGCTGAGATTGAAGGAGACGTGCCTGGTAGCGGATGGATGGTTTAGTGCAGATTTCTGCAGGCTGGTGGGAGCCTCTTGGAGGGGAGAGTGGGATTCAAGTCTGTGCTTGGCTCCCCGTCCCCAATTCCTGAGCTCTGTGTTGTGGGTAAAAATGAGATGGGAACCACAGAAGACATTTTTCGGGGAGGGTGGGACGACGACATGACATGACTGCAGATGGCAAACGTGTGTAAAGCATATGTGCAATGGAGGTTTCTCTCCAGCTAGTGCAAGAAATTATTCTCTCTTCTTCCTTTCCAGCCATGTTTCCAGGTCTGTGTCTCCCACTACGACATCTCAGATACAAGCCAGGAAGAAGAGGAGAGGGGTAAGTCTCGTTTACATTGACTAGGATGGCTGTGCTCTGTCTCCCTGGGGGGTCAGGCTGGTCCTGGCTGTGTGCTGGGGCTCCCTGTGACATCCCCCGTGTGCAGTGGGATGCTGTTGGCACATCCTTGCTGTGGGGACACTGTGCAAAATCGACTTTACACCATTCCCTCCTCCATCTCCTGCAGAACTCTCCCCACAGCTAATTGGAGATTTTTTGCAGAGGTTTGGCCTCAAGTCTGGCGGAAAGGGGTGGAGGAGAGTGGCTTCACCTGGGGTTATCACACCAGTCAGTTAATGTTTCATTGCTGAGCTTTTGCACCCAAAACATTTACTTATGTGGCCCCGTTCAAAGCACCTCTCTCAGCCTGGCATAGCTGTTAATAAGGGCTTTAGACCCATGAGCTGTGGCTGTAAATGATCATGGTTTCTTCTCTCCACTTGGAAATCTCCTGCAGATCATCGAGAAGCGGCGCCGTGACCGTATCAACAGCAGCCTCTCTGAACTGCGGCGCCTGGTGCCCACCGCCTTCGAGAAGCAGGTGTGTACATCCATGATTTCCAGCCATCCTCCCGTGTGGGCTGTGTTTCATCAGTGTTAAGGGTAGAGCCCTCAGAATAAGAAAGTCTGGAGCAATGCTATGTCTTTCTTATCATCATCACTTCAGGGAGTAAGTAGGTGGTGAAACTGGGTGGTAAAACAATATTAACAAATATTTAGGAGCCCTGGGGAGGATAAATTCAGTCCAGAAAGTGTTTTGCAAGATGTGGAGATGCACAGAAATGGGGATTTTCAATTTGCACTGGGGCATCTTGGGAAGGAGTTCCTTTTTCTACTCACTTGATGTAAAAACCAGAGCCAATGCCCTGGATGGACGTCCTGCTCCAATCTGAGCATTCCTGGGCTTCAGAAAGGTTTTGGGGAGGGGGTCATTGAGCAAAATGCAGCTCCTGAGAGGCACAAAGCCCTAGACCATAAAATGATGAAATGCTTTTTTTTCCTGCTCCCAACACGCAGGGGTCTTCCAAGCTGGAGAAGGCAGAAATTCTACAAATGACAGTAGATCACTTAAAAATGCTTCATGCCACTGGAGGAACAGGTAAGAACTGCTCTTATAAGCATACGGGTGAGGTGAAAACCTGGAAGGAAAATTCCCCATCAGCCTCAGCAGCAAGCAATGTCTTGATGCTGGTGTGCCTTGCTGACACCAGCCGGCACCAACGAATGCTGCCCTCTGCTTCCCAAGGGAAATATTTTTTGCGGGAGGGCAGATGGACGTTTCCTGCCCTCTTGTTTTTCATATGGGTCAGCATCTCTGCATCCATTTGGCAGACTGGGGTATGTGGGACGGCAAGTCCCACAGACCCACAAGGATGGCGCCGCTGTCATTGTCACACAGCCTGCTAAAAGCTGTTCAGCCAGAGACATGCTTAGTCCTGCTCAGAAATGGGAGCCTGTTTCCAGAAAAAAACACGATATTAAACTCTTTACCTCCTCCCTGGGATACATTTCCTGCAGAGAATGAATTCTGCATGGGGACTCTGCAAATAAACAAGGCTTTTTTCCTTTTCTGTTCTTTTTTTTTTTGGTGTCTCTTGGTTGTTATGAGAGAGGGAGCCCTGTACAAAATTCAACAAAGGTCTTATTTGTACTGAGACCTCAGTACAGACCCTCTGTCCTGTTACAGTTAACAGGATGGAGATCACAGCTCCAGTAGAGAAGCCTCTGGCTTGCTTACCACCCATTTTTGGCTTGCTGGGGACACTGCTGGCATCCAGGCTTCAGTTCAGAGCTGTAACTTGGTCTGGAACATTTGTTTAGATATTCAGTTTGACTGCACTGCAACAAAGGGCTGTATTGTCACAAAAGACCCCATCAAGCAAAGTGGTCCACTGTTTCACTGTGCTGTGACATTCTCTGCTTTAGTGCTTATCGTCTCATGAAGCTGCAAGTAGGGAGCAGAAGCCTAAAAATCAGCCGTCGGTTGCATTTTATCTTGTTGATTTCTGTGGCTTCAGGCTTTCTTGGCCCAGCGGTTTTGGTTCTGGCACTGTCCTGTGTCCTTCAGCCAGACATCTGTTTAAATGAAGTATAAAGATTGGGACTCAGGCAGAGGAAAATGGTCCTAAGCTGCACGTTGAGGAGACAGTGTCCCACTGTTCTGCAAGACTGGGGATGGTCCATTTTGCAAATAGGGACCCAGTGCCCATCTAGCCTACAGTTATGTCTCCAGCAGCAACAACTGAGTCCAATAGGAAAAATTTTCTCCATCCTGAGCACAGTTAATGAAACCTCTTACTCGTCTCACATTCTGGAGTAAGAGGCTTCATGACCCTGGCAGTTTTATCCCGATGAGATAACCACAGATGCTATTCTCATGCACACAAACGTCCAGTCCTTTTGGACACCCACTTGGCTGTCTGCTTCAGTAATATCACATAGCAGCAAAGTGTCTCAAGTGAAATACACAGTGCATTAGAGAGGGTAGTGAAATCAAAGCACATTCCTGAGCTCTGCACGGACTTAGCGTGACCCGTGTCCTCTCCCTACAGGCTTCTTAGATGCTCGAGCTCTGGCCGTGGATTACAGGAGTATCGGCTTCCGTGAATGTCTCACTGAAGTTGTCAGGTACCTGGGCATCCTTGAGGGCCAAAATGCTGCCGACCCCATCCGGCTGCGACTCCTCTCGCACCTGAATAATTATGTGGCAGAAATGGAGCCTTCGCCTGTGGCCACTTCCCTCCTGCCCATCCAGACGTGGCCGTGGTCCTTCCTCCACAGCGCTGCTGGCCCCGTGCAAATCCCCAGGAGGGAGGCTGCTCCCGCTCCAGTTGTTTTGACTGCATCTTCCCTGGCTTACCCAAGCCCCGCTGTGAGGCCAGCCCCACTTCGCCGTGTCCCCAGCGACATGCTGCCATCCCGCCGAAGCTTCCTGGCCAGCAGGATGGCCTCTTCCAGCCGGAGGGCCCGAGGTGCGGGCTCATCTACAGCTGTAGCAGCCGTGCCCAGGATGCCGTCGCCAGCAGGTGTATTGAGAGAGGGCTCGTCCAAGAGCAGCCAAATTGCAACATTCCTTTTCTCACCAGCCTCTGCCGGCATCCCTGTTCCACCAGTTTACACGGCGCCTCCTGCCTTGGGTGCTGCCGCGCAGGGACCCGGGATCAGGGTTGGGACATCCAGGATCTGCCGCTCTTGGGCGACTGAAATTGGGGCTTTCTGACCCTCCCCTGCCCTTCGGAGAAATGAATTCTTCAGCACTCATTGCCCACAGGCCTAAGAACAACTCAGCTGAAAAGGCATCTTTCCTGCTTTGCAGAAGCCAAGGATCCATAAAGAATATTCTCTTTACTCTTCCCTCCCTCCTCACACTGCCTTCCTTGCCTCACCATCACATGTCCTCTCCCTCATGATGCCTGCAAACGTAAATCACATCCAGTTCGATGCACTTGTCTGCACGTGGCTGTGCTCCAGATCCTTCTGGCTACGAGGGAGGGGGCACACGCAGATCCCAACCCTCTTCCTCCTCCAGCAAACCCCTCTGCAGAGCTCAGTGTTGCTCTCCTTTGGAAAACAGCCAGCCTTGAAATACTGTCTTACTTCCTTGGGGAGTCAGAGCTGCCAGACAGACTTGCTCACGCTGATTCCCTGCGATGCGTCCCTCAGCTGCAGCACCTAATTTTGGTGTGGTGGGATGGATGCAGCTCACCCCCCTCTCCAGCACTGCTGGCACCCAGCAGGGCAGGCTAGAGCCCCCCCAGCTCCCTTAGCGAACTGGCTGCCTGCTAATCCCTGTGCTTACCTCGCCGCATTACCAGCTTTTCCCACTTATGTGCCCTTAAGGTGGAGTGAGGCAACAGCTTAACAGAGCTCGTTCCCACAGCTGAGCTGAAATACTGCTGTGTCTGCGGGGGCTGTGCTGGGTCCCTGCACAAACCATGCAGGAGCAGCCGGCCGGGCCGCCTGGGCGGAGGGAGGCTTCTGCAGCCCTTGCTCCGCACTGAGGTGTGAAGAGGCGAGACAGAGGATTTCAAAGGGATGTCTGTCACGGAGGGGAAGGCTCTGACAGCCAAAGTGAGAAGAAAAGGCCTTTCCCTCTGCCAGTCTCCCTGCTGGAGCCGTCTCTCCATCCCCTGCTGAACAGCCGTGACTGCAAAGGGGGGGAAATGGGTCAGACCAGCCTGCGTTTGAAGTGCCTCCCTCGTTCTCTCTTTGCCCTGCATCCCTCACCCTCTCCTCCCACAACGTCTCTGTTTTCTTTCTTCAGCACCATGTTTTGGTCTCACGTTGCTCATCCCTCTCCCTGGGCTGGGACCAAAACCCACTGAGGTTTCACCACAGACCTTGGCAAGCTCTGGGTCTGTACTTGTCCTGATTCCTTAGAGCTTATTCTGCCTTGGCCTGCGTGCCCGTAGATAACTGACGCAGCAGATATGCCTCTGCTCCTCCAGCTGCCCTCCCTTCCTCTTTTCTTCGGGCAGAAAGGAAGAGAAACTTGAAGCTTTCAAGCCACCCTGCTCCCGTGCCACATCTCTAACTCCCATGGTGGCCAGGGCAGGGTCTTCTAGTGCTCCCCCTCATCTGAACAGCCCCTGCTCCCTGCATCTGTGCCTTGACTCGCTGGGATACGCATGCAGAATAGCCTGGACCCAGTTGCCTGCCCACCCCAAGGAGTCTCACCCACATCTACAGCACTGTGACGTGAAAAGAGAGAAAAGTGTGGAAAGGTCAGTGCAAAGAGAGGTAAAAAAGAGGAGGAAGATCTCTCTTGAATGGGAGAGCCTCTCCCCACGCCTCAGGTCAAATGCACAGCTGGTTAGACTGTGTGGATGAGCTGGTGTTTGTGTTCCTACAGATTGTATCTGCCATGTGCATGTCAATGTATGTATCTGCTATTGTTTTGAAAGTTCGTCCCTCCCAGTTGTTTTGATGAAAGTCATTGCACTTAACACACAGAAATGCCTCCGCTACTTCTCCTCACCCTTGTCCTGAAGTGCTAGAATCAGCCAGGAACAACATATTCCCTCTTAATGAGGTCAGAGGAGCTCCTCACCGGACCCTGGTTGTTCCTGTGGCTGGTCAGCACGCTAGAGCTCACAGCAAGTAGCCTGGCCTCACTTTACACTGTGCAGAGCTGTTAGATTCACGAGCTGTGACATCCAGCAAAGGTGTCAAATAAAGTCTTTCAAACCCCTGTCCTGGTTGTGAAATGTAGTGTTGATGTGAATCTGTGCTGCTAATCCAGCCTGCTTGGACAACTGCGAGTTTTGCAGCAGGTGAGCTTTTGCTCCTGAAAAGCTTAAAGAGAGGTAAGACGTAGCTTGTAAGGTAACTTCTCCGTGCTGGTCATTTTATAGGCGTCCTCTTGGTAACTAGTCCCATGACTTTCTACTTTGCAAACCACTGTGTGCTTCAAAATCAGCCAGACAGTCAGCAGCGCTTGCCCTGAGATTGGCAGTAATCCGTGACTTGAGAACAAATCATTTTATTTAGCTATCGGCATCTACAAAAATGTCAGGGAACAAACTGGGTTCAGCAGAGCCTTGCAGCCAGGCGCCGAGGGCTCACCTCGGTCTCCTGACCCTTTGCAGGCAGGACCAGAATAACCCCTGCTGCATCTTGCTGTTGGGAAACACTTTGGACTAAACAAAGAGCCACAGCTGAGAGCTTGTCTCTGTTTTGAGGAAAGGACCAGTAAATGATCCTTCTCGTGAAAGATGCTGGGAGAATTTTCTAGGGAATGGTGGGAATTCAACTTCCTTTCCCATAACTCCTCCTCGCTCCAAAATACTTTTCAAAACCGCCCATAAATCCCTGCCTTAAGTGCTGTGTTGGGAATTGCTGGAAGGGAGCAACTGCAGCTGTGATGGAGTAACACAGCATCCGTCTGGAAGCGCAGAGAAACTTCAAGAGCAATAATAGGGCTATTGATGACGGGTCGTCCCGCTGGTGCCTGGGATGCCCTGACCCGGCTGGAGGCGGCGGTGGGAGCTCAGTGCTCTGCTGTGGCCTTGGACAGCGAGAGGAACCAAATTACCCTCTGTGGGAGGCAGGCATACAAACCAGCCCCACGGGCTATAGTGTTAAAACAAAACAGAGACAGTGAAAAAAACCAACCCACTTCCTGATCTCTGCTGATCAAACGGGAGCCAGAGCGGGTGGGAGGGCATCAGTTCAGGCCCGTGGGGTTTTCTCCCCACAGCAACATGGTGATTAGAGCAGTAGCCCGGGACTGGAGCTTCGGTTTTTTTCCCAGGGTTTTCTTTAGCCTGAATGTCTCCTCTAAAACATCTTGGCAACTTTTGATCTACCCTATAGGGGAAATCCCCGAACTCTTCACGCACTCTCTTCATCCTTGTTCTTCAGGCAAAAGAACATAATGAAGAGGTCTATGGGAATGCGTGGGCTGTGTTCAGTGCAGTCCGGCTGGGGTTGCTCGGTGGCATACAGCGGTGTTAAACGCTGGTCCAGTTGTGACAATGGCGAGGCTGGAAGGAAACAGGGTCCTGATAAACAAGCTTTTGCTGCTACTTGCAGGGGACAAAGCTGCTTCCAGGCTGCGGGAGATTAGATGTGCAGCAGGTGCTCTAGCGGCGAGCGAGTCCTGCTCTCCCAAATTCCTCTGCATGAAAAACGTTGCTTATCTCAGTTCTGCTATTGCCTGCCCTGGGTGAAATGCTCTCCCTCCTGCGTGTCTGGGTTTTTCTCCTTGTGGAGCAATCACGTCCTGCCCTCTGCTGGTAAAATCCCAAAGCTAAGGAGGAGAAATCATAAACCAGGGTCAGCATTTGGTTGAAAACTTGCCGTCTGTGTTGAAAAATGGATGATCTTTTATAACGACCAGACACTGAGATACCACTCACACGTGGTAGTAGAGTGGCTTGGGAGGCCCTCGCACCAGTGTCATCGATGGGGATGGACCGGTGAGATGAAGACGTTAAAAGGTGTAACCTTTGCTCCAGGCACTGCAGAACGTCTTGAGAGGGCAAACTGGGAGGATCCCGGGCATCGTTGGTCACCAGGAGCAGCTGCAGGAGGAGTGTGTTGAGGGTACCAAAAGCAGTGGGGTCCCTGGGGCGGTTTTGGGCCCTCATGGGCAGAGGGTACCTCCAGCCCCTCAGTTTGTGTCAGGAGCGAAAAGGACAGAGGAGGACACAGGGCTCCAGATGTCTACATGGCATCCCCTGGGAGGAGACGCACATGTCAATAAATATATTTCAAATAAAAGCCATTCTCAGTGTAGCCACAGAGGCTGCTTGCAGCCAAAGGGTGTTTTATGCGGAAACATGTTCTTTGAGCTCTGCTGTGTTTTGATTTTAGCTGTCAGAGTGGGAGTCACTCTGAACTCCTTCCACAGCAAGACACTTGTCTCAGCCCATGGTTTCCCAGCTGAGGAGATGCTGGCCTGTGGAGGACCAAGCTGCAAAATAGCAGCAGGCGCCAGGCATGATCCCAACGGTGCGTACCAGTGCTGCCTCCCAGCACTGCTGGCTGCTGGGAGGAAGGTGATGAACTAGGAGCAGGATGATTTGTGTCTTTAGCAAATAACCTGCATGGAAAATATTGCAAAATATCACAATTTACTTTCATATTGTTACTTTTAATTCTGCTACTTTCTATTATTCCACTGTAATAGAAGAGATAAGTATCATATCCCATTTTTATGACATCTTAGCCCACTTTTAAAGCAAATTAAAGGCAATGTAATGTAGAATTGAAAAGTCACAGCAGACCAGCTACCAGCCTCTGTGGACTATCTTGGTCCCCCTTAACAGGACATGCATGGTGCCTGAAGGTCACTGATGAATCACTGAATCCCGTGCTGCTGTGTCCTCACGCTCTGCTGAAGATGCTGGAAATAGATAATTATGGGTCTCCCTGGAGCTGAATCTCGTGAGCGTGAAACTGTGGGACAGGGGAGGGGGGGTGAATCCCTCTCTTGTTCCAGTGGCTTTCTGCTGTATTTAGAGTTGTTCAACCCTCACCCTGGGAAGAGGGACTGACAGCTTGCTTCCACAGGCAGACATTGAGGACCCTTGGTCCTGCTCCAGGGCGGCCCATGATGTGAGCTGGCACAGTGCCAAGGCTGCCGCAGGAACTCACACTTATTTGAGGGGGAAAATTGTGCTCTGAAGAGGAATGGCTGCAGATATGGCTGCTCCTCATCTCACCGCCAGTGACACCTTCAAAACCATAGCTTGGAGCCGCGAGAACAATTATCCCAGGATAATTATTTGCTCTCCTGGTGCATTCTTCTGCTCACCCTGCTCCACGACCCCGTTCTCCAGGGGGCTCCCCTGGGCCCGTTGTGTTTTGTGGCAGGACTGAGCTGCCCTGTGAGACACCCCACATGCAGGGGATGGGGATGGGATGGAAAACAACCCCAAACACACCCTTCTGGGGGGTGTTGTGGGCATATGCCCCTGCCCACTGAGGGTCATTTTGCCCCAAATCTAGCCAACCATCCCCATGCACGTCCCTTGAGCCGCTGTGGGATCAGGCCATGGGCTGAGGTGTGAGGCTGCCCAGCTGCCCTCCAGACGCTGCCCAGGCGCCATTTTTCATGTCAACCACATAAATTTGAAGGATTAGGAAGCTGTTGCATTTATTTATTGGGTTAATTACTGGCTTGGGGGAGGTGGGCGTCCCGGAGAGGTAAGGTGGGTGTTGTTGGGCACCCTGAGGAAAACCGCCGCTGAGGAGGGGTGAGGGGCTGAGGTCGCATCCCTCCTGGTGGGTGTTCATCCTGAGGGGCCAGTCACCTGGGGGATCTGGGCTTCCTGGCGCCGGCAGCGGTTTGGACAGAAATGGCAGCCCGCTTGCCCCGGGGCACGTCGGGCGGCCGGCGCCAGGCCGATGGCTGGGGTGTGCTGAGGGGCCGCCACATCCCCCATGAGGGGCCGTCGAGCGGCGACCCCAAAACGGCGGGAGGCGCGAGCTCCCTCAGCGCGGGCTGGCCCCGCCCCGCGCCGCCTCGGGCCGGCGGTCCTCCCCCCCGCTGGGGTCGCTGCAGCGGGCGGCGGCGGCGCGTCGTGCGGCCGGGGTCGCTCCCCGCCGGGCCTGGCCGCCTCCTCTCCGCGGCACGGCGGCCCGCTCACGCCGCCGCGGCGGCTATAAAGGGGCGCCCGCCGCCCGCCGCCCCCTCTCCGCTCGCCGGGCCGCAGCGTGTGAGTCGGTGTCGGGGCCAGCGCCGCCCCGGGCCGGGGCCGCAGGGCGGGGGGGGGGGGGCGGGGGCGCGGGAGGCGCGGGGGCGCCGGGCGAGCGCGGCTGCGGCCCGCTCCCTCCTGCCGGCCCGGCCGCCTCTCGGGGCGCTCAACCGCCGCCGCCTGGTACTTAACTGCCCCGCTAGCGCCGGCTTTCTCTCTCCTCTAAAATATAAACCTAGCAGAGAAGATTTAACTTTGAAGGAAAGGTTCGTATAAATACGTATTGCAGAGAGGCTTATTTTTCCTAATTTTCTTCTTTTTTTACCTCAGAAAATCAAACGGCTTCCGCTCTGAAGAACTGGGGCTAAATTAGACTCTTAAAGCAAAATAAGGGCCGTGGTTTTAGGGAGGTCGAGGCGGGTTTTGCCCCACAGCTGACGGCAGAAACGCTCGGGAGCCGGTGTATAAATTTTGCCTTTGTACCCGAGTGCCGCTCTCCCGGAGGGTTAACTTTTGGGTTTTATTTCTGATTTCCAGGCCTCTCCTCCCCCGTCAGCTGCTCTGTCCCGGGGCCTGGTGTGGTGGAGAACCGACCCCCGGTGCCCCCCACTGTGCCCTCTTTTCGGTCACCGGCCTCCTGCCAGCCCCCCCCCCCCCCCCGGCTCTTTGCAGGCCCCTGCTTAGTGAGGCTTTTAAATAAGATTTTTGAGTCCCTTCCCCCCACCCTTCCCCCAGTTTAAAATATTTACGAAAAGCTTGAATTAAACCCCAAGAATAGAAGCCTTTTAGCTCCTGGTGGGAGCACGTGCTGGGTGGAAGATGAACACGGCTGCCAGCAGTTACCCCATGGCATCGCTGTACGTGGGTGACCTGCACCCCGATGTCACCGAGGCCATGCTCTACGAGAAGTTCAGCCCCGCTGGGCCCGTTCTCTCCATTCGGGTCTGCAGGGATATGATCACCCGGCGGTCCCTCGGGTATGCCTATGTCAACTTTCAGCAGCCAGCAGATGGTAAGTGACATATGCAACCTCATCTGTGGCTTTTTTCTTTACTTTTATTCACTCCCGCGCCGCCCCCCCCCCCCCCCCCCCCCCCCCCCAAATCCACGCTGCTGTTGGTGTGTTGTTTGTGTAGCTGCCTATGAAAATTTTAGTTACAGGGTAAGTAATCAATCACTTGGTAGTGACTGAAGCTGGAATATTTTTTTACTGCTTGGTGCCTACAAAATACTCTGCAAATGCACATCTTGGTAACATCTCAGATAATCTATTTCTCTCTTACTGATATTAAACTGTGGAGACTCGGGTTCGTTCCACGCATAGGAGAATAATCTCCACCGTGTTCTCCTTTGTTGTCACATAGTTTGGGGCTATTTGTGTGGTTCTTCGTGCAGTTCTAGCAGAGAAAGTTCAGAGTAGGCAGCCGTGGCTGAATGCTCAGTTGGACTGGCTGAGCCTCTGGCTGCCCGCTCCAGTTTAATGTTTGGGGATTTTGGTGGACCGCAGGCTGCTGTGTTTGTGCAAGCAATTGGGTGGGTCTCCCAGCCTGGGAGGTGGTTAATGGGAAAGAAGGTGTGTTGTTCAATGCACGGGAAACCAGGTTGTCTCACATACTGAAGCCATGCTGATTTGCTCTTGCCAGACCCTTTTTTTCATACTTTAATTTTGTTCCTGCTCAAGTAGATATTCCAGAGCTGAAGCAGCAGTAGCATGTGAAGGATGGGACAGAAGAGGTCATTTTGGAACATGTCTTTTCTGGAAGAAAAATGGGTCAGCATTTTCAGCCCTAGTTTTCAGAGCCTTTGCTTGTTGACTGGAGCGAGTTTATTGCTCCATGCTGTGATTTAGCAGTATCTACGTACAATAAAGACATCCAAAGGATAAATGAGAGCAGACTTTCCCTTGAATTCAGAATCAGTTTGCAGCAGCACAGGCTTCAGCAGCAAGTAAACTTTTCCTTTAGCCTGTACTAAGTTATCCAGCTTTACATTATTACAGACAGCAGAGTGGCCTGTTTGTTGCACAGGGTAATGTATTGACTTTGGAACAAAGTATTTGTTGTGTAGAAAACAAACATTATTACAAAACTGTATTCCTGCAAGCTAGCAGAGCGTCTGGGATTGAGCTCTTGGCTGGAATCTCTGGATTTCAAAGTCTGTTATTTGGATTTTTCCAAAGTCGGTTGTGACTATGTGCCATCCTAGCTTCCATCCTCTCCCAGGTCAAAGTACCTTCTGCATGTCCTTTCCTTGCCCTGAAAACTGATCTGATCAAGCACTTCTGATCCTTTTTCTTGCCAGGCTGATAAAAAACTTGCTTGCGCCCCAGTGCATAATTTCCCATTCATGGAACTCTCAGAAGTGCTTTTTATGCAGGCTAAGCAATGTATTTGTGTTTTTAAACTTCTCATCGAGAAGGAAAAAACCTGAGAGTCTGTGTAGGCGGTCTTCTCCTGCTCTGATGAACCTGGCTGATTCCCTCTTTTAAAACCACCTGCCTTTGTCTAGGCTATGATCTCATTTTGCAGGATGAGAGAAGCAAGAACAAGCAGCAGAAATAAAGCCAAGAAGGAAATCAGAGCTCAGATTAGATAAATGTTGGGGAGATGGGGTGCAAAAGTATCAAGCTCTCTGAAAGTAAGGAAGACCTGTATAAAGTGTAGTTACAGTGTTAAAAGGGAAGAGTGGCTAGTCACACGTGCTTCTTGCTTTAGAAGAAAAAGTTCTGCATCTTGTACAAATACAAAGACAGGTGTATTTCTAATGTATTTCAAAGTAATCTTTTATGATAATAAATAGGGAGGAATTTAGAGGGAGGTTGCATGATTCTGGGTTCCTGGTGAGGCAGCAGACATTTTAGGAAGTCTCAGTACTTCAAGCGATACTTTGACAAAGTGGTGTCTTGTTACTGCTAGGTCTTAGAAGGTCAAGTGATTTAAACCTAATCATTGAGTTAATATTGGGAAGGAGAAATATTCAAACTCCTCCTGCCCTCATGAAGAGATCTCTTCTGAAATGCTCCTAATTTCTTCTGTCTGGCAAGCTGCAGCATGTGTTGCTTTGCATAAGTAAAAACCAGCTGCTGTACTAAATGTAATGCAGCAGAACATAAACAGCTAATTTTTGGAAAGGTGAGCCCGCTGGTGGTGTGTTGCAGTTCTCTCTGAAACAAACCTGAATATGAAGAATTTAATTTCTGTTGTCAAATGCAGAAATTGGGACTGTTTTCAAGGTGGCAGTACACAGTACTGCCTGTATGAGGGCTTTCTGAGATAAGGAGAGATCTGTATTTTCTTTCGGGAATGTATGACCAGAAATGCAGTTGGACATCATTTTACTGAACCTGTGAAAAGATGATGGGTGCTCTGTAGCACTGTAGGGATCTGGTTTGATTTATGGGTGGTAGCAGATGCTACAAAATACCACTTAAAGTAATCAGGAGGCTTTGTCCTCTGAAAACTTCCAGGGAAGTTCTTGTGGACACATCGTTAGTATGCCTGAAGTAGTAGTAGGTATTAAAGAAGTTGATCTATGATAGTTTGTGTTTCCCTGGCACCTTACATGGAAGGCTGAGTGCTTCGTTAATCTGAAGAAAAACAATGCTTTAACATTTTTGTGGTGGACAGGGCTCTGTCCTTACAGCTAGAGAAAGGCCATAGAGCAAGTCAAGTAGCCAAAACTCTTCCCCATTACGTGGGACTACCAGGAGCTCACACTGTCGCATCCCGAATGTGCTGTACACTCCAGAGTTCTGTGTCCGAATTGGTTCAAAGCATGTGTTTTTCTTTATATTTTGTTAGCTAATGGAGTGATGCTTGACCCTGGAAGGGGCTACTTTCTGGACATGCACTATCTAACTGGCAGTCTGCTGCAGAGAGGTTATTTTTAGTGAAAGTAAGCTCTACTGTTTTTACTGCAGTTCTTTGGCCTGGTAACCAGTGAATGCTGAGTACTGGATCTGTCACACTCTGATAGGCAGATTAAGGAAATGCTTCAAAGTTCTGGCTAGTTCAGGCTCAGCTGTGGTCATTAATATTTATTCTCTTTGACTGTGAAGAAGGGAAAGAAAATGAACTCATTTCATTTGAAAGAAAAGCTGAATTTTCTTTTTCATGTGTTCCTCATGCGATTTAACTGCATTCCAGGGTTTCATAATGTTGACAGTCATGACATGACAACTAGATAATGAAGCAAAGAAGCTTTTAATATGGCTACAGAGGGAAGCTGTTCTGGAAGTACAGAAAAAACAAAACCTTTTCCAAGCCAAGAAGGAACGCAGAGTGGGATTAGATAAGTGTCTCTGAAGCGGCAAGCTGTAGAAGAAGCATAGACAACCTTTTTGTCTCCCCTCTTCCTTAAAGAGGAGAAGACAATGTAAGGAAAGACCTGTGTAACATGAATGCAGGTGTGAAACTAAAAGGGAAGAGTGGTTACTTCATTGTCAAGAGCATTTTGTTCTAACTTCAGTGATCAAGGGATTTGAGTCTCTTTGTATGTAACATCTCCCTTCTGAAAAATAAGGGGTTAGATTTGTGCTATGTGCTTTTGTTGTTGGGTCTTTTTTTTCTTTGCTTAGTGATGTAAGTGAGAGCCTGGAGGTTTGCGGAGCAGCCTTCTTTGCAGGATAAAACTCCCTGGGCAGAGTTTCTTCTGGGTGAATCTTGGTGCATGCATGTGGTTATCTGTCTTTATGCTGCTCAACCACAGTCACTAATTCCAGCATTGTGTTAGCTCCGCATCAGGGAGCCTGTAAGGGAGATTAATTACCTCGAAGCCTGAGGCAAAATGCAAGGAGTGTTTTTATGCTTTCCCTATCTTGAAGGCTATGGAAGAGGAATGAAAAGGAAGCCTGAAAGGGGTTAAAAGTGTGTATAATGTTATATATGAGTTCCAGTTGAATCTGCTGGAAGGATGACAGGAACCAGCAGAGAGCAACAGATACCAGGAACTGAAATGGCTGAAGCTTTGTGGCTTTAAATAGAAGAAAAACAAGAAGGTGTTTGCTCAGGTTAAGGAAATGAATCAAACTTACCTGGCAGGAGTCATTCACCTAACTCATGCTGATCCTTTACAGGTTTTGGTAGGTCCTGATACAATGTAATTACATTTCCACCTCTGGGTATGGCAGACCTGTCTCAAATCTGGGAATCTGCCTAGGGCTTTTTTATGCTACTATTCACAAGAAGTGTCTGAGGGAATACTAGCAAGCTTTTGAAAGAGCAGTGCGATAGTGCAATACTGCTTAAGTATAAGCTTAGGAAGCTTGAAAGAACACAACCGAGTTTGTAACTAGTCTGTGTCTCGTTAGCTTCTGTAGAGAGTTTCACTGTTCCCTCTTGTTGCTGCTTGATCTGCTTGTCACCTTTCAGGAGGAGCCCTGTTTCTGCTGCAAATGGTATATACAACTAGTTTGTGTCCTTGCCAACACATACTTCTGGAGGACCTCTCCCTGCTATAAATAAACACTGCCAAATTTGACAAGCTGGACCAAGTTGCCTGCTGAAGTGCCTACTAGGAATGGGCTGCAGGAAGAACCTCTGTTGCCTTGATTCAGAGTAGCAGCTGAGGAATCATTTTAGCATGGCAGTTAATTGCATTTAACACCTTTGACTAAATAGAGCTAGTGTAGAATCCTAGCAAATATAACTTTCCTCCTTAAATTATTATTTTTTAAGCCTGATTACTTCAGGAATGAAGTCCAGTAGAGCTTGTTTCCCAGCTGGGTGTATGTGTGAAGGATTGGGGAAGATAGCGATGGCACCACTTCAATTTAAAAAGCAACAACAACAAAAAACATTTCAAAGCACATGAAAAATTCTGAGAAACTTCCATGTAGTAGTTGAAGCTGACTTTGGGAGGTAGGGAGCACAGGAGGCTTTTGTAGGTAATGTCCCATTGGAGTTCCTAGAGGTAGTTTTGTGAAATGCTGAGTAGTTACTCTGGCTGCACTAGCAAAGTCCCATGAAAGAAGGTGTTTGAATAGACATTTTCCTTGAATTTGCTGCTCCTGAAATCTAATCAGCAAGTATCACTGAGTGAAGGTGGCCTGGAAGAACTGAGCCAAACAAATTTGGAAAACTTGGGTTCTGCCCTGTTAATATTCCTTGATTTTAATGCATGTCTATTCCTTTCTTTCCCTGCTTCATGCTGGGAATTAACAGTCATCTTTTTCTCTGTGCACTCCATGCTGGGAGTGTTTCCTGGCACCGAAGAGTTCCAAGCATCTCAATTTTATGAACAAGATCCTAATGTGTGTACGTAATGATCCTTTTAATATATCAGTAGGTAGCAGAAATAGAATCATGGAGGGGGTTTCAGTGTAGGTTAGAATGACAGTGCTGGGGTTTTAAGAGTTTAGAGAAACACTTCCCTGTTAATCAGATCAGGTATACGAACTTTTTTCCAGGGTTTTGCCCGTTCTTGCTGTCATCCTTAGATTGAGCAACTTGGGAATCATTTTTTTTTGGCCATGTAAGTTAGAGGCTGACTCATGTCTTCCCAGCCAGCCACGTGTTCCTGCACATTTTCCCTGACCTGATAGGGAGATGATCTTTTTCTCTTAATAGCAATGAGTACAGCTAGGTGTGAGCCTCGTGAAAAGCAAGCAAGCCAAAGAGTCACTTCTGTTACTTCCCTTTTTTCCTCAGGGCTTCCTGTATTTCCTTTCCTTCTTTGGGTGGAACAATTTACCTTTATAATAATTAACAATATAACTAATAAACCCCAGGCACTTTGACATTCATTTTGCTATGATTGTTAAAACGTTGCTGTAATGTAAATGTAAAATAGTCTGTTAAACCTATTATAGACTTAAACACGTCTAGTGACTGCTGCAAAGACCTCCCTTGAAACACCGAGTTAAAAGGTCATTGGAATTAGTTGCCCATGATACTACCCCAAATGCCTCCATGAGCTGAGTAAAAGTCAGAGAAGACAATCACCCACATGATGGAAACCTTTTATTCTTTAACAAACCACAGAAACATATTCTTGACTTTTCTTGCAGCTGAGCGTGCTCTAGATACCATGAATTTTGATGTGATCAAAGGAAAACCAATTCGCATCATGTGGTCTCAGAGGGACCCCTCCTTGAGGAAGTCAGGGGTTGGGAATGTCTTCATTAAGAACCTGGACAAATCCATTGATAACAAGGCACTTTATGACACGTTCTCAGCGTTTGGGAATATTTTGTCCTGCAAGGTGAGATGTGGTTACTTTGTGCAATTCTTTTGTAGCGGTGACATGATCAGACACGTCCAGCGTAGGAAGTGAAAGGGACACCTTCTACCAAGTGAGGAGTGGAGTGTCTAAGAGGCAGAGTTGGCCAAAAGGTCAGGGATTGCTGAAGTTGGGTCAGATCTGGTCATGAAGCATGCAAGTCTGAAACAGAGATAATGCCTTCCTTGCCAGTAACCTATTTTCACGTGCCGGCCTTGTCTGAGCTTGACAGAGGAGAAAACATGTTTGGAGTGCTGACATTTTGTTTTCCACGTATCTAGGTGGTGTGTGATGAGAATGGCTCTAAGGGCTACGCATTTGTGCACTTTGAGACCCAGGATGCTGCAGATAGAGCCATCGAGAAGATGAACGGCATGCTGCTAAACGACCGCAAAGTGTGAGTGTCACAGCCAGCGGCAGCAACGATCACATGAACCGTGATGCATCTCGGTATTAACAGGGACACACAAGGCACTGGTTCTCCTGGCCCAAGCCTTGGCCTGCTACCTCTCCACTACAGGGCTGGTGAGTGACCCTGCCCAAGCCATGGCCTGCTCCCCCTCCATTACAGGGCTGGTGGGTTTCCCTAACCAAGCCTTGATTTTCTACCCCTCTGCTAGTGGGCTGGGGTGGGTCTCTGTGGCCAGTACTCTCCAATGCAGAGCTGGGTGGGTGTCCTTGGCCGACAGTAGAACAGGTGATTTTTCTGGTTGGTCTGTGGCCTGTTTGTCCTTCTCTTCTGCTGTCACCCTTTCTTGTCCCCGTTCCCAGCTCCTACTACACACTCATTTTTTGCCTCACTGCAAGTCACACATTGTTTTTTCCACTCTTGAAAACAAGCTGCTTATTGGGATTTTCATTCTTTTTTACAGATTTGTTGGGAGATTCAAGTCTCGTAAAGAGCGGGAGGCTGAGTTGGGAGCCAAGGCGAAGGAATTCACCAATGTTTATATTAAAAACTTTGGGGATGACATGGATGATGAAAGACTAAAGGAGCTTTTCAGCAAATATGGTAAATACAGAAACACTTCTAATGAGGCTGTGAATTTCATGACCCATGGTAGTTTACCCATGTGTATAGCTCTACCTGGGTCACTTTGAGGCTGAGGAATACAAAGAGTTGAGGTGTGGGTAGTAGTTGTGCCTACACGTTGGACAGGAGACAGAGGCTGACCCGCAGATGAGAGTGAG
This sequence comes from Falco biarmicus, assembly GCF_023638135.1. Classification (NCBI taxonomy): domain Eukaryota; kingdom Metazoa; phylum Chordata; class Aves; order Falconiformes; family Falconidae; genus Falco; species Falco biarmicus. Next base: position 116,488,369 of record NC_079290.1, read on the forward strand.
AGAGGAGGGAGGGCTGGGGCTATTGTATGGAGTTTTAATAGTCATGAAATAGTTTTGTGACATCTTACTAACCCTGTCCCTTGATAACAGGTAAAACTCTGAGTGTTAAAGTGATGACAGACCCCAGCGGAAAATCCAAGGGCTTTGGCTTTGTAAGCTTTGAAAAGCATGAAGATGCTAACAAGGTATGACCGGTTTTTATGCTGCTTGGGTATCATCTTCAGGGAAGAAAACTTTGGTTTATCATGGGAGCCTGTTACTAAAATAAGAGAAAAATCCTGCCTCGGGCATAACCTCTTCTAGGTGTGGGAATTTGGAAACCTTTTGCTCCTTACTGCTTGATGTTCAAGGGTAACTTGGCGTTTCTCCAGATTACTAGACCCACAGAATGCAGTGGTATAATCAGGAACATTAATTGCTGAATAAATACTACAGTGCAGGGTTTAAGGAGGAAGAAGGTGTCTAGAGTGAGATCACTGCTTAGAAATGGTCTTCTCTGAGCAGTATGCTAGTTAAAATACGGCCTTAATTACAAGAAAGGGTGGGGTTAAATTGACGAGTTGCTGTTAGTCCAGCACTTGGTGGTGTCAGCGTGCTCTCTCTCCTGATAACTTCAGCCTTGGTTAACTGGCTAACAGGCAGGGATACAATGTGATCTTTGGACAGTCCCGTCCTCACAGGAACAGGTAGGTGCTGTCTTCAGCAGCTGACAGTTTCCTCTTGAACCCTCTGACCAGGCAGTAGAAGAAATGAATGGAAAGGATATCAATGGGAAAATGGTATTCGTAGGCCGAGCACAGAAGAAGGTTGAGCGCCAGGCAGAGCTGAAACGGAAGTTTGAACAGCTAAAACAAGAGAGACTCAGCCGGTACCAGGTGAATAATTCTGTTCCTTTTCTAAATTTGAGCACTGCTTTCAGTCTGTTGGAAGAGTTGAAAGGAATTGACAAAATAGTCAGTCATGGTCCTATGAGAGATCCTGGGAGTTAAAATGTAAAGGCTAGTCTGTGGTATTTGAGGGCAAAGGAGGCATCCGGGGCATAATGAAAGTGTTCAGGAGGACATAAGGAAACAGTTGTGCAGTCTCATTTACTTTCAAATGGGGATATCTAGAAGGATGGAAAGGGCCAGCATAACCCTGTACTGTTGTGTCTCTAATTTATGACAAAACTGGATCATGTCGGAGATCGCATCTGAATCTTTCCCGCTCCTTGCAATGTAGTGCTGGACTGGGGATACATGGTGCAACAGGAAAGCAGAGGAAATCCAGACAAGCTCCCTTTCACCACAGTGGGACTTGTCTCTACACCTGTGCAACATTTATCGCCTTTGGCTTTGGGTGGTCGGGAAGGAACAACAGTATGCTAAATTAAGAGTTTTCAGATAAATTATGGCTCTGGCAGATGATGCTAACAGTCAATGTGCTCAAGATTTAACTTTTATGTTATGAATATCTTACTGTTCTCTCCCTTCTAGGGTGTTAACCTATACATTAAAAACCTAGATGACACCATAGATGATGAAAAACTGAGGAAGGAGTTCTCACCTTTTGGGTCAATAACAAGTGCCAAGGTACTGCGGGGTTTGGGGGGGTATTTGGATTTTAAAACCTGAAGAAGAAGCTGTTATCTGACATGGGATTGAAGGGCAGTTCTTATATCCCGTGGTCATTATGGTCCTGAGAACATCTGGACTAGTAAATACACAGATTTCTTTGGGTCTCAGTGGGATTTTACTGAAAATTTACGTCATTCCCTCATCAAAAGAGGAGGGAGGAAGTGGCAAACACGCTTGTTTGCAGTGACGCCCAATAAGCATGAAATGGCACTTTCCTACATGTGTTTAGAGGTTGCACCAAATCTTTCCCATTCCTTACTGTGCAGTGTGGGCCTGGGGACACATGGTGCTTACAGAAAAGCAGAGTAAATCCAGACAGGTGACTTCTCGTTCATTGAGTACCTGTCTCTACACCTCTGCAACATTTATGTCCTACCTGCCTGAAATCTGACATTTAAAAAAAAAAAGGAATTCTTAGGCTAAGTTCTTGTAACGGTACTCCACTAGCAATTGGTCTTTACTGCAGGTGATGCTGGAAGATGGACGGAGCAAAGGGTTTGGCTTTGTCTGCTTTTCCTCTCCAGAGGAAGCTACGAAAGCTGTGACTGAGATGAATGGGCGAATTGTGGGCTCAAAGCCATTGTACGTTGCACTTGCACAAAGGAAAGAAGAGCGAAAGGCCCATCTAACTAATCAGTACATGCAGCGCATTGCTGGGATGAGAGCCTTGCCTGCTAACACAATCATTAATCAGTTCCAGCCTGCTGCTGGGGGATATTTCATGCCTGCTGTGCCCCAGGTGAGCTGAGCTAGTGTGGTTCTTTAACCTGTCTTGGAGCTTTGATGGCTCAGCTGCAGTAATCTCACTGAGCCATTCTTATGCCTGTAAGCAAATAACTCCTAATGAGTGGTGCAGTCAGTGGAGTTAATTCTGTGACTTCCCAGCTGCCTGTTCTCTCAATGTGAATTGAGGGTTGAGTCCTGGCAACAACTGCCAAAACATGTTGTAAACAATGTTTTGTTTTTAACTTGATGTCACCTCTGAGCTTGTCTGATCTTTCTTCAGGCTCAGAGCAGACCCGCTTACTATGCACCCAATCAAATGACGCAGATGAGACCCAACCCACGCTGGCAGCAAGGAGGAAGACCTCAAGGTGAGCATGCTAGAGACAATGTTTTGGTCGTGTGACCCTTTTGGCTGTACCTTCCAACAAGAACAATGCATGCTTTCCTTTCCGTGCACAACCCCAACCTGCTTCCTGTAGCTGACTGTCCTGGCTTGCCAGTCAGTTCTGTTTTGAGGATTTCCCCTCATTTTTTCCATTAGGCTTCCAGGGAATGCCAAATGCCATGCGCCAGTCTGGACCACGGCCAGCACTGCGCCATCTGGCCCCTGCCGGCAATGCTCCGGCCTCTCGTGGCCTCCCTGCCGCTGCCCAGCGAGTTGGTAAGGTGTCTGCCTCCCAGGCTCTTCCCCTTGTCTGTGAAGGGAGGAGGATGCTGTTGAGACTTGACTTTGACTTCCAAAGTTGGTTGTCAGATACAGATAACCAAAGGCCACCTGGAGCAAGGGGCAGAGACAGCACCTGAACCTTTCCTATTCCTTGCTGTGCAGTGCAGGTCTGGGGACAGTTGGTGCTACAGCACAGCAGTGGAAATCCAGATATGGGTGGTTTTCCACTGGTTTGGAACCAATCTCTACACTTCTACAACATTTACCACTAAAAAAAAAAATAAAGGCTATGTAGGTTTTGGATATTGTTTTCAGAGTAGAGCATCCAAAATAATTGCATTCCGCTGAGCAGCTGTAAAATGCCTTAAATGTAAGATATGGAATCCATGGTTTAGTTTGAGGGAGAATAGCCCCTTCCTAAAGTAGCCAGTTCCATTTTGGAGGCCTGTTTCTAAAGTAGTATTACTGTGCAGAGCATAGTTTGAATTCAGCAGTTAATACTAGACATCCCAACTTGCTTGTGTGTTGCTACAGGTGTTTGTAATCCTGTTGTCCTCTTCTTTTACAGGCGTTGGCACTGCAGCACAGAATTTAGCTCCTCGTCCGCCTGTAGCTGCCCCTGCTCCCAGAGCGGTTCCTCCTTATAAATATGCCTCAAGTGTCCGCAGCCCGCACCCAGCTGTACAGCCTTTGCAGGTAACACGAGGGCCTGGGCCATGAAGACCCTGCAGTTACTGCAGTCCGACAGGTTTCACATGCAACTGAAGTGTTTTTACAGAATCTTCAAGCTACTTTTATAACCCAGATAGCATCATAATTTGGAATTTAAAAATTTGGCATTGTCCCTTTGCCAGGGACAGCTTAGCTGGTTTATCTGTCCTGTACTTGCAAGCCCTTTTTAACCCAGATTTGCTCTAAGGATATTTTTCTTGGTTCTTTGCTTTCCCATTTTTGCAACCATTCATTCTCTCCCCTCCTTGCCAAATCCTCACTAGGGTATCATTGAAAGCACAGTTTGCTTCTCCCACAAACTTCTGGGTTGTAATAAAAAAAAAAAAGCAGGCATGGATGTTACTCTTTCTCAATTATGGCTTTTGTCTTGCAATGTTTGATCCAGTTTTTGTAAGATATTTATGGTGCCTGTACGTGACATTATGGGCTTTTGAGTTCAGGACTTGGACGGAGCAAGTTTGTGAACGAAGGGTACCTTATCTGTCCTTTTCTGAAACTTGTCTGCTGTAGGCTTGAAAAAGATTGTGTTTTAGAGGGAGAGAATATCTTATTGTCTCTGAATATGAAGCAGTCAGCCTAGTATCTATTTCAAAACCCTCATGTCTGCCCTTCTATAGGCACCTCAGCCTGCAGTACACGTGCAGGGACAGGAGCCGCTAACGGCCTCCATGCTGGCTGCTGCCCCTCCCCAGGAGCAGAAACAGATGCTGGGTAAGCGAAACTTTAGTTCTTACAGATTGCATTTTAATTTGAAACCTGAGGGGATTTCCCGAGATGACTTTTTAATTGAAACTTGGCTGTCTGAACTTTTTTTGTTTGGTTTTTTGTTCCCCAGGAGAACGTTTGTTCCCTCTGATCCAAGCTATGCACCCCAGCCTTGCAGGGAAGATCACGGGGATGCTGCTAGAGATTGACAACTCGGAGCTGCTGCACATGTTAGAGTCTCCGGAGTCCCTCCGGTCAAAGGTAAACTGGCCTGTTCCTTCAGGTGGGGTGGACTGTGGGAGGCTTTGGTCAAGAGAGCAGGTCTCACTATCGGTAACTTGTCTCCCCGAGGTGGAGGAGGCTGTTGCAGTGTTGCAGGCTCACCAAGCCAAGAAAGAAGCTGCCCAGAAGGTGGGCGTGGTCACTGCTACCTCTTAAACCAGGAAGACTGGTGAGTGTCTTGGTCCTTAGCTTCGGTTAAAAGCTTCCAGAATCAGAGTAAATAAAGCATGAGTGTTAGCGAACAGCAGCTGGTCCGGAGGCCCACGTAGGTCCCTGTGCAGCACTTGTCTGATTTTAGTCCGCTCCTTAAAAAAAAAAAAAAAAACCCCACCCAAAAACCACACTAATGTAGTTTCTCCCAACAGAAAGAATCCTTACTGTTGAAACTTTAGAAATATTCTTCAGAATTCTTATTTTAATTAAGCATCGAAAAGATGTTGTGTAAATCCCTGAAGTGTTCCTAGCAGTTAACGTGTCAAGGAAGGAATAATGTATTGAGATGAGTCTTGTGAAACTGCTAATCTGGGAAATAGAATGAGACACACAGGATGTTCTAGTGACTTGGAGGCTAAATAGGCTGTTAATGCCCATTCCTTATCCTGACAACCATCTGCCTGCGGTGTATATTGAAGTGCTGGTGTCGGGAATGTCATTTCACTGCATAGGTCTGAGCGAATGCTGTCTCCTGTGTTTGGAGCTGGCTCTTCTGAGTAAGGCTTTTGATTCTTTGAATGCCTCTTCTCACTTTTGACAATCCATTTTTCTGTGGGTTGTCTGGAATTGATGTCTTCAGTACTTCTTGTGAAGCTGATGTGGTCAGATGTCACCGCTCGGAATGATGAGGGATCTTACATTTTCATCCATCTATTTCTTAGCAGCTCCAGTCACTGGCTTCTCTGCTAAAGAGTCAATTTCTTGACAGATCATCAGAAATGGGTATTATCCACAACCATTTACAGCTTCTCTGTGTCTTGCGAATTATATTTGGAGTCCTTATGGCTTGTCATGCTGGGAGGTTCAGTAGCCTGGAGTGAGGTGTGCTGTGTGTAGGTAACTGGTCTTCCTCTCCTTCCTCTAGGATGCAAAGAAGCCAAATAGCCCCTTCATAGACGTCAACTCAAGATGTTTGAAGATTCTTCACTGTCCTGCAGATCTCAATGCCGTGCAGCATATCATATAGTTATATTGCATTTTGTAAATTAATCTTTAAGATCTTATTTAAAAAGCCAACTTGGAAGCTCTAGATTTCAAAAATGAGAATTGGGCTTGCAAGCTTTTCCTTTGTGGTCAGAACAGAGCTACCCTTTGTGTCTTCTAAGGAGGACATTGAAGATTTTAGGTTGAAAGTATTTTGTGGTTTTGGTTTTAACTGAACAATCCAGTTTGGAAAGTCTGGAAAGCATTTATCAATAAAGAAATAAAGTTTCACTGTTTGTCCTCTCTTCTCTTGGTTTGGTACGTAAATGTGTTATGGCTTAGTAGAATTAAGCTGATGGGCAGTTGTCATGATTTGGTAAAATTGTGGTTTGAGTTATTACTTGTTAATTTGAGATAGTAACTGTTTTGAAGCAGCTGTTAGAACTGTTGCAGGCCGAGGTTGGGTTTGGTTAGTGTCTGAAGGGGTGAGGGCCAAGCGGTGATGTAGCAGAAGGGTCTGGGGGTGTTTTTTGAGTGAAGTGTCGGGGGGGGGGGGGGAGCTCGGCTGCCTTTGAATCGAGCAGCTTTGCTGTTCTTTGTGTGCATTTCTGTATTTCCAGCTGGATGTTTAAAGGTTCTGTTACCGAAATCTCAGAATGAAGAACTTGTCAACACCAATGTGATGCAGATAAGCAGACGCTGCTTTGTTGATGGCCGGGTGTGTGAGTGAGTCCTCTCACAATCAGCGCACACCAAGCTTCACAATCAGACACCTCATATAGAACTCATTCATGCATAAACATAGTATTTCCTGAAAATCATTAACATATTCTCGCTTCATATGTTAATTAGCTTATCAGTCCTTCGTGCTCGTGCAAATTCTTCCAAGAATTGTGGGCAGGGGTCTTTGGGAGGAAAGCCGAAGGTCTTCCTCATGGTGTACTTTTTACCTTTTGCCTGGTATGTGATGGTCTTGCAAGTTTGCAGTGTTCTTACTGGTCTGAGATAATTCATGTCCTTGTCGACCATCTGCTGCTTCTGCTTGTTTCTTTTAGTCGCTCCCTCTAGATAACTTATGAACAGGCCCCTTGTTAGCAAAAGTTAGAGAAACGGACTCCTCCTTTCATTAGTTATTTCATTATTTCTTTCAAACTATGGTTACATGACCTAATTACTATACCTACATTCTTTGAGTAAATATGTTTACACTTAACTTATTGTCCCTATTCCATACAATTTTTTTATATCAATTATTGAAGTTCATGAGTTCTTGGCAGGTAACTGTGAGTTGTTTCATTTGGTTGCTCTCAGTTCTTGGCCTTGGTACAGGGCTGTACAGAGGATTTCATAGCAGCCTTTGTTGTACAACTACTAGTTTCATTAAAATATATTTCCTATTCCTCTATATTTCTATTAAAATTATTTTATAAAATAAATGTTATTTAATTCTAACCATTAGCAAATCTGTAACAGTTCTGTTGCTATTTTATCCTCTAAAGGTGGCCGCCTTTTGGCGGTGGCGTTGATAAATGCGTTGGAAACTATTTTTTGGGATAAACGTGTTATTTGAGCACGGAGCAGGCGGTAATGCTGCGGGAGCGAGCGTCCCCCCCGGAGCGAGCGTCCCCGCCGGGGCGAGCATCCCCCCCGGAGCGAGCGTCCCCGCCGGGGCGAGCATCCCCCCCGGAGCGCCTGCCCGGGCGGAGCACACGCCTGCTCCGTGCAGCTGCCTGTTTATCGGGGGGTCCCGGCTCCAAATGCTCTTTGGTTTGGGTAAATCATGTAGAATTTCCGTTAAGCCGCAGCGCCCCCGGGCCGCCCCCCCCCGCGGAAGGGCGTGCGGCGGTTCCGGGACGCGCTGGGGCCAAGATGGCCGCCACCAAGCGGGTGCTGTACGTGGGTGAGTGGCGGGGCCGGGGGGGGCCGGCGGCGGGGCCGGGGGGGGCCGCTGACCGCTGGCCGCCCCGCAGGTGGGCTGGCGGAGGAGGTGGACGAGAAGGTGCTGCACGCCGCCTTCATCCCCTTCGGGGACATCACCGACATCCAGATCCCGCTGGACTACGAGACGGGTGAGTGGCGGGGGGGGGGGGCTGGGCCCGGACCCCCTGCCCAGCAGCTCGGGGGGGAGTCTCCGGGTCCCGTGGGACCGCGGTGCCTTTGCTGCCCGTGACCGCTCGCTTCTCCCCCCGCAGAGAAGCACCGGGGATTCGCCTTCATCGAGTTCGAGCTGGCGGAGGTGAGCGAGGGCCGAGCGGAGGCACCGGGCTGGCGCGGCGCTCGGTGGAGGCATCAGGAATAACTTCCCCAGCCTTGAATCACTCTCCAGCAGCGGGAGATGCTGCTCGGCTCTTCCCAGTTCCCGCTTTTCCCATTTTCTTTGGGCTAAAGCGTGTCCGCTGCCAGCCCGGCTGCTCCCTGCGGTCCCTGGACCTCAGCACCAGTGGCTGCATAGATCTGTCGCCTTATAGTTTGTCCTGGGCTTCATACGTAAGGTCTCTCCTCTCCCAGATGCCGGTATAAACAATAAAGCATCTTAAATAAGATGGATGTGCCGCCCTGGGTGCGGGGAGGTGAGCCCCGGATACTGGTATGGATGCGGCTCACGCAGGATCCATCCGTTCCTACAGCCCGGGGGGAGCTGAGGTTTAGGAAAACAGCCCTTTGGCCGTGGTTTTTATTTTTTGCCACAAAATGCTGCAGCACCTATTGGCTGAGCCTTGCTTTTAAAGCTATAGAGAGGAAAAATGAGGATAATGATTTTTTTTTTGCTTTTTTTTTTTTCCGGCAGGATGCGGCGGCGGCTATTGACAACATGGTATGGATGCTGCTCCCGCTCGCCCACGGAGCTGCGGGGCTCCACCGCCTTCCCCGTGGCACAGAGCGGAGCCCGGCATGGTGTGGGGCTGCACGGGGGAGGCTCTGTTTGACCTTGGGATGGGGGGTGGGGATGGGTGGGCTTGGGGGGCAGGGAGATTTTTTACCTGTTGGTGGGTTTTGTGCTTTTTGCCTCTGTAGAACGAGTCCGAGCTCTTTGGCAGGACAATCCGTGTGAACTTGGCCAAACCAATGCGAATTAAAGAAGGATCATCCAGGCCTGGTGAGTTGGTGCCTGGGCAGGGAGCACAGCCCCCGGAGAGCCTTTCTGCTTTCCAGACCCTGAAGCAGAGAGCTGTGCTCTGCCTCCTCTTTGGGGATCTTGTGGATCTGAGCAGCATCCTAATAACTAAATAATAACCTAATAACCCCAAATATTCCCAAATTCCTTGGGTGGAAACGCTCTTGGCTGCACTTCTGACTGCCTTCGTGCCCTTTGACAGAGGGCATGGCACGCACACACACATGGGCCTGGTAGAATTACCTGCACATCTGGCCACATCTGTAAAGGCAGATGGAGCCAGGGCCGGGCTGAGCAGTTGCCCTGCGTGGGGCTAGTTGCAGCCAACAGCCCGTGAGCCCCCAGCGACGTGTGGGAGGAAGAAGAGACGACTTTGTCTCTCATTTCCCCGCACGCCGTGTCTTGTGGGGTAGGCGGCTGCCAGCTGGGTGCACCCCTGTGCCGGGTGCGATCCTGCTGCCAGCGCCGTGCTGAGCGCTGAGCCGTGCAGCTGTGTGCGCGCTCACGTGCGGCTCTTCGGTTCGGTTCCTGTGCTCTGACCCTTCCTTTTGCTGGTGCAGTCTGGTCGGACGACGACTGGCTGAAGAAGTTTTCGGGAAAGACTTTGGAGGAGAACACGGAGGAGGGAGGAGCAGAGGCCCCCAAAACAGAGGTGCAGGAGGTAGGAAAACCAACCGGAGCTGTCTGTATCCCCGCTGTCCCCACGGCTGAGAGCATGAGGCCAGCCATCTCTGGAGGCAGAGCAGAGGAACGTCATCTCAATTTGCTTTTTTTTTTACTCCTGCCCAGGGCGAGCCTCCTGCCAAGAAATCCCGGGTCAACCCTCAGGTTTACATGGACATCAAGATCGGAAACAAACCTGTGGGGCGGCTGCAGATCCTCCTGCGCTCTGATGTGGTGCCCATGACCGTAGGTGAGCAGAGGATCAGCCTCCCCGGCAGGGTGGCTTCGAGCTGCGCCGCAGCGCTCACCCCTCTCCCCCTTGCCCCCCTACAGAGAATTTCCGCTGCCTCTGCACCCACGAGAAGGGCTTTGGCTTCAAAGGGAGCAGCTTCCACCGCATCATCCCCCAGTTCATGTGCCAGGCCGGTGACTTCACCAACCACAACGGCACTGGAGGCAAATCCATCTATGGGAAGAAGTTTGATGATGAGAACTTCATTCTCAAACACACGGGGCCAGGTAGAGCCGACTCCTCGGGCAGGGGCTGGAGAGCAGAATGGCTCAGTGTCCTCCAGGGGCCACGCTTGGGCTGTTTTCACCTAGACTGTGTTGATAGTAGCAACCCTGAATTATAATCTACGTTGGCCACACGCTTCTGCTGTGGTGTGATCTGCTGTGGTCAGATCATCGTGTGCTGCCAGCATTCAGCAAGCAGAAATGCGTCGTGCACTCTCCATCCATGCACCGTTAATTTCTGCTATTGCATGATGGAGAAGGTGTTTTGGAGCTGCTCTCCTGTTTGCTTTTAGAGGAGGAAAGCAAAAAAGCAAGCAGGTTTATCTCCAAACAGGTTTTCTATTACTGCAGCTGAAAATAGATGAGCAATCTCTACCCCTTCCCCCCTTTCATGCTTGCAAGTGTTTTGACATTTTTGGTTTCCGAGAGTTTCTGTAGAGCTGAACATTCAGAGGCTCTCCTAAAACCAGGAGCGTTTTGCAGGATATGGGAATGGGTTTGGGTCAAAGCTGAAGCTCCGCGCTCCCTCCCCAGCCGTAACACGGCATTTTTTGGTCACAGGGCTCTTATCGATGGCAAACTCTGGCCCAAACACCAACGGGTCCCAGTTCTTCATCACTTGCGATAAAACAGACTGGCTGGACGGGAAGCACGTGGTGTTTGGGGAGGTGACGGAGGGCATGGACGTGGTGCGGGAGATCGAGGTAGGTGCCGGCAGCAGGGGGGTCGTGGCAGAGCCGACCTCCTTCCTGCCCTTGGACTTCGTGCCTTTAATTCCTGCTGCTCTTTTCCCAAAGGCTCAGGGCACCAAAGATGGGAAACCGAAGCAGAAGGTGATTATCTCGGACTGCGGGGAGTGCCCGTGAGCTCGGCTCTGGGAAGGGGGCTGGATGGGGTGAGCCTGGCGTGGAGGGGCTGGGGTGGGGGCAGCCCCACGACCCCCCAGCAGTGCCCCGCTCCCACGGCTTCTGTCGGAATTCCCCTGCCAAGTGTGGTGCGAAGGTGCCTGCGGACAGTGCTGGGGGGGTCCGACCCCCGCGAGGATAAATTGCTTCTCAGCCTGCGCCCCCCGAGCGGGGCAGGGCTGGCTCTGCTGCTGTGTGCTGGAAAGACTTGACGTTTGGTAAAAATAAAACCTCGTTTTAAAAATATTGAGGACCTTCCCCTGGCTGTTGAATGCTCACCGTCGGAGGATGGGCTTTGCTTTTAAGCAGAGATGCTTTTTTGGGTTCTTGTTTGTTTGGGTTTTTTTTTGCATTTGCCTTCATCTTCTCAAATCCAGTGCCTAAATCCTGGCTCCAGGGAAAGCTGCCCGTGGAAGGGCAAGAAGAGCAGAGTGGAGTCAATCGTGATTTTTCTGTAGCAGGCTTTCCTGAAGGCTTTTTTGGCGTGTCCCTGGCTTCGTAGTGTTCGTTCCCATCAGCAGAGGGAGGCATGTCCCTGGCTGGCAGCTGTCCTGCTGGGAAACCAGCCTGGTCCAACTCCCTCTCCATCTGAGAGGAAGGACATTTACTGGGATGTGCAGGTGGGAGAATAAGATTGGAACCAGAAGTCCCAGGAAATGAAGAAGCCCTTTCTTTGGGTGATAGAAGAAGAAGGGGAAAAAAAAAAAAAAAAAAAAAAAAAAAAGTGATGTGGCTGTAGGAAGGAGTTTAGTTTCCAAACTGGTTTGCGGAGCGGGATGGCCACATCCATTTAGAGTTCCCAGCAGTGGGTAGCTCTGGCTGTGCACCGTGAAGGTAACGGCGTGGGTGGAAGGTGATGGATTTGGGATTTCCTAGGAAATGATGGCACTGGGTACTTCTGGGAATGTGTGTCCGTGGGGAGGAAGGGTTGTGCTTGTGTAACTGGGGATTTGGGGTTTTGTCACACAGACCAGGGGTGGTGCTTTTCCGGAGTGGACATGGGGATGCTTTTATTCACTTGCTTGTTTCCCACACTGGGGGTCGTGCATTGCCCTATTGCTGGGACAAGGTGAGGGGGGAGCACTCAGATGTGGTACCTGAAAAAAAACAGCCCAGCATTCCCCTTCCTTTTGTCCTTTAAATCTCGAAGTTTTGACGATAGTCCTTGCAGACACCTCCAGCAACACCTGAACCTCGGTGGCGAAGCTGAGGGAAGCCCTGGGCTTTCTCTGCAGAGGGACCGTGTCACACGGAGCCACAATTCCATCCTGAGCTGGATTTCATCGGGAATTAGCAGATAAAATCCTTCCAAAGAAGTGAGACTTTTTCTCGGGAAGCCAGGCATCTGCAGGGAGCAGCTCTTTCTTACTTTGGTGCGTTGATTGGGATTTTTTTTTCCTTTGCATTCAGCTAAGCCAGGTTTGTTACTTGTCTAGTGATGCAAGGTTCCGCGGGTACCCGAGCTGAGAAACAGGGCAAGGCTTTTTCTTTTAAAATCCAAGCAAATAAGTAATTTAATTGTGCAAATAGCACAGGGAAGCTGCCCGGGGCCGGTGTGGTCACAGCCCTGTTGGGATGCATCCACCGGTGAGCGCAGCCACTGTCCCAGCCAGGGGGACACAGCCTGACCTAAAACTCACATCACCACAATTTGGCAGAGCTAGTTTTCAAGCAAATAGGTGCAATTTTAGCCGATCCCGAATATTTATTCGTTGCGAAATCCCATCCGCCGAACAGAGTGCTGCTGTGCTGTGACATTTATTAAAAAACAAAGAGCAAGAGAAACTAGGTGTTTACTTTCTGAACTAGGTGTTTATTTTATAACAGTGTCATAGCTCAATATGGATTTTTTTTAACATTTTTTTTTCCCAACTGGCTGAGTTTTGTGAACTTTAAGTAAACAGGAGCGGGTTAGTCAGCCAGCTGCTTAACTGGCTGAGGGTGTTTTCATGAAGGGAATTAAAAGCGCTGGGTAGAGGTGGGTTAGTTAGCTGGAGATGGTTAGAAACAGCTCAATCCCAGAGCAACCTGGATGTTGCTTCCCTCGTCCTAGTTACCCTTCAGCCCAAACTGCCTCCACCAGCGACTGCAGCAGCCTGGGAACCAGCAGCACGAGGGGAAAAAACATCAGCCACGAGGAAAACATGTAACCAGCCACAAATCCTCTTTCCTATGTATATATATATATGTATGTGTCTCATTAAGTGCGGTAAGAGAATAAAAGTTTTATATTATTTACATCCACTTCTAGGAAGGGGTGGGAGGGATTTCTTTTTATTACTTATTATTATTAATGGACTTTGCTCTGATGCAGCCTGTAAAAGCTCCTCTTCCTTGCACGCAGCAGCATCCCATCGCTCCGGTGGGATCGGGCTGGGACCTGGCCGTCAGTGGCAGCCGCAGGATTTCACCACCATGTTGCGGTGCTTCTTGAGGATGACGTTGTTGTTGCTGTCGTAGTAGAGGACGGAGGTGGCACTGAGCTTCGTGGGGGCACAGCACGCTTTGGGCACAGCCTCGGGCTTCATCAGGTGGACCTGGGGGAAGGATGGAACCTGTGAGTGCTGGCCAATGCAGAAAAAAAAAAAAAAGGAGCAGCAAACCAGCTCATAGCTGCAAAAAACCTGGGTGAATGGGGAGATTATTTCCAGCTTTTTTTGCAAAAATATTTATTCTAAGTGCTGGGCAGGCTTTGCTGCAGTTTATATTGGATTGGGCACCGTGGCACTGTGTGGGCCAGGCAGCCCCTTCATTTATTTGGGACTTCTGGGCCCTTTTCTCACTGTAAATAGGAAAATGGCTACAAAAATAAATCATGGGTCTCACTCCTGTGCGGGTGGGGGAGCTGGATGCTGTTTGAATAGCGATACTGCAGGGCTCAGCACCACCCCACATTTAACACAGCGCACGAAAATCTTCAGTGCACAACACCTCCCTGAACACTGCTCTCCTTCGGCTCGTTCATTCCCTGCTTGGGACACAGGTTATCCTGGTATTTTGCCGTACAGCATCAGCGGGGAGGCTCACAGGCTGCTCAGCGCACGCAGCCCTTGCTGCCCTTACCCGACATGTGCGGTTAATTTATTGCAGGGGCAGCCGAGCTCTCCCAGTTCGGAAGTCCGGTGTTTTTGCTCTCAAACCCTGCTATTTGCAGCGCAGGCTGGGGCTGGCACGGATCCCCAGCCGCCTTTGCCCCGGCGCTTCCCAGAAGGGCCAGATCCGGCTGCCAGGTGATTCACGTCCTGCCCAAACGGCTCCATTTCGGGAAGAGCGTTGGGTTTAGGGGTGATGGGTGGGTGGCGGGGGTAAGGGCACCCCTCCCTGCCGCTGCCAGGATCGTGCCCAGCCCTGGATGGGGCCTCTGGCAGCTTAGTTAATGCAAAAATTAAACCCCGCCAGGCGATGCCTTCAAAGGCTGGGCTGAGGACTCGGCGCTCCCTGTAATTAACCGCGAACACCGGAGCCGGTGTGACTCCGCCATTGGGAAATCAAACACTTACAGGGCAGGAAATTCCAGAAATTAAAGCACCGGGTGGGTTTGGGAAAAAAGGGGCATTAAAGCCTTCCTGCTTGGAATATGCTGAGCCCAACGTTTGGGCGCTGAGCTGCAGCGGCGCTATCTGGAGCCTTGGATGAAACCCGCGCACGTGGCCGGGGAGAAGATGCACGGGCCACACACTGCCCTTGCCCACCAGCTGGGGGGGAGCAGTGGGGGGCTCCTGCGAGCCCCGGGCTTGCTCCTGCACCCCAGCCTGCTGCAAGGGGAGGGTGCCACTAACCTGGAAAAAACCTGCCCATTTTGCCCCTCTCCCGCTGCTGTTAACCTTGAGCAGGATCGCGTCAGCAAATCAAGAGGTGGAGGAGCTCCAGAATTACAAATCCTCCACCGTTACACCCTTTTGGCTCAGGTTGATGGCAGAGCCAGTGTGCCCTCATGCTCGTCCCTCCATCCATGTCCTGAACTGCTGTTTCGGCACCTCCCGGTGAGCCCAGATGTGTGTGAGCCCACTGATGCTTTATCGGGAGCCGGAGCTGAGCTGCACCCTCCGACCAAAACGCTCTCAAAGCCAGGCGCACCCAGCCCCAAATCCAGCTCTCCAGCGGGACCCGCTGGGCTCTGACCGGCCCCCAAAGCCCCCAGCACCCCCATGGGATGCCACTGCGGGATGCACTGACCAAGGACTGCAGGATGGCGTGGTTGGTGGCGTTCATGCAGGAGTCCAGGGGGAAGGCGCACTCCCCCTCGCAGTAGTAGGCTGAGTACCCCTGCGGGGCGATCACCCAGTCCTGCAAAAAAGGGTTTACACCAGTTACACCACGGGTTTCACGCTTTCAGTGCCCCTTCATCTATTCCCCACCTGCAAAAACAACCCAACCGGCTCCTCCCTGGGTGGCCATGCCAGCAGCAAGGGCTTTTCCAGCCTGAGCCACGAGCTGTTTGGGGTCACCGGTGGGATTTGGGGTTGTGGCAGTTCACGTTTGCCTTCCCAGCTCCCGGGATGGGGCTGCGGGACCCCCCCGGCTGCCCCGCGCTGCTCACACCACTGCAGGTCACCATGGCAGGAGAAGCTGGGCTGGGAGGGAGCCCAGGAGTGGGGACAGCGATGGTGGTTTTATTTTTTTACATTTACTTCTCCCGGTAGACAAGTACCAGCCAGCCAAGGTCCTGAAAGCTGACGTAGAGCTCGTGGCGCCGGCAGACCTGCCGCCCATCCGTGGCGTGGACATCGTCTGTGGGAGAAGGAGACAGGCAGCATCAGCCCTGTGGTGCCAGCACCCCACATCCCACCCCCGCGCTGCAGCCACCCCCACTCCAGGGTGGGATGAGCAGCCTGTATTGTCGGGGTTAGGCCAGAAGAGCCAAAGAAGTGGAACCTCCGTTGTTGCATGAAAGGAAAAGAAGATTCAGCCTGGCCTGAAATTTCACGCTCCCACATTGGGATTGATTCATGGAATGGTTTAGGTTGGAAAAGACCTTTAAGATCAAGTCCAATCGTTAACCCAGGACTGCCAAATCCATCACTAAGCCATGGCCCTAAGCACTGCATCCATTCGTTTGGGGGATTCATCCTGGGAAGGGCTAAATCCCAGCTCTGTCACAGAGGAATTGCCATCGAGGGTGTTCCAAGATAAATGGGTTTGGGAGAGCTGGGGCTTCCTGCATCCCTCCTGCCTGAGTGGCTTCCTGGGGCTGTGACACCCTCCTGGGGTGATGCTCTCCAAGGGTGGCTTCAATGCCAAGGGCAATGATGCAAAAAGTCCAAGACTCAGGTATCCCAAATACCCCACAAGACACCATCGCCCCAGACCCACTGTACCTCCTGAACCACAAACCACCTCAGTCTTCCCCAAAAACACCCACAGCTCTTTACTCCGCTTTGCACGGGACCAAACCCGGGATTTCTGCCCTACTAACAGCAGGTGCCTCGATCACGGCAGCACCAGAGCCCGGCGCTTTCCATAGGGACCACTTCTCACCCTGCAAAGCTCTTACCAAAAATGCCTGGCAGCTTGTTGGGATGTGGGAGGTCGTTGGCCTTCTTGGGCTGCCGCCTCCTGGGGGGCTTGGCCGCCCGTGCCACACGTGGGGGGCTGGGGCTCGCTCGGAAAAATGTCACCATGAAGGGCTGCTTGGAGCGGGGCCCCCGGCGCCCCAGCAGCCCCGCCGAGCCCGGGTCGACGCTGTGCCCTGCAAGGATGGGAGCACGCACGGGTTTGCTCTCAGAATGAACTCATTTGCTTAAAGCAAGGGGATTTTTTTTTTTTTCTCCTTGGAAATTTGCAGAGGGTAGCTGCGGTTTCGGCATCCCAAGAGGCTGGATATCCCCCCCCCGTGGCGCTCCCGCTCGGCTGTTGCTGTGCAGTGGGCAGCTCACAGAGGCGGGGTGGCCTCATCCTGCACGTTGCCACCACGTGATGGTCACGAAGAGCAATTCAAGGATCAACCCAATGACTGATCTTCCCTTTCACCACCGGGGAGGAAACCTCGGGCGCTGGGAGGGAAGGGGATGGATGGGGCATTCACCTCCCCCATGGGAGTGGAGATGCTCTTTGTGTGCCCGAGCACCTGCAAAAGGCACTTTTGGAGCAGATTTGATCCCATGGTGAGAAGAGGGTTAATCCTCCGGCACAGAGATGAGGATCCCTCCAGGTAGGGAGTTCATTAAGTGTTAATGGGGTTATTACAGTCCTCACCAGGAACCCCATTAACATGAAGGAGGCCTCCCCATCATCAGGGCTTGCCTGCAAACCCAGCTGACTGAGGCTGTGAGCTGTCCCTCCCAGCTGGAAATTTAAAATTGCAGTGAGAGGAACCCCCCCACCGCCTGCTGTGGCACTAAGGGGGGGGATGAGAGGACTTTGGATCCTGGAGATTTGGTCCCAAATGCACGGGGAGGTGAGGCAAGCTTACCATCATCCGTCTCTACGTAGAGCCGCAGCCCCAGGTTGTATTTCTGATCCACTAACCAGTGGTTGCTGGCGGCTGTGACGTCAAACACCAGCCAGCCCTCGGTCCCAGCACGCAGGTCCTGGACATCCAGCAGGAACAGGTCAGACTCCCTGCAGAAATGGGGGGAAGGGGGGAGGCAGGTGAGTAACAGCACCCAAGGGGCATCGGCACCAGGGATAATTCATGGAAATGACTCCTCGGTGCCTGTGTCTGTACAGGTCCCAGCACAGCAGGGACAGGACGGCGGCTCCTGGTGCCTCTGGCTGTGCTGGACATGATGGTGGCACCCTGGCAGCTGCCCTGGGAAAAGCTGGGGTGTGGCATTGCCTGGTGGGAACGTGTGGGAACAGCCGGCTGCAGTGGTGCTGCTTCCCTCAGCACTTGTATGGTGGTGGGAAGGGCAAGTGCTGGGGCTGGTGCTTGTGGGAGGGCCCCATCCCCTTCCCGTCCCCATCTCCATCTTTGTTTCCATCCTCATCCCCATCCTTGTCCCCATCCTTGTTTCCATCCTCATCCCTATCCATGTCCCCATCCCCATCCTTGTCCCCCTCCCTGTTTCCATCCCCTTCCCATCCTTGTTTCCATCCTCATCCCTATCCATGTCCCCGTCCCCATCCTCGTCCCCCTCCCTGTTTCCATCCCCATCCCCTTCCCATCCTTGTTTCCATCCTCATCCCCATCCCTGTCCCTGTCCCCACCCCCATCCTCATCGCCATCCCCATCCTTGTTTCCATCCCCATCCCTATCCCTGTCCCCATCCCCATCCTGGTTTCCATCTTTGTCCCTGTCCCCATCCTGGTTTCCATCTTTGTCCCCGTCCCTGTCCCTGTCCCCATCCCCTTCTCACCCTTGTTTCCATCCTCATCCCTGTCCCCGTCCCCATCCCTGTTTCCATCCTCATCCCCGTCCCCTTCCCATCCCCGTTTCCATCCTCATCCCTGTCCCCATCCCCATCCCTGTTTCCATCCTCATCCCTATCCCTGTCCCCGTCCCCATCCCCTTCCCAGCCTTATCCCTATCCCTGTCCCCGTCCCCATCCCTGTTTCCATCCTCATCCCCATCCCTCTCCCCATCCCCATCCCTATCCCTGTCCCCATCCCCATCCCCTTCCCACCCTTGTTTCCATCCTCATCCCTGTCCCCATCCCCATCCTTGTTTCCATCCCCATCCCCCCACCTGTTGGAGTGCTCGGCGGCGATCTCATAGATGCTGACATGGAGGGTGTTGTTGGCATGGCGGGCGGCACTCCGTGCCTTGTAGATGCGAAACTCAGCGGCTGTCACCGACTCGCCCGTGGGCACCTGTGTCAGGTCGAATCTGAACTCCTTCCAGTAGGGCTTTGGTGAGAAGATATCCCGGTCCTGCTCGACTGCGGAGCAAAGGGGTCAGGGAGGGCTGGGCCAGACCCTCTCCATGCCACCAGCCACCCCGACGGGCTGCTCTGAGCCTGCAGCCCCTCCCTGACCTGATGTGGGGACAAATCCTGCTGGGTCCGGGCTCCTCACCCCACCGAGCTCTTGGCTGCTGCTGCAAATTCCCATCTCTCCTCTCCCACGAGTTTTAACTTTGATGTACCACCCCTCTGTTTTGGCACACACCCACCCTGACTTTATTTTGCTGTAAATCCCCCAGCCTCCCATCCTAAATAATAATTAAATTATTAAAATGTTTAAATTAATAATTAATCTATTAATTAAAATAAATATATATTAAAAAGCATCAGCGCTTGGCTACGGCTGGGGCACGGAGAAGCTGCCCCTGGTGCTGTGCTTTAGGGGCTACAGCCCTTTGCGCTTCTCCAAAGGGTGAAAAACCCACCCAAACCCCCAAATTTTGGGGATCGGTGGGATCATCTGGAGCAGAATTGGGGGTTTTCTTGCAGCAGGTGCTGGAAGGACAAAAATCGAGGACAACCCGGGGCTGCTGCCGGCTGCCACAGGTCCCTGTCACCTGCAAATGTCAAGAACTCCAGCCTAACCCTTTAGGGGGGGGACTGTCAGGTCACCGCTCCGTAAAAATAAACCCTTCTTTTTCTCTGGAAATACCTACTTTCCACAGAAATATAGTGCACGTTGGGAAAGGAAAAACCTTTTTTTTAAAATCTGTAAAGAAAAAAAACCTGCCACCGTCTTTCTTTATGCAGCCCCACACAGTTTCTTTAATATGTAATTATTTTCTTCAAATTGTTCTTTAAAAATATTCCAAGCCGCCATGAGTGAATATAATTAAAGTGATTAAAGCTCCTCCTGCTTCAGGCACACAAGCAACATAAAAAAAATTCTGACCTGGTGCTTAGTTTTAAAAAGAAAACAAACAAATCATTAAATAAATAAAACCGCGTGTTTTCCAATGCAACTTTTAACTGATTCTTGGAGGAAAAATATTCCAAATTTAAAGCACCATAAAGCTGCCATCACTGTTGATATGGGGGGAGCAGTGTGGCGCATCCCTCCAAACTGAACACTGAGATTTTAATTATGCATCCACGTTTTGGTTTGGGTTTTTTTTTTTTTCCCTCCCTCCTCTTCTTTTTTTTTCCCTTTTTCTTTTTTAAAACCCCACATTCCCTCCAGCTACTGGGCTCACCACAAGCCATGTTATAAAAAAAGCCCGGGGCCAGGCGGGCAGGGGCGGATGCAGAGAGGCTTCCTGCTGCGGCCAGGAGGATGCTGTGGGGAGCCGGATCCGGCCCCTGCACCCCCTCGGGGGGACACCACCGGTCCCCCCCCCCCGCTGCAGCCCCTCGGGCTCTTTTCTGCTTTTCCTGTCTCCCCCCAGCCCATCGCTGATGGTTTAACACTCCTGGACCATTAAAGATGCTGCCGAAGCCACCAACACCTCGTAGCTCTTGCAAAACCCTTAACCCCCCCAAAACACAACCATGGAGGTTAAGAATCATCTCCCCTTTTTCTTCTTTTTTTTTTTCCTCTGACAACCCCCCCAGCAGGACATCCCATGGTCGGTCCAGGGGACACCCAGGTACAGCATGGTGTCCCCTTGGGTATTTTCAGTCACCTGGGTATCTCATGGGTCCCCCCTTGGCTCCCTGCCATCAGGTGAGCCCCAACACCAGCTCAGAATCACCGTGACCTTCACCGAGCGTTTTCAGCAAAGTGATGCTGTGGGTGGGCTGGCACCCAGGGAAGGGCGGGAGGGGTCTGTGGCCCAGCCAAGGTGGTCACAAGGACCCAACAACACAGAAAAAGACCCCAGGGTGATTTTTAGCCCCGGAGAAGGGTGAAAACCTTTGCTAAAGCAGCACTTTGTTATGAAACGTTCCCATCTGTGTGCTGCGGAGGTGATGGAGTAGTCTGAAGGCCATTAGCTGTGCGCCTTGAACCAAGTGAGTTGGACTTAACAGCAAGGTGCTTGGTACTTGGGATGAGAGACTGGGAGGAATCCCCGCTTCCTCTGCCCCGTCAGAGCAGAAAAGGGGATTCTGCCCTTGGAAGGGCAGGACCAAGGGTGAAGCATCCTCTCCCGTGCCGACACCGGGGTCGTGCGCAGAGGGGGGTGATGGGGACGGGGCTGGTGACCAGCAGGTTGGATACGGTTCAATATCACCCTGTTTGCTGGCAAAATGATAAACGGCTTCAAAAATTACAACCCTGCGGCGCATCCCAAAAGCACCCAGCACCTTTCGCCCAGGTGGAAAAGTGGGTGCTAAAGTACTGCTGGGGGGTGCGCAGGGCCCCCCCCCCCCCCCCGCCCCAATCCGGCCAGGAGCCTGGCGTGCCTGGGAACCTGCTATTGATTTGAGGCGGGTTGACTCAGCCACACCGCCAACCCTCAATTATCTGTGGGCGGATTATCCGGATTGCGGATGAGACACACTAAAAAAACCCAACCCAAGCTCTTCGCTCTCCTTGCCCCCTCCTTTGGCATTTACCCGCTCGCCCCTAAGAGCTGCTGCATCTTTCCCCAAAGCTGAACGCCACAACTAAGCTGTGCATTCTCACCCATCCGAAAAAAAAATATTAAAAAAAAATTATATGATGTATAAATATATATAAATGGCCGTGGGGCCATGCAACCCCTGTCAGGGGATGCCCAGGTCTGACTGGGCTGAGCCTTGCTGTGTCTCCCAGCCCCAGTGCGCTCCCCATCTCTTCCCAGAGATGGGGTGACGGGGCCGCCTGCCCTTCGTCCTGCTCCCCAGGTTATTTTTAGCTGCACTTTTTCATTGTAAACTTTCTCTGTTTCTATAAACTGTGCATCAGTCATAATTACTGGTCCTGGGCTGCTCGCAATGGTCCCCATGATCATTTCAGACACTAAATTAAAAGGAAATGCCAGGATATTCAACCACATGAAGTGCTCTCAATCCTAAAATAGGTTTAAAGGAGATGCAAGGAAGATGCTATCCTTCGCTTGCAAGCAGGAAAAAATAAGCTCCGGAGGCTTTTTGAAGCAGGGAGAGGAGTTATCCCAAATGCTGCGAAACACAGCCGAGCCTCTGCCAGGCTCCTACGTTGCTTCTCCCATTCTCCCAGGATGAACAGCAGGAGCTGTAGGACACGGGACTGAGCACCCCCTGCTTGCACCCCCCCCTGCACCCCCGCCCTACAAGCAGCCAGATGGGATTTTTTATCTGCAAAGTTTTTCCCGTTTCCGACACGCACGGGGATTGCGGATAAAGCACCGACACCTCAGCCTGGCTCATTCCGCGCTGCTGGAAAATGCTGCCATGTGTCCCTCAGCCGTGCTGGGCTTCCTGGCGGAGCCGCTGTGGATGCCCAGAGGAAGAGGAGGTGCAAACGGCTGCAAAATGATGTCAGGAGTGGGGAAATCCTGACCCTGCTGCTGACAGCAGCTGGATTTCAGTGGTAATTGTGTGGGGGCAAAGGCGGGTGCCCGCATGAGTGCCAAGGCCGGCAGTGGGTGATGCTCTGCCAAGTGTGGGGAGCAGAGCAGCACACCCCAACTCCCTGGATAAATTAAAGAGGTTGCCGTGATCTCTCACCCCACACTAATGGCTCCTGGCAGCACCCGGGGCACTGCAGCTATTTTTGCACAGGTGCCCTGTCTTCCTCCCCCGGTGCTCCCTGGCACCCCCCCCTGAAGCCAAGGTTTGCCAGAAAGATGTCCGGCCAGGGGCAGAGCTTCATCCAAAGCAGTCATGGGGGGTGTCTGGCCACATCCCAGGCAGTGGTGGGCACCGGGGAGGGGTAGGGAGGACACGTGTGGGGCTGAGGGGCGGTCACAGGGGGCTTGGGCACGCTGCGGCACTGCCAGCCTCCTCCTCCTCACCTTCCCGTTACAAACCTCTCTGCTCCGTGATTATACCCTGCACGGCCCCGTGACTCACGGCTGGTGGCTCAGCCCTGGCCGAGAAGAAACCTCCAAGCCCATCCTTACCTCAGGCTTAAAAATACATCCCACCTGACTCCAGTTAGCACACAGAAATAGCACGGGGCAGCTCAGACAGGGGTTTATCTTCAGCAGGATGCAACGGGTGGATCCACCAGCACCAACCCCAACCGCAGGTGCCCATCGCCCGGTGCCCCTTGCTGTCCCCAGCCCCACCACCCATCCTGGCCAGCAGGCAGGGCTCCCTGCTCGCCCAAACCAGGACGTGTTTGTGCGCTGGGGAGGTTTGCCGTTCCCCCTTCCCAGGAAAAAGGTGTGCCGTTGGGAGCCGCGCTCCGGCCTGGCTCACACAGGGCTACGCAGGGTGGCTGCGAGCAAAGAGGTCCAAGTGCCCAATGGAGCACTGACTTCGCCCATTTGCATGCCCCATCAGGGTAATTGTGCAGCAAATTATGCATGCAAATGAAGGCTAGCCTTCTCCCACAAAAATTTTTTTCATTAACATGAAGGGCCTGATAAAGCCGCAGAAATCAAAGCCATTCAAATTGAAGGCTGGAGCTGTGCTCCCCAACTCTCCTGGCTGCTCTAGGAGCACTGGGAAGGGGAACGGTGCCAGCACCGCCACACCAGCACCCCTGTGCCGACACCCCTGCACCAACAGCCTGTGCCAGCATCCCTGCATCAGAACCCCTTGCACCAGCACCCCTCACTGATGTGTCCCAGGCGGCTCCCCAGCCTCCCCCAACGTCCCACCCTGGCTGCCATCTAACCTGGCCATTTTAAAGCACATTTTGGTGCTTTTGGGTTGTTTTAAGGGCTCAGGGAAGCTGGGACTTGATGCCCCAGTATCTGCCTGTCCAGGCTCAGCTAACTGGGACACTGAGGCCCGCCCACTCCCAAGGGCTCTAGACAGGAGGTGGGTGCCCAAGCCCATGGGCACCCTGACCACTGCCCAGAGCAGCAGGGTCAGTCCCAGGGAGCTCCCTGGCCTCTTTACGTCCACACACAGTACAGAGGATGTAAGAACAGGTGGAGATGCCTCAGGAGATGCCTCCAGAGTCCTCCCTCACCCACACCTCCTCCCGAGGGCGCAGGTCCCCACCCTGCCTGGTCTCTCCAGTGATGGTTTCTCCCCATGCTCAGAGCACTGGGGGGCTTGGAGGGGTGCAGAGGGGAAAGGACCCTGCCTGCCTGGTCCTCAGCAGTGCCATGGTGAGGCACCTTCCCTTTGGCACACCATGGTGCAGCAGCCAAATCCAGTTTTGCCCTGGGGACATGTCCCCAAGCCCAGGACACCAGCCACATCTGCAGCTCATGGGCCAGTGTTGCAATTTGAGTCCCAATCAGTTCCAGCATCACACAGGGCACCAATTGTCGCAGCACAAGCAAAGCTAGCAAGCTGCAGCAAGGCTTTACCGTGGGTCAGATTCCACTGTCCACGCTGTTTCTCCATCCTCCAGAGGCCAGACCACACACCTCCTTCTCCCTGCTTCATCCAGCCTCCTCTCCCACACTCCTCAGGGCTATGTAACCCCTTTGCAGGGACGAGCTAGAGCTGCACATCGTCCACGTCAATCAACCCACTGCCTCTGAAGCAAGGCCACAGCTGCATATTATCAATGTCAATCAATCCACTGCCTTCATTCCCCTGCTCTGTGCCTCCTGACACCCCCTGTCCTGCACCTCATCCCCCAGCCTTTGCCCAGATGCTCCCCAAAAGCCTCATGCCTGGACACGGACCCCCAAACACCCCTTAAAGCAATGAGCAGAGGAACAGTCCGTATCCCAGTGCCTGGCCTGCTCATCCTGCTAGGTTCAGGGCACCCCGGTGCCTGCCCTCGTGCGGGGACCTCTCACAGCCCGAGTGCTCGTGGTCCCGTGGATGCTGGCTGGAAATAGCTCTGCTTGCATTGCCACTCATGCAACTGCCTGGAAATTGGACGGTGGCTGGAGCCCGGCATTGCTCAGTAACCAGCTGGACGGGATTCCAGCAATAATTAGCAACCTTGAGGATTTTATTTTGAACTGTGATTCAGTGTCCCACCACCGCGGGTAATTCGGTCCACCCTGCTGCTGGCACGAGAGAGCTGCTGGCCTGCCTGCACATCCTGCTCACCCCACAACCAGCTCATGGGCGCCCACCGAAATGGGGAGTGCAGGGTGGGCGACACGGGTGCCTCATCCCATGGTGCTTTCCAGCCTCCCTCCGCTGCGATATGATGGAGATAGGGTTTGGGGGGAGCAATCCGGTTGATTGGGACAAGCTCACCAAGTTGACTCAGCTTGGTCCCAGCCCGATGGCCCTCAGCCCACCCTGCTGCATGGCTTTCCCCTTCCCCAGCTCCCTTTTTTGAAGCGGAGCCGGGTTTCATACCACCGGGTCCCTCGCAGCCCCTCACCCGTGGTTATTAAGCTCAGCTCTGTGCCCAAGGGGCTCTTCTGGGCAGGGATGCGCTGAGGAAGCAGCCCAGGATGGCGGGATGCTCGGAGCCGTCGGTACACGGCCACGGTGCCCTGCCCGCAGCCAGGGCCGGCCCAGGGACCAGCTTTGCTCAGTGGGGTGTGGGTCGGGGTCGGGCTGGGCTGGCAGGGGGGCTCCGGGTTGTGCCCAGCCCTGGCAGCGTGGCCGCCCGCAGCCCCGTGCGCCCTGTCCCGCCGTGTGCTGCTCCCCGGTGCCTCCCCGGTGTCCCCACGGTGACTCCCCGGGGCCTTGCCGGTGCCCCCCGTGCCCCCCCGGCGCTGCGGACGAGGACCCCGAGCCCCCGGGGCTCTGCGCTGTGCGAGGCTCGGCAGCCGCCCCCGTGCCCGGTCCTACCCTTGCGCCCCCCGGGCCCCCGCAGGCTCCGGTCCTGCCCGTGCGCCCTGGTCTGCTCCGGTCCCCCCGTGCGACCCCGTCCTGCCCAAGCCGCCTGGATCCTGCCCGTGCGGCTCCGTGCCTCTGCAGGCTCCAGGCCCTCCGGTGTGCCCCGGTCTGCTCCGGTGCCCCCGGTCTTGCCAAAGCTGTCTAGACCCTGCCCGCACGCCCCGGTCCTCCCGGTAGCCCCGGTCCCCCTGGTATCCCAGGTCCTCCCGTTATCTCCTCACGCCCCGGTGCCCCCGGTCCCCCCGGTATCCCCGGTCCTCCCGGTATCCCCGCATGCCCCGGTGTCCCCGGTGTCCTCGGTCCTGCCGGTATCTCCTCACGCCCCGGCGCCCCCGTTCCCCCGGTATCCCCGCACGCCCCGGTGCCCCCCCTGTCCCCGGTGTCCCCGCTCACCCATATTGACGAGGCTAACGACGGTGTCGGCGCGGCTGACGACGCTGCCGGGCGGGGGGCTCTGGGTGCTGAGCCCGGTAAGCACCGGCCGCGACACCGGCGCCTCCTCCTCCCCCTCCGCCTCCTCCTCGCCGGCCACGGCGTGGTACAGGTCCAGCATGAAGAGCGGCGCGGCGGCGGCGGGGGCGCGGGCGGCGGCGGGACCCCGCGGCCGGGGCCGGCCGGGCAGCCCCAGCACGGCCAGGATCTCCCGCTGCACGTCCCGCCGCTCGCCGCCGCTCAGCCGCCGCTGCAGGGAACCGGCGGCGTGGAACCGGCGGCGCAGGACGCTGCCGCTGCCCAGCTGGCACAGCACGGCCGCGGCCCAGAGCAGCGCCAGGGCCCCCAGCCCCCCCCGGCCCGCCGCCGCCCCGCGCCCCGGCCCCATGGCACCGCCGCCGCCCGGCCCCCCCCCGCCCCCCCGCCCCGCCCGCCCGGTGCGCTGCAGCACGGCCCCGGGCACCGGCACGGCACGGCCCGCCCCGCCGGGGCGAGGGAAAGGGACGGTCCCTCCGGCGGCGCCGCCCCGGCCGCGGCTGCGGGACGGCCCGGCCACCCCCTGCCCGGCGGCCCCGGGGAGCGGCGCAGGGCACGTGAACCCGTGCGCAGCCACCCCTGCTGATGCTCAGCCTCGTGGGTATCCAGCCCCATGGGCACCCATCCCTAGGGATGCTCAGCCTCGTGGGTATCCAGCCCCATGGGCACCCATCCCTAGGGATGCTCAGCCTCGTGGGTATCCAACCCCATGGGCACCCATCCCCAGGGATGCTCAGCCTCGGGGGTATCCAACCCCATGGGCACCCATCCCTAGGGATGCTCAGCCTCGTGGGTATCCAACCCCATGGGCACCCATCCCTAGGGATGCTCACCCTCGTGGGTATCCAGCCCCATGGGCACCCATCCCCAGGGATGCTCACCCTCGTGGGTATCCAACCCCATGGGCACCCATCCCTAGGGATGCTCAGCCTCGTGGGCACCCAGCCCCATGGGCACCCATCCCTAGGGATGCTCACCCTCGTGGGTATCCCAACCCATGGGCACACATCCCTAGGGATGCTCAGCCTCGGGGGTATCCAAACCCATGGGCACCCATCCCTAGGGATGCTCAGCCTCGGGGGTATCCAAACCCATGGGCACCCAACCCCATGGGCACCCAATTCCATGGGCACTCATCCCTAGGGATGCTCACCTCCATGGGCACCCATCTCTGGGGATGTTCACCCATTTAGCTTCATGGGCATCCAACCCCATGGGGACCCAACCCCATGGGCACCTGTCCCTAGGGATGCTCACCTGTGTGGGTATCCAAACCCATGGACATCCATCCCTAGGGATGCTCACCTCCATGGGCACCCAACCCCATGAACACCCAACTCCATGGGCACCCACCCCTATGGACACCCACCCCATGAGCATCCACTCCCATAGCCACCCAACCTGTGCATCCACCCTCACCCATTTGGCAGCACCCATCCCCGTGGACACTCCCCACAATGGGTCCTCACCCCGTACCCCCACCCCCCACGGCCACTGGCCTCACTGAACACCCACCTCACCGACAGCCAGCACCTCCCCAGGCCCCCTCACCGGCAAACACCCACTCCAGCGGGCACCCTCATCAGCCAGCATCCTCACCGGCGGGCACTCGCTTTGCCAGCGCGTCCTCATCCCCCCCGACCACCCTCACCAGCGAGCACCCACCCCCCTGAGCCTTTTAATTTTGGGACTGGGGGTTCCCTGCTCGCACCTGTGTGTGGACACCCGGTGGGCATGGCCACCGCCAGCTCTCGTACTTTAAAAAGCTTAACACCGTGGAATAAAGTCGGAGGCAAGATTGTTTATTACCGCAAGCAATTTTAATACAAAAATCTGTCTGGTTTTTAAACAATTCATTGGTAGAGCTTCAGTTTTGCCTCAATTTCAACCAATTGAGAGAATCACACAGCAACACGGTCAGAGCCGGAGAGGAACAATATTCAATAAATACAGGAGCTCTGGAGAGCCCTCTCCCCGCCCCTGGCCCGTCTCCTGGTCACTTGGTCAGTTTGATTTAATTACAAAGAAAAAGTAGCGTACAAAAGCCAGACAGGACTTGTAGCAAGTGTGCTGGTGAGACTCGTTTCAAGGACAAGCAACTGTGCGTGTAAGTCCAGATTTCTTCTAGGAGCAGAGGTCACATCAATCTCAGCCTGGTTGGAAGTGGAATGACCAGTTAAATAATAAATAGGAAAAAAAAAAAAAAAAGAAAAGAAGAGCGAGAGATGCAGATAAATAGCGAACACCTTGGGTTGGTCTCTTAAGCCATCAATCCAGAAGAATCCTTTAATTCATAGGACCCACCACCACTAAGGGATGTATCCGAGTGATCCAGAACTGCAATCTTACCAGCGTGCTCTCCTCCGGCCAGCTTCAGCGTGACCCCCCCCACCCCCACCCCCCCAAACCCACCACCCCTTTGTTTGTTCTTTAAAAACGAAGTTGTCGGGACAGTATTTTCAAGACAGCAATCGTCATGACCTTCGCTGTAGTGTGTGCAAATTTTATTAAGTCAAACTCCTCTTTCTTCAGGTAAAACCACATAGCTTTAAAAAAATGGAAACATAAGCCCCAAGTCCCCTCACCTCATGTTTCTCTGGTTGAGGTATCTGTGATTTACAAAAAGAGAGTTCCATGAACACTGCAGGATTCAGGTCTTTGTTTTTAAATATAATTTACCTTGCTGAGACAGCAAGTTAAGTTTATAAAGATGCATTTAGGAAACAATCCTAAAAGATAAAGCAGGTTCACACCCTGCACCGCGCAGAAATCCTATTTATATTTTAGTTTTTCTTTACACTTTCACATCTTGACCTTTTTTTTTTTTTGCTTCCTTTTCTTTTTTTTTTCCTTTTTCTTTTTCTTTTTTTTTTCTTTCTCTCCCACATTTCAGTTTTTCCAGGCCCCTCTCTGAACAGGGGTCACCGAGAGGCAATTTTTATCTACATAAATATTCACATGAAAATAGTAACTTACAAAAAAAAAGAAAAAAAAAAACAACCAAAAACCAAACCCAAAACAACCCCCAAATAAGGCAGCTTCATAACACAACTTTCTTTTACACTTTTAACAATATAGTTTCTCCCATTTAGAATAAATATACATCCAATGTATGTAGCAGGGTTAAAAATTGGACACAGGTTGGTGTGGTTTTTTTTTTGTTTGTTTTTTTTTTTTTTTGTTTTTCCCCCCCGGGAGGGCATGGGTACAGTATTATCTTTTAGGGCCTGGAGTTTTTGGGGTGGCAGTGGTTGTTTTCTTGGACATGGTTGGGATTTTGGAGGGTTTGGCCATCCCCCGGCGCGAGCCGCCCTGCCCGCCAGCCATGCTGCTCTCCGAAGTGTCCGAGCACGCCGACTGCGTTTCCAGCAGGTCAAAATCCGAGGCGTCGCTCCCCCGACGGCTGCTGGCCCGGCTCCCAGTACGGCTCCCGGCACGGCTGGTGGGACGACTGGCTGTTTTTTTAGGATCTGCAAGGAAAACCGAGAGCCCCAGCGGTGGGTGGATGAAGAGGATGAGGAAGATGCTTGTCCCCCAGCCGCATCCCCCCCAGCACCCAAATCCCCAGCACCCCTGTGGTTGCTTTCAACCACCCGCCCAGCACCCCTGAAACAGGGGGTTCAGCATCAGGACGGATTAATTCCCGAGCTTTTAATGAAGCAGCAGCAAGCCCTTGAGCTGCCAAACTGCTGCAGCATCTTCCCTCCCAGGCAGGGACACCACGGTGGGCATCCCCCTCCCGAAATATTTAATATTTTCTCTGCCAATTTCAGCAACCACAAAGGTGGCAGCAGGAGTTTTTCAGTTCTTGCACCTCACTTACCTGCCCGACTGGTTTTGGCACCTGTAGAAACTGGTGAGGAGCTGTTACTGGTGTCCCCAGCCAGGGAGGTCCGGCTGGAGTGGAAGGTGGGTCGCTTCAGCTTGCTGCCCGCAGAGGGGGTCACCTTGGGAGGAAGAACACAGGGAACATCTTTTAGCTGTCACCTGGGCTGTGACGGGGCCAAGATCACGCCTGAGATCAGGACCTCGGCAAAAAGATTTTGACATTTAAGGAACGCCCATCTTAACGGTCAAGGAGAACACAAGCTGTCGTTTCAGCAGCGGTTAATAAAAAAGAAAAAAACCACCTGGATCCTGAAAATTTGGAGGGCAAGGGCGGTTTGCATGCTGCGGGCTGATGCACAGCTATTTTTTAGGAAAAAAAAATAAATAAAAGCAAAGCTGCTGTCCATCTGGATGAGGGCAACACCATCGGGGCTCAAAAGCTCCACAAAGAGAATGTGAAATCTTGCAAAAAAAAACCACCAATGTATTTTAGCATCTAAGCAGCTCAGGATGGATGATTTTGGAAGGTTGAACACAAGGCAGTGTCTTGAGAAACGCATCCCGTTGTCGGGAGGCATCAGCGCAGCGCGTCCTGCGAGATGGAGGGATGTCGCCCTGGTGCCGGTGCCCTGGGCAGGTCCATGCACCTACCACCAGTGATGAACAGGGACATAAAACACACCGAATCGGCTTCGGTCGCATCCTGAAACGGTGCTTTTCCTGACCTTTAAGATGCTGCGAATGCAGGTGGCGGGGGTGGAAAGCAGCGCACCAGGCAGCTCTGCTCCCACCGCTGCGGAAGAAAGCGAAGGGGCGAAGGTGCCGGTGCCGGCAGGGCGAGGGCACCTGGATCCAGCTGGAAAAGGCAGCTCCAGTTTCCAGACACCAAGCAAAGCGCTGGGGTTGGGGCAGCGCTGCAGGAAAGCGGCTGCCCGATGTGACCCGGGGGGGACGGGGGACACACACCGCCGCGCTGCAGGGATGGCTCCAGCCCAGCTGCATCCCGCAGAGATGGATGTTCATACCAGAGGGCACTTCCCCGCGAGCTTTAAAAACAACAGCTGGAGAGTTTTCCCTCCGTCCCCTGTGATTTGGTGATTTTGGAGAATCTTGGACATCTTGAAAAGCCATTGAAACTGGAGCTGCGGTGGGGGAGGGGAGGGGGGGAGGGGGTGCCGAGGGAATTAAAATCCATTAACACGTGATTGCGAAGGTACCATTTTCATCATCAGAGATTTCCATTCTCGTCCTTGGTCCTATTTGATAATAGGCAGCAAGCAGGCAATTTGGGGCAACTGGGGAACTGCTCCTGACCTTCTGATGATATAAAATAATTCCTTTTCTGCGTGAAAGCACCGCCAAGCAAGAACGCAGTTATCTCGCCAGCGCACACCACCGCTGCGTGAACCACCGAGATCCACCCGGTATTTCTCATCACCGATTTACAAGGTCAAGGGAAATCCGCAAGGAGGCTGTAACTTTAGGGAGATCAAAATCTCAGCCCGAATTCATCCTCCTGGAAGCATCAAGCCGGTGAAAGTGCCCGACACACCGTAATACGTGCTTCAATGCGGTGATAAATAAAAATGAAGGCAACGTGGGTACTGTGCATGCGCTGTAGCTGATTTTCAAGTCTCAACTCGGCTGCTGGATTGCAATTTTTGAAAGCCAAAGACGGCCACTTTTCAATGCTTAAAAGCTATTACAGCTTGGAAAATACTTTTTTTTAAAAGCACAAGAGGATAAATGCTGCTCTCTTGGTTAGAGAGCAGGTAACCGTGACTTGCCAGCCTTTGCGCTTTCTTCTCAGGTCGATGTTTTATTTAATCCGAGTTAGAAACCCATGAAAAACGCTAACAGTCCGAGCGTTAGCGGTGCTAACAAGCGCTGCTCTACCACAAGGAAAGCGTTAAAAACAGGCAGGGGAGCAAGATTTCTCCGTGCCAGCGGCACTCCAGCCTGTCGGCAGGTCCTCGGAGCTGTGAGACCATACTCTACCTCGGCGCTCAGGAGCTGGAAGTCGGAATAATCGAATCCCCTCAGGGGGGTGCCCGCTTTACTGTTTATCAACCAGGGTTTGTCATAACATCGAGAGAAGTGATGTGGAGTCTGTGAAATGGAAAATCCAAAGGAGAGGGGGGAGAGGTGGAAGTGAGTGGAAAAAAAAAAAAAAAAAAAAAAGAAATGGAAAAGTATCTGGAATGGGGGGGAAACAGCACTAAAATGAAACGAGAACCCAACAGGAAATATAACAATTAAAATAAAGGGGGAAAAACCCAAACAGATGATGAAATAAAACATGCATGGGCGGATGATGCGATGGGAAAGGAGAGGTGATGGGCGATGGCTTCGTCCTGCGTGCCGTCCAGGCACCACAGCTATGGCACAGCCCTGCCCCGGGGACCAGGAGCCTTCGGCTGCACGGGAGTGCCGGGGATGCTCCTGCGGAGTCACGAGCACCCAGTGTGGGCTGGAAACCTGTCCTGCACCATCCCACCCCACCCATCCCACATGGACAGGAGGTTCCTCCTGCAGACACCATGAACATCTTCTAGAGACCACAGTAACCACCAAGCCCCAAAGACCCAACATCCTCCTCCTCCTCCTCCTCATCTCGCCGGGATGGGTTTGGAGGCCACTGGTCCCTAAAGGAGAGGAAAGAGGAAGGCTTCCCGCGGGAACCCCACCTTGGCTCCGCTGGCCGGAGTTGCAGGAGAGGATGGCATGGAGGCGCAGCTGTGGTTGCTCTGGCTGGCGCTGGAACTGGATCGTGTCGGGGAGGCTGCTCGGGAGGATGGTTTTGATCTTCGGCCTCGCGATCGGAACGGGGTCATTCCCTGGGAGGCCCCCTCCGGCAAGATGAATTTCTCTCGGAGTTCAAGGTTGGTCCGTCCTCGTGCTGGAAGGGGATAAAGAAGAGGGGACCTGAGGTTCACATGAACACAACGTCATTTCCAGGGGTCAGGAGGCTCCGGGGGTCGGAGCGCTCGTCCCACTGATGTCTCCCCAAGCCCACGTCCGAGGGCGAGTGGATGGCAGGGAGACTGTCCTGGCTCTTGCTCTGCCTTAACCAACTCTGCCGTGGATCAGCTCTCCAAGAAATCAGCTGATTAAAAGCTGCCTGATGCCCATGAGTTCATACTGGATGCTCTATTATTCTCTTGTGTCTTGGGGAAAGCATCCTAGAGGCCTTTAAACACCGTGTTACAACAGCGGCCAATGTCACCTTCAACGTGGCTTAAAAATAATAATAAGAGCTATGAAGGGCTGAGATCCTGCCCTCTCACAGCTCTGGGCAGCTCTTCACCGGTTTTTGGGGAGAGGGGGGAGAGAAGTGACCACCACCCATTCAAAACTAACTTGAAAATTTTCCTCCAAATGCCTCCAAGAGCTGGAGGGTCTCCCTTTAGTGCGCAAGAGGCAACCAAGCAGGGAGAGAGTCTGTGGGCTCCTGGACCAGCTGACACTGCCAACATTTTTCATGCTCACGGTGCTCCAACAGGGAGCAAGGGCACGCATCGAGCCTTACGGGACGCGGGAGCAATTTCAGAGTCGATGCATTATGGCCCAGAAAGCCAAGGCGGCATTTGCAGAAGGGAAGTACCACGCTGAGATAACCAAGGGATGGAAACAACCCCGATTGTCAGCACTCTTGAAACATCTGCTGCCAAGCATGAATGGGGGAGGTCGGAGGAGCAGGAAAATCTTGAGGGTTCCCTGAAGCAAGTGGTACACGCTGTAAATCACGCTGCTTTCAGCAACAGCCGTCGGCCAGCAGGAGCAAGGAAGGGTTAGGCAGCAGCTTGAAGAAGACATACCCAAAGCAATTAACATCTCAGAGACCCCGGTGAGACAGAGACATATGGAGAGCAGATCTAAATTCTCCAAAATAAACAGCCTCGATGCACTTCATTCCTGGCCAGCCTGCTGGCTAATCCTTCTCTGTCCCACGGTCACGGCTCTCAGCCTGTCACAGCAGTGTCACTTCCAGCCCAACAGCTCCGACTGTGATAAAACCTCCAGACTGAAGGTTTTGGGATGGAGGCGACCCTGGTTCTCTGTGCCCGCAGTACGTGACCCTGGTCTGCATTATCCCAATCCTCCCTTCCAAACGTGTCTCACCAAAGGAGCTAAAGACAACAGACAGACTGAGAAAACTTGCATTAGAAATACATCAGAGAGAAATCAAGTTGTGCAAAGCCACAGGAGAAACATCTCCTTATGCCCTCAGATGAGCCTGGACCACCAGCGCCCCGTGGCCACAGCCCAGTGCAGCAGAACCACGGGGTCACGGATCCTGGCCTGGAGCATCTTCTCCCCAGAGTGTCTCAGAGCAGGATTTTACCACCTCCCAGCTTTGAACCTTTTGAGTTCTTTCAGGTCACCTTTAGGAAGCCCACTCCATCACCCACAGAGTCGCACGTACGCACCGACCGCCTCGTCAGGAAGCCGAGACCTCCAGCACGGCCACGCAGCTCTGTTCGCTGGGGTCTCAAAACCAACATGCACCACCTTGCCCTCTTCTCCTCCCAGGACACCTGGCTAAAGGCTGCGAGATTCCCTCCGGTATTGCCAAATATTTTAACTCCTGTGGTTTGCTTTGGATCTGTTTTCTCCAAGTCCTGCCTATTTGGATAAGCCAGACCCAATCTGGTCATTCAGTCACAGCGGAGAACTTCTCAACCTCCCCTCACCGGGCGAGATGGCACCAGTTGTATAAACCCCCAGGAATTGCTTTACCTCTGCAAGGATCATTCTTCACTAAAAATTCATCCAGGGCCATCCATCCTCCACCGACGCGAACCATGACTGTGCTCCGCAGGATACGGACCAGCCGCAGCTGCTGGGAATCGCCGAACTGCGGAGCCAAGAAACAGTTCAGACAAGGGGAACACACCAAGGGATGCTCGGCTCCTTCCCACAGCGGGCTGCACCAAATGCTTTCATGAATTGAATTAATTATTGAGTATTTTTAAGGTTTCTCCAAATCAGTTCTTCTGGAATAAGCTCAGGCTAGTACCAATTTACAGGGGTTTTTCTGCCGTGTGGTTTTAAAATGACGCAGTTATCCAAATCCTTTAGTTTTAAAGCTGGGAAGAGAGAATTTTTTAGGGCACCCAATGAGATTTTGGAATTTGGTCTCTGAATGGGGTTTTTCTCACCCGGAATTGTAGTTTTTCCTTTTCTTGTGAAGGAAATAGAGGCTGGCAATGCAATGACCCTCCTGGTGCAGCCCAGGTGGAAAAGAGCCGGCTGATTCAGATCACTGAGCACCAGTGAATCTGTAAGGCAAGCAGTGTCCCCGCTGAGTGAGAAACCTCTGATCATCAAGTCTGAAATCCAGGGATTTCACCGAGCCTCAGACTTGACCCCACCAGCCAGCAAGCCCGCGCCGCAGAGATCGCCAGTGAGGATGTTTCAGTGAGTGCAGAGGGATGGGAATCCAGGCAGGAATCCCGCAGCAATGTTGATTAGTGATTGCAATGTTCATTAGTGATTTTAAACACCTGCAATATCAAACAAGTGCACCCTGAATCAGAAGCGTGTGTCTGGTTTTTTCCAAGCTCCCTAAAGCTCCTGGATAGCCGAGCCCAGGCTCCCGACTGCCCTCCACATCCCACCGGCGGCGGAGCCGGTACAGGATGCTGGGAGCCTGGCTGGGATGTAGCAGCTCTGCATCCAGGGCTGCAGAGCTGCTGCGATGAGAAGAGAGGGGAACCAGCTTTCGAAAGCAAGATCATCTTCAGAATGATTAAAAATAATAATAATAAAAATATCAGCAATGTTTTCCCTGGGTGGAGACGAACACAAAACACAAGGCATTAAATGAAAACGGAGAACGCAAAGCCACACTGAGATGGGTGACAGCAGGCGGAGGTAGCAGCATCTCCAACCCTCCTTCCCACAGGGATATGCGACCCTGGCCCCTGCACTGGTGGGTCTCCCCAACTGGGGGGGTCCTACCAAAAGGTGCTCGCCCCAGTGGGGGGATGAAAGAGCTCTGCACGGCCAAGGTGCCCCTGGGCAGGGAGGAGGGGGGAGCTGCCTTTCCTCTCTCCAGGCTCTACGTCAGGTGTCTCCAAGAGCTAGTTCTGTACCAGGGAAAACCAGGGACAAGTCAATTCTCATTTCCACTGCCACGTTTCCATTATATTTCAGCTGCTGTTGCAAATGTTTCTATAATCACTGCCTAAATTCAAGCCAGAGCTCTGCTGGACCCGCTTCTGACATCCAAGTTTGTGTCTTTTTGGGGACGTTTTTGGTAGGGCACCATCACTCCACATGAAAAAGATGCTTTTCTGTTTGAGTGGGGGCGGTGGGCACATCGTAACGGGATGTGATGCTCCAGTCCTGTTAAAAAAAGAGCTCTGCCCCCTGAACCAGCCGGCACTCACGCACGCTGCACTGCTCATCTCGGCTCACGGCAGGAACGGGGATACATGCGGGTGTTGTGAGCCTTGCTCCAGTTAGGAGTTACTCACCGGGTGTAGCGGGGATGAGGGTTTAGTTATGGTTATCTACGGGATTAAAGGGGTGGACTCGGCATTCGCATGGTGATGGCGATGCAAACCCACCCAGAGCCTGGTACAACCCTCCTGCAGGCAGGTGTAGCCCCCATTTCATCTGGGGTGGCTGTTCCCTGACTGAGAGTCCCGGGCACGAGCCCATCTCTGCCACAGGGTGCAGTGATTCACCACTGGTTACCATCAGTATCATAAAAAAAAAATCCAAGAAAGGAGCCACGGAGAGAAAAAACCCCTCCATTTCTGTCAAATCCTGCTTTTCCAATTTTTCCCCTTTTTTCTGCCCAATGCAGGTTTATTTTCGGGTGGCCCTCCCAGCTCAGGCACTCCTCTGTACCAGGCTCTGCTGAGCAGCGCTCACAGATCACATCCTCCCACAGCAACAAAGGACAGAGCAGCATCATGGACACACAAAGCTACGTTTGTTAAAAAATAAAATTAAAAAAAAAAAAAGGTGGAAAAAAAAAAAAAAAAAGAGGT
This sequence comes from Falco biarmicus, assembly GCF_023638135.1. Classification (NCBI taxonomy): domain Eukaryota; kingdom Metazoa; phylum Chordata; class Aves; order Falconiformes; family Falconidae; genus Falco; species Falco biarmicus. The sequence continues at coordinate 116,525,357 of NC_079290.1, forward strand.
GAGAGACAGCATCGCAAGGCAAACTGTACCTGATTGCCGAGGAAGAACTATGGAGGGAGAGGAGTTGTGGAGGGAGCAGGGATGGGGAGGGGGAAAAAGTCGAGAGGAAGAGGAGGGGAAAGAAAAACAAGAAAAACATTTATGGGATTAACAGTGCAATCATCATGAAAACTGTTAACTGCAGGTAGTTAGAAATCTGTGGGGTTTACGCTATTTGTAAGAAGTTGGGGGAACCTGGGGCCAGTGCAGCCGGGGGGGAGAGCGCTGCAGCTCGGCTCTTCCCGGCCAGAGCATCAGCCCCAAATAATCCCCCCCCCAAAAAAGGGCAGGAAAGGAAAAGAGCTCTGCTGCCAGCTCGCTTCGCCAGTTCACCTCGGTGAACGATTTGAAACGTCAACAGGCGAGCTCGTTACAAAGAGATTCTTTAAGGAAATTATTCTCCCTTCTTCGGGAGCCGGCTAAGAAAAACACAGGCGTAAGGTACACTCATCCACAAGGAAAACTTCAAGGGCGGCTGCTGGCGGCGTGAATGCAGCGTTTCACGGGGCCGACGGGCCGGCTGCCCCAGAACAGGGACACTTTTATACTTTCCCGATGCAGGGAACGCCCTGGGGCTGAGCACGGCGCTGGGCAAACACAGCCCAGCCACCCCCACCGGCAGCCGGCCGTGCCAGAGGACGAGGTCTCCGTCTCGCCCCAGGGAGCCCGGCAGGGTCCCCCTGCACTGGGCTGGGCATCCCGTTGGCGATCCCCGCCCCGCGTGGGAAGAGGGAGCAGGATTTGTGCCGCCGGGGCAGCATTTGGCCCCCGGTGCCTTACCCGGTATTTGTTCTCGCCGATCTGCTCCACTTGAAACCTCTTGGCACACTTGCACTGGGCCACTTGCCTGGTGACCTGCCACCGCCAACAAGAGAGGTAAGGGACCAGGATTTGGGGAATCTCCCCCGACACCGGGCACCGCTCGGATAAAACACAGACCTAACCAGCCTTTCCTTCAAAAACCCCATAGGGGCTCTCCATACCAGCCAATTATTTTGGCTCAGTGCCACCACGATCCCTTTTTTTTTTCTCCTTTTTGTTTCCCCCCCCCCCCAACCCCCCCCCCCCCCCCCCCCCCCGCAGCCTGAAGCACCCCACCCCCACCCCCCCACCCCCAGCCCCAGCCCCCATCTCTTTCGGTGCTTTACCTCATCTTCGATCTTGTCGGCATCGGTGGTGGGGCGGTAGGCATCCTTGTTGGGATGGAGAGCGGCCACGAATTCATAGTAATCAATGTAGCCGTCGCCGTCGCGGTCAAAGATGTCGGCCACCGCGGTCATCTCCAGCTTCGTGGTGGGGAATTCTGGAAGGAGAGAGAAATGAGCAACTGATGCAGGGACCTCACTCAGCAGAGCTGGGGACGTCGGTCCCAGAGCAGGGACAACCTTGTCACCCCAAGGTGGTGTCACGGTCCACTCAGTGGACTTGTGATGGTTCCTCTACTATGATCTCGAAGAGGGAAAAAATGAAGGCGACCGCGCCAAGGGGTTATGCTTTGATTTTTTTGCGAGCTGTTTTCCAAGCTCGTTTTAGGGCAGGCAGGGACTTACTGGAGGCCAGGATGCCATCGATAAACTCCTGCCGGGTGATCTTCCCGTCTTGGTCTTTGTCAATGCGTCGGAAGAAGTCCATGACGCGGGATTTCTTGTGGTTCATCCAGCGCATATACTTTTTCCGCCAGACGTCGAAGTCGAAGTTTGCAAATTCCTTCAACTGGAGGGAAACCCACGCCGGTCAGCGGGGGAAATCCCGGCAGGAGCAGCACCCCCGGCTCTACAGCACCCCGAAACACCGGCCTCGCGGCGAGCCCGTGCCCGAGCTCCCGGTGCTAACTCGCTGCCCCCCCTCCCGGGCTGGTTTAGCTGGCTTTATCCAGATGACCCCCGTTAACGAGAAGGTGGCTCAAATCAACTTTCCAGAACAGAAGGACACACAGCGTAGCCAACAGCCACCACGTGGACTGCGCAGCACGGGACCATCGACACGGGATGCAGCATCCCCCACGCTGCTATACGTACACATATGCAGAGGTATCAGCTACTGGCACACAGACACACATCCACCCCCCCCCGCCCCGTCTCTGCTCGGGCATTTAGGGATGCTTCCTCACCTGGGTTTCACCTAACAACTCGCCAGGCTCTGCCCAGGAGGAAAACCCATGGCTGGCATCGTTTTGGGCATGTGCCTCCCCTCTCCCTTTCCCTCTAAGCAGCCCAGAAGGAATTTTTTGCTCATTTTCCAGGTAAAGACAGCAGCTGGGGCACATCTCAGCTCTGCAAACCCTGCCACCAGCCCCAGATGAGCCGCTCACCCTTCGACCCCCTTCTAATCCACCCCCACCAAAAGGACCCCCATGACCCCACCAGCTCAAGCAGCTCACAAGTGACGCAACAATTTTTAGCGTGGGGTTTTGTGGTTTGTTTTTTTTTTTCTCTAAACATTCTTGGGAGTTAAAAGCAACAAAGAAAAAACATTAATACGTATAAACTGAACTGACCTACAGCAAAAGCAACAAAAAACCAAAAACACTCACTTCTGGGCATAGCTGCTTTGTTAAGCGTAAATAAAAACAAAAATTACATTAGATGCTTGGAAAAGATATAGACAGTAATTGTTAATACTAATTACTAGGAGTAAAGCAGGCCTGGCTGTCATTACCTCTACAGATACCGACTGCAGGAGCACAAAGCAGTTCATTAATGTGCAGTTAATTACAGAAGGTAAGTTTTCAGCCTTAATATTTCAGGAATATTTTTTTTTTCTTTTGGCATTTTCAGAAAGGCAGCAGCAACCGTCTGCAAGAGCTGGGCAATTCAAGAGGCAGCACCCATTTAAAATGCTTCCCACACCCCTCGGGCGAGCACCCCCCGGCAGCGCTCCCCCCGCCCCTGCCCGCAGCACCCGGTGCCGTTACCTCCTCCAGTCTGTCCAGAGCATCGTTGAGCTTCCTCTGCCGCTCCAGCGCCAGCAGCCAGACCTGCTGCCAGCGCGCCGAGAGCTGGTTTATCCGGGGGTTCTTTGTTTCCGACTGGGAGATAATGGGCATGCTGGGGGGGGTGGCCTGACTCAAGGATTTTCCTGGAAAAAAGGGAGAAAAAGGCATGGTTTGAGGTGGCGGTGGTGGGTTCACCCAGCCTGGGTGGTCCAGGAAAGCGCAGCAATGAAATGTGTTTTATTTTTCAAATGGGGAAGCTCCCACTGCCTCGCAGGCTGCGCTCTGCAGGGATGCGGTGCCCCCAGGTAGGAGGCCAGGGTGATGGACGGCTCCGCACCCAACACCTCCACCATGGTGCTCCCTTTGCCTTTGAAAATTCCTGTTGGATTCTGGCTTCAACCACATAAAACAGGACCCCAAAACCTCATCGCAAAGCAACTGCAGAGAGCAAGGGAAGAGCAGGGGAAGCCCACGCCTCCCCCGGCGCAGCGCACCCCAGCACGGCTCTTTCCACACGGGCCACCTGCATCTTCCCCTCCTGACAAGTGTCAGCCACCTTCCTGGTGGCTCTCAGTGCAGGATGCCTTGTTAATTGATAATCAAAGTTAATTCGTTTCCTAGGCGTTTCATTTCCTCCCGTCGCAGCGCGTTTCACCAGAAGCCACGGATGGAGCGGAGACGTACTGTTGCTGCGGGACTTGTCGATGAAAGGGCCGTGGGGGGGCTCAGTAGCTTTCCTCTTGTACGTCTTCGTCACCCGGTCCACGTCTGGCTGTTTCCGTGTCATCTCCTCCATAAAGGACTGTCAAAATACAGAAGGGACAAGAAAACCTTTGCGGTTTCGAGATGGTTTTGGTCTCCTGTTGCGCCGCATCCTCCGTGGGATTTGTCAAGCCCACAAAGACATCAGCATCAAGCACCGGCAACGGGGGCTTGTGGTCAAGCTATCTGCAGATGGGGGAGTCCATCCCCTGGGATGGCTTTGCTCCCAGGTGACACGGCTGGGTGACATGCTGTTTTGATAGGGACTTCCAAGAGAAGCCAAGGTCTCCTCCATGGATGGGCAGGGAAAACCCAACCCTGCTCCTCTCCCCAGCGCCTATCCAAGCTCAGTACTGGGCTCACCTGGTGTTCAGAGATGAGGGCTTTGACCTGGTCGATATTCTGCGGCATGGGTTCCTGGTCCCGCTGGATCAAGGTTGTCTCAGCCCACTGGATCCAAGCCAGGAGCTCCTCCAGAAGCTCTGCGTTCGCCACCAGCTCGGAAAGCGCAGACTCCAGTCGCTGCTGGTGCTGCTTCGCCCACGTGAGAACCTGTTGGAAACGAGGAGATGACTCAGCAACCAGGACAGGAGCCAACCCCACCATGGCCAACGCTGGTGGTGGTGTCCACCGCCGCCTCTCCCCATCAGCCTGGACCAAAGCCGGGTGGACTCACCTCCTCGAACCTGGCTCGGATGATGGTGATCCAGTGTTTGATCGTGGTGATGCAGTCGGGATGGCAGGCGGCCAGGATGACCTCCCCCATGCCCACTGCCGCGTTCACGTCCACTCTCTTCTCCTCCACTTTCTTCATGAACTCCTGAAAGGCCCCAGTGAATTATTTCGTGCTATTGCCCCCCCGTAAGTTTTACTCGGGTTGGCTATCAGAGCCCCCCGCTACCTTGTGCGTGTCAATGAGGGACTGCAACGCCTCGGCGTCATCGGGTAGCGCTCCCCGAAAGCGCAGGGACTGCTCAGCCTCCGAGAGCCACTCCAGCAGCATGTGCACCGCCGTCCGGAACTCCTCTGCCTGCGGTGACAAAAGCACAGGCGTCAGCCCTCCTCCTCCCCAAACGGGCTGCTCGGTCACTGCCGAGAGCCAGAGACCCAAACAGCTGAAAGGGACCTGAAAAATTCATTAAAAAAGGGGAAGAAAAGCCCCGTCTGTTGGTCTGGATGTGTGCAGCACCAGCAGACGGGTCCCCCTGTGGCTCAGCACCTCCCTCCCCTTGGCATCAGCTGCACTGAAGAACTAAATGCTTTTAAAAACAGCACAACTATTTTTTATATATATATATATATATATATAAAATTATTTATTTTAATATATATCTATATAATTATATATATAAACCCCTGTATTATGAATTTAATTATTTATATATATATATATATATTTATATATATAATTATATATATATAAACCCCTGTATTCTGACCAATTTGGCACCTTGGTAGTTTATTCTAGAAATTGCCTACTTGATGTAAAAACGACTTAAAAACCTTTGACTTTTTTCTATTTTTTTTTTTTAAGCTTCAACCTAGGTCTCACTCTCGCACTGGACATTTGGCCATCAGCAAACACCAGCCTGGATGGTCTCTGATCACCGCTCTATTCCTGCTGTGCACAGCGGCAAGAGCTTTTCATCCTCCCTGTCCAAATCACCCTTTAATCGGCTCTCCTTTGGGGAAAAAAATGAGGAAATCACTGACACCAGCCCACCGCTCTGCAGTTCTCACTGGTTAACTGGTGCAGGGCTGGGGTGTCCTGCTCGGCCAGGAGATCAGCCACTGGGCAAAACCTCAACTGAGGTTTTTTGTTGAGCTCCCAGCACAAACCTGGAGCCCAGCAAAGCTCCCCAAGAGAGTTTCCACCCATATTCTTCTGCTCACCTGCTTCAAGGCTTGTTCCAGGCGGCTTTGTTTGGACACGGACAGTTTGCACACCGTGTCCCACCGGTTGCTGAGCTCCTGCAGCTGCACCTTCACCCAGGTTGTGTCGTCCCGGCTGTTCTCGATGAGCTCCCGGCCGGAGCGCTTCAGCACCTGAACCGTCCCCGTCCGCTTCCCCAGCTCCTTCTGGAAGACCTGGAGGGAGAGAGGGCAGAAGATGAGCAGGGCTCATCGGTTCCAGCCAGTTTCACGTGTGTGTGTGTGGGGAAACCCAGAGGGCACATCTCATATAGTTTGGATCATGGATTTTGCACCCACACCAGGGATCCACCACAACCCAGCGCGATGGGAGGGGAGGCAGGTGGTTCCTGAGCGTATTTTGGTGTAGCTCTGCATGGGCAGGAGCCCCAGATTTCCACCCTGGCAGAAGCGGCCGTGACTTGGAGCAGGGAAGCTCCAGCCTCTGCTCAGGCTGCACCACAGTGGCTGCCTTGAGCGGACGCCCAAGCCCTGCCTGGGGATTTCAGCGTCTGACCTAATCCAAACCCAGGAGCATCGGTCTCCAAGACACACCGGAGAACACTGCCAAGAGCCAAGTTTATAGAGGACTACAAATTCAAGCACTTTTTCAAAACCAAACCCTCAGCAGATCTGACCCGTAGCAACTCGGAAGGATGGAGCTCCAGCTCCTGTAACCTTCCCAGTAACGTAAAAGTTTCTTCCCACTTCTTCGCCCTGGTTTTGCCCTCCTTGATGGCCGCAGCCAAGCAAAGCAGCGAGACACACAGCTCTGCAGCAAGGCACCAACCCTGGCTCCTCTGTTCTTTGGCTCCTGGGGGAAGACAAGCCCCGCTGAAGAGCTGGGAAAGGTGCTCTCACCTTGTGAGCGTCCATCAGGTTCATGACCAGATCCAGGTCACCATGGACGGGCTGGTCTTCAGCTAACTGGGGTTCCACCTTGTAGAGCCAATCCACCAGGGCCTGCAGCGCATCCATGAACTGGCCAGAGAACAAGAGGGCTTCTTCCAGCTTGTGCTGCCTGAAAAACAAACAACCCTGTGAACTTCCAGGAACAAAGTCACCTCCCTTTGGCGTGCCCCAGTGACCTCCTCCAACCCGCCCATGAAATCGCCTCCCCTCCTCTGCTCTCCCCTCTGCTAAGGGTCCTCGGCAAACGGGCGCCGCTGGTACCACGCCGGGGCTGGACTTGCCTTTCCACAGATTTGCCGCACACCGTGTCCCACTTATCCCGCACTTCTCCCAGCAAATTGTCCAGCTTTTGAGTGTCATCTGGAAGCAAGGCTTTTTCTTTGAGGGCTCTGCCTGTCCTGATAGTGGTGTCGTAGACGGGCTGCTTCCCCCCAAGCGTCTTCTGGAACTCCTGGGAACCGGAGAGAAAACAAAACCACTTCAGAGAGCCTGGCCCCGGCTCCCTGCCGATACACGGTGCTGGTGAAGATCCCCAGCTGAACATCTTCCATGCCAGCAGTGGGCACGGACGTGCCCTTCCCCTGTCCAGGTGGCAGAGGAGATGTCCTCTCCCCCTCCCCATGAAGCGCCCTCCCACCCAGCATCCAGCACCGGTCTTGCTTTGGCAGGGCTCTACCTTGTGTTTGGAGAGCTGGAGTTTGATTTTATCGGGATCATTGGAAATCTCCAGCTCCGAGTCCAGGTGATTCTCAGCATCCTCCAGCCAATCGATCAGTTTCTTCCAAGCTTCGTGGAACTGCAAAGCAACAGGAGCAAGTCTGGAACCAAACGCCAGTGGTGTCCCCAGTCCCCTTCTGGTCTTGTGACCTCCTGCCCTCCCAGGCTGGCCGCACCTCGGGGTCTGCCGCCCCCTTCCCACATTTCTCACCTGCTTGGCTCGCTTCCTGGCGTCATCCAGAGCCCGTCCCCGCTCCACCGAGCGCTGGACAACCTTCTCCCAGCGGGACTGGACGCTCACCAGCAGGTTCTTGATCAACACGACATCCTGCTTTTGACTGAGAAACTTCAGCTGGTTCCCGGTTTGATCCAGCTCAATGATCCGATCCCGGTGAGCGTTCACCTCGTTGGCGAACACCTGCCAAGGGCAAAGGCAAGGGCAGCTGGACGTGCCCGCGAGCAGCCCGTGGGCGCAGGGGGGATGAGGTGCCCCCATCCCGGGGAGCCGGTGGGTGCTGGCGGTGTCGGTACCTTGTGCTCGTCGATCTGGGCCAGCACGGCGTTGAGGATCAGGCTGGCCGGGGGTGCGATGTTCAGGCTCTGCTCGGCCAGTGTCAGCCAGTTGATGAAGTCCTGGAGGGAATTCTGGAAGTCGGTAGCCAGGGCCAGTGCCTCCTCCAGCTTTGCCTGCCGCAGCGGGGAGGGAGGAAGGGAAGAAGGGGGAGAAAAAAACCCAAACCAACATGGATTGTGAGAGCTCACGATCTGCAGTTTCACAGACAGAAGCAGCCTTTGTGTCCCGGCCGAAACGTCCCTCCAACAGGAACCTCATCGCCTCAGCCTGGGAACGCGACTTGTTTGCTAAGGGGAGGGGGATTCAGCGAAAGCCACCGCTCGCTTTCAAAGCCACAAGCAGCTCTGAAAGGGGAGACCTTCATCGGCACACCAGCAGCTGCGTCACCCTCAGCTTCCTGAGACCGGGATGGCCATGGGGAGAGCGGCTCGGGAAATGAGGTGGATGATCTTCCGACGGCAACAGCTGCAGCGCTGCACATTTATTCTTGGGCTGAGGCCACCGCATCCCTTGTTTTATCTCATCGCCGGCCAAAAGCCGAGGATGGAGGCAGCTCGGAGGAGGATTTGGCTGGCTGTCTTGCACAGCACCAACAAAGCCTGCCTTTCTGAGCCGCAGGAGGTTTCTTCCCACCTCTCCTCTAAATTAACCCCAAAATGCAATTTGACTCATTTTCTGTGTGATTTAACCCCCTGGGATGACTATCTAGAAAAAACCAGCACCAGCTCGATGGACGCTCAGACAGCACCGTCTGAAAGACAAAACCCAACCTGCACAACCAAGGAAGGGAGAGGTTGTTTAAAAAAATAAAAGTAAACCAAACGCCAGCCCTGACTGGCTCCATCCCTCCCCCCCGGGGCAAGCAGGGCAGCAAAGCAGGGAGCAGCTGCTGTCAGACCATGGGACAGGGGTGGCCGGCTTCTCCCCGCCAAGGCTACCTTTCTCTCCTCCATCTTCGTGCTGACCAGACACCACTTCTGCTCCAGCAGCGCTACGCTCTGCTCCGTCTTCGAGCCAGAGCCGGAGTCATCGCGGTTCAGCAGCATCAGTCGCCCCTTGGCCAGCAGCTGGCTGTACGTGTCCTCCTTGGCTTTCAGCTGGCCGTACAGCTCCTGCAAGGGAGGCACCACCAAAGCGTGAGACAAAGGGAGAGCTGGGAGAGGACCCGCGGCTGGGGCGATGAGAGAATTGGGTGCGGGGCAGGCAGCAAAGTGACAGCAGCGTGACACTTTAAGCCGAGAAAGGGCTGCTTAAAGAACATCGTGATGCTTGTCCCAGGCGTCAAGTGCAAAATTATCTGTACAAAGGGACCAGGGAAACGCTCTTCCTCCCATCAGATACAGAAGGGAGATGGTTTGATGCTGATATCTGACAGACGGGAGCTTGCTGAATTAAAAGCATTAAAAATCTCTCCTAAGAAATTACCATGTGGGCATTGAGCTGCTCCCGGGCAGTTTCTGGCAGACCTCCTGTGGGTTTTGATGCCGACAATTGGCTCTCCATCCTCGTTAGCCACAGGAGGAAATCTTCAATCTCACCATGGAAACCCTGGGCCTGTTCAGGAACATATAATCGGCCACCCATCAGATGACATCAGCCACCATTGATCATGCGCCAAGGTTAACACTGTGTTTGCTTTGAAACCAGATAAAGAGGCAGAGCGGGATGCAGCAGTGCCTTAAGGAGGGTTATACACAGAAGAACCTTAAGCACGCGGGTGTGCCTGGTCCTTGCCGCGCTTCGGGCACCAAACCATTCCAGGACTAAGAGTTAGTGAAAAACTCGCATTAACACCCCCCCAAGTGTCTCTCTAAACTCTTTCCCCCTTCATTTCGCCCCAAAGCGATGGGGGAAGCGGACTCTCAGCACGGGGGGTACCCTGCCACGTCCCCCCGACCTGCTGGAGCGTGGACTGCAGCTGCTGCTCCCTCTCCTCCGTCTTCTGCAGCACCGACTCCCAGCACGAGTTCAGCTTCTCCAGGCGGTGTCGCAGGCTGCTGGCATCGTCCCCTGCGCTCGACTCCAGCAGCTCGTTGCCCGCTTTGTTCACCGTCTCCACGGTGGCTTGGTGGGCCAGGACGTCGTTCTTCAGCACCTAGACCAGACGCGGGAGGCAAACATCGGAAACCTCTCCAAAACACCTTGTGAATTCCTTCAGGCTCCCATGGACTCAACCCAACTCAAACCCTTCCCGAGAAATCAAATCCTGCCACAGGAATAGACTAAAAATGTACCTGGCGTGGGAGTACTCACGTGGTGCTTTGCGAGTTCCACCTCGATGACTTTCGGGTCCCCGTTGATGGGTTTTTGCGCGTCGAGCAGCTCCTCGGTGTGGGTCAGCCAGGCCATCAGCTCCGCCAAGGCGTGCTGGAACTGGCCGAGCGCCAGGAGAGCGGCTTCTAACTTATGCTGGGCAAGGACAGGGATGGAAAAGGCAAGTTTGAGTTGGGAAGGAGGTGGAGCATTCCAGCGAGTTTCAGCCCCACACTTGCGAGAGCCCAGATCTCTACCTGTCTGTGAGCGATTTTCTCGCCCAGGTTCTCCCAGAGATGTTTCAGCTCCGTCAGTGGTTCCTTTATGATGTCTCTGTCTGTCTCATCTGTAGCTTTTTTTAGCATCAGTTCACCTTGGTGATTAAGCTTTTCCATCTCAATCTGCTGCTGGTAAACCTCCATTTTAAACTCCTGCCAAAACAAGCAGGACAAAAACCAGAACAAAATGAATCACTGGAGCGCCCGCCCGGCGATGCAAAGGCAGCACCGGAGAACCGGTCCCGTTCCGCCCGCCTACCTTCATCTCGTTCATTTGCTCCTTAACCGTGTTGAGGTCGGTGCCGACGGGCGACATGTTGCAGAGTTTGATCACGGCATTGTCCAGCCAGTCGAACATGGCCTGCAAGGAGCACGGGCAGCGTTAGCCAAGGGAACGGCAAAGCGCGCGCCCCGTGCGGCTCGTCGGGCAAACGGGGCTGGTGCCTCCATCGCCTTGGCACCACGAAAAAAACCCACGAAACTTGTTTTTCGGGGCAGGGATGCCCGCTTGGCCAGCACTCGCTTGTGCAAGCTCTTTCCTTGCCTCTCCTGCCTCCTGGATAAGGAGCTGACGGCAGCCAGGCTCATCCCTGCTGCTTCGTGCAGAAACGCGGACCAATTTGGAAAGACAAAACGCAATTGACTCTCTGCTCTTCCTCGGAGCAGGTTGTTGAGCACAGGCTCTACCAGAGGCTGCAAACACTCGCCCAGAAAATGTTTCCTGCTTTGCATTAGCGCAAATCCCAGTATGACTCAAGGGAGAGGACTCACAGTGGTGTGCCCAACTGGCAGTGGTGTGCCCAAGGTCTACCCCCTCCACACAAACAGCCCCGCCTCTTACTTGAAGCGTATCTTGGTACTGCACAGCCGATTGCATGGCTTCTTCGAGCTTTTCAAGCCTTTCCTTCCACGTTTTGTTTAGATTTTCCCACGCATTGTTCATCTACGGAAAACAAGATTGCCCACAAAATTCGTTAGGCTCTTCTGCTGGAGCTCCCGCTTGCTCCCACCTGATTTTATCTGGAGCAGAAGCTGCTGGTTTTCCTACCTCGTCAATGCTCTTTTTCACTTCTGGCTTCTCAGTTTCGCCACAGGCAAAAATTAAATCGGTTCCAAGGAGTCGGATGAACTCCAGCTCCTCATGCAAGCCATCCGTCTCCTCTTTAATAGTCTGCACATAACGCAGCGACAGAAGGAAGCCATTGATTACTAAATGCTCTTCCCAAATCACCCCGTGAAGAAGAGGGTTGAAGCACGGAGAGTCCTTCCTGCGCAGGTGTCCTGCCCCCTGCCCCTGGGACCAGGTCACACAGCGGGCTGGTGGCCACCTGGCCCACCAGCGTGGCCACCACCCACCGCTCTGCTCCCACCTCTGGCCACCAGAACCGATATCAGAACGTCCGTGTTGAGCCTGACGTGTGCCTGAACTGAAGGGGGTGTTTACAAGAGATGGACCGTTTACAGGAGGATTTTGTCAATATAGACAACATTTTTGGAGACTCACAAGTTGCAAACCCAGGTCAGAATGGTTATACGAGGGAAACAGCAAGGGCAAACAGCAGAGCAAAAAGCAACATGCCCGCTCCCCAAGGTCCGAGTCAAGTCAAATCCATCCGAAGTGGATGTCACTTGTTTGAAACAACCGACACCACACAAATCCCAGCCTGTCCAGTTTTACACTCCTGTCTATCCCAAACCTAAATATACACCTCCCGCTTAGCTGCCTGTGGCTCCGACTGGGAGCAGGACCGTGCAAACTTCCACATCGCTCAAGACAAGCGGGCACACAACTGACCCCACGCTTGAGGACCTTCCCCAAACAGTAGCAGATAAAAGTGATTTAAGCATCGTTTTCTTGTCTGGAACAGGGTGTGGGGAGGGACATAGGAAATACCTTTCTATTTCTTCCCTTGCGCTTCCAAATTGCAATGGAAATAACATTTCACGATCCGACTGACTGCCTAGAAAACTGTTCTATGACCACTTCTGGCCATGGCTGTGCCGCAGACCTGTCCCATTTCAGCTTACAAGCTGGGTGCAGACAAGTGCCAGACAGAAGGACAGTGCCATGGCCCTCACCTCTGCCGCTTCCACCTGCTGCTTGATGATGGAGGGGTCAATGCCTGGGCTCTCCAGGTCGTGAACGATGTCCTGTGTGTCTTTGATGGTAGTCAGGAGGGCTGCCATGTCATACCAGAACTTCTCTGCAAGCTCCAGGACATCAAGGAACTTCATTTCACGCTCCTCCGCCCGAGCTTTGATGTCTTCCCAGAAGAAGACCATCTGATCCAACTTATCCTGGATTACTGAAGAAGGGAACAAAAACATTCAGTGAAGAAGGAAACCTTTTTACAACTCAAGAGTGTTTCACAAACGCTTTCCACTTAGAAACAGCCAAGAGAATATTCAAATGGGAGTTCAAGATGACTGGGACTGTCAGCCCATTAACTCTGGGAGATACTGAGGGACGTGAGAAACTCCAGCTTGCAAAAATAAAGCCTTTATTTATGTGCAGGCAAGCTCAGGGCAAATTTGCCCACACACTCTCCTCCAATGAACCTCTGTTCTGGCCACCTCTAGCATGAAGTCTACGCTCAGTCAGTCCATGAGCTGGCCGTTGAGCTGCCAAGAAAGGTGCCAATTAGTGCCAATCCTGTTGACAGGTCTTTTTGTGCCGGGGATGTTCCTGCGCTCCATTAGATGCTGAATCAACACCAATAAACCATTTTGCAGGGGCCACCAACGGTTGTCACAAGAGACCGGCTCAGGATGAGGGCTCAGCTTGGCTGAGCCGAAACCTCTGCCTGAGAAGCCACAAATACTTCTTTCTCCTCTGGCTGATACCACCCTGTCTGCTCCAGATGGAAGCAGGCACCAAACATCTCCATACAGAGGACTCATCCTTCCTCCTAGGGCCAGGAGACCCTCTGAGATACCCTCCCTGGGCCACCAAAGCCACCCCAACAGTGACGGAGCCATGGTTTGGGAAGGACCGGCCCAACAAGCACCTCCTGTTCAATCCCCCCAGAGATACCTTTTGCTGCCAGGTCCTTGTCGGTCCCCTGCGAGCGGCCGATCAGCTCTTCCCCGCGGCGTTTCAGAGCCTCAAAGGAGGGCTGCAGCTTCTCCAGCTCCACGGTGGCATTTTTGTTCTCGCTGATGCACTCCCGGATCTTATCGACCTCGGCGGGGATGAGGGGCGGCATGCGCAGGCGGGAGGAGAGGGTCTCCAGCGTCTCCAGCATGGGCTCGATCTTATCGTGGAACTGGAGAAGAACAAATCCATTAGGGAAGGCGAGGCGAGATTAAGCGAGGCTGCATCGCTCCCCGCGTCTGCAACAGCCCTTAGCGCTGCACCCAGCGGCCTCTCGGAGAGGACAGCCATCGCCTGCAACAGCAATTCAACCTGCAGCCTCCTGCTCGTGCCCTGCCTCTGCTCCCTGCTGCCAACAGCCCCAGGCTGCACCAGTTCAAACCATACGTCAGCCCGGGAGAGACCAGCGCAGGCACCCGCGGAGCCAGCACAGCGGCGATTTGTCACCGGATTCGACCCTACCAAAAGCCACGCTTTGGGTTGCTGTCCCGCTTCTTGCGGGTGGGCAGCGTGGCCAGAAGACCCGCCGGCGGTTCTTTGAGCATCCGTGCAAAGATGCTTCCGGAAAAGCGCCCGCCTTTGGTGCCGACGGAGATCTCCGCTGGGTGCCAGCGCCAGCAAGGCAACGGGATGGTGGAAAGCTGCGTGTGCACGGGGAGCAGCGAGCTGCCACGGAGCTGGGACTTCACCAAAAGCCGAACCAGAAAGCCAGGAGTGAGAGAGGAAGAGGGGAGGGGGGGGTCTAGCAGGGTCGATTATCGTTCTATTTTTATTTGAAAGTCAACTTTGGCCTTAAAGATCCCGAAGCATCTCTGCTGGCGAGGAGCAGGCTGCCAGCACCGCTCCCCTCTCTGCGGGACACGGGTGTGGGGCTTCACCCAGTCCCAAGCTCCAACAGCAGAGGGGCGACAGGCTCTTGGTCCAAAGTTGATCAGGAGCAGGCTGGCTCAGCCAACAAGCAGGAGCAAACCAGCAAGTCCAGCTAAAGTAGAAAGCTCTGCGCACTGGTGTGCTCTGAAAGCAAACCCTCGGCTCTGCAAGAAGCGCTCCCCGCCGAAGCTGGCCAGGGCTGAGCCTGGACGGCAATGCAACACAAGCCATCTCCGAAACACCACTTCAGGCCCCCAGGGGTTAATTTTTAAGCACGTTCTGCTGAGCTGTGCGTGGGCCAGAAATAAAAAAGTCCGGGTGTCAAACAGAAATCAGCCCAAAGTAAGAGTGTAAATGAACATCTGTGGCGCTGGGGCTTACCTCCGTGATCTGCAATGGTGGGGCGCAGTCAACACAAGAATGAAATGGGACCATGTGGGGAGGACGGGCACAGGCAGCAACACACACAGATAACACATTCCACAATGGGAGTGAGAGATGAGACGGGAGGGGGGTGTGGGGGGAAAAACTTGGAGTTAATACAAGTGCAAACCAAGAGAAGTGACTACACAATAGAGGAATTAAAAACACCCAGACATGACAAAAACCAGCTGTGCTACGGTAACACGGGGTGAAATGAAACGTAGCTAGGGGTCATAAACCCTCAGGAGCAGAAACTCTTCACCCCCTTTCTGGACTCTGGCACCTACAAGTCTCTGCCCTTCCTTCCATATCTCCGCTCCTGCAGTCACCGACCTTCTCTGGAGATGCCCAGACCCTGGAGATGCCTGTTAACTCTCCCATGCAAAGGATCCCATGGCCGTTCGCTGCACACGCAGCTTATCAGAAATGAAACTTATCTCTCCGAGCTCTTTCAAGAGGCTCTCCGAGCCCTTCCAACCTTGGGTGGATGCCAAAACAGCCCCTTTGAACGAGCATCATTATTGCGGTTGTAAAAATTTATTACCCTATTTACTATGTCAAGACTCAAACGCCTTCTCTCCTGCTCTTGCAGGCAGTGCTGAGCAGCAGGAAACTACCCTGGAGGTGTCTGACCACGTTCTGCCTTATAAAGGGTTTTTTACCATCGTAGCACTCAGAATAAAATTGCATTTCAAAGCACATGGCTTCCCCAGGGGACCGTGAGAAGAAGACGCGGCTCCTCTGCATCCCAGCGTACCTGGGTGGACTGCGAGACGGCTTCGTCGAGAGCCAGAGCCCGCTGGCACACCTCCTCCTTGATTTTGGCATACATGGCCTCAGCCGTTGAGTATTTTTTCTGCACCATCTCCCCTTCCTCGGGGTTGAGGTCCTTGAGCTGCGGTCCGATTTTCAGCAGCTTGTCAATATGAGGCTTGTGTTCAGCGATGGACTCTCTCAGTTGCTAGGGAATGGGGGGGGGTGGGGTGCGGGAAAGCAAAAAACACAACCCCAATTGAAAGCCGCTGCCTATTTATTTCATGCGACACCCCGAGAGCAGCGATTGTATCTGGTAGCGAACCCACACCCTGGATTTCTTGACCCCCAGCATCTGCCAAGCACATGGCACTCGGCTCTTCCTAACATGGCTATGGCTCTGCATGTGCCGGCACATCGCCCAGCACCGGTCCTTCCCCGGCACGGGGTCCCAACCCTCCCCACAGCACCGCGGGGGACACCACTGAGAAAACTTGCTTTGCAGCTCTCTACCCTAAAAGCACAAGGCAGTTTTCCCTGCTGCAATCAGGCAGGAGATCCGAAGGCAGCCAGGCTCCCTCGGGTGCAATCTGTATTTTATCAAGAAGCGCTCCAATGGAACTAGTGATTTCCACACGGTGCACTCGTGGCACGCTTGTAGGACACCGGTGGGGATCCCCAAAAAGAAGAGAATGGGGAAAAAAAAAAAAAATCAGAAAAATTCAGAAAAAAAGGCGTTCTTGCTCCTGTGAGCGCTGTGTCTCTGCTTCAGGTAGAAAAACTGATGGCACTGGAGGTTGCAAATGCTGCATCCTCTTACCCTCATGTCCTCCTGCTGCTGCTTGAGCTGCTCGTGATCGATGGCCGGAGGAGGCAGCTGGGAGATGAGGGCTTGTGTCTCCTCGATCCACGGGTTCAGCTCCTCGTAGGTCTCCCAGAACTGGTTGACCAGCACCTGGGCACGCTCCAAGCGAGCGTAGCGCTCCGAGTTGAGCTGGCTCACGGCTTCGTACTGTTGCACCAGGGACTCGGTTTTCTCCTAAAAAAAAAACAACAAAAAACAACCCCCCAAACACCAGAGGGAGGAGAGTTCTAGCAAGGGATGCAAAAGGGCCCAGGAAAAGCGCCAGCTGCACGCTGCGAGCTGGAAGAGCAGGAGGTGCCTTTGGTGGCTTTCCACGCGCACAAGCTGTAATTCCAATTAAAGCAGCCTCAGAAATCTCCACTGCCCCCCCCCCCCCCATCCCCAAACGCTGCAATAAAAACATGCAATAAAGGAGAGTAATAAATGTAAAGAGATTTCTGCTAACACTGGTGGGAATTACTAAAGATGGGGTAATTTTAAACTACTTCAGCCTGTGCAAGAGCTGAGCATTCGCCTCTCCCCCCCTCGCTGCCTCCCCCCGCCCCGCAGTGAAGAGCAGAGGGAGGCTCACCTGCAGAACCGCTTTTTGTTCCTCACCACACGTCCCAAAGATCTCATTGCGCTGGCTGAACAGTTCATCCATAGAGTCTTTGTGCCGTATAATGTCGATGGAAAAAGCCTGCAGAAAGGCAACGTCCAAAGAAAAGAAAGAAATCAAGAGCTGAACCGCCCCCCCCCAACCCCTCCGCAGGACCCTCCTGCCCGCGCCCGCCGTAGCAGAGCTCGGCGCCGCAGAGACCACGCAAAACTCAGCACAGGTGTCCTGCGGTGCACTGAAACTCCGGCTGAAAATGCAGGCGACCGCCTGTTTTTGCCACGACTCACCACACATCAGCCTCGCTCTTTCAAAGGGCTGACAACAGCTCTTCAAATGAGGTAGCGGCCCCTTTCCACACCCAGGGTCCTCACGGGGGCAAAAGCTCTGCCACCCGCTTGTGAGCGAACACGTGAACCCCCCCGAAACGCTGCTTTCCAAAACTGCACCTACCAATAACTTTGCCATTCCCAAGGTCCACGCCATTAACAGTGGGAAGCCAAGCTGAGCTCAATTTAACTCAGTGCTCAACGGTTCAGTCCCCCTCCTTCATAACAATATCCTTTTTTTAAAAAAAATTTATTTGAAAAGCCAATAAGCCTGTACGCTGGTCTGACTGCCGGGGCTGGTAAGGGAAGAAAAGGGCCGTTTATTTAAAGTGCACGCTCTTTCAGGCATGAGCTCATCTCAAAGATATAAAAAAAAAACAACCCTGCGTCTCTTTGTTCCACGTCTGGCTGCCGGGAGGGAAACGAGGAGTCCCCCACTGCAAGGAACAATGAGCAAAAAGCAAATGTAAAAGCACCCTCATTAATCAATATATACATTTCTCTAGATCCTTCCTGCTGCCAGCGCCTGCAAGCGCCAGGCAGAGCTTGCTGGCAGGGAAAGCCTTCGGAGGGAGCAGCTCACGAGGGGTCCGGGCAGAGCACCCATCCAGCCCTAAACGCCCATGCGAAGGTTTCGGCTCCTGCAATGGAGAGGAGCCTTTTTCCCTTCAAAGCCCAACGCTTCATTCCTCTAAATCCTCTTTCCGCCTCGTTTTTTTCCTTTTACTTACCAGGGACAAGCGTGGCATCTCTCCCAGAGCTCTGGGCTCAGCGCTCCAGGGCAAAGCCGCTCCCCCAACCCACCAGCCCATCACCCAAACCGCATCCCAGCGCATCCCCACCACGTACCTTCTGCACCTGCAGCTGAGCCGTCGTCTGGTCTTGCTCCAGGCGGATGGGCCCCAGAGCCATCAGCTTCCGCGTGGTCTCCGCCACCCAGGCCAGCTCCGCGTCTGCCGCCTGCTCGTACTGGTACAGGGGGAGAAGAGAGGCGGCACGGGTGAGTGATGGGCAGCAGGGATGGAGCACGTGGCAGGCTGGGGATGGTGGGAGACACGGGGGGACACAGGGGGGAAACACCTCCCTGGGGTGTGTGTGGGGGACACAGGCTTCTGACTCCATGTTCCCCTCCGAGAGGAGCCGCAGCCCCTGTCCCAGGGCTGGTGGCTCCTGTGGCTGCCCTGGGGGCACAGAGCATCGCTGCACCAGAGGTGCTCAGCGCAGCAGGGCACGGCCAAGCAGCCACCTTCCCCTACCCCCCGCCACCCGCAGGGAAAGGGACACGTCTGTTCAACGCTGGCACGTCCAGCTCTGCGGAGCCAGCGCTGCAAGCCAGCGCGAACAGTTATTCACAGCGCTCCACAGCCTCCGCTCCGTTCAGAACAAGCCTTTTTTTCAGAGAACCGTCCGCCTGGAACAAATCCCCGTGTGCTATCGCAACAGGGAATGACGTTTTTCCAAGTCTGGAAGTCACCTGTCATCGGTTTTACACCATCTACATCACCCATGCGAGCCAAAGCCGGTGGCAGGATAACGGGGTGCTGCAGCGGAGTTATCCCATCCAAACCACACACAACGGGACGGGTCAGGAGCCGGCCCCGCTGGCACACGCCGTTCGTTTCCCATTCATTTTCCATTCCAAATGGGATTTGGCCCCCGCATCGGGATGTGCTCGCTACCCCCCTCCTGCCACCACCACGCTGCCTGCAGAGCCCAGCCGCTCGCTCCCACACTCCCAAGAAAACCCGTCAGCCTCCGGCTGGGTTATTCAATTACCTGCTGAGACCTCTGAATAGCAGCATCGATCTCTTCCACCCTCTGCTTGATGGTGTCGCTGACCAGCTTGTAGCGCTCGTTGGTGTCTGACACCAGTTTATCCAGCCCCTCGCGGGCTCGCCAGGGAACCAGCTCCAGGAGAGCTCGGCTCACCTCATTCACCGTGTCCAGGACAAGCCTGTGCTCCATCACCTCCTTCTTCAGCTCCTGTGGAAGGTACCCATGGACACGTGTCCTTGTCAGCGCTCTGCAGGTGACAGCCCCCTCCAGCTCCTCCCCAGCCTCTCGGGAACAGCCAGCGAATTCCCGGCTGGCTCCCACCCTCACGTACCCGTCCCCCCAGTGCTGCTCCAGCAGCCCCCACCTTTTGCCTTTGCTGGAACTGGGGTATCTGCTCGCCAGCGGGGGACTGTCCCCCGCTGGAAGCCAGCTCATCCTCCACTTTGCTCATCCAGCCGGTGAGCTCCTCGTGCGTGGACTGGAACTTGGTGGCCAGCTGCCGAGCCTGCTCCAGCGTGCGCAGCGCTTTGGAGCTGGCGGCGGTGATGTCCGAATAGCGGGTCTTAATCCCATCCAGCTTCTCCTGGATCAGCAACACCTCCTCCCCTGCGAGACAGCAGCAAGGGGCGAACGATGTGGGGCTGGCGGGGCTGCAGGATGGCTCAAGCAGCCACCTGCCTTGTGACACCCCCCCCCCCCGCCCAATTTAAATAGCAAATTTCAGTCTTGCTTTTCTTTAGGTCAGTGCAACTTTGCAGCCTGTTTTTACAGGCAGGAAGCTGCTCTCAGACCCTGGAATGGGATGGAAGCACGCTGCAAAGCCTGCCTTTGCCCCAAGCCCCTAAGCCACCACAACCCAGTTCTCAACTAACGTGTCACAGCTCCAAGCAAAAAACTCCAGTTTGCTCTTTACTGCTCTTTCTGAGGACAAGAAACTGCAAGCCAAATTCTTTGTCACCACTCTTCCTGCTACACAGCTCCCACAAGGACAGAGGTCCGTCCATCTGCTCCGAGCAGACCACATCTGAAGGAAATGCATCGCCCCGACCTTTCTTCCCACTCGTAAACATAAACTCACACCCACGTGGCAACAGCAACAACTGCTCAGTATGGGAAAGCAATATTAGGAAAGGTCTGGGTGTATTTTTAACCTCTTTCCATGTGATTTAGCAGCTGGATGCAAGGAAAAAAACCCTCCCTCGCGTTGCAGGGCTGCTCAGCGCTGAGCATCACCACGCCGGCGGTGGGAACTGCCTGCTCATGAAGCTGCGAGGCTGGTGCTTGGGATCAACCCAGTGCTAAGCGGGAGCACTTGTGGCTCGGCATCCAGGTCTGGATGCCAAACAGCTACTTTGGGAGCATCCAAAAGGAAATTAGACCTGAGGGAGAACAGCCTGCCCCAAACAACGTATCCCTGCAGAGTATGGACTTCCCAGGGCAGATCATGTGGAGGATGGGGGGCTTTGCAGAGCCCCCACGCTGAGCAGAGTGTGGTAACCAGTGTTACCTGTGGTTTGCTTCAGCAGAGCTTGCCCGTTTCTAATGGCTTGGTCCACGTTCTTCTTCCTGTTCAAGATTTCCTCATTCAAAGCCTGGAGAGAAAATCAAACTGGGGTTATCCTCCCACAGGCAGCTCCCTGCATCCTGCCGGCCAGAGACGCTAAGGGGAGCAGGAACTGCTCCTACTGAGCATGGGAAGGGAGGACCACGGATCTGATACTTGGCCAGTATTCCGGCTATGGGAATTACTGGGATTTCTGGGACCCGAAGGCTCAAAGCTTAGAGCAAACCCATCCCAACCCACTGGATAAGTGTCACCAAAGAACTTGCCCTTGTGTTAGACATAACCTCACTCTTGAAAAGAGCTTGCATGGCCCCTGGGGAGTGGAAGCAGACGGCTTCCTCGGTGGCCAGCCTGGCTTGGAAAACCCACCGGGCTTTTCAAGTTCTCATTCTTGGAAACAGCATCCAGCTTTCTAAAGGCACAGGGTGGCCAAGCTCGCTCAGACATTGTTCACAAAGCAAATGAATCATTTGAAGTTCAAACCAATTTTTGGGGCCACAATTATTGTTTTTAACACATGAAACCTCTTTACGCTCCTCCAAGCCTAGAAGGGAACCAGCAGCGGAACAAGCTTTGCGAAATTAAAATCAGACCAGAAACGAAAATCAAACCAGCTAAATGCAACAAAATAAACAACATAAAGATGGAAGAAAATGGAAAATACCAGCTGGTCGGCATGCTGCTTCTGCAGGACGTCCCGTTTGTAATCCTTTACGGATACCGAGCCGAGCTTGTCCTCGACCTCAGCGAGCCAGTTGAGCACTTCCACCTCCTCCTCCCCAAAGAGCCTGGCGTTAGAGAGCGCCTGATCCAGCAGTGCTGCCTTCCGGCAGCACCGGTCGTGGACCTCACCGTAGCGGGTCTGCAGAGACTCTAACTTCTCTGCCAGCAGCCTCCGCTCAGCGGCACAGCTCAGGGAGGAGAGGGACTGCCCGACACCGACCGCCCGAGACACGTCAGCCGTGTGGCTCTCTATCTCTTCCTCTAGAGCCTGAATGCCGGGAGGATAAAATGGACAACAGAAAGGAAAAAGGCGTGAAAAGATGGATTAAACAAAAAAAAAAAACCACAACACAACAAACCACAAACCAACAAACCGCAACGTAAAAGGGAAACGGAAACAAGGAATGCGACTGAAGGAATGAAGATGTGAAACCCACCTGTGAATGGGCAAAGTGCATCAAAATAAAAGGAATAATTAAAAGAAACGGAAGAACTGCAATGGTTTTTCAATCCAAAGCCAGGTATTTGCTGCGAGGTGCGAAGCCATCAGTTTAATATTTAGCCCCACTGGTGGGTTAGGGTTTGCAGCCTTCTCTGTACATGAAGCAGCCTGGGGAACTCCTGCGATACTTCTCTGTGCCAAAATCCCTCCGGCCATGGCAGAAACGGCCACTGGACCCAATACCAACCACCTCCATCAGCAGCTCCCACGCACGCGCGGGTCCTACCTTGTGCCGACTGATCTGCTGCTGGATTTTGGCCGTCTGGGTACCGATGGGCTCGGAGTTGGCCAGTTTCTTCTCCGTCACCGACAGCCAGTCCGAGACGGGCTCTGTGGTTTCGTGGAACTGCTTTGCCAGGACCAAGATGTCCTCCAGCTGCTTCTGCCTATAGCAAGGAATAAAAGGCTAAGGAGCGGCTCCCCGCCAGAGCCCAGCATGGGAAGCAGCTTGGAGTACTAGGAAGCAGGAACCAAAGCAGCCTCGCTCCAAGCAAGGTCAGACACTGCGTCAGGCAAGCTGCAAACACAAAAATCAATGTGGAGAAACTGCAAAATAAGCTTTTTCCTGCAGCTGTGCCTTTAGGGTCCAGTTGCCCCCCCCAGGGAGGCAGCAGAAAGGCTCCCCTGTTGTGCTGCTTTTCTTATCACTGCATCTCCCAGATCCTCCGATGCGCCCAGCTCGTGGCCAGGCTCTCCGTGTTTCAGAGCTGCCCAGCCCCCCTTCAAAGGCAGCCCAGCACAGGTACACGTCCTAGCTGGACACTCTATCTAGCTGGCAGTGATCTAAAACACTGGGAGGGTCAAATCTGGCCCTCTGAATTGACTTCATAACCTCAACTACTGGTTTACGTAGCAACAAGTAACTCATAAACGACATTCAGGCAGCAGAAAGGTGTCAACAGGATGCTGCCGTTAAAGCTAAACGTTAATGCTTAAAGGAATAAAAATAACATCCATTCTCTGCAGGGAATTTGTTTAATCTGAGCTCTTCCCTGCCATTGTAAAGCACCGCTATCAACTTCAGCTCCCAAACAGGCTTTGATTTCTCATGTTTTCCAGCTGTTTCCAGGATGTATCTGCACAGAAATCTCCACCAGTTTCCCACGTGTTGTAACCCCGAGCTCCAGGGCATCAGGAATGGCCGGACGAGCCGGCCCCGTGTTTTTGGCCATCGGCACAGACCCCCTCACCTGCCGGCCGCCCTGCCCAGCAGCCCTGCCCAGCGGCGCTCCAGGCTCTCCAGCTGACCCACGATCTTCTCCCGGTCCGCCGGCTCGGCCGACTGCGCGATCCTGCCGCCCTCCGCTTGGATCATCTCGACGGTGGCTTTGCGATCGTCCAGCAGTCGCTGGAGCAGCTTTAGCGTCGGCAACGAGACGAAGGAGGATAAAAGTTACCAGATTGGATCAGCAGAACCTCTTCTAGCCCTCAGAGAGATGCGACCTCCAATGGTGGCTGAAAACCACCATAAGCGGGGGGCTGGGACCAAAGCCAGCCCAGTGGGACAGCCTCTGCCATCAAAACCAGTTCAAAAAAAATAGAATAATAATATGCTTTAATTTGGTCAGCCTTGAAGTGGTCAGGCAGTCGGACTAGATAGTCACTGTAGGTCCCTTCCAACTAAAATATTCTGTTTTATTCTGTTCTAGAAGAGATTCAAAGCACCCCTGCACCAGACAAGTTTTCAGGGGCTTCCCCATCCCCCCACCCCTCAAACTCCTCAAGTTTTTTAACTTTCATTTTAAATAAATTTCCTCTTCAAAGTCTCCGTACGTCGGACCAAGCCTCGGTAAGAATTCATTTCTAAAACCTTTAGCCACAACCACGCTTGAACTTTCATCCGCCTGCTCACGAGGGCAGGCGCCGACCCAGGCTGTTATCTCTGCAAACACTGGCACGCCTCGCCGCAGCTCCTACAGCTTGTACATTCGTGTTGTCCAAATAGCCAAACCGGTACCTATGCCAGCTCGCTCCTGACGCTGCAGAATTACCAGCACAAACAAAACTTAAGGCTGGAAAAACACGGCCGACCAGCAAAACCAGCAGGAAACTTCAAGAGGCAATGGGACGATGAATTAACGCTGGCGATTCAGACGATGGAGATAGCAAGCGTGGGCAAACGAGCTGCCTGTTTATGACGGTAGGATGTGGAGACCCACCGTGAATGAAGCAGGCTTGTGGACATCCCAGCTACGCTTTATCTGCTGCAGCTGGACCCCCCCAAATATTGCCTGGCTGTCCCCAGCTCCCCCTCCCACCGAGCCCATCGTTGCCCTGTGCCCGCTCACCTTCTGCTCCTGGATCTGGGCTTTCACCACCTTGTACTCGGCAGAGGGAGGTTTCTGGTTGGAGATGAGCTCCTCGGTGTCTGCCAGCCAGCTCAGCAATGGCTCCAGGGCGTCCTGAAACTTCCCACAGTGCAGCAGGGCTTCTTGCAGCTGAGCAACTCTTTGGGCCACCTGCATCCCAAAGACAAGCCCATCGCGTGGTCAGGCACCGACGCCGGAGCCTCAGCTCCCTGTCGATGACCCCCTTCTCCCAGCAGACCCCAACGGGGCCAAGAGAAACCAGTTAGAGCCCGTCCCCATGCTCTCACCTTCTTGTTGAGGGTGTTCCAGCGGGTGTTGATTTCTTCCATGTCATGCTCCAGCCCTTGGACATCACAGTTTTTCCCGGCGCTTTGGATGAGTCCTTGACCAACTCCATTGACTTGCTGTAGTTTTAGCTGGAGAGGATCCACTTGCTCCTTCTGGAACAGCTGGGGATGGGAAGTGTGGGAGAGAAAAGGTATTTATAACCCGTGAGCTGCTCTTACAGCCCCTCCATCATTCGACAGATCAAACAGGCTTTCTTCTCTAGAGAACATACAGTAGCTACTTGCGCTGATTTTACTAGAGTTGTGTAAGTTTGTCGAAACTCCTCCCTCACCTTGACCCAGTAACACAGATGTCACAGGCATTTGCTTGGAGCACAGCTTGGGGTCCACACGCATCCATCTCTGCTTTTTAAATGGGAAAATCCCTTTTTTCCAAGCACCAGAGTGAGGTGGAAAGAGCAAATGGGGGAAGAAATGAGAGCATTGGCTCTGGTCAGCCATCAGATTGGGAAATAATGCTCCCGGGGAAAAACCCAAAGCAATTCTCACAGTGATGCTATTGAGAACAGAGACCTGACATCACATGAGTTTTGTTAACCACGAAATTACAGACACTGAGAAGCTAGCTGGATTTCGAAAGACAAAGGCAATAGGCAATTAATGTGCTAGTCATTTACCGCACCGCGTATTTGGCATGGTCCTGCCTGGGAATCCTGTGGGGAAAAGCTTTTAAAACCAAAAAAGATTTGATAGGGAAGGGGGAGGAGAGCGAATGAAGCTCCCCATTGTAAAGAGAGGCAGCAGGGAAAATCCTGTTTCCGCAAAGGAGATAAGTGCTCTTTATCAGAGCCGTGGATCTGCTGCAGCCACCCGCTGGCGCGGCCACCCTTGCACGATTGCTCTCCAGCACTTGCCGGGGTGGCTGCAGAGCCCGGTCCCAAGGGATGAGCCTGCTGCTCCCCCGTAGCCAACAGCACAAGCCCCCCAAAAAGGGAGCGGAGCCCTTTATCGCTTGCTCTGGTCCCCTGGGCCACCAGCCCATCCAGAGCACAGGTCACCCCGAGCCAGCGCTGGCCGGGAGCGCAGCCCTCGGCCCTGGCACAACGTTTGCTCTTTGGGAAGCGGAGGGGATGGCTGCCAGCCGCCTGCTTTCTCAAGCGTGCCTCGTCCTCACGTGCCCGAGAACGTACGGACATGGACAGGATCGAAAAATTCCCACCGGGATGCAAGATCTCACCGAGCAGAGCAACGGCTCATGGATGGCACAGCTCTCCGGCAATCACTTTTGTCTCCGAAAGAACACAAGGCAGGCAACCCCCCCGGCAAACACATAAAAAACCCCGAACACGCCAAAAAAAAAAAGTTCCCAGCCTGCGCAACAGGGGCTGCTTTGACTTTCTGCATCCTGGTTTTGAAGAAAAAGCGATTTCCTCCCACTGGAGCTCAGCAAGTCAAGGGCAGGGAGGTATCGCTCCGGGACACGAACCCAAGGGTGTGCTGGCAGACACTGTCCAGAGCTGTTTGCTCAGGGAGAATTATACCACGGTTATAGGAAAGAAACGGTGACATGAAATCATCGATTCCCCGGCTGCTTCTCCTGTTACTGTTTATATATGGAGCTGGCTGTTAGAGCAGCCAAACCCACAAAAGGGCCAGGCTGATAAGTCTGGCATGTGGGGCTGGGTCCGAGCACTCCACACGCTTGGAAAACAAACTCCAGGGCTTTGGAAGAGGACGGGCAGGGAGGGAGCTCTGCTGAAATCCCAGCCATGGCGCCGCGGGTACCTGCGCCGCGTCCATCGGCGCAGCCCAAGCGCGTGCTGCTGCACAAGGCTTGGTACAAAGGCAATGACACCAACGGCCGGAGGAGCGAGCGTGTCCAACGCACTTGTTTTTCTTGGCTCGTCAAAGATTGCAGGGATTTAGTTCGCTAACCTCCCCGTGACTCAGCGTGGAAACAAATATTGAACATCTAGCTGGGCAGGGGAAGGTGCAGGGCGAGGTGTCCTGCCTTGGGGAAGGTGCTGGACAGGCATCTTGGCGAGCAGGACATCTGCTCTGTCACACCTCCTCCTCACTCCCAGAAGTACTTCCCAAAGCATTCCCTCTCTTTCTGCTTCCCTCCTCTCCCAGGCAGCTGCGCTCCTTAACCCCACCGCTGCCGAACGCCGAGCCCAGCCCCACGGTGGGAAGAACCAGCGTCATCCCAGTGCAGACACGGAGCTGCCAACACCTCCAACAGCGTTTGAGCAAAGGGAAGATTTATGGGGTTTAACAATCAGAGACGCTGCACCTAAAATGAGGGTCCCATCAGCAGGGACAGGCTGACACCAAAGCAGCGAATTTCAGACCGACAATGGCCAGAACCGATGGCTTTTTCCCTTGCCAAGGTCCACACCAGGTGCCCCAGCCCACACAGACCCCCCCTCCCCATGAAAACATCGCTCCAAGCCCCTCCACATGCACTTCTCAAAAGGGTGCCGCAGCCCAAAGGATGAGTAATTGTTACCAAATCGGGATTTTCGGCGCTGACTAACTTCTGATGTCTCCTTAGTGATATTTCTCCCTAATCCAGATGGCAGTAAATCAGCGCTCGGCTGTGGGAACTCCACCACCGAGGACTCTCTGGGCAAAAACTGCGAGCATGGCACGGCAAAGCAAATCCCCAAAGGGCAGAGAGAATTTGAGCCCCTTCCCGCATCCCGCACGCTTTCGGAGCCTCAGCACCTTATTGCTCACGTAAAACGCTGCAGGAAGCGGTGACTGCACAGGACAGGAATGATTTGCGCTTAATTTGTTTTACAGGATTCTCTCTTCCGACATTATTTTCTGCTGCAAAGACGGGAGCCACCCTGCCAGAACTCAGCCAGGTTTTTCTGAAGTCTGTGATTTGTGTCTGAGTGATCAACACGTACTTTAATAAGCCGAAAAACTTGAAGACAATAGTTCAGGTCATCAAGCAGTGATAATTTTTTACCTCCCCTACTAATAAAAATACACAATTCCCCTCCCACCGAAACTTTTTGCCTGCCAAATCCAAGCTAAACTCAGGAGGGAGAGGGCTGTTTCAAAGCCTGAACCCCCAGATCGTGGCCACGCGTTACGGAGCAGGTTCCCATCTCCCACCCACCCCTCAAGTGCAAAATAAAGCGATTTCTGTGCCTGAAACCCGGTCTGCAAGTGCCTGGGCAACAAATACCTCGTTATCTGGAACGAATCCATCTGGTAGAGTGAGAGGCCCTTCTGCGACGGCAGCGGTGGCGAGGGGTCCCTCCGTGCCCATGGGCACCTCTCCCTCGCCGGGTGCCGGGGAAGGGGCACTGCCGCATCTATGGGGATGGTGGGTGTCCCCCAGCACGGCCCCAGGGGGGGGTTGTGCGGTGGGTGCCACGGCGGAGGGTGCTCCTGGAGGGTGCACATGGAGCTCTGGGATGGCGGGTCCCTCCAGGGTGGGTGGGAAGGTGGAGGGGGGACCCTCCACGCCTGGCAGCATGGAGGCACCATCCCAAGCTGTCACCTCCGCTGCGGGTGTTCTCGCGATGGGGTTATCCTCCAAAGCCAGCGCTTCGGTGGATAGGTGCTCCAGGATGGGCGGCACAATCGAGTTGGCAAAGTCATCTGTATCCCCCAAGGCTGCTACTGGCCCCCCTGCTGCCAGTGGCACAGGGCCAGCGCAGAGATCCCCGACGCCGGAGATGAGGGGGTCGGCTGCTTGTGGTGGCACAGTGGCAACAGGCACGTCAGCAAATGGTGGTGGGGCATCCAGAAGCTCTTCCACTGCCAAGGGCATGGCAGCGGTGGTGGCATCTGGAGGTGGGTGCTCAACACACAGTTCCTCAGCATCCATGGTAGGATCCCCAGCGGCTGGTGGTACCTCCTGAGCCTGGGGCTCAGGGACAGCCATGTCTCCTGGTGTTGGTAGGTCGGTTGGAGCAGATAGCCCCCCAACATCCCATGGGATGGCATCGGGAGCAGACTGCCCCGCAATGGGCAACATGCCAGGAAGCTCTTCTGGGGCGACTGGGCTGGCAACACGTGGGACCTCCTCACCCAGCACCACGGTACAGCACCGCGCCGTTGGCTGGTCCTCCCAGGCACAGGCAAACAGCAAGTCCAGGTCTCCCGGCTGCAGGATGGCTGCCGATGCCTCCCCGTGCATGACAGCCACCTCCATGGGGGACCCCTCGGTGTGGGCAGCCCCTTCGAGAGCCAGGCCCTGGCCTGGGGGAACCATTCCCCATGGGGGGGCCTCAACAGGTGCCGGGGATGTCACTGGAGCCTCGTAGCCTGGCTCTGATGCAGAGCCAGCATGGAAAGGTGGCAAAGAACCATGGCAAGCATCCCCACTTTCTGCCGGATGAATCTGGCCCTCAACTCCATCACCCTCTGATCCCAAATCTGTGGCTTCATCCTCAGAAGCCAGTTCTGGGAGATCCCAGTTGGTGAGCGCAGTCCTCCCGGGCAGAAGATGACAGCTCCCAAAAGGACCTGTCCCCTCAATGCTGGCCTCGTGCTGAGGGGAAGACCCCAGCTCCTCTGCCACTGTGTCGGAAGCTGGGGGCTGGCGGGGGGACAGCCCAGCCGGGGACGCTTGGCTGGGACACGTCTCCTCGGGAAGCTGCGATGCTTCACCACCAGGAACCAGCAAGTCTGGGTTATCTTCACCCCACCCCACCTGAGCGTCGTCGTCACCAGCTCCCTCCAAGCCAGAAGCTGGCCACGCGCCTGTCTCAGGAGATGGCATCCAACCAGCCACCAGCACTGCCACTGCGCAACCGTCCACGAGCTCCAGGTCCACCAGTGGGTCAGGTTCATCCTCCTCCACTGGTGCCGGCGAGCACTGCCGGAGGGAGCCTGGCCCTGTAGTGGCCACAGGGCTGGGTGACGCCCCTCCGTCCGAGTCGGTCGGGGTGACAGCTGAGGTGTCCCTTTCTGAGAAGGGCTCTGTCGCCGGCTCCAGCGTGCTCAGCACCTGCGAGCTGCAGGTGACATCAAAGTCCTCCAGGTCCGACACGACAGCAGAGTCTGAAGCGCTGATGTCCAATGGGGCCCCACGCTGACGCGCTTCGACTGCAGCCCCGGCCAGTTTGGCCGAATCTGGGTCCAACCCCTCCGAGTCCACTGGGGACACCTGAACCTCCAGGCAGCTGGGGACAGCCCCATCGCCCTCGTCCTCGTTCAGGCACTGCTCTTCCAGCTCCAGGAACATCTGTACAGAGTCTGTGTCGGACAACTCGGGGCCTGCGGGGCTGGCCGAGCGCTCCGAACCCGGAGCAAAGTCCTCAGCCTCGCACTGCACCGCCGCATCCTCGGTACAGCACGCGCTGCCGGCCCCCCCCGGGGACCCACAGGACCGGGAAGTCCCTGGGTTGGGGGCAGAGCCGTCCGCTGGAACAGCGAATTGTTCCCTTTCTTCAGAAATATCTGCCAAGCAACAGCTCTTCTTCTCCTCTGCCACCAGCACAGCCTTTCCTCTCTCTGACAGCGTCGCCTCCTCCCACTCCTCCATCATCACCCAGCGCTCGTCCTCCTCAAATCTCAGCTCAGACTCCGTTTTCTCCCTGAGATTGGAGGTGATGAGAATATCCAGTCCCGCATCCAGCAGCTCTTCGCTAAGGCACGGAGAGAGGTTGACGTTCTCCACTGTACAGTCCGACTCGGAGGCCTCCAGGGTCTCCTGGTGCCCATCGCTGAGGCTTCCCTTGATGAAATTTTTCCTGGCTCGTGGCCAGGTGGCACTAGGAAGCCGGCGTGCCCTAGCCGGGTCCCCAACACAACCGCGGCCATCACCAGCGTTCAGCAGGGTCTGGCGCTCATCCCGGGGACCGCCATAGCCATCTGCACCGAACTGCTTGGCCGTCAGAGCCTCTGCCGTGCCGGATGACTTGGAGACGTGCTCCAAGGTGAGAGACTCGGACATGGGCTCACCGTGGTCGGGCTGGCCCGGGTGCTCGGTCAGCATGGCGCTCGACTCCCGCTTATCCCGCAGGGAAGGGTTGGAGGCGCCCGCTTCCGACACCTCGCTCAGCGAAGCCCCCATCCTTTCTGCAAATTCGGTGAAGTTTGGCGGCATGAAGGATTTCCATGACCGCCGGTTGACGTTCTCCTTCCTCTCGGGGTTCGGTCGTCTCCTTGGGGGAGCTGGTGCTGGCTTGGAGACGTCGCTGCTGAGCTTCAGCGCGTCGAAGATGACTCGCTCGTCCAACTTCTTCGCTTCTGGCGCCCTGGACTCGAAGACGTTGGCAGCTCCGAGAGTCCCATTGCTGGATATGGTGCTGCTGTCCCCCTTGCCGAGGGTGCTCTTGGAAAGCTGGTTGAGCTTCGATCCCTGATCGATTTGCTCGTTAATTCTCATCGTGTCGTATATCGACCTCTGGGGCACGTAGCAATCCTCTATATAACCATCTTCCTCCTCGCCCTTCCCCAGGCAAGTGCGGTTCTGCCGTAAACAGTCTGGCCGGCTCAGTGGTTTGCCCATGCTCTCGTCCTCACGGGTGACAAAACCACCCCGGCAACTTTTCGCCCGCCACCGCAGGAAGCATCACACTGCCAGCAGGTCCCCAACCCACCAGTGGCAGCCCCTGATCCCAAAGCAGCCACGCTACGGGGACGGGAGGACGCACTGGCAGCACCACGCCGGCTCAGCAGCCCACCCGGCGGTCCCGAGCAGCGCAACGACGCATCTCATCCCCCCGACTCCCCTACAAAAAAGCCATCCATCAGCAGAAACCATCCGACAGCTTCCAGAAAATATTCCCAATGGCCGTTTGCGACAGAAAAAAAAACCAAACAAAAACCAAGCCAAAGAGTTTGAAGCTCTGAAATTATCCCGTCCGTCCTTCTTTAGTAACAAAGGCACTGCTTGTCCTGGCCGCTCACGTCTCGCAGCCCGAGCGACGAGCGGCTCGGCGCATTTTGAATCCCGTGGAAGTCCAGCTGGTCCGAATTAGCCTCTCCCCCCGACTCTCGTGTTTTCATTTGAACTGAGCTTGTCAGCGGATATTCGGACAAGTTTAAACACAGGAAGTTCTTCATTCAGGGCAAACTCGGAGGTTTCCTGTCTCAAAAACATGATGGCATTGTTGTTGCCGTCATCCCACCGTGATGCTCGGGGACACCGAAACCCCAAAATCCAGCCGGTGGTGGCAGTGGTGGGGGTACGCGGAGCTGTCCGGAAGGCTGCTGGGGCTGGAGTGTTTTTTTTTTTTCTTCTTTTTTTCTTTTTTCTCTTTCTCCCCAGGAAAAAAAAAAAAAAAAGGCTGGAAAACGCATCCAAAAATGGTAAGGGGATGGAGCGGCACGGAATCCCCCGAGTTGCCGGGAGCTGGCGGGGAGCAGCCGCGGCCGGAGGCGGCTCCTGCTGCTGCTGCTGCTGCTGCTGCTGCTGCCGCTTCCTCCTCCTCCTCCTCCTCCTCCCGGCCCCTCTCGCATCAACTTTCCCGGCGGCCGGCGGCGGGCTGCGGCGGCTCCGCGCCCCCGGGCGGCCCGGCCATGCTGCGGGGGGGGGTCGGCGGGGGCCGGTTCCCGCGGCGGAGGGGGTGGGGGGCGGCGGAACGGGGAGGGGGGACACAGAGCGAGCAGGGCCGCCCTCCCCTTCCCCTTCCCCGCCGCTCTCGCCCCTTTTGTGCGCGGCTCAGCGGCCGGCCCGGGGGCGGGGGGCTCCGCGCCGCCCCCGCGGGCAGCCCCCGGCCGGCCCGGCGGGATGCATGGTGCGCCCGGGCTGCCGCCGCCGCCTTCCTCCTCCTCCTCCTCCTCGCCGCCCGCCGCTCGCCTCTCCTTCCCGCCGGCCGAACAAAAGGCCGAGCCGCGCAGGCCGCCGCACGCCCCGGCCCCGCCGCCGCCGCCAGCACCGGGCTCCCGCGGCGCGGCCAGCCCCGGCGGAGGGCGGGGGCGGGCGGGGGGCGGCACCGCGGGGCGGGGCGGGCGGCGGGACCGGCCCCCTCCCGGGCGCTGCGGCCGCGGCCGCCGCCCCCCCCCCGCAGCCCCCCCGAGCGGCCCCGGGAAGGGGGCACCGGAGCCCGAGCCGGCGGGGGTTCGGGGGGGGGGGGGGGTCTCCGCGGGCAGCGGCGGCCCCGGGCTGGCCCCTTCCCCGCCCCGCCGGGGCTGGCCCCTCCTCCGGGGGGAGGCGGCAGCCCCCGACAAAGAGCAGCAACGCCCTGGCTCGGTGGCGGCGGCGGCCCGGGCTCCCCCCGCCACCGGCCCCCGCTCCCCCGGCCCTTTGTCCGCCCCCCGCCCGGCCTGGCCCCCCCGCCCCGTTTAAAGGCGCTTCCCACCCCAGCGCCGCACTGGGGGGGTAGGACCCGGCGCCCACCCCGTTCCCCCTCACCCCCACCCCTGCACAAAGAACCGACTTCTTAAAATCACCCAAACCCCCACCCACCCACCCCCCGAAGTACCATTTTTCCCTTCCCCGATGCCGCACGGCTCTGCCGGCACCACCAACCCCCCCGCGCCGCCTCCTCAGCCTTAAAAAACTAATTTTTACAGCCTCAGCTCTGGGTCAGCATCATGCTCCCCCCATCCCCATCCCCTCCACCCCCCCACCCCCACCCCACCCCCCCCCGGCCCTTAGCTTGAAGGGATGGGGCACCAAAGCTGTGGGGCTGGGAGAGGGAGGCATCCCAGCCTGATTCACGGCTGCCAAGGGATGCTGAGGGAAGTCACAGACTTGGGAGGAAAAAAAAAAACCAGGAGGGCTGGAAACAGCCTCCACGCATCTCCAGGCAACAACCCGCCCCACCAGCCAGCCGGCCTGCGCCTTCGGGGATGAATTATCGCATCGGGATAAAAATATAAGAAGCCAGGCAGGTGCTCCGATCCATAAAAGCCTGCGCCTCGATAGTGCTGACGGGGGGAGGCTGCGACCTCCGCTTGTGCCTTGTCATGCCACAGCTCCACCAACCCCGTCCCACCCGGCCGTGGTCCAGCCGGAAGGTTGGAGACATAGGAAAGATGGAAAACCTGATTTTTTGGGGGGATGCGCTGCAGGTGCTCACTGTCTCTGCAAACACTGGGGCTTGGCCAAGGTCATGGCACGGCTGAGGCGGGAGCCCACCTTCCCCGTCCCCAAGCCCTCGGACCCTTCATCACCGTGTGCCAGCGGCGCAGGCAGCAGCTCCAGCCCTGTCTTCTCCAAGGGACTTTTCCTTTCAGAGAATTCGGACGGGATGTTTCGTGGAAGGGGGAAGGTTCGGGCTATGGAGGCCGAACGCCCGTTAAACCACCCGAAGCGCTCAGCGGGGCCGGTTGCACACCGGGAAATCTCTGGAAACCCCTTTTCTAAGTTCCATCATTAAACACAAGCAAGGAAAAGAGTGGGGGGTGGGGGAGGGCATGGAGACCTGGCAGGGGGTGCGAGCAGCCCATCTGCAGCCCCCCACCGCGGGAGGGGGAGCCCCTCTGCCCATCCGCCCCGCAGACGGACAGCCAGGGCTGGCCAACACTGCAAGAGTGTCCCAAAGCCCAGATTTTTAGACTTGGCAGGGGACACACCAGCTCTCGGTCCCTGTTACGAATCCAGTGCAGCTGAAACAACACGAGAAGGATGGCCTCGCCGTGCCAGCGCTCCGGCAAAGCCGCCCCCGGTTTCCCCGCTACCACCTTGGCCGGGAGCTGGCGGAGCAGCAGCAGGACCGTTACCGCTCCGGGGCCCCTCCGTGAGGAATCCCAGGCATCCGGGCTGGGGCGCGGAGGCTTTTTTGTTCCACTGAGAAGAAGGAACGATCTCGACGTGGAGCTGCCGTTTTCACAGCCAGAAATTCTTTTCCCATTTCCTCACCGAGTCACGTGCCAGAAGCAAGCCAAGTCTTCCTCCAACACATCCCCCCTGTCTCTAACACCATTAGGGAAATATTCGGCGAGTACTAAAGCCAATTAAAAACCTGCTGTGCCTGGCCTGAAGATCCCAGCTGGAGCCCCTGCAAGGTTCCCCAATTCATGGCTTGACGACACCAAGTGCCACCCCAGCGATGGGGACAGAAGCCGAAGGGTGCTGGGAATTGCAGCTGTGGGGCTTTACTCGAGCTTTGCGTTGGCACGAGGGAAGGATGGGGCAGGACACGAAGGTCCCATCTCAGTTTCTGTCCTTTTGGGTGTCTCGGAGCGGCTCCGGCATGCAAAGCTCTGCCAGCACCAAGCACCAGGACTGAAATAAAGGGCTGACGGAGCTTTGGAGCTGCAGCCCCCAGCTCAGGAGAGCGCATCTGCTCACCTCACGGCTCACGGACCCGTGGCGTGGTGGCGGTGGGCAGAACGGACCAGCAGGACCCCTCAGCTGGCTTTTGTTCAGCCACCAAACCTCCTCTCGCCTGCCCCGTTACCGGTACGTCTTGACCAAACCCAAGTTGGGGTTCACTTGGGTGCACAAGGCTGTGGGTGACACACCTGGGCGCTAGGATGCTCATGCTCCAGCAGCCAGCCCACCCTGGGGAGGGGACCTAACAGCTCTGCCCAGGGCTGTCACCCAGCCCAGCCCCACTCACGCCCCAAAGCCACCCCACAGCCATGTCCTGCAGATAAAGACCCTCAGCCAAAACCCACCCAGAGGTTTTCCCAGCCTTGCTCCAAGTAGGAGCACCCCCATTTGTCTCCCAGACCTGCAGGTTTCAAGCTTCCCTGATATGGCCACTGGCCCCTGAGCGTGGGGACGCGTGCCTTCCCCGTCACGGGGTGATGTCACCCTGTTTACGACTGCATTACATCCTGCCCGCCGCTGCCGCCACTGTTTACATGGGAAAGCAGTGTTTGGAAACCAATATATTTTTAGCTTTCTTTTAACGCATCTCAGCAGCTGGAAATGAGGGACCGGTGTTATGTGGCAAGCAAGAGAGCCCAGAGATGGCTCAAGATCTCCAACAGACGCGTCACTAACGAGCCCAGGCTACAACCAAGGGCCTTCTTCACCCTCAGAGGTTCTTTAATCTTCACCTTGGTGCTCTCCCACCCTGGGCAGCGCAGCACCCACTCGCCCAGCCCGGCCAAGGGTGGATGCAGGAGAGCTCCTGCCTTTGCACCACGAGCTCTGTCCCTATAGGTCTTGCTGACCGTGTCCCCCATGTCTGACTATGTGTCCCCATGTCTGACTCCATGCGGGTCACCGTGTCCCCATGTCTGACTCCATGTGGGTCACCATGTCCCCATACCCGACTCCATATGGGTCACCGTGTCCCCATACCCGACTCTATATGGATCACCGCATCCCCTATGTCCAACTCCATGAGGGTCACTGAGCCGGCGGCGGCAGGAGGGACCGCTGGACAGGGACACAGTGCCATGTCCCAGCATGGCAGAGGGATGAACCCTGAGCGGCCCCGGCCCAAGGGAGGGACTCGGGATGGGTCTAGCCTCCCTCAGACACTGCAATAAAAAGCACAAAGCTGAATCATGCACACCCAAAATCTGCCTTGGAAACTGCTTCTTCGTTTTTGCTGGGATTCTTACCAGAGGATTCATGTATTTTAAAGCCTTTTGCTTCATCTGTCAGAAGGACAGAGGGACTTTATCCCCCTTTCCATGCCAGTGCTCTCCTCCTTAAACATGCACCTTTTGCCAAATCCTTGCGATTTCATTTCGGCACCACGTGGGCCAGCCCCGAGCTCCCAGGCTAATCCCATCCCACTGTGCTGGGCTGGGTGCTCCCTTATCCTCTCAGCTTATAGCTGACTTCAAATGTCATTTGACGATTCCAAGTCAGGCCTCTGCCACCCTGCCATCCCCCTCTTCAAAGGCTACGGCTGTTCGTGATGCGGGGAGCCCACCCGCCTTTCAAGAGGCGATTAGTAACCTGTAGCCCATTAATTCGGGACTCTCCTCCGCAGCGCTGTGGGAGGAAGCTTCGGCTGGCTCCGTGGGGGTGTCTACCTCCGCTGAAAAAGTTTTAGAAAGAGGTTAAAAAAAAACACCTCCTGGAGAAACGTTCTGCAGTTTGGATGTACAAGATGCAGCAAGCACTGTATTTTTAAATTTATTTAATTTTTTCCAAAGGTGCAGGAGCTGCGCCGTAGCGCTTTCCCTGCAAGGCAGCTAATAGAGATGTTGGTAAAAATAATTCTGAATGAAGCTGGGAGCCCACGTGTTACAGCAGCGCTCAGGCACAGCCCCGCACCGTGGCGTTCAGCACTTGATCACTGCGGAGCCTGGGGCTCCCCAGGGACCCCATCTGTGTGCACAGAGCACCTCAAAACAGCCCAGCAGTGATCTGAGCTGGGACTGCGAGCCAAGGGTAGAGCCACTTGCCAGGGTCTCCATGGCCGGGAGCTCAGCTGGGCACGGCAGCTGCCACCTGCTGAAATGCCCGGTTTTGCCCTCAGCTGCCCAGTTTTCCTGCAAATTCCCCTCCACAGCTTTGCTCCAGTGCTGCACGAGGGTGATGAAGCACCCTGGGCTCTCCGGCCACCCCTCTCCATGCTGCCAGTGACCCAGCACCCACAGGCAGGGTGCTGCCACCCCAACTGCCCACGCCGGGGTGTGGAAAACTGTGGAAGCTGCTCCTCACCCAGTGGCAGAGTAATTGGGGACAGCAGGGAGAGCTGAGGGATGGGGTGATTAATAAACTGCTCCGGAGGCTCTTTAGGAAGTGAGGTAAGTGCATTATTATCCAGAGAATCCTCTGGATGGGAGACATTTTAAACCACTCCTTCGGCAGAAGAATTGGCAATTGTTCCTGGAGCGCTGCGGTGACTAATCCAAGCCTGAGCTCTCCCCCGGAGAAGCCCCCGTCTGCTCCAGACCCAGCGGCCACAGACACTCCCTTCCCCGGTGGAGCATCCACCCGCTTGGATGCTGTGGGTGATGGGAAAGCCCTGCGTTCGCTCCGCCACGTGCTTCCCCATGGATCCCCCCCGCCATGGCCAGGTCCCACCAGGACCGGTCTCCTCTCCCTCCTCTGCGCAGCCTTCGCAGACAAAAAGCTTCCCATCTCCTCCTCCCTCGGATCCTCAGCTCTCCTGGTCTTATGCAAAGCCGGTATTTTTAGTATCTCCTGGAAACACTGCAAAGTGTCACCACCACCAGCTAATGAGCGCTCCTGCGAGAGGACATTCCTACGGCCACCTCCCTCCGCTGAGACCTGCCAGGGTCACCAAAGCATCCGCAAGCGGGTGGCACTGGAGCAGGGACCCAAGCCGGCTCCCGAAAGGGACCATTTGATCACTGGTTAATTGTTTTACAGCCAAGAAAAGAAAGAAAAGAAAAAGCCCAGCTATTGATCCAGTTGGTCTCAGCAGCTCTTGGCTTAATTCGCTCTTGTTCTCGGCTTTCTTGGGATCAGGGACGTGCCTGTGCCTCTCTGCCTGCCCACCGACAAGTCGAGGTCACAACCCACCCGTGGCTCCCCAAGGAACAAGCACCGGCACCACTCCCTTTGGGAAGGACGAGCTCCAGGGGCACGTTTGCTCTTCCCGTTGCGATACAATTTCTTTCCAAGGAATGAGGAGGCTGCAGAGGCCACTCACGCTCAAGTGCCTCTTGTGCAAACACGTTTATTTACAACACGCCCAGATGACCAGGTTAGAAGTGCACCAAACGCCAGCAAGGCTTTGCAGCTCCACTTAGACCACTCACCCCAGCCAGGGTCGGTGACAGCCCCGTCACCCGTCACAGCCTGCGCTTATCACCCCCCATTTATCATCCTCTTCTCTGACGAGGGGAGATGGTGCCTTTAAGGCAGCTTAACAGCTGTCAGAGAGGAGGCATTTTTGCGTGTGTTGCTGATGCTGAAAATACTAGCCAGAGATACTTTAAGTAGGTCTGGAAAGCGTTCAAGGAGAAGACACCGTGGTGCAGCCTGTCCCCGCTCCCAGCCCAGTCCCACCCAGCTGCTCCCAACTGGACGACTGTCGGGAGCCGCATGCATTCCTCCGGGGGCACAGAAGGGTTAAAAATACCCTCAGCCACGCTGGGGCACAACAAGTGGCAGAGTGTCCCTTCCCTGTCCCATCCCAGAGACCCACCTCCCCTCTCCCACCCAGGCTAGGGGGTGTCTCCGGCTCTACGATGGGGTGCGGAATTACCAAAAAAAGCCTCCCCGGAGGGCTGGGTTGGGTGCCCGGGCATCGCCTGCGAGCACACGTGCCTGTTGGTGGCAGCTAACATGCTGTCTCAAGAAATTAAGGCTGTCAGCATAAGTGCTTTGGTGTGAACGCCTTGCCTCGTCAGCACACGGATTCGTTCCTGCTCTCCAGTTCAGCCTGGTCATCCCGAGCTGGGATGCCAGTTCTCTGCCCATCCTCGAGAGCGGCTCTGCAGGGCTGCCGGTCCCGGAGATAGAATCACAGAATCCTTTAGGTTGGAAAGGACCCCTAAGATCATCACATGCGCATCTTACAAAGGAAGACCACAAAATGCCATTTGTACCGTCAGGGACCACGCTGGTCCACAGCCCCCCAAGCAGCGCGCTCTGCAAACTGGGATAAACTGGGAAGCACCCACCCGTTTCAGTCCTAGTCCTCCTGCAAAATAACCCCTGTGTGACACCACACAGCGCTGGGCTCTCAACACCCCATCGCACATCTCTCCCTGCCGCCGATGCCCCGTGCAACGACAGCGGGTCACAGGGGGGATGCAACGCCCGTGAGCCCCCTCGTCCCCCGGGGGCCACGTGCCACTCCCTCACCTGAAACGTGGCAGCACCTGGGAGAAGCCCAGGGACAGTGGGCACCAGGCAAACGGTTATTAGCAACGGCGGCGTTTCTGATAGCGCCGTTGAGTCAGCTCCCTGGCTGGAAGGTTGGGGGAATGAAGAGTCATAAATAGAGCACCGGAGAAAGCCAATGTCCCTCCTGCCGGGGAGGGAGGCGGCGCGGGGAGGGCGCCGGAACTCGCAACCAGCGCTGGCTAATTGCCGCTTTTACTTAGGGTGAAGCGTGGAGGACCCGGAGCAGGGTTAGAGACAGCGGCATCTGAGTGGCAAGATGAGTAACGCTGGTTAGGGCTTTGCTTACTGCATCACCCCTCCTGGGATCTCTTTCCTGATTTTTTTTTATTTTTATTATTATTTAAGCAGACAAAGAGTGTGCTGGAGGCACAAGGGCTCCGTGGGCTCCAGCTGACCTGACCTGCTCTAAAATAAATTGGAAGTGCGGCTTCAGTTGTTGCTGTCTAGGGATTTTCCCTCCCCCTTTCCATCGTCCAGCACAAACCCTTTATTGGCGTGAAGGAGTGGTGCCCGAGCTCACTGCATTGAGCAACTCCAGCTTCAAATAACCTCCCCCAAAATCTGCGGCAGGAGCCCAAAATCCCTCCATCTCTTCCCTCCGCTCCCCACGACCCGCCCTGGCAAAGCCGTCTCCGGCGAGGGTCGGACACGGCAGCGCCTCGCTCCCCGCAGATCCCCTGCTGCTCCCCCTCTCCCCCCCGGCTGGGGCGAGGGTGGGGTTTAATTAATACTCGGAGGCGAGATCCTGGATAAGCGGCATGCCGTGTGCCAGCTGCGGCAGGTCCCGGCTCGCCAGCATTCCTCGCCGTGCCCCGCCGCCAGCAGCCGTGGGGTGCAGCGCAGCTGCGGGGATGGCGGGGGCTGCCGGCGCGGCACTGGGAGGGGACCGGCAGGTCAGTGGTGGCCCCGTCTCCATGCCTGCTCCCCCTCAGTCAAGGGCACCTGCAGCGATCTGAACGTGATGGTGACCGTTTGGTTATGCCAAGGTTGATGCTTTTCCTTGGGTTTCATTTTGGGATGAGTTCTCCAGGCTCTTGCAGAAATCCCTTCTGGCTGTAGAGCACAACCGGGAAGGCAGGCAGGCTGCCCTGGTTCCTGCTCTCCTCTTCATCACGGGGAGGAATGCATCGCCAGCAAAGCAAACCCACTCTGGCACGATCCAACTGGGAATGGCATCCCTCGGCTCCCGAGCATTGCTCTGTACTGCGGCAAGCCTCAAAATCTCTGCCAGCGCCTCTGACCTGGGGCTGAGCGCCATGCTCTGCTTTGAGGTGGAGTAAAGCAACATTAGGGTTTGTCCAAAACCAACACGGGGAAATCAAAGAGGGTCCCAGCTCAAACTGCCAACGCTAAGTACCAGCCAGGCTTTGAAACCCCACTTCAAAATCCACTGTATAAAAGATAAAATAAACAGACCCCAGGCTTGAGCTTGCTTCGCCAGGAGCCCAAGCTACCCCAGCACAGATGCCTTCCCCAAAAATACCAAAAGGTTTTGATTCCATCACCTCTCCGTGGCCCAGGTTGATGGCTGTGCTTTGGTCGGACAGGCTGAGCCCATGCTCCAGAGCAGCAAACCTCACCTCCGCCTCTGGAGCCTGGGAAGGAAGATGCGCCGCTCGCACCCAACAGCACCAGCTTCAGCCAAAGCCCAGCACTGGTTTCCCAGTCCATGGGAGGAGGGGGTCTAACTCAGGGGGTGCTGATGCTGGAGAGCATGCGATGGGGAAAACCCCTACGTCTCCGCCTGACCCTGCGTCTCTCCCGTACCTGGGGGAATAATTTCCCTGGGGAATTCGCTGTTCGCTAAACTGAATCAACATCGCTGTTATGTTTAGTAACATTTCAACTGTAAGTCATTTGATTCCAGTCATTAAAATTTAATATTAGCGTAAGGTCTGAGAAACCTGAGCTGACAGCAGAGAGCACGGAGGGGGAAGAAATGCCCCAGCCTGAAAGCTCCTACGAGGAGCTTTCCCTCGTAGCCCAAGAGCCCGGCTCGGCCGTGTGATGCTCATGGAGACACAGCGCAGAAAGATTCTCTTCCAGCTTTTAGTCTCCTATAAAAAAGGGGCTCCTCGGAGAGGCAGCCATGGGAAGATCGTCCCTCAGGTTAAACTCATTCTGAAGACCAGGAGTTAAAGATGAGGCTCCTTTTCTCTGCCAGCTTAACATAAGCTAAACCCGTGCCGTTTCTTCTGCAGCATAGCTGTATCCGAAGCGGTCCATCAAGATGTCCATATAAGCACAGACTCCAAACCACAGAAATGCCTCTCAGCTGCACTTGATCTCACCATAAAACTAAGGGCTAAACTGGATGACCCCTTGAAGTCTCTTTCCAGATGGGTTTCTTACAATCCTCTAACAACGTGGTGCTCCGAACCAGTCCCTACCTAGTGTTTCCCCAGCCTCTGAAGGCCAGGTCTACCCTGCATCGCTATCCTGGCTTCCAATGGCCACGGGAGCCGGTGTGGGCTCAGCCCCTTGGTGTAGCCATCCCCACTCGCTGAATCAGAACACCCCCTGCAAACAAAGCTTCCCCCCCTGAGCAAGATCCCACAGCTGCTTCCCAGCCTCCTGCCTCTGAGAAACCCGGCCAGGAGAGGCACGGACAGCGGGAGAGGGCTCATCCTTCCCATAGGCAGGATTAGTCCCTCCGTGACCTGGGAAGGGGGCTGGGGGCAGCGGGGGGGAGGAGAGAGGAAACGCATGGGTGGGCAGATCTCCAAAAGTTAAGGGTTTGTTGCATGTTGTGTGGCCTTTTGGGGCAAGTTTGCGGGCAGGAAAAGAAAAAATATATGGGAAGCTTCAAGCAGAAGCTGCTTCAAAAGTCCTCTGTTCACGGCCTCTGTCAGAGCCTTCAATATATCTTCTTTATTAAAATCCGGACACAATGAGTCCAGAAGTGCCCACCTTTGTCAGGGCTGCATTGGCAACTTGCCTGGAGCCCCAAGGCCATGCCTAATTTGCATCTCATTTACACAGATGTTCATTAAAATTAATGTCTTAAGACATCGTATCTGCCTGCATTTGAGCCTTCTGGACAGACAAACCACGACCGCTCCTGGAGAGCCGAAGCCACCCCCGTCCTCCCCCCCCCAAAGCTCAGCTGCATCGTCCCCACGCCGCCCCGGGGAGCTCTGCCTGGCCGAGGGGCTGCCTCTGGTCCCCCCGGACACACCGTGAGTGCATCGTTTGCAATCCAAGAAGGGAGACGGTTGGGATATTGCAATTAGGTGCTGTGAAATAACAGCCTGGTGCAAGCAAGAAAAAGCCCCCCCCTCCCCGTGCTCCCCACTTGCCCCCCAGCCCAAGGCAGACGGATGGAGCACAGGCGGTCCCCGCCCGCAGGCTGCGATGCCCTTCCACATGCGGATCAGGAGCTGGGATGTTTCCCCTTGGAGAGAGAACCCGTAAGGTGAGGCTCTGCAAAGATCTGCTCAGCAGCATTTCCAACTCGTGCAAAAACGCTTGCTCTCTGGATGAACCGTGCACGGGAGGAACGCCGCTGGGTAACCGCGATTGCTCCATCCACCCTTCTCGCTTCTCCCCCATTTTATTCTCAGCCATTACACGGCAAAACCCTCCCATTTGTGCTGCAACTTTCATTTTTTCCATCAACACAGACCCCCAGCTTGCACCGCGTGGCCTCCAATGCCAACGAATGACTCCCGGTAAGGACACGTCACCTCCCCCAGAGCACCCTCGGCTCGTGCAGCCCAGGTCATCGCTGTCTTAAAGGGTCACGCTCAAGGTCACGGAGCCATAGGCCATTTGCAAGCACCACGGTGGGTTAAGCTGAGCCTGCCGGCCCCGCTTGCCACCCAAGCAATGTGCACTGACCCATCGCTTCAAAGGGCAGCTGCTCGGCTGGGAATAATCCCTTGCTCCGCAGGGAAGTTTCACTGCTTTGGAGGACTCGAAATTCCTTTTTGGACCGATTTCTTCCAAGCCACCGTGTGGTGTTTCACGATGAAGTTCAATCCCTTCCCATCGCTATAAGCTCAACACAAAACATTGCCCGACAAGAGAGTCAACAGCAACGCCATCGGGTGAGTTTGCCCCGTACGGAACGGATCCAAGCTCTTTTTTTGGATAGGCAACCCCCAAAATAGAAATACCTTGTCCCGGTGAAGATTTCACCGAGCTATTAAGTGGTGGAACGGGATCAATTAGCCGTGAGATGAAAAGCAAATGGCTGTAAAAACACCTTCCCCCCTCCTACCCCCCATTAACACCAGGAAACGAGGCGCCAGATGTAAATCAGCCCAATCATCAGCTGCTGAGCCCATCAGTAATAGAAGTTTCACAGCAAGAGAATTTCTAAGCGGTATTAATATAATTAATGTAGCGTAACAGCATGACCCAACACCATATAAAAAAAATAAAAAAAAAAATCAAACACACTCCAACTCTTCCCTTTCCCAGCATTTCATGCAAGCCTTGAGGGTCTCCATCACCTCGTGGCTGGAAACACAAACAGCCCCCAGCAAGACTGTGCCTTGGGTTTGTTCCCTGTGTGTACCCCTTGTCCCACAGCTTATCTGTGGCTTTATTTGTCCCCAAGGACCCCAAAATGGACGTAATACCATGATAAAAATAAAATGAAGCAAACAACAAGCAGG
This sequence comes from Falco biarmicus, assembly GCF_023638135.1. Taxonomy (NCBI): domain Eukaryota; kingdom Metazoa; phylum Chordata; class Aves; order Falconiformes; family Falconidae; genus Falco; species Falco biarmicus. The sequence continues at coordinate 116,569,103 of NC_079290.1, forward strand.
AATGGTGGGCCAGGTAGAGACACCTTCAGGATGATGTGACCTGGACTAGACTCCCAGATGATGCCAACTTACAGTTCAGCCGGACTCAAAAAAATCCCCCCCACCCCCAAAAGCCAACCACCTCCACAAGCCCGCGAGGTGCTGGCACGCCAACATTACACATCACAAGGAGAACAGGGAAAAGTTTTTTTCCTCCTAATCACAAAATCTTCCCGCACCTTCCCACCGCAGACTATCACATCCAGCGGTTAATCCTATATTCTCCAGAGCAAGGAGGTTTTACCACACCAAAAACGCTGACATTATAGCAACAAACAACGAAGCCACGACAGCTTGAAGACCAGAGGTCCTACGCAGAAGACCACAACGCTAGACAGACCTTCAAACACCAAATACCACTTTGGAAACATCACGGCATCCAGACTTACCTTGAAGTCTGCCAGCTGCTGGTTGATGGTTTCCACCTCTGTTCCTACCACCCACTGCAACGCCTCGTTCTCCTCCGCCGCGGTGGTCATGTGGGTCAGCTCCTTCAGCCTGCTGTAAAAGTCCTCCACACGGGACAGGGTCGTTTCTACCTGCTCCTGACGGTTCTTGCCTCTCTCCGTCAGTTTGCTGCACTGTTTATTCAGCGTCTCCAACTCACGTTTCAGCCCTAATAAATCGGGGCTCCCTTCGTCCTCCAGCATCTTCTTGCACTCGCTTTCCGAAGCTTCAATGTCAGACTTCAGCCTGTGGAGTTTGCCCAGGAAGGTGCGAACGTCCTCTGCCTGGGACTGAAGGCTGTCAGAGTCCCTCCCGATGGGGCCCATGCTGTCTAGCTCATCATCGAGATCTGCCAGTTGAGAGAACATCTCCCTGACCCGATTATTGAACTGGCCGATCCCTTCAAGCTTGTTTTCCATCAGCGTACAGCAGTCGTTCACTTTCTGCTTCACTGCCTTGAAGTCCTGCTGAGCCACCTCGGCTTGGCTTAAGAGCTGGGAACAGTCGGACCCATCTGGAGCATCTTCTACTAGACCTTGAGTGAAGTTTTTCAGATAATCCACTTGTGGCTCCAGGGCTTGCAGCACCTCCTGCTGTGCCCTGAGCTTCTCCAAATTCTTGTTGCTGCAGGCTTGTGGCCCCAGTGCATCGTAGATCTCCAGCTGGTGCTTCGCCCCTTCCAGCTTCTTCTCAATGTTCTTGAAGCTCTCTTGAAACTCCTTGAGCCTCTGTGACATTTCTTCAATGGAGCTAGTCTTGGCTTGCAGCTCTTCTGTGATGACATCCATCTTCTGATTGATGCCAGCTTTCTCATCCCGAATGTCATCCTCGTCGGTCTGAGAAGCGTCAATCAGGATGTCGGCAGCGCTGTTCAGCATCTCCAGCAAGGAGCGGCGCTTCTCCACGTCACTCAGCATAGCCTTCGACCTCAGAAGAGTCGCCTCCAGCTGCACTGGGTCCAGAGTTACTTCCAGCTCCGACATCTTCGCCTTGCAGTCCTCCACCCAAGGCAGGAGGTCCTCCGTGTGCCGCTGGTACTTCTGGGCTTTCTGCAAACAGTCCTTGAGCTTCGAGTGTCTATCGACAGCCTGCTTGCTGAGCTCCTCCCAGTGCGTCTTCAGGCCAACCAACTGGTTTTGCAGCGTGGTCTTCTCCTCCCCTGGCTGGACAGAAAGCAGCAAAGATTCTCCCTCGGCTACAATCATCTCATAGGAACCGCTGTGTTGGTTGAGGCTCTTCTGGAACTCTTCTTGTTCCTGAATTTGGCTCTGTAGCCTCTCCAGTTTAGCAGAAATAGGTTGGCTCTGAGCTTGCTGGCACAGTTTGTCATCCAGCCAGGTCCTGAGTTCATCAAACATATGCTGGAACTGCTGGGAGCTTGCAAGCGCAGTCTGCAGTCGGTTCATCCGGTCGGCTGCAATGGAAATAAGATTAGAACGCAACAATTAAGCTGAAATCAAATAAGCAAAGTGCAATTATTTAAAATCATCTCAGATGCACCAACTGTGTTTTGATTAACAGGAAGGAGTTTTCCATTGCATCACTAGCCTTTTTGCTCACTGATTCATACATTTCTGAAGTAGCAACAGGCAACGATAACGCAGTAATCTCAGTTCTCCTAACCTCTCTCTAAATGCAACCTCTTAGAAAGCAGAAGAGGTTAGAGGGTGGCCACTGGGTCTTCTCCATGCCCCATTCTGAATTTAGGAATCAGCTGGGTGGTTTTCTTTTCCCCCCAAGCACAGCACATGCCACACTCTGCAAGCCAAGCAGGCTTGTTGAAGAGCCACATCAGTGGGACCAAACATCTCTGGTCGCTCTCCAGGCTCAGCTCTATCTGGATGTGAACTCTCCCTGTGCTCAGTCCCACAAAAAACACCCACGAAGCACCCTAAAAACGACAGATGGTGCTTCCCCTGTTATTCTTAGAAACCCAGTGATGGAAGAGCCCTTTGGCAAAAAGCAGGGATGAAGTTTGACACCCCAACATCTCTCTGTTCCGTCTCACCTGCCAGGTCTTCCAGCCCTTTGAGAGGAAGTGACACGGTCTCCAGACGTTTCCTTAACTCATCTTTGAGATACTGCTCCCCAATGAGGACAGAGAGGTCATCACAGAGGGTCTGAGCCTCTGCGATCTCCTCTTCCAGCTGCTCCAGGTCTGAGCGGATCTCACTGGTTTCCTCCAGCTGCTGTTTCACGGCGTCGGGCTGCGTGCTGATGGCCGACTGGCTGCTCAGGCGCTGCCCAACTGCCTTCACCTTCTCGGAGAGGCCCTGGAGGAGCTCCTGGTACTGGGTGCTCTTTACTATGGCTTGGTCAATTTGGCTGGAGCGGGAGTTGAGGCGTTCCGTTAGCTCGGACCATTTCTGGTTAACCCCTTGGAGTTCTTCCCGCACCTGGTTAGTGGATGGAGAAACATCTCCCGGGCCAGTCAAGATGCTCTGAGCCGCCTGGTTGAGCTGCTCATGCTGTTGTCTGCGAGCTTCAAATTCCTTCAGCATAAACTGGAACAGAAATAACAAAAAAATGTTTGCATAAAACTGACAGCTCCGAGTACACACAGTCAAAACAAACCAGACCTCCAGGGGCTTTATCCAGACCACGGAACCAGGAGGAACAAGGCCTGGGGTGGGATGGCAGCGGGGCTGGGTGGACTACGATTGACTGTGACCTTGCCACTTGGAAAGCTTGGAGGAGTCTGCGAGGCCAGTACTTCGCTCGCTCTTATTTGTCCTACTGCTGTGTAACGTACCATAAACCAGTGAGATGAGGAGGCCATCTAATTATGTTAACTGGGCCATTTTATTTTACGATGTGGCCGGTTATGGACATGTTAGGATTTGGAAGCAGGAGGTACGGAAAGGGCAGGCTGCCAGGCGGAGGGGCAGCGTTAGCAAGTCCTGCAGAGCATCAGCCCAGGTCTTGTTTAAAGCAATTTCACTCTCCAAGAGGGGCCGGGTGATTCACTGATGAGTCAATCCAGCGCGGGGAAGGGAGCTCGAGCACTGCGCCCGTTTCAAGTTATTACAGCAGTTTGTGCTCAGCGGGGTGTGGAGGACTGGGAGAACTCCGGCTTCTCTCCCAAACACTCGCTGCGTGGCAGAGCGCTTGCAAGGCAACTAACCCCGAGTGCAACCTTCCTCGGGATGCACCAGCTGAGAGACACCCTCCCTCCTCATCCCGAACCCAGCTCACCTGGACCTGCTGCTTCTGTGCGTTCAGCATGTTGGGGTCGATGGAGAGGGGTCCCAGCACGCTCATCATCAGCTCCTTCTCCATGAGCCAAGGGCGCAGCTGGGCTTCGGCAGCCTGGAAGTTGGCCAGCTGGTTCGCCGACTCCTCCAGCTTCTGCTGCCGCTCGGCCGTCGCCTGGCTGGCTCTTTCCCACCTGCAATCTGAAGCACCGGCTGTGTTGGGGGTAGCCGTGCTCCTGGCCAACCCACCCCTCCATCCAGAAGTGTTTGGGTTTTGGTTTTTTTTACCCTCCCCATGGTTTCCCCAACGGCAAACCTCCTCAGCTTTTCAATAAAACTAGCGTGGCTCTATTCACTCTCCATCTAACAAGCTGTTCCCCGTTTCTAATGGCTACGTCGTCTTGAAGCTCATAGAATAATAATAAAAAAAAAAGCCTTGCAAGCAGGATTGCTGCGTTCTAGTCACTAGTGCCACGAGCTGGTCTGACCTTGGGTGAGCCATCTCACATCCCTGGCTCAATAAATGAGGATACCCTCATGTGTATCAGGTCCTCACACAGCACATTCAGATCTCCTGGACGGAGAACTCCATAAACATGTTCCTGCTGTTTCAAAGAAGAGAATCTCTGGGCTTCTTTTTAAATATACAGTCTTGTTTAGTCAACATTTAATTACCTAGGATAACCTTACTAATGACTGGAGTTTTATATCAAGCAATGAAGCTTTTAATGAAAATTAGCAACATGGGTTGATTATGCTTTCTTTTTTTTTCCCTCCCCCTTTTTAATTTTTTTTTTTAAAGAAGTCATTTAAGGAGGCAAGTCTTTAAAATATACATCCATCATAGAGATTTCATTAATCACGACAGCGCTCATCTCAGGAACACCTTGTACACCAGACAGCTTGGAGATAAGTTCGCTATTTACTGAATTTTAATTAGAAGTGACTCTGCTCTGCTGTGACTTTGGAATCGCCCTGCAATCCTGAACCACCTCTAACATGATGTTTCCAGACAGAAGCCTCGCTGAGTGCTTCAGGCACTTACTCAGGTCTTCCTGCATCTTCTTCCAGTTTGCTGCTTCTGGAGAATCTGGATATTTCTCCAGCAAGCCAGAAAGTGCTTCCTTTACCTTCTGGATCTTCCCTGAATTCTGTTCCAACTCAGCCAGAAATGCCTGGAAAATAACCATTTGAACTTCAGATAAGGGGCAACAGAATGAAATCACCGAGTAGGAACGAGCAGCTACAAGCCAGTGGTGGGACTATTTCTGTTCTTTGCTCTTTAGTGAAATCACTTCATTTTATTAGCAATATCATGAGCTAACTTGGCCCCAAAAGCAGGGAAAGGCTGGGAATTGCTTTCCAGGAGAAGTTGGAGTGACCCAGCAACACGGACTGTAAGATAAGCTCCTTCCCCCTAAGCCAGATGCCTGAAAGCAACAGGTCTGTTAGCAAAGAGGTTGAGGGTGCGGGGGCTCCTCCTCCACGGATCTGCCACGGATCCCTTCCAGGGAAAGCCCTTCTTTGCCCCAGGGCAGATCCTCTTCGCTAATCCTTCTAGTCCTGCCGCACAAAAGCACTGAGACCCTTTGGAAGAAGATGCTCTGGATGAGAAGCTACCTTGTTGTGCTCAGCCTGGGCTCTCATCGTCTCCGTCTTGGTGGGCGAGGAGGAGGCGTCCAGCTCAGACAGCGTTCGTTCCTTCGACTCCAGCCACTTCAGCATGGAGCTGGCCTCCTCCTGCACTTCTTGCATCTTCTCCAGCATCGCCGAGAGCTGCTGCTGGCGTTCCCGCAGCGCTGCGCCCAAGCCCTGGTACCGCTGGCTCACGTCTGACACATCGCACTGGATCTCGGTCAGATCTGTTTCCAAAAAGCAGCTTGAGATGAGGCCAGCTGCCCACGTTACCCCTCTTAACCTGGACTAACAGGTACTAATCTAACCCCGGGCAGCCCCAGGCAGCCAAGCAGGAGGAGCAAGAGGCCACACTGCCGTCCGTCTGTCTGCAGAGCAATGTCACATCACCCTCACCCCCCATGCCAGGGGGCCCTTCCAGCTCTGTCAACGTGTGTTGACAGTTTGCAAACAAAGCAAACGTCTTCGCGTTTGTGAGGCTGATGCAAGCTGAGTCCCCCCCCGCTTCTGCAATGTCACTGCTCGTACAAGGTGAAATAATTTGACACCAAAATATAAAGCTGTTTTTATGCACCTATTATCTCGTTGAACCGGTGAACTAACAGCAGATAACGGGCAATAATTAAAATTGCTCTTCAAACTGAAGGGTTGGATGCCGTTATAATCCCTTAGAACCAATAAATTTAATTGCAGGCCTTAAACCAATCTCCCATTTATCAGCTCTTAACACCACCTGACGGGGTGTCAGGGTGCTGTTCCTCCCCAGAGCTGCCTCTCTCCCTCCTTCAGCCTGACCTACATCCCCCATCACCGCCTGCCGGTCCCGCGGCTCTGGGAAATTCACAAGCCCATTGGCAAGCTCAGCTCACTGGCGACAGGATGCTGACGGTGTGACATTGCGCTTTATATTCTCACGGATGGAAATGCACAGACAAAACCAGACAGGGAGACGGCGAGGTGGGCTGGGCACGCGCGTGCCGGCCCGGCGGTGACAGTGAGCTCACCTTTGCACGTGTGGTATCCGTTCACGCTGCCTACCGACCCTCCCGGCGCGGGCAGCGTGGCACCTGAGCAGAGGGGACGGAGACAGACAGAGGGACAAGACAGAAGCGTTAGGGATGCAGACAGCAAGCGATGAACAGACCACACTGGCCACCAAGCACAGACGTGGCGCCTCCACGAGCCCACCCGCCTGGCACCGGTGAAGCCACCGGCTCGGTGCCCAGCGAGCGGCATTAGTTTGATTTGGCGTCTGTTTATTTCTCCTCCTCCCCAGACACCCGCAGCCCTCGCTTTCCTGGAGCTGCCTCTGCCTCCCTGGACCAGAAGCAGAAGAGCTGAAGGTGCCTGGAGCTGGGCACCTCTCCCAGCATCACCCCGAGACCGGGGCGGACATTCCTCCTGCCTGGACCATAATACTGGGGACCACTGGCCATCTCTCCATGCCTGGCGAGCTGCTACCCTGAGCATGATTTTGTGATTTATAATATCAAGTGAGGCTGCTGAATGCCTTCCCTGAAGAGATTAACTCCCCTGAAGGGATCAGCTCCCCCGTATTCTTCTTTTCTTACCGGATGAAACTGTTTAAACCCGCCTTGGTGCACAGACACGTTCTCTTTGCCAAGAGGCTCCACACAGGATGCACCAGGGTCCCCTCCCTGGACACCAGATATCGCAGCTGTGGCATTCACAGCCAAAGGGGGCTTCATTCCAAACGTTATCGGGTCAGTCCCCCTCTCTCCAACCACACATTTTAGAGCTTTCATGGAGGTAAAGGGCTGCAGCTTTGGTCACCCCATGTGGATGACCATGTAGGTCACCCCCAAGAAGTCTCTCCCCACTTCTCTTGGAGGTTTCCCAAGGAACCGCTCATCAAGACATATCTAGACTGTGAATTCCCACTAATGCCCACCAATGATGAGAGTCCAGGGACTTGTTCTCACAAGCTGGAAGACATCTTTTAGCCGGTTTCCAAACGAACCAGACATAATCTCATTGCTTCACAGACTCGAAGCCAAAAAAGAGACTAGTAAATCATGCCTGAATATCACAGTCTTAAATTTCATCTGGATACGCAACTCAAAGACTAGAGTTTGATTAAAACACTCCAGCCCTCGGGAGGCTGAAGCACATCATCAAGAGAAAGCAGGAGCCGCCTCCACGAGCCTGCAGCCCCGTGGGGCTGAGCCCGGAGCCCCCATGCTCCATCCGAGCAGTGGCACGTGTCCCCACGCCGGGCTCTCGGCACACGCAGGGTAGTTCAGTGCTCGTTACGCTACAGTAAATTAAGCCACAGTAAACTAAGCCAATTTTGGTGGGCTCTGGGCGTTTGGTTGATGCATTAACAACAAGCGACTCGACCACAGGGCTGAGCCCCGTGATGCTCGGACCACCACGGTCCCTCTGAAGTTTGTTACAAGGGGGAAACAATCCCATTTTTTGCTCGAGGCAGGCTCAGAGAAGACGCAGTGGTGAAAGCAAACACGGTGGTGAGGAAGGAGACCACCTCGGGATAGTGGCTGTGACTCACCTGCCTTGGATGGGGTGTTGGGGGCCGTAATCTCCACGATCAGGTTCTCCAGGAGGGTCCCTCTGCGGCCAATCTCCTCCACCTGGGCCCCCTTCCCCTTCCACTCCTCTAGGAGATCCTGGTTGAAAGCAAAGGGATTGGAGGCCACGCTCTCCTGGCCACAGCCCTCCCTTCCTCGCCTGTCACCTCTACGGTGACTCAGTGGCACTGGGACGCGGTGCCCAGGGAACTGGTGAAGGGCACGCCAGTGGGCGGCGAGCAGGCTGCAGCGGGCAAGTGGGTGTCTTCACATTTATTTTTGTCAGGGGGAATCCAGGAGTGAAAAGCTCTTCCCTAACTAGCAGGTCTGTCGAAGGAAACCTTCTTCTCCCTCCTACTGGTTTGGGGACCTCCCTCCCCCTCTCTGCACAGCCCAGCCTCGCGTGAGGCCAAGGGGCTGGGATGGCAGGAGGCCACCTTCCGTGTCTAGCAAGGGGGAACAGCGAAAACAAGTGTGCTTGGGTCTCCCACTCCCAAATCCCAGGGGAAGGGCAGGGAAAGCAGGCAGCACCCCAGAGAACCCTCGCACTGCTCCCTTCTGCGCACGCTGGATGCACACACACCCCGGGAGCTGCAGCTCAGCAGCAAGTCCAGGGCATCGCAGGATTCCTGAGACCATAAATCACCTCCCCAGACTCTGCTTCCTGGGATTTATCCCACGTTCCAGCATTTCCACACCAGCTGCCAACCGTCCCCGTCCGGCTGGGGCTCCCTCTGCCCACCTGGATCTGCTGCCTGCGCTGGTGCAGCTCCTGGGTGCCCAGGGAGGTCTCAGCGGGCGGCATTTTGCCTTCGCTCTCCCTCAGCCACTTCCTCACAGCCCCGACCAGCTTCCGAAATTCATCCAGTTGCTCCTGGCAGGACGACGCATCCTTTTCTCTGAGAGTTGAAAAGGTTTCGGAGAGTCAGAGCTCGTGCTTTGCCTTGCAATTACCCCCGCCTGAATGCAGCACAGTTGTGTCTCCAGCAGCCCTTCTTTGGAGTATTATTAATAGATGTTGCTTAGGAACAACGCACGCAGCGCCAGCCAAAGCGGGGGGCACTCCACAGCCTGCCCCCCACTGCTGCTGGACCCCCTCACGCCGTGGCCGGGGCTGCTCCAGCACCACCACGGTAGCCAGCAGCCACGGGACCACCGCTGCCGCCACACCGGGCTCTTTGTCCCAGGGAAAACGAAGCTTTGGGGAAGACAGGGTTCATTCACGCCAGGTCCCCCAGCCAGCTGCAGCCCGGGGGGGGCCAGGCTGTGCCGCCCCTCCTCCCCAGCCACAGCTCTCATCCATTCAAGCCCACCCCGGAGGAACAAGGCAGCCCCCGGACGGGAGCCACTGGCCCCTCTGGCTCATCCTCGCTGACCGCAGCTGCGAGCAGCCTGCATGGGCCCGGCCGGAGGCAACTCTCGGCATGATGCTGAATTACTGAGGATTATTAGAAGATTCATCTGCTTTGCCCCATCATGTTCCCTATATTCACCAGGATGTTTGGAGATACAGCCTGGGAGCTGTGACCCTCTCCAGGGACACCGGCCAGCCGGCACGCTGACCCTGCTCAAGCTGCCACGGCCAATTCCAGCTCCAGCTGCCGCTGGAGCCCAGCTTTATCCCGACGTTAAGGGGAATGTGGGGACAGGCTGCTCTGCTCTGTCACCTCCCAGGGAGCACGCCTGGGGCAGGCTCCCCATCCTCTGCCACCACCCCGCTCCCCTCCGGCAAGATGCTCCGGGATGGAGCTGTGGCAGCCCACACGCCGGGAAACGCGTGAACGCGGCTCCTGCAGCACCAGGAATTTTTCACAACGCCCCCAGCCAAGGCTTTTTTTAAAGAAAGCGTCAGCTGGAGCGAGCTGCCTTACGTCTCCTGGTGTGGGAGGAGGGAGGCAGCAAGAGTTCACTTGTGCCCCCCCCAAAAAAGATATCTCCACAGGGTACTGTTCTGACCACGAACCCACCCTCCCCAGGTAGTGGCCGTGTCCCTGGGACTCACCTCTCTTTTGCCACCTTCTGCAGCTGCAGAAAGTCTGTCTTCAGGCTCTGCAGCTTCTCCTGCTGCTGGGAGGCCCCGGGGGCGAAGCCATAGGAGCCCAGCTCCGCCGCCAGGTGCTCCAGGGTGGCCAGGTCCTCCTGGTGCTGCCTCAGCTCCGAATTCAGCTCCTGCCAAGAGCAAAGGGTGATGCTGACAGCGCCCTTGCCAGCAGACCAGGGCAAAGCAGATGAACCAGGCAGCCCCATGTCCTGGCAAGCTGGAGAGACCCAGTGTGGGGTAATGCCACGAACTGCACCAGCTCCGAACGGGCTGGCACCGCTCTGTCCCACCTGCTTCCCTCGCTCCAGCTCAGCAAATACTTGGAGCAGCTGCAGGAGCAAGTCCCACATCCCCGGTGCTGGTGTGAGGCCACTCAGTGAATGGGATGGGGAGCCCCAGACCAGGGCAAATCACACACACACGCACCCCCAGCACAAGTGTTTGGTTTTACGCCAGCTTAGGGCATTTCTGAGGCTGTGGGCAAACCAGCCCCTGTAGCAGAGCATTCGTAGGAAGCCAAAGGGAAGAATCCTGTGCGGCCATCACTGGCCACCACGACCCGTGGCATCTCTGAGGGCTTTGCCACATCCTGCACTTGCTGCCAGCGCTTGAGCGTTTTGCTGTATTAACCTCGTGGAGTCGTTTAATCGGTAAAACCTTGCTATATTTGGACTGGCCCCTAAAAGCCCGGCTAGAGATCCCTGCTGAAAGCCAGCCTGGCTCCAGGGAAATGCCATTCCCCTCCCCCCCTGCCGCAAACAGCCTCAGCCGCTCTGGCCACATTCCCCTTCCCCAGGCAAAGAGCCAGCACTGGTCCTGTGGATCCTGCCAGCCCGGGAGCGACCTGGCGGCTGTTTGCCTGGGAAGAAATCACTGCAAACCAGCCCTGCCTCCGAAACCTGATGCAGGTGGAGCCTTCTCCCCCTGCCTCTCACCTGGATCTGCTGGGAGAAGTGAGCGATGTCCCGGTCCGGCTGGTTCCCAGATGCCAACATCCGCGCTCTGCTCTCTGTGAATTGCTGCAACTTCTCCGAGAGCTGCTCATACTGCTCGACCTTCGGCAGGAGGCCCTTCAAGGCATCCTCCCTCTCCTGCTGCTGCTGGCACAGCCTGCCGAAATGCTCCGTCACCTCTGCCAGCTTGCCCTGCAGGGCAGAGGCTGTGGGGCTGTCTGCCGCCTCCATGAAGCGCGTCACCATCTCACGGGTGGCTTCCAGGCAGCTCTTCTGCCTGGCAATGTCCTGCTTCAGCTTCTGGGGTAAGCACACGCAGAAAGGGATGCCATTTTAGGAAGGCTCTTGAGCAAAACTGAACTGGTGCAAAGAGGCCTTTGGAACAGCAGCGCATGCTTCCAGATAACCAAGGTCGGGCGAGAATAGTTTTCTATCCCAATTTTCCTTTCCTGATCTCCCCAACCCGCTCTGCCTTTCCCCGGTGCCCGAGAGCCAAGCCCTGCTTGTTAGCAAAGAAGAAAGGAAACTTTCAACAGGTCAGTGTCCCGGCTGAAATTAAGTAAAGGTTCTGCTCATACCCCTTTGCAGGGTTTTGGGGGGTTTTTTTGTGCTTTCAGAACACCGTAGCCAACCCCCAGCAGCAGCCTGCACAGCTCAGGTCCTGCAGCCAGGCATGTTTGAAGCGAGGATGCTCAAGGACCAGCCTTACCGTGCTCGTGGCAAGCGAGTCCTGGATGGAGGCGGAGGACAGCGCGGCCGGCTGCTCTCTCTCCAGGTTCTTCTCGATCTCAGCCACCGACTGGAGGAGGCTCTCCAGGCTCTCCTGGACGCTTTGGGACTGGGCGATGGATTTCTGCAGCAGGTCCGAGCGTTGGGCCATCTGCTGGGAGAGGCTCTGGAAGCGGCTCACGATGGCACCTGCAGAGTTCAGCGCAAAGGGGAATCAATGACAAAGAGCTTCTCGCCCGGTGCTCAGAGAGCAGCAAGGATGGCCTGCGGCTCCTGCCAAACCCTCACCGATGACAAATCCTTGTCCCCAGACTCAGCAGCGAGGCAGGGAACCCAAAACAAACTGCCAGCCTGGATCCCAGCCCTCGCCACATGCAAACAAGACACGCTGCTGTACGCCTTCGCCCCATCTTCTCCCCAGAGTGGGAGACTTCATCTTCTCTCCCTCCCTGGTTTCCTTCCACGCTCTCCCCAAGCATCCCTGCTGACGCCGGCAGCTGCTTTGCTCTGTACCTGTTGTTTCCTGAACGTGCCTGTGGTCTGGTGCCGGCTCCCCTTGCACCTCCAGCAGGGACCGAGCCGCTTTCTGGAGCTTCTCCACCGGTACCTGATGCTCAGCGAGGTCTCCCTGCAGCTGCTGCTTTGGCACAAGACAAGGCAAAATCGGCGATGGGTCACACGCAAGAGACCTGCACCCGCAGGGAGCTCAGGGCTCCATTTAAACCCTGCTGAGGGATCCTGTCCACTTCATCACAAAATCACCAAGAAAAATAAAAAACGTTGGTTGGAAGGTGCAACCCCATGCTGCAGGCAGAGCTGGAGCAGGAGGTGTGGGCTGTCCCACCACCCAGCCATCCTCCAGGGAAAGGAATGTCACCAGGGATGTCCCCGTGGCAGTCTGTGACTGCAACCCCGGTGCTGGCTCAGAGCATCTCTCAGAAGAGCCTGGCTCCACCTGCCCCGCGGTGCCGGGACCTGCTGAGCCTGCCGGTGCATCTCTGCACCCAACCAGCAAAAAAAAAGCCAACGGGGCGAGTCTTTCCCGCTGCTGACTGCTCAGAGCAGCAGCCGAATTCCCATCCAGGCTCCAACGCTCTGCCAGGAGCTGCCCCACGGACCCCGTACCTTAGTGCTGGCCAGCTGCTTTTGCAAAACGGCCGGATCTGAAGAAACCGTCTCTGAGAGCAGCTTCCCAACGGCAGCTTCGCTTTCCTGGAGCCACATCCCAAGAGACTCCACCACCTCCTGGAAGTGCTGGTAGTGATCCAGCAAGGTGTTCAGGTGGGAGCCAAGCTTGGTGCACTGCAAAGGAGCAACAAGACGTAATGGCAGGATGCACACGGGCACAGAGCAAGCTGGGCACCGGTGGAAAATGCACAGAAGTCATCAAGAAAGAGAAAACGATTGAAAAAAATAAATCTTGCCATATGTGTTAAAGGAATTGCAGGACACAACATGTGGATCAACACCCAGCCAGAGTGCTACTCCTGCCCAAGCCCTGAAGAAGATAATTCTTGTCCTCTACAAGCTACATATGTGCTAGAAGTCCAGCCAGACACCCAAGAGAAATGCCCACCTGCCATCCCTGCTCATTCCACATGCACAGGAGGAAAACAGCACCCGGGGTTCAACTCCCAGCCTTGCAAAAGCCCCTGCCATACCTTGGAGTGTAGCGTGGTGTATCGCTGCGTGGCATCCTCCAGCTTGCTCTTGACCACGCTCCCGGACATCAGCAGCTGAGACGCCGTGTCCCCAGCAGCTCCCTCCACATCCAGCACCTTCTGCCCCGACATGGTAACAAAGCGCAGGTCGCCTTTGTGAGAGATGACGTCTTCCGAGAAGCTCCCTTGCCGCAGCAGCAGCTGCCGGAGGGCTGCGGGATCGCTGTCCCCCTTGTACATCCCCTCTAGATCCTGCTCCGCTTGCTTCAGCCAAGCCTCGAACTCCCCATGATCCCTCAAGAACTTCTGCAGCTCATCCCGCAGGACTTGCACTTGCTTCAGCCGCTTTTCCGACTGAGAGAGGGAAGCTGCGTACTGGTCCTTCAGCTCCGCCAGCCGGCCCTGGAGCCGACCCCGTTCCTCCCCGGTCAGGCTGTGGCCGTGCTTGTCCAGGAAAGCCTGAGCCGACTGCGTGCCCAGGATGACGTCCTGCTGCTGGGACAGCAGCTCCTGGTGCCGCACCTGAAAGATGCCGGCGAGCGGAGGTGATGCTCGTGACCTCTCTGCCCACCAGCACCCAGCCCGCCCGAGCCTCCGCACCCTCCCGCAGCACCAGCAAGTGGGGGAACACCACGAGGGTGGGAAACGGGCGGGTTGCTCTGCCCACAGGGAGCGACCCCTTCTGTGACCTTCCCTCGTCACCCTGATGGCTCCGTGCATGGACTTCCCAAGTCTCCCAAATGGAAAATCACCCTGAACACACGGTTCGGAGGCCAGACTCATCCAACACCCCGTCGGGCTGCCAGCTGCATCAGCAGCCGGAGGCAGGGTTAGCGTGTCGGGCAGAAAGCTTTGAGAGGGAGCAGGTGTCAGTCCTGACCTTCAGCCTCTCGTACTGCTCATCCAGGTTCTCAGCAGCACTGTCTGCTCCCACGACGTGGCCATCGGGGACATCCTGAGGGCCTGTCCCCGCTCGCACCCCTGGCACTTGCTCGATGGGGTGGGGGTCTGTACTCCAGGAGCCCTCCCTTCTGCTCCAGCGATGCCACCCAGTTCAAAAGGGAATCGATCTTATTGCTGTTCTCCTCCAGCTCTTTGGCAGCTTTCACCTGAAAGCACAAAGGCTCCGGATAAGGATGACCTGGTCCATGCACACTCAGCAAACTGCTGCACGGGGGAGGGAGACAAAAATCAGCAGAAGAAAAAACCCCGAACAGTTTTCCAGCCACAGCAAATGCCTGAAACGCTCACAAACCTCCAAAACACTTTGTGCCTCTCTGGATGGGGGGATAAGATGCAAAGAAGCTGTGAATAAACTCAGCCTCTCCTCTGCCTTGTATCTCTCACCCTGATCCAACCCAGGGTCCCCACCCGAGGGGCTGCAGCTGCACCCACGCGGTGCCAGCATCGCTCTCACAGTGCGTGGCGGTGCCTGATGCTGCTGTTACAGGTCAGCCCAAAGGCAGAGCGTGCAAGGTGCCCTCCACTCCTCCCTTTCCTCCCCGCTGCCACTCTCGAGGCGTTTCACAAGGGAAATGCCTGGGGCCACTTCCCCTCGGGGACCGAACAGCAAATTGCTTCACGCTGCATCACCTGGGTGGCTGCCGGGACCTCGAATGAATCCAACTGCACCAGCTGGACCTCACTGTCCACCTCAAGCGGAGTCCGGGGGCTACAGCTGTTTGCACGTTACCTTTTCGGTCTCCTGCTGCACTGCAGCAGTGACAGCGCTCTCCAGCTCCTTCTGGGCCACCTCTGTCCTCTCCTGCAGGGACCGGTACTGCTCCTTGGCACGCTGGAGCTTCTCTTGCAGCGCTGCCAGCTCCCCAGGCTCCATCTTCGCCTTGTTCTCCTCCAAAAACTCCTCTGTGCTTTTCAGGACACTGGCAAAGGAGGCGGCTCGGGTGTGCATGCTCCTCTGCAGCTCCTAGGCAGACGATGCTGTAAGGCTCCCGTGCACTCCCGAGGCAGCGCCGAGCCTCTCCGTCTTCTGATCCCCATTTTTTAAAGCACTGACCTTAACATCGCTTTGCCTCTGCTGCAAGGCAGACAGGTCCCCTTCGCTGGCTGCTCTCTGCTGCTCTGCCAGGGTGTCCTCTGCCTGGCACAGCCAGCGGCTCAGCTCGGCCAGGCTCTGTGCCCGGGCTGCCTGCTGCTCCTGCAGCGTCTGTGGGCAGAGGGGAGAGGAGAGGGGACAGTTAGGACCGGTGCTGCACCTGCGGTCACGCAGCACATCGCTGAAAGGCAAGGTGAGAGGTTACAGCTAGAGCATCTCCTGAAGATGAGGATGCAGCACAGAAAACGGCTTTTGCAGCTCTCCACGTGCTCCCTCTCCGGCTCACACGCTGCGGGAACGGGGCTGAGGCGCCCAGTCCCTGCCGAGCCGGCGCTGCCCGCTCCACGTTTGTCACCATTTGAGCAGGTTTCTCTCATTCTGCTCTTTGAGAAGCCCATGGAGCCCCGACGTGGAGCTACGCTCCAGGTCACACACTCCTCTCCCAGGGCAGCTCAACCAGAAGCTCCTGTGCCTTTCCCATTCAACCTTACAAACATTAAAACTGGGGCAGAAACTCGGCTCATGGGAGGTGACAACAACCTGAGGCCAGGCAGCACCAGTGTGGAGCCCCACACAACCTAAGCAGGCTGGTTTTTTGCTCCTGGGGTTGGAGAGGGAGCCGGGGAGAGAGAAAACGTTTCTGTAGCTGATCCAGGTCCTTCGTTCTGCTGCCAGAGCACAAAACACAGAAGCGCCTGTTTGAGCAATTGAGCATGATGTGACCTGAGAGTCCCTGCAACGTTCCTGTTCCCCTTTCCCAGGGGAGATCAAGGTTTTTGAGTTTCACTGGGCATTTCAGCCAGGTGATGTACAAAGTGGTGTAAAACACTGTGCTTGTTTCTCCCAGTCATAAGATAAACAACAGAAGCAAATTGAAAGAGCCTTCTTAAGAGCTCTTCAGCTGCAAAGCGAGTTCTTCCTGGGTTAGGATGGGCGCACACTCAATCTGAAAAAGCAAAGCAAACTGGTTAATATACACACACACTCCAGAGAGGACAGGCAAGGGTTACAGAGAGCAATCGTTAATAAAAACCACATTAATCCTGTCTTGACTAGGAGGATCCATGCAGTGACGGGTGCTGCAGCAAGACCTGAGGGCTTGCTTTTGCAGCTGCCTGCTGCCTTGATACCCCATCAGCTGTTTCTCTGGGACAGCAAAACCTGACTTGTGCGGTGGAAATAAGACATTAAAACTGCCAGGTGCCTGCGTTGGGCCCTTTGCACAGGGATTTTCTGGTGGGGGGTAGGGAGAACCAGCCTTTTTTCCACCCTAGCCCAAAGCAACTCGATGTCTAGCAGAGGAGTGCCCAGCTGTGCTACCCAGACCTCGGCAGGGCTCCGTCTTTTGGGAGGAAAGCAACTTTCCACCTAGGAGTTACGTGGTAGGAAGAAGAAAGACTTTAGAAGAAGCTGATGATGTGCAATGAGAAGTCATAAACCGTGAGTGGCATGCACACGAAATCCCAAATACGAGGTGTCTCAGCGTGCGCTCTTGTGGCCGGGAAGCGCTTCAGCGAGCAAACTGCAGCGAGGAAGCAGATGTCTCACAACCTTCACCTGATCCGTCTGCTCCACTTGCTGGAGACAGACCTGCAGGACCTCCAGCCGAGCCGTCACGCGCTCCGACAGGTCCCGGAAAGCCTTCTGCAGCTCATTGAGCAGCCTCAGCAGCTGCCTGCTCTGCTGAGGGGTTAAGTCCTGGGCGTGCTCTGAGATAAGGAACTGGATGTCGAAGGCAGTGGCGTCGAGCTGCGACTTGGTGTCAGCGAGGGGCTCTCTCAGCTCCTGAACGGGAGAGAAAAGACCTGTCAGGCAAAATGACCCTGCAGCCACTGCCAGCTTCAGATGGGACACCAGGCAGCAGTGTGAGCCCCAACAAGGTGCTTTGTCACCAGAACAATACATTCCAGAAAGCCCAAACGCTCCCAAAAGCACCCTCAGCATTGAGGTGACAGCACCCCACCGCAGCAATTTCCCAACGCTCCTCTGCACCTCCAGCACCTCGCCAAGAGGTTACGTGGACCCTGCGTGTAGGGGTGACCACCCAGACCCAGAGCTGCCAGTAGCCCCGTCCAGTCCACAGTGCCACCATGTGTCACCACTGGCTCCCAAAGTCTTTGATGTCCTGATTTCAATACCGAGGTGGTCCCAGCAAGCAGGAGATGCTCAACTGACCAAATCTTGAAAGCCATCATTAGAAGATGACTAAACGGGGAGGGGAGCCCGGGCTCCTAGTAGAGTCAGTGGAGACCAGGGCGGGTATGGAGGGGGCTCTCAGAGCCCCCACGGAGGAAGCAGCTCTCTCCTCAACAGCCTGACGGGAATCCCCCCTGGTTGCTCAGCCCCCACCACACACCTGCATCCCAGCATGTTCCCCAAAGAGCCAAAGCAGATCGCTCGCGCGTTGTGGGAACAAATGACTTCGGAGCCAATACAATATCGTTGCTCCTCCTGCCACAAGGGGTAAGGGCAAAGCCTTGGTAGGCTCCAGGAGGGAAGCAGGATTAAAAGCTTCTCCTCCACGCAAAGGATAGCAACTTCATCAGCCAGAAGGATTAGGGGCATTGCCATGGTTACCTTGTAGTGTTGCAGGCAGCGACTCAAGCTGCTGGCATCCGTCGCATGGTGGTAATCGCTGCCATCCAACGACTCTGCGGTGCCAGAGACCCAGCTCAGCAGCTCCTGGAGTTTGCCCTGCAAAGTCTCGTGATGGGCCAGGATTTTAGCCTTCAAAACAGAAATGCATCAGTTAAAGAAGGAGTAGAAAGCTGCAGGGAAGTAGCGTTGGGATGCTCGGGGTGGGGGGCAGTTGCCAGCTCTACCTTTTCGGTTTCTGCTGCTCCACGAAGGTTTTGCAGCTGGGAGTCCAGGACATCACTCGCAGAGCTCAGAGACTTCTGGAGGTTCTTGGCATCCTTCTCCAAGGCCTTCAGTAATTGCTCAGGGACTTCTTCAGGGGGGTTAGCCACGATCCACTTCACAGCGTCCAACTCCTGATTCACTGGAAAGCTCAGCTCCTGCAGCTCAGCGCCCAGGGCCTGAGGCAAGACAGCATCGTTATGTCTAAGATAGAGTGACTTCATCCTCCCACTGCCAAAACCGAGGAAAGGTTTTGGAGACCCAAATCCGAACATTGTGTCTCTCTGCTAGAAAGATCCATCCACCCTCCAGCCCCTGCCAGCACTCGCTTGTCTTTCTCCAGGCTGCAAAATTCATTTCAGCCAAGCTCAGGTTGTTACAGATCTGCTAATAAGTTAGAATTAATTGACTTTATTTGATTTTATAAAATCATTTGGAATAAGAAATATATTTTAATGAAACTTGTAGTTGCACAGCAAAAGCTGCTATGAAATCCTTTGTACAGCTCTGTACCAAGGCCAGAAGAATGGACTAGAATCATTGTTTAAAACTTAGGTAACAAATTTGGGATTTTACAGATTCCTTTGTATTTGACTAGTCTTCTGTACATAGAAAGTGTATTGAAATGTCAGAATATAGAATTAACAGGAACTGGGGAGGGTCGACTGGAACAACTTGTAGTTACCTGCCAAGAAACCGTGAACTTTAGTAAAAGGTAATTCTGGCAGGGGGAGATCGCAACCACCGACTCATGTACCACCTACCCAAATGGTACCCCAGACCCATTTCTGGACCTTTCTAACCTTTACTGCGCAGAATCGGATATGGGAGGAGAGTATGTTAATGATTTTCGGGAAACACTATGATTATGCATGAATACTTAATGAATATGCATGAATAAGTTCTATATGAGGTGTCTGATTGTGAAGCTTGGTGTGCGTTGATCGTGAGAGGACTCGCTCACGCACCCGGCCGTCAATAAAGCAGCGCCTGCTTATCTGCATCACATTGGTGTCGATAAGTTCTTCATTCCGAGATTTCGGTAACAAGGTTATTGTCCAGTCAGGGAGCAGGAGGTGAGCCAGGGGCAGTGCCAGAGTGGGGAGGGATGGGCTTCACGTTTTGGATATAAATGATTATTAAACCTGAGACTAATAACCTCCCCGGCTGGCCCAGCCTCGCTCACCTCCACCTGCTGCAGCAGGTCATGCAGGGTGGCCAAATTCTGCTCCGCCGGCTGCACCCGTTTGATTCTCATCTCGATATCTCGCAGCATGGAGAGATACGATACCAGCTTCTCATCGTGCTCCAGACACATCTTCTTGCTGAACATGATCTACAGAATCAAATCAGTAAAACAAAACCTCAAATATAGACAGTAAAAAAAAGCCCCAAGGGATTATACATTATTCTTTTTTCCAAAGAAGAAATCTGTTAATACCATTCCATTTCATGGACTTTCCACTCGCTAGCGTTATCTACAAGATTTACTACAGGAAAAATAAAACACACGGCTCTTTTTCCAACATCAGCTTATAAATGGCAAGAGATCTCTGGTGTTACAGTAAAAGCGCCAAAAAAAGAATCCTACTTATTAGTCATTTATAAGTAATGCTCTAGCAAAAAGAAGCCACAACTAAGCCTTGAGTGTTTTCACTCATACATCACCGGCTCCTTTGCCAAATCCATTGCAGCTGATGCTGCAACATCAAGTTCAAACATCCACTCCTCGTGTCCTGACTGTCCTTGGCGCTGAGGACCCCGGACAGGTTTAACATCAGACACACACAAACTAGCTCATGCAAAAATACCAAAATAGCAAAAAGCATCAGTTTACCTGGGCTGGTCTCGTAGATTCCCTCGAGGTTTCCAGCAGCTCCCCCTCCACTATCACGGGTAAGAGCAAGCCCCGATCGCCAGGAGCCAGCTGCCTGGTCCTCTCCTGGGGCGCTTCTCCTTGGGATTTTGGGGGAACAGGCGCTTCTCCTTGGCCTGTGCTGATCTCCGCTGTTTGCTCTTGCCGTTTCTCTTCTCCAAGCTCAAGGACCGCAGAGGCTTCCTGAACTTCTCTGGGTTCCTCCCTGATAATTAATTCATCAGGCAATTTGTCTGCTGCACGGGCCGCACCGGGCACATCACTGGTGGTTTCCACCTTGGTGTCTTCCCGGGTCACCCACTCCTCCAGGCTCAATGCTACAGAATCGTGACCGGTTGGGATCCCACCTTTCGGCACCCCTCGAGCTTCCCCTTGTCCCGGGGGGACAGGGAACACCTGACCCCCTCTGAGGTTTTCTTTGCCTTTCTCAGAAATGGTTTTCTTTCCTTTTTCACCCCCGCTGCTCCCCCTGTGCTTCGCTGCATCCCTTGCCAAGCCAGCAGGAATCCTGGGGGTGGTTTGGGGCTTTGGTTCTGGCAGACTTGAGATGAAACCCTCCTCCTCCTCCTCCTCCTTCCCTGGAGTTTCTTTGGAAGTCAGGGAAGGAAGGGACTGTTTTTCTGCACATTTCTCCGGCTGAGTGCTGTCTCCCAGGACACCAGTCTGCTTTGCTTTCTTCTTCTTGCTTTTCTGTTTTCGGGGAGGTTTTAGCTCTGTTTCACTCCTTCTGTCCCCATCAGCTGGACCTTCTGCACCCAGTCCTGGGGTTTCTCCTTCAGTGTGTTCAACGGCTCTTTTGCCTGCGAGCTCGTCTCCTGCAGGCTTCGCAGGGACGCCAGCCTCAGGGGGTTCTCCAGGCTCTGGAGGACCCCTCTGTCCCCTCCCTCGTCCCACCGTAACAGATTCCCTCGGGGCTGC
The DNA here is from genome assembly GCF_023638135.1 of Falco biarmicus. NCBI lineage: Eukaryota > Metazoa > Chordata > Aves > Falconiformes > Falconidae > Falco > Falco biarmicus. Next base: position 116,590,060 of record NC_079290.1, read on the forward strand.
CGGTGTGCCCCAGCCCAGGCTGCCCGCTCGCTCTGCCTGCTCGGGAGCCACCACCGCACCTTCTTCACCTGCCACAACCCCCACCGCACCTACAAAATCTCTCCTCCTCCTCCTCCTCCCCTCACCATCCTCCAAGATGCCATCAATAATTTTACTGTGAAGCACCTCCGTGTCCAAACCCCATCCCTCTACTTCCTCCATCCCTTGATCAACGTCTTCTATCCTCGATCCCTTCCCCCAAGCTGCTCTCACCTGGGAGCTGCCTTCTGCAACCCCCTTCTCCGTAGCCCTTGCCACCGCCGCCTCTGCGGGCACAGATGCTGTACCTGATGCTGAGGGGTGTTCTGGAGTCAGCTCAACCTGTGCTGGGGGATGATGCATTACACCATCATCCTCTGGAGTTGCTGGAGGTTTTGATTTTCCTCCTGCTGGCATCACTGGGGATCTCTCAGCTGCAGCAGCTGCACCTCCAGCCGTGTCGTAGCTCATGGCATCAGATCCAGCTTCGTGCTCAGCACCGTCAGTGGCAGCACTGGTAAGGAGGATATCATCTTCCTCTTCTGGAGATATGTTTTCTATTTTTTCCTGCAAAAGGTGGGGGGTTTCTACTTTGCAGACCTCGAAACCATCTTTGTCTTGGGATATTTGCACATCCTGAAGACTGGCAGCTAATTTTTGGCTGATCAGTTCTTTTTCTACAGCTTCTTTTAAAGTCAGTCTTTTCCCACCGCTAGCATCCACGATCCCCCCGGCCCTCAGCTGGTTGGCGGCGATGAGTTTGGCCATCCCCTCATCCAGCAGCCCCCGCTCCACAGCGGCCCGCAGGGAGAGCCTCTTGCTGACGGTTCCCTCCACCACCCCCCCGCTGTCTGCCTGAGCCTGCAGCAGCCGCAAGGTGGGCAGGGGGTCCACCTTCCCCAGCCGCACCGCCTGGGCGCACGGGAGCTTCTTCCCCGTCACCTCGTCCCTGACGGCTCTGAAGGGATGGACCTCCAGGTACCTCTGGCCGGACTCAACGTCGATTTTACATTTCTTTACGAACTCGGAGTAGGGAACGATCAGGCAGGTCTCGGGATCTACAATTCCTTCTCTCATTTCTGAGGATGACAGGACTTGCTCCATAAGCTGCTCGGGCAGCAAGCCCTCCTTTACCGCCCAGCAGAGTGCCACTCGCTGACCAGAAGCAGGATCAATAATGCTCCCGCTCCCAGCCTGGATTTCTTGCACTTTTCTCTGGAAGTCCAGACTAACGAGCCCTAACGATACCGCCTGGGGCAAGGGCAGTTTCTCCTTTGTCACGGGATGAACCCAGTCCTGCAGGCACACGCTTTCAGCTTTTGTGAGTTCGTTGCATAAATCTTGATTGATCAAACCATGTTTCATCGCGTCGTTCACCGAGAGCCTCATTCCAGACACGTGATGGATGATTCCTCCATCTGCGATCTGCTTGGTCAAGAGCTCAAAAGCTTTTTCCTTTTTCAGGAGCCCTTTTTCAACAGACTGTGCAACAGTTAAAGGCTGTTTGGTTTTAGGATCCACGATCCCGCTGGTCTCAGCCTGTAAGCTAATGAGCTTTTGTCTGGTCACCTCATCAGTGCCTTTCCCTTTGGAAGCCTTCTCCAACTTGACCAGCTCTTTCTGACTTGCTGGCTCTATGAGGCCCAGATTTGAAGCCAAAGTGACCGATATTTTTTTGCCACGTTTCAAGTCAACGATCCCTCCAGTAACCACTTGCCCTTCCAAGATCCTCATTGCCGTTTCCTTGTCCAGAAGGCCGACGGCAGCAGCATCCTTGATAGAGTAGACAAAGTTATTGCCTGGGTCAAGAACACCACTTATCGCTCTGTCAGACGCAAGTACCTTCTGGAGAAGCTGCTCATCCATCAGACCTTCTCCAATGACATCCTCAGTGGTTAATGACTCACATGTATGAGAGTCAAAGAAGCCACTGAACATCTTCATTTTCTCCATGAGTTTCACCGCTGTGTGGCTGGGCACCACCCCACAGGCTACCGCTTCGTTTAGAAGAAGAGTCTTGCCTGTCTGCTCGTGGATTATGCCACCACTTCGCAGCTGCACCAAGAGCGTTTCCAAAGTGTCCTCTGCCTCCTGCTCTGCAGGGGCTGACAGGGATATTTCATCAACACCCTCACCGCTTAATACTCCTTCCCCCTCTCCTTCTTCCCCTTCCAATACACTTCCCATGTTTTCGCTTTGCCTCTCTCCTTGCTCTGCCTCTCCGGTTTTAGGGGGCACAATCTCCTCTCCTCTCAGCATGCCATTCTCAACTGTTGCCTCCTTTAGCAAATCAACCTCTCTAACATCTTCTGCCTCTCGCTGAGGCTCCTCCGCACCCCGAGAGCTCTCCGTCCCGACTCCCAGCCTATCTCTACTTTCTGAAACATCCATCAATACGGTCATTTCAGTTTTCACAACTGCCCCACCTTCCGACGCCTTCTGCTTTTCCATACTTTCCACTCCGTCTACTGCAGTAGGCTTGGACTCCTCAATCATCATTTCCTCCATTTCTCCAAATCCACTGCCAAGGTCAGCAGGACGTCCTGGCATCAATAATTTTACCTGACATTTGTCCTTGCTTGTAGAAGTTACTTGTTCTCTTCCAAATTCAGTATCAGTTTCACTCTTGACGGTGGCCTGTTCGGTGTAAATCTGCTCTGGCTCCTCCACAAGCAGGACGTCTTCTGCATCCTCCAACAGGAGGCTTTCGGGTCCCATCACCTCCCCGTTCTCCAAAGCAGTTCCGGGTGGTAGGAGCTTCTCACTTTGTTCTTTTGGAGGAGCAAATGGAAACTCAAGCTGTTGCAAAGCCAAACCATTGCAAGGCTCACTTCCAGGAGCTGCATTTGCCTTTGCCTCCTCAAAGCCTTCCCTGCCTTCCGTCATGCGTGCCAAGGATCCATTTTCTTGGCCTTGGATGAGGGCTTTAGTGAGATTGTTCAACTCTCCATCCACTAAAAGCAGCTTCTGGCCATCGTGGATGTTGATGTAGCTATGGGTCATCAAGTGGAACATCAGCTTTTCGTCGTCACTCCTTAGCAGAGGGTCACTCCGCTCTTTGTGACCTGTGGGGCTCCTTCCAGAGGCGCTCTGGAAGCTTCTGCCCGGAGAGCCAGCAACCTGCACACAGGCCAGGACATCGGGTACCACTGTCGATTTCAGCTTCTTCGCCACATCCCTCTCCAAGATGCCATGTTCCACTGCTTTCTTCCAGGACAACACCTCAGTGGTTTCTGGTATAAACACAGCCTTAATGAGTTGCCTCTTGCTGAAAATCTTGTAAACCAGCTCTGTAGACAGGATTCCTTGCTCTAAAGCATCTGCAACCGGGATGATCTCCCCTGTCTCCGGCCACAGGAGTCCCATGAAGGACCACAGGGATTCCAGGACCACCAATGCAGTCCTCGGTGCGACCAACTCTTTCCTTACAGCTTCATCAATTGTCAGTCTCTCTCCCGTGACGGTATCGATGATGCCACCAGTCTGAAGCTGCCGGACAAGAAGTGCACAGGCCAGATCCTGGTCAATTAAATTATGTCTCATGGCCTCATCCACAGTCAGCCTGTGCCCTGTCCTGGGGTCAACAATGCCACCAGCTAAGAGGTGGGCTTCCAGCAACCTGACCGTGATCTGCCTGTCTAGCAGACCTTCTTGGACCGCATGGAAGATGCTGACTTTCCTGCCTGATTTCAAGCTCACCATCCCACCTGCCAGCTGCTTGACTGGCAGCAGCCTCAGCCCCGTCTCCTGGTGGACGATGCATCGGTGCACGAGCTCGGACAGGCTGATTTTCTCAGCAGTGTTGGGGTCAATCAAATCCTTGCTACCCTCCAGGTGAGAGAGAAGTCTGGAATAAAGCTGGGGGGTAAGGAGCCTTTCTTGCACCGCTGTCTCCATGCTGACTCTGCCCTGATGGGCTTTAAAGCCCCCTGTGACGAGCTCAGCTTCAAGGATCTTCAGTCCAATGCTCTCACTGATCCTCCCCTCCTCTATCGCAGCAACAACAGGCAGGAGCTGCCTCCCTTCACGTCTGACTTCTTCCACCCGTCGGAGAGCATCCCTCAATTCCTGCAGCACCTGGAATGTCCTGAGATCGATGATGTTTCTTGTCAGACCTTTCTCCAAGGAGACTTTCTCGTTGGTCTCTGGAACAACTAAGTCAGATGTGATAACCTGGGCCTCCAAGAGGATGAGGCCCGTGTCCTGATCTATAAGACCTCTCTGCATGGCACCAAAGACAGGGAATATTTCTACCGTGCCAAGATCGATCACTCCTGCCACTGCTTCGTTGCCCTAGAACAGAAAGAGAAGGAGAAGAATTAAATCAAAATCGAGCTTTTCCAGCACTCAGATTGCATGAATTCCAGGGAGGCCTCAGTTTCCACACACCCCCCCAAAAAAAAGTTTAAAAACCTAAACAGGCTAGAAAGTGAGTCCCAAAGTGTTTGAAGTGCAACTCCAAAGGCATCACAGCACGCAGATGGGTGCATTTGCTAGCTTGTACATCGCCAGCAAGTTTTAATGCTCATCTAGTCCATCACCCGGGGCAGCACTGAGATGCTTCCAACATCCACCACCAGTAACGCAGCAAAGCAGCAAGCGGCAAAACCCAGAAGTGCTCCTAACTCTCCACGGAGAAACAGAGGGAAGGAGACCAAGAAGCACACTAAAGCCATTCACCAACTCCAGTTGTAAAAAGTTAAGACCACACAAATCCCACTGTGTACTCACAGACGAGAAAAACCCCTAAACCGTCCACTTCAGGGTACCTAAGAACCTCCCCCAGCGCAGCTTCCATGCTGCCTCCTGCCATGCTTTAAATCCCGCGCTTCCCAAGGAGATCTCAGGTGCCAGGACAGCTGGCGACCACCAGAGCCCCCCCGTGCCATGGGGCAGCTCCCCAGCCACACAGACGGGCCATGCAGCAGCGCCGCATGCAGGGCAGCACCCCCCGCACCCGCTCTGCCCAGCTCCGGCACCTGGAAGCAGCCACGCTCGGCAGACAGGGCGAGGGGAGAAAGGGAAGAAGTCGGAGGTCCCAGCATGGACACAGTGACAGACTGGGATCAGCCCCTCTGCTTTGGTGTTCCTGGAGGGGCTTTTCTCTCCTTGCTGGTATCCCCACAAGGAGAGTGATAATTAAGATGATAAAGCACGATGGCTCTTTGGACGTTTGGGTTTCTCCCAGCCCCACTGGTTGGATAGAAGGTTGGCCAAAACACTGAAAGATTTTTGTGAGCATAGGGAGGAGGGAATCGGGACTGAGGAATGAATTCCTTTTGCATCCCCAACACCCTCCAATTTTTTTGTTGGTCGGCGAGTCTACCAGCACCGGCGGCACAGCTCGGCTGTGGCACGGCAGAGGACGCAGCCAGCACCGCACCGGTCCACAGATCCCCCCGCTGCCTCCTGCTGTGCGGGCAGGGTGACCCTGCTGGAGAAACCTAAGCTCTCCACCATCATCACCAGACCCTGCCATGCACGTCTGGAGATGAACAAGCCATGGAAAGACAGAAGAAGAGGAGGGAGGAGGGAAAAAAAAAAAAAAAAAAAAAAAAAAGAGAGAGAGAAAGGTAAAAAAAGTAGATGGGAGGGAAGGGGGGGTAAAAGGCTTTTACTTACCCGAGTTGCAGGGTGTGCCTTGAGCAGTTAAAGACAGAGCCTTATGGAGCAGTTCAGCCGTATCACACACAGTGTAAAGCTTGGTGTTAGCGTCCAGCATGCGACTGTTTTGTTTGCAAAAAGAACCCCCCACACAGGTCGTCCTCTTTCACTTTGTGTGTTTTGTTTGTTTAAATCCCGGAGGGTTAGTTAAAACTTGTAAGCAAGGATGTCAGTTAATCTTAAAAACAGTTGACATGAAACACAAACTGTACAGGGACACATCATGCTCAATTTAGCGCGTTCTGCTTTGCATTTTTGTCTTTTATAACTTCTCTCTGACAGTTGGATGTTTCCAGCAAGCAAATGTTAAAGAGTTCCTCATGCTCCCTCTACAGTGAAGCAACTGCACCGCACAAGAGCCACAGGGATCGACTCGCAGACAGGGATCTACCCCACTGCCATCTCTCGGGTTTGTTTCCTGGGCTTGGTTGAGTTCGTGAGTGAAAACTGTCGTAGCCCCAGCCCCAGAGCGCACTCATGCTATACGAAAACAGCCTGGCAAGCCCTGGAGAAGGCTTTGGCTATAAAGTCACTTTCCTGCCCAGGAGGGAGGAAAAGGGAAAAGGAAAAAAGCATCCTTTCCGCAGGCAGGCTGCTCTCAGCTGCTCTCCTGGCAGCAGCAGTAGAAGCATCAAAGCCCTGATGGCTCAGCAGCGACGAACGGGTCGGTTTGCTCACCGCCAGCTTTCTGCTGCCAGCATGAGGGCTGGAGGGCTTGCAGCAGAAAGCGCTGCAGGCGCCCGAACCGGGCTATAAAGCCCAGCTGGGAGAGGAAGGCTCTATCTTTAGGTGAAAGCTGGACAGGCAGATACCAACCCAGCAGCCCTACTGCCCTCTTCCCCCAAGCGGCTCGACCAGGGCTTCACTCACAGACCCAACAGCCAAAACTTGCGTCATGTGTCCAGATCCGAGCGGGCTGTTGCTTCAGAGTACAGGGAGCCAGCAAGCAAACACACAAATATATCCATCGACACATGTATATACACTTATAGAACACGTACATGTATATCTGTGAATGACCAAAGACAGCCGGTAACAGAGGCAATAAGGATGCGCCTTCAGCCCTCCCTACCCAGCAAAACACAGATGGGGGCTGCTGGGAGCACTGGTGGATGTGAGCAGGGAATGACTCCAGCTATGGGTCGTGACGGTCTCCTGGGTCAGCTGAGGGTCTGGACCATGAAGTCGCCTTCCACTGGGGACAGCAACTTCACTCAGCCGCAGCCGAGACAAACCCCTCGCCAGACCCCCGAGATGTACAAGCCCACAGGGGGCAAACGCTCCCCCCCCCCCCCCGCCCCGCAGAACTCCACCTTCTCCTGCAGGCAGCAGGCTGTGAGATGGAGCCCTCAGCGCTTAAAGCACCGAGGGGTGTTCCTCAGAGAACACAGGTTTGCCAAGGGGACCCTTTCCAGGACAGAGGTCCACCTACATCCTTGCCCACCAAGCGTGAACAAGCCAACCCCTGCGCACAGGGCAGAGCTCTGATGAAAACAGACATTTGCAACAGATGCGAAGGACAACTCTCCCTGTGGCCCGGCAGGCAGCAGGTAAACAGCTCCTGCTTGGCCCCCCGGGACCCCCCCAGCCTGGATGCTCTGAGTGACGCACGGATGGAAGTGAAGGGACGGCAACCACATGCAAGTAAGGAAGTCAACAGGCTGCGAGTGGCTGGTGGCCACGAGACACGCAACTGAACAAAACCTTTTTCACACCCTGAGGAGTGACCTGTGTCTGTGCAGCCACGGGACCGAGCCGGGAGCAGTACCTTGTGCTCCGTCTCCTGAGCCAGCTGGCTCTGGAGCTGCTGGAGCTGCTCCGTGGAGTCGTTGCAGAGCGCCTGGTAGGTCTCCTTCAGAGCACCGATCTGAGCCGAAACCTGTTCCTTCTCCGGCTGGGAAAGCCTGCAAGGGGAAGGGAAAATCTCTCAGGGAAACTGCACAAACCAGCTCCCCAGAATTACCATGCTCTTCTGGGGAAGGGAAAAACCAAACCCACCACGAGCCTTCTCCTCCCACTGCCCCACTCCTTGCCCAGGTCATCTAAACCAGCAAGGGCAACCGTGCCCGGCACAGCTGGCTTGCACTGTAATGATCAAACCCCCAAATACACAGGGCTGGGTCACTGCTAAAGGGGATTAATATTGTCCCAACAGCACAAAGGGGCTGCATATTTCATAGCTACCGATGCAGATAAGGAAGACGACAACTGTCACGTGCAGCATAGCACTGCTCTTAACGGGAGCTGGGCACTGGATCCCAGGGATGCCAGCCCTAAGGTATCTCACCTCCTCCCACCACTCTCCCTGCCTGTCCCCCCCCTCCCTGGGCCACACTCACTTGTGGCTGTGTTTTGCCAGGAAGATTTGTGAAGTTTTGATGGCCTCGGAGACCTGCTCCTTCTTCGCAGCCAGCTCCTCATTCAGGGCCTGCCAAAAAAAAAAAAAAAAAAGGGAAAAAAAAAAAAAAGAACAAACGAAGCTTAATTCAGCTGTGGCAAAAGGGCAGAAGTTAAATGCGCTGGCTGATGGCTGCCCCTGGTTTACCTGCTGCTCCGAGATGGATTTCTCGATGTCATCCAGCTCTCTGCTCCCAGCAGCAGCCGTCCTGCCTTGCACACTCTGCTTCAAGCCCAGGGCCCAGCCCAGGAGCTCCTTCACCTTGTCCACATGCTCCTGCTTCTCCTCCTCCACTACTTTCTGCAATCAGAGGAGGGAGGAAGATAACCACATCACAGGGGTCCCAGATTCCCAGGCTCTCGGGAGCAGCACCCGAGATACAACCTCAACACGGAGCAGCATCCTTGGGGGTGCTAGGAAATGAGCCTGCGTGTTTTTAATACAGCTCGGTTCTTTACAACACCCTTACCTCCTCCTCCTCCAGCCGCCGGAGAGCATCGCTGATGTACTTCACGTGCTGCGTGGTTAAAGTCACCAGAGCCGTATAGCGAGTCCGCAAATCCATGAACTGCGAAGGGAGAGAAGGGGAAACGGGACGCATCAGTCACGACCGGCGGATCCAGAGCGACGTACTTCACAGTACATGACACGGATGCACCACCTCTCGCTTGGGAAGCCCCCCAGGCACCTCGCAGACCCAGTATGGCATCAATGCAATGCAGCAAGTCTGACGGGGAGGGTTGTGGCCACACACGGCATGCTGCACAACACTGGAGTGAAGGGGAGACTCCGGTCACGGACACTGGGGCGGATGCTCAACTCTTACAAGAGGGCTACTGGGATCTTTAATATCCACACGGAGCAGACAGGACCTCGGGTCCCTAAAGGTCTCATCCCAAGGATCCACACACAGTAACGCTGCATGGCGCTCTGGTTATTTACCTCGCAAGGCTGAAGGGCTGAGCCGACCCCGCTGGATTTGACCCAGGGGTTCCCAGGAGTCTAGGTATTTCATACCTGGTGCTTAGAGCACTAAGCCATCCTCTCTGGCTATTGGAAAAAACAGCGAGGGTGGAAACTTTATTTATACAAGAGAGTTCAGCAGAAAGGAGCTCATTTCACAGCGGCTGCTCGGCGGTTTGCTCAGCGTCGAAGAACCCCCTGCGCGATTTCTCCCTGACCAGGCTGGGCGGGTGGCTGTGCTCCTACCTCCTGCGTGATGGCATCCGAGGACGAGAGCATGCGCCGGCGTTTCATGGGGGACTTCTGCTGTGACTCGACGAATGCCCTGTACGTCATGAGCTGCAACTCGTAGTCCTGCAAACACAACCAGGGATGGAGAGACATGAAGCAGGAGAGATGCAAACGGTGCTGGAGCCGTTCCTGCCCAGTCAGCCCTATCCAGGCACAGGAGGGGACTCGTACCTTGACAGCAGCCGAGTATTGCTGGGAGAATTTCTGACACTGGTCCAGTTTGGCTTGATTTTTCTCGATTTCTGCAGCCAAAGCCTTCAACAAAATTCAAAGCAAAAACAGCTGTCAGGACAGCTGTCATGGGTGAGCTGAATTTTGGCCCCCGTTCTTTACACTCTTCAATTTTTTATGCAAGGCATCATCTCCACCTCAAGCTGAGTAGAGTTTTCCCATTTGCCAGACACCCAGCTCAGGCGCGTGGCCTCTTCCCCTCTGTGTTTCATATTCTCAAGCTCACAGATGAAAAGATTTTAGCAAAAGAAAAGAAGCGACACAGTCACTGCAGCAGCCACGCTACCGTGACATCACGAGGTCCCTGCCTCACCGTTTGCTGGCTCAGCTGCTCCGACAGCACCCGGCTGTCCTCTGCCTGCCCGGGCTTCATCAGCTCCTGCTGGACCGTGATCTCCTCAATCCACTGGATTAGGGCACTGTGGCACTGCCGGTAATCACTCAGCACCTCCTGGATGCTCTCCAGCTCCGCGTGGCTGAGAGAAGGACGAAGACAAATAAGAGGAGGGCAAAACGCCACCCTAGGCTATAGGGATATCCCAGCCACCAGTGGGAATCCCATCTGGAAAAACATCGCTGCTAACAAGCCCGACCCAATGAAAATACATCTGTGAAAGGAGGCAGGAGGTTTCTCACCGGGTCTCAATGTGGGCGCAGACTCGCTGCCAGCGATCCCACAGCTGGCTTCCCTTCTCCTGATAGCGCTCGAGGTCGATGCTGCGCTCCTGTCTCAGCCGGTACAGCTGCTCTCCCACCGCTTTCGCCTTTGCCATCTCCTCCTCCAACGTGGAGAAGACGGAGCTCTTGTCCTTCACTTCCCCAAGCCATTGCTGCAGAACCACCAAGAGACAGCACCAGCTCAGCATCAGGGAAAGCAAAAGGCATGTTAAGCCAGAGATGCTCTCCCACCCGGAGCCGGCGAGCCCGAGAAGGCGTTTCTCTTCCCCCTCCCCTTAACCAGCAAGGAACTGGCTGATTCTAGGAGGTGCAAATGGAGGGGACCGTGTTCTCAGCTTGGAGCAAGCCAGATGGGTTCAGCCCCTGCCCTACAGCAAGAGGACATGTAGCTGCCGAGATGCTCACACGTGTCAGCGTGCGCCCTACGAGCGGGAGCACAAGGCACAGCAGCTCCCTTATGTCATCCCTTATTGCTTTGTCAAAGGTGAACAGCACAATCCTCCCAGCAGCTACATCGAGGCAAGAAAGATGGCACACGGTACAAACGCAGCAGAGAAAGGGAAGGACCCTGCCTGACAAACGCCAAAACGTTGGCCGCTTTCTGCCTGCCCACCTTGGGAAGAGAAAAGCACCAACCTGCAGCGCCGCTCTGTGAGACTGAATAGCTGCCAGGTCGGCGGGGACTGCCTCCTCTTGGCTCAGCTTCACCTCATACCCTTTGACCAAAGATTCTGCTCCTTGGGTGTTACGAATAATAACATCAACCGTCTTCAACCTGGCAAATCAAACAGAGGCAGCGCGATGACAAGATCTGCAGAGATTCTCTATTATCGTGAGGCTGTTTGCACCATACGCCGCCCAGGGATGGAGCTCAGCTACGGTCCAGCACAAAGCGTGTTAAAACAAAGGTCTTTAGCAGAACTGGGCAGATTCAAAAAGGTATTTGGGAACAGAGGCATGCCCTGACTCACTTGTCCAGGTAGACGGAAGACAGCCCATGCAGCTGGTCCATCTTGTTCACCACCAAGTCGAGCTCAGCACGCAGGTGGGGCGTGCTGGACCCCGCGGGCGCCTTGTCGAGGAAGCTGTAGCATCTCTCAGAAACAAACCGCAGGTCCGATTGCAGCCGCTGCAGGTCCTCCTGCATGCGCTACAGGAGGAAGGGAGAGAACGTGAAAGGAGAGCCCAGGCAGGCAAAGGAGATGGCGTGAAATGAAGCGGGGAGCCCACCTGGAGAGGTTTCCTGCTACTTTCTGGGCAGCAAGATCCCCTCAAACCCCGCACAGCCACGCACCCACCACCCACACGTTCACCCCAGAGAAGCTAAAGCTGGTTTTGGCACATGCTAAAGACCAGCAGCCACCACCTCCCACCTCTCCACATCTCACAGCAGCAGGACCGACCTCCTGCTCTGCAATGCGGAGGGTGTTTTCCTGGATAGTGTCACCATCTGCTCGGGCGCTGCTTGGGGACTGGATTCGGCTCACTAGCCTCTGCTCACACTCCTCCAGGCGCAGACGGATATTCTTGAGCTCGGAGAGATATGTCCTGGCAATGGTCTCATCCTTGTCTTCTGCAAGACACAGACAAACCAAAATAGCAGCTCGAACAGCCTCAGCCAGTATCTGCCCCAAACGGGACCTGCCAGGAGCCCTGGAGCACGGCGTTGGGCTGACACCAAGGCGCTGGGGTCTCTGCTCAGATGGAAAACAAGTTAATCAAATCATCTCATCCAAAAGTAGCTGAGAATGAGTCCAGCCACAGGGCACCTGGTGTGATGAAGCCAGAGTCCTTGGTCTTAGCGGGATTCACGGTGCTGCCGTGTCACACGTGTCACCGCCACGTATATTTTCTTAAAGATTAAATGCAGGAAGAACTCTTTGGTCAGAATGCATCCTAATTTGACTAAACCCATCTCCAACAATATTAGGACTCGGCAGCTGAGCTGAAGCTGCAAAGCCAAGCCCCCTCTGCAGGAACATCACTGGACAAAGGCCGGACACTTGAATGGATGGAGAAATAAGGACAGCAGCTGCTCACACCATCAACTAGCTAGCTCAGGAAAAGAAAAAAAAAAAAAAATAACGAAGCCATCCCATAAATCCTTTGTTGATGAGTCCCCACAGCTCCTGGTTAATCCATCAGCCCTTTGAAGCTCACCGTTCTCCATGGACTCCAGCAGCTGGCGGATGTGTTCCTTGGAAGATTCCACCTCCTCCTCCAGGCGCAGCCGCTCCGACACCGAGAAGAGCTCCGAGTCCCGGCTGTCCTGCAGGAAGTCCTCGTAGTGCGCCTGGAGGCTCTTCAAGGCTTGCTGGCACTCCCCTTGCGCTAAGGAGCGGAGCTGCCAAGTGGAAAAGCAGCACATCTAACCACAGGGAAGGACTTCCTACACATCCCCTGAAGCCATCCTCCCCAGCTTCATCACCTTTGTTCGCCAAGGATTTTCTTTTCAGAGGAGAAGAGAAGGTTCTCCTACCACCCCCCTGCCTCCCTCCAGCCTATCTCACCCCCTAACGAATTGCTAAGCCCAGAAGCTCTTCGCACAGCTCAGCAGCAAACTGCTGATGCTCTTGATCGGGAAAAGCTGCAATCATTTCACACACCACTCCCACGCTCAGGTTCTCCCACCTGAGAAGACCCTTGACGCCCCCAGCCTTGCATTTCCCTTTCTCCCGAGCCACACACCGCAGCCCGGACAGGGAGCGCTGCAGCCCCGGAGCCAGGCAGAGAAGTTCCTACCGTACCTTCTCCATGCTGAAGCTTTGCACCACGGCTATGTCCTTCCGCAGGTAGTTCCAGGAGATGAGGCTCTTTGTGTTCATGTGGAGCTGGTGCCAGAGAGCCATCACTTTCTGGTACAACTGTTCTACCCTGCAAGGGGAAGGAGCAGATCCGTCAGCCCTGGATCTCCCCAGCACGCTCAGCCCTGACCCTGTTAATCCGCCAGCCGTCGCTGCCAGCCCATTAAGCCAGCGATCCCAGCCTGGCAGCCTGCAGCAAGGGATGATCCTGCTGTTCAGTGCCCGAGATCCCTGGAGGGATCCCTCCCTCCCTCCCTCCCAAATCATCATTTTCTCTTTTGCAAGCTACTGTAGCAGCTACTGCAACGGAGTCTGCAGCTGTACAACCACGCGGGATCCCTTCCCTCACCCCAAATCAGCCGTGCCACCCACTCCTGCTCCTCCACCCCAGCTCCTCTCCCATTCCCACCCCAGATCTGTCCCATCCCATGCCACCAACCCCCTCCCCATCTCCCTGCCATTGCACCCCCGGGACTCCCCCGCACAGCAGGTCACCTGTTGGCCATCTCGATGGCCTCCTTGTTGGGCGGGGGGATCAGGAAGCAGACAGACGGCACCATGGCCTCGTTCCCCGTGGGGCTGATCACCTTCCACTTGGTCCTCTGGGAATTGTCCTCCAGCACGCACTCATCGTTCCTGCAGATGGTGATCTGCAGCGGCACCATCACCACCACCCATCAGAAACCAGCAGCAGGGCTACACACAGCTGCCCCTGCTGCCAGCTTCCCTCCTGGGGGACAGCCAGCTTCCATAAATATATATATTTTAATCAAGGAAAAGCCTGGGATAATGCCAAGCAGTGCAGCACGCTCACGTCTGGAGAGGAAGGGACAAGGAAGTGGAATGGAGTTGGCTACCACCCACGTGCTTATTTGGCTGAGGCTGATGAAGCCCATCCTCCCTGGGGAAAGGGGCTTCAGCTCCTGCCCAGAATAAACCTGAGACATGGAGATTTGCTCCAGGGAAACCAGCCGTGCTATTTCCCTCCTTCTGCCTTCCCACTCCGTTCCTGCTTTCCATTGACAGACACCGTGGAGCTCACCCCAGACCCTCGTGGGTGCTCCCTTTCAAAGCCCCACCGCCACCCTTGCAGCCCTCACCTCGATCTGCCGATAGTCACAAACAGCCTTGATGGGGATCGTGCTCTTCACAAGGTGCTCCGGGTTCCTGGGCCGGAGCTGAACGATGGTTTTGGACCGTCCCACCAGGCTGGCAACGGAGCTCTTCGACTGAATGAGCTGCTCCTTCTCGTCCTGGCAGAAAGAAGGATGAAGGACGGGTTGCTGGAGGCAGGGGACAGGAGGTGTCTCCCAGGCATCTCAGCACCCCCCCACCCCAGTGCTGGCCTGCCAGAGCTACGCTGGGATCTCAAGGGCTGAACAAACACATCAGGAGCATCCTGCTGCCCTAAGGGGATGGGAAGAGGGGTCAGGAGGTGGGATGGAAGGGAGATTGGACTTCAGGTCAGGGTGGGACCTCTCCACTGCTCCTCCCACTGCCCGGCAAAGCCGCATGCACGCCTCTGGCTCTTCTGCTACTAGGACAAGAAAACATTTTCTTTCAAAAGGGGAAAAAAAGAGAACAGAGCATACACCAAAATTAAAAGTCCCAGGAGGTGTAAAGGGCCAAGAGCAGGACAAGCTCCAGCCCGAAGCTGGAGATGTTTAGCTGTCTGGAGGAGAGACCACAGAAGCATGCTCCCTCTTCTAAAGCGAAGGATGAAGGCATGTTTAAACCAATGGCTGGAATGGAGATACGATGAATTATGTGGATAAAACATCTCAGGAGAAGGGGCTAGAGGTGGAGTGATCGCACAGGTCTCTGGGTTTGGGGAGAAATTTGCCGGTTGGAGGAAGATGCTGCGTAATTGATTCCCACAAAGTTCCTGCTAGGTTGGGTGACAGGACAACCCAGGGGACCGGTGGCAAAGCTCCCCTGGAACAGGCTCCGGCACCGATGGAGACATGTGCAGATCACGACACTGGCAGCTCGTGTGATTAGTAGCAGCTCAGCCCGTTCTGGCTGCAAAAATGTCAAAAGGACCCCAGAAAAATGTCCTCCCTCATGCTTGGCACTCTCGGGGTTGGTTAGTGTGCTGACAACAGTGGAGGATAATTGAATGGTAAAAAAAAAAAAAAAAAAAGAACAGAATAAATGATTAAATAAACTACCTGTGCCTGTCCCAGGGAGCATGATTGGAAGAAATACAACTTTAACTTATTAGGTAAGAAAGAGTAATATAGCTGAGCTCAGGGCAGCTGCCCCAGTCCTGAGATGGTGGCCACTCTCCAGCTGCCCGGCCGAGCCTCTCCCACCCCAGACGGTGCCCACCAGGCTCCTGGTGTTGCAGGGCTCACCAAGACAGACCCCAGGAGCCAGGCTGGCTGCTCCGCGTCCTGGTAGCGCTGGAGGACAGACCAGGACAACCCCAAGACCATGACAGAGAGGATGGGAGCCCCCAGGCCTCCAGGAGAGAAGACCGTGAGCCCTAGCCCAGCTCATGCACCCCTCACGAACACCCAGTAACAGCACTCCAGCTTCACTGGGGACACGGTGGACACCGGTGGGGTGCCCTATGAGGCAAAGCCAAAGCAACCACCTGCCTCCACGCGCTCAGATGTCACCTCCTGGCCTTGCCACCAGCGGCTCAGGGGTTAACCCGCAACCCAAATCCTCCCCTGCCCCTGGTTTCAAACAGCACCTGATGCTTTGCTGCTTGGGTTTTGTTTAGAGGTTGGAATTTTTTCAGGCCCATTCAGACCAGAAGATGCCAGGGCTGATCCCATTGCCTGTTGTCTGCTCTCTGTCGCGCCGGCTAAGCCAGGCCATGTGTCCAGAGCCCCCCAGCCCCCGACCCCGCACACCCTGGCTGCCCTGGCTCTCCCCCCACCGGCACAGCCCGATGGATTAACATGGGATTTGCTCTGGATAAAGAGCAGGCGTTTCTCCGCATCCCATCGCGCTCCTAGCAAGCGCCAGCTCCAAAGCAGAAACAGGAGCATCCTGCGGGCTCTGCGCAACGCCTCCATCAGCGGAGACCAGGATGGGCACCGATGGGGAGGAACCAGCTCACACATCGAGCTACGAGCTTGCACAGACAGCACACACCGCCTGCTCCTCACCCCGAGGATACAGAGAGAGCCGGGACGGTGCCTCTAAATAAAAGTGACCCATCAGCTAGCGTGACGACTGAGATGCGGCTACCATTGGCAGCGTTACACCCACGCAGCGGTGCAGGTGGGGATGCACACAGCCTGCACCCCACGATCACGTACAAAGACATGCAGCAGCTCCAACGAAAAGCAGAACATTGACCGAGATGGGGAAACAAACCACATTACGTGGAAATGGGTGGCTGCAGGAATAAAATGAGCCAAATTTTCCCTGGGAAGCAAGAGGTGCCCCAAGCAATACTGCTGGACCAGAGCGAGAAGGCCACCCATCGCCCCCCCAGGGTGGTGGGGATGTCAGAGAACCTACCATGGAGTCCTGCAGCAGGTCCTCCAGCCGCGTCAGGCTCGTGTTATGGTCGCAAGAATACTTCCTTTTGATGGAGTCCTGCAGGTTGCGCAGGTAGGTCTCCGACTCCCGGGCATCACTGAAGAACTGCAAAGGCAAAGAGGGTCACAGAAACCTGCACAAGTGCACCGAGCGCTCCGCAGGCGAGGGAGCACCCAGCCGAGGGAGCACCCAGCCGAGGGACCACCCCAACAGCTCAGCCAGCAGCTCCCAACGCTGTTCTGGCCTTGGGGCTGCAAAGGCAGCCAGCATCCCACAGGCATGGGCAGAACTACATGGAAGTTGAGCCCTCTTTTCCCAGTGAGACATTCCCCAGAGAGCAGCTAAGGAGAAAGATGATTCAGGAGAAAGCAGCCCCCACGCACACCACAAATCCCTCCTCCCCTCTCCCCCAAAGGGAGCAGCAGCCTACAAAGCTCACGCAGCGGGATGCAGCAGATGGTGACCAGGGGAAATTTGGGCTGCCCCTGCCAGGTACCTGAAAATAGGCAGCGTTTTCCTTCACGTGCTGCTCCACGCACAGGCAGAGCTGCTTAATCCACTGCCACTGGGTCTGCACGGCAGCGCTGTAGGCCTGAGGAACACACACACCAAACAGCCATGAGGAACGAGCATCCACCAGCCGGGAGGGTCCCAGGAAGGACACAGCTGCAGCCGGTGGGATGAACGTGATGTACATGAGCAGGCGAGATCTGGCACTGGCCAGGTGGGTTTGGGCACAGGTACAAGAGGCAGCAGACCCTGGCCCGGCGATGCCAGGGGCTGCGACAGGCACAGGTTTGCTTTCTCCCAGCCCAGAAACACCGTGGAGAAACATGCGCCACCACGGTTTCCCTGGAAGCCTGGATAACTCCAAGAGAGCCACGGCCGTTCCCTGCATCACCTCACTGCAGGGAAGGTGCATGCCCTGTACGAGAGTATCTGTGCAGAGCAGTTTGGTGGGGATTACTGGGAATGGTCTCCAGCTTCTCATTGGGCTCCGCAGAATAAAACAGCTCTATCACTGCACTGACGTTCCTCTGCCACCGTAATTTATCAGCCCTGGCTGCCCATAAGGGCACCGTGGGGTGGGACAGCAGGTTTCCCAATCCCAAGTGAGAAAATTTGCTGCCAGCTGATTCCTGGAGCTCCTCCTGGCTCCTCCATGTGCCTGCTCACCTCTACGGTTTGCTTGGCCGGGTGGTTTTCCAGGGACAGCAGCTCGGCTGTGTCTTGGAGGGAGCGGAAGATGTCCTGCTTCTCTTCCAGCTCTGTCGTCAGCTCCTGCAGGAAGGACACAAGCAAAGTCCAAATCTCGGCTACGGGAGCAGACTTGCTCCGACCGTGTGTCCAGCTACCACAAGATGCAGCGTGGAAGTGCTGCTGCCAATACCAGTGGGTCTCAGGGAAACCAGCACGGCTTACGGGAGCATTGCAGCTGATGCCCATCGGGATGCCTCCGGTGCACCCAACACCCAGGGCAGATGTCACCAGAGTACTGGAAACCTGCCCGGGGACTTCTTCGGTTCCAGACAGTGCAATTGAGGAAAGACAGCAATTTTTTTATACCACTTTAAGGAGAAATCAATTCTCCTCTTTGGCTCAGACTTTTCTTCCCCCCTGCCTTTAGTTCCAAACAGTGCCACAAAGACCTCTTTTGATGCCTTTTTGATTGCAACTCAATTGAACAAACACTCTTTGGTACTTTCTGCTCTAGGGAAAGCTCTTTCATCAGCTGCACTGATGAGCCACAAGCTCCCTCCCAAGTCACTGAGGACTTCAGGTCTGTTGGGAGCTGAAGGTCCCACAGAAGATCAAAAGCAGCAGAAGCGCAACCAAGGGAGCACCCATCCCACCAGCCCTGTCCCGGGGTCGCTCACCGAGAAGTAGTTTTTCTTGGCTGCAATGTTAGGGTTGTTGTCACTCCAGTCATAGGCCAGTTCCTCCTCCTCCTTCTCATTCAGCCAAATCAGCTCAGCAGTGGCCCGAGACACAAACCCGTGCAAGCTCTGGAGGTGTCTCAGCCGAAAGCTCGAGGTTTCCTGAACAGAACACAGCGCAATTCCTCTTTCCTGCTCTGAAAGCGACTGGTTTCTTTCCCCCTCTCAGCCTCAGAGCAGGGATGCCCAGGAGCAGGGATGGACCCGGCACTCCCCAGGCTGAGGAGCCCACTCACCATCAGCTTGCAGTACTGCGTCTCCAGCTTGCCAAGCGTCTCCGTGTAGCTAGCACGGAAATTCTGAGACATTTTACCCTGACGGATGAAAAACACTCCTGTTATCCAACACAGGACAGCATCACTTGAAACCCCATCTCCAAATCTTTTTCCCCAGCTCTGCGTGAGTGAGAGGACGTGGAGAGGATGGCTCAGAGCAGCAGCCTCTTGCACCACCCCGGTGTAAATTCAGAAGCTCTGTCCTGAAGAAATACCTCTGTTCCAAGCACCTCTACCCACAAGAGCTGATCCTGGTGCCCGCAGCTTCCCACACGCACCATGCCACCCAGCCCGTGCCACCATACCTCGTACATCCTGGCCTCCTTCACGCTGGAGCCCAGGTCCTCCACGCTGGCATGGACGTGCCGCTGGGTCTCCAGCTGGGTTTCCACGCTCAGCAGGTCGGTCCCCCCACTCTGCCCGCTCCAGTCTCATCTGGAACAGGCCAAGAGGTTCAAGTCAGTGCTCCTCATCTGCAGGAGCGTGTCTCAAAAGGACACGAGGGCAAGAAAACCTCCTAGGTCACTCAAGAGGGAGCAAACACCATGCCGGTGCTGGTAGAAGGTCCTAAGCCAGCGCTCCAACACGGAATGATTTCTGGCACAGCCCACACAACCTTCCCACCCATGTAAGACCAAAGGACTGGTTGCATCAGTACAGACTGGATTCCAGCTTTGAAAGGATCTTCCGATACCCACTGATGAGCAGCATCACAAGAGGCAAAACCCAACTCAAGACACAATCATCGATGCCCTCCAGAAACTTTGAGCCATCAAAGTAATTATTCACAGATAAAGGCAGGAGCGTGAGCGGCGGCAGGTCATTCAGCCCCAAGAGCCAGCACTCACCTGCATCTCCTCCACCCAGGCCAGCAGCTCGTACACGAAGCGCAGGCTGCCTTCATCTTCAGAAGAAGAGATGGCCACCAGCTCTGTCCTGGTCATGGGCTTCCGGAACCAGGAGGCAGAGGAGGTGTGTAGCCCTTTCGTCAGGGATTCGCCCTTCAAGTGTGTCGTGCTCAGCGTGGAACTGGGCACCAGCTCCAGGGTGGAGAAGTGGCCTTTCCTGTACAGGTTAGTGCATTCCAGCCTCAGCGTCACCAGCTCGTCTTGCAGCCGCATGATCCTGGAGGAGCGAGCAAGGCAGGGGTCAGAAGACGTATGCACACACGCTCACCCCTTCCTTCCCCACAACAGAGCAGAGGAGCCCCGTGCATCACCCCCCACCATGTTTCTCCATCCTCAGACGTGGCCCCTCGCACCTGAACACCAGCTCCTCCAGCTGATAGTAATTCTCATCCCGAAGGATCTGCACATCCACCTGTAGCTGGCGGATGAGCCCCTCGCACTCCTGCAGGTACATCACCACGTCGGATTCGTACTGCACCGGCTGGCCCGACTCCAGGTGAGCCGCATCCTGCCCGGAGAGAGAGGAGACTCGGCGCTGGGTTCCCTCAGCCCAGGGAGAGAGAACGCGACAGCAGCCAGCATCAGCCTGAAGACCAAAACAACTCTTTGATCCACGAGCTGGACTTGAGCAGAAAAACACGAGTTCATCGCTCTCGGCACACCAACGACATCCATCCCCCTTAGAAAAGCTTCTGCAGGTGAACCAAAAGCTTCTAGGGATGGATGGGCTCCTGCGGTGGGTCCCATGGACAGCCATTTAAACGGACATCTTGTTTTCTTGCTTGGGTTTCACCATTTTTAGCTTCTAACCCTTACACCTCTCTCTGCCAGAACAAAACATCCCTCTTCCGCAATCTACTCCCTACCCAGGCAGCTACAGTCTGCAACCGAGTCCTTTCCACCAGTCTTTTAGAGAAATAAAAGAGATCTGGGGGTTTGAAGCCTCATTATACAACCAGCTTTGCCAGAACTGCAGCTCTCCAAGCCAGCCCCTCTGCAGAGGTCCAGCCTCGCTAGCTGCATCCCCAGAGGCAGCCTGCTGCATGGCCAGGCTGTGCCCCCGTCCCCAAGGTCCTTGTGCCACCAGGTAGCCACCACCACCCCTACAGCCCCTCTGGGATAGGCTCAACATCAGAAAAGGAAGGAAAATTGTCCAGGGGAACAATGGAGCACAAGCGAGGGGAAGAGACGGGCATAAAAGAGGCAGAAAAAAAACCCCAAACAACCCCCCAAAATTAAAAGAAAACGAGGAGGAGGAAAATAACACCCCCCCACTCACAGCTTGCAGCGTGTTCTTCGCGAGAGTGAGTTTTTCTTCACAGCTCAGAGCACCATTCTGGATTTTGTTAGCGATTTGTAGCAGCAATTCCAGCCTGCGATGACAGAGGGAAAGAGAGTAAGAGGGAGGCTTTGGGACAGCCCTCCAGCCAGGGGAGCAGGGGACATCCCCGCAGGGGACTCTGCCTGCCGTGGGCAGCGCACCGACCTCTCCACCGCCGGCCGCAGGAGCTTCTCACGCTCCAGCATCTCTATGATGAGCTTGCCCCACTCCTCCTCCACATCGTTGGGGTGGTACCCCTGGGGCAACTTGATACGTCCAAATTCAATCCATACCTGGGGAAAACATCAACAGAACGGTATTTTCTCACTCCTCCTCCAGCTGGCTAGAGAGAGATGACAGCAAGGGAAGTGGGGCTAGAAGGCAACAGCTCTGCCTCCGCTCCCGCGGTGTGCTGCCTGCTACATCAGTAGCAAGTTATTTCGCAGGACTACTATTAAATCAGAGAGTTATTTCCCCTTCTCCAAAACAAACCTGAACTGAGCACACTTTAGTCTTGCTAAAAGCACAACACTTCCACCTACAAGCCTCCGGATAGCCACAATGATACTTACCTCTAACAGTTTGTAGAGCTCCTCTATCCTTCCTTTCTCCTGTTCTTTTGCTGGGATTTCAGTTTCTTTGAAGTGTATGTATTGGTTATAAAGTGCCTGGGATGAGAAAAGGCTCATCAGAAACCACCCTGGGGAATGCCACCACCCAGCTCAGTGCCAAGCACATGGGACACTGCGGACGGACCTCGGCCAGGACCTACCTTTAGCTCTACAGGGTTCTGGGGGAAGGATTTATCTGACATGAGTATCGTGTGCTGCTTGATCCACGAGATGAGGGACTCCACACGGCTCTGGTACTCCAGCCACCTTGAATCCACCTCCTGTGAGGGGAGAGCACCCTTGCAGAGCACTGCTGGTGGACAGGTCTCCACGGGGAGAGGCAGAGCACGGAGGGAACGGAGGTGCCACCGTCACGGCCACGGGGGTGAACCATTGGCCTGCACCTCCCTGCCGCAATGCCACCGCGGGGAGGGGAAGGAGGAGGATGATCCTCCTTGCAAGCTGCTCCCTAGAAGCCAGCTCAGCTTTCCCACCAGCTCAAAACCCGTGGCAGAACCCGCAGAGGGTGGAGAACGCCATGGCCCTACAGGCACACCAGCTGTTCACGGAGCAGACCCACTAATGGAGAAGCTCCTTCATCCCCCCGAGCCTCTTCAGTCCATCAGCTGCCTGCTACGGCGGATGGGGAACCTCCAAACCCTTCCCGCACCATCCTGCTGCCTCCCAAATCGCTGTCCCAGCTTCCCAACCCGCAGCGATGCTTACGATAGCGCTGATCCCTTCTCCTCCCTCGGGGACTTTGGGAAAGGCATCGTAGATTGAAGACACATAAGTTATCACAGATTTCTCATCCGGAGAGGGGACGTCCACGTCTGACAAGGGGGAAGCAGAAAGGTGGTGAGGAACAGGAGCGGGCTGGGAGGTCAGCATCACCCCGCACCAGGCGCTTCCCCCGGCCGCTCACCTTCAGCATCCAGCAGCCGTGTGACCCCCAGCCGCTCGGCGATCTCAAAGGCTTGCTCCAGGTTCTCCCGGTTACTCTGGATCTGCACCCTCTCCATGTCCACCAGATCCGGCCTGCAAGACACGGACCGAAGTCAGGATGATGGCAAACAGAACAAGGTGCCCAGGGCGGAGCACCCTGCAGGGGCACGGCCGCCCCAGGTGATTCCTGACCCCTGTCCCATGCTGGCGGCTGCCCGAGGGGATCCAGGCTGCAGCACCTCCCTGTTCACCCCCTTCGGGAAGGAAAACCTGCCCTTCCCAGCACCCGCTCTGCACCCAGCATGCCAGACTGGGACTGCGAGCCCTCCCTGGAAGGAGATGCCCAGAACAACCCCAAAGCGGGGTGGTTACACCTCTCCGGAGGATGCGGGCAGAGCAGGAGGGGGGGCGGCAGGCAGGGGTGCTGCCAGCCCTGCACCAGCAACAGAACAGCACCAGCAAAGGGCGGCACAACCGGACCGCACGTGAGTGCGGCAGAACCAGGAAAATCCATCTCTGAGCACGAGGCTGCTGCCCACTGGGCACCCCATCTCCTGCCCGCAGAACCTTGCGTGTCCTTCCCTGCTAAACCCTGGCCGCTCCTCTCGGCCACGAGCGAGCACGGAGCAGTGCAGGGAGGCAGTGCTATTTCCAGCTACAAGGAGATGCGTTCTCACGGGGCCTTTGCTGTTCTCCTGCAGGCTCTCAAGGCTGTGCCAAGCGCCCTGGACCACGCAGCCGCAGCAAAAACTGGTCCTGCTGGCCCCAGCTCTGCCTCGGTGCCGGTGCTGAGCAGGCAGAAGGTGTGGGGGGGCTGTGCTGTCTCTCAAGGAACTGTGAGAGGTTTAACTGCTGCTCGGCAGAGCTCAGAGATCCTTGGATGAAAGCACGGATGGAAGCACTGCTATTCACAGAGAGCAGCAAGGGCAGCACTAACACATAAAACAGGGCAG
Organism: Falco biarmicus; assembly: GCF_023638135.1. Taxonomy (NCBI): domain Eukaryota; kingdom Metazoa; phylum Chordata; class Aves; order Falconiformes; family Falconidae; genus Falco; species Falco biarmicus. Next base: position 116,613,558 of record NC_079290.1, read on the forward strand.
CGCTCCCAGTTTAAAAGCTTTTCTTTCTTGCCTCTCTCCCCAGCCTCACTCAAGATGTTTTTTTATTGCAGCCTGATGTATTTGGTGCTCTTTCCAAGCATCCACCCCCCAGCTACCTGGCAGAAGAGATAATTTCCAGGTAAAAGAGACTGCAAGACTCATCTACATCTCCAAGCACTCCAGGCCATCACCAACCACATCAGTGGACCCCAGGAGGTCCTCAGCCCTTCCTCCCGCCCAGATGATGCTCTCCACTGCTCCTCCCTGCCTACCTGTATCTGTGGATGAGTGCGTTGAACATCTTTCCATCACTCCAGCATGACGAGAAGTTGGTGCACTTCACCCCAATGTAACCCGCCGTCACCTTCTGCGTCCACAAAAGCAGCTTCTCCTTGGCCGACATATCCCCCGACTCCCCACTGATGTAGATGTCGGAGATCTGTAAGGAAGCGGCACAGGCATGTGGTGATGCAGGAGGAGGAACAGCTCCACCAGGCACGTCCAGTCTCTGTGAACTCACCCAAGACCTGGCAGCTGCCAGGAAGGGCAGGAGAAAACTCCTGGTCACCATGGGGGAGAGGGGACCCCACAGCTGAGAAACTTGGGAACAGACCACCGGATCTGCGGGGTGAGCGGCTGGGTGCTGTGGTTTGGGCAGACCGGAGAGCCAAACCGGCGAGGGGGGCACAGCCAGCCCCATGTCACCGGGGTACGAGGCACTGCTTGGCCACACAGCCCAGCCCAGCCGGCACAGGAGCTGCCACCGTTGGACCCTGGCTCCCTACCTACCACCACGAGGTCGCCGGGGCTGCTCCTCCACTGCCAGACACGCTCCGAGCACCGAGCACCGGCAGAGCATCACCGCACACCCCGGCACGTTACACCGCCACGCACCCCCAGCCAGGGCTTGGGGGGCACCTCACCGGGAACACAACACCTCGGCAAGTCTCTTCCCATCCCGAACGTGCTGAGCTGACAGCGATGCCGCTGCGCCCTCCTGTACAAACCCCTCCTGCCCAGCACCCAGCCGAGAAGCCCCAGCACCCTCAAACACCCAGGGCTCAAACACGCAGGACCAGCCAGCCCCATCCAGCAGCACCCACAGCTGGGCGGCGAGGGAGCACCCAAGAGGGGACCACTGATGCTGACCCTCACCGGGGCTGGCAGCGTGGGGGTGGGTGCTCCACCTGGAGCATCACATTGTAAAAAATACAATGTAAGAAATGGGAAACGGCACTTGGAGGTGCTGGTTGAGAGGACATGTGGGGCAGAGGTCTCCCCCCAACCTCAAGCTGGAGGAACCGCTTGGAGCTGTTTCCAGGGGGAAAGGGAAGGATGGGAGGAAGGCTGTCGCATCCCCCCTCTGCCTCGCCAGGCCTGGGAGAGGCAGGTGCCGGGGGGTGCTGGTGGCAGGGGTGCCGTGACCCACTTCCCCAACAAAAGAGACCGACAGTCACAGACCCCTCTCAGACAGACGCACAGGACTGGCTGCAAATCCCAGACTTGCACGTGACAAAACGCACGTGTCTCCGCATGCCAGCATATTTCTGATTGGCACGGCTTCCTCCTCGCCCATCCTCCCCCCAGCTCCCCAATTAGTACAATTACCTCCCCTTAATTAAGGGGCAGACAAAGGGGAGGATGCGAGCTGCTCGTATTTTCTGGGGTGCCTGTGGAAAGGCAATGGGGACGGTTTGCTCGCTGGATTCCTCCTCCAGGCACGGCAAGGAGAAGGGGTGCCAGGACCCAGCCCTACCCACCGCCCCTCTGAGCCTCCTCTGCCCTGAAAACACCCAGTTGCTTTATTCCCCCCCCCCAGATACCCCTGGGTTGGGTGCTGGCATTGCACAGGACCCAGTGTCAGAGCTCCCTTTGCAGGTAGGAGGCAGGGACCCGCAGGATCAGGCGCCTCTCCCACCGGCGGGAAGGATGCTGAGGCACGGTGGGGAGGATACTGAGGCGACAGGCGACGGGTGTAATTGGTATGCTGCAGCTCACCTCCCTCTCCCGAGCCTGATACGCTCCTCACACACAAAACTGCTCTTTGTCAGCCGCTGCCACACCGCCGGCGCTGCCTTTAACTCCTCCAGCCCCGCGACTGGGTTTTCTTAGGGATGCCGGGATCCGGTACCCGGCGGCACAGCCAGGATGGATAGGGTGATGCGCTGGGCAAACAGCAGGATGGAACCCTCCACACCTGCAGGGAGGGACCCACAAACCTCCGTCTGCCCAGCACCCCCTTATCAATTACCTAGCAGCTCTTAAGAACAGAATGAAACCTTCTGCAAACCCACCCATTGGCTGTGCCCCACCTGGGCTCTCCAGGCCGCTGCCCACCAGGGAGCTCCTCGCAGCACCCAGCTCAGAAAAATCCTTTATTTTTCAGTCATTCACACAGCACTGGGGTTCTCCAACTGCTGGGCCTTTCCCCGAGGGCACCTTTGCAGGAGACCCTCCTAGAGATGCGCGTAGAGAGGTGCAGGATGCGGCACCAGCTCCACCCTCCTTTTCTTCACATGTCTGTGTCAGGACAAAGATTTAGGGAGGCACCAGTGGGATGAGAGAATGGAAACTCACAGGACGCAGGGTCAGCTCTTCCAAACCCTTCCAACATCAGCCTCGTGCATCGAGCAACCGGTGGCAGGATGCTGAAGGCCGGATAGTGGCTGCCACACCGGTCCAAACCCAGCAAAGGTACCCGGGGCCACAGCCCCCTTCCTGCTCCTCCAACCCCATGCTTGTCCTGGGGCGTGCAGAGCTTGGCCAAACCCAAGGGCACTATCCTGTCAGCCCCAAAGAGCAAACTCCAAACAGCAACAACAGGCTCCAGAACACAGCATCGCCCCCTCCTCTTCCTACCGGAGCCCCCCCCCCCCCCCCCCCCCCCCCAAGAACAGGCAAAGCCCCCACACCTCCATGCTCACCCACTGCCGCCTGCCTGGGAGCTGAGCACGGGCAGCAGCAAAGGGACCCCCCAAACTCGCACCCGACCCAGCAGCCCTGAGGGCACGTGTGCCACCAGTGACAGCAAGCGTGCTGCCAACCACAAATGCAATGGCACCGCGAGCCCGTGTCACCACCGGCCGCACCCACCGGTGCCGGCGACAGCCACTATCTGGCTGCCCGTGCCAGGAGCGGAGAACAGGACGGGTTGGTCCCTAGGGGATGCCTTCCTGGTGGAGATGCTCAGAGGGGAAAAGGCATTGGGAGCTTTCTGCACCAGAGCCCTCCCGTCCACGCTCAGTACAAGTTTGCGCCCTGCCAAGACGACCATCCCCAGGGGTCACCAGGAATCTGAAACCAGGTCCCCCCACCCTGCTCCAAGAAGGGGGAGAGGGTACACGCAGGCACTGACCATTCCTCCGGCTGGCCCCGAGCTCCCCCTCCAAGCCCAGCCCTCCGCATTGAGCCTGCGGCCACCTTCAGAGGGAGACGCCGTGGTCCCACCAGCTCCAGCACCCTTGGCCGGCCGGCGCGCCGGATCGCTGCCGTACCCCGAGGAGCTCCGGGCTGCGCCGCCGCTGCGCCCACTGAAGGAGGACGGGCTGCGGGAGGCCGGCGGTCCATGCCCATCTCCCTCCCCGGCCCGAGATGATGGCAACCCTGAGGTTCTCCCCACACCGGGGTTTTCCAGCTGATCCACCATGGGGGACGGCGTAGACAGCTCCGAAACGGTACCCGGCTCTGCTGCGGAGGAGCAGGTCCACGGGGCGCTGGAGCTGGGATCATTGCTGCCTCCTTTCTCCCGGCTCTTCGCTGGTTCCTCGCCGGACACGGTGCTCACCGGGGAGAGGAGCCCCTCCACGCGGCCACCGGTCCCCCCAGGCAGGGGCAGCAGCACAGCCCGGCGGCTGCCTGCACCGCTCCTCTGCAGCTCGACCAGCCGGCTCACTGCCCTCTCGCAGTCCTTCTCGGCCGGGTTCTCCAGCAAGCGGGCGATGACGGTGGTGCCTTCCTCCAGGGAAGCTCCCGCCGCACCCGGCCGCTGCGGCTCCAGCACCAGGCGAGCTTTCTGCACCTCCCCCCTGAAACCGCTCCTTCACCTGCACGATGAGCCCGGGGTGCAGGGCCACCGGGTTGGTGTCCCCCGCCGTGCTGCCAGCTTCTGGGGGGCTCCTCTCCTCCCTCCTGCCGGGGGGCTGCCTTCGACTTCAGTGCTTCCTCATCCTCAGCCATCTCCAGGGCTGGGGGCTCCTCCTGCGGGGCTGCCTCCGGCATCTCTCTCCTCTTCCCCCTCCGCCTCCGTTTAAAGCGGACCCTTTTTTTGGGAGACAGGGGTGCCTTTCCCACAGCTTTTTCCTTCGGCTCTTTAACGCAGCCCAGAGAATTCCCCATCTCCTCCTCCTCCTCAGTGCCGGCAGTAACGCAGCTAAGTGAGTCGCCAGCTCCGGAATAAATCCCGAGCCGAGCTTCATCGGCTCAAACGCACATCATCGTACACCGTGCCGCCGCCTGCCCCTTGCCGCCGCTCCCTCCCGCCAGCCCTGCCGCCGCCGTTCCAGACAGCCATCTTACAGCCTGGGCGCTGCAAGAAGATAAATTCAAAGCATCTCACTGCAGTTCAGAAATCACTTGACCTAAAAGCAGAGGGAGCGGGGATTGGCTGCGGCATCCTTCTCTCCAAATATGAGGTAATGGGAGCACAGCCCTCGCCAACACAAACAGGGAGCAGGGAGCAGGCAGCGGAGCAGGGAGGGGGTGGGAGAGGGTGGGGAAGAAGGGATAAAAAAACCACAAAACCCAGGGAAGGTTGGCAAAGGTAGCATAAAGGAAGGGGTGGGAGAAAAATGGGGGGGGGGGGGGGGAAGAGGAAAAAAAAAAAAGCAGGGAGGAGTCAGAGCAGCTGTGCATGCACGGCAGCGGGGACATGGAGCCACCACGGCAGCGGGGACGTGGAGCCACCACGCCGGCTCCCACAGGGGTGTTTCTCTCCAATTCGGGAGGTTTGCTCCTCAATTCTGAATGCTGCGAGCCCCGAGAGGGGCCGGCTCACGTGCTCACCCCCCTGCCCAGCTCACCCAGCTGGGGGCACGGAGGGGCAGCCCAAGGTCCCCTGCGGGACTCAGCACCGCTCCAGGGAGCTGCCGTCATGGGGTCCCAAGAGGCCACGGCAGCGCCGACGCTCCCCGTCCCAGTCTGGCCACACGTCCTGGCCAGAACGCCGCCGAGGGCAGGGGTTCGAGGGGCAGCAGCATCCCAGCTCCGAGCGACCACAGCAGGGTAACGTGCACCGAAAGCCAGGGCGAGACAGAAAATGGGGAGCAGGGGGCATAAAGATGGGGGGACTGACCTCGGCCCCAGCAAGCAGGGCTGGGAGGGGGGAAACAGTCAACAAGGAGAAACCCAGGAGACGACTAAGGGACCCGATGACCCCAAGAGCTCCCAGGGCATGGGGGGCAGCCCCCACGTTGTCACCGCTCCAGCCCCCTGCGGAGGTGGCAGTGCCTGGGCTCAGCACCGGCGCCAGCCCACCCAGACCTCCCCCAGGCACCTCCCCCCAGCAGCAGCACTGGGACACGGGAGATTAAGAGGTTCACAATGGAGCTACAACCCCAGAAAAAATCCCGTTAGCGCAGGCAGGAAGAGGACGCGCAGGCTCGCCGGCACCAGCTCAGCTCCCCTGGGGCCCCCCTGTCACCCACCCTGTCCCCCACGGCAGGGTGGCAGCATCCCCTCCCAGCTGGGCACGGAGGGGACACCCAGGACCTCCTGATCTCCCCTCCCTGGTCTCCCGCAGCAGAGGACGCACCAGGGCAGGGCCACGCCGAGGACAGCGGGGATCAGGATGCCACCAGCCAGGGCCCCACCGGAGATGACAGTGACTCATCAGCATCCAGACCCCTGCTCGACCCCAGCTGCTTCCCAGGGCCGAAGGGCTGGCGGAGCGCCCCGTCAGCAGCCTGACACCCGATTCATCCCCACGCTCCCCCCCCCCAGACCCGCAGGGCTCTGCCCTCTCGTCCTCCAAAAATGAAAATATTTCTTACGAGGGCTCAAAGCATTTTGTCTGGAAGATGCCAGCGGGGATAGGGCAGGGAGCAGCTCCCACCAGCTTGGTCCCGCGGCAGAGATGACCCCGGAGCTAATGCCACGGCGCTAACAAGCTGCTGACAGCGGCACCGCTCAGCAAACCCCACATGTACAAGGCACTGGTGGCATCAGGGGCCACGCGCCATTCCCCTGAGGGCATCAAAGCTATAACCACATCATTTGGGGCTACTAAAGACTCGAGACCCCGTTTTGCAACAGCATCTATAGCACACAATTGCTGGAGATGGTCCTAAGTGCGTTCCTCAGCACCCCAGCTGGGTCAGAGAGCTTCTCCCATCCCTGTCCTGAACCACTGTCACGCAGCTGACATTTTCCAGCCCGACAAAAGATCCCGTGGCTGTGCCGACCACCCAAAGGGCTGGGAGCACCTTGGGTAACAGCCCCGCGTGAGTGGGAGCTCAGCCTCTCCCCCCGCTGCCCCTTCCCAATTTGCTCTTCTGCAGAGACTTCAGCTGAGCAAACAGCTACCGCCAACAACCCTGGTGCCAACTGGGAGGCCACCGCACACAACCCATCATTAATGATTTCATTATGTAAATGATGAGAAAAGGGTGTTGCTATTCTCCGACACCCGTCTCCATGACACTGCAACGTGTGTCGTTGATCCTCCAGACCCATCTACGTGCCGGCATCGCCACGGAACATGCAGACAGATGGATGCCAGCGCCCCGGGAGACAACGCGCGCCTGCCATCCATCCCACATCCTTCAGCAAGAAACTCTCATGACCTACCTGGAAGTGGAGGATGATCGTCCAGATGAGCCCCAGGGTGAGCTTGGGGTTACCGTCCGTAATGTCATCATTGCGAATATTCACCAGTTTCACCTGAAAGAGAAGCAACAAGGTCAAAGCTCCCCATCAATCTCACCCACAGAGAGCGGGGGGGAGGGGGGGTGTCCCCCCACCCACCTTCGCTTCCCCGGGCCACCCTAAGCACATCGGTGGGGAGAGGACACGTGAGACCCCAGCACTTCCAAAGAGGCAGCAAGGCCACCCTGTGCCCCGGCTCAGGAAGGCAGGGAGGGAAGGATTTTTCACGTCTCTAGCACTCTCCATCGAGAAGCGCTTCCCCAGCACTTAATGGCTTTACTTCAGCTCGCGCGGAGACATGCCTTGTCCCCAAAGCCCTGAGCACTAGTGCATAATTTAACAGGTACAGACCACAGAGCATGGTCAAAAGAGGATGGCCGAGCTGCATGAACTCCCCCACGCTGCTAATCGATCAGCCCTAACAAAGGCAGCAATGCCAGCGCTGCCCTTGCTGAGGGTCCCTCCCAGCACCCACCGAAAGCCCTCGTCCTGGCAGCCTCTGGCCCCACGCAGTCCCCAGAGGCTGCTCCCTCCCGCCTGCCTTTAACGTTTAAACACGTGTGCGGTCCCTGAACTGCAGAGACGCCTGCAGCACCAGGAGCACCAGCCTCGGTGCTTCCAGACGATGCAAACCAGAGCGGGACTGCCCGGCTGCTGCTCCTGCTCTCTGCTCTCCTTGCAGCCACCTCCCCGGGAGCTGCCACGTGCTTTGGGCTCTTCTCCACTGGCGAGCTTCCCACGGGGGAGTCCCCGCACCTCAACACTCAGTGGGACCCCACGATCAGTCTCTAGTGGGAGCATCTGGGGTAAAACGTCCCAGCCAGGCTGCTGTCACCAGGCCATCACGCTTCAAAGGAAAAAGCTGTTTCATCCAAGTAGAGAAACAAGTTCCCAAGAGCCCTCGGCAAAATGTCTCTATCAAGGGGCTGGGGAGGAGGAGTGGGGGGGGCTGGAAGCAGCTCACCCCTCCCTGGAGTGGGGCACGTGCTCAAATATATTCAGTGCCCTCAGGCCAACAGAGAGAGAGAGAAAAGTCTCTGCTCCAGCATGAACTGGTACAATTTATCATCCTCTCGGCATATCTGGGGAGCATCGCAGCGGGGAGACCTGACCCAACAGGCGGAACAGGACACCCGGCCCCGGGGCTGGGGGGGTTTCACCTGCGGAGCCAGCAAGTCTCAGGATGCATCCCACTGCTCCGGGCGGGGGGTGCGGAGCACGCCTGGTCTCTGCCAGCTGCACAAGCACCTCCCGGAGCCTGGCGGAGGCAGCGTGCCCCCCAAAAGCCGCAGGGCGATGGTGCCCGGGAGCAGCACAGGAGGACGGTATGGCTGTTGCTGTCCGGAGGGGTGATGCCAGCACAAAGATGCGTGTGGCAGTGCCAGCACCGAGGCTATGGCTGCCTGGGGCTGGGCAGAAGCCAGCTGCCACATCGCGTGCCGCCCCCCCCCCCCCAAGAACTGGTGGGAAGGTATGGATGTGCCACAGCCAGCCAGCCCCACCGCTGGGATCTGCTGGGGAGCCCTGGGTGAGGCTTTCAGGGCTCAGACGTGACTCGACCGTGCCATTTGCAAACCCCTTCCCAGAACTGGGGCCCGGTTCCTCATTTTGGCACTAGTTTTTGCACCACACGGGTGGTTCTGAAAGCACAGGGTGCCTACGGGGAAAGCCCCCTGAGTGCCATCCTCAAGGGAGCACCGGCACCGCGGGGATGGGGGGCACCCCAGCATGGGCTGATGCTGCTTCTCGACACCCTTCCCGAGCCTCAGCCAGGAGAAAGAACCACAAACCACACGGCTCTGCTTCTGGAGGAGCCTAAATCAGCCCTTACCTGTCGCTGCTTCAGGAAATCCAGAGCAATCTGCACATTCTGCAGCCGGTGGAAACGCATCCGCCCTTCTCACGTGGCTGTAAGAGACAAACAGAAGCTTCAGGTCAGGGCTCACCAGGCTGGCAGCCCCCCACATGCACAGCCCGCCCCCCCCCCCCCCCCCCCCCCCCCCCCCCCCCCCCCCGCATGCCCCTGGGAGCCACCAGCAGCAGCCCCCCACACTCAGCGTGCTGGTGTGACCCCCGTGCACTCCACACACCCTGCTCTATCTTCTTGCTCTGGGAGCAAAGTCACTGCTCCACGTGATCCCGCTGGAAAGAGGGCCAAAAGGCCACGGTGAGGCACGGAGGTGGGAAGACCCTGAGATCTCGACCTCTGAGACCCCCGAGGGTCTGCATCCAGGCTCAGAGCTGCCAGCAGCAGGCAGGACCAGCTCAGCCTCCCAGATGCCAGGGCAGGATCTCACCCACCCCACGGTCAGCCAGACTAGCTGGGAAGAGGGCTCAGCAAAGAGAGATTGACTCGAGCGGGTACAGAATCTGACCCGTCCAGGTGGAAAGAGAGGCAGGTGTGCTCTGCAGCAGGACATGGGGACCCAGGCAGGACCGAGCATGGGTCCCCACTGGTGGCAAAGAAACCCCAACCTCAGCATCAGCCCCTGCAGACACGACTCAGCTCCCTCCGCATGCGGGCAGGGGCTGCTGCCCAGGTACCACCTCTGACCCTTGGGCAGGGGAGAAACGAGATGCCCTGGGCCGTGCCCATCACCGCTGCTGTGGGCAGGGGATTTTCCGAGGTACTCGGCAGCTGAGCCATGGCCGGGGAAGGGTATAGGATGCTGGGTCTGCTTTGAATCAGCAGGAGGAGGAGGATCGACGCCCAAATCCTGATTCCAGCCTCAAGATGAGATGTCGCCAGGATGCTCTGAATGGCTAGGACATCCCAAGTCCTTTGAGTCACCTTCCCTCCCCAGCCTGAAGGGCCACCCCTGCAAGGGGACCATCTCCAGGGCTGGAGGGGAGCGGAGCCAGCGGGGAAGGTGCTACAGCCTCGGCTGCTCCTACGCTGCTCCGGGGCAGGAGCTGACAGCGCACAGGAGAATCATCACCCCGAGCAAGGGGGCTGGAAAACACACCTTCTCTTACACCTGAGCAAGGTTTTAGGGTAACCTAAAGCCTTCGGGGGTAACCCTCAGCTGGGGCTGGGCTGTGCTCGCTCCCATCTCCACTCACATGCACGGGGTTGCCGGTTGCGCCCCGGACCCCACGGTGGCAACCAGCCCCCCAAGAGGTGCCTGTGCCCGGAGCCTGTCCATGCAGTGTGAGGTGAGCAGCCATCACAGCAGCCCCCCCAGGGCCGAGCAGACGGGGGGCCCGGCCGCCAGCAGCGTGCAGGACCCGTCCCTGTGCCCTCCCGCCCCGTGGGGGGGGACACATGCTGTCACACCAGGTGGGTGGCGTGCCCTGACTGCGGCCCGACACAGCAGGTGCACGCACAGATAATCCTGTGAACGTGAACACAGCCTGCTAACGAGGACCTGACAGCTTCCCCTCTGCAGACCCTCGCTCGGGGCGACCACCCTTGGGTGAACTGGGTGGGTTTTATCAAAAATCCCGGCTAAAACTGAAGAGAGGGGAAGGTCGGAGCCCCCAGCGATGCTGGGCTGCACTGGACTATCTGATGGCATTCCAGTGTCTGCCAGGGATATGCTGCGGCCCGGGCAGACTCAACCTACTTCTTCATCATCATCATCTTCCTCCTCACGCTCTTCGCTGCTTGCACGGCACCAGGCCGGCGCTCTCACCAGGCGAAGGCTCCTCTGAGGCTGGCGGCTCTATTTGCTAATGAGGACGGGAGGGACAGGGCGATGGGGAGGGTGACACAACAGGGAGACAGAATGGAAACCAAAATGCAACACCCAGGTAAAAGGAAAAACAAAAGAGCGGCGATGAAGGCAGCTGGATTTCCAGCACATCCCGGGGCTCCAGCATGGAAATTTCCCCCTGGTTTTGAAAGCCGAAGCGAAGAGAAGGAAGCTGTCTGGATCACAAGTAGCTTGATCCAATTTTTCAGCCCCCACAAAAACTGATTTGGCATCTCTGGAGGGTAACGGAGGGAGTTAGGAGATCTTTGCCCAGATCCTATTTTAGGGGGGAAACTAAAATAATTCCTGCTGTGCCACCCTGTTGCAGCAATTGGGATCTTCCCAGAGCTGAGGTGAATGTGTGAGTCTGAGAAGGAGGAGGAGGAAGGAGGGGGACTCTACGATGCTCAAGACGCAGGAGGAGGTTTGCACGCCACCGACTGCTACAAATCCAGCTCGTGCAGGAGCTGAGCACGGGGCTGGCGCGTCAAAACGGAGCTAAACGGCTGGGCACACCGTCACAGAAACGGTTTTAATCAAATCACTATTATCCCTTATTTTACGTATTGAGCCAAATCTAGAAGACGAAGGCGTGTAAGCCTTCCCAAAAAAAGGGCTCAATAAGGGCACCCATAAGCCAGCGGCTTTAATCACAGAGTATCCAAGAGACCAGCCTGGGGAACATGGATCTGAGTGAAAATTATTAAAATCATCATCATAAATAAGAATAATAAAAGAAACAATGACAGACATTTGAAAACAAAACTATGGCGTAAGAACTGACAGCTGATGGCTGGGAGCAGAGGGGAGCAGGAGGGAGGAGGGAGGGGGGCTGGGGGGCAGCAGCATCACTGCCCAGCCCTGGGGACTTACCAGCTTCACTCCCGACAGCACCTCCAGGAGGGAGATGAGGTTGTGGCCATCTCGCAAGTCTTCGTAGAGGTCATTGATGTGCTTGCGCACCTGCGGGGAGCCGGGGAGGAAAAGGCATCAGATCTGCTCGCCCTCCTGCGCTCTCCCTGGGGGAAGGCAGCAAGCAGATGTCTCCCTCCCAGCCACGGCCATTTCAAACAGTTATTCCAGAATTATCGCTGAGGATAATTCCTTATCCTTATCCTTATCCTCCCGTTTCCTAAATGACCTGGCAGAAGCTGCTGCCGATTTTTATGCAAAACTCAAACCGTTCAACCATCCGTACTCCGGGCAATCCCTCGACGCTGCACGTAGACCTCTGCGGAAAGGGTAGCTCGGTCCTAGAGTGGTGGTTTTGTTGCTGATGCTACTTTAGAGCATCTCCCAAAACACGGCACCTAGCTTCCGACCTGGAGCACAGCTGCATGTGGCCTCTCTGCCTGCTCTTCCCCCAGACCTTCTCCTGGGGTTTTACGCGGCTGGGGATTCCCAGATTTTTCCCCCAGCAGCCCCAAGCAGGTGGCCCCAAGATTTTTCTTTTTTCCCTCCTTTGTAAGGTTTAGAAAGGAGCCACAAGCTTGACGCAGAGATTTGCAAAGCTGGCAGGAAAACACAGTTGTGACACCTAATGCCCAAATGACTTTTTTTCTCCTGGTTTGTGGGGGGTTTTTTTTTGGGGTTTTTTGGTATTTTTTGGGCAAATAGAGAATTAAATAACAAGTGACATTAAGCGAGAAAAGCGGGGAGGCACTTTGTGGTGTGATGCCAATCCTGGTTAGCTACCTACGGCTGCAAGCAGCTCCATTCGCACACCGTGGGGCTCCTCTCCACATAGGAGCATCCTTGGAAAGATGAAAAAAGCCCCTTTGCCCTGGCAAGGGGGAAGCAGCCCGATGCTTCCTTCACCCTTGCTGCCCACAACCCCGGGTGAGAGGATGCACAGCCTCGCGTTAAAGCAAGGACAGGGTGCTCAGGAGGGCAAATGTAATAAAACGGGCTGTGAGGCGATGTTACAGTGCCCTCCAAAGGCGCTGGCACATTTCCACCCCAACCATCCCTGCTCTGAGTACAGACACACACTCAAATCCAATGCAAAAATTCCTAGACAAAAAAAAAAATATATATTTTTTAAAAGGCATTTATCTGCCAGCCCTGAGCCAGAACAGACAGACAGACTGTCGTTTAACCAGCCTTAAAATAAAATATGTGACTCTTACCTTCATCAAGTGTTTATTGACCCATTTAGTGAAGGTTTTCTTTTGGACTCTGTCCCGTTCATCTGTCAAAAGAAGACAAAGGCAGCTCTCGGTCAGTGTTTCTCATGCAGAAACTCAAATGACTTTGAAATGAAGGGAAGAGACAGAGGAATCGCTGCCACTGCCAGAACCACCGGCCGGATCCTGCGCCCATCCAGGGGAACAGAGGCGGCTTATTCAGGGGTTAGTGCGGGACAGAGCCGTTCACGCGGCTCCGACGGCTCACATCGGGCAGGGAGGTAGGAGCACCCACCCAGACAGAACAAAACACACCGCTTTTTGGGGGGGGGAGAACAGCGTTGTTTGAATAAAAGCAGTGTGGAGGATTGGGATAGGTACAGTTGCAGCTGGCAACTGAACCCCCAAAATGTGTCCCGCCGGCCAGGACCCCCGTGCCTCCTCATCCCCCCCCTGGAAGCAGTACAGGGAGGGAGGTGGGGTTTGCCCGAGCCCCGCTGACTTTAGTGGGGTGTCCCCCACCCCTGCCCACTCCCAAAAGGCTTTAACACATTATATAAAACCCACAGATGTCCCATAACAGGCCTCTGCCAGGCGCTAGCAGCGTGCGCAATTAGCAGCTTATTCTGGCGCTGTATTTTTGGTTCATTGGATTGTCAGGATTTAAGGTTTATTTCCATCCCGCAGCTCAGCCAAGGGCACCCTGGCCAGACGCCGGGAGCTCCGAATGCCAGTGGGACAGGGTGACAAGGTGGGTCCCATCCCCAGGGAGCAGCAGGGGCAGCCCCCAGCCCCCCGAGGTAACGGGTGGGGAGATTCATGGTGCTGCCATCAGTGGGCTTTGCCCTGCCTGTTCTCGGCGCAAAAAATAAGTCTCTCACATGAAAAACACAGGAAAACAGGGCAAAAGGAGAGGGCATGAGATGGGGCCACACCGCTGGAGGGTCCCATGGGGCACAGGGTCCCGCTCAGCCCCCAGCTCCCCACGCCCAGGCAGTGAGGAGGGCTCAGGGCAATCCCGGCAGCCAGCTCTGTGCCAAACGGGATTGCCTGGTTTTAACAACATCATCTGGGAGGAAAGAGCCTCAGCACTGACCCACAGCACGCAACCCCAAGCTCCCGAGCGCTGCCCTGAGCAGCCCAGGGGGCCCAGAGTGGGAAAGGATGAGCCCCGCGACCCCAGGACATCCCTCCGACATCACGGTCCACCAGGCAGAAGCATCCTTCGCCTTGGTTTTAAGCCAAAAAAAGAAAAATATCTAGAAAAGAGTGAAAGGGAGAAAACCAGCATCTCTCAGCTCACGCTGCATGTCCTGCCCAGATGGTCCCATGTCCCCCCTCCTGGCACAGGGAGGTCATGGGGGGGGTCCCTGCATTGGCCAGGCAACCACAGCCCCTCGGAAAAACCTCCCCATGTCTCAATCCACGTGGATTTGAAAGCACCATCTAACATCCCTCCTCCTCCTCCTCCACCCCACAGCTTCCTCCATCCGAAGGCATGGCAGTAGAACACGCGGCACACCGTCAGCACGTCACCTCCCCTGCGTCCCACTCCATCCCCCGGCCAAGGCACATAACCAGGTGCCAAAATCCATCCTGTGGTTGAACTACGGCCACCCTCGCTCCCCATCCCCCCTAGGCTCTGGCCCCAGTGCAGCTTCCCGGAACGACGGGGCCAAGCCACGGAGCTGCCGCCTGGCACCGCCGGCCGCCGCCTGCAATAGGAAGCTGTGTCACCCCCACGTGTTTTTAGGGACCTTTCCTGCACCCAAACCCACCCAGAGTCATGGTGCCGGGTCCCTTCCCAACCCCGCCGTTGATCTGCGGTGGATAAAGCCTGAGCCATACCCCAGCCACGGCAGTGCTGGCAGCACGGCGGGCTGGGATGGAGAGCCGGCGGGTACTAACCCATGCAGCACATCCGGCACGCCAGGCAGGCGCTCAGTCGCCTCTCCTCCCCGGAGAGATGCCACCTCTCCATCGTCACAGCCCGGGATGGGGAGCGCTGGGTCCTGGCAAAGCAAACCTCCCAACTCCTGGGGAAGGGTCTTCTGGCGGCACCACCCGCTCGCTGACCTTGGCCCCACGGGTGTGCGGGTGGGTGACTTCTTGACCGCAGCTCCTCCCACCGCACCACTTCCTACACCCGCTGTCCCCGGCGCGGGCACCAGCCGTTCCTCCTCCGGGGCATCGCCGCAACCCCCACCGCGATGCCAACGGCTGCTTTGCCCGCGTTTCCCCTGCTCCTCACGCTTCTCCGGGTGCTTCCAGCCGAGCCGGCGGCAGCTCTGCGCCAGCAAAATCCTCACCGGCCTGCGGTCCCCATGGCCAGCAAAGCTGCTCAGAAAGCTCCCAGCAAGGACGGGCAGAGCTGCTCCCTCCTGCAAGCCAGCAAGCAGCGGTGCCAGCGCACGGTGCAGCTCCCAGCGCCAGAAAGCCGGTGGGCTGGGGGTGCAGGCTCACCCTGCAGAGCTGGGCACTGCCCTGCTGGCGGGCTGGTGGCTTGTTTTTCCTTGTCTTGTTTTCCAGTTAATTGCACCAGGGACAGGAGGGACAATGCCGGGTTGTTCTGCCTGCTCCCGCCTGCCCGCCTGCAGCTTCTTCCCAAATCGTTTCCCCAGTCCGAAGCGCTGGAGTTGGGACCCAGCCGCAGCCCCGCTCGGCACGCAGGGAGATAACGGAGGCCTCCTTATCACCACCTCTCTTCCTTTTCTTCTAAATATAATCCCCCTGCAAACCTTCTGCTGGCAGAAGCCCCACCGCCCCGGCCGGGAGGGCGAGAGGAGCCGGGCTGCTGCGGGGGGAAGGCAGGAGCATGTCCCGAGCATCGCACGGAGCACACGGGGACGGCGGCACGTCACCACATCCCACACGGAAAGTCTGCAGCAATGGTGCTGGATCCGGGGGGTGCCCGCAGGACAGCAGCTCCTCGGCATGGTCCCTCTTCCCATCTTCTGCATAAATGGGTGTTTTCCTCCTCTTTTTTTTTTGCTGCATCTCACCACCTTTGGGTGGTTCCTGGGCTCTAACCAGATTACACCTCCCCACCCGCACCCGTGCTATCATCTGAGCTAATAATAATGCCCTGTTACTGCTTACTAACAATATTAAGGCATTGCAAGCTTATCTCTCCCTGGCTAATCTTTTCCAGAGTCACCCTGAGAAGCAACTTGTTGCAACCCCCCCATGCTTGCCCTCTCCCCTGCCTAGCAGAAGCTCGCCGGCCCCAGCCACCGTGAGCCACCCTGTCACCAGCCAGGGGCAGCGAGCAGAGGCGATGGTCAGGGCAGCAGGCGGGCAAGGCATGGCCAGAGGGAAGGTTACAGTGGCTAGAGGACATCTGCACCGCTCCAAAGACAGCCAGTGGCAAGCGAGGGCAGGAGAGGCTGAGCACGGAGCCTGGGGTCCCCTGGCACACAGGGCACGGAGGAAAGGCTGGTGGCAGTGATGCGGGGAACATCGGCGGCAAACGGAGACCCTACCGCCAGCAGCACCAGTGAAAACCAGGCCCTGAACGTTACTGCAAACCGCACGACCATTCGATGGTTTCCAGCACCACCAACGCTATTTGGAGCTGCATGGATGCTTCCAGCTGCAAAAGGCTTTTCACAGTGCTGCTTTCCCAAGACAGGTCAGACTTGCAGCGATGAAAACGCAGATGAGCCAAGCAACAACCCAGCCTGAGCCCAGCTGAGCCACAGCTGTGCCATCCTCGACTCCATCCCTGCCCAGGCAGAGCCCAGCCCCGAGGCGCAGGGACCACTGCGGGACAGCCTGGGAGTGCTCCGAGACCTGCCCCAGCTGCTCCCAGCGCAAGCGAGGAACAGGGTTCAACTGCCTGCATCTCAGCCCCAAAGCTCTGCAGGATCATGCATGCCGTTTAATTCCCTCCCCACCTCCTCTCCCCCCATTGCATCTCAGAGCGCAGTCTACCGCATCTCTAGAAAGGCACCGGGGCACCCTCTGCTCTCCCCCATGGCAGCATGAATCCCCTGCAGAGGGGCCAGACGCAGCAAGGACCAAGGGGCAGAGGCGGGCGCATGTGGGGAAGGTGGGTTTTGAGGTTTTCCCACTGCTATCAGCCCCCTAAGTGAACCCAGCTTGAGGGGGAACGGGGAAAACCATCCTGCCCCAGAGCTGGTTTCCAGCACCCCAAAACCAGGGGCATCACCTGAGCATGGAAAGAAAAACTCCCACTCATGGTCCTGGCGGATCCCAGGCCCCCAGGCACTTGCCATCATCACAGGGAGAGCCCCCACAGCCGCCGGGTGCCAGAGACCCTCCCACCACCACCACAACACCCTGCACAGACATTTTCCCCCTCTCTCTGCCTGCGGCAGCGTCTATCCTGGCAGCCTGCCTGTCCCCAGCAGCTCCCAACACGCCCGGCCGGGAGCTGCCGCTCCCCCCAGGATCGCTCCCCCCAGGATCCATCATCACTGGCCTTGCTCACTGTCGGACTCCATCACCGCTCACCTCCTCCTGCAAGAGTCCAGTCCCGGGTGCCGGCAGGATGGAGGGTGCCCCATGCCAAGGCTGGGGCCAGGGGGGGTGCCCCATGCCAGGGCTGGGGTCAGGGGGGGTGCCCCATGCCAGGGCTGGGGTCGGGGGGGGTGCCTGGTGAGGCCCCTCTGACCCACCGGCACTTGGGGCTGGGACCAGGCTCTCCAGTGCTCCCCTGGGATGGCCCTTTGCCACCCTTTGGAGGGAGCCCAGGGGGCAGCTGGAGGGTTTCGGTGATCCCCCCTGGCTCCTTCAGCTTGCTGGTATAAAGCCTGGAAGCGGCTCCCAAGCTTTATGCTCCTGCTCATTAATTCCCACTTAAGCCAAAGGAATAGGGGAGACGTCAGTCGGGGCACGGCGCTGGACGAGCTCGCAGAGATCCTGAGCACATCTCCAAGCCCGTACTGAGCACAAAAGCAGCTCTGTGCATTAAACAGCAAGAGCCAACCTTGGGGTGAAGAAGGTTGTGGGGGTTTTTTTTACACATAAATGCCTAGAAACAAATTTTTAAAGGGTTGAAACCCATCGCTTTCACTTTTAAAACATGGTATTTTTAAGATGGGGGATATGCAAAAAACCTGGCTGGCTTGAGGAGCACGAGGTATTTAAAATGTGCTGGCTGCCAACTTGCAGGCTGACATAATCCATCATGACAACAGAGCCAACCGGGCAGGATTTACAGAGCCTTTTGAAAAAAGGAGAGGAAACGGTGCCTGATTCAGCCTGGAAGAATGCACAAGAGATACCTGCGGTGGAAAACTATCCTGCACCCGGATATTTAATGAGGGAGACACCTGAGAAGCGGTGATGCAAAGAAGACCTGGGTGGATGCTCGGCAGAACCGGGTGAGCATCACAGGGCAACAAAGACGACCCTCATCTTCCAGGATGCTGCTGGAAGGGTACCACCTGCCCTTCGCTGGGAAGGAGCGATGAAGGAAAGCAGATATCGAATATACTTGCTGCTTGCAACACTTGCACCAGGATTTTTTCCAAAAAGGATGGATTTGTGTAGGGCGAAGCAGTGGGTTGGCGCAGCACGGGGGCAAGGAGCTGGGAGGAGAGAGTCGCGTTGGGAAGCGGCCAGGAGGTCCCTAGATGGAGCCCAGCACGTCGCTGCACAACAGTGCCCAGACGTTGAGATTAATTAAGTGGCCGGGGGACGATGGGACAACAGGAGGAATTGCAGCAAGGCTGGATTTAGTGGGTAACAGGGCGCATTTCTGCACGGCAGCTCATTTGTGCAATTCCGTCTTAATATCTCTCTCCCAGTAGTTTTGGGAGAGAAAGGAAGAAGTATATCCCAAAGCAAAATTTGGGGAGAAGGATATCCCAAAGCAAAATCTGGGGAAAAGTATATCCCAAAGCAAAAGTATATCCCAAAGCAATATTTGGGGAAAAGTATATCCCCAAAAAATATTTGGGGAAAAGTATATCCCCAAAAAATATTTGGGGAGAAGTATATCCCCAAAAAATATTTGGGGAGAAGTATATCCCCAAAAAATATTTGGGGAGAAGTATATCCCCAAAAAATATTTGGGGAGAAGTATATCCCCAAAAAATATTTGGGGAGAAGTATATCCCAAAGCAAAATTTGGGAAAAAGTATATCCCAAAGCAAAATTTGGAGAGAAGTATATCCCAAAGCAAAATTTGGAGAGAAGTATATCCCAAAGAAATATCTGGGGAGAGGTATATCCCAAAACAAAATTTGAGGAAAAGTATATCCCAAAGAAACATTTGGGGAAAAGTATATCCCAAAGCAAAATTTGGGGAAAAGTATATCCCAAAGAAAAATTTAGGGAAAAGTTCCTGAGTGCTGCCGGGTTCCACAGTCCTGCTCCTTTGCACAGAAAAAGTGAAAGAAAAGCAGGAATTGGTCACGGATGCAGGGAAAAGGCCCCATGCGGAGGCACTGGCAAGAACAAGCACTGCTGGGAAAAAAAAAAAAAAAAAAAAAAAAAGAAAAAAAAAGAGGGAGGAATGAAAACAAACAAATTCCCAGGAGGAAGAGGTCAGGATGGAGAAGTAGCTACTGAGTCCTCATCCAGGGCCCGGAGCTATCGCACATCCCCGTAACGAACGCTTGCCATGTGGTCATGTGCAAGCCCTATTTTGGGAAACTGAGGCACGGTCAGCCCCAGCTGCTCAGCGAGCCCGTGCCAGCGCCGGGAGAAACTGCCGGGGCCACGTCTTGCCAGCATCGGTGGCTCACCGAGACGCCTGCGCCGCCGGGGCAGGAGTCAGGAGGCAGAACACCAGCCACGTGTCGCCAGTTTGCGCCCAGACAAAAAGCAGCTTCGTCCCCAGCGAGACACCCCCCATCCCAGCCGCTCCCACCCCGACGTGGGCTGGGAAAGGGGGGCGAGACCAAATTTCGGCAGCAAAACTTCTGCCCCCCCCCCGGCCCCGTTGCTGCACCCGGGGACCAGGGCACCGGAGGGTCCCCCCGCCGTCACCGTGTCCTCCTTCCTCCTCCCACGGTTCTCCGGGAGAGAAAACACGGCATGCCCCTTGCCGGCAGCGCACACCGGCCATCTTTAGTGTCTTTCTCCCCCCCGGGGGCTGTTCCTACCTTCTCTGCTCCGGCTCCTCCAGTACAGGACGCCGGCGATGCCCAGGACGTGGCTCAGCACAAAGGCGGCGGGGGGCAGGTAGGAATTCTCCGAAAGCGGCATCGCCTCCTACTCCCGTCCCGTTATCCCGAGCCCAGCTCCAAATTTCCTTCTCCCAAGGCTGCCGTTACCGGAGGCCGGCATCGCCAGGAGGGTGAGGGGACAAGGAGGAGGCCGAGCCGCTGCTGGTAGAAACTTCCCAAACTTTCTTCCTGCGCCTCTGCCTCCAGCTGGCTGCACCCTGGGGCGCCCTCGGAGCTGGCAGGGCTCGGGGACAGCCAGCGTCACCAGGATGGGGCCAGGAGATTTGGGAGCTCAAGGGAGGGGGTGGGTAGAGGGAGAAAGCGAGCGGCCGGCTGGCTCAAACATCTTTCCTCGGCATTCAGGCGGCCAAACTTCGTCCCCCCTCCCTCCGTGCTCCGGGGGGGACAGACGTCATCTCCTCGATTTCCATTCCCAGCCTCGCTGGAAGGTCGGCTGCGACTCCGGCAGCACAACGAGGAGAGGATCGGCAGGAGCAGCTGCCATGCCGGCATCGCCGCTGCACCCCACTCCTCACGGGGGGCTCGCAAGCAGCAGAAACCCTTGCCCCCCCAGCGGGTGACAGTTGGCAGCCTGGCATCCCCTGCCCACATGCCTGGCAATGTCAACACACCGAGGGCAGCTGGGATGGCGGGGGGGGAACGGCTGGGAGATGGGGGGAGCAACTGGGAGATGGGGGGAGCAACTGGGAGATGGGGGGAGCACTTTGGCAGCAGAGCGGCAGCAGGCTGGGGGCTCGGTACCCAAGGCTGGCCCCAGCACCAGTCTGCTTGGAGGAAACCCTCTGCCCAGCAAGAGGGACAAAACCAAAGGCGACCAAATTTAGGCTTCTGGGAGTCGGGTCCCCAAGTGTGTCCCCCTCCCCCTGGATACCTGGAGATAAATGTATTCACTGCCAGGACACCCCCAGAGAAACAGCCACAGAAGATGCTCTAACGTGAAAGGTTCACCCACCTCCCGGCCCTTCCCACTGCCGGACCCCATCCAGGAGCAGCCAGCGCCCTGCTGGGTGAGTTTCGCTTCTTTTCGGAACCGTTTCTGGCAGCGGAGGTACGGAAACGGCACGGGGAAACCGGGGAGCAGCAAACGCTGCCACAACACGACCGTTACATCCCCCGTAACACCCGTTTGCTGCTGTAACCACAAGCGAGCTGGGGGAGAGGCTCCTTACAAAGCTCCTTTTGCTTTCAGAGACCGTCACGCACCAGGTCCCCCCACCAGCTCCTGAGGAAAGAAACTGGGGACCGAAAATTCTACAGAATTACACACAGTTTTCGCCTTTACCTTGCCAGAAGGGCTCAGACAAAAGAAAGTTGCTCTGCTGCCGGCGCTCAGCAGCGAAGGGGAAGCTGTTAAGGGGAGGATGGCACGCTGCAAAGCTGAGGAACCGCAGCCTGGCTCAGGCTGCACAGAGAGAGCCAGGAGCTCAGCACCACACACGGCCAGTGCCGGGCTGGCCACCATCCGGCAGCATCCCGCTACGCCGCGTGGGCTGGTGAAACCACACGAGGTCCAGGGCATCCCCCAGATGCAAGCAGAGCATTATATTCTACTTTTTAAATATATACTACCTAATAGATATATGAGATAGAATTATAAATATATTGTCTTCATAACCCCTGAGCAGCTCCCCAAACCCCACAGCCACAAGCTGGTCAGGCCCGCCAAGAAAACCGTATCGAGCAAAAAGGGATAGACCCAAACATTGCATCGCTCCATGGGGGACCCACGCCACCCACGCCCACCTAATGCCGTTCAGGCTGATGAGATGGGCGAGAGAAAATACAGAGAGTTACCCTGGAGCTCGGCGCTGTTGTAATAAATTTTCCAGAGCTTCAGCCCTGCCTGGATAAAAAAATATCCCATCACGGTTTTCATCTGAAGCGATCTGCTTTCTGTTACGGCAGGGGAAGCGCTGCAGGAGTAATGACCCACGGGTGGTGATGGGGCTGGGATGGCTGGAAAAGGCTCTGGGAAGCAGGAGCTGGTTTCCCGCATCCCCTCGCCCCGGCTGCACCCAGGGGGGCTCAGCTGCTCCTGCGCTTCCTGGGTGCTGCATGCACAGAGGGGCTGGCACAACACGCCGGGCGCTGCCAGCTGCACAAGCCTTCGGGCAAAAGAAACTCTTTAAATACATATCAATGTATTTAAATATTTTTTTTATCTCTATATAATTCATGTATATTTATAGATAGATAGATATAAAAAAAAAAAAAAATACATCCTTCCTCTGTACCAGGGCACCCCAGGGACACCGGTGATCCCCCACTTCATCCCAGTTTAGCAGCAGGAGGCAGCAAACCCAGGGCTCAGGGAGCTGATGGCAGCTTTTAGGGTGCCCTGCCAGGGCTCTGGGGGCCACCCAGCCCCAGATGCAGCCACCAGCCCCCCCACAGCACAGGGCTGCCCCCCCCCCCCCCCCCGGAAACCACCACACACACCCAAAACACAAACAGCTCATTTTAGTTCCTTGCGAGGCGGCTTCTTCGGCTTCAACTGTTGTCTCGGTCCGGAAAGGGGTGGGGAAAGGATACGCATCTCCCGCCCGCGCAGGAATTTGGGGAGCAGAGGGGCAGTGCCCCCCCGAGAGGGGGTCCCCCACCTTGCAGGGTACCCTCCCCTTGCACAGGGTGCCCTGCGAGCGTTTTGCAGCCTCGTGCATCACCCAAAAGGGTGTTACCCCACGGTTGCCCCTCAGCACCCTGCCTGGGTTTTTGGGTACCCCACGGTGGGGACTGTGGGGATGCTGGCTGCCCTGGCCCCCTCACCCCAGCTGTGCCTCTTGCCCAGAGCTGAGTCACCCCTGGCTCTGGCCAAGTATTTCATGTCCGGGGCTGATCCCCGCTGCCACGCGCCTCCCCGGTGAGTAATGCTCAGCCGACACAGCTCCGCCGCGCTGCCGGCATCTCCTTATATGACTGGGGAAGCTGCTGGGCAGCAGCGACCGGGAGCTGGGCACAGCCCCCACCTCCCCGGCTCTACCGCAGGGATGGAGGCACCCCAGCATCGGGGTGCAGGATGCCACAGGGATGCTATTCCAGCCCTTGGGTGCTGTGGCCTCCCAGGAGCTCAGTGGGCTCCAGCTTCGCGACGTGTCCCAGCCCCGGGAGGTGGCAGCCAGGTGGCACTGTGGAAACGCTGAAGCGGGCATGGATGGTGCTGGGGACCGCAGCCAGAGCTCGCACCCGGCGTGAAGCATCTCTCCAGGGCTCTGCCTGGACCCCCCCAGCACCCTGGGAGTATGAGGGTGCCTGCCAGTGCCCCACCACCGCCCCCCTGCATCGCCTGCAGCGGGCACCACGAGACATGGAAGCAGCTATGAGCGCACGGGGGGACCCCACGAGGTTTTACAACCCCAAATGGGGAGTGGGGTCACCCCACCCTGGGCAGGGGACACCCCGCTCCCCACAGCAGGGTATAAAGGGCCCATCCAGCAGCTGTGCGGAGCACACACAAACTCGTGACTGCAGGACAGGAGCCGGGTTTCCTGCTGCACTTCCTCTGCGCTGCTTTCCCCTTGCTGTTGTTTTTTCCTCCTTTCTGGGAGCTTTGAGGGTAAATCTCAGTCACTTACAGCAGCACTTCCCAGCAGGGAAAGGAGACTCCGCGTTTTGGAGTCCGGGTTAAAACACCGACACACGTCACCCACTGCTCCCCCAGGGCAGGTCCTGCTCTGGAGCTGGGTGAGAAGCCCAGCTTGGCTCTAGCCTCCACAGGGGGCTGGATGGGGGACACAGACCCTGAGCAAAGCCACGGTGCCCCTAATCCTGAACCAAGGCACCACACGCATGCCCCACACCGGCACCCAGCCATGGTCATTTCCCCCCCTGCAAACCCCAGGGCTTGGCTAAACCCATGGCATCACGCCCTCCTTGCCCACAGCGCAGGCTGCTGCGGGCGGGCGGGCGGACAGACAGCTCAGCAAGATGCACCCCCAGCTGCTGAGAGCATCCGCACGTGCCAGCGCACCCCCTCCTGCCGGCGCACCCCCTTCTGCCGGCAAGCACAGGCAGGGCTCTGCCGGGGTGCGGAGGCTCGCTCCACCCTGCCCGCGGCGCCAGGAGCCATGGGAAAGGAAAGCAAGAACAAAGATGACGTTTCTTATGAGCCGGGCTATTAAAAACAAGGTGGAATGAGGCAGGTCACGGCTCCCGGCGTTGCCCACCGCATCCCCGCTGGACGAGCTCCTCAGCTTCGACTGAAAAACCTCTCCCGCCGCCAGTGAATCACCGCCTGTGCATGTGCAGGCAGAGCTGCCGATCCCCTCGCCATCCGCTGCATGCCTCCTGCTCCTGCCGCATGCCCCCTGCTCCTGGCAGAGCGGGTGCATTCCCCGCATTAAACATTCCCTCCTGGCTTTCGTCATCCCAGAGCGGCGGTGGCCCTGCCAGAAGGGATGGGGACAAGTCCGCAGGGTCCCATGCTGGCCCCTCAGCATCACCAGGGCTGCAAAAGGTCTGAAAAAATGGGGACTACGAAACCTCCCGGGCAGCAACACTCCCCACGGCCCTGGAAAAACCAACCTCCCAATGCCGTGTTTTGTGCAAATAGGGGGTTTAGCCCAGGAGAAGCATCCGTGGGGGGGCTGAGGCTCCCAGCACCCTGTTGTCACCCCTCTGTGTTTGCACAGCAAAACAGGGGGCTCAAGCTGCCCTTTGCCTGTAATGACCAGGGCAGCCTGGTTCAGCCCAGGGCTTGGGGGGCTGTTCTGTACCAGCCCCCCCCAACCAGTATCTGCACCAAGAGTCAATATTTAACTGTGTATTTCTCAGAAGAGCTGCCCACACTGCCAAAGGTCGGCTAGAGGCAGCAAAGGGGAGGTGAAAAGGAAAGGGGCTGCGTGGGGGGCGCCTCAGACCCCCCCGCCGCCATCAGCGTCAAAATCTGAATTCCGAGGAACCAGGGAAAAGGAAGCGCTGATAAGAGCGGAGATGTTCCCCTTTCCAGCAGACGTCTGGGCACCAAAATAAGAATCATATCTTAAAATAAGGAGACTTCCCTTCCCGCAACAGAGCTGCCGCCCTGCAGCCGGTCCTGCTTGGGGGCAGCGGAGGGGACCTGGGGCAGGACCCCCAGGATCACCTTGGAGCGGGGAGATGGAGGTGGAGGGCAGAGATAAGATGGTTTGAGCTAAGGCTGGAAGCAAACATCATTCCTGCCAGTTTTCATTCGGCAAAGCAAACAGCTGAGCTGGACTGCCACCTGCCCAGGGCAGCACGGCTCAGCACCGACTCCTGCTCCCCAGCACGAGGAGCGGGAATCCCTCAGCACACCAGCAGTTAACGGGGTCTACAGGAATCTGACATCCCAACCAGGGCCATCTGAGGGGCCCGACTCAGATGGGACAGATCAAGTCAACAGGAGGACCCAGGGCCTGAAGAATCTCCAAAATAACCCAAGAGGAGGCTGTTTCCCCTGGCAGCACCAGCGGGGAGGCTCACACCCCCCCACCCACCCCCACCCCCCCCACCCCCGAGAGCAGCCAGCATCCCCAGGGCACAGGCATGGAGCTCCAGCCTCCTTTCTTTGGTGGGGCTCGCTTTTTGGTGCCCCAGCTTCAGAGGCATCCGCAGCCAACAGCACTGTGAGCCCTGCTGCTCCCAGCACAGGCAGGATGCCCACCCACATCCCACAAAACGACCGGAGACGCCCCCTCTCGCACAGCACGGACCCCAGCAGCCCCTCACACCCCGCCAGCAGCTTTGCTGAGCCACGTGCATGCAACGACATCCGAGAGACATCTGATTCAGACCCTCTCCAACACTGCCCAGGCTTCTGGACCCTCCCTCTCAGCCCGAACGCGAGCACGTCAGGCTGAAGAGGTGGTGAGGGTGATCTCACCGCTCCTTTCCCAGTGTTAAAAAACCCCCATCAACCCGCCCGCCCAGCAGCCTCCCCAGCTGACTGCCGAGGCCATTGGGTTTTTGCTGATGCAGCGGTTCAGGCATTATTTCATCGCTTCTCACTTCTCAGAAGCCTCCTTTGGTTTGTCACCCCTCCGAGGACGCTGGCAGGGAGCCGTACCACGCTTGCTCATTAAATGATGCCATGAAACCCGTGGCCACGCAATCCAGGATCCAGGAAAGCACTGAACCCCACTGAGCTGGAATCAATTCGGTGGCATCAGCCTGCAAGGAAAAGGCAGCAGGGGACAGGGGACAGGGACAGGCAGCGGCTGGGTACCGGGACACGGACAAAAGCTGCACGTCAGGAGGCAGCCAGCCAGGCAGCAAGGGCAGCTCTCGACGCACATGGAGCTGCCGGGTGAGAGGGAGGAGGTGAAGCCAGTGCCAGAGGCGAGGAGGATGGGATGCACAGGGGGAGGAACGGCAAAGATCTGCCAGCAGAAAACACTCCGGCTTTTTGGGAGCGAGCAACATCACCCCAGCTCTGGGCAGGGAGGAAGGCTTGCTTGTACGCCCACGTGCGAGAGGACGCACACGTCTGCACGCTTTCCCAGGGGCCTGTGCTGACACGGCACGGTGGCATCATTCCCAGGCCAGGGGAGGAGGAGGACGAAGGCGATGCCATCTCTGGGTCCCTCCCTGCCCCTCCGGCCACAGGGACAACACCGCAACACCTCCACAGAGCTGCCGTCTCCACGGCTGGGTAAACACCTGCTCCGTAATTCCCAGCACGCCCCAACAGCACCTCGGTGGAGAGAAAGCCATGCAAAAACACAACAAAGAAAAAAAATTATATATATATATATATATATATATATAAAAAACACCAAAAGAAACCCCAGCACAAGATATGATGGAAGCTCCAGCAGAGGCGAGCGGCAGAGCCCTGTGCCGGAGAGCAGCCCAAGCCCTGGCCGCATCCTGCACCCGCTCCCACCATCTGCACAGGAGCTGAGCACCAGTAAATGCTCCAAATCCTGGGAAACCCCCCGAGATGAAGTCCCAGCCCCCAGCCCCTTTTTGGAGGAGGCAGACACCACGGCAGTGCAGCTCTGCACCCCAGCCCTGGGGAGGACCCCGGGGATCCGGGTGGGAGCTGCGGTGCTGGGATCCCTGTCGGCTGCTCAAGGCCAAGCTCTGCACTTCCCACAGCAGCGGCTTAGGGAGCAGGAAAGCCGGGGGGTGGGGGGGGTGTGGAGGGATCGCCGGCATCAAAACTCCTTTTCTACCAGCTAACAAAAGGCCCGGTGTCTCCGCAAAGAGGCTTGTTATTCCAACGCCAACCAAAGGCTGCTTGGCAGGGGGAGAAATAGGAAAACGTTGGGGTAGTGGGAACTGGCTGCGCTTTGTTCGGGGCGCGCCTGGGCGCTGTGTTTGCACAGGCTCCACGCAGCAGCTCACCACATGTGGGGGCATCACTACTGCTCCCCCCCCCCGCCCCAAGCAGGCTGCCCAGGCACAGCCCCAACAGCCCCCCGCTCCGCATCCCGCTCCCTGCAAACAGCGCGAGCGAAGGGAAGGGCAGCTCGCATCCCGAGCCGCCGGTAGGAAGCCGTGTCCCCCCGCTTCTTGCTCCCTCTGACCCCCACCCCCTCCGTGTGCCCCCACAAGCAGCCCCACCGTGCTGCAGACACGAGGGCAGGCGGGGGACAAGCGACAACCCCCCAGCCTGTTGGGGAGAGGAGATGTGCAACGCCCCGGCTCGGAAATGGAGGTCAAAGAGAAGGAAGGAGCCGATTCTCTCGTTTTCCTCGGCAAATGGAGGGCAGGCAGGCAGGCAGGCAACCTTGAGCCCTGATCTCATTAGATGTCCCAAACTAAGCAGTGTGAAACCTGATTAGCGCCGTGCAGGAGGCGGGCGAAGGGCTGGCAGCTTGCTCCGCCAGCCAGCCCCAGCACCTTCCCACCGAAGATGGGGGGTCCTGCCCCCCCCCCCCCCCCCGAGGAAGGCCGGGATGGGAAGCAGGGCGCCTGCCCGGGATCTGGATGTAGCCCTGGTCCTTGCCCACGCGCTTGCCCGGAGTGTGAACGCTTCCAGGGATCACGGCCGTGGGCTCTGCCAGGGCTTTCTCATGGCTGTGCCATGCTCTGAAGTGATGCTTCATCCCAGCTGCTGCCACCAGCTCCCGGCCGGGCTGGCCTTGGCGTGCAGCACCAGGGAGGAATTTGGAATTAAAAAAAAAAAAAAAAAAAAAACCCAACCAAAAAAACAACAAACCCAAAAAAACAACCAACAACAACAAAAAGCCCCAACAACCAAACCAAACAGGGGAAGGCAGGAGCCTGAAACCTCTGTTCCCTAGATACTCACTCTCCCACAGAGAAACTTAATCCCCATTAAAAGCCAAATGAAATAATCCAGTCGCTAACATTGCTCTGCCCGCTTCGTTCAAGCACCAGCGCAGCACCAGACCCACTGGATCCCACTAGCCTGGCCCAAGTCCACCAGGTGCTCTTAGACGGGTTGAGTTGAACCTTTCCGGAGCAAAATCCACCTCTGGCACCACAAGGCTGTGGTGGGAGAGCTGTAAATCACCGGGGATCCCCAGCTGGGGCGCAGCCTGTGAGTCCCCCCGGCCAGGGGTGCTCCCCGGGGGACACCTCATGGGGTGGCCGTGCCGGAGGAGAGCACCCACCCTTCCCCAGGAGCAACTGGCCACATTCTCTTCCCCATGCACAGGGAGACAGTGCCGGGAGAGCTGCACGCCAGAGGAACCAAAACCCACCAGGGCCTCCACCCGCAGTGGCCAGGGCAGATGGTGGCCCTGGATCCCTTATCGCACCCGGCCACCTGCGGCAGCCCCGGCTGCTCCTCGGGGAAGCCATCACATGACGGGACGAAAGCAGACGGCGGCACACAGGGACGAGCTGCGGCACTGCTCTGGCACCAGCCCCGTGGCACATGCCAAGACGCTGCTCTGGCGACAAGCTGCGGCACTGCTGCAGCACCAGCCCCATGGCACACACCAGGATGCTGCTCTGGGGACAAGCTGTGGCACTGCTCTGGCACCAGCCCTGTGGCACACACCAGGACACTGCTCCAAGGACGAGCTGCAGCACCGCTCCGGCATCAGCCCCGTGGCACATACCAGGATGCTGCTCTGGGGAGAAGCTGTGGCACTGCTCTGGCACCAGCCAGGACACTGCTCTGGGGACAAGCTGCGGCACTGCTCTAGCACCAGCCCTGTGGCACATGCCAGGACACTGCTCTGGGGACAAGCTGCGGCACTGCTCTGGCACCAGCCAGGACACTGTTCTGGGGACAAGCTGCGGCACTGCTCTGGCACCAGCCCTGTGACACATGCCAGGACACTGTTCTGGGGACAAGCTGCGGCACTGCTCTGGCACCAGCCCTGTGACACATGCCAGGACACTGTTCTGGGGACAAGCTGTGGCACTGCTCTGGCACCAGCCCTGTGGCACATGCCAGGACACCACGCTGGGGACAAGCTGTGGCACTGCTCTGGCACCAGCCCCACGGCACACGCCAGGATGCTGCTCTGGGGACAAGCTGTGGCACTGCTCTGGCACCAGCCCCACGGCACACGCCAGGATGCTGCTCTGGGGACAAGCTGTGGCACTGCTCTGGCACCAGCCCTGTGGCACACACCAGGATGCTGCTCCAGCCCGGGTCCCCAGCATCCCTCCGGCAGCAGGGCCAGCATGTCACATCTCAAACCCCCTCTTTTTTAAACAGCAGAAGCTCAGCAGAGGCGGGCACACGTGTGAGGTGGAGATGGTAAGAACAAGCACGGAGCCACTTCTTGCTGCCTGGCCACGGGAAAAATCTGAGCCCGGTTCCCGTGGGGAAAGCACGTGGCAGCGACAAGATCAGATGAAGCCAGGAGATTAGCTGGCATGCACGGAAGAAGGCCAAGAAGATGCCGGATTTCAGCCAGTAAACAACAAAACTCCTCAGAAAGTGAAACCAGCCATCCTCACGCCACCGGTAAAATTAACCCAGCAATAAATTTGTAATCAAATGGGTTTCCTGAGCCAAGCCCCAGGCTCTCGCCACTTCGGGGCTGTGACAGCCACTGGGAAACCTGAGATGGAGATGGTGTGGAAAGGCTGGGTGACCCCGAACCCATGGGGGCAGCGGCTCTTGGGGCAGGGTCCACCCCGGAGCAGCACCCTCGGTCTCCAGCATGGAGCCAGGGACCTGGCAGGGTCTCTCCCAGCCCCACGGCAGCCGGGTGGGCACGGGGCACCGGGATGCTCTCCAAGCCCTTCGGCCGGACCCAGCAGGGCTGACAGCGATGGATGCTGGCATGGTGCCGGGGGTCAGGGGCCTGGACTTACACACACGGACATTTACATATGAAACGCTCCCAGCTCCAATATCCGCTGCTGTCTCCACCTCCCTGGGGAGATGAATAGAGATGAGGGGGGAGAGGGGAAAATAAACCTCTCCAGCAATAAAACCTTCCTCTCCTTCAGCTTTGTCCAGCCTTGCAGCTCAAGGGCAGGCTGGGGGGTGGGGGGCTGCTTTCAGAGCTGAAGAGCACGCTTAGCTGCGTGGCAAATGCCAAACTGAGACAGCAAGATGCATGGCACAGCCACCCACGCCAGCAGGCAGGGCTCAGCTAGCCATAACCACTCACAAAGGCGGGCGACCCTTCTGCGCTTTGGATACACCGGGAAACACCCCAGCAGCACCCACACAAATTGCTTGTCTCGCCTCCCCCAAACACCCCCTGCCCCTTCCCTACCTCCCCATCCCCAAGGCGGTTACGCCGTCCCCCTGCCTGCCCCGCTTTCTGACTGAAAGCTGCCAAGGGCTGAGAGAAACACGGCTGGGGGCAGCCACCAAGCGGCATTGCTTGGGCCAGAGGCAGGAAAACAGACCAAAACCGGCAGATTTGGCTTCTTGGGGACTCGCCACCCCTGTTTTCCCATTCCCGTGACAGGCTCCCAGCAGCAGAGTGCCAGGAGCACTGGGAGCAGCGCAGGCAGGCGGTGCTGCTCCCGGCAGGGCTCTGGGCAGCACCTGGGGAGGGGGAAGGCTGCCAGAGCAGCTCCTGCAAGCAGTCACCTTGTAAACGCGATTAATAACGTCATCCTGGCTCCTCACACCTCGTTCTGGCAGGCAGGAGGGGAACTGGCTGAGCTGCAGCTGGAGACGGGGCCGCAACCCCGGCACGAGGCCTTAGCAGCAGCCCCGAAACGCAGAGGGGGGTCACTGGCACCCAGCACCCTGCCATGCCCCGGCTGCCAAAGGGGTGCAGAACAGGGGGGACAAGCGTGGCCACGGGATGAGGCTGACCCCCCACCCCCGGGTGCAACACGGCACACGGCGGCTCAGGGCTCCTTTTACATTGATTCCCAGTGCCAGCTGCAGCGAGGCTCAGGAAAAATTTATGATGGACACCACGCCAGCATAAGAAAGTGAATTATATTACTCCCGGACGCGATAACTCAGGGCAGCTGTCAGGCACCAGAGCTGCGGAATTAACCCTTCGCGTCAGCCCCGGCAGCGGCATGGGAGGGTGGGGAGGCTGCCAGCCCGCCGGGTGACAACTCCCTTGGCTCCCTGCTAAATTAAACATGGAATTGATTCACCTTTGTTCTGCAGTGGGCCCAGCTGGTAAAGCCCAGCCGTGCCGAGGCAGCACTGTAAAAAGGGGCACGTCGATAAAAGCGTCGTTAAGATGACAGGCGATGGCATCCCAGGCGCCTTCTGCTCCCCTCTCCGCCTCCCTTCCAGCGGGCAAATCCCAGTAGCTGCCTGCAGCTGGATGAAGCCGACTGGGAGTCCCAGAGCAAAAAGCTCTAGGCAGAAGGAATAGGGGAAAAAAAACAACAAAGGAAAGGCGGGGGGAAAGCAAAGGAAGTGTTTGTTCCCTCCCGCTGAGGCTGGAGCACCAGGTAAACCGAGCTGCTGCACCGCTGCCCCTGTGCCCGCAGCCTGCCCCGGCGGGGACACCGGCCGCCTGCCTCCAGCCACCTGCCAGGGGCCAGCCCAGCACGATCGAGTGTCACAGCCGGCTCTCCGGGGACAGCCCGCGAGGCCAGGCTGAGCATTGGGAAAGCGTTTTAGAAAGAAAAGGGAAAGGGGGGAAAGCAAGCACCCATTTGCAGCCAGATGCCACCCTGCACCCACGGCCAGCAGGACCCTCACGGAGCCGATCAGCCCCCGAGCCGCCGGAGCAGCAGCCGGCTCCTCTCCCTTTAGCAAGATTTTGGGCTCAATTTCCATTCCAGTTGTTGTGGAGCAGCTTCCCCTGCCTCCCCGCGCGGCTGAGGGGCCGGTTCAGCCGCTGCCCCAGCACTCGCTTTGTGCCCAGACGCACCGCTCGAAATCCAAATAAAAGACAAAGGAGGGAAGTGCAGCAGAGCCATGGAAAGCACCACCCCTCCCGGTTGCCTCCATGGGAAGCCGGCGACTCCTCAACATCCCAGGAGTACTCCGTTTGCCTCGATCAGCGATCGATGGCAGATGGTCAGACTCCGCCAGAGCCCTCGGCGGCTCAGCCTCTCTCCGCACCACACATCCACACCGCGGAGGGTGAGAAATACCTTTCAGGGTGCCGAGTCCATCCAGAAACTTCTTGTACTTCTCCAAGTTCATTTTCCAGCCGAGGCCACCCCGCTCCTCAGCCGGGCAGCATCGGGGTGCCCGCAGCCCCCTGCCACCGTCGCCAGCCCCACCGGCCTCGCCGCCCTTTGACCACCCGTCAGCCAGCTGCCGCACAGCCCTCGCGTTTCCTTATTTGATGAAGTGCATTAAAACCTCCCATGGCCAAGGCCACCCCCCTTTTTGCAAATGAGCCCAGCAAGCGCCCCGCACCATCAAGGCTCTCGGCATCCCTCACCCCACCCCTCCACACCAGAGGTTTCAGGGATTGTATATCCTGGGGATATTTCCAGCAAGGAGCATGTTCAAGGGGACTGGGAGGGGAAGGAAAAAAATAAAACCCCAACGGGCTTTAAGAGTGGCAGGTGGGAGATGGGGAAATCTGAGTCAATGGGCAGAGCGCAGGGTCCACATCCTCGGGGGGAAAAGCCACTGTGGTGACTGACTCTGGGCAAAGCCACCAGAGAAATGCCATAAAGTGGTGGAAAAAAGCAGCCAGGTGAGACCCAGGAGTAGGTGGGGGTCAGATCCCCCCCTGCCTCTGCCCCCTCATGCTGGCAGCGAGGCACTTACAAAGCCCCAAAGGCTATTTACTGGTTTTCAAGGAATTTTTGGCAGCAGGAACCAGCCCGGTGTGGTCTGAGCGCCTGCCCCGCTCACCGCTGCCCTTCAGCAGGGCTGATGTCCACCAGGCACGTCCCAGGACTTCTGACAAATCAAATATTAAATAATCATACTCTCATCAGCATCAGCGGTGTTGAAATGTGCTCGTCACGGAAGGCAGATCACACTCTCCCTGTACCACCCCACTGCCTCTCCAGGAAGATCCCAGCAGATTGAGCAAGACCCACCGCACGGTGCAGGATGTGCCCGCCTGGGCTTCGGCACAGCCAGCACCTCCAGGCAGAGCCGTCCTGGCCCACCCGCGCGGCGTTTGAGCTTTGCCGGAGGGAGAGGAGGGAGAGCAGAGCAAGGGTGTGCTGCAGGAGCCCAATCACCCCCCAGAAACCAGCAGTGGCAGCTCCCTGCGTCTTGGCGGGGTGAGGAGAGCCCACTTGTCCACGGGCAGCGGATGCGCCCATCCCCACGGCAAGCAGCATGCCAGGCCAACACCCCCTGTGATCCATAAAAACGTTAATAAAACCAGTTTGGCTCATCCAAGCGAGCCCAGAGGGGGACACAGGACCCCGCAGGCAGACGGACACCTCTCGAGGGACAGACAGACACCGGCGGTATCGCTTTCCTCTGCGAGCGGAGCAAACCCCGCGGACCAGTTGCTGCTCGTGCCCCCACCAGCTGTCACGCCTGGGAACTGGGGAGCCAAAAATCACTCCCGGAGCTCCGAGGGGGAAACAGGGCCAGGTGGTGAGGTGCCCCCCCCGCCCCTCACTGCGATTACACCAGGGCTCTCAGCACCATCCACCGGGGTGGGGTGGGATGGAGGTGACACGCAGAGGACCCGCTGCCATCCAAGGGAGCTGGCCAAGCGCCGGGGACGCGCGGGTCTGCCGCAGCCGGGGTGGGGACCCGTTCACCCGGAGAGAGGGAGCCGAGCCCATCGCCGGTGAGCAGCCACATGGAACAGGCTGTGCCAGCCTCCCCGAGGGCTCACAGGCAGGATTGGAGCCGGAGGCGCCTGGTGGGCAGCCCGCGCCTGCCAGCACACCGCAGCCCCGGCATCGTGGGGCTACTCCCGCAGACATCCCCCCCCCCGTGCCTGCTGGCAGAGCCGGGAGCAGAATAAAGTTGTTGTGAGACGCCAAGTTGTCACCACTAAAAATAGCACAATGGAATTTTCCTCTAAAGAAAAAAATATATAAAAAAAAAAGGAAAAAACCCTGCTTCTTGCTGACAAAGGGGCTGCGAGAGAGAAGCAAGGAACAGCTCCACGAAGGGGGCACAGGGGACACCATCTCCTTCCTCTCCATCACCCCCCTGCCAGGAACCAGCTCACATGGCACAGAGAGCTGAGCCCAGCCCGGGCAAGTGGGCAGCACCATCAACATCCCCGTTTTATTTATCTCCATCCTTCCTCTTCCCACCTGGCTGAGACAGCCACCAGACACGGCGAGCAAGCAGCTGCTCCAAACCCATACCACCAGGAAGGAGACATGGCCACCCCGGGCAAGCCCTGGTCCCCCCAGCACCCCAGCTGTCCCCCAGCACCCCCCCCAGCTTTGTACCTCCAGAGGGATGGGGGTAACCCCGCACACGCAGGGGGGCAGTGCCTCCCTCCTGCCCCACTCCCTAACATGCCACCCAACACCAGAGCGGGTGGGAAGGCAGCCTGAGACCCCCGAACCCCACAGCAATGGGGAAAAGGGCAATTCCCTCCCCCCCCACCCCGAGGGGGTTAAGGGGAAGCAGGTCTGATGCCACCAGACCCCATCCACAAGCATCCTGGCTCCCCTTCCCTGCTGGGAACGCCAGGAATTCCCAGAGCAGGAAGGACTGCTCCAGCTGGCTCAATCAGCACACCGGGGCTGGGGGGAATTGGGGGGAGCCAGGGGGAGCCCCCAGCTCCCAGCATGGCCAACACACACCCGGCCAGCCGAGGAATCCCAGCGTCTCCCAGCCCAGCAACTGCCCTCCACAGCAAGAACGAGAAGCATCCCAAACAGCCGGCAAGGATGAAATATCTCCACGTGCAGCGTCTGGAGCCACTTGCAATAAAACCTCCCGCGCCGTGGCTGTCCCCACCACCCTTTCCCTGGGTCAGCACCCCACGGAGTAAGGGGTCTGCCCCCCAATGCGCACATGAGTTGGGGGGATGGCAGGGCACCACGCTGCCCTTCCCCACCATCACCAGCAGCGGGGCAGAGGCTGTTCGCGTCATGCCAAGGATGTTGGCAGAGCCAGGGCACAGACGTGTGACCCACGGCAGCGAGCCTGGGATGCAGGATGCATTTACTTTAGGAGAGCAGCACCAGCACCACCCCGGCAAGCCCCCAGCAGGGACACGGTGACAGCCACGGCCACGCCAGCTGTCCCAGCATCACTCCTAGTGGTCCTCTATCAACTGAGCAGCGCTCAAACCAGGGAGGTGGTGCAGGAGTGCTAATTGATGCTAATCAATCAGGGGGGCAGCATGCGCAGTGCAGGACTGCCAGGCTAGGGAGACAGCCTGGCCCCGCTCTGCATGGAAAGGAGTTGTTCCCGCTGGATAGTTTTACCAGGACGGCTCTTGTAGCAAAACTGCCCAAGGTCAACGCAAATCTCACTGCCACAGGAGTCCTTGTATACAGTTTCCTGCAGGGAAAAAATAAGCTGCTGGCAAAAGCACTTCTGAAAGGCCACAATGGACCTGAAGAGTGATTAATAAAAAACAGGAGAGAACTTTTTGACACAACCAGAGGTCAACGCAAACATCCCACCAGGACCAAGGGACAATTCTGGGGCCACACAGCAGCAGGGCAGCGGGCTGGGAGGCAGCAAGGGCAGAGCTAGGGCTTGGGAGCAGGACGGGAGCAGAGCTCGGTCTGGCCCCAACCAGGTTAGGACTTTGCCCTCGACCCAGGCAGGGGTCTCTGGCACAGCTTGAGGAAGGGGGCAGGGATCCCAGCAGGGCTCAAAGTAAGCAAGAGCAGAGGCTGGGAGAGGAGAAGACCTATGCAGGTGCTGTAGAGGTGCAAAACACAGCACCCATCACCCGTGGGAGGCTGGCAAAGCTTCCCCAGCACGGTCGGAGCAGAGCAGAGGCAGGGAGAGCAGGCGGCCGCCGCAAGCACACGGGCACGGTGCCAGCCCCACGGTCCATGCCGGCAGGCTCGGACTCACCCGAGGGAAACAGAGTCCAAGAGGAAATGAAAAATGGAAATGCAGCGTGTCATGCACAGAAAAACAACAAACGGCACGACTGTGGCCTCGCAGCGCCCAAGCAGCCACCCAGAACTCGCTGGTCCACATCGCCGATAAAGAGGGGAGGGACAGCGGGGCACCCCCGTGCTGCAAGGCCACGGCTGCACGACCGGGCACAAACACACACGCGTGTTCCCCTGACCTGCACACCGGCTCCCCACCGCCAGATCCCGGCTCCCACCATCACAGCCCACTCGTGGCTCTGCTCCAACAGGGCGAGGAGCCCCAGCTCCTCACGCTGGGATCAGCATCCCACTGCTCACCCCAAATCTCCCAAACCATCTTGCCCAACAGCAGCACCCCCCCACGCCGCTTCTCCCCTTCCAGGAATCAGGCTTATCTGACACAGAGGCAGGGCACACATCTCAGATCGCATCAAAGGACTCGTTTTACCACAGCTGCGGCCAGACATACGCCAAATCTGATCGCCCAGCCCCACCACACACCTCAGCAAGCTGATGCTGGAGGATCCCCCTCCCTGGCCCTCAAGCCGGGTGGGATCCATCCAGATGCACAAAACCCTGTGTTATGAGCGCAGAAATGAAACTTCCCAGCTTATTAACACAAGCATCCTCCGTGTTTTGCTAACGCCGCCGCACAGGGGACCTCCTCAGCAGTTTCCCTCTCAGAGCTGGAGGCTTTTTGAAGACCCCCAAGCCCCAGCAGTGTGTCCAGCCCCCCCCCAGACAAGGGCAGCGCCGAGACATTAAATCTGGAGCTTCCAGCAAGCCTCAAGAAAGACCGCCTGGAAGAAGAAGGGAGAGCTCGAGGTCAGCACCCAGCAGGGATGCTGCGAGCCCAGCCGCTCGGGATGCAGGACGGGGGCTGCGCAGGCAGGGGACCACACTGCCCACAGTGCCAGCGCCTGCAGGCAGAAGCTGCCAGAAAGCCTCTCTCCTCCCCGTGCCGGGGAGCCCAGCACCCTGCCTCCACCCCCTGCTCTCCCACCACCACCCAGCAGCCGCTCTGCTGGTTCCCACCCCACCCGCAGACTCCGACAGGATGGGAAAGGCGTGAGCAACCTGTCGGGGCGCGGAGAGGAGCCGGTTTCCAGGTCCTGCCCATGGAGCGGTGAAGGTTGGCCACACCGTGGGCGACAGCCACCACCAGCCCCAGAAATTAGGGCTCCCACCGCAGCGCCGCTCACGGTGGGCTGCCGTCCCCATCCCACGTGTGCCATCACACCCACCGCAGCGACCGCCTCGGATGCCCTGCAAACCTCAGCTGGCGGTGCCAGGATCCAGCCACGGCACAGAGCTTCTCCACGGAGCGGGGAAGGGCTGGATTTGAGCTCAGGGAGTGGGGTCCCTTCCAGGGCTCCCCTGGCCGAGCGTGGGGGCCGGGAGGAGCCATGCTGCTTCCCGGCACCGCTCGGTGCATCCTCCCACTGCCCCATGCAGGAGCCGGCAGCTGGGCTGAGCCCACCGCCCTGGGAACGGCTCACAGCCCCCTATGTGGGACAGATGGATTTTTATCCAGGCAGCTTCTTCCCACCCAGCCT
Source organism: Falco biarmicus (assembly GCF_023638135.1). Lineage (NCBI taxonomy): Eukaryota > Metazoa > Chordata > Aves > Falconiformes > Falconidae > Falco > Falco biarmicus. Next base: position 116,651,240 of record NC_079290.1, read on the forward strand.
GAGCTCCAGCGCAGCTTCTCCCAGCACCGAGACAGGAGAAACGGAAAACTGAAGCGTGCCGCTGCTTCACATCCCACCATTTATCCGTTTTAAGTGTATATAAAAGGACTTATCGCCCTGGCGTTCAAACAACAGTGTCAAGACATTGAAAGTTTAAATAAAACCTCTTTTTTCTCCTTCCCTCTGGGAGGTTTCTTGCCACTGGCATCAGCCATGGTATGTCCAGGGCAATCTAAACTTAGCCGACACAAGCGAGACGAGCCTGGAAAGGAGGTTGGCCAGGAACCAGCAGACGGAGGTCAAAGACTCCGGTCTCGCCCCGAAGCATGAGCCGGGAAGGAAAAGGCTCCGAGGGGAATGCGTGCAGGCAGTGCTCGGAAGAGGAGCGAGGGAACAGCGCGAGCCCTTTTCAGACGCTCAGGGACGTGCTGGCCGCTGAAACGAGATCAAAGCTTTCCGGCACGGCACCGTACACCGGCGGGAGTCACGCTGCGTCCTGGTGCCTGTGCCATGTCATGGACAGAAAAATTACCTGTATTATTTTATGTACCGCAGATGCGGCCACCTTGCACCGGCACCCACCGCCCCAGCCTCCCCGCCGGCTTTTCGTCCTGGACCAGCAGCACATGGAGAAGCAGCCGGTGTCCCCAGGGCTCAGCCGCGCTCCTGGCTCATTAGCACCAGGACAACGATGGCAACTGCAATTGCATGTGCTGATTTCGTGACCGGGGATGCTGGCGGTACTGGGGGAAGCATGTGCCTCTCGGCGAGGTGAGCCCAGCCCAGGAGGCACCGTCGGGTGCTGGGGGTGGTGATGACTCCACCACGAAGGCAGCAGAAAGCCAGCTGAGCGAGGTCGGGTGGATCCTCCCACCTGACAAACCACCAGCTTCACTTCCCTGTTGGCTGAAACAAACACCAGCACCTTCCACCTCGGGCACCCAGTCCAGCCATCCTCAGGGGGAACTGGGGCTCCTGCTGCCTTCTTGAGCTCCCCTTTGCCTCTGGTCCCCACTGTACCAGTGAAGCCAGCAACTCCTGCGTGCACCCACCCCCACCCCCCCCAAAAAAAAAAAAAAATTAAAAAAAAAAATCAGCATTATCCAGCCTGACGGCTTCCAGCCCAGCTTCCCCCTGGGGCTTGCTCAAGCCAGGGACTCTCCGCTCCGACAGCACCACTTGGCCACCCCCATTCCTGGGTGATGAAGAGGAAGAAGGACTTCTCTCCCTCAGTGAGGAGTCACCACCATGCCATCAGTCCCCTCCGTGCTCTTGCAGCCCAAGAGGCCTCGTGCAGCCTGCCCGGCACTGCCCAGGAACAGCGTTTATCCTTGTGGGATGAAATCCCGGTGGCAGCAGCCCCACATCTGGAGGCAGCCACATGCTGCCAGGCTGGCAGCGCCACCCGGCTCAAGGCACCAGGCACCTCCAAGACTCAAGACCCCAGCATCGGGGTCCAAACACCTCTAGTTGCATTTCTTATAGCAGAAAACAAGGCATAAGTAGAAAAAAAGAAGCTTCTTCCGAGATGGGCACGGCCAGGACTGCCACCCACCACTGGGAAGGCTCCAGTCCCAAGAGAGAATGAATTCAGGTTCATTTTTACAAGGGTCCTGCACCTCTCCTGCCCACCCTGGGGTCTCGTGCAGCCCCTGGGAAGATTGTGCCCTCCCTAACAGGCACCAGGTTACTCCAACAAGGTGACAAGCCACCCCGTGCTGTCCCAACCCAAACACGCCAGGCCACGTGCCGGGCAGCACGGAGCAGGCAGAGACGGCACAGAGGGTGGCAAAAAACTTCTCCGACACCACAGCTGCAGGCTTCTACCCCCAAACCCCGAAAAGAGTTAACTGTCAAAACGAAAGGATTTCACCAGGATTGATTAGTTAATGTTTACAGTGCTGTGAAGAGGGAAAGCATGACCTGTGCTCTGAGCAGAGCCCGGCAGCGCTGCCTGCACCCTTGCAATGCCGGGTATCCCGAGGGCTGCTCCAGCACAGAGCCACGTGCCCGCTCCCGCTTTCCCAAGGAGGACAGGGAGTGTCAGCACCACACCAAAACACGATGGGAGGTATACGGCACGGGAATGGAGAGCAGCCCCCAAATGCTGAGCGCCGCTCAGCACGCTGTCACCCAGGGGAGGACAGACCAGGGCTTCCCTTCCTTCCCAGACCCTCTGACCGGTGGCTCTGCCATGCTGGTGGCATCCAGAGAGGTCCCTGAAAACTCTCCTGTCACCCCTGTGCTGCTGCCACCATCCTCGCCAGCACCCACAGCAAGCAGCACTGCACGTCCCGGCATGTGCCGTGGCACCGTGATCCAGCGATGAAGCAAGCAGGGCTGGAAGCCGCTCAGCATCGTGCCTCCCCGGCACAGCCCTGGGAAACCGGCCCACTGGCTTCCAACTGGGCCAGACTGGTGAAGGTCTCAGCACCGGAGACTTTCCAGCTGCCAGACTGCTCCAGCCAGCACAACCCGGAGGGTACTGTGCCCCCGCAGATGCCAGCAGCTGAATGAAACCACTCAGGGCAGGCACTGGAGCCTACACCCCCCACAGATCCCTACCTTGAGCCCCAACCCCTTGCTCAAACAACCCCCTGGGACTGAGGCACAGCACCGTGCAGCACCCAGGACCGGGTCCCCCAGGAGCGTGGAGGGATGCCCCCGCAGTGCCCACGCCAGCTCGCAGCGCTGATGCAAACCTCCTCCCCCCGCACGCCTGGGAGCAGAGCACCGGCACCGCAGTGATGCAGCACACCTACCCGGCACCCTGGCGCAGCTCTCCTCTGCCTAAGGTGGGTGTTTTTATAAAGCAAGAAATGACGGCGATCTGCCAGCTGGTTAACCCCTGCTCGTCAGGGCGGGAGGGTTTGCAGCTCGCTGCGCCGGCGCTGGGACCCTTCCCATGTCACCCATCTCCCTGCCTCCCGACCTGCCCTGGCTTGCTCAACAGCGGAGGCCTTGCTGCTCAGATTGGGGTTTTTAGGCTAATTTTCTAGGAGAAATAGAGCAGGGCTGGAAGGGAAATGCAGGGAGGCATTGGCAATCCCGGCTCCAGCGGCAGCAAGCGTCCTCCTTGCCTTCCGATGGCCTGAGCCGGTGCCACCAGTGCTGGGTCCTGGATGTGGCAGGTACAGGGTGGCCGCCACCAGCAGGACACCCACCTCACGGGTCTCCCCACGTGGCTCAGTCACATTTCAGTGAAAACTCTCCATTTTTTGCAGGATTAAGAGGGGGAGGGGATGAGCCAGTGGAAAACTTGTTCTGGACAGGAAAAACCAAACCGTTTACAGGAGCTGCGATGGGTAAAAGCAAGGAAGAAACAACACATCCTCCAGCCTGGAGCTCAACGACCCAAACTGGAGGCTTCCACCCAGCCCTGGCAGCACGGGTGGGATATCCCAGGAGGGGTGGGCAGCTGGGAAGGGGTCAAACCAAAAGAAAGGTTCTGTACAGTATAAACACTTATTTCCCCTACACCACACCAGCACCACAAACAAGATCAAACACCACCCAGCAGGGTCATTCCAAGTGGCGACCAGCTTTCTACCACAACCTAGTATAGAAATTAGGTATTCCCTAAAAAGCCCTCCTTCCCGAGGGAACCCAGCCGCTCAGGGAAGGAAACTGAGAGCCGGAGCACGGGGCAGGCAAGGGGGAGCCCAGCCCAGCCCAGCACCGGCAGCCGGTGGTGCTCCAGCTGGACCGGCACATATAGACACTGTAATTTCAATTTCTTTTTTGGAACAAAGCAAAACCGATGCAAACGACAGCTCTTTCCATGCCAGCCGCTGGCACCCGCCGCACCGTTTTCCTCCGCGTCTCCACGCTGAACCCAACTACATCAAAGGGGCTTTTTATTAACAAAAGTTTCTCAAGTACTTGGACAAGCCCGAGTCACGTTATCCAGCGCCTTTCCAAGGCACCCGAAGAGGCTTTTATTCCCCGCTCCCTGTGAAAGAGGAGGGAGGCTGCGCGTTTCTCCCACCTCTGGGAGGTTTGAGTGGCACCCCCTGAATCGGGGAGCCAGGGAATCCATTATTCCCCTTTCTCCGCAGGCAAAAAGGAAAAGGAAACGGGCGCCGCGAGCGCCTGGCTCCTCTCGACTCAACCATCCGCATTTTAAAGAGACTTGGCTGCTAAACTTACACAACGGAGCCCCGGGAGCCCTGTGGGGCTGAAATCTGGGCTCCAAGACAAGTCTATCGCTGCAGCGATGAGAGAAAAAATAAAAATCAGAATGGAAACAGACGCAACTCCCAGAGACAAGCCACTGACATCAAAACTGCACACTCACTGCCGGTACCGACACCTGCACAGCCACCGACACGGCGGCCCCGCGGCACTGCCCGGCTATGGCTTGGGGAGAGGGGTCCAGCCCCATGGGGGGCTGCGGGGACACCGGGGCAGCCGCAGCAGGGGTGGGGTACGGCAGGTCCCCACGTACCTTACAGGAGCCCAGGGTATGGGCACAGCGGTGATGGGTGGTGCGGTGGGCTGGGTGGCAAGGCGGGGGGCTGGGACCTTGGGTGCCCCACGCCGGGAACACAGGGGGCTCCGGGCATCCCACGCCAGGGACACAGGAGACACTCATCCCACGGGCACCCCAGGCAGTTCAGATATGGGGACACACGGCCCCCTGGCACCCCACACCAGGGACACCAGAGACACTCAGGCACCCCACGCAGGGGACACCCAGGGCATTGTCCCCTTAGGCAACCCATGCAGGGGACACCCGGGACACCCAGGCACCCCACGCAGGGGACACCCAGGGCATTGTCCCCTTGGGCAACCCATGCAGGGGACACCCGGGACACCCAGGCACCCCACGCAGGGGACAACGAGGCACCCCACGCAGGGGACACCTGGGACATCGCCCCCTCGGGCACCCCACGCAAGGGGACACCCGGGGCACTCGGGCACCCCACGCAGGGGACACCCGGGGCATTGCCCCCTCGGGCACCCCACGCAGGGGGCGCTCACCCCAACCTCCCCGCCCAGGCCGGGCGCACGGGCACAGGGACGGCGCCGGGCTCAGGCCCCACCGCGGGCCCGGCCGGCCCCGGTACCTTTGTAGCGCTCCAGCACGTCCTCGTAGGCCTGGACGAACTCCTTCTCCTGGCTGCGGTTGGCCGGGAGCAGCCCCGGCACGTACCCGGCCATGGCGGCCTTTGTGCCGGCGGCCTCCGTGCAGCTGCCGGCGCGGCGGCCAGGGCCGGTCTGTGCCCGGAGCGCTTCCGCCCGCGCCGCCGCCCGCCGCCCGCCCCGCCCCACGCCGGAGGCCACGCCCACCCCGCCGGTCACGCCCATCCCGCCGGTCACGCCCCCGGGCACCCGCCCCGGCCCCGCCGCGACCCCTGGCGGCGGCGCGGGGCAGCCCCGGGTGGGAGGGGTGGGGCCAGCGGGGTCCCCCGGGGTGACACCGGGAGATGGCACCGCCCCGCAGGGCTGCCCAGTGCTGCAACCCAGTGCAGCCCAGTATCGCTCAGTGCCACCCAGTGCATCCCAATGTCACTCAGTGCCACCCAGTGCAGCACCCCAGTGCTGCCCAGTGTAGCCCAGTGTCACCCAGTGCCGCCCAGTGCTGCCCACTGCATCCTAGTGCATCCCAGTGCTGCCCAGTGCATCCCAGTAACACCCAGTGCATCCCAGTGCGCCCAGAGCACTGCAGCTTAGTACATCCCAGTGTGCACAGTGCAGCTCAGCGCCACCCAGTGCAGCCCAGTACACTCACAGCGCTGCAGCCCAGTGCAGCCGAGCACCTCCCAGCACAAGGGCATTACCTCCCAGCGTACCCCAGTGCACTCTGTGCAACCGAAGCACTGCTTCCCACTGTGCCCACAGCACTGCATCCTAGTGCAGCCCAGTGCATCCCAGTGAGCCCAGAGCACTGCACCCCAGTGCATCCCAGCGCACCCAGAGCACTGCAGCCCAGTGCTCCTCAGTGCACCCAAGCAGGGGGACACCCCAGCTGCCCCCAGCCCCCCCACCCACCAGGCTAGGGGCCCCACTCCCGCCCCACACCCGCTGCAGCCCCCAGCCCCCAAGCATGGGGCTCCGCACCCCCCCGCCAGCAGCAAAGCGGGCAGGGGGCCGCCAGCCCCATGGGCCCCCCAGCAGTGACCCCGGCTGCAGCTGGGCACGGGCCATGAACAGGGGCGGCCCCACATTGCCCCATCCCCACGTTTCAGCCAGGGGGTGCCCCACGCCATGCACCCCCCCATCAAAATAACCCCACGGGGTCTTTCAACTCAGCGGAGGGTGGGATGGGGCACGGGGGGCGGGGAGGGGGGGGGTGGACGGACACACTCTGCTCCAGCTTTGCGGAATCTTCTATTCCAGGCAGGGTTTGGCAGGGATTCACCTCCTGGGGTGTTCTCAGTGGGAGGGGGGGGGCTCAGCCCCCCACCTCTGGGTCTCCTGTGTCAGAGTCTGCCCCTGGCCCTGCAGCCTCCCACCAGGATGGGAACGGGGTGCAGGGGGTACATGGAGAGAGCCAGGCTGGGGGGCTGGGGCCGGGGGGGGGCTCAGCATCCCCGTAGGGGGGGGCTTTGGAAGGGGTGGGAAGACCCCACCAAGAGGCACAGTGGAGCCAGGGCAAACCGCATGGGGCAATGGGGATGGGGTGCAGAGCCAAACCTGCCTGGCACCCCCATATCCACCAGGAACCCCCCTTGCCCCCGCCCCCCCCCCCCCAACAGAGCCCACCCAGCAATTCTGCATGGCAGAGCAACCCCCCCCTCCAAAACAGGGGGTGAGGGTGGCTGTCCCCATGCCAGGGGCCACCCCTGTCCCCCCGCACCGACCCCCCCGCTCAGCCCACAGGGCACCCCCTCACCCCCACCCAAGGCCGGATCCCCAACCCCCTCCCCTGGCAGCCGGGGCAAATCCCGGCCTTTTTTGGCCACTACAAGATGTTGCTTTTTCACCCGGGCTGCACCGTTTCCATGGCAACCCGAGGGCCAGGCTCCGCCAGCTGGGTAACCATGGCAACGAGAAAAGCCCCATCCCGTTCAGCCCAGACATCATGTGTCTCCCCATCATCAGCCAGGGGCCCCCCAAACCTCCCGCTGGCACCCCGGGGTGGGGGGGTTGCACCCCACATCCCTCCGGACCATGGCGAGGGGTCACCGGTGGCAACCACCATCACCCTCTTCCTCCTGCAGCCCCCAGCCCGGGGGGGGGGGGGGGTACATAAATCCCCTCACCCCAGCTTTGGAGGCATCTCCCCTTCCCCATAATGCCTTAATGAGGAAAAGTAATTAACGGGTGCGGTTGCATCCCGGCAGTGCCCGTGGGGAGGAGGGTTCCAATGCGGGCGACCACGCCGGTGCAGCGGCCTCGTGGCAGCGCTGCCTTTGTGCCCCGCGGTGCTGAGGCGGTGCTGAGCATCCCACCGGGCACTGCCGCCTGGGATGCGGCTCCTCCGGCTCTGCCCACGCACGGGGTCCTGCCGAGGCCGGGGCTGGCGACATCCATCTGACCCAAAAACGTGTTCCCAGGGAACGGGGAAATCGGCGGCAGGCAGCTGGCACCGGGAGCGCTGCCCAAATCCTGCCCCGGCCCCACGCACGTTTCTGCTCCCAGGGCGGCGGAGAATGGGGGGGTTTGTCCCCGTGTCCCTCCCTCCGCTCAGCCACCGCGGCCTCCGCCAGCGGCTCCAGCCACGCTCCGGCACGACAAAGGGCTCCCAGGAGCCTTCGCACACAGCCCCAGCGCGGCCCTCGGAGACCCCCGTGACACCGGCCTGCTGCCTGTCACCCGCTCACCCCCTGGCCCCCTGGCACATCCTGCACCAGCACCACCCAGCATGGCACCAGCAGCACCCCAGCATGGCACCAGCAGCACCCCAGCACCAACACAGCACTTCACCAGCATCTCCTCAGCCCAGCACCAGTATCACCCCAACACCGCAACAGCACCACCCCAGCATGGCACCAGCATCAGCCCAGCACCACCCTAACACTGCACCAGCATCACTCCAGCACCACACCAGCAGCACCCCAGCATCATCCTAACACCCCACCAGCATTACAACAGCACCGCATCAGCATCACCGCAGCACCACCACCCCAGCACCCCACCAGCACCACGCCAGCCCTGCAACAGCATCACTCCAGCACCACCGCACCAGCACCCCAGCATCACCCCAGCACCCCACCAGCACCACACCAGCAGAACGTGACCCCTGGCAGGACCAAGTGCAAAACAGGTTCAGGATGAGAGAGCCTTTTCTCCCAAAAGCGGCCCCCCGCCCCCCAGCCACCATCCTCACCCTCTGCCAAGCGGCTGGAGCGAGACAGAGCGACGCGGGGCCAAGGGCCAGACTCTGACCCCCCATGTCCCGCTCCCCCTCTGCCTCCCCCTGCCACTGCCCTCCAGGGAGATGCCAACAAAGCAGGGAACAGCTCCAGAGGCTGCCTGGGGACCCAGCCCAGCACTCCTGGTGCCAAAGGTGCTGGCACAGAGGAGCCTGGTGGGGGGAGCAGCATGTCCCAGCCCCCCACACCGCGGCACTGGAACCTCCTGCAAGGTCCCCACAGGCACGTCCCCTCCCTGGGCACAGCCACATGCTCCTTTCCTTGGCTCTGATGGCCAGAAGGGATGCAGATACTGTGTCTATATATGTATATATGCACCCCCACATCTGTGTGTCCCCCCAAAACCAGCTAATGCTCCTGCACCACCTCCGCAAGGTCCACAGCCGGGCGCAGGACAGGACTCCCCAGCCCTGCACGATGCCCAGGCTCCATCCCCATCGCTGGGCTGGGTCCCTGGTGTGCCCCTTCCCAGGGTCCCAAGAACCTGAGCCCCATCACCAGGCACACTGAGAGGTGTCAGCTCCCCCACGACACATCCTGCCAGTCCTGAGTCCCCAGCCCAGTCCCTGAGCCCTGTGGCAGGACCAGGCACCGGGGCGGCCGGCACACTGCCGACAGCCCCGCTGAATAATGCAAGGATCTGAATCAATATTACAGCTCATTTTCCAACCTGGTGACACAAAACTGTCTCCAAACTCTTTCTTCCCAGCTCAGCACTGTCTAGCTGCACCTCACGAGTTATTTTTAATGGGGAATCTGCATGAGACCGGATTCTGTGACATCCCCCTGCCTTTAATCATGGGCTGGATCCAGCCAGCATGACGACAAGCGCTCGGCATCCCGGGCAGAGGGGGAGAAACACAGCTGGGGAAATGGCTGTGCCTCAGCAGGGTCCGGCCTCGGGGCGCAGGAGGGTGCTCAGCACCCAGCAGGATGGGACTTTCAAGGCAGAGCTGGTCCATGAGCTGTAATGGGTATAGTGGGGCCCCGGTAGCCCAGTCATCTCCCAGCCCTTGGCAGGATCCGGCCCTGGGATGTAGGAGGGTGCTCAGCACCCAGCAGGATGGGGCTTTCGAGGCAGAGCTGGTCCATGAGCTGTCATGGGTATAGTGGGGCCCCAGCAGCCCGGTCATCTCCCTGCCCTCGGCAGTGCCGGCATTCGGGGCAGGGCCAGCCGCACCCTGCACATTTGCTTCCCCCAGCCCCAGACAGCGTGTTTCCAAGAACCATCATTTGAATCAACTGGTTCTTCCTGCCCCAAGACGCCCGTGAGCCAGGACGGCACAACCCGGCGAGCGGCACCACGGCACGGCCAGAGCCCCGCGCAGGGCAGGCAGGGAGAGCAGGCAGCCACCATCCCGCTGCTGCTCCTGCCCTGGTGGCACCTGCCCGTGTGCAGACACACACAGGGGGCCGGGGACCCCCCAGCTCCCAGCCTGAGTCCCGGCAGGGTGCTGAGCCCAGTGCCAGGGCTGGGTTGCCAAGGGCTGGCAGGGGCTGGCAGGGCAGAGAGGCGCCTCGGGAGCTCACCGCCCTTGCGCACGCCCCTGCCAGCAAGATGAAAGCCAGGCCTTGGGGTTCCCTTGGGGTGACAGCCGGGAACAGCCCAGCCAGGGCTTGGTGGGGACCCCTCAGCACGGCCCCGAGCCCCCGTTTCCTCTGGCAGGGGCAGATCGAAGGCCCCCAGGGTGTGAGGAGAAGGGGCCAGACCCCAGCAGCACAGATCAAAGCCCCCGATGGTTGTTTGTCCCGGCTGAAGAAGCAAAATCCAAAGAAAATCCAGGCTCCGGTGCCTGGGGCCATCACCTTACGCAGAGCTCCTCCATCCTCCCTCCCCACCATCAGCCATGGTGGGTCCATCCCTGTCTTCCTGTCTTTGTCTCTCCTCCCCATCCCCGTCCCTTCCCCCGGGGTGTGACAGCAGCCGGCGGCAGCATCGTGGCGAGGGGAGGCGTGGGGCAGTGTCCCCTCGGCGATGCAGCAGTGTGGGGATGCCAGGGCGTCCCTGTGATCGCAGCGATGGGGCTGGGCACCACCACAGCGAAGGAGCAGCCCCAGCTCCATCAGCCGGGCGGGAATCACAAGCCTCCCAGGGCAAATTCCTCCCTGGAGTCTGGCCAAGGGCATTGTTCCACCAAGGAGCCATTTAGTCCTTAATTAGACATTTTAATGTCACCCCACCTGAGTGTTGGAGGTGCCCAGTCATCCCTTAACCCCAGCGTGCTGACAGTCCAAACAACCCAGGGCGAACCCTGCCTGGACAGGACAAAGCCATCGCAGAGCCACCCACCCACCCCAGCCCTCGGCCACCAAAGGCCACCCACATCCATCCCTGCCCTCGCTATCCCATCCACCCCCATCCTTGGGGAGCAGCAGGGTACAGGGATGACCCCAAGACCATCTCAGCCACCGCGGGAGGAGCCCGGGGAGCCTCGTCTGCCCGTCCCCGGGGGGACTCACTGCACGACAGGGCGCTGCCTTACCTGCAACCCTGACGACAGCCCTCTCGGCCGGGTCCAGCACCGAGTCCTGGCTCTTCCTCTTCCTCTGCTCGTGGAGGGGTAAATTCCAGGGCAAGGTGTCCCCGGGGGGGCAGGGGGAGAGGCTGCCCGAGCGCTCGCTGCGGTAGGAGCGCTCGCTTCGGCAGGACCGCTCGCTCCGGCAGGACCGCTCGCTGAGCGTCTCCTCGTCGGAGGACGACATGGCCCACAGCGCGGGCAGGAGGGTGGGCAGGACGTCCCCACGGGCAGCAGCCTGCAGAAGGAGCAAAAGGGCGGGTGATGCCGGGTGATGCCAGGTGATGCCGGGCCGCCAGCCGTGGCTCCCTCCCTGCCACAGGTGCGGGGGGTGATGGAGAAGGGACCACCGCACCACAGACGTCTCTGCCCTCACGCCTGTGCCCAAGCACCCTCTTGGGCAGGTGAATCAGCCCTCCCAGAGCTCCTAAACGCAGCCCCAGTTTCCCCCTTGCTGGTCTGATGGCCAGGGCTCCTGAGGACAGGGGTGGTGGCACGGCCACCCCTCCACCAGCAAAGCTCACGCTGGCACCCCCGGCACCGTCTCACTCCCCCAAAGCAAAGCCCAACCTTTTGGGTTCGATTTCTTTGTGCTCAGTACAAGAAGCCATGGGATCGGCGCTGCCCTTTGTACCTGCAGTTTTGCCCTTCTCAGGCTGGGAACAGTTTTAAAAAATCCTATGAATCGCGGTCGGGGAAAATGGTAGGGCTTTCTGGAGCACACAGGGAGCGAGCTGTGCCATGTACACACGCCGGGCAAATAAGCACCTTGCATGAGACATATTTAAAATAATTCTCATTGTGTCCTCTAGCTCGCCCAGGAAAAATGCACATGAAATGATAGAGACTCCTACAACCGCCGTGCCGCGGCAGAGGAGCCGCCTCCATCGCGCCGAGCCTTTCCTTATTATCATCATTTAATGAGCAAAACATGAACAAAGAAACCCAAAAAAAACATTGCAAGAAAGGGAGAAAGGATTCCATGAGTCATTCACCCCCCATGGAAAAGCTGCAAAAAATGAATCGCGGCCCAAAGCCGCATCTCCCCCGGCAGCCCCGACACCCGCACCGAGGGGCTCGGCCCCCGCCCTGGTTTTAAGGGGCCGGTGGGTGCGGGGCTGCGGCTCCGGGGGGGCCCCCTGTGCCCGGGGAGAGGCAGGGCCGGGGGCTGCGGGGACTGCGGGGGCTGCAGCCCGGCTTTGCGGCTCGGGCAGGGGGTGCAGCAGGTGCGGGAGGCAGCGGGGTGCGGGCACGGCGCTGCGGGGGCGCACGGGGCTGGCCTGGTCGTCCCCCCCCGGGTCCTGCCCCCCGGTCCTACCCCGCCCCCCCCCCCCCTCCCTCCCGGACGGCATCCTCCGGTGCCCGCAGCCTCAGCCCAGCCCCGGAGGCGGCCGCCCCCCTCCCCGGTCCAGCCCCAGCCCCATCCGCCGCCTCTCCCCGCTCCATCCCCGCTCCATCCCCCGCTCATCTCCTGCTCTTCCCCGGCCCTTCCCCGCTCCATCCGCCGCCCTCCCCCGCTCCCCCCCTCGGCGCGCACCCCCCTGCCCGCAGCCCCGGTGCCGCTCACCCCCCCGCCGCCGCTCCGGCCCCGCTCCCGGCGGCTCGGCGCGAGCAGGACGCGGCGCTCCCGGGCCCGCAGCCGCTCCCGGGCCCGGCCGTGCGCTCCCGGTGCCGCCGTTCCCGGCCCGGCCGTGCGCTCCCGGTCCCGCTGTTCCCGGCCCCGCCGTGCGCTCCCGCCGCCGCGGCGCCTCCCCCGGCCCGGCCCTGCCCACCGGGGCGGCACGGAGCGGCGGGGGGGTCCCGGCCGCCTCCCGCCTCGCGCAGCTCCGGGGACCGGCCCCGGCGCCCGCCCCCGGTACCCGCCCCGGCCCGGCCCCCTCCCCCCCCCCCCACCTACGGGCTCCCCCAGACCCACCTTGCGCCCCCCCCAACCTCCCCGGGCACCCCGATGCCCACCACCTCCGCGGGTTGCCCCTACCCCACCTGCCCTCCCACCGCACGGGGGGCCCCCCAAACCACCCAGAAGCCCCCCCCCACCGCCGGGCACCCCCCACTTCCCAGCACCCCCATCCCCTGGATCCCCCCAGGCCCAGGGTAACCAGAGCACCCATGGTCGGGGCCAGCACGGGTGGTGGGAGCTCAGAGCGGGGGACCCAGCAGGGTGCGGGGGGGTCGTGAGCAGGGATTGGGGTGGTAAGGGCTGGGGGGGGGGGGCGTGTGGGGCGCAGGGCCTCACCTGCGGGGCAGGGGGGCATCCCAGCCGTGGGGCGGGCAGGGTCACCAGCAGCAGCCCGAAGGGGTGGCGGAGCTGCAGGACAGCCCCAGCCACCTGGCAGGAGCGGAGCAGGATAAACCGCTCCGGCTGACGGCAGATCCAGCCACCCCGCACCGATGGCGGGACCCAGCGAGCGGTGGTGCCGTGCCATGGCCCCCGGCCAGCGCGGCTGCTCCCGCGGCGGCGCACGTGGCTGGGCCAAGCCCGTCGCCCCAGTCCCCCCGGGGTCTCGGCGCAGCCGGCTGCCCCACGGGGATCTCTCCCTTGCCAGTTTTCAGATCTCATCCCAACACGTCCCTCGGCTTCCCGACGGCTGTTTCCCCGAGTAGCTCCAGCCAAGGGGGTGGAACGCGGTGGAGGACACGGCGTGGGGTGTGGTGACACTGTGCTCTCGGACATTTGGGACGTGGCCGTAAGAGCACGTGTTGCCCTGCAGCCCTGCCCGGCTGGAGCCCAGGATGGGGACAGCAGCGTGGGGGGAAGCGCTCGGCCAAAGTCCACCCAGGAGCGGGTGCGCCGGTGGGATGCACGGAGCCCGCAGACACAGCGGCCGAGGCCTTGCAGACACCAGCACCAGCTGGCAACGAGGGCACGAGCTCCCCAGGACCTGGGAGCCCCAGTAACTGTGGGGCTGGGCCAGACTGGTGCTGGGCAGAACAAAGGGTGCGCTGGAAAATGGGTGTCCTTGTGGGTCAGCGCCAGTGTCACCATCCCAGCACCAGCTCTGCCACCCCAGCACCGCTCTCTCTTCCTTCCCGCCGTGCTGGTCCCGCACCCCCCGAGCGGACGGTCAGGGCTGTACTGGACACTGGTGGATAAATGCAGCCGCTGTGCTCGAGTGGGGGCCGTGAGTCCTGGTGTCACGAGGGACCCCAAATGCCACGAGACCCAGGGAGTGGGGAGGGCTTGTCCCACCGGAGCCAGTGGCCTCAGGCACGCTGAGAGGAGGAAAGCCGCCGAAGAGCCAGCCGCCGCGTTCCCAAAGCTCCCGGACAGGTTGGGTGGCTCTGCCACATGGTTGCAATGCGCGGAGGCCCTGGCTGATGCCCCCCCGCCCCCGCCCGAGTCCAGCCGCGGGTCCCCCGGCCTCCGGTGCACACCGGGGCGATGGGCACGGTGCCCCTCATTGCCCCTGCTCCCACCCATCATGGCCAGGCACCGCTCACCCTCGGGGCACGACACACACGGTCCAGCACGCGGCTGGCACTGGCTATGGGGTGACGTGTCCCCTCGTCACCCCACGCTCAGTGCCACCAGCCAGGCTCTAGCCTCCTCCCCCGCTGTGCCGTCGGTGCAAACCCGGCCAATTCGAGCCGCGTTGAACCCCGGCGGAGCCCGGGTGGCCGGGAGATGGTGCCTGTTCCAGCCTGCGTGGATTTCACACCCGAAACGTGTTTCCAGAAATCCCTCACAGTGCCCGGCGGCGCTGGATTATTTGTGCTGCGAATCTGGGTTAAGATCGTGCGCTGTTTTGCCTGCGTGGGGATGAGGAATCATTATTTCAGGAGGAAGAGGGGAGGCAGGCGGGGGGGCCCCTCCCTAAATCACTGCATCTCCACATTCCTGCACCGTACTGCAGGACCGCAGGGACCCCCTCCCTGCCAGCACCCTGGGGACACCCACCCGAGGGTGCTGAGACCTTGGGGTCCTGCTCAGCATCCACAGGGGCACGGGGGGCTCCCAGGCTCAGCTGCACTGGTGCAAATCCGTCCGCATGTGGCTTTGCCCCAGGATCCAACCCCTCTCCCTCATTAAAACCTTCTCCCAAGCCTGGAGATGAAACCTGCCTTTTCCCTTGACTTTTGATAAATTATTCATCGCCCCAGAGTTATTTATTCCCCTTCTCCAAGGCAGAGAGGAGCTGCAGAGGCTGCTGGAGGCTCCCAGCACATCTGGGGCTGCGGGAGCTGCAGGAGGCGGGGGCTCACCCGCACCCTGGATCCCACTCCCAGGTGGCTGAGGGTTACAGGAAAATGGGAATGGGGGAGCTGGGAGGAAGGAAGCAGCTGAGAAAGCAGCCGGTGAGCGATGCGAGCGCTGCCCTCGCTGGCTCGTGCTTGGCCAAGGCTCTGGTGGAGAGAGAAGCAGCTCCCCCATGGAGACCTCCCATCCCATCCCAGCCTCGGTGTCTCCCACCCAGCCAGGATGTGGCTTCACTCCGTGCCAAAAAAATGACAAAAAACCCCAAACAGCAAAATATAAACTTGGATCTACTACGTACTGGAAACGAATCTTGATCAGGGCTCCGTGGAAAACCACATGCAGAAGCTGAGGATGCTCCAAATCCCTCTTGCCTGGGGGAACTCGGTCGGGTTGATGGGACCCATTTTTGATCACTGCTGCTTGGCCAGAGCCTCGGCCTCGGTCTCCTCCCGCCAGAGCTGGGTGGTGGGTTTTTTATCTCTCCATGAAATTGATTGTTTTCAGCAGGTCTTTGGTTATTTTCTTTTATCTGCCAAAATTTCTAACAGAGCTTTTAACTACAACGAATAGATCCACTCCTCCCAGCCCCTGCTATTCACCGCTTGCCCTTGGCTGCATTAACATCTATTTCCAGAACAATTAGATTCTGGATGGGTCTAAAGAGCCACTCGGGAGGCAGAAGTGTTTAGATACATTTCAATATTTCCTCCGACATCTGGACAGCTCGATGAGATGAATCACTCTTGACACCACCAAGTTGCCAGGCTTTTTGCTGAGCCCGTTTTTCCCCTCTCCCCGAAAAAGCAACCATTCCCTTTCACAGATTTTTTTTTTTTTTTTTTTTTTTTTTTTTGCAAACAGGAGGAGCACTCCAGCCCGTGGTGCCACACGGCCCCGCATGCTGCCAACCTTCCCAGCCTGCTTTCGCTGGGAAAGGGGAGGGCAATTAAGCATCCTCCATAATGAGCGATGGAGTGCAGGCGTGGCACAGGGGCTCCCAGCTGGCCCCGCTCTCCCAATTTCCATCCTTCACCGAAGCCCAGGGGCCGATCCCGGGGGAATCGTGGTCCGGCTTGGTGGGGAAATGGCTCCCGACACACCAGCCCATGGGGTGCAGGTGCCTCCTGCCGCACCGGCACAGCTCAGCCCTGCTCGGCGCTTTCTGGAGGTGCAATGCTGGGCCCCGCATCCCGCACCCACACAGCTCCCACCCCCCCGGCTCTCCACTGCAGATAAACACCCTGCAGCCAACGGCTCACGCGGCACGGTTCGATTTCTATCCCCAGCCGTGGTTTGCCCTCTCTGTTCATGGTTTATTAGATCTGGCGGCTGGTGGCTGGCGGCACCGGCAGCCCCCCACCCCGCAGAGCCCACAGCCCTCACGCCGGGAGCACCCCAGGGCATTTTCACCTGAAGCCATTCACGTTCCTGCCCATTTCTCCACACCGCTCTCCCATCTTTCTGGTGTTTCCCTCCACTGCTACCCAGGGAGCTCCCCTCTTGCCTGCTTTTATAGCCCAAACGCTGTAAGCCACCTGAGAGTCAGCACTGTTATGCAAGTTCTCTGTTGAAACCAATTGTCACCAAACAGTTTTTCGTATTTGGAAGTGCCAAGTGAAATCCCTGAGGATTATCAGCCCCGTTACGCACAGGGAGAGCAGCTCCCCATCTCTGGTAGCCAATGCCAGGATACTGGGCAATCACGCCCAGGTCCAGCCAGAACAGGGTTTCGGTTCAATTATTCCTGCCACAGGCAGGAAATAAGAGAAAAATATCAAAACTGTGAAAAGAGAAAAAAAAAAAAGAAAAAACAAAAAGAAAACACCACATTATTTCTGGCATAACCTAAAATAGAGACAACATAGGAACAGCAGCGCGCTGACCAGCGGAGCCCCGAGCGCTGGCAGACACAGGGAGGAGCCAGCCCTGGGTCTCAGACTGAGAATTTGAACCCAGACCTGGATTTTGGGGCTCTCCAATGCCACCCTCCCCCAGCGCCTGCCCCTGCCAGGGAGAAACGTGGCTCCATCCCACATGCCGGGATGACTGCAGCCTGAATCAGCCGGAGCGGAGGGAACCCATCTGGGCTGTAGTAATCGATCCATCTGGGCCTGGGGGAAGGGAGAAACCTTCCGGCTGCGCTCGGAAAAGCTGGTTTGGAGGGAGCTGCGGGAGAGGAGCTCGACAAAGAGCAGCAGAAATCCCAAAAAGGCCAAACCCTGCTGGGATGGCACCCACAGCCTGGGTGGAACTGGGGTGAAAAAAACAGGGAAGTGTTTCTTCCAGCCTATTTTGTTCAGCCATGTGCAAGTAACAAAATTCTGCTGGTTCGGGTCCCTGCGCCAGGCACCCCGGGATGGCCCAGGGGCAGGGCAGACAGCCTCAAAAGCACAGCACCCAGCTGTGGCCCCTCATACCCAAGGGCGCTACTCTTCCAGGGTCAGGGCTCTGCGGGCCCCTTCCCACCCCCAGGAAGCATCCATGTGTCTGCCACAGGGTCCGTGCCCCTGGGAGCCCAAAGCAGCGGCAGTGGCTCCCTCTCTGCAGGCAGATGAGGGGTCCCAGCCATGAGAGTTTGGTTTTTCACTCCTATCACGGTCCACATTAGGTGATACTTTAATTTCAACCCCTTAAATTTCAGGTGGACACTATCTGAATGCACACCGCTCATCAAACCAGCTGCTCTCCCCCAGCCAGTTAACCACTCACAAGGTGTTTGGAGAAAGAGGAGGTCTGCCACAGCCGCCTTCGGCCCTCGAGGGAGGACATGTCTTCAGAGGTGTGTGTCCAAAGTACTGGTGATCCACTGACAAAAGCATTTGCAGGGCAGGAGTTAAGAGGACTGTATCTACGACCAGAAGCAACAGCCCCACAGACAGTCTCTGCCAGCCAGAGGTTACACCACGCTCGGGTCAGCGTTTATCATCCCAGTGTGGGGATTTGTGAGGATCAGGAAACTTATAGGCTCCACCTGTATCAAAGATTAAGCATTAAACCCACAATCACCAGTATTAAAAATATAGATTAAAGCACAGATCTGCCCTCTACCTACTTCCAGGTACTCACCTATTTAACGCTGTTACAAAACTGTGCTCAATTTGGAGGGAACGGGGGGAAACACCCGCCCTGGGAAGGGACACCACCAGCTGTGCAGGTGGGTCCCGCTGCCAGGGCCCAGCGTGGAGGGACAAACTGCCACGGCCGTGCCAGGGCCACCTGCCAGCCACTGTCAGCAGGGCTCAGCACCCACCGTGGCGCTCAATGGATCCCGCTGACACACGGGATTTCGAAGCAAAGCTCCCAGTGAGGAGACCTGCCTCTGACACACTGAAAGGGCAGGAGAGAAACTGAATCCATCCCCTACTGCTCCGAATCCAGGCAGAAATGAGTTATTTTAACCAGGTTTTCACCTCGTACACTATGACCACCAGCTGGAGAGCAACTGGGAACATCCCAGCACACATCAGTCCCTACAGTGCAGGCTGTAAATTAAGATGAAGTTTTGCAGAATAAGCTTGCAGAGGCGGGGTGGTTTTTTTCTCTTCAGGTTAATCCTCTCATTTCCAGCAGCAACTGCTGCCTCGGAGGCCTGCCCACAGGTCAGTGGGAGGGATGGGCTGCAGGCACCAAGAGAGAACTTGTGATGGCCCATGGCACCAGCTCCCTCCAGCTCCAGGAGCATCTCACCTCCTCAAGGGCATGTCCCCAGCACCGCCGCAGTGTTTTAGGGTGTCTCCAAAGCTCCCCGGGCAGCACTGCCACAGAGAGACCTTCAAGCCATGCTTCACACAGAAAAAAAGACAAGACAGAGCCAAACACTGTTCTGAAGATGACATTTACTAGCCCAAGCAATGCCCAATGTGTCATTCCCCTTCAGCAGGGGCAGGGCCCCCACGCAGACCCCACCCACTGCTACAGCATAACCCAGTTGTGCCGCGGGTTTTCTTCCCAGAGAAGCTCCACATCAATGACACCACAGGTGACCAACAGCCACATCCCCTGCAAGTCAAGGCCGCGGCTCCTCTTTGCCTTTGTGGTAGTCGGGCGGCGTGTACTTCCCTTCCTTGATCATCTTGTCCCTCTGCTTGAGGATGGTTCTTAGCCGCGCAGCCTGGCAAAGCGCACATGAGAGGGTGGGGGCAGACACACCACAGGGTGCAGGCAGTCACAGAAGCACTTAGATGGTCTCTACTGCACCTCCCGGCAGCCCCTCAGAAACTGCGTGCACATGGAACCCACGCTAACCCTGCCCTCAGGCTTCCCACGCGTGTTTGAGACTCCTGCCCAAGACTTTTGGGCTTTCAGGCTGCTGCTTCACACTTTACTCCTAATGATAATGGGGCTCTCAGCCCACAGCTGACCAGGCAGTACGTTCTCCTGTAGCTGCTGCAGTTGCGGACCGCCCATAGCTGCTGCAGGAGGAGGGCCGTGCAGGCAGGGGGGAAGGGGCTGCAGAGGACACAGCCCTGCTGCTACCACAACCCTCCCCCCTGCCTTGGGGAAGGGGCTGCCGCAGGACCAGCCCACCCACTCGCACCTGCATACAGCCCTGCTGCCAGCAAGGCGGTGTCACCTAACGGGCCACACCCCTGGCAGCACCCCCCACCCCCATCCCCCGCCCCAGCCTGGGCCGGAGCCCCCAGACCTTCTCAAGAGCTTGGCCTCCACCCCCAGCACCCCCTCCCCAGCCTGGCCCAGCGCCTCAGCTGTTCCCAGCCCTGGGGTCCCAGTGCCCTCCCCCCCCGAGCCCCGCAGCCCCCCAGCGCTCACCAGCTTGGTGCGGTGCATGCACTCCATGAAGTCCTCGTACTCGGGCTGGCACTCGCGGCGGGCGCGGGTCTGGCCCAGGCCGTGCCCGCACTCCACCCACTCCCGCTCGAAGGCGTGACAGGCCCCGGCCTTGCCGTAGGGCTGCGGCATGCTCTGCCGCAACAGCCACCGGTCTAAATCGATCCCCAGCTGCCGCTGCAGGTCCCAGAACGGCATGGCTCCGCACTTATTGCGACACCGACGCTGTCACAACCCCGACACCCTCAGGGCCAGCCGCCGCGCTTCACAGACCTGCCACCGCCGCCGTCCTTCACGGGCTTTTCACGACGCTGCCCGCCGTCAAGCGCAAAGGCAGGCGCGACACCTACGTCGCGCTTTACGGCTGGGCGGCTCCGGCGGGGCCAGAGAGACGAGAGGCAGGAGCGGCCTCCCCCGCTGCAGCGCCCCGGGCGGGCCGGAGGACAGGCCGCCCGCCGCGCCCCAGCGCCCCCTGCCGGCCGCCGCGGCAGCATCCCCAGAACTCCCAGTGCCCTCACAGTGCTCCCAGTGCCCTCCCAGTGCTCCCCAGAGCAATGCCTCCTCACTGCCTCCACCCCAGTGAGTGCCCCCCAGTATCACCCCGGTGTCCCACTGCTCCCAGTGCGCCCCACACCCGTACATCACAGTCCTCCCAGTGCCCTCACAGTGCTCCCAGTGCCCTCCCAGTGCTCCCCAGAGCAATGCCTCCTCACTGCCTCCACCCCAGTGAGTGCCCCCCAGTATCACCCCGGTGTCCCACTGCTCCCAGTGCGCCCCACACCCGTACATCACAGTCCTCCCAGTGCCCTCCAGTTCCCCCAGTCCCAGCTTTCAGGGTCTCGCAGCATCCCTTTCTTTGGCTGCTCGGGGCTCCCGGTGCCCCCTGCCCCATGCCGCAGGGCTGTACCTGTGCGGGACCCCCACACGCAGCCCAGGGGCAGGGGGCTTCATTAGTGCTGCCAAGGGCTCATGGAGCAGGGGGCTGCCCCAGTAATACCCACAGCCTGGAACCCACCCCCCAATTTCCATACTTCACCCCTGCCCCCAAAATCCCAGGGGTCCCTCCGGCTGCCTGAGGAGTATCCAAAGTTCAGGTGAACGGCCCCAAACTTCCCTAACAAGCAAAGCCTCGTTACCCACTGTGGCAGCCACCCCAGTACTCCCAGTGCCTTCCCCGGGCTCCCCCAGTGCTCCCCAGAGCAACACCTCCCCACTGCCCCCACCCCAGCAAGTGCCCCCAGTATCACATGAGAGCATGTGATTTACATGTCCCACTGCTCCCAGTGCACCCCACACCCATACATCACAGTCCTCCCAGTGCCCTCCAGTTCCCCCAGTCCCAGCTTCCAGGGTCTTGTTAACCTTCCCTAATGAGCAAAGCCTCGTTACGCAGCTAATTGCTCACCGCACACTGATTCGCTGCCACCTCCAGCCTGCATCCCAATCCCTGAGCTGTGCCGGACCACCATTTATTACCATAACTCTTAAAAATAACCCCAAATAGACCCCCACACACACCCGCCCAGACCCCTTTGGGAGGCAGACGCCACCGCACCAGCAGCAGGAACAACATTTATGGTTTGTGCTCCAAAGTCCTCGTGGTGGGTCCCCTGGGAGAGCGGAGCGGGATGATGCCAGGCAGGACATGCTGCCACATCCCGGTCACCGCGGGGCTGGTACCCACCGCCGGCACCGCTGCTGCTCAGATGATGCTGGCCGGCGCCAAGGCCGGGGTGATGCACGGCGCCTCAGCCGTCTCCCAGCCGCAGGATAGTGGGGCGCAGAGGGTCTCGCGGTCGTCTTCTGCTGCTGGCGGCTTCCCCAGGAAGAGCTGGACGGCTTTCCTGCAAGCGGGAGACAGCTGAGGGGAGCACCTCCTTGTGCAGGGTGGGTGTGGGGAAAAGGGAGCACCGGGGGTCTCATGCCCCCAGAGCAACAGCTGGAGATGAGCCACCCGCAGCTTCCCCAGTGAAAAACTGGCTCAAGTCTGTCAGTATTTAAAATAATGTGAGTTTTGCCTTTGCGGCCAGGTTTTGACCTCTGAGGCTGGGATTACCCCCTGACTCTCCAGTTTCTGGGACTCAGGTTTGACCCTCTGCCTTGGGCAGGGACAGACAGCATCTCCCACGGGATTCTGCCCTCCCCCTCTCCCTGCTCACGCAGGACCACCTCTTACCAGGCCACGCGGGACATAGCGTAGGTGATCTGCGGCTGGGGACACCCCCCGAGCGGGGCCGAGCTTGCGATGGTGTAGGCACCCATATCCTTGAAAATCAGCCAGTCCCCAACCTGCAGCTCGGGCAGCTCCAGGCCGTCAGCAATGTGATCCTCTGCGTGTCCCGGGGGGCCCCGCAGGCTGCTGCTGTGCGAGGGGTGGTCTGGGCAGGGTCTCTGCAGGGGACACACCGAGCAGCCGCAGGGGATGAGGATGCAGCAGTGCCACAGTGACCTGCATCCACCTCCATCTGCCCTGAAGATCCAACCGTGGGAGCCCACAGACTCCGGCTCTCCGGGTACATCCCCAAAGCCTCTGCTCCCCCCTGGCACGGAGCCTGGGGCCAGCCACGATGCAAAGGGGAGCAGGGTCAGCTGAGGTGATGCAACACAGTGTGAGGGACCTGCTGGGGTCTCCTCAAAGCAGCCCGGACCCTCACCTTGTGCAGCTGAGGGCTGGGGCAGGGGCTGTCAAACAGGAGGCAGCTGAAGGTGCCGTGGATGCCATCGCTGAGGTGGTACACCAGGCTCTTCTTGCTGACAGAGTCTTCCTCTGGAAGGGAGCAGGGAGAGGGCTCAGGGGGGCTCAGGCACACAGGTGGGTCCATCCCACCATCCCACCCACCGTCAGAGCCAGGCTGCTCTGTGGGAACCTCTTCCATGGCAGTGATGCTGGCAGCAAAGGTGAAGGCGGAGGTGACGTAGTATCGCCCGGGTCTTGCAACAATCTCCACCCCGCAGCCGTCTGGGAAATACAAGTCCAAGGCAGAGTTGATCATGGCAGCCATCTGGAGGGGAAGAAGATGTTCCCCCTCGGTTAGCTCAGCCCCCCCGCAGGGAGCCAGACCCAGGAATACCCTCCAGCCTCACTCTGCCTGCTGAGCGCACGTGTTGGGAGCCACATACCTCTTCGAACGGAGCTCTGGTGTCCTCGGTGCCAGGGAATCCCCCTCCGATGTCCAGGAGGCGCATTTGGTAGCCCAGCTCCGTGCCCACGTCAAAGGCCAGCTGCGCCGCAGCCACAGCCCGAGCAAAGGCCTGGGGCTCCAGCCCGCAGCTCCCCAGGTGAAAGCTGAGGGGACACCCCCTCTTTCAGCAGGGTTCACTGGTCCCCAGATGGCAGCGAGGGGACATGGCGCTGGGATTATCGCTCACTGCGGGCAGCTCTGTGATTCTCGGGCACCATCCCAAGCCAGACTGCTTGGCCAGCCCCGCAGAGCCCCCCAGCCCCCCTCCGAGGGCTAAATGCCCCAAACTGGTCCCAGCAAGGGTCAGCCTCCGCCAGTCTCTGCCTTCACCTTGCTCCCAGCCACAGCAGTGGTGGGTCTATGGCCCCCAGAGCTTCCCATAGCCTGGTCCAGCCGGGGCTGAGCACCCCTGTGGACAAAGGACCATGCGCCATACCTGATGCCAACAACCTCCACAGCCTGCTCCTTCGCTGTCTCTAGCAGGTGCCGGCAGGACTCGAGCGTGGTCCCAAACGCCATGCTCGGGTGGGCAGAAGGGCTGGAATCAGCAGCGATACCCAATAACATCCTGCAGAGCAAAGCCACACTGCGTTGAGGGGTCTTCAGGCCCTCTCTCACCCCACAGCCACCCCCCCAGCTCCTACTCCAGCCCCACGCTCCACCGATGCCACCGGACACCCACCTGGCACGAGGGTGGCTCCTGGCCACCTTGCTCAGCTCCACCTCATTGTCGAAGGTCATCAGCTGCACGCCGTGGCTGGCCGCGTACTTGATGTGGGCAACCTGCTTGCAGGGGCTGCTGTAGAAGATCTTGTCAGCTGGGACGCCGATGTTTTGAACCCGTGCGATCTCCACCTGTGGGGATACGACATGCGTGTGGGCAGATCCTTGGGACCGGTGCTGCCCACGCCTGGGCACGGTCAGCCCGGGGCCTCGGCCAGCTTGCAGCATTGTGGAGGGCAAACTGCCAGCATTGCAGCCTGGGCTTTTCAAAGGAAAATCCACAAGAGCTCCAAGGGATCACAGTGGACTTTGTCCTGGCAGGGGCAGGCTGCGGCAAGATGTTTACAAGCAGCGTGAGACCAGGAGGAGAGAAAACCAGCAGGTTTAGTAGGTGTGGGTTTGGTCCATGTGTCACCTGTGAGCTGCAGTGAGGCTGACGGCTGCAGCGCGGGTCTGAGCTGTCACAACTCTTTGCACTTTCTCCTCCTGGTAACACGTCCTATTTAATTACGTGGGTTAACTTTGGTTCCTTCCTGGAAATCTGGCTATTGCAAATGACAAGCAGGAGGGACAAGGCTTAAAGCCACCAAGAATTGGATGGCTGTGGCAGTGGCACCCCAGGGACGTGCCCTGCCACCAGCCAAGCCTGCCAGCTGGGACACCAGTTCCAGAGACAGGAATGTTGGTCAAAGGGTGACCAGACAAGTGTGGATGGGGATTTCTGGGCTGAGTCAGGAGGGTTTTGACAGCAGAGGGAGACTCCTGCCCCTATAAATGTCATCTAATGAACGGTGAGCTCTGCCACTCTCCCACAAATGGCCAAGGGATGCTCACCCGAGCCGTCCTCCCACAGCCCTACCTTGTTGGTACAGGCAAAGCCTGCCCCCAGCTCAGCCAGCAGTCGAATCACTCCTTCACTGCTGTTGCACTTCACTGGGAAGTAGGGTTTCACACGGGGCAAGGCCTTCAGGAAACACAGGTGTTTCTTCACAATGTCCCCAAGGTCCGCCACAAAGAAGGCTTGCTGGTTGCTCTAGGAGAAAGCCGGAGTGAGCAGCAGTCGCCTCGCCACGACCGTCTCTGCCAAGCAGGTGCTGGCTGCTGGGGAGCAGCAGAGCCACCAGCCCTTACCGCCCGGCACAGCTCCACCAGGATGTTCTCCAGGAGGTCTCTGGTGGTGAAGCCTTCCTCCACCATCATGAAATTGGATTCGTTCAGGTACCCATTCATGGTCAGGGTGTGCTAACGCTAGTTTAATGCCTCCTCAGGTAGGGTATGACTTCTAAGTATGCAACACACTGTAGAAAGAAAGGGAATATTAGGGGTAGGGACCAGAAACTCCACCAGCGTACAGCACCCAGCCTGCACCCTGGGGTGCTCCCTGTCCCGACCATGGGAGCGCTGCCCTGGGTAAAGCCCTCTGCTGCTCTCCTCCAAACCAGTGCCTCAGCTGAGGGCCCTGCTCTGGGTTAAAGCATTTTCTCCAGGTGGAGGAGACACTTTTCTCAGCAGTTCAGAGCTTTCTTCTGGCACGCAGCAGCCCTGTCTTCAGCAGCAGTTCAGGCACCAACACAGTTAACAACAAAGCCAATTTCACTGCAAAGAGGATGGCCTATATATGCCAGAACGTGTCCCTTCACGCTCTGGCATGTAGCTAGATCTGCTGTACATCGCACAGGGTGAAGTTCCCTTGCGGTTTCCAAATAGCTGAAGTTTCACAGACCCACCTTCCCAGGCACACAAGCCCCAGGAAAAGGGAGGCATCCTTAAAGAGCTCAGCACAGGCCACTCACTGACACCGGCTGACCTGAGGATGGTCTGGATTCATGCTGTGGTTCATTTCACGTCTCTCCCATGGCACAGGGTGTGGACCAAGAGGACAAGTTAAGCTGAACAATGTTTCCTGGCTCGCACACTTAAAACCTTCAGCTTTAAATTTGCACACTTAGCTTTAACAGCCTCCTCCCCTGGATCCATCCCATCCCATAACCCAGGGAACCGATGACCTAGCTCAGGCTCTCAGGAAACATTTCCACTCCAGTAATCCAGGTCTAGCTCCAGGGCTCTTGCAGGAACATGGTCTCTCAGAGCTGAAGTGAGGAGACAGAGGTTTCATTTCTCAGAGCTGCACAGCACCTCCTCCTCTGCAGAGACCTACTTACGACATTTCGGGTGGGCACTAGGACAAAGACCACACTGATCCCGGAGTGGCAGGGTGTTGTAATCCATTGAGCAAGCACCACCAGCAAACTTCAGAGATGGGGAATGGGGAGAAAAATTGGGTTTTCAAGCTCTTAGAGCTTCATACTCAGGAAAGGAGAGCGACTCCTCTAGCCTTACCCTTCACTCCCCAGAGACATCACTAACCAGCACCCAGCCCGCCCTGGTTGGACACAGAAACAATAAGCAATTAAGTGGGTCATTCCTGTCAGCCCTAGGAAAACATGCCCCAGCCTCGGACACCCCCTCCTTACCGGGGTCCAGTGCCTCCCTCCCAGGTGACTAGGCGTGCTGCCAGGGGGGCTCCCCAAAGAACACCAAGCTCCTGCAGCACCCCAAGGTGTAGCTGTGGCTGGGGGTTCGAGGTCTCTGGGGAGAAGTGCAAGGGGTTAATGAGGGAGAGGGGTACTGATGGCAGGATGCCCTCCACCCGCTATTCCCAAAACTTGGCAATCGCAGGCATCCCTCATCAGCCCCCTCCTCACTGTGCCAGGCAAGCCAGCTTCCCCAGCAGCCCGCGCAGTCCCCCCAACCCCGTTACCTTAGAAAGCATTTAAGCAGATTATGCCCATGGGTCTGCCAAGAGAATGAACTGGCCCCAGCAGTGGCTGTTTGTCCTGCTCCGGTTCCCTGCCTGCCCTAAGCCCCTGGACCAGCTAACCCTGGGGGTGGGGGGTGGGCCCTGCACCCCTTGTATCCCAGTACCCCGCTCCCTGCTCTGCCTCACCATAGCCATGGCAACAAAACCCAGCCACCCCATTGGCTGAGCTGCCTCCGAGCATCCTTCATCACTTTTGGGAAATGCTCCCCCCCGCAGCAGACACCCTAGGTTCTCACTGAGTCCCCACCGTGCCAGCAGTTCATCCCCAGCCTGACGGTGCGGAGCATGGCGAGCCTACCTGCAGCCCAGCCCTGGTGCAAGGGCGCTCGTGGCTGTGCACGCATTGCGTGTACAGGAACCCTTGAGGGGAAGAGAGCCCAGAATACCTCTGAAACGCTGCTGCCAGGAAAACGAGGCCTCCTGCAGATTAAAGGCTGAGCAGCGCCTGTTTGGCTGGGACACCGGCCAAGGAAGGTAGACGGGAAGACGTCAGGGACTGATTCTGCCCTTGTTGTGCCACTGCTGGATTCGGTGGGTTCCCAGACAGCAGATCCAGCTCTGCCATACATGCAGATGCCCCCTCAGATCGATCAGTCCTGTCTTTGCCTGCATTTGTGCACTTGGAAACAGTTCCACCACTCCATCCCACAAATACCACCAGCTGAGCAGGGGATTTTTTCTTTCTTCTTGTTAATTTGCAGTTCCCTCTCTGGTGCCGCTGAGGAGACAGTGTTCTGTATGTGGAGGGGTGGGTGCCCTCACTGAGGAGTGAGAGGGAACGACTGCTCCTGGGCTCCTGTATTCAACACTGTCGTCTTGGCTTTGCCAGGGACTATCCCAGCACCCAGCGCCAAGGAAGCGCCCGTGAGATCCTGGCCTGTTTTCCCGGTGCTCCAGCCCAGCGCCCAGCCCTGCACCGTGCCAGGCAGGACGGCGGAGCCCTGCAGAGAGCAGCGGGCCGGGAGGAGGGCAGAGCGGTGCCGGCTCTCGGCTCGCTTTCCGGAGTGCAGCGGGGGGAACCGGGCCCACGCAGCAGCCGCCGGCCCACGCCGCGCCAGCACGGCGCGCTGTCACCCACGCCGTGCCGCGGAACCACGCCCACCCGCTGCAAAACCGCGCCCACCACATACGTAGCCACGCCCCCCGCTGCAAACCCGTTCCCACCACCTACGTGGCCACGCCCACACGCTGTGAAACTACGTCCACTACTTACGTAGCCCCGCCCACTCGCTGCGAAACCGCGCCCACTACCTTGTAGCCACGCCTATCCGCTGCGAAACCACGCCCGCTACACGCGAAATCCTGCCCACCCGCGGCGGAGCCCCGCCCACTCGCCCGCTGCCCCGGCGTCACCGCCCCCGTGACGGGCGCGCAGTCGGCGGCGGCCATGGCTCCGAGCGCGCAGGCGGGGGGCGGCCGCGGGCAGGCCCCGGGCCCGGGGCTGCGGCAGGGCATCCGCGCCGTCCTGCTGGGGCCGCCCGGCGCCGGCAAGGGCACGCAGGTGAGGGGACACGTGAGGGCCCTTTGCACGGGAGCGGTGCGGGTGTCCTGGGCTGCCCTCCTGGGACAGGTCGGCGGGCACGGGCCGGGCCTGCCCACCGCCGGGCCCGGCGTCTGAGCCCCCGCCTGGAGGGACGCGGGTGCCCGGCCTCTTCCTGCCGAGGTCCTGGGGCGTGCGGCCTGCCCTTGCTCCGGAGGGCACCGCGCCTGCCTTCCCCCGGGGGCTCGGCCACACGGGCCTCCCGCCCGCAGGGACCCGGAGTCCTTTGTCCCGGAGCCCCTCTCCAGGGGCCCGGTGCCTGCCCCCGCCTCCCGCAGCTACCTGCCCTCCGGGCTGTTGTGCCGGGCCCACCACGTGTCGGCCGGGCCCCGACCGTCCCGCCGCTGCGGGTGGCGGTAGACCCCCACGGGAGGGGGATCCAGCCCCCGGCTGGGCCTGAGCCCCCGGGGTCCTGCCCCCCACCCCCCCACGGGGAGCTTACCCCCTGTCTGTCCTCTCCGGCAGGCCCCGAAGCTGGCTGAGACCTACTGCGTCTGCCACCTGGCCACCGGGGACATGCTGCGGGCCATGGTGGCCTCCGGCTCCGACCTGGGCAAGCGGCTCAAAGAGACGATGGATGCGGGGAAGCTGGTGGGTAGTGGGGAGATGTGCCGGGAGGGGCGGTGAGCTGGCAGCACCTGGAACCGGAGCAGTCAAAAGCACCGTCTAATTAGAAGCCTCAGTGACAAAACCCAATTAGTGGCGGGAGGCAGATTGCAGGGTGAAGGCAGGGGTGGGGTAGGGATTTTCCCTCTCATTATCCTGCAGGAGAAGCATCCTATAAAAACATCCTTCCTCTTCAAAATTCTTCTTTGCTTACCAGAAGCCTGTGTCCCTGGGTTGGTTCTTTCTTTCTTTTTTTTCTTTTTCACGTTGCTTTTCTGCTCATGGGATGTGGCTTGGCTGGCTGCTGTGGCTCTGCAATGCTGTTTGAGGTGCAGGTTTATTCGCGGAGTGACAGGGTCTCACAGCCATGCTTTGCAGCTCCTGGCTTCCTTCACATGATGCCTGGACTCCTGTGGGGTGGAAGACTTTGTTCAGAGGGTTCATCTGCATCCCAGCTCTTGCATAAATGCTATTTGCCTGTAACTGTAAGGTAAAAATAGACCTGGGGTGGGGTGGGTGCTGTGTAGTGCTGTGAGAGAGAGACACTTTGGATCCCCAAGAGACAAGAGTTAAGATCTTTGACACATTCATTTTCTGAATGTCCAACTGTCTTGCTAAAATAACTGAAATATCTTAGGGAAACTTGAGGGACAGCAAATTGCAGCAACTCACCCCAAGGCGAAGTGGGGTGGGTCTTGAGCATCGCTTCTGGTTGGCGTGGGCTCATAAGACCCCACGGAGAATCTGCGGGCCACAGGTGGGAAGAGCGACGTGGCTTATCTCCAGCTTTTGCTCAAAGCTTGCATTGCAACACCGAGCCTGCAGTGTCCCAGCTGGTTATGAAAGATAGGGGACGTTATCTGGCACGGCTGGTGGTATCTGCCACGTGTGTGTGTGGCAGCCGGCACTGGGCTGCTCGGTGGGTGTATCTTTGCAGCGTGGTCTGGCTCTGTGATAACTCAGCTGGGAGCACAGCAGCCTTCGGGTTGGGTTTTTACGCTTGATGATGAAGCAGGACCCCTTTCTCCAAGCAGGGTAATCAGGAAAGTGCAGAAGTGACTTGTTGCTTCACGCAGACTGCTCCCCACCCTTACGCTTCCTGCTCCAGGGCTCTTGTTTGTGTGCTGTGATGGTGTGGTCCCCAGTCCTGCTGGGTCCCAGCTGCGTGTGCTGGAGAAAAAAGAGCTGCTGAGGAGAGCTACTCTCAAATAAACAGCTACTGTTGGGGCTGCAGCATCTGTTAGTACTATCCAAATGCTGCAGTGAAGACAAGGCATTAATCCCAGCAGTATGCTGGGATCGTGATATGGGGAAAAACTATCCAGCGAGGCCAGAGCGTGTCAGGAAGTATTGGGCATTTACCTTCGTACAAGGTTTACAAGAGTCAATGAGCAACTCACCTGCTTTGCCCTTCCTGCCCAGGCCTGCCTACTGAGGGGGATGTGTGGGTGAAGGTACAAAGTAACAGGAAATAAAGGTTATGGTGATATTTTGTATTGTGAATTGGTTTTAAAAAAAAATAATCAAAACAGTTCTTCAAGCTGACTGTCTCCCTTGAAATACAGCAACCTTTGTAACAGTGAGGTTACAGCACTGGTCCAAGTCCCTGCACAGGCTGGAGTGTCCCTGGTGTGAAATATGTGTTGACAACCATGGCAGGGAGCACTTCTCTGACATGGACAGGTCTGAACATGCAGCTTTTGCCCTGTTAACAGCAGTGCCCTGCGTTGTGGCTGCCGCTTCTGGGACCAGAAACGGCTCTAAAAGGGGCCTGATGCAGCCTGGACACTGGCGTGAGTACAGCAGCTCTAGAGGCAGCTGCGTGTAAAACTGGGGTGTCCCTCTTCACCATGTGTCTGTCTCTCCTCTCCGCAGGTGAGTGATGAGATGGTGGTGGAGCTGATTGAGAACAACCTTGACTCCCCTCCCTGCAAGAACGGCTTCCTCCTGGACGGCTTCCCACGCACGGTGAAGCAGGCTGAAATGGTACGTGAGCTCCTGTTTGGGGACTGCTCTGGCATCTCCTTCCCTGGAGACGGGAGTCCCTTGGCCATGCTTCTGCCCCTCTGAGCTGGGTGTGTTCTGCTGCAGCTGGATGAGCTCCTGGAGAAGAGGAGAGAAAAGCTGGACTCCGTCATTGAGTTCAGCATCCCTGACTCCTTGCTGATCCGGAGAATCACTGGACGGTAATCCTTCTCTCCCAAACACCCAGTGCATGGGGCAGGTTTTCGTAGTCTGTGGGAGAGTGTCCTAATTTTGGATCCCAGGTTCACTCTGGCAGTGCTTAGGGCTAGCTGCAGTACTGCTCCGTGTTAGATTTCTGCTCTGTTTGAGCCTTCCTGCCCTGATCGCTCACCTGCTCTCCCGTGCCTGGGCTTGAACAGCCCCTTCGTTGCCTTATAAATAGGGGCTGCCGAGATGATTCGGTGTCCTTGGTGACCCAGCTCAGCCTTTAAGCCTGGTGTCTGACAGCTAATGTCTTCATGCTCTTGCTTCTCCGGAGCCATTACTACTCCCTTACGCAGGACACCGTGCATAGGTGTTCAGGCACTGCCGAACACTCTGTCCAGGGTCAGTTGTGGCTGTGCAGGCACACAGATGTCTCCCAGTGTTTGCTGCTGCACTGTCACCCTCACCTCCAGGAGCTAACCGCTTTCCCCAGAAAAGCCTAAAGTAAAAATCTCTTTTCCATCTTCTAGCACAGCTGCTTTTTTCAAATGCCTGAAGTGGCCCTTGATACAGAAATAACTAAAGAGATTTTTCTTAGCAGAGAGAGGCTAATTGGGTTGTTATTGCAGATGTTTCTGTGCTGATGAGTGGCAGGTTCAGGAGACCTTGTCTTCACACTGGGCTACTCTGCTGACACTTGCTTTCTCTCTTAGGCTGATTCACCCAGCGAGTGGCCGCTCTTATCACGAGGAGTTCAGACCCCCGAAAGAGCACATGAAGGACGATGTATGTGAGCTCCCAAGGCCACAACTTATGTTGCTTTGGGTTTAGCTGATGCTTTGCAGCATCCCTGGAAAAAACTAAGTTCTTTCCTTCTGTCCTGGTTTTCTGGGGAGTGTGGGGAACTGCCTGGGCAGCCTGAGCCGACAACACCGTGGGGAGTCTGGCGGGATGAGTGAAGGGCATGGCTATTCTGCAGGGCCAGCCTGGGCTCTGTCAGCCTCAGAACTTGTTGGACTGTGTCCATAGCTGAAATTGTGGTGGGTTCTGACTGGTTTCTCTCCTGGGAAGCCAACTGTAGCTGGTGTCTGCCTTCGAGGCTCCTTCTAGCAAGCAGAGTGGTGTATGGGGGCAGGACCATGGTGCTGTATCCCCTCTTCAGTGACTGCTCTGGGACTTGTTTCAGCTGCTCTGGGTTCACCCCACGCTCCCCTGCAGACCTGGGGACCACCGTGCAGCTCTGCATTGTAGCCTGTCTTGGAGGAGGGGAGCAGGGGTTGTCATAGCTGTGGAGAGAAGGGGGGAGTGTGCCAGGCTGCAGCTAGCTGGAGGTTGTCCCCTTGCTTCTCCCAGGTCACTGGAGAGCCCCTGATCCGTCGTTCGGACGATAATGAAACAGCCTTGAAAACCCGCCTGAAGGCCTATCACACGCAGACCTCTCCCCTGGTCTCCTACTACAGCAAGCGAGGGATCCATACGGCGGTGGATGCCTCCCAGTCTCCCGACGTGGTGTTTGCTAGCATCCTGGCAGCCTTCTCGAGAGCAACATGTAAAGACCTGGTTATGTTCATTTAGGGCTCTGTCCCAGGACGGAGCTCTCCCTTTCCTCTCTGTCTCTCCATCTCTGTCTCTCTGGGGCCAGGGAAGGTGAAGAGCTAAGCAGAGTAGAAGAGGAGGGGGGACAAGGCAATGCAGCCCAAGGCAGGGCTGTGCTAATTCTCAATTAAACAAGCTGTTAACGGTCTCCATCTCGGTATATGTGAACATCAGTCTGTCTGCGCATGCCAGAGATTTGTCCCCTAGAGGTCGCAGCGAGCCCAAGCACACGCTGCCAGAAATGGGGGTTTGCACCCCTTTGGGATCCAAAGGCGCTTGTTTCATTCTAGAGCTGTAGCTCCCTGGAAGGAACTGTACTTTCAGCTCCTCCTGGCTGCTCCGCAGGGGAGTGGCAGAAGGTTGGAGATCTGGACTGAGCTGTTGGGGGAAGGACCTTCACAGGGTGCTGGATAGGTGATGCTCTGTCCGCTGCAGGAAACAAAACACGGGTTTGCTTGTGGGAAGCATGTGAAAGGTTCTGTCTGTGTGTGTCAGCCCAGGGAGAGCCATGGGAGGGACAGTCTGGCTGTGTGCATGAGTGCAGCCTGCTGCTGCTCGGGGCTGGGTGAGAACTTGTTCTTGTCGTACGTGTTTTACTCTCTGTGGGACGGCAGGTTACCTGAGAGCACAGCCTGTCTTTTGTTCTGATGGGGCTTGTGGGGCACGGAGAGGGTGGGTGAGAGCTGGGAGGTTTCAGCCTCTTCTCATTTGTGAACCCCAACGCAGCAAATATTAGTGAGATGCTTTTTGCCTTTTTTTTTTTTTAAATAACATGAAGTCTCTGGTCTGACAGTCGCTGTATGTGGCAAGTTGGGATCTCCTGAGGACAAGAAAAAGACTTGGGTTTTATCTCTTCACTCTTGCCTTGGCTTTGGCCAGGAAGATGAAGATGTGTTGAGCTTCTCCTGATCCTGAGGTCTAAATAAAGCCTTATTGCAAAACAAATGATTTTTCAAGGCTCAAGAGACAGCGTTATTAACTGCTGGCTTCGTGTGCCCTTGAGCCAACGACCTTCATTATGAGACCATGGAAATGTACTTGTTTCTTGAGCAAATCAAACAGCTTTGTCAGGCTGTCCATTTGAGGGCACCATGCGCAGTGTGGTTAGTACCCTGGCTTTTGGGGGGCATTATGATGCTATATGGTGACCCTGCGAGGCTGGTGATAACCTTTGCCCATGCAGAATTCTAGCCCTTCCTAGAGGACCTCGCTGTAAATGCAGATTGGCCCAGATGAAACTTTGTCCTTTGGCCTTCTGTGGATGTTTACTGATTTAGTGTTACTGAGTACCCTTCTCTTTGGAGGAGGCGGCCTGTCTCCCTCCTGTGCACTGAGCTGCTGTGGCCTGTGTGCCTAGAGCAGATGCCTAATCCTCAGGAATCCCTTGCTCTTTTTTTTTTTTTTTCTTGATAATTTCTCTTTTGTCTGAAAATACCTCTCTGTCCTCATATATCCTTTCTAGGAAAACAACCTCTTCCCTTCCAGCAAACTGGAAATAACACCAGGAACTGAAAGCAGTTGACTTGTTGCTCTTGAAAGCACGTGATTGTGGGGAGAGAGGGTTTGAAAGTAAACGGTGCTGGTTTCGTCAGCAGCCTGCAGTCCCCTGAGATCCCCAGATGGCCGTTGCCTTGTCGATTGTTTCTGTTCCCAGTGCGTGTCGGTGTGCTGGGAGGTCAGGGTAGCATTTGGCATAGGACTGCTGTGCTGCAGGGTGGTGGAAAGTGTGTTTTAAAGCTGCCCTAGCATCTCGGTGACTGTAAAGAAATTCTGACTGGGAGCAGCTTTTATCTGGGCATCTTGAGAGAGCTGCAGCTCCCTACACGCTGCTATAATGGCAGGAAAGGGTTCCCGGCCAGCTGGTGTTCTTGGATTTGGTCATGGTTTTACTCCACAGCAAGAACAATGTGTTCTTCCACTTTTCGTTCCTTTTCCCCCTTGTGCTCACTTTGCATCCAGCTCACGAGCCTTGTTCTGCCATAAACCATGATTAATTTTGGTTTTTTCCCTAAATCTATTTTTTTTCTCTTTGTTCCCATTTATTCCAGCTGAGTGACTCCGTGAACCAGATGTGACACCACCAAACGCTGCACACTCTGCTACATCACCCATTGCAGCCCTCCCCTGGGTGGAGGGGGAGGCAGGGAGGGCAGCTGGGGAGGGGTTATGATTGATGGGAGGGGGAAAAGGAGGTGGTAGACAAGGGATTTGGGGGCTAATTTGGTTGGGTTTTGTTTGGAGTTTTTATTCAGCGGAATCATTGTGAAGAGGAGATGGCCTTATCCTGAGAAATCACTGTTTGGGGAGGCAAAACAATTTTTGTACAGGGTAAAACATCTCCGCCAGTGATCAGATGTAGGTACTTGAGCTGTTAGGAGTGTAGGGCTAGATGCTGTGCCAGGTTTCTCCAGGACTTTCAGGGCTTGTCTCATGGGCTGTTAGTACTCTAAGGCCACTGCAAGGTTTGCTGTGATTTTTTTGAAAGTTGCTTCCTGTCAGCGAGGACCAAACTGAACAAATGACTCGTCATTTCTGAAAGGAAAAAAAAAAAATGCCATGGCCTTTTCCTGGAAGTTTTGGTTTTCTTGTTCTGCTGCAGTCCTAAACCCTGGCATAAAGACTTCTCAAGGTTTCTCTCCTGCTGCACAGAGGGGCTGCGGCTCTAGTCCAAGCCTGCCTTACTTGGCAATGGGGTGGCTTCTCTGTGGTCTTGACCAAGCTGGAATTCACACAATGCTGAAGAAATGCAAAAGAGACGTTCTTAATTGACTGCAAAAAATAACACTTAATTGGTTTTTTGCATTTCTTTTTAGATCAAATGGTGCCTTGTCTAACCTCTGAATCAATAATAAAATAACCCCTTTACATTTTTTATCTGTTGCTGTGTCCTCTTTGACCTGCAGACAGTGTGGAAGATGAGGAGGCAGATGACAGCATAGCCAACTAACAATTGAGCTGGGTGGATTCTTGGGCCTGATCCTGTCTCAAGGATATTGTTCTGTGCGCTTGAAAATGTGGCTTGTAATTCCTTTTATCTCTCTTCCTTGCTGAATGTGTTCCAATGCTTTGTAGCGCTATAGCAATAGTGTCTTTTGCTGGTCTTCTCTCTCCTGTTTCTTTGTGTGATGCTGAAAGCACTGAGCCCCTGTGTATCCTGACCCTTTCTAGCCAGAGCTCCTTTCAGGTATTTTCAGCTGATGTAATTCCTAGCCTTTTTCCTCCCTTCACATCGCCAGCGTGTGGAGGAGCTGATGTTATTTCCTTCTCTCCTCCTGCAGCAACTGGAAGCCACGTATTGTGTCTTCTGTTTCTGCACATTTTTCTGCCTTTCGAACCTTGTTGCATTCCTCCCTTCCTCTCCACTGGTCTCTCTAAATACACAGGGCAAAATCTGCTCTAACACAGGGAAGAGCAGCATTTCCTGGCCTCCCTGTATCCTGCCTCCACAGGGACTCTGGTGCTCCGAGGTATCTCAGAGGAAGGCTGTTTGTGGCGTGCTCATGGAGAGTCATCGTTTCTCCACAGTGCCTTTGGTACCACCCTTGTAGCCCTGCTCATGTTTGGGGCTTTGGTTTAGGCACCGTGGACCAGCATCAGAAAGGGTCAGGCTGCATACACCCATTTCCTCCAGCAATTACTGGTTTCTTCAGCATAATTGGGCTCTCTTGCTCCTCCACCATTCAGTCTCTGTGTGCTCTGGTGTTCTCATTACCTCTGTGTACCTCCGGATTAGCATTCTCTCTCTTTTGAAGGCAAGCTTGTGCCACTCTGGCACTTGTGATGTTCTTCCCTTGTTTCTTTTGATGATGGATGTTAAGCTATGCTTTTCCTTGTTGTTTGAGATTTTTGTCCTCTACTACTTGCCTGCTGTTGTTTTAAAAACCTGTTCTGCCTGCTTCTCCTGGCTTTCTAGTACGTGGGATGGAGAAGTCTTGGCTCCTCTGGGCTGGGCTTCTTCTGTTTGATCCTTAGCTAAGTGCAGAGTGTGAAATGAATTGTTGGGGTGCTGTGGGAAAGGCTGCTGTGGGGAGGCTGTTTAGCTTGAGCCTATGTCTTCTGTCATTGGATCTGTTCTGTGACCTGTCTGTGTCATGTTGACCTTGAATGTTTTCCACAGCATGCAATGCTCTGCAGGTGCTGTAAATTCCTTCTGTTCAACCATTTCATTCCAGCAAGCTGCTTATCAGGCACTCTTTTGAAAACTGTGTTCATATTTCATACACACAATTATTCAGCAACTATAAAAGGGGAAAATTCCTATTTATAGCACAAGGACCAGCATCAAATAGGACACTGAATTCTCACTGATAGAGGAAGTGACCTGTTCTCTAATGCAGCAATATTTCTGCTGAAAAGAAACAGCATCTTGGATGGGGGGGAGGGTTGAAAAGCCCTGGACCATCTCTTTCCATTAAAAATGTGCTGCAGTCCTAAAAATACAGTATCTGCCCTTCTCCCTTGCCGATGAAGCCATCTGCAACAGAGATTGCAGAAAAACCTTTCACTGTGGATTTGTGGTTAGTAGTAATGAGTCCACCGACTCCTGGTGGTCTGGTTTGGAGCCTGGTCTTAAGTTTCCAATCAATATCTGATCTCTGACCTTGACCTGGGAGCGAGGAGAACACTGCAAAGACTGCCTGCTGCGGGCAGGGAGCACAAATCCCTTGTCTGTAGACTTTGTACACACTCATGTGTGCAGCCCTGAAACAGAACGAGCACGTGGGGCTGAGGAACAAAGAACTGGCTGAGAGCGATGAATGGAGGGGGTGGAAAGGTGGGAAGAGCGCTGGGGGGTAACTGCTGTGAGGTAAGTGAGTGCCTGTTTTGTCTGAGCCTGCTTCCCATGACTGCCTCTGCTCTCCCTTCCAGGTACGTTGAGCCACGGCTTCTCCCAAGGCCATCACCGACCTTTGCCTGCTGCTGTTCCCTGTTGTCACCCTGTCCTTCTCAGGGTGTCCGAGCTCTTTAGGAAGAGCTGCAGTGGGTGATACCAAGCGAGACCCTGGGAGGTGGAGGAACAGCGGATGGGATTCCCTCTCCTGTCGCTGTGGCAACCGTTGGGAAGGGAAGCAGCAGTGGGGTGTGATGGGCGGCTGCATGCCTGTGGAGGGGTGTGATGGGGAGGCTGCGGAGGCAGGGCTGCGCTGACATCACCCGGGGAGGTGGCGCAGAGGGAAGGGGAGTGGGGAAGAGAGAGCCAGGGAGACTGCGGAGGGGAGAGCGCTGCATCAGGAGTGGGCTCCGGGGAGAGGTAAGAGATGCTCCGGGGGGCAGCGGGTCAGGGTGGGCTCCACGAGCGGCTGTGAGGTCAAAGCCTGCCTCGGCATCTTTCTGGCTTAACGTGCTGGCGTGGGGTGGCTCTTGGGCAGCAGCAACATTATACAATGCCTTAACAGCCTGCCACAGGAGGGCTTGGTCCTCGGGCAGTAATACCAGGTCAGTGCCTGGGTGGCTGGTGCAGAAACTGTAAATGTTGTCCCTGTGTGTGTCACTGACACTGCTGGGAAGAGCCAGGAGTACCTGCACCTCCAGGATGGGCTAAAGGGACTGGGGAGCAGCCCTGGTTCCTCTCTGGAGAAGGGGATCGGAGTTCTCTCTTGGGATTAGAGCACGAATCGTTGATGAAATGAATCAGAAGTTTGGAGACCCAGTCCCCTGAGCTGCATCTAACTAACAGGAGGCTGTAAGCAGAGCTGGTGCACCGGGACCAAGCCCAGAAGCATGAATTTAGGATGGGAATCCTCAGCTGCACATCTCTAGCAGCCTCAACACTTACCCTGCCTGTCCAGGAAGCAATAGTTCTCAGGAAGGCAGCCAGGTACACAATTATTGCTGGGAGCTATCTGGATGTGGATCCTGGGGATCTGCAGACCTGGAAGGCAAAATAACAAAGTCCTTGAAACTGCTCTGGATGTCGTATTGCCTTTTAGCATAACGGTTGCATAACGGGATCTGATCTGCTAGCGGAGAGAACAAGGGGTGGCGGTCACCTCTGTGCCCTGCAGCATGCCAGTGCTACCTATGTGCTCTGCTGGCCCATGGCCCTGGAGTGAATTTCATCTCTCCTCTTAATCCAAAAGCTGGGCTCGTTCTTTAATGCTTGAAAAAGCTGGTGGGTTTACAGCTCCGATTCCACAGCGGGAGGTGTACGGACTGTACACCTACAAGCAGGCTGGGCAGTAGTGCCCTGCAGTACATTAGCAAACCAGAAAGCGAGTTCATTAGCACTTACTCAATCTGTGCTAACCGGACTTTTGCCCATCACGATCCTCAATGTGTATCTGACTGAGGAAAGTACATCTGGGGTCAGAAGCCCATTGCTGGTAACCCCTGTGGGTGTTAGAAACCAGTACTGGGGTGGAGATGGAAGGAGGCACAAAGCAGAAGCTCAGTAGGGCTGAAGAAACCTTGTTTGAAATCCAAAACCAGGAAAAGGCCAATGCTCTTGTCATGACCATTTTGCTGAAATAACATGTTCCCCGTGTCGGTTAAAGGGCTGGGGGCAGCAGTGGGGCCATGAAGAATTGTGGTCAGGAATGCCTGAGAGTGCATGAGAGAGCAGATTTGCAATATGGAGCACAAATATGCTTTAAATGCGGGAGGCTATTGCTGCGAGATGCACGATCCTCTCCCATGAAGGCACAGATGCTGGATCTATAGGGAGCATTTGGGAGCGGCCCAGGCCGGCTGTACTACTGTCTATTTTATGGTCATTCTGTGAACAGCAACAGCTTGTGCTGCTGTGTGGGACTTCTGTGGGAGCAACGGGTCAGAGGCCCCACGCTTGGAGGCTTTTAGGAGCAAGCTGCGGTGTTGTCACCCAGGTGGCTGCGTGGCCAGCTGCATTTCATGCCTCTGACGTGGGCGGGCAGGGGAGGAGAGGACCTGCTAGCAGCTCTCTGTGCCAGCCCTCAGTGCTGCACAGGGCAGCTGTGGTGGGAGGGAGCCAGCTCTGGATGGGCCCAGGCGCTCCCAAACGAGACCTTGCTGGGCACAGCCTGAACCAGGCTTCAGGATGCAGTTTGAGAAGGGTGCAGGAAGGAGTTAACACTGCCTTTCTGCAGTTTCAGACCCCGAGGTTGCAGTTCTGCATGGCCAGCAAGGTCTCATTTGGGAGCGCCTGGACCCATCCAGAGCTGGCTCCCTCCAGAACTGCTTCTAAGTCACGTTTCAACTTGATTTTTTTCAAGGTTATTCAAAATGTAGTGGGGGAATGGCACCAGGACCTCCTAAGCAGAAAGGCCAAGTCAAACCTCCTTGACCTTCTCCACTGCTCAGCTGGCTCTATACTTGCCTACACCGCAAAAGGGATGATCATGTGAATATTACACAGCCTGGCATCTGCACATCAGCTGAAGCAGCTGAGTCTCTTGACACGCTCCTAGTGCCTTCATGCAATCTTGTTCCACAGCCATACTGTATGAACTGTGCAGTTGGTCCCTACCATAGGCTTTCACTGCTAGATATACAATAATACAGAAATATAATAAATGGGAACTTGTGCTCTTCTGGGTGGCGGTATGCAGCCTGCAACACAAGCCCTCCTGGGAAAAGAGGGTTGCGGACCTGCAAGCCTCTGCAGCAACCCAGGGCAGCGGGAGGAGCTGCCCTTGTGCCAGTGTCCAGAGAGGGCCCTGGAAGCTGAGCCAGGTCCTGTAAGACATTTTAATCCTTCCTATTCCACAGTCTGTCTTGGCCATGACTCCACTGCAGTGAATGTTTTCCTGTTCCTTTGGCAGGGATGCACACAGGCACTCACAGGCGCCTACCCTGTGTTTGTTTTCACTCCTTATCTGGTACCATTAAGCGCAGGCAGGGAAGGCAGCACAGCAGCTGAGTCAAGGAGAGTGGGTTGGTGTGTTCCCACCGCTGCCTGGGCCACCCTGGAGTCCCCTCTATCCTCTTACTAAACCCAGGCTGGAATT
Source organism: Falco biarmicus (assembly GCF_023638135.1). NCBI lineage: Eukaryota > Metazoa > Chordata > Aves > Falconiformes > Falconidae > Falco > Falco biarmicus. The sequence goes on from NC_079290.1 coordinate 116,691,625, forward strand.
TCCTTCTGCTGAGGTAGCTATTTGTTTAATAGCTGAGGGTACTTGTGTAATCAATAGTTGTCTGGTTCCCAAAGGAAATACTACCCTTTGGCCAAATCAACATTTCTATCTTTGCTATAAACCTGGTCTTAACTCAGCTCTGGGGGACTTTCGGTGCATTCCTGAACTACCTGTGCAACCCTGCCCCTTTTCTTTCCTACTGCTAGCATTGCTTTTTCTCTCTGAGGTTAAGCAAGAAGGGCTAGAAGTACATGGAGAAACTGCTGGAGCTGTTTCACTCTCTTTGGTCTTAGCCCCTCTCATGGCTCTGCCCAAACAGCTCATTCTCTGTGCTTGCTTCTCAGAGGAGGGCGGTGAGGACAGAGTCAATGGGATCCTCACGGCCAAGGGCATAGCTGATATAACTCCCAGTCCATGGGCTCCAGGAGAACTTGGCTCAGCTGCTGTCAGCAGAAGAAAAACTGTTCCCATCACACAGCAGGACCTGTATCCCAGAGAAGCAGGGCTGGAAGAGACAGTGCGCATAGTAAGGCTCCATGGCTGCAAATAAATTTTCCTTGCAAACAGGCAAAGGCACCGACTCCCTGGAGCTGGATTTCCACTGGTTCCGTCTCAGCAGCCAAAGACTGGGCTGTGGTTCTGGGCCCCAGTTTCCTCTGACCAAAGGAGGCCACGGGGTTTGTTCTGCTGCTGGGGCAGTTGAAACACCCTTGCTGTGTATTGTTAGCATCTCTGCACATCTCTCTTATTTCCAAACCAGAAAAGGTCACAGAGACCCAAGAGAAACCCACTTCCCTCCTTCACTGGAACTCCTCTTTCTGCCTTGCACATGCTTTTGTTGCCATCTCTTGCTCGCCAAACGCAGGAACAAACACTGGGGTTTGGCAGGGCTCAAAGCCCTGGCTTGTTGGATGGGAAAGAGGCATTCTTGGTCCTCAGCCCAGGGACAGGGCTCTGCTCCACGTCCACTGCCAGGTTCTCCAGCTGCAATTTTGGTGCTCATCCCATGCTGAGAGCACTGTTCCTATGTGTCTGGGGATGGGCAGTACCCCTGGGTGCTGGGTTGTGAATCCTGCAGGAGATCCACAGAAAGTGGGTGGGAATAGCTGGAGCAGGACCCAGAGCTACGTGAACCGCAGCATGCTGCTGTGGCTGAGCTGCACGTACAGTGGGAAGCGCAGGAGTCAGTGCTGCCTTGAGAGGCTTTTCCCCAAATATGCCTGGTGGCAGGGGAGCAGGGAAAGGCAGAGGGGGGCCATGTAAAGTCAGGCTGTCTCAGCTTTGTTTAAATAGGGCTGTTATTGCCAACAGTTGCCCCCTGAGAGAGTGCAGGGCTTACGCTGGGAAGGGATCCTGTAACTCTCGAGACAGCTGGGAGGCACTTGGCACATACTGCTGTTTCAGTGGCAGGCACTGGACTTTCTCTGGTGCTCAGGGGACCTGGGATGGCAGCCAGGATCAGAGAGGGCAGAGACGGTCATAGCTGCTGCCTCCCTGTTAGAAGAATGCTATGGAGCAAGAGGAGCAGGGCCTGAGTTCGGAGAAGCATTTGAGGTCTCGGTGGATGCTGATTGCCCCAGAAACCTCCCACTCAATTTTCTGCTGTGCACAGTCCAGCCTCCTCAGACAGCACAGGGGGTAGTTTGCTTAATGACTGGCTAAGGCAGCTCACAGGCAGCATCAGCCCCAGAGAGGGCAGGGGGTTTCTCACGGTGGTGAAGGGATGCAGGACAGGAGGGAGGGAGAAGCGGAATTTCCTGGCTGTGGTAAAGGTGGGCTCTGCTTGAAGAGAAGGTAGAGGGAATGGGCTTGTGGTCATGGCATTAGGTCGAGGGAAGGAAGGGGTGGGTCAGTGGCAAACCCCAGCAGAACAAACTCCATTTACCTTTCCATGCTGGCCCATGAAAGAAGGACACACCGAACTACAGCTCCCCTCTCCCCTTGCCAACCTTGTTCTGCTGCAGAGAGAACAGAGCGCTGGGGGAGCAGCCCTGGGCTGAACAAGGCTGAGGGCAGGGGCTTGGCCACCAAGGGTCAGGCTGGGGAAATATCTCATCTGAGACAAGGGAACCCTGACCAAGCTGATTTTCAAAGTGAGACACTCATATGTTTCCCACCTGGTTAGTGCTGGCTCAGCCCTCTGGAAAATGACACACGTTTTCCTTGCTGCAGGGCCAGAGGGCTGTGCTGGGAGTACTCTGCTGCTCTCCCATCCCGGCTGCAGACGGGAGGTGCTGCTGGCAGGGTGCAGAATCACTCCTCTTTCCCCTTTTGACAGCTGTTGCTAGTTATGAAAATGGGAATGTTCCCTAGCCAGTTCTTAGCAGGAACCGCCCTTTCCAGGGCTGGCTGCATGGGCTGTTTCTTCCTCTTCCCACCTCCTGACAGTAGTTAGATCTGGGTACGTTCTAGTCTTGGCGAAGCACTGGCCTTCCCTGCTCCACTCCTCACACAATGCACAGGAGAGGCCCGTGGTTGTGGCCTGTGAAGGGGCGGATGTTTGTTTCTTGCCTCAGATCAATACAATTCTTGAGTCAATTCTCTTCCTAAAGCACAAAGAAAGAAATAAGAAATGCTGGGACCAGTCCTGCTGTGGGGATTTATACCCCAAGCTGTCTGCAAGTAAGCCTTGTTCCTAGCACAGAGACCCTGACACCAGCTACCGTCCCCTCTCCCCACAGTGCAGGGTGGCGATCACACCTCGCAGGAGAGTGGTAGGGACATCACAGCATCTTGCAGGAAACTCGTTTCTTGTCACATCCGATGGAGAGGCCAAGTGAGTGTCCAACAGCATGGACAAGGGAACACCGGGCAAAGCTTAGCGAAGACGGGAAGGAGACAGCAGGGTTTATTGGTACTGGAAGCTGTGGGTGTCCAAAGCTTAGCAAGATTTGCAAAGGGGTCAAGCATCTCTATAGGCAGTGAGGCTGTGCAGAAGTTACCACTGATTTTAGTTGCAGTAGGGTAGGAAACCCTGGGGTTCGGAGCTTAAGCCAATTTCTAAGAGAAAATAGCCAAACTAGCACGAAAGGGAAACAACTCCACGCCAGCTTACTTGCCCTGTCCTTGCAGCAGCCAGTGTTGGCTACTCAGAGGATACTGATGGCACAGAAGTGGGTGGATTCAGGCCACATCCTACCCCAGCAGGATGAGTTCCTTGGAAAGCCCAAATGGCACAACTGAGCTAACTCAGGAAGAAGTTGTCTGGCTAATGCCAAGGTCAGTCTGAGTAACTCCCTTCACTATCTCTTCCACTTTTGTTGTGTGATGAGGCAGGAAGCTGAAAACTCCGCAGCTGCTTTTGGGACCCCAGGCACAGGTCGGTGAGCAGCGGCCGCCCTGGTTCTGAAATAACAGATGAGTGTGTTAGCACCAAGCTCCCTGTGCTCAGCTCCCTCCCTCCCTCCTAACGGCACATGACAGAATTTCCTTGTTTTTTATTTCAGAGCTCAGGGAAAATTTCTGCCACCAGCTCTGAGTTAAATAAAAAGTTGGCAAATTCAGGAGGAAATGTGGCTTCATGCAGCAAGGGGCTAACCTTTGGAATTACTTTGCAAGTTGGTTAAGTGAAATATGATAACTGGTTTGGAAATATCCTGATGGTTTTATGGCCTTTAATAATGTCTGTACTTCTGTACCCAGACAAGGGTCAGCAGACCGCTCCAAGACATGACTAGATCCCCCTAGAGGGATAAAGAAAGAATTCTCTTCCTGTCTTTCCCCGTCTTGTTGTGATTCCCATTGCTCAGTTTCTGTAAAGCACAGGAATTACCCCAGGCCAGAGCAACCACATGGCCTGTTCCCATGAACCCCACTTTGGTATGAGAGCAATCTCTGTGTTACAGCACTTCTGGAGGTGCTGAGGTGGTATGTGTTTTGGAAACTTTGCCTCTGAGACAAAGAAGTGCAGAGTTGTTACTCAGGAGAAAGAAATACCACATCTGTGTCCTCAGGAGCAGATGGTAGGGTTTGAGCTCCATGCTAATATTCTCCCAACTGGTCCTGAAGTGACCTGAGATGTTCAGATCTCTCTGTGAGAGACTGAGGGAGTGTGGATATGTCTCTTCCCCTGCCAAGATGAAAACAGTCCTGAAAGGACTTTTCTTATTTAGCTTATACTGTCCCCAGCTCCAGCGCAGGGCTGTGAGGGTTGGGTGGCAGCTCTAAAGGGGTCTTATTTCACCGTGTCCAGTGACGCTCTTGTCCTTGAAAGTTCTGCTGAGACTTTTCTCTTCCCAGTTGTTAACTGGTGCTTTGTGGGATCAAGGCTCAAACCTCCTTTGAGGCCAAGCAGCCATAGGGACAGGCTTCAGCCACCACTTGCCCACAACAGGCAGGTCCCTCTGGTACTCAATTCACTGGAGCCTTCTCCCATTAGCAGGTCACTGCGAGCAGTGGATTATAGCCTGGCAACAGGGACACTGAAACAGGCAAGCCCCGAAACTGCAGCGCCTGCTCCACTACACAGCAAAATAGGTCGTGCATCAGCAAATGAAAAAGGACAGATGGTGTCTGCTAATACAGCTTAGTTTATGGCCTGCAGGATTAACTCACTAGTTGTCATGTCTGCAGAAAATAGGAAATGGGTGGGTCGGGTGGAGGAAACATGTGGTGTGCCCAGCCCTACCTGTGTTTGTAGGAGGCACCAGCTGGAAAGGATGTCAGAGATGCTGTGAGGTTTTGAGATGCTGCTGAAGGGCTGCCAGTGCCTCTCTGGGGGCCTGGGCACTAGAACTAATGCCTTGTACCAAGCCTTCCCATCCAGCTCCGGTTCCCACACTCCCACCGCAAAGGTCAGTGCTGTAGGGAGAAAGATGCTGAACCATGCAGGGATCCTCAACAGAGACAGGGACACTGTTTGTGGTCTCTGCGCCAGCAACGGCTCTGCAGGAGAAGCCCACAGCTTCCTGTCCTGCGCCAGCTGCAGGACAGCCTCCAGTTCAGCCTTTTGAACTCCCAAGCAGCCACGTGTCTGCAGGAGTAAGACAGAAAGCTGAGGCAGAAGCCTCAGGTCTTTTCAGTGCCTCCTCTGTGACACACTGTTCCCTTTCCTGGAAACCAGGCCAGTGCCTCACTCTGTTCTCCTTGCAGAAATCAAGCCCCGTGCCAGTGCTCTAGCTCCTCTGCATCTGCTCTCTTGAGGGCAGAACAAACCCTTCCTCGGTCCTCCACAAATGGTCCTCCTGAAGATTTCACCTTGATCCTTGCTGCCTCTGTTGCGGCCACGTTTGCTCACGTCCTGCAAGATGCTGAGCATCCCAAAAACCAGCTGTCATCAGGGAGACAGGAGAGCCTCCAGAGCCAGTGCTAGGTTCCTGCCCTGCCATGCCATCTCCATGCCTCTTGCTGGTGGGACCTGGCTCTCCCCACTGAGTGCCTGGCCACCCCAGCACAGTGTGGCCAGGACAGGGAGCTGCCTGCAGCTGGCAGAGGTGTTTGTCACCCCCACCTTCTTCTAGCCACAACCAGCTGTCACAGGCACTGGGGTTTTCTCCAGTGACTAATTTGCCTGTGTTTATGCCAACAGCAAACACATAATTGTCTGTTTAACAGCTCGGGTGAGGAGGGAGTCTGGCTGCTTTCTCGTACTGTAGGGATCAGACCAACACTTTCCTGATGGCAGCACCCTACTGTGCTAAACCTTCTCAGTTACAAATCCCCTGTCATTAAGGATAGCAGGTCACCAGTAAAAGTGAATCAAGAGCAAGGATCATTGTTATTTCTGTCCCCAAAGCCATACAATGAGTGTGCGGGACAGCAGGTGTACAAAGAAATCAGAACAGCCTGTGCTTTTATTACAGAAGGAAATGCTTCTTTTGTAGAAGGGAAAAGCATGTCAGATTACTATTAAAAGTAATTGCTTAATGCTCCTTACCTTTATGTCATTGCTGAAGTAGACAGTGGTTATCTCCGAGTCCCTGTTCAGGGTCTCCTTTCGATGCACATCTCAGTGACAGGGCTAAGCCCGTGGCTATCCTGGCTGGCTGAGCCCTGGAGGAGACAGAATGGTGAGCTACATGGGCATGCAAGCCTCCAAGTTCTTCCCCCTCAAAATTTCCCCACCTCCCACCTCTTTTATCAGCTGCTGACAAGACTTGCCATGTGTGTAGGCGGCTCCCAAGCTTACAAGACGATTCCCTGCTACCCCCACCTCCATCCCTGAGAGTATTCAGGATTTTGAGGAGGGGAAGCACAGCATTCCTCTGTTTGCAGGCCTGTTCTGCAAGGGACGTGCGACGCTTTCAGAGTTACCATGTGGTAACTCTCTCCCAGTATTTCACATGACAGCATCTTCCCCGGAAAGTCACAGCAGGGAGTGGAAGATTGCTGTGCTGTGCGTGTGGGTGTTAGGAGGGAGCAGAGTGGGATGGGGAGAGGAGGTGTAACCACAGACTAAACCAGAACAAATCCTCTTGGAAGAGCCTTGAATTTGTGATCCTAGGGTTCGCATCTCCTGCCTTTTCCTCTTCATTTAAAAGAATGTCAATCCTTGTTAAGTCTAGCAGAGAAAAAGAGTCAAGCAGAATCATCTCTTCCTTTCCTGAACACATCTCAGGGGACCACGAGAGGCAAACAGAACATGAACTAACTAGATCAACCCAGAAAGTGTGTGCAGATTTGCACACTGGGGAGAGCCCTCCCCAGCCACTGGTGTCTTCCCTGGAGAGACATAAATGGCCGTTAATGACATCTCCATCTGAGAAATGATCAGAGTGCATGTCATTACAAACCAGTGTTTCCCCAGGGCCCTGGCAGAAAATGACCCCAATGAGCTTCAGTTCTTGAATACACAGCTGCTACCTCGTGAATGCAAAGCATCCCTCGCTACCGATCTCAAAGCTCTCAGAGTTACGCTTCGTCAAAGCCCTCCAACAGACCAAGACTGCCATCCCTGCTCTGCACACCAAGGGGCCCCAAGAGGACTGAGGGAAGCCCACATGCTCCTGGCACGACTCTTCAGGGCAGGGAGCTGGGATGAGAGCCCACACTGCACCTCTGAGAGGTTTAAAACTACCTTTGTGCCACTTGGATTTGTCTGTCCCTCTCGTCTTCATCTAGATCTGCGAGTACAGCAGCCTCTCAGGTTTGTCTGCAAAGTGTCACAGCATGCGCTTGGCTGTGCCCTGTGGTGGGTCCACAGGAGAGAGACCCTTAGAGCTGTAAACTGCATCTTGGCACTGGTGAATCCTGACGCCTCTGGATCCCTTTGACAGCCCTGGCTATCCCACCTGAGCAGGGCCAAAGGTCTCAACCTGCCCAGCGTGGCCAGAGCTGAGTCATTCCAGAGTGCCCCTGTCTGGCAATAAGGAAGAATTCCCGGTATAAAGCTGTTCCCCTCCTTCCCCCATTTCATCACGTCTGTGGCTATTTCACAAAGAAGTAACATGAGCTGGATTTTCTCTAAACTCAATCTGCTCCGCAACACAGCCTGTCACCCACAAATAAGCACCCATCCCTTCCTGGTTAAAGAGGGAGAAACCCCAAGAAGACCCACGCACTTCTAGAGAAAAGTCTCTTCCAGGGAGCGGTTCACACCTCAGGGTCAGAATGACCTGGAGGTTTCAGGCAGACTGAATCTTTCCGTGTCCCAAAATAGCCGTTTCAACATCCCCCTGTGTCCTGCAGGCCAGGGGTGAGAGCAACAGGCAGTTATTACCATACCTGTGACATCTGGCTAACCAGGAAAGGGGGTGGTGAGCAAAGGGGACGTGGCAGGAGCTGGAGTTTCTAATTTATCGGCTGCAAACCAAAGCCAGTGGGCCTGCCCGCCAGCACCCCACCGCAGCAATATTCCCAGCCATGGCACACACCAGTCCCTCCATGCAAATCCTCCCAGTCTGAGAGCCGAGTTTCGCAATCCCTTCCCCGCAGCCAGCCTCTGCTTTCACTCTCTGAATTACGAAGGGGAATTTTCATTACATCACCAGAGGCATCTTCCTCCTTTATGCCAGTGACAGAGCTGTCACTCTGCTTTGCAGGGGGTTTTGGGGTGTGGGTGGCTGGGCTATTTCTTTGGAAAGCAGTATTGTGCCTCTCAAAAGTGGGTTCAGCCCAGACCAGCCTCCCTAGCTGGTCCATCCAGACTGGGAACGGCACTGGGCAGTGCAGGTTGGCTCCAGCTGGTGCCTGGACAAAGCACGCCCTGCACTGCTGCTGGAAGCTTTCCTGGGAGATACAGCGTGTTCAGGTGGCTTTAAAAGTCGCCTGTGCCAAATCCTGCCCTGATTTAAGCAGCGGGGTTGGAAGTCAGCAGTCTTCTAGCTTTCTGCCAGTGTAAGCAAGAGCAAATTTGCCTATTGGAGCTGGAATTTGTGAAGCGGTTCACTGAAGCATTTGAATCCCGCCCACCTCGCCCCACCCCTCCCTTCTATTTTATTTTAATTTTTATTTATCTTTTCAAATATCCCTCAGTTAAACAAACGGTCAAACTGGTGACCATTTCCCTGCAGCCCTAGGGAGGGGCTGAGCTGATCTCATTCCCAATCCGGTGACTTTCCAATCAGCTTCTTTCCTCCCCTCCCTGGCAGCCTGCTTCTGTGCCCTCTCCTTCCCAGCCCCAGCTCCTGGCTGGGTTGGTCTCTTTTTTCAATTTGAATCAAAACAAACTACCAGGTTCAAACTGCTCCCTAGTCAGGAACATGCTGAACGGGAGCCTCTGCTCCTGGCAAGGGCTACGGAAACTTGCCACGAAGAAACACCTCAGCCATGGAGAGAACTTGTTTTCAAGTAGATGGTATGTCTGGACCACAGCAAGGTCAGGACAGTTAGAAGTCTGTATCTCTGAGCTCTGTAAAAGCACCGAATTCCCTCAAACATACAAAGACTTGGCAAGAGGTCTGTGCAGCTCGGGAGCAGGGGAGATGACTCTGATGGCAGCACGAGTCCCTTGGATTTACCCTGGCCTCCCCCAGCCCTGTTTGTCGCATTCCTCATATGAAGGAATGAAGAGTCATTTCTGCCCCATCAGCGCATCGCGAGCTGATGCCTTTCCCAGGGACTCCAGATGGTTTTGCTCTCTGTCTCTCTGTTTGTGTCTGCACTACTGGTAATTCAGGCCTGTCTCACATTAGCTTTTGAGATGAAACCTTCCCACAATTAGTTACAGTCTGTGCTCTTGCGCTGCAAAGGACGTAGGGCTGAGCTGTCAGAGCGCTGTCTGGGAGATCCGTCCCACACACGAGTCCTGTTCAGGTTTCTCTATTTCAGTCAGGAGTGTGATTTTTCTAGTGAAATCATCAAACCAAGACAGTCTCTGCTACAGATGGGTAGCGACAGCCATTTAGAGATGCCTCATACCTGGCTCATCTCAGACAGGAATGGCAAATTTCAATATAATCTTGTTTTACACCAGTGCAACATCCCTCCTCCCTTTCTCTGGCCTTCTTTTCCCACCACTGAAATAGGGAGAGGATCCTGTCACTCCAGGAGCGCCACATCACAACTGTCAGAAAAATGCTAAGCTTCTTCATGCCTGCCCATGACCTGCCAGGGACCGGAGCTCAGCAGCTCACACTGCTCAGGGGCAACACGCTCCACAGACACCCTTGTAGCACCCCTGCCTCTCTTGGAGGAGAAATGTTTGGCTCCCTTGCTAAATTAGCTTGCTAATAACAGGGCTCTTGATATCCCAGGCAGGAATTTAACACTCCAAGGCCAATCCTAAGTGTGGTCCAAAACTGCCAGCTGGGCCAAAGCCATTTGTATTGTGGCAGGAATGCCAGAGCGCAGCTGAGATGAGGGATAGCTGGAAAATATCTGGGAAATATAAGCTCTAGGGAAGGACTTGGGTGCAGCAGGTATCTCAAGATAAGCACTAAGTGAGGGTATATGGCAGGCACAGAATTAATGAAGAAAAGCACAAGGAAGGTAACAAGAGAGCTGAAGGGTATTAGGAGAGGCGGAAGCTTCATTTGTATGCTTTTGTGCAGGTGATTCACTCCCTCCGTGCCTTCATTCATCCATCCATCAAATAGAGAAGCAGCATCATTATCGCTGCTGTATAGACAGGCACGGGGTCTTTGCCTACAGCAAGTCAGGCAGCGCAAGCACTGAAATGCAGGTGCTTCTGACTGGCAGCCTGGGTTCGGTTCGCTAAATCCCATTCTCCATCCCAGAGGCACCGAACAGGGCCTCTGCAGCCAGGAAGGAGCCTGGTAATAACTATGCAAATAGGCTTTGCTGAGAGGAATGGTTTCAGGAATGATGATGGCTGGAAGGCAGTGATGAAGCCACACTTGTCACATGAATAACTACAGTCTGTCCAGTCAGGAGCTGACAGTCTACAGGGAAAGCAGCCCCTTCTGTGCCAATTTAACACGCACTCCAGAGCCACAGCAGATCTTTCTGCTTCGCCTCCCCTGCATAATAAGAGGCAGCGTCCTTCCCATTAGCTGATCTGCCTTTGAACAGGAGGCGAGCTTGGCAGCCCCCATGGGCACGGGGGAACCCTGGAAGGAAACAGAGGCTTTTACATGATGTGGGTTGTTGTTTCAGTGTCTCTGCACGAGAGGCTAAACCCTGCAGTTAGGAAGAGTTCCTCAGTCGGTAAATCTCCACTCGACGCTTCACAAATATCACAGAGGAACAAGGTCCCTTGGTGGGATGAATGGATTTAGATTTAGAGGGGACTCCTGCGGTTACAGACTCCCCTTCTCCAACAAGAGACACGTTACAAAGCGAACCGCCCCAGGGAACACCCCACACTCATCCCCCGGCTCCCTCACACCCACCTGGGTCGGGGGATGCCTGGGGCTGGGTGAGGCCTGCAGGCCGCCGTGGCCCACGCCAGGCCAGGTAGTGGTGCTCCAGGCCACGGGGCCCCGCCAGCACCCAGGACGGGCGGCTGGATGCCGAGGGGAGCCGCTGGGGCGGGCGGGCAACCGGCGCCGCTACGCCGCGGGCCTCGGGCCTTGGGCCTCCCCATGGGCGCTGCCCGCAACCAAAATGGCGGCGCGGACGGCCGCGCCCGGGGCGGGGCGGGGCGGGGCGGGGCGGGGCGGCTGCGCAGTGGGCGGGGCGGGCGCGGTGCCGCACTCACTCAGCTCCGGCGCCGCTGTCGTTGCAGCGGGGCGGTGGGACGCTGCGCCCGGAGCTGCCCCTCGTCCTACGGAACGACCCTCGCCTGGCGCCGCCGCCACACCCGGACTCCCACCGCCGGCGGACACCGCTGCCCGGCCGCCGCCATGGGCTCTGAGCGGGACTCTGAGTCGCCGCGCTCCTCCTCCATCCACTCGGCCGCCGCCAAGTGCCCGAAGCCCGGCCGCCGCCGCCGCCTCTCCTTCCAGAGCGTCTTCTCCGCCGCCGCCGCCTCTGCCGCCGGCAGCCGCCGCCGCACCAAGGCCGAGCCGCCCCCCGCCGCCCCGCCGCCGCCCCCCGCTGCCCCGCCGGCCCCACCGCCGCCGCCGCCCCCGCCGCCGCCCCCCGAGGAAGCCCCGGTGGTCCCGGAGGGCGGCGGCGAAGAGGAGCTGGAGTGCCCGCTGTGCCTGGTGCGGCAGCCGGCGGAGAACGCCCCGCGGCTGCTGTCGTGTCCGCACCGGTCGTGCGGGGCCTGCCTGCGGCAGTACCTGCGCATCGAGATCACCGAGTCCCGCGTCAACATCTGCTGCCCCGAGTGCAGCGAGCGCCTCAACCCCGCCGACATCCGCCGCCTGCTCCGCGACTCCCCGCACCTGGTGGCCAAGTACGAGGAGTTCATGCTGCGCCGCTGCCTGGCCGCCGACCCCGACTGCCGCTGGTGCCCGGCCCCCGACTGCGGGTGAGTCCGGGGGTGCTGCCCCCCATCCTGGGACAGCCGGGGGAGGGGGGACCCTCTGTCCCATAGGGTGCTGCCCCCCGTCCTGGGACAGCCTGGGGAGTGCTGCTGTCCCCGTAGGGTGCTGCCCCACTATCCTGGGACAGCTTGGGGAGGGGGAGCTCTCTGACCCCATAGGGTGCTGCCCCCCCCCCATCCTGGGACAGCCTGGGGAGGGGGAGCCCTCTGTCCCCATAGGGTGCTGCCCTCTCCATACTGAGACAGTCTGGGGAGGGGGGACCTGCTGTCCCCCGTCCTGGGACAGCTGGGGGAGGGGGGACCCTCTGTCCCATAGGGTGCTGTCCCCATAGGGTGCTGCCCCCCATCCTGGGACAGCCGGGGGAGGGGGGACCCTCTGTCCCATAGGGTGCTGTCCCCATAGGGTGCTGCCCCCCATTCTGGGACAGCCTGGGGAGGGGGAGCTCTCTGTCCCCATAGGGTGTTGTCCCCATAGGGTGTTGTCCCCCATCCTGGGACAGCCGGGGGAGGGGGAGCTCTCTGTCCCCATAGGGTGCTGCCCCCTCCATACTGAGACAGCCTGGGGAGGGGGGACCTGCTGTCCCCATAAGGTGCTGCCCCATCCATCCGTCCTGGGACTGTTTGGGGAAGGGCAGCCCACACCCTGGTGGAGTGCTGCTCATCCCCAGCAGGTCCTGGGACAGCTGGGTGAGGTGGGACCCACTGTCCCAGGGGGGATACTGCCTTTCCCCAGCAGGTTCTGGGTATGGCATCCCAGCTGGGATGGTCCTGGGACCCGCTGTCCTGCTGGGGTGCTGCCCATCCCAGGACAGCGCAGGGAAGGGTGGCTCACCCCTAGTGGGGTGCTGCTGCTGACAGACACTTCTGGTCCTGCCGAGTGCCATGAAGAGCCCTCGTTGCAGGTGTTCTTTGCTTGCTTGTCAGCAGTCTCTTCAGCACAGTACATGGGCACCAAAATGACACTCTGTCTCTGCTGCCTTGCTAGAGCATCAGGATTTGACCTTGGGGACTGTGGAAATACAGGCAAATCGGGTATGAGTGATAGGACTTGAAGGGGGTTTTAGCTGAGCCATCATTTCCCTAATTTAAAGCTTTTTTTTCCCACACAAATGGGAAGCGTGGAGTTTCCCGGCTGCGGGTATTGCTGCGAGCGTGGGGACAGTGCACAGGGACACCCTGCAGCTTCCACGGTAGGGACGAAGGACCCGAAAATGGTCACTTTTTCCCAGTGAGGATGTGTATGCATGGCACAGAGGAGTGATGTTGACTCATCCATTGCCTAAGTGAGGAAATGTCTGTCCAGAAGTCAGCCAAGCCTGATGACTTTATAGTTATGTGTGTGTTGCTTTCATTTTCTCTTCTCTTTTCTTTCAAATGAACTCTGTTAGGTTTCTGTTTGAGCATGAGCCAAAGCTGCCTGGAAGAGGGCTTTGTTCGGGAAACTTAGAGAAGTGCTACGAAGTTTAGCTAGAACTCGGCTTGGATTGCGATTGTGGGTAGCAAGAACATGAAAGGAAAGTCTGACCTAGTAGTCAGAATGGAAAGCCTGGTGGGAGGGTTGTGAAGATTTAATCAGAGCATTGTAATAGCCTTCCTATGCAAATCGGTTAACCTGGCTCAGGTTACCCATTTCACCTCTGGATAAGGGCTTGTTTCTTCAGAAGGCGACGTTAATTGCGAACAACAGCTTTGCACCTTTCCAAAGCAAAATTAACTGCTAGATCTTGATATTTCAGTAGTGCTGGGGATAAGATCAGGGAGATAGAGCAGGTTATGCAGCTCGAAGAGCAATACCAGAGGGAATGCCCCTGTTGTCAGTGCTAACCGGCTAGAGAAAATCCGGTTCCTGCTTACTGAGTCTCAGCTTTTTGGCTGCTATGATATTTATCTGTGCCCAGGATAAGGTGTAAATGCAACAGACATCGCCCAGGCTGTCTGGTTGGAAGGAGGAGGCCCCAGCACAGCCCAGAGGTTGTTGACTCTTTGACAGTAACCCAGCCTGAGTCTGTTCTGACTGTTGCTTGAGGGGGGTTTGGGCAGACTGGTGCAATGCACAGCTCTTCGTGCTAGCAAAACCCTCCTGCCTGGTTAGCAGCGTGAGCCAGGCGATGTGCTCGGGCATCCTCTGAGCTGCCCAGCAGAAGCAAGAAGCAACCCCTGGGGCTGCTGGAGACCGGGCATCTCTGGTGGAGCAGTGCTGCTGGTGTGTCTGTAGTGCTCAAACAAAGGCTGCTGGAATCAGCCCTCGGGCAGGGAGAGGAATTAATCACCCTATTCATTCTTCCCAGCGAGCTTGTGTCGCTGTGCTTATGTAAAGTCACAGTATGAATTATTTACAACGGGCTTTCCCACTGTAGTAGTGGCGGTGTATGGAGCCAGAGTGGGAGAGTAGGACAGGGGGCACAGCGATGCGTGGCACTGGGTGTCACCTACGGCCAAGGTGATGACATCCAGGGGCTGCTGGGCCATGATGGACAAAACCCCAGGCATGTGGCACACAGCATCCTATGCCTTCCACGCCTACCGCAGTCTTTGTAAATGAAAGAGCCTGGCTGTGCTGCTGGGGAGGAGGAGGACCAACATGACACCGGTGCATGTTGCCATGGAAGCGCTGGTCAATTGATGCGCCATCAGTCGCAATACAAATCGTTTTCTATGTTTGCAGCTTTTTTATTTGTTTCCGTGCTACAATCAGGTGGTATCGCTGTCTAGTGTTTGTCACACTACATCTCTCCTAGGAGCTTGGGAGAATAACAGAATCTTTAAAGAAACGGAGCTGTGTGGGCTGAGCTCGGTGAATGAGGCTGGAGGCAACCGGTGAGGCTCAGGCTCCCACAGAGCAGCAGGAGGAGGGACGGAGGCAACTCGTGGCCATCCAAGGAGTGGGCTGGAAGCGGAGTTGTGCGATTCCTGGGATCTTGGGAAGACGGTTGCTGTCATCGCTGTGTGGGGACAAGTCAGTTTCCCTTTTTGGCTGCTGGGGTTGAGCCTGGAAGTGGCAGTTGAAGGCAGCGATGTGCCAGAGGTCAGGTGTGGAGAGGGCACGCGTTGGCCGCCCGCATCCTGCTGTGGCTAATCCTGGGCACGTTGCTTCAAGAGCCTCTTTCTAGCTGACCTTGAATGTGGAGGTGTGTTATTTCTTTCCCTAACAAACAGCCGTGTAGTTTGTTTCCCTACAGCTGTGGGCTTGTTTGTGACGTTTGTCATTTCTCTAGGAATAACATATAAAAGGCAATGATTGTAATTTCTGGTAGGATTTGCTCGAGTGTTTAGAAAAACCTTACCTTTCCAGTGAGGGGTTAATTTGGAGCATGGGGTTGCTTACACTGAGTTTTCCTAGCCCACTGTTATGATTTGAAATAGCAATGTGTCATAACACAGCTGGTCAGATAGCCCTTTTTTTTTTTTTTTTTTTTTTTCTCTGAGGGTAGGTCCTTGGCTGTATATTAGTGACAGGGTGAGGATGCTTGGTGGGATCTTCCCTAGACAAGGAGTCCCTGTGGGTCAAGTTTGTCCCTTCCAAACCCCCAGGCTGTCTGTATCGTGACTCTTCTCCAGTACTGGCTTCACATGCAGGAGCGTGCAGCTGTTGATGCACACGGGCACCCTATGGTCGTGCCTCCCAGCCCTGTGCTCAGCGTGGAGATGTTGTTTCTTTGGTGATTGTGTCGTACCCTGGCAGATGAAGTCGCACAAACTCCCACGGGATATGAATCATTGTGGTATGACACATTCAGCGGTTCTCACGCTGCTGCCTCTGAGAAGAGGCAATACAACTTGAGCTACACAAGCTCTAAATATAAAACCTTAAATAGGAGTTATTCTCCTTTGACCGCTAACAAAAATACTGAGGATGAGCAACAAAAATACCCTTTGCTGTACTGGTGTCGCAGAACTGGAAGGCACTTCTGGAATTGCTCGGTTCAGCCCCTGCCAGTGGAAACGAGCTCATCCTAGGTGACTGTAAGTCAGCTTTCCTATAGTGGTGCGTGGTGGTGCTGCTTAGGCTTCTGTGTGTGCAGCACGCTTCCTTCGGGGAGCATCACGCCGCTGTCGGAGGAAGCGAGCTGGTTGAACCTGGCATCCCTCCCTTGCGCATTCAGGTGGTTTCACTCAAGCTTACTCCGAAGGCAGCGTTGCTCTTCACTGTCCTTTAAAAAAGGAAATTCTGTGGAGATCAACAAGAGCTTGCTTCTTGAGATAGCTACCCACAGAAACCCCTGCTCTTTTGCTTTTTTAGACTCATTCAGTTGATAGAAGTGCCCGGGACAGCCTCAGCTTTCCTAGACTCCTCCAGGCTGTATAGCATCCACCCGTATGCCTGTTCTGAGGAGCTGGGGTGTGTGTGTTTAGCTGCAGGTGCCTGGGAAGAGCAGTGTGAGCCTGTCCTAGGAGCCTGAACTGGCCGAAACGGCAAGCTGTTAGCTGGGTGCGTCAGGCAAGACAAATCTGGTCTGTGGAACTGACAGTGAGAACTGCCAGCAGTTATTGAGGAGAAAATTCAATATTGTAAGCTGTCTGTATAAAAGGTATCTGCCCCAAGTAACCCAATTAGCACTACTTAATTTCAGGCCCTGCAGTGCAAGCCACAGGACTGGAGAGAGCAGGAATTTGTCTAGCGTGCAGGCTACTGTACAGCCAGCGATCAGAAATGAGATGAAAGAAATGAGCTGGGAGAGGTGTGCTGACCATCTGCACTGGCCGACGGGCCCCGCGGGGCAGCATTGGGGGTTAAAGCATGTACTCAGCGTAGCCTGCGAGCTTGCTGCAGCACCTCTTCAATCAGCTGCTCGGAGCAGAGCAGCTGAGGCAGGAGGGCAGAGCTGAATTAAAGGGCTGGCTGGACTGTCGCTTGGTAACTTTGCCTTTTACTAATTCACCTGGTGGCTTCCTTCTCCAGTTATGCGGTTATTGCCTATGGCTGCGCCAGCTGCCCCAAGCTGACCTGCGAGAGGGACGGCTGCCAGACGGAGTTCTGCTATCACTGCAAGCAGATATGGCATCCCAACCAAACCTGTGACATGGCCCGCCAGCAAAGAGCGCAGACGCTCCGAGTACGGACCAAGCACACGTCGGGTCTCAGTTACGGACAAGAATCTGGGCCGGGTATGGATTCACGTGGTTTTTTGGTTACTCAGTGCTGCAGTTACGCTTGTGAGGCTGAGCAAAAGCCATCTGTGTGCAAAACCCGCTCGCATCAAAGCAGCGGGGCGGGGGTGCCCTGTGGGGAGCCCCGCTGCATGGCACAGCTGAGGGTCTCCAGCAGCCAGGGGTGAGAACAGCTGTGAAACTCGGAGTCATTTCCCCTTCTTGTGTTTTAGAATAAATCTGTCAGGCTCCTCCAAGAACGCAAAGCAGATCGGTAGGTGAGGGTGTGCTTTGCATCCTGCGTCACGGCAGCTCCCCTCATCCGCCCCAGCTAGGCTTGTGGCTCTTTTGATCTTGGATGTTCTCATTTCTTGCTGCTCTAAACCCTGAACAAATGGGTACTTTTTACCCTAGCAGCTTCAAATATGCCTGCTGTGGTAGTGAAGAGTAACATTCATGCCTAACTGAGTGTGGGGAGCCTCACTCCGGGCGCTGTTAGGTGTTAATAATGTCAGGTCCAGAAAAAATGTCAACCCACAGACTCCTACGCTGCCTGGTAGGAGCTGCTGTGTCTACTGAGTTCGTGTTTGTTAAAAATAACCGTATTGCCTCTGGGAGTGGGCAGTAAGGCCATTTTATAAAGTCCCACCCTACCCCCAGACAAAATACTCTGCTTTTCCCCCTATGTCAGGAGTTTAAATGTTAATATGATTACTTGGAATGGAGCTGTCGTGGATGGTTCAGAGGTGGCTTAGTGGTGTGTTGAGGTTCAACATGCCCCAGTTAGAGGGCCCTGATAATGGGCAGCATAGACCCTGCCACAGCCTGTGGTACAAACCAGCAAGCAAAAAATAGTTTCTGAGGGTTTTGAGGGGTTTTTTCATCCTTTAAAGGAGATCCCAGCCAGGAAGAGCTTAGCACTTAGCCACTGAAAGGAAGATTCTTGAGACAGTGGTTTTTCCCCACCCCGTTCTTGCTGGCTTCAACATAGTGATTAATAAGGTGCGAGCTGGTCCCGGCAGCTGGATTTCATCTTGTTGAGTGTTGCAGAGGCTGCCAGCAAAGCCCTGAACCACCGCACAGCCATTGCATAACGCGATCAGATGACACTTGAGTTAAGGAAGGGATGAAGGACCCTTATCCTGCTCTGCCAGCAGCAAACTGGGGACTGGACAGCCTCTAGACCAGACCCCCCGTGTGCAGCTGCAGACCCCCTTTGCCTTTCGGCTGCTTTTGAAGGCCAGTTTCAGAGTTCTTCTGATGCCGCCTTCTCCCAGTTGTTCTGTCATTTTTGGCCGGTGAATCACCTTAGTGGAGCAATTTGTGTAATGGTTCATTCTTACGCTGTTGCCTTGGCTAGCGCAGGGCCGGTATGACTTGTTCCCAGCATTTAAGCACGTTCTGGAAACCATCCCGTTTGAGGCTAGGATAAGGTCCCTGCTGTCCAGGGAAATGGCTTTTTGGTGGGATCTGTCTCATCGATCTCTCTCTCTGAAGATAATAAGTAATACACAACAATAAAGACGCAACCGTCCCCACCTCATCTGTGCTAAGCAAAGGGGCTCTCCCTGTGCAGAAAATGCAGGTTTCAATCCCTCACGAGATCCCCCTCGTTGATTCTAACGACTCGCAGGAGAAAGTCCAACTCAGTGCCATGCTTCCTCCCCGCAGCCGATGACATCAAGCCGTGTCCGCGCTGCAGCGCTTACATCATCAAGATGAACGACGGGAGCTGTAACCACATGACCTGCGCGGTGTGTGGCTGCGAGTTCTGCTGGCTGTGCATGAAGGAGATCTCGGATCTGCATTACCTCAGGTGAGGAGGGGAGCGCCACGCCTGCCTTCCTGCCGCTGGGGTAGCACGTGCTCCTCCCAGGCTGTTTGGAGGAGGTCACGTCGTGCGTCGGCCTTTCATCCTCCTGCCTCGCTAATCAATCTGAAAAATTTTCTTCTTTCTGATCCAAAGAGATCAACTTTCCTCCCACTTGACCGTACGAGGATGCTCTTCCACTCCAAAAGCTCCTCCTGATAACAACTGCATTTGAGAGCTCTTCCCATGTTAAACACAGGCAGCGTGATAATCACCTTGATGAGCAAATTAATCTTGATGGGGGGGTGAAGAGGGAAGCCTTTTTCCTGCTGTCTACCTGCTTCCCAAGTTTTGGGTTTTGTTCATGTGAAAGTTGAAATTAGCGTTCTCGGGAGCACTTAGGAATTGCTATGGTGTTAATATAGTATTTTTTTTTTTTTCCTTCCATTAAGCCCCTCGGGCTGTACATTCTGGGGCAAAAAGCCATGGAGTCGTAAAAAGAAGATTCTCTGGCAGCTGGGCACGTTGATTGGTGCTCCTGTAGGCATTTCCCTCATCGCTGGCATTGCCATTCCTGCTATGGTCATCGGCATCCCTGTGTATGTTGGGAGGAAGGTGAGTGTGGAGAGCAGCAGGCTGGGGCTGAGGGGTGTGGGCCGTTCTCTGTACTCGAGGCATCCGGCCAGAAATTTGGAGCTGATACAAAGGGTGGATCTTGTCACAGAACCAAAATTCCGTTGTCTCTTCTGAACCTTATCTTTTGGGTTTTGTGTGGGGAGAGGGAAGGTGGTGGCTGATAGCCCTTCAGGCTGAAGTCCTCTCAAACGTATTTTGCGTTGCTCTTGTGCCTCTGCCGTGAGCCAGGAGTACCCAAGGAGAAGCCTGGTCCCTTTTTAACACATCCTGTGATGATGGGCTCTATGGGACAGTGGCTGGGCCCTAAGTGTCACACTTTGGCTTGCATAAGTCACTTGTGTTTGGATGCTGACTGCCCCAGCTGTGTGATGCTGTGGTGCGTCTGTGCTGCTAAAGAGGTGTCGAGAGGGAAGAAATGACGTGTCAGCACTGTATTTGTAGTGGCTGCTTTTTCTTAAACACAGACCCACCTGCTAGATCTGGTCTGTGAGGAGCTGTGGTCAAGATGAGGTTCCTTAAGGGTGAATGCAGCTGACAAGGCTGTAAAGTCACAAATTCATGTCTTCTGCTGGTGTTTGCTCACAGCCAGGCTCTGTTCTCACCTAGTGCTTCTCCTTCCATCAGATCCACAGCAGGTATGAGGGAAAGAAAACCTCTAAGCACAAGAGGAACTTGGCCATTACTGGTGGGGTCACCTTGTCTGTCATTGCCTCTCCCGTCATCGCTGCTGTCAGTGTTGGTAAGTGGGCACAGTCCCATTCCTTTCTGGTGGGCCAGTAGTCACTGAGACAAGTGGGTAGCCCAGCCCTGTGAGATGGGGGTGCCCAGAGGGCAGTTTCCAGGCAGCTGCTTGTGTGCTTTTCTGGGCACAACCCTCCGTTTCACATCCAGGCTGCCCATCCTGATGTGCTTGAGTTGGCCTGGAGCCAGCACGGGGCTTGTCTGGAGCACCATTTGCCTTGTGCCACAGCCCGTAGTGGAGTCCCCTGGCGCCACTGAACCTGGGGGTTCAGCCAAGGCTGTCTGCGCTCTTTGGGTCCCTTCATCCTGCGCTGTAGTGGCACAAACAAAGGGTTCATCCACTGTCTTGTCTGCAAAATTATGAACTAAGACCTTTAAAAGCAGCGTAAACGCAACTGGAAGAGTCCCTGCCCCAAAAAGTCCTTTCTGTCTGCCCAGCGCAGCTCAGCCTTTACCTCCTCTTAACCCAGCACATCCTGCTCCCTAGGTATTGGCGTCCCCATCATGCTGGCTTACGTCTACGGCGTGGTGCCGATCTCACTGTGCCGAGGCGGTGGCTGTGGAGTCAGCACTGCCAACGGCAAAGGTGTGAAAATCGAGTTTGATGAAGATGATGGACCCATCACAGGTAATGTGGCAACTGCTGAAGGGAAGGGGGTGGACCAAGACCCTGTGATGAAACAGTAGGGGGTCCTAACATGTCCCAAACCTGAACACCTGCATTTAGAAGCAGTTTATTTGCTTCGGTCTCCTGGTGATCAGCTGTGTAGCTCTCGAAGGAGGATCTCGTCCTTTCCTTGCCCTGGATGAGGGAGGGAGGCAGTCTGCGATGAGGCACGTGCTGCCTGCTGGCTGGCCCCCAGCTCTGCCCAGCGTCTGCTGATGCTGGTTCCTGTGCTCTTCTTCCCTGCAGTGGCTGATGCCTGGCGAGCCCTGAAGAACCCCAGCATCGGCGAAAGCAGCATTGAGGGGCTCACCAGCGTGCTGAGCACCAGCGGCAGCCCCACTGATGGGCTCAGCGTGATGCAGGGCAACTACAGCGAGACGGCCAGCTTCGCCGCCCTCTCGGGTGGCACCCTGAGCGGTGGTGTCCTCTCGGGAGGCAAGGGGAAGTACAGCAGGTAACTGAACACATGGGCCCAGCGAGGAAAAGGTAGAAGCTCCCAAGGTTTGTGTTGGTTGAGCAGGTTTAGTTCGAGGAGCTCTCCAGGACTGCGAGGGGTCCGTCTTTGACCTGGGAGTTGTGTCCTAGTGGTTTTGCATCTTGGTCTGTTGGAGAGTAACCAGTCCCAACAGGTCAGGCTACTTCTGGAGTCAGTGCTAGGCTGGCTCTTGCAAGGAGGACAAAATAAATTTCTGTCCCTACCGAGCTCCTTAAAACTGCAGAGCTGTGATGCTTCGGGTTAATTGGGAACAGCGCGGAGATGCTTGCGTGGCCTGCTTGAAGACCTTCCAGTCCTCTTATCCCAGCCTAGAGGCTTTGATGCTTCCTGTTCTCCAGTGGCCTCTAGCAAGCAGGGTCACTGCTTTCCAAGTCAGGAGGTTACACCACAGTTTTCCTCTCCGCTTGCCTGTGAGTCAGTTTGCTGGGTAATTAGAGACACGTGTTGATATGGCAGCCAGTGTATAATCACGGCTGTGTGCTCGGTTCGTGAAAATCAGTTCTTAGCAGGAATTGCATGAGTCATCGATACAAACACAACTTCGCTTTCGTCATGGAAAACAGAATGGGTTTACCTAAATGGAGCCAGAAATGAGCCTAAATGAGAGGAACTGTTGGGGTTAAACTCTGTCATGCCAAGCTGTGCCAGCACAGAGGGTCTCTTGCATTCCCGTGAGGAACAGTGACCGCTTGGTGCCCCTTGGGGACCATCTAAAGCATTTCTGAGGAATCCTCTTTTTTCCTGCAGGCTGGAAGTTCAGGCAGATGTCCAGAAGGAGATTTTCCCCAAAGACTCGGTCAGCTTGGGGGCTATCAGTGACAACGCCAGCACTCGAGCCATGGCTGGTTCTATCATCAGCTCCTACAACCCCCAGGACAGGTAGGAGGACTTGCAGTGGTGAGAGGAGTGTTGGTAACGGGTGTCCTGGAAAAAAATCTGTGCTCTGTGAGGTGCTGCTGTGGGTGGTGGGGTGGTGGTGGTGGTTGCACCAGCCCATTGTTCTGCAGCTGGCAAGCGGGTTGGGCCTTTTACTAGCACAGGAGGACGACTGGGGCCAGTGTGGGAGCAGCCTCCATGTGTAGTGTGGTGGCTGAGGAGGGGATCTGCAGCACAGGGCCCTCAAGGTCTGTTCCTGGCTGCTCACAGGGACTCTGGTGCTTTCCCAGTTCAGTTCAGCTCACAGCCTGGGGATGATCTTGGCTGCTGGAGGAGAGCAGCGAGCGCTGTTGTTTCCCAGATGCTGTGGGGTGATGAGCAGCATCTTCTTCATGTCTAGGAAGCGTGATCCTCCCAGTACAGCGATGCGGTGCCTGGTGGTGACCCGGTGGAACCCAGTCGCTGTACCCAGTAACGTGAGGGTGCTTGTTTCTGCAGGGAGTGCAATAACATGGAGATTCAGGTGGACATTGAAGCCAAACCAAGTCACTACCAGCTGGCCAGCGGCAGCAGTACAGAGGACTCTCTGCATGTCCATACCCAAATGGCAGAGAATGAGGAGGAGGAGGACGAGGACGAGGAGGAAGAGGATGGTGGGCAGGAGCAGATGTGCAAACACCAAAGCTGTGAGCAAAAGGACTGCATTGCCAGCAAAACCTGGGACATCACCCTGGCCCAGCCTGAGAGCATACGGAGTGACCTGGAGAGCTCCGACAGTCAGTCGGACGACGTGCCAGACATTACCTCGGATGAATGCGACTCCCCTCACTCTCAGACTGCAGCAGCCTGCCCACAGACCCCCAAAGCTAGAGGTGCCGAGAGCCCAAGTGCCCACCTGAGCCACTGTGCCCAAGCCGAGGGCTGCAGGCTGGATGAAATAGTCAAACTGGAGTGCATCGAAGCCAGAGTATGAGTTGGCCCTCTCCTGCTGAAGAGCACACTCACCGTCATTGCATCTTTCGGGGCTGAGTTGTGTCCGTGTTGGCTTCTGTTTGCGATTCTCCAGCTGGCTCCCCAGCCTCGCCTCGGGGAGTTACTGTTTCTTACATGACAAAAAAGAAAAAGGAAAGAAAAAAATAATCCCCTGCCCTCTTTTTGTTTTAATTTATTGGTTCAAGCTCTGTGAGGTGTGTAAGAGTGTAAATATGTACGTGTGTCTGTACGTCTGCAAAAACATCCTAAGGGACTATTTGAATAAAGACTCTGGTTGTCATTCGACTCGCATCCAGCTCATCCTTGCAAAGATGCACGGTGACATCCTCTGGCTGCCTTTGCCCCTTGCTCAAGGATTTGTAAACACTGCCCTAGCCAAAGGCATGGGGAAAATGAGGGCACGTCCTCTTCTGCCTCTATGAAGTGAGGTGTGGCAGCCTTGTTCTGTCTGCAGCGGCGATGGGGACAGGGCATGTGCTCAGACCTGCTGTGTCCTGGAGCCGTTGAAGGGAGAGGTCTCCCGTCTCCCCCCTCCCTGTGCAGCAGAGCTGTGTGCAAGTTAAAAGAGGGCAAGGATGGGGACTAACGCTGCGCTGAGCCGAATTCCCAGCGCTGCTGGGTGTAAGGGATCTAAGGAGACCCAGGGCTGGGCTGGCGGCTCAGGCAGGGTATTGGGGACAAGTATCTGAGCCTCTGCCTGGACCAAGCCCTTCCCCAGACCAGTCCCAGGAGCCAGAGCTGCGTCGCCGTCCCTGTAATTAATATTTTTGCTGCCTCACATCTGCAATGAGCTTTGCAGAGAGCATTGCTTGGCAAGGATCTCCCACAAGTGAGGGAGGGCTCCCCAGAACACTCCCAGCATGAGCAGACCTGGGTGGCTCTTCCCACAGCCGCCTCAGCAAGCCATTGTCCCCAGCCCCTCTCAGCCTCTTGCTGTCACATAACTTCCCTGGAAGCTTCATCAGGGCAATTGCCACCAAACCGGCTCCTCTGAGTCACCACTTGGGAAATCAGCCCCAGCCCTGAGCCCTCTGCTTTTCCCTTTGGCTGCAGGTCAATCCCTGGCACTGACGGTGCTGGTCTCTGCCCAGTGGTCCGGCAGCATCCCACCCCACGGGGCTGCTCCATCCCAGCCCCCCTCAGCCCGTGGCCTTGGACCTGGCTGGCTGGATCCCAGCCTGCTGCCATCGCTTCTGGACCAACCTGAGTGTGCTGGGGAGGTGGAGGCAGCGGGATGGATGGAGAAGGGGATGAGACAGCGTGGCGTGGCACGTTGGCACCACGCAGCGTGCCACGGCATGGCCACCAGCTCGGCAGCAAGGGGGGCGAGGGGTGGGGACAGGGCTGTGCTTCCCCTGGGCAGATGCAGGCGGAGGTGGAGTTAGCCCTTTGCTCATCCTGGGGAGCTGGTCCGACAGGAATTGAAGTAGCAGTGGGGTGCAGCACGCAAGCAGCTCCGGTGGCCTTGTCCTCATCCCAGTTGGTCCCAGCTCTGGTCCTGCCCAGCCATGTGGGAGCCCAATGGATCCGGGGCTGAAGGCCTGGGGGCATCGAGGGGTGCTGAGGGCCTGATCCTGTCCCAGTGACGATGTGTCAAGTGGGTGAGTCTGGGTCCGGCGCGGTGATTGCGACAGGAGGGTGTCCCAGCCCTACGTGCGGCTCCCCTCTCCTGCGGGGGAAACTGAGGCAGGGAGGGAGGGGAGCTGGGGGGCTGGGACGGGGTTGGGGACAGAGCAGGGCTGAGCACTCAAGTGGAGTGACGGTGGGTGCTTGAAGAGAGCGGCCCTGGGGTGGGTTCTGCGGGGGGGAACAGCCCCGCTGCTGCTGCTGTCACTCCTCAAAGCGTCGGGTGCCGATACCCAGCTGCTGTTCGCGGGCAGCTGCTCTCCCCGGAGCTTCTGCATCGCTGCAGGGGGCCCCAGCCCTTCCCAGCCCCACGGGGGATGCCTGGCCCCACGGCTGCTGGCCCCACACCGCCACCCTGGTCCTAGGAGAGCCAGCCGGAGCGGTGGTTTGCTTACGTGGGCTGCCACCACATCACCTGCCTTGTCCCCTGCCAGCACGGAGCACGTCCTATAGGGCTGTCCCCAAAGCCTGTGCTAAGCACGGTGCAAGGGCAGGAGGGACAGCTGGGTGCTGGCCACCCCACACCGTGCAGCCCCCTTACCCAGCCCTGCTCCCCCCTCCGTCCCAGGCCACCTCGATCCCAGCAGCCACCAAAGGGTCCTCATGAAAACTGGCCTCATCCTCCTCATCATCGGGCACCTCAACTTCATCGCTGGTGCCCTGGTCCACGGCACCGTCCTCCGCTTCGTGGTTGACCCCCGGGATGCCATTTCCCTGCAGTATGTCATCGCCAACGCTGCCTCCGTCATCTCCGCGCTGCTGGTACCACGGGGTGCAGGGTAGGGAGGCACGGGGGGGCATGGGGGGCATCTGGGGTGGATGCAGATGTGTGTAGGGTGGGCAGGAGGTGGGATGTGGGAGGATGCGAGATGGATGTGCTGTGGATGCTGGGTGGGCAGGAGGTGGGATGCGGGAGGATGCAGGATGGACGTGCTGTGGATGCAGGGTGGGCAGGAGGATGCGGGAAGGTGCTGTGGATGCAGGGTGGGCAGGAGGTGGGGTGCAGGATGGACACTGCTCTGTCTCCCCTTCCCTGCTCTAAATAAGCCTTTCTAGCCCCAAACGAGGTGGGATAAATGCACAGGGACTAGTTGGAGATGCAGCACTGCCCCCTGCCATGCCGAATTGGCCAGATGGGCTTTCAGGAACAATGTCAACAAGGAAAGGGGACTGATGTCCCCAGGGCAGGCAGGCGCTGTGCTCACTGACCTCCCTGCGCTTCCTCACAGACCATCTCCTGCGGAATAGCTGCCCTCATGCTGTCCCGCTGCCTCGCCCCCACCACCCTGGTAAGCACCCCCGGCCCCGCAGCCCCTCGCCCAGCACCCAGCAGGCTGCGGCCAGCCCACGGAGCATGCACAGCCACCACGTCCCCTCGCTCTGGGGAAGGGAGCCTGGACAGGCGGCTGTGCACGGCCCTGGCTCGCTGCGCTGCTTCTTCTCTCCCCTCCTGCAGAAATGGGCAGTTTTCGCCCTGAGCACCAGCAGCAGCCTGGGCTGCCTGTCCTGCCTGCTGGGGCTGGCTGTCTCCATCGGGCTGACACTGGGCACGCAGGGTCGGGCGCTGCTGGCCCCCTGCCCCATCGCTGGCATTGCCCTGGTCTCCCGCGAGTGCCCCTTCGATCCCACCCGCGTCTACGTGAGTCCCCAGTGGGCCGTGGGCTGTGGGTGCCCGCGCTGGGGATGGGGAGGATGTGTGGGGACCTGACGCCCCGTGTCCCCGCAGAGCTCCACGCTGTGCCTCTGGGCCATCTCCCTCCTGCTCGACTCGATGGAGATCATCTTCAGCATCCGCTGCCTCCTGCTCACCGTTGACCTCCTCCACCTCGGCTGCTGCTGCCACGGGGCGCACCGGAGGAAGGTGACGCCTGGTCTCCAGGCTCAGCACCGACCCACTTCCATGCAGGGCTGGGATGGACCTGGCTGGGCTCGGGAGCACCCGGGTGGGGGTAAGATTTGGCAACCTGAAGGTCTCATCCCCCCACTCTCGTTCTCATCATCCCCTCTGCCTTGCAGGTCTCCTTGCAGGCAGCCCCTGCGGAGAGCCCGGACGCTGGGCAGTGCCTGGGTTTGCTGAGGCTGGACAGTGTGGAAACTGCCTGGCTCTGAGCGGGACCCAAGGGGTGACCCCACGGATGTGCCCCTGCCAGCCCTGCACCATCCCAGCGCCCACACAGGCCCATGACAGGACCCAGCTGCCCCCCAGCCTGGCTACTGGGCGAACGCATCACCTGGACACCACCAGCCAAGACACATGAGCCCATCCCTGTGGCCTCGGGCCATCTGGGGCTGCAGTGAGAGAGGCAACCGGGCTGGCTCCAGACCCTGCAGGGAGAAGCTTTCCCCTCGGCGTCGACGGCCCCTTTCCAACTGCTGATTGCACTGACACAAATTTTATTCTGCAGGTATTAAAAGACCAGAAGCGTGTCCCCTCCCTGCGGCCCCTGCCCATGTGCCGGCGATGGGGAAGGGGCTGGCCCGGCCCCATGACCGTGGCAGTGTGTGCACGTGTGGGGGGTGCTGAGGGGGCCCCCAAGCCACCGGGTCTTTGTCCCCTAGGCCATGTCCCCACGCCTGCTGGAGATGCAGCGGTGGCTTTGCCGCCAGCCTTTCCCACCGGGCTGGGTTGTTCCCCTGCTCCGAGCCCCCAGTGCTGGGGGGGGACCATCCTCGCTCAGGGCAGACCCTGCCTCCATCCTTCCCCCAGTCAAGCCAGTGCGGGAGCCCCGTGGTGATGGGGACTGTCCCCCCCCAGCTCCCCCTTGCCCCAGCCTCAGTTGGGCTCCAGCTCTCTCCCCGCAAGGGGCCACGGGGTCACAGTGGTGGGGACCACGGGGACCGGGCAAGGGACAGCGGCAGTGGCCAGCTGCAGGGTCAGGGGGTGATGTGGGGCTGTGGGGGGCTGCGGGGGTCCACGGGGCTCAGAACTGCGTGGCGCCGCTGGGGTCGCACTGCAGCAGGCGCACGATGGACGGGTCGCTCTTGGCACCTTTGATGAACTCCTCCAGCGAGAGCTTGCCTGCAGGGGGGACATACAGCTCAGCCACCCGGTCCTGGCTGGGCAAATGGGACCAGACACCTCCTGGCACACACCTGGACACCCACCCACCCAGGATGAGCACCCCTGGGCTCTGCTCCCTGGGCTGGGGGAGCACACCGAGCCCCTCCGGCTGCTGGGGCTCCCCCCGGCCACGCTGGCAGACGTGAGCCATTTAATCAGCGTGCGTGCGGCTCCTTCTAAGACCCCCGGATTTAGCCATGAGACCTTTCCCTTAATCCCCTCCATCTCCTCTCATTTACCGTCATTATTAGTATCCATCTGTCGGAAGATTTTTTCCGTTCTTTTCTCCGGAGTCGATTCATCTTCAGGCATGTTCATCACAGAGGAGACCATTTTGTAGATGGCCTGGGAGAGGGAGATGGGGACCAGGGTGGGTGCAAGGTGGGCGCCTGCCATCACCCACCTGAGATGGGGGATGGAGCTCTGGGCTTTGCCGCCCTGGTGTTGTTTAACACCCTCCCCACGCCGTCAGGCTACGGGAGCTTTAGCTCCCAGCACAGCCGGGGTGGATGCAAGCAGCAGCCCCAAGGAACCAACCCGGCTGGAGCTGCTCCTGCAGGGAGGAGATGCCCACTGAGATGCCACCACCATGGCCTCACGAGCCACCTTCTGATGGCAATGCCACCAGGCTGCAGTTTGGGCAAGGAGAACATCTCCTGTCGGTTTGCCAACAACCCATCCCTCTGCCCCAGGCTGCTCGGGGACAGCAGCTGTGCACCCAGCCCCCCCCCAGCAGCACGTGAGGGGTGGGACCAGCGGGGAGACCCCCAAGATGGGGTAACAAAGGGGTGTCCCCAGGACAGGGAAGGACCAAGGGATGCCCTGGGGCAGACTGATCACTGCAGCCGCAGAGCTCAGCACGTGGCTCTGCAGACAGCAGCAGGCTCCATCCCTGGCACTGTCAAGCCCTGTACCTGGGGTAACACAGGGTGCATGTCCCCAGCCCGGGGGGGGGACGGCCACCATGACACCAGGGTGACACACAGGACCACACACAAGGAGCCGCAGCAGGGTGAGGAGCCCGGTACCTGCACGATCTCCAGCATCTCCTCCCGACTGATGTAGCCGTTGCCGTCCAGGTCGTACATGCTGAAGGCCCACATGAGCTTCTGCTCCAGCTTCCCGCGGGAGGTGACGCTCAGGGCGATGATGAACTCTCGGAAGTCGATGGTGCCATCGCCGTTGGTGTCGAAGGTGCGGAAGACATGCTCAGCGAACTTGGAGGCGTCACCGTAGGGGAAGAAGTTGGCATAGATCTTCTTGAACTCCTCCACGTTGAGGATGCCCGAGGGACAGTCCTTCAGGAAACCCTTGTACCAGCCCTGCAGCTCCAGGTCGGAGAACTCGGTGTTTTCCCGCAGGTCCTGGAGCATCTCAGGGCGCAGTTTGCTGTTCTGCTTCCCCATGCCGCTGGGATGTGCCGGCTGTCCAGGGGGATGAGCGCTGCAGCAGGGCAGGCACCTGGCCCGGCTTTGGGGGGTCCCTCTGTGCTACAGGAGGGGAGAGGGACAAGGCAGTGCTTCCTGGCAGACCCCGGACACCCGGGCGGACACCGATATGGCCCCCTCCATCCCCGCTGTCCTCTCTGAGCCGTCGGGGCCAGCCCCAGGGACCACCCAGTGCAGGGCAGCGCCATCCCCCTCGCGTTTGCGTAATAAACCCTTATAGCTCATTTGCATAATATATAGGTGATATATAGCTGGCATCAAGGGGGCAGAGCAGCCTGGAGGAGGGGAAGGGGATGGATTTGGCCGCCTCAGGGCACTGGCTGGGGTCTGGGTCCAGCCCAGCTTTGGGGCTGGACAGATTTGGGTCAGCTCCCTTGGAGGGAGGGTTATTTTCAGCTCCTCCACTGCCTCCGTTAATATTTGATGCCTCCAGCAGGCACTGGAGCCCCGGGAAGGACCAGGGGCTGCAGGGCTCTGCTCGGGGGGAGCCCCCTCCCTGTTTCCTTCCTTCCCTCCCCACATCCCTGGGGGATCCAGTGCACCCCATCCTGCCAGGGTCACCCCTGTGCAGCGCAGAGAGGCCAGGGGGAGGTCAGGGTGGGTGCCCAGAATCTGGCCACACACCCCAGGTCCCCATGCCAGGGGCTTTGGGGGGACCTTGACCTGCTGTCCCCACCCCAGGCTGTGTTGTGACCCCTGTGTGGGGAGAGGATGGGCTCGAGGGACTTCAATGGGTCCATGGGTGCCTGGAGCACCCAACTGTCTTATCCAAAGTAAGGAGGGGCCCCAGCACCCCTAAAGCCCCCATCCTTTGGGATCGCAAAGCAAGCAGTACTCCCCCAAGAGGAGCAGCCCAGTAGGGCGGGACCCCCCCAGTTACAGGGGGCTGGGACCCCACAGTGTCTCTCCATCACACACACACCCAGCTCCATCCCTGCTCCAGCAGCCAGAGGATCTGTGTGTCCCCACCCCACACAGGGGTCCCCAGCCAGGGCCCCCCAGGGCTGGCACGACCCCCAGCCCCACTGCCCGGGGCAGCTCTGGGAGGGGAGCCTCCGGGGGGGTTCAGCACCCTACGAGGGGTTTGCAAGGACAACCCCCCCCCCCCGAGCGGGCGTCTCCAGAAGGGTGGTTGGGCTCCCCCGGGGAAGATGCTCCTGGGGTGGGAGGGGGTTACAGGGGATTCCTCCCAAACCGGGCACCGCCGGAGAAAGGGGGGCTGCCGGGGACACACCCAAGGGAAGGTCCCCCGGGGGGGGGATCACCAGGCACCCCCCGGCAAGATGCGGCGGGGCGGGGGAGGGGGGCTCTGCAGCCGCCGGCGGGGAGCGACGTGCCGGAGGCTGGCTCCGTGCCCGTGCCCTGGTCTCCCCGGTTCCCCAGTGCCCCCTCCGGCCTCCCCCTCGCCCCCCACCCCCGGTCCCCCCCCCTCCCCGCCGGCTCCTACCTGCCCGGGGAAGAGCCGCCGCCGCCGCCGTGCGCCAGCGCAGCCCGGGAGCGCCCGCCGGTAGTGCCCGCCGCAGCGCCGGGCTGCGGGGGGGCACCGGGGGCACCGGCGCGGGGGGGCACCGGGGGCAGCCCCCCGGGACCCTCCCCAGCCGCCCCGGGGCACCGCGCACACCCCCACCCCCACCCCTCGGGACACTGCCCCGTGCAGCGCCCTGCGGTGGGGCTTGGGGCGCAGCCCCCCGTCCCCCGGCAGCTTTGGGGGCGAGGGGAGACCTTTCCTGCACCAGCAAGGGCTGGGGCGGTGCTGGGAGCACTGGGAGGTCCTGGGGCACTGGGAGCACCAGGAGCACCGGGAGCACCAGGAGGTCTTGGGGCACCGGGAGCACTGGGAGTACTGAGGGCACTGGGAGGTCCTGGGGCACTGGGAGCACCAGGAGGTCTCAGGGCACTGGGAGCACTGGGAGTATGGGGAGCACTAAGGGCACCGCTTGGTTTTGTGGCACCGAGAGCACTGGGAGGTCCTGGGGCACTGGGAGCACCAGAAGCACCAGGAGCAATGGGAGCAACAGGAGGTCTTGGGGCAGTGGGACCGCTGGGAGTACTGGGAGCACTGAGGGCACCGGGAGGTCCTGGGGCACTGGGAGCACCAGGAGCACTGGGAACACCAGGAGGTCTTGAGGCACTGGTAGCACAGGGAGCACCAGGAGGTTTTGGGGCACTGGGAGCACTGGGAGCACCAGCAGCACACCACTGTGGCTGTGTCAGGACACCAACCAGGCGAGGGTCCGGGGTGGGGTCTCCAAGGGCTCTGTTATGGATGTCATCTGTCCCTTCGGCAGGGTGCCATCCTGTCCGGCTGTGCGGGGGTGGGATGAGAGAGCACAAGGGTGTGTAAAAACACACCGGCACATCCCTGTGCCCGCACTGAACTGGGGATCACCCTCCCCATGCGCCATCCCTGCCACCACCCCTGCCTGTCCCCATCCCATCCCCTCAGAGAGAGCCACTGCCCCAGGACACGGGCCAGGGTGGTCCCTGCAGGGGCAGAGAGAGCCAGGGGCCGCGGGGGTCCCCCCCATGTGCCTAGGGCATCCCGGGGGCTCAGGCACAGGCTTGGCCGTCACCTGACTGCTGGCCTAGGAAGGTGCCAAGCCAGGCATTTTGGGGCTAGAAAGGGACATTTTGGGCTGAGGGTCCCCAGCACGCAGCCGGCGCCGGTGCCCCGTAGCATCACAACATCCTCAGTCATTCCAGGAGCTGGATGGAACAAAGCAGCTTTCGGCAGCTGCTCCGAGCACCGGGAAAAGGCTCCGGTGGAGACAGATGCTTGCTATAAGGAGGTGCCATTCCCAGCAGGTTTTCCTGTGTCCCTGCACCAGCTCCCTCCGTTTGCAAAGCCCGGGATTGTTCGGCAATACCGTGGGGAGCAGATGGCAGGGGCAGATGGGAGGAAGAGGCACTCTTCTCCCAATTACACAAATAAACATACATAAAGTGATTAAACCCACAGGACCATCACTGGTCTGGGGGGCACAGGGAAGGGGCTGGGGTGGCTGCTGCGGAACAGGGAGCTGGGGGGAAGGACCACTTGAAAGACCCAGGATGGGGTTAATTCATCCCAAAATCTGCTGGGCGAGGAGATCAGTGAGGCTGGTGCCTGTTGAGGGACACTTGGCACCTCCAGGCCTAAACCATCAGCCTGAAGCAGGAGATGGGGATCGGCCAAAATCCACGGGCACGTTTTGAGACACCAGTGGGCAGTGCCTGACCGAATTGCCGACGGGCCAGCAAGGGGACACAGCCCAGCCCATGGTGCTGGCCCATGAGGACCACAGGGACCTCATTGTACTGCCGGAACGAGCAGTTATTAGCAATAAAGACAATATTGGTCCCTCATTGTGTTTTTTTCTCCTTTTTTAATAGCCTCATGGTGGTATCGTTGCATTGCCTGTTGCTGGAGGACTCGAGAGGACCAGAGACCTGCGCAGGCTCCTTCCTGCCCTTCACCTGCACCTTTCGGTGCTGAGCGTCCTCCTGGGTGCTGCTGTCTCCCCGACAGTTCTTCCTCACCCTCCACATCGCAGCAGCTGTGTCCATGCCCCAGCCTGGCCGAGGGACTGGCGGCTCCACAGGGCTGGGAACCCTCCACAGAGTATGGGCAGGGGTTTCGTGTAGGACCAGCATGGAGCCCAAGGAGTGTTTTGGGAATGTGATTGGGCTGGAAACAAAGGAACTGGTGATGGGAGCTGCTGCGGTGGGGTGTTCCCCCATCCTGTGTGAGAGAGATGTTTGGAGAGGGATGGGGACTGGAACTGGGGCCTTGGGGTGAAAGGAAGGTGGGGGGAAAGGAGAGATTTGGGGCTGGAGCCGGGCACCCCCTGTGCCAGGCGATGCCCCCCAGTGCAGCGGTGCTGGGGCTGGGGGAAAGCGTGGGGCCCCAAGGTGGGGGTGCCATTTCCCCTCTGATAATCTTCATATCTATTTTAATCTGCATGAGTGGCAGAGGGCACAACTGACGCAGGCTGATTTGAAATCATCCCATTTCCGACTCAAACCCGGCCCTAAACCCACCTAATCCCCACGCTGGAAGGGATTGCAGGAGGGAGAGAGAGGATAATACGGGGTGCGGGGGGCACAAGCAGGGTCGTACTCTGCCATCAAACACCAAATGGTTTACAGGGTCCCTGGGGCTGGGAGCAAATGACCCGCCCATCCCATCCCATCCCACCCCATCCCATCCCATCCCATCCCACCCCACCCCATCCCATCCCATCCCACCCCATCCCATCCCATCCCATCCCATCCCACCCCATCCCATCCCATCCCATCCCATCCCATCCCATCCCACCCCATCCCACCCCATCCCATCCCATCCCATCCCATCCCACCCCATCCCATCCCATCCCGTCCCATCCCATCCCATCCCACCCCATCCCATCCCATCCCATCCCACCCCATCCCATCCCATCCCATCCCATCCCATCCCACCCCATCCCACCCCATCCCACCCCATCCCATCCCACCCCATCCCACCCCATCCCACCCTATCCCATCCCACCCCACCCCATCCCACCCCATCCCATCCCACCCCATCCCATCCCACCCCACCCCATCCCACCCCATCCCATCCCATCCCCTCCGGCTCCCACATCCTCCACCCCAAAGCCTGGTGGGTTTTTGGAGCACTGCCCTCTCCATCACCCCTTCGTCCTCGAGCAGGGCCAGGCGCCATGGCTTGTGCTCCCACCCATCGACCTGGGGGATCAGCCATGTCATGGGGAGCGGGACCATCTCCCGGGGATGCCAGGGCCCCAGAACAGCCGGGGCAGGGAGCGGGGCTGGCTCCCGCTGGCCCCAGCCTTGCAGCCAAGCTGGGGGCAGAGATGCTGCCAGGAGGATGCTGCGACAGCCGCAGGTGCTGCTGCGATGCCTTCCCTGCTGCTGGCGGGGAGAGACGTGGGGTGTTGGCAATGCCCTGGCTGGGAGATTCCCCCTCCTCTTCCTCCTCCTCCTTCTCCTTCTCCTGCTCGAAGGGATTTCTGTGGGAACTTCCTTGCGTTGTCATAGCAGCTGTGAAGCTCCATCTTCGCTGCAGCAGGGATGGGGCTGCAGGGCAGACCCTCCCCTGGAGGGGGGACATCCCTGTGTCCCTGTGCCCCGCTGCAGGAGTACACGGCTCCCTGGGGTGCACAGCTACACACACGTGTGCACGCAGAGCATGTGTTGGCTTTGGCATGGCCCTGGCTGCTGTCACCAAGCTGGTGGGGCTCAGCCATGCCCTGGTGGGGCTCAGCCATGCCCGGGGAGCCCAGGGCTCAGCACACACGGGGCATTCAGAGCCTTTGGTGATTTGGGCTCCAGCATCCCAGTCTTGCCAGCCGCACGTGCCTATGGAGCATCCTCATGTGCACCCACACAGCCGGGGTGGCACAGAGGGAGCTCAGGCATGGCCGGGGTGGCTGTGGGTGCCCTACCACCACGTCCTAAGGAGGGTTAGCACCCAGCAGACAAACAGGCATCATCCCTGCCGCCTGCTGGGGTATTGGGATGAGCTGGGAGGGGAGAGGGCAAAGCAAGAGGGGTCCAACCCCTGGCTGTGCCAGCAAAGCCCACCAAGGTCTCCCCAAGACCCTGCAGACCCCTCCTGTGGGCCCACGCTGACCCCAGAGCTTGTCCCTGTCCCCACGCTGTGCACGGCCCTGCGGAGGACACGGTGAAGGTAAGCGGAGCCGCAGCAGGGGCGCAGGGCAGGGGCTGCAGGAATAGCCGAGGATTAAAAGCAAATGCCCAGATAATGAGGATCTTTGGTAAAAAGCCCATTTGTATAATGTAAATCTCTAATAGGCTTCCTGGAATACAAAGCCCTTTGTGATGCCCGATCTCATCTGGATCAGGAGCCGCTCGCAGCGCCCGCTAAAGCTTGACTTAGCACCATGGGGGTGCAGGGATGTTTTTCATAACGCAGCGGCTCCATCCCACATCCCCACGTCCCCGCGATGCCCACGGTGCCGCCCTGAAGCACGTACAGCGCCCCTGGCTCGGGCAGCCAAGGTCAGGGCTCCTGGGGACACGTGTCCTGGTCCCTGTGGGGCACCTGGCTGTTGGCACCTGGACACGTGTGTTCAGCAGTGCCGTGACACGGAGCTGGGAGGTCTTTTGGGGTGCAGTTTGGGCACAAGCGGCTGTATAAATGGGCCCGGGGGCGTTTGGGGGGGCTGTCGGGGGGGCCGCGGGCAGCTTGGTGCCCCAGCTGTCTGTGCCACCTTCCCCGGCAGTGCCTGCTGAAATGCAAAACCTCGAAGGGTGTCCCCACCGTGGAGGCAGTTTGTCACCAAGCCCGGAGGGTCACGGGGGTCCTGGAGCTGTGGTGGGGACAGCCCATGGCCGGGGTCT
The DNA here is from genome assembly GCF_023638135.1 of Falco biarmicus. Classification (NCBI taxonomy): domain Eukaryota; kingdom Metazoa; phylum Chordata; class Aves; order Falconiformes; family Falconidae; genus Falco; species Falco biarmicus. The sequence goes on from NC_079290.1 coordinate 116,727,179, forward strand.
GCCCCAGCTCGTCCTGCCTGGGGGTTTGGGGTGGCTGGCAGGGCTGGGCTGGGACATGTCCTGGGGGGGGCTGCAGCTTGTCCCTGCTGTGTCCCACCACGGGGCCGAGGATGTCACCGTCTCAGGGAGGTGACGGTCCTGCTGATGCAGGAAAGGGGAGAGTGTGGGGGGGCTGGACCCAGCCCCTGGCCCTTGGCCCCCTGCCCTCCCCAAGGGCTGGAGGGATTAAACGCCATCGCTACTGCCACCAGTGCCGCCAGTGCCACCCAGTGCCACCAGTGCCACGGCCACGCGTGAGCCCCGGGCTCCCCCTCGTGGCATCTCGCCCCCTCTCATGGGGTGACCGAGGGGCCACGGGGACGCGCGGGAGCGGGGGGGCAGCCGGGGCCGAGGGCCGGGAGCCCGTGCCAGGGCTCTGGGGGGTGTGGGGGGTCCCAGCCGGGGGGTCCCAGCCGGGGGTCCCAGCCGGGGGGCCACACTCCCCCCCGCGCCATCCCCGCCCGGCTCCCGGCCCCCGCGGCGGGACCCCGAGGGACGCGTCTGGGCCGAGGCCGGGGTCCCCTCCCGGGGGGCCCGAAGGAATGGGGGTCCCGGCTGCCCCCCCGGCGCTGTGCGGCGTCGGCAGGTGGCAGCAGCGGCCTTCGGCAGCGCCGGGCTGCGGGTGGCACCGGGAACGGCCCCCTGGCCGCCCCCCGCCCCGCCGGGCCCGCCCCCCTGCTCCCCCCCCCCCCCGCTCCCCCTGCACCCCCTGCACCCTCTGCACCCCCTGCACCCTGCCAGCCGGGCCCCCAGCACCCCCCTGCACCCCCAGCACCACCATGCCTCCCCCCCACCCCTGCACCCCCTTCACCCTCTGCACCCCCTGCACCCTCTGCACCCCCCTGCACCCCCTGCGCCCTGCCAGCCAGGCCCACAGCACCCCCAAGCACCCCCCTCCGCCCTCCCCCGTACCCCCTGCACCCCCTGCACCCCCTGCGCCCTGCCAGCCAGGCCCACAGCACCCCCTGCACCCCCCTCCGCCCTCCCCCGTACCCCCTGCATCCCCTGCACCCCCTGCACTCTGCCAGCCGGGCCCCCTGCACACCCTGCACCCCCTTCACTCCTGCACCCCTTGCACCCGTTGCACCCTGCCAGGCAGGCCCCCAGCACCCCTCTGCACTTTGCACAGCATACGCCTGCCCCCACATCACCCTCAGCACCCAGGACAGCACCCCCAGCACCCCTGCACAGCACCATCTGCACCCCCCAAACCCCCTGCACCCCACAGCACCCTGCCCAGCACCACACCCTGGCAGCCCCCCCATGCAGGACGCACACAGCCACAGCACCGGTGCAGCTCTCCCAAGCCTCCCCTGCAGCCCCGTTCCCCTTCACGTGACCCCTGCAGTGTTCCCTCAAACATGCAGACTCCCCCCGCCAGAGCAGTGTCCCCTGACACACAGCACACACATCCCCCGACACACAGCATCCCCTCTGGGTGATGCTGGGCAGGGGTCCTAGGGGGCTGGGGTGGGGCAGAGGCCCTGGAGCTGGTCCCCGTGAGTAGCCACACAGGTTATGTGATGGGGTGCCAGGCATCTTCACCCCAAGGGCTTAGGGTGCCGCAGGGAGGTGTAGATGATGGTTTGGGGTGGACCAAGTCTGGGGCACAATTATGGCTTGGAAGGAACAGGGTCTTCTGGGGTAGAAGCATCACAAGTTCCCCTGAATCTGCCAGCATCTCTCTGTCCGCCATCATTCCCTGGGGACCCCAGGACTGGGACTGTCCCTCTTGGGGGACATCCAGAGCATCTCCACACACCACATCCATCTCCCTCATGGGCTGCCCAGGAGGTAACCTGGGCCAAAAAGGACCCCTGGCAGTGGCCCTGCCCCACAGCGCTGATTTAGGGACAGTTTTCTGTGCCATGGGGATATGGTCTCGGTGCTCAGCTCCCACCAGAGCCTGGCCTGGTGTATTTAGGGTGAGCTGGGACAGGATGGGGGCTGGGTGCGAGAAGGAGGAGGAGGAGGATGGCTGGCAGCCTCCCAGGTGTCCGTCTGGTGATGCGAGAGGGAAGAAAAGCGACTGGCGAGCCTAAGTGCGTAATTAGAGCTGTGACTTAATTGGCACACCGGGTACGCATGATGGGCTTCGCGTGGCTTGAATAGTGATGTGCTGGTAGAGGCTGGGGAAGCAGAGGAGGCTGGGCACTGCACAGAGCGGCAACGGGAGCCCAGAGGGGACCAGGGGGGGGCAGGACACCCTGAAAAGCCTTACCTGGTGATGGGAAAGGACACAGACAGCATGGGCTGCCCTGTGCAGCCGGGACCAGAGCGCTGGGAGGGGACCTCAGTGCAGTGGTGATGTCCCAGGGTACCTGCTGAGGATGGCCGACATCACAGGGCTGGGAAAGAGCAAATGTTTCCCTTTATATGGAAAGGGGAGAAGGAAAAACCAAGGAATTACAGTGTTAACTGTGTTCAGCCTCTGGAAAAATACCAGAACACATCAAAAACCCTCTTGTGGGAGCCTGGGAGTTAGCGGGGTGACAGGGAGCAGTCCTCTTGCATCTGCCAGGAGCAACCAGGGCAAAACACTATCCATCCTGTGTGCTGGGGCCCAGCCTCAGCTCGCTGTCGGCACAGGATGGGACCCAGTCCAGGCGGCACCTTCCCGGGGCCAGCAGGGCAGCCTGGCTGCAGGGAATTACTGGTTTTGTGTGACAACCCCTCTGTCTCACGGCTGCCAGGGGATTTGGGGCTCCCAGTATGGAGGCAGGGAAATGCCGCTGTTGGCAGCGTGGAAGCACATCCCGCTGTGACCTCGGCTCTGCATTTCTGCTGGCAGCCGAAGCCAGCTTGGCCGTGCCCGCCTCGGCACCGGGGGCTCGTGGTCCCGCTCTGGGTGCACAGCCTGTGGAGGAAACAACAGCAGGAGCCCAGAGCCTGGCAGGGTCTCCTGCCCAGCCTCCTGCTCCGGCGAGGAAAGGCCCATGGGAAGCAGGAGCCTGGCCTGCAGCCACCACTGCATGGCTGTGCCAAAATCCCAGCTCCATCAGCTGAGCTCACCCAGCCCAGCCACATGTGACTGGATTTGGGGTGAGCACCAAGCTCAGTGCAGGCTGCTCCGGTGAGAGGCTGAGCCCCCCCATCATCCTGGGTGTCCCGCTCCTCCCTTGCACCTTCTCCACCGCTGATGTGATGAAATTTTAATCTGCTGCCAGGCAGGAGATGAAAGGGAGGCACCGCAGGCGCTTCCCCGGGAAGCAGCCGGCTGCAGCTGAGCGCCCCGGTGCTGGATGTGTGCGGCGTGGGTACGGCCCCAGCACCCCGATGCAGACACCGCGATGGGAATTACCGTCGTCTCAGGCCGGGGAAAGAAAGCGGGATGGCACAGGGCTGGGGTTTGGCAGGACAGGGCTGGCTCCTGGCTCTGGCGGGAGCTTTTTGGGTCTCTCTGGGGCAGTGGGTGCCTGCTGCTTCCCCGGGAAGGGGCTTTGGTTCATGGGGAGACACTGGGAGCTCTACAGGATCTCCTCTACGTGACGGGACCCCCCCAGCTGGGGCGTCTCTCATTGTGATCCACAAGCACGACCGCAGTCTGTGCCCAGCCGGAGGGTCCCCAGTACCGCTGTGGGAGGAGGGGAAAGGGGCAGAGGCTGCCGATGCCAAGCCCCTCACGCCTGGTTCTCTCCCCACTCCATCCAGCTTGACTCTGTTGACACCACCGGTGCAGAGTGGAGAGGAACCACCAGCCCATAAACCAATCCATTGGGATCAGGCTGGGCACAAGCGAGAGGCTCCCAGCGATGCTCCTGGGAACCCGCAGGCCACACCACGCTCCCTGGAAGGTGGCAGCAGATAAATACCTGGGCCAGGCAGGCAGCGAGGGAGCGATTCTGCCCGGACACACGGCCCAGACCCCACCATCTCCCTCCCCAGCTGCTCCCAGTCAGACCCATCCACGTGTGCTGGGACCCGCAGCCCAGGGCTGTGGCAGCCGGACCCCGGCCGGGGCAGGACCCCTTGCTTGTGCAGCAGAGGGGTGGCAGTGGTGGCCGGAGCAGGGTGACCCCATCCAGCATCACTCGCTTTGGCAGCTGGTTGCTGAGTGGGGAACGGCTTCTGTTCCCTACAACTAGTTGCCATCAATCAAGGTGCTGCCGGCTTAATTAACCCGGAGGCACAGCTAATTCCAGCAGCTCATCTAATCCTCATTAGCTTGGAATTCACGCCGGGCCTGCGTGAAATCCCGGCCGTAAAATGGCACCGCTGCTGCACACGGGGGGCTCGGCCCGGGGCGAGAGCCCCCCGCCCTCCCCCGGTGGCCCGGGGGCGAGCATCCCCCGGAGGGCCGGCCCGGGGGTGTGCCGGGACCCCGGCGGGAGGGCGGGACGGGGAAACTGAGGCAGGCCCCGGGGCCGGGCTGGGGGGGGTGGGGAGCGAGCCGGCCCCGTCCCGCCGCCCCCGGGGCCGGGGGAGGGACCGGAGCGGGGCTGCCCGGCGCTGCAGCGGGCGGAGCCGGGGCTCGGCGGGGCCGCGCCCGCCCCCGCCTCCCGGCCGAGCCCAGCCCGTTCCGTTCCGTACCGAACCGAGCCGTGCCGGGCGCTGCCGGGCGGTGCTGAGCCCAGCCGAGCCGTGCCCAGCCCAGCCGCACCGGGCGGCCCCGGGGCGCTACCAGGCGGTACCGGGCGGCCGCGGCGGTACCGGGCCCGGCGCTCTCCGCGGTGCTGAAAGGCGCCGCCGCGCCCGCAGGACGCGCCGCCGGCGGGGCCCGGCTCGGCCCGGCCCGGAGCGGCTCGGCCCGGCGCGGCGCGGCGGCCGCGGGGGATGGAGCCCTTCCTGGGCTGCACCGGCGCCGCGCTCCTGCTCTGCTTCAGCTACGCCGGTCTGCGCCCGGTGGCGGCAGGTAAGGGCCGCCGGGCCCCGGGAGGGCTGCCCGGGGGGGGTGGGGCGGCGGAGGGGTCCCCCCGGTGCGCACGGGTGGGAGCGGAGGGTGAAGCGTGGGCGCTGCCTGGAGCCGTGCCGAGGGGACGGGGTCTGGGGGCACCGCCGGCCGGGACTGTGCCGGTAACTGGGTTTGGAAGAGGTGGGAGATTCCGGACACGCAGCCCCGGAGCAGCGGTGCCGGGAAGCAGCGGGGTCTCGCCCCCTCGGTGTCCCAGCGTGGGCGCTTGCAGCCGGCCATCCCCGGGGAGGGCGGCTCGCAACGGTGTGGGGTGAAAATAGGGGCTGGGGGAGAGCCAGTGGAGACCCCTGCCCAGGGCCGGGCACGGCGAGGCAAAGGCTCTCGTGCCCCCAAGCAGCGCTGGAGGCAACAGCAGATGGGCTCTGCCAACGCCACGGCACGGCGGCCTTGGCAATCCCCTTCCCCGGCTCCCGCTCACCCCAGGCTGGCCGGGGACCCCCGCGAGCTGCTGGGGGAGCACGGCTGCCCCAGAGGGGTGCGCTCTCCGGGGGCTCAGCACAGCCTGGCCACGTCAAACCGGGCTCCCTCCAGCTGAGCACGTCCTCCAAAGTGGGGGATCTTTCGGGAAGGTGAAGGTCCCCACGAGCGAGCTCTAATTCTGGAATGACCGGGACGTGCTCAGGTCCACCCTTCTCCCCTGCATCAGCCGGGCTGAGCCTTCACCCAGGCACCCCGTGTGTGTGTGCCACTCTGGGCAGGTGCTGGTGGGGGCTTCCCAGCCCAAGCCAGACACCCACCCTGGCTCTGTGCGGTCAGCTGGAGGGCCGTCTCCCTCACTGGCTGCAAGATGTTGGTGGAACAGCTGCTTTGATTTGCAAAACGCTGATTGCCAGAATATCTTGCATTCCAGGAGGCTGGGGGTGACTATTAGGGATGCAGAGCTCCGGGGAGTGGAAATTCCTGCGCCGGAGCCAGCCCCTGGAGTTGCTGGAGTTACATTCGCCCTTATCCTGTCTGCGCCGGGGCTGCAGCAACCCCCCGAATGCCTTCGGCTCTGACAGACGCATCCTTGGCCAGACATCAGCACTCTGAAGTTGCCGTTTCCCAACTGACAGACCCGGGGAGATTAATGCAACATTCCCAAAAAGGAGGGAGCAATGGGGGAAAACACCGCGGCACAATGGAGGCGCCTGCAGTTGTCACAGCCCTCCCAATTTTCTGTAAACTAGGCCACTTCCCCTGCTCTTCCTTATCCTTGAATCACCTCAGCCAGCAACTGAGAGTAAACATGGAGTTGTGTCCCTGCCCATAACCGCCTTCTGCTCCCGTCTTACAGGCAGCGTTTGTGTGCCGTAAGGTGTCCGTGCCACATCACGAGCCGGGCAGCTCTGTAAACACGGGGAGCTGCCGTGTCTCGCAGCTACAGCGGGCGGTGGGGAGGCAGGAGGCTCGGTCCTGGGCTCTCAAGAAGCTGTGTGACCTTGGTGCTGTGCCACGCACCCCCACCACCTCCTCTTTCTGTGGTCTCCTTTGCCAAGGGTTGGGACGTGCTCTCCCCGCACCCCCGGCGAGGCAGCGAACTTGTGCTGTGCCTGTTTATCAGAGACGGAAAAGAGGGATGAGGGTACGGAGTGATTTTCCCAAGGTCACGCAGAGGTAGCGGCAGCATCACCACCAGCTCTGTGTCTGCAGCCCTCCCTGAGGATGTGGCCACGAGGCCACCAAGGCGTGCAAGCCAAGAAGCATTGGCAAAGCCCGTGGAGAGGAAATTGTCCCCAGCAGGGTCAGGCAGAGATGGAGGCTCGGTGATCCTTCCCCTTCAGACCCAGAGCTCATGCAAGTGGGATGCCTGTTGTGAAAGGTTAGAGCTGCTGCCCCCCGGAGAGGACCGGTGCAGGCTCCCCCCTGCCAATGCAGCGGTGAGGGTTGGGGACCGAGCAGCACCGAGCACAGGCCCTGCTCTGAAAGAGGGGGGGATGGCCAGTCAGGACCATTTTGTGGCAAGGTGATGCCAAGGTGAGCGAGAAGTGGAAGCAGGACTGGGAGGACAGGGTAGCTGAGAAATAACCTTCACACTAACACTCTCTGATAGCCCCCAGCATCCCATCAGCGCCGTGGGGGTGAAGCCCTCTGACTCACTCCTACTGCTGCCTGCTCGAGAGGGTCCCAAGAAAACATCCAGGGCGGGTGGCACATCAGAAATACAATCTAATTTTGCCCCAGCACTTGCTCGGGAAGCCAGCTGGCCCACCCTGCTCAGCCTGCACGGTCCGAGCTGCCAGCAGCCCCCCTCCTCATTAGACAGAGCTAATGAAGAGGGAGGTGAGCTGTGCCAGGCTCGGCGGCACAGGGCTGCTGCAAGGCGATGCTGCACAACGGTGATGAACGACCCCAAAACAGGCCACGGCCCCTGCAACTTGCTAGGGCAAACGACATCCCTGCAAGGTGCCCGCCTGCAGAGCAACTCACGTCAGGTTTATTTTTGTGAGATGGAGGGGAAAACTTCACCCTTGAGCCCAGCCCAGGGCCCCATCCAGCCTGCACAGGACCTGGACCGGCCTGCAACCCAAGGGACCTCTTAACAGGGGCTCTGCTGCCCAAAAAGGGGCCAAAACTACCCAGCTGAATTCTGGTCACTGCTTAGGTTTAAAGCATGTCCTCACACCCTGAGCCACCCTGCAAACCAGGCTCCTCTTCCTCTGCTGAGGGGTGTCTCCATCCCCACCTCCTCCCCAGGCAGCCCCACCAGCCGCAGGGGGGAAGGAGAGTGAAGCCAGGGTGACAACTGGAGTGCGGATGCCGTTCCCTGACCTGTACCTCGCTGGGCATCCTCACCTCCTCCTCTGAGCCAGGGGAGCTGAGCTCCCCCATGGCCCGGCAGGATCAAACCCAGAAGCGAGCGATAGGCTTGGCACGCACGAGAAAGCAGCGTTCGGCTGACAGCTATTTGGGCACAGCAAACTGACCCGCTCCGGCCCCTTCCCCTCTCACGGAGGCCATGGAGATTCCTGGCCAGCTGATGGATGGCGTAAGCACTTTATTGATTTCTGCATTCAGTGTAGGAAAGATTTAATTGAAATATGGAGGTTTCCAACCTCCGTGTCAGCCTCTCAGCAGGGATGTTGCTGTGCAAAGCAGCCAAGGTTGTGCCATCCTCTTCCAAGCGCTGTCTCCCTCCGGGAACATACATGTGGAAAACAGAGATCCCTCCCAGAGAGGGACATGCTCGCACACATCAACCACACACACCACCACAGGATCCCAAAGCAGCCTTCATGGAATGGCACACGTGTGCTGGTACTGAATATGGCCTCATCCTTTTGGCATTTATTGTTAAATAATCCCCTCCTGGTTTATATAGTACCCAGAGACCAAATTAAGGCCTGAGTTAAGTATAATTCAGTTAAAAGCAGAAATCTATTGAGCAGCGAAGCATGCAAATCTTTATGTGTGCAGTAAAAATCAAAGCATTGGATACAGGAGCAGAGCTGGGTCAGGACCAGGCAGCAAACTCCCGGGAGAGGTCTGGGTACCAGCATCCAGCGGCTGGCTGGGAAACTCCAGGGCTTGCTCACCCTCTCTGCCTCGGACAGGTTTTTCTCTTCTTTCTCTAATATTACATAGGTGTGGGCTGAGAAGAGCTAGAAAAGACCGTGGTACCCCATCCTCCCCGGACATTCAGGTCCTGGATAAAACGTGCCAGGGCAATGACTCTGCTCTGGGCTGGCACGTTAAAACCCAAGTCATGGCACGGGTGAGATCCGAGCGAATCCTGCCTGGCTTCGCGACTCAGAGAGCCCGGCATGTGGCAGGACGGGACATTCTCCAAATTAGAAATACCCCTTCCTTCTGCCCTAGGAATTCCTGATGGCTGGGCTGGACACAGTGAGCATCTCTGTGCTCCCTGAAAAGGCTCCATCCTCCCTGACAGCATTTCCACCCGCACATTCAGGCACCCACTCTCTGGGGAACTGGCAATAAGGCTGAGGGGTGGGTAGGAGGGGGCTCGCCTATTAATAACCCGCTCGTACAGGGGAGTGGGCGGTCAGCAGGAAATAATTGCCTCTTTCTCAGGCTGAAGAACCACCAGTTGGTCTTTCTGCTCTTTGAAATTGTCAGAGCTTAGCAAATAGCCCCCCTTCCCATGCGGCCAGGAATGGGACGGCAGCGGTGGGCTCTTCTCCCTCCCACTCCCCTGCAGGCTGCCTTCGTTAAAACCCTGGGGAAGCTGAACGGCGTGCCAGCCCTTCCTACGTACCCCATAAACTGACAAGCAATTATAGCCCCTGAAGGGAGCCATGCTGGGTGAGCAAAGAAAGGCTCAGAAAGGCAGTGAAAACGAGTCTTTTTGTACCCAGGCCCAGGGAGCAGGCAGCACACAGGACCTTAAGGTCCTCCTTCCCCGTGCAGGTCGTCTCCTTCCATCTCCCGCACCCACAGGGAAGGTTGGAGCGCAGGAATAAAGAACTGCTGGTATTTAAGGCTGACATTCACTGCTGCCCGCAGGAAAGGGCATGCAGCTTGCAGGTGGGTAGCACTGAAGGAGCAGCTTCAAAGCCTCAGCAGGCATTCTGCTCGCTGGACCATGACCCAGGGGCTCTGAGGCAGCTGAGCCTTTCACGGCAGGGAAGGAGCTGCTTGTGGGAGAGGCGCTAACTGGATTGGAAAAGGCTGTGTCTACAGCGTAGCCTCAGCCATGTAGGAAGCAACTGTATTTCACTCCAGGCTGGAGTTTCCAGGACAGTTGAATTCAGAAGGAATAGTTTTGGGGCTCAGCTGGGCCCCTTGGCTGGGCAGGTAAATCCAGGAACGTGCTCTAATTTCAAACCTCTAGCCTGACCACAGGACTCGGCTGGCAGGGGTGACAAAGGGTGTGGTGTTTGCACAAATTCTTCCTTTTCCTCTAAGCAATGATTCCCCAGCAGCTTGTGTGGCTAAAGGTAGCAAGCTGGCTCTCACCTCCAGCCCTACCATAAAACCTTGTGGCAGAAGGTGCAAATTGAGAGTGGCTTCCTCGCAACGACAGTAAGGAGAGGGACCATCAGAGACGCCAGGAGCTCTGAGCATCTCCCGGTGATGTCTTTGTGGCCTAGGTACCTCCCTGGTCCTAGAGGTGCCAGACAAGACACCCCTCTTGTTCACCCCACCACCCTCGATCAGCAGCCCCACCTTCACAGGTGACAGCAGCAGTGGGATGGAGACAAACCTTTACCCTCTCTTTCTTCCTCTGCATCCCATCCCATCCCATCCCATCCCATCCCATCCCATCCCATCCCATCCCACACTACAGCTCCAGCGGTGAAGTCACAGAATCATAGACTGGTTTGGGTTGGAAGGGACCTTTAAGATCATCTAGTTCCAACCAGGGCAGGCGAGTACTTTCCTCTTCCTTGTCCTGGCAGCTGCTGTCTCGATAATGAAAAGCCGGGTAGGAATCAGTCCAAAGCTGTAAAGTATGGGGTGGGGTTTTTTTTCTCTCTCTCAAAAAGTCCATTGATAATGAGCAAAGCATTTAATGAGACACTAGAAGGAGTTCTCAGCATAAAGAGGGGATTAAGGGTAATCTTCATCGCACATGCCTCCTTGCTGTGCAGAGGCGGTTCTGACCTGCTCTTGCCAAAAGGGCCCAGAGTGGGTAGGAGTGATGCAGGGCTGAGACTCATCTGATGAAGGGTCCCTGTGGGAAGGAAACAAGACACGGTTTGAGCATGATCAGGTCTGAAGCAGCCATTCACGTCTAAAAAGTGTGATTTCATCTGAATTAATCAGGGCTTCCCCTTAAAGAAGGGTCTGCAATTTCCGCTGACGTGAAAACGAGAGCATCTTTTCATCCAAGCACACGGCTCCGATTCCAATTTGGCCAAACAGATCCTCTGCCGGTTTGCAATGTGTGATTTGCTCTGGCAGGCATCGCAGCCTCTGCGCTGGGATGAAGCTAAAACGCTAAACCAGAAATCTTGCACCATATGGGTCCCTTACAGACCAGACAGGGGATGTGCCGCCCTCAGCATCTCTGGAGAAAACACGCACGAGAAAGGTTTGATGCACAGCAGGCTCCCTGCTATCTTGCCCTCAGCAGGGAAGGAACAGCCCCTGGGACCATCCCACCCTCTGTGCCCGCTCCCAGAACATCAGCAGCTCCTCTGGCCACCACAGGCAAAGCTTCCAGGAGTCACATATGACTCTAGAAGGAAGCAAACACTTGGATTTGGCACCTCAAGGCCCTGCAAGAGACGCTGACCCCCTGCAGCCAGCTGGTAAACAGAAATTACACCTTCTCCACCTGACCTCAGCCAGGCTGGCACTACAAAGAGCCGCAACCGGCCCAGGAAGCCAAAAGCAGTGTGGAATACCTTGGAAGAGTGTTTAGATTTTAGAAAGTCATGATCTCATCGTGCATCTCCTGGGAGCGGGGAGAAAAGCATCCTCGCGGTTTAAAATTTTGGTTCCAAATAATTTACTCAGCTCTGGGAACAGGAAGCTCATTTTCCTGGCTTTGTATTTTTCTCAAATGCCACGCTTAATTCTCTTTTAATATTGCTTTTATACCGGTTTGACACGACCGATTCATGTGTAGCTACTCCTAATCTGTGGTAGTGGAAGGAAAAGCACGCTCCGATCTGCTATCCCAGATTTCACTGTATTATCTGCTGACTTCAACTACCCCATCTTTCTCGCAGGTATTACTACAAAGGGGGTTTTCTAGAGTTCTCTCGACCATCCACACAGCTGATTTCTCCCCTGCCTACTCCGAGAGTCCTGCTTTGCAGGCTTCAAGCACCGCGTTGCAGCTTTGCTGAGTGCTTCCTTTCTGCCTTGCAGCCCTTCACCCTCTCCCACCACTTCACAGAGAGGTTGCTCAATCTTCTCCAGCTCTGCTAGGTCTTCCCAACTCCCCCACATCTTATGTCATCAGGAAACTTTTAAGACACTTTTCATGCTATGCCTCCCTCAAGGTCACAAATTTCAAAGGGGACTCAAGCACCAAGCGCAGCGTGCTGTACGTTCCCTTTTCTCAGCCTGAAGCTTCCTTTTTTTGATACTCTGCTCTCTGTTCCTGTGGGGTTAATTCCTCTCTTTTCAAAGGCCTCCTCAACCTAAGCTGGGTAAATCAGTGGTAGCTCCTAAAAGAAAGAAAATATTTAGCTCCTAAAAATATCCAGGAAAGGCAGCCATGCCGCGATTTAACTGTACAGCTGTACTTTGAGAAGGACGAAGTGCCTGGCTGCAGCTGGAGACTGTTTTGTCTCCCATCTCTCAACTCCGTCATGTCCTCTGTATGTTCTAGCAAATTCATCAGGCATGACTCACAGACCTTCCCTGTACGCATTCCCATCTGCTGACTGCCCCTTCCTAAAATTAGACCCTACTCTTGTTGGCACATGGGTTCAGTCACGGGGGAAGGTGAGGAGCTGCAGACCCACGTCCCTTCCTTGTGTCACAGCAGGGAGCTGAGTCCAGAAGGGACTGGTGTCAGGCTGAGGAGGACCATCCATCTCCCCTGCTCAGCTTGTCCTCGGCCCTGCTGCTGCAGCGGAGGGTGACATGATAAACGTTTCTGTTCTCTGAGAGCTGGCTGGAGACCACTGCCTCATTTCACGAAGGCCAGCCCCTGGGAGATGAGAACGTTCTGGGTCAATACCAACGTGATCTACTCCAGAGTGGAAGGACACCTCCCGCTGTGAAATCTGGGAGACCACGATGGCTTGCTCCTTCTCCTTCTGAAGTCCCAGGCTTGTGTGCACCTTTCAACGATCTTTTTGCTCACTGAGGGACTCACGAGAATCAGTCTGGGTCCAAACGGCTTGTCCAGACATCCCGTTCCTATGGGTCTCACTGGTGGGTGTGGGTCTCCCATCTGGTGGAAAGAGGAGCTCTGCAGGCTGGGCTCTGGGCGTTGTTTGGGGCGGAGAAGAAAGGAATAAGGTCATCGCTCTGCTAAGTGTAGAACAGCACTGACCTTCAGGCTGGGGAGTTTCATGCTCCCGTTATTTTCTCTGTTCCCGGGGGAACATTCACCAGTAGTGAAGTCAGTTGTTAGGAGACACTGACACTACAGCTAGAATATTTTCGGCCACATTCAGGCGGCTGGGACTGACTATAAATCCAACAAGTGTTACTGGAGACATGCACACATGCATCCTTCTTTTACTGTTGACCTCAGCCCCAGCCCCAGCAGGGCAGTGTTGGGCAATGCTTACAAAGGAATAAAGGTATTATTCTTTGATGAGTATCAGCAAAAAATGAATTCTCACCCTACTGACCTCCTGGGGGTAGTTAGAGTCCTAGTAGTCTCATTGGCATTTACTGCCTTTGGGTTCAGGGCACAAGCTGGAGATTGTGAATTAAATTTGACCAGAGGAGAGGGAACAGGAGTTCAACCCGCTGCGCTGCGCACTGGAAGGACTGTGCCAAGCCTACGAGGTAAAACCTTCCCCCTTGAGATGTCAAGAAGGGCTTTGCACTCTGCAGCTCCCTTGGGAAGAGGATCCCAGTAAGTGTGCAGGAGCCCAGCTCTCCTTGGTGAGGCTGGCAGCTCCCCACATCCACCCTGCAGCTGGAAACTCAGCTGCACTCTGGAGCTGGGAATAAACACAGAGCCTTGGGCTACTGCTTTCACGCCTGCCCTTTTCACATTACAATGGTCCATCCGTGCTGTTGCAGCATGTTCTGTCCTGTTAGCTGCAAGGGGATGCTTGCTGGATGCCCTCTGACCATCTGAGTAGACAGCCATCAGCTGCAAAACGTGTATAAAAAAATTATTCTGTCAAACTAACTGGGAAAAGCAAAAGAAACACTCCCATTTACTACTCCTGAATTTCAAACCTCCAGAGTGCTCATCAAAGCATTCAGTTTTCATCCTTCCAAGACAGATTTTGCATTTCCTCCCAGCTGTCACTGTCAGACCGTAATAGGAAACAACAGAGAAAACGTGGTATGTGGCTGGGAAGGACGAGATGAATGAGCTACTCAATGGTCTGCTGTGTGGTCAAAAGAAACTCTTTCCACGGGTTCGTTATTTCACATGTCTGATGCAATTCATATTATCAGCAGAAATCTCCTAGAACCTCACTGGTAATTAAGACATACCTGCAATTTCTAGGTCCCATATCCAGAACCACATATAGGAAAGACCTTAAGCAAGGTCCTTTGCCACTCCCTTCCATGCCCTTGCTCTGTCTCCTGCCTGCGGCTGTGACTTTGCCTCTGTAAAGGCTCTGCTCTCCCTCCTTGCAGACAGCCCATCGGCTCCAGTAAATGTCACAGTCAAACACCTGAAAGCCAACTCAGCTGTTGTGACTTGGGATGTTCTGGAAGATGAAGTTGTCATTGGATTTGCCATTTCCCAACAGGTACGGTGCCTACAGTTACCCAGTTTCAGTCATGTTCATCTTCACCCCAGGTCCCCTCAGTTTCCAAATTCTCTTGCTGTAGTTTAAGCCCATTTCTTCTCGTCCTGTCCCTTGTGGTCTCGGAGGGGACTTGGCTTCCCATCCTCTTTGCAGCAGTGCTTCACGTTTTGGTGGCTGCAGAGAGGAAAGGGTCTGATGGTCTCCACATCCGTGGTGGACAGGGCAGGAGGCAGTGGTCTTAGATGACAGCAGTGCACACGGGAGGCCTCTCCACCACTCTGTGCTCTCCTCTCTCGGCTTCCAGAAGAAGGACGTGCGGATGCTGCGCTTCATCCAGGAGGTGAACACCACCACCCGCTCCTGTGCCCTCTGGGACCTAGAGGAGGACACTGAGTACATTGTGCATGTCCAGTCCATCAGCATCCAAGGCCAGAGCCCTGCCAGTGAGCCAGTTCTCTTCAAGACCCCCAGGGAAGCTGAGAAACTAGCCTCTAAAAATAAAGGCAAGTGTGGGTGAGTTCCTATGTGGCCCCTGGGACGCCCAGGCAGTGTAGGGCTCTGCAGAGAGGAAAGCAGTATCCTGTGCAACGAGAACAGCTGGGTTAAACACATGCAGGGCCACGTGCCCTCTCACAGCCCCACGCAGACAGGCGGGATGCCCTGAGTGTACACAGCAGACGAGGCTGACCAGTGCACAAAGCGATAGAGAGATGTTGCCAAAGCCTGGCTGTTCATTTCTCCCATTTCAGATGAGGTTTAATAGACAAAGTGAGAAGGAGAAGGTTTCCAGACTGGGAGCTGTGTGTCCAGCATCCTTGCAAGTGGAGAATGCCAGGGGAAATTCCTGAGAAGCCCATGAACTCGTGTGGAACTAGACCCCTGGATGACACTGGGCACAACACCGCTGTGCTCACAGGGTACCTGGGGGGCATTCGCTGAGCCTCCTCTGCTTAGATTCCAGGACAGCGGGGGAAAAAATTACCCAGAGATTCCCATTTTTCTTATATTTCAAATATTTCCGTCGAATCACAGAAAGCTGAGGTGTGAAGGGACCTCTTGAGATCACCTAATGCAAACCCCTGCTCAAGGAGGGTCACCTAGAGCAGGCTGTCCAGGACCATGGCCAGTTGAGTTTTGAGTATCTCCATGGAGGAAATCAGGGACGTCCTCACTGGCAACTCCTTCCCTTGTTCCTCTTAAGCCAAACCAGATTGTTGAAGGTTTTCTGTCAGCAAGAATCTGTGATGTAAAAAGGGCTAGGGAGCACAGGGGTCTGGGATATAAAGGGTTACTGCCTCTTAATTACTATAAAGGACCCAGCCTGTTGCAAGGCTTTTGGCCATGGTTCCTCGGATGCTGTGAGTTCTTAACTCTTCCTGCTAAAATGATTTGGTGTCTGTAAATACTGAACTGCTGTTCATCTGAAAGCACTAAAAGGAGCACTGCTTCCCTCCCTGGAGGCCTGAACTGTAATCTTCTTAGCGCTTTGAAGCCAAGGAGGTGCATTACGCTCTGCAAAAAGGCCCTGCTCATTTCTGAATCCCATGGCTCCACTGAAAAATATCAGGCCAGGCTCCACGCTCCTGCGCTGGGAGAGGAACTGCTGAAGCATGCAAGGCTTTGTGACAGGCGCAGACGGCACTAACAGAGACCAGAGACAGAGCAGAGCGAGCCGCCACGGGGCAAGGTGACATGTGGACTTACCCCATGGCAGCTCCTCTGCGGATCCTCCCTTGCCCCAGCGCCCGCAGGCTGGCGGGGGCAGTTGCTGCAGAGCAGCTGCTGCCCTGCAAGCTCAGATCGCAGCTCGCATGAGTGATGGGCGAGGACTCTCTCCCTGCTAGCTTTGACCCTGACACATTAATGATGTGAGTCAAGGGCACTGTTTAGCAGTGTCTAGCGCAGCCCAAGCCGTGTAGTTCGGTTTCATGATGTCTCTTTCCCCTTGTGCAGATGAGGTGACAATGAAGGAGATGGCGAAGAAGAACCAACAGCTACGAGCAGGGGAAATTCTCATCATTGTTGTGGTGTTGTTTATGTGGGCAGGTCAGTTCAACCTTTCTGTCAAAAGCATGTAATATCCTAGAGACCGCTGGCTTGCTCGGTTTGCATGTGTAATCATGGAAGACCTGAAAAGAAAAACCCTTCCTCCCGTAAATTCAGCTGTAAGGGCGCCTCAGTTCCCTCTGCAGCATCACAAGTGGGGCAGTGCCAAAAGCAGGTGAATCAGTGGTCTGATCTGCTCCAGCAGGAAGTAGGTAATGGACCTGATGAACCAATTGCCTAATTTCCCATGGCTAATCCTGTAATCTCAATTTTTCCAGAATGCACTGATGGTAATGCCCTCAGCCTCCCAACAGGATGCCTCGAGCCCTTCAAATGATACAGGTCACTGTAATTATCTGGCTATTATATGACTCCAACTCTCATGCAAAACAGCAATTGAAGAGTCTCACTCTCAACACTCACTATTACATATACACTAAAACCCACTTCAGAATCAATTAAAATAATGGAAGCATGGAAAGAACAAATAGCCCCAAACATCAAAACACCAATAAACCCAGATCCTCTCAACACCTACTATTAAAATACAAAGAATAGTATTTAGTAGGAAGAGGCGGGACAATAGCAGAAATACATTAACCAAAAGGAAGGAAAAGTCTACATGAGCTCGGGACGGGGGGAGGAGGAAGGACTAGCGTTAGCTGAAAGCTGTTGTCCCCCAGAGTGCTTTGGAGCCAAACTTTCAGCAATCCTTTGAAATGCCCCCCTCGTCCTCCTTCCACCTTGCAGCCACTAATCTTTTTAATCCAAGCGGAGGTTCTGCTACAAGACGGCTCCTGTAGTATATGATTTTACAAGCAAGCCCACAGGCCCAGCTGCAGCTGCGAGCACCCAGTGCTCTGGAAAGTACAGTAAAATCATCCCAGGGCCACTTTGCTGTGGGATGTGATGGATACAGGTAGGCACATACATTAACGGAGCATCAGATCAATGTGCTACTTCATTATGAAGATCCCTCACTACGTCTTCCTGTAATAAATACAAATATATAAATTAGATTTCCAAAGAGAAGCAAGAGTTTTCCAACATGAGTTTGGGATCACATTTCAACAGAGCTTACAGCAAAACGTACCTAGGGTAGATCTTGCTCGTATGTTTGATGCTAGTAAACATGGAGAGGAAAATGCCTCTGACTCCTGCTCTGTCTGCTTAGAAGGTCTGAAGTGGCCTTAGCCAGCCTCTCAGCTTGTTCAGTTTGGAAATTACACGCATGAGTTAATGGGAAGTAAAGTTTGCACATGTTCGATTTCTGTTTAGAGCCCCAGCGTCCCCTGGCTGCCAGTCAGCTGCGTCAAACATTAATGAAAGCGCATTTACAGAGCACATTACCCAAGGGGGGATGGTTCAGGTGACCCAAGGAAATTGGCA
Source organism: Falco biarmicus (assembly GCF_023638135.1). Classification (NCBI taxonomy): domain Eukaryota; kingdom Metazoa; phylum Chordata; class Aves; order Falconiformes; family Falconidae; genus Falco; species Falco biarmicus. The sequence continues at coordinate 116,744,858 of NC_079290.1, forward strand.
GGAAGGGAAATTAGCACTATGGTAAATCTATGATCCGTAAAAGACAACCTTTATCGCTCTGTATTTAGGCCTCTTGTCTCAGTCAAACCACTTTCCCACACACAGAATTTTCCTGGGTCAGAAAACTGAACCACAATAGCACTGAGTGGCTATTGGCTCCAGCAACTTAACGTTATGCTCACCACTGAAACGATGTGGCCCCTAAAGGTGGTGGTCTGTCCTCTCTGCTGCTGTAAACTAACAATCCTGACTTGGTAGGGGATGCATCAGTTTACTCCAACAGAAGATTCAGCCCATTTATACTAGAGTCTGCTGAGGCAATATATCTCCAGGGAGAGATATGAAGAGGAAACCAGTCACTGATCTCAGACCTGTCTCGAAAGAGGGGGATGGAGGAATTAACTGTCCTGTACAGTTCTGCAGTGAGAATCCAGTGCGATTCCAACTGTGAATCCAGCTGACACAGAATCAGATCCATTTATAATATTTTTTTGCCCTCTCAAGTCCTGAGTTTACCATATATTACTTGCATTTCCAGAGACTGGACAGTAATTATTGCTAAAGATGATAACTAAATGAAAACCTCAACTAAAATGTTTCCAAAATCTCTAGTCTATGAGCTTTTCAGCATTTATGTCAAGTTTTAGTCGTGCGCATACAAATTCAAATGCCCTGCCGGTAAAAATCATTAATAATTACATGAAGCAACTGAACAACCGATTCAGCTCCCAGTTAGTATAACCTAAAACTCGGATCAGTGTCAGAAAAAGAAGTCGCTAATACCACAGTTTCCCTTCTAGACATATGACTTAGATTAAAAAAGGGAAGTGGGTGGAGGGAAAATCTCTCTACATCTAGTGGGTTCTTCACAAAGTCACAATATATAAAAATCCCTTTCTAGGTCTTAACCTGCCCTGGCCATAACCTGAACAAATGATGATGTTTTAGCAAATGTGAACTGGAACCAGTCAGTGCCCCAGGCTCTGAACTGAGACAAGACCCGAGCTCTCGTGCTGTATTTTTGGTATTGTTCACAGCACTTTGCTTCTTTATGCGTCAGTTTTACCATCAGAAATCACAGAATGCATAACTGTGGCAGATGTTAACCTGTCCTCTGAGGATCAGCCATTTGTTCACACGCACAAGGAAGAATTTGGACCACTGTGTTTATCAGTAACACCTGGGGGCAGCTGCCATAACACCTCACTTTATAAAGCAGTTTGTGATGAGCTGGTGAGAGCTTTACATATGTTTTGCTATTATGGGAGCTGGAATATTTTCCAGTAAGGGAGAAGCAGCATCTGCCTGGGGCTGCTTAACCTCTATGTTTGGAATCTGCAGGCAGAGAAGTTATTTGGTCAAAATGTCACATAAAATCTTCCGAGAAAGACATCTGCAGTCGTCTTACGTGTCATGGCTGCCCCTGCTTTTCTCATGTGCCTCTGTGTGTGGGAGGAAATTTCCACTGGCAGCTTTTGCTGCCGTCGCTGTTGCATATTTGCAGATGTTGTCCTGCTGCTCAAAAGGCCCTGGCTTGTACAAGCAGGTACGGTACCTGCCTCTCATTTGCCAGCTCCAGCCCGTTCTCTTCACCCCAGAGGAAAAAGATCAGAGGACACATTTTCACCAACCAAAAATTCCAGGTGCTCCTGTGTTTGCAAAGCAAAGATCCCATTTAACTACACAGTTAGTGTTGATCACTATCCAAACGTAGGCTTAAAACACTTGTCCCATTTAATGACAGGGAAGTTGGAATATAATTAATCTTCTGTCCTTCTGTCTAACTAGTTTAGCATTAAATTAAGCATCGAGAAGGAAACAGCCAGAGGGCTGACTAGCTGTGTTAGAAAATGATCTTTAGGAGCAATTGTAAATGCCGCTGAGATCTCTACCAGAAGGCACAAAGCCGGCTGGCAAGCAAGGGATCTCTGATCTCTGCAGGCTCCAGGGGCTGAGCTCCTTTGTGTGATCACTAATGCTTTTTCCTGTTAGGGGTGATCGCCCTGTTTTGCAGACAGTACGATATCATCAAAGATAATGAGCCAAATAACAGCAAGGAGAAAGTCAAGAGCGCCTCGGAGAACAGCACTCCCGAGCACCAGAGCGGAGGGCTCCTTCGCAGCAAGGTGAGATGTTGCTGGCACGCAGTGGGGGACAGGGCAGACAATCAACTTCCAGCTGGGCCTCAGCTAAATCACCCCAAAAGTAGACTCCGTTAAACATCCTCCCTCCAGCTAGGATGCAGAAAGGAAACATCCCTTCACATCCACACGTGCCAGTACCACGGCTTCACTAGTGGTCTGAGCCTCCCAGATGCATCACAGCACGAGCACCTCACTCCCACCTCTGGATTAGCCTGCACATCCATCAGTAAAACAGATTACAATCCATATTTCTGGAATATCTGAACATCTTTGGAGGAAAAATGCACTGAGCGATGCTGCAGTCCTTGAGCTGCTTGGGTCCCTACTCGCCCAGCGGCCCCCTTGGGTGGCATGTGGTAAAGAGGGTATTACTCTTGCAATTAACTGATGAGCTGATCAGCAGGAGCATGGCTGGTAAGACCCATGATGTTAAAGGTATGCCATATTCATAATGTAAGCAGACTCAAGCCTATAATTTGTACCAACTTATTTCAATTAACCTAACTTTCTTGTGTTTCTATTCACAATTTGCACTCTGGCACATCCCCACCACTTCACATTTACTTATTATTTGAAACAGTCTGCTAATTCATGCTCGTTCAGAAGCAGGTAGTGCTGAACCATGCAACCCTAAAGCCTCAGCTCTGGCCGTCTTTCATTATCCTGAGGCGATGGGAACAAGAACTTTTCCAAAACCAAAAACTGACCAGCACGCTGCACTGATCTCTGATGTGGTTTTTTTCCCCTCTCTAGCAACTCCTATACATCCTTTCTTCCTTTGTCTCCTCTTCTCTCCTAGTTTCCAAAAAACAAGCCCTCAGTGAATATCATTGAAGCATGACAGCCTGCCGTCTGATAGATGGACTCCATTCCTCACTCTCACTTTCTGCCTCTGAGCCTTGATGACTAGGGAGGTGAAATATTGTTGGAGCAATTTGAAAAGAGACCTGGCGATTGTCACTTGCTGGCATGCACCTCCTTGTCCATGTTCTGCAAAACATCTGGCCAGAAAGAAAAATCCTGCAAAAAACCCTGAAACCCAAACAATTAAGATGGAAAAGCATCAGTGAGACAGCTGCTGCCGGTGATCCTGTACCGGACTCACGAATCACCTGGGCTGAAGCAACTTCTCACACACTCCTCTCCACCCTCACACTCCGTCTTCTGGAACAATTTTCCTGTCTTTGGAAATGTACAAGGTTTTGTTGTATCTTTATTTTGTCTCACTGTCACTCCATCTTGACAGTATTAACATGAGCTCAGGCATCAGTCACTGTCACTCCTCTCCAAGCAAGAAAGGAGGAAAGCTCATCACAGACACGACGAGCAACCAGATTTTGGCTGCTGTGTGCTCTCGGCTTGCTTTGTTCCATTGATGTGTGTCGTGTAACACGTCTTGCAGGTGGGTTTTTAAAACAAAACCAGGAAAAAAAAAAAGCATACCCCAGTTTCCATTCCTACTGCAAGAACTTCCCTGGTTGTTCTCCAGTTAGGCTGCAGCACGTCTCTTGACACCGTTGCTGTCTCTCCTATCTCGCACTGGTGCTCTTCACCTCAGGTAATCGGGGCACGCCGAACACTGAGGCACAGACCAACATGAGGGGACACCAGAAGCTGTTATTTAGCTTCCAGGATAATTTCAACCATTTTCTTCACACTATTTTCAGCTGGGCCTGAGTCCACCACCAGTGTGATAAAAGGTCCATAAAAATGTAGCCAGTCAGCAAAAAAAGAAAAAGAAAAAAAAGAAAAAAAAAGAAAAAAACTCATGATACCGGTTGCTATGCAAGGTCTCCAGTGGCAATAGCTATTTATTGTGAAAGGCTCTTGCCTAAGGGACCTTTTCCTGAGGGCTTAAGTTCTTAAATTGCTTCTTTTAGTAGGATTCCTGTGGGAAGGTCTGGTTCTCCCTACACGTCCTGTCTGCACTATTTTTGTGACGTTGTAATGTCAGGTATCTGCTGGAGGCAATCCTCCAGCAAAAGGATGGCAGTGAATGGGAAAGGGGCTGGGGTTCTCCTCTCTTTTATTAAGTGCTTGATGTTTGTAGGCTGACAGGATCCCTGGGATTGCTGGTGCTCTGGAAACTGGTAGATCCAAGTCCATCACACGGAAAAATGTACTCTTTGCAGTGTGCCATGGGGTAGCTGTACTTATGTAATTACTCCACATGACCACTCCATATGCACTAGGGGATGAGGCAAGATCCTACTTATTCCATCAAATACCAGGACAGGTTGGCCTGAGTAAGGTTTTAATCTTGTTACAACAAACCTGCACTCAGATGAGCCTGGTTTAAGAGTCCCTGCAAAGAAACGGGCTGGTAGTAACAGAGTTCAGCCATCTCTCCTCTTCCACTGCCACCAGCCTTTCCAAAAGAGTTGATGCGAGAGGCACTAGTAAGTCTGCTTGAGATGCGTTGGTGAACAAACCAGGGCTTCCCTTGTGCTGGTTTCAGAAGGCAGGCCAACCCCAAAGGTCTCTTCAGTGGATCCTTTGCCAGAACATACTCCTCCATCACCAAGAGGGAGAGGTCAACACCTCTGATACAGACAGAGCAATAAACATTTTATAATGTACAATAAAAGATTAAAGGCATCTCCTGTGTCCTTGTAAGTCTGAATGTAGTAATATTTCATCTATGCAATATCTCATTAACACACACAACAGAACAGGGGGGTTTTCTCTGTGACTTCCCAGTGACTAACAGCATAAAATGTTTTCTCAGTGTCTGGGTTCACCAGAGTTCACTCTGGCTGCACGACAAGGGGGGGGGGGCGGGGGGAAGACTTGCAACATAAATAGCACTACAGCCATACCTAGCAAGATTCTTCAGATAGGTCTGTTATCTCCTAAGAAAGAAATGTCATTTGGAATCCATACCCCTATAAAGAGAGATTTAGGACAGATGGTACAGCATGTGCAAAATGATAAGGGAGATGCTCTCTCATAATCCTAGAGCAGACAGCCAAGCAAGCAGCCCTCAGAAGCCTGCTAGTGAGGAAATTCAGCCTGGTAATTTGGCAGGTTTGGAGTGTAGAGGGTTGTGCCTCTGTTTTTAAAGACAGTTGTCCCTGGGAGTTCCCACCATATCCCCTTTCTTGCAGTAACTGTTGTTGTTCTCTAGTGACAGGTTTAAACTATTTCTTTCCTAACAGAAATGTGCTCGCTCCTTGTCCGGTAGAAAATAATTAAAATGTAAAACATCAGCATTTTCACAGAGTTAAGCATTCGCAGGCTTTAAAATTAAGGTAATAATGCTATTAGTAATAAGAAACAAATGTAGGCTGGCAGCAACTCAACTCATCGGAGAGGGACTCCAAGCGAAGTGATTCTCTTAAAGGAAATGTTTCCAGTAATTCTGAAGGGATGCAATAAGCCCACACTTTAGGAAAAGGCGTTTCCCATTACAGCAGAAGAATTAGTTACTTCAGATCCTACTTTTCCGAGGGTCATCAACATCAAAGCTTTAACTGCTGTTTCAGTATCAGCTTCCACTGTAACCCATCAGTCAGAAACCATTAAATCTCTGGGACTGAGCCCATCTTTAGAATAGATACCTCAGTCTCATCAACTATTGCCAAAAGATACTCCTGAGGTGTTTTACAGTAAATAAAGGGAAGACATCGAGAAAAAAATACCCATAAGACGGTGCTGAGGAAAGTCATGTTGAGCCACAGAGGAAGACACCCTGAAGGCCACCGCCATTCCCCTGCCTGTTTTCACCTGACTGCTGATTTTGACCGGTTGTTGGGAGGCAGGAGCTAGGAAAAGGAGGTTTCAATAAATACTAAAATTCAGTAAGTGGGAAGGAGCTGGCACGCCAGGGGTCCCAGAGAGCCCTGCATGAACTGAGACCCTGCTGATGCCAAAAGCAAAGGAAAGCATTCCTTCAGCCAGCTCCGCCGACGCCGTGCAGCCCCTGGGGGACTAATCCTGTTGATTTCCAAAAAATCACTGAGCAGAGACGATGGGCACAAGAAGGAGCAAGGAGCTGAAAACACAACCCTTTTCCCATATACACGCAGCGCGTGTTTCAAGTGAAGCACCACTTGCCTTCATCCTTTCAAGCACTGTAATATTATGCCTACAAGTAAAATTTAGCCAATATATTCCTCCCCCACGAGTTTAGTAAAATGGAGCCACAGGAGGTGGTGTGGAGCAAACAATCCTGCACAGCGTGTCCTTCCAACTGACAACACACAGCATCATACATTTCGCACCACCTCCCCCCGTACAACAAGCAGCAGCACCAGCTCTGTTCTCCGTCTCCTCGGAGGAAAACGAGAACATTAGGCATTTTATCCCCTGACAGTTCAATGGCATCAGAGGAGGAAACACCTACATGACAGAAAGTGTTAGTATAATCTCAGCTGGTAATAACTTTCTGGAGGAGATGTAAATGGAGAGGAACAGACTGCTAATGCCAGTATTTGCCAAAGACATTAAAGGTTACATCACTCAAAAGTGTATGTCACAGCTGCACATCCATTTTGCTGATAAAAATATGGCAATCCATTGCCTGAGTAGTCAGACTTCACTTCCCAAGGAGAGAGTTGAAGATTATACCATATGTTATACCAAATGTAATTTCCCCACATTTGCAGAAAAGCTTCCTAACGACATGTAATGAGCTATTACTGGCTAGTCTGGAAGCAGAAGCCTAGCTGACCAAATTCAATCAGCTTTCTAGCATTTGTTAAAAAGCTGTATGATCAACATGCTATTTATGCTAAAGTATCTTCTGTTTCCTCCAAAAATCTGGTGTCTATTAAATTGTCTGATGACCCTATAGATTAAAATTATTATGTTCCTACTTGTTGGTGCTTTAGCCCACACATCTCGAGGAAAGCGAGCTGGATTCTCTTTCAGCTCATGCACCAGCATCAATTTTGTTTAACTAAGTTCCAAATGAAGAATCTTTATTATTAGCGACAGAGCCAGGAAAGACACAGCTTGAATTTTAGATCCCAGATGGAGTCAGCAAAGCTGGCAGCCAGAAAAGCCATCTTTTTCTTTGCAATCTGAACACATTGGATGCGGAGCCATTGAGTGGCAATAATGACATAGCCCCACGATGCCATTTGACACTTCACAGCACATCGCTGTCCTTTTTAACTGACAAAACCCCCCACATTTAGTGCCACCAACTGCTAAATATAATCTATTTATACCATCCAGACCCGTTCTGCAGAAGATGCAAGCAGCGTGGTACTAGACATTCTCTCAAACCAAAGGGAGGATATTATCGGCTTCCACTGTTTCAGATTTCAGGACGTAATTTCTTCCTCCCATTTAGCATTACCTTATAGCACAAAAGTAGGAAAGAGTTGGTTAGCTTTTGAGAGGATGGCAGGAAAAAGAAAACCACAGTAGTTTTAATTTCAGTCTCATTGTTTTCTAGCTGCTGCTGCTGTTAGACTGCGATACATTGATGAATGTTATTAAATTTTTAATTTTAAGACATTTCATCACAGAGCTCACACAGGGCTTGCACAAACCCATTTCCTCCAGTCTTATCTGATATTGCTGGATTCTACTACAGCAAGAATCGTAGATGGAGCCCTTGGCTACAGTCTAGCAGCAAACATGCAGTATGACCTTCCACAAAGGCTTAACACACAATCTCTCCCTCCCCTTGCAGTATCTCTACCATTCAGCATATATTAATCACAGTTGCAATGTCAAAGAATGAAATCTTCAGCCATGAGGCTGCCCAGAAGCCTAAAGTCTTTACAAAGCGCAGAGCTGCTCCATGGCAGTGTTCATTCCTGTGAAAGATTTACATTCACAAAGACCACAAAACACACATTCTGGAGGAGGTACCCGCTTCTGCCCGAGGTCCTCCAGCACAGGGAAGCTAGTCTTGGACACAGCACACGTACAGACACCATCATCCCGCTGTCATGGTAAGGTGCTGCCTGTTCAGAATAATATCATTTTCTCAGCATGGCTGAACTGGCAACAGAATGCCTGCTTTAAGAGAAGGATAATATAAATAACATCCTGACTGTTATGCATCACTTAATAATCTCATAAAGAGATATGTAACAAAATCAAGACAGCTAGCATGGAAATCTCTGAGCACATAAAAGGCAACACCTCAGCATGCAGAGCAAAGGCAGCAGATTGCCTGTGGTCTTCCTGCCGCTCTGTTCCTGCTCCGTTCTATCATCGCTGATCAGCAGTGACCATCGATCACTGGCTGAGACGGAGCTTCGCTATCCCAGCAGTATGTGACTGCAACAGCTGCCGCCAGGCCTGCATTACTTCAGGGCCTCCCAAGAGCCAGTCTGTTCGTTTAATATCAGATAAACCCTCCAGCAGACAAGCCAGTCTGCTTTTGCAGGGGGGTGGGGAACAGGCTCGGCAGTCAGGCTCCTGCTAGCCCCGTTGCCTTCTCACAATGCCTGGAACAAGGAGACCTGAAGCAAAAGTCTTCCTTCATTATGTGTTAAGAGAAGGTGGACTTTACAGATATGATGGCCACATGAAACTGCCACCAAGAGCACAATTACTCCTTTTTCAGAGAAGTCTCTTCAACTTGCTTTAAAAGACAACAGCCACCATGTAATAACCCCCCCAACTTCCCATTCAACAGCTGCCAATGGATGTCGCCTTCTCTTTCTATGTGCCCTGTGAACAAAATTGACAGCAGTAAAAGTCACTTGAGAGGCCACGCAGGCATTAAGAAGACGGTTATCAACTGGAGAGGATCAGTTATTGACACAAAGCCCTAACACTGGGCACGCACCACCCATGCCTGTACAACCCAGGAAAAAAAAAAAAAGACATCCCCTGCCCCACAAAATTGCTGTATATGGATTACTTTGTTAATGGAGGCGGTATTATCTCGGAGTTAGTGCAGTCAGGCAATGCCAGGCTCTGTTCCAAGCTCCGCTGCTTATCCTTTGGACAAATTACTTTGATTCTCTGTGCCTCAGTCACTGCACATCTAGGACAATGACAAACTTTGCTTTTTAAAGCCACTTCCTCCACTCCCATTTTGGATTTGAAAGGTGCTGCAGAAGGGCAAAATAATAAAATCTATGAACACGACACTGAAAAACATGAGTGCTGTTACCTAAGTTTTATTTCAAGATCACATTAGCCAAAAGTGTCACCAAAAAAATTCAAAATAATATAATAAAAATATAGTACAATTTCCTCCGTGAAGAAAAAATAATTTTCTCCCTGAACTCCACCTACAAACACCTAAAGGGCTCCTAAGGCTTGTGCAGGCGCTGCTAGCACCCCTGGGAAGAGCATTTTGCAGAAGATCAACCCATCTCTCTGTTCTATACATCCTCCAAATCAATTTGTTAGGGAAGGAGATGGAAGCAGCACAGAGGCCAGCAGTTGCTGTTGGATTGTGTAGCTTAAATAAACACGAGGTCACACTCTTTGGGCAGTTCAGAAAGCAGGCAAGTGAAAGAGGGCAGCCTCACAATAACACAGCAGAAAGGAAAAGGACATCTAACAGGTGCAAAATGTTTATAAACTGAAGCCTAAATCTCATTAAATGTTTTTACAAGAAAAGTTACAAATTAAACAAGTAAAAACAATCAAAAAAGGCAAACTTTTTCAGGGACAGGAAGAACAACAAGGCAAGACATAACCAAACCAGGTAAATCAACAGCTGCTCCTGAGTTTATAGTAAACGAACACAAGTCTGTCAAATGGAGGGGGACAGGAGCCACAAGCTGTTCTCACAGTTTAAAACCTCAGTGTTACTCAAAGGGATTGCAATCACCATAGGAGATTTAATGCCAAGGCTTAGGAGCAGGCTTTAAAGAAGGTTTTTCCACTTCAAAGCACGTTTTCTAGTTTCCATCACTGAAGTATTATGACATCTTCACATCCAACATGCAATCTTGCCTCTTGAACACCAACTACATTTGTTACCTGCTTTGAAAGGAGGTTGTTTTCAGAGGGTAACACTGATGCAAAACATAGAAGTTACCTACACAAACCAGATCACATTGAAATTGCATTTCAAAACCAGTTCCAAATGTTTCTAAAACATAGAAACTTCCATTGGCCTTATTAAAAACAGATCATGAAACAACTTATCAAAATACAAACCACTCAAAACCAGAACAATTAAAACCAACTCTAAATGCAGAAGAACCAGCACAGTCTCTCAGCCGCAAAATCAAACATTAGGAAAGGCTGTGACAGGGCTATGGTGGAAGTGGTCAGGAATGCTCTGGAAATAGTGGTGTCTGGCCAAGTTCTTGCTCACCCATGTGTAAAGCTGAACCTTTGGGTAGGTTTCCTGTTGGACCTTGGGTAATTGCTGCAAAAGTAAGTAAAACAGTTAAAACACACACAAGAGAAGTGTATGCGCAGCTGGAACAGCATCTGCTTGGAAAAAGCCTTCCTCATTCCTTGGGGCTTGCAGCTGGTACCTAATTTTCTTGTTACGAAGTTTTAAAAGGGAAACCACATTGTAAGAAGGCACCTTGTAAGTGACAACATGGAAGTTTAAAAGACTGTCCTTTCAGGAACACTGCCTTGTGCTTTATTACCCTCTTTGCAAAGCGCTTTCTCCCTGGCCCAGCAGAGAAGGCTGAAGGCTTGACTACACAGCAGTTTACAAGAAGGAAATTTTCCTCACAAAGTGCTGTACACACATTAAATACTCTCATTTGCTACGTCTAAGCACGTTCTGAAGTAACAAGACAAAACGCCATAAACTTTAAGCAGTCTTATAGGAGTAAGATTAAAAAACAAATTACATTTCAATAAGCTTGGTTATCTCTGCAGGCCTTGGAGTGTTACAAAGCTTTTCCACATCATTAGAGGTTGCTTTACCCCTTCTGCATTTTGAAAAAAACCAACTCTGCTACCTTATTTTTTTCTTATTTGTGCACAGGCATCAGCATAACTCAGGAAATAGCATTTATAAACTGCAGACCCATCTGAAGGAACATGAACAACCACAGGGGTCATTCCCACTATCAAAAGAGTTTGGAGAAGAAGCATCTGGGTTGTCACATCCACAACACCGAGACTTTCATTTCTACAGCAGTTGCTCAGCAAGAGCAGCTAGTGACCACACAGGTCTCAAGCCAGCAAAGCAACTTGTTTGTGCCAACAGCTGGAGAAGAGATACCTCTGTTACACTCAATGTATATTTATCGTAAAGCTCAGAAAAGCTATGTTGTGACTGGATCATGCAGGCTGCTCCCTAGAGGTCTTCTAGGTCAGAGTTACAGGGGTCACGGAGCTCCAAACTTTTACTCATTACTCAGGCGCTCCAGTACTACTACCTTACAGCCAGTGTTACTGTGTACGCAGAACAGGCACCTCTACCCAAAAGAGTAGATCTGAAGGCCTCGCACAGCAAATCCTTGGCAAGAGACAGCTCAGCAGAATGCAAGAATCCTTGAATTCTTATCACAAAATATGAAACAACCATACTTACAAAACCATAAGAAACAACCCCCAACCTTGCTGTAGCATTTGCCCTTCTGCTTGCTCAGGGTAAGTCCTACAGCTTAGTGGAAGGCAACTTCCCTGGAATAATGCCCCTGCTGGACTCCACTGTTTCAAGATTCTCTCGGTACAGAACAGTGTGTGTCCTTGCCCAGTCGAAACTCAAAGTTTTTTCCATCCTGCCACTGCAGTCATGTGATTAATGTGAATCACGGTTCTGCGTAGCACTTCTTCCTTTCCAGGGAACATAACGTTTCTTGAGCAAATCCAAGTCTCCTTCATAAACTGCTGTATCAGCTTTTATTTACCCAAAGGAATAACTTCTTGTCAAAAAAAAAAAAAAGATACTTCTAGAAGAGATTTCAGAAGTGTTCTTGAAAAATCCACGTTTTGGGGCTGCATTGTTTAGGAAGGAGGGAAGCACTCCAAGACAGCCAACAAAAGGCAAACTCTCACCATCGCACAACAGTCCACATTGTCTGCAATAAGTTGATGCAATATGTGTGTCTGACTAGAAGAAATCACAACTTTTCACAAATGCTTAGCCTTCCTACAGTTAAGTTCCCCTCCCCTGCCATTCTGAGTCCCAGTCAAAATGGGTCATAGAAAGAGGGGTGTCATTTCCTACTGCCAGGGGTGCACCCTTCACCCCTACACCTGAGGGAAGACAAGAAGTTGTGCAAACTACCACCATGACTCATGAGTACTTCACACCAGTAAGAGGTTTGAGCTCCTCCACAAGAGGCAAAGTCGCAGGAGCAGACTAACCCCGTCAAGTATTTGGAGAGAGCTGTTATCTCAGTGCCTCACCTAACTATCTAACCCGGGGCTCAGACTAAGAATCCTTACGGCCATTACACATGGGGAAAGGAGACAATGACACCCTAAATCAGTTCTGTTCCATGGCAGTTCAGTTTAAAACATTTCAATTTCCTTCTCCTCAGGTACAGTCCATTCTCCCTCCTTCCCCAACAGCTGAGACCATACACATTTAGGATGAGATTTTCCAGGAAGTTCCACCCTCATTTAGAAACCAGGAGCCCTGATTATCTCAGCAAAAACATGTGATTTGCCACTAGAGAAGACCCTGGACCAGTCCTGGGGACCAGGGAGTATCACACTCCGCTAAGAACAGCCAACTCCTCCCACCACTGCCCTCGCCATAAGCCTCCTTGCAATCTGTTTTATCAGTTCCTACCCCATCCCCTACTCCAAACCCAATTTCACATCCCTCTAACAATTTAGCATTCGTAGGTGGATTTCATTTGCTTTGCAGTGAAAGCAAATTTGAAGCCCTCCTAGGCTCAGCCATAAATTTAATTCCTCCTTTATGTCAGCACAGCCCAAATCCTGTACCTTCCCTGAACACTTTCCATTCAAGCAAAATGATTTCGGGCAGGTAAAAACTGTTTCAAGATTAAAGTTTTTCCTCAGCCAGCACAGTACCAATCCACAGATCAGACTTTCAAGGCAGAATCTGCTAGCGCAGCACTCATTTGTATTTCACAGATTTGTTTCTCCTTATGTTCCCTTACACTAGTCTCCCCTTCCATCACCTTAAACCTAGTGTGTCTGGTTTTTTAAAGATATCAGTCTTTGTTATTACAGTAAGACCAGATGGTCTGTGACTCTTTGTAAGGTATTTCCTCCTCCTCCCTTTGATTCAAGAGGGATCCAAGAAAATAATTTCTCAGGTTTCTCCCAGGTTGTAAGAAGTCTAACAAAATTGCTAAGCATCATAAACCTTTACCAAACAAACCAAGCCTCAACGAGAACTGCTGGTGGAGTCCTGCTAGCAGGAGCACTCAGAGAAAGCAGTGGCTGGAGGTCAGACAGGAACCACCCCAGGTTCCCAGGTACCCAGGGGTGCATAATTCTGCCAAGAGTGATCCCGCTCAAAATAACATGAGGATATATGTCTGAGCAGCAGGTGGCACGAGCACTATCCCATATGCACAACCGCAATGTTAATGACCTATGAAAGCAGAGCTCCTGAAGTACAGATGTTCGGGTGGAAACTAAGAGCAGGCTATGTTTACGGAGGGAAATGCTTTTTCTATTAAGTTTGCCCTTCCCCTGCCCACTTAAAAATGGGCCTATCCAGCTACACACATTGCTGAGGACAAAGCTAAGCAGCAGAGTGCTGACATACAGTGCCAAGAGTCACAGTTATAAAAGTAGGAGCCTCATTATTTCTGTAGACTGATACAGACTACCCATCAGAATTGCCGAGGAGGATCTCATCAAGAAGGATATGATTCTATTTACTGTTGGATAAAGGGTAATAATGAAGTGTGAACGCTAACAAATGGTCAGCTGGCAGAAATCTTGTGGTCAATTATCAGTTTCAGCCACCCATTTCCAAGCAGATGTTCAAATTGCATCTCATCTTTACATCTGCTACAACACAGCCTCAGCAGCATTTAGATTCCAATGGGAAGCTGCAAGTAAATGTATCTATTCAGGTTTAATATCCTCTAGAAACTAGAATGAGAGGAAGCACAGCCCTAACCATAGGTCATCTCCCAGCTCACTCGAGATGGCTAGATGTGAAAAGTTTACTCTGAATACAAAAAGATTTCTTCCAACCAGTCTGTGTTCAAAGATTGCACACATGCCAGCCAGTGCAACCTTCAGCACAAAATCACCCAACACAGATATAAGAAAGTTGTATTTATAGCCTACAAGTGCAAGATACCACGCAGATAAGTGATAAGACAAAACCTCTGCTGTAGCCAGCCTGTAATTCACCCAGACAACAGAAGAGCAAGGAGCAGGAGACAGGATACAAGGAAGAACAGACAGATTACGTAAAAGAGGGGATAGCAAAGTCAAACACTACCATGAGACAAATGCCAGGAGATTTGCAATACAAAACAGAGCTGAAGATCTGTAGCAGCAATATATTAGTTACCGCTTCCCAAAGGGAATTCCCTTGAGGACTCTGAAACCTGCTAATTTTCCTTTAGGAATTTCTTGGGATCTCTCTGCATTTCTGCATCTCCTACACAAACGATATATGAGATACCGCTGCGGATCCAGGTGCACTGAAATACTACACAGGGTCAAAGTCAGCCCACTGAGGAGGTTTTTCTGTGACAACTGGGGAAGCCCGCGCTGTCTGTCAGGCTGAATTCCAAGCCTACAGCTATTTGGAATAAGAGAGGTTTGCACTAATAGGAAAATCAAATTGTGTGCATCACAGACAATGTTCTTCCCTGGCAAAATAGATCTCTATTCCACTCACCAGCCTTGTTCATTTGGAGCTCCTGCCTGATTTTCTGTGACTCAGAACATACGTCTTGCATTTTTAATTTGAAAGGAAGAGAAAACAGGCCATTTTGGCTTTCCTTGCATAGTCCCCTCTGCATTACTTATGCTGTATTCATACACTGGGAAGCAGCCCTGTGGCTATGCAGCTGTTCGTGCTGCCCAGATAAGTGCATGCTCCGTGCAATGAGCCACAAAACTGTCAGTTTCTTATAACTCTCAAGAAATGACAATTATTGCTTATGAACGCTCAGAATAACCACAGTGGGAGGCCACCTCTAGAAGCTACCAGAACACTCTTTACCCTTCAGAACATCCCAGTTTACCCATCAACCTGCCAGATACTGTTCTTCAGCTGATATCCATTGCTGCTCTTCACTTTAAACCTCCACAGCATTCCTGATGTACAGCAGCAAGCCCCCTGTATAATGTTTCCCAGGTATCCCAAATTGTGAAACTCATCTGAACCAGTCCTGGAACAGGACTGATTGCTGTACAGGAACTCACTGGTGGTAGTGCTAGCAAGTATAGCAGGCACTTTTTATTTCCCTATTTTGAACAAGGATGTTCAAAACATCAAAGAATACAAGTTCAGCAAGCCAGGCCTCCTGCTAGGATAGCTGTCCTCCACCCTGCCCTCCTTACCAGGACAGTCTTACCCCATCCCATCGGGGGTTACCAGGTGCAGGAGCTACAGTTTTCTTCATAGGGATGTGCACACTCTGAATATAAATGTTCCTTTTGCTCAAGTTCTGCTTCCAAAACGCATAGGTGTTGTTTCAGTTTTTAAAATAAAAGACAGTGTTAATTTTTTTAGACAATTTGTCAAATTAGGTTACATAAGACTTTGCAGAAGTCCTGCAGGACTACTGCAGCCATGAACTTCTTGCAGCACTATTCTGTGATTGCAAACATAAAAGTATTTATTCGAATAAAGCTGCAAAGGTAACACACTGAGAGCAAAGTAGGAGTGAGTGTCAGCTGAGTGAACCAGCAAGTGCCTGTCCTGACTAACAAGCCAGGAACCTGCAGCGAGCCCTCAAAACCAGCAGCTTTTCACTTTACTCGAGGCCACACTGGGAACGGCAACACACGGAACATCTGAGCGCCACAAGTCTGCAGCGGCCACGGGGACAAACCACTGAACTGACAACTCCAGGCCCTGGAGTGCAGGGGTGAGAGCACACAACCCCCCCTGCACAGCACCCGGAGCTGCTCGGCTGCTGCCATCTGCCGGAATCACTCCAGGAGGAGAGGAGCCAACAAGCCAAAACAGCACAAACATTTCTTCTGCCCCGCAGACCACTTGCCCAGGACTGTCTTAGCAGCCTTCTTTCCAATTTGGATCAGCCCTATGTTCTTCCTCCTCTTACAGCATCTTACAGGGTAAAATATTAAGTGCTTCCCCCTCTATTTCAGTGCATCTTAAGAAAAAAATAAACGATAAAACCAGCAGCACATGACTAACCAAACTGGTTTAGGAAACTACTGGGATATTTTTCAAAGTGCAAAGGCATTTAGAGGCTCCTAAGAAATTACCTTTCTTCCTCCTCCTGTGGCACAGGAATAACTTCACCAGGTTTCTTCCCACCGATTGTCTCTTCCTGCCCAATCTGGCCTACAGCTGTATCACTGAACTAGAAAGGTAAGGAAAAAAAGGGATTAACACCTAATTTAAAAATCATTCCATGTAAGTCTCGCTTAATATAAAAATCTCACTTTCCCCCACTTGAAAAACCTTCCCTCACTGTGTAAAAATGCACACCTGTGTGCATATGGACATTACTGCAAGCAAAAATCAAAAGGAATGGAAATAAAAACATTTCAATTACAAGAATTAAGATGTGTGTTTACTTTAATGGTGTTTGATGGCTGTTCAGGTTCTGTAGACTCCCCTTGATCATCCTCTGGAGTGTCCAATTTCCTTGAAAAACAGATCTTTGCTGCTTTGGAAAGTTCTTGGTTTCTGGACCCAGAAGATGGTGTGGGACACCTTGGCAACACAGGTGCTGAACTCTCATCAGCTGTACTCTGGCCACAGGCAAGGTCAGAAGAGGGCACACATCTTTCCACACGATCACCACAGAAATTAGACTCATTCCTGCTCTTAGACACATCCCTGCTCGTAAAGGGAGTCTCTCCCTGGCAATCCACACCCAGGCTTTGCCGGCCATTAGACACCAGCCCCTCCAACTCTTCGAGAACACAGCTAGTAGCAGCTTTATCATACTCCAGGCAATCGCTTATGATTGCTTCTGAAAATTCTTTTTCAACTTCCTCCCAATAATTGGCCTCCAGAGACTGATCTACACAGTCAGCATCAAATGGGCTAAGACTCAGAAGCTCCTGAATGTCAAGGTCAGACAGCATGCGAGTTACTTGGAGCGACTGCAGATGGTTCTCATCCAAAGTAGTGTTTTCATTCACAAGTCTAGGATGACACTCAGAAGTGACTGGAGAACACTCTCTGGGCAGAGGTGCATCTGGTTCCTCTGCGATCTCTGAGGTTACCTTTGCATCTTCACTGATAACTGATGCCCCAGTACAGCTGCTGCTCTCGCCCTTTTCAGTCTCTCCATTTACATTTTGGCTCAGAGTGCTCCTTCTAGTTAGGTACCGCTCAGACTCCATGCAATCATCTGCCAAGATTTCCTGGATCTCTTCCTCAGTGTAACTGAAAGGAGAATTCCCTTCTTCACCGTCTGACGGTTCCAACAAGGAGTCATCTGGCTCACTATCATCAAAACATCTGGTTGTATCTAGAGAAATTACTACATCGTTGTATTGTGATGCAGGACTGGCAACAAGGTCATCATGGCCAGCATCATCCAGAAAATGAGGGGACCCTTGAAAGCCCACAGAACCTGGGGAGGAGAGCAGCAGTTTCTCTGAGGGATCTGGAATGCTACAGTGGTGACTCAACACACAAGCTTTCTTAGCTGACTGCATGACCTGAACCTGCTCTGCGGAATCCAACAGCCTTTTGGCCCTGGGAACAGTATCACAAACAGTAGGTGTAGATTCGTGACAAAGGCAAAGCCCAGAGGCCTGAGGGGACTGGTCATCCATGCTGCTGTCTTCCTGTGCCTCAGTGACCCTGTGCCTGCTGCTTTCAGCTCTAGAAGTCTGTTCTGAAGTTCATCTGATCCTGGTGCCCTCTGAGCAGCCCTTTGACAAAAGAAATCAGTGGGAGTCAGCTCCAACACGCCAGCAAAAACAACATCCTAAATAAAAGAAACTCAGTTGTTTTCCAAAGATGCAGTAATATAACGAGGAAGGTCAAACCACTAGCTGAGGCACAACAGTTTTAACTCCTCAATCTCTGTTACCTCTGACCATTTTAGGTCTTAACAACATATAATAACCACCAGTCCTTCATTCCATGAACGTTCTCACGCACAAGGTTGTTTGGCTTTCTCAAGCACAACTGATACAAGCCCCAATCATCAACACAATCTGTACCATCTCCTCCAAAGCTGCTGTAAATCAGTCACCCTAACACCAGATAACAGTACGTACAAATTACATTCTTTATGACCTTATATTTCAAGTACAGAGCACGCTTTTGGTATTAAACAAAGCTTCACAAGTGTCTCAACCCCCACCTCCATCCTTTAAAGATACTAATGTCTTTTTTGGGTTAGGAAAAACTGAGCAACGGAAGAGTAACTCTGTCAGGGAGCTAAGAGGACATTCAGCACAGTATTAGTCACTAACACACTCATACAAAACATAAATTATAATGAAAGATCAGAAGATAAAGAATCTTCCCATAAAATTCAATAGTTTTAAGATATTCACAAATAAAACCTGTTTTCCTCTTAGTGAAGACTCACACTAACATGAATCTTTTGACTTAAAAGCCCTGCACTCGACTCTCACGCAGCAGGAGAATCTGGACTAAGGAAAGGTATTTCCTGTCCTCTTTGGCCAAGAAATTTAAAGGAATAACTTTTGTCTTTCTGTTGCTTTGACTACTTACTGCTTTCAAAAAGAGGTGGTGGGGGGTGTACCTACTCCAGGAATAAAACCCAGGCAGTTCTGCTGCTTGCTTTTGTTATTCTGTCCTAATAATAAAAAAGCAAGCACTTTCACAATAATGCTGTAACCACACTGAAGGAAGAAAATACCTCAGGAACCTGCTATGTACGTACAGTACCTATACAAGAACACATGGAGTCATGAGCAGTCCTCACTAAATAGCACTTGCCTGGAGTTCTGTAATTCAGCACCACTGCTCAAGTGCTTCAAAGAGAAACAAAAGACAAACAGGAATAAATTAAACATAGATTTAGCCCTACAGAGTAAAGCAGTCTGATAATCAGTTCCTAACCGATAAAGACTTGGAAGAGAAACAAATGTTTTAAGCCTTTTTGCTGGAACTGGCTTCCAAAAAGTACATTTGGAGATGTTCACGTGCTCAGCCTGTAGAGGAGGAAATGGTTTCTTTACTGCTGTGACCTTCCCAAGCCAACTGACTGCAGCCTACGCTGGGTCTGTACCTTCAGCCCTAATCAACTGGTTCTGGACTCTGATAACTATGCAATCGATGATTGATAAGCCCAGACAGAGCCCCTTGCCATTTTCTGTAGTAGCGTGTTGGGTTCATGGACTGTTCAAGGATTGATACCAGGGAACGCTCTGTAAGGGTTGGAATCACTCAAACTGATGTAAGCCAAGGCCGCGGGCTGCCAGTCTCTCACCCTGTCCCTCATTCCAGCACTGGTGCTTGTACAGTCAGACCAAGCTGGAGCCAGCTCACCCCCAGCTGCAAAAGCACCAGCATGGATGGGCCATTCTACCAGGGGCTGCCAAAGGAGGGCTCTTTGGAGAGTTACACATGCTTTATGTGGGTTTCTAGCACAGTTCCAATAAATAACGAGATCAAAATACAAAGCTATTGAGAAACACAGCTCTGCCAAGGCTCGTGGACTGGCCACCTTGCCTCATCCACTCTCTGCAGCCACACACAGATCTCGCAAGCCTGCAGGGCTCCACTGCTGTGGGATCTGCTCCCTGAAAAGAGCAGGGGGCACCTGCTAGAGAAAACCATCACAGGCCACAGGGCACGAGCCCGCTCAGCCGAGGTTTGCCCACCGCCTGGGTTTCCTTCTTCGAACCAGCAAAATCTCGAGGCGTGGGGATCCCGCTCCCACCTCACCCGAGAGCACGAAGGCAAACGCCAGCGTTACACCCTCACAGCTCCCTCACCTCACCCTGTCACGGGCCTACTCGCGCCGGCTACCGGCTTGGCCCTAACGGCTGCCCCTACCTCAACGGCCCCGCCCCGAGGGAGGGGCCCGGCCCACGCCCTCCCCCCGGCCAGGCAAGACACTGGGCGCCCCCGGCCCGGAAAGAGAAGTGAAAAAAAAAACCCAAATAAATAAACAGAGAGCTACAGTAAGTCAAATGAACCGTCGAGGCCTACGCGAGGCCGAGCGGCGCAACGGGCCACTCTGCGCTCACCCGCCGCCATCTTAACGGCGTGGGCAGCCCCGCCCCCTGTGCGCGAGGCACCGCCTCATTGGCGGACCGCGGCCACGCCCCCCCTCATCGGCAGCTCGGCGCTCGAGCGGCGGAAGTGACGGCCAGGCGCGGCAGGCGAGCGCCGAGCGGGGCTGATGCAACCGGGGGAAGGTCGGTGGGGCTGGGCCGGGGGAGCGGGGCGGCCTCGGGGCCGGGCGGGGCCTCGGGGGCTCCCGGGGGGCTGGTGCCGCCGGTAACGGTGTCTCGTTCCCTGCAGACGCCGCTATGGAGGCCGCGCCCGGCCCGCAGGAGAAGTATCACCTCATCACACGGAACCTGCAGGTACCGGCGGGCGGTGGGCGGGCGGCCGGGGCAGGCCGCGGGGGAGGATGGGGGCCTGGAAGGCCCTGGGTGTAGCGGAGGGGGCCCGGATCAGCTGCAGGAGCCGGAAGGAGCCGCGGGGACACGCTGTGTGCAGGGTGGGCCGGAGCCAGGGCTCAGCTCTCCAGCAGCGCTGCCGGCCTGCCCGCGCCCTGCCCCAGCGCCTTCCCGGGCAGGCTCAGCCGTGCCAGATGTGTGTCTTGGCCCTGCACAGGAGGTGCTGGGGGAGGATAAGCTTATGGCCATCCTGAAGGAGCGAGAGTTGAAGATCTACTGGGGGACCGCCACCACGGGCAAGCCGCATGTGGCCTACTTCGTGCCCATGTCCAAGATCGCAGACTTCCTGAAGGCCGGGTGTGAGGTACGGGGCCAGGCTGGGAGCTCGGACCCTGCGGGACTGTGTTACCATGCTACTGGGCGGTACGTGTATTTCCCCTGACTGCTGCGGCACTGACTGTCCCCCTCCGTGCTAGGTGACAATACTCTTTGCTGATCTCCACGCTTACCTAGACAACATGAAGGCCCCCTGGGAGCTGCTGGAGTTGCGCACCCGCTATTATGAGAACGTGATCAAAGCCATGCTGGAGAGCATTGGGGTGCCCCTGGAAAAGCTGAAGTTTGTCCGAGGCACTGACTACCAGCTCAGCAAGTGAGTCCTGGGGCGCCTGGCCCTCCTGGGCAGGGGAAGGCTGACCTGGGGCTCTGCTCTTCCTGAGCTTGCGAGCTTGCGCTTTTCCTGGGTCTGCTCCCAGGCACTGTCATTCATTCAGGGAAAAAAGTGAAGGTGCCTCCAGGCCTCGGTTTCTCTCGTGGCCAGAACCAGTTTTTGTGTGAAGCAGCTCTAAAAGATGTCCCCCTCACCAGTGCTAACTGCTGTCCCTTCCCACAGGGAGTACACGCTGGACGTGTACCGCCTCTCCTCTGTGGTGACACAGCACGATGCAAAGAAGGCGGGAGCGGAGGTGGTGAAGCAGGTGGAGCACCCCTTGCTGAGCGGTTTGCTCTACCCAGGCCTGCAGGTGCGTTGCGGCGAGGCAGGTCGGCAGAGCCTCTTGGCCAGGGAGGTGCTGGGCGAAGCCAGGACTGCAGGGACACATGAGGCTGCATGCCAAGGTCGTTATACTCCACCCCAGTATTACACCTGGCAGCAGCACAACACATAACCCAAGCACAGAGCTGCTTTTACAGCAACTCTGGCCAGCTGCAGGACAGCAGGCAGTCTGGAGAGCTCCTGTCCTTCCTAGGGTGGGTGTGCCCTGGCAGAGGCTGGGCACATGCTGGGGGATGGGCAGGATCTCTGAAGACTGAGGACACCCAGAGTGTGAAGTCCTGGGACCAGTCTCAAGGCTATGTGTGTCTCTCCACAGGCCCTGGATGAGGAGTACCTCAAGGTCGATGCACAGTTTGGAGGAGTTGATCAGAGGAAGATATTCACCTTTGCAGAGAAGGTCAGGAACTGGGGTGTTTCTGAGCCCTCTGCAGTGCTGCTGCCTGGGGCAGCAGCTCAAAACACTCACAGATCCACTGGGAAAAGCGTGTCTGTGATTACGGTTGGCACCATTGTGCTCTTCACAGCTCCTGCTGCTGCTCTCATGATCTGCAGGGCTCTAGTGTGCTGCCACGCATCCCTGGCTGTGGCTGTCTGTGCCTTGGGAACTCAACGATAGCTTTCTGGACAATAGTTCCATTACTCTGGGTCCCCAAGTTATCTGGACTCAGGAGCAAACAGGGATTGTGAGTTAAAGCTGATCTTCAGAAGAGGATTGTCCGTGACTTGCCTTCTTGCTTTTTCCCAGTACCTTCCTTCCTTGGGCTATGCCAAGCGCGTCCACTTAATGAACCCAATGGTTCCTGGTCTGACAGGCAGCAAAATGAGCTCATCAGAAGAGGTTGGTCCCTGAATAGTGGCTGTGGTCAGGGGTTCTGGGGGGGGCACAGGTTGATGGCTGGGGGCAGAGAGGCTGCACCCCAAGAGAAGGTGACTTCTGTCTCCACTCACACTGGGGTCTGAGAGCAGCAACTTCAGCATGAGTTGTCTCTTTTGGGCAGGAGGTTGGGTAAAGGGCTGGGGAAATTTCTTCCTGCAGGACTCAAAGATTGATCTTCTGGATCGCAAGGAGGATGTGAAGAAGAAGTTGAAGAAGGCTTTCTGTGAACCAGGGAACGTGGAGAACAACGGTGTCCTCTCCTTCATCAAGCACGTCCTCTTTCCCCTCAAATCAGGTGAGGGGCTCACCTTGCTTGAGCACTGCGTCTGGTTTTTCCTGTGGGTTAGAGGAGGGGACAGGAGCGTGTGTCCCCTGAAGCCAGCTGCCCCTGAGTGCCACCTCCCCAGCCACTGCTGCGGTCCCCCTCGGCTCTTGGGCAAAGTGGGGCGGGTGGTTTTTCTGGCAGAGCAGGGAGTGAGTCTTCACCTAAGTTAGTCTGAGCCTTAAAATCTCTGTGTCACAGAGTTTGTCGTTCTACGAGAGGAAAAATGGGGAGGAAACAAAACCTACACAGCCTATGAGGCCCTGGAGAAAGACTTTGCTGAGCAGGTGAGTGCTGGGAGGGACTGAACCCTCTCCCTGTCCCTGAGGATCCCGAGAGCTCTCTGGCAGGGCGCTGAGTAGCTGTGGGAGATAGAAATCCACACCAGGAAGAGGTGTGGAGCGAGCGTGGCCCAGTGGCTGTAGGGTGACAGGGTGCTCCTAGCCGGGAGAGCCTGAAGGTGAGAGGATGGATGAAGGATGTGGGGGCACCAGCTGTCCTGGTGTGGGACAGGACCACGTCAGCCACATCCTGGAACAGAGCAGCAGTTTAGCTGTTTTCGGCTGTTCCCAGCTGAGGCTGCAAGCAAAAGTGTCCAGAAGAGGGGCTTTGATGTCCGAGGGGGAATTAGGCCAAGGGTTGGGGTTCATCGCCCCACCCTGCGTTGTCTGGCCTCAGATCGGTGAGTCACATTCAGCTGCTCCCCCTGCCCTGGATGTTCCATGCAGGAACCCGTCTGTTTGTCATGATACAGGTCGTCCATCCCGGAGACCTGAAGAACTCGGTGGAAGTGGCCCTGAACAAACTACTTGACCCCATCAGAGAGAAATTCAACAGCCCGGAACTGAAGCAGCTGACCAATGCAGCGTATCCCAACCCATCCAAAGCCAGTAAGGAGGTGCTGGGAGCTGGGGGAAGTGAGGGCCCTGGCCACGCAGGGCTGGGTGGGAGAGTGTCCCTCCAGGGGCTGACGTTAGAGAGAAGTTCTGAAACCTCAGTCTCGAGAGGAGCCCCGGAGAGCATTAGGAAGGGTGAGGAAAGGCCAGTGCCAGGGCTGTTTGCTTGCCCCAGAGAGGACAGACGCCAGCACGCTTCTCTGGTGCTTGAGAGGCCAGCAAAGCAGAGGAGGGACTGTGCTTCCTGATACACAGACAATCATGGAATTTAGCAGGCCCCAGGGCCATCATTTGGGGGTCACTGTGCACTCCCAGGGCTTGGCCAGCTCCCTGGGTTTATGCTGAGTGGTGTGACTGTTCCCTTTGCACTGCAGAGCCTGCAGAGAAGGGCACCAAGAACTCTGAGCCAGAGAACGTGGTCCCATCCCGGCTGGACATCCGTGTCGGCAAAGTGATCAGTGTGGAAAAGGTATGGGCACAACGGGGAGAGGGGGGTAACCTTCCCACATGGTGACGTGGGCACTTTAGGGGCGGGGTGTCTGCACCCTACTTCCCTGCCACCCCAGTCCCCTTCTCTGCTCCTCACCTTGCTTCTGCTTGGCAGCACCCAGATGCCGACAGCCTGTACGTGGAGAAGATCGACGTGGGCGAGCCTGAGCCCCGCACTGTGGTCAGCGGCCTGGTGCAGTTCGTCCCCAAGGAGCAGCTGCAGGACAGGCTGGTGGTGCTGCTTTGCAACCTCAAGCCCCAGAAGATGAGGGGTGTGGAGTCGCAGGGCATGGTGCTGTGCGCCTCCAGGTGAGGGAGGGGGGCGTTGGGGCTGCACCCCTCCAGGGGCACAGGCTGGATCCCCCTCTCCTGCCCCAGGGCCCGGCAGTGCTGAGGGGCCAGGTGGGTGCTGCCTTGGGGTGACTCTGCTTCCTCCGCACCCCTCTGCAGCATGGGGGAGCCGCGGCAGGTGGAGCCCCTGGACCCGCCGGCCGGGTGCTGCGCCGGGGGAGCGCGTCTACGTGGAGGGCTATGAGGGCGGGGAGCCCGACGACGAGCTCAAGCCGAAGAAGAAGGTTTTTGAGAAGCTGCAGGTGAGGAGCTGTGCTGAGGGGCTGGGCCACAACTTGAAGTAGCTGGGGCTCCAAGAATGGAGTGGGGCAGTGCTTAGGGCCACATAATGCCCCTGTCCCCACCTCTGGGTGACCCCGAAGTAGCTATTTGTCGCTCTGTGCCCCCCTGTTTGTTACTGTCAGCAAAGCCGTGGAGGAGACAAACCTCCCCTGCTCTGCTCTGCTCCCCAGGCCGACTTCCGCGTCTCCGAGGACTGTGTCGCCCAGTGGAAGGAGAGAAACTTCCTGACCAAGCTGGGGAGAGTCTCCTGTAAAAGCCTGAAGGGTGGGAGCATCAGCTAACAAGCACCAGAACCGCTGCTCACGCCTCCTGCCTGGCCCCCTCCACCACCTCCGCCAGGCTCTCCCTCCCGGTCTCTGCCATCTCCTCCCCAGTGCCCCAAGCGGGGCGCTCGGCCCTGCGGGACCTGGGGGCTCTGGGACTGAATTTGCCACCTCCCACCTGGAGAGCTGCCTCCAGCATCCCCGTCACCCTGGGCCTGCCCAGCCAGCGTCCGTGCCTCAGCTGTGGGCCAGCTCCGGGGACTGGCCGTGGCACCACACCTAAGGGACCTGTGTGACTTGTGCCTGTGGCCTTCGGCTCTACACTGGGGCCATCGGCTCGCTCCCAGTTGTGCCACAGACTGCACGCCCTGCCCACTGGTCCTGACTGGGATGGCATGTGTGGGCACGGCAGCGCGAGGGCAGAAAGGGAAGGCTGCTTGCTCAAACCTGTGTTGCTGCTAACAGAGCTGGGGGCAGCTGCCTGGCAGCCAGGCGGGCCCCGTCCCCTGCTCTGCCCGGGCAGCCCCTGCCCCACGCTCCGCTCGCCCACGGCCGCTGCTGGTGCTGCTCTTTGGCCAGGAGCCCAGGCAGCACTTGTAGGTCCGTCCTGAGCCTGTGGCGGGGGGCGTGGGCCTTAAACACTGACTCGGGAACCATCTGTCTGTCGTAAACCCAAATAAAATGTCAAGCTGACTGCACCCGGGTGTGCCTGTCTGTCCGGGGCGAGATGGCTGAGCTGGCAGCCAGCTCTGCTGCTGTTTCAGTGCTGCCTGAGCCCCCTGCCCACCCGGGAGCCGGCCTGCTGGGGGTCTGTGCCTGCCCCACAGCTCGACAGCGCCGGGAAGGGCAGCTGGCACGCGTGGCAAGGCTGTGGCCGTAAGCCAGGAAGCACAGGAGGCAGCAAGCTTCGGTCATCATTTTTACCAGCCAGGTACAGAGCTCTGAGCAGCTACTCAGCGGCAGAGGGTTGGTTGCTTTTGGTTTGGTTTGGTTGGTTTGGTTTTGTGTTTTTTTTTACAATCAAAGAAATCAAAATGACCCCGAGTTTACAGAAACAGAAATCAAGGCTCTACCCCAGGGCCCGAAGACCAGCTCGCGGGGCAGCCAGGCTCCCCCTCCACCCTGTGGCCAGCACGGCTGTGGGCTGGCTATGCCGGGCAGTGGGCTAGTGCCCACAGCCTGCACTGCTGTGAGGAGAGCGGTGCTGGCCGAGAGCCCCTCTTGCCTCTCCATCAAGGGCTGGAGCCCTTGACCAGCGCGTCCGTCCCATCCCGCTGCTCCTGCCCGCATTCCCCTGGGAACTGCTGTGGCTGAAACCTTCCTGTTCGCTTGTCCAAAGTGCTTCAATTCCTCGCGGGCCCGGCTGACCGGGAGCAGAGCGGCTCCAGCTCCAGCATCTTCGGCCCCTGCGCTCCTCTTAGCGTGGCTGCTCGGCTCCGTACGCAAACCAAGCGGCAGCTCAGCAGGGAGGAGGTGCTGGCTCGGCACCAGCCTCGAGTCCAGTAAAAAAAAAAAAAAAAAAAAAAAAGCAAAATAAAGCTGTAGTACTTAGGAAAGTGAAACCAACACCATTTTTGCATAAATATCATCAAGGCCGTGGAGGCTAAGGCTGTTTGCTTCCTGTATTAAGTTAGTTGCCAGTTCCACACTCGTCTGTTGACCTGCCCAGGTCCCTGAGAGAATTGGATTCCTGTCCGTGGGGGCACCAGTCCTGCAGCTTCGTCCTTCAGGCTGTCTCTCCCCGTCCATCTGCAAGGCATGAGCGAAGAGCCCATCAGGCACCCTAAGCCCCGGCTGCCCCCAGCCCTGCCCCAAGTCTGGTCCCATGGCCAGGCTCTCCCAGTTGTCCCAGTGCCACCCCAGCACGGCCTGTGTGCTGGGCTGGGAGCCTGCAGCTCAGGAGCCCGAGCACCTATAGCAGCAGCAGCCCGCAGCGGGGCCGAGTTGGGCCCGCATCCCACGTACCTTGTGCCGGCGGCTCCGTGGTGCTCCTGCCCTCCGTCCCCGAGGCCGCCGTCCCCGCCAGCTCGCTCTTAGTCCTGCTCCCGTCCACCGGCACGGCCTTGGCTTTCCCATCCCGCACGGGGGAGCCCGGCGCCTTCGGGCTCAGGGGGGAAGGAGCCGGCCCGGGGCCAAGCGAAGGCTTCTTGGCTACCGGAGGGGGGATCTTGCTGGGTTTTCGGTGGGCTTGCGCCTTGCCGGGGCCCTGCTGGGCAGTAGCCGGGGCTGCCGAACGTTGGCCCGAGAAATTCATCAGCTCGGCCACCAAGTTCTTCTTCAGGTCAGCCTGCGCCTCGGGGGACGAGGCCGTCTCGATCACCAGCTTCTTGGAGCTCTTGGCGAAGATGAAGCTGGCGGTGGAGGCCGGCGACTTGTGCCTGGGGGAGAGCCGGCCGTCCCCGGCGGGCCCCTCGGTGCCAGGCAGTGCTGCTCTGCTGCCCGCCAGCTTCTCCGCAGCCTCACCGGTGGACAAGGCAGCGGCCTTGAGGTGCACGGCGTGGTGGAGCTGGTTGGAAGGCACCGCGTCTTTGGCAGGAGGGGGCTGCCGTGTGGACAGGGACCGGCGGACGGGCTTCTGGGGTGCCGGCCGCTCCTCAGCACCGGCCCCGGCCCCGGCGGGCGGCTCGACGCTCACGGAGCGCAGCCGCACCATCTGCAGCAGTGAGGGCGTGACGATGGGCAGGCTGGCGTCCTCCTTGGGCACGGGGCCGCTCTTGCTCCGCGACACCGGCTCCTTCTTGGCGTCTGCCCGGGGGCCGTTGGCCGCCTTCTTAAGACTGATTTGGGGCGGCAGAGCCGGAGCTGAGGGTGGGGGGAGAGGTGGCGGCGGCGGGGGGGGCACAGCAGCCTCGGGAGGGGGCTTGGTGAGGGAAGGCGGCTGCGGTGCTCCGGCCGGCGGCGGGCCTTGCTGCTGGCTGCGTGAGGAGACGGCGGCTGAGAAGGAGGAAGATGCAGCCCCTGGGCTCGGTGTCGCTTTCTGCTCAGCTGCCGGAGACGGGGTGGCATCGGGCAGGCTCGAGAAATAGGCTTCATCCGGAGGGGGGAAGTCTGCCATGGACAGGTCGTGCTCCTCAGGGGCTGGCGGGGGAGGCGGGGGCCAGGCGGTGTCAGCGGCGGTCTCACTGGCAGCCTGGGGGCTCTCCTCCGCCTTCTTTGCTGGCGGGGGAGGCGGGTGGTAGGCAGGTGGCGGCGATGGTGGTGGTGACTTGCCGTTGGGCTTGGCTGAGGGCTCCGGGCAGACAGTACTGGGTGCTGGTGGGTCTGGTGAGGGGAGGAGGGGGACGGCGGGGGCCACGGGCTGCTGGAGCTTGGTGGGCGGTGGGGAGAAGGGAGCAGGCACCTTGGGGTGCGGCGGGATGATGAACCGGTCCAAGCGGCACGGCAGTGTCTCGGGGGGAGCCGGGTCCGAGGCTGAGGAGGAGATGGAGGTGAGGGAGGAAGACACGGAGAGCGCAGGCGACTGTAAGGAGCAGACCCGCTCCGGTTTCTGGGGCTGAGCCCTGCCCGGGGACACAGCTGGGGGTCCCAGCCCCTTGGCAGGCAGTGTAGGTGTCCCACTCTGACTGGAGTAGCCGCTGGAAGGGGACATGGTGCGGTCAGACCCATCCGGGCAGCTCCACTTGGGCTGAGCCTGGGGCTCCCTCAGCACCACCGTCACCCCGGGGCTGCCCCGCGAGGCCTCAGGGGAGCTGGTGCCGGCCAGGTTCTCGGAGCGGAGGCTGCTGGTCTCGCTCAGCGATGACGGGGAGAAGACCTCATCCTCAGCCGTGGGGCTGAAGGGCTCCGAGTGTGGGGACCAGGGCGTGCTGCTCTCCCGCTGGGACCGCCGGTCGGGCTTGGGGGGCAGCCCCAGCACCTTGGGCTCCCCCTCAGCCTTCTGGTGCAGCGAGTAGGTCCTGCGAGGGGGGGCCGGGGGCTTCTTCATCTTCCTGAGGGAGACGCTGCGGGCGGAGGAGCGCTCGCTGGCCAGGCTGCCTGTGTCCGAGCCCTCCGCCTGGCTGCTCGTGCTGTAGGCAGGGGACACCCGACCGCTGCTGCCCCCCACGGCTAGGAGCCCGGGGACCACTGGCATGGGGCCGGTGGCCGGCTTGGAGCAGGAGCTGGCCAAGCTGGTGGAGCTGTAGACACTGATTTGGTCAGTGTTGGAGCGAGCCGTGGCATCCTCGCTGCGCGGCCCTGCCTCGGGCTGCCGGTGGTCGGAGCCACCCTGGGAGGAGATGGTGGAGCTGTTGGAGACGATGGTCTCCGTGGACTGCGAGTGGCTCCAGTTGTCGCTGGAGGAGGAGGGCTCACGGCTGCGGGTGCTGCGCTCCGAGAAGCGGGCAAGGGAGCGCACCGAGGCCGGGCTGGATGACACCAGGCTGCAGCGGCTCAGTGTCCGCACGCTGCTCCGTGTCAGGGCCACCACGTCCACCATGGGCGGCAGGATGGCGTTGGGGATGATCTTGGACATGTAGGTGCCCTGGGGTGAGATGGACATGACGGGGCTCAGCAGCTCCGGGTGGGTGTTGGTGGTCATGCCCGGCACGGCCAGCGACTTTGGCCTCGCCATGGGTGACAGTTTGGCCGCCGTCTTCCTCCCTAGCAATGTGTCGTCGTAGTAAACGCGGTCAATGTGCTTTTGCAGGGCCGTGTCTGCCTCCTCCAAGGTTCCCAGGCAGACGCGGGCACCCCTGGTGACAGCCAGCGGCTGCAGCTTCCCGTCGATGGTGGGGATGCGGATGGCATCGCCGGAGACCTGCCCACCGTTCAGCAAGGGCTGCGGTGCCTGGCTGCCCCCGCGCCCCGCCTGCCCTCGCCCATCAGCCTCGGGGTGTCCTTTGGCTTCCCGGCTGTTCCTGAGACCTGGGAGCAGGGAGAGATGAACCCGGCGTGATCCCCAGGCAGATGCACCGAGCCAAGGCAAACAGAGCCTGGGCAACGAGATCAGACCCTAAAAATCCCCCCTCGCCCCCAGTGCTTACCCAGCTCCTTCTGGACATGATGGGGGATGCCCAGCACCGTCGTCCTCCTCTCCTTCCTCTTCTTGCCAGCCCTCTCCGAGGATTTGGGAAAGGAGTCATGCGGTCGGAAGGTGGAACCTGCGAGAGGCACGAGTGGGTTCAGCCAGCATGTGGGGGGCCCTGGCCAGGGCATCTCCAGCGCCTCCAGCACCCCCCCACTGCCAGAGACGCTGCAGGACAAGCCGGGCTCTGGCGCTCGGCACAGCCCAGAGAGGCTCCGGCAGCTGCCAAACAGCCGCGCAGCCCCAGCAGGGAGGAGACGGTGTCCATCCATCGGTCGCCCTCGCCCAGTCCCAATGCTCTGACTCAGCCGGAGCTGCTCTCTTCTCCCCAAGGGCCCCAGACCCCTGCACTGGCTCGCGGCCACGCCAACGCAGAGCCCAGCTTTGCTGCCACGCGCTCCAGCCCACCTCGCAGCCCCTCGGCTCACATCCCCCAGCCCCCCGGCTGGGTACCTTTCCGCTGGATCATCTCCGAGCGGATGGAGAGGGCGTCCTCAGAGGTGCTGTCTGTGGCACAGGAGGCCGCCCGGCTCCGGAAGGACACGCTGTCATCCTCCGAGGATGCGCACGACTGTGGGGACACAGAGCGGGCTCAGGTGAACCCCGGGCTGCGGGGACGGAGCTGCCCCGGCCCCCACCAGGCCCCTTCTTCGCCGCAAACTGACTCCGCAGCCCAGCGCTGCCGAGACAAAAGCTTCTCCGAGGGCCAAAGGCTGAGTCAGCCACGCCGGCATCCAGAGTCCTCCCACCAGGAGCGGGGCCGGGATCAGCCCCAGGGACCCCGCGTGGCCTCGCAGCCCCCCAGGGAGCAGGCGAGCCGGGGGCCAGCCCACTGGAGCAGCACCCGAGGGAGCCGCCGGCCTCGCCACCGTGCCAAGCCAGAAATGGCCCCATGGCTGCGCCGAGCCCTGCTGTGCCCCAGAGCTGGGGCTGGAGGGCTGCCATGGCTGGGAGGGGGGCGTGGGGCCGAGGCAGGGCAGCGGGACGAGGACGGGGGCGGGCAGGCAGCCATGTGGCCGTGCCGGGGACCCGTGGCACACACATGCCCCACCGGGTGGCCCAGCCCCATGACGGGCACAGCTTTCCGCAGCCCCCCATCCCTCCAAAGCATCTCTTGGCACAGACGGAGGTTGGGATGAGACACATCAGCGGGAACCACCACCCAGCCCCGCCACTGCGCCACCCTGAGCCGCTGCTCACCCCGGGGTTCCACCCGCCACGGGGCTCCCAGCCCCCCGCTTCCAAGGGGTGAAGGGGGGCAAAGGCCGGCGGGAGGCAGCGGCTTGAGCAAACATGGGCGGTGAGGCAGCGGCAGCGCGGTCAGAGCCCAGGGAAGCGGCAAAGCCCAGCTCGGCCAAGAGAGTGGGAGTTTCTCCTCGTCAGCAGCCAGGGAGGGGCCTGGCCACCAGGCTGGATACGGCCAACGGTCCTTGTCATGCTGTCCCATCACCCCACCTCGCCTGGGGCTGCCTGGTGGGGTGGGATCGAGGGGACACGGGGATGTGGGCACGGTGGGGTTCCCTGGGCAGAGCCCCCCAGGGCAGGGCAGGACAGGACACGCCCGACGCTGAGGATGGGGACAGGGACAGCACCTCGTCACGGGGCCAAAGGGACAACACTGAGGGATGCACAGCCCCTTCCTGCCCCACAACCCCCCCGGCCATGGTCCTGCAGTCTCGGCTGGTCCCCCATCTGCCCCCAGACACCACCCAGGGGGGACAGAGGGGCTGCCCTGTGTCCCCTCACCCCCAGGGCACCCCGAGAGTGCTGTGGGGCAGAGCCGGCTCCTCAGCAGGGCTCACCTGGAGGCTGCTGGTGTCCCCGTGGTCCCAGGCACCTTTGGTCTGCTTCTGCTTCTCTGCGGAGGGAAGGCAGGGGGTAAATCCCCCCGGGGGGGCCGGGGGCGTCCGGCAGTGATCCCGCACGCTCCAGCCACTGCTGCCAGCCCCGGCACTGGACTCCGGTCAGCCCCATCGCGCCGCCCACATAGCCCAGCCAGCCAGGAGCTGGGGCCGGCCAGCTGTGCCCTTCACCGTGTCCCCGAGCCACCCCAGGGTTGGGGACACCTACCCTGGTGCTGCAGGGACTTCAGTCCCTGCTGAGCCTGGTTGTGCAGCTCCTCCAGGTGCGGGGGCCGCGTGCTGGGGAAGAAGACGTTGTCGGGGCATGGCTCGCCGGCGGTGTACTGCACGCTCAGCCGCTTCTCCGTCTCGCCCTTGGCAGCGCCTGTGGAGATAGAGGGGTCAGCTCGGCTGGGGGGACACAGCCACGCTCCCACCGATGCGCTCCCACCCACAGGATGCCACCCCAGCGAGCCGGGTGATGACAGCCAGCCTAGGATGATGTTATCCCGGTCATCTCCAAACTGGATGCTGGAAATGCTGTGCAAGAAATCGCCTCCCGTGGCTCTGCCCGGCCTGTCGATATGTCGGAGTCGGGCTGTCTCCACCGTGGAGCCGCGGGGTTTTCTCCCCGCCGGCCGGAGCGGAGCTGGGACACGGCACCTTCGTTAGGAGCAAGTGAGGCAGCAAGTTGTGTGGGGCTGCGGGCGGCTGAAGGGGCGGCACGGGGGGATTAAACGGGGATAAAAAGACGATGACTTTCCCTTTGGAGGGTTGCATCATCCCAGGCCTTGCACAGCACCCCAAGAGCAGGGACTCACCCCGTGCCCAGGCAGGCTGGGAACTGCACAGACAAGGGAAATTGAGGCACAGCCTGGTGCAGCGACCGCAGAGGACCCAAATCCTTGCTCTGAGCCCCCCAGATGCCGGAGACCCCATATGCCGTGCCAGGCAGGGCCAACACGGGGGGCCCTCCACACCCTGCCTTGCAGCCCCCTCCCTGCAAACCACCGTCGGCACCCTGGGGTGCCCACGAGCAGCTCCGGGTGCTTGCGGGGGGCTGCACCTGGCACCACCCAGCCAGGCACCACCGGCACAGCCCTGCCTGCTCCTGCCCGCGCGCCGTGCCTGCCACCAAGCCTCGAATCCCTCCTGCCCTCAAAAAACAACCAATTTCAGGCTGAGGAAGGGAAGGGTGAGCACGGGAGACCAGCGAGGCTGGCGGCAGCACCCTGGGGACATGGGCACCTGGTGCTGGGCATCGCCGGCCCCACACAGCCATCCCCTGTCCCCTGTCCCCCCTGTCCCCTCCTGGCCAGCCCAGGCAGGCGGCGAGGCGGTCGCGCTCGGCTCCGGCGCACAAAGGAGCAGGCCATGAACAATGGAGCCGGCCCGCCCTGCCGCGCCATGCCACCATGCTGGCCTCTGCCTCCGCAGCACCAGCGCGGGCACCAGTGGCTCCGCCAGGCCGGGAGAGCAGGTGGCAGCGCAGGGGACCCCTGTGCTGCTGCAGGGTCCCTACAAGGGACACAAATCACCCCCAGCCCCCCCCCAGCCTCAACACGTTCCCCTTCCCCCAAGCCCTTTCTTCCCCCCATTTTGGCAGCCCCTCGCCCGACACCCCCCGGCACGCTCGCGGCTGCCTTCCGCCGAAAGGAGCGCAGTGATTTATTCCATTAACTTCCCAGCGGACAAGGCCAGGGCTGGGGTGACCTTCCCTGCTCTCCCCCGTGATGGCAGCCCCCCCCCCCCCGCCCACTGCGGGTGGGCTAGCAGCCGGTGCTGGGCAGGCGGGGGTCCCGGCAGGCAGGGGTTGTGTAAGGACAAGGCGCTGCTCCCTCCCTCCCGCTCACTCACCCTTCTTCTTGAAGAAAGCCAGAAGCGAGGAGAGGTTCCTGCCCATGAAAACCACCATGGTAGCCGGGAAGAGGGTCTGGGGGCGCCGCCGCCCCCCACAAAGCCTCTGCCTATTGTGCCGGGGTGGTTCTCGCCCAGCCGTGTGCCAGCGAGGCGGATGCCGGCGGCCCCCAGCTCCCTCTCTCCGTCCTCATCCGCACGGCGCGGGAGGATGCTCAGCCGGCGGGAGGATGCTCAGCCGGGCGAAGAGGCTCTGGCGCAGCTGCCGGCCGGTGTGCGGGGACAAGCCCGACCCCGGGGACGGCTGCGCGGTGGCAGGGGGGGACAGCCCCAGCTGCGCCCACCGCGCTCCTCCGGCACGGGAGAAGGCGAGTGGGGGCCCCTCCTCTGGCCTCCCCGCTGACCCCCGGCCCTCCCGCCTCCTTCCACACACAGCACGGCCCACCGGCATCCGTTCTGCCAGGCTCGGGGCCAGCATTTCCCCAGTCCCCCCTTATCTGCACGCCTGGGACCCTCCCCAGACCCTCCTCGCTCTCTCGCTCCCCACTGTGCACACCATCCCTGTAAACCAGTTGCTTGCTTCCACACCAGTACAGCCAACTGGGAGGGGCTGGGAGGCTCTTCCACCAGTGAGCACCAGCCCTTTTGATACACCACAGCCAAGGGTGCCAGCATTCCACCATCCCCAGTGTCCCCCAGGAGCGGGTGCTCACCACAGCCCCCCCCAGCCCTGCCAGGGAGAGCAGGGGGACACGAGCCAAGGGCGTTTGTCCTCGGGGACAGGGCATCCAGCACACGGTCACGAGAGCTGGCGGCACTGGGGGAGAACGAGATCTCCAACCAGTCTAACCAGTAGCTCCAGCTGCTGGCACAAGGGCAGGTGAAGGCAGGGGCAGAAACGCTGGGCGGTCAGGCACTGGCACAGACCGTGGCACTGACGGGCGCCCGTCCTCGCCACACAAGGTGCTGCGTGGTGGGTGCTGGGGAGGCCCGTGCCACTGGCAGGCAGCGGGGCAATGTGCCCTGTCCATCACCCCTGGGTGCCCAGCACCTCAGGAAATTCCTGAATACCCATCAACAGGTATTTCACCCCAAAAGGTGAAGAGCTCCCAGTATTTACCCAGCGGGCAGGGCCACCCTAGTGCCAGCTGGCAGCTGACATGTCAAACCCTCCTTCCCTGCCCCCCCCCGTGGGTATTGCAGCAGCACAGGGGGCTGCAGATGGAGCAGCATTACCCAACGCAGAGAGTGAGGGTCCCACCAGACCCCGGGCACTGAACGCGCAGCCCAAGGGACAGTTCAACCTTGGAAGGGCACCTCCGCGGCCCCAGCCGGGCAGCTCCAGGCTCAGCGAGGATTTCTTCCCCTGCACCTCCTCTGTGTCCCTAACAGCAAATACAAGCAGCGCCCTGCAGCCCCTTGCTACACAGAACCCAGCACCCTGCCTCCAGCACGGGCAGGATCAGTCCCGCTGCCCATGCGCTCAGCCAGAAGGTGCCGGCGGCTGCAGGCAGACGCTCCCCGGCTCTTTTCACAGCGCAAGTAGAAAAGGGACATAATTAAAGGGCTGAGGATGCACAAAGTGGGCAGCCACGTGCCGCACTGAACGCTGCCCTCTCCTCTCCGGGCAGCCCATCACGAGCCCCAACCAAGGCCACGGCTGACGGTGGGCAAACAGCCACGAGTGACACTGCTCCTGGCTCTGCAGGGAAGGATCCAGCCCCCCAGCACGGTGTGTCCAGCTCTGCTGGCACAGATGGGGCTGCACCTGGGACCCCCCCGCACAGCACTGGGAGCTCTGCGAGCCCCCACGGGTAAAGGGGGACAGTCCCCCCCCGTGCTGCCCATCCAGGGCCCAGGTGGAGCTGAGCTTCACCCCACAGGTCTGATGGCAGCACAGGTGGAAGCTGCTGCCTGGGGCTGTGATGACATTCCCAGATGCCAGCAGACAGCCTGTCCCTGTTCCTCCTCCTTGTTCATACTCATCGCCTGTGAGGACCCAAAGGGCCTCGAGCGCATCCCTTGCTGACAGAGACACGCGTCCCTCTCCTGAGTGTGACACCTCCGCGGCTCAGGGCAGGAGGATCTCACCATCGCCGGCTGCCATCACCCAAAGGATAATCCGGGCAGGGCATGGTGGCCATGGGCCAGCTGGGGCAGGAACGCCGCCTGGCCACGGAGGAGCTGAGGGCTGACGCTGGGGAGCGTGGTGGCATGCGAAGAGCAGCCTCCGCTTCTCCTCCTGCTCCCTGCAGCCTTCACCACCGCATCCTCCTCGCCCAGACAGCCTCGCCCCGGCGCTGTCAATGCCTGGTGAAACCTACTGGGAAGGGGACGGGAAAAGGGAGGGGAAAACCAGGAGGGAGAGAGGCCTGACTCTGCGGCAGAGGCTGCAGATCTTGGTGGGCTGAGGAAGCCGCCGCAGCTGCAGCCAGTGCTAGTAGCAACATGCCCGGTCAGAGCTGGCGCCCCGTCCTTCGTGCATTCTTTGCGATGCGCCCTGGATTGCCCCGTCCCCTCCAGGCTCGGCGGTGCTGGTCTGACACACGTGTCTCATCCGCACGTGGCAGTGGGATCCTCCCGGAGAAGGAGCCGACAGCCTCTCAGGGCTGGCTACTCTCTTCAGGATGGTCTCCCAGCCTCAGAGCCGGGATCTGCTGCTACCAGTACCGGGGATGGTCCAGAGGGAGCAAAGCATCCCCAGAGCAAGGCAAAATGATAGGAAGGGGGTGGGAACCCCAAGGACCCTGCCCTCAACTCTGCCTGCTCTGCTCTGTGCGGGCAGAGAGGGGCTGGAGGGCACGGGGTGGGAATGGGAAGGGGTGGGAGTGCGAAGGGGTGGGAATGCGAAGGGCCGGGACCCCAAAGGAACACAGCCGGGGCCGTACAGCCCAGCCCAGCCATGCTGGAAGCGGGATACGGCGCCAGCCCAGCTCCCTCCTGGAGCTGGCTTACCACGCCGCTGCTCTTCACCCGGGGGGAGCCAGAGGAGAAATCCCTGGCTCCTGTCCCCCTCCTCGCCAGGCCTGAGCCTCCTGCAAGCAGCAGGTTTGGCCAGACTCCGCTGCAAACATCCATCCCTGCCTGCACGGCACTGCCTCGACTTGCCTTCGCCCTGCACAGCGGCGGGTCCTGCGGCAGGAGGCAGGGAACAGGCAGCGGCAGGAGGCAGGGAACAGGCAGCGCAGCTCCCTGCCCGCCCCTTCCACCACCACTGACTCACCGGAGAAAAATGGGGAGGAGGGGGGAGCTGGCAGGCGGGGCGGACAGGGGCTGCAAGGTCCCCAGGGGAGGAAAGGGAGGAGAACCTGCCTGCGTGTGTCCTCCTGCTCAGCGGGATGGAGACCTTGCCTCCCTTCTCCCGGCAGCCAGGGCGGTGCAGACAGAGGCAAGAAGACCCCCAGCCCCGTGGGGGTGATGCTTTCCCATGACCTGGGGGCTCCTTCCCACCACACTGCTCCCAGGCACTGCCCAGCACCACCCGGCACGCGCCCAGGCTCGGGGACTAAAGCAGAGCTGGCTGCAGATGCCAGAAGGGTGAGATAATGCCCATGGGGGGCACCATGAACCCCAACCCCGAGACCCCCACGCAGCAGCCAGCACACGGACCTCGCCACGGCTACCAAGGCCCCCGTCGTTGCTCCAGCCCCGCTGCTCCCTCCAAACCAGCCCCTCCCAGGCAGCATGGCCACTTGGTTCCCAGCCGGTGGGATGGTGCAGGCAGCCCTGCCAGCATCTCTCCGTCGGGAGTGACGCCGCCTCTTTACGAGCCCGAGCGTGTCCACCTTTCCCCTGGGCCCATCACCTCCACTCGGGCAGCTCCGTGGCCCTGGGTGGGACCTGGCACCCGCTGGTGCCACCCTGCCCTGCCGCTGCGCCCCAGCCTTCAGCTGGTGAGGGAGCCTGGGGGCCGCCCTCGCTCCCCAAGCCCTTGTTGTTCCTGCACAGGATCCATGCCCTGGGACACGCCGCAGGATCGTGCTCTCCCCAGGCGGGATAAGAACACAATAATATTTACAGTGGCTCTGGGCAGCCCCCACTGCCAGCCCAGGGGCTGCAGCCTGACTTGGGGGCTGCTGCTCCAGCCAGAAAAACATCTCCATAAAGCAAATAAACACAACCCGCTCTGTGCTGCTGGCTCGCCTCTCAAAACACGGTCCCACGCAGAGGCAGAAATAAAATTAATTTCAAATGGGAAAACAAACTTGGATCGTTTTTCTTCCTCTAAGTCACAGTGCAGAAAACCACCCTGCATCAGCCCGGCCAGCCAACGGGCCATGGCAAAGGAGCCAGCGCAGGATGAAACCCCGCTCGGAGCCGGCACCGGCCAGCACCCCGGCCACGGCTGCCGTCATGGCAGGGGTGACGGTGCTGCGCCACAGCCAAGTCACCCTGACCCCACCGCCACCCCACACAGGCCACACAGGCAGCCCGTGCGGTGACACGCGGTGTCTCCTGTCCCATCTGTTATCAGACCCCGGGCAAGGGTCCGGCAGCAGCCCACGGCAGGAGTCCCAGCACCGCAGGGACGGCAGGACCACCGCCATGCCCAGCTGTGCCTCACTCCCATCCCCATCCCCTGCTGCAGCCGTCGAGCCTCTGTCCCACCACCCACCACCGCATCCCAACCCCGTGCTCGTCCCCTCCCTGGAGAAGCCACCAAACTGGTTTGAAGGTAAATAACAGCCTTCCCCGGCCAGGAGCCGGATCCGGGCGGGAGCGGCCCAGGTGGGGAGCGCAGGGCAGGAGAGGCAGGTAGGCAAAGCCCCAAAGCCACGCGGGGCTGCGGAGGCCACAGCAGCGGCAGACGGGGACAGGCCACCGGCACCTCCTCCCTCCAAAGTCCACGGCTTTACTACAGCCCTGCTACACCTTCCCCCGGTGTCCTGTCCCTCGCACGCACACCGCCGCAGCGCCTGCGCGGTTCCCTGCCATGGTGCTGGGAGCTGGCTGCATCCCCACGGCGCGTGCCGTCATGCCCGGCGTGTTTGCCGGGTACCAAGGGTGTTCTGTACATGGCAGGCGTGCCTGTCACAGCAGGTACTTGGCTCCACGCAGGAGCAAACCCAGGAGATGGATTAGGGACAAGACCTTGCAGGTTTTGCCGCGCACGGATCCACCATCCTGCCAGCAGAATCCAACCCCACTCCTGCCCGTGGGTGTCTCGCTCGGCAGCGCTGGCAGGAGGCGGCGAGGAAGCGACGGCCACGGCGATGGGGGATCCCGGGAGGAGATGGGAGAGGAGCTGTCAGATGGGGCAGGGGCTGCCACCAAAATGGGGTGGGGGGATAAACCGGCAGCAGGACGGCAGGTCCCATCCCTGCCTCTCGGTGACGGGGCGCCTGCCAAGCGGGCACGGCACGGCATGTTGGAGCCAAGCGCTGGAGGCAGCTGCCTGCCCGGGACACCCGCAGATCACCTCCTCCCCTGCTCCAGGAGCAGGAGGGGGCACCGGGAAGGGCTCAGCCCTCTCAGCCGGCAGCAGGATGCGGCCAGGCGAGTCTGGCAGTGCCGGTGCCTGGAGAAAGCGCCTGTGTAAATCTTGGTGCATCCCCCGCCGGGGCAGGCCCTTATCTGCTCCAGCAGCTGTTTGCAGAGCCAGCGCAGTGTGGCTCTGGCACAGAGAGGAGCTGCGAAGGAGAAAGATGCCCAGAGCTGCTCAGCCCACCCCGGAGCTGCACGGCAAGAGAGCCAAGGGGCTCCACCACCGGCCCTCCGGCTAGGGCAGGTGCCTGCTGCTACGGAGCCTCCCAACCACGGATCACCCCTGTGCCCCAAAACCTGCCTCCCACCCCCACCGACAGGGACACAGATGCCGGGGGACCCAGGAAGCCCCAAACCTGCCTCCCACCCCCACCAACAGGGACACGGATGCCAGGGGACCCAGGAAGCCCCAAACCTGCCTCCCACCCCCCTTGTGCCCACCGACAGGGACCCAGGTGCCAGGGGACCCAGGGAGCCCCAAACCTGCCTCCCACCCACGCCGGCACCCACCGATGGGGACACGGGTGCCAGGGGACCCACGGCAGCTGCAGCCGCATCCCCACTGACTCTGCGGGGCGCAGCCTGGCTGTCTGCCACGTTCCTCCATCCTGACTCAGCAGGGCCCGGCAGGGCTGTCCCGATAAGAAGGCGATAAGATGCTTCAGTCTCCCTGGTGCTCAAGGACCTTCTCCAGCAGCTCCCGCCACAGACAGCCTGGGGAGGGGATGCACCCCAGAGCCAGCCAGG
Source organism: Falco biarmicus (assembly GCF_023638135.1). Lineage (NCBI taxonomy): Eukaryota > Metazoa > Chordata > Aves > Falconiformes > Falconidae > Falco > Falco biarmicus. The sequence continues at coordinate 116,785,025 of NC_079290.1, forward strand.
CCCCGCTCCGGCACAAGGACGGGGATGCGGGGTTGGCACTGGTGGAGCGCAGCAGAGAGCAAGGTGGCTGCAGCAGGGAGAGCGATGCCGGCAGCCCTCTGCCTGGCCAGCCCTGTCCCTGGGGACCACAGCTCCGGCCCTTCAGGATCGAAAGGCGGTGGGTGCCCACGTCGCCCCACACATGGCAGAAGCACAAAGGCAGCTGCCGATGCCTGCCTGGGCCTGACCCGCCGGCAGCGGGCACGGCAGGGCCAATGGGGATGGAGAGATGGCAACTGGGGGACACTGGTCCAGCTGCCCACCATATGCAATTAGCCTCTGACCCAACATCCAGAAGCACCCAGGGTCTGGGTGAGGGGCAAGGGCAAGACGCGAGCAACCAGGGCCCTATCCGACAACGGGTGCTGGCGCACCCAGCCCCCAGCCGGTGATCCCAGCTTCATCCTGGTGATCCCGGCTGCGCCCTCCGAAATGCTGAAGTGACACAATGCAAATTCTTTCACTTTGTGGCCACTGCACCGTTGCCATGGAGCCGCCACAGAGAACAAACACAACTTGCCCCATGTTTTCTCAGCACCTTCCACCCCACAGCCTTCGTTCGGCCTCAGCGCCGGCCCTCGCCTTGCAGGATCTGTCCCGCACAGTCCCACATCGCACCCATTCCAAGGCATCCGAAACGGAGCAGGGCTTCACCTGACACGCATCCCACGGCAGCCCCGTGGTCCTGGTTCAGGGACTGGCAAGGGGCACCCAAGCCTGGCGGGGGGATGGAGAGGAGACGGAGGTCTGGATAGGGGCGGCACAAGGAAAAGGCGAGGACCACACCAAGGATGCCGACATGAGCCCCCAAACCACCTCTCCCAAGGAGGCAGCTCACCCCATCACCAGCACGGCGGTGGCTCAGGGCAGAGGCCGAGGGACAGTGTCCAGCAGAGCCGAAGAGCCGGAGCCCAGCCACAACACAGCGTGGCCAGTGGCACCAAGCCCTGGCTGCACGGAGACCGCGACGAGAGGACGACTTTGGCGGAGCCAAGACCACAGCCAGCCAGCGAGGAGAGGTGGACGGCACAGAGCCTGTGGCGAAGGGGACGCTGTCCCTGCACAGCCAAGGGCAGTTGATGTAACTGCTCCTGCCTCAGTTTCCCCAGGCGCCGAGCACATGCTGCCAGCCGGGGCATTTCGGCACCATCCCCCTCTGTGCCTGCGGGGTCTCCCCATCCTGGCCCCTGCCTCGCCGTCACTTGCCATGGCCACTCCTCAGGCCTGCGAGGGGTTGCCCCCAGACCCTGTTTACCCTACAGACAGCTCGGGGAAAACAGGGCAGCCAAGGGCAGGAGGGACAGCGGGGCTGGGGATCCCACAGGGCTGGCAGGAGAAAACCGCCTGGTTATCACCCCGTCGGTCCCACTAACCCCACTCTACTGATCCCAGTCCCCTGCCCACATGCCCATCAAGTCCCCTCCTCAACTCATGGCCAGGTGGGGACGTGGGGACGGTTTAGCGACATCACAGGGTAATCAGCAACCCCGGGACGGGGACGATGTTACTGCGAGAGACCTTCCCCGCTCGCATCGCCCCGCTCTGACGCAGGAACCGTGGAGGGAGCTCACCAGGACTGGGCACCCAGTGGGGCTGACTGTTCCATATGTGGGTCCAGGCAGGCACGGGACCCTTTCCCTGGCTCCTCTTCCTTGCAGAAGGGGGCTCCCCCTGCTCCATGCCTCCTCCTGGGCTTTTCAGCTGCGCCCACGGAGCCAGAGCGTAAAGAAGCAGAGCGACGGGTGCCAGGGCGGCCAGACACGCACAGGGTGAGGTGGGAAAGCTGGCAGGATGGATGCGGGGGGAGCAGCCCGGTGCTCTCTGCAAACACTGCCGGATCCACCGCTCCCTGGGGCACAGCGGGGGAAACTGAGGCACGGGACGGGAACTGAGCCCGGGGAGGAAGGCAGCGCCAGCAGCCCTGGGTCCCTGCTCTAACCGCTGGGACGCTGCTTAGAAAAACAAATTGTTAACTAATTCGGCACATGATCTCCGTCCTGATAGCGCAGGCGAGCTGACGGCTGTCGGCTGTCCCTGGCATGTCGGCGCAGCCCCTGTGCGCAGCCACAGGTTCTTCCCCAGCTCCAGCACCCGGGGTCAAGGGGCCTGATCCTGCCCACCCCCAGCATATGGAGGGCAGGTGGAGCAAAACCTGCGGCCGCAGAGCCTCGGCTCCTGCCCAGCCCCACGCTGGGTGGAGAGAGCGGAGGCGGCAAACTTTCCCAGCCGGACCGAGCCGGGACCCCTCGGCAGCCCCTTCCCCGGCAGCCCCATGGCTCCTACCTGCCCTGGGCTTCCCGGCGCGGCCAAAGGGCCAGGGGGAGCCGGCCTTGACGCCTGCCGCGCTCCTCTTGCGGTGCACGTTGCCCATCAGCCGCTCTCGCCCTCCACCACGGCCGGGTGGAGGAGGCCGGGACGCTACATGGCGGAGCCGAGCTTGGCTCCGGCGTGGCCAGGGCTGCCGCAGGGAGACGACGGCTCTCAGCTGCCGGCCCCCATCCCTCCAGCTCCGGCTCCGGCGGAGCTCAGCTCTCGCAGGCGGCTGTGCCGGAGCCAATGGTACAGGCAGAGAGGAGGGGCCTGCCGGGATCCCACAGCACCCTCCCAGCACCATCGCTCAGCAGGGACGCATGGGTGCCACAGCCAAGCCGAGGGGTCCAAGGGAGACCCCCGCTCCCCAGACGTCCCCGGACGTCGGGAAAGCCGAGCACGGCGCTTGCCGCCAGCCCCGCACCCACCTCCCCGGTGTTTGCCACGCTTGGCTGAGCTGCCACCATTTCTGCTTATCCTTGAGCATGGCTCCGACAACCAAGGCTACAACCCCCTTCCCGGGTCGTGGGGGTGCCAGCCCCATGGGGACGCCCCAGCTGAGCCCGGCACTGTGCGGCCAAGGCTCCAACAGAACTTCCAAGGCTGGAGCACAGCGCCCCAGGACACGGGCTGGGTCCAAGCTCAGGGCGAGCACCCACATGCCCGTCGGTGGATGTTAACCCCCTGCCACCCTCTCCACAGTCACTCCTGTCTCTGGAGCAAGGCATGCCACCAGGACACCCACGTTCATGTCGGCACACGCCGCCGGCACCTCCTGGCCATGCCACCCCTGGGTGCACCCCGGCTTCTCCCCGCTCCAGACCCTGCCCAGGGTTTTGCTCCGACAGCTGCCCACGCTGCACTGACAAGCCCTGCCACTGCCTGTTCAGAAACACGCACACCAGCTTCCCCAGCTCAGCTCTCCCTCCTGATTTTTAATTAGAACATTAAATGCTGCGAGGGCAGAGAGGGGTCAGCTGGCCAGGGGGTGGGCAATTCCTGCTGGCAATGTTTATGTTCTTTAGGTGATTCATCAAAGACTGGGATAAATAGGAAGGAAGGCTTTGTGGGAAAGGCGCAAAACCGGGGAGGTGATGCAAAAAAAACCAAAAAAAAACCCCCCCAAAATTAAAAGTCAACCAGCAGCTTTGCCCTGACCTCCCAAGGTGATCAGCAATAAATTAGTCTTTGGACTTCAGTCGCCTTCTCCGCAATGGAAATATTGATGGTTCAGTTTCTCACCAGCTTGGTTCACTGCCCGAAAGGCACGCTCGGCAGGGCAGAGAGCGTCTTGTGCCACCGACAGTGCCTGGCACCAGGGCAGCTGCACCAGCATCCCCATGCATTTGCTGCCCAGTCTGCTGTGGGAGCTGTCGGGGGACCCAGTGGGAAACCATTCCGTTTCCCATTACCAACTGTACCCCGTTCAAGGGACAGCCTTTCCAGCTCAGGGCACCTGAGATTAAACAAGGTCATCAAGGTCACAAGTGCAATACATCAGAGGTCTCTGCCCAGGGACTGGGGGAGATGATTTTTCCCCTGGGCTGCAGGAGCTGGGTCAGCCAGGGGCATCTCCAGCCCGGGCCAGGGCTTCCTCCCGCTGCCCAGCACCATTCCAGCCTCCCTGGGATGTACATCCCCTCACAGCAGCTCCAAACCAGGGTGCATGGACCCCCCACGCCACTCAGTCCCCCTCCCCGGTGACACGGGGGGCTACTCCGCACCCACACACGCCAGCTTTCCCAGTGAAGCACTTTTATTTCTCTCCCTGCAAGAAAAGCAGAGGGTGGAGGCTGCGACTGCCCCAGATACAGTGAGACACTTCCCCCTCCGCTCCCAAAACAGATGCCCTCCGTGCCAGCACCTACCCAGCAAACGCAGCCACCACCGGCGCCGATGCTTCGCCACCCCCAGTCGTAGCAAGCCACAGCCTCGCGTGCACCGAGGGGGCTGCGACAGGGCGACCAGCCCCAAGAACCCAGCAGAGCCCACGTGTGCCATAAATATCAAGTGGCTTCTCCGAGCTGGAACAGCCCTGATGGGGTAACTCACAGCCACACGGCAACCCAGCTCCAGCTCCTCCTGGGTCCCACGTTTCAGTCCCTGCTGTAGCTCCAGCATCCCCACAGCCTCCACCGACCTGCGTCGCTGCCCCAGGACACAAATCCCTCTGAAACCTGGGGACAGGCTGCAGCGCCAGCTGGCTGCCCTCATCCTTCACCCCAGACCTGGGTTTACATCGCTGCGCCCAAAAACCTGCTTTAGAAAGCATGGCAGGGGAGGGGAAGCATTTGCGGCTTCCCAAGGACGTGTTACCCAGCACAGCTACAAAACCAGTGGGTGAGAACGGGAAACTGGGGGCAAAAGATGCTGATTCCAGGCAGAACCTCTTTTCCAGGCCTGGAACCCTTGGTTTTATTCAGCAAGAGGACTCTGGTAACAGCCAGGAGCTCAGAGCAGGAGGGAAGCTGCTCATGAGATACAGATCTCGTCATCGCAGCGTGACTGCTTCACGCACATCGATTGTCCCAAAGTCACACGCTCCCTCGCTCGGACCGGCCAGCCCAAGCAGAGGGCGGTGGGGACCCCTCTGCACCAGCACGGGGGAAGGCAGGATCCCCCCTTCCCGGTGTTTTATCCGTCCCTCCTACTGTTTTCTAAACCTGCTCCCGTCAGCAAGCAAACACCGAGCTGCCTGAATGAGAAAGGAATTCAGCCCTTGTTCCCTTCACGGGGAAGTAAAGCTCAGCGAGGCAAAGGTAACACAAAAACCCCACTTGAGATCCCCAATCATTAACAGAAATACATAACCAGAAGGGTTTCAAACGATTTCCTGCTCAAGCCGGAGTCCAGGCCGGCTCTGCCGATGACAGCTCCAGCTCCAGCCCGCAGAAGCTCAGCTCCCTGTGCTGGGTAAGGTTATTTTTTTAATCCGTGCACGGTGGGAGCCACGGGGACCAGCCCAGGGCTTTGGCTCCCGCTTGGCAGGGAAATTCTTTTTCACTTCATCGTTGCCCAGCTCCTCACCTTCCAACGGCTTATGTTCCCATCGCTGCCTGAGTCAAAGTCAATGATGATATTGTCTTATGAAATAAGACCTTCCCTCTAAAGAGAAATATGACTCCGGTGAAATAGTTTTATCGGATCTTATGGAACGTTATTCGCAAGAGTAATTCTTCCAGTTGTCTCCAGGTGGAATAGCTGTGGTTGCAGACACACCTCTCTTTGTTCGCTGAGCCGCTCACCGCTGCCAGTTCAGGCCAGCCAGGGGATTCCTGCTGCTCACATTTTCTGAAGTGTCACTCTTTGCCTTTTGCAGATTAACAAATTCATCCCCACACACGCGCGGGAACAATCCCGGGGAGCGGGAGGCGCGGGGGCAGCACTGCCTACACCTCTCCTCCCTCCTCCGAGTTGAGAACCTGGGGACTAAACCACAAAGCCTGTGTTTACACCAAACCATGTGCCGCACGGCAGCAGAGGATGGAGGAAATCAAGTGTCCGGGGAAGATTCCACATTACCAGAGCAGCACACAGGGACACGCAGCCCCACGTTGCCTCCGGCGTTCACGTGCTCGCCCACCACCCCATGGCATCGAGCCCAGTGCCACCAGCACGGTGCCCACCACAGCCCAGCCCCTGCCACTTGCTGGGCTGCTGCCAGCTCACCACGCGCACGGCAAAGCCGCCCCACACGGTTTTCGACAAGCACTTGCTGATGTTATAAAGCTCTGCGTGCATTTAAACCTTTATCTTTAACATCACAGCGTGCCCCCCCCCCTCCCCCAGTCAGGAAATCTGTTGCTGCCAGACTAAGCTGGCATCAAAACAGAAAAGAAAAAAAAAAAAAAAAAAAAGCGCAAGCCTAATTTAGTATTTCTGGAACATCGATTCCTTTACTTCAAAAGGGAATTAAGGAGAATATTGCGAAACCCGGATAAAGCAGTAGCCAAAAAGCGGACTCAAAAGCAGGACTCCACCAGCAGCCCCAGGGAGCGGGAGCAGGCTGCGGGCAGCACCCACAGAGGACAAGCAAAAGCTTCCAGCTTTCCTGCTCCCAGTTTCCACCAGGAAAAAGCAGCCACAGGCAGCAAAACGGAGCTGGCCAAGGATTCCTTGCTCCGCACCCCCATTCCTTGCTCTGCGTTGGACCCTTGCTACAGCCCAGCCGCTCTCCCCGCCTCGGCTCCTACCCCAGGGGTTCATCACTCCTCTCCCTCCAAAGGTTATTGTGGAAATAAACACGGTTAGGAATGGCGAGGGGCTGGGATGCCAGGGATGGGGCCACGAGGCGCTCAGAGCAGCCAGGCTGTGTACAGGTGAAACAGCCCAGGGCTGGTGGCACCCTGCAGCCACCGCACACCCTGGGACGGGGCATCACAGCCCGCAGCAGGAATTATTTGTGGCAAAAAGGGAAACGGGAGAGGACCCAGCTTCCAGCTGGGATGGAGCCGTCCCCTGGCTCAGCATAGAGCCGCTGGTGTTCCCCCCTGGAGAGGTGGCCTGAAACGCGCCCATGAGCAGGATTACTGTGCCTTTCCTCTACACAGCTCAGCTGTTCGAGCAGCCAGAGATGGGATCTCTGATTAGACGGACCCACGGGTTTGATCCAAAGTGGAAATGCTTTCATCCTCCTGCTCCCATGATTCCAGTGCTGAGCAATTCCAACCTCAACAACACCCAGGTCGTGAACGGGCAGATGCCCAGCCTGAGGAGCTAGTCCTGACCCGCGTCTCCCTGGGGTGGCTCCCTCCTGCCCTCCCTCCCTGCCCCCAGCCATCCCGAGACCCTGCGCGGTCCCTCCCCACGCTTCCACAGCCGGGATGCAATGGGGATGGTCAGACGGACCCTGTCCCCTACTCCACAGCCAAAGCCACCGGTGGAAGAGCATGGTGATGGGGAGCTGCTGGCTCACAGGCCTGACCCAAACCACCCCCCAGCACCGCACAAACACTGAGGGAAAGCAAGGGGCACCCAGAGCCTGCAAGGACCTGCTGGAGCTCTCCCCTCCCACAGCTCCCAGCTGATGCTTGGAAAAATTCCCAGTCGGGGCAGGGCCTGGCCAGCTCCTGCTGTGCAAGGGCTCGTGGTGGTGGCAGCAAGGCCAATGCAGCCTCCAGGCAGGTCAGAGCCATGCGTGGTGGCAGCTGATGCCACCAGCTCCAGCGCACAGCTCTGCTGCCACCCCAGGAACGCAGCTGGCACTCAGCACTGCTCGAGCCAAGACTCCTTCCATTGCCACAGCTCAGCCCAAACTACCGCTCCGCTCCAGTCACCCTGACCCCCACCATCCAGGGAAGCATCACACACACACCCCCCCGTCACACAGGGAAGGATGCTGGGAACCCTGGCACGTGCTGGGTGGCAGAGTGGGGCTCCCGGCGCACCCCGCACGCTGCAAGTGCACGGGGAGGGTGATTCAAGCACGCACGCAAGCTGCAACCATTGCGCATCAGCGCTGCTTCCCTGCTGCACGCCACCGAGCAAGCGGCCACACGGTGGAATGTGGCATCTCCCATGGGATGTCACGGGCTACCAGCACAGCCTGGAGGGGAAGGGTCCTGCAGCCCCGGGGCCGGCCGTGGTACTGCACAGCCCCTCCATCAGCAGCGTGGACCATGGGCAGGTGGGCGCTTGGGGCGGGTCTCCTGGATGCGGGGATGCTCTAACCGAACGGCGCGGGCACGATGCACTTGCAAGGTGAGCAGGCTGGAGGTCCCCAAGCTACGACCCTGACAGGCAGTGACTCCGCATTTTGAGGATTAGCCGGTGAACGTTACAACTTCAGGGGAAGAAAAAAAGGAAAAAAAAAAAAAAAAAAAAAAAAAAAGGCTGGCAGAGCTGCCGAGGGCGTTTCTGCGCTGCAAAGAGGAACATCACATGCTCCAGCATCTCTCATTTTTTCTGCTCGGGTTTCAGCTCTGGGCCGCGGCAGCAGCATCCATGCACAGCGGGCAGGGAGGGAGGCACCGGCAGCATCCCATGGACCGGCTCAGCAGGGAGCTCAGCCTCTTCCCAAGACTCCTGTCTCCCATCACGGATCTCTACGCGCTTCTCCATGCGGGAAACGTGCCTGCGCGCAGCCCTGGATGCCTGGAAATTCGCTCCCCGGGGCAAATGGAGGAAGAAAGTCGCAGGTGATGACGTGCTGCCACGTTTGGGTGCCACAGAAGCGGCCTCTCCCTTGGCAAAAGTGGGGCGATGGCCCCACCGGCGGTGCCCTGCAGGGAGGGCAGCGGCGTGACGCAGACGGTGTCCCTGATGCCATGGGCTGGGGGAGCCCGAGCACCTTCCTGCTGCACGGGGTGGTACCTCCAGCGCCTGCTGCCTCGCTGGGACACCTACTACTGCAAAACAAGCGCGCCGAGGAGACGAGCATGACCAGACACGCCACCACCCATCGCTCTGCCGAAGGTGCCGGCTCACCGGAGACCGGGCTGAGCCCACGGAGCCCCGTGACAGGGCTCCAGGGCAGCGAGGAGAGGGCACCCATGGCACCTTCTAGGGCAGGATCGCCCTGGTCACAGTGGCAGGGACGTGGCTGGGCGCTGGAGGCAGCACCCCGCGGAGTGACCGGGGCGAGGGCCATATCTAGGACAGGAAGGGCCACACCTGGAGTACGCAAACACCCTGCCCAGGAGGAGGAGGAGGAGGAGGAGGAGGAGGAGGAGGCAGCAGTGGCTGGCGTTCCTCCAGGTTTCCCTCAGCCCCAGTGACCTTCTGACTCAGTGGAGAGAGAACCTACCCAGTGAACCGGCACCAGCCCTCGGGGCAGGGGCGAGATTGCACCAGGGACTACCGGATCTGGCCTGCCGCTGCAGCGGTGGCCACCGTGGCCAGCACAGACCCCATGGCCACCACCACCACCACGGCCTTCACCTTGTTTCAGCCACTTCTACTGCCACCACTTCCACCCCTCCTTGGCCACCACCATGGCCCCTCCTTGGCCACTTCCATAGCCACCGCCTTGGCTCCTTTTCAGCCACCACTGTGACCCCTTCTTTGGTCACCTCCATGGTCAGCACCTCTGCCCCACCTCAGCCACCACCAAGACCCCTCTTTGGCCACCTCCACAACCACCATCTCGGCCCTCCTTGGCTTCCACTGTGACCCCTCCTTGGTCACTGCCATGACCCCTCCTCAGCCACCACCTTGAGCCCTCCACAGCCACCACCCTGACCCCTCTTGACCACATCCAGCCACCATCCTGACCCCCCTTTGGCCACCACCCTGACCTCTCTTTGGCCACCTCCATGGCCACCACACTGACCGCCACTGTGGCCACAACCCTGACCCCTCCTTGCCTATCTCCATGGCCACTGCCCTGACCTTTCTTGCCCACCTCCATGGCCACCACCCTGACCCCTCCTTGTCACCTCTGTGGCCACCACTCTGACCTCTCTTAGCCACCTCCAGGGCCACACCTGTGCCCACCACCCCAACCCCTCCATGGCCACTACTTTAACCCCTCTTGCCCACCTCAGGAGCCACCACCCTGACCTCTCTTGCCCACCTCCATGGCCACCTCTGCAACCACCCCCCTGACCCTACTATGGCCACCACCCCAGCACCTCTTGCCCATCTCCACAGCCACCACCCTGACCTTGCTATGGCCACCTCCAGGGCCACCACCCTGACCGAGCTCTGGCCACCACCCCAACCCTGCTGTGGCCACATCCAGGGCCACCACCCTGACCCTTCCAGGGCCACCACCCCAACCCTGCTGTGGCCATGTCCAGGGCCACTACTTCACCCCCACTGTGGCCACCACCCCGACCCCGCTGTGGCCACCTCCAGGGCCACCACCCCGACCCTGCTGTGGCCATGTCCAGGGCCACTACTCCACCCCCATTGTGGCCACCACCCCGACCTCACCGTGGCCACCTCCAGGGCCACCACCCCGACCCCTCCAGGGCCACCACCCTGACCCCTCCAGGGCCACCACCCCGACCTCACCGTGGCCACCTCCAGGGCCACCACCCCGACCCCTCCAGGGCCACCACCCCGACCTCACCGTGGCCACCTCCAGGGCCACCACCCCGACCCCTCCAGGGCCACCACCCCGACCTCACCGTGGCCACCTCCAGGGCCACCACCCCGACCCCTCCAGGGCCACCACCCCGACCTCACCGTGGCCACCTCCAGGGCCACCACCCCGACCCCTCCAGGGCCACCACCCTGACCCCTCCAGGGCCACCACCCCGACCTCACCGTGGCCACCTCCAGGGCCACCACCCCGACCCCTCCAGGGCCACCACCCCGACCTCACCGTGGCCACCTCCAGGGCCACCACCCCGACCCCTCCAGGGCCACCACCCCGACCTCACCGTGGCCACCTCCAGGGCCACCACCCCGACCCCTCCAGGGCCACCCCCGCGCGCCCCCGCCGCCCCCTCGCCCCTCACCTGGTCCCTCGGCCCCCGCCGCGGGGCTGCCGCCCTTGCGCCGCCGCCGCCGGCCGCGGAGCCAGCTGAGGGCCCGGCGCAGCGAGCCCGCCCGGGCCTTCCTCCGCCGGGGGGGCCCCGCCGCGCCGCCCCGCTCCGGCTCCCGCTCGCCGCCCGCCGCAGGTGCAGCCCGGGCGGACATGGCCGCGGCGGGCAGCGCCCCGCACCGCCCCGCACCGCCGCCAGCCGCTGCCCATAGGGCCGGGCCCGCCCGGCTACAGCCACAGCCGCGGCCCCGGCCCCGCTCCCGGCTCCCGCCGAGCGCCCGGCGCCGACGGAAAGTTTCTGCGGGGCGGGGCCGGGCTGCGGGAGGCTCCGCCCACCCCCGGCCCGCCCCCGGCCCGGCCACGCCCGCAGGTGGCCCCGGTGGCGGCGGGGGGGACACGCGCGACCCTCCGCTTGGGGCCACCGCGGTGTCTGCGGGGCGAGGGCGGGTATCCCCCACGGGATGCCGGGGGTCCCCAGGTGTCGTCCCCCCCCCCGGCTGCCGGGGGTCGCCAGGTGTCCCCCCCAAAGCTGCTGAGGGTCCCCAGGTGTCCCCCTCGGGGCTGCCGGGGGTCCCCAGGTGTGTCCCCCCCGGGATGCCGGGGGTCCCCAGGTGTGTCCCCCTGAGCCACCAGGGGTCCCCAGGTGCCCCCCCCTCCCGGGATGCCGGAGGTCCCCAGGTCCCTCCCCTCGGTATGCGAGGGTCCCCAGGTGTGTGTCCCCCAAGCTGCCAGGGGTCCCCAGGTGTCCCCCCCCGAGCTGCTTGGGGTCCCCAGGATGTCATCTCCCCCATCTGTCGGGGGTCCCCAAGATGTGCCCCCTCCGCCTCCTGCAGTGGGTCCCAGCTTTGTCCCCTCGTGGGGGGGACAGGCGGGGGCTGCTGCCCCGTGGCACCCTCCGTTTCCCGGCCCCGTGTGCCGAGCATCAGCAGGAGAAAAGCGGAGCAGAACGGTCTGTGTGGGAGCAACTGCAGCAGCAGCATCCCGGAGCGGTGGCACACACCCATGGGGTGGCTGTCCCTGTCCCCAGGAGAGGAGCCACGGCCAGTGGCCGTGTCCTGCCCTTGCCCTCTCCCCACAGCCCCCACCAGTCCCTCACTCCAAGGCCCAAGGGTGACACTCGCCATGCCACCGCCGATGGCATGCGCTTCCCAACCACCACCAACCTGGGGCCACCGACACGCTCCTGTGGAACACCCAGTGCCACCGGCAGTAAATCAGCTCCTGAAAATGCAGTGACACAGAAAGGGGGACACGTCAGCCGCCTGAGGTGGCTCTGCCAGCCGCTGCCGGCAATCCAGAGCACTCTGGGGCGCTGGCCCGGGAATGGCGGCGGATCTCGGGAAAGGTTTCACCCCTTGCCACCAGCCGGCGTGGCTCGGGAACACGACCCCACAGATGCGGCTACGAGGGGACCACAGGATGCGCCGGAGCCGGGGCCGGAGTGGCCACACATGCCGGCGGTGCGTGGGTTGGTGGCAGGACAGTGGGAATCTAGCAAGAAAACGGGTGGTTTCTGCCGCATTTCCAGGCTTTTGGCTCGGCCGCTTTGGGTCCCTGTGCGGATGCATTTCCTGATGTGAAAAGCTGCATCGTTGTATTTAAGCCGCATCCTTCCCGGAGGCTCACAAGGGCCTGGCCGCATGCCCAGATGAGTTTGCCAACTGCTGGAAATGACTAGAAGAATTTCTAAAGCAAGAAGGCTGTCCATCCCACGGTGCCGTCTCCTGTAGGATTTGGGCACCAGCAGCGCGTGTCTTAGTGGTACCAGCGATCGGGGACGCAACGCCGAAGCCAGGCGATGGCTGCAGAAGGGCTGGGGCTCACGGTGCTTTTGTGTCACGGTGCTTTTGTGTCTCTGCCTCTCGTTGCCCCCTCCTTCACCCCCCTGAACCCAGGTTCATTTAGGACTCGAGAGCTAAATGAGCACTGAAACGCTGGGGCAGTGATTTCCCGGCATCCCCGTGCCCCACCGTGATCCCATGGGAATGGCTCCCTCCCGGGGTGAGCGCTGAGCAGGCCACTGCTCTCCAAGGCTTTGCCGACCCACCTCGAGGTGAACTGCGCTGGGGAAAAGCTAATCCCCAATTAAGGCGTTTGTGTTGACTTTCCACCGCCGGCTCCAACTTCCGAGTCATTAGCCTCCAAAAAAAAAAAAAAGTTGCCGTTATTCACATCTTGCCCCTCCTCAGCTGTCAGCAGAAGCAGTTTGATAAATATTTTTGCACACAGTTATGGGGCATTGTCCAAATAATCCTGGAGAGAGGGAGAGCATCAGCCACCCTCCGGAAAGAGCTTTCAGCAGAGGGGCAAGGAAAGTGGAGGAGGAAGGTGAAGAGGAAGGTTGCCTTCAGCCATCCCTCCACTACAACCCCAGTCATAGCAGAGAAGGAAAGTCCAGGAGCTCCCTAAAGCACCAAAGCCCCTTGTGAGACCCCTAGGAAGGTTTGCCCCCTCCCCAAGAGCTCCAGCGCCAGCAGCCTGTGGGGTACCCAGCTCATTTTCCACTTGCACGGCCAGGTCGGTCACAAGGACACCGGGGACCCTATGGGAAGCGCAGCCGGTGGGACTCAGCTCCTACGAGACCAAGGCAGAGGCACCTGCTGGGGGGCTGCCGTGTGCCCCAGGAGCCCCCCATGCCTGATCCCTGCGAGGTGAGATCCCCAATGGCACCTCAGGGTGCCAAAACTCCTCAGCTACCGGCCACACATCACGGGCTTCAGCAGCCACAGAAGCTGGAGTGGCACGAGTTGGTGCAGCCGGTGCGCTGGGGTGTGCTCAGCCCGTCCTCTGGCCCCATTCCTCACCGGGGCAGCCGGAGGGACAGCTGCTCCCTCATTACTCATTAACACCTCCGGCACTCATGGGCGGCGGGGACAAGGTCCTTGCGTGGCTGCCCCAGCCCCGCCGAACCCCGTGGGTGCTGCTTCCCACCCCGCTGCGTCCCCAAGCAGGAGCCGCTCACTCCAAATCCCCCCCACGGGAACCAGAGTCAGAGCTGGAGCAGCTGCTCCACGTTACTTGCCCCAGGATATGGAAAAACCCAGTGACAAGCCCTCTCCGCCGGCACTGGGGCGGCAGTGACCCTGCTAGCGATCGTTGGGGACACGGGGACTGGTTGTTACGATGCTTAAAAATCAGCACTGTGCTTGCTGGTTTAAAAATGGGGTTTATAAAAGGGTGCTTGGGCCGTGAAAGTCATCAGTAGAGTGAAGGCAAACGGCTCCTTGCTCCGGCATGGCGCACACGGAGACAGTGATGAATAAATCGCAGCGGTTGCTCTTGTGCTGGAAGGGGACAGCTCTGTCACCGCTTCCCAGGAGCATCACCCGTGCCTGTAGTGTCCCAGCCAGGTGGACATGAGAGGCAGCTCCTGCTCTGCGTGAGTGTCCAGGTTCAGTGCAGAGGGAAAGCCCACGGGGAGGTCAGCACAGCCTTGGTGCCCGACGGGCACGGGGCGCCATGTGGGATGCCATGGACATGCCGGCTGATTTGCCCCATAAAGTGCCCCACAGCTGGTGGCAGGCACTCAGTGGGGCTGAGGGCACATGGCAGCCCCAGACCCGGGGTGTGAAATCCCCGGGCACAACCGGAGCGTGGCTGGCAGCTAGCAGCTCCAGGAGGGAGCTGGGACGATGTTGGGGATATCACCAAAATTGGGTGTCCATCACCACGACTTCACCTGCACCTTCAGCCCTGACCCCGCCACGTCGGCCCCTGCCAGCGCCGTCGCACAAGCACACGGGCTGCTGATAACGTGGGTCACTTGTTGCATCAGCTGCTTGTGACGGGGCTGCTTGTGCACACATATGCACACGTCTGCATGGACACATGCAAGCACGCAGCTGTGGTGGGCATTGCGGGACCGCTGCTTGGGGCACCCGTAGGTGGCACAGGGTGGCACACGCACACCGGAGGCTGCCATGGGAGCTGCCGGGACGGGCAGCCGTGACACGCGTGTTTAAAGCCCGGTATCTTGGCTGGAAAAAGATAAAGCCGGAGCGGGAGCAGACACACTCACATGGGCTGCGCTGCTGGATGCCGGCAGCTGGACCCCCTCCCCCATCCCCACTCATCTCCCCTGGCTGGGCCAGCGTCTCCCTCGGGAGCAGCTATGGCAGGAACGGCGCTTTCCTGGTCCCGTCTCGCTGCAGGGCAGAGCAGGACTCAGCACCCAGATAAGCAGGAACCAGAGGCGCCTGGGGCCAGGGTCTGGCTCTGCTCCCGGGGAGCTCCCAAGGTCACTGCAGGGCAGATGGCACCTTCAGGCTCCCCCTTTCATCTCTGCCCCAGCTGGGCATATGCCCGCACTGCACTCCTCTTCCTCCTCCTCCTCCTCCAGCCTCATTGGGTGACCTCGCCTCCCTCTTGCAGGATCAGCCTCTTTGCCCAGGCTGGTACACCAGGAGCTGTGTGACGGGTCTGGCATCTCTGTGGTGGACGCGTGATGACCCCCCAGGTGCCAGCCCCTGGGACTCAACCGCGGTGCTCACCACATGCCGGCTCCCACAGTACCCCTGCATCACTGCCATGGTGGGCACCAAGCTCTCAGCTGGGGAAACTGAGGCAGGAGGCAAAGCGAGCCAGGCTGTTCCCAAGGGGCCAGTGGCATCCAACCCCCCAGGCCTGGGCAAATGCCCCCGTGTGCCATCTCCACGCAGCAGCTATGGCTTCATCCAGGGACCCCCCACCCAGCCAGGGCAAAGGGGCCACCTTGCAAGGGCAGGGCAGGAGCGAGCGCATGGTGCCGCTGCCCTCCGAGCCAGGATCTGTCCCTGGAAGCGCTCCCAGCTCCAGCGATGAATCACACTTTCCCCCTGAGATCAGATTGCAGCTCCTGTGCACGGGGGGCCGGGGCTGGCACCGCTGCCCCTGCCTCAGCCGGACCCCCGCGCCCTTGGCAAACAGAGCTGCAGGGAGCTGCGTGGCGCCGGGCTGGCGCTGTCACCCAGGGTGGCTGTGCTACGTCCCACCGATGCTGGCGTTTGGGCAGGTTGGGCACCTCATGGTGCTGCTGCTGGTGCCAGAGCCTCTGGCCAAGGAGGTGCCAAAGTTGGGTGAAGTTCCCTCAAACCTGCCCCTAAAGGTTGTGGGGAACAGCATGGGGACAGGGACAGGGCTGCCGCGGCGGTGCCAGGGTGGCCGTGCCCAGATGGTGGTGCCAGGGCGGTGAGGCCGCAGTGCCAGCTCTGTCCCTGCCCTTGGGGCAGGTCTGCCATGCGTGACGGGAAGGAAAAATCCACTGGGAAATGGGCTGGTGCCACCAGCGCCACGGAGGCAAAGCAACCCACTGCTGCTCATTGCCCCCACGGCCCCGTCTGCCGCTCACCGGCTCCGTGCCGGGGTGGTGGGGCAGGGCAGCGACTGGAGCCACCACCATTTATTCCACCAGCCACAACATTTCATCTCTTACATACGCTCCTGCCTTTTGCTTTCCCCTCCGGCAGCGCCGCCGATAACTCCCCGCCAGCTCTGTTTACCGGACCAAAGTCCACGTCGCTTCATAGGCAACGTCCGGACTTGGCGTGTGCCTGCGGCCGGCCGGGCTCTGCCGAGCGCACCGGGGTCCGGCTGCCGACACCAGAGCTGACCGTTGCCTGGTTATATCCACAAAACATCCCCACGCCGGGGCCAGGGCCGGGGTATCCACTTACCGGGAACAGCTGAGGCTCCTCAATCCCCACCCTGCCCTTGGCAGCTCATCGCATCCAGCCCAGCCGGGGCTTGGCCACGCTGCTGCCATCATCCCCCCATCCCCTACAAGGGATTGTTGGTCCCAGCCCCCCCCCAACCTGCAGGTTTCTCCCCCTTGGCAGTTTCGCTCTTGATATATATTTATACGCGCAACTTGTGCGAATTAACAGCATTCCTCTCCTATTGAGTCAAAAGTCTCGGCACAAACAGAGGCACTCCATGGAAAAAAAAAATATAGAGAAAAAGAAGGTGTGTCATGCTGAAAAAAGCAACAGGGTGGAAAAAAAAAAAAAAAGAAGAAAAAAAAAAATCCACCCAAATCTCCCTTTTCCTTTTAAAGCTCTGTTCCCAGGAGATGGACAAGCGCAGTTATTTTAAACCTGGTTTCGGCAGTCGGGCAGCGTGCAAGGCACGGGCAAGGTGACAGTGACGGTGTCAGTGACGCGGGGACAGGGTGGCACTAGGCGATGTTGCAAGCTGTGGCGTGCGTTGCTGGGCGATTTTGGGGTACGTAAGCTGGTGACTTCCTGAGCAGCGAGTACCGGCTTCCTGGGGCGCGGCAGCGGGCAGGATCGGGCCCTGGCAGAGGTAGGCTCGCTTGGCTCTAATACCGTGGGGGGGTGGCCAGGCCAAGCACCCACTGGCCATGCCGTGCCCTCGTGCTGTTGCACCCGTGCCAATGTGGTGATATAGCTAAAGTATGTATTTTATATGAATATATGTTAAAGATGTAAGTGCTGGAGGGGTGGGGTAGGATGCCATGGCGGGGGAGGGTGGGGATGGGCAACCTGTGGCCGGCGGGTGAGCAGAGGTGGGAAACCACATCTGTGGGCAGCGAGGGCAGCAGCGGCAGTGCCACAGACACCATGGGGCTTGGCAGAGCAAAATGTCACCCCCTTCACCCCCAGAACGGGCGGAAAGGGGGGGCAGGGAGGGCATGGCTGGAAGGGGAAGCAGTGGCTGCGCTCTTCCATGACTGGGGTGTTGGTGGGGCCCACCTGGGGCATCTAAAGAATCCTGAGATATTGGTATTTAATACATTAATATACTTTAATAAATACCAAGGGGAGGGCAGTGCCGTGCTGCCAGCACCCTTCAGCACCCTGCTCCGTGCACAGGATGAGGCCACAGCACTGGGCGGCCATGTGCTGCATCCTCCAGAATTTCCCCTTCTAGCCGCCCGTGTCGCAGGCGAACCCCACACAGCCCCCTCCCCGGCACCCCCCGTCCCCATCCCAGCCCCCTGCATCCTGCCCAGGACCCTGGCAGGATGGGGCCCCTCAGCTCCCAGGAAGGAGCCACCAGTGCGGTGGGAAGGGACGGATTGGAGGGGGCAAAACACAAACCTCCACCATAAATCACGGGTGGGAACAGCCGGAGTGGGGTGGGGGGCTGCGGGGGGATGCTCCCCAGGGATGCAGGCTGGCTGCAGCCAGCCCTTGAGGCTGCCTCTGCCAGGGATGCAGGCAGCTTGGCCTTCCCCGCCCTCCTCCTCCACCTCCCCCTCCTCCTCCTCCTCCTCCTCCTCCTCCTCCTCCTCCTCCTCCTCCTCCTCTCCGGGGCGGAGGGAGGCAGCCGCCCGCAGCTGGCACTGCAGGCGGTGGCTGGGTGAAGCGGCTGCTCCGGGGAGTCTGATTTCCAGCCCTGTTTATTAATAACTGCCCCCCGCCCCATGCAAAGCCCATGTGCAGCGCAGAGCCGGAGGCGCTGGGCTCCAGGGGAGGAAGGTAAGAGCCCACCCAGGGTGAGCAAAGAAGAGGCTGGTATCCACCGGGGAGGGAGTCCCATGGGCGCGGGATCCTCGGTGAGGTGGGGGGCATAGGGCAGGTGAGAGAGCTGCCAAAGCCTGGGGTGCAGGGGTGGGGTGGGGGGATCTGAGGTTTGGCACCTGGGGAGCATCCCTGGACCCTCAGGAGTGACTAGGCGGGGAAAGCCCCTCTGGGGGGACCCGGGAATGCTGGGGGGCACTGGGACAAAGGGCGGTGGGTGGGAGCAAGCCCCCACACCCCACCTGCCAAGGTGGGACACCTGCCCTCCCCTCCCACCCTGCTGATGCAAAGCAGAGCTGAGAAGTTGGAGAATTAATAAGTGCTGGCGCTGGAGGAGGGCAAGGAAAACCAAAGCGGAGCCCTTTCCCCACCTTTCCAGGCGCTGCCCCTCTCCAGCCACCGGGCCGTTGGGTCCGTGGAGGCTGCGATGTGTCATCGCTGCCGAAAACTCCCTTATTAGGAGAGAAAGTATCGGTGAAAATCAGTTCTTTCCATCGAGCCGTTGCTGCGAGCTGAGGGCTGTGCCAGTCTGCGCTCATTCCTTGGGGGATGACTAGACAGGAGCTCAGCAGCGTGGCCGGGAGGTGAGAGCATCCTCCCACCCAAGCCACCGGCCCCGGCTCCTGGAAGCAGCAGGAACAGCCCCGGCTCATCCCTGCGGGTTATCCTCTCCATCCTACCCCAAATAGTGCCCGGTGAATGTCAGACGCGGGTGGTTGGTGGTGGCAGCTGCAGGTGTCGGGGCTGGGGACAATGACAGGATCGGATGACTCTGCAAAGCGGAGTGCTCCTGCTGTGGAAGCTGCCGCTTGCTCGGATGCGTGCCTGCAGTGCTTTACTCCATCCCTGCCGCTCACTCGGATGTGGTGACTGCGGTGCTTTACTCCATCTCTGCCGTCTTGGAGCCAGCCTGCGCTTTAGCAGCACATTCCCTTGCCATGAGGTTATGCTAAAATCCCGGCAAGTTTTCCTGGGAGCGCCCACAGAGGTGCCACTGGGGGAGATCAGCTGTGACATGGTGGCAGTTCCCGTCGGCACTGAAGCACCTCTCATTTTTGGGGTCCGGGTTCGCATCCCTCGCTCTTTCTCCGTGCAGTCAGTCACTTCAAGAGGATTTTCTTCCCTTGTTTTGGCCCATGCCAAAGACGACAGTTTGGGTCCAAGCTGTCATCCAAGCACGCCAGCACGGTCCTGCCTGGTTTGCGCAGCCTGTGGGTGACATGGGGACAGTCACAGCAGCAGGGCCATAGCCAGAGCACCCTCAGCTCAGCCTGCTGCAGGGCACCCGCATCCCACAGGGCAGAGGGGAAGGGCTGAGACCTGTTACACTCGTTGCTCTGATTCACATCTGCTCTCCTTTCCAGGGACCTGATGGCAGAGCCCGAGCCCCCTCTGGAGCTGCAGCTGGATGAAGCCGGAGCATCCTCAGCCCCACAGGGAGCGGCTGCAGGAGCTGCTCCACGCCCGGACCTGGCACACAGCCCATCAGACCCAGCAGGGGGGTTGCGGGTGACACCCCCATGCACGGGCAACTCAGACACCTGCCAGGAGCTGCAGGCAGGTGGCAGGGACACTTCCTCGGAGCTAAACATGTCAAATCCCCAGCTGGGCAAGGATGCAGCCGGGGCTGGGATCCCGTTGGACGTGGATGTGGCAGGAATCCCGCTGGATGTGGATGTAGATGAAATAGGGATCCCGCTGGATGTGGACGCAGCAGGGATCCCGCTGGACATGGATGCAGGAGGGACAGGGGTCCCGCTGAACGTGCATGCAGGTGGAGTAGAGATCCCACTAGATGTGGACGGGGCAGGGATCCCACTGGATGTGGACACAGATGGAGCAGGGATCCCACTGGACATGGACACAGATGGGACAGGGATCCCACTGGACATGGATGCAGAGAGGGTAGGGATCCCAGCCGACACGGACACAGACAGGACAGGGATCCCACTGGACATGGATGCAGAGGGGGCAGGCGGCCCCCTGGACGTGGATGGCACGGAGCACCAGTGCCTGACGCTGGAAGAGCTGGGGAATTACTTCCAAGAGTGCATCGAAGCCGTCGAGCAGCTGGAGAAGGAGCGAGACAGCCTGATCGTGGAGCTGGGCCAGCTCCGGGAGCCGGCGCTGCAGGAGATCCGCCATGCCCACGAGGAGATCCAGGCAGCCTGTCGGCTGCTGGCCAAAGTGGAGCTGGAGAGGGACAACCTGAAGGATGAGATCCGGCAGATCAAGCAGAAGCTGTTCAAGGTGACCAAGGAGTGCGTGGCTTGCCAGTACCAGCTGGAGAGCCGGCGGCACGACCTCTCCCAGCACACCGCTTACCGGGGGGAGCTGGAGACCCAGGCTGGGCAGCTCTCGGGCGAACTGTCCCGCCTGAAGGAGACCTGTGAGAAGGAGAAGGAGGTTTTGAAGCAACGGCTGGAGGCTCCGCCGTCTCGCCAGGATAACCTGTACCTGCAGGAGAGCCGCCGGCTCTCCATGGAGTTCGAGAGCTTCGTGGCGGAGAGCCGGCGGGGTCTGGAGGAGCACTACGAGCCCCAGCTGCTGCGGCTGCTGGAGAGACGCGAGGCGGGGGCGAAGGCGCTGCAGGAGATGCAGGGGGAGATCCAGGGCATGAAGGAAGCCCTGCGGCCCTTGCAGGGGGAGGTCAGCCGGCTGCGGCTGCAGAACCGCAGCCTGGAGGAGCAGATCATCCTCGTCAAGCAGAAGCGGGATGAAGAGGTCGGGCAGTACCGGGTACGTGCCCCGGCTGGGCACCCCTCACCCCCCCTCGTTTAGAGAGCGGGAGTCATTCTTTGCAGCTGGTGAAACATGGATGCTGAAGGTTTTGCTCGTGGGGTGGGGGAGGAGGGGGAGGAGGTGGAATATCTCCTGCTGGTTGAAGCCAAAAGCATCCCCTGCCTTGGCGCGGGCCAGGCGAAGCAGCAGCCCCTGGGTGCGGGGCAAACCCAGGGTTGGAGGGATGCGGTGGGAGAGTGCTGGGGCTTCACCCCATGAGCTGCTGGGGAAAAAAGGTTTCTCCTGATTATCTTCTCACTTGGTTTTGACCCATCCCTTGGAAATGGCCCCAGCAAGCAGGGATGAGGCAGAGGAGACGGGGGTTTCCTTCCCAGAGGTGGCCGGCGGCAGAGCTGAGCGATGCTGCTGAGCACAGGTGGGTTTCCCACAGCTTGTACTAGCACGGGGCTGAGCTGGGGGGCTTGGGAAAGCCAGTTTTAAATAAAGGTGGCTTTTCTTTAAAAGCCCAGTGCTGCCAGGGCAGATCCTGCCCTTCCCAATGCCAGGAGGGGTCTCACCCCCTGCACCCACAGCCCAGGGGCCGGGCTGCCTCCCCAGAAGGTTATTTCTGGCTGCGCCAGGCATCCCTCCCAGCAGTGTCCTGAGGGACAAGGCAATTCAATATCTGCAAGAGCACATTTGGCAAAGAGGCTCCACGATTAATCTCTCCCGTTTCAACACTCCCTGTTCTCGGCTCGTAATCGCTGCCTCCTCCCAGCCTGGCTCTGAGCAGCTTCTGGAAGCTGGTGTGTGTCCCCTCCATCACTTCTGCTCCCCCCTGAGCTGGGCACCGGGTCACCAGCCCCTGCAAAACTGCTTGTCTTGGGTTTCAGGGTGCAATCCCCCTTGGAGGACGGGACTCTGAGGCATCTCTCCACGTTTTCTTTCACCCAAATTCCTTCATTATCTTCTCCTGACTCATAGGTTTATATAGTTCTGACAGCTTCTCAAAACACCCCCCAAGTAGTCTAGGGGACAAAAGCAACAAGCCGAGCGAAGCGTGAGGACCCAGCGCATCACAGCCCAGCCCAGGCTCCCACCCTGGGAATAAAGCAAAGCTTTTGGGCAGAGGTTTTTGCAGACGGCAGTTGGCCAGCCCACGGCTTGCCCAGACCAACACCACCGATCGGCTGATCCCGACGGGAGCGTGGGCAGTGGTGGAGCGCAGGCACGGAGGCAGCCTTCCTCCTCCAGCTAATCCGCTCGTGTCTCTTATTCCCCAGGAGCAGGTGGAGGAGCTGGAAGACAGGCTGAAGGAGCTGAAGAACGGGGTCCAGCTCCAGCAGCGCAAGAATCAGGAACTGGAGGAGCTGAGGACCAGCCTCCACCGGGAGCTCTCTATCTACAAGTCCGTTTGTGTCTCATCCCGGCGGTGCGGAGGGGCTGGGAGGAGGATGGTGAAGAGGTTGGGGTGCTGAGCAGTGGTCACACTGCTGTCAGCACCGTGGGCTTCTCCTGGTTTGGGGGCATGTGGCCTGTGTGTGAGCAAGGGGTCTGGTGGGGCAGCACAGTGGGAACTCCAGACCCTTTACCAAAGAGCAAATAGGGATTTATGGAAATTCCTGTACGGCAGAGGAGTGGAGGCTGCTTTTCAAGAAGCAGGTGTGGCAGCCTGAAGTGCTGGTTTCCTTAAAAATGGGTGGGAAGGAGCTGAGGCTTAGGTTTGGGGAACTTGTGGATGCTGTTGGCTGGGAGAGAACGCTCTCCTCCTGGTCACTCTGGTGCCGCTTTCACTCAGCTCTTCATTACATGGGGTGTTTTAAAGCCCCAGAAAACGTCGGTAAGTTTGTGGCCTATTTTCCTCCCAAACTTGGCAGTTCTGTATCACTCCTGTCTCAGCTCTACACACACACTTAACCATCTTCTGTAGCTTCACTGCTACTTTAGTGTCCTTTTCTCCCCCTCCTCACTCAAACCTCCCCATGCCAGCACACCATGGGAGGATATTCCCTACCACAAACAGGTCCCGTTGGCTTTTATCTGAGACCTTAGCACAGGGCAGGAGAGCTCTGTTCCAGCTCGTCACCAGCCACTCCAAGATGTATTAACGAGAGTAACTGCACTCAGACCAGATCCCAATACCACCACGTCTTTGCTGCTTGGGATCCTTCTAGATCACAGACCGACACAAGCCTGGGCGCAGCAGCGCAGTCTCATAACTCCTGGCCATCGACACGTTGCACGTGGAAGCGATAGCGTGTGCAGCTTCTCGTGTGTTGGGACACCTCGTTGGGTTCCACATTTGCACCGGCTGCCTCAGAGTTAAGCGCGGCTCCCAGCTGCCTCCTCCCGTAGCTCACACCAAAAATTACATTCCCTTCTGTTAAAGCTGGTGCGTTTGCCAAGGATCCCAGGTTTGCCAAGAGCTAGGGCCGCACGCTCACAAGACCGCAGACTGAGCCAGTTTAATTACTTTTCATCCATACTGTAAAAATGTTTTTCAGAAACTGCATCCATCCCCCTTCCCCATTTTCTCCAGCCATAGCACCTTACAGAAATATTCAGTAGCTGAAATTTTACTTTCTACCCATACAGGAGCTGCTTAGAAATCTACGGACACCTTTGCAAATCGGAAGAAAAAGCAGAGCAGGACTGTTAGGAGCAACAGGCTTTGCTTCTTTATCTGCAGGGGAACGTCTCCTCTTGCTGCTTATCCTACCTGATGTGCAGCAGCTGCCCAAAGTCAGGAATACCAGACGCTCCCTTTGCTCCTGTGTTATTTCTGAAGGCGCTGCTGTTGATTGTGTAGTAAAACTGCTTTTCCACGGAGGAGCAGAGAAAAATAACTTGCACTGAACAACGGACATGTATGAAGAATAACAGATTTATGTTTTGCTGTGTTCGGAAAAACGTATCCCGTCTTGTTCCATAGGTGGATTGTATCAGCCTTTCCCAGAAAGCATTGTTCTGGAAGCCAGTGTTAGGGTGTTTGGTTTTTAAAGTTTACATGCAAGAGAAGCTTTATCCTTTTAACAGGGTTCTCTTTTGTATTTCAAGGGTCTCTGCTGTATTGTGACATGCTCCACTGCGGGCCACAGAAACTCGTTTGTGGGTAATAGGTTTCCACTTTATTATATAAAAGTCTCACACTGAAAATAAAGGTTGGAGTTTAAGGATCCTCTCACTTCTCAAAGCTGTCTCTCAAAGTGAAAACAAGAAGCTTGTGTGTCAAATTAAGGTACTTTTAGGGTGTCAAACTGTTCGCGCTCCAGACTAAAAAATACAATTCAATGGCCAGGGCTAAATCCAGAGCTCAGCACACTTCAGAATGCTTCAGAGCGGTCTTGACTGCTCGGATATTGCGTACTCATTTACGCATTTCAAAGAAAGTGGCAGAAACAAGAGGGGGAGAAGTGTCCACGTGTTACAAACTAAGCAATACCTATAGCAACACCTAGTCTCGAGGGCACGCATGGCTAGGGACTACTTCCTCTGCTTTCTGAAGAGGTACACTTTGCTTTTGAGACAAAAAAAAAATATTAAATAAATCACAAAGCTACACAGCATTTACGTAGAAAAAATTTATTCCATCTGAAGCACTTACACGCAATTAGTCATGAGGAGCACGGAGAGTAACAGGTTGCTGGTGGAACAGGACACCCTAGTGGAAGATGTGCAGGAACTAGTGGTCAAGGACTAACTCCTAAAAAAAATAGTTCATCCACATTGAATTTGCTTTACATAGACCAGCTACCAATGCTGTTTTAGGTTACCAGCATGCCATCTGTGGTACATCAGTTGGTAAAAACATACAACTTTACAACTTGGTGGCTCCAAGTTTTAAAAACCATTTCACAGAAAGGAAAGAAATATATGTGAAAACACAGCTCAAGAAACACACAATAGAGCAAAATACATGGAAGGTGAACGATGCTCTGCAGGAATAGCTAAGGAATTGAAAACGCTGTTGCCCAGCAGACAGGAGAAAAGGGAAAGGAAGAAAGGAAGGAAGGAATGGAAAACCCAGAATTACTAGTAGAGACAAAAAAAAAAAAATAATTTGATTTCTTGACTTCAGTTCAAGTCAGAATCTGCAAGTCTGTGTTTTATCTGCAGAGGCAGAAAAATCAAGGTAACAGATTAACTAAAGGAATCCCAAGACTTCTGAGCTGCACTGAAGAGGACAAGACCTTCCACACACCATTTCTGAACTGCCAGTGGATTAACACTTGTATCATCTCCGTTGGCTCAAGCATACTCCGGCAGCTCTACCTATTGTAACTTTTGTTTAAATCAGGCAAAAGCCCACAGCTGTAGCAAGCTAAAAGGCAGAAGAAAACCCAGCAAAACCAAATTTGCTCTGTGTGATGAAGGCAACTAAAATGGGACAGCCAGCCCTATACGCAAGAGGGGTGCTGTAGGAAATCTGACCCAAGGAGCTACAGCATGGTTACCAGCTGAGTTGGGCTAAGCCCTTTTCTGAAGGAGCACTCACTGTCTGGGTTAAAAAGCCTGTTGATGGTATCTACAGAAGGATGGCTGAACACAAAGTCTACGTGTGTCTCAAAACCAGTGTTAAGTCAATATTAGGGTTGAGAGGGAAGAAAAGGGAAAAAAAAAAAAAAAAGACTAAAAACAGGAAAAGGTCCTCATCTAGGATCCTTGACCTTCTGGATCCACACTTCCTTCAGGGTCTTCATCGTTATAGATGTTCTCCGCCTGCGAGACAGAAATGGAGGAACTGAAGAAGCATTTACCACCACACCGAACGGGATTCCATCCACACACTTCAAAAGGTTCTGGCAGTTTGCACCGGCAGATAGGTATCACCCATCCCTGATCCCTCAAGGCCATTTAACATTAAAGCAGCATCACAAATGTTTTTCGTAACAGCCATGTCTCCAAAACATTTATCAAGTACCCTGTAAGTTACTGTAGCTTATGGAAATGTGCCTTGTTAAGAGATCACTGCAAGATTTGCTTCAATTAACAGACCCATTCTATATATTTAGTAGATCCTCTGCTTAGCAGCAGCTCCTTCCAAAAGGACCATACAGAAGGTTGCTAAAAACAAAGCCCCTGTGAACCAATTTATCCAAAAATTAGGAATATGGTCTTTCAAGGGTTATTCAAACAATACAAGATGGTTTTCTAAAACCTTCAACAGTTGGTAATTTAGGGCCAGCAAATTTTTCCTGTTCACAACCACCTTGCTCTATCTTGAGGAGGACGTTAACGTCATTTGCAAAGATTTTATTCTTTAAGACAGTAACTAACAGAAACCTCAATCTCATCTCTGGTTCTCACACACAGTTTTCCTTCAAACACAGGGCAAAATTTGCTTCTGCACTTGTATTTTCCTTTTTTTAAATCCTGAGAAACACAAAACAGTTTCTGAGTATTTGTAAACCACTGTCTCAACCAAACTTAAAGCACATTTCACTATCCCTTTGAGATTTCAGCAGCGCTACAGAGTGAATTCTGAGAGCTGTAAATAAAAGCAGGAATGCTGAAATACAGGCAGTTCAACACTATCTCTTATCTGCCACTTCCTGCACCTTCCCAAACAACTTACCATTTGCCAGACTTGCATGATATTATCTTCTGATACAGAACAAATTACCCAGGGTTCATTTGGATTCCAGGAGAAATCAGAGATCTTTGCAGTATGACCACCATGAATAAACTAGTATAGGGGAAACAAAAAGGGGAATGTTTTCAAATCTACATCGCACAGATGAATAATAGGCCAAAGCAATCAATGAGATTCAAAAGACTTACCAACAGCTCCGGGGGACCGTCCTCAGCATCTTCAGGGGACTGCTCTTCTCCAATTTTACTGTTAAAAAAAAAAAAAAAAAAGACAGGAAAAATGAAAAGGTTGGGGGTGGTTTGTTTTTTGAAGTGCAATGCCATTCATCATTAACATTTTGTCAGGACAAGGTGACTGATTTGGGATTTACCTCAAGTCCCAGACATTTAGCCTGCGGTCAGTGCCACTGGAGGCCAATATAGTTTCATTATGGGGAGACCACTGAACCTACAGACAAGGATGAATTTAGAAAGGAAGTTAAGTTTTAAGAAGCTGTAACGTGACTGACGTTCACAACAAACACCACTTTATTTTGTATCACAAAAGCTCTACGAGAATTCAAATTGATAATAACTGGAAATATGAGTACACCCAATAACATCCTAACATAGGAGGTAGGTTTGTAAACATTCACACATGGAACAAGGCATTTGAGCACCAAAACGGTACCAAATGTAACCTTTCCTCTAACAGCGACCACAAGTTATGAAGTGCAAACAACTCTCAGAGCTATTAGCTGCTCCTTACCTTAAAAAGGATTGCACAAATATAAACTATGGATTCCTTAAGTGGTAGGTACACTTTACACATGAAAGGAAATCACTGTAATTAAGCATAAGCTGCCCAAAAGCTCACATTTACTACTTGTGCTGGAGATAAATCTCCAAAAGATACCACTTAATAGGATCACAGGATTAGAAAGAGAACACATAATTCTGCACACTAACCTGACATTTCAGGATTCCATGTGTAATTTTATTTAGAGGTAACTACAGTCTTAACTAGTAATCCTTCTACGAAAAAAATTCCACATATTTTTCTTCTGAGTAAGGCACGAGCTGGAGATGGAAATATTGTATCTGCTGAGCACATGCTACCCATGATGTTACATTCTATATTTACACCAGCAAAATTAGCCATTGTTGGTTGTCACAGGATGTTCCGGTGATCCCCTTTAATGGGTACTGGCTAAAGCCTTCCTACAGGACCAAGCGAGAAGATGAAAACACTGCAGCCATTTCACTGTGCCTCCCTGCTTCAGTCTGCGGCCATGAATAATTTACATTTACGGTGTACTGCTAGCATTTCACCCTTCTGTTGTGGTTAAAGCTCTCGACCATTTCTTTGTTACAGTCTGCCCTGGCTTTCTGGACAAGTACTCTTATCTGTACTGGAGCTCTACCCCACACTGAGCGCTACACAGCTCCACAACAATAAGCCAGAAAATTATAAGCAGATGAGAGAGAAGAATAGATGAGTTTTTAAGTGCAAGTACATTCAATGAAAACATACAGTGGAAGAGAATATTTTTCATTTTTTCCAGGACAGCTAAGTTAGAACTAAGCCTGTGTGCATAAAAGGAAAAAGACACTTTATTATACCTGAAATATTTCATCTTTATGTGATTCAAAGGAGTGCAACTTCAGTTTTAGGTTCCTCAAGTCCCATAGAGCAACAGTCTAGGAAAAAAACCCAACCAAACACTTTGTTTAAGTAACTAATACATACATCCACACTTACATGTCAAAAACTAAACAAGCATTTCCCAAGTTCAAGGTAGATTATCAAGATACCTTATCAGCTGATCCTGTAGCCAGGATAAACTCACTATAGGGATTGAAAGAGAGGCAGTTGACTTCAGCTGTGTGAGCATCCACCGAGTGGCTAGGTTTGGAGGTGTTGTTTGACCGAGTATCCCAACTGTAAAGGGAAAACAAGGAATTGAAACAAAGGTTTACATCCCATTTTACCGAGGGACTGAAAAGGAGACAGGAAAGCAAGAGGGACAGAAACACTCAGTTTCTGAAGACGTTGTCACCCCACTTACATCATGAGCTTCTGATCATCAGCAACAGATCCAAAAAGAGATTCATGGAGCAGGTGCCAAGATACATCTTCCACTACTGCTGTATGCCCTGTGAAGATGGTCTTTGCATCCACTACTTTGCCTTCTTTTGGAACAGCACTGATGTCCCACAAGCAAATGGTCTTAAAAAAAAATAAATTAAAAACTGCATCTTTGGACACTCTCTACCTCCCCTACCTCCTCCCCCTCAAAAAAAAAAAAAAAAAAAAAAAAAAAAAAAAAGAAGAAAAAAGTCTTTTTTACCTTTGCCAAGGGACGGAAAGTGCAGATTGTACCCCAGCTATATTTAAAGTACTCACATGATCATCAGAAGCACTAAGCAAATGCCCACTCAGGTTTGGGTTCCATGACAGCCCATAACCTTCCTTCTGGTGTCCACGAAGACGCAGATCAGGGTTACACTCTCCAGAAGGGTCTGTAAAGAGGTGCCGTAAGAACTCCAGTGCCCAGTATCATTTCCAGCACATCCTGGAATAGCTGGCATTAAGTTTTACTGTGCTCTACTAAACCTTGCTCAAAAGGTTAGAGGAGGATTCTATTGAAAATGTCAAAGCGTTTTCCCTGACTGAAGAATCTCCTCTTTAAAACAATGCTCTGAGACAACACAGAGCAGTCTGTCTTCTTAGCTTAATAAAAAGCACATTGCAGGTTTTTCCAAGCTTCCCCCCTTTTTTTTTTTTGGCTGGATGGCCTAGCAGTGGTCCGCTCTAAACAAGCATTACAGTAGCTGCTGAAGAGTTAAAGAAGTCCAGCAGCCACCTCCATGCTTTGGCAGGAGTCACCTGGTCTAGCTGGTCGGAAGAATAGCAGCTCATCTCAGATACTGCTCAACAAACTCTTCCTGAATGCTCTGCTGGGATGTTATTTTTCTTTCTCTCATCATCTCCAACTGCACTTTGAAGCAAGAAAGGCACTTCTGATCCCCCCCTCAAGTGGGAAGGCTAGTTACTCTATAGTCTTGATGAGTTCATCAATAAATGACCATTAATACCCTTACAGGGTATCAGGACAACAGCTCAGCTACCCAGCAAATCAGTTTCCAAAAAGCCACCTTCTACCATCCCAAATACCAACACATACAGTGACATGACAAACCACACAGTAAAGCAGAGAAAGGTAAAAAGCATACCTTTCCACATTTAAACTTCATATGAAATAACCTTTTACCAAACACCTTTAACTTAAATACCCACTTTCCCCTAAAATCACAAACAATATGCAATCCACAAAACTTTTTAACCTCTTTTTCACTGCATCAATGTCTTTGTAAGGAAGGGCTGGCTGATCTCTGAAACGCAGACATAAAAAAGAAGCAGACACCTGGTTTAGAAGGGTGTTTGGTGTAATCAAAGACAAGGACATCACTGGATGGAGTCTTGGTAGCGATGATACATGGGTTCTGTGGCATGTAACGTGCTCTGTTCACTTCTCCCTCGTGATTTATCTTGATTTCAATTTCAATTTTTCCACTAACTGATCCAAAGCCTCCAAACTCTGGAAGTAAGAATTTAGTAGTTGTAAATAAAAAGCCAGTTTGAGATCAAGACACAAAGACCCAGACCCAGTTACTGGTACTACCAAGCACTTATTCTGAAAGATAATCACAACTGTAACTGAAAGAGTCCAGTTTTGAAACGGCATGTTGTTTTAAATGTCTGTATGTGTAACGTCAAAATATCAGGACTTTGGCTAAGTTAAAGACCATTTCTTCCTGAAAATTTTTTACTATCTCAAATCTAACAACTCAAGCCCCAGATTTATCATATCTAAAACTCTTATCTGGAACAAAGATGGGTTGTACATATGAAACAGATGTGCTGTAACTGCACTTTCAAATATAACGCAGATCAGCATCGCAGAATACACAAATTTCTGGTAAGACACAATTGCTGCACTGCGTTTAAGTTAAGTAAGACTAATATAACTTGCTATAGCTACCTGATCTTTGTAAGTAAAGTCACAGTAACTTAGTAGTTCACAAAATTGCACAGCACCGTTCTGGCAAAAATACAGAGGGTTTGTTTGTTTTGTTTTTAAATTGGAGTAGTATATTCTTAATAAATACTAGAATAGAACAGAAGTAATTTATTAGACAACACTGTGTTCATGAATAACTCTTAAGAAGCCCAAAGATCAAAACACTAATTGCACAATCCAGGCTACTAGCAAAAAGAAGAGCAAACACTGGATCGTTACAGACTTTCACCAGGTAGAAAGACTGATTCAACCAAGTAAACATGAGAAACACCTAATTTGTAGCAATGCTGACAGCCAACTAAGATTACAGAAAGCATCAAATTCAAGCCTGATATGCTGAACAAAACACAGTAATTTTCTTATCCAAGAGGGGCTGGCACAACAATCAGGCAGCAGAATT
Source organism: Falco biarmicus (assembly GCF_023638135.1). Taxonomy (NCBI): domain Eukaryota; kingdom Metazoa; phylum Chordata; class Aves; order Falconiformes; family Falconidae; genus Falco; species Falco biarmicus. The sequence goes on from NC_079290.1 coordinate 116,816,042, forward strand.
CAGACAAGAGAAGAACATTTGAAATGTTACACTCCTCTGAAATAAAATATTCTTTTACACAAGTGACTTTCTCACTGGAAGAGTTTATGTAATGTAAAAGTGGCAATAAAAATACCAGAAAGTAGTACTCCATGAAATTCAACGTCAATTCCTGATAAGAAAGAGGGAGGGGTGAGGTTTTCACACACACACACACACACACACTTTTGCAGTCAGGCTGCCACCTTCTTTTTTCATCATTATATTATATTATTAAGACATCACATACATTCCAAAAACATAGTATTTGTCTATTAAGTAAGTGTACCCCTTAAAAAGAAACTGACTAGCTTAGAAGTAATAGCTGAACTTTGCTGCCTGAACTTTAAGAAAAGACAGATTTTCTATTAAGAAGGGAAGGAAAAAGTGGTGAAAACTCCCCCTGGCCCACATCTTTGGTCCCTTACCTCCTTTCTCACTATCATAGTGTGAAGCATCAAACTGCGCATCATCGTTAGGCAACTGCACACTAGCTATCACGAGATGATTTTGTTCATCTGAAGTATGGGTCCCCAGGACTAACCGGTGAATACTGAAATCCTTGCCTTCAGGTCTGCAAGGGAGAAGAATTACATGAGAAACAAAGAAGGGGTTTAAAAAAAATACTGAGATGATGACAATATTCTGGGGTGACAGCTTCTTATACTAATTAACACTCTTTGAAGTTCTTACTGCTCTCCTGCTTCAACACAAACCTTGCTTCCTTCAGAGGAAACCACTTATCATAATTTAAGACCTCAACCTAAAACTCTTGCAGCACAACACTCTTGACAGACCACCATCCCTGTGGTGGATGAAAGTGCCTTCATTTAAGAGACCTTAGCAGCTCCTCCCGAGTACAGCTCTGAGGTGCAAGAACATTCACTGCAAGCAGTGCATTGCTATAAAAACATGGGACAAAATGGTGGTTACACAGATACCGTATCTAGTTTTATTTTTGAGTAAGTTTTTGTTTATTAAAGCTGGAAGAAGAAAACCATGGAAATCAAATGTGTGAAAATATCTTCTCAGTAACAGATGACATTTTCCCAAATTAAAACTGTCTGTACTGATTATCTCTCTAGTGTTCATAATCCTCAACTTGCTGTTGGCAAGGCAAGTTTACAGGAATCACATACCTTCTCACATTAATAAAAAGTGATCCTCGATTTAAATTATTCTTTTTTTTTTTTTTTTTAAAAAAAAGCAAAATAATCAGTTTACCTTGTTACATCAGGAAGCCACTGAGCAGTCAAGCTGGGCCATTCCAAAGCATGGGTCATTACCAAATCATATAGGAAGGGGGTATTCTTCTTCCATATTTTATACTCTTCGTTGATTACACGTTCTTCCACCGCATCATCAAAGGCTGCTGGAGGTTTTTTTAAAAAAAATCAAGCATTTGATTAGCCTTTATGAATGTATGAGCTATGTGAATGTATTAAGAACATATTTACAATATATACGCAACACTGAGTGGGCAATTGATTAAAGCGCCAACTGCATCACACCCTGGTTTGCTGTTAGACTACTTTACTGGGGTGGTTACTAGAAGATTAAAAATCCTGTTGCATATGTGAACGCTTGCCACTGGATCCTGGTTCAGGATTAATGTTAACTGCGTCCAACTTAATCACCTCAACAGAGGCAGCATGATAAAACTCTGAAGCTCGATGCAAGGGGTACCGTGGAGGCAAAAGCCAGAATTGTAAAGATGTTTCAAAGCAGGAGGTCCAGCAATTGCTGTTAAACAGACCGGTCTAGGTGTAGCCTTGAACTGCTGGTCCCCCAAATCCAGTTTTCCAAGGCTCCCTCGTTGCCCTGGCTCTCCCACACGCCTCCTCACTCCATCTGCCACCAGCCCCCGCCCTGCGGGCGCGGCCGGGCCCTGGGAGCCCCCCGGGAGCCGGGCAGCGGGGCCGGTGACATCCCTTTGTCTGCGCCGGGCAGGCCGCAGCCCGCAGCCCCCGCCGAGCACGGCCCGCCCCGCTCACCCCGGGCCAGTCGCCCAGCGGCCCCGGCTCCGGGACACCGGCTGGCTCCCTGGGGCTCGGCTGTAACCGGATCGGAAGGCGGGAAGAGGGCGGCCGCAGGGACCCGGCCCCCGGCGGCGGCGCCTCGCCGTGCCACAGGCCTCCCCCGCGCGGCCCGGCCCCGGGGCGAGGGCAGGCGGTGGGCCGTGCCCGCGGGGACTGGCGCGGCCCGGGGTAGGCCGATAGGCCGCGGTCCCCGACACAGCCACCCCCCCTCCCCTCAGACCAGCAGCCGTTACGGGGGGGGGGGGAGGGGGGGGTACTCCACGCCTCACGGAGCCCAGAGCGGAGGAGTCCGCGCCGCGGGGCCTACCCCGCGCCACGCCGCGGGCCCTACCTTCCTTGTCAGCCATGGCGGGGCGGGGGAGCGGGCCGGCGGTGGGGCGCGGGGCGGGCTGGGCTGGGCTGGGCTGGGCTGGGCTGGGCGAGGCGGGCGGCTCCTCCGCTCCCTGCTCAGACCCCTCCGGCCGCGGCTCTATTGTTTCCTGCCCCCGCTGCGTGCTGCTCCGGCGCCGCGCACCCCTTCGCGCGCCAACCCCGGCCAATCAGCGCCCGCCGCCAGGCCGCGGCCACCAATGGGTGAGAGGCACGGGGCGGGGCCAGGGACCAGGCGAGCGCGCTCGGCCGTCACGTGTGGAGGGCAACCGGGAGGAAGGCGGGGGGAGGAGGGCGCTGCTGAAGCTCTCCTGGGAGCCGCCATCTTCCGGAGGGGACGGGGAGGGTGCGCCCCTCGCTCGCTCTTAAAGGGGCAGCGCCCCGCGCTGGCGGTGGCCCGGTTTGGGGGTGGGGAGGACTGTGGCCGCGCTTTCTTTCGGTCCCCGCAGCCGCGGCCGGGCGGGTGAGCCGACTGGCCGTGTTGGTGCCGTGAGCGTGTGTGAGGCCGAGGCCTAGCCCGCGGCCTGGCCCACCCTCCCTCCTCACAGCGCTGCCCGGGAACCTCTGGAGCATCTTCAGCTTCCTCAGCGTTACTAATTATCTATAGTCGCCAATAACTTCCTTTTTTCCTGAGGCAGCGCAGCGGTGAGCCTGACGGGGAATGCTTCTTGGCACGCAGCTGGCTCCGGTGGGCCTGTTTGCATCGGCCGCGGGTCTGGCCGAGGCCTGGGGGATTTAAAATCAAAATGTGCGTTTGTCTGGGTTTATTCTCGACAAAGAGCCCTGGCTTCTCAGCTTCAGGCTTCTCTTTGTGACATACCTGAAAATAGAAACTGGAAATCCTGCACAGTCTTGTTTCTAAGCTGTGAAATAAGAACCATTCCTGTTTAAAAGTAGGGCTGCTGGTGTTAGGTGCCGTCTACAAATCTATCAATATTTTGGGGAGTCTTGGGCTCAGCTGTGGATAAATCTTAAAATGCACCAAAAAAAAAAAACCCCAAAGGAATAGAATAATAGAATAGCTGTTATATCTGGAGGTCTCACCTGAGGAAAATTGATTACCCTAAAGTTAATCAGGTTCTCAAATTTGTCTTACTAGATTTGCAAATGAATGCTTGCATGAAACAGCAACTGTTAAGATCTCGTCAGAGAGCCTTTTAGGTGGGGATTTGATACAGTTTATTGTTTGGTTGTGGTTTTGTTGGGGTTTTTTTTTGAATTAACAACAAAAAAAGCTAAGAAAAGGAACATAAGAAAATTTCTGCTTTGTGTGACAGGTGTATTTGCCCTGCATGCACTTCTAGGTTTGAAGGCTTAAGTACAATTACAGTCCTAAAAGAAAACTAGACTTTTTTTTTTTTTCCCCCCAAAATAAAACAAGACTTTTTTCCTAAAGAAAAACGTGTAAAGTCACATGTGCGGGTTTGGAGTAACATACAAGTGGGCTGAGTACCCTCAGCTCTAAAATTCCTTAGTTACCTGTAGAATGAAAGTTTTAATTCACTTTACAGCTGCTTTCATAATTTTTCATTGTTACTGTATTTTATTTGAGGATGAATGCAATGCTTGGTGTTGTACACAAGGAAGAAGAAACATGCTTCTTCCCAGAAAAGGCAGAAGCTCATGGTCTTCTGTAATCCTTTGGCTTCACTAGCTGAGCAGAACTGGTATCGGTGAATGAGGCAGGCAGTGTGGGGTGGAACTCTGAACTTCCCCGTCTCCCAGTGATGCTTTTGATAGGAAAAAACTTAAACCGACATTTAGTCTCATGGTTTGAATTCCTGAGCCTGTGTACAAGTGTATCAAAGTGCTATCAAGAGAAAAACCAAACTGAGAGGCGATTCTCCCTCTTTCTCCCTGTGCAGCGCAGCGGTGGCCATGTTTCCTACCACCAGGAAGTGAGCCAGCATTGCTCAAGCCCAGCAGCAATGGCAGCCGACGAGAGGGACTACAACCTGACGAAGGAGCAGCAGGCTGTCAAAGCCAAATACCCACCGCTCAATAAGAAATACGAATGTGAGTATTTCTGACGCTATCCTGATGCAGGGAACGTGTGACAGCGCAGTGGGGGCCGGGGGATGGGGGGGACGGAAGGTATGCTTTTTAGGCACGTGTGAGGGTTTTTAATATGTGTTTAGGCTGTGGGATGCATCTGTAGCTGAATTACTAGAGATGAGATACCTACAGTTTTCATTACCACAGAAAAATGCCTTTCTTTTTATGAGTGCTAAAGAAATAATTACAGAAATAAACGAGTTAAATCTCATCTTGAAAACTTTCCCTTTCCAAGCTATTTCTCAGCATGGCAGTACATTTTTCTACCTCTCTTGTAGTCTGTTGGTCTTCCATGTGGGGTTTTTTTTCCTACATGCACTACCTAAAGATCGTTATTTCTCCCTTTCCCCACCCCTGGAATGTCTTCTAAGAACATGTGGAGCAAGTGGATGGCAGCCCAAAGGGTTTGCTTAAGGTGCTCACCGGAGACTATTCGGTGTCTGACAGTTTTCTAGTTCAGCAGTGTCTGTCTGGAGGGACAGTGCCCATTACTCTGTTAGAAGATATATTTTTAGGAGGCACTCAGCTCTTTATTTGATAGCAGTGCAGAAATACGGTGACATATGACAAGAGTCACACTGCTTCCATAATTGGAGGAGGTTTTATTCTTCTTTTACATTCACTGGAACTTGTTTACTTTAGAGGCTGTTGTTGAGAATCCATTAATAGCATGTGAATGATCTAAACTGCATCGGAACAATTTTTCAGCTAGAGTGATCGTGGTGTGGCCGTATTTTACATTCAAGTTTGCTCTGTTTCTGCCAACCTGGTATAAATTTAAATTTCTGTCATTCCTCTGAATTAATATAAATAATGTTCATGTAAAACTTGACATGTGCTTGGGATGTTAATCCTATCTTACTAGTGAACATTGCCTTCTATTTTATATTACTTTTTTATTTTTGATTCTCTGTTTTTTGCATAATGGATGGGTTTGGGTGTGGACAGGTATATTTCTTCACTAAGCTGGAAAAATGTGCAAATCTCATCCTCTGCATGAATAATTCTCAGTCCTGCAGACTTCAGCAAAAATTTTTTACTCCTGGTTAAAGTTTCATTTTATTGCAGTTAACTTGTAGAAGCCTGTTGCGTTACAACAGCCATACCTTGCTGTATACATAGGGTGCTGACATAATTACATCAAACAGTGTTTTTCTGCTTGGCAAAAATAAGCCAAGATTCCACCTGCACTATCTTTTTCTAACATACTGCAAAATAGATTATCACTGTTTCACATCTGAAAACGAATGCAAAAATGTCTTGTTATAACAACAGTATCTGATTTTCTTTGTTCTTAATCCTAATTTTTTTAATATGTTTGGTGATATAATGCCTTTTTCCTTCCCCCTTAGATCTGGATCACACAGCAGATGTGCAGTAAGTATGAGCAGCTGGGATTTCTCAGTATGACAGATTGATTATTTCTTCTTTAAGTCTGGAGTAACTGTCAAAGACTGGTTGCAGATGGATGCCTTATGGAACTATGAAATGTCACACACTGGGTTTTCTGATGGTCAGTTTTGTTTCTGCTCTTGGGAGAGCATAGAATCACGTTTGGTTTCTTTTCTAATGTAATACTCCTATGGTCCTTCTGATTAAGCCTCTGTTATTTGGAAATGTCTTTTGAAATCTCCTCTTAATCTCTTCCTTGTAAACCGAATTTCTTCTGAGTAGTTCACTTCTATAGACATCAGTTAACCATATTCAGAAAGAACTGTCTTGTCTGTTAAAACATTTATTTTTCATATTGTACCAAGAAACTTGTCACAAACCACAAAAAGGAAAATCCCTGTAATCTGCCCAAATGCATACATAGAGAAAAGCAAGTGGTTTTTGTTTGTTCCCTTCATGTGCATTAATTCTCATGTTCTAATTGCTCACCTGCATATTACTTTGGGGTTTTGTTATGATCCAGTAAATTATTCCATGTCTTCTTAGGCTACATGCCTGGGGAGACACTTTGGAAGAAGCATTTGAGCAGTGCGTTATGGCCATGTTTGGCTACATGACTGATACAGAGACTGTGGAACCTGTGGATACAGTAGAGGTAGAGGCAGAAGGTGAGGCTGTGTTGACGTTTTATATTGGAACTGTAGGAACCCTGAGTGAGAAGGGTACGAAAATTTTGAGTCTTTACATGTAGTGCTGTTGCAGTTAATTAAAATCTACACTATTAGAAGATTCAGGTTAGCAATGCTTAATTAGAAGCCGTACATCTAACGTACCCCTAAAAAGTTTGGGTGTTCTTGCTGAGACAGTCAACTGACTTTTCTCTGCTTCAACCATGCAGGACATGACATGTTGTCTCTTCTCTTCCACTTCTTGGATGAGTGGCTGTATAAATTCAGTGCTAATGAGTTCTTTATACCCAGGGTAAGTGTTCAGTTTTGATCTTTTTCCATTTGTAGGTCAAGACTGTTCTAGATAATACCAGCTCTGAATGCAGTGTTACTTTAGGAAAAAAGGGACACAACAGATCACTTAAGTACAACACATGGGAGAATTGAAAATACCAGGGCAGAAGGACTTGAGAAACAAATTGTTAAGCTCTGTTACCGCAAATATCAATTATTAGTTGCTACGATAGGTAGGTGCAGTTCTGCTGCCTTTGCACTCAGAGTAGCAGTGTGTTTCTTTTGAGGCTGCTCAAATTCTCTGGTTTTAGATTCTATCTAAGCATAACCCTTGGTTATATGGCTTATAATGGGATTGACTGAGAATTTCTGCCTGAAGATAGAAGATGTCACTGACATTTTTTCCTCTCGCTTTTTTTGCAGGAGGTGAAAGTGCTTTACATTGACCGAATGCAGTTCAAAATAAGATCAATTGGGTGAGCTTAAATGATCAGTTGGGTAATGAGTATGTTTACTGAAAACGCACATACTGCCTTCAGAGTAACAACTCTCAGTACCATGATGCGCTGGAGTTCACTGATGCTTTCTAAAAAGTGGACTGTGTGATGCCACTCTACAGATACCACTGTATATATATTTATGACAAATTACTCTGTTAAAGGAAGGTTGCTGGCTCAGCAAAAGGCCTTTTGATCTGTCCAGGATTATATTGAAAGACTTTTGCCATATAAACAAAATGTCTGAACTCCTGAATCACCAAACTCTGATTTAGTGTTTAGCTATATGTGGACTTTTTTTTTCTTCCTTTGAGGCTTTCAATGAAAATCTCACTGTTCTATGCTCATCAGTTAAACTAATTACAACACTTGGTAAATATTACTGCAATTCTAACCACCTCTCTTCTTTTTGTCTTCAAAGGTGGGGAGAAGAGTTCTCTCTATCCAAACACCCTCAGGTATGCAGTGGTTCATCTGTATGTACATCTTTTACATTTTAGGAGTAGGATGGGGAGGTGTGGTGTCCTTTAAATCAGACCTCTAAGTTCTTAAGGGATCCAGGTATAAACATGTCTGAATGGTATTGCAGGCACTAAACTTAAGATCTCGCTTTCTGCATGTTTTTTGTGAATGCATGCCTGAAACCGTTGACCTGAGCATCTGATGCTTCTTCAGCACTAGCAAAACTTAAGTCTGCTTCCTTTTTGTGGTGTTGATAGCACAGTAAACCAATCTATATGCAGAATGCATACATGGGTTGGGTTTTCACATTATTATCACAGCTTTTTGCTTGGTCAGGTTTTGCTGCTTCCCCCTGCCCCCCAAAAAAATAAAACACTCAAACTGATAGAAGCAAATCCTTATGTCCCCGTTAGCTCTTTAGCTGTGTCAGTATTAGTATAGCAAATGTTGATGTCCTGTCAGAGGCAAGAGGAGGACTTTGTAGTGTTCAAGAGGTAATAAAATAAAAGTTACTTATTATTTGGCCTGGCCAAGTCCTTGCCATTAGTATGCCAACTTTCTTAGTTGTTAGAACAAATACATTTACAGCTTTCTGGGGAGAAAAACTATTAAATTGGGTAACATTCATAGAAGGTGATAAGTACTATGTATTATCATGGACTGCTACAAGGGATGTCAGTTAGAAAATCCATGCTTCTGTGTCTTTTCTTTCTAGGGCACAGAGGTCAAAGCCATAACTTACTCGGCAATGCAGATCTGTGAAGACGAAAAGCCAGAAGTCTTTGTCATCATTGATATTTAAAGCAAGACAAGTGTGGTTGAGTGGATACTTGGCACTGGTTGGCAAAAGTCCCTTGAAAACTGTAATCCCCGTGGAAGTAACTAAGCAATTGGCCAATTAGTCATAAATTGAAGGGCATAATTGTGGGGAATCTCAGCCTGTGTTTGGCTTGAAGATCGTGAGATACAGAAATACCTGCGTGCCAGGAAAAAAAAAACGAACTAGTTGGGGTTTTGGGGACGCTGAAGAGAAGAAGAAAGGAAGTTGTAGGGGTTGAAAGTCTCAGGAATGCTAGTTGTCAGCTTTTAAGGCTGATACATGTGTTAGGTGTATATGAACTAAATAAGGAAATTAGTGGAGCTGCTAGCTAAAACTTTTTTTGTAGGGTGGCAGGAGTTAATGTTGATCTATATGATTTCATTTGCAGATTTAAGTGTTCTAATTCTGAGGTGACATGCCTCCTCCATATTATATAAAGGTCAGAAATATCTGTGGTGGGTCTGATTTAATGTAGAAAAATTCTGACTGTTCAAAGGACACCGAAGAAAGTATACCAATTAAAAAAACAAACCACACCACTTTTTGGACTAAAAAAAAAAAAGGCATGCCAGCAGGTGGTGCTGAATTGCTGTAAATAAATTTCCACATGCAAGCCTAAAGCATGTGACCATAGAATCCTCGTAGCACCTATGATCACGCCGAAAAGTAGGCAGCTTTGCACCCCTTTCTACTACGGCAGCATCAGGTTCTCTGTGGGTTCGCTCCCAGCTATATCTTGTGAAAGCTGCTTTTCTTCCAAAAAGCAGATGATTCAGATTTGGACCAGCTTCCCCATTTTCCTTGAAAGGGCAATACAGACAATCCTTTAACATCAAAGGATCAAGACAAACTTTAACATCAAAGTTCACTGGATCGTAATTAATAAAAAATAATGAAAAGTGTGTTTTGTTTTAAATCATGGGACAGTAAATGTGCATTCACTGCCACTGCTGTTTCAGTGGGAGAGGAGCACTGTACGGGATGGCAGGTGCTGGTCCCACCTGCTTGTTTTTATTGTAAATGCTGCAAGTGCCTCAGCCCTGGAGGTAGTGCCTCATCTTTGTGTTGTGGTACAGTCATCTGAAATAGCTCTGTTTGCATTTCTGTATAAGACTGAGGGATAAAATCCCTCTTTTATTTTTTTGAGAAAGCTTCAATGCTGAAATAAAACTTGGACTGAAAGAATTAATTGTGCGTGAATGATTCTGGCCAGTGGTATTTCAACACTGATGACACCTGTGCTTTGTTCCCTGCTCAGGTGAGCAGACTGTTTGTACATAAGAATGCTATTGTTTGACTTGTACCTGTTTGATGGTACAGGAAATAAGCACGATGTTCATGCACTGGGCTTCCTTCTCTTCTCAGGAGCCCCTGGCCTCCAGCACATGCCCAAGACGGCGACAGGCAGGAGATGGCAGTACTGTGGAGGAGGAGCGAGACCAGGCCCGCCCGGGACGGAGGATCCCGGGACCGCCCTCGGCACAGCCGCAGCCGCGGGCGGCGACTGTCATGGCGGCCGGGCCCTGCTGCCCTTTGCCCGCGCACTGCGCGGCTACCGCCCCTCATTGGCTGGCTGCGTCAGGCGACGGGGATTAGCCAATCAGGCGTCGAGTTGAGGGGGCTTTGTTCTCTGCAGAGCTGAGGCGGCAGCTGCCGGCGGGGAGGTAGGCGCGGGCACTGCCCAGGCCAGGCTTTCCTCTGGCCCAGCCCTCTATAAACGGGACAAGAGAAATTTATGTAGTTAGAATTTAACTTTATAAAAGTGCGTGGATACCCTGTGTGCACTATCAGTCACAGGCTGTTAGCAACGCAGTAAAGACTCTGCTTTTAGAAATGCTGACAGGAACTTGCTAGAAAAAAATTTGGAATCAACATAAGTAAGTGTTAGAATATTTTTTTTTCCAATATTTATTGTATGTACTATAACACAAGCCTTCAATTCACCTTATTCCATTTCCTCAGCTGTGGGAGTGCGAGGTTTTAAGTTCTGAGTCCTGTGCTCCCAGTGCATTACAGGAGCCCTGTGGTTGGCTGTAGTCTCTGACTGAGCTGCGGCCCACTGAGATAATTAACTACCTGAAAGTGGTTAATTAAAAATCATGCTGAAACTACAAACTCTTCCTTTTCTTGCAGTTAATTGAGCGAGTTCTGTAGTGAGTTGGCTTGTGTCTCTGTAGGATCAGTTAGATGTCGTGGTGGCTGTTCTAGATGAGAGATGAGGAGAGGAGATGGGACTTGCAGGGTGTACTGGACTTGTGGAGGAATTTGCCAAAGAACACTATTGATGCAAGAAATGTATATGACTTTAAGGGTAGAGTGGTGAAGTGCTTGCAGAGGACGTGCGCTGGTGGTTACTAAGTTTACAAATCCCAAGTTAAGAAAATCCCTTGAACTGAAAATGGCTGGAGTCTGGGAGAGCATGAGGGAATTCCTATACAGGCTTGCCCTGTTCTCGCTTTTCCCTGGGTATCTGTTAATGGCAGCTATTGGAGACAGGGAGAACCTTAATGTGAATCAATATGGCTGTTCTCAAATTCTCTACAGGGAGTTTTTGCTTGCCCAGCAGTAACCTCAGGCTACAGATTCTGCTAACAGGAAAGGAAACATAGCATGAAATGAGACATGAGACCAAACAGTGGCTCTTTATCAGAGTACCTACTGGGAATGCCATTCTCTGCTCTCAGGCAGAACGTTTCTTCCATTCTCCCTGAGATTGTTTTTTAATCATTTTAGTACTGAGCATTTTTCAGTTTCTCTAGCAAGTGGAGGTCCTCTGACCCAAATGACTGAGAAAAAAATTACTATAAAAAGCTGAAGAGACTCCAGAATTACAAAGGTTGCTTAACCGCTAAGGGAAATTGCCCTTACAAACAAGCAGCCGTTAAGCATCCCAAGTTTATACAAGCAGCAAAGCCTTTCTAGAGTAGATCCATGATCTAAGTCACCAATGTCCCACTGAAATTAAAGGGACTTGTCCTCTTTTATTACCTTAGCATAAGATAAACAGGAGTTTAAGCAAATCTTGCACCAGCCCTGAAAAAAAAAAAAATGGAAAAAACCTGACAACTGTACTTCCAGTGATTTCACTTTTATTTCCTTAGAACCACGTTAGTGTATCTTTCTTTAAAATTCACAGTACAAAACCACTGCATATCTGAAAAGGCAAACTTCTACTATCCAAGTGCACTACAGATGCTCTGTTCACTATTCTACTCTGTATGGCTGTGTGTATTCTTTAAAACTAATCATGCGTTTCTGAACTATAAAAAGCAGTAACCTCAACTCAGAAAACAAAGCTCTTGTAAATAGGTTCTTCAGCAGGAAGAATTCCACTTGTTTTCTTCACTCCTTTCTTACCAAGTTTCTGAAGTGTATATACATGTTAATTACAGTGTCAATAAAAATGTGATTTACATTTCTTAGCTGCTTACTTTAGTAAGACTTTTTCAAGGCAAACTAGCAATACTCGATTTTTAAAAATCTATGTAATACAGAGTCTTTGTAGAACTGTAAATTGGTTCACGGTTTCATTATGAAGAGGAGCTCTGAGCAAGTCTTTGATGAAATATAAACCGATTCTTCTAAATAGTTTCCAGATAATAAGCACTTTCTGGATGATATTTATAAACAGTTACACTGTTGCATATCTGTAAGTACAAAACAATTTGACTGTAGTCCAGATTTTGCTTCTTGTAATAGAATTTTAGCAATATTTAATTTTAATGAAAGTAATAAACCAGCTTTAGTTGGACACAAGTAATTTAATCTTGAATACAACAGTAACAAATACACAAATGTATCTACCTAAGATTTGGTTTCACCTTTTCATCTACCTCATCTGGAGTATCATCATTAACGTGTCGGACAACCAAGTTATACGGTTCCTCCTCCAATGTCTCTTCATCTGATTTCTGTTCCTCCTCCAAAGCCCATTTGGGACGTTTGTTTCCCGTGGAGGAGACAGGAGAATGTCCTCCATCTAAATCATCAGGGATGCTGTCAAAATTAGTTTCTGCTAGACATTTATGGCACAGTCTGTAGCGTCTTGTTCCTTGCTGAACAACACATCCTGTTAGTTCAGTTACGTGACGCTTGCATTTTCTGCAGATCAGTTTGCCAGCTTGATGTATCTAAAGAGATTTAAAATTTGAAAATGTCAGTGTTCATCCAAAAGCAGATTTTTTTAGGAAAATAAATTCACTGAATCATTCTTAAAAAAATATTAAAATTTAAAATACAATTTGTTGATTTAAATAATAAATAAAGTTGATGTGCAGCTAGGAAGCTTTTCTGGTATTAGTTCTGGAAATGACCAAACAGCTGGTACCAATGAAATCCTGTGGTGGTTTTTTTTCTAGGCTGAACCTCCAACTGAAATGGCGTACCGTTTGGAAGTGGTTACGTAAATGCTCCAGCCGGGTGAACCTTTTCCCACATGCTTCGCAGGGGTATGGTCGCTCCCCTGTGTGACACCGAAGATGACGCTTGAGGTCTGCGCGTCGTTTCACCGTGTGTGTGCAGAAGGGGCATTTGAACCGCATCCGAGGTAGGTCATCTGTTATAGAGAAATACAGGTATAATGACAAATAGCAGTAGTCTTTCTTTATGTAGTATGATTATTTTTCAGCTTAAATAAGCAGCAGTTCATTTTTCCCCTGGTCTGTCGCTAAATAGGAAAAACCCCAAAATATAATACCCCAAAACAGTATTTCTTATAGAACATGTGAAATGGCCATTTGATAGTGTATTCTTTCTTACTCGGGGTATTTTTTAGACGTACAGATGATCATAAATACATAGCTATTTTAGATAGTCATCACATCTGACTTTTCCATCAGCTAACAGTTCATAGCTTTGACATTTATAATTTCTATGTAATATACTAGGATGACCGACCACAGTCTTAAAAATAGGCAATTATAATATAATACAGGTACGTTAGTTTCCAAAGCAATGCACATAAGAATACACATGTCAACTTTATTCCACCATCTCAGGCATGTGCTGTCAGTCCGTCAAGAGCTTAGATGCTTTATGTAGTGTGGCTAGAGAGTCACCGAGTTTGGGCTGGGTTGGACCTTAATGGAAATGCAGCATCCTGCCAGTGACGGGACCTTCTCTAGTGAATTTAGGTTGAATGCCTCTATTACTGCTTGGTACTGGGGATCTCACGAGAGAAATTCAGTCCTTCAGGTCCCCAATTCAATTACAGTTCTTGAGGCTTCATTAAACTCTGCTTGGGTCCAAATAAATCTGGCATGTATTGCTTTAACTTTACAGAATACCTGGGGCAAGCTCTCTGCTTCCAATTCTCATGCCCTGTTCTGGCTTCAACGTCTCTAATTCTGTTAGGTATTAGCATAGAGCAGATAAATAACCTGCAAGTCTAGCCATCGTTTTGGTTTTTCTGTAGCCATACAAATTCTCTCAAAAAGATCATCTGAATTCTTCCAGATAAAGACAAACTTTGCAAAACCATATGTATTTTTTACCTTCATTCCAACTACTCATTACACCTAAAATTGTAGGCATTGAGGTGTACAGTTCTTCTGCCTTTAATTCCATGAACTCGGGAGTTCTTGAAAGTTCTTGTTCTAGCTGAGCCACAGACCACCTCTTCGGTATCACTTCTGATTCATGATTATATCCGTAATCATCATGATCGACATCATTCTCGGCATCAAATTCAACCTCCTCTCTAACCCGAGAGATGTGGCTGGAATCTGAGGCACTGCAACCTCCGCTGGCCCGCTCAACTTTGTTTGATTTATACTGCGCAAAATCGCGGGTCTGTGACAGCCCTAGGTGTTTTCGGCGCTTTCTTGCCGAGCCCTGTTTTCTGCCTCTTTTTGCTAGCTGTGTTTCTGCCCGCTGCAGAATCACCTGTGAGGACAGGTAGCTGCTGTAGCTACTCCAGGAGTTTTCATTCACCGTATTAGCCTTTTCATCCGGGATCGAATAGGAACGCTTGGGGTTGCTCTTTGCTTTCCTTCTTGACCGATAAAGAGACGGGTGGGCAGGTTCACTGTTTGTACTTTTGGTCGAAAGGCTGAGGTAATGATCCTTTTCCTTTTCATTAATATCCAGCGAGGACTTAATGAATGTCTTACAGACATTAAGAATGTCTGTCATCTGCAGATAGCTAGCAGCTGACATTACTTCGATCACATTCTGGCCAGTTAAAGACAATATGCCTGAATACACGAAGTCCAGGATGACCATAAATGTCTCTGGAGAGAAGACCTCAAATGTCGCTATTGTTGGCTGACTCGTCTCCTTCGAGCTCTGCGAGAGGAGCATTTTGAAATAGCCGCTGCTGGCAAACAGCACATTGCGATGTGCTTTGAAGACCTTGCCCTCCACCAGGATATTGCAGTCGCAGAACAAGTCTTGCTTACGCTGTTCGTTCAGCTGCTCTAGGAGGTGGAACTGATGGGAAGAAATCTCCATTCCAGTCAGGGAGGCAGAGGAAGGCGTGCTCTAAAGTAAAAAACAAGTACAACCATGACAATCTAAACTGATGTTAGGGAATCCTGCTTTAAAGAGATGAGCTCTATTTTAAAAAACAACAAAATCAGGCATGTTTATCTCCAAGCTCCCTGCAACCGCTACCCCGCATAAACAAGGTGAGAGAAGAAACTTAAAACTCTAGAAGAGGTGCAAAGATGCCTTGGCAGGGTTATGGCATATCCTGGAAGAATTAATATTACATCGATGAAGACGTGAATGGCTCACAGACTGCGAGTGGGCCCTTGTGCCGCGGGGAGAGCGCTGCTGGCAAGTGCGTGCCCGGGGCCGGTCCGCTGTGGGGCTGCATCCGCCGGAGCGCAGCGGGCCCGCACACGGGGCGGCGGCAGCGCCCCGCAGCCCTCCCGGCCCGGGCTGCCCCGGTATTGGCGGAGGCCGCCGTCACTCACTCGCTCGCCCGGCCGAATTGGCCGCTCGGGCCGCGGCAGCCCGGGACGCCCGACGGCGCCGGACCCGCCCGCCAAAGCGCGGAGGCGCCTCCCGGCCCGGGCCCCGCGGGCAGCCGCCCCCGCTCCCCGCCGCTCCCCTCCGCCCGCGCCAGCCCAGCCCAGCCCAGCCCCGGTGCTGCTCCGCGGGAGCTCCCCGCCACGCTGCCGCGGGCGCCCGGCGCAGCCCCAGCCGCTCCCGCCCCGGCCCCGGCCGCCCCCGCCCGCCGCCTCCCCGCGCTGGCAGCGCCCCCGCTGCGGCCCCCCCGCCGCCCGCTCCCGCGCAGCCCTTTGTTGCCGCGCCTGGCTCCTTCCAGCCGCGCCCGGGGCTGCAAATGGCGCCCGCCGAGGACGCTGTGCAGCCCGCGGACCGAGCAGCTCTCGGGGGCAGCTGCCAGCGGGCCGGCGCGCACGGAGCCCGGCGCCGTCCCGGCAGCAGCCCGCTCCCAGCCGCCTTCAGCCCTGTCGCTATGTACAGCACAACCGCTGCTCACCGGCTGGTCCTGGGGCGGGTGTCGCTGAGCCGAGGGGAGCGGGCGGTGGATGCGGGGTCCCCGGCCCCGCGTCGGGGCTCGCCGTGGCTGGAGGTGACGCGCTGGTCCCGCAGCCCCGAGCCCTGGAAGCCCGAACGTGAGAGAAACAAAAGGTATTTGCTGACGTGGGCGTTGGACAGAGACGCCCGAGGGCTGGGGACACAATTAAAGGGGCAACGCACCGATTGCAGGCGCAGCCCAGCGGCTTCCTCTGCCGGATCGCCCTGCAGCCGGGGCCGCTCGCCTCTTCCCACACCCACATGCTGCCCGGGAGGCCCACTGCCTCACCGCGGACAATGCGTTGTTACTGTTAAAAGGCCAGTCTGGGGATCTTTGTATGTGGTAGGAAGGTGCCACCCATCTCTAGTTCTGTGCCATAGGATCTATTACATTACTCAATATAGCAGCATTTGTATAGCCAGTAAGTTTTGTATTCTGGCAATGGAGATAATCCTAAACCAAAGTACTGCAAGTAGGAGTGCAATGCCACAGATTGTCCTTCTTTTCCCTTCTGTGTTGAAAATCAAAGTGGGATGCCCGTTGGAAGACAAGACACTTTCAATCCTGTGCCTGTTAGAAGATGAGCCACTTTCAGTCTTGTTCCTTGAAATCATTGAATAATTTTGAGAAGGGACCTCAGCAAGTCATCTGCTACAGGCCTTTCCTCAAAGCAGGCTCAGAACATGGTAAAAGAACAGTTCCCACTTGCACAGTAAAAAGTGTGAAGTTGGAGCGTGGCAGAGAACTTCATTAGTATTTAATTTAGTACAATAGCTAAGCCAAGATACAGAATTTTTTTCTGTCCACTCCTCCCAGTTTTTCCTTAAAGTTCTTTGTTCTGCGCTGCTACTGTTTAAAATTCTGGATGTACCAAAAAAGATGCCTTGGTGCATTTCAAGAGTTAAATATGATGAATGGTTATGCTAACTCCAGTGTGGGAGGTTGTTTTAACTTGAACAGTATAGAAAATACTTAACTAAATGGCATTATAAGCTTAGCTTAGTGGCTTATCAGCCATCATTATTATAGCCGTCACTCAACAGACATACAGACTGTTGGTATAGATTTATACCTAATGGGAAAATTACACTGAAAGTCTGGAGGCACAGGCTGGATGATTTTAAGATCCTTTTCTTCAAAACTCAACCTTTTGGGCAGAATTAGAGAATTTTTCGTCTGCTACTTCATTCTCATACACGTTGTCTTCCAATTAACAGCAACCTTTAAATTGATTTCTGACTTTCACCAATGTTCCAGAAAAATTAAGAAGCAAGTGTTGGAATGTCTGTACTAGAACACTGAACTACTCATACAATTCTACTGTACTTATTAATGTAGAAACAATAAAATACAGAATTAATTATTTGGACTCTCTGGATTATATTTTACATTTCTCTGTCTTGCAAATGGTTAGAAGTCCCCACTGCCAGCTTGACCAGATTACATAGATACTGGCCTCAGCAGTCCACTGAAGTAGTTCCTTACGAATTTGTAAATGCATTAAATAAAACTCTAAACACACGTGCTTATTCCAGTCTGACTGGCACTATCTTTAGCCTCAAAGCTTCGATTAAAATATAATTTTAAAAAGCCTTTTTCTAGGATAAATCCAACTAAACAAGTTTAGCTGTAATCCTCAATGCAAATCTCAACTCCACTAGCCCCCAGCAGTTAAGGTTTTAGATAAACATTCAACTACCTAGCGCTGTTGTTGTGCTGACAGATGCTGATTGCTAGAGGGGGATCCTGGGGTCTGGGCACAGTCATTGGCTCAGCTGGAGCCAGTTGGTAGGTCAGGCATTTTTCAGCTAAACCAAGGTCCACGTAAATAATAAACGGGGCTGAAGATAGTGCTATTAGCCCCTGTGTAGGTGATCTGAAGTTCAAAGCCAAGTATTTCTGCAGACTAAGAGACCAAAATATAAGTAGACGTTGGCAGTGCTAGGTAATGGGATAACCTCTGATAGTGACCAGATGCTTCAGGGAAGAAGTATGTTCCATAATTTAATATCCAACAGATACTTCTTTTTTTTTTCCTAAGTTACTGAGAAATGGAGGGGGATCCCAAAATCCTGGAGGGTGGAGTATTTCTTCTGAAGAGCCAGGAGTGAAGGAAGGATGATACATGCAGCAGTGTCAGTCCTCTGCTAGAGATCTCTGGGCTTACAGATATTTTCAAAGCTCACGCTAAATATTTTTGCCTTTTTTTTTCTTTTTTTTTTTTAAATCTCAATTCTTTAGAACTGGAATAGAATATATACCAAAAGGTTGGAAAGGGAGATTCATTCTGAGGTTGTTTCGGGGGGTCTGCTTTTTTAAATTATTAATTTTGGAAAAAAAACCCAAACAAAAAACCCCCACAGTTGAACCTTTAAGATAAGGACAAGTGTCATTTTGGGGGATAGTAAACACAGAAGTTTAGATAATTTAATGGAAAACAAAACAATGGGATATGATGTGAAGGAGAAAAACTAATAAAGTCATAGGTTTATGTAGCAGGTAGAATTCTATAAGAAATACCTGAAAAGGGTGAAAAAAAAAATTTTTAATTCAGTGTTTTAGCCTTTGAAAGGATGGCAAGATAATTATCAGAAAATAAGGACAGAAAATAAATGTGCGACACTAAACAGAGAATGATGAATCTGTGTCTTCACTCTTGACTGTGGTTTTGTGAACACTATGATAAACACAAGCCAAGCAAAAAGAATCACAGAATCATAGAATTGTTCAGGTTGGAAAAGACCTTTTAAGATCAAGTCCAACCATTAACCAAGCACTGCCAAATCTACCACTAAACCATGTCCCCAAGAGGCAGGCTTTCAGTGACAGCGGAGAGCAAAGGACAGATGTTAGGATTGCACAGAAAGTAACGAGAGGTATACAAAGAGGAATGTCTCTTGAAGTGGACATCCCTCCAATGTTAGTCAGATGAAACAAGGCATGGAAAAGCAAGTGATGAGAGGCTGATGTACTGAAAACCAGTGAATAATCAAAACGTGCATTAAGAAGTAGTATTTAAGAGCAGTCAGAGCAACATGAAGATGAAAGAAGTACAAGGCAAAAATAATAATAAAAAGCAAACCCCAATTTGAGAGGAATTACAAAACTGTTGGTCATAGGGGAGCTGTGAATGTCTCTAGTCCCACCTCCAGCAGGAAGGCAGCCAGCCCAAGATCAGATCCAGATGAGATCAGCCATGGCTCTGTCTAGCCAAGTCTTGAACACCTTCAAGGACAACCATCTCTGAGGCTGCTTTCTGAATAGCCCATTCCAATGCTGCACTACAACTTAAACCTCTATTAGTAGACGTCAGTACAGTTCCATACAGCCTTCTCTAGCATTTAAGGATAAAATCAGCGTTTTTTTAAATAAAAAAACCCCAATCTTGTAACCTGACAAAGTTCTAAAAGCAACACATTCACATCAGTTAATTGTCAGGGAATTTAAATTCTGTGGGAACCCTATATGGTCTTTACTTTCCTCCTTGAAAAGAAAGAAAATGTTACTTCTGCTAATGAGCGGTATATGATCCTAACAGAAACATGAAGACGACAATCATCAGAGGCAATGCAAGAAGATGAGAAGAAAACAAACAGGATTACTTTCATTTAGAGAAAAACAAGCAAAATATATGACAGGCTATGTAAAATGAAGGACGTAGAAAATAGAAGGCACTTAACATTTATCTCGTCTTGCAATACAAAAATAAGGGAACAACTGAAATTAAGGCAACAAATGTAAAAATGGTAACGTCTTTAAAATACAAAACATAATTGACCTGTGGGAATCGCAGTTGAGCTAAAACTCCAAGCTTAATAAGGTACTTCAAAAATTACTACAGATATCTAGTTATGCTACTACGAATAACAATAACATATAAAACCAGTATAAACCCTTATTTGCCAGGCAAATCAACAATTAATCTGCCTATATTTAAAAAGTAAATGTCTTCACATGGATAGGTTGTTCCACTTGCCCATTTATAGCCACTTCACATCTTTTTTCTGAAGCATCTGGTCCTCAGTATTCTTAGATTTATGGCATCTAATTAGATTGAGTATTGATCCAAAAATAGTGTTGCTCCTAAAAACGCCCCCACTATTAAGAAACACTTAATAGTCTCACCTTTACAGATGGCAGGTAAGATTTCGGGCCTAGAATGACAATTTATTTTCCCCTCCCCTTAATCCATCCCCAAACACACACAGAGACTAATCCCAGCCACTTTGTATTCTGGTACAGCAGGCACTGATACCTAGAATTTATTGTGCATACTGTTTAATGTAAAGGGAAATGGAAAAATCTATGAAATCTGATTTCAGCAAGCATTTTCTCTTGAAATTTGATCGAAGTCATTCCATATTCTTTTATAGATTTCTTTGTTCTATATTTGATTTAGTTAAGGTTGCTCAGGAATATTTCTTAGCCATTTAATAATATGCATTTTAGGAGTAATAAGCTCCAAGAAATTAACCAGCTGTTTTCACATCAAGTTGACTTCGTGGACTGCTGACCAAAGAGTAACATAAAATCGAGGCAAGTGTAAGTTTCATTCGGAAAAGATGTTTTTATATGGGTGATCAGAAAGTTTTGTAAGTTCCTCCTTCCATGCACCTCCCCAAGTCTAAGCCAATGGATGATAACTTTAGTAAAAATGAAACACCACTTCTGATCTCCTTAGAACATACAAGCAGGCTGCTTCTTGAGAGCCTGCAACATTGAGGGGAAGGGCACTTAATGCTTATGCTGTGAACTTAGTAGGAAGCACCTGAGCTGTCATTTAAGAGACCTGTAGGCTGGCCATCTGCAGCCCGGAATGAAAATGCTGCACTCTCTGGTAATGATGATACTAATAAGGCTATACAGTTTTTACACAAATAAAAAGAAAACAGTGACTTTTTAGCTGTCCCTGGGAAAGAGATTATATAGTATATATATATATATATGGGATTGTTCTGTAGTTAATCCCTGGTTTCAGCCAAACATGCTTACAAAGTTGTAAAAAGAGGAAAAAAAAATTTCTAAGCTTAAGCCTATACCCACTGAGTTCAGTGATTGCAGGATGAAGACTGTATTAATACTCAGGTCTGTCTAAGAAAATGCAAAGTAAAAGCACTCCAGGTGCATACTTCTGCTCCTGTCCTGGTCAAGTGCTGGTCAAGATAAACTAACTAAGTAACAAAACAAAGTGGCTTACTTTGTTACAGAAGTAAACTTTCTTCACCATTAAGTCATCCATCTCCTGTAGTCTAATTGTAGGCAAAATTACAGAAATATGGTGTCTAGGACTTCCAGTACATCTTATTCTCGTTGGCATATAGTACAGACTGAAAAAGGTTAAAATGTATTCTCTTGGTGACCGAATGATTCTGGGAATACATAAATTGATAATGACTCCATCTTAAAACTCATCAGTTTAAAGTGAGTACAGGTCAATACAAACAGGAGTAGTCAATGGTTTCAGATGGAAAAATCTCATCAGTTCCGCTTCTAATGATATAGTATATATACTGTACAAATTGTTCTGGCACTGTTATTGTGCCAGATAATGTGCTATATAAATAAAACGGGACAAAGAGAGAAAACAACAGCTGAAGTAACTTTGGAAGGATTGTTTCCTTCACGTTGGTGTGGAGAAGCTGACGCTGCCATTGGCAATGCTGTGGATGCAGAATTACCAGTCATGTCAGCCTGGCATTTTTGAGAGGTTTTTAAGGGGAAAAAAAAAAAAAAAAAAAGAGAGAGAGAGAATTTTACTAATGCTTATTAAACCATAGCCCAGTCTGAGTTCCCAGTTTTCAGAATGAATGAAACATCTACTGACATCAACTAACGATTCATATTTGTAATAATTTTCTTTCTGATGTGTTGACTAGGACTAGTATCTCTGTGTTTATTTTCTTGTAAAGAAACTGGCCTTGAATGAATGACCTGCTAAAGAATCTCCTTATTCTAATAAATTTTACAAGAAAGTGCTTTTCCAGATGAATGTGCTAAAACATTTTATATGCTTTTTCTTAATTAGCTGCCTTTTTTCCTTATCATAATACGAAGACTTCATGAAATTTTGTGGAAGATTATCTTAATTTCTGAATCCTGAAGAGACGTGGATATTCTGCTGTGTGGGGTATTTATACTTTATCGACAAATGATAACACATACAAACCCTACATCTCTACAAGTTTAACAAGTGGGCAATTTACAGTGCTGCGTGACTTTTTTGTTTTTTAAAGTATTTAGATCTCACTCCCTTGAAAGAGGTTTTGAAGTGACGCACTGTCTACTATAAAAAGTTATCCATGTAATACTTCAGTTCCTTATTCATCCATTATTTCACTTAAGGATGGATTATTTCTAATGAAGCAAAGCATGGGTATTCTCATAACAAAACTCAGAATGGACTCAATGGCATGTCCATAAATACATGCAAGTCTGGACCTGTCCAAGAGAAACCAGTATGTCTTTGTATGCTTAACAACAGGCTGGTGGAGGGCATATGGTCAAGACAGTACATTCTCCCTCTTATGCGAAATTCCTACTTCTTGTCTTGCAACTACCTAATATTTGGTTTTACTTCCTTTTCGTCCGCTTCATCCTCACTGTCATCAACTTGCTGAATGACCAAGTCTGTTGACCCATCCTCCACAATCTCCACGTCTGATCTGTTGTCTTCCCCATAGTGCCACCTGGAATCCTTATCCCCATCTTGTGGAAATTCAAGGGGTGCTTCAGCCTCCAAGTCAATGCGAATACTGTCTATACCAGCTTCAGCCAAACACTCATTACAGAGTCTGTAACGTCTCGTCCCCTCTTGGACCACTTGTCCTGTCAGCTCAGTCACGTGGCGTTTACATTTTCTGCAGACAGGCTTACAAGCCTGATGAATCTGGGAAAATGGGAAAATCAAAATTAATAGATTTGATAATTATCCACAAAGAAGTGTCTTTTAAGATGGCAAAAAGTATGGCTGGAGTAGCATCAAATGGTAGCAGTAACTCATTTTGAGAGACAGCATTCAAATGTTAAAAATTAAACTATCATGGACGCTGTAATTGCCCTCTTAAGCTGTTACAGGACTTGCATAGAGCAGTACCTTTGCGAGCCATCAATTAACAAAGAAATCCATCCCCTTTCATACAAATTATGCTTCAAATTGACTTCAACAAAACCAAATTAATTTTCTATTACCTCTTCTTTACGGGATTCAATATATCAACCAGATACACTTATGCTGTATTTAAGTACACTGAGAGATTTACACATTAAACAAATCATGCAGTTACTAAAAATACATACTGTTCGAAAATGGCTACTTAGGTGATCTAGCCTGCTAAATCTTTTCCCACATGCCTCACAAGGGTAAGGGCGCTCTCCTGTATGACAGCGAAGGTGACGCTTTAGGTCTGCTTTTCTTTTCACCACATGAGTGCAGAACGGGCACTTGAACCTCATCCTGGGCAGATCATCTGTTAGAATATAATGTGATTTAAAAAAATAAGTTAATTAAGTCATAACACGTCTAGTCATGTAATGCTCTAGGAAAAGGCATTCTGTAAGCAGAACAGCAAATCACTTCTATTAAAAAAATAACATCATAGGTCTTTCCAAGCACAAATATCTTCTGTTTTCCTGTAAATTACACAAGAGTGCAACAAAAGGAGGGGACTGTCAGCTATATTAAAAAGAGCACAAAACCATCCCAAACGATATTAACTTAAAAGTGCAAGGCAAAGCCGTAGACACTGAACATTATGTATTTTGAAAGGCTAGTTTTAGTAAACCAGCTACTTCAGTAAGTCAAAATTATTCAAAAATAAAGAGTTACCAACTTTCCAAACTTCCATTTCTGGGCAATACAGATGTCTTTTTTGCAACTGTACGCTCGTTCAGTAAAGCACATTTTCTCAAGGACAGAACAGCCAACTTGCAGATGACTGTGCGCCCACAGGATCAAAACAAACTTACCTTCAGCCCAGCTTCCCATGACACCCAGGATCGAGGGCATGCTCGCGTACTGCTCATCAGCTTTTGAAGACTTCGATTTACTGGAAGAACGGGGTGATTCATGCTCCTGCTGTGACACAGCCAAGCTCCTTGGCATCACGTCGGACCCTTGGCTGTACTGGTACCCCACATGAGGGGATTCAACTTCTGGTTCGATCTGAACTTGCTCCTCAGACTGAGCAATATGGCCAGTGGGCTCGGCAGCCCTGTCCTCCAGTTTGCTTGATTTATAGTGAGGAATGTCAGAAGGCTGCTGCAGTCCCAGGTGCCGGGATTTCTTTACGGAATCCTGCCGTTGCTCATGTTTGGACAGCTGCTGCTGGGCATTTCTTTGAGAAGTTGGATAGTAGCTGAAATTGCTCCAAGAGTTTCCACCCATCATACATGTCCCTTGGTCTGAACTCAAGTGTGAATGCGGCGGGCTGCTTTCTGCCCTCCAGCCGGTGTTGTACAAGCAAGATCGGTCCACCCCGTTTGAATTTACATCTTTGTCTGACAGACTGAAGTAGCGATCCTTCTCCTTCTCACTGATGTCCAGCGATGACTTAATGAACGTTTTACACACGCTGATAACATCGGTCATCTGAAGATAGCTAGCAGCCGACATGACTTCAATGACATTTTGACCAGTGAGGGACAGTTTGCCTGAATACACAAAATCTAGAATAACTGTAAATGTGTCAGGAGAAAATGCCTGGAAAGTAGCTGTCGTCGACTGACTCGTCTCCTTCGAGCTCTGCGAGAGGAGCATTTTGAAATAGCCGCTGCTGGCAAACAGCACATTGCGATGTGCTTTGAAGACCTTGCCCTCCACCAGGATATTGCAGTCGCAGAACAAGTCCTGCCTGCGCTGCTCATTTAGTTGCTGCAAGAGGTGAAACTGGTGAGAAGAAATCTCCATTCCAGAAAAAATGCAATGAAGCGTCAGTCTAAAAAAATAAAGAAAATAATTATTCTTGACTTCAGCCTCAATTCAACTCAGCCAAAGACGTCAGGCCCAATTTTACAGAGATCTTCACAAATAATCTTAATTATTTGAATCTATGAATGCATTGAAATTACAGTATGCACAACCATACACTCTTTTCCCAAGAAGAGTGATGCGAGAGCCGAATCGGTGCACATTATTTGGCAGACACGTGCGAGCTACAGCGACGGGCATCCCGTCCCAGGGATACCGGGTGGATGTGTGCGACCCGCTGGCAGCCGCCTGCCAGTGCCCGGTGCGGCGGGCAGCCCTCCAGCTGCTGCGGCCGAGGCCCGGCTCCGCGCCGGGAGCTGGCGGCCCCGCACCGCCCCGGCCCGGCCGGGCTCACACCGCCAGGACCAGAGACGGGACTCGGCGGCAGCGCCCCGCAGCCCTCCCGGCCCGGGCTGCCCCGGTATTGGCGGAGGCCGCCGTCACTCACCCGCCCGCCCGCCCGAATTGGCCGCTCGGGCCGCGGCAGCCCGGGACGCCCGACGGCGCCGGACCCGCCCGCCAAAGCGCGGAGGCGCCTCCCGGCCCGGGCCCCGCGGGCGACCGCCCCCGCTCCCCACCGCGCCCGAGCTCCCCGCCGCTCTCGAGCTCCCCGCCGCTCTCCTCTGCCGCGCCGCGCCGGGCGCGCAGCCCGCAGCCGCCCGCGCCAGCCCAGCCCCGGTGCCGCTCCGCGGGAGCTCCCCGCCACGCTGCCGCCGCCCGCTGCCGGGCGCCCGGCGCAGCCCCAGCCCCAGCCGCTCCCGCCCCGGCCCCGGCCGCCCCCGCCCGCCGCCTCCCCGCGCTGGCAGCGCCCCCGCCGCGGCCCCCCCGCTGCGGCCCCCCCGCCGCCCGCTCCCGCGCAGCCCTTTGTTGCCGCGCCTGGCTCCTTCCAGCCGCGCCCGGGGCTGCAAATGGCGCCCGCCGAGGACGCTGTGCAGCCCGCGGACCGAGCGGCTCTCGGGGGCAGCTGCCAGCGGGCCGGCGCGCACGGAGCCCGGCGCCCGCGGGGACTGCGGAGCCCGGCGCCGGCCCTCGCCCGACCCTCGCAGCGAGGCCGCCTCCCGGGCCCTTTCCGCCCCCAGATCCCAACGCCCTGTCTGGCCTACCGGCGTGCTGGAGCCGCCGCTCACCGGCTGGTCCTGGGGCGGGTGTCGCTGAGCCGAGGGGAGCGGGCGGTGGATGCGGGGTCCCCGGCCCCGCGTCGGGGCTCGCCGTGGCTGGAGGTGACGCGCTGGTCCCGCAGCCCCGAGCCCTGGAAGCCCGAACGTGAGAGAAACAAAAGGTATTTGCTGACGTGGGCGTTGGACAGAGACGCCCGAGGGCTGGGGACACAATTAAAGGGGCAACGCACCGATTGCAGGCGCAGCCCAGCGGCTTCCTCTGCCGGATCGCCCTGCAGCCGGGGCCGCTCGCCTCTTCCCACACCCACATGCTGCCTGGGAGGGGATGTGGTGCCCCAGATGCTGCCTTCTCACACCTATAGGTGTAGCACAGGCCTTGATTACCCAAATCTTTTTTTTTTTTTTTTTTTTTTCCTTTTGGAGCTTCCTCAGAAAAGGATGTAAGATATTTTTCTCTTCATATTTGTGATCTTCTGAAAAAGACGTGTCTGAAATCCCTGTACCTGAACCTCTCACCCTCTCTCACTTGAAGTTTGGTGTCTTTCTCCTTCCTCTTCTTACCACCAGGGTCTTTTCTGTGCTTTTGACACCCTCGTTATTTCTCATAAATTTTTGTTTTCCCATGGGAGCCATTCTGCCTTCACTGTGCCCTTTGTGTCCTTTTTAGCCTTCTCTTCCACAAACTTAAGACATTCCATCTTGAAACAATTTACCATCCTTTCCCCCCTATAGCAAAATGGGAAAGACATCCAAACACTCTTTCTTTTAATAGTCAGAAACATTCTCCCAGTATATTGTATACATTTCTTTATTTTCAATTTATATGTATTTATATTGTAACAGTGCTTTTCACCAGCTTAATTCCCCCTTTTTAATAAACACCCAAAGTTTTGTAGATTCTGTCTCTTTTCAAATGCAGGCCACGCTTGTAGAATCTTTCATGAGATCCATTCTGCTTGCATAAGGCTCCACTCTGTACCTGACCAGCTTAAATTAATCATTCTTGAACATGAAAGCAATTGGAATTTACACAGTATTTCACATTAATCTTTTCAGTCCGCTGGGCAATGGTGTTAATTATCAACTGCAAACATTTCAATCTAATGTACCTACAACTAACCAGTCTTTTTCAGCCATGTCACATTGCTGGTCCGTAGTCATCCTCTGATTGGTGTCACTTGCACATTTCATGTAATTTATCTGGCTTTTACATCAAAGTCTAAAGAGTGTAATAGCAGAACTGATTCCAAAGTCAGCTGCGAGGACCGTTAGCATCTTTGTCCTCATTGTTCCCTTTTCAGGGTCACACAACGCAACCCTAGCGCCCAGCTTCTCACAGCTCCTCCTGTTAATTAATAGCGCACACCTGCACGTGGCATACTGTATGCAGCCCCGGGGTCACTCATTTCAAAGAACATATACAGGAACCTGTCATGGCTTAGGCCGGGAAAAGGGAAATGAGAAATTCTAGTGCAGCTTTGTACAGATGTCTGATGTCCCAATGAGGAAAAACATGAAGCAGGTGAGGTAAATGGAAACCTATAAAATCGTGAGGGGATCGATACGGACTGACTGTTCACTGCTTATTCCAGTGTAAGAGGAAGGGGATAGTAAATTGAGCTAGGAGGTGGCAGGGTCAGAGCAAACAAGAGGATGCGGTGCTTCACGTAACACGTAATTAGGCACTGGCATTGCTTGCCCTGGGCTGCTATGGGTGCGAAATACGTGAGTGTTACAGGGCTGTATGGTCATGAGAGTGACTTGAGAGCTATGTATAGAAATCATGGATTCACAGAACAGTTTGGGTTGGAAGGGCTCTTAAAGATCACCTAGCTCCCACCCCCCATGGGCAGGGACACCTCCCCCCAGCCCAGGTTGCTCCAAGCCCTGTCCAACCTGGCCTTGAACACTTCCAGGGATGGGGCACCCACAGCTTTTCTGGGCAACCTGTGCCAGCGCCTCGCCACCCTCACAGGGAAGAATTTCTTTCCAATATCTAATCTAAATCTCCTGTCCTTTACCTTTAGAATGTCCTGTGCCTTAGTAAGTCCGCAAGTCACAAATTGTAGGAGACTGGAAGAGTGTTCAGGTAAAAATATTGCTTGTATTCTTCCATAGAGCAACTGATTTTGACTCAAAAGTCTCAAGCTGGGGAATTTCATAGAATTTAGTTTATTGCCAACTAACAAACTTTCAATTACCGATTCTGGTATTGAGAAAGAAAGATGACAAACAACTAAATTGCTTGGATTGCTTAATATAAACCAGAAAATTTACTTGCAGTATCAGGTTTTAATATCGCTTGAATTCATTCCTCTAAAGTTTGATTTTGCCTGTCAGTTCAACTAAGTAGCACCCCTTTTTATATAAAATTCTACATATTTTTTTCAAATCCATGCCTAAATTATTTCATCTGCTGAAAAATTCCTTTTGAAAAGAACTATTTGTAGGTGTTTGTTCTGTTTGACTTTGTTGACTTCTCAGGTAATTGGTACTTTCACTTGTACATCAGAGACTGCTCTGCTTGGTGGATTGTAACAGCATTAATAGGACCTCAAGGGCTCTCCATCTGCTAGGAACAGGTAGTAGAATTTAAAAAGTAGGGGAAAAATGCAGTGATATCTAGAGTAGCTTAATTAGAATTTTTAAAGATGTTGCAAGTCCTTTACTCAGAGTACTTCAGAAACCTTGCCCACAAGTCTGCACAGTGCACCTAGGGACAGCCACGGAACAGACTGGCTTTCTCATATGTAGGGACTGATGTCCTGTTTTTCACACTAATACATCCCAAACAATCCACTGATTCCAGCAATTTTGGGTTTTAATCTAGTTTTTTTCTTTTGTGTTTCTAAATTTTAGAGTTACAGTTTGTAGCCAAGAAAGTTCCACTTGAAGTTGAGATACTGTTTGAGGAGTTTATCCAATGGGAATAAGTTTGGCAGCTATGTGGAGGAGGTGCTTCTCACAGCAGCAGGAGTGTTGCAAAGCAAGACTAATAGTCTGCTTTTCAGAGAACAATTTACAAATTACTTTAAAAAAATGACATTGTTAGGGCTGATATAAAAATTATTAACATAAGTTTTGCGTTGTCTCATTTGGGTTTTGGTAGTCAAATGTAATTAATAGCAAGAGCAGTTAAAAGATTTTAGTTTTCCTTAAAATAGGTGCTTCTTAAAAATCACAGACTTCAGTTATGATATATTTTCTGAATTTAAATATATAGTGATATTCCTTGCCAAAGAAAACTCAAGAGTGTATACTAGAACAACTGAAGTATCATAGTTCAAAGATTGACATGCATTGATTCACAAGATTGATTTGGCGGAGCTGTAATGGATTTTTCCCAAGTGTGTCAGCAAAGTAATATGCATTTACCAAGGGTTTTATTTTAAGTTTTGAAAACATAAGTAAAATTGTATATAACCTTGGGCTGAAGCAACACAATTCTTCCTTTTTCTACCATTGAAGAAATAGCTGCATTTTTTTCCACTGAATCAGAAATGTATCATACTTGGGAAATTAATTAGTTGCCCCCTCCCCTTTTTTTTTCCCACTGGATCTAAAAACGCATTTAATGAGAAAATGTGAACAGCAGGAATTTTAATCCATGCTCTTGCAAAAACTGTTGCTTTTAAAATAGTGTTATACCTCTTAAAGGAAAAGTAATTTTCTGAGAACATTTTTGTTTGTTTAAAAGCATTTGAGAAACTGTGCGTGGCATAAAAATATATATATTTTTAGTAGTTCACAGGAGAGTTGCTGATCGTTCCATTTCAGAAAACTTTTCAGCGTTACAGGACCTAATGCCATAAGGAATACAAAGTATGCAAGATAAGACCATATCCCCGTCATAACAAAAGAACTTTTTAAGTTATGCAGACGTGGTCTGGAGATAGGGGAATAAGACAGACACTAGAAGGTAATTAAGAATGAGATTACAATTTTCATCTAATACTCTCCCAGCTTATATTTGGCTTTATTCGTTTGCAGCAGCATCATCTTTACTGTCATCAGCTTTCTGCATGACAAAGCCAGTAGACTTGGCCACAATTTGGGTAGTTAGCTGTCCTCATGCAGATCCCGAGCTGCATCCTTGTTGTCTTCTAGTACAAACACAAGTGCTTGTTCAGCCTCCAGGCTAGCAGGAGATCACTTTGTTTTTCAAAATGACAAGGAAATCATGAATATCAAGGAAATCAAGGAATCTTCCATCTGCCAGTATGCCTAACTGAGCAGGCCATCTTCTAAACAAAGTTTACAACTTGGGCGGAGTCTGGGGTTTGATGGCAGTGTTAACAGGGGCAGCAGCTGTACAAGCATCTCGGTGTAGTTTGTCAGTAGTTTCATCTATATTAGGCCAAATCCTAATCCCACAGCAAAAGAATTAAATTACATACTTACTAGATATATTCTGTCAACACAGCTTCCCTTAACACCTAGAATTGTGAGTCACTTAGACCTTGAATTCATTCTCCACAAACGATTAGCAAGCTCTTTGGCAAGGTTTCATCCCCCTTGATTGCCCTGGTCTCCTGTTTTCTTTCTCCCACAGCAAGAGTCCTTTTCACCAGGGATGGTAACAACCCCATGGCCCTCAGAGTCAGGGAGACAAGAGCAGGGACGTATGCTCCAGTGCCCCACATCTTTCATGGAAAAAATGGGAAAAATGTATGCTTACTGTGAGATTAGTATTGATTTAATGTTTTCTGTTCTTTGTAAAAGAACCAGGCTACATACAACAGTATAAACATATTTAGTACATACACAATTTAACATACAATAAAGACATATTCAGTAATGCGTGACTGTAGAAAAAATGTTACAAAAAGCACTCAAAGATGTGATCCTCACCCCTTAAAAAGGGTAAATTGCCTGTATGATGGTGATGCATGTTAATTCTCAACTTTGGTTCAATTTGTTTTTCTCTCTTCCACCCTGACACATAACATCCATGGACATCTCGGCATCGGGACAGGTACACTTGCAGATCTGGCAGATTGCGGTAAAACATCAGTGCAATTCTGTATTACTGATCTGCAGAAAATGTGCAGTTATTATATCTGGAAAGGTCTGATGGGTGCACACTGCTCCCTGGATTGTGCTGGGAATCACCTGTAAAAGCTGCACAGCTGTCTTTTCTATATAGACCCACAATTCAGAACTTTACGCAATCCTTTCCCCCATGTAGAACTATTGATCCCAAATACCTGCGGAAGCAGAGCACCAGACATCAGTCCCTTCTTTCACTCCCTAGTGCTCCTCTTTCTTGCGAGCGGCGGGGAATAACACGCAGCCGACTCAGTATGAGTGATAAAGCATGATTCACTTTATTAGCCCGAATAGCTCTTATTTATACAGTGTATCTAATTATGCATACTCAGCAGTCTATGATTGGCTAGAATCACTACCTACTCATTTACATGGTCCTCCTACTTGCGGTTAGCTAGCTTACATAACTTCTTTATCTTTACTGCACATACCTCCTTAGAGTCGTTTGTGAAGCTTGTTAAGGTCGTGGTGTACTTGCAATTCTACAGCCATCAGCATAGCTGGCAATTTCAGCTGAGGCCTAGTCTTGATAGCACCCCCGTTAGATTCGGCTCTGCTTGTACAAATGCTCTAATGATCTGTGACCCTTCTCATCCAGCCATTCTCCAACACTTTCTCATCAAAATAATCTGCTTAACATTGAATACCATTTCTTCTTTGTTGTTGCCTTTTTTTTTTTTTTATTACCCTTATTTTACTTGTACTGGAGCACTTTTTAAAAAGTCATAATCTGCTGTGTTTAACATTTCAGTAAACAACAAAAGAAGAGTTAATACAAAATTTAAAAGATGGACTTTCAGAGAATGCTGGGGTAACTGAATTTCACATACATCAGATTCAGATGATACACATGAAAATGTTACTGTACCAGTCAATACTTTAGGACAATTTACTTTTGATTGAACTACTCCACTGATCCGTCCAGAGATACTGCATCAACTGGCAAGATTCCCACATTGGTTTTCAAAAGTGAAAAAGAAAATCTTCCTCTCCTGCCTCAATAAATATACAGCATCTTGTTTCGTAATACAGTGCTGTTACTATACTGGCTTTCACCTGGATGGATCTTGGAGTGGGCTCGGAGATTTATGAAGGTCCTTGAATCTACCCATAAATCCATCTGCAGGATGGTGCCTAAAAAAAGCAGGTTCTAAAACCAGGGCATCTCCTCAAAATGTTAACTCTTGGTTAGTTCAGTGAGTATTCTATTTTTTACTTTCACACAGGAGGTGAGAAGAATCCTCCAAGTCTCTTAAGACTGAGGTATTAAAAAATGTTTGTGATCTAGAAATAGCTGCTATAGCTACCAATAGCTATTATTTAACAACAAAATGTGTCCATCTTGTATTAGAAACACAAACAACTACAAGAAGAAAACAATTTCAAAGCAAACTTCCTATTTTTGTTTGACTAATACACACTGGCTTGGGTCAGCGCTCACATACCTTAGCTATTAACAACCAAACAAGACAGAATTTGAAAAATCAGTAGCACAGTCACTGACTCTAAAATTACATTTGTGTTCATGTAATTCCCCTCCAATGCAAAAAGAAGCCAGCAGCTAAAAATTAAAGTAAGCCTTGCCACTGAAGAACTTGTAAGAATTTGAGACCTGATTTGGTTTCTAGTTCTGCTTAGATGTTACCCTTATAATTAGTCTCATGATTAATGGGACCAATTGTGTGTCAGAGCCTTTATAGGACCAGAGACTTAGCTGGTTACACTAAAAGCATGTAAGAAGTATGGAGTCGTGTATTTTGACAGTTAAAATATTTTGCATCTTGACTGGCAGTCCGAAGTTTAAAGTCTAATACATTGCCTTTGGATATTTGGGGATGGCGTTTAAAGTTGCTGTGTCCAGCACATTGTTTTGAGAGGTGATTTGGGTTTTTTTTTTGGGGGGGGGGGGGGTGTTTGTTTTGATTTGGGTTTTTAGGTTTTTTTCTTTCTTTTTAATTTACTAGTATCCAGACACCTGCCTATATCTATTCAATAAAAACCAAGTAAGTTGCTATATTCACTGGTTGTGTTTTGTTAAAAATGCTCTGCTAACCTACATAGCAGAGATGATGACATCTTAACTGTAACCCCAGACCTCAAAGCACCTCTGTGTGGGCATGCATACCACACACACGTGTATAAATGGAGCCACTGGCCAGGTTTTAACACCTTCACGCCCTTTATATGATCATACATGCTACTAATATTTCTACATGTGTGGAAAAATCTGAATTTCAAACAATCCAACAAAAGGCAAAAACCAGACTGCCTTCAGTTATTTGGTTGACATGTTAGCAGCAGCCTTGAAGAGAAGAAACACAATTTTTATGTGCACATTAAGGGCACTGTCAACTTAAGTTGGATCAAAAAATCTTAAATACTAACAAAAATGTTTTAATTTTTTTTTAAAAAATCCTCAATAATAAACAAATTTGGAAATATGAATAATTTCCAGGCATTTCTGAAACAAAAAAACTTAGAAACCTAAAGATCCCAATGAAACAAAGGTGAACAGATTTCACTGTTTGAATGAAAACAGTGAAAGAAAGAAGGGGTTATTAAATTTTTCATTGATTCAGGGTATTCTAAATCAACAGATAAATAGATGTTTCAAATATCACAGTCTGTAAAAGGTTTAAAAAAAGTCTGTGAGATATGCAATATAATTTGAAATTATCTAGAAAGGATATTTGGGAGTCTGTTCCCCCCACCCCCATCCATTTTATTGTAGGCATTTAACAGCATTTCTTCTAGCCAAGATCAGTGACTGCTTCCCAGTTGCATGGATTTTTCTCACCCGGCATGAAAATCTAAAAGCTTTAAAAAGAGTTTAAAAAGTTAAGATGATTATAAAACTACAAAAAGGGGTAAGGAAACAAAGTCAGTGTTAATAATATAAAAGATTTTCTTAAAAAACATCCCGTTGGCTGGATTTTAAGTTGACATCCATTCAGTTCTTTCCTACCGAGCATCTGATGCTTGCTTGCAAACTGTCACCAGAAATGGATATATTCATTTTTTAATGCCCAGAAATTGAAATGTGAGCCTTAATCTAGACACTCAAGGGTTCACTCAGTTTTTGAATGGTAAAAAATCAAAGCAACCCTCTCAGAGAGTTTTATTTTCTAGACAATCAAAAAGCTCCAGAATGCTCCAAGATCCACAAATATAGTTAGGTCACTTCTACAAATAAGGTTCAGTTTATAAGAATTTGTCATTTAAACTAGACTAAAGGACTTCAGTTATGAAACTGCCTTACAAAACATCAGTAAATGACCACACCTGGAAGATTTACAAGGTCTTGCACCAAGAGGTTAAATGCGCTACAAATACCAGTGCAGCATGTATTCCTTTCATGAAATACAGTGCAATTATGTGCAAAAAAGTACGTTAAAACGTATACTCCTAAACAAAGTCAATTACGCTGAGCTAAGACTTTAAGTAGTCTGCATGGCCTTTGAAAAGCTTTGAGAAAGTGATTATATTAGAAATAACTCTCCTAAAAACATTATTTTTGATTCTTCATTAAGCACCATGTGAATATTTTAAAACAGCTACATCATATTCTCAAAGCTTGTAGAGGCTGGATCTACAATGGAAGATTTCAGGAAAAAACATCCAAAAAACAAAGTGGAAAGCACAGCAAACAGATTTACATGAACATCTGGTCACAAGAATGCGGATAAACTACATCCGCTTCCAAATACAAAGGCTGAAGGACTCCACTGAAAACAAGGCAGCACAATATGACAGATCAATAGGAAACATCGATTTTGGTGGTCACTTGCCATCTGGAATGTGAACGGTGTACCCCCCACCCACACCCCCTACCCAGTGTTACACAAACCTTAACACTTCCATTCTCTACGCACAAGACACACAAGAACAATCTCTAAGACCAAAGCAAGCAGGTTGAAGTAAAATCACGGAAGGTCTCCGCAGTCATTCCTGCAGCTTTTACTACATACAGACTTTTGCAAGAGGTTAATCTTCCCTACTCCGAATGTCCTCATGGATTCAGAGTTTGCTAGCCCGCAGCTCAGCACAGCTCAGCTGTGTGAGAAGCCAAACCTGATAGTTTAATCGTGGCGCACTAGTCAGAACCATGCTCAGCCGATACTCCACATCTAGTGGCTTCTACCAGTATTTACAGTGAGGTGGCACCTTCATGCTAGAATGACCAGAAGTTGGGATGCCTGGTCACTAAACATCATTTTGGATCCCTATTTATAGTCTTGCCCCACTTCCATTAGCGAGTCCGTCTCCCCACAAACACAGATAATCTGTGGCTCTTTCTCAGGTGTTCTTATATGCAGAAGTCCGTCCTTTATCAGATAAGCTGATACCAAAAGGACACACCCTCTGATGTTGGATGGACTCAACAAAAATAAGAGTAGCAGTCCAGAAGACTAGCTCTGGTAGGCTGCAGGTGGCATTTTAAAATTGCCAGCAAGATGTACAAGCCCACATTTTGCTCACATTTTCAAAAGTGCTAGGGACCCAAAACCACAGCAGGATTTTCAGAGGAGCTCAGCTCCAAATCTGGCATCTACATGAGTTGTCTCTGATGGTCTTAATTTAGATGACTCAAATAGGGGCTGCTACAGAGCCCTGAATTTTTTAAAGATCTTGTCCCAGTGATATTTCTGTGATGAAGTGTGTCAATATGATACTGTTCAGCTACTACAAAGTCAAATCTACAGATGGCCTGGAACAGGGACCACTGAAGGTTATACAACCTAAATTACAGAAAATAAATGTAGCACATGATGCCAGTATCTTCTCGTGAAGGTGGCACTCATCAAGAACTTGGACCAGACCATTTCAAATCAAGTCTCTTTACCTACTGCTGTTTTCAGGAATCACTAGTAAAGTCACTTGTTTAAAAAGAAGCTTGTTCTTTCCTCATCCTACCTGATCTGGTAATGAGTTCTTAACTGTACTTGTGATATCAGAATCACCTCTCACACGCAAATTGCAACATCACCATAGGACTTCTGTTTCTCTGAAGGATGAAGCAGATAGAGAAGCTGAATTGTTCTTCTTCAGTATGTAAAATAAAAGCACAAGGCATGCAAAAACCAACCCTAACTGGTTAAATCAGAGGGCTCTTTGTTTTTTTAGGTTCCATCTCACGTTTTCCAAGTGTAAAGTCTTTACACTAAAAAACCTGCAAGAAGCACTGTCTTAAGCGAGAGGAACTGCTCACTCTGTCAGCCACGTCTGTCTACAGGCTTCTGATCTAGCACTTACTCCAGCGAGAAAGACTCATACAATTTGCATTTTCATCAAACACTTACGAACCACATAGTAAAAAAAGCATTAACAGTCTTATTTCACAGTATATTTCAGTTTTTGTCTCTTCATTAGGAAACAGTAGGTTACCCATAAGCAAACAGGCTTTCTGTTGGTGGTGTGTTTTCTTCTAAAGCTTCCTAGCTTGATTTTAGATAGCTTATATCAACTTGTTTCTGGAAAGGTAAAAAAAATCTCACCTCCTTTGAAAACCAACCTGTTATTTATCCTAGCAAAGAAACAGGAGGTCCACACTGGAGGCTTGTTGGTTTTTTTAAAATAAATACTTGGATAAATTTACATAACATAAAGCATGAGAGAGATCACTGAAGACTAGAAGAAAATATAGTCAAAGAGAAAGAAAAGGATTTCCATACAAAGAGGCTAGTAAAAACTTCTGAGATTTCCTACTCAATAGCTTCAAGAAGGGTATTCAGAGCTCTTTTATATGCATAGCTCAGATATTTATATTTATATTTAACTGCGCCTCATCTACACCACCTGTCAATCTGGCTATTTAATCTACCAGAATCAGAATTCCCCAGTAACCTGGCTGACAGCTTTTAACTTCTACTGTAAAAAGCTGAAAAGAATTGGGCAGTTCACTTAATCTAAACTGAGAGACCAGGACACTAGACACCATAACGTGTGCTTAATGTTTCTTAAGCCAAGACTACTAATGTTTAAATGACATGAAAGACACATCTGATGATCTGTAGTCCAAGCTCTTGAGAGAGGAAGATGCAGTAAAAACAATTCTGAAAGAGAAGCTTGTTCTCTAAATACCTGCAATTAAGGACACGTGAAACACATTTATTCTGTCTATGCTTTCAGCAGCAGCATATTTTCATTATCCTGGTTTGTCTGCCCTGGTTTCCAGGTCAAATCCACCAAACAAACACTTAAGGTTCACAGTTTAGATAATACTGTCCTAATACAGCAGGATCACAACTTAGTTTAGAAAAGTCCCAAGATAATGAATGAAAACTACATTTCTTTTAACATAATCTTCAGAGAGAATATGGTGCCCCTTTCACATCAGGGATTAAAGACCATGACAGCATTATTTGAAGAAACTTGTTATCAAAACAACACAGAGGTGCTCCACCTGCAAAATCAAAACTAGGAGGCAGACACCCCACTGGAAATTGCTCAACTACAACCTCTGTGAACCCCAGACAGAAGATGCTTCACAGATTGCTGGTGCACAGCACTGAAAACTTAAAAAGTATTAAAAATTCCAGTTCTCCCCACTCTTCTATTAAAAAATGGAATAATAAAAAACAGCACAGTCTCACTAAATGGGCAAATACGCAGTTTTCTGTTGCAGACCGACCACTGTCGGGGACACTTTAAATGCTCCTGCTCTCCTCTCACTGCTACATAAGCGTTTCTCGGTCTGACAAACTCCTGTGGATTTCCTGCTTGTCATCACCATCGGCATCATCATCATCAGCTGGATCGTTTTCCTCTCCAGACTCCACATATATGGGCCAATCGTTATCAGCATCACCCTTCTCTTGGCCTTCTGATGGAGGTTCCATTAGGCTGAGGTTAATGGGCATCGAGTCCTCGTGGGTAGTGGTCACACAGGTGCAGCTGTCGCACAAGCCAAAGCGTCGCAATCCTTGGGACAGGCTACTTGTGAATGTTCTCCTGCAACCTTTACAGATAATTGGCTTGTTTGATCGATGCACCTGAAGTTAAAAATAGAACACTTTGGTAAAAAAGGCAAATCTGCCTTCTTGCTTTAGCTCTTTCTGGGCTGCTGGTTTGCATATATTCCTAGAACAGAAAAACAACTACACTTGAGCAAAAGGGCAGACAATCCCATCACATTTTCAGCGAGCGACAAGGATTTGGGGCTACCTAAGTACTAATGAACCAAATATCGGCAGCTTCACTTATTATTAGAGCAACAATCATTTTGTCCAACATATTTTGGGAAATACGGTCGGGAAATGCCAAACTACTTTTAAAAATTTCCTGATAGATATAATCTTTCAAACTTACACTTAAAGCATGACTCCGAAGGTGTTCCTGCCGAGTGAAACGTTTCCCACACGTCTCACAGGGGTAGGGTCTCTCACCTGTGTGAGAGCGAATGTGCCGTTTTAGTATTCCTTTCTGTTTAGCCGTGTAGGGACAGAACGGACATTTGTGAAGCTTGATTGGCACAACTAACACATCACCTTTTGGAAGAAAAACACAACGCATTAGATTAGGCAGTTCACCAACATTAGCTATGTTGGCTTCTCATCCTCCTCGCTGCAAATCTGAGTCAAGATAATTGCACGTTCCCCTCTCTTTGTACTTGGCTTACCTGAAATTTCTGTAGGTTGGGCAATTTCAGGAGACATTCACGCTACTGCAGATGATCAAGTCCCTTGAAAACCAGCCTGCCTATACTTATAGAGCTGATACTTTAAGGGAGTTGGCTCACAACAGAAAAACAAATTAATTATTTTAAGAAGCCATTTAATTCAGTGCCAAAATTTGCTTTTAGTGCAGTGGGGTCTCTGCGCTACTTCAGCCATAGAAAGTCTCCTACTTTTTTTTTTTTTTTTTTTTTAACGATCCTATTAGTGTTAAACAGCATCAGAAACTAAAATCTTTAAGACAAATTACAGGCAGAAGTAGCATGGATGTTTCCCATGTGCTTTCACAAAGTGCATAGATGTGGATGTGGGGAACCCACCTGAAAACATGAGTGCTTGTTCCTACTGCCATTCACTTCAGCTTTTCTATTGGCAATAACAAGATGAAGGACTCAAATATATTTGCTGATGATATTTTACTTTTCCTAAAAATCAAACTATATGCACACAAGTAATATGTAATTTATGAAATCAGATGGAAGAAGAGAGAATTCAATTTGGACGATCACATTTTACATAAACGTGGGTATTGCCAAGGTTTTTAGCATCAGCCGATATAAGCTTCCTTTCCAGTATAAAGGTTGAGATGTTACCCTAGAAGATTAGCTTTTCCTGTTTCAGGTACAGACTCAGAAAAGTGTTTGTGTATCAAGCCTTGAGCTCTTCAACAGTTACACCAAAGTAGGTGGAGCTGTAGAACATTGCCTGTGCTAAGGTTTGTCCAACCCAGTCTCCAAAAACCGAGCACCTGGTGTTAATGTGCGAGTGAAATCAACCTCACCCAATTTGGGACCTTTACAAGGTATTGCTAATCCCTGCTAAGCACTTAGAGCTCCGTTTAAAGAAATAAAAGAAAACCAGTTCTTAGACCTGCCTTGCTTCCAGGCCCTCTAGAGGTGCCAGTTTACCCTCTATCAGCTGTGAAGGGGACCAGGATGACTGGAACAGATGTAGACACCTGAAAGTAAGCGGTATTCATCCCATCTGTCAGCCTGAAAGTGTGAAAACACCGTTCTTTTATCAGGACCTTGTACTTCTCATTCCTGGCATCTTCAGGTAGCAGGACCACTAAAAGCTGAGAAGAGATACTTCCATTCTACCAAATGCTTACAATGTTCAGTTTTAGTAGAGAAACATGACTAATGCAAGGTTTGGGGTTTTTTTTCCCCCCACTTCTATTTAAAGCACATCTACTATTAGCATTTCTAATACGTTGTCAAAACACTTGATGTCCTCTAGCAAATTCTAGAAGCACTTCCCTTGTAATGATTCATTAATAGTCTGAAGATTTTAAGAGGGAAAAAGTAAGCAAAGTTTGCATGTTAAGATGCTCTTGCCTTGCTACATGTCAAAACCCATAGGTGCGATCTGGTGACAGCACTCTGCGCTGATTACTTTAGTCGCTGGTGACTTTAGGACTGAGTTTGTGATTTTATCAGGTTCCTTAGTTTAAAGCAGTGAGAGAACATACTGGTTTTATTGGCTTTAAGATCACACAGGCATGCTTGAGCTGGAAATAACATGAATGTAAGCTTGCTATCTAGAGTATTCAGTGAAAGATTTCCTGCTGCCCACACCGTTCCTACATCTGTCACATCCTGAACAGCTCTGGTGTTTGTCAGAGCTGCCTCTCATCTTACTAAGGCAGTTTGGACGAGGCAAGTTGTGCACCAGCATTACCATAAGCAGATAAAATGCCCAAATCCTTATTGTCCACTTCAGGAGAAATGCATATGGATATGATCTTCTTCTTCTCCAGGTCCCCGACACTGCTGCTTGGAGATATTCCTGCCAACGTGAGACATCCCAACAAGTGCTGCGCTTGGGAAAGCACTGAAACCTCAGGTGACCAGCAGCTGAAAAGTGAGTCTGAAAAGTAAGTCTGCCTTTAGAGGTAAGTCTCCTCTTTATGCAATACCACAGAGTTTAAAGCTTTCAGTGCTCTTAAATAATTTCTAGGTATCGCTCTGTATGAATAAAGCTGATGTCTGCTCTTTTGAAGTTCAAAGTATAACAGCGAACAGATTTATCATCTAGCAACCGATGCGCTGGCAGGAGCTCCAGTGGAATAAGCTACTTCTGCTCTGTCAGGTTCTACATCAGATCCCTCTTGTGGCAGCTCAATTTATCCTTCTGATTGCTCTTTCTAACGCTAACATGAGAGGAAGATTCTTTTTAAAAATTCGCCTGCCATTCAACAAGGTCCCAAATGAGATAGATTGTTTATTAAAGCAGTATCACCAACACTCACGCTCCAGCACCTCTTTCAAAGAGACTGTAAAAGCTGTTCGGAATACTTACCTCCCAAATGCTGCACTGAATAAATGAGTACAGCTTTCTTTTGAAGTCCAGAACAATAGTTTATTTTGCTACGGCATATATAGTCAGCAATATATTCCTGAACAAGAACGAGTGTAACAAAGGAAATAGCACAACTAAGCAGTTTCCTCCTCAGTTATACAGACTACAGCCCCCCAGAGTCCTCTCACCTGTGTCCTCACCATACCAGTCGCTGTGAATGTCCATCATGGAACTCATGGCTACCCCTGCATCC
This sequence comes from Falco biarmicus, assembly GCF_023638135.1. Taxonomy (NCBI): domain Eukaryota; kingdom Metazoa; phylum Chordata; class Aves; order Falconiformes; family Falconidae; genus Falco; species Falco biarmicus. The sequence goes on from NC_079290.1 coordinate 116,857,501, forward strand.
TCTGGCCTACCCTCAAAGCCCCGGACAAAGTGATGAACCACATCATCCTTTCTCTGAGCTGAGCTGTTGCGCAACAGGGCCTCTAGGAATTGTTTCATATGATAGTTATTGCAGGCCAGGTCCATCGCCTGCCCGCCGTGCAGCCCCTCTTCCATCTGCTCGAGGGACAACGGAGTCGGATACTGCGGCAGCCGTTCACCCACTTCTACCTCTACTTCATCCGAGTCAAACTCCACTTTGGGTTCCACCCCCTTAGGCAGCGAGGAATTAACGTCATCTGGAGAGTCACTGCTTACAGGGTCTCTGACCACAAGCTCCAGGGGATGGCAGCTGCTGCACTCACCGCAGGGAGGATCTCTCTGGCAATCCGAAATCCTTTCCTTTTCCTGCAGGGAAGAGACAGAGGCAGAGCACTGGCTCTTGGAGCCGTACGAGGTGCCCTCTCTCGCAGAACTAGCGCTCCCACTATCAGCCTGATAGAAAGCAGCTTCTCTCTCTATTTTCCTGCAAATATCTAATGAAGACCTTATATACGTTTTGCAGAAGTTGACCACATCGGTCATCTGCAAATAGCTAGCTGCAGACATCACCTCAATCACGTTTTCCCCACAGAGATCCAGCTTCCCGGAGTAGAGGAAATCGAGGATGATGGAGAAAGCCTCCGAGGTGACAATGTCCAGAGAAGCGGTGCTGTGGCGTCCACTATCTTGGATGTAGTGGATCAGGAGGGCTCGGAAATAGCCGCTGTTGGCAAACAGGATGTTTTTGTGCGCTTTGAAGATCCTCCCCTCCACGATAATGCTGCAGTCGCAGAAGAAGTCCCTCTTGCGCTGCTCGTTGAGCTCTCCCAGGAGCTTGGCATAGTACGACTGCATCTCCATTGCTCCTGCTGCCGGGGTTAACGAGAAGGCACGGTCAGCCGCAGGGTCCCGCCACACGCCGGCCTCCCCCCGCAGCCGCCGGGAGCTCCTGCGGCCCGCGCCTGCCTCTGCCCCCGCCGGGCACAGCCACTGTGCCGCGCTTCCACCGGCCCGGCCCGGCCCGGCCCCGGCCGCCGCCCCCCGGCCGCTCGGCCCCTCACCTCCGCGGCCCCTCACCTCCTCCGCCCCCCGGGCCGGGCCGGGCCGGGCCGCTCGGCCCCTCACCTCCTCCGCCCCCCGGGCCGGGCCGCTCGGCCCCCCACCTCCGCGGCCCCTCACCTTCGCCACCACCACCGCCACCGCCGCCCCCCTGCCGCTAGCCCCTCACCTCCGCCGCCAGCCGCCCGGCCGCCGTACCGCCGGCCGCCTCCCGGCAGGGGAAGTGACGTCACGGGGGGCGGGGCCTGCGGGGTGAGGGGTCGGTAAATATTGGTGACGTCAGACCGCCAAGATGGCGGAGGGGTGAGTCTGGTGCTGCTGAGGGGGCAGCGGCGCCGGGGCCGGGGGGCGGCGGGCGGGGCGGGGGTCGGGGGGAAGGCCGCGGGGGGGTGGCCGGCCGGCAGCGGGCCGGGCGGGGAGCGGGATGGGCGCGGGGCAGGGCCGCCGCGGCCTGGGGGCTGCCTGACGCCCGTGTGCTGTGGCAGGGAGGACGCGGGCTGGTGGCGGAGCTGGCTGCAGCAGAGCTATCAAGCCGTCAAGGAGAAGGTAGGAGGCGGCGGGCCGGGCCTGGGGGATGCCCCGGTTCCGGTGCCCCGGGCTGGGCGGGCTGAGGCAACCGTGGCGCTGGCCGTGTCCCTGTGAGTGCTGTACCGCGCTCCCTGCCGGCTGCGGCGCCGGCTGGGCCGTGGCCGCCACAGTGGCTTTGGCAGCGGCGGTGGCTTTGGCAGCGGCGGCTCCGATGAGCCCTGAGCCCTGCCTTGGTGACTGCCCCACGGCCGAGGAGGGCAAGCGGCTGCAGTGCAGCCCCTGGCCCCGGCGGGCGTCCGACAGGCGCGCGTAGCGGGAGTTCTGATGTATTTGTTCCAACTCCGGGAGCCGGGACTGCTCTGCTGGGACCTTCTAGCTCAGGGGAGCAGTGCTGGGCTCCATTGATGTGAAGTTCACCACTTGAGCAGGAAGGGCTTGCGCTTACAGCATCGCTTTCTGATGTGTAATTTCCTGCCTGTGACAACATTGCTTATGTTAATTACACACAAAACTCAGAACAAGGCTTTTCCTAACTTGTCTTCCCCTTCTTAGCGCAAAAACCCCACTGTAATGTGTTTTGGGCATAGCAGTTTCCCATTGTTGCACTGGTTATTACAGTCTTAGCCGTTGCACGAGTTGGGGTAAGTGCTCAGCTGGATTAAAGCCTCTTGCCCTTTAATCCTTGTACTGTGCCAGGTGTTCCCACAGTGACTGTGACTTTGTTGGAGAGCAGAAAGGTTACACAATCTATTTGTCATCTTCTTACAGTCCACAGAAGCTTTGGAATTCATGAAACGGGACCTGGCTGAGTTCACTCAAGTAGTGCAGCATGATACGGCCTGCACTATCGCTGCTACAGCCAGTGTGGTCAAAGACAAGCTGGCAGTGAGTATAGGAGTGAGAGAGCTGGGATTCTTGTTGCAGGAAGAAAAGTGGGGGGTGAATAGCATGTACTTGCATTTGAGGGCTCAGTCCTCTGAACAAACCCCAACGTATAACCACAAGCTTCAGGTTTCAGACTTTCTCCCTGTTGCAGGTTTGGTGCTGACCACTGTGTGGGATTTCCTTGCTGTAGTGTTGAGAAACCTCTGGAGACAAGTGGAGAGAGGTTTCTAGTGCCTTCCCTCTCCCTGTGTGCCATCTAGGTGGCATCCTGGCAGCGTCACTGTAGCGTGACATCAGGTCTCCATGCAAGCTGTCAGCCGTAGCCCTGCACAGCTGCTGTGACAGCCCAGCTCCCCAACTGGCCAGTCCTGAAACCTGGCTGTGTCCTTCCTGGCAAAGCCTAGGCTCAGTTCCACGTGAACCTATTACAAGGCCTGCCTGCACACCCCCTCCCACCTGGGGCTAGTGCCTGCCATCACACCCTGCTAGCCCAGGGCTGGCCACATAGTCACCTTATTAGCACTTTTTTGAAGGGAGAGACTTCTTGCTTCCTTAAAGGAACATAATCCGTAAAGACAGACTTGTCCTGCTGCTGCAGGCACTGTTACTTACACTCCGCTTCTTTTTCTCTTGAAGAGGGCAGAAGGTTCCTCAGGTGCAACTGAAAAGGTGAGGAAGGGGCTCTCTGACTTCCTGGGTGTCATCTCAGACACGTTTGCTCCCTCGCCGGATAAGACCATTGACTGCGATGTCATAACACTGATGGCAACGCCCACAGGTACCACAGAGCCCTATGACAGTGCCAAGGTGAGTGCCCCATTCCCGGAGCTTCTCTCCAGGATGTGGAATCCTGAGCCCTGTCCTCTCAGGGCTCTGCTGCTGCCCCTACTGACAGCTCTGCCCTGTGTGTCTTCTCCTCCAGGCTCGCCTCTACAGCCTTCAGTCAGACCCAGCCACCTACTGCAATGAACCTGATGGTACGGTGGGGCTTGGCAGTGCTGCAGAGCCAAACTGGCCCTTGTGTGGCGTCTGTGGGCCATCCTGGATTGCCCAGAGCCTTTTGCCAGCAGGCCTGCTGGCTTGACTGTAGATGAGGTTGCCGTGTATAGAGAACAGATCTGTCTCTTGTGTTGGGGACTAGCTTAGACTGAGAGTTTGCTGGGCCAGTTTAAACTGCTGCTACAGCTGGCACTGTGTGGCCTTGTGCTGGCAGAGGGCCCACGACACTGGGTGGGTGCAGAGATCCACGTCTCCCTCTTCCTTTGCCCCTTGCTCAGCCCAGCTGGTCTGTAGCATCTTATCAATGAAACTTCCCAAAACTGTTCCTGCCTTGTTTGTGCCATGGATTGTTATCTCTGTGCTTGTCCTGTACAGGCCCTGCTGAGCTCCTTGAGGCCTGGCTCACTCAGTTTAACCTAGAGGAGAAGAAAGGGGAGATCGCGGAGCTGTTGGCAACCAGCCCTTCAATCCGGGCTCTCTACACCAAAATGGTAAGGCCCTGCCTGGCTCCTGTAGTGGGCACCTTCTGACTTGAGGTGTGGTGCAGGGAAGCCCTGAGCTGCTTGGGCCCTGCAGTTGGTGGTAGAAAGGACTGCAGTTGTATGGTATAGATGTTAGACAGCATATTGTATTCTTCTTCCCTGCTTGTTTGTCACTGGCTTGGAACAGAAGTTCCTCTGTAGCTGTCCAGTGTGTGTCAGACCATCTGCCAGTGCATACCTGAGGCTTCATCCCAGGTCTGTGCACCTGCAAAGGCAGGTGTCTTGCACAGGTTACAAGGGTAGCTGCAAGGCTTGGGAGGAGAGAGGAGCAAGGCGGCAACCGCAGCGCTCCCTCTGAAGTGACTCATTGCATTTCCCTGTCACTCCCAGGTCCCTGTGGCTGTGTCCCATTCTGAATTCTGGCAGCGCTACTTCTATAAAGTGCATCGCCTGGAGCAGGTAGGTCAGGAGGTGGGGGTCTTCCTCAGTGGGTAGGCGCTCCCGCCAAGGAGCTCTCTGATGGAGACGGAAGAGGCAGAAAGATACATCTCCTGGAAAAGCAGGGAACTGGGATGCCTTGTCTGCATTCTTGTTGTCGCTGACACTGAAATGCCTGGGGAAGGAAAGGGCTGGAGACGTGAGCAGCTGCTGACGTAGAATTCCCTGCAGGATGAAGCCCGGAGGGAGGCTCTGAAGCAGCGAGCGGAGCAGAGCATTCACCAGGAGGAGCCAGGCTGGGAAGAGGATGAAGGTGGGTCAGATGGCCGGGGGTCTGTGGGAGGGCTCGTGCAGACCTCAGCAGCTCTCAGAGAGGGTGGTGGCTCCTCCTCGCTGCCGCATACACAGCTCCCAGCCCAGCCGCTGCCAACCCTGCTGCACTGTCAGCTGCTGCTGCTGCGCTTGTTGAAACATCTCTCGCTTCTCTTCTGCCTTCCTACAGAGGAGTTCTTGGGGATGTCACCCCTGCCTTGTGCAAACGTGAAATTTCCAGGAGCAGCAGAGAAAGAATCTGCCCCCGCAGCCCTGGAGGGAAGCCACCCCACTGCTCACAAGGGACCCTCAGAGGAGAGCTGGGCCGTCCTCCCTCCAGAGCTGGCCCCAGCAGAGGGGAGCCCCTCTGAGAGCAGTGAGAGCATCTCCCTTGTGACTCAGATTGCAAACCCTGCTTCTGTGCCTGCTGCACAGCTACAGACTGGAGCGCAACCAGCTGGGACCAGAGACCTCTCCCAGAGGCTGCTGGAGGCCACCGTGGAAGAGCAGAGCTCCCTGCCAAAGTCCCCAGAACCTGGTCATCTTTCTGCACCTGCCCGGGAGTCAGCAGCATCCTCAGAACAACCAACTGTTACAGAGCTCAAAGAGGTGGAAAGCAAAGCCCAGGGCAGGACAGAGACTCTGAAAGAGGAAGGACCAACAGATCTACGTGTCTTCGAGCTGAACTCGGATAGTGGGAAATCCACTCCCTCCAACAATGGCAAGAAAGGTGTGTATGTGGGGCCCGCACAGGGCCTGGAAATCTGCTGGGGGTGGCAGCTTTTGGGGAAAGGGTCCTGATTTTATGATGATGGGGAGGAGAAAAGGGATTTTGCCGGAATCGCCCAGGAAGGTTAGAGTCAAAGGCCGTCTAATGGCCAAAACTGAAGTGGAAGCAGATCCTTAGGCTGTTGGGCAGGGTCAAGTCAGTCACATCAGATAGTGACAGTTTGCTCTTGGCAGGCAGCTGGGCTGGTGCCACAGGTGGCTCTGTCCTGAGCACTCTGCTGAGCCCCATTCTGAGCCCCATTCTGTGCTCCCTCAGGAGAGCAGAGGTTGAGAAGCCTCCAGGACCCTGACATGTTGCAGCTCTGGCTGATGTGATCTGGAAACCTTTCATTTCAGGGGATACTGCCTCCCGCAGAGCCTGCTGCAGGTCCCCCAGCGTAATGGTTATGTTGGTTATAGGTTTATAAAGTCACTGGAAGCAACCCAAGGTCCAGCGAGGTGGGCAAGTATCATGCACTGGGGCTGCGAGCAGAACAAAATGAGACAAGAAATCAGAAGTCTGCTGGCTGAGCGGAGTAGGCCTTTGGTCCCTGGCCTGCTGGGTGCTGGGGCACGGCTGGTCCGTGTAGGGAATGTGGCAGTTCCTCCCCGCTGCGTGTTGCCCCTAGGAGCATCCCTGCTGCTCCTCTACCTCAGGGGGTTGTTCTTTCTGTTGGGGCCTATGACAGTCCCCATAGCTAAGTCGCTGCTGTCATTACTTACCTGTTGCGTCTTCTGTGTGACTGAAACGTGACACATCCTAGCTCTCCCAGGCCAGAGGGGAACGTGGCTCAGCGTTCACATCTCCCGCTTGTTCTGAACCAGCCCTTGCTGCGAGGGAGGTGCCGTTCAGTCCGTCCCACCTCTGTTACCTGGCAGCCCGCTGTGGGGGATGGGGGAGGCCTTCTTCCCTCAAACAGGAGCCTCTCGAGTGCCAGTGCTTGGGCAGCTGTGTGCTTTGGGCAGAGTGACTGGAGAGCACGTGCAGCTCTGATGGCTCGGTGGCGATGTTTGTGGTTGCAGGCTCCAGCACTGACATCAGTGAGGACTGGGAAAAAGACTTTGATTTGGACATGACTGAAGAGGAGGTGCAGCTGGCGCTCTCGAAGGTGGAAATGTCTGGGGAGGTGAGTCGAGGGGAGGTGCTCACTCCAATAGGCAAGAAGTTTGCTCCCAGAAGCCATCAGCAACTCCTTGGGGTGATGCTGCATGAGCTCTGCCGTCGCTGGGTGCCTCCCCTGGGAGGTGGAGAGAGGGAGAGAGACTGCAGTGCCTCAGAGCAAGGGGGCAAAATCCCTCTGCTCGAGCTGTGCCGGGGGCGCAGGCTGCGCGGCAAGGCAAGTTGCAGCGTGACGTGGCTGCCGCTCCGGAAGGGCAGTGCTGCAGCAGGCAGCTGCCTGCCTAGAGCAGCTCGCAGGGGGCTGCTCCGAGGTGGGGCTCGCTCTTTGAGGGTGCAGGCTTGGGGTGGGATCTCGCCGTGGGAGTCACGGCTGTCAGCTGGAGCAGAGAGCGGCTGTCTGGACATGCTTAAGGAGGGATGAGTGTGCAGGTTCCCCAAAGGGAACAGAGCAAGCGAAGCCCTGTTGGGAGGGTGTGGGAGCAGGAGGATGTGTCAGGCTTCGTGCTGACTCAGTGCCCCGGGCAGGAGCATCTCGCGACAGATGGCTGTTGAGTTACAGAAACAGAGGGATGTTATTCTTGTTTGCAGCTGGAAGATGAAGAGTGGGAAGACTGGGAATAAAGCGACTGCTTCCAGTGTGTGTCACAGGCTCATTTCCACCATCGAATGTGAATTAAATCACAGACTGGCTGTTCCTTTGTGTGTAACTCTGCTGGGGATTGCAGTTCCAGGCTGGAGGAGTTTCATTCCTGCTAAATCCTGTGGGCAACTCAAGCGACCCCTTCAGACCTGGAGGAGGAGGAAGCAGGAGTTCACTCGTACACTTAGCTGCTAGGGAGCCCATCTTCTCAGTAGGTCCTAGAGACTGGCCAAGCCCAAACCGACTGCCCCAAAAGTGTCGGGTGGGGGCAGTTGCGACATGTGAGGGGTCCCTAGGGTGAGCTGGGCGCTCGGGCACCTGGCAGGATTGCTTGGTGCCGCTGGACTGCCGGCTGGCTGATTTGTTTGCTTGTGTGTGCGCATGTAGTCTGCAGTACAGCAGTTCAGTGGCTCTTGGCTGCAAGCTGTGCCTGCTCGCTCGCCGCTCTGCGCTGCTGGCCAGGCCGTCCCTGGAGAAAGCCCCTGTGCAGGGGGTGGCCGGGGGCTGGAGATGCTGCAGTAGAAGCCCCTTCTGCTGTGCCACTCGTTGCTGCAGAGAAAGGCAGTTGGCTTGTGGCTTTGACCCAAAGCTGGGCTGTGCCAGAAGAAGCCAAATGCCCTGCCAAACCCTAGCTTGTGCCTGGCTTTTCATCTTGGAAGCTTTTTCTAATGGAAACTGCTGTTTCCTGCTGCAAGAGCAGCAGCTTCTCCAAGAGCCAAGGCCTGCTGCTTCCCCCTTTGCAGCTGCACTGCCTTCCTCTACTGGATTTTGTGTATTTCTAGTTAAATTCTCCAAGCAAAGTACTTGTGGCTTGCTCTTACTTGAGCCCTTCTGGGCAGGCAGTGATTTGGGTCATGCTGGGAGCAGAACCTCTCTGTTGTGGTGCCCAGTTCAGCCCTTGCAAAGCCCCAGTCTGGCCTGCTGACCACTTCAGCTTCTGCCTTTGGCACCAAGGGGCTCAGCGTTCCCTCTCCCAGCCCAGGGGAGGCAGAAGCACCTGAGCGTGGGGTGTAGCTGTTGGCTGAGGCTGTCCCCACTCGTTTGACTCCCCTCGTGCCACCTGCACCAGGCCCCACGGCCACCAGGGTCACAAGCTTTGCTGTGCTCACTTGGGTTCTTTCACTGAAGCCCCCTGTGACTGCTTGCAATGCTTCCCTCGGACCCACAGCCCCCGCCTGTGGGGCAGTTCCCTTCTAATGTCACAAGATGCTCCTTAGTGGATGTTGCTAATATACGATTATCCTAAAGGGACAGAACCCTCACTACTGTCTCTGGCCTTTTGGGTGGTGGTTTTATATGTGCTACCTTTGTCCTTCTGCCTCTTCCCAGGGGTGCTTCATTGGAGCTGTGGATTTCCTTCTGCTTTTGGATAACATTAACCTAGGTGCACTTGGAAGAGTTGGGATTTGGGTTTTTTTTTCCCCCACTTTGGGGAGATTCTCAAGCACAGCTGCCTGTGCGGATGGATTGGTGGCAGCGGTGACTTCAGACGCTTACACAAGAACGTGTCTGTCCTGCAAAACCCGTGAGGGTGTGGGACTGAGCTGCAACTCCTCCCTCGTGGTGCACGGTGGGCCCAGCAGAGCCTCTGAAATGTGCTGCAGCCTCACCCTGTCCTGGACTCAAATTTAGCTGTAGCGGGAAAACTTGTGGGTGACACCAGCGGGGGTGGCTGTGCAAGGGGCTGGGGGCTGTGTTCTCTCGGGGTTGGATGGTGTCACAGCTGGATCCCTGGGCCTGCAGCAGAGCTCCAGAGGGTGCAGTGCTCTCGTCTGTGTCACTTGATTTTTTTTCTCTTTAGTCAAATTAACCGTTTGGTTGTCTGTGCAATATTCTGTTCTGAAGTACTCTGCATCTCCCTGAGCCTTTTCTAGCTGGGGTGAAAACCAGGAACAATTCTAACAGCTGGTAGTTTTGTAACAATGACTTTCTCCAAACCTTTTACAGACTTGCAGTTAACAGCAATTAAAGGAATTCTACAGAGTCTCTGCCTGTGTCAGGTGTTATTCCCTTGGCCTGTGGGGTGGGGGTGGCTGCCTCAAGACGGTCTGTGTGTCAAATGCTTTTCAATTTCCCTTTCCTCCCACCCGCCTTGGGGGGTTACTTAGTTGGGGAAGGTGGGACACCCATGGGGGGCTTTGAGTGAGCCGCTAAAAATGTCCAAGTATGAGCTAGGCCTTGTCTCTGCCAGCCAGAGGCCTGGCACACCACCTGCGAAGCTGGATAGGTGGAAAACAACAGCAAATTTATAAAAAACTTAGAAACTATCTGTTCCGTTCATGGTGAGCAGGGCAGGCTCTTCTCAGGGGTTAGTGAGCCATGGGTGCCTGCTGACCACCTCGATGGAGGGTCTCAGGGTTGCGTCTGGTTCCAGAAGCATTCTCAGGAGGTTCTGGCACTCCTTGGAGATGCCCAGGTGCCCAGGGACAGAGACACCTTTCTGCTGCTGGTGCAGCATCTGTGGGATGTTGGTGTTGTCGAAGGGCATGCGCGCGCAGAGCAGGATGTAGAGGATGATGCCCATGCTCCAGATGTCGCCTTTGCAGCTGTCGTGGGGTATGCCCTGCAGCACCTCGGGCGCCGCGTAGGCTGTGCTGCCGCAGAAGGTCCAGCTCAGCTCCCGGCGGTCCCTGGGGAGCAGCTTAGCAAAGCCAAAATCCGTCAGCTTCAAGGTGTTGCCCTGCAGCAGGGCGTTCTCGCACTTGAGGTCGCGGTGGACCACCCCGCTGTCGTGGCAGTACCAGATGGCCTCGACCAGCTGGTGGAAAAGCGCCCTGGCACGGGGCTCGGGCAGGGGACCCTCGCGGAGCACGTAGTCAAAGATGTCCCCGTCCTCCGCCAGCTCCATCACGAGGCAGATCTTCCCCTTGGTGGATTTTAGCATCTCGTGCACGCGGATGATGTTCCTGTGGTTCAAGCACTTGACGATCTGGAGCTCCCGGGGCAGGAATTTGTGAATGAAGTCTGCCGAGAGAGGAGGGGGGTTTGCTCACGGGGCTGTCCCTGAGCGGCTGGCTCTGGGCACCCCTGCGGCGCTCGGCAGAGGGAGGGGGCTCATTCCGGGGGTCCCTGTTTCCTTACGGCCTGGCACCGATCCCCGCGGCTGCTCGCTGGGGCGGGATGCTGGGCTCCAGCAGCACTTTGCCCTCCTTGCGGTCGGAGCAGCGGCCACCTAACCAGGTCCTGCTCCCCAGGCTGCAGCCCTGAGCTGCACTGCGGGACCCCCCGGCACTGCGGGACCCCCCAGCACCGCAGGACCCCCCGGCACTGCGGGACCCCCCGGCACCGCGGGACCCTCTGGCACCGCAGGACCCTCTGGCACCACGGGACCCCCCAGCACCACGGGACCCACCCGGCACTGCGGGATCCTCTGGCACTGCAGGACCCTCTGGCACCACGGGACCCCTGGCACCGTGGGACCCTCCAGCACCACAGGACCCCCCAGCACTGTGGGACCCCCTGGCACCACAGGACCCTCCAGCACTGCGGGACGTCCCAGCACCGTGGGACCCTCCAGCACCACAGGATCCCCCAGCACCATGGGACCCCCTGGCATCACGGGACCCTCGGCACTGTAGGACCCTCCAGCACCACAGGACCCCCCAGCACAACCTGCCCCCTCACTCCCAGGCAGCCAGGGTGGGAAACCAGTTTTCTACTGGGAATTCAAAGCCTCCAGGGAGGAACAGTGCCTCAGCCTGGAGCCCTTTCGGGGTCACCTCTTACCTTCTGGAACTTCCTTCTTATCAATTATTTTAATTGCCACTTTCTTCTGGTGCTTTTGGGAAAAAGCCTCCTTCACCTTGGAGTAGGTCCCCTCCCCAAGGGTCCTGCTGAGCTGGTAGCCATGGGCAAGCAGAAACCCCTCCATGTCCTCGTGGGGCTGGGACCCTTCGCTCCCCCAGTTCATCCAGCAGCGACTCTGCAACAGCCCGGGGGGGGGCACAGAGGGACCCTTTAAAGCCTGGGGGGGGCATTGTGATGCAGCCGGGTGGTGTCACTCAGGGTTGTCTTGGTGAGCCGGGGTGCGCTGGGTGGGCTCTCCCCGTGGTCCCCTTGTGCTCTCGTTGCCGGGGGTCTCGCGCTCGCCCGGTCACCCACCCGCTTCTCGCCGGTCAGACGCACCCAGGGCCCGGCCATGAGCTCCCGGCGGCTGCCGCAGGTGCGCAGGTTCCCGGTCGAGGCTGGCGACTGCCCCAGCTCGGCGGTGCCCCCCGAGACATGGGGGCCGGCGGGCGCTGAGCAGGCTGCGGGGAGGTAAGGGGGGGCAGGACCGCCGGCAACAAGAGCAAACAAAACGCAGCTCATTTTGCTCCCAAAAGCATTGGCTGATGGCGTGGAGGGGGAAGCCCTCCTGGGATGTGCCATGCTGTGCCGTGCTGTGCCATGCCGTGCCATGCCATATCAGACAGTGCCATGCTGTGCTGTGCCAGGCCATACTGTGCTATGCCACACCATGCTGTGCTGTGCTGCACCATGCCATGTCATATCAGACAGTGCCGTGTGCCATGCTGTGCCGTGCCATGCTGGCTCATGCTGTGCCATGCCATGCCATATCAGACAGCGCCATACCGTGCTATGCCAGGCCATGCTGGCTCATGCTATAGCATGCCGTGCTGCACTGTGCCATGCCATATCAGACAGTGCCATGCTATGTTGTGCCAGGCCATGCTGTGCCATGCCATGTCATATCAGACAGTGCTGTGCCATACTGGCTCATGCTGTGCCGTGCCATGCTGTGCCATATCAGAGAGTGCCATACCATGCTGTGCCATGCCATGCCGTATCAGACAGTACCATGCTGTGCTGTGCCAGGCCACGCTGTTCCAGGCCATGCTGGCTCACACCATGCCATGCTATGCTTTGCCGTGCCATGCTGTGCCATATCAGACAGTGCCATGCCATATCGGATAGTGCCAGGCTACGCTGTGCCATGCCATGCTGTGCTGTGCCATGCTGTGCCATGCCACGCCATATCAGACAGTGCCGTGCCAGGCCATGCTGGCTCGTGCCATGCCGTGCTGTGCCATGTCACTGACCTCACACTGTTCCCTCCCCACAGGCAGCTGCAGCGATGCCCTGGCAGCCACTGCCTGACGCTGCCCCACGTCCCCATTGACACATTCATCGCCATGGGAGGCAGAGGCCGGCCTCGCACTGCCTGACGGTCCCTGCGCCCACCACCGCTGGCCCCAGAGCCGCAGCGCTGCCAAGGACGCGGGCTGGGGACGAACTTTGTAATAAAAGGAGATCATAGAGCGGTTTTGTGTTCAAAACCCATGCTATGGTGTGTTTGTCATGGGGGGTCATGGGGTGAGAGGGGACACGGCAGGACAGGACATGAAGGGACAGGGCACAAGGCGATAGGACACAAGGGGACATGAGGGGACAGGGAGTGAGGTGTGGGACACGAGGGGACAGCACGGGAGGGACAGGACACCCACCAGGTGGTGGAACATGAGGGGACAGGAGGTGAGGGAGGGGACAGGGCATGAAGCAATGGGACACAAGGGGACAGGGCACAAGGTGATGAGACACAAGGGGACATGAAAGGACAGGGATGAGGGGTGGGACACAAAGGGACAGGACAGGAGGGATGGGGCACCAGGTGATGGGTCAAGAGGGGACATGAGGGGATGGGGATGAGGGGTGGGACACGAAAGGGCGGGACAGGAGGGACAGGACACCAGGTGATGGGACACGAGGGGACAGGGCACGAGGCGAGGGGACACGAGGGGACAGGACACACGAGGAGACACGAGGGGACAGGAGTGAACACAGGCGCCGTCCCTGCCGCGCCGCCCCCGCCCGCTGGGGGCGCCCGAGCACCGCAGCCGCCCGTGGGGAGCGCCCCGCCCCGCCCCGCCCGCCCCGCCCATCTGGGGGGCGGGGCCCCGCCGCGCGAGGGAGGTTTGTCCCGCTCCGGCCGCCGTCCGCGCCGCTCGCCCTCCCTCTCCGGGCCCGCCATATTGTGGCCGCCGCAGCTCGGGAGCCGCCGCCTGAGGAGCCGCGATGGGTGAGGGCGGGCGCGATTCCGCCGGTCGGGGCTGCAGGACAGCGGGCGGGGGGCGCGGGGAGCGGGGCGCGGGGGAGGGGCCGGCCGGCCTCCGGGGCAGCGGGGCCGGCCCGTCCTGGTGCCGCCCGCGTCCCGCACCGGGAGCCCCGGGCGCCTCCCCTCAGCGGCGGCGGGGCGGCCTGGCGGGGCGGGGGGCTGCGGGCCCTGCCGCTGAGTCATCCCGGCGCGGCGGGGCCTTCCCCGCGCAGGGCTCTCGGAGCCGGCTGCCCGCGGCCTGGCCCGCGGGGGGCTCCCGCTGAGGGGGGCTCGGGGCGGAGGCCGCCCCCAGGGACAGGCCGCCGGGGCAGGGGGCTGCCGGGGGGGGCGGTTGCCCGCCTTAGGCAGCGCTGTCAGCCGCTCGGTGACCGGCAGCTCGGGCCTTGGGCTGCCCCGGGCTGGGGTAGGGGGGTCCGGGTGGGTAATTAATGCGGCAGTAATCGGGTTGCTGGGTGTCGGGGGCTGTTTCTGCTGCAGGCCCCAAGGTAAAAGCCTCCGGCGGTGGCGGTGGTGGAGAGGAGCTGCTGCACCTGGAGCTTCGTCAGTGTGTGATGTGCTGTCACATCCCCGGTCTTTGTGTCAATTAAATCCTGAAGTCTGAAAGAGTTTAGGACCTTGTGCCAGTGTGGTCCGACACATCTGTCCACCGTTGTAATAACCCAGCAGGACCTCGGCCATTGTAGCTTTCACGAAATAAAACTTCAGCAGCGGTGTCAAGCTTAGCAAGGCTGTCCCCGTGTGGCACGTCCCCATGGGCAATGTAAGCAGACACGTCTCCTGACACTGTGCAGGAAAGAAGCATAGTAGAGGAGTTTGCATCTTTGTAGGCAGTACCATTAAATATACTTAAGAGAAGTAGCAGGTAGCTCTCTCTGTTAGCTGCAATGAAATCTACGTTGAAGGAGTATTGTCCTTCAAAAAGTACTTTAATAGCAGTGGGCTCTTGTCGCTTTCAGCAAAGCCTGAAATTGAAGCTCCCTGCCTGGGGAGGAGAGGTGACTTTTTCTTTTTTCTTGAGGCTTCAAGTAGTAAGACAGGATTTGAATGGATGAGGTGAATGGGAAAGCCAGGCATATTCTCTACAGAGCAGAGTAAAAATCTTCTGAGAACTAAGCATTAGGGTCTTCCTCATCTTCACCTGCAGTATTGTCTTTTAACCAGACTTGCCTTTGAAAGTCTTAAAAATGACCTTTGGGGTGGGATCCAGCTTGATCAAAATGATCTCATCAGACACTCTCCTGCCATCTTCAAATCCCTCCTGTGATGTTCTGGGAAAAGTTGCTGGTTGCAAGTCTATGGCTGCAGCACCTCCCAGTCCAGAACGGTTTTTAAAACTTAATTTATAGCTTGAGATGTAAAATCTTGCCTGGTAACTTTGAGTAGAAGAATGTCCTTGGGCCTTTCGGTCAACGTCTGAAAACGGCCTGTGTTATCTGGAGCTGAGGATGTCCATGCAAAGGAGCTTCCCACCACTGCCTCCCCATTGCTTCTTGGAATTTGAAGCAGGTGTTTTTCTGACAGCAAGAATTTAATACTCCCCTTCATTTGAATTATCCTGATGTAACTTTTTCTTGACTTTTAAAATAAACTGAGACTGCTTTTTCATTGCTTTAGGTTAATAGGACTAAATGGTGGCAGTGCAACATCATTCCCCCCCTTCTTCTATGGTGCAGGCTGAGAGTGCCACAGTGTTCCTAAGTAGTTGTGATATTGGTCTTGCCTGTGTTGTTAGAAATGCTCATCAGTTCATTCTTCGTTTGCTATGCAAATGATGTGTTTAAATGCTTTTATAGTGCTGTTTAGCCTGTGGAGAAGTATGTAATGCTTGATTCTTAATAAAACTTTTGTGGCTGATGAATTTAACTAGTTTTTTTGGCTATTTTGCTTTGTTTGCTTGTGTTCAGGAGAGCAAACATGAACTTTGTGAAGGGGAGCTTGATCATTAAAATAGTGTAATAGTGAAAGTACTAATGCCTTCAGCCTTTCAGCTTTAAACCGTTGTGTTAGTGAAGTCCAGATAAACTCAAATTTGCTTAGCAAATCAGACAGTATTGTTTGTTTCTGGAGCAAAGCACATGTTGGGAAGGATGAGGTTGTTGGATTTTTATAGCCCTTTGTAATTGTCTCTGACTATTTCTGGTTGTTTTTAACCTCCTATAACTCTCACGGGTCAAGTGTGAGTTGACTTAGTTGAGGATTTAATCCCTGTTTTAAGAACTTCTACAAAGGACTCTCTGACCTCAGGTGACAGACTGTTGTACTTGATCAGTCCACTCTTCAGGAAATCTGAATGCCTCAGAATGTGTAAATCAGGTGGAAGAGGACTTAAAGCCCCCAAACCGTTCTTTTTGGGAGGGCTGAAAAGATCAGGAGGAGGTAGAATTGAAATTAACGTGTATCAAGACCTGAACCGAGGAATAGGTGGGTTCTTTCTACATCAGCGATGGATAACCTAAAAGGAAACCTAATCTCAGACTGACCCTAGTGAAGGACAAGTGTGCTGTAGGACTGTTAATTTTCCCCAAAGAGATATTTTGCTTTTCCCTTCCCCCGCCACAGCCAGCACCATCAGCGAAGCTGTTGCACATTCCAGTAGTGATATCACATCACTGGCTTTTGGTAGCTAAACCAGAAGGGAACAAGCCAATGGTGGCTGCTGCACTAGAGAGCCAAATAGCTGCATGGATAAGCGTTTTACTAGCACAGCATGTACTCTGTGCGAAGTGCCTGGCCAGAGGACGGTGGCGGGCTGGGTTTAAGACTGCTCTGAAAGAGAACTGGCTCTGCGTGTGCTTATTTGCAGTAAACGCCCAAATAACTTGTGTGAGAATATAAAAGCAGCAGAGTGAACGTGCAAAATAGACCTGCACAAGTGACAGGATGACAGAACTTGGCCACTTTGCCAGGGTTTAACAGCAGCTGGGGTAATTCCAGGGCTGTAGAGGGATTGTCTTGTGTTGCTGTTTATTTGACAGGGCTTCTTAGGTAGTGGTTCTTCTGTAGGCACAACTGTTTAACTTCCTTGTCCCTCTGCTGTCTTCTGAACAAATGAACTGATTTGGTTTTTTCTTCACTGCAAAACTATCAAGTGACACGTTCAGTATAAGCATCTGTTCTTGGCTAATTTCTGGTAGCAGTTCAGAGCTTTTTTATACAGTCTGTACAGGTAATTCAACTACTTTTATGTATTTATTATAATTAACTTCATTTAATTAGTATGTAAGAAGGACAGATTATTTAAGCTTCTCTTTCTGTAGTTTCAACTGAAATCATAAAGTTGTCCTGGACGCTTTCTGGAAGAGAATCCTCTAGAGATATTAATAGATCCATATCTGTAGTTTCTGTCAGGACGAATCCTTATGCTATCTTGCAAAGCGAGTTCTTAAGCTCGTAAGAATTGACTGAAGATACGTCTATAGAGTGCTGTAAAATGCATTACGTATCTGAGTTTCTGAAGAATTTTTGTTTCTGTTCTCTAAGTTAAGGAACTCCTTCGCCAGTGGGAGATGGAAGGAACAAAATTCACGTAAGCATTGCTAATAATAAAGTGACGCTCTTTACGAGGAAACCGGTGATTAACGTTGATATACTTGGCTAGATGAAGAGAGACACTTTGGAGTTTGAAACACTTCAGAAATGCCTAATACTGTTTACTTGTCTCTTGCATTGAAGGTTTGGGTTTTTTCCACTTAAAGCAGCAGCTTTGGTGATAGTCTGACAAAGAGTCAATGAGAGGGTGAATGCAGAAGTGGCCAGAGATTTTCTTTTCAGTTGTAAGTAGATGATAGCAATAAAAAACTATGTTTAAAACTGACATGCAGTACCTGAACGCTGAATCGTTTCCAGCGTTTCGCTGTCAGTGTGTTCGTGTGAGCTGTATTGGGTAGCTGACTGCAGAAATAACAAGTGTTTTTTGAGTTATGAGTGTTAACTATTAAGCCTTCTGGAGAAATGTGGGTTCATGAAGCAATAACCTGTAGTCAGCCTGATGTCCACTTCCCACTGACTTGTGTGCAGCCTCAGAAGATGATCAGCATATTCTTACAGGCCCCTCCTCCTCAGAGCCAAAAATATTGCAAATGCTTTGATTATTTATTTATTTTTTTAAAGAAATGCCTCAGTTACTGTAATTTGAGATAGCTTGAGTATCACATGGAGTTTTTAACATTGTTGGGGAGGTGACTAGACTTACACCTCTGATTTAACACTTCTAAGTACTCCTAAGTTACTTCTAAGGTAAGGTTCATTTTCTTTGTGTGATCCAAACTTCTCTGATATCTACTATTGCTAAATCAGTTTGCTTCAGCTGTCTTCTGTTCCTGAAGGGCACAGTGTTGAACGCACAGGCATTTTGTTGAACATAGACCCTGCAGAGAAAGACACCTACCGAGCTTACTGTCCTGGTGACTGTTGTGGAGAAGTCCTGTTTTTCCTTTTTCCATTTCTGAACCTCCTTGGCACCCTGGCACGGGGTGGTGGTGACTTACATGAATGTGATGTGGTTTATCTCTCTCTCTCTATGCAACTTGGTGACTCTGCGAAAATGAGGAGACCAAGGGCAGCAAAGAGTAGTAACCATTCCTGTGCTGCTGCTAGATTTTTCTTGCAGCAGGAGTATGATGCTGTAGGAATATATGTTTAGCTCGGAGCCTGTGCAGACGGGGAGGCAGGAGGAGATGGGAGGTTCCTCTGGGTTTTCAGGTAAGCATATGAAATGGAGAAACTTCCTGCTGGGTAGGAAAACCCCAAAGAATATAGTCAGTAAGGCCAGTCAAATGAAACAGAGTTCACTGAGCGTGTCTTGCTACTACTGACAAATTTAGGGGGGGGTTAATTGTGATTGACCAAGTTTATACTGTCACAGTGAAAACTAAGGTTGGAAGGGGCCTTTGGAGGTCATTTGGCCCAGCGCTTGCTCAGGGCTGGGAAGCTTTGAAATGTACCCAGTGGGCACTAATTGGCAGAGCAGTGCTGATGGAGTTCATCAAGTGTATTCATTTACACTTGCATAATTCTGCTACCCTTCTCCGCTCCAAACACGTGGCTGTCAGTCTTCCTGGCTGGCCAGGCTTTGCCTTAGGTATGTGTCTTATGCCCAGCAACAGCGCTGTAATAGATATCTTATGAAGATTACCTTTGTGAAAGGGTGTTTTGGCTTAAAAAAGGCCTTGTCAGATCTGTCAGCGTAACTGTTTCTCTGCTCTGCCACTTCGGCCTGACTCAGCAGCACAAGTCCTGATTTAGATGTGTGAGTCCCTGCAGTGACTCAGCTTGGAGGCTTCAATCAGCAGCTGAGAAAAATGTATGAAGTAAATGCTTTTGGTAATGCGGAGAAATGGGTAGAGTGTCATCTGGAAAGAAGCAAGGGTGGGTTTCTGATCCAGTAACATTAAGAAGCCGTTATAATCTTGGCGTGGCAGTAATGACCCTGGAATTAGTTTTCTGGCTGAACTACTGTGGCGTGTGTTGGCTTTTATGTGGATGCTTACAGGATTTAAGTGCTCTGCTGAGCCTTCAAAGTCAAACTTTCACACTGTTTTTCCCTTTCTTTAAAGTGGTAAATACCTCATGGTCATTCAGTATGAGTGTGGCAACTGTACTAGTAATTCTTTGGTTTACATGACAGCTGGAGGATTTTTTTTTTTTCCCCTCAGTGAGACCAACCATTGCCAACAAAACAGGAGCCAAGTTTCTTCCATGTCCTGAGGAGGTTTCCTTTGCACAAGGAATTGTAAAGATATTGTTCAGTTAAGCTTCATCCATAAGTTTGTTTCTGTAGCTCTTGTAAGAGGATTCTCAGCTCACAGAACACCTGAAGTCATTCCCAGCATAAATTATTAGCCTAATAAAGCCTTGCTTTGGCTTTAATGGACGGATTTTTATTAATAATTTGATTCCAAAGGTGTTAGCATTCAGTAATTGTTGACATGGGGACTTCTTAGTGTGTATGCCAAAGGAGTGCTGTATGCTAGGAGGCATGATCTCATAGTGGCTTTAAATCCCACTTAGGCAATTTTTTTCTCTGGGGAGACTAAGAAAGAATAATGGGGAAGTTGATTGGTTTCATGTGGGCTTTTAGTAGTGTGAGTTTTGAGGATGTAGGCAAACAGTCTTCTAAAACAAGTTATAAAACTGTGTTTTAACTCATCGATGCTTTCAGTCCTGAAAGATGTACCAGTCTTGGGCTTACATGTGCACTTAATATGGACCTGGAAAGGCAGCTAATTGCTTCATGTTCTGAAATGACCTTAGGAGATGATCATGGCCATTTACTCATGCCTAGTTCATAGTGAGCAGAGTTACTTGTCTGATACTTGCCTTGTCTCTCTTTCTGGCTCAGGATGATGGAGATGCTGCTTCAATCTCAGTCCTCGTTTGCAGCTGGGCGGGTAGTGGCTTCATGGGCCGTCCCTAAACGAGTTACAGACTTCCCTTGAGCATGTCACCCTGCAGAGCCACTTGCGTAGCTAAAAAATTTCTGACAGTACATGTTCCCTTTTGGCCATTCTGCCAAGTTTTCCAATTGCTGCTGTTTTCCTTGGGACAGAGCCTCTGATCCAAGACTTCCAAGTGTTTTGTTTTTTATGTCTGCCTGGTCTCTGAGGTGCCTGAGCAAAGCTTTACACAGCTATGCTTTATTAAAGTAAATCATCAGACATGTACAAATGGAGTTAAAAATTTGTCCTTCAGAGCCAGGGTTACCTGCTGTTACGTGTTCAGGATATAGAAATAAATCTTTATGTATGCAGGCTGATAATCCTTACTCTATTTAATGTCTCATGTTAGCACTGAATTTAATGCCTGATTTGGCATCTTGGGGCTAATAGTTGGCAGATCTGATTCAAGGTGCAGAGCTTGGATGCTCGATAGGAGAACTACTGAGATGCAAATACTGTCACTTTTTTTTTTTCTGTGGAGCTACTGTGAATAAAGTTCACTAATGCAGGGAGATACTTGGGTACAAAAGGCAGTGACTTGGGGTACCGTGTGAGGTCAGGGGTTTCCTAGAGCAGACCAGGCTCGGTCAGAAGTGCTATTTTAAATCAAGTCAGTCTTGCAAGTCTTAAGTTCACTGTTTTCTTGAGTGAACTCTGTGAGGTTTTGTTGTAAACAGCAGATACTCAAGTGTTCTTCCTATTTGGAAACAGTGTTAAAACTCGTGTAGATTTGTGGAAGCGTTTGGTCTGCAGAGGTGTTGGGAAGAAATGGGTTCAAAGCTCTGCAGAGTCAGTTTTTTAACACAGTACAAGCTTTTACCTCTGCATTTTTTAACTCTGCCCTAGGGAAGGTGAATCGAAGAGGCTGAGGTAAGTGTGGTGCACACCCAGAGCCCCTCTGTAAGCAGTGGTCAGGGATGGCAAAATACTGCTGAGGAAGCACGGGTGCTTCAAAGGGACTTGGAGTAGTCTGTTCTAATTGACCAGTGAAAAAGGAAAAGGTACAGATTGTCCTGTTCCAGGGTAATCAAAGGGATGCTGGACTTGGAGAAAAACAGATTCCTAGAAAACTAAGCTGTCTCTTGCAGCAGGAGGCTAGAATGGTAGGAATGAAGTATAATAAGCAAGGCCCTGAAACTGAAGTAGCTGGACTAGCTTTTGCTGTTTTTGGAAAAGCTATGTTACTGTTTCCACTGGTGGAGGGCGTGCCTCATTCTAATTCTGTCCTAATTCTTGTTGTTTTCCTTTCTTTTCTGACAATATATTCATGCTGTGCTGATATTCTAGTAGAACAGGGCAAGCTCTGGCCCTTGCAACAGTCCTGCTCCCACGCAGGCAGGCACCTGGGCAGACAGGCTTGAGCTTAGCTTGCTCTGGGGGCGAAAATACGGTTTTGTGCCTGCTGTGAAGGGACAATGCTGGGCCTGTGTGTCTGGCCATACTGTCCAAATGCCTGCATGCCCCTCTTGCATTGCCATGTACTGAAGTATTTGGAAGATGGGCAGTAAGCCTGTCCCCTTTCTTCAGCAAGTTGCTAGATGGGCTCACAGCACTGTGCCTCCTCAGGCACCCGTGCTTGGGTGCCTGCAGCCTTTCCCCATCACATGAACGGGTACCTGTACCTGTCGTGCCAGGAGGATGGTCAGGGGGGCGGCTTCTGGGGAGAGATAAGTGGTGAGCAGGCTGCAGGCACTGCCAGAACGGTTTATCTGGTGTGCAGTCTGTTTGGTGTGGTCTCAGGGGAAAAAGGGGGACCGGGAGCAGCTGCAGGCTGCGCAAATTGCTCCGGGTGAGCTGCTGCGGTATAGAAGGAAAAAGCCTTGTTGCCCAGCTTCCTTGGAGTGTGCTGCAGGTAAGCTTGGAGCCCTGGAGTTCTGGCTGGAACAACATCAGAACAATTTTGTAATTCTAGGGTGTGAGCTGATACTATCTTGATTTAAGGCAGGGCTTAGCTGGTTCTTAAAGAAGAAAAAACTGTCCTAGGAGAAGTGCAATGCGAGGTGCTGTCCCAGTAGTACAGCATTTTGTAGAGGTTAAAATCAGAGCTGCCTAAATGCAGCAGCTAAAACTTTAGAGCAGTTAAAGAAACTTGCTCTAGTTAAGTTTCCACTGCCACTTTACAGTCGAGGCCTTTTCTGTAAAAGTGAAACTTCTCAGGTGCAATGTGAAAAATCTGTCTTTTGAGTATCTTCTGTGCATCACTTGTGTCTGAGCAGGTGATTGCTTTCCCTAACCTGACAGTCCGGGTTACTCCAATAGTCTGGTTTAGTGGGATTGTTCTGCGGGTATTCACACTGATAGAATTTAATAGTTAATAACAAAGCGCGACTTGCAGATACACTGGATGAGCTAGATGTTTTGTACCAAAACACTATGAGTAAAGAATTTGTACGTGCCTGGCATCCTGCTGTCTGTTTTGTTTCATGTGTTTGGGCTTGCTGCAGTCCGTGGTGCCTACAGCATTTGCTGAGTTCACTGTGAAGTCATAATCCTGCATTTGTGACATTGATCCATTGCCATGGAAATGGGGTATAATGTCGCAAATTAGCATTCTGATGTCATTAAAGTATTGACACAGATGATGGACTGGAAAAAGTCAATGGAAATCATCTGAAGAGAGAAATGTGTGCAAGAGAAAATAGGAAATTAAGTGCCAGAGAGACCGTTGCACAGTGATGTGCTGTTACACCGCTGATGTGAAAAATCCCTCTTCAGGGGCTAGTTGTATCTGGGGCTTCCCTGCAGTATAGCAGTGTTCTTGATGCTCTGGAAATACAAATCCTTAAACCACACAAGCTGATGAGCATGCTGAATGTGCTCTGAGACTTTGCAGCACGTCTGAGTGTCTCTGGCTCTTTTCTGGACACCCAGAGCAGGGTCCAGGGTGTGCCCAGCTGAGTGGGGTTGTGCAAGTTTAGAGGCAGCTGAACTGTCATGTGTCACTTAGCTATTTATATGACTAACTGGCTGGAAATCCTGTGTATACTGTTAAGTCATTTAATCACTTTTTTGTCTTCCTTTTCTTTAAAAACTACCTTTGAATTGGAGGCTTCACTTTCCAAAGGGAGGTAACTAATTTGTCTTTGTTAGGGATTCTGTTGTAATCTTCAGAATTAAGATAGCAACTCTTTTGTGTGGCTGTACCAGCCATTAGCGTTGGGTAGTAATATGAATACAGTGACATAGCAGTGCTAGTTAAATACACTTTCTGAATTAAAATGTATATGTAGATGACACACCTTGCTACTGTAAAATCAGATATAAGCATTTAAAGCCTGTAGATTTTTTTAAAATCTTCTGTCTTCTGAATTAACTGCTTTCCAGTTAAAAAGAATTTAAAAATTTTTCAGTCTTGCCATACAGTGCTGCTGGGAAGAGGGATGGATGAGTGGGAGCGGTTGCATAGTTCCTGTGATCTTCAATCTCTGCACTTTGCCATGTAAATGGTCTTTTGGAAAGTACTGTCAAATGCCTTTAGAGACAGGCCAGCTCTTCCTCTGAAATTCATGAGAAATGAACTCAGGAAAAAAATTAATGGTTTAATAGAGGCTTCGTAGTAAGGCTGTCAGGTACAGTCCAGCTGCCGTGTGTAGTGTGGTGTGAGTAGGTTTCTTGCCTTGGCTTTATTGAGGACAGACCTTATAAAATGGAGTATTTAAGAAAGGTAAACTTCTGTAAGGCTCAAGATTTTGCAAGACCTATTGTAAGTTGATTGCTTCAACCCTACAATCAGTTTTGAGGCTCTATGCCTTTTCTTTAGTGGTGCTCAGCATGATGTAGTCCTTTTTTCTTACAACTTCTGGCTACTTTGCCCTAAGCAAGTTACTGAAAAAGACTTTCTAACCTGGCACTGGAATACAGCTTTTACTGCCGAAGAGTTGAGGTTGGTGGTTTGTTTTTAGCTTCAGAGGTGCCAATAAACTTGCAACCCATCATGCTGCACCTCTTCAAGCCTGGCGTTGTCTTTGGGTGCAGCTGTTGGCTGATGAGCTTCAAAACTGTTTCACAACTCTGAGCAGCGTGGGGTCAGGGCTGTTTGCCAGGGACATGCCTCTCTATTACAGTGTAAATCACCAGAGGAACTTGGGGTTTGGTGGAGTTTTTTCTCGATCCGTTGCTTTTCAGAAGAATGTCCTCTTGAAGTTTTGGCTAGGGAAGAGATTGCCCTCTTAGGAAGCAGATGCTGTGAAATAGCATTTTTTTTCCACAATGCTTGGTGTCTTTTTAGCTGTTTTGGGGAAACAGTAGAACTGGAAGTTGGGGTTTGTTTTTTTTTTGCTCTCCTGTTAAAATACGGGGTTTTTTTCCTAGTTGTTTCCTCTTTCCATGGCAATGAAATGTTGGATATTTGTACACTGTATGTGTCAGGTTTTTTTTCTTTGGCTTGGCTGTGGGCTTTCTTAGTAGGAGGGCAGTAAGGTCTGAAACTTCTCCAGCTGATCTTGGAAGGACTCCAGAATGGCTGGAGGCAATTGATAAGTCAGCCTGAAACTTCTTGTAAGCAATGTGGCTGAGGAGTGCTTAAAGCTTGAAAGAGGAGAGGTGAGGAGGTAGTACTGCATACTTCCACAGGACACTTCTTCCACCTGCCCTTAGCAGTTAGAAGAAAACAAAGATAGTGGCCAGCAGACTTCTGCAGAGGAGTAAGTTGCTCTCAAGGTTACTGAGCACTCTGTTGTGTATCATGGTTGCTTCCTTAGTGCCCTGAGAAAGGCACAGGTATTACGCAAATAATCTGTCATAAACGGGGGAAAAAGGGAGAGTTTGGAAAGATGTAGAAAAGGAGTGGATGTGGTTGAAACAGTGGATTACAGCTGGATGCAGCTTGAGGAATTTATATCCTTCTGTGCTCAGGTTACTGCTTGGCCTTGGTTGCCTTTAACTGTGCCAAATAGTGGAGTGTCACTTCCCTGACTAGGAGGCAAGTACACAAGTAATCCAGTTTGAAGTACCGCATTAGTCAGATATGAAGCAGCAAAATAAGTAGGTCAGGTACTGCACACTTGCAGTAACCTGGTGGGACAGACGTGGCCTATATGTTATGGACAGCTTTGCTTTTTGCAGCATTCTTATTGTTACTGTAAAATCGAGGCCTTAGTTTGCTGTGAGTTCTGTTGTATTTTTGCCATTCATGCACCGTGCACCTCTGAAACTTGGGGAGAAAAAATCAGGGTGTGGTTTATGCTGTGATGATACAAGGGAAATAATTTCTACTAAAAACAAAGTAGAATTTAGTTACAACCCTCCTGAGGACAGTGGGGCTCTTGGAATAGACACCTTTCACCTGGGTAACGTGCTCAGTATTACAAAGTTGAATCCAGGTTCCTTTTGGAACAGTAAATCTATTCTTTTGCTTCCTAGAAACTTTGTAACACTTTTGCCTTAACGGTATATCACAGGAGCTAAGGTTAGGATCATATTCCAACTTGAAGCTTCTGCTTGAGTGTTAGAGACCAGCTCTTGCAAGTAAGTTTGTTTAATCTGGCTGTTCCATGCTGCTTCGTGTGCACAGGCTTCCTTGTCAGAAAGGACGTGTTGGTAAAGGAGCAGAGTGACAAGAAATCTGAAACAGATGGGGTTTTTCTTCCTCTTCACAGAAACCATGGCGAGTCCTGCGAAGGATAACTATCGAATGAAGAGTTACAAGAACAAAGCCCTAAATCCTGAGGAAATGCGTCGGAGAAGAGAAGAGGAAGGAATTCAGCTGCGCAAACAGAAACGAGAGCAACAGGTAACTGTCATCTTGACTAGCTTGTGTACAGCCTTAACACAACCAGGATTGTGCTGCTGCCAAACTGGAATCTTCAAGGATCTGTGCAATAAGGTTCGTTGGCAGTCCTCTTGTTTTCCTGTTCTAACTCAGATCTTGCTTTTCTCTTTTTCTTTGTACCTAGTACAGAGTGTAGTTCACATCAAGAGCTCTCCAGGTGCTTTGTCCTTGGGGTACTGGAGGTTTTTATTCACAGATCCTTGTTTTTCAAGGGGTTTTTTGGATTAATTGGCGAATGGGGTTATTTCCTTGAGAAGCAGGAAGAGCAAGTGAAAGTATGGGCTGCATATATTTCTTAATTCTGAGCTGATTTTTTTGGCTTGGAGGGCTATGAAAGTAAGAGGTGATTTCCAGGTGATGTGTGTGGCTCAGACTAAATACTTGCTCTGTTAGTGTACCATCTACAAGCTGCCTTCTCCCCAGTTTCCCTAACTTGTTAGGTCAAATTCTGCACTTGCTTGTACCAGTGTCTCGGTGACTTGTGCATTTGCATATCTGAGGGCAAGACTTGGCGTGTTTTATTATTGGGGTTTGTATGCCAAACTAGTCTTCAGAGTGCAGAGCTGTTATTAATGACCGCTTCCCTATTCAGGTTGCGTTCAGTCAAGCTGACTGTATCTTGTTTGAGGAACAGGAATGTCTAGTTTTGAAGACTGTTCGTCATTGCTTTCTAATAATGACTCCTGTGTTTTGTTCCCCACTAGCTCTTTAAAAGAAGAAATGTGGAGTTGATCAATGAAGATGCCTCCATGTTTGATAGTCTCCTTGTGGATTCTTATGTTAGTTCCACAACATGTGGGGTAAGGTGCCTTTCCTTGTTGCAGTTGCGCCTTCGGATAGACTTAATACTGTGGACTGCATAGAGCTGACAAACTTCAGTGGTTTTTTTTTAGTTCTTGCTTTTGGGAATGTTGGAAATATTACTACCGTGAACTGGAGAGGTTTGCCAGGAAGTAAATAGTGTGCTGTAATCTCAAATTTTGAAGCTTTGGATTACTAGCTAAGCACAAAAATCACAGTAGGCTGTTGTGACTGTGATGCCTTAAATAATCTCAGTGTGAAATGGAACCATTGTTCTGTCCCCCTTTGCATCTTTTCAGGAGGGAGTGATCACGAGAGAGATGGTAGAGATGCTTTTCTCAGATGACCCTGATCTACAGCTAGCAACTACTCAGAAATTCAGGAAGTTGCTCTCCAAAGGTAAAAAGAACTTATCCCTGCCATGGGATCTGATGTAGCTTTTCTTTTGCAAGCATTTTTGCACATGTATTATACAGAAGTTTGGCAGCTTTGAGCTTGGGGCAAGAAAGTGAAATCTAGAAACTTGATGATCTATTATATTGCTAATGATTTACAGTTGTATGAATTGTACAGAAAGTGATTCCGGAGACTTGTCCTGCTGAACTCAGTACAGCTTGAGATCATTCAATTCAGTAATAGTTCATGCTTGTTATTCCCCTGCATTAGACCTATATACAGTTTTGATGCTGCCTTGCTGTTTCAGAGCCGAATCCTCCGATAGATGAAGTGATAAACACTCAGGGAGTGGTGGACAGATTTGTCGAATTCCTGAAAAGAAGTGAAAATTGCACACTACAGGTAAAGGAGATGGGTTATGAATTCTTCATGGCATGTAGCTGTTTAACCTTCGCAGCTTAGCAACATGAACCCACAGGTGCTCTCAGGGAAAAGTGGTGTCTTAAATCTAAAAGACACAGGTTATACGATGTATAGGAGAGAACGTAAGGCTTAGGCAAAAAAGGAAATTATAAATTGCTCTAAATTCTTGAAAGAATGCTGGCAAAACCAACATAGTTCAGCTGCAGCGGAAAAGAATTTGGCCTTCCTGTGTCTGATATTTCTGCTGGGAGGTAGTGGAGCCATGGAATAAATGTGTAGGAAGAAATTCTGTGAGGAAAAAACCTCCATTATTGGAGACTTTTAAATACAAACTAAGAGTCTGTTGGAAATGGGTTAGGTAGTGCTGATCCTGCCGTGGGGCAGAGGGACAGACTAGATGGCTTCTTGAGATTCCTTCCAGCTTGGTAATAACTATAGTTACTTTGTAGGGGTTAAAGATACTTCCATACATGGAATTTGATCCGAGTTGATGACTGCCTTCATCTTTCTTCCTCTCTTCTGGCCCAAGGCCATGGATTGTAGGGGCTTTCAAGAAGAACTGAATGGAAATCTCTTTTTAAACCCGAGTGGCAAAAGCAGGGAGCTTGCTGCTCAGCTTCACTTGAACTCAAGGCATCTTTGTGGTGCTGGCCAGATGAGAGGGTGGGCTAGAACTGGCTAGTCTGCACTAGGTATAGAAAACTTTCTACTCCACATGTGTTTATGGGCTATGTGGCTTCACTTTTCTTGCTGGAAAATGCTTGTGTAGGTGAAATGATGTGGTGTGACTGGTGATGCCTTCACTTGCTAATCCTTTGATAAGCTATAGCCTCTGAGAAGGCATTTAGCAGATGTGGCTTTTGTATTGCTCAATAAAATAAAATCCTTTCCTTTTCCTTTGAGTATTGAGGTGTCCTGTTGTGGTATGCTTTCTTTCTTTCACAACCTTTTAGTAGAAGTTGAAAGAATTATAACCAAAATTTAATGGCATATATTTTGTGAAATCAGGATTTATTATTTTTGTCACTTATTTGCTTGTTTCAGTTTGAAGCGGCGTGGGCATTGACGAATATTGCATCAGGAACTTCTCAACAAACAAAAATAGTAATTGAGGCTGGGGCAGTTCCTATATTTATAGAGCTGTTAAACTCTGACTTTGAGGATGTTCAAGAACAGGTAAGGTTCATTTCCTACTTTGGGGTTAGGGAGAGAAACACAGTGGCTTGCACATAATAAAAATGCAGTGTTTAAAATGAGTGACCAGTGTCTAACAGCTGGCTCCAGACCACAAATTGAAGTACTGTTTGACTGGAATTACAGGAAAATGCTTTCTTAGCACACTACCCTTTCTTCCTCTGTTCAGAAACTGCGTGAATGCTAAAACTGTTGCTGTTTCCTTCCAGGCTGTCTGGGCATTGGGGAACATTGCTGGAGACAGCTCTGTCTGTAGAGATTATGTCCTTAACTGCGCTATTCTTCCTCCCTTATTAATGTGAGTAGCCATGAATACTTGCCAATACAGTTCTTGAAGTCCCACTGTACTGCAGCAGAGCAATATTTGAGCTGGGCGAATAGATTCCCTAGCAATGTGTGGCGGTGATCACTGGGAATCAAACCATTGGTACCAGATAAACTGGCAGTTGAGACAAGGATCTGATCAGTAGCGTGGGACTTGGTAGATAACATGCCTTCTCACAAACCTTTACACCGCTCTGAATCTGAAGCGGGTGCTGTTGCAGCGCGCTTGTCTTTCTGAAGTCACCAGACTTGCTGTTTTCACTGCGTGTCCCTCCAGGTGCCTGCTCTTTGTGCTTGTGCTACGGACTCCAGGTGCTTGTCTGAGTGGGCTCCTCTAGGGCTGAGGAAAAGGCACAGGTCTCTGTACCCCACCTTGCCTCTGCAGCTCCGGTGTGGTGCATACCCACCGTAGTCAGAAGATCTGGCTGTCAGGCATGTGCTCTGGTTGCTCTGGAAAGAATCCATCTTGACTTTATCCTGTCCCTGGCAAACTGATGCTTTGTCACAAATGCCGTGGCTTGTACTGCTACTTCTGTCAGTCACCTGTCAGCAGTGATTGTTGACTGAAGTCCTCAGCCCACAGGACTTGCTGTCCTCATGGGAGCTGAGAGACCGTGGTTTGTGTCAGTCGGTCTCTAGTGAGGACTGTCCGACCTCACATAGGGGTGTGAGTGTCTGCCTGGGCTGAACTTGAACTTGGAACTGCACTTGACTAACTTGCCCTTCCTTCTGCAACTTGTCTAATGTGGAGCTTGCCTTCTGACCCGTGTCACTTGACGTTGTTAGGAATAATAGCTATTTATCCGAAGAAGTAGTTGCATGTCACTTCTCTTCTTGCTTACTGAGAGGTTCAAGTGACAAGCAGCATAGCTTGAGCTACAGCCAGTGGAATAGTGGTTTGAATTCCTTAAAATCATACTCGTTTTTGTTCTTTTGATTTCCTTGCTGGCGTCTGCATGAAGGATTATAATTCATGGTAACTGTCTCTTTAGGCTCCTTACGAAGTCCACCAGGTTGACAATGACACGAAATGCTGTCTGGGCCTTGTCAAACTTGTGCAGAGGAAAGAGTCCACCACCTGAGTTTGATAAGGTGAGAATAAATCCCTTGTTGGCAGACAGGTGATGGGGAGATCCCCAGTGAAGCTGTTTGTCTAAATTATTTTTGGCTGTTGGACTTCTGTAAGTCATTCTGGGAGGGAACAGGGTGAGGCTTTTCCTCCTGAGCTCGATGGCACTGTTCAGCAGATGTTTGAGTGCCTGTTTGATTTTCTGCCAGCCTTTCTGCTGAAAATTCCGTGTTGGCAGCCCATCAGCTGGACCCCTCAAATAAGGGGCAAGCCCAGGCTTCCCTGCAAGGTAGCATACACACACTGTGGGCTTTTCTGAACGCTTTTTTTAGGAACTCTGCATTTTTGAGACTTTGCTCGAATTGTGACTGAAAACTTGATTCTGAGACCTCTAAATGCTACAAAACAGGACTCCTGTAGCTACGTGGGAGCTGTGGTAGCTTTCCTCTTTCCCTTTCCTGGTGTGCTACTAGCACTAACAAAAGGTTCTGCTGGCCTTTCAGGTGTCTCATCCTTCTTTGGTAGAACAAAAATGTTTTAAGATCAATGTGCTTTCACTTTTTTTTTTAAGTGAAAGCTTGAGTGTCAAAGCTGGGAAGCCTGTGGTGAGGGATGACATCTGAATTGAGTGTGAATATAAAACCACATCTAAATTATTGAAGTACTCGGAGGTGTAGCTGTTGATGGCTGTTGCTCTGAATGCTGAGCTATTTAGGGTTATTAAGAATAAGAAATGGAGCAGTACTCTTACATAAGACATGTAAGGAGCTTCCAAATGACAGCATGCACAGTAGCACTCGTCTCAGGAGTCTAGACTTGGTCCTGGAGGAACCAATGTAATTTTAGTTTAGCAATAAGGCTGTGGAGGTAACTTTAGACACTGTGATTATGAGGTACATGAACCAACAAGGAAGCTGCTGACTTTGGGGAGGGCAGCTGTGGACATCCAGGGCTTATCTTGCCAGTCAGCATAACCGTGTGGTGTTTGCATGCAGATGTGGCGGTCCTTGACAGGATGTGATTAACCTTCTGGGCTGGTGGTTGTTGTTGTAGGTATCTCCGTGCCTGCCAGTGTTGTCCCGATTATTATTCAACAGTGACTCTGACTTGCTGGCGGATGCATGCTGGGCTCTTTCCTACTTATCAGATGGCCCCAATGAGAAAATTCAAGCAGTTATTGACTCGGGAGTGTGTCGGCGACTGGTGGAGCTGTTAATGTAAGTACCTTGTCTTGTTGCTTCAGCCCAGTGAGACTGGGAAGCGTGTGGCTGAGCATGGGTTCATATCAAAACCCGTCAAAGCACTCTTCACACCTCTCATGTGCGCAGGATCCAGGTGATGGGTGCCTGAGCTGACTTTGGAGCAGTACAGGGCCTGAAGCAGGCTGAGAGCTGGAGTTTACTGGCTTTTCTTTCTGAGAGAAATGCCTGGAAGAACTTATTGAAGAGAAGTCAGACTGAGACTTCTAGTCTGTGAAAGGAGAGAGGACTCCAGAGTGTCCTGTGCTTTCAAACTTCAAATGTGCTTATGGAAGCCTAGTTACTAGGCAAATCGAAGATGGCAAGAATAATGTCTAGCAAAAGTCAGCTTGGTTTTGTTTCTCTGATATCTGTTTGGAAATTTG
The DNA here is from genome assembly GCF_023638135.1 of Falco biarmicus. Classification (NCBI taxonomy): domain Eukaryota; kingdom Metazoa; phylum Chordata; class Aves; order Falconiformes; family Falconidae; genus Falco; species Falco biarmicus. The sequence goes on from NC_079290.1 coordinate 116,888,842, forward strand.
GACAAAAATGTTTGCTGTGTGCAGTTTGAATGAGCCTCTTCTCTTTAGCATCTTCAGAACTGGTAGAACTGTAAGATACTTGCTTCCAAGGTTCTCCTGAAAAATTCTGGGTGTTGTCATGGGGTTAACATCTTTGTTCAGGAGGGATATGTAAAAGGTAAGATCTGTAATTAAGCTGAAGGTGATGGTGATGGAATTGGCACGTAAAGGATGAAAACTGTCTGTATTGCACCTTCATTTTCAGTTTGCTTATCCAGTGGCAATATGGCCAACTTGGTGTGTTTCTGTATGCCAGGGGATGGAATTCTAAGTAAATAATGCAGGAGATACTGGGGAGAGAATCTTCTAAATATCCAGGTGCGTGTGATGTAATAGTTGTGTTTGTGTCCTTGCACCATTTTCCCTGCAGGCACAACGACTACAAAGTGGCCTCCCCAGCTCTGCGAGCAGTTGGCAACATCGTGACAGGGGATGACATCCAGACCCAGGTGAGGGACACGGCTGTCCTTCAGGGCAATGTAGTGCCCATCACCTCTGTACCCGAGACCGGTGATCTCACTTCTGCTTTCTTTTCTCAAAAGGTGATTCTGAATTGTTCAGCTCTGCCTTGTCTCCTTCATTTATTAAGTAGCCCCAAGGAGTCAATCAGGAAAGAAGCCTGCTGGACTATATCCAACATCACAGCGGGAAACAGAGCACAAATACAGGTACAGTCTTCTCCAGCTCACCTGTCATGATCCCACGTTCCAAGCTTGGCATTAAGAATTTGCAACTTTTTTCTGATCTGACACTTAGAAGCTGGTTTTGTTCCTATCTCTTACTCTGCAGTAATTTGCAAATTTGCTGCTCCCAGCCATCTGCCAAACAAGAGCTAAAAAAAGCTTGCTAATTGTACCATGAAGGACTAGCCTGAAATGAGTCCCACAGGTTGGATCGATGGAATAAGAGGAGATCCAGCCCCTGTTTCTCCATGCTCAATTAGAGATACCCCTTTGAAAAGCTGGAGCTTGTGGAGTTTTAATTATCCTTTTAATGACCCACATACAAAGGCAGATAAGTGATGAAAGCACTCCTACAGTATTGATGCAATAATAGGGATTGTCCGCTGTGCCAGTTAAGGAACTGAACATCTAGCATTAATAGGATTTGGCTGAGGGATGAAATGGAGGAATAGCTGAAGGGTATGGCTTGAAAAGTTCTTTTACATTGGAAAATGGAAGTAGAGGTTTCTTTCAGGTTGTTAATAGCCTTTTAGAAACCATGTTGCCAATTCAACTTCTTACTACTTTTTTTTTTTTTTCTTCCCCAGGCAGTCATAGATGCAAACATTTTCCCTGTACTGATAGAAATCTTGCAGAAAGCAGAATTCCGCACGAGGAAAGAGGCAGCATGGGCCATTACAAACGCAACGTCAGGAGGAACTCCCGAACAGATCAGGTACTCCCTGTGGCTGCTCTTAGGGGAAAACTTTAGCTATGGTAGCCTTGTCTTTATGGGAACTGCAAGACAATTAAAGGGAGTAATCTGGAGAATCTCCAGGAGAGTAGCTGAGACACAGACAAAGCTGTAGCTGGATTGTATACTGTGCTGTAAACCGTAGCTTCCTTCTGAATAAGGATAAGCCAGTCCAGACTACTTTCTCTCCCCCCACCCCCCCCCACCCCTTAGTTATCTTAACTAGGCTAAATGTCCAAACTTGATGACAGCTTAAACTTAATTTGAGTAGCACCTGGATTTCAAAGGGAGTTAGCAGGTTTCTTAGAGGGGGTGTGTATACAAATGCAAATAAATGGCTAAGAATTAACCTTGCAGAACAGTAAATATATACGTTAACTTAATTGTACTTTGACTCGTTTCCCTTGCTTTTGCTAACTGAGCAGAGGTGATGCTTGCCAGATCCTGAACAAGTGTATGGTTTTGGTCCTCTCTCTTCAGATACTTGGTAAACTTGGGTTGTATCAAGCCTCTTTGTGACCTGCTGACTGTCATGGACTCCAAGATTGTTCAGGTGGCATTGAACGGCCTGGAGAACATACTGAGGCTTGGAGAGCAGGAGGCCAACCAGAGTGGGACAGGCATCAACCCGTACTGTAGCCTGATCGAGGAGGCCTATGGTAGGTTGTGGCTGGTGGCCTCGGTGCTATTGACCTTGAATGCCACAGGATGTATTGACAGGTGTCTACTATACTAGGCTTTTTTTGGTTGCTTTTCTGCTGTGTTAAGGGATCCAATATATTCCAAACTAGCCAGTATTTGCTCCAGTAATCTTGTCTTTTTAGACTCTTAACGATTGGGTGTAGGACAAAAATACCTGGAAGTAAAAACTGTCATACTTCTGATCCCAGCTTCCTAGACCTGGAGGCCAAGCTGATAATTGTGGCTTGCACCAGTTGGGAGTATTAATCAGAAATAAGCTGAGCTAAGTAAAAGTGACACTTCTGGGTCTAAGATTGCTCTAACTGTACCTGGTTCTACACTGTAGATGTATAGTAGAAATCCAGAGAGACTCAACTTTCCCTGGAGTGCCTTAATTTGGTGGTTTTTTTTGTCCTGCTCTTAATGCATTGAGGAGCAGTTCCTATTTTGGTCTGAAACTCCCTGTATGCTGCCAGTGTCTGATTTGCCCTCTCACTGACTCTTACATTGTGTGTCCTGATTCTCCCAGTAAGAATAATTCTTGAAATTCTTGAGAGTATATTGTGCTTGGGTGCTTTCTGTTCGGCAGTGAATTTAATTAGGACAGCTAAAGCTGTTGCTGCCCTTCTGCTGGAGGCTACTGGAACTGGCTCTGCTTCCTTCTCCTCCCTACCCCCTGTAACTACCGAACTGTTCAGGGCCAGTTGTTTTAATTTCACTGCAATCTCATTCAGTCTCCAGCAGGGAGCTGGGAGCACATCTGCTTTAGCTGTGTCAGCAAAACCTACTATTGAAAAAGACATTAACGCTGCCTGATACAGATGAAATCCCAAGCAGCTTTGGAATAGTTAGCTTTAGATGTCAGTGCTGCTCACAAAAATGCAAATCTTAACACAGACAAAGGTTCTTGCAGTGAACGGGGGCAAGGGTGGGAGGATGGATGTGGGACAGTGCAAATATCAAGATCTCCTTGTTTCATTGCATTCCACTTTTTTTTTTTTTTTCCCCTCCAAGGTTTGGATAAGATAGAGTTCCTACAGAGCCACGAGAACCAAGAGATCTACCAGAAGGCCTTTGACTTGATTGAGCACTACTTTGGAGTAGAGGATGACTCCGCTTTAGCTCCCCAGGTAGATGAGAACCAGCAGCAATTCATCTTCCAGCAACCTGAAGCCCCCATGGAAGGTTTCCAGCTATAATGTGCCCGCGGGGTGGGGAGGGGGGGGAAGAACACCACAACCTTGCCAGAAAGCAACTGGGAGCAGCTGATCATCCCATCCCCTCCTCGCAAATGGAAGGCTGAGCACCCACTCCACCTGTTAGAAAACTCTTCTTCCTTCAAACAACTAGCAACAGTGCTTTGTCCTCATGAAGAGAAGGGGATGTTCTTACACTTTTCTTTTTGCTGCTGCATACGTGTCTTTAAAGCTGGCATCTGGGTGGAGGAAGGACACTGAGGTAACAGACTGCACCTCTTGGGTTATATTTTTCTTTGTGGTGATCTCTTCCAAATGTCACTTCTTACCTTGGGTACTTAATTGAGATTCCAGCATCGGGTTGGGTAAGAACACACATAGAAAGTAAGCATTCTGACAACAATAATTCTGGAAACCTGGGTTGATCTATTTAATTTTTTTTGCACATGTTACTCTTTATTAAAGACTCTAATTTGCCAAGAGCAAAGCTTAGCCCTGGCCTTTCTGCGCCCCTCCTTCAGCGGACAGTCCTGTTGAACCTGGGCCAAGTTCCCCTGAAATATACTGTAAATGGACAGAGAAATGAGAAGTTCTCCCACTCCTGGGAATATTTTTCTGGGGGGAAGGCTTCTTCCCTTTGTCTAGATTTTTTTTTTGGTTTTGTTTTGTTTTTTTGAAGAACTGCTAGTGGTATTTACAAGGAGAAAATAAAAAAAAAAAAAAGGCAACAAGACCCCAAAGATGGTAACTATGAAGAGGGCAGGATGCTTGAGTGGTTTTTGAAATGGGAAGCACAGCTGCTGTTGCACAGGCTTTGTTTGCATTGCTACTGACTGACGTCACAGAACTGTTGAAATGGTGAAAACCCATCTTCATCTTTACTTGAAATATTGTAATTTTTTTTTTCCATGAAAACATGTTTTGACTTCTGGGGTGGTGGTTTTTTTTTTTTCTGACTTGGGTTGGGGTGGATCATTTTATGGGTTGGAGGAAGAGGATGTAGCTACACTTGACAGCAGTGTGTGGTATTAACTTCAGTAGCAACAGGCCTGAGTTTTCAGGTTTACCTCCTGCTCACAGTTGGATCATGTACATTTTACTTCAAAAAAAAAAAAAGTTAAATCTCTGTATTTTTTATATTATATATAGGTAGATATTTGTCTAATTGGGCTTCAGAGAAAAATATATATGAAATTTCTGTAATTTATGTAAATAGAGCGCTGTGAGGTGGGCACACCTGGAAGCGACGGCCCCGACTCACTGGTGGTCCTGCTTCTTTTCCTTTGTTTACTCACGTACTGTATCAGCCACTGTAGAGCTGTCAAACACCTCTGCCAGGCTGGAGTCACTTAGCTGAGACTTCATGGCGCAAAGGCTGACACACCAGGCTGGGCAGAGCAAAAACACTTGTGGGGTGTGGGGGCGAGCCGGCCGTGGCAGGGGGCAAGGCCGTGCCCGTGGGGGCAATGCGAGGGGCCGCAGCTCGTGTTTGGGGAGTCCTTATTGTGAAATGAATAAACTCCATCTGTGCAGTAAACCGAGGGCTGTCTACGGCGGGGGGCTCATGGGCTGGATTGGGGGGGTCTCTGGGGCAGGGCTGGGGGTCTCTGTAGGCCAAGGCTGGGCCGGGGGGCTCCAAGGGGAACTGGGACAGGCTCGCAGGGATCTCTGGACTCGGGTTGAGTGTCACGCGGGGGTGACAGGGATGGGCCGGAGGGGAGCTGTGGGGCAGGGCTGGGGGTCTTCGTAGGCCTGGGGCGGCAGGGAGCTGTGGGGCGGGGCTGGGGGTCTGCGGGGCTGGGCCAGGGGTTGCCAGCATGGACGGGGCCAGGCTGGCAGGGATCTCCGGGGAGAAGGGGGTCCGGGCTGGCGGGGGTTTGTGGGGCTGGGCCGGGGGTCTCTGGGGGCCTCTGTGGGGCCGGGCCGGGGGTCGCTGGGGGTCTCTGCGGCCTCGGGCTCGGCTGCGCTGGGCGGGGGGGCGGGGCTTCCCTGCGCGGGGCACGCTGGGAGCTGTAGTCCCCAGGGCTGCGCCGCGCGGGGCACGCCGGGAGCTGCAGTCCGCAGGGCCGCCCGCCGCGGTGGCCGCGTCTCCCCGGTGTTTCCCGGCAGCCCCTGCGGCGCCCCGGCGCTGATTGGGCGGTGGCGCGGGCTGGCGCATGCGCAGTGCGCGGCCGCTGGGAGGCCCGGGCCGGAGCCGCTTCCCTCAGCGCGGGGCCGGCGGGAGGCGGCGGAGCCGGCGGGGCCGCGGGCGCGGGCACCGGCACCGGCACCGGCACCGGCGGGGCTGCGCCGCTCCCCCCTCCCTCCCATGTACCGCGGGGCCGCCGGCTCCGGCGCGCTGATTGGCTGAGGAGAGCGGGGAGCCCTGCGTCAGACCGCTGCCGCTGACGCCACGGGGTGCGTGCATGACGTCACCGGGGGGGGCGCGTGTGCCGTTACCGGCACGGTGGCTCACCCAGGGGCGCCGGCGGAGGCGTTAACGGGGCTGGGGGGGGGGGGCACAGGCGTGCGTTAATTAGAGATGGGGTGAAATATTAATGGGGGGGGGACCACGGTGAGGGGCGGGGGCGGCCGGGCCGGCGGCGAGGGCCGAGGCGGAGGGGGGGGCGGCTGGTACGACCCCGGGGGGCTGCGGGGGCGGCCGTCGGAGCCCGGGGAGGGAGAAAGAGCGCCCGGTGTGCGGGCTGGCAGCCCCGGGGAGGGGGGGGGCAGCCCCGGGGGGGGGGGGGGGCAGGGCCGCCGCCTGCACGTGGGTGGGTGACACACGTGCTTGGCCGCAGCCACCGCCGTGTGCCGTTGTGCTGGGCCTCCCCCAGCCCTGCCCGGGCTGCTCCCCGGGGGGGGGGGCGAGGGCACTGCGGAACTGCCGCAAAATGGCACCGGGAGGTGTCGGCAGCGTTCTGTGCTGCTGCGAGCAGCCCCGCGCCTCCGGGGGAGCAGCTTCGGCTGCCCCTGCCCCGCCGTTAGTGCCCCTGCCCCATCGCTAGCACCCCTGCCCCGCCGTTAGTGCCCCTGCCCCGCCGTTAGTGCCCCTGCCCCATCACTAGTGCCCCTGCGCCATCACTAGCACCCCTGCCCCGCCGTTAGTGCCCCTGCCCCATCACTAGCACCCCTGCCCCGCCGTTAGTGCCCCTGCCCCATCACTAGCACCCCTGCCCCGCCGTTAGTGCCCCTGCGCCATCACTAGTGCCCCTGCCCCGCCGTTAGTGCCCCTGCCCCATCACTAGCACCCCTGCCCCGCCGTTAGTGCCCCTGCGCCATCACTAGTGCCCCTGCCCCGCTGTTAGTGCCCCTGCCCCATCGCTAGCACCCCTGCCCCTCATTAGCATCATACCTAGAGCAGGGAGTGCGGGTGGGAAGGGGAGAGCGCACCACAGCCCTGCGGAGGGAGAGAGGATGAGGAGAGAGGAGCCAGGATCGCAGCTCGGCCTGTCAGCACCAGCTCACGGTGATGCTGGTTGATGTTGCCAGTGCTGAGCACCAGCCGGCTTTCCTCAGCCAGCTGTGCGGCTTTAGGAGGTGTTGACCTCCCTGCTGTTGGGGCTCTGCCCTGCGGATCCCCCGCTGCGGGGACAGGGTTCCTCTGCCAGCCCACACAGACCACCCAGAATTTGTAAATTCAGGAATAAACCGCAGTGGGGGCAAGAGGGAAGGACAGCCGGGGCCCGGGAGGTGGTGCCCAGCACGTCGGGGGAACGGTGTGCTGGGTGAGGCGGGAGGTGCTGCCGGGCTCGGGGAAGGGCTGCTGCCAGCTCTCCTCGGCTGGAAGAGGAGTCCCCCCGCCACGCGGAGCTTTGGGGTGAGGTGTAAACTGAAAACCCAGCGCTGCTTTCCTCAGCACGGAGCTGCGGGTGGCAGCCTCTGCCCAGAGCAAGTTCCTTCCCGGTGTCTGGGTTGATGGTTCCCGAGATCCTCCAAAGTGTTACTTCTGACAGTGAAGTAGTTTCTGTTTCCCTTTCTCTAGGGTTTGTCGAGACTGAGGAGGGTCAGGATGAAGAACCAAGGTGGGGAGACCAAAGCAGCCCCGCAACCTGCCGGCTCCGCCAAAACAACCAGCGGGCTGGGGCTGGAGGAGGGCGACGCGCCGGAGGCCGCGGCACCCCTGGAAGGTGCGGTGTTGCTTTCTCCGTATGAGGGTGGGCTGTTGTATCCAGCTCTTTCACTTGTGTAAGAGCAGCTGTGATTCCTGGGGCAGAAAATCCTGATTTCTTGCTATTTCTGTGTGTGTACAGTTCTGAAGTAGTTACCTGCTTCCTGACGGAAGCACGGGGTTGATTCTCACCTGAAAATGATGGATTATTTATCCTTGCTTAAGGATTCTGTTAAAAAATGTCAGACAACTCTTTCCTTGGGGAAGCATTACATTGAGTGACCATCCCTGTTACTGGCACTTCGTAAAAATTATTCTCTGGAAGACAAAAACCAGGTCTAATCGAGTAGGTGCTGGGGTAAAATTAACCCTGCCTTGTATTCTGATGCCTAGTATATGTGGGATGGAGGAAACACGCAGCGAGTAAAGTTATTTTAATAACCAAGTGCTCTAAGTCTCTCATTTGGAGGAAGTTTGGGAGCCAAGGATGTGCTGCCTGCTCTTTCCCTGGGTGTCTGCTGTTGGGGACGAGATATGTGTGATCTGAGACGTGCAGCTGCTCTTACATGCGAGGAGAGAGGCTAACACAGGTTTAAAAATCTATTGTAATGTAAAAAAGCCTGGCTCTGGGGATATTAGCCAGCAGTTCCTATGAGGGAAAGCTCACGCACAACCTGCTTTCGTTAAACGACGGTGGGGAGGGAGGGGAATTTTTGCTCTTGACAGATGTCAGGGGCTTGGTCATGCTCTCGTGATCAAAAGAGAGGCTGTTAGGAATGCACCTCCATTGTCAGGGCAGCTGGCTGGAGACGCAGCCAGAACAAAGCAGCTTATGTTGCTGGAAGTTTAGGCAGCCTCGGTGCGGTGGGGTGCTCGGGAAACCTTCCCTTTGCCGTGTGCTTCTAGAGCCCAGAGATCAGAGGGTTCAGGGGAAGTCTCACGCTTTCCTGTTCCCCTCTCCCACAGCTCCTCTTGCACAGGAGGACACCAAGTCCTCCCGGCCCGCCGTGCGGGACGTCTCGGAAGAGCTAAGCAGGCAGCTTGAGGACATCTTGAACACGTACTGTGTGGATGCCAGCCAGGAGGGTCCGGGCGAGGACGGCGGGCAGAGCGAGCCTGTGGAACCAGAAGAAGCTGAGAAGTGTCGTAGCGAGTCCCCAAGGAACGGTGACCAGGAGACGGGCAGCCCCGAGATGAACGGGGAGAAGGAAAACACGAAGGGGACCGAAGAGTTTCGACCCGGTGAGGAGTGTGGGGAGCGGGATCAGAAGAAGGCTCAGGAAAAGAAGAAAGCCAAGGGCCTAGGTAAGAGGTTCCCTGCTCTGGTTGTGCTGCCAGCCTGAGAACTTCGGGGCGGACGTTGGTTTTTATGCCGCGCTAATTACTGTCAGTGAAAGAAGTGCCTCGGGTGCAGTGTGCAGCAGCGTTTGGGAACAATACGGCGTCCCGTTTTGTGGTACGGGAGGGAACACGCGGAGCGCTGTGAAGGCACTGACAGCTCCTGCGTGCTGCTGCAGCCTCCGGATTCTGTGGATTTCTCTTCTGCTGGATGCGACCCTCTCTAGCCAGCCCAGTGGTGGTTTCCTGCTCTGAAAACCAGGTCTCTCCCCAGCTGCTTCAGTTGTTCACCCCCTGCATGTGGTGAAATTTTTGGGGCAGAGTCTTGAGAAGGCGCTGGAGATGGTAGCTCTGGCCCAGGGCAGGCACGGCTGTGAGACCTGGTTTGTCTCTCCTGTCTTTGTCCTTATAAGCCAGAACTCTGTGTAAGTGATTTTATTTTTTATTTATTCAGAATTCTGTGTCTCATTCCAGGCAAAGAAATCACTTTGCTGATGCAGACGCTGAACACCCTGAGCACGCCAGAGGAGAAACTAGCAGCACTGTGCAAGAAATATGCTGAGCTGGTGAGTGCTTATTTCTTCGTTCCAGGCTCTGGGGCTGGAGGACACTGCAGCAGTGAGCGCAGGAGCTGCTTGAGGAGGCAGAGTAGGGCTGTACGTTTATTTTTTTTCCTCTTGATGTTGAGAGGGACAGGCCAGGAACACACATGGACCTTTGCAATGTGTGTTCTGAGATCTCTGCAGTGCGGGATACCCAAATTTTAGAGGACGGACGTTGCTTGGTCCAGCCAGGTGTTGGATGTTTGCAGAAGCGTAAGCATGTCCAAGGGTATTTTTGGCAAATCTGCGTGTAAGAGTACTTCAGAACTGTTTTCTCTCTGCTCCTCTAACGTGGAAGCTGCATCTCTTGCCCGTCCTGTGCCAGGAGCGTACTGTGGCCTGTTCCGCTGAGCCTGCGTGTCCCGATCTCTGCAGGCAGGGCTGAGCTGTGAGTTGACAGGCCCAGCCGCAACAGGAGACTGCACAGATACGTCTGCTGTCTCTGCCACTCGGTCACTGCATTTCTGTTGATAATTTCCTAGCAAGAAATGTGTGTTTGGCAAAGTCACCATGCTGCTACGTGTGCGCACTCAGCCATACGATGCGCGGTCTGATGCCGCGTTTAACCAGAGCTAGTTCTAGGTGCAGATCTAGTTCTGTGCATGGATCTGGAGCAGAGGAGAGGTGTGGGGCGCTCTGTGCGTGGCCACAGTGGATGTGTGCAGGTTTTTCCTGTGCTCAGAGCTCTGCTCCATTTGAGCAGCGTGTCTGTGGGGGTGCTGGCTGAATGTGCAAGTCTTTCAGATTCCAGCGGGACACAAATTCGGGAAGGAGAAAGGCCGTGCCCAGGGGACTTTGAGCTCTGCGTCAGTCCCGCTCTGCTCAAAAGTGGCATCTTTTGTGTTACAAAGCTCTTGTACTCCTCTCAGAGCACGGAGAGCACATCCCCTCATCGGGGCACAGCATATTGCCTTGTCTGTCTTGCTGCATCTGTGCCCTTTGCTCCCCTAACCCAGCTGGAAGAGCACCGTAATTCCCAGAAACAGATGAAGATCTTGCAGAAGAAGCAGACGCAGCTGGTGCAGGAGAAGGACCACCTGCAGAGCGAGCACAGCAAGGCCATCCTGGCCCGCAGCAAACTGGAGAGCCTGTGCCGCGAGCTCCAGAGGCACAACCGCACCCTCAAGGCAAGTGCCTCCTGGGCTCTACTCCAAGAGCCGCTTCATCCCAAGCGCTTGGATCGCTTGCCGTGAGCAGTTTTGGCAAGCTCACCTTTACCAATGGTTGTCCACAGCCTGCCACCCAGGGCAGTGCTTTAATTTTGCTGTTAAGCCATCATTCTCCACAGCGCCTGAGCGTTACCTCAGGATATATTCGCTGGAGAAAAGGAGGGGAAAGGCCCCAGGTCCCTTCCTGATTGATACAAGCAATAGTGGGGGGCTGGGAGGGTTCAGAGCATCACAGTTTGGGTAGTTTGCTCACCTGCCTGCCCAGCACAGAGGCTGACGTGTCTCTGCTGTCTCTGCCCTCCTCACACAGGAGGAGGGTGTCCAGCGTGCGCGGGAGGAAGAGGAGAAGCGGAAGGAGGTGACATCCCACTTCCAGGTGACGCTGAATGACATTCAGCTCCAGATGGAGCAGCACAACGAGAGGAACTCCAAGCTGCGCCAGGAGAACATGGAGCTGGCGGAGCGGCTCAAGAAGCTCATTGAGCAGTACGAGCTGCGGGAAGAGGTGGGTCAGGGCAGGGGACCGGCTGTAGGGTGCTCTGGTGCGCCCGTTCTGCCCGGTGAGGCGTGTTTCTGCTGTTGGAGGGGAGAAGGGGCCTCTGGGGTCTTCCCTTGGGAGCTGCCCGGGCAGCAAGGACTGCGCTGGGCATGTCAGTGACGGGTGGTGTTCCCTTGGCAGCACATCGATAAGGTGTTCAAACACAAGGACCTGCAGCAGCAGCTGGTAGATGCCAAGCTCCAGCAGGCGCAGGAGATGCTGAAGGAGGCAGAGGAGAGACACCAGCGGGAGAAGGACTTTGTAAGTCTTGCAGCAGCTCTTGAACGGTTGCGAGCGCTTTGCTTTTTGCCTTGTCCCTCTGTGGAGGCTTGTTACTGTTGGATTGCTGAGTGCAGAGCCCGGATCGGGCCACCCTGGGCCTCCTGCGTGCCCAGCGGCTTCGGGAGCAAGGCCGGAGCCCTGCTCTGCTCTTTGGGTTTCTGCAGGCCAAGCGCTGGCTGTGCGGGGGCGTGTTGAGAGCCTTCCCTGGTAGCCACCAGGTAACTGCTTTTGCTCTTCCCTAGCTGCTGAAGGAAGCTGTGGAGTCCCAGAGGATGTGTGAGCTGATGAAGCAGCAGGAGACCCATCTCAAGCAGCAGGTGAGTTACCAGGTCTGCGCACTCCGTCTGTTGAATTTTTCTTCCTCCCTAAGTGGAGAACAACCTGAAGTTCCTTTAATCTGGAAAACACAGGGGCAGGATTGCTCCTGGGTTTGGCATTGGTGAGCCTGTGTCCACACCGTGTGAGCTGAGACTCCCTCCGGCAATTCTGCCTTCTGGGAAAAAAGGAGCTTTGGTTTTTACCAGCACATTTGCCAGTGCTGGGAGCAGTCGTGTGATCAGACCTTGCTGAATCAGACCCAGCAAGTGTCTCCTGCCAAGGCCAGGAGATGTTTGTAGAACACATCAGCCTCTGAGGATGTTTCCTCAGGAAGGAATTTTTCCACATTCCCCAGTACCCAGTGCTGGCAGAGCAGCTCCGTGCTGCCAGTTTGTCCAGTCACGAGGTGACTCGCTCCGTTCGTTCTTGGCTGACATCTCCCCTCTGCTGGGGGAGGTTGTCAGGAGGTGCCGCAGTGAGCAGTGAGGAGCTGTAACCCTGTTTCCCCCCACAGCTGGCTCTTTACACAGAGAAGTTTGAAGAATTCCAGAACACCCTTTCCAAAAGCAGTGAAGTGTTCACAACATTTAAACAGGAGATGGAGAAGGTGGGTAACACTTTTGCCGCCTGGCAGAGCTTGCGTGGGCTGGAGGCGCTGCCTGTCTGTCTCCTCGGTGCTTCTGTGAGCTGGAAGAGCCACAGCTAAAAAAAATATATTTAGTTTTGTTGGTATTAAAATCAGCCCCGAGCTGGCTGCTCGTAGAAGGTTGATGCCACCCTTGCTGTGCCCCAGCTGCATCAGAACAAGCAACGCTACCCCCGTCCCCTGGTTTGTTGTTGCCTGGTCACTGTTTCCCCCCAGTGAAGCCGACCGCAAGGAGACCCAGAAGAGCAGAACCTCACTCTGCGCTGGGATAGTGGGTGCCTGTTTGAGGACACGTGAGATGTAACTGCAGCACTCTGCCTGTGACTTAATTTGTTCCCTTTTTGTCACCCTCACCCTGTAGATGACTAAGAAAATCAAGAAGCTGGAGAAAGAGACCACTATGTACCGCTCTCGCTGGGAGAGCAGCAACAAAGCGCTCTTGGAAATGGCTGAGGAGGTGAGGGGGCTGGGGCTGAGGCAGGCAGAGCAGCGCGGCGGTGTGGTCTGTGGTGTCGGGCTGGAGCCGAGGGGTAGCAGGACAGGCAGGCTGGGGCGGGTGGTGTGGGTTTCCTTTCAGCTTGATTTTCTTCCCTGGACGCGGTGGTGGGAGCCCTCTGTCACACGGTGGGAGCGATGGTTAATTAGTGCAGAGGTGGGTGGAAGAAGCCAGGCAGTCTCTTGACCTCGGGGGAGGGCAAAGGAAGAAGGAAGCGGTGACAATAGCACCAGGTTCTGCAAACACCAAATGTTTGCTTGGTCTGGGGTGTTTTCCCCTTGAGCTTCCCTGGGTTTTTATATCCCAGCTGGGTTTTTATATCCCAGCTTCACAAAAATGATTAACAGATTTCTAGGGAACCCTTGGCTCTCCCCCTTTCTGCCTCGCCGCCCGCAAGGTGGTGGGATCTGAACTGCCTCTCTATTTGCAGAAAACCCTTCGGGACAAAGAATTAGAGGGGCTTCAGGTGAAAATCCAGCGCTTGGAGAAACTGTGCCGAGCCCTGCAAACGGAGCGCAATGACCTCAACAAGAAGGTGCAGGACCTGTGTGCCCACGCACCCCGGGCAGACACGGACCTGTTGGAGCCTTTGAAGGACCCATCCCGGGACAACGGTGAGGCAGCGGTGGGAAGCGCCGCAGCAGAGCAGCGCCTGGCTGAAGATTGCCTTCACTCGGGGAGGCTGACGCACAGCGCAGATCCGGCGGAGAACCTGGGAGAACTGAGCGTGGGAGCCTTGGGGCAGAGTGGGACTGACGAAGGCACTCAGGGCGCTGACTGAGCCCGTCGTGCGGTAGGCAGAGGTAGGGCGAGGGAGGGTAACGTGAATGTTTCCATAAGACTTGATCTGATGCCCCTCTCCTGGTCCTTGGACAGGCGTGAGAGGATGGCCGTCCTGGGCATTTGAGATTTCCTAGCTTAGGTTTTTGGAGGGTTTTTAAAATTTTATATATATATATATATGATATATAAAATCTCTGCAGGGCAACGTACACTTTATATATGGATGTACATGAAAACGAGAATGACCCACCTCCCTGTGTGTGTGTGGATAACTAATATATGGAGACTCAACTGATCGTCCCTTTCACTAAAAGACCTTGTCATTGGCAGGCTGCGACTTCCCTAAAATCTAGCGCAGCTCAGGAAAGCAGGTGCGTGGATCTGCCCCGGCACGCGGCGCTGGGACAGCTGGATGCGTCGCAGCTTCCACCTTCACAGCGACACGCGGGCATCGAGTGAAAGCAAACGAGCTGAGCAGGGAAGAACTGAAGCGTTCCCCAGCGCTGGATTCTCGCTCCTTCCTCTGGGATAGGCAGGAGGGAGCTCCCGGACTTGCTCGTGTTTTCTTGTGGCCTGGCTGGCAGCTCTCCAGGGCGTGAGCTGAGCAAATGGGGGCGAAAGAGGCCGTTTCCCTCCCCTCTGTGGGTTTTGTGTATTGAATGGGGACAAAAAGCAGTGGAGAAACTGGGGGGGCCGGTTCAGCCAGGCCTCCCGCAGGGCCTTTGCTCTCCCCAGAACCTGCCGATGTCTCAGTAGCCTTACGATTCACAGTTGCCTCTTTGCTATACGCACATGTGCACAAGTGTATTAAACAGTTAATCCAAAGGTCTAATTCCCAAGTGTTTTGCACAAGCGTGTGTGATCAGTTGTGCAAGGGGATGGGGAGATTCCACCTGAGCTCCTCTGCCCCTGCGTTGGGACTTGCTGGGCCCGTCCCTCGGCGCCAAGCAGGCGGGATCTGAGGTGTCCTCAGAGCTGGGGCTCCAGGAGGATAAAACCTCAGTCTGCTCCACGACCTGCTGCTTAAGCTGCATTGCTGGGACCAGCACCAGGACCGTCCTGCGGGCTGGTCCCTTCTGCAGTGTCACACTCCTGCGGGCCCTCCGGTCCGGCCGTGCCGGTGCTGGCACATCCCCCCCTTCCTCTTTCCCTCGCCGCTTTTGCAGAAGAGTGTCTCCCAAGCGCTGCTGTGTCTGAAGCACTTGCCTGAGGGACCCTGTTGTGCTGGGAGGGTGTTTATGGACAGCTGTGGGGCCTGCTGGCACGGGGCTTGGTGGATCTTTCCTTAGTTTCTCGAGATTTTCTCTTTTCACTGTTTTTTTGGGAGACCTCTTCTTGCTTGGAAACCTTGCTGCAGCTTCTCTTTGTGACAGATTTGATTTTCAGTGTTGCCTGCCTTTGGCTTGAAGCTGAAGCCAGCTGGCCAGGGCCATTCCTTGCAGCGGATGGGTTCAGGGAACACCTTTGGTTTCTCTTCAGCAACGCAACTGCTCTTGCATCTCCTCTCCGCCACTGTACAGTGCCCTCGCGAAGGACCTGCCTCGCTGCCAGTGGAGCAGCCCATGGGAGCTGCTTCCGCATCCCCTTTTCCTCCGTGGGACTCCAGCGAGTTCAGGTCTCACCAAGGCGGCCACCTGCAGCAGAGACGGGGACTGACGAGTCTCAGCAGTCCCGCAGATGCACTGGGATGCGTTCCCTGGAGCCGAGCGGGGCTTTGTCTCCCAGCCCTTCGCTGGCAGCGTTGCTTCCTCCAGTGCGGGGACGCGTTTCCCTATGGAAGGAGCTGGCAGGAGCCCCTAAATGAGCACATGTAGCTCTGGCCTGGCAGGACCACCCTGTTCCCGGCAGCTGGGTTGAGTGAGGGCTGCAGCCGGGCTCTGGGCTTCTCTTCCTGTTCCTTTAGGAAAAGAAAAACTTCTCAGAAAGTCACCAATCCCCCCTCACCCCCTTTATTTTATTTTCTTTTCCCTGTTACGGTACAGATAACCTCCGCGGGGGCTATTGTATGTATCTTTGTATCCAATAGAAACACCCAGCCTTGCTGCTGCCGCTGCCGCCTCGTTTCTCGTTCATTAGCCCACGTTTGGGAGCGAAGATGGGGGGCAGCGGGTGGTGGGGAGGGGGCTGAGCGCGGCTTCCCTGTCTCCCAGTGGCTCCACCACTGGTGCCCAGCAGAGCGAGGTGGGGGAGGCTGGGACCTGCTGAGGCGGGGAAGGTTGGGTGGGTCCATCCCCAGGACCCCCAGCATGGGGGGTTTGGTGTGTGGCTCTGAGGGGGGGGCAGGTGCATCAGCCCCCCTTGCCCTGGGCCTTCTGGCTCCGGTGGTATCAAACCCCCCGGCTGGCCAGCCTCCGGCATCTGCATCTGCTCCACAATGTCCCAAAATTGGCTTAAAGTCCTGCAATAACTGCAGCGAGCAGCTGCGCTCCGTTCTGCGCGCGCTGGGGGACGCGACTCGTGGAATCCTGCCGCGGCGCGAGGCTGGGGGCTCCCTCCCGCAGAAGCGGATCCCGCGATCGCACCGGTGACACCAGGGGGACTCGGGGTGGCAGAAGGAGGGGGTGGCAGGTGGCGACCCCAGGGCTGCCGGGGTGCTCCGGGGGAAGGCACGTGGGAGCAGATCCCGGCTGTGCCAGCGCGGCGGCCGTGCCCGCTCCGGCTGCGCGGGACCGTGGGCCCGATCCTGCCCTCTCCCCTACTCCCGCACGCAGCTGTGATACCCGGCGCGGCCATCCTGCACGCCGTGCTGGTGTCCGCGATGCCACCGCCCTGGGGACACGCCGGAGGAAGTTCCCTTTCCCTTTAAATGCAAATCTCAGCCCTGGGGCTGCGGGGACGAGTGTCCGGGGCGGGGGGGGGGGGCTCGGGGTGGCCGGCGGGCTCAGGGACAGGCACCGGTGGGCTCGGGGTGGCCGGCGGGCTCGGGGCCGCAGCTGGGTCGGCACCACAGGCCGGACCAAGGCCTGGCGCAGGTCAGTGGCTGCGCGGCCACGGCGCTCTGGGAAGGCGGCCGGAGGCTGCGGACAAAGCGGGGGTCCCACAGCCCCCGCCGGCCCCGTCCTGCCGCTGCGGGGGGCCCTGAGGCGCGGGGGTGCTCGGCCAGTGCCGCGGGGTGACGGGGTGCGCGGCGGTGGCCTCTGCCCCGCTCTGGCCGAGGGCAGCGGGGGGTCACGGCCTGGCTGGCGTGGCCCAAATCCGCCTCCCCGCAGCGCTGGGGGGACGCTGAAGGCCGAGGCCAAGCCCTGGGCTTTGCTCCGCTCCGCGATGCTCCAGCGCAGCCGCCGGGGTCGTGCAGCCCGAGCATGGCGCCAGGGAGGGGGCCCAGGCCCGGCTTCGGCCCTCCTGCCACCACCGCGGTGCAGCCCGTGCACCCCGCTCGCCTCATCCGTGGCCGGCACGTCACCGTGCCGAGGGTCCCGGGGCGGGTCCCGGGGCCTCCCTGCTGCGCTGTGGGCTGAGGCCGCAGGGACAGCACCGCTCTGGACGCTGCTCCCCCGGGGGACCCCGGTCCCCGCCAGCTTGGGGCACGCGTGTCCCCCCCGGGTACGAGAGGCTCAGCACGGGGAAGGAGCCACCAAGAGCCTCGTCCATCCCGCCAGGGTCCCTGTCCCGCCGCCCCGGTGCCCCAGCACCCCTCAGCATGGAGGACCGGAGGAAGAAGCGGAGCCCCAAGGCCTGCCTGGCCCCGCCGCTGCCCGCTGGGGCCCCACGGCCGCTGCCCCACAGCAAGAGCACGTCCTTCGCGCTGCCGCTGCCCACCCTGCCCTCACCCAGGCAGCGCACCCGGCTCAGGCGGTCAGTGCGGGCCCAGAGGTGGCCACCAGCCCCCCACAGCCCCTCTGGCACGGGGCCAGGGCGGGTCTGGGCGATGCCAGCCTCTCTGTTCCCCGTGCAGGACAAGCAAGGAGCGAGCTCGGGCAGGCACAGGGGTGTCACGGGGGGCCCCGCTGCAGCACAGCTTCCTCACTGACGTCTCCGATGTCTGCGAGATGGAAGGAGGGCTGCTCAGCCTCCTCAGCGACTTCCACTCGGGAAAGCTGCAGGCCTTCGGTGAGGGGCTGGGGGGCCAGGGGGGTTGGGGGGGCCAGGACTGGTGGCCGTGACGCCTCCCACCTGCGGGCACAGGGAAGGAGTGCTCCTTCGAGCAGCTGGAGCACGTGCGGGAGATGCAGGAGAAGCTGGCGCGGCTCCACTTTGGCCTTGACGTCTGCGTGGAGGAGCTCCCTGAGGAGCAGAAGAAGGTGGCGGCCGACAGGAACCTGGACCAGCTGTTGGCACATGTGAGTGTCACCCCCCTTGCCCCTGCCTGGCCCCGCTGCCATGGCTGGGCACCCCACTGGCCCTGGCCCCGCTGCCGGCACCTCAGTCTCTGCCTTTGCCTCCTGCAGCTGGAGGAGCTCAGCAGCTCCATGTATCCTGAGCCTCGCACAGGGTGGGGGCCGTGGTCATAGTGGCGATGGTGGCAGTGACAGCAATGGCAGCAGCAATGGAGGTGGTGGCTGTGATGGCATTGGTGGCAGTGATGGTGGTGGTGATGGTGGCCATGACAGTGGCAACAGCAGGGGTGGCAGTGATGGCAGTGGTGGCAGTGTTTGTGGCAGTGATGATGGGGGTGGCAGTGATGACAGGGGTGGCGGTGGTGGTGATCGTGGGGGTGGCAGTGATGGTGGCAGTGATGGTGGTGGCAGCCGCAGTGGCGGTGGTGGCAATGATGGTGGGGGTGGCGGTGGCGGCAGCGGTGCAGTGGCAGTGGTGGTGGCAGGGGTGGCAGCGGTGGTAGGGGTGGCAGTGGCGGTGGTGGTGGCAGGGGTGGCAGTAGTGGTGGTGGCAGTGATGGCAGGGGTGGCAACAGTGGCAGTGGCAATGGGGGTGGCAGTGGTGCCACTGGTGACGGCCGTGGCAGCGGTGGTGGCGGCAGTGGTAGCAGTGGCAGGGGTGGCAGCGGTGGCGGTGGCAGTGGCGGTAGGGGCGGCAGTGGCGGTGGCACGGCATGACCCCACGGCGCTCGCCCTTGACCCGTGCCAGCCAGAAGCTGCACCTGGCCGAGAGCTCGGACGCCGAGGACGCGGCCGCCTGACCCCGCGCCCGGCCCGGCTGTGGGGCGGCCGCGAGCCGCGGCGCCCAAGGGACCCCACGGCGGGGCCGACCCCGCGGAAGGGCCGCCCGGGCCCCCGCCGGTCAAACGGGGGGAGCGCAGCGCCCCAGGCCCTGCCAGCGCCCCCCGCTGCCATCTTGGCGGGCCCCACGGGCGGGGGGACGGCGGCGAGGGGGCGGGGCTTCGCCTGCCGTCGCGCCCGGGTGACGTCATCACCAGCCGCCGGGTTGCTGGGGCGGCCATGGCGGCGGTGCTGGGGCCGCAGGCCGAGGCCGAGGGGTGGCGGCGGCTGCTCCGCGCCGTGACCCGCCTGCAGGTGGGGGCCTGCCCTCGAGGGGGGTCTTGAGGGGAAGGGGGACACACCTGGGTGGCTGGGGGCCCGTGGGGGGACGCGGTGGGGGAGCATCCGTGGGGGAACATGGCTGGGGGGGCCCCCTGGGGGGACGCGGGTGAGGGGGGCTCTGTGGGGGGACACGCCTCTGGGGGGCCGGGGGGGGGCGTGGGGGGACGCGGGTGTGGGAGCCCATGCAGGGACGCGCCTAGGGGGGCCCCGTGGGGGGACACGGGTAGGGGGTCCCCCCGTGGGGAGGCATGCTTGGGGGGACACGCCTGGGGGGGCCCGTGGGGGGCCACAGGTGGGAAGGGACATCACGGAGAAGGGAGGGGGATGCCCGTGGGGTCACCTGGGGGGACAGAGGGGGCGGCGGCGGGGGGCCCTGCTCCAGCCGGCGGTACCGGCTAATTAAAGCCTCATTAAAGGCTCATTAAAGCCCGCCTTGGTTCCAGACATGGCTGCGTTTGCTCCTTGTGCGCCGGGCCGTGTCCTGTGGGGTGCTAGGGCAGGGGGCGGGGGGGAGGGGCCCTCTCCCTGGCTCCAGCAGTGCCCCTGCCCTGTGCCCACAGGCCTGTGTCAGGGGTTACCTGCTGCGGAAGCGCTTTAGGAACCTGCGAGCGGAGTACGAGGAGGTGGTGCGGGAGATCGAAGGAGACCTGAGCCAGCTGCGGTGGAGGGGACGGCTCCTGCCGCGGCCTCTGTTTGTCCCTGAGGTCCGTGCGTCAGGGCGGGGGGCTTCTGCGGCCCCGTTTGAGACAGGGACACGGCGGGCGGCATGGCTTGGTGGTCCAGGCAGATGATACTTGTACGGGATAGTCCCAGCAACCTGTAATTCTACCAAATGAATCAGCAATGATTGCATAGCCCTGGCCTGGAAGACTCTCCCTGAGTCGTGACCCTGTGTCGCCAACTGAGGATTTCTTCCCCCAGGGGAAGCTCAGCCTCAGGTCAAACACCCGCCCTGCACAGGTCACTCCTGGAGCCTGACAGGTGGCTCCTGCAGTGGCTGAGTGCCGCTCTCATCATTTTACCGCTTCTGCAAGAAATGCCCTCGAAAAAGTTTTCGCTGTTCAAGCCGGAGCACATCACTGTGGTAGCAGGAGTGCTGCTGATGGCACGTCTCTGGCTGGGGCAGAGCCTCTGGCCCACAGCAGAGCCACCTTTCAGATCTTTATATTTTCTTTTCCTTATATTTCAATCTCTCACATATTCCCCCTTTAGATACCAACACAAGGGAAGCATGCAGCTCCACAGGAGACTGTACCAAGCGATGAGGCTGGCACGGAAAAAGCACACGAGCTGGATGCCTCTGAACCAGAACGCGACTGGGGCTGCAGCAGTGTGAATCCTACAGCCCAGCTGCAAAGCAAGAAAGAACTGAGCTCCATGGGCGAGGGTGATGGAGTGAGCCCCCCCGATTTTGGGGCTGATGCCACTACATGCACTGAAAAGGTGTGCATCCCCCCTGCAGAGAACGAGGACTGGCAGAACGGCAGTGACATATCCTCTGTGTGGGACGATGCTGTCCTGGAGGCAGAGTCCCTTGAAGGCTGCCTGGGTAAGAGATAGGCGCCGGTGCACAGCCTGTGCTCTCCTGCGTGGTCTGAGGGACCTGGTGCTGTGCATGGGTAGCGCAGTAGGTCCTTGGAGAACCGAAACCTTGAGAATATCTTGGAAAAATCAGAACCAACTCGGTGCAGGAGACAGTAGGTGCAACATGAATCTTTGTTCTAATAGGTTATTCTCCCATTTCTTCGCAGAAATTCCGCTTGAGGACATAAAGGAGCTTCCCCGAACTCGGTCTGGTCTCCAGTCCTACAGAAATCACTTGATCATGGAGTTGCTCTGGCTGCAACAAGCTATTGTCAGCCGTAAAAATGTAAGGACCTGACCCTTCCTCTTCCCAAACAGGGGGTCAGAGGAGTGCCTGTCTGCAGCTGGAGTGGTGCCATCTGCAATGGCGATGGCTCATTTACCCAGCGATCGGACTGGATGCTGGCAGGCCCTTTTTTTTTTTTCCCTTTTCTGGAGGGGGGGGCGGGAAAGAATGCTGGAGGAAAACGGGAGCTGGTTAGATCTGGTTCCAAGCTTTGTTCTTGGCCTGCTACAGGGATGTTGCTTCTTTGGTAACTGCCTGTATAATGCAGCGGTACATACCTAGGCACTTGCCAGCTTGGTGAGCTGCTACAGGTGTTGCGCGAAAGGTGAGATTTGTGCATCTTCTGGCCAAGTGCAGCAGTTTTGCTGGCTAATCTGCAAGGGTGGGTGCCTTCCTGCTTGTAGGTCTTTGGGATTTAATCATTAATGCTTGGTTTTCTTTCTCTTGCAGTATTTGATGCTGAAACAGAGGCTGGGGGTTCCTGGTCCATAGGAGAGCATTCCCGAGCACGAGGGGCACATGTATTGGTGTGGAGAAGCAGCAGAGCTTCAACACTGCAGTCGTGACAAGACCTCATGGACATTAGCAGCTTGGGGGAACTCCAGCTCTGTGGGTTGATGTTTTCCACTTTGGATGAATGTGGCAAGAAAGCCTTTTATTTCTTTTAAAAGTGAATACTTGGTCAAAGTGGGGATTAAACAACGCTTTGAAGCCAGGGAGGTGGTTGTATGTCCTGGAGGGAGTCCCAGCGAGGCCTTCTTCCACAAGGACTCTTTTTTGTGTTGGCTAAGCTGGACGGTCCTGGGGGAAAATCGAGGCTGGGAAGACTGTCACTTCAGAAGGCGCTTGACCAGCTGATTGCTTGTGGTGGAACTAAAATGCCTAAAGGCAGCAGGTGCTTTGAACCTGCAGACACAAGCTCTTCTCCACTGAACTGTGGGGGACCTGTATTGATATCCAAGCTGTGTATTCGGGCTGGCTCTGCACATCACAGCTCTGCAATATCTGGGATCTCCAAGCACTCCTGGTAGGCTTCGGGGAACACCTAGGTGAAGTACTAAGCTGGGAGAAGAGTTTCCTCGCTTCCCTGGGCAGTTGGTGGGGAGCGATGGCACATCAAACCCAACCTTCAGGAGATGAGATTCCTGACTTGCATGTCTCTGGTCGTGGTGATATCTCTCTATGTGGCAGAGTCACCTGGACTGGTGCTTAAGGGAGCAAATAAGGACTTAACAGGGTTTGGCGCTGTGTCTCTGTGCTGCTCTAGTTCAGGGGCATTCGTGGTCTCTCAGGGTCTTTCCACATGGTGCTGTGGTTCCCTACTGTGACCCCAAGCTTCTGTGCAGACACTCTGCATTCCTGCCACCTGGACAGTCACTTTTGCCATACGGCAGTTGTATCCTTCCATTCCCGAATTATGCCAGCTTTTCTGTGAATAAAAAGCTTTGCTGACACTCATCTCTGAATCTGCCTATTCCTGTCTGGCTTGTCACCTTCTCCTGGGCAGAGCCAGGCGAGTCCGTGGTCCGTTTTGACCCATGGCAACCTGTTCAGTGCAAAGGGTGGTGAGGCCACAGGGATGTGGATGTTTGTTCCATCCACACAGGACAGAAACCCATTGCACTCCTCATGCAGGTAGCAAGTGGTGGCAAGGGGGTGACAGCATCTGGATGGGATGTGAGCTGCTGCCATAAAGATGCTGGCACTTACTGCACCTCCAGGCTTGTTAATCTGAGCCCGGTGGCCACGGAGGCTAGTGAGGGAGCTGGCTGTACTTGGTGTTTGAGGACTAAAGAGCTGTGTGGTTCCTGGTTCTCAGGCAGGAAGGTGCTCTGCAGGTTGGTTGATGCCACAACTTCCTCCTGCTGGGCCTGCATCCATGGAGACAGCGAGTTGCAGCCAGCCTGCGCTGGGAAGGGACAACAGGGAAAGGTTTGGGCTCAGCAGGAGGCTGGCCGGAGCTCCCTTCTGCTCCCTACACTGCTCCGGGGCTTGCTTGACCCGCAGGGATGAACTGGGGGATGAATTCCTGTGGCTTAGCTCCAGTACCTCCAGCCAAGAATGTGGTGGTGTATCGCAACGGTGACCCTTTCTTCCCTGGGAGGAAGTTTGTAGTGAACCAGCGGCGATTCCTGACCTTCGAGGTGTTTCTGAATGAGGTGACCAAGAGCATCCACGCGCCCTTGGCTGTGAGGAACCTCTACACACCCAGGCATGGCCACCGCATCGCTGAGCTGGGGGACCTGCAGAACGGGTGCCAGTACGTGGCTGCAGGCTTTGAAAAGTTCAAAAAGCTCAAGTGAGTAGACAGACCTTTGGTCTCTGGGTTTGGTAGGCGGCTTTAGATCACCTCTGTGGGGAATGTATTGGGGTGTGAATGGAAAAAAAAGGTAAGAGGGGTACAAACCCAAGGAAAACCAGAGACTGATGAGTTTCTTTTCCTCCTGGAAACTACTGGACATATTCTAGATCACATGGGAAATGCAAATATTCCTGATAAGATCATTTGACTCTCAGAAGAAAACATGCTGAGGGAGGCGTGTGTCCTCTGGCAGGATGTTGTGATGGGTGCTGCTCTGCTTCCCGCGCGCCTTGTTCTGTGGTGTGTGGGAGGCTCTGCTGCCCACTTCCTCAGCAGGGCTGATAGTTGCGCTATATTTGCCAACAAATGCTTTTGCTTTGGTTTGATGGAGGGTTTTTTTGTTTTCTAGTCCTGCACAAAAGTAGAACTGTTAACAGAGGGTTAAAGAAGGTTTTTGCGGCATCGCTTAACGCTTGAGAGTTTGTGTGTGTTGTGTGGCAGGTGAATATGGCTCCCTGGTGTATGTTGCATTTCGGTGAGGAGGTGGTCCATTGGCCAGCCCTTGGAGCCTTGGTCAGCGAGTAGCACCAAGGGATAAAATCTTCTGGGTCTCTGAAATGGTCTGTATTTGCCAGGGAATTTCTTAGATACAGCAGATTGTAATCTAGACTGAAGTTCTGGGAGACCACAAGGTGAAGCACCTGGAGAATTGTTCCAGAAGTGACCCACACATCTGGCAGCGATGCACCAAGGCAGAGTAGTCGGTAGTTTTCTCACTGCTCTTTAGCCAGCTGTGGCCCAGTTGGTACACGGCAACATCATTGCCTTGTTCCCACAGCTATTTAAATCACGGAAGGAAGGACCTCCATGGGACAAGAACCAGCGAGGGTCTGCGGGTGAGTCCCTGGGGTGAGTGGGGGTGCAGAGTGAGCAGGGAGGTGGGAGAGGCATTAGAGCTGGCGCTGATGAATCTAAAGTTGAGGTTTAAGGCTGCGAGGTCCCTGTTTGAGATCAGGCAAAAGCGCCACAGGAATCGGTAGGACGTGTGAGACAGCGCAGGGGCTGCTGCTGTGTACCTTCGTCCCCCTGAGTGCAGGGGAAGGACGTGTGCTCGGAGGTTGGCTGGCAACTCTGTGACGCGCTCAGCAATGCAAAGAGCCTCTCCAGCTTGGTGCTGCTGACAGCAAACCCCACCTAGCAGCAGCAAGACTGAAGGCAAGGCGGGTGGTGTCCCAGCGCAGGCAGCTCCTGGTTGAGGGAATAGCCCTGGGATGCTCTGTCCCAGGGCTGTCCCTGTTCTGCACTGAACTCTGTCTCTAGTTCCGCGTTGTAGCCCCCTGGAAGTCAAACGTCTTGGCACGATGGCAGAAGCACGCCCGCCTGCCCTGCACGATACAGTAAGTGCCTCAGTGTTTTCTCCTTGGAGGATCTCTGGGAATGTTTTCAGAGGCTGGAGGAGGGAATTCCTCTGTGAGATTCTGGGAATGCTGCCCCACAGGGACAATTCTCAGCTTCTACCAGAAGTATTTGTTATAAATATTGCCAAGGCACCAGTGGCTGTGTGCTTTTCCCCATCATCCACAGCTACGGGAATACTGGCTCCTCACACGCTCTGGGTTTTTTCTGCTGCAGTGTTTTCCGGAATGGGGATTTGCTGAGCCCTCCTTTCCCACTGCCGCTCCCCAAGAGCACCCCACTGCAGTGGGACACGCTCCTGGCCCTGCTGACAAAGAAAGCCGACCTGCGCAGCGGAGCTGTTAACAAGTGGGTATCCAGATAAGGCACTGCTGGCCCGCCTTTCCTCATGTCTGGAATGTCAGCAGCTCCGATTAGCGCAGTGGACTGGGAGTTCAAACGGCCCTTCCAGTCTGCTTCTGCAAACTCATTTGCTTTTCAGGTTTTCCCATCTTTAACCCCAATATCCTGGGTGAGCTGTGAGGAGGGCTGATGTTGCTGGTGGTCTGGTGAGAAAGCGATAAGGAAACAGTAAAGCATGGCATAAAAGTTTATATCTAGAAGGAGGGGCTTTTATCCAACAAACAGCCTACCTTCTCCTCATACATCCATTTACTGGCACCCAAGGAGAAAGCTGAGATCTACTGCATCTCGCTGATCCCTGGGTGTAATATTTCTGCATGCTTCCTCGGAGTAATACTAAGAATGATTGATCCTCTCTGCCTTGTCTCGGTCCTGTTTTACCACTTTTCACTCGTTCAACCGCTTCCACGCTGAGGGGTTGTTCAGGGTCTTGTGACAGCTCTAAACCCTTTACTGTCTCTTCCTCAAGACTCTGCAGGCTGGATGGAACCCAGGTGTCTGGTGGAGAGGAGCTGCTGAATGGCAATTACTACGTGGCAGTGGGAAATGAGGAGTACAAAAAACTGCCTTACTTTGAGCTGCTGGTGCCCCAGGATTCTGCACGCAGGACACTGTGGTACATAGGCTGTGGCAGAGTGATTTAAAGATTTCTCTCCATGGTGGTCTTCAGCTAAAGCCATCCTTTTTGTAGCCCTCCTGTTCAGTGCTTCGGGGCTGGGGTTTTGCTTCATGTGTTGGAAGTTAGGAAGAAAGAATGTGTTTTCAAAGCTTTTGCTGTAATGGTTAGTCCCTGAAGTTCAAAGCTCAGCACCAGAGAAAGCAAGCAGTTTGGTTGTTCCTCACTTAAGTGTTCGTCAAGCACTGAGGAACACCTGCCCGTTAGGCTGGGCACTGAATTTCACAGGCCTGTGGTGGGTGGGCACTGTGATATAACGGGAATGTGATCCACTCTACCTGTGCTGAGGAAAAACACCTCCAGGGGCCCTCTCCTATGGGAAGAGGGGAGATTGTGTCCTCCTACAGCCGACTTCTGCCTGATGCTGAGAATCTGCTGCTTCTTTGTTACAGGAACCACCAAAATAGCAGGCGCAAAAAATACCGCAGAAAGGTAGGTGGCTCAGTTGGCATGGGACTGTGTGCAACGACTGCCATTGCTTTTGTGCAGACATACCTCTGCTCCCAACTGCCATAGCTACAGCATCCTTGCTTGGTACCATTCCCAAAGGAGAGGAGCTAGAGACAGCGATGCGGCCAAATCACACTTGAATTAAATCTCACGACCCAAAGAAAAGCTCCTTTAAAGTGGCCTCACTTACCTCTTCTCCTTTTTGGCTGATAGGCAGGGAGAATTCACTCTGGAGCTAGACTATCTTTCCTGCTCACTGTGGGGGTCAAATGCCCAACAGAGACTACAGATACAGCAGCTGGGCTGTCTTAGATTGTCCGTTGAAACGTGCA
Organism: Falco biarmicus; assembly: GCF_023638135.1. Taxonomy (NCBI): domain Eukaryota; kingdom Metazoa; phylum Chordata; class Aves; order Falconiformes; family Falconidae; genus Falco; species Falco biarmicus. Next base: position 116,915,322 of record NC_079290.1, read on the forward strand.
TCTGGGCTATCTGTGCCTTTGGCTTTTTAAAATTTACTCTTCCTTTTTTGTTTGTATTTAGTTTGGTGAGCTCTGTGCCAGCTCCCAGGACAGACCTGGTGACTCCGCTCTTGCTGAACCACCTCAACAGGTAGCAGTGACTGCAAAAAGTGTTTCAGGTGTTCCCTGTATCTTTGTCACTTGTAGTAGCAGCTTAGAACTCCAGCCAGAGAATGCAGTGTTACAGCTTTGTACCAGTCAGGATCAAGGGTGATCAAGGGTCACAGGGGAAAAGTGCAGTGTGTAAGGGATTGCCCTGTGAAACTTCTCTTGGTTTTATAAACTGTGTTATCAAGAAGACCTATCAGAAGTGTGTGATGAATACTTTCAGCTGGACAGTCACAGGGTGCAGACCACAGGAGCTGCAGAGAAAGAGAAGGCCCCAACTGCTCTTCCACAACGGCAAAGGCAAGCCAGGAAATCTCGCCTCAAAGAGGAAGAGTCCATTTTCCATGCTAAACCTGTCCGTGCAGGGCAGAACAGAAGGAGCAACAGGAATGTGCAGCGCTGGCCTGATCAAGGTAAAGGACACTACTGGAAGGGTAGAGGAAGACTGGCTTTACTGTGACGCTAAAGAAGAAAACACCTGCAGGTGCACTGAAAGCAAGCAGTGATGGATCCAATAACTTCTTTATTTCTGCTTCTTTCCTCTCCTGGGCCTGTACGAGGACTTTCTGTAGCCTCAGCAAGCCCAGGCCATGGCTATCTGCAATACCCATTGAACAGCTTTTTTCTTTTCTTCTCCTCGCAGAAGAAAGTGTCTATAAACCCAGAGATCCGAGGAAGGAGATGCGAGGTTCCCAGGCAGTAAAGGAGGATGGACACGCAAGGGTGGACGTACCCATTGATCAGGTCTGAGAAATTACTTTCTGCCCTGTTAGGAGTCTTACTGCTGCAGGGAAGTACCTGTGGTCCCACTAGAATCTGTCGGTGCTGCAGGTTTTGCACAGCAGGGAGGCCAACTCCATTCAGAGACAGCCTATGAGAACACATCAATCAGTAGTTTATAGCAATTGCTTGGGGAAGTCCTTCCATTTTCTCGCTCGTTTTAAGTCCTATTTGTTAGGTTTACGAAGCACTGGGCTTCTCCCTACAATGTGTAAAGATGAAAGTAACCACCAGAGGGAACTTCAGAAACCAGAGGACAGTGTGTAACTGCAGGGCTTTGCATTTTAGAAAGTGGAGAGATTGTCCTCTGGGTAATGAATATTTCCCTTCTGGAATGTAAGAGTTACAGCTTCCCACTACAGTAAGGATATCAAAGGCTTTCCTCGATTTTTTTTGTGTGTACTACTTCTATTCTTGTTCCTATTCCAGAAAGTTGCAGAACTTATACCAAAAGCCAAAACGATACACCACAGTAAGGTATTTATTCCACTTAATGGCTCTGTGAAGCATGTAAGATCCTTCCTGGCTGTGTTCTGATTTCTTACACTAGAATTCAGTAACCCCGAATACAACTTGTTAAGCAGAACTTGCCTGTAGCCAGGTGAAGATTAGAAGCTGGCACAGAATAAACACGTAATTCATAAAATGACCAAACACATTTTATTAGATAGTAACAAGTTTAAACCCCTTTTTTTAAAAGGGGGGAGAGAGAAAAGTAGTTTTTAGAAACAAGATTCTGTCTGAAAAATGTCTGCAAGGTGCTTATTATTTGTGGCATTAATGCTTTAAACTTTTCACAAGGACATTTAGAATTGATGTAATGGGATGACATGCATTATATTGCAGGTGATTCACAGCTCTGCCTCGGTAGCCTCTTTGAATTAACTAAAACTTCAAAGGAAAATAACTCCTTTGAACTTAAATTAGAGAAAGGCCTAGTAAAGAATTAGCTAATGGTTCCTGACTTCTCGGCTCAATGGGGAGCCTGGTGTGCTGTGTTTGCTTTAGAGGCTGGGCTGGCATTTCTCAGTGGGGTGGGCAATCTGGTGCCGCTGTTTTCCCCCCGCCCAGATCACTCTGCTGTACCGTTTTTACTACATTTGCGTGTTCACAGCTCTCCTCTGCAGAGAGAGAGAGAATCACTAGGCATTAATTAATGTTGAATTTAATGTAGAATCCCAACTTTGCATACCAAAGCTATGGTAAGACTGGAAACGGAATCCAGGAATTTAGTCCCAGAATCTTTCTGCAATAGTGAGGTGCTAATAACTGTATTTCTTTCTCACTGCCAAAAGGCACGGACTGCAGACAAATCACAAAAGACTGTGGCAAGGAAAAAGGATGCCAGTGACTCTGAGGATAAACAGCACCGAAGGATGTTGCCCTTGGCAGCAAAGAGCTCTGAAGAGTTCACAAAGGGAGTGTGATGGGAAAAGAGGGACAGTTAGGTACAGGGATATCTGCACAGCTGAAGACAACAAAAGCAGGGGAATCCTAGATTTCTGTACCGCCACAGGCTGGCCACATTTTTGATGAATTAACACACTCTTCTAAAAAAATCAAGCATACTCATCATCTAGGCTTGAGAAGCAGAGTACCAGTGAGCAATGAATCAGATGCACGATGTTGTTAAATAATGAAGATGTTCCCCCTTTCCTCAGAGGAAACAGCTGCTTTTCTGAACTCTAATTAAGCTGGTGTGTGTCTGAACTTGGGAAGGAAGAATTACTAACTAGAATACACACCTTTACAACAAAAGGTCTGCCCAGAAGTTTATTCTATGTCAGAAACTTCTTATAAAGAAGTTTCATCATATCATCGTCCCTCTGATTTGGAATGCTTGGATAATGTTTGCAACACTCAAACCTGTTCCCAAGACTATACACATTTTGTTTCTATTAACTTGTTTCAGGAGCATCTGCTTGATCTAGGAAAAGTCAGCGTAATAAACAGCTCTTATATTAACTGTCTCTGTGCAAGGCTGTTTGTATTTCCCTCCGTGGGGTTTCTGATTAATTACGAGGATAACTAAAATAAAAGATTTTTCCTTTTGTCATTGATCTGCTCTCTTGGACTGATAATTTCACTGAAAAGAAAAACACCCTTCCCTCCCTAGGGGCAAACTGCACTGTTGTTATTTTACAGATTAAAATAGGGACTGTGCCGTGTGACCCGGTACATCACAGCTGAGCACAGTGGAGGAAACTGCTTTCATGTGCTTGGCCACAAAAAGGGAGAATTCCTAAACAGATCCCTTCTATACAAATATCAGTTAGGCCCAGAAAGTCACGCTGAATGATTTATTAATCATTTATTATCCCTTCAGCACTGAACAAGACGACCATCCTTTCCTTGAAACACCCACAGATAAAAAATTCCTTAACTCAAGACATTAAATAGGATGTCCTTGCAACAGGCCTTGTTCCACCCTGGTGCTCAGGGAATACAGTCCAAGCTTTTTGACACCCATGTGTCAAAATACAGCTTCCTGGGTGCAACTGAGCCAAAGGGTCTGCTGCTGAGCCAGAAGCTCCACCTCCAGCCATGGGGGGGTTACCTTTGAACAGGTTCTTTTCCTCTGCTGCTCACTGTGTCTTGTTCACGAACCAGCGACACAGAGCATGACTCCAAGGACTGTGAGCAGCATTCCTGCTGCAACCCCTATAGAAATGAAAAACAATATATTGGGAACCTGCACAATTCAATGCCAGTCACTCAGATCTTCTCATTGCTAAATACAGGGTGCTCAGATGCCATGGTAAACAGGACAGCATAAATGTCTAGACAGATATGACCTGGACCAGACGAGTTCTGAAGGGGTTGGATGGTTGGACTGCCCATGTACATTGAGCAAAGCATGTTTGTAAGAAAATGCTGATGTATATCTGGCTAGCAAGAACCAGGCTTAAACAACAAAGAAATGCTTTAGTGTATTCCTAAAGCTGTTGCGCTGGCTCCTGGTGTTCTTAAGTTTTCAAGTTTCCCACCATTTTCTTACTTTCTGAGCAGGGTAATGTTACTGTAGGATGTAAGGGAAGGAAAGGATGGGTATTAACATTTGGGGGCTTATGGGGCACTCTTTTTCCATGGTGGGCATATTATTTAGTGCTTCTCTTATAGTTAAATAACTAGTTAGGTAAAGGCTCAGGCCTCTAAGCGCTGTTCGCTTAGAATAGCCAGTTCTATCTTCACATTTACTAACCCTGCCCACAAGTCCATTTCACTTCCTTTTTGGGTTCTGTAGCAAGAACTGCTGCTTAACTAGTTAAAGCCCTTGGTGGGAACCAGAGGGTAGCCCAAACTATTAAGTCCGCAAATAGATGCAGGAGATGATGTGTTTGAAGTGTAACTTACTTTTACCACCAATGTCTTCTCCCAGAATCTTCCCAGTCACCAGCGTGACTATCAAAGCCAGGGAGTTACAGAGCGGTACTGCCAGGGACATATCTGAAATTGAACAGTTTTAACACAAGCAGTTTACAAATGGATAATCTTGTACACATTGTAAGACACTGTTTTGTGATTATGGCAAGACAGCTGCTTGATGTTTAGCTGAATCACCAGACTAATCAATAGCACTGATCCTCCCAAAATCCCAAATAACCCACTCCACAAAAGCAACGAGAACTAACCTGCTGATGCCAAGGTGAGGTAGAAGAGGAGAGATCCACCTTGATTGAGCAGAAATGGCACCATGTACTGCAGGAAGAACATGAGCCTGTCAATTGCTGCTTGCAAACCCACCACGCGCACCCCCAGTGAGTGGGCAATGAAGGACCCCAGACCCACTCGCACTGTGCTGTGTTTGGCAGCAGCAATGTGGCACTCTAGTGATTCCACTGCCAGTCACAACCTGCTCAATGCCTTAGTTCCCCAGCCTGCAGAAGGCAGACTGTGGTTATTTCATGCAAAATATGAGGGTTAATGACCTGCTGCCTGCAAAAGTGGTCTCAGTTCTGCACAGGAAGAGGCAGTGCTATAGGCAATTAAATGAAATATTACTGAGGTTAAAGAATTCTGATGATAAATGGAATATTTAAGTATCAAGTCCAGAAGTAAAGAGGTAGGAGTGATCCCAAAGGCAGCCTGACACCCTCCTACCTCCCTGGCCCCAGAGCCCGGACAAAGTTGCACCTTGTAGTTGAGGCCCAGGAAGCAGACGAAGTCTCACCTTGTAGTTGAGGCCCAGGAAGCGGATCTCAGCCAGCAGCTGCTGCAGGCGGCCCTGGCACTGCACCTCCTCCAGCCCCGCCGCACCTGTGCGCAGGAATGGCCCGGTGCTGCCCCACAGCACGGCCACCAGCACCAGCACCACTGCCTCTCCTGTGGCACAGCCTGAGCTCAGTGGCCTGATGGCCCCAGGGGAACACCAGCCCTGCCATCACCGCCCTGAGAGGGCCCGCACCGGGTCAACCTGCCCTCATCTCCCCACAGAGGGCCTGGCCAGGCTCACTGCCACCCCCCAGCAGGAACAGCCTCCCCCAGCCCAGCTCACTGCTGTCTCCCATCATGAAGGTCCCCACTCAGGCCCTGCTGCTGCATCCCTCTCAGAGAAACACCCTGCAGCAAGCCCAGCCTGCTGCCGCATCCCCCTCAGGAAAGGCCCCTAGCAGGGCCCGGCCTGCGGCCACACTCCCCTGAGGGAAAGCAGCAGAGCCAGCCAACATGGCCACATCCCCCCTCAGGGAAGGCCCCGCTGCAGGCCCGGCCTACGGCCACGCTCTCCCCTCAGCGAACGCCTCACAAGCAACCCAAGCCCAGAGCCACATCCCCCCTCAGGGAAGACCCCCACAAAAGCGGTGGCTGTTTCCCTTCCTAAGAGAAACCCCCTCTACTCCCCTCAGGGCCGACCCTTCCCCGCCCAGCAGCGCTCTCCCCTCAGCCCCGGAAGCTCACCCACGGGCGCCATAGCGACGGTGACGTATTTCCGCTCTGCGCGCCCTCTGACCCGGAAGTGCCCGTGCGGCTCTCTCGCCACAGCGCTGCCGCCATGGTGAGGAGAGGGGATGGAGCGGGGGCAGTTTTGGGGGTAGTGACTGGTGACCGGGCGGTGTAGGGCCGCCGGGACGGGGCTCCTGGGCCGCGGGGCCGTGGGGGGGCGGCCCCCCGCGGCCCAGGAGCCCCGTCCCGGCGGCCTCGGCCGCGTCTGGCCTGAAGCATTAAATGGCGTCTCCCCCCTCGCAGAAGCCGATCCTGCTGCAGGGCCATGAGCGCTCCATCACGCAAATCAAGTACAACCGCGAGGGAGACCTGCTCTTCACCGTGGCCAAGGATCCCGTGAGTGCGGCGGGCCCTGCTCCCCTCCCCTGTTGAAAGCTAACCCTCACCGCGATAATTAATCAGTCGCGTTAATTAATCCGGCTGGTAAGAGGTGTGCTGGGTTGTTTTCTTCTCCCAGATTGTCAATGTTTGGTATTCAGTGAATGGAGAGAGGCTGGGCACCTACAATGGCCATACAGGAGCCGTCTGGTGTGTGGATGCAGACTGTATCCTTTGATTGCAGAAACCAGTTTGTCCCGGATTTTTCTTTACAGTGATTCACTTAAGGTGATTCCTCCCAACTGCTGTGCTGTTTTTTCTTGAAGAGGAGCACGGGGACAATACAGTGCGTTGAACTCTTCCGCTGTCTTTCCCTTACTCTGTCTTCTGGGTACTGTTTTTTTCCCCCAGGCTGGAATAACACATGCAGTGTGCCCCATCTGCCCTCATTTGTGCATCACTGCTTTTGTTGTTGTGGCCCTGGGAGATTGGGGAAGGTGCCTTGAGTTGCACAAGGTCTTTGGTCTCCAAAGGGTGCGTTAATGCAACAGCTGGAGCCTTTTTCTTTAACATTTCAAAAGGAAAATTGTGGATTTTGTAATGGGAACACTTAGCCTCTGTGTCTGCTTCCACTGGAGTGTTGTTAGTCCTGGAATGGATGTTGCCCAATATCTGATAGGGCTTCTTACTCGTGTTTATAAGTATTCCCATGGTATCTAGACAGCAGCTTTTGGGGCTGAGAACATACTGATATTCCTTAACTGGTGACGTAGGGGACACACGACATGTGCTCACTGGCTCTGCAGATAACAGCTGTCGGCTCTGGGACTGTGAAACAGGTAAGACTTTTCCCACACAGCTGCGTTTGTGTCCCAGCTTTGTCCTGCTGTGAAGTCCACTAAGCTGGCAGGACGTGGTGGCAGCATACACACGTGCTTGTTCATCCCCCTGAAAGAGGTCTGAATCCTAACTTGGACTGCTGGAGGGGAGAGGGTTTGTGTATGTGCCTGGTTTCTGGTGAATATGTAGTGAATTGACTTACTTTACCACCCAAGTAGTCAAAATGTGCAGTGAGAGCTTGCAGGTCGCCAAACTTGCTTGTCAGCTGCGCCCAGTGCTCTCATCCTCCCTCTGACCCTGCCGTTCAGCTGATCTTTGTCATTAACCTTGCAATCAAATACCCAGTGAAGTGTCGTTTTCTGCTCTGCGTTCAGGAAAGCAGCTCGCTCTAGTGAAGACAAGCTCAGCGGTGAGGACGTGTGGGTTCGACTTCGGAGGAAACATCATCATGTTTTCCACGGACAAGCAGATGGGATATCAGTGTTTCGTGAGCTTCTTTGATCTCCGGGACCCCAGCCAGATTGGTGAGGAACCCAGGCCAGCACTGGCACCAGGGAATAAGGGGAAGTGTTGATCGCTGGAGCCAGTGTCACCGTGTCTCTCTGTCTCCTTCCTTCCTTCCTGCAGAGAACAACGAGCCTTACATGAAAATTCCCTGCAGTGACTCCAAAATCACTAGTGCTGTGTGGGGCCCTCTGGGAGAGTTCATCATCGCAGGACATGAGAGCGGAGAGCTGAACCAGTTCAGTGCCAAGGTCAGTCTGATAAGGAACAGCATCTCCCCGGGCAGCAGTGCTTGGGGGAGGATATCACAGCATTCCTGGTGTGGTCATGGGACAGAATATGGCCTTTTTGGCTCGAACCAGCAGCCTTATGGAAGGATAGTTAAAATATGCAGCTCCCTTGAGCAAGGCCGATGTACCAACATCTGCCCTGCAGCTGACAGTGACATCTCCTACATTTTTTTTTAATGGGGAAGTCACATGTACACTCACTTTGCCTGCCAGCATGCTGAAACTGCCTTCTTCACCCTTCAGTCAGGGGAGCAGCTTTCAAACATCAAGGAGCACACCAAGCAAATCAACGATATTCAGACCTCCAGGGACATGACCATGTTCATCACTGCCTCCAAGGACAACACGGCCAAGGTAAGGTCTCCCACCAGAAATGCAGGGGACTGTTGATATTTGCTTGCAGGACTTTGCTCAGAGATGTGGCTATTGCAGAGGTTTGCTCCTTAGAAATTTGAGTAAGGGGAAAGTTCGGTGTGAAAGGGGAGATGCCACCCTATGGAATTAACGGCCAAGTATTGAAAACAGCATTGCCAAAATATGTCTGTGCTACCGCCAAAAAGTGATAGAGGCGAGATATATCTTAGGCCAGTATTTTGGGGAAATATTTTTGGGATTTGGGTGCCCATGAGCAACTGTAGGGGTAACATCTGCCCAGGTGAGGCCTAGCAGCCAGATTTGTGCGAGTTAATTGGGTTGCCGGCCCTCCTGCAGAATAGATTTCTCCCTTTTGCCTCCTAGCTATTTGATTGCACGACACTTGAGCATTTGAAGACGTTCCGGACGGAGCGACCGGTGAACTCTGCTGCACTCTCCCCCATTTTTGATCACGTAAGAATGAGCTCGCTCGTTGTCACAATTTTACTGTGACTTGCCTCAGATAGCTGGAATACGGAGTGTTACCAGCCCAGCTAGAAAAAAACATCACTGTGGAATGGGTCTGGGGAGCTTTGCTGCAGGCTGGTGCAGGGAACAAAGCTTTGTGTCCTCTGATCTTCAGATGTGTCTGGGAGGTGGGAACTTCGTGGGGCTGGAGTCAGGCCTGCTCATGAGTTGGCGCGATCTGCTGGGTTAGTAGGAGGCTTCCCCAAAGTTTGGCTTCCTCCTCTCCTGGCTCCTGCTGAGCGTGTGGAGTGACCAGCACTGAAGCGTTGTGGCTTCTGTCTGTTGCAGGTCGTGCTTGGTGGTGGGCAAGAGGCCATGGATGTAACCACAACCTCCACCAGGATTGGAAAATTTGAGGCAAGGTTGGTCCTTTTCCTCTGGCAGGGCTGAATCCTCACTCCTGACAGCCCAGGGTTCTCTTCTCAGAGCATCTTGCATCATTAAACTTGCAGACCTTTTTTGAGGAAACCCTGATTGTGTCCCTAACCAAACTCCCAACTTCCTGAGATAATTTAAATCTTCCTTCTCCCAGGTTCTTCCACTTGGCTTTTGAAGAAGAGTTTGGCAGAGTGAAGGGTCACTTTGGTCCGATAAATAGCGTTGCATTTCACCCCGATGGGAAGAGGTGAGGATCTCTGTGGGTCTTGCAGGGTGCCCCAGTCAAGTCAGGCCCACCTGTTGGTTAGGATGTGGCTAGGCTCACAGGAGCTCTGCAGTGGGAATGGAGCAAGCACCTTCCTTAATTCTCCCATTCCGGCCCTGCTGCCTCCCCCCAGGCTGACCAGGGGGTTCATTTAGGCCCTATTGCACAGCTTGGCTGCATCACTGATTGTTTTGTTTTGTCTTGTGACTCCTTTATCAGTTTTTGGGGGGCATTGTGAGAACAAACCTCACGACTATTTGGTATAAACCTGGAGGCAGCGAGGTCCTGACAACATCCGTGATTTTGTCTTTCCTCCTGTAGTTACAGCAGCGGGGGTGAGGATGGCTACGTTCGCATCCATTACTTCGATCCCCAATACTTCGAGTTTGAATTTGAAGCTTAAAGGAGGACTTCCCCTCCTCTTCCCTCCTGCAGTCCATCGACTCCTGCACAGAACTGTTGTAAGGCCTGAAGTTACTCTGCTCCGCAGGAGGCAGCGGGAAGCAGTTAGCAGCAAACTTGGGGGGCTGTGTGAAGGTGGGGAGCTAGAAACCCAACCGGCTCCAAAGGGCAGGACTGGCTTTCACCGGAGGTAGAGGGAAGGCAAGGGAGGGAGCTGGGCTGGCTGCCTGCCTGCCCCTGGGGATGCTGACTTCCTGCCCTGCTGGGCATATTTATATATCAGGGGAGAAAAAAGATCATCAGGAAATAAACAGAAATCTTCTATAAACACAAGGAAAAGCGCCTCTGATTTTGGTTTGGCTTTTTTTTTGGGCTGGAACAGAATTAACCTGAGTGCTTTGCTTTCCTGGCTCTGTTGGCGGTGCCTGGCTCCCCACCCATGGGCAGACAGTGCCTCTGTCCGCTGTAGCTTAACTCTTTCCCGGGGAGGATCTGCAGCTATGGTTCGGGTCCAGCCCTGAAGTGTGAACAGGCTGGAAGCGCAGCAGCCAGTCATTGTTTTCCAGATGACACACACGCACCCGGTTCTGGTGCTTTGTTTATTTGCTGGACTGACCCTGAGCCAGCTTTCCTCATGAAACAGTTATTTCCTGCGCTAGTACGCTGGTGTTGCAAATCCTCATCCTTCCAGCCCTCTTGCCCTGTGTCTGTCTGTCCGGAGGGGTGGTTTGTATCTCTTTCCTTCCCCGAAACTGGGTTCAAGGGCAGATTTCCCGGGCTGGCTCCTAGCTTGGAAAAATTCTATGATTTCATGGCTGATGCAACACATGAACTGCAGTTAGCATGCCCTTTGTGGAGAGGGCCTCGTGACTTTAGTGTGTTTTGCTGCTTCAGTTTTGCTGTGCTGACTGTGCCTGGCAGCCGGGCAGGGGCTGTGAGCCTGGCATGCCGTGGTGGGAGCTGCCAGAGGCTGATGCTGCTGGGCACATCGACCTCCCGCTGCCTTCTCCACCAGCGGTCCAGGTGAAATCCCGCTGGGGAGGGAGCAGGCTGCTCCTGCCCCGACGTAAGCGCAGAAAGCAGGTGTGGGCTGTGAGAGAGACCACTTTACTGAAACAAGCTCAGTCTGTGCAGCCCAGAGGCTACAAAAAGGGTCTGTCCACCCCATCCTGGAGTTGTCCTCCAGGCTCCGCAGGGCCTGTGTCCCGCACAGCGCTTCCTGCGGAAAGCTGCAGTGTCGCGTTGGCCCGGCAGCCCGTGGGGACTGGATTACCGCATTGCCCACGCTGCCGTTCATCGTCCGTTCTCTGTCTGGGCAGCGGGGTCAGAGAGGGACCGGCTCAACCTGCTCTCCACGCTCTCCTTGACTGGGGGGTCACCCCCCTCTGCTAACCGCTGGACCTCTGCCCAGGCCTCGTCCAGGTACTGGGATGAACGGATCCATCGGAAGAATAAACCTAGGAGAGAAGGGGCTGTGTGTTGTCTCAGCTGTGCCGTAGCCCTGGCGAGAGAGGGAAAAGCAGAGCATTCCCACCCAGCCCAGCTCAGAGCTGAAGGTGGGTTTGGAGGGCACCGGACCCAGCTCACCCTGCCAGAGCTGGATGCTCTGGGGCTCGACAGAGGGCCAGATGACCAGGGCGTTGTGCGAGTAGAGGGGGTTCAGGTACTTCTTCTTCTCCCCAGGTTGGTTCAGCCAGGCCCAGAGGGCATGCGTGCTCTCCCTCACTTTACACAGGCACCTGCCAGAGAGTTGAGAAGCGTTTCAGCCCCTCCCAGGGGGCCTGGGGTTACCCAGGCTATGACCGGGAGGGCTTCACTCTGCCCCATCTGACAGGGTCTGCGCCAGGGGCACAGTGGTGACCACGGCATTGCTCCTAAGGGACAGTGCTGTCCCCGCTTCCCACCCACTTGCCTCTCTTTCTCGTTGTTGCAGAGGAAGGTGCCGTAGGCAGAGGCGTAGGCGTTGTCGAAAAGGGTGAGGAGGAGATGCTCGCTGAACTCCAGAGAGAAGGGGAACTGGCGGCTCAGCTGCCACACGCAGTCGAGGAAGAGGAGGAAGAGCGGCGCCTCCTGCTTCAGCCGGGCGTGGGAGTAGGCAGAGCGGGCGCAGCGGAGGTGGAAGGGGTGGCCAGCCTGTGGGACCCCCGAGGGGGAATAACGGGGGTGAAGAGGAGTGGGGGGAGTGCGCCCAGCCAGGCTGGGGTCCCCAGCCCCCTTGGGACTGCTGGTCTCACCTCAATCCACTCCCGCTCCAGCAGCCCCTGGAAGCCTGCCAGCGTGCGGCAGGACGGGTCCAGGATCACCTGGGCCAGCGCCGTCACCAGCAGCGTCGTGTCCGTCCCCTCCGCCCCGTGGACCAGCACGCTGGCCTCCTCCCTGTGGGCAAGCGCGGACGGGTGGGGCGATGCTGGCGAGCCCGGGGTGATGCCCGAGGTTTGTGCTGTGTTGAGAGCTTTGAAAGGGGGCAAGCGGGGGCCGTGGGGCAGCAGCCCCCCCCTTACCTGTCCAGGCACTGTGCGGCCAGGCAGGCTGTGCTCAGGGCTGCCTTGACGTGGCTCAGCCAGCGGCAGCTCTCCAGCCGGCTCAGCCACCGGTCCATGTTGATTGAGGTGTCATTGCAGGCTTCCACCAGTTTAATAAAGCTCTCCTGCAGCGGGCGGCCTCTGGGAGGGGAGGAGAGCGCTGTCAGGGGCTTGGTGAGTCTTGCAGGGGGCTGGAGTCCCCATGCCATCAGCAGGGCAGTGTGACCACCCATGTCACGAGAGGGCCAGGCCTCAGCCCAGCCCCTCACCTCTCCAAGGGCCGGTGCAGCCTCCTCCACTGTGGGTAGGAGGACTTGGGCTCCGTGCCCCCCCCCGTCATCCGAGCCTGCTTTGCCGCCTGGGCCGACCGCGTGTCAATGATAAAGCCTCGCTCCCCCTCATCCAGGATGGTCCCCAGCAGCATCTCATCCTCACGGCAGCGCTTTCGGTTGGGGCCCGTCAGTGGCTGGCTGCTGCGGAGCATCGCCTGCGGGGTGAGGGCCAGCGGGCAGTGGGGGGACCCTGTGGGGTTGGGGGGCTTAGAGCCACCCCAGGGCTGGCAGTGGTGGGAGAGGAGACAAGGGGCAGAACAGGGAGGTGGACTCACGGTGCCGTTCTTGCAGTGGTAATAGCTGAGGACGGGGAATCGCCCGCCCTGCCGGAAACGGGCAGCCTTCTGCAAGGTGTCATCGTCCACCGCTGCCGGCACGATGACGGTGGGAGGGTACGTGGGGCAGGTGGTGAAATCCCGGTTCACATCGCTCAGCCGCCACTGGCTCGTCTGGCGGAGATGGGGGGGAGGGGGGCTGCCTTGGGTGCCGTCTTGGCTGCGTGAGCCCCAGTGGGCAGCCCGGCATGGCGGGGGGGAGTCGCTTCTGCCCCCAGCCCAGCCGGCTCCCTCCCTTCCAGGCTCACCTGTGAGGCGATCCGTTGGAAGTACTGCTCGAGAGGGAAAAGGTGCCATCCTTCCTCGAGCTTCAGGCTCTGGGGTCTGTAGAAGAACGGGTACATCATCATCACGGAGTCCACCGAGGAGAGAGCCTGGAGCGAGAGCAAAGGTGGAGCTGGTCACGGGCAGGGGGTGCGGATCAGAGCACAGAGGTGGCTCAGAAAGTCCCCACCATGTCCCCAGGGCTCTGCAAACCCTGGGTCTGTTCCCTACTCCTGGCCACATCCCAGCCGAGAGCGAGGGCTGGGGGGGCAGGCGCTGGCACCAGCAGCCCCGCTGGCACCCGGTGCCAATGGTGCCAATGCTGCCCGCCCCGGAGCAGAGTGTTTACCCATGTTAATGACAGACCAAGAGCAAACACTGCAGGCGGCCGCTTTCCCCTGCCAACCCTTTGCACCCTGGGCAAGGCTCCGGGAGCTCACCTCGATGGAGCTGGCAATGTTGAGACACTCTTCCATGCCAGGGATCTCCAGCTGCAGCACCTTCAGGTCTTTGCACCGGAGCGTGATGGTGCCGGAGGAGCCAGCGATCCTGGGGGAGGCAGGGGGGGCTCAGGACCAGCTGTAGGTCCATGTACGCAGAGACAGCGCCGAGCTGCCCTCTCCCCCCGGGAGAGCCAAGCGGGGCGAAGCGAAAGGGCTGTGCCGGTGCGGGATCGCTGGCTCTCATCCGGCACCGGGGGCTCGCCTGTCCGAAGCCAAGATTTCCAGCATCTCCCTGGGGCCCGGTGGGCACGGCGGTGGTTAGCACAAAGCCGGGTGCTGCCAGCTGGGTTAGCAGAGCCGAGAGAGCATTAAAAGCCAAACCTGGTGTCTCGTGGGGAGTCATTAGTCCGGGGGGGCTGGTACCAGCCTAAATTCTGCACTCTGAGGCACGGAGGAGAAGAGGAGGTCAATGGCCGGTGCCGCGAGCGTCGCCCGGCGTGGGCCATGGGGAAGAGGAGGGACGAGGCTCAGCAGGCAGCGCCATGGGGTGCCCGTGCCCTGCCGCCGGGAGAGCAGTGGGGGATCTCCTCCAGCTAAGGCAGGGGTGACACTGGTAGAAAGGACCGCAGGGACAGCCGTGGGGACAGACCCACCTCTTCTCCACAGCATCCACGTTGCGGATGAGCAGCCAGAGCTCCAGGGTGCCGGGCTGGCTGTCCCCCCCGGGGCAGGAGGAGAGGAGCAGGTGGTGGCTGGTGATGCACAGGGTGCCCTTCACGGCCGGCAGCCCCACGCACGACAGCAGCACGCTCTCCACTGTCGCCGTCTTGATCAGCTCGGAGAACTCCATGGCGGTGCTGGCAGCCAGGCACAGGACCTGCTGCCGCAAGGCCGGAGGGAGAAAGGGGAAATCCTGCAGCGACAGCCCAGCCCGCAAACCCTCTTCCCTCTGCGTCACACGGGGCCCTATAGCCTCACCCCCCTCTTCGTGTTTACATTGTCACCTACAGCCTACAGAGCTTCCTCGCTGCAAAATGCAGGGGAGTGCCATGTTTCCTCCCCCAGCAATGCTGTCACTGCAGATGGGGAAACTGAGGCACAGGCCGAGGGGGCTGAGCTGGTGCCAGGCTCCCCAGCAGTGCACAGACCCCAAGCTGGGTACCCCGCACCCCACGCCAGCTGTGCTGCATGCGGGGTGTGGGGGGTGGTAGCTGGTGCCACTGCAACTGCTGTCTTGCGGGGAGCAGCTCTGGGTCCTTTGCTGCCGCCATGGGGCCTGCCATGCCGGGGCTGTATGGTGCTGAGCACCACCAGCACCCCAGCACAGCCTGAACCTGGCTCCCAGGGTGCTGGGGGGCTCTGCCTGCACCCACAGCCCCCCGTGGCCCTGGGGATGGAGCCAAGTGCCCTGGGTGAGGAGGAGGAGGAGGAGGAGGAGGAGGAGGGTGAGCAGCTGGCAGCAGTGCCTGCTGTGGCCACCCCAGTGCTTACCTGCTCGGGCTCGGTGCAGGCAGGGACCTCGGGGTGCGAGTGGGAGATGTTGGGGTGCAAGTGGGAGATGGGGTGACCTCGGGGTGCAAGCGGGGATCTCAGGGTGCAAGCAGGAAACTGCTGGGTATAAGCAGGGGAGCTCGGCATGCAAGCAGGGAGCCTGGGGTGCAAGCGGGGGACTTTGGGGCGCAAGCAAGGCTCTCGGGGTGCGAGCGGGAGACTGTGGGGTGCACGGGAGACCTTGGGGTGCAAGCAGGGGACCTCAGAGTGCAAAGAGTGCACTCAGAGGGCATAGGGAGGGGAGCTCAGGGTGCGAGCAGGGATCTCGGGGTGCAAGCAGGAGAGCTCAGGGTGCGAGCGGGGACCCCGGGGTGTGAGTGGGGACCCCGGGGTGCGAGCGGGGACCCCGGGGTGCGAGCTGGGACCGCACACCCAGCCGTGCCGGCGGGGCCGGCGGATGTCGGGGTTAAGGTGGCCTGGCCCGGGGCGGCTCCGCCGGCGGGGCCGGGATGGGCGATGGTCTCCCGGGCTGGGGGGGGGGGGGAAGGGGGGTCACCGCGTGGGGTGCGACAGCGAGGGGACACGCGGGGGCCGTGGGGAGGGACACGCGGGGGCTGGCAGCGCAGCAGGGGCGCTGCACGCAGGGTTTCGGGGACGGGGGGGGCTGTCCCCGGGGCAGGCGGCGCCGGTGGGGCGCGGGCCAGTCCCGTAAGCCCCCCCCGCTGCCCCCGGCCCGCCCCGGGCAGCGCTTGCAGCACCGGGCAGGGCGGCGAGGGGGGGGGGCGGGGGGGAGCGGCCAGATCCTGACCCGGTTCCACCTTAAGGGCCCGGCCGGGATGCGGGACACCAGCTGCCCCCCGGCTCCTCGCCCCGTGTCCCGCCCCGTCCCCCCCCCCCTCGCCCGGTTTCTTTTTCCGTCCTTGGGCTGTTTTTGCGGCCCCCCCCGGTGCGAGAGGGCGGCTTCGCCCGGGGATAAATCATCCCCGCTCCTCCTTGCCAGTGTATCCCGGTGAAGGCTTCCTCCAGGGAAACAGGGAGACTCCTCCCAGCTGGAGACAATAATGCTAAAAAAGACAAGAAAAGGAAAAAACAACAGTAAGAAAAAAAAAAAAAAAAAGAAACCAAAACGAACAAACCCAAATAACCCCTCCTTTGCGCTCCTCTGGATACGGAAAGTTCCTGCCCGTTGGAATTGCCCTCGACATCCCCAACCCTTATCGTCCTGGGGGTGCTGGTGGCCAGGGTGCTCCTCACTCTGCAGGTGCAGGGGGCAGAACCTCTGTCTGCCTGGGGGCTTTGGGGGGGGGGGGTCCCAAGGGTGCTGCCATGCCCTTCGGCCAGCTGAAGTTCAAGGAGCTGGGCGAGGAGGAGCCCACCTGGGAGCAGGAGAGCCTGGACGGCGTGAAGGCGCTGGCGGCCAAGTTGAAGTTGCAGACACGGAGACCCTCCTACCTGGAGTGGGAAGCCCGGGTGAGGGGGCAGCCCTGGTGCAGTCGGACCCCCGGGGGGACATGGGGGGCACGGCAGGGCCCTGGGCACCCTGAGGATGAGCAGGATGGCAGCGTCTGTGGCTTCGCCACCATGGAGGCGGCGCTGGAGTGGCTCAGGATGGAGCTGGTGAGTAGTTGCTGGTGGGGTGGGAGACACAAGGGGTGGGCAAGGGCTGAGCCCCCAGGCAGGGACAGGAGGCAAGAGGGGTGGGCAAGGGCTGAGCCCCCAGGCAGGGATGGGTGGGCAAGGGCTGAGCCCCAAAGCAGGGACTGGAGGCACGAGGGCTTGAGCGAGGGGTGAGCCCCCAGGCAGGGACAGGGACTGGAGGCACGAGGGGTGGGCAAGAGCTGAGCCCCCAGGCAGGGACGGGGCCACAGGGCTCCTTCGTGCGGAGGGAGGACTGGCAGCCCAGCTTCACGCAACAGCGATGGGATGTGCCCGGGCCAGGGTGCTCCAGCCGCTCCAGCCATGGCACGCTGCTTTGCTCCTCTGCCCAGCACGGCTGGTGCGTGTGGATTTTTGCAAGGCACGTGTGACACTGCGGTGCTGCAGCTCTGCCCCTGTCCCCTTGCCCAGCGCTGGGGGTCACAGCTCTGTCAGGGGTCTGCATTTGTCACCCCCTCCTGCCTGCTCTGCTGGTGGCACGGCTGTGGTGGACTTCATTGGTGTGGCACAGCCTTGGTGACTTCCATGGGGTGACCCCGGCAGCGAAAGCCAGGCGGGTACAAACCCACGGGTGCCTGAGCTGACCCTGGGCTGTGACCCTGGCACCGACCATGTGCCAGCCCTTGGACAGTGTGTGGGCTCCCCAGGGCCACGTGTGCGTGTGGTCCCTGGTGGGTTTGTGCCCTGGGCAAGCCCCAGCCCTGCTGCACGTGGTCCCTGGTGGGTTTGTGCCCTGGGCAAGCCCCAGCCCTGCTGCCCCACCACCCCCACTGCCTGGGCAGCTGCCCCAGCGGCCAGTCCGGCTCTGGCCCTGATGCCTACCTCCCCGTGCAGCAGGAGATGCAGGCTGTGGACCAGCGCCTGGCACAGCAGCTGATGCGCCTGCGGGCGCAGCTGCACCGGCTGAAGGTGGAGCAGGCCTGCCACCAACACAAGGAGATGCTGGATGATGCCACCTTCGGCCTCGAAGGCTGTGAGGAAGACTCGGATCTGCTCTGCAACATCCCCCCCAAGGCTGCCTTCCTGCTCTCCACGCCGCTCAAGCACATCGGCGTCACCCGCATGAACATCAACTCCCGACGGTTCTCCCTCTGCTGAGCGTGGCAGGACCCTGCAAAGTGCGCAGTACCAAGCCTGGATGGGAGCCTTGCAGGCACCCATGGGTGCATCCAGACCTGGTTGGGCTCAGGGATCCCTCCACAAATGCCTTGGGGACTGTAGAGCTGCTGCCAGGGCTGCCCCCCCTTAGGGCAGGCGGTGCTGAGCCTGTGCTGCCAGCCCTGCCCCAGGGACAATGCCAATGCCACCAGTCCCATCAAGCACAGGGTGTTTTGGGGCACCCAGTGCTCTGTCCCTAATGATGGTGGGGTCAACCACAGTGGAAAAATGTGGGGTGCAGCCCATTGAGAAGGAATAAAAGGAGGTGAAGGCGAGAGCTGATGTTTTCTCTTTATTTTTGCATGCCCCAGGGCACCTGCCTTTGCCTCCAGATCTGGCTCCCAGCCCTTCGCTGTGGGGGATGTAGGGGTGGCAGGGGGGTCCGTGTTGCCATCGCCCCTTCCCTGGCTGCTCCCAGGACTCTGGCTCACAGGGTGGGTGGTTTCTCATCGGTTTCTGCTGCAGGAAAGTGCCATGCCGGAGAGACAGTGTCTCTGCTTTGGGGACATTGCATCTTCCTGGGCCAGCACCTTCCTGGGCACCCCTGGCAGCAGATGGGTGCTTGGGCTGCATCGCTGCAGGAAATGCTTGTCACCAAACTGGCTGCGAATGGAGGAGTTGTTTCTGAGGCTTGATGCCGGGAGATGCCAGGGGCCATGCTCAGAGTTTGGGCAGCCCCACATCCCCGTCTCCAAGCCCTGACAGCACTGTGCCGGGAGCAGGAGGGATCCTGGAGGTACTCACCAGAGCAGTTCGCTTTTAGATTTTCCCTTCCTATATTAACATCAAACCCTTTACAACAGAAGTTGCCGCTTGCAGGATGTGACTTTTGTAGAACCCTTTTTGTCAGTGCTGCTGAAAAAGATGTGAGGTGACCCAGGCATAATTTGGGGGGCTGCTTCTCCTTCCCAGAGTAGCAGCAGGACATGGGGAGAACCCGATGCGCACCCTGAGGCTACAGCACACCCCAGCACCTTGGAGCGCTCCCCACCATCCCTTGCTGGGGGCACCTGCTGTGTTGGGGATGGGAATGGGGCTGCACAGCTGCCCCTGGAAAATGTCCCTGCCAGGGTGGATGCTGCAGCCAGTGCTGCTGCAGCGATGCCCTACAGGCTCCTGCAGCCCCCCCTGACACTGCTGGGCTTCCTGCCCATGCCTCCGGTACCTGCGGCTTCGTGTTTGATTGCAAAAGCCAAGACAATAGTGTTGTGGTTGTTATGCTCTGAGCTATCTTCAGAAACACAAGGCTGGCATCCTGGCTGGGGCATAACATGTCCCCTTCACTTCACCCCTGCCACTGTGGCTCTCGGGGCGCCAGAGTCTGGGGGGACCCCATGGTGACAGCCAAAGCGAGGGCTGTGGTGTGCAGGATGAGTCCCACAACCTGTGTAGGGTCCACTGGGGTCAGGGGCAGCTGGTGCGTGGCACTGTCAGCCTGCCCACACCAAGCACCAGAGAGGGGACAGCGCAGGGGACCAGCTAGCTGGGGGCTGCCTGGGCAGCAGGTGACAATCCCCTGCCCATGGCTGGCCCCTCGCAGCACATCTCCCAGCCCGCCGGACCCTGCTCCCCCACCGACTTAGCATCCCCTTGCCCACCCAGTCCCTGGGAATTGGTGGCCAGGGCCACCCAGAGCAGAGACCCTCCGTGCTGGGGATGGCAGGAAGCCATCAGGGTTTGTCACTAGCTCTTGTGGTTGTTCGCGAGCTGTGAACCAGCTTCTCTAGAGTTTGCTCATGAGGCAGGAAACCAGGGCAGGTGGTAAGCAGCAGCGAGTGGTGGCGGTGGGGAGCGGGCGCCCATGTGCAGGGGGCTCGTCTCTGCTCCCCAGAGGGTCATTGTGCTCCTGCCAGGGATGGAGAGGATGTGAGTGAGGACACGGTACCTTCACACTTGCTGCCGGGCCATGGGAGTCTGAAAGCAGCTGGTCCTCCCCTCGCTGCCAACAGGTAACAGGGACCTGGGGGCGAAGGGGTCTGCACCCTCCGGACAGGAGCTGGGACCACCCAGGCGCCTGTGGAGGATGCGGGTTCCCTTGTATTCTCCGCGGTTGCCCCTCGGAGCGATGGAAATGGGGGTTTGGGCTCGTTGCTGCGGGGGGCTGTGAGTGCTGGTGCCTGGGCAGCGGGGTGTGAGCACTTGTGCCTGGGTGATGGATGGGGGGAGCGGGGCTGTGCTCCCCATCCCTCTGTGGCCTTTTAGTTGGGGTGAAAGTCGCTGTCCCGATGCCCTCTGCCCGCCTGGGGGGGTCTGCCCAGGGTGGGAGCGTTGGCCCCTCACAGGGCTCTCTCCGAGACCCCATTTCCAGGGAAAAATAGGAATTTCGTCCCCAGGACCAGGCTCTTGCCTGCCTGGCTGTGGATGAGAGCAGCTTAGGGACAAGCAGCAGTTTAACACTGGTCTAGCGGGGTCCCTGCCCGCTCTGAGGGCTTCAGACACTGAGCTACTCCTGGTTTGGGTGCCACCTCAGCACAAACACCTCCCCGCTGCAATGGCAGCTTTGGAGCCATGATGCTTCGCATCTTCTCTGTGAAGCTGGACCAGTGTGGGGCTTAGCATCCAGCTGGGTCACAGCTGGCTTGGGGTCACTCAGGACACCCTGGTGAGCCTTGAAGAGCATCAGGGATGGGGTCAGCCCAGCCTTCAGCCCTCTTCACACCTGCCCATGCTTGTGAGCAAACCACTGGACCTGGCCAAAGAAGTGGAAGGGCCGGCATGGGGCAGCTCCTCCTGCAAGAGCCAGGAGGTCCAGACACACTCCTGAGCAAAGCCAGGGAAAGGCACGTACACAGCTGTGCAAGGACACACATGCACACCCATGCATGCGTGCAGACACCTCCTCAGGGACATGATGAGGCACAGGGCAGGAGCGCCTACACATCCCTCCCAGGCAACCTTTGCACAAGAAATTCGGTTGCACAGATGCAGTCACAGAACCCAACTTCAAACACCCCATTTCACCAGGTGAAACGGCTGCTTAGTGGAAATTACACTGTGGCTTAAGTACATGAGACAAAAAGGCACAATAGCAGCACCTCCCTCCCCACCCTGGCTTCATGCAAGAAGGAAAAAACATCTCTTGGCACCGCTCGCCTTTGGTAAATGCGTCTGAAGGGCTGTGGGTGGGTTTGGGAGCCAAAATCCTCCGTGGGGCCAGGGTTGTGCTTGGGGCTGTGCTACCGCCTGGGCATCACCGGCACCTTGCCTGCTTCTCTTGCCATCAGCAGGCCACTGTGGTGTGGCTGAACCCCTTTTTGGGTGCCAAAGTGTGTCCCCAAATAGGTGTCACCAGAAGCTGAAGGCACCAGGGTGGTTTTTAGCATTTGAGTCCCCACAGCAGCACCGCACGGCACGCTCGGCTGCCCTCTCCTT
Organism: Falco biarmicus; assembly: GCF_023638135.1. Classification (NCBI taxonomy): domain Eukaryota; kingdom Metazoa; phylum Chordata; class Aves; order Falconiformes; family Falconidae; genus Falco; species Falco biarmicus. The sequence goes on from NC_079290.1 coordinate 116,936,642, forward strand.
GCCAAAATCGCCCGTCACCTGCTCCCGTTGGCCACTGTGGCAGTGGGCACCCTGAGGCTGCACTGTGGGGACAGCCCCCGTGTCCCTGATGTGGATGCCGTGTGGACCCCATCCCCCAGGGAGGGGGCTCCTGGTCTGCAAAACCAGCCCTGGCAGCGCTGGTAGGGGGGGTCTGGCTGGCAGCAGGTTCTGATGGCTGAGGCTGGTGACACCAGGGGCTGGTGGCACCCTGGGGACCCTGCACCCTCCCTGGGGGCCCCCTGTGAGCTCTTCCCTGCGTCCCATGGAGGCACAAGCTGAAATGAAGCTCTCAGTGCCGTGCCCTCCTCGGCAGCGTGGAGAGAGGTGGATTTAAGTGTGTGCTTGTGAGAAAACAGCCGTGCAATTGCTCCCGGGTAGGAAACCAAGGTGAAAATGGTGCCGTCATTGCCCATGGCCACCAGCTCCCAGCAAAGCAGCTCCCAGGGCTTAGCTGGCCTGCTGGGGACCCAGCACGGTGGGGCTGAGGACCCTTGCAGCTGCACCGCCTTGCTGCCAGATAAGAGCTCCCACTCGGCATTCGCAAAAGCAGCTGCTGGTTTTGGGAGCTGGGGCAGAGACACCTGGGCTGGCTTTCGGTGGCACGGGGCTCCCAGCCCTGCCGTTGGCACCCACCACCTGCAGAAACCGTGCCAGGGCCCCCCCCGAGAGCCCCCCAGAGCTGCTGGGCAGAGCTTGGAAAAGAGAGTTTTGGGGGCCAGGTCTTGGTGGAGATAAATCCCGGCAGCGTAGGCGTGGGGGATTCTGCAGAAGAGGTTTTTCCAGGGCTGTGGGCCACGTTTTCCATGTGACGCACCGCTGGGGCCTTGCACGAGAAGGCAAGAGCTGCTCAGGTGGTTTGCAGTGCCCATGCAATGCTTGTGGCATCGCTGCCAGGCTGCCCCGGTGCCCACGCCACAGTGATGGGGACCCTGGGGCACAGTCCTGTGCCAGCTTGGTGTCACCGTGGCCAGGGCTGATGCTTGAGGTTGGGGGTTCCTTGATGTTTCAGGGTGAGGTGCTGAGGATGAGGGCCCCCCTGAGCAGGGATGAGGGTTTAAAGGACAGCCCTGATGAAGGAGAAAAAAGAGCAGAGCCGAATTCATGGGGGAGGCTAATGAGAGCCCTGGGGGAGAAGGAAATCGGAGGTGACACAGCACCATGGGTGAGGGTGCGCCTGCATCCCCCTCTGACCCCAGGAGCTGCTTTTAGGGCCAGGAGGTGCCTGGTCCAGCCAAACTTCATCAAACAGCATTGCAGGGCCATGCAAAGATGTATTAATTGTTAATAGGATATTCATGATTAGGTTGTTATCTAGATGGAGGAGGGCGGGATCAGCCCAAGGGCTGCAGGGTGGGAAGGAGCTGGCAATGCCAGGCTGGTGGGAAAGGGGAGCCTCAGGCTGGGAACTAATTGCCTTCAGTCTTTTTAATTATCAAAGCCAGGACAAAATTAGGAGGAAATATGGCCGGTGACAAAGAGTCAGGGGATGCCCCCAGCTCAGCTGAGGACTTGGGAAGTGCGTGGGATGGGCCATGGGATGTAGGAAGGCAGACGGTGGGACAGAGGGATGGGGATGCACTGGAGCGAGGGGCTGGGGGGGGCTTCTCTCACTGCCTCTTGCCCCCCCTGCAGCCGCCATGGGCTGCTGCTGCAGCTCAGACTATGATGAGGACTGGATCGAGAACATCGACATCTGTGAGCACTGCAATTACCCCATCAAGCCCAGCAGCAAGCGCCAGGTGAGGAGGGGGCAAGCAGACACCCCCCAGTCCTGGTGGCCAAACGCCTCCAGAGGTGGCCATAGGATGGCCAGACCCCGGGAAGGCGAGGGCTCACGTGGCTTCTCGTCCCCTGGCAGAGGCTGATCCACAACGGCTCCGAGGTGCAAGACCCGCTGGTGTCCTATGAGGCCACGTCCCCGCCATGCTCGCCTCTGCAAGGTAAGGTCTGGCCGGGGCAGGGGGTGCCTGTGGACACCCCTCGAGTTGGCCACCACCCCCCTGCCCCTCCGCTTGTTCTCCCAGATAAGCTGGTGGTGGCCTTGTACAACTACGAGCCCAAGCACGATGGTGACCTGGGGCTGCGGAAGGGCGAGAAGCTCCGCATCCTGGAAGAGTGAGTGAGCATCAAGAGCATCCCAGCACCCACTCCATCATGACCCCACCGCTCCCCAGCCAGCATCCCGGTGCTGTCAGGGGTGTCCTTGCGGGGTCCCAGCAACCAGAGGGAGTCTCACCTCACTGTGTCCTTGCAGGAGCGGGGAATGGTGGAAGGCACAGTCGCTCACCACCGGCCAGGAGGGTTTGATCCCCTACAACTTTGTGGCCATGGTGAACAGCCTGGAGCCTGAGCCGTGAGTAGGGCTGGACAGGGGCCATGCCCTGCCAGGGGCTGTGCCGGCAGCGGGGAGAGTCAGCAGCATCCCCCGAAGCACCGGTGGGTGCAGGTGGCCTGACTCCCCCCTGCCCCAACCATGTCCCGTGTCCCCAGGTGGTTCTTCAAAAACATCAGCCGCAAGGATGCGGAGCGACAGCTCCTGGCGTCAGGCAACACGCACGGCTCCTTCCTCATCCGGGAGAGCGAGACCTCCAAAGGTACCATCCCACAGGCCCTGCCGGCATCTCCCGCCACCAGCACAGGGAAAGGTGCTGGGAAGCACAGGAGGAGTGCTGGGATCCCACACCCACATGGTCCCATCTCCCCAGGCTCCTACTCACTGTCAGTGAGGGACTTTGACCAGAACCAGGGCGAGACAGTGAAGCACTACAAGATCCGCAACATGGACAACGGGGGGTACTACATCTCCCCCCGCGTCACCTTTGGCAGTTTGCACGAGCTGGTGGAGTATTACACACGTATGTGCCATCCAGGGGCTGGTCCTGCCTGCAGGCAGGGGATGGAATGGGGGCAGGATGGGGATGGGATGGCGATGGGGATGGGGATGGGGATGGGATGGGGATGGGATGGGGATGGGATGGGGATGGGATGGGGATGGGGATGGATGGGGATGGGATGGGGATGGGGATGGGGATGGGATGGGGATGGGGACACACTGCTACCCGTGCCCCAGCAAAGTCATTAGCTTATGCTGGGCCCCCTGTGCCCTCTGCTGCGTTGACACTGGCTCTGCCCCCCCCTCCCCCATGCCGCAGGCAGCTCTGACGGGCTGTGCACCCGCCTTGGCAAGCCCTGCCGGACCCAGAAACCGCAGAAGCCATGGTGGCAGGATGAGTGGGAGGTGCCACGAGAGTCGCTGAAGCTGGTGGAGAAGCTGGGAGCGGGGCAGTTTGGAGAAGTTTGGATGGGTGAGTCACAGTGAAACTGGGGTGCTTCCTCCTGGATGAGGACGCTGGTGTAGGCAGCGTCAACCGGGCCCCACGGCATCCTCGGGCTGGGGAGGGGTCCAGCTGGGGTGTCGCATGGAGCAGCCAGCACACCCCCAAGCGTGAGACCTTGGCTTTTCACAAGACCCCTGGGAGAAGGGAGAAAACCAGCAGCTAAAACAGCCCAGGGGCAGCTCTGGTTTACTGAAAGCCCCCCAGGCTTCCCCCTGTCTCCCACCCCTAGCCACTCGGACCCCTGCGCTGCCGCCCAAGCAGGCACCCGCTGCCCTGATGGGCGTGCTGGTGGAGGTGTGTGCACAGGGGCTGCACCATGTCTTCGCGAGCTGGGCTCTCTCGCCCTCAGAGCAGATGCAGCCACAATAAGGCTGTCGCTGCGGTTGTCACTGCAACGCTGGGAGCAGCTGGAGGCTCAGAGGCAGCGCGGAGCCTTGAGCGTGCTGTGATCCAGCCACAAAAGCACCTCCTGCTCCTCGGGTGCCACATGGGGAAGACACTGGGGCCGCCCTGCTCCTCTCCATCCTACCCCGCAGGCTCAGAGCGGGGTCCCTGCCTTCGCTCCCATGGGTGCTGGCTGTCCTGTGAAGTCCCCTCCAGGTACCCAGCAGAAGCCTGGCTTCAGCATCGCTGCCCAGCTCCCCCAGCTGCCCTCTGGTTCAAAGCCCAGCAACCAGCAGCTTCCTTTCCTCCGTGTGGCTGAAAGCCACATCTAAAAGTCTCTGCCTGGTGGGTTAAAATGTGGTTACAGGTTTTTGCCCAGGTGGCCAGCACGGAGCTATGATTGTCCCCAGATGTCCTCTGGCAGTCTTCCAGGGTGCGAGGTCCTCTGCCCCTCATCAGCCAGCCTTTGCCATCTCAAACATCTCTTGCTTGCGCAGTCTCGGGTTGGGATGCGCTAGATCTGCAGTCTCCACGCTTGCCCCCTTGGCTGGCACCGCTATTGCCACGTGTCCCCCCGCCGTGCCTGATGATGGGGTCCCTCTCCCCATCATGCTGTGCCCCATCTCTCCACAGGCTTCTACAATGGCCACACTAAGGTGGCCATCAAAAACCTGAAGCAGGGCAGCATGTCACCCAGTGCCTTCCTGGCGGAGGCCAACCTCATGAAGAACCTGCAGCACCCGCGGCTGGTGCGGCTCTACGCCGTGGTGACGAAGGAACCCATCTACATCATCACGGAGTACATGGAGAAGGGTGAGGGCACCCAGGCTGGGGTGGCTGGCGGCTGGGGTGAGGGTGGGGGTGGCTGGGGGCTGTGAAGAGCCACAGTCATTCGGCTCCTAGCTGTTCCTATCCAGTGGTCAGTGCTGGCTTATGTGTCTTGAGCTGCTTTTGGTATCATTTCCCCCTCTCCTCACTCTGCCTTTGCATCACAGCTGTCCCACTGGCTGGGAGCTCGGGGGTCAGCCCTGGCAGGGGGGAAAGGACCCTGCAGGCAGGCTGGTCTCCTGCCCATTTGCTCCTGCCTGCCTTCCCCGGGGGTTGCAAGCTGCCCAGCCCCACATTTGGTGTTGCCATAGGGGACAGTGCCCTGGTGACCCCACCACCATGATGCCCAGCTCCAACAGATGCCGGGGTGGGAGGCAGTGTGTGTGCTTGCTGCTGAGATCTGCTGCCTTCATTGCAGGCAGCCTCGTGGACTTCCTCAAGACCTCGGAAGGAATCAAGCTCAGCATCAACAAACTGCTAGACATGGCTGCACAGGTCAGGGGGTGACAGAGCTGTGGAGCTGCTGGTGGGGAGGGCTCTGCTGGGGCTGGAGCTGGTGCTGCCCTGCTTGGGCTGGTGGCTATTAATTGCAATTCCTCCAAACCACAGATTGCTGAAGGCATGGCCTTCATTGAGGCCAAGAACTACATCCACCGCGACTTGCGGGCTGCCAACATCCTCGTATCGGACACCTTGGGCTGCAAAATCGCCGACTTCGGGCTGGCCCGCCTCATCGAGGACAATGAGTACACGGCTCGTGAAGGTGTGTCCCCAGCCGAGCCCTGCTTTTGGGGTGCACACAGCTCAGGGCCATGGGGAACCCCCACCCAGCCAATTCTGGGGGCCCCCACGGTGCTCCGGGAGCTGCAGGACTGCATGCAGCCACGGGAGAAGGAAGCAGGCGGGGGTGCAGACAGCCTTCTCTCCACTCCATCTCCCCGCAGGCAGAGAGGGGGCTGCGGGGCCCTGCGTGCCCACCCGACACTGCTTTTGGTGGGGTGACAGCCCTACCTGGTGGCTACTGCTGGAACAGGCCCGCTGCAGGGGTGCTAGCCCATTCTGGGGGCTCTGTAGCCAGCCAAGTAGCAGGGGGGCAGAAGGGCTGGCTGCCACCAAACCCAGCTTGTCCCCAGGCATATAGCAGGGACAGAGGCTGACTCAGGGTTGTCATATCAGATTAGGCAGAGAGGGGCATTTTCAGCTCAGCCACAACGTTTTATTTTCTCCCCTCCTGCTGTTTTTCAGGGGCTAAATTCCCCATTAAGTGGACGGCGCCGGAGGCTATTAATTATGGGACGTTCACGATTAAGTCTGATGTCTGGTCATTCGGCATCCTGCTCACGGAGATCGTCACCTATGGCCGGATCCCATATCCAGGTCAGGATTTCCCAGCAGCTGCACGACAGAAGGGCTGGCACACGCACGCAAGCGCACACCCACGAGTGTGTGCATGCACTCCTGCACGCACACACGCTCCCAGCCGCCCCATCTGGCTCCCTTCCCTGCCAGCCCGCGATGGTTTCGACCGTTTCCCGATGCACATGGCCAGCCCCAGCCCAAAAGCCACTGGGGGTTTCAGAGGCAGCAGAGGGTGAAAGGAAGTTTCCCGGTGGGATTTGCAAACGTAGGGTGCTACCTGTGACCTGGGGGTGATCCAAATTCAGTGCTGTGCGTGTTGTCCTCACAGGGATGACCAACCCCGAGGTGATACAGAACCTGGAGCGTGGTTACCGCATGCCGCAGCCAGACAACTGCCCACAGGAGCTGTATGAACTGATGATGCAGTGCTGGAAGGAGAGGCCTGAGGAACGTCCCACCTTCGAGTACATGAAAAGCGTGCTGGAGGACTTCTTCACTGCCACCGAGGGCCAGTACCAACAGCAACCGTGAGGACCCCAGCAGCAGCAGAGACACCCTTGTGTTGGGGTGCCCAGGGGTGCTCCCCCTGCACCAGGTCCCCACAGATTCCACACGTATTGCCCCGGGGCATTGGCGAACACTGCCTGGACCTCAGCAGTAAAGATTTGAAGTGCTTCGAATCTTGGGAGCAGCAGATTTCAGCCCCCCCAGAAGGCGATGGAAGGCCAAAGCCGACAAGTGACTCCAAGGAGTGGAGGGCTGGCACGTGGGGGGCTCCGTGGGGGGCCCGGTGGGTGCCCACCACACCATGCCTGCACTTGCCTGGGGGCAAATCCAGCCTCCAGCCCCACAGCAGGCTGCTTGGGGGCCACACCAGCCCTCTCAGGCCCCTCTGGCTGGGCCTCGCCTCCTCCTTCATCCCCGGTGATGGCAGGTGGCCCCTGGCAAGCAATGGCCACCCCAGCCCTTGGCTGTGGGATGCTCCTTCTCCTGCCATGGTGTTGCCGGGACCTGCCCCGTAACCGCCGTTGGGTTTTGGGGAAATAAAGGCCTTTGCAGCGGCGGTGGCCGTGGGGCCTCCCTGAACCCTGGGGAGGACAGGCCAGCGGGGTGATGCCCTCAGGGGACAGACCCCCCTTCACACCAACCCCACCCCGGGGTGCTGCTGGGGGCCCCAGGCCACTCTCACGCTGACCCCGGCTCTGTGAGACCCCCACGGCCCCGCTCTTGCCGACCCCGGTGGGACAAGCCAGGGCCGAGGCCTGGGGGCAGGTGGAGGCCTCTACCGTGTGTCCTCCCCCCCCCCGCCCCTCCGCCGGGATGGTTCAGCCCCACCTGGCATTTCCCCCCACTCTCCCCCGGGAATGGTTCCGCCCCACCCACGGGGACCCTCTCCTCGTTTGCTCCCCCTCCCCCCCCGCGCCTCAGCGATGGTGCAGCCCGCGCGGCTCCGCCCCCGCTGCAGTGGTACAGCCCAGGCACCCCGCCGCTCCGCCTAGCCTGCTAGCTCCTCCGCGTCCGCTCTCTCCCGCCGCCGCGTTTTCCTATTGGCCGATGGGAGGGAGAGGGCGGAGCGGCGCTCTCCGATAGGTCGGGAGCCGCGCGGGGGTGGGGCTGGTGGGGCGGCGGGGCCCGGGGCCCGGGGCGGGCCGGGTTGGGTTGCGCGGGGCGGCGGTAGGGTCTGTCGCTGTGGGGAGGCAGGAAAATGGCGCTGACGCAGGGGACCAAGCGGAAAGTCTGCTACTACTATGACGGTGAGGGACTGTGGGGCACCGACGAGGGTCGTCCCGGAGATTGCCGGGCCGAGGGGGCTGGAGGGGGCACCGGTGGGGGGGTGAGGAGGGCAATGGGAGGTGCTGGGGGGGTACTGGGGGGCACTGGGGATGGGGGGTGAGGGGTTGGCTGGGGGAGGGGAATGGGGGGTCATTGGAGGACGTGGGTGGTGGGGGTTGCTCAGAGTGGGGGGCTCTAAGGGTATTTGGGGGGTCACTGGGAAATGTGTCGGGGCTGGGGGCTGCCCTCTGGGGGGGTGTGGGGGTCAGTGGGGGCGCTGGGGAGGTGTTTGGGGGGGGAGGGATGGCTGGGGGGCAGTGAGGGGGAAGGGAGGGCTGGGGCTGCACTGGGGGTCAGAAGGATCAGGGCATGGGGGTGGGCATGGTTACCTGGGGGCTCAGCAGGGTTGAGGGAATGGGGGACACTGGAGGGCATAGGAAGGATATGGGGGATAAGGGGATACGGGATGTCCCGGGATAGGGATAAGGGGAGAGGGGGGAGAGACAGGGGAGCGACGTTGGGGGAGATGGGGGGAGACAGGGGAGCAGCGTTGGGGGAGATGGGAGAGAGATAGGGGAGCAGCGTTGGGGAAGATGGGAGAGAGACAGGGGAGCAGCGTTGGGGAAGATGGGAGAGAGACAGGGGAGCAGCGCTGGGGGGAAGGATGGGGGGAGACAGGGGAGCAGCGCTGGGGGGAAGGATGGGGGGAGACAGGGGAGCAGCATTGGGGGGAAGGATGGGGGAGAGACAGGGGAGCAGCATTGGGGGGAAGGATGGGGGAGAGACGGGAGCAGCGCTGGGGGGAAGGATGGGGGGAGACAGGGCAGCAGCGCTGGGGGGAAGGATGGGGGAGAGACAGGGGAGCAGCGCTGGGGGGAAGGATGGGGGAGAGACAGGGGAGCAGCGCTGGGGGGAAGGATGGGGGAGAGACAGGGGAGCAGCGTTGGGGAAGATGGGAGAGAGACAGGGGAGCAGCGCTGGGGGGAAGGATGGGGGGAGACAGGGGAGCAGCGCTGGGGGGAAGGATGGGGGAGAGACAGGGGAGCAGCATTGGGGGGAAGGATGGGGGAGAGACGGGAGCAGCGCTGGGGGGAAGGATGGGGGGAGACAGGGCAGCAGCGCTGGGGGGAAGGATGGGGGGAGACAGGGCAGCAGCGCTGGGGGGAAGGATGGGGGAGAGACAGGGCAGCAGCGCTGGGGGGAAGGATGGGGGAGAGACAGGGGAGCAGCGCTGGGGGGAAGGATGGGGGAGAGACAGGGGAGCAGCGCTGGGGGGAAGGATGGGGGAGAGACAGGGGAGCAGCGCTGGGGGGAAGGATGGGGGAGAGACAGGGGAGCAGCGCTGGGGGGAAGGATGGGTGAGCAATGTTGCGGGAAGATGGGGGGAAAGATAGAGGAGCAGCACTGGGGTGAAATGGGGGGTGTAGGATAGGATGGGGAGGTATGGAGATCTATGGACTTTGGAGGTGAGGAAACGCTGGGAAGGATCCAGGATGGAACGTGGGGCTGAGAGAGGCTTTGCGAGCCATGCTGAGATGCTGAGGGTTTCTGGGAGGATGGGGAGCACTCGGGGAGATGCTGGGGGGCAGGACGGGCGGTGGGGAGGTGAAGCCTCCTTGAGCCACGTTGAGAGGAAGAGGCACTCTCGAAGCTCCCATCTGGGTCAGTGGCGTTGCTGTCAAGCAAGGGACAAACCTAAAGGTGTTAGGAGCCAGACCGAATGCATGGTTGTTTGTAGGGAGTTCCTGTGTCTAGGAGCATTGTTTAGTTCTGGCTCTGAACTTGGCTTGATTGTAGGCTGGCTTTTTTTTCGTTTATGTTCTGAGGCTGGGGAAGTGCTGCTTTGGGGCTAAATAATCATCCCGTTGGAGGAGGGAAGTAACAGGGGGGTAGAGCTGGCCAAGCCCCAAGCTGGGTATCTTGTGGGGCTGCCCTGCTTCTGCTGCGTAGTTTGTGGGAGAAATCCCAGTCACGTCGCCTCTGCACATTCACAGCTGCCTCCCCTTTGGAAGGGCAACTTGGTGCTTCAGTGATGGGCAAACTCATTTTTAATAGTCTGTGATCACTTTTTGTGAAAGGTATTGTGCAATTCTCTATTTCGTCATGGTTTTTAGCCTGTGAAATAAAATAAAAGAATTGTCTTGCTGCTTTTTCTTGGTAAGTGGATGTGCTCAGTGTTCAAACAGTAAAGCGGGCTCTGTTAAACAGCTGTATGTGTCAGGTATATAGTGAGGGCTTGTTTATTTCTCCAGAAAAGTAAATCTAAGCAGTAGCTTTGCAAGCTGCAGTGATAGTCCTGCGGGGTCTCTGAGTCAGCTGGTGTCATGGGGAGGGCAGGGCAAGGAGGAGCCTGGACTAGAGCTGTGGGTGCAGTGAAACTGAGCCCGATTTCACCACACAACTGATCTCTGTGCAATACTCATCGTATCAAAACACAAGGGGATGCTGGAGCCCTGGGCCCTAAAATGCCTGGTTTAAAATTAAGAGCGCTTGTGAGTGGTGCCAGAATGCCATACCGTGTGCACATAACCTGGATGTTGGAAAAAAATGGTCTCTGTGTCCAAACTTAGCCCCGTCCTTGGAATATAACATGTTCACAAAGAAGCGCGACGGTTTGTGAACAAGCTGTAATCTTTACAGGCACATGATGATGCCTTAAATATGAAATAACCAGTCATTTTGTTTGAAAATGCTAAGCAGAGATGCTGTCCTTGTAGTCTTTATTGCACGGTAACTACACAGAGTTAGTTTTATGCACGCTTGTCTATAGCTGCCCTCACTAATTTACTCTGTGGTGAGGTTTTAGAGCCTTCTTTCCACTGCTCTTTTACGAGCGGCTGGCAAACATCCACAGTGTGTCCTAGGGTGAAAGTGTGCTTTTATTGTCGGGGAGGGCATAATCTGCAGTTGTAGGAGGCCAGTTTGTTAGGGCTTTTATTTTCCATGCAGGGAGGTTAGAGCAGCGCAATCTAGTGCAGTAATTCCCCGAACGGAGGTCCCTGGGCGCTGTTGTGGATGGCATGCAGGTCTCTTTCTTGAGTCATAAATTTCAGGTGGCAGGAGGGCATCCAGTGCTGGAGAAGGAACCTGAGCTGCAGGGAAGGGGCTAGGTAAGATGAAGAGGTTGGGGAAAAGGTAGTCGGGTATCTTGAGGGTCCTTCAGGGAAATCCTGAGGGGTGCTGAGGGTATGTGCGAGCGTTTGAACTTGAACAGTGACTTCTCCTTTATTAGCTTGCCTTGTAGGACTTGCTTAACCCTAGCAGACAGGAAGAGGTGGCTGTTAGGTTCACATGCTTCTAATCTGCACTGACATCCATGAGCAGATGAGCTCGTCTGCTGCTCTGTAGAACTTGTGCTGGGATGTGTTTAGCAGAGTGAGCATGAACAGGATCTGGGAGTCAGGGTTTGCCCAGGGCATTTCACTGACAGCCTGAGGTGAAGACGATGGTGATTTTTCAAAGCTTCCTGTAGTTTTGTGCTTGTATTTTCTAGGTAGGGTCTTGAGCATCTCGTGTTGAGTTCCCCAAGGCTTGATTTAGTCTGATTTTACTGTAGGGATAGTTGCTGCAGTAAATTTTCGTGCAAAGAACACCCCATTTCACCATAGTGCCATGGACAGGTAAACTCCACCAGCAGTTTGGGTGTGGGATTTGCACCATTTGCATCTTCTTTGAAAATAGGGCCGTGTCCACAGGAGGAAAACTTACTGCTGTGTGCTGTGGGGAAGTAGCAGTTTCTCCTGAATGTTAAGATTGGTGATGAAATATTAATACTCCCAACTGAGTCACCAGCCAGACCGGATTGAATCTCCTGCTTCCTAAACCGATCAGGAGTTGTACAACTACATGAACAACTTAGGCTGGTTTCCCAAGAAAATGAGGCTTGCGCGATATTGCTGCTGCTTGTGGCTCTCTGCGTGTTTCCTGCTCTTGGCAGCTTTTGAGACCGTGCCTCTCACAGCAACATCAGACGGGAGGCAGAAATCTGAAAGTTAAATTTCTGGAAGTTTCATGGAAATGAGTACCCTGGGAAACCGAGAGGAATAAAAAAACCAGATAGTGGTGCCTACTGTGGGAGAGTGCAGCATGAACTCGGCTTCTGCTGGGTAGGGGAAAATCTGCACGGGGAGATGACCCGTGGGATGTATTTGCAGGAAGCTAACTTCGTTAATGCTGGTGTCCATAGGATAGCTCGTCAGGTGCGTCTGTGTGGGGGTGGGGTTGGCAGGAACTGGGATTCTCCTGAAGGATATTTCAAGCTGTAATAAAAGGTGAAAATGATTTGAGAAGCTATAAAGCTACAGCTGCGCTGGTGTTCGCTTATTTGATGGAATTAGCTGCTTTGTATCTTGTTTCTGTCAGGTAAGTAGGGAGAAACTGAGGCAAAGAGGCTACGTGCTCTTGTCTGGTGAGTCATTGTCTGAGCCGAGATTAAACTTGCATGCCTCTTGGCACGCGGGTTTCTGGTCAGAGTGCAATTGCATTTCTCGGTGAAACCTGCGAGCTCTGTACATGTGAGATACCATAGTGGACCTGAACTGCCTGGAGAGGACACTGGAGAGCTGTCGTTGTCCAAGTGATGACAGGCAAATGTGGTGTCCAAAGCTCCTCCTGCCCAAGAAAGCTGGAGCTCCCACCTCTTAACTTGTGCAGTGTGATGCTCGTTGCTCAGACTCTACCTGGATTGCCTTCTCCAGAACTGGCATTAAAAATTTCCTTCTCTGGCTATACGCTAATTTCCAAATGTTTGTCTTATTTGAGTCTACAATAAACTTTTCTGAATCCGTGGAGATACCTGTGCAGACAAGATGGGAGACCTTATCCCCTGTGAACAGATGTGCTGCTGAAGGACAAATAAAATGACAGATAACCTGATGGCTCTTGTGGCTCGGCTGTGATTCTGTTTGAAGAAATTCATAGTTTTCCTGCTGTAACAAAATCCTTTCTGCTCCCAGGTGATGTTGGAAACTACTATTATGGCCAAGGACATCCAATGAAACCCCACAGGATCCGGATGACCCACAACCTACTGCTGAACTATGGCCTCTACAGGAAGATGGAAATATATGTAAGTGTAGGGCTGGCCATGAAGAGAAATATATATGAAAGATCTTAGTTTATGTTCTAATTCTGATGCTTCAGACTCGTAAGTTCTCTGTTGACAAGCCAAAGAGGAAAGGAAGAGAAAAAAACCCCAACAGTTGTGCTGATGTATTTCTGCTTTCTTCTGATTGCTTGTTGTGAGATGTTCTTTGCTTCACGTAAGCTTTGGAGACTGGAAGATTGCTTTTCTCCCTGTAACTTAAATGTTTCCTTTGTCTAGATATGTAATACGTTCCAGTCTCTGGCGTTCTTGCCTTTGAAAATAAGTTTCTTTTGTTTGAGGTTGCTGGTTTGATTTTTTATTTTTTTATTTTTTATTTTTTATTTTTTTGCTGCTCCTGGGAGTCAATCTGAGGTTGGAAATGGGGAATTAGGGAGAGAGATGTGTTTCAGAACAAGTCTTGCTCTTTTTCTGTCCTTGCAGCGCCCTCACAAGGCAAATGCGGAAGAGATGACAAAGTACCACAGTGATGACTACATAAAATTTCTGAGATCTATTCGCCCAGATAACATGTCTGAGTACAGCAAGCAGATGCAAAGATGTAAGCCATGCCTGTAGCACTATAGTTCCTGCCAATGTTAAAATTTGTGGTTCTGGGAATTCTAGGTCAGCTTTAGAGGTTTGTGATAAAAAGAGTAGGAAGAATCATGGGAAATTGTCTTTCTGCTGCCTTTGCTTTTGATTTTTTTGGTAAGTCAAGCATTTTAAAAATGTATCCCTCTCTCAAGCCAGTATGCCAAAAGAACTGAGAAAACCCCTTGGACCTGGCTGTCTTTTGTTGGTCTTGTGTTTTGATGTCTCTTCTAAATCGTCTTCCTGGCTCAGAGATGACTGAAATACTCCATTTATGGGCTGCATGTATTTTGTGTTACTGCTTATCTTTAACCAGAGGCACTGAGCGGGAAAGGGTTTGTAATTTAAAACAGACGCACAGAGAAACCCCCAATGCATCAATTGTGTCCAAATCTGTGGGAACTCGGAAGGATTTTCAGGGCAGTGGCAGTTTGGAAGTAGGGGAGTGCTGAGATGCACAATAATACCTGTCCCCTTTGTGTCAGAATGGCTTATTTTGTGAGCTGATCTCTTGTTCTAATCTCTCCAGTCCATGGGAGGGCTCTTTAATGGTGACTTTAATGTTACAGAAACCTTTTTTTGGTGTGTCTGCAACTCTGTGCTGATGTTTTTGGCTATGGCAAACTAGATTTCTAGCAAGTATAGGCAAATAGTGGGGAAGGCTTGAGGTTCATTTAAACAGTATTTCGGTCTTGCACGCTGCGTTCCTTGAGAGCAGAAAAAAAGTTATTAGCCCATGGGGTTAATTTATGTGGAGTAAATGTTATCTCCAATTTAGAAGAAATACAATATGAAGTAGAGGCCCTTGGAAATCTGGTATGAGCTGAAGGGGACAGATATTAAGGCACAAGCACATAAGAGGAATGAGTAATATAGTTCACGAGTAATATACGTGGAAAGACTTCCTACAGTAAATGATGTGCCTTCATACACCAGATCATGGAATCATTTCGGTTGGAAAAGACCTTTAAGGTCATTGAGTCCAACCGTAAGCCCAGCACTGCCAAGCCCACCACTAAACCACGTCCCTAAAGTGCCGCATCTGCACGTCTTTCGAATACCTCCAGCGATGGTGACTCCACCACTTCCTGGGCAGCCCATTCCAATGCTTAACAACCCTTTTGGTGAAGAAATTTTTCCTAATATCCAACCTAAACCTCCCGTGGTGCAACTTGAGGCCATTCCCTCTTGTCCTATCACTTGTTACTGGGGAGAAGAACAACATATACCGAAGTACATATTTACACAGACTGAACTGTTTACCCCTGAAGCAGATACAGGTCATAAACACTCACTCTGCTGTCGCTGGTTGTCGACATTTTCTGTACTGTATTTCCACAGAACTATTGTTCCCTGAAGGAGGCAAAATACAAAAATTAATCTTAGACATGCAGAGGATGGAGCTTTTCTTCAAGACCTGCAGAACCTCTGTGTAGCCAGAGAACTGGCGTAGGAGGCTCAGAACAGAGATGAGGGATACAGGAGACAAGGTCACCGCTCCCGAGTACTGTGGCAGGTCTCTGTAGCCTGCTTGCTGCTTCAGCTTTCCCTTTGAGAGAAGGATAGCTGCTATGATTTCCCTAGGAATGTTTCCACCTTTAATGCTGGCCTCTGGTCACACTCTCCTAGATACAAAGCTTCTCACCCACCCACTGCAAGGAAGAAGGAGCATTTACCTCTCATCTTCCACCAGAGCTTTGTACCTATAGTCAAGTCATTGACCCCTGTTACCAATATTCCTCCTTAGTAGTCCTGGCTGCTCTGAATCTCTGTGAGGGGACAAAGCCCAGCTGGCTTCTCTTTACCTGGTAGCTCCTGTCTTTGTCAGGTATAGCAGTGGGATGCCCTCAGATACTGTCAGTACTGCCCACAAAGTTCTGAGGGGCAGCAGAGGCAATGAACAGTCTCTCTTTTCATTCTGTTAATGTTGCCTGCCTGAGGACTGGGGAAGACTGCTCTGTAACCTAAAGGGCAAGAAGTTTAATTTCTTGTAAGAGGAAGCATGTAGAAATTGATGACTTAAATTCTCCTCGCTTAACAGGGAAAGCTTCCAACCACCTCTTTGAGTTGATTATTCCAATGCTGCCAGTTGCCATGCCCTGCTGAAACAACTGGAAAGCGGGAACAATTGCTTCCTTCTGGGTCTCCAGATGGGTATTGTCCTTTTGAGAGAGTCCTGTCCCGAACTGGGACCATTCAGACACCCTTGGCACACAGTCTTTGTGGAGACTGTGCACTGACGAGTTTCTAATGCTGCAAGAACTGTGCTGTTTGTGCCTTTCTCACTAAGCACAGAAGAAAACATTCTACAGATGTTGTTAAAAAGTACAGATTTTTTTTTTTTGTTTCTTTGCAAAAGCAATCTTGCAAAATCCTGATTCAATACAAGTCTGTTGTTACTGGGTTTTATTTTTAATCGTGGAACTATTTACAGTAGAGATTTATCCAGGGTAAAACTACAGCACTGCTGAGAGCTTAAAAACTGACAGTCCGGTGTGTAAGTAAAAAGAACGTACAAAGCATAACCAAGCAGATGTGGATGTAAGCTTCTCGTCCAGTGCACGCCACTATCTGCCATCTTCCCACTTTCTCCTGCAGAGCTGCCACTGTTTGCTTTCTCAACTCCTTGTCAGCAATACAGCAGAAAATGGGAGCAAACCCCTTTCCCACTTGCTGAGGGGTTGGGTAGCGGAGCTCAGTGTCAGCTCTGTTGTCAGAAAAACCCCGTTCCCCCCAGAAGGCACAGTGCCCAGGCAGCAGCGCTGCAGCCTGGCGGATGGAGGGTAGCCAGGGGTGCTCGCCCCAGTTTTGCACAGTTTGTGTGTGCCTGTGGTGACCAGCGTGTGCTGCCGGAGCAGAGCGGAATGCTGTAAATGTGCTGAGGACGTGTATCAGTATCACACAGCTCTTGCTGATAGCATCATCTCTCTGCCCACTCGGTTTCTGGATCCCCCGTAGGGCACCTCGGTAGATGGCGTGCTGCTCTCACCGCAGCTCCTGGGACCTGCTTCCCTCTTTTCTTACAAGTCAGGAGCACCTTCCCTACAGCAACAGCCTTTTCGCCTCATCAGGCAATCCTCAGGTGGACGCTGTGAATGTTTTATTATTTCTGGGTGGTATTTTTGTTGGTTAAAACTTTTGATTGCTTGCCTGGTTAGCTTTTTAAATCGGAGCGGTGGTATAAGCTTTGTCATTTATTTGTAGCTTTCTCTTACTAACTCTTTTGTATTCTTTTCAAGTTAATGTTGGGGAAGACTGCCCGGTGTTTGATGGGTTGTTTGAGTTTTGTCAGCTCTCCGCTGGAGGCTCAGTTGGTAAGCTCACAAGTCATATGTTCTTTTTCTCTTAAACAGATGTATGGAATGTAGTTCTGTTTAGGAAATATTGTTGTGGGAGGTGGTGGGGAAGCCTTGTGAACCTATTTCTGATTTCCTTAATAATGAGATCCAGATTTCTTCCTGTGTGAGAGTTCGAGCCTTGCACATTGACAGATCACTCTCCATTTGTTAAGCATCTCTTCACTGGACACATGAAGGACTGTAAGCGATATAACAGCACTGCCAGTGACTGAGTTAAAACAAAACCAGAGCAGTAACAGAGGTTTTAATAAAAAAAAAAAATAATGTGAGCTTTACAAGAAAAAAAAAAGTTGTAAAAACCTTATTCTGGGCAGGCATAAGGTGGAAAGGAAAGAAAAGGGATACTTTATTTGGTTTTTTTTTTAACAAAAAGCCACTGTCTCTGGACATGAGGCAAAATAGAACCTGAAAGGTTTCAGTAAGCTCCCTGAAAGCTGGGGCATTAAAAATGCTTTTGCTATTTTAAAATGCTTTTGTTGCAGAAAGGTTGGAACTGTGTTACTGTGCTTAGGTGTTAAAGCTTTGTGGCTGCTACTCCCACAATGACATCTAGAAGTCTTTATTTCCTGTAACGTAGTTCTGACTGCAGCATTTTTTGAAGTAGCTCTATGCTCTCTGGTCCCATGGCTGTAGATTCCACAGAGTAGATCGTTTGTTTGAATCCAGGGAGACTTGCAAAATTTGCAGAACGTTTATGAAGGGGCTGAGGGAAGTTCTCTTCCCTCAGTAAACGCATAGTCAGTGGATGACCTAAATATATGTTGGATAAAACCTTTCATTAGAATCTTTTGTTCGGGGCACTGAGAAATCTAGACTGTCTTCAACTGTGACCCCAGCTCGAATGTTGTGGACTCGTTTGTGCAGCTTTCGTGCTCTGAGGCAAAAGTGGGAAGCAGTGAAAATTGCGTGCAGACAAAACAGAGCCTGCATTTCTCTTCCCTTGCCTTTTGTTCGTTTGTTGAGACGGCCAATGTTAAACCCTTGGGCTTGTGCTTTGTCAAGTACCCAAACGTACACATCAGCAGTGATGCGATCGTAAGGGACCAGTACTTTACCCCTCAGTCTCTGTCACGGGGCGTTTGCTCACATGCTAACGTTTTGTAATTCTTCTCCCAACAGCCAGTGCTGTGAAGCTGAACAAGCAGCAGACAGATATTGCTGTGAATTGGGCAGGAGGCCTCCACCATGCTAAGAAGTCAGAGGCTTCTGGCTTCTGTTATGTCAACGATATCGTCTTAGCTATCTTGGAGCTCCTAAAGTATGGGCAGTACTATTTTACCCCTTTTGTTTGTCCGTTCTGCTGCATTTCCTCTGCATCCTTAAGTGCTTTCTTCCCAGTCTTTTCTTTTTGTTGCTTTTTTTTGAGCTGTGTTTTCCCAGAAGGGCTTATTCAGCTTTCTGGTGGGATGTGGTACCCTCTGTCCCGAAGAGGGTATGTCTAACAGTGGCACTGTGCAGGAGGTTGCTCTTAGGCCCTTGCCTCTCTTACCACCCACCCCAGAAGAGGGAGCACAGCTGTCATATGTGACAGCTTTTGGCTCCAGGCAAACCTCAATGGGAGGCTTGGAGATAAAAATGCAGTCTGTTGGCTGGATCTGAATAAACTGAGTTGTGTCTGCCTTCAGAGATCAGTTGCAGCAGCAAAAGCCACTTGATTTTCCTCTGTGGTTCTGTTCCACTGCTGACCAAAGCACATGTTCATTCTCTGTAGCTCTTTTGCTTGTAGACTCTGGAGGGAGAGCTGCCCAGTAGCTGTGCAGCCTGGGGGTTAGCACCAAATTCCTTGCTCTCCTCCCATTTGCTCTGCTGCTGAAGGCAATTTCTGCTCGGAAGAAATGCGGTATTTTGACTCCTTTCTGATCCTAGGTATCACCAGAGAGTGCTGTATATTGACATTGATATTCACCACGGAGATGGCGTGGAGGAAGCCTTTTATACCACAGACCGTGTCATGACCGTGTCCTTTCATAAGTACGGAGAATACTTCCCAGGAACAGGGGACCTACGGGTGAGAATGAAGGCTTAGCAGAAAATTACCCTGAAATTTGGCCTCTTCCATCTGTTTGCTGTCGTACTAATTTAACTAAAATCACTGCTCTCCTGAGTTTTCCTGCTTTCAAAGTGGCATCCTTTTTCTGAGGGCAAAGGTGTGTATGTGAGGCAGCTCGCTTGGCTCTTGGAGTGGGTGTTTTATTCCTGTGATCATGGTCTGTATAGTGATAAACCCAAGGCTTTGATACCAGTCTCTTAGCAGCCTTCTGGGGGGATTACGCTCAGAAAAGTGACTCGGAAGATGGCATGTTGGTCATCTGTAGCTACTTGCAAACTAAGCTTGGTCACACAAGCTTTTGGGTGAAAGTTTAGGAAGGAATTACTGTGTGTGTTGGTTTATCTTGTTGGCATTTCCTCCTGTGAGTCAGTTCTGCCCATTAATGAATTGTGGTGTTAACTGTGGCACTCCTTCAAGTTAGATACAGGTGTGGTTCACTTTGTGACTTCTGACATTGCCAGAATGCTGTTCTCAGGGGTGAAATGTTCTTTACCTTTTTTTTTTAATGTGCTTTTTAGTGGAGCTGCATTTTTCTGATCTAAATTCTCTTCTCTTCCACTTGTGACTTGTATTTTTTTCAGCCCTGCCCCAGAGTTTGGCACTGGTGATGTGAACTTGTGTGCAGCTGCAGCATTCTTTCCTGGTGCAGCCACTCTGCACCATGAATGAAATAATTATTTTTAATAAAACACTTTGGTGTGAGAGAGATAATGGAAATGTAAAAATAGATGTATTATTTTAAAGTAAAAATAGATTCCTTTGGTTACTAGACCGCACGGTCAGCCCAAACTGGTATTTTGGGCTGTGCATCTCGGCAGCATACAGGTTTGAAACTAGAAGTTTGGCTACCAGTCTTATTGCTGTGTAAGAGACTGGCTTTTGCCAGTGAAATGGGAGCCTGTGTGCTCAGAGCAACATGTAGTAGTAGATTTTTCTTCTCTTGAATGCTGAGGGCCAGATGCACCCACCTATCCCAAATAAGCTGCTGCTGCAGTCAACTGACTCTTGCTGCCTTCTGCCAGGACAGTATTTGTCCCTGAGAGCCTAGGTTTACGTTCAGATTACGCTGACGGAATCCCAGGCTTCCCTTCCTAATCTGGGGCACAGTTTATGTGTTGCAGTTGGTTCTCTGGTGATTTGCGGTCTCTCCTGTCTTTCACTCTAATAGGATATTGGTGCAGGCAAAGGCAAGTACTATGCTGTCAACTACCCTCTCCGGGATGGAATTGATGATGAGTCCTATGAAGCAATATTCAAGCCGGTAGGTGAAGACATCTTTGCCGAGGGATTGTTTGGGGATCGTACTTTGTCACTGGGTGACTCAAGGAGCCATTCTTTAGGGAGATTGATTCAGTCTCCTGTGATAAGATTCTTCAGGGGCTATATTCCTCCTTAACAATCGCAGCCTGCTGTCAGTAAGCTGCTCTTTGTAAGAGCCTTAGTGTTACCAATATTAGGGGGGCCAGCAGCTGTGGGAGCACTAAGGGATGCCTTCATGTCGTTTGCTGACATGGACGTTACTGTGTTGCTGTGATGCCGTCCTGTGGAGAGTGTGTAACAACGGGTTTCTTGTTTAGGTGATATCGAAAGTGATGGAGACGTTCCAGCCTAGCGCAGTCGTCTTGCAGTGCGGGTCAGATTCTCTGTCAGGGGACAGGCTGGGTTGTTTTAATCTGACCATCAAAGGTAAGAGTACCGTGCAGTGCCTGTGTTGGACTGGCATAACTGATATAATTAGATTTCGTTGAAAAGTTTTTTGTTCGTATGCCATGAAGCTCAACCCTTTTCTCCCGCTGCTTTTGCTGCAGGTCATGCCAAGTGTGTGGAGTTTGTAAAAAGTTTTAATTTGCCTATGCTGATGCTGGGAGGAGGTGGCTACACAATCCGCAACGTGGCTAGATGCTGGACCTATGAGACTGCTGTGGCTTTGGACACTGAAATTCCCAATGGTAATTCTCCCTGGAGCCTTTGAAGCAAGACTGAGGAACAGTGACGCTCTAGTAACAGAGCTCAGGGAAATGACGTTTCTGTGGGAGAAGTAGCAACCCTAAGATGTTTCATTAGCTCTTGATTATTACCTGTGGAGGAGCTTTCGGATGCCCTGATTTGCAGTAGCTGGTCTTGTTTGCATTCTAGTCCTGTAGCTGTCCCCTCCAGCAAAAGGTACCCAGCGGCCTTGCTGACTTACTGAAATGAGATGACCTTCTACCGAAAACTTGTGTGTGCACAGATAGTGTTTAACTGCCAAGTAGGCTTTGATGGTGCTGTTGCTAAGTTGTCTGCTTTGATCTGATTTTGGGCTAGGAGAGCCTGGGCTCCTATGCCTAGGTAAATGCAGTTGTGCTTTTCCGTAGAGACAACATGTTTGTGGGATTTTGTCACCAGCCCAGTGGTAATTTGGTGTTTATTCCCTTCTAACTTGCCTGCAGAACTCCCGTATAATGACTATTTTGAGTACTTCGGACCAGACTTCAAGCTCCACATCAGTCCCTCGAACATGACTAACCAGAATACCAATGAGTATCTTGAGAAGATCAAGTAAGTGTTTGCTTCTCTTCGCGAGACTGACACCTTCTCCTGGGGGCTTCACAGCCGTGGGTGGCATCTTGCTGACGGAGGTGTTCCTTTCCTGGCTGGCTCTAGGCAGCGTCTCTTTGAGAACCTGCGCATGCTGCCTCATGCTCCCGGCGTCCAGATGCAGCCAATTCCTGAGGATGCTGTTCAGGAAGACAGCGGAGATGAAGAGGAAGAAGATCCTGAGAAACGCATTTCAAGTATGTGCTTGTCTCTGGCATAGGTGCGTTGCCCGGCTGGGAAACGTCCTGTTCAGAGCCTGTGGGTGCCAAAGCTGAACAGGATTGGTTAGCTGGAGAAGCATGCAAGTTCTGAACCGAGTGATTTTAATAAAGAGAGGAGGATAGATCTAGAAGTATCTCAATTCTGCAGTCCTTCGGTTTGAATCTATTGCCACCATTCTGATTGATTTTGTAAGATAAAGCAATGATGCAACGCACTGCAGGCTGAGAGATTTCTTTTCCCTTGGAGAAAGGGCACTTTTGCCAGATGATTTCCATAATGGGAGAACCTAGGCTTTAATGTGAGAATTTAAACAGTTTCTGTGGTGTAGGTGCTATGACAGAATGCTTTCTGAGAGACTGTCAGGTTTGATCCCAGAAGTTGTCTTCCACTGTGAAAATGCTAGTTTGTATCCAGATTGGCTGATGGCCTTTAGATCTGGCAGACAGATTTTCTCAGTGTGAGGTTGGTTAACCTGCTTACGCTGTCAAGTCTAGACATCACACCGTACCTAATCCAAGTCATACATGTGATCTTGGATCTTAGGCATGAGCAGTTAGGAGTGATGAGTTAAAAGATAGGGCAGGTAGAAAGACGAAGTGTTTTATCGTGGCCTGATTCTGACTTACGTAGGCTGGTTAGTTCATTCCAGCGTGTAGATGTACTTAGAGAAGTTAGTGCTTGGTGTCTCCTGACTTCTAAATCTGCTGAAACAGCCTCTTGTCCTTCTCGCACTCAGTCCGCAATTCTGATAAGAGAATATCCTGTGATGAAGAATTCTCTGACTCTGAAGATGAAGGGGAAGGAGGGCGCAAAAATGTTGCCAACTTTAAGAAAGCCAAGCGTGTGAAAACAGAAGAGGAAAAGGAGGAAGAGGAGAAGAAAGGTAAGCACAAGAGCCTGAAGACTCATGAGAGCATGAGTTCCACTAGAAGCTCCCAGCTCCGTGGAACTTTGCCTGGCATGTACTTTCCTGCTGCACTACTGTGTGTCTTTTTTGTTGTTGTTGTTTTTCCTAGATGAGAAAGAAGAGGAAAAAGCAAAAGAGGAGAAAGCGGAACCCAAAGGGTGAGCCCTCTCTCCTGGCACGGTGATTAAATGGCTGTGCTTATAGTTCCCTGTGCATCTCCTCGTGCCCCCAGTGGGATGTTGCACAGGTTGAGGAGTTGGAGGAGGAATGTGGAGGTTTGGATGGCTTCATCAGGGCTGTGAATGGGAAGAGATTTGCGTGTGTACAGCAGCACCAGCTGCTAAAGCACTGTGAGAGCCTGCAGTGAAACGAGCTTAAAAATACCAAAAATACCGTGCCTTCATTCAGTTACGCGTTACAAGTTTTAGGTGGAGATGGGCCATATAATCAGTATTTTTAAGGTTGCAACTCTGGCTTGTTACTAAAGCTTGGGCACAGCTCGAGTCGCTTGTTTAAACCAAATTCTTCATTTCTTGCTTCCACAGGGTGAAGGAAGAAACGAAATCCACCTAAGATGGCTGCAGCTGGACAGTACCTGTCAGTGCGTAGTTGTCATAGGTTAGCTTCTCTGGTTGCCTCCCATTCCACAGGATCTATATTTTATATGTTTCTGTATATATTTCTATATAAATATATAAATGACTTGAGAACTGTAAATTATTCCTTGCTGCACTCCGCTGGGAGCAGATAGGGAGGATTCTGCAGAGTAGACAGACCTGCACTGCCCAGATTTGGTGACTGGGAAGTTTCACGCTTGCCTTCCACTGCCTCCTTAGTGTGTCTTTGAAAAATCACTTCCTTTCTTTACTCTCTCCTCTGAAATAACCACCCTTGGAAAAGAATAATTTAAGTAGAAGTAGTATCTGCATTTCAGGTTAGGTGGAAAGATGGCCATGAATATTGTTTTTCCTTTTTTTTTTTTTTTTTTTTTTTTTTTTTCCTTTTGGTGGGAGAATATGAGCTCCCAAATGAAGCCTGTGAGAGACTGACTATTCCTTTGGTCTTCAGTTTGATTCCACCATGGCAAGTAACTGCAAGCTGGTGCCGCTTCTCAGGGTCAAATAGTGCAGTTCTTGAATAGAGTTGGCTACCTCCCTGCAGCAAACTTGTGGAAAGAGATGAAGCAGCTTAAAAGCAATCTGAAAAGCGCTTTAGTGAATCAGCCCAAGAGCCCTGCAGGTGCAGATCTGGAAAATGCAAAATGAAAATCACCCTAATGTGGTGGTTAACATTTTCCAAGATCTTGCAGATCCAGTTAGTGTGGCAGCATTATGCATCTGGAGTAAGGGATGAAATTTTTATACCTTTTTTTCTATACTTACGCCCCTCTGTTGGCGGGGGGGGGGGGAAAGTGAGTTACTGCCCATTTGGCCGCCTGCTTTGCTTTTCCTGCTTGTTCTGCCCTCGGCTACACGTGCCCTAATGTGTTTTCCCAGTACTGATCTGTGTCCTAGGCTGAAACCACTGCAGAAATTCCCGACTCTTCTCAAGGCCAGACCAAACAGAGCCTGGCTGAAACCTGTTGCTAACGTGTGTCGCTCACAGAAAAACTCTTCTCTGAAGTGAAGTTACAAAATGTTTTCAAATTGAACCTTTCCTCTTTCCTGCTCTCGAGGCCGGTAAATATGGAGAACCTTTTCATCAGCCGCCTGAGCTGTTGTAAGGGAACAGCAGATGGGGCTCTGTACATTTTTATAAGTACTCCTCTTCCTACTCCCACGCATTATCTCACACCCAAAGGTCTTTTGTGACCATAACTGGCCTTTCTTTTGCATCTCGTTTTGTACAGCTGATCGTTAGATGAGCGCAGAAGTTTTGCAGGCAGTTTTGACTCGCTGCTCTCCTTTCTCAGGGGGATTCCTCTGTCCATAAGAGGATCTGTACCTCCCACGGAGCGCTGCTGATGGTTTCAACTCTAATAATGCTGCTAACTTAACACAGGTTATTTTTTAAATGTTTTATTTTTTTAAATACTTCTTTTCCCTTTTCCACCGTGAGTTTTTTAGTCTTTGAATCTGAGTGACGTGTCACTCCTGCTCTTCAGTGTTTGTATGTGAAGCAAGAGAGATCAGTGTATCTTTGTGTCTGGGGGGGAATATATTGTGGTTTTTTAAAGATGCTTTTATTTTGAATTTTGAGAATCTTTGTAATAAAACTGGTACATTTCTATGGTTGGTGTGAGTTTGTACTGCTTTCTGCTGAGAGGAAACACCCGGGTAGAGTAGGAGTTCAGGTTGGTTTCAGAACCATTGCTGGAAAATGGTGCACAAAAGATGACAGCTGGAATCGGGCTTTGGAAAGAAAGGTGGGGTGAGACACGGCTACTTCCCCTCCTCTTTCAGGAAGAGGGCTAGCTATGTTGATTTAAACACCATCCACCGAAGCATTTTATCTGGAACATACTCATGCTGTGTGTGAAAGACTGCTTTAGTTTCTTTTGTAGATGTTTGCTGCTTTTCTTTTTTTCCCTCCTTTCTTTCCCCCTGTGTTTTATAAAATACCCTTGAAACTTTCCTTGGGACCCTTCTCCCCAGAAAAGGTAAACCAAAATACCCCGGTTTTTGTTCGCTCACAACTGTTCTACCCGACAAGGGTCACTGGGGTGGTTTTTCTGTCTCTTTTCCTAAATTATAGCTGGGTTCTCATCCAGCAGCATTGCTGGTGCTAATTGGATTTGTGGTTTGTTTGGAGTTACAGCACTTCGTGCAGCTGATGCTCCGAAAGCAATGCTAATCTAGAAAAGGAATAATAAGTTATGGGAAGGGGGTATCTTTTGGATGAACTTAAGTGATTTTTTTTATCTGGCATTCAAGTAAAAAAACTTTAATATAATTAGGAGCAGGTTAATTCTGCAGCCGAGTGGTGATCACACCTGAAACGGACACAAAAGGCTCAGAAGCCAAATCTGTTTTATGTAGTTAAGAAAAAGCTTTGTGTGGCACAGCAGACTTTCACTGCTGTAATACTACTCCAGGAAACAGAGTTATCCCTTTCACCAGAGCAGACAATTAAAATCCTCTCCTCCTCGAACCCCAACAACTGTACAATTCCAGTTCCCCTGCCAGCTCACGCGTGCCAACGTGCGCCTGCAGTCCTTCTCTTCCAGCCTTTCTTAAAATGGCTGCCACGATGCTGCACGGCCGCTCCCGGCAGATGCGCCGAGCACAACGCAGCTGTGTCCCGCTTGACAAACCGTGAACAAGCTTAGAAATCAGTGCAGACCCCAGCACACACATTTAAAATACCTTCTTTTTTTTTTTTTCTCTCGGGTGGGGGGGGGGGGGCGGGGAAGGGGGGGTTGCCCCCCAAATGAATAGGGTTGAATACCCCGCTGGATTTGGAAGCGGGTCACTTGCTTTAGCTTCCCACTGGTGGGAAGAGGATGGAAAAACTAAAGAGTTTTTGCTGTTTCCACCTACCTCGATGGTCCTTGCCCCAGGCCCTACCTTGCCAGGGTGGTGCCGGTTGGGCAAACAATGGTCCTCGGTTGGGCAAACAGTGGTCCTCGCTTTTCTCCAGCTTCTTCACCAGCCAAAACCAGCAGGGGCAGGTGATTAGACGGGAATTAGGAGCAGGTCATTAAATAGAGGGGCTGTGCACGACTGCTGCAGCCTAAGCTGCCAGAAGGAGCTCTCGTAGCCTTCGTGCTCCAAGCTGCTGGAGCCAGGCAGCCTTCCTTCCCAGGGAGGTAAAAAAAAAAAATAAAAATAAAAAATTACTAAAGTCACCTCCACCCCTGTGCAGATGATAGGAGTGATGGGGGCACCCCTTGTGCCTTCATTTTCTCTTTGACAGTCAATCTTTGCACAGTTCTTGTGCTCTAGCATGTCTTTTCAGGAAAGAGGAGTCAAGCCTAGTCTAAGGAGACTAAAAAAAAAAAAAATATGGAAGAAACCAAGCTTAAAATGGGAGTTTCTCCCATTAGCCCCCCTTTACTCGAAGGGACTCTTCCCCCCCACTCCCCCAGAAAGAAAATAAATGGGTTAGAGCTAAGAAAACAGGTACAGAGCAGGCAGCTGAACAGCAATCCCAAGGTAGCGACAAGAGGCTGGTGTGAGAAAGTCCTTTGTGGCTGTAGCTCTACATCTGCTGCAAGTCAATTAACTGCGAGCAGAACCAGGGCTGGAGTGATTAAATGCAGCAGCTGTTGAACTAAATAAGCAACTGCTATCTTCCCTGGCCCTCGTCTGGCATCCAGGACAAGAAGGACTCAAGCTCACCCATGAAGGGGTCACCATTTATTCCTTTCAAATGTTACAAGAAAGCCCATACAGCTCTTTTTTTTTTTTTTTTTTAGAAGTTAGAAAATTGCAAATCAAGTGTTTTGGCCATTAAAAAATTATTTACAGAGAAAACAATGTTGCTTCACATTATACAGCTGGCAAGCCCCCTCCCTCCACCCCACACCCTAGAAGTTATCCCTTAGAAGCAGAATTAAACACAGCGGACTTACAAGCTTTATGGTTTTAAGCCAATAGTAAGACATTATAAAAAACTAACCAGATTAGCTTTTAAACCATCGATTTCTATAAAAAGCACAAAATACTTTAAATGAAGTCAGAACCAGGAATGTAAACTGGGGGGGGGGGGGGAAATAAATCCATTGAACAGTCCCTGGCTTGCTGGGCTTTGCAGGCTGCCAGGAGGAGAGGGGACAGCCAGGACACCAGCAGGGACACCAGGGCGCGATGGGAGATGGGGGTTCTCGCAAACTGTAAATTCCAGTTACATCCAGGATAGTCTTCCTCCGTGGTTTTTAAGGATTCAGGTAGAACTACTCCCAAGTGGTGGTGGTGGTGGGAATCCAAACCAGCTTTCTAAGAGGGAGGGGAAGAAATAACTGGGGGAAGAGGGAGGGGTGTCGGTTTTAGAAAGTGGTGTCAGTTCTAGGTGGGACGGGGAGGTGTGTGGGCAAGGCAGCGAGTCCGTGGTGTTACCGGGATGGAGAGGATGGTGTAAGAGTCTTAAGTCAGGACGATGCCAAGCGGGCTCTACTCTTCCTTCTGCTCCACCGCCGCAGCTGCTGTAGGCTCAGGCCCCGCGGGGTTTGAGGGCTCCCCCGCTTTGGCCGTATCCCCGTGGCTTTCCCCTGGCTGCTGCTTCTCTTCTTCCTTGCTTTCTCCAGCTTCTGCATCCTCCCTCTTGGGCTCGGCTCCCTGCTGCCCATCGGCAGCCGGGCTGCCCTGCTCCTCCGGCGTCCCCTCCGCCGGGGGGGCCGAGGGCTCCGTCCCACCGGCTGAGCACGCGGGGTTCTCCTCTCCCTTGGCCTCTGCCTTGCCTTGGTCCTCCGTGGGAGAGGACCCGGAGGAGTCCCCGGCTTCTTTTTTGTTCTTCCTAAACGAGATCCCGCTCAGCTTGAAGGATTTCTTGAACGAGAACTTCTTCTTCTTCTTGGGGGTGTCCTTAGGGGCTGCGGCACCTTCGGCTTTAGCATCCCCCCCTTCGGTGGGGGGAGCAGGCTCGATGGCATCCCCACCGCCCGGCTCGCCCTTGCTCTCCTCCTTGAGGGGCTCAGCCGAGCCATTCCCATTCAGGGGGGGCGCCTCATCACCCACCTTGGGTGTCACCTCCCCGTTGAGCCTCAAATGGCCATTCTCCTGGGGGGGGAGGGGGGGAAGCAGAGCATCAAATTAGACACAGCTGGGACCCCCTCCCCAAAACCCCACACCCAGCTGTGTAAGGGGGGCACAGGGCACTGGGGGGGATGTACCGGGGGGGGGAAGTACCGGCGGGGGGGGAGGGCACAGTGCAGGAGGCACCAGGCATGGGGGGGACATGGGGAGGTGGGATGCACACAGGCATTGGTGGGGGGGTGCCCCAAGCCCTGGGAGCGGGGGGTGCTCCGGGCATTGGGGGGGCACACACAGAGAGGCAGGGGTGCACGGGCATTGGGGGGCAGGGGGACTGTGCATGGGGAGGCAGGGGTGCATTGGGGGCTGCTTGGGGGGGGAGGGGCACCGGGGAAAAGGGGTGCATGGGGGGTTGCACCGGGCATTGGGGTGGGGGATGCGCATGGGGAGGGGGGGGCACCGGGCATTGGGGTGGGGGGAAGAGGGGGTGCACGGAGAGGGGGGATGCACCGGGCATTGGCGGGAGGGGGTGTCAGAGCGCTACCACCGGGCGGCGCCCGCGCTCCACGCCGGCTGCCGGGGCGAGGCGGCGGACGGGGCCCCCGCCCGGTGCCGGGAGGGAACCCGGGGCGCGGGCGGTGCCGCATCGCTCGGTGCCCGCCGGGCAGAGGGTCCGGGTCCGGGTCCCGGTCCCCCGTCCCTCCCCGCCCCTCCCCCGCCGAGCGGCCGCCGCCTTTGTCTGCCCGCCCCGGCGGGGTGCACGGCCGGTCCCCGGTGCCGCCCCCGCCCGGTGCCGGTCCCTACCTGCCCGTTGGCCTTGGCGGGCTCGGCGACGGGGCCGGGCGGCGGGGCGCTGCTCCCCGCCTTGGCCGCCTTGGAGCCCTGGCTGCCCATGGTGCGGCACGTCGGGCGGACCCCGCCGCGGCGGCTGCGCTCGGCGGGCGAGCGGCGCCGAGAGGAGTGGGGCGACCCCCCGCCGCCCCGTAATAAGGCGCGGGCCGGGGGCGGGCCGCCAGCGAGCCCGCCCCGGGGGCGGGGGCCGGGGATGGAGCCACCGCCCCGGCGGGGCCCGGGGGTGCCCGTGGCCGCCGGTCCCCCGGCAGCCCCGGGTGGGGCGAGGCCAGGCGGCGGGGGGGGCGGGGGGCAAGGGGAGCGGCTCCCCCCGGCCCCGGCACCCCGGTGCTGCTCGCCCCAGCCCCCTCAGAACAGGGGTGACCGCCCCCAGCCCCCTCCTCCCTGGGGTGCTGCTCCCCCAGCTCACTCATCCCTGGGATGTCATTGCCCCCGGTCCCCTCACCCCTGGGATGCTGCTCCCCCAGCCCCCTCAGAACAGGGGTGACCGCCCCCAGCCCCCTCACCCCTGGGGTGTCTTTGCCCCCAGCCCCCTCACCCCTGGGATGCCTGTGCCCCAGCCCCCACACCCCTGGGGTGCTGTTTCCCCCAGCCCCCTCACCCCTGGGGTGCCTCTGCCCCCAGTCCCCTCATCCATGGGGTGCTGCTCCCCCCCAGCCCCCTCACCCCTGGGGTGCTGAGCCCTCAAGGCCCCTCAGAACAGGGGTGACTTCCCCCAGTCCCCTCACCCCTGGGGTGCTGTTCCCCCCAGCCCCATCACCCCTGGGGTGCCTCTGCCTCTAGTCCCCTCATCCATGGGGTGCTGCTCCCCCCACCCCAGCACCCCCGAGGTGCAGCTCATCCCAACCCCAGCCCCCCTGGGGTGTCTCTGCCTCCAGCCCCAGCCCCCCTGGGAAAGCCCCGTGGGTACCACTCATCCCAGCCCCCCCCCCCCCAGGACAGAGCCACGGCACAGCTTGCTTCTATCCCACCCCCCGCGACACTGCCCACCCTGGGGTACCCTCACCCCAGCCCTCTCGGTTCCCGGAGGGTCCTGCTGAGGGGGGGGGCAGGTTATCCTGGCACACAGACCGCTATGTTTTCTTCCTCCGGTTCTTCCTCCTTTGCTTTCCTGGAAAAAGGAAAGTGGAGGAGAAAAGAAAATGAGACTAAACCAGAGTGGATGCTAACGCTGGCGAGGGGCCAGCTCTCCCGTACTGCCAGGGCCACCGGCAGCGTGGAGCCAGCGGTGACCGTGGGGGTCCTGCTCCCGGGGCTCCCTTGGCACCCAGGCACAGCTGATTTCACTGGGGGGGGGGGCCCAAAATCGGACCTTTTTCTGCCTCTCCATGCCAGCAGCATCCCCTGGCCAGCCTGCACCCCACTGGCAGCTGCAGCGGGCCATGCTCCTGGGTGCCATGTCCTGAGCCCCACGGCCCCGGTGCCCTCCAGGCACCCTGCACCCCAATCCCACCGGAGCTGCCACAGGCAGGCGGGACCCCCCAGCCCCCAGCACCCAGCTGC
Organism: Falco biarmicus; assembly: GCF_023638135.1. Lineage (NCBI taxonomy): Eukaryota > Metazoa > Chordata > Aves > Falconiformes > Falconidae > Falco > Falco biarmicus. The sequence continues at coordinate 116,967,122 of NC_079290.1, forward strand.
GCCACGGAGCCAGTGCAGGATCAAGGCCAGCATCTCCGAGGGGAAAACAATGTGCCGCTGTGTGCGCTCCGCCAACAAGGTCATGTTTTGTCTCTGTCCTCCCTCCCCTCCGGCACACATCATCTCACCCCCGTTAGAGCAAAATTTCTGTGTTAATTAAAACAGGCGGCATCTTCCTTATTGACTTTTGGTTGCCAGTTGATAAAGCCTTTGAGCGGCTGCTGGTCTGGCCGCCCACGCCTTTGGCCAGCTGCAAGATTGAGAGTTGCCCGAGCGGCTGTCAGGGCTGCCAAGGGGCTGTGGGGGACGTACCCCCTGTAAAAACACCCGCTTTTCGGAGCGTAGCAAGGCTGTTTTGGGAAGACAAACAGTCTAAGCACGTATATTGAATTAGTCAGAAAATACGCTCCGTCTTCTCTGACTTGTTCCCCGGGGTGAGTGTCCCCAGGCTTTACCTGCCGGGGAGCAAAACCCGGCAAAGCCACGGCTGGCGAGCCCTTCCCTCTGCCCCAGCGGAGTCTGGCGTGGGGCAGCATCTGTGCCCACCCCATGCTTCTCTTCCCACCTTCTGGGAATGATTTGCTGTCTTTCTGTCGGGGGTCATTTTGTCCTGGCTCTTCTCTGTAGGAGTGTAAAAAGTCCTCATGCTGCTGTCCCATTGCATCCCATCCCACCCCATCCCATCCCATCCCACTCCATCCCATCCCATCCCATCCCATCCCATCCCACCCCACCCCACCCCATCCCCATCCCCATCCCATCCCACTCCACCCCATCCCATCCCACCCCACCCCATCCCATCCCCAACCCCATCCCATCCCATCCCATCCCCATCCCATCCCATCCCATCCCACCCCATCCCATCCCACCCCACCCCATCCCATCCCATCCCATCCCATCCCACCCCGCCCCACCCCATCCCATCCCATCCCACCCCACCCCACCCCACCCCATCCCATCCCATCCCATCCCACCCCACCCCACCCCATCCCATCCCATCCCATCCCACCCCACCCCATCCCATCCCACCCCACCCCATCCCATCCCCATCCCCATCCCATCCCATCCCATCCCATCCCACCCCACCCCACCCCATCCCATCCCATCCCATCCCATCCCATCCCACCCCACCCCATCCCATCCCCATCCCCATCCCATCCCATCCCATCCCATCCCCATCCCCATCCCCATCCCCATCCCATCCCATCCCATCCCACCCCATCCCATCCCACCCCACCCCATCCCATCCCATCCCATCCCACCCCATCCCATCCCATCCCACCCCACCCCATCCCATCCCATCCCATCCCATCCCACCCCACCCCATCCCATCCATATCCCACCCCATCCCATCCCACCCCACCCCATCCCATCCCCATCCCATCCCCATCCCATCCCATCCCATCCCACCCCACCCCATCCCATCCCCATCCCATCCCCATCCCACCCCACCCCATCCCATCCCCATCCCATCCCCATCCCACCCCATCCCATCCCATCCCCATCCCATCCCATCCCATCCCACCCCACCCCATCCCATCCCCATCCCATCCCCATCCCACCCCATCCCATCCCCATCCCATCCCATCCCATCCCACCCCACCCCATCCCATCCATATCCCACCCCATCCCATCCCACCCCACCCCATCCCATCCCCATCCCATCCCATCCCATCCCACCCCATCCCAGCATGCTGCCCCACTGCTGCAGCACGACCGCGTTTTGCCCATCCTGAGCAAGCCTGAACGAGCACTGGCCTCTGCAGCGCCTGCCCGAGCCTGACCATCCATGCAACAGTCCCGAGACGCTCCCATCCAGTACCAAATCCCCAGGGAAACCGCTCAGGTGAGCAGCCCCGCAGCCCACCGCCCGCCTGCACCCCCCCTGCTGCGGGTGCTGGGTGCTGGGAGCAGGCTCTGGGGGCGCAGCCTTTGGGGTGACAGTGGCAGCCCCGCTGCAGCGGTGTCTGTTGGTTGTTTTGGGGTTGCAGTTGTGTACCCCGTGCTGTGAAGCAGCCCGCGTGCTGGCGAGGTGGTTTATTCCACAGTGGGCTGGATGAGCGGCCGAGCTGGCTTAGTGGAGGGAGGATTTATTGGGCCGGGGTTGGGGCTGGGGGTGGCAGGGGGGCTGCGTCCCCAGGTCTCTTCCACATTTTGCTGCAGGGAAAAAGTGCTTTACACCCCGCTGTGCCCCTGCCACATCGGCGGGCAGCACCGGAGCGATGGGAGGTAGATGTGATGGCTCTAAAGGGCAAACTTGAGTGTGATTAGACAGCTCAAGATGTGGACCTGCTGGGGGAGGGGGGGGGGGGCACCCCCCGTCGCCATCAGTGTCGATGAGGGAAACCTCATGTGCAGTTTTCTAGCGGCTTTCATCTCCCAGGAATCCCCAGTTGCCACATCTCTCTTGATCCCAGCTTTTCTTGAAAACCCTCTTCTGCAGCGCTGCGTAAGGGATGTGTTTATAAATAGACCCGTTCCCCTGTGGATTCCTGAGCGTGCCTCCCCTCCCAGGGCCTGCCTGCGCTGCGGACGTCTGTCCTGATGGACCGATGGCAGCAGCGCCAGGAGCGGGGCTTGGTGCAGCCATGCCAGCAGCTGCCGGAGCCCCGGTGCTCTGTGGGGTGAGCGTGGGTCCCCCCCGGGCAGACCCGTGCCCGGTTATTCCAGCTCTCAACCTGGGAAGAGGCTGTTTGCCTCTTCTGCATGGCACTGGGGGTGCTGGTGGCGCGGAGCAGATGGTGCTGCCAGGCAGGCGCCGGGGCAGATGCGGCTACACCAGCAGAGCGGGCGCAGCGCAGAAGCCGGCTGCAACGGTGGGTTTCCAGCACTAACCAAACACCAACCCAAACCCTCCCAATGGAAACCAGTGTGACCATCAGCGCTGCTTGCACTGGGTCCCATCCCTCCGCCGCTGCCTCGGCTGCAGGTCAGGCTCTTCCATCCCCAGGTGTCGGGCAGGGAACCGGAGCGGGGCAGAGGATGCTCCGGCTCCACACGGGCTCTCCGCTGGCTCCCGGGGCTTTGGCTGATCGGGAAGTGACAGGGATTTGCAGGCTGTGGGCAGACGGACAGATTACGGGTCTGTCTGCTCCTCTAGCAGATGGACGGGCAGACAAATCTGTCTGCCTCTCCGCACACTGCTCCTGCCTAAAAGGCCTTGGGGATGCAAGATCTTGCGGATGTTGTTTTCCACTTTCCAGACCTACTTAAACTGCGTGCTGATTATTAATTTATTAGGTGTTAAGCGCTGACAGGCTGCAAGGCAGGGCGATGAGCGCAGCCCCTGTGCCAGGGGGTTGGAGGGGGCAGTCCCCAGCCCCTTGCCCTGCCCCTGCCACCCACCCTATTCCCCCAGCCCTTAACAAAGAATTAATGCAATTATTTATTCCCATATCTAGAGCCATTCACCGGCCTCTGATCATCTGCTCAAGGATTTTAACTGAGTTAGCAGGGGCCCAGCCAGGGCAACCAACAGCACTGGGAATAAAGCAGAGGGATTTCTATATTGATTTATAAATAGCAAAGGAATTAGCTAATTAGATCTCTCCAGGGAGAGAATTCCTGCAGGGAGAGTGTGGGGCTGGGCTGTGCCTTACGCAGGGATGGACAGGAATGGCTTCTGCCACCACGGCAGCACTGGCACAGGAGCAGCCCTTGCAAACAGCCCTCAGTTAAAAATAGTAGCCACAGGTTAGGGCTGGGGGTCAGCCTCTGCCCGTGCTGCATGTGCTGCCCGTGCTGCCCACACTGCCTGTGCTGCCCCTGCTGCCCATGCTGCCTGTGCTGCTGTGTCCACCAGCCGTGCCTGCCTGTGGCTCAGCTTTCCCCAGCGCCGCAGTGCAGCTTCAGGAGGTGGCCACCCGCCTGGTCCCCGGGGGCCAGTGATGCTCCAGCTGTGCAGCCCACAAGGGGACTGGGTGAAGGGGCTGGGGGGGGTGCAGGCACTGAGCGATGCTGTGTTCAGCTGCAGAAGGAAATCCTGCTGAGCATCACGCCGGGGGATTTCTGCAGGGGACGAGGGCTGGCCAGGGCTGAGCAGGCAGGAGGAAGAGTGGGGCTATGTGGTGGCCAGGGGGATCTTCCCAATCCTTTGCACAGGCAGAAGTTGGTTCTGCCGAACCTGTTCATGGCTGTGCCATCACTTGGGCTGGCTGCCGAACTGGTGCCAAGTGACTCTTTGACATTTGCACCAGGAAAAAGCATCCTAGACCCAAGGAACTTCTGCCCAGGACCTTACCGGGGGTCTCCCTGCTGCCCGCACAGAGTCGGTGCTGCAACCGGCATCCCCGAATCCTTCTGACCTGGGAAAGGCTCCAGCCCGGGAGGCTGCAGCGAGACGCTGACTTCCCATAGAAACACATGAAAGGGCCCGTTCTTGTATTTGCCAGAGCCCCGTCATTTTTGGTTGTGAAGATCCCATGGCAACCGGCACCTTGTGTAACTGCGTTTGCTATTTCTAGGCTTGCTTTTCACTCCGGTAACATCCTCCCTGCATCCCACCCTGCAGGACCAGCCCTGCTCTCCCACCCCAGGACCTTTCTCCCCCTCCATCACCCCTGTTCCTGCTTGCGCCGGGGCGGCTAGGGGCAGAGGTTGGCAGCTGTGAGTCATGGCAGAGGAAAGAGAGCGCATCCCCTCAGTCTCTTATCTCGGAGACCATCTGCCCTTCTTTTTGGCCAGGAGCTGGAGCATTTGCAAACAAAGCCAAGCCAGATAACCTAAAACCCTCCAACCTCATCAGCTGGGTGAGCTGGGCTGGGCTGCTCAGGACCCCCAGCCCCACTTCTCCCCAGGGATGAGGCTGGGGACCAGCACCCTGAGGGGAGCCCCTGCATCCCCTTTCCCAGCCTGCTGGTTTCTCCCAGCTCTTGGAAGAACAGGAACCCGCCTCAATGCCCTTGCCCAGGAGCGATGCTGATGCTCTTCCCACACGCCTTATCTCCCGCATCCCTGCCCTAGCCTGCATTTCAGTGCTGATAAAGGGCTCGCTGACCCTGAGCAAGCTGTGCGCTGCCGGTTCGGTTGCATTAGGAGAGCAGGACGGCTGCCAGCGGCTGTCCGGGGAGAAAAGGGGCCACAGGATCCAGCTGGCAGCAGAGATGGGGGGGGGCAGCTGGGTGCTAACGCACACCAGGCTCTGCTCCCCCCAGCCCCAACCAGGGATGCTGGCAGGGTCCCCCGGCCGGGGGCTGAGCGGGGAGCATGTTTCAGGGCCTCCTTCCTCGTTATAAGGGAAGTTTATAATGGAAACAAAAGCGACACTCAGTCCAAGTGGAGCTTTTCCCGTCCTGTTTCCTCCGGAGCTGCCTGCGGAGGTGCCACGGGAGCGTGCCCGCACGCCACAGCGGGGGCACGCAGTGGAGAAGCATGCTGGGGGGCATGTGTGTGCTGAGCATCACCCCGCCGCGCGGTGCCCACAGGAACGCAGCCGGCCACAGCCGTGTCCTGGCACGGCAGAGCCGAGGTGGGTGTGTGGTGCTGCCCTTGGGGATGGTGACACCCTCCAGGCAGTGGGAGCCTGTGGTTGTCCCCAGGGTGGGCTCAGCTCCCTCCATCCCTGGTGTCACTGGTGCCATGGCTTTTCACAGCCTTGGAGATGTGCCGCGCTGCCCGGGTTGCTCCGGTGCAGGTGGGCTGCTGGGGGCTGCTGTAGCTCCCAGTGGGGCTGGGGGTGTGTGGCAGCCCCACAGACATGGGTTAGACACCTGGACCGAGCTGCACAGAGTTGTGCCTGTGTGACAGCAGCGGGTGAGGGTGTCTCGTCCCTTCTGCACATGTGCGAGGCAGGCAGCACCACGCTCCTTCCCTGTTCTCCAAGGGTACAGCCTTGGGCAAGCCCTGCTTCTCCTTGGGGGGGTGCTGGGGGGGGGGCAGCCTGTGTGTGCGGAGTCTGAGAGGGTCCAGCCCGTGCACGCACACCCAGCACGGCCACATAATGCACATGCACCCAGCATGGTCCCAGCCCCTGCACGTGCCTCATCATGGGTCCAGCGAACATCTCCCGTGCGCAGCCGTGATGCCGCTCCCAAGGACGTCCCTTGGCGATGGGGCATGGCAGCCCGTCACCTCCACCGCCAGCTCCCTGCAGCCCAGCGCGGTGGGTAACCCCTTTTGCCTGCGTCCCTGGGGCCGGTGGCAGCCAGCCGACCACGTCGCGGCTGGACCCAGGACAGGAAAGTGGTGCTGGGATGCTTTGGGGCAGCGGTCCCTCCCCCGGCGAGCAGCCGGGGATGTATGGGCCTCTTTTTCCCTGCAAGTCAATGTGTCTTTTTGTTGCGCTGCTGGGTTTTGATGCCTGCGAGCAGCGAGAGACAATACGTCGCATTGTTCCCTTTCAGCAACATCTGACGGGCCCAGGCAGAGAGAGGCCAGTGTGTGCGAAGGATGGCCGTGGGGGAAGGGACCGGGATGGACAGGCGGGCAGCAGGAAAGACGCAGGGACACCCAGGCCAGGCCTGGCTTCTGGCTGCCGGGATGAAGGGCTGGAGGGATGGGGAGTGCCGGAGGGGTGCTGGATGCTGCGGGGGGAGGGGATGTGGGAGAAGGGGGGGCACCATTATCTTCTTTATCAGCTTTAATGGTTGGACTTGATCTCAAAGGTCTTTTCCAACCGCAATGGTTCTGTGATTCTGGTACCCAAACAGCCCTAAGAGATGCAAACCTCCAGCCCCACTCATCTTAATGGACTATTAACTTTAAAGCCTCATTAGGAACCTGTAAGTGTCAACCAACCTTTTCATTGCTGCTTCCTCTGCCAGAAGATCCTGGCCGATTTACTGGGGCTGTGTGACCGGGAGGACTTGTTCCCGGTAAATCCTGGGGTGCTAGGAAAACCCTCTCCCCAAAATCCCACGCCGGTGGGATGGGGCAGGGGCTCGGTCCTGCTGCGGGGGGAGCAGGGCTCAGTGGGGGAATCACAGCAGCACCAGGATTGTCTGCAACTTTCCATCAGAAATCCCCTCCTTCCCTCATCCCCTGCTCGCCCCGGCTGGGATTGCTTAATTGCCAGGAACAGAATTCCCCTCTGCCTCAGAGCAAAACCGAAAGTGTCCCCAGGGCCACCGCAGCCAGGCGGGGCTGGGCAGGAGTCCATGGGCCACCAGAGCCCAGAGACCGTGGTGATGGGCTCTGGGGGGCTGCTCTGTGCCCCAGCCTGATGCTAAGGTTATTGGGGAGCACTTTGCCTCCCAGGCATCCCCAGCCGTGCCAGTTTGGCTCTCTGCCTCTGGGGAGCTGGTGGGATGCGGGGGGGGGGGGGGGCATGTGGGGGTTTCACACGCACCAGAGGCGGGCACCACTCTCCAGCCCCCCGCCGCCCCACAGCTTGCCCGGAGCTGGCAAACCTGCACAGCTTGCAGGGTTGGGGGAGCGTGGTGGACCCCCCCATGATGGACCCCATCCCACTGCAAAGAGGGTCTGCAGCCCCTCTACGGTGGGGGACTGGTACCCCCCGTCCACCCCCTGCTCTCCCACCACGGCTCTTGGCAAAGCTCCTGGGAGGGGGCAGCAGCCGGCCATGGGCCTGGGGGGGACCCATCGGGTGGGGGGCTGGTGCTGTGGCCCTGGCTGGCGGCGGTGCTGGAGCAGCGGTGCCCTCCCCGCCCCCACGCCTCGGCAGCCTGCAGCGGCAGATGCATTTCGCCCAGACTTGCATGGCTGTAGCCATGGCAACGGCTGAGCGGTGGTGGGATGCGGGGGGCTGCGGGCGCAGGAGCGATGGGCTGCATCGCTGCCATCGCACCCCACGGCTTGGCCTCGCCCCACTGCCCGCAGCGCGGCGGGTGCACGTCCCTCTCCGTGGCACACTCGCGTGCCGCATTGCACACGCTTGTGCAAGCATGGACACAGGCACCGGTGTGGCTGCACCCATGCATGTGCTCCTAGCGGGGTGACGGTGCTGAGGTGGGGGCGGGGCCGTGGGCAGGGGCTGGGGGGGTGGGGACTGGGCCACGCACCCCTTTATTGGGGCCGTTCAGCCATAAAGCCGGGGCTGTTTGCATTGGTGCGGCCGCACTGGCATTACCATCCCGGCTCTGCTTTGTCTCCACATTAACTTTTAACCGCGGTGGCTTTTCCTCTCCACTGTCACCACCGCACCCCGACAGCCTCGCCGGGCCCCGTGGTTCGGGGGGCTGGAGCCCCCACACCTGGCAGCCTTGCTGGGGCTCTGCAGGATGGGAACTGCTCTGGCCGCATCCAGCTCCTTGGATGCCTCCAGGGGCAAATGGTGGCTGGAGCTGGTGGGGGACCCAAGGGCCATCGCAGCCCTGGGTGGCTGCAGCCGCAGCGTCACCACCTGCCTGCCCGCACCGCTGCCTGCCCCAGCCCCCTTGCCGCTGCCGTGCGGGCAGCCGCCAGCCTGGATGGGTTTGGCAGCAAAGCAGCTCAGCTAGAGAAAAGCCTCCGGCACTGGAGTGACCCACTAACCTTGTTCTTCTTAAAAATGCATGAAATGCAGGCAGCTGCCTACAGGGACTCACATATGCACGCTCGTGCACGGGCCGGGGGCACGTTTTCGGCGCTGCACCCACGCAGCCGGCTCAGGCAGCAGCGGTGGGGACCCTCGGGGAGCCCGTTGGTGCACGCTGCCCAGATTTTGGGGTGCCTGCCTCTACGCCCCCATTGCTGGTGCGGTTTGATGCCTGGTGCCCCCCGCCCCATCCCTGGCGAGGGGTTGCACGCCCGTGGCACAGGCAGGTTTCCTGGGAGGCACCCAGGCACGGTGCAGCCCTTCTGCTCAGCTCTGCCAGTGCTGCCAGTAACGCCACGGTGGTACAAAGTCCACCTGGCATGTCCCGGCACTGGGGCCAGGAGCCAGCTGTTGGCCCCAGGGCTTGCTCTGGGCTCCTGTTGGGGGTCCAAGGACATCCCAAAGAACCGTCCCTGCTCTGGCTGGTGCCACAGTTGTGTCCCACTGGAGGGTCCCGCTGCTGGGGAAGGTGTCCCATCCCTCGGCTGCCATTGCAGCCCTGACCTCCTTTCTCTCCAGCTTCTCCATGCCTTTAATACATCCCAGCCAGATGGCTGCAAGCCAGGGGAGCTGGGGGCAGCGGGGGGGACCGTGCTCAGCCCCATCGTGGGGACATGGACCCTGCTCCCCACATTCGGCAGCAGCCCCCCACTCCAGCGTGGCTGCAGCTGTGGTGGGTGACACGTGCCCTGGCCCCAGTGTGGCCCTCGCTGCTGTGGTGGTACCAGTACCTGGCAGGGGACACGGCTCCACTGCCCTGGTAGGGGTTAACAGGTTTTTCTCCCATGCAGCTGATTTAATTTTGGTCTCGTTTGCATAGCTGATGGGGTGGCTGCAACACCTGGCTGGCATGGTAGGGGCACAGGGGCTATTTGTAGCTTCTCTGGGCTTGAGCTGGGCAGCCCGCAGGAGCAGCATCTGACCCTAACATCCCATCGTGGGCACCTGTCAGGGGACAGGCATGTCCAGCCTGTGCCACACACCAACGCCTTCAGCAGGAGCAGCAGAGGATTTGCAGGATTAAGGTTTTGCCTTTTTTTATATTTCTTTTTTCCAGTTGCAATCCTGTTTTAAAAAGAGGAAACAAACCCCAGAAGGCAACAGCAGCGCAGGCTGCGATGCCCATTAACCTGGATTGAGTAAACCGCGGGGTGGGGTGAGATGGAGCAGCTCTGTCCCCTGCTCAGCACCCCAGCCTGGGGAGGAGCTCGCTCCCTGGCTGGATCTAGCCACAACGTGTTTCCCATCCTCTTCCCTCCTTGCAAGCAGAGCCACGTGGCTCCTTCACCCCCAGAACGGCTGCGTTCCCACCCAGGAGGAGGGGGGAAATCACAGTGGGCGGCCAGTGAGGTGGGGAGTTTTTCTGAGCCCTTTTGGAAATCCCTGCAGCTCCCGCCGGGTTCTCAGCCCTTGCTCGTACAGCAGCAAAGTTGAGGAAGAGTGTGAATCACCTGCAGGGAACTTCACATCGCTTGTGCCATCGCTGCCTGTGGCTGAGCCCACCCTGTCCTGCCCCAGGGACGTGGCTGCCCTGTCCCTTGTCACCCTCTTTGCCTGCTCGGGGCCTCCCCAGCATCAGCCCCCCGAGCCGTGACGTTGATGTGAGCTCAGCTTTCTGGAGCCACAGAAGTTCCACGTGCGTGCACGTGTGTGTAGGTGCAGGCGTGCACGAGTGCATGGGCAGGTGTGCACGGGTGGCTGCGCACACACACACATGCACACACAGGGTGTATCTATGGGCACGCACCCAGGTGTGCGCACACACATGCACCCACACACATGTATGTGACACCCCCCCCCCCAAGGCCCTGTGCATGCGGGTGCCAGCCAGGTGGCAGAGCAATCAGTCTCTCGACTCCTTGGACTAATTAACATAAATTGACACTGACTAATTAACCGTCCTGGCTCATTAGATCCCGGATGCCGCGTTGCTGGGAACAGCAGGCAGCCAAACCCTTGCTGTCAAAGCACCGTGGCCACGCTCTGCCCTGCGCTGGGCAGCGGGCACCCCTGATCCCCCCCACCCATCGTGTCCCCATCCCTGTCCCCATCTCTGTCCCCATCCCACAGCCCTGGGCGAGGCTGCTAGCAGCGATAACAAGATTGATTCTTAATCCACTTATTCCTGGCTGGCGCGGAGGCTGGCAACAGCCTGTTTCCAATGCCCAGCATGTAGTGAACCCCCCAGCGTCTGCGTGGGGGCTGGGGAGGACCTTGGGTGCTGGGTGAGCAGCTGTGGGGCAGGGAGTGATGCTTGGCAGCGAGTGAAACGTGTGTAAGGCCCACGGAGGGATGGTGGCATCATCCCTGCAGGGAGGGTTGGACCTGCGAAGGAAGGTGACAGTGTCAGCGTCACCTGCCCTGCAGTGGGGTGGCCCTGGGGAGCAGCAGCGATGAGCAAGCCTTGCATCAGCTGGGAAGGGAGATACGGAGCCCTTCCCAGTCCTCACCCAGTGGGATGCCTGGGGGGACACGGGAGGGCTGCGTTAGGGAGTGGGGTGCAAGGGCAGGTCACCCCAGCATGACGACACCTGCTCTGCAGCTCTGAAGGAGGAAGGAAAAGGAAAATTTTCGCTTCCCTCTTTGGGAAGGGATCCGGCGTGGCTGCCCGGGAAGCGGGGGCCTCCGCGCAGGTCCCATCCTGCCGCAGCACCCCCTGCCCTCCGCCGGCCCCCCCGGGCCTGCTGATGCACGCTGCTCCCCGCCGGCTGACTCGGGGCTGAGTCACGGCTCCGCACGCCCGACTGGTTTGGGGGAGACACTGGGGCTCGGCGTGGGAACCGCCTGACCTCGGCAGCATCGTGGCACAGAGCCGGTGCCAGCCCCGCCGAGCTGCCTGGGGACCCTCAACTCCCTAAAACCAGGCGGGGGGGCTTTGCACTGGGGGGGGTATCCCTGCTCCTGGAAAGCCCTTGCTGGTTCCTGCCAGCCGAAAGCAGCCCTGCGTGCAATCCCTGCCGCCCGTGCACAGCAGATTAAAAACTAGGTCACTGGTAGATCCCCAAAAGTGATTGCAATCGGGGAATTGCTGCTCCCCGGGTGTGAGCCTGGGGGGAGACTTGCTCCGGTCAATACTTTTATCACTGAGCTGGAAGGAAACAGCTGGTGAAACATGGACCCCCTGAAATCGCCCGACTGAGCCGGGTCACTGCCGCAGCGGTGTCAGGGCCAGGTCCTGCATGGGGACTGGTGACCAGAGCATCCAGGGGGGCACAGGGTCCTGGGACAGCAGCTGGGGACACTCTCTTGGAGCCAGTTCCCGCTGTCCGAGGCTTGGGAAGGAGCCACAGGGAGGCTGGATGGTGCTGGCCTGGCGGGGCGAGCAGGGATGCTCGGTGCACGGTGGGGCGGCGGGGCAGGAGGCAGCCAGCGGGAAGGAAACTGGGCGGCAGTGCCGGGCCTGGGCAGGAAGGCAGCCGGCGGCCCTGGGGTCGGCGGAAGAGCGGCGGAAAAGCTTGGGGCCACGGTGGTGGCGGCCAGAGGAAGCCTGGCCCCGGCGAGGGTCTGCCCTGCTGCACGTGTGTCCCACGAGGGCACTGAGGCTGCAAGAGGGGGCACCGGCCGTGCCCACCGTGGGGCCGAAACTGCCTGGGTGCTGGGAAGGGCTGGATCCAGCTGGATGCTGGACGAGCCTTCGGCTGCAGATGCCTCTCCGCCGCCCGTGGGGCTGCAGGCTGCGGCGTGCCCCACAGCAGCCGCGTGCCGGGACTCGCAGCTTCGTGCTGCAGCGTGGGAGATCCTGCAACCGGCTCTGCTCCGCTGCCGGCCGGGATGTGGACCCCTGGCACCCCCCCTGTGGTGGCTGCCCTGGCGGGGGGCTGACCAAGGAGCTGGATCCCCCTTGGTAGATGGGTGCAGGTATGGGTTTGGGGGTGCTTATGGCCCCTTGGACCTCTGCGAGGGCTCAGGGGTGCTCAGCCTGCCTGGTGCCTGGGATGGGGCCACCGCAGACCCTGACACCTGCCTGGGAGGTAGGCGACCTGCTCCCCCATCTCGTCTCCAGCTCTTGGGAAACATCCCCGTGTCCCCCAAAGTCTCCATCCACCACCTTTCCAGCCCACAAGCATTTCCAGCCCAGCTCGCTGGCGTGATGCTCAGACCCAGAGCAATGCTGTGGGGAGGGGGCCGTGCCCCCTGGGGGGGGTCTCAGCCCAGCAGCCCCCAGTGGCACAATGGGACCCGCCATCCCTCCGGCTGTCAGTTCAGTGGCGGAGCAGAGGATGGAGCTGTTAAATATTGATAGCTGCTGGTTGAGCTGGTGGGGTAAAATGGCAGCAGGAGCCAAGTGGGGGGTGAGGGGGCTGCTCTGCTCCCCTGGGTCCATCTGGCCCCCTCCCCCGGGCAGGGCAGTGCTGCCAGCGGCCATCTGCTCTTTGCCCTGGCCTGGGACCACCAGCGGTGCCGGGGACTCGGGGTGCTGGCGGTGCTGGCTGTGCCCCCCGTCGCACACGTGTAATGAGTTTAGCAGTCTCGAGCGATGAGCTGAGCGCCAGGAGAGGGTGGGCAGCTCGGAATCTGGCCCCGCTGCCCCATGCTTGCCCATCCCAGCTCCTGGCTCCCCACCATGGATTTGTTCAGATGAGAAAACGAGGGCGTGTGTGTGTGTAATTGCTAATGAGGATGTGCATATGCTAATTCAGGGCTGCCAATTATGGCAGGTCTCGCTGGCTCAGGGCTGGGCCTCGTGGGCTGTGTCCTGCCCCGGTTTTGGCCAGGTGAGCCCTGGGCAAGGTCAGGCAGGGGCTGTGGTGGCCAGCTTGGCTTGGCTTAGCATCACTTTGGGTGCCCAGGCCCCAGGGACACCCCACGGCTCTGGGTCTGGGGGAGCGCAGGGTTTGTGGTGCTGCTCAGGGGTCCCTGGTTCCCAGCTCCCAGCCCAGGGGAGCAGGGATGCTGGTGGGATGGGCACGGGGGAGGATGCTCCCACCACCTCCCTGTGTTCTCCCGCCCCCCCCCCCGCCTTGATCTCACACAAAACTGCTGCGGTGTGGGATGGCAGTGGGCAAACAAATCCTTAATTAGCTACTTCAGGGATTTGGCTTTATTAACGGCATAAACGATTATTAAGGAAGAATTAAAGCTACCAGCCTCCAGATAAAGGACAACATGGCCCAGCTGGGATTACCCGCACGCATCGCGTGCCCAGCATGGGGACCCTTGGCTTCCTGGGGTGCTCGTGTGCCACCCCAGCCCCCGTGCCCCTGTCCCCACCCCAGCCTGGATGCTGGGTTCAGCAGTGCACCAACGTGGGGCCAGCTGGTGTTTTTTTGGGGACAGGGGGGAGCTGGGGGGTGTCTGTAAGGCCCCCAGTGGGGTATCACTGCTGTAGGCTCACCCAGCAAGCCGGGACCCTGGACCATCGGTGTCCCAGCACCATCTCTGCGTGGGTGCTGGAGGGTGGCAGTGGCACTGGGGGAGAAAACAGGCGTTTGCAGGTTCAGGTGTGAAATCTCTGCTGGCTCTTTCTGCCCCCCCACCCCTGGGGGCAGGAGCTCAGCGGGGTGCAGACGTAGGGCAGGTTTGTGGGTTGGGGGCTGCCAGCAGCATGGTGCTGAGCAGCCGCAGCCCGCAGCGCTGTGCAGCATCCATCCTCTGGCTGCACCGAGCCGGGGTGGGACCAGCTGGATGGAGGTCCCAGGGACGGGGATGCGGGTGGCAGACATGGCCTCCTAGGAATGTTCGGATGGGCTCTTTGGGAAAAACAGCCACTTCCCATCAGCTGCATCCAGCGGAGCGATGAGGGGATTCCCCACGGGCAGCGGGAGGCCAAAGCTTATCCCCTGTGCACGTGCCCTGTTTCAGGTCTGCACAAGGGAGGGCTCAGCCGTGCCCCCAGCAGCTCTGAGCCCGGTGTAGGACATTTCTCCCTGGCTTTTTGCTCCGTGACCCCACCAACACGGCCATTATGCTGGGGTCCCATCCTTAGGGCACCCAGGACGTGTCCTCAGCACACGCAGGCTCCTTGTCCCTGCTGCCAGCGGGGTCCCCACCGCGATGCAAGGACCAGCGGGTGCCTGGTCCTGCTTGGCACCGGCAGGATGGCTGCGGAGCTCGTTGGGCGCAGGTGTGGGATGAGCCATAATTGCTGCATTTTGATGTCCCCAACCTCCTCCCTGAGGGATCCTCGTTACCTGCAGCAAACCTGCGCCTGGCATCTGGCTGCTAATCCCGGGATTAGCGGCTGCGGGGGAGGTGGCAGATGGAGCCTGGCCAGGCCGGGACCCCCGGGGTGCCATGCTGCCCATGGGCTGGGCACCGTTTGGGTTGCTTAGGACCCCTGGGGTCACCAAGGCAGTTGGGTCCCCAGTGAAGCCACATCCGAGGAGCACCTGGCTGCTCCCAGGGGAATTCCCACCGGGGATCTCCCCTGGGATGTCATCCCCTCCGGGGGCCCTGGAAAAGCCCCTGTGCGCTCACTGTCAGATGATTCAAGTGGGGAGTGTCCCCTGAGCCCCACGACAGCCCTTCCCAGCTGCAGGAAGAGCCTTTTCTGGGAATCTCGTCATCTCCGTGCCTGGGCCAGGTCCCTGCAAGGAGGAGGGGGCCAGGGGTGCAGCAGGGTGCAGGCACCCAGCGGGGCTGGGGGGCTCTGCCTAGAGGTGGCCAGTGCCGAGGGTCATGTTGCTGGAGCCAGGGGGATTCCCAAGCCCTCCCGGTGTGACTGGGACCCTAAAAATTGCAGTCAAGGGTGGCTGTGGCTTGGCCACCCTCTGTTGGGCCACCCGGAGGGGAGATGGGCTCCATCGCCCCAGGGCTGCCTGCCCTGCCCAGCTGCTGCTCGCCCCCCAGAACAGCTGCAGCCACTGGGGCTGGGCAAAGGGGAGGGGGTGAAGCCATGGGGGGGGGGGGAGAAGGAAACGGCCACACGTCTCCATCCCCAGCCTCCCCAAAGCCGGCTCCCTTGTCCCTCTGGCTGCACGGGGTCCCGACCAGGCAGGGGGAGGGAAGAGTGGGATCCTGCCAGGAGCTGCACCCAGGGCTGCGTGTCAGGGGGGGGTCTCTGCCCCCCACCTCCCAGCCAGGCCCCCCATCCTGTGGGCTGAGTGCCCCGCAGCTGCGTGCTAACCTCAGAGTCCCCGCTCAATGGGAGGAAGGAAATCCTCATCCTCGGGAAAGGCTGGACATGGCCGTTTCCTCCTGCCGTGGTGAGGAGGGGGCCAGGGCACAGGCACACCCACCCGTGGCGCCCCGACATCACCCCCCACCCCGGGCAGTGACCCCAGCCTGGGCAGTGAACCCGGGAGCTGGCCCTGGCTGGGGCTGTGTGAGCCACGGGGCAGGCTGGGGGGGTCTCTCCATCCCCTCAGGACCTGCTGGGGGGCCTGGGGGGGGGGGGGGGGGGCTTCGTGCAGCCTTCCTGCACTGTGAGCCCCTCGGCCTTCCAGTGTGGGGGTGGGAGGCTCAGCTCCGTCCCTGTCCCCTTGTGCTGTGCCCCGGGGGTGCCCCGATGCCGGGGGGGGTGGTGTGTGTCCCAGCTGCACCCCAGCCCACAGGGCTCCCCGCCAGCCCTGGGCCTTGTTTTTACCGCTTGTCCTTCCTCTTCCTCACCGTGCCCCGGTAAGGGACAGGCGTGTGGCGGTGGCCTGGCTCCCTGTGGCCTTTGGCCCCACCGCGTCCCTGCCGCCACCGCTGCTGGGGCCGGGGGAACGCTTTACCGGGGGTCAGACGCCCGGGGCTGGCTGAGGGGCTCCGCCATCACCGAGACCCCGCGCCGGGCCCGGGGCCACTCGCTGCCGCGGCCGCCCGTGGGACTCTGTCCCCAACCGGTGCCGCTGCGGGCACGGGGGCTGCAGGGCCGGGCCGGGGCCCGGGGCCCCCCGGGGTCTGGTGGCCGGTTTCATTCGTGAGAATCCGCTCCCGGGGGCGGACGGTGCGACCGCGGCCCGGGGAGCGGCGGCGCTGCCGGGGCTGGACCGGGAGCGGGGCTGGGAGCGGGGCTGGACCGGGAGCGGGAGCGGAGCTGGGAACGGTGCCGGGAGCAGGACCGGGACCTGGGCTGGATCGGGAGCGGGGCTGGGGCCGGGAGCGGGAGCGGGAGCAGGAGCTGGAGCGGGAGCGGGGCTGGGACCGGGACCGGGGCCGGGACCGGGAGCGGGGCCGGGAGCGGGAGCAGGAGCTGGAGCGGGGCTGGACCGGGAGCGGGGCCGGGAGCAGGAGAGGGAGCGGGACCGGGGCTGGGAACGGGAGTGGGACCGGGGCTGGACCGGGACCGGAACTGGGGACGGACCGGGACCAGCACCAGGAGCTGGACCGGGAGCGGGAGCAGGAGCGGGGCTGGACCGGGACCAGGAGCGGGAGCGGGGCTGCGCGCTGCGGGCGCCCCCTGGCGGCGGCGGGGCCTTGGCGGAACAAAGGCCGCATCCGGCACCGGCGGCGACCGGGAGCCCCAACCACCGGCCGGGCCCCGGGCACGGCCGCAGCCCCCGGCAGCAGGGACGGCCCCGCTGCCCCCCAGCCGCGAGGCACCCGGGTGCTGCGCTGTGCCCCTTCCTCCCCCTCCTCCTCGCCCCGGTGATGTCACCCTGCTCATGTCACCCCGCTCCCCCTCCCGGGCCCAGCCCCGGGCAGACCTGACCGGCAGGTTGGTCGGGAGCTGCGGCAACGGGGTGTGTGTGTGGGTGGGACCACCCAACCCACTGCGACAGGGCAGGTGAGAACAGCCAAAGCCCCCGTCCCCATCCCCCTCCCCGGTGGGTCCGCTCGCTTGCCGCTGCGGACCCTCAGCCCTTCACCTGCGCTGCTGCACGCAGCTGGCTGCAGTTTTGGCACAGCAATTAAACCCTCACATTTTAATGAAAGGCAGCTGGAGAGTTCGGGGGGGTCGCAGGTTCCTCTGGGATCCTTGGAAAAGCCAGGTGAGGGTTCACCCCCCTCCCAAGGAACCTGGGCTGGAAGCTGTGAGCTTCTCCGGACCTGTAATTCTCATCCTCCCACTCAGCGCCAGCACGAGTGTTGGAACGAAGCACCATTGTTAATAAATCACTCCTCTCAAACACAAACAGAAGGAGGCCTTCTCGGGGGATTTTACCAGACAACAAACACGCAAACAACTGTTGGGAGTAAAAAAATATGTTTTTTCCTTTTAATTACATCAGTTATCAAAGAAAAAAAAGCAGTGGTAACAAAAATACAAAGCTCTGAGGGTTTCTTGTTTTGTTTGTTTTGTAATAAGCTGAGCATCAGTGCAATTGTTTTAATTTAACTTCTGCTCTGAGTCTCTGCTGGCAGAGTATGAGTAGGCTTTGCCCAGCACCAGACGGTCACGCAGCAGCTTGAAGAAGGCGTAGTAATTGCTGAAGAGGATCAGAGCCAGCGAGATAGTCTGGTGCCACTTCTCTGACGAAATCAGCGAGTAAAGCTGGTAGAAGATGACGGCTCCTTCCAGCAGAATCAGGATGTTGAGGATTCTCAGTGGTTTGCTGAAAAAGAACTGTAGGAGAGACCACAATAAGTCACCGAGGAAGGTCAGACAGACCCTTTGGGATGTGTGAGGCAGAGGTCTACGACAATTCCTCTGGGATTCCCCTCTGGAGACGCAACATTTACCCATGAAGGGCTCCAGACAGAGCCCCGATTTGCAGGGGCCAGAGTCGCCCTTCTGGCAGCACCGACGGGAGATGTGGGACTAACATGAAATGCCGTGCCAAAGCCCACTTGTCCCACCACCCTGGAACACCCCGTGGGCAGCTATCCTGCTCGGAGCGCCAGCTCACGCAGCCCGAGGCGTTCAGGACAAGGGGACCGTGCCCCTGCCGAGCCACCACACCTCGGTCCCCAGAAAGGAGGCGCGATCTTACGTGAAAACGGAAGTGCGAGACGTCCGAGGGCACTGCCACGTTGTAATGACCCACAGCTTTGTACACGTTCTTGCTGTGTTTCACTAACACTCCCTGTGGCCACATGCACTCCTCTGTCCACCTGCAGGGAACGAGCAGAGAGCCCTTATTTCTATCTCCACAGCTGAAGGGGGGGCGGGTGTCTGCTGCCTTCCCACCATCAGCCGGGATAACGCCCGCGCTATTTCCGCAGCGTTGGCCTGCCATCATTTACCGGGGCAGAATCTGGCCTGCTGAGGCACGTAACTACGGCAGTGACAAACGGCAGCTACCTGTGCCCAGAAACAGCAGGCATCTCGCTAAAAATTGTATCTGCTTGCTGCGCTTGGAAGTGGACAGTACAGATAGCGTCTGCGCGCTGTCAGATGTGTCAGCCGACAACTCTGCTTTCATTTTTCTTTCTCTCTCTCTTTTTTTTTTTTAAGCAACAGAAGGAGGACAAAAGATAGCTGGAAAGCTGAGCTCCCCCATCCAGCCTCTGCTCACGCCAACAGGCATGCCAACTAAGAGAAAACTCCAGCCCTAGCCCCAGGAGAGAGTTCCTTACTGATGCTGCAGCACATTGGAGCAGAGGGCTGGATCGACCTTCTGCCAGCAGCCCAGGTGTGCGGCGGCTTTATGGAGCAAGTCACAGTAGCGCGCGGGTAAGAGGTACTGCATCAGGATCACAGACGTACTGATGGAAACCAGAAGGAAGAGCTCACACGACCAGCGTTTGTCATAGTACTGAGTGTTCTGTGAGGGGGACAAGAAGAACGTGTGACAACGTGTTTGGACAGCCTCACCTAACAAAGCCATCAAAACACAAATCACTCAGGCAGGTAAAACAAGGGCTTTTTCACGGAGCTGTTCATCTGGCTTGAAAAAGAAGCGCCCACATAGGACGGCTGCTGTACAACTCCTGAAAACGCCACAGCGAAACATTTATGGTATCATCACCCACCGCCAAAAAGAGGGAGATAGTTCCTGATGCTCCCCCAGCTCAGCCGACAATGGGTGGGAGCACCAGCCCCTCAGGGGAAGGGGACTTGGGCTCACCCCCGAGGTCTGACATATTTACTACGTTATTCTCACTGTGAAACATATTAGGAACTTCAATAAAACAGCTAAGAAACCTAGCAAGGTTCTTTTATTAAGGTCTGCCTCCCCTATTAAGGTCAATCCCCTTGTCCTGGAGCCCCGTCCTCACAGAAGGTCAGCGTGCGAAGGACTGGCTGGCCTGGAGTCCTTCTAGCTTCACGGGGAGGCAGGAGGAAGGCACCGCTCCCTAACAGATGGATGCACACCCTCATGACAGAACACACCTCATCAGGACAATACTATCCTCTGTTTTCTGGAGCTTAAGCACAGCTAAACCTGGTGGGTTTTACTTCTTGCTTTTCACAAAGCTTCTGTGAACGGGTTTGTGACAGCCGACCAGCCCTCCGACTAACCTTGCCCACGCTCCAGTGAAGCAAAAAGCGAGAAGCAGACCTCCTCCACAACCCAGAGCCCACCTCCCCGCAGTCCTCCCCATCTGCAAGAGCCATGACGGCCCTTGCTCACCTTCACAAACCAGACCGGCACAAAGGCCACGTAGTAGGCACTGAGCATGGAGCTCACCAGCACCTCTTTCATCCGCCAGTTAAAGTCCATTTTCAGGTATTCCACCTCATTGCGGATGAGATCTGGGGAGAGGCAGCAGGCGTGAGTGGGCATGGCTTCCATGCCGTACATCTGTCGAGTGTGCTGCTTCCAGGTTTCCTTTAGGACAGTCAGGTAGTCCCGGCCCCTGGAGTTCACCTCGCCGGTCTCTCTGGGACCGATGTTGGCCACCTGGGAGAAGAGGCCTGTCTTCCGAAAGTCACAGTTCAGCTGAAGGAAGGGAATGTACATGCCAAACCTGGAGCAGCAAAGTGCAGAAAGGCGGTTACTTCCCTACGAGCTCCCCATGAAACGCCTGGCAGCGCTGTGTTCACATCCCCCTCCTAAATGGCATCTAGTACCTACATAAGCTCCAGGAAAGAGCTTCACCAGTCTGATCTCAAACACAAGCCCCACGTCTCGGATCTTTATGAGATGCTTTCTCCTGCATCTACCAGAAAGAAGGGAGCTACTTCCACTACTGGAAATAGAACTGGCTTCCTTTCGTTAGTTAACGCGAAGCAGGGAAGCTGTTTGATTCACTCCACCTGGCAGAGGCACCTAAGAACTAAGGTAAACCGAAGACACGGGTTCTCTCAATACCATGAGAAAAGCATACAAACCTTTTCAGAGAACACCAGAAATCTAGTAATTAATGCTTTCATTAAAGCTGAAATATAGGTAAATTAAAGATATGCCCTGCCACCGAGAAGAAATGTGACGCAGCAAGAGGGAAAAGGGTAGTTTAAGTTCTGTTACCAGGTAATTGAGTGTTTATTTACTTTCAGGTTTCATTTCAACTGAGCAACACTTGCTGCAGGGAAGCAACATTAGAAATCACACACAAGTGACAGAAGAGATACTTACGGGTAACACAGGAACAGGAGATTAAGGAAAGAGTAGGTTCTGAAAAGGTGAATTATTGATCGACACAAACTCCAGCCTGTGCCAGTGAGAACAGCAAACCGAGTGATCACGAGGAAAATAGAGCGTGGCAGGGAGACTTTGCCACTCTGTGAAGCCTGTGGGAAGAGAAGAGAGAGCTGGGCAGAGGGGAGACCAATTCACTCTTCCTACAGGGAGCAAACGGCAAATGAGCAGCACTCAATCTGTAAAATCAACTCCATACGCATGAAGGAAGAGCTAGTGAAAGGCTCTGTTGGACTGCCACCAGGAAGGGGAGGCCTTCTTGTAGCTGGGAGTCTGGACTCTCCAAATCCCAGGGCCCCATTCCTCAAGCTGGAGTGAGGAGAGCTCTCAGGGTTTCTTGTTAAGGTCTGGGAGTTATCGGGGTGACCAGCCTACTCTCCTGGACCTGCTCCCCGCAGAAAGCTTCCGCAGTCAGCAGAAAGCAACCTACACCAGCTCCTCCTTGCAAGAAAGCTCAAGTAATTAAGAGAACGGGAGAAGAGCCAAATACTGTTCTTTGCAAGAAAGCAAAGCAGAATTACTACAGTCTAGTTGAGACAGTAATTCAGAAACAATCACAGAAGGACAGAGTCACAAGCAACGGTTTGAGGTGCTCGTTTCTGGTCTACGTTCTTCCCGTTAGAAACCGGGCCTAGGTTTTTGACTTGGCCATAGCACAAAGTTCTTTAGAAAGGGGCAAAAGAGTTTGGAACTGCAGAAGGGACACACGGCTTTACATTTTGCCTGAGAGGAAAGAACGGTTCTGAGATCTGCTTGGGGACTTTACCTCCTTCACAATAGCACCGATCAGCCGGCGTGCCAGGACGATTGTTGTCACTGTCAGCACGTTGAAGTCAATAAGATGAAAGTTCTGTGGTGACAAAAACAAAATGATTCCACTTTCCATCAGGCAGCAGAAACCCACATTCACCAGAGAAGCTCCCAAGTTACTCTCTTCTCCTCGGACTCTCTCTTCCAAGACCAGAAAGAGAATGCCAAGCAGACAGCCAGTGCCCAAAATTCACCAAATAACAG
Source organism: Falco biarmicus (assembly GCF_023638135.1). Classification (NCBI taxonomy): domain Eukaryota; kingdom Metazoa; phylum Chordata; class Aves; order Falconiformes; family Falconidae; genus Falco; species Falco biarmicus. The sequence goes on from NC_079290.1 coordinate 116,988,998, forward strand.
TCACGTGAGCAACCCTCCAGGGCTGCAGAGTCACATGTGGTTTGCATCAAACATATACAGAAAATTTTATGTCTAACAACCCAAGAGACAGTCTGTGAGTATCACCGGACAGCAGCTGTCCTTTGGTGCTTACCAATGACGTGTGCGAAGGCGGATGGGAGGGTGGGTACCACCACACAGTTTTGTAGATGTTGATGTAGTGGACAAACAGAGCAACGAGATGACAGAAGAAGAGCTGGAGTTCAAACAGCACACTCCTCTCCACAGGCAGCTCTGGGATCTTACAGTGCCGGAGGGGGACGACTGTCTGAGTTGCCAACGGTGGGCTGGAAAGGCCTGTACCTGAACCGCTCCTACCAAGGAAAACCAAAAGCCTGCAGTCACTTCCCTGAGATAAACACAGCGCTGCCCTCCAGCCCAGTTGGTGGCCTAATACTGACTGAGAAACCTAAGCTGACTGTCACGGTCAATGGCTGCCACAAACCAGAAGTGCCAACACCCTGAAGATGGCTAGAACGCCTGCTACAGGCAGATGTGAGCAGGAATTTGCCCAGCGAAAGGCAGATTTGGAACCAGGCCAGCCTACAGCACCAGGTCATTCGATATTAAATCCCTTGCATTGAGTCAGGTTCAAAAGCTGTGGCTGTGTTATGCTATTCAAGGGGCAACCAGTGGCCCTCTTAATTAATTGGAAGCTTTTAGGCCTCCAGTTGCTATTTAGATTTCTAAGAGCGCTTGAACATGAAATACAGAGCAATTAAACACAAGCCCTTTCTCATTCTTCAACTTCTATTCAACGGTGGAGGAAAAACAAGTTTAGTCAGAGGTGTGTACTCCTGTGTGAGCACGCACACAATCCCAGACAGCAAACCTTTTAATCAAAGGGAAGGGAATTAATATATACTAGATATATCTCCCCTGATTTGCAATCTCTAAATAACAACAGTCAAAGGAATCTGGGTGTGGGTTTCAAAGGAATTACAGAGCACAAACTCCTATTGAAAATCCCAAAATGAAACCACAAAAGTCTCCCGAGTGTGACTGCAGAAAGACTTCTAGCCTAGGGGTGGACACAGGTGGATCAGTCCGTGCTTTTTAAAACAGAAGGCTGGCAGCCTAAAACAAGGCCATGCGTGAGGGAAAAGCTTTAGGAACCCAAGCTGTCTCTCCAAAAGCCCCAGATTCCCAAGCTGACAAGACTGATTCACCTCCTCGGGATTGATACATCCACCAATAAACTCCGCTCCTGTACACAGAGCAAGAGTTCCTGTTCTGGTCCTCCAGAAAAGGGCTTTAAATATAAATACAAAGCCTTTTCTGCTTTGAGCAGACACAGGAAATCTAAGGGTGTCCTTGCAAGAGCAGCAACAAGGCTCTCATATCCATAAAGCACTTTGGGACTCCTCAGCCTGGACTGCCATGTAGTGACGGGTATCAGAGGGTACGGCTCCGGAGAAAAATCATTAGGGGGAAAGTGGGGCATGGACTTGTACTGCCTTAGCTACTGGTGGTAAGGGCCTATATGCGTGCTCTCACAGCAAAGTATGTACAAGGTGGATTGCTCCACCTTCTGTGGCCTTGCAATAACTTGTTTGAATAACTGTATCCCTGTAAATTTCTTGGCCTAGGGCTGTAAGCAGGGAGTATGTTAAGACAGATCTAACATTTTCTTTGCAGAGAGTTCATAAGGCACCTCCTGTTTACGCATTGCTGTCGGTGCTCTGCTTCTCCTTCCTCTTCTCTACCTCAGTCGCAGAAATGCAACCAGCCAGCTAGGCTAGAACCCGGAAAAAAACCACAACCAAACTCACAGCCTACACAACACCTGACCTAGCTAAACTCTACCCCAGAAATGCCTCACCTGACATAAACTTCAGGGCACAGGAGATGCAGAAGCTGAACCCCAGAGTCAGGCTTTGGATAAAAATTTGTCTCTACTCTTACTTTCCACTAAATGGTCACTAAAAGCTTTTAACGCTCCTGGAAGTCTGTCACAGTCTGCTAAAGCATTTAACAGTCTCAGGCAAGTTAGAACCCACCTATCCCCACTACATGTGGCATGGACACTGCCACATACAGAAAAAGGATTTCAGCTAGACACTGGGAATTAACAAACTGCTGAGCCACTGGAAAACCAGCAGTGTGTGAGATGGGGAGATACAGGTGGCCTCACACCCGCCTCGGAGAGGAGCAGCTGGCTAGATGTGAAGACGTGGAGAGCCAAACGTACCTGGTGCGTGAGCGCACACCCGTGACGGAGGAGCTCGTGGAATGGCCGGAGCCGCCAGCGGCCCCAGGTTCACAGAGGGGATTTCGGCAGTAGGAGGTACGGTTAGGACCCCGCCTTCCCCCTGCCATAACAACAGAGGGTGCGAAGGCCTGTTCTTCAAGGTGGCTTCTCTGCTGTTCACTGCGTGATTATGTCTTCAGTCCTTAAAACTGAAAGGAAAAGATTTATCATTTAAGGCTCATCCTGCTTACCACACCCTGGTGACCGGCAGTAACCTATCGCTCCCTCTGCCAGCTTGCAGCACAAAGCAGAATAATGCAACTTTGCTCAGCCCTTTTCTCTATCTCTTGTATTTGCCAGAGGCTATAGATGCGGCCCCAGATAGCCCCTGACGCTCCTAGGACATGCAGCAGCTTGTTAAGGTACTGCAAATTCATCGAGAGTTTAAAGCCTAACGTATGCAGACTTCCACGGGAGCAGGAAGAAGCTTTTCAGGCCTCCCTCCCAACCCAAGGCAGTTTACAAAGAATTTAATCTGCCTTGCTGTGGTGTTATCCCTGTTTTACAGGCAGAGCGATACACTTACTGAGATGCTAAACACTTCGCTCAAAGGATTCGGTAAATTGGGGATATTACCTAAGTCCCCTTTTGCCCAATTTTGTGCCGGAATCAAAGATTCACAGCTCTTTTAAAGGGACGCTGCAAAAGCGCACAAAAGGCCTTCTTTTTTTTTTTTTTCTCCTTTAAGACAGGGAAAAAGAAGCATTTTTAGGGTATTTGTTGTTGCTGTATGTTTGCATGACACAGAGCTCAAGAGGACGTTAGCCCAAAGTTAGCTTTTCTAGAGCTTGCTTGCCACAGTGTAAACAATAACACGAATACCAAGGTTTTAAAAACCTTCTCTGAATCCTGTTAAACTTTAGAGGAATCTACACAACTTAGAGGAACGACAGGGTGATGACATGCCATTTACTAGAAGCGCAATCTGAGCTGTGAAGGATCTCGGATCAGTTCGTATCAATTGCTTAACATTTTCTGATCACTAATTTCCAGTTTGCATCACGGAGCAATCAGCATCTAGAGTAAAAAAAATAAATTGCTTAAGGCTTAAGAGACTGTGCTTAAAGAAGTTTTAAAGCTTATGCTGAGCTCCGGAGTCCTCCAGCAAACTGCTGCACTAGCGCCAAAGAAAGAGGGACAGGGAGCAAGGGGGCTGCACCCACAAAAAGCAAAGATACCCCAAAGATGGGTGCTATCACATGGGCCAGTGGGGCACAGCGGTGGCTGCAGCACTGGAGGAACTGGTGGGGACAGAGCAAAGGGCAGAAAGCCCAGTATGTGTCACGGCACACGGAGCCCTTGTGACACAGAGGTGCTGGCAAACAGGGCAGGCTGTGCATGGGGGGCCCCCCCAGGGTACGACACGGGCTGTGTTGGGGGCACCAGACGGGCAGGACTTTGGAGGGAGGCGAAGGCAGCGGGTTTGAGCCCAGGACACCAGGAGAAGAGAGTCTGACAGGGAAAAGTGGTAGGATGCAAGTGTCGGGGCCGGGAAGAGAGCAGGGGAGCAGAGCCGGGAGCTGCAGGAGCTCCGAGGGGGGCTCTGATGGAGCAGGGGCGGCTGTGGGGGCGCAGGCCAGGGGCTATGGGGTCTGCAGAGGCGCTGGCAGGAGCCACAGACCCTTCAGGGGCGCAGGCACAGGCTACAGGGGACAACTGGGGATTCCGGGGGCACAAGTGGCGACTGTGTGGGGGCCGCAGGGCCTCGGGGGGGGCAACAGGGTAACGGGGGCTATAAAGGCCCCTGGGGCGCAGGCCGGGGCTGCGGTGGAGCTGTGGGAGCTCCGGGGGCGCCGAGCCCCAGCAGAGCACCGGGGGGCTCTGGAGACCCCACCGGGGGTCCGAGAGAGCGGCGGGGGCACACGAGGGGCTGGGGGCCGGGGGTCCGGGCCAGGCCGCGGCGCGGAGCCGCCCCCCTCAGGGCGGCGGGCGGGGCCAGCTGCAGGCTCCCCGGCGGCCGCTCGGCCCTCTCCCCCCTCCCCTCCCCCGCCGCCCCTCGCCCCCGTCCCGCCGCCAGCCCCGGGGCCCGGCTCCGTCCCGCCGCTCGGCCGCCCTCACCCATCTCCGGCCGCCGCTCCGCCTGGCGCCGGGCACAATATGGCGGGCGGGGCCGGCGGCGCGATGGCGGCCGGTAGCGGCCAAACCTCCTGCGCGCCGCCCGGCCCCGCCCCGCCCCCGCCGGCCCCGCCCCCGCGTTTCGAGGCTGCCCCCCCCCGGGTACCCCCCCTGGGGCACAGCACCCCCACCCCCATCAACGCCGCAACAGGGAGAGAAGCAAGGGGAAAACCTGATGCCGTTGAAACCCCACACCCCAAATTAAAAATAAATAATAATAAAAAAAAATTCAATGCCAGGCCTTTATTACAGGGAATGACTAATCACTTTCAACATCTGTCGGATGCTTCTCGCTAAATACCAGCTGCAGAAGGGCTTGCCAGTTTTCCTAGACAAGTTATTTTAACGCCGTGATTCACCTTGATACGTTTTCCCCGCAGCATCCTTCCTCCATCCCCTCCGCTCGTGGGTGTCGGTACGGATGGCGCATTACACAATCCCAGATCCAACCTGCCTGGGCTGGAGGCAAAGCTGTCTCCGAAATGGATGAACCTTCACAGGGCTGATCTTTCCATTTCCTACGTCGGGCAGGAGCCGTCAAAACCCAGGAGCATCCGGGCACCTGCGGCTTTAACAGTCTTCCAGCAATAACAACAGAGGTAACAGGTGGGATGTAGTGATGTCAAGTTAAAAACAGGTTTGTGGAACACCATGTAGAAGCCTTTGGTTGCATTTTGGCCTAAAACCAGTGGTAAAAGTAATAGCTTCATCAGAAAACTTTCTATTTCACAAGAGTTACTGCTCTCCAGCGAGGCTCCGGTGTCCCAACGCTCAGCCGGAGCTGGCAGGTTCCTCCCGCCCATCCACAGCAAAGCCAACGGCATCTTCACCAGGTTCCTTTATCAGCTCGTTGGAGATTCATCCCGCTTTGCAAAAGGAGCAAAACGAGTGTGGAAACAAACATTTCTATTAAAACATATGGTAACGATGGAAGGCTCGACTGAGCAGCAAGAGCCAAGGTTTCTGTTCTGTGCTCACAGGAACGGAGCTTCCCGAGTCGAGAAAGAGGAGGAACATCCACATTCGAGATGGGAATTCCCACGGGCCCTGACTAACCTGCAGGAATTCCTCCCCCTCAAAGCTTACAAATGGGGCACGTGTCCAACATCTCATCCGAGACGCTATAGGTTTATCAACGAAAGAAGAATTTCCCCCAGCCCTGCCTTCCTCCCCAAAAGCACCACATGTACTTGCTCCTCGCAGCCCAGCCAGGAGCCGTGCGAGCGGCAGTGTCTCTTTTCCCCTGCGTCTCCCAGCAGACAGGGCACAGCTGGTCTCCTCTCCGCTGGGATCGCTTGGAGGGTCTATCGGAGACTGCAGGACCCCCCCCAGCCCCAGCGTTCTTTAGGAGAGCAGCAGCAAGGGAAGACGCATACGTTTAAACTGTTTCTCTTGGCTCTGTTCGTGATAGATGCTCTCATACAAATTTAAAAACTCATTCTGTACAAAAAGAATCATCTGCTGTAACAGCCGAATGGGGAATCCAGCTGTGCACTTAAACAACTTCCCAAATACGGCATTTTACAGAGGGTCACATCAAGGTAACGTTTTAGTCTTACTGGAAGTGTTTGAAATGAAACATAAAAACACCATAGGTTAAGTTGTAAAGCTTGTAGCTACTTGCTTGGTTTAATAATCTGAACAGCAACTTGAAACCAGGGGTGAGGAATGGGCAGGGTAGGACAGTCTCCTGCCAGGAAAAGCTGCTGGGGACATCTCTGCAATACCAGCTGGAGCATTTTTCCTACAAGCTCCGTTTCACACTCCTGTTGCTGTCCAAGCTACTACGGGCCGCTACGCATGGCGAGACCTCACCGAGGAGGTGTAAAGTCCAGGTCTGTACCAGCTCCAAGCAGGGTCAGCCTGAATATTTATAGCAAAGGGCTGGACCAGAGGCTGAAGCAGCTGCGGCCACTCGGAGCAAGGGCCGGAGCAATGGGGCTGCTGAGGCACGGAGTGCTCTGCAGCAGGAGGATGTTTCTAGAGCCAGGCTTCTCTTGGGAGAAACGGTATTGTTGGGGAAACACTTCCACAGAGGAGACGTGACTGCTGCTGTACATCACACTGTGCAGGACAATATGTTCTTTACCAAAATCCTACAAATAAGATAATGTGGGTTAGCCCTTTGGGGGAAATCAGGAGATGAAAGGTCAGTGGCGCTTGCGAGCGCACAGCCAGCAGAATACTACCTCCAGTGGCTACGTGTCAGCAGAAAAGGGAAGGTTATTTAGGTGACTCAGACTTCAAGTACTCAAAGGAATCTCTACCCCTCACAAATTTCAGCGAGCCCTGTGTCACCCCTGGAACGTCTGGCTAATTAGAGCATCTTTGAGAGACGTATCTGACGCTGATGGCTATTTTGGGATCTCAAATTAGCTTTTGCAACACTCTAGGCTAAAATCTGAATATACTAACGCTATGAGAGGGAAGAAGATGTTTGATGCAGGGCATGTTTTCAAAATACTTTTAGCATATACAGTTATTTCAATATATTAAGATTTACATTCCTCCATAACATTAAAATCTTTCACATAACCATGCAACAAATGCAACGCACAAGCAAGCTGTATTACTCCAAAGGCAGTGTCATAAGATCCGCTTCTACTGGTAAAAACCTGCATCATAATAGATGATCTCTATCAAATCTTTTCCACTTGATATAAAAGCTGTGCCTATTAAGAAAGAAATGGGAAAGATTGGTATAACACCATATAAATTGATGTTCCAATTACATTGTAAATGAAGATGCATTCAATAAACAGGCCACAAATCCAGACACGCTATGAGTTCCCCTAGCAGAAAACTACGGATCCAACTTTCAAGTTATAGTCAAAGAACCGAGGCTAATCTCACGCTCTTGTGGCATTTCCACATATTAGCACTTTCTCGTTCCTCATACTCCTAAGATAAGAGAAGCTCGTTTGGTAGCTTTACAATTCCAAATAAAACAAGACTTATGCCCTTCTATGTCCTACGCCCAGGGCCTTTCTTGAAGCCATTAGACTTCTTCAGCATTGCAAGGGTTTATTTCTTTGTTTTTTTATTTATGGAGCTCAGACTTTCAGTGATCTCCAGATTCGAGAGAAAGTGATTAGCTGTCCCCAAAGGAAACGCTTATGGCTGCTGCCTTTGGGCCTGGAGGGAGATGTGTCCTTGCTGTGTAAGCAGGTCACTCCACCGATGCGTGATAATCTCCTCAACCAAGGTACCACTCGGTTTGCTAGCACTGGTGTGCGTTTTTTAAGGTATTGATTGGAGAACCAGCCACCAGTGGGGCCACAGCAGCCGCCAGAGGGAGCCCCGCTGCTGTGGGTGCTGATCAGCACCCATAGGTGCCAGGGGTCCATCACCCCTGCTGGGGGTCCATCACCCCTCCCGAGGGCTCAGGGCGTTCACTTGCCATGGGTGCTGACCTGCACCCAAAGGTGCCGGGGGTCCATCACCCCTCCCGAGGGCTCAGGGCGTTCACTCGCTGACACCAGGCACGCAGCCCTGCGGGGCTTTGAGCTAAATGTGTTCCAGCCAGGATGGCGCGACCACAGATGGAGCCACGTCAGGCCACAACATCAGACAAAAAGCCATAAAAGACCAGCCAGCGGCCAGATCACATTTCAGAGCCTGTCGATGGGGGTGTGGAAAGGTTAGAACTAGCAAGGTCTAGCTGGGCAGCATCTGGTCTAAAAATCTGTGGTGTATGATTTTAATGCATTATGGACTCATAGAGGAATTCTTATTGAGCCATTCCTTGAGCTGCTCCGTTTCTGGAGCGCTGGGTAACAACTTCGACGCTACTCTGATGCTGAGAGCACTCTCATGAAGGTCAGCACCCCAAATGGGAATCAGCTGCAAGAAACACATCTTACTACATTTTCCTCCTCAAATCCACTTAAAACCTCCTTCTCCGTGGGCTCTCGGTGGGAGAGCTCTACACAGGTACATACTGAAGCCTCCTCCACACCGCGACCTCTGCAAGAGCGTCAGTCGTGCAACTTGCCTTTCACAAGAGTAATTTATTTGTGCGTCTATAAAGAATGGCTTCAATTTAGCAGCTCAGATGGTGCCGCCCTTCACTTCCCACACAGAACATGTTAGCAGCTTGCAAGGGGTTGCAAAAATAAACAAACTCACCCACTTCGTGTTGCCCCTGCTCATCTTCACCCAAGTGACTCATAGCGATGTACTCTTGACTCCTGCAAATTGAAGACATTTGTGAGTCTCCTTAATGCAAGCACAAATCAAAAGAAAAAAAAAAAAAAAGAAAAAAAAAAGATTCCTGCATGCAATTACACAGGAAGGAAAACATGCAACTTAAGCTGAGCTTTGAATATTTCACAGTAAATATCAATACTGGGGTCTAAAAAGGGCCATCATTTTACATTTTTAAATAACTGAGCAGAATTTTTTTTTGGCAGTAGCAGGACTATCTATATTCGTTGTCATTTTACATCTTTTGATATTTAAGCTCGCCGATTCCTTTTTGCCCACATTACATTACAGTGCATTTTCAAAGGGCACATTATTAAAGTTATTGCTAATTTATGCAGAAGCATGTTTTTTTTTAAATGTTTATTTTAAACATTTTTTGCAAATTTTTACATTAAACTTAACATCTGAAGAATTGTTTCAATAAAGTTTATGCAAGTTGCCGTCACAGTTTATGTAAAAGAGAAATGTGCTATTAAAATCAGACATTTAGGTTACCTTTTGGGTTTTGCGATGCATGTTAGCTTTACACATCCTGATTCTCCTGCGATAATTTTCCTTTAAAAGGGGGGCAATAGGGTGATCTTTTCATCAAGCAAGACATTATGCCCTGAAAGCTGACTCCAAACCATTGTTGAAAATTCAGTTATTTACACTTTAATAACAATCTACAAATACAACTTTTTGTTTTAAAAGTATTCCCCTCAATCATGCACTGCTACGAGCAGTTTGGCTCCTAATGCTCTATTTTTCACCCCCGAGCAGTTTAATTCTCTCCCCCTAGAACGCCAGATTCACCTGGCAGAAGGGAAATACAAACCATTTTTCATGTCTCTCTAAGAAGCAGTTTACTTTAAACTATTATATTATATATCTAGACATACACACCCTCTCAGAAGGATATGAGGAACAACTGCAGCATCCTTCTCAAACAAAGATACGTTTTTAAAGCGGCTTTCCAAGTAAAGGCCACCGTAAAGTAGGAAGGGCATCATCTCAGCCAAGGGGGTTAGGGGTGTTTACATAAAGCAGAAAGCAAGCTTCCTTCTCCTCCTGGTGGCAGCTAAGCCGGGGATTTTTTTCAGCATTCATTTTGTCACGCTACGTTTAAACCAGCCATTTCAGACTCAATCTGGAGTCTGCAGCCTGGCGTACACTGCGAGGCCACCTGAAATCTGAATCAGTAATTCAGCAAAGAACCATAAACACTTTCCAGCAGACTGAAGTCAGATTTCTGCCACAGTCCAGGATCAAACTGCTTTCAACAACTTCCAGGGGGTGAAAAACAATTTTGCTTGCCTTTTTTTTTTTTTTTTTTTTAAATTAAGCTCATCCAATGACCTTGATAAACTTTTTGTGAGAATTACAAAAACCACCATTTTTAGAATGTCTCCATGTTTTAAAAAGACAATTAGCTTTAGCATTAATTTAAATTTATTTGAAAAAAAATTGCTATTTTATTGCTCAACAAACAAAATGACAATTCATCACATTTACTTGGATTAAAAAAGGACTAAACTTTATTGACAAACTGCGGCAGACATTTTGACAAGTTTTAGCTACCTATTTAGGCAGACTTACACATGTAGCATTTAATCTTCAAGAACAGAGTGGGAGGACAGTGTACAAATCCAATTAGGACTTTATCCTATGTACAACGTGAAATTTTTCCTCTTTTTCAGCTGCAGTGTCCCTTTTTATGCAAAGCTAGTGTTGAGATACACTTGAACAAGTCAATGGGATTGCTAATAATGACAATTTTTTTTTGTCAGTTTTAAACTTGCACTGTGTTATCTGCCCCAAGCACTATAAAAATGAGAAGACTGTAATTTTACAGAGTTCAGACCTACTCACGTAATACTCTGTTTTCTAATATCAAACACTGGGCAATTAGAGCCATGCTTTAATTTGTTTTTCCCTTAAAAGTTCTTCATATAGAATCAAACTAAGAACCCCTTTACACTGAAACATCTGCTTCCCAAGCATCTCTCAACACCGCATGTTCGGGGCTAGATTTCAAAACCCACATAAGAAAAGTCAATTTTACAAACCTAATTTTTTTTTTCCTTTTAAGTCAATTACCTTTAAAAAATGCTATTTAATTTGTTTGAGGATCCTTTGTATTAAAATATAAATTTAAGATTCACCAGCAATCTGCTTTTAAGGAAAGTTTGACATCTGAGGTTACTTTTAAACGGTGGCAGCTACTACCGTTACATTATGATTTTAAATTCTTAAAAACAGCCCTGAATTTTGAAATGTAGCCTACTTTGGGATTCTGCAACTACAACTTTTATGGGTTCCTTAAAACCAAACTTAATAGGTTAACAAAACCTTAATTTCATAACTGCTAAGCAAAGCATGTCACTTTTGAAACTAACATTTTTAACTCAACTTTTTTTTTATTAAAAAAGGTACAGTTGTGTTTATCTAAACAACAAAGAAAGAAAAAGCCATCTACACACTTAGAAAAAAAAATTAAAAGTCGGTCCTCTAAATCTATTTAACTCATTTTAAGATACTACGTACAGAAGCCAGAATGCAGGGTGAGGATGGAGTGGGAGAAAAAGGGCCACGAAGAAAAACAGTTAGACAATTACTTGTCTGGTGTGGGTAAAGCAACGGGAATCCTGGGAGATACAAGAATCAGTAACAACTGTTTGCTCATAACTGATATTTTTCCCTCATGTTTGTTTTTTAATAACGTCCGTATGGGTGCTCTCTGTAGGCCCCCTTCACTGGCCTGGCCGGCGGGGCCTTCAGGGAGGGCCTGGTTCCATTCCAGTCATCTTGCCCTGCGGAAAAGAGAGGGATAATGTCAAGGATGCGCTGCGAGCCCAGGGGCACAGAGGAAGCGGTGGTGCCGGCCGGGCTCCCCTCCGGAGTCGACGCAGAGATGTGGGACATCTTCACAGCGGTTTCACCCCAAAACCAGTCTGCAAAACACTCCGCTGTCCATCAAAACCTGTCATTTCCAGCACGTCTGACGTTACCAGAGAAAAAGCCCCTTGCGCGGGATCCCTGGGAAGCGTGCAGCTCCAACAGCCCGGCTTGGTACCGACTTGGACAAACCCAGTGCCTTTCAGCAGTAATTAATTTCAGCAGAGCTGAAGCCAGTTCACGGGGTAGCTCTGGCAGCCAGGCACGGCAGGTTGCAGCAGTCACGGCCCCTCGGGCTAGCAGCCAGCAGCACCTATAAGCCCGGGGTATGTATGGCTGGGGGGGGGTGTTGCTACAGGTAGCGCTTCTCTCCTTCCCAGGCGCCCAGCAAGGCAGCTCCTGGATAATTGTGCCAAAATAATTAAGTGCCTACGCTGCTGTAGGATGGCAGTGCGTCTGACTGAACTTCTGACCTGTCTGCTTTCTGACTGTGACTTGCTGTTCCTTCACCTCCACGTTTAGAGAATCGGGAGATTTACAGCCGCAGCTCACGTAGCACCTGCTCATTTCTTCGGAGCAGACATCACCTGCTAGTGCTGTCCCAGCATCAACTCCTGATGGGACAAAGCGCTCGACAGGACAGCCCAAACCCTTCTGCTACATACAACTGCCACCGAAGCAAATGAAGTTCACACCCCTATTGTCCCTGAGCTAGCTCAAGCCCCAAATATCCAAGCTCAGCTTTCATTACGGCTTGTGCTTGCAACATTCAGACCTGCATGCCTGCCATTCTCTCCAAGGTCACCAGTTTACGAAAGCAAGTGTCTGAAGCCCAGAAGACAGCCGAGCCTGTTCCTACCACCATGGAGCACGTTTCCATTTTCTCAAAACTGTCTCCAGCCTGGCTCAACAATTTATTTCGCTAATTCTGTTTTCATGAAAGCAGAGACCAAAGGAAATTACTGTGGATAAACAGATTAGCTGTGGCAACTTCATGCCAAGTATACAATGAGCATTTTGGCCTTCATATCCCAGACAACACCACCGCTCTCCTACCAAGTAGGAGGCACAAAAGCCTCTTTGTGCTGCGTGACTAACACAGGCAACAAACCAAGCCATTGAAGGCAGGAAAGATAGCCAATGTTACTGACAGCAGCTGTCTACTCAAATGCATCTTGCATTGGAAAAGCATCCCAGGTTAGGCACCTGAATTTGAACTTCTCACAACTTAATCCCAAAACAGGGAACACCCTGAGGCTGGCACAGGAGACAGGCACCATATTAACAACTCTGCTTCCCTTTTACCGGCATGACACAGCAGAGGGTATTCCCAGTTCCTGAGGATCCCAGAAAGCCCCTCCAGCTGGTCATTACCTTCACTACCTGCATTCATTCACACCTTCAGGCAACTGACACTGCTAAAGGGACCGTTTTCAGTCCTGTGGATTTGCGTGCCATTAAGCAGCTCGCCGTAAAGCTTCCGTAACTTGTTTATAGTTCAGCTTGTTTACAGAGAAAGGCAAATGAATCTTACTCCTTGCCACACACAGATGTCATTCATAAGCTGGGCTATATGAACTGGCTTTAAAAAAACCCACATGCAGTCACCTAATCCTTTATTGCCAGCACCTCAGATGTAAGGCTTATTGTTTTCAACAGTTGGTGATTTACACAGTTCTGGCTAAGCCGGTCTCCCACACCCCTTAGTCTAGCCTAAATTGATAGCTTTACATAATTCAAATTAGCTAAACTTCATAGAACACTTCCAAGTCATATTGACCAAAATTTTTCCACCTAGTCAAAGGGAGGCCTTCATACAACATTTAAATCCGTTTTTCAAGCAAATGCATAGTGCAGAGTCAGTATCAGCTAGTGGGTTTTTGAGGATAAGGAAGCAGATGGAACCATGCACTCATCCAGCTCAATGAAATATAATCCGTGAAAACCAGACTGCAGCAAAAGTAGTGCTGTGGGTGGAAATCCAGAGCTCTTAAAATATTCTAAAGCTATAAGGAAATTAAAAGATAGTTCCTTAGTTAAAAACCGGAATTTTAAAAGTGTCACCTTTGAGACAATCAAGCTAGATAAGAACCAAAAAAACCACAGAACGCCTTTGGTTTTTCAGACCTGGATAATCTGTAGGGTAGAAATTTCTACCATGAAAACTATTTGAGGCCCTCCTCAGTAAGTTTTTGCTCGGAGGGTGGTGTGGCACTGGAAAACAGCTGGTTGGCCACAAGCAATTCCCAATTATGTGCAGCCCCCTTCCCTGTCAAAAGAACAGTATTCCCAGACATACCATAAGCTTCATAGGTTTCCTGTGCCTCCCCGTGTCCATAATCATAGTATTCTGTGTTCCTGGAAGAGTAATTATGTTGGTTATATTCAATGCTGAAATTGTATTCTTGAACTGACACAACTTGCAGAAAACACTAGAAAAGCAAAAATGCCCAATATTGCTCGTGGCTGTGGTGTGTCTGACCGCTGCTTTTACAGAACTGTCAAGGACACTTGGACACTCCCAAAAGTTATTTCTCAGGCACTCCTGGATTCCAAGAGAATAGGGCACTTTCCCTACAGCTCAAACTGAGAAATGAGTGCTTCCATTCCCTTATAAGAAAACAGAAAAAAGATCATGCATAATTTTCTCAGTAACAGACAGGAGACAAACTTACCCTTGGCCCTGGCTGTAGTAGCCTTCATACCCCTCATAGCTCTGGTCTGCATATGCATCATCATAGCCCTGAAATGGATGATGACAATAACGGCGTTAATGGAAGGACCAAAGCATAATGCCTGACCATGAGTAATGGCAAAACTGAATTCTGACTACAGCAGCTTTCAGAGGAGCCTGTGGCAGCGAAGGTGCTCAATCATAAGATCTGCTTGTGTCCTGTGGCTAGGGAGGAATGAATATTTACATACTAATATTTACAATGCATTTGAAAGTCATTTATGTGTCTAAGGCTGCAGTTTTTCTGTGGTACAAATCCATGTGCCACGAGGCCTGTAACTTAGCTAAAACACAGATTTACAGGTAGGCAAAACCCAATCTATTAATTTATGATAGGTTTCAGTGGAAAAACTAGGAAGTTTTACCAAGAAAAGAAACAGATTCAGAGTATCAGTATTTGTGATGATTCCTAATAATGCTGTTGTGCATCAAACAGTTGTCTTGTTTTTCCTTTAGACTACCAAGAGCACAGATGCCAAGATAAGCTTGGGAGGAGGGTGGTGCTTAGTTCTACGACTTGAAACATCATCATGCTAATTAACATAATTACTTCAAGGATTTTAAGGGAAGTAAGAAACTTTTGGTGTTTCTTGCTTAAAGAATTTTCTTGCAGGAAGAGAACGCAATGAGGACTACATCCATCTTTGTGATGTCATTTTTCTACCATGACAGTTACAGCAAACTTCAGTCTTGGGGCACATTTCAGCTTTATAAAAAACACCCCCTACCCTGTTTTTAGGACACTAGCAGTTCCCCTCTTTGAGGGCTGAAGAGGCAGAGCAGGTCACCCACCCAGCACCACAGCAGTGTCTGCACCAGCAGTCCCTTCTTCAAAGTGATCTTCCTGTGGTCACCCCTTATTTCAATAATGCTGAGTATCTAATAGATGGTCAGCTAGCTGGAATTCAAAACCCCAAAGATAGATAGTTTCTTACATATTCCTCGTAGGTTTCTGGTGCGGGAGGAGGAGGAAGCGGTATTCTCTGGATGCCAGTGGCACGTGCTCTGGGTGCAGGCGCACCCCGTACTGCTGGGGGAGGAGGAACTCCGCGGGCTACGGCAGCTCCCCTGGCAATGGCACCCCGCACTGGGGCTCCTCGCACAAGGGCCCCCCGAGGAGGAGGAGGGGGAGGACCGACACCACGCCCCCTGGAAAGGAGATGAAAAGGATTGTGAACAACTACGGCCGTGCTGAATACTGAGGGCAGCGCATACGCTTCTTACACCTGCTTTAAAATGCAACAGCTTGATAAATAAATACAGTTACCAGCAACTAAGCCACTTCATCAAGAACGAAAGCGCAAGAATTCGTAGCATTGTTGTGTCACAGGATTTACAAAACCTCTTCTGGTATGAGAACTCTACTGCATTAGATGTTGTACAGACAAAGAAACAAATCTGATACAGAACTCTGGGCAAGTAATTTCTCAGAGTTCATTTTAAGCAACCCTCTATCACTAACCTGTAATGACTGCCAGACCTCCAGAACTGTAAAGATCAATGATGAGATGAGCAGGGATGCTTCTGGGCTAAACACTCAGAAGTAAAGACTTCCCCTGCATGAAATAGGTAGTGAAGCAAGAACTACAGTAACGGAGTTTTATCGCCAATTTATCCCAACACCTTGACAGCAGTGACAGAATAATGCCACCCTATAACTTTCAAGGGATGGTCAGTTTAAACTGAAAATGCTTATTCTGCTGAAGGCTACAGAAGCAAACATGACACATCTGCACGATTTTGTAGGCCAGTTTCTGATAGATTACTTTGTGAAGCTACCCATTTCAAACATCAAAAATAATACAGGAGGCATTCACCGTGCTAGATCGCACCTTGAAACATGCAAAACATTTGATGCCAGCTTGCTAAAAGCAAGCCTGCAACACAAGGCTAGAAAGCCTTGGCCAAAAGCCAAGGTCAAGGCCAACAGCTGATATGTAAGAACAAGTGGCTTAACCTCATCTGGCAGGACGACTCTGAGCAAGACACAGCATTTCCAGGTCCCTGCTTTTGGGAAAGGTACCTTGGAACAGGTGGAGGCGGCGGTGGAGCAGCTCCCCTTCCTCGCACGGGGACTCCTCGGCCGCGAGTTGGCTCTGGTACACCGTTCAGATAGGAGAGCTCCAAGAATTGCTCCTGACAGATATCATCCATCATATCCTAAGAAGAGGAAAGAGTAAACTCCAAAGAACAGCTAACTAGCCAGTCTGTGCTCCTGGATATGACAGGCTACCGTGCTGGAATCAAAATAACCTGATCGTCCTAAATTAAAATTTGCTGGTTAGTTTTACTGGGATTTGCTCAGCAGGCAGCACTGGACAACTTCCAGCTTTCTCCAAACTGGCCAAGACAGGCACATCACCTGCATGTCCAGGAGCTGCTGTGAGCTCTACAGCTGGTTCCTGGGGAGGAGACCTCTCTCATAGGTGCTCTAGAGGTACCTGATATTTGGCATCCCAAGGGCATCACCAAGATTTATTTACAAATAGGTGAAGTCAGGCAAGATGTATCTCACCTCAAGCATCTTACAGCTGCCATTGAAAGGCCAGCAACTGGCAAGAGCCCACAGGAGGTAACAACAAACCGCTGTGCTCCTGACACACTAAAGGAACAGGGTAGGATGCAGCCTGACGAAGAGCAAACACCCATTTGCAAATCCAGGTCGTCTTTTCAAATTCTTAGGAATGCAGTATGTTTCTGACTCGGTGTATTTTTATGGTCTCAGGGGGATCTAGCTTCAGGAATTGGTACAGATCTCTGGTGACCCCACAGAAATCATCGCACCCCACCCCTCCCCTCAACACACAGGCAAGCTGAGCCTTGCACCAGCATCTTCACGATGCCATGGCAACACTACAAAGCAAGGAGTCTCCTACCAGATGTGTCTTCACAGCACTGCTGGCTTCCATAGTGACTTCTCTGTCAATTTTCACAACTTTAACACATTGTTTGAAGGCAGTGATAGATAAGACACTTTAAATAGCAAGGCCGCACACTTGCTTTAGCAGGCTGAGGTTCTGTACATCCCAGTGGCTCCTTGAAGATGACCTCTTTCCTTCAAAGACACTTCACAGCAATCTCTCCTCCTCTCTGTCTCAGACTCACAGAAATCACACAGTACCCACCCCTACTACCCACTGCTCTCAGGTTCCACCCGCCCCTGGTACTGCAGGCAGAACACCTCAGCTCTCCAGGCTCAGCTGCAGAGCACGGTGCCAGGGTATACTCAGCTCTCTACCTGCCAGGTCTCTGAGCCAAGCCAGCCAGAAGCAGGGGGCTCTGTGCGCTTCTTTCCCATTTTGTTTTTTCCTAATTTAGCGAGCAACACTGTTGTTTTAATAACCTGTGAAAGACTCCTTCAAGTTCTGCAGTTCTTGGAGGGAATACTCTAGCACTGTCGTGTTAC
This sequence comes from Falco biarmicus, assembly GCF_023638135.1. Taxonomy (NCBI): domain Eukaryota; kingdom Metazoa; phylum Chordata; class Aves; order Falconiformes; family Falconidae; genus Falco; species Falco biarmicus. Next base: position 117,006,626 of record NC_079290.1, read on the forward strand.
ATACTGGCACAAAACTGACATAGACTTGACCACAAGGTCTTACAAGGTTCACCACTAGAAGACATCCCCAAACAGACTAACAACCATCATTGTATAAATGCCTGGTTAGCAAAAAGAGGTTCCTTCACATTACTCATGTTTAAAACGGTAGAAATACTGATTTAACAGGTGTGTTTCAAAATAGCTACAACATGGAATACTACTACTGAGCTGCCTGGGCAGTCACCCACCTCATCTTCTCACCACCCCTTCAGAGCAGAGCAAACACCTCTGTACTTAGCCTCTGATCCGACCAATGAAGTTTTCTAGCCAGATTTCTACACCGTGGGTCCAAGTCAGAGGCACCCATCCACGAAGTCTCTTCTATGCCAGGCACTGCTAAACTTATTCTCCTGCTAAAACTGATGCCCAGAGCCATACAAGGTACCCACCCTCCAGTGTCCACAGCTAGTACTGGGTGAGAAACACCTGCTTCAAGTGTTCTATACAATCACCCTGTAAGTGTATGTCTTTCTACTTACGGTTAGGGGAATAAGACATGCCTTCATGCAAGATTAACGGGGTCATCTTCAGCTGCCACACACACTTAATACTTCAGGCTTCTTTAACTACACCAATTCCTGTAGCACGAGCACTGCGCAAATCCTACCCATCCTTATAGCCAGATTCCCAACCCATCCACGTCCCTCAAAAAGGAGAGAACACCAATATACATACTGGAACCAGGAACTTCTTGACTTCTTCCATGGCGTGAGCCATTAGAGCGTATGCTTCGCAGGGGGGTCCAAAAACTTCAATGAAGACATGCAAATCCATATTTAGATGAGCATATTTAGGATCTCCCCCTTTACGCAGTTCTTCCTCCTGAAACAAAGCAGATTAGATTCCTAAAGCTAAGTAAGGTGCAGAGAAACTATTCTTCTTTTACCTGTTTTCTAAGCCTTTACAGGAAACGTCTGTAAAAGCATTTTGGCCATGCCTGGACACAGATCACGGCAACATACGATGGACATGAGCATATAGTATTTTAAAAAGCCACGTGCAATCTATATCTTCCAGCCTTTTATAGCTGCCTTTTCAGGTAACCGATGTTTTCGCTAATGCATTGATGCCAGCCACTTTTTCCAGAAAATTAAGCATATTTAAGCAGTGTTGTTCTTCCTCTACACCACCTTTCTGCCCGAGGTGCTCTGTAGCTACCATCTAGTGAAGTCTAATCATAGAATGTCACGGTTTGGGTTGGAAGGGACCTTAAAGATCATCTAGTTTTAAGCCTCCCACCACGGGCAGGGACATCTTCCACTAGACCAGGCTGCTCAAAGCCCCATCCAACCTGGCCTTGAACACTTCCAGGGATGTGGCGTGCCTGAAACAAGCCTGCTGTGTAGCTCTGCTCTCAGATACCCATGATATTCAGATGGCTTCAACCAGCTACAAATACGCTAGAAATGTAAAAGCTTTTATTCCTGCTTAAGTAAAAAGCTGAATTAAGTTACAGGTCTGTTGAATGTTAGCTCAATTTTGGAAGTAAGCAGGAAGAATAGAAATTATTTTCCTATTTTCTGTTAAAAAAACCTCCCAGCACTTTGTGATTCACTAAACATTACCAGGAAAATACTGCTCCAACATCTTCAGTGAGCCACGAGAATTTAAGGATTTCACAGGGAACAGCTGGAAAAAGGATACTTTTTTTTTTCCTTTCCCTGGAGGGGAAACGTATGCCTTTAGTGAATGACTTTTCACAGAGCAGCTGGGATTAATTCTTATTTTATAAACTTGGTACTTCACCTTTTGAATAACCTACCTCTGCATTCAAGGGTACAGGACATCAAAAGATGACGACAGATCTCTAAGACAGTCACAAAGCATGCATCACACTTCTGCCCCTATCAAGACTGCTCCCAATATGAACAGAGCAATTTCAGAAGCATGACTTCCTACTACTTTTCCTTTTGGATCTTAATGGTTTAATCTTTTGAACCACCATTTCTCACAGTGATATGAAAAGCATTAATACATTATGTATGTTCTCAAGGGTGACACCCTTACCTTTGCTTTATCTCGCATTGAACCCTTCCCAAGCACAGATATCTTAGCACCAGTTTCTTCCTGAAGTCTCTTGATGGTGTTGCCTTGAGGTCCCAAAATCTTTCCAACAAAGTTGAACTGTAAATGAAGGAAAAAAAAATAATTATCTCCAGAGCTCAGTAGCCTTAACAAAAGGTTTTCTGAAGGTTATGCGGGCTGACAAAAAATGTAGCCACTCCATTTTCTCTTCACCTCAGCAAAAAATACAGACCAAAAAATACAGAGGAAAATTTAAGTTCCAGAACATTCTTTTCATGTAGAAATGTTCCACCAGAAAATCCAGCTAAATTGACTCATATAAAGCATTTAATTCTAACATCTACTCTCCAGTAGTTTTACAGGCAGCAAGTCTTACAAGAGTTAAATGAGTTTTTAACTGTAAAACACAAAGCTCTACAGATGGAAGTATCTATTCTAGTAATAAAAGATCACAACTCTGCATCGCCATTTAGCTTTATCCCAAGACATTCTAGAAATGTAATATATTAGAAATAAGATCCTGCAAGCTTGCATAGGAAAAATTCCATAGCGATCGTGGAACACTGGTGTAACTCCTGATGACACTTTGACAGCTACTGTCTCAAAGTCAGCCATAAAATCCACAGAAAATAAGCAAATCACAGAGATTCAGTAAGCTATTTTCTGGCCCTCACCTTGGGGTACTGTTTGACAGGTATCAGAACTCGTTCTTTCAGTTTCATATTCTTGTGGGAAAATAAATCCAGGTAGTTCTCTTCCTCATCCTTCTTTGTTGTTTCACCCTTCTGCATTTTTTCAATTTCTAAACAAGATAAAAATAGGGCTGCTTATATTCCTCAAACAAGCATCATTTTAGAGTTTGAATTATGACAGGACATACCACCCTCATTCTCTGTGAATATATGAACGTTTCTAATTGTATTAATGGAATCTGGACAGAGGCTACCTCTTTATAGTGCTAGCCCAGCTTGCCTCTTCCTCCCTTCACATCTAGGATTCCAGAAGGCCAAAACCGGGATAACGAACAAAAATAAGAACAAACAGTAGAGAATGCCCTACAAATAACTTCAACAGGTAACAGTAGGAAACTGCCAGTACAGTTCTGCGTGTCGCTTCTGCTGTGTCTTCCCCTGTCAGTCCCCAACCTCACGCCTCCACCGCAAACACAGCACCCACGTGTAGGCTCCTAAACCTACAAAGGAACCAGCCCCAACTACGCTTAACTGCATATGCCTGCTCTAATGCAGCAGCCGTCAGCAAATCAGGCAAGTTTTTAATCATTCAAGCTGCTGCACTATTTGAAATCTGTAATTTCATTAGCGGTGCCAACACGTACTGACACTACGAATTTCAGTGACGTTGAAAACATTCCTAATAAACAGAAGCTCAAACGAGTGACATCCTAGAGGATGGTCTGGATTATGAAATTCTTATAAGCTGCATTTCATTCCATGAATGCAACTTCATCACACAAGCAATTCATAACAGGGTTTTTAAGTTGTAAGCCTGAGGCACATAGCCATAAAAACGTGTCAGAAGTCCTTAACTTGATGCAGGCGATGCAACTACAAATTTTCGTCTCTCAAAATAAGGTTCTGATTTTTAATTGTATATTGTGAATTACAGAATCTTGGAAAAACACTGATGTAGCGTGACTGAACTGAAGGCATGCTGCAGCCTGAGGGAGATCTGGAACAAAGTCCAAATAACCTTCTGGAAGTAGGTCATTAAGGTAGGCCAATCAGGAACTAGTCCACAAACACCTCAAATCTGGCTAGAAATTAAACTTCCACTGAGAGATGGCAGGAGACAGTTACCTCATAACAGACAACCCAAATGGAGAAAAATGAACATCATCTTCAAGGCAGGCTCTTACAGTCATTAATGCACTTTCCCTTGTACAAGAATAACACCCAAAATTTTTCATAAGAACATAGCCCATAGCTCACTGGCTTTTCTTTTCCAGAGATGTCTGCTCATGTACAGTTTTTATTTAATGGCCAACAACTAGATGACAAGTTCCCCCAAATTTGGAGCCAATCCATTATTACCGATTCCAAGTATCTGATGAACCATTATGCACTCTTTGGTCCAACTAACAAGAAGCTGTCACACCATACAGAGCCATCACAAATTATTATTTACAGATGCTTATTAGGAGAGGAGCGTGACCCTTCCTTAAAAATTAAACTGTGTCATTTCAACAGCAAACCCAAGAACTATAAATATTTCTTCTGAGTCGAAAGTGCTCTAAATACAACTTCTCACATCTCAGGGGAAAGAGAGACACTTTCACAAGATTACACACGTAACTGGATTAAAGCTGCAAGACAAAACTGAAACTGAAGACTGCTTAGTCATTACCAGAATTTAAAGAGGGCAGCTGCAATATCTTGTGTTTCCTGTGACTTCTGTCCATGTCAGAAACTATATGCTTCAGACTAAACATTCATGTTTACAGTCTCGGAAGACCAGCATATCAGATAGTTGAGGTATTATCCACCTAGTAATATTCTGGTATCATCCAAACAAAAATAGAAACAATGGGTTACCATCATCCTTCTGACCAGACTGCCAAACACAGCCTCAGGGGCTGAAAAGCATCTTTCAAATAATGCAGATCACAAGGAAGTCAAGCGACTAGAGGTGCAACCAAAAAACCCCACCACCTTAAGAAAACACCATCAAATGATCAATGTTTTAATTTTTCAGTTATGGACACAGTAATATAAATTGTTTTTTAGAGATCTAAATATAGAACTTGGAGATCGTGTTGCATAATTATGAAAAAAAGCCTAAATTTTGTATTTCTACTTGCAACAGTACTTTGGCTCCCTTACAGAAGTGTTACCATGACTCCTTAGTTTAAAAAAATTACCGGATCTAATCGCTTTGAAAAAAAGATGGCTTGATTTTTGCTTTAAAGAGAAATGATTTCCTGAAGACACTGCAAAAATGAAAAACTCAGAAGTTCAAGCACTGTCAAATTTATAAAGTAACCAAAAGAGCTGGCTGCCTTGGTTAGTTTTTTGTAGCTCTTTAATTTTAGCTACAAGAACAGATCAGAGAATCAAGATTTGGAAGCTAAAGATTGCACTGGTGGCCTCATCCTTTGGTTTCAGGCATAGCTTTAGACCCTGTAATGCAATGCAATTACTTCACAAATATTTTGGTTCTCCAGAAACAGTGAGTGAGTGAATTTCCGAAATTGCATTCTGCATATTAACAAGAAGTGTTTTCTATGCACACATCGAGAATAAAACCACCCTAACACTTTCTTCCTGTAAATTAAACTACCCAGAGGCATCTTCTACCTTGTCAAAACACAACGCAATCAGATGTAAGCCTCTGCAAATCAGTGAATCACAGTTCACACCAACCACACCACAAAACCCATTTTGCCTCCTGCAACAGTAGCAACGACATCTGGGAATCTGCCTGCAAGGGCAACAAATAATTAACCATTTGCTAAAAATATAATAATAATAATAATAATAATAATAAAAAAGCATTGGATCCACCATCACCACGTCTTCAAACGAAATACAAAACACAGGAGAAGCAAAAACCCTGCACAGCAGAATAGCTCTTCAGTTCTCAATTTAGGTCAGCGCGGGTGACCTAGCAGTCCCCTTCACACCTTCAGAACAAACTCCAAGTCTGGAAATAGGTGTGAAGGAGGACTGAAAGCATGCCACTCGTGACGTGTCCTAGTGCTCCGGATTCCAGTGTTATCTGTATGCATTCTGGCTACGCAACATGAAGCAGTACTGAATGAACTGATGAGTGGTAGCAGTTTGTCAGACCACTTACTGATATGAAGGAGAAGCGTACGTATACCTTGAGGGATTAAGCATGCCTCATTTCAGTGCTGATTTTTTAAAGCCGTGTCAGAAGTGCAGCAGAAGGTTACCTTCTTGCCACGGGGAATGTCAGCAGTCTGGCGGCATGTGTGGCAGTGGTTTCCAGGACTTCATGTGGGGCAGTGATTGCATTGTCTCAGAAGAAATCCTAAGGGGTAGGTAAAGGGGGTTGGTAACACCGCTGCTTCACAAGGAGGAGGCTAAGCAGCCACAGTGCTACTCCTGATCTAAGCCCAAGCTCTTCCTTAACAAAAAATAAAACATATTAAACATTGTCCTGCAGCACACTCGTGCTCTGTAAGCAGAGACACATTCCGTTTATTCATAACACTGCGAGTATTACCTTAACGGTACAATAATACTGACCCCGTGCCCGCCCTCCCCCCAAAAAAACACCAAAACCCCAAAAGAGTTTGGGGATGGGAGCCTCTGGAAGAAAGCCCCCTCTCTCCTACACTACTGCTCCGCAGCTGGTTCGATTTCACAGGAGAGGAAGCAGGGACCTGTTCCTGGATGGACTCTGCCAACAGTGGAAGCTGTAGAATTTGGCAAGCCCGACCCCACTGCTTCCCTCCCGCTTTCTGCTGAAATACCCTCACCCTGCTCCAGCCTGTATGCTGGGATTCATATGCAGACAGCTCTGCTTTGGAGCTTTTGGCTGAGAAGAAAGGGGACTGCCACTAGCACAGGGAAAAGGGCCACGGGGAAGAAACGAAACACTGCTCAAGCATGAGGCAGGGAGGAGAAAGCCTGGAGGTGAGCTATGAGAAATGGCACAGGTAGCGGAGGCTCCCGGGAGAGAAGTGGGAGGAGGTAAGAGTCACAGCAGTGACAGGCAGGCTAGCATCAGCATCAAATAATGTTGGCATGGCTTAGCAATACATACATTCAAAAATGCAACAGCAAAATGGTATTAGCATATCACAGTCTGCAACATCTGGGCACAAGTTCAAGGCAGCAGTTACAGCTGCTTGGAGGGGGGGGTAGGGCATACACTTGGAAACACAGAAATTCAGATAATCTTCTCCATTTCAGGCTAGTCTTAACTCCACGCGCAGCAAACTTCAGGACATTGTATTGCTTTGGGTTACAGGCAGTTTCTCATCACCCCTGTGACCTCAGCCCATCGCTAATCCCACTATTTGGTTCCTTGGCAAGTCACTCCGGCAAGGCCACCGCCCATCCATCTGACTTTCCCATGCAGCCCTTTTTCCTTCCTAGAACACACACAGACTGAATGAACCTGGCACAAGAACCGACACGGTCAGCGGGGGATTCTGTTTAAGAGTCCTCCAACACCTCAAGCTGCTCCCTGCTTTGCAACATGTTGCTCGGCGCTCCCTCCCTTCACGGGTCCTGCTCTAATACCCTACCCACGGCTCCAAATCCACCCCTCGCCACCCATCTCCATCCCTCACGGCTCCATGCATCTGGGGATGTACGGGGTTGCATTTAACATCAGGATCAGCTAGATGCTAGCTATATAGAAACTTGTTAATGGAATGACATAGCTCACATATCTATTTGCAGCATAGGAAGCTCAGAGATGACCAGCTCTTTTCACTTGGAGTTTCCTCACGAAATAAAAATAGCTAAGATTACCACAAGAATTTAAAAAAGAACCCCTACGCCTAGCTAACTCACTGGTGAATGTCACCCGTCTTCCCAATGCACGCAAGCAGAGAGGACTGTGCCGTTCAAAACACTGGCATCTCCTCCTGCTCTCCCCGCAGCAGATGGAGGGCATAAATCACAGTGAGGAAAAAGGGGTTTCTTGTTCCTATGGAAGAGGAAGGTCACACAGCCCCCAAATCACAGGTGTGAGGAAACATGGATCACATTCTAAGGTGCAAGAAATCCCAGTTTTCAGTTTCTGTTCAGGGTGCTGGGTAAGAAACCTTAAAACATAGCCACTTTACTGCCTTTTCATCACACAGTACATCTTTCAGGAATCAGTACCACATTGCTGTGCTGCCCTTCACCTCACTCCTAAATAATGCTAATTTTCTCTAGAAACGCTAAGAATGACAGAAGTATTTTGAACTACTTTTACAGATTGTTTTAAAAGAACTTTTATTTTCAATGTGGAACTCCCGTAGGGCCCCCTCCCAGAGGCAGGCAGGACAAGCAACTTGCACTCCTGAAAAAAGGCTGGAATAGGAATACTGCTGATATTGGATAATCAGTCATTTCTTCGTCTGGAAGTCATTTTGCTTAAGTTGTGCTGGCCATATGCATCACAATCTTTGGCCCAGAGCTAAATTCCAAAGTAAGTTTTACAGCAGTTTCTCCAACATGACATCCCCAAAGGGTGCCATGGCAGTTGCAGAATTCTGAACAATTCAGACCAGTTTGGGGTCATCTGTGCAAAAAGATTTAGTCACCGAAAACCACCGTATTATGCCATATTATCTCTCATGAGCTTCCTGCTCAGATCATCCTGAATTCGGACTGCTAGTGAATGCTCCCAAAGGACAGCAATTTCCAAAATATCCCAAGCAAGCACAAAACATCTGGAGCTCTTCCAATGATCAATTTTAAGTCTCATGAAGCTGCAAGTCTACTATCAGCAATTTTCAAATTAATGAAGAAACCTCATAAATCCTTGTTATGCCACTCAAGTGAACGAAGCTTTACTAACTGGGCTGAGAACACTGTTCTTTGTGTGGGAATTAGCAAACTCCTTATGTTTCATTTCACTGGAAGGCATTATCACTGAGCTGTCGAGCATCAGCTGGCTAAAGGGTTTTTATTAATGAAAAACATTAATTTGATTGCAAATCGGATTATAAAACTAATTTATTTAGATCAAGATGTCCATGAGTGATGCCAAGTTACCCATGATGATATACCTCAGTTCCTTGCGCAATGGGAGACAGCAATTCCTAGGAATGATTTCCTCCATTAAAGGGCGAGCTAATAAAGTATCTAGCACTGCACCAACTATGGCAATACTATACATTTTAAAGACTTGAAAAGGCAAAAAAAATAAATCATTTCAAAGCAGAATGGTAAATACCAGAGCGCGAAGCACTCTGCTCATCTGCAGATTAAATTCCTGCGCTAGGTACCTCCCAGCTTCCCCCTAGACGCACATAAAGCAGTAAGTGGTGGCAAATATTTTAACTCCTTTCCATTTGAAGCTGACTACGGTGTCTTGAGGCAGCTGAACCTACTTGAGAGAAGCACCGACCATGGGTGCACAGTGGAGACAGGGAAGAATCAGAGCTGCCAGGCGACTGGGCAGTGGTGATGGGGAAGGAGAAGGCCAGTCTGGGCACAGAACAAAGACTGCCATTTCCATTCCCTACTTAGGTTCATCAGAAGCATGAAACAAGCTCTAATACAGATTACCAGAGGAGAAAAATCAAAGAGCTCAGTACCCGTGCCTCACAGGGGCTCAAGCACACACAGGTAGAAAACCCCGGCTGCACAGTTCTCTTCAGTCCCCTCGCTCCCCAGGGATGGGAACAACCAATATAACCGCCCACCGCGTTTTAAAAAGAAACTTCTGGGTCTGCGTTCAATCCGGCCCAGGCCCTGCATTAAGCACTGGGCTAAAGAGAGATTAAATAACAGAAATATCTAAGCTTCAACCCCCCGGGGTCGCAGCTCGCACCGGGCAGGGCTGCCAGAAAGGGTCGGCGCAAAGGCCGCCCCAGCGAGGGGCTGCCCGGGGGTCCCTCTCCCCTCACAAGGGGGTCCCTAGGAGCTGCCTCGGACCCTGCCCGCCCCAGCGTGCACGGAGGGGGACCCTGCCCGGGGGTTCCACCTTGCCCAGTGCCCCGTACCTGCTGTGAGAAGCTGCATGGCGTGCGTGAAGGACGGGTCGAGGCTGTCCTTCTCGGCCATCAGCTCGGGCAGGTACTTGTTCTCCGGCTCCATCTTGACAGAGGCCCCGGGCAGCAGCGGGGTGGGGGCGGCGGCGGGGGCCTGAGCGGCCGAGGCGGCTGCCGTGGCGCTGGGCGGCAAGAGCGGCGGCGGCTGCGCCCCGGTGGCGGCCCCGCGGCCCCCCCCGCCACGGGGCGGCCGCCGCAGTGGGGGTGCCCCTTGCCGAGCGCCGCCGGGGCCCGGCCCCCGGCCCAGGCGGGCGGCGGGGTCGTCGCGGCGCTGCATGGGGCGGGGGGCGGCGGGCGGCGACGGAGCGAGCAGGCGCGGAGCGGAGCGGGCCGAGCGGCGCTGCCACACCGTCCGCCGCAGCGCCAGGGCCGGAAGTGAGGGGCCGGAAGGACCGCCCCCTGCCCCCCCTGCCGGCTCCCGCGCGGCCACCTCGCGCACCTCTGCGCCTGCGCAGGGCGCCGCGCGGCCCGCCCCCCACGTGCGCACGCGCGCTCCCCCACGGCGGGCTTCGGCGGCGCCGCGCTCCCCGGGCGCATGCGCACTGCTGGGCCCGTGGGAGAGCGAGCGAGCCACGTGTGTAGGGAGCACGCCCGCCGTTATTCCTGCGCATGCGCAGGCCCGACGGCGTGACATTAGTCACAGGCTGGTGCGAGAATGAGCCTCCGGCCGGCTCACGGCGCCTGCGCGTTGCTGTGCCGCATGCGCGGCGGCTGCCCGCGCCAGGCCCGGGAGGCTGCCGCGCCTGCGCCCCCCGCGCTTCCTCTAGGCGGCAGCGCTGAGGCATGGAGGGCGCTGTGGGGGCTTGGGCCGGGGGCGAGAGGGGCAGCGCTGCCCCCCCGCCTGGCCTCCGCAGGGACGGTAAGCCAGCGCGGCCTGCCTCGGGGGCTGGGCCCATGGCCGGCCTGTGCTCGCAGAGCTGCCCTGCGGTACGGGGTCGTGGCACCACCCGTGTGGGAGCTGAGTTTTCCCCCTCCGGCCTTCATAGCCCTGCCCTGAAGTACAGGGCCGTGGCAGCTCCCGTGTGGGAGCTGAGCCTTCTTCCTCCCCTCGTAGCCCTGCCTTGTGCTATAGGCCATGGCAGTGCCTGTGTGGGAGCTGAGCTTTCCTCTTCCTCCCTTCATAGCTCTGCCCTGCAGTATAGGGCCGTGGCAGTGCCTGTGTGGGAGCTGAGCTTTCCTCTTCCTCCCTGCAGGGCTGTGACAGCACTGGCTGGGAAGGCAACCCCTTGGCGTACGTGTCACGTTGGCCCTGTGCTTTAGAGAGAACAATTTATTTCTGTGTGGCAGGTGATATCACACGGTGTTGAAGAGGGAAGAACAAGAGTCTTACCAGCTACAATTATTGGAGGTTAAGGAGCTCCATTTCAAGATGCTGGGGTGGAGCTAGTCTTGTCTGAAGTTTTGAAACCCAGCAAAGTGGCATTGAACAGTTTTTCAGTCAGGGTGATTGCAAATGTGAAAACCCTAGTGTGCAGGCAGCAGTTATTTAACTGGCATACAGGATACATTTCAGGCACTGCAGCTCCTTAATTTAGTATCAGATGTGGCTTTTTGTTAGTAATTTGACAGTCACAGCACAAGAACATGGGATAATTTGTAAAATTACACATATGCTTTAGCCTGCTAAGGAAGTGTGTGATTCTTATTTGATCTTTCAATATCTTGTGACAGACCACTGCTGCAACAGCCCCTTCTTTGCAGAGCTGAAGCTGATGTTCATGGACAGATGTAACCTCCAATGTCATCAGGTAATGGCCTGAACCTCGCCCTTGTCCCTCTTGCCTCCAGGGTGCCGTTTCCAAACGGCCCCCCCCGAACCTGTGCAAACCTGTCACTCAGTGGTCAACGGCTGCACAAAATGACTCCCCTGTGTAAGGAAGCTCCTGCTATCAATAGCTTCAGAGCAGCGTGTGTCCCTGCTCTGTGTGCGTGATCTGCTCCTCCTTTGTCAGTTCCCTCCTCATTCACATACTGTTTCTTTTTCCTTCACCCCTGTTGTGTACCTTCAATGTCATTCTTGCATATTTTCCACTGAGATTCTTTCCCTGCCTGCCATCCCTGTCTCATCCTTACTCACAGCTGCGTCACTTGTAAATGCCATGGCACCTTCCCAGAGCTGGGATGAACAAAGTCTCTTTCCTGGTAACGGGCTGTCATTGCCCCAGGGTTTCCACCTGCTGCCGCAGCCATGCTCTCTGAGCCCACACAGCTCCCATCTTCCCACCACTTCTACTGTGCTCACAGAGCTGTGGGTGGCAGCAGTCATTAGCTATTTGATTTGGACCCATTCCTCAAAGAACTTCAGAAAAAAAAATAAAATTTGTGACTCCTTTAGAGTGTGTTTCAGTTTTTAGAGCTGGGTTGCCTGCTGGGACCCTGGACTGGAAATTAGGAAATCTGGGACCATTTTCCAATATTTCCCAGGCTTACTCAGTGAATCTGGACACTTTACTTAACCAGTCAGTTCACAATCTGTGAATTAAGTAACTTCTACCATCATTCTTCATATTGTCTGGTCTGCTCAGGGTGGAAAGGGGCTGAGACATTCCTTTGTTATTACCTTACACAGCCTACAGAGAGAGCAGCGAAGCCCTGAGCTTGGCCAGAGTCTCCAGCTGCTTCAGAAATAGTCACTGGGCATAAAATGGACACGTTTTCCTTCCAGACAGCGCCAGGCTGAGGGCAGAGAAGTGAAGTGTTTTCCTCTAGCTGAAAATAGGAGATGGTGTGTGTTTTGGGCCGTCCTTGCTTTGTCTTCCCAGTGTTTGTTCCTCTGTGAATGTCTTCTGGGAGCAGCTGATGGCTGGTGTGGATGCAATTGCTTCTGACCGGACTGTTCATCAGCTCTTGGAGCAAATGTCTTTGTTTTGCTGCAGAAGAGGAAGAGGCCCAGCAGCCTGGAGCACTTGATATTGTGCGTTATGCAAATGGCTGTGCGTCAGAGGCAGGGCTGCCTGCTCTGCTGCTGCCTGCTCAGGCGAGAGGCCCTGCGGAGGGCTTCCCGTGGGAGCAGAGAACAGAGGAACTCTTGTTCCAGCTCTTGCTGGTGCCGCTTCCAGCACAGTTGCCCGCTTGCTGGGCTGGGCCAGCAGCAGCAATGCCCGTGGGAATGGTCTATGTCCTGTGGTTCTGTCCTTTGCTTCTGTATTTATCTCAGCTGGCTGAAAAGGACACGTTAGTCCGTGGCTCCAAATGAAGGTACTTGTTACAGGGGATTAATAAACGGTAACCTCAGAGATGCTAACCCTGCTGTTATTAGGGATCTTTGGGAGCCTCAGTGATTTTCATCCCATGGCTAAATGTTTCTTCTCCCAGGAGGCCGGAGCAATTGCAGAGCCAGAGCCCTGTGCCACGTCCCGACGCTGGGGCAGGCTGCCGCGGTCCTTGCAGCCACTCTCCACCAGCAGGGCAGCTTTTTGGGGAGAAAACATCACTCCGTGCTCAGGAAAGCCTTGCCTTGGCCCAGCTGAGGGGGTCTCCGTGCCGGCTCCACGTGGCATTTTGTCGGCCTGCCTCGGCTGGGTGGTGTTGGTTCCCCAAGCACGGTCGCACCCTTGCCGAGACAGGCGATGCTGGGAGGGGCCCGGGGCTGGCACCTTGGGTGGCCCAAGGCCACGCAGTCGGGCCAGTCTTCGGCCAAGCGTGGGGCTTCCAACGGGCCAGCATCCTGCCACCACCACACTGAGTCACCGTGTCCGCTGCTCCGCCCCGGAGCAGGGAACCGGATCAATAGGGCATTCACGTAGTTCGGCCCCGAGGGCCCGCTCCCCCTGCGCTCTCAGCCGTGCCGGGGCTGTAAACGCCGGTGCTTCCCCCAGGGCTCCTTCCCCCGGGACGCTCGGCCGCCAGCCCGTGTCCGCCGGTGCGGGCAGGGGAAGCGGAAGCCGTGGGAAGCGCCGGGCGGGCCGAACCACTGAGCGAGGCGGGGGGGGGGGGGGGGGGGGTGAAGGGGGAAGCGGCCTGTACCACTGCTGCTGTGCACTGGCGGGGAGGGGGGATGTGGTGGGTTGCTGCCGTGGAAGGGTCCGCGCGCACGTGCGGCCGGAGGGCTGGTCCAAGTGCGCTGGAGCGGCGAGGGGGGACCGGGGTGTACCAAGATGGCTGGGGACAGTAGGGCGGCGCGGTTCTCTTCGTGCCGCGGTCGCAGCCGGGGGCGGGCAAGTGGGGCAGGGCGAGCCGCCCCCGGGTTCTTGGGCCGTATTTAGGAAGGGCCATACCAATGCCCAAGGGGGGAAAGAGGACTATACCAATGCTGCCTCCCTCGCGGGGGTGCGTGGGGATGTCGAAGGCCTGTTTCAACAGCGCCGGGATGGAGGAAGCCGTTCCCCGCAGCGCGGTGAGGACCCGGCTGCTCGCACGGCAAGCCGCGGCAATGCGGAGCGAGGCCGCCCCAACGCTTCTCACGCCGCGGTCGGCATACCCCCAGCACCCCCGCTGCTCTGCGGGTGGACACGCCCGGCGCGTTAAAGCGGAGCGGGGGGAGGGGGGGCGGACCGTACCAATGCCGGATGTGGGTGTGAGGCGGGCCGTGCCAATCAGCTGCAGGCGGGCCGTACCACGGGGCGCGGGCGGGGAGGGAGCGGCCTGTGGGCGAGGAGCCGTCTGGCGGCGCGCGGGCTCTCGGCTCTCTCCGCGCGGCCGGGCCGGACCGGGTCGAGCGCAGCCCCAGCCCCGTCACGGGCCCCGCCGCCGCCGGGCCGGGCCCGCCGCCGCCGCCGCGCCCCCTCCCGCTCCTTCCCGTTCCTTCCCGTCCCCCGGCCCGGTGTGTGGGAGGCGCCGGGCCCGCTCGGAAGAACGCCGACGCACTCAATGCCCAGGGTGAGGGGCCGCGGTAGGGAGGAGCAGGGGGGCTTCGGGTGAGGAGGGCCCGCGGGAGGCTGGAGCCCCCGCCCCGGGGCGGGCCCGGGCTCTGGAGGGGGGTACTGGCTTCGGGGCGGCCTGTGGCCCCCCCACCCCGCGGCGGCTTGGGAGGTTTTGAGGGGATCCCTCGGCCTGTGGGGCTGGTCTGGGGGGATCTCCCTGGCCTGGAGAGTCTCCTTCGGCCCTTTGGAGGGATCTTTCGTGCTCTGGGGGTCCCGCCTGGCCTGCGGGTCTGGTTTGGGGGGGTCCTTGTTGTCTTTGGTCTGGGGGGCTGATTCGCGGGGGGGGTGGGGTGGGTATTCCCTGGTCTGGGGGGGGTTCCTGACCTGTGGGGCTCGTTTGAGGAATCCTCCCTGGCCCTGGGGACTCACCTGGTCTGAGAAGCAAGCCTGGGGGCAGCTTGTGAGCCTGGGGGGTCCCTACTCTACTTTGGGGGTGGTTTTGGGGGGGATCCCCCCTGCCCGTGGAGTTGGACCCCTTGACCGGTAAGGCTGGTTTAGGATGGTAGCCCTTACCTGCAGGATTGGGCTGTTTTGTGGCGTGTCCCTTCTCCCTGCATGGCTGGTTTGAGGGGTCCTCCCCTCACCTGTGGGATGGGGGTGACTTACAGCTCCCACCCCCGGGGCTGTATGGCTGGTTTGTGTGAGTCCCGTCCCCCCCCAGCTGTGGGGCTGAGATGAGGGGACCCCAAAGGGATGGTTGAAGGGAGGGAGGTCTGGCTAGTACCTGGACTGGGGGGGTGCTGAAGTGGGGGGTCATTGCCTGTAGGGGTGCAACAGGGTAAGGGGACTGCAAAGGGGTTGGTGTGGGTCTCGCTTGTACCTGGTATGGGGGGCATTTGGGGGGGTCTGTTTGAGGAGAGAAGGTGTTACTTATTGTCGTGTGTATCTACGGATGTGGGAAAGAGTTTTGAGAAAAGACGGGAGGGTTGTTTTGTGGGAAGGGGGGGCCTGCCTTGTGTTAGGCCTGGGGGTCATTTGTAAAGGGTGAAGAATTTTTCTGGGGTCTGGGCTGGAAGATGGAGGGGGAAGGCTGGGAGCAGTGTTGGGAGGGGGATCTTCCTGGTGCTCGAGGGGGGCATGTGGAGCTGGAAAGGAAGGGTGACCAGGATGTGGTGGTTTTCCTGGGGTTTCAGTGGGGGCAGGGTTGTGAATGCTGAGGCCGGGTTGTGTAGATACAGGGCTGCCCTGTGGGATTTGGAGCTGCTGGGGCTGGAAGGGGAGAGCTGATGAAGTCTGGCCTGGCCAGGGCAGCGGCTAAAGGAAGTACTGATGGTGCTGAGTGACCTGCAGGAGGGCCTGGGAGAGGGAGTGGTGTGCTTACTGGGAACGGCTGTGGTTTGCTGCTTCGGGCATGCTTTAGTGGGTGAGGAACCCTGGTTATTGAGAGCGGGAGGTTGGGATTAGGAGCGCAGGCGAGGTTGCAGGTTGGGAGGTGTTACGGTATGGGGATGGTTGTAGAAGTGGCCTCCACTCAGTTGCCGTGATGGTTCCTTGGTGATTAGTCACAATGTGCTTTTTCTCTCGGGGCAGCTGTGTGCTTGTTGGTTTCAGCGTGAGGAGGAGTAAGGCAGAAAGTTGGCTTTTAAAGGCTACTGTATAAATGGAAACTCGCTTTAAACTCCCAAAATGAACCAGTTGGGTTCTGACTCAGAACTGCAGTTAGTATTTAAAGAAGAAAAAAGATAAAACCCACCAGTAGCAGCAGCCAGAAAACTCTATCTTCTTATGACTCAACGTGTAGAAATACTTATATTTAATGAACTCAACTGCAGGAAAGAAAAGATCAGAGTGAAGGTAGGAGTACGTATCTGCATGCATATTGGATTGGATGCACTGCTAGGAGCGTAGGCTGCCTTATATAGGGTCCAGTTGTGATGTTTTTACGTACATCTCTTATAAACATAGATGATTGACTTCAGGTTAATTACTCTAAATATCCACCATTCTCTTCCACACAGCAATACTCAGATGTTCTTCCTCTATCAGAGCAGAGCTGAACTGTGATCGAAGGCACTTTCCTTGCTCCTGGACTTTGCCCGGTGTGGAATGCCATGTTAGTTAACTGTTGTGAGGCCTGGGAGGGAGCGTGCTGATGTGTAGCCCTGGAGAGAGCCAGGTGATGCACGGATCGGAAAGGCTCGTTTCTGTCCTCACTTCAAGGATGATCCACAACTGAATACATAGCTCTTGAGATACTGTAGTGCAAGCAGATAATTTTTGTTAATGGTGTAGGTTGTGTATTTTGGAGGAGAAAACATGTTTTCAGTGATGTACTGAAGGAGCAGAGAGGAGCTCTGTGTTGACTGTTGTATTTGGATTAGTTTGACAGCTTCTTTGCCTGTTAAAGAGTTGGAAATTTAAACCAGCTCTGTTCAAACATTGAAAAATAGACCTAATGGGTTGAGAATCTGGGCTAGAAGTTACTCTTTGGCACATGTGGATTGCAGTGCTAGATCAGGCTGGCACCTATTTAGGCCAGTATCTGGCTGATGCGTGTCATAAGAGAGTATAAAATACCTTTATAGTGGCTGTTGCCTGGTACCACCTCAGGGCTCATTTTGCTTAATTGTGAAGGGGTAAAGAAGCCTTAAATCTCTTGATGCTTTTTTCAGTTGTAACACTTGAGATGCTGGGTTGCTGTCTCGATGCAGGTCACTGTTACGTGTACCTTTTTTTTTTTTTACCCCTTGTTTTTCTCTGTTGTGTACTGAAAAGTTAAATTCTCCTTGGTCTCTTACACTGAAAGTCTAGCTCTGCTTGAAATAATGGACTGTGGATTTTAACAATTGAGACTTTGTGGATGTGCAGTGAAATTTATCAGTAAGCTTCAGTTTCAGTTGTCAGACTGAATTTAACTGCCACAGGAGCATGGAAAAGGAGCCAACTCTCCACTAAGTCATTTTTCCGGCAGAGGTATATGGCAAATTCAAATAAACGAGATGAGTAAGATGCAAGTAATTCAACTCTGTAATTTCACAGAATAATATCCCTGTTGCTGTGTGATTTGAAATTGCTTTTAAGTCCTGCTTGACTTGTTAATGGTTTTTTGGTAGGTTTGGTAGGTTTTTTTGATACCTCATCTTAAAGTGTGAGAATATTTAGTCTGAGTTGTCAGGGGAGCTGATGATCTAGCAGGACTGTGTTTTTTAGAGACCCACAGTTGATCCAGCTTAGACAGCTCAGCATTCTGATTTTTAGGAATGAGTTGTTAGTGTCACGTACCGTGAACTGTTGTCTAAAGTAATTTTTTATTTTCCTTAAATATAATTGTGTGACTTAAACAGGATAATAGCTTAAGTTTCTTAGCAGGGCCTTTTGGTTTTGACTTCAAACACTTTTAGTTACTTTAAACTTTTTGGGCATGGTATGCAAATAACATTGAAATGTGTCTTCTGAAGGGTTTTTAAAAACTAAACGGTGGGTGGGGAAGGTGTTAAAAAAACTCCTGTGTCAGAACAGCATTTTTAACTACGAAGCAGGTTCTAGTTCACAGAAAAGATCTGAAGCATAAAGCCACGCATGCCTATCAGTTCTTTCTGAAAGAGCTAACATGGTGTCTAATCACTGCCTGCTGCCAAGCTCACCAGGACCATGATCTCTGTGTATCGGTGCCTGTGTCGGATATGGTGGTTTGACCTCACCCCAGATTCCGGGATGGCAGCTAAATTTCTTCTGTGCAGTACTCAATTCTGAGTTTTGCAGCAGGATTGTTCTCTTGCTGAGTAGCCTTGCATGGTATGTTTGGCAATTCTTACTGTTTCCTAATGTGTCACTTTTAAGTTGAGACTTCTTTCATCTGTGCTACTTTTTTTTTTTTTTTTTTTTTTTTTCTTCTTGCTAAGGCAGATCTCTATCTGTTGCTCTGGGTTTTACGGCCGAGGATGAAGGAGAGTGACTGGGTTAGTGCAAAAGGAAACGAATGAGTCACCCGCAGAACTTGTCAGCAGGCTGGGAGGGAGCTCCGTGGCGGGGGTGGATAGGGTGGAACAGTAAAATTTTTGACCTCACCCCTCTCTAGGCACGTGTCATTCTGAGCAAGCTTCCTTCAGAGAGTGTTCAAGAAATTTTTCCAAGAATGTTAGTTCCAGAGTTTCTTTTCTCTTTACACTAGGAGACTGTATTTTAGAAAAGATGGTTGCTTTGGTTCTTGCTAACATCTGTTTCCACTGTTTTAACACTCGTTTTGGAGGGCTTGGTGAATTCTTTCACTTGAAAAGCACCTTGTGCTCCAGATGAAATGGGACATTTTGATAGCGTATGGATAGAATGTGGGTCGTGCAATGGGGCTGTGCAGGAAAGGGAAGTGAAATGTGACTTACAGAGTGTCAGGAAAAGCCTGGCTGGACTGGACTGTCGTGTCTATCAGGATGGCAGTTTTTAGGGGATCGAGTTGCGAACCATCAGCATGCTGCAGTGCTGATTTCACGTGTGTAAATGCAAACTGCAAGAATGAGGTTTTATAGAAGAGGAAAAAGAGGGAAGTTCAGCAGCTCGTGACCTGACTTTATTAACCTCGAATGTGGATTCCCACTTACATGAACAAAATTAATTGTGATGGCTTGAAAATACTGACCTTCAAAATACTGAAGTATTCTTTTAATACTGACTGACAAATTAGCAGGCTTTGCTGTGCATCCTGTGCACTGGGTTATTTTGAAAGGTGATCCAAGTGACCTTTCCAAAGGTATCCATGTTTTGCAATCTCTGGAAGCTGCAGCTGTTGCAAGCTGTTTCGCTGTCTCAGTGTAGCTAAGGCAGCACTTTTACCAGTGTGTTTTGAAGGAGATGGTGGAACTAGGAATGATGATATTACTTGTTTTTCATTAGCTGTCTCCCTGAACTTGCATAGGCTCAATACAGAGGAGCGAGCGACTTGCCTTATTGAAGTATCTTAATTTGGGAGTTAATGCAACGACAGATGAGGCAGCTGCTAGAGATGAGTGTTGTAGGTGTGTTGGATTTTTGCTAGAGGTAATCTCAACTGAAGCTGCTGTCAAGTTACTAATTCATTTAGCTGTTCTCTCTTAATCACCCTGATTTATATATTCTAGTTAATACGACTGCCTCTTGCTTATGTTTTAAGCATATTCTTCCACGTTCACAGTATATCGAAAGACATTCTTCTCTTAATTGGCTTCATTAGGCTTTATCAAGCTCTCTTGGCATGTGTGGTTGTGTGAGCGCAAGAGGTAGGAAGCTGAGTGCCGTTAGTTATAACTTTAAATTAGTCCTGTCTGTAGGTGCAGAGACTGCCACAGCTCACTGAACTTGGTTGTATAGGTAGGCATCTTGATTGATGATTATTCCCGGCTAATTAAGTTGAACAACATCAGGAACTGACTCCCAAGCAGATCTAGTGCTTTTCAGATGCATGTGTGGTTATTGCTTGGTGCGTTTGTCCTGCTGTCTCTGCTTTTTTCCCCTCCTCTGGTTCCTGATGCAGCTATTGCACCTCATTCGTAGTGTTGACGTGTCGGAGACTTCTGCTCCCTTTCTGAGGCCAGCCGCATAAAATGTGTTGTAATGTTTGGTTTCTCTCCATGTGCTATCTCACTTTCTAAGTATAAAAAGTTGAAGGTTAATTGGCTGAAAACTTATTTCTTGTCTAAAGTTGTGCACAGAGCTGGTTATTATTTATTGTCAGCAGTTTGATAGCGCTCGGTTCTCTTGGGATTTTGAAGTGCAAATTTGGTTGCTAACATAGGGAGGAAGAAATTTGAAAGTATTTACTTGAGGAGATCAGAAGTTGTAGACAATAGGGTTTTTCCTGGGTTTCATTTTCTTAATTAGAAGTCTGATTTTTCCTTTTAAACTTCAGCTTAACAGCTAGCAGTTGAAAGTCATGGACGGAAGGGATATGTGTGTTAGTAACCAAAATTTTAAAAATAGGGTTGTGTGCAACGTAAACTTATTATCCTTCTGGAAATAATTTTTCAGACTTAAATACAGTGCTTTACATTTTTAATCACTCCTTAGCTAATAGCTAATTAAATGCTTCAGTAATATTCCTTTGGGAAAGGTAAGATGGTGTCATTCCTGTTCTGCAGAGGAGTTGAGCTACTGAAAGTGGCTTGGCCAAGGTCAGAGCAGGAGCAGCTGCAGATCTGAGAGTAGGACTTGAGTTGGTGACTTTTCCCTGCCATATTTAATTTACTGGAACATGTCATCTCCATGTGTCCTTTCCTAATGATTTGGTAAATGTTTTGTAAAAAAGACTTTTAAAATAATTGAATTGAAATTCCCTCTTTGATTTGCTTGAGGGAGGAGAAGTGTAACCATAATGACCTGATTTGATACAACTCAGAGTGCACATAGCACTGGATGAGGCTCTTCCAACCAAATTATTGGTGCTGAAAAGAAAAATGTTTAAAAGGATTTGTTTAAATATGACACAATAGCTCTTCCCCTCACGACAGTGTACTTTGTAAAGCTGTAAGCCTCTGATTCTCTGGATCCAAGTTTTGATCTCTTATGCCAAGATCTGTTGACCACTTTTTTATTTAAATGACCTAGTTAGGCCCTCAGAAGTTAGTTTTGAAACTGTTCCTGTAATGTAAGTCTGCAGATCACTCTCCAGGATGTCAGATGACTGGAGTGTGTGTTCAAATGGGGGAAAAACAGGCTAGTGTTTGCCTGAAAAAAGGCTTTCTTGCATAGAGTTTTACAGGTGTTGGACACATGTGGCTGCTGTAACTCTAGTCATTCTGTTCCTGGTACATGATAGCTGTAGCAGACTGTAATACATTTTAAAAAATCCTTTGCTTTGAGATTCTGTACTATGTACGAGAGAGTTATGACAAATGTGCAAGAATTGACAAGTGTAAGGACTTGAGTATGATGTGTTTAGATGGGACTCTTCCATCTGGGGTGAGACTTAATCCTGTAGTCATTACACTGATAAAATATTCCAGGTTTCATTTTTGAAATTTGTATTTCAGTCACTCAGAGTAAAAATTGCGCTAGGGTCGGGGGAGGTTATTGAAAACATCTTTGTTCTTGCCTCTGGCAACCTAATTAATGTATTTTTTTGGCATTGAAAGCTGTTCTTTAAGGAAATAATTGCTGTTCTTTGGGTGATTTTTGACTTCATGTCAGTGAAAAAGGTAATTTTATAGTACTTAATTTGACTATTTTACAGTGAGGATCTCATTAAAATGTTGAGCGCACCAGACATTTGGGGTGTGAACTTCCATGCATGTGTGTTTTTCACTAATTGTATTCACTTGAGTGTGCCATGCTGACCTTTCTGCTTGAGTTGCAGGTTTGTGACTTCTGGCTGCTAGTTTGGATTTTATTCAACTGATTTGAAACTTTTTCCTTAAAAAAAAAAGTGTTAGTAGCGATTCTTTGGCTTCACGCAGTTTAAATGCAGTGAAAAGCTGTGTTGCGTATTTAGTATTTCAGCCTTAAATGAGTTGAGCTAGTTTAGGTTAGCTCCATTTTCATTCCCCTAAAGTTTATAGTAGAATTACATCGTTCCATCTTTTATTGCTGTTGCTGAAACAACCGTATTTTGAATGCTGTGTGTTAAGGCTGGAAGCTGCTGCTGTCTTAGTGCCCTGGTCTGTAAATAGAGATAAGACAGAGGATAACTAAAAGCTATTACTGCTAAATGACCATTTGGTTGCTTTTGAAATGACTGATTTCTGGAGGCTATCGCCCTGCGACTGTTGGGAGTTTGGTGATACAACAGGGTTGGTGAAATTTATCTGCTGGTGAAAGCTTGGCTATATAGCCGTTCAGTTATACTCTTATTTCTGCTTGTACTGCCTATTTTGTTCAGAAAATAAAGCCATGCCAACAATATTTTGTACATATTTGAGCTTAAGCCAAACAGGTATGACTGTACCAACAGCCGTTTTCAAGCATGTCCTTAGCTTTGTGCTCTTTTCTTCTCTTCTAGGGCACCTGGGTGGGAGGGAGGGGCTGCAGTGAGCACAGAAAGGTTTCCTTGTTCTCCGTTCCGGTGCCTGGCTGCCAGGAGCAGCGTTTACCAGAAGTGCCTTGTCTCTGGGCTAGAGCATACTTTGTGCCAAAAGAATATTTGGCATTACAACAATCGGGAGTCCAGTGAAGGTTGATTTTTGTTTAAAAACCAAAACAAAACACCACCCCCCCCCCCCCCCCCCCCCCCCCCCCCCCCATATAGTCTTACCTAGTTTGAGTTTCTCTGGGAGTGTCAGTACTTGGTGTTTCTGAAAGTAGAAGCAACAAATCCTCTGACGTGATGTTTTTCTTCTCTTTAGGTGTTCTGTTGGAGTATACGTCGCACATTTATGGCGATTCTGAGTGTGAGGGCAGACTTCTGCCAGGCCCAGCACAGCATCCTGGCTGACAAGTGAGCTGAGTGCAGGGGGTTCTACGTGCCATAATTACTTTGCCTTGAAGACTCCAGACACAGCGAACACACTCAAATATATGGGATATCTTCTGCACATTGGAAGCATATTCCTTTTACTGACTCTAGCAAAATTAAGCATCAAGAAAACAAAGTGGAGAGAAAATCTGCCCTTACTTTTTTGCCTCACCAGTGCCTAAATGTAGAACAGGCTGCCTAGTCTTGTGTGTAGTCAGAATTTTTGGAGTCTGAAGGATACCACCTGCAGTAATTGAGGCTGAAGTTGAATTCAAACAGATTCTGAAGCAAACCTGCTTTTCTAGAAGCAAATTCTTTAAGGAACAAACACGTCAAAGCAAGCTCTGATCAATCCCAGGCATTTTAGTGGTCTTTTTAATGTTTTCTGCTGTGAAACGTTTCCAAGGTTATTGATTTTTTTTTTTAATTTTTTTTTGGCCCCTTACACATTTTGTTTGCCATTATGAACCGTCCAGCCCCCGTGGAAATTACTTATGAGAATATGCGTTTCTTGATCACTCACAACCCAACCAATGCAACCCTCAGCAAGTTCATAGAGGTAAGGCAGTCAAATAAAGTATCATCCTTCTTCCCCTGTATGCTCATAGTTTCTGTACGAGTACTGAACAGTCATTCTTCACACCTATTTCTCAATGCTTTGGCTATGTGTTACATGTTTCTTGAAACTTAAGGTATTTTATCTTTAATATATTGTTTACATTCTCTTGACAGTATGAGAAGAGAATCCACATTTTCCAAAGTCCTGCATTTCTTTAATTGCAAGAGGCTGGATGAGCTTCCATTTTAGAATATAAACACGCACCCGTGCTGTTCTTGTCCTGGTTTCTGAAGGACTGCTTGTTCTGTGATTCTAAACTATTTTTCATTAAGTAATGCAGTGCTTCTAATACATTGATCTATTGCTCATCTTTTGGCTTTTAAAGAAGTGGTTAACTGAGTTGTGACTGATTTCTGACCTTTCTTCTACCTTGGAGTAGGATTAAGTGCAGTGCTTAACGCATCCTGTCAACTAAACCATCAATTTTATCAAACAGCCCTACCAATCCCAGGATTGTCAGAGATTTTAGGTGTCAGAATTCATTTGTGAAAAATGACATCTGCCTGGGTCAAACTAGGGGAAATCTCAGTTATGATGGGCAGTGGATCACTCTGTTGCTGAAACACCAAGACCTTAAATACAGCAAAACCTTAATATTAAAGTGTTTTTTTTAAAAGTAACAGGTGGTATCATCAGAGAAGCGTAGTAGTACAGTGTATGTCTGCATTCTAGTTTGCTCCAAAACTGCTGTATCTTTGTGCATTTCTATCTAGAGGACTTTCATCTTGTGTATGCAGGTCCTTTTCATTCCAAAGAGATCCTGTCATCCCATACTGATGTCTGACTGGCTATTAACAGACTTCCATCACTTAGCAGTGTGCTCGTCACCATGAATCCACTCAGATATTAGTGGTTAATTCTGTCTGAAAGCCACATTCTTTTGGTCTTTATATATATATAAAAATAGAAATTATTTTCCCCATTATTGTGGATTGTCTTCTCTTTCAGGAGTCTTGGACTCTGGAATAGATGTTATTGCTAATTGTTAGAAGTTATAGTGATTCAGTCCAAACATGAGAGGAAATTCTGCTTGCTGTATGAACCTTCAAAGTCAACTGGAACAGCTTTTGTTTGATCTTCTGATTATTTATCTAGCACAACGTGCTACTTAATAGTGCATTACAAGGAAGCTAGAATATGGTGGTGTGTGTGTTCTCTTCCTCCCTGCCTCAAAATGTCAACACTGGCTGAAGCAAACAGTTCCAGGCTTTCTATTTAAAGAGAAGAGGAAGCTGCTTGGAGAATATAAGCCTATTTTAATTTTACTCTTATATATGCAATTTTTTTCCACCTTGACATTTCCCTAGAGAAGAAGAAATCAGAGGTGTTTCACATTGATTCTTGCCATTTGTAACCCTTGTCCTAATGCAGGCCACAAACCCCCTTTCTGTGTGGGCCCTTGCCCCTTCATTGTGTAGTCACCTTGGAGCTGTGCAATAGTCGCGACACCACTGACTCTGTGTAAAATGTTTAGTTTTGTAGCTGCTGAGAAAGTTCTTTAATTCTTCCCACTGTTGGTGTGCTCACATGTTTTCCTTTCTTTCAAAGGAGCTGAAGAAGTACGGAGTGACAACCTTGGTGCGAGTTTGCGATGCTACTTATGATCAAGCTCCTATCGAAAAAGAAGGAATCCAGGTTCTAGTGAGTTGCCTTTAAAACTGTCTAAAAACCAAAAATGACATGTCTAGAAGTAGTGGGGTTGGCCTTCATGCTTTGGGTGACAGTTTATGACTGTGTCAGCTTGGCCAAAAGAATGTGATCCCCAGCATTGGCTAAAGCCGCTTTTGAGAAACTCCCTGTACTTCTATGAAAGATACTTGCTGATTCATTACTATTGCCTGAGCGCTTTAGTTGGAATAGAATTGTCTGTTCCTGGATTCCTGGATTTGTTGAGATCCTTTGATTGCCTTTTAGTGCCTAGTTCAATACTACTCCAGTATTCAGCCTTACGGTTCACGCATCTCGGTTTGGTCCTTTTCTCTCAAGAACAGCACTTCTTGGCTTTATTGTTGACCTTCTCAGGATGCAGATAAAACTCCCTTCTCTCACTCTTTCAAAAAGTGCCACCTCTTGAGACTCTAGCTGACATGTTGATAGAGGCGTCCATGGAGTGGCTGTAGCAGGGTATTGATCGATAGCCTCATCACTGCCTACCTCTAAATGGAGCCTGGCTGCTGGTGGCTTCCCTGTTCAGCAGGTGGAATTTCTTTAACTGCTACTCATAGTTAACATTATGCAACGGCTGTCTGACTGCATCGTCTAGTATTGCTTGGTGTTTTAGTGGAGGTTTTTTTAATAGGTGTGTGCTCATACTAAGCTTGCAGGCAGTATTTTTCCAGGCAATACTTCTAAATTATTATAGTGTGTCAGATATAATCAGTTTATTTTACTGGAGTGAGTAATACTCCGTTGTGAGGCCAGAAATTGCATCTTACCTTCTTGTTGCAGGTAGTCAGTCTTCTATTGCCTCTTGATTTTTATGGCTCAGTCAGAGGAAAACTTCTGCAGTTTTCCATTAGGAGAAAAAACTTGTATCCTGGCATATCTGTGAAAACTCCACGTACAGGTCAGTCAGGTTTCTTGGCTTCTGGCCCTAGTAAGCATTTACTCCAGTTCCAGGCAGCCACGTGTGCCTCAGTGTTGTTGGAAAAAGGAGTTACAGGGCTACCAGTGCTCCTAGGGCTGTGCTGTGGAATAGCATTTTGTTCAATCTAGAGCTGTCTTGGGCTTGGACATCACAGTGCTTCCACTGCGAAACCTCTAGTTGTGATACTCCTAAGGCTGCCAGAGACTGGAAGGATTAAACTTCTGGTGTAGAAGCCCTCAGAGCCCTGGCTTAAGCCGGGGCTTAAGAGTATTTCTGTGTTCCTGTGCCAAAGCAGAGATCAGAGTTCTTCCTAGAAGATTTAGGAGAGTTTTGTAGGTGTCCAGCTCTGCCAGGGTGGCTGCCTGGTGAGGCTGGCTGACCTTGGCTCCCGCAGCCATGAGCGAAATCCACCTTCCCCCTGCCCATGGCCGGGGCCCCCAGGGCAGCTGCAGGAGCTGTGAAGTTCTCTGTGCTCTGGAGCCTGCGCTTCTGAAATAGTTTGGGGATTTTGGTTCTCAAGAAGTTCTAAGAAGTTAGTGTTGGCCTGGTTTGAACTGAAAGCAGTTTTTTTGAGGAAGCTTTTCTGAAAACTGGAAATGGTGTTTCTGCCAGCTTTGCTGAGCACTGTTCTGTTGGAGAGCCTTTCACTTTGAGTAACACATGCGAGAGAGCCTTGTGTCTGTACACATTTGCCTCAGCTAACAAGCCTCTCCGCATTTGGTATGTACCAGCTCTTAGTATTCCACTGCTGCTGCAGAAAAAAACCAGGAGGGAGCATAAATCCACCAGGCATCTGTTAAGGGTAACAGAAAGCAGGAGGTGACAGGGAAGGCTTGCTGCTAATGTTATCACTGATCCTGATGATCCCAGTCATGAGGTTGTCTTAGTAATTTACTATATTGCAATAGTGTTTTGCTATTTGAGATAAGCTTAACCAGTTACCGACACGACCACCTCCTGTATAGCTTTTCCTTCTATGAATGCGTGTTTTTTCAAAGCAGAGTCCTGTTGCTGTTCAGAAATGGTATTGAATTACCAGCTGGCTGAGAAAATAACGCGTCACTATTTCAAGCTAATATTTGCTTGCAAAAATAACATTAAGATTAAAAACACAGCCTGAGAGAGATTAGTGTCTATTTAAAAGCTGTTGAGGTCAAAAGCTTAGTGAAACCCCTGAAAATGAGAGCACTTCAGCAAAGCCTGCTCTCATGCTGTGATACAGGATCATGTACTGGCAAGATGGGTAGAATGTGGCAGCTACAGAGTTGCTTTGGCAGATGGCATAGTGAGAAAGCAGAGAATTAGATGTTCTGTGTTTGAAGTAGTACTATTGCATGCGCATGTTTATCAACAGAGATTAAATCCAGGAGACAGGAGGTGGGGACAGATTTAGTTTCTGTGGGCTTCTGCAGTTCTTGCAGTTATGTTCATGTGTAAGGTATTGTAACACAGAAATGTTCCATCAGAAAAACTGGTAGGGGTTTTTTTCTGGAAGTTTTTTTGCACTGGCTGGCAACCAAGGAGGCTGCGGTAGTTTTGTTCATCTTTAGGATCTAAGATGTGTTTCATTGTTCTCCTTCTGTCAGTCCTTCGTTTACTGTTCATCCCTGGATCAGACTTTCTTTACGCTCTGTGCCCTCCAGAGTGGCCACCCCCTGAATGCTTAGCAAGCTGTTGGGATTTGCCTGTGTTAGAGATGTCACTTCATTGTCACCTGGTATTTACTGTAGCACTGTGGGTTTTGGTGTTGAAGGTGGGAAGATTCTGTGCTTGTGGCTGCGATCTCATCCTGCACAGATGCAGGCAGTGCTGGGAGCGTTTTGCTGCTGTAATTCAGTGTGAGTTGCCCATGGGTTTTGAAGAAAGGGTTCTTTGTCACCTTAGAGTCCTGTTACTGCTTCTTGGTCATCTCAGTTCTGCATTGCCAATGCTGCAGTCAGACAAACCCAGAGCTGTTCTGCTGAGCAAGGCTACTCCAGACAAAGGGTAAATAAGAATAACCCTTTCATGCCTGTCACCCTTCCCAGCTACTGCAGGGTGGCACAAAAGAGCTGTATTTTCTGTTTGTGCAATTTCAGTGCACCATCCTGGTTATTAATGACTGTTTTGCCTGTGGAGCTTAGCAATTTGTTTTCTGTCCTGTCTGACAGGAATTCAGAGGTGATGCTGGCAGAACTCAGGAAAAAAAAAAATACAAACCTGCTGTAATTACTCCTCTAGTCCCAGAATTATTCTTGTTCCTTATTCTGGGCAGTGCCCTGTGCAGCAATGTTTTATCAGTGCTAATTTAACGTCAGTGGTGCACCATTCCCCAGAAGGTGATGCTTTGTGGGGAAATGATGATTGTGATTAATTTAGGCCAGCACAAGAGTTGTGTGGACATGATGGTTAACATGTAAGCTAAAGCAGTGTAGTAAGCTCATGTACTTGATCTGAAGGAAAGGATTTAATCTAAAACTAGGACACAGAACTGACATGTAAATCCTGTTCTTTGCAAGGCAGTTTCAAAAGAAAGCATCTTGGAATGGGTAATGCCTCTGCTCTTGGCAGCCTATACATCTCTTCCTGGGATGGCGGATGACACTAGGCCTAAAATAATACAGCTTGCAGTGTGTGATTGAGTGGAAAATCTCGTAAAAGCCTTTTATTAGAAAGAACAAGTTTTACTTTATGATCTTGTTTCTATAGCCTTTTATTTTGCTGCATTGTCCCAGATTTTTTTAATTTCCCATTTGCTTGAAAAAAAAGTTCTCTGTACTCTTCAGACTTTGCCTATCTTTCTGAATTAATTACATGTAAAGTTATTTCAGTAACTTAAAGCTTTTTGGTTTTCTAGTTCTGAGACACAGATTTCTACTTTGCAGCTTTTTTAAGTGCCAGTATAAAGATGCTCTTCGGCTGAGGTCTGTGCTAAGCAGTGCTTGCTCTTCAGGAAGTATTAGGGTAGCAATAAGTGCATTCAAAACTAAAAATCTGACCTTTTTTTTTTTTTTTACTTTTGCTTGTGCTTGTTCAGAGTTTCTGTGTGCTTCTTTCATATGACTTCATGTTAACCTGTTCTCTAGATAATACATGAAAGTCTCGTTTCTAGCCAATGAGGGAAGAAGAGAGCTCCTTTCAAAGCAATTTCCCTACTGTTTGGAGAGGTTCTTGAATAATATGAAGCTCTTGCTATGAGCCTCTCTTGAAAAATGCCAGTTGTCTAATTAAAAGTGCTAAATAACTACTAAGTATTACGTTTTCCGTTGCAGCTAAGAGTGCTTTTCTACAGCACTCCCTGTGTCTGAGAAGGTTATAAAGCATGTGATGATGTGCTGGGTCCTGAAATGTAGGACATGGAGTACTCCACTTAGCACATGTTCCAGGAGAGAGCTGTGACCTCGGGAAAATGGGAAGCTTCTGACATATAATTTTGATTGATGGCCATTTGATGATATTAAATGTGGCTTCAGTAGTTTAAATGCTGGATACTCACTTTAATAGGCAGAAATGTGAAACGCTGCTTAGCTGTTGACTTTGCATTTGTTGAAGCACTCTTTTTGCTTGTTTTGTTGGGTTTTTTTGTCTTGAAAATACCCGGGTAGTTTTAACTGTCTTGCTTATTGGATTCATGGCAAGCTGATCCATTTGAGTTGTTATGAAATACCTTCGCCTCTGATCCCCTTGAATTGTTATGAAGTACCTTCTTTGTGCAGTCTGAAGTACAAATAGCATTTTCAAAAGTTGACACAACCATAGGCGAAAGTCTACAGAGTTCTCATCTTTCAAATGTTTATTTGAAATGTCTATTGATTTTTACATATTTTTAATAAGAGATTTCAAAGGCAGCTATTTTTCTAAGAATTCTATACTACAAAGGACTTAGTGCAGAATTTTATTGCAATGTTATTGAAAAGTGCAATTAAATGGTTGTTAAATGTTGTGTTGCATTATGATATTGATCTGCAAACTTCCGCACAACCAGAAAAATACTCATGGAACTGTTCGTGTAATATATACTTCTTGCTAAATGCAATATTTTCCTTCTCGCAATCATTGTTACCTCGCTGTTGATTATAGATTGAAATCCATACAGCTAATGCAGTTTTCTTACTTCAAAGGACTGGCCATTTGATGATGGAGCACCACCCCCGAATCAGATAGTTGATGACTGGCTAAACCTGTTGAAAACCAAATTTCGTGAAGAGCCTGGATGCTGTGTCGCTGTTCACTGTGTTGCAGGGTTGGGAAGGTTAGTATTCAGTTAGTTTATTTGTTTGGGAGGTACGTCATGGAAGGTGTTAAGTAAATGCCAATTTCTCTGTTTTCTCCCAAATAATGCTTTAAAGTAGCAGCATCAAGTTTGTGTCCTTAAAGCAAGAGAGACTTATTGCAGCTTAAAAATAAGTAATTTCATAACGCCGATCAAGGATGAGAGGAAAAACTTGGAGAGATTGTTGAGAATACTTCTGTCAGTCATGAGCAACAGGAGCAGTTAGAAATGCTATTAATTTGAAAGTATGTGTCTTTCTGCTAAAACAACATCATCTCTTGTGCTTCTTGACAAATGTGCTATACATCTATAGAACAATTGTTGTGTTTTTTTTAATTCCCTCCTGTTTGCAACTGATATACTATTAAGCATGTGGTAATAAAAAAAAGCATTTAGAAAAACTGGTTCAATTACTTTCTTACTCTGAAGTGGCTTTGCTTTAGTTTCAAGAAGTTAGGCTTGTATTTCTTGCTCACATGCAGACATGTTTCTTTCCTCACCACTCAAAATAAAACTTCCTTCTTTGGGAAGAACTTCCTTTCAAGATGAAATTTATATATATATATATATAGACTGATTCAGAAAAGCTAAATGCTACATTTGTGTTCTCAAATGTAATCTCAGAGTGTTGTGTTTATCCTGTGAGCTAGGAGGAAATGGAGCTTAAATGTTAGTATTCTTACAGTAACCATGGGACTGTTAATATTTAAGGATATGAATGCATGGGCAAGAAAGGTGGCTTAAAGAAGTCAAGTATGTGCAGGGCTGGAGCGTGTCTAGTTCTTAAATTTCCACCTGTAGAGAAGATGATGGGGGAGATAGAGGTAGGGGGAGAAATGGCCAATATTTAAAGACAGAAGAGACAACCCCCCAGGCAATTAACATTTGTTTATCCATTTCTGCTCTATTTTTATCTGAGGAGCATCATTAAGAAGGTGGCCATGTGTAACTCAAGTGATTTTTTTTCAGCTCCTGTTTCTTGCATAATATCAGGCTTCAATCTGGAAAACTGTCCACTTGTAGTAGGGAATTGAACTTCAACTATAGTAAAAAGTGCTTTTTTTAATGTTATGTTGAAGTGGCTTTTGAAGTTTTGAATTGTTTCCTTTGGAAAGTGACTAATTCTGTTTATGCAGGTGCGGCATGGCAGCGATAGTGACAGTTGTTTCTCCTGAACTATGTTTTTGTTTAGCCAGGAGTGTAAGTTTTCCAATTGCTAGCACCTGTTTAATCCTTCACTACTCTGCTGTCAGAGGTGCCTGTTGCAACTGTGTGTTTAGTGGGGTGAACATCGATCCAGGAGAAAGTCATTGTGTGCTGTGATTTCTGCTTGTTTGAAAAGCCAGCTCTTTACACTTAAGAGATTTCCAAAATGTAGACCCCAAAATAGACAGTTTTACTCTGTCCCTGGAACGCCCAGTTCCATGTACAGCATATACGTTAAAAAAAACCCACCCAAACTATGTAAGTCATCTGTTCAGTGCTTCATAATCTGTCTCACGTACTGCTAAATCTACAGTGTCGTAAGAAGCAAAATGCATGCGAGAGGTATTACACACTTGTTTTAGCAAAGTGGAAAATTAGGTTATCGTGAAATGAGAAAGCGTAAAAATCTAGAATTATTGTTTCATGCCCTAAACACTAAGGAGCTATTGAGTTTTATTTGTGTGTGTGTGTGCTGGAAGCAGAGCTGTCTGCTAAAAGAAATTTTACATTAGGTACTCAGCAGGCAAATGTCTTTCTGTAGATGATACTTAAAGAGAAAATACTTACGCTATCTGTTTATAGATTAATCAGATGTATTTTGAGAGGTTCAATATATTGTTTCTCTAGATCTTCCTTAAATATTGATTTCTCCTTTAGGGCTCCTGTACTGGTTGCACTTGCTCTCATTGAATGTGGAATGAAGTATGAAGATGCAGTTCAGTTTATAAGGCAGTAAGTTAAACTTCCCCATTCTCAAGAAATCTTTACACTGTATTTGAACAGCATGCATCTTCGGCAGAGTTTGTTGGATTTCTGACTTCTTTTCTAACAGCTGTATCCTGACAATAACGGGCATGACTTTGACTTTTAATTTAATTTAATTTAATTTAATGCTGAGGCTTGTGCCCTTTCCAGTGTTTAGAGATGAGGATTAAAAGGTGATTTCTCTCCTTTTTGTTAAAAAATCAGGGCTTATATATTAAGCCATTGACCTAATATGCAAAGATTTTGAACTTGGGAGTAAAAAAATCTCTAGGCCAGGGCTGTAAAAGTCATGGATGAATTGAATGTGGACTAATTGCTCTTAATTAAAAATAAAAAATAGAAAGTTTCTAGTGAGGTTGTGCCAGCAAGTAGGTGAGCACCAGCATTCCTGCAGGTGTTGTGGGTGAGAGTGTTATCCACCCAGGAAATGTCAGCAACCACCCTGTCTGGAAAATAACAAAACTGGTGAAGGATGAGACTGCAGAGCTCTGTTGGTTTAGTGATAACATCAGATCTTGAAATGAAGCCCAGCAGGTAAGATTTATGTTGAATGAGTTCTGCCAAAAGAGCAATTCATCCCCTTATGGATTCCCAGGGTCTTCAGTTATCTTTGTGAACTGTATTGCTGTCAACAGATTTTTCTGAATTTTTCCTTTCTTAAATTCAGTTTTTCTCTTCCTGGGTACGGAACCTTTTATACTGGGAAAGTCTTTTTAGAGAACCCCTTACATATTTTTAACTAAATGTCATGATCTGTCTTAGCTAATACAGTAAGTAACATAGGCATCTGCAAGGACAGGGTGACCTTGATGTTGGTCGGTAACTACTGCTGGCGATGGACAGAAACTCTCCCAATCCAAGAAAATATGCTGAAAGCTGCTAACTGGATTTTGATTTTAGTATCAGCATGTAGGTGATGAACTGCTAATGCTGGCCTGGTTTTTCCTTCCTCAGAGTGTCAATGGATCAGAACCAAACCAAAATGCTGTTTTGTAGATCCAGAAAAGCTTTGAAATGAGGACTAAGCTGCCTCAGAATGTATATGGTGATTGAAGCAGTACTTTTTCCATTGATATTAGCCTTCATTCTCTTTGTTTTAGGAAAAGGAGGGGAGCTTTCAATTCCAAACAGCTGCTTTACCTTGAGAAATACCGACCTAAGATGCGATTACGCTTCAAAGATGCCAACGGTCACTGCTGTGTTCAATAAAAAAAAAAAAAAAATCTCAAACGAAGGCAGAAGTTAGCTTGGCTGTTTTCTGGACTCTTGGCACCTGGAAATGTGAATCTGGAATCAAACTACGTCATCAAATTAGTGGTGGAGTCAGTGCTCCTCAACCTCTGTCCTAATGGTGGTGATGATTGAAAAAAATAAAAAAATAAAAAAAAAATTGAGAAACATTTCAGTGAAGGATTGTTTTCTCCTTAAGCTGCAGTTTGAACATCTGCAAGGAGAAAATCAGTTTCTGAACCTTCTGTATTTTTAACTTTTTAAGAAAAGAAATAAAGTAAATTTTATGTCTAAGGAAAACCAGCAGAGCACTGGCTTGTGCAAAACCTATTTTCTTGATTTGAGGAAAGTACCCCACAGTTAGGGCCTGATACATTAATTCCTATGGGACTCTTTTAAATGGAGTTGCCTTTTTTTTTTTTTCTTCCTTCTTTTTTTTAAACCTTGCTGAGACCTGGCAGAGGGACATAAGGAGGAGCCTTTGTTGCTGTATGGGAGCAGTCTGACAGCCTTAAGCCCAGCCTGGGCACAGTCTAGAGATTTGGTGATGTCTGTGTTGTATGTCTATGTGGTGTTCAGACTCTGCAAGTGTGGAAAAAACTTCCTGCTGGGCTTTAACAGAAAACTCACTGCCTAATATCTTCGGTGAATCTGCTAAAGGCCTTTTCCGGTTGGTAGGAGATGGTGCTTTTAACTGTGTGAGTGCGTGCGTGTATGCACATGTGTGTGATTTTGTGTGTGTGTGAGTCTTATTTTTCCAAAGAATTTGGCTGAAATGTTAATTGTCTTTCTGTTGCTAGATAGAAAATCTGTCCCGGCAGAAGACTGATGTTCAAAAGTGTCCTAGGTGAGCAAGGGGCAATTCAGACAAGGACTTTAATTTATCTGTCATAAGGAAGAAGAAAAGGCTTTTTGCTGCTGTCCAGATTGTCTGCCTTGCCGAACACAGTCAATCAGGATTTGGGCGGGGGGAGGGTCTCATTTGTATCATATAGGAGGTAAAGATGGTACACACACAGAAATGCGGTCCATGAATAAATGTCTAGTGTGGGTATTTTCCCAGACTAGCCCTCATGTACAGTTCAGTTTAACCACTGATTGCCTTGTTATTTTTTTATTCGGCTTTTTTTGGAGGGAGAATCTCTAGTTACACACCAACATGCCTACCGTGTATTCACCATTGGCAGACCGTAAATATGCTGGTTTTTGGAGTGTGCACTTGCACCACGTTCTCTCTGAAGGGCCATTGGTGTTGTCTGTGAATTAATAAAGTCATTTTTACAGCCTCTAATAAGCAGTTTCAGCCAGGCTACTTCTACCAAACACCCGTTAACTTAGTGCCCTGCCCCAGTAGTGACCTCGTGCTTTCAACTTGACGTTATGTCTGTAATATTCAGCCACTGAAGGCTTTGAATACAGGTTTAGGGTCATACTCTCCTGTGATCTTTTGCTGTGGAGCACCAAAGGCTTTTGTTGGTCCGTGCCTGTAGGAGGTGTGGACTGGTACCCATCTTTTACCGATACCTCAGCTGCTGGCGATGGGAACTGCCTTCACAGGATTTCTTCCTGTTCCAGACTTCTGCTTTTAGTCTGCCGCTTAACTGCGCAAACACTTTCAGAACACAGGTAATGGGCTTTTAGTATTCGATTCCTGGAAGGGATTTATAAATATAAGCAAAAAATAATTGTACTTGTTGAGCCCCTCACTTTACAGATACGCCAGCAGACCCGTTTGAGGTCCGTGGCTAGAAAACGCGGCGCTCCACAAAACTCGGTCTGTACCCTGACTCAAACTGTATTATTGTACTGAGTTCCTTCCTCCCTTTAAGATGTGTAACGTTTCTGATTTCTTTAATAGATAAAGGAGACGTGAAAGTGTTTGTGATGTCAATGCCTACATTAGGGAAATAACGTATCTGGTAATGTTTGAGTCCATGTGGAAGGTAGATGATGCTGCAATTACCTAATTCTGGCCTTTACCTTCCCCTTGCAAACTAGAAGCCTAATGTTTTAACTGTTTCTGCAAATTAAAATGGATGTTCTTTGTAAAATTAAATACTGGTAGTTAAAGCTGATTTGACAAATGGTGGAAGTCAGATTGGAGGGGAAGTTGTTAAGCTGGATTAAAAACCAAACCCCAAGCCCTTCTGAAGAACAATAAAAAAAAATGTACATGCTATATGTATAACTTTGCATTCTTCCCCCTACTTTTACTCTGATTTATAATGTACTAATTATCATATACTATGACTCTGCAGCCTTAATTGAGGAAAAAGAGTGAAAAGTGCAGACTGTCATATGGTGTGGACACAGACGGGGGGAGTGTAATGGTGACCGATGTCCAGTAGGCACAATACTTGGTTCAGCACTTGAACGTAGTGCAATAAAGTTCTTGCAGTAAAATGTCTTCCCTCTGGCTCTTGATGAATTTATTGCAGCTCATTAATGTTAAATGCTCTTTCATCTGATTTGTAAAGGCCTTCGGACAAGTTTGTCCGTGCCCCTTGTATTACTGATCACCGTTGGGTACTCCATGGCTTGGATTTGCTGGTGGGAAAGGCTGTTCTCCCTTTGAGAAGAGGGAATAGTGCTGGAGACAGGAACAGTTCTCTTCCTTTCAAATTACCTGATTTAAAAGAGGTAAACTTACCTTTAAACTAACAAAACAACACCCCCCAGGCCAAATGACAGCTCTGAACTTTCCCAAGAGCTGTCAAAGATCTGTTGCAAAATGCTGTTGTGCCCTGAACAAGACTAGACACCATGCCACCTGGCAGAGCTTGAATGGG
This sequence comes from Falco biarmicus, assembly GCF_023638135.1. NCBI lineage: Eukaryota > Metazoa > Chordata > Aves > Falconiformes > Falconidae > Falco > Falco biarmicus. Next base: position 117,043,061 of record NC_079290.1, read on the forward strand.
GTTATTGTTTTGGGGTAACAATGTGTGAGATTCTAGAGTCCTGGATCCCAGTCAGTTCCCCTTCCTCGGAAGTGGAATGCCACTGTGTTGATCTGTGTAATTTATTTAAATAATACTAAGGTGCTGTCTTCTGGGCTTCACAGATAACAATCCAATCAGCTTTGCTTTGCTGCCATCAAAGAAATATATTACTTGCAAATCTGTATCGTGTTTCTAATATTTATCAGATTTTCCCACTAGTGTACTAGAACAAATTTTTAGTCCCTGTTGGCAATGAGATAATAAACCACTTTGACTGTGAGACTGGCAGAAGTAACTGTGAAGTTCCATCTCCTGTTTGTATAGGGTTTTGGTTTATGTTTTTTGACACCAAACTCTTGCTTTGCTTGTTTCTCAAAGTTTCTTTTTGGTTGCCACACACGTAAGTGAAATGTCTTGCTAATCAAAGGCTACTCAGTATGAAAAATACCACGTACTTAATTGGAGCTGAGAGATTCCTGTATGAAGTGAGTTATTTCTCTTGTTAATTTATGTTTTCGCTGACATCTAGGTGGCTTCGGATACCGATGCTTTGAACTGGAGACAATACTTAATCACATGCATATTTCTGTCACTTAAGATGCTACTTTTGGAGCAATCAAAAATCGTAAGCGGAGTGGAGTGACTCTGCATGGGGAAAGAAACTGCAGGAATCATGGTTGGCACTTCTATAACAGCGTATGTTAACTGGAAAATTATAAATGGTTTAACTTAGTCTTAACACTTGCAGATAACTTCCTGCGAGGATTTTTAAGGACACGTTTCTTGAGGGAGGGGAAGAATAGCTTCTTGTCAGTAAAGAGATCTTGAAGTAAAATGTGAAGGTTACTATCAAACTTGTTGTCTCTCTAGCTTTGTGTAGTGTCACCGCTCTAGGCTGCGATGTTCACGTGTGTGCTAAAGATGCCAGAGCCTTGGCTCTGCGTTGTGATGTTCTGGAGCCTACATACTCGGGCTAAGGCACTTGGAGCACCCAGTTATTTGCGGCTGAGCTCTACAGTAAGTTACTAAGCTCTGGTAAACGGATTACCGTATTCATCTGTAGATCCTAGAGGCTGGCTTGGCTGAATTTGTGGATGTATAAAGTTGGGGGTATGAGGCAGTCCCTAGACACTTCTATGAAAGCAGAGGTGTTGAGGAATCCTGTCTCCAAAGGGATTTATGTCTGATTAACTGCCAAAGGGACACGAGAGGTAATGCTTTCACAGGTGTATCGGGAACACCTTTCACTTTAGGCTGTCCAAAGGCTGTGTAGACATCATTACCTTGACAGTTCTATGTTACGTATTTTTTGCAAAAGCCAAAACCTTTAGTATGGAGCTAAATCTTAGGACCTTCCCTTGTTCCGCTTGTGTCATCAGAACGTAAATCACCATCGTTGATGAATGAAATGATGTAAGTGAAGTCTTAAATTGTTTTTCACGCTGTATATTTAGCCTAGATCCTGCTACTGGGGGGACAACGTTAAAAAGATGACTAGGTTGTCTCATGAAGTTAGGGACAGAATTCTTGGTTGGTGCAGCTGCAGCACCTGGGCTTCTGCGCTCTGGACCACTGAGCAGATCCTCATGGCAGGGTTGTGCTTGGCACCAGGTAACCGAGTGCTATGGGGGGGCAGCGGTGCGGCTGGCAGGGAGCTTGCCTCTGGAAGGAACAACTGTGGGTGAGATTGAGAAAGCTGCTAGAGAAGCTGCTTGCTTTTGGCAGTGGCTGTGATGATGCTGGCAGGGTAGCTAGAGTTTGAGGTGGCTATGTCTGTGCCCTTTCTTACAGGGCTTAACTCTGTAGATGGAGACTAACGAGGGACACCAGGAGCCAACACCAGAGGAAAATCCCTGATCCAAAGCTGTGGATGGATTAGAAGAGCTGAAGGCGGGGGAAAGAACCAGGTAAGGAATTTCTTCTTTTCTATCCAGCAAGGGAAACCAAAAGCTCTGAGTAATAACATGTGACTCCTTTAGGGCTGGATGAAGTCAACGGAGGGAGCGAATCTGGTCCCAGGATGTGGGACATCTTCTGTGGGTCCTGAGGCCGTTTTGCTGGGAAGCAGGGCTGAATGCAGAGCCTTGTACAGAAACAATTCTCTCACTGACAAGCACCCTGAGGGGCTGCGCATGCAGTGAGCTGGAGGATAGGATGTTGTGAAAGGCCCCCTGCTCCCAGCAAAGCAGGGAGACTGGGGCTACTAACAGTCCGCAGGGTTTTGCGGAGAATGGAGAGCACAGCGTGAACCCCTGGCTGAAATAATATTCAGAAAGCCCTTGGGTTGTCTTTGGCAAGGCCGTGCATGTGGAGTTTGTGACCTTCCTGGGCTACTGTTTTGTTTCTGGTTGTTGGGTTTTTTTTTTTATTTTTTTATTTTATTGTCCTTGTTGTTATCCAGAGGGCTGTTGGATCATTAGCGTGCTGGGTGGCACAGTCTTGCTGAGCTGGTTATTCCGATTGACTAGACTTAGTGCTTTGGGGTACCTTTTGCTGCAGATAATTCTGCATGCAGGCTGACTCTTGTGCTACTTTGTGATTTATTGCCATTTCAGATTTCAATTTCCAACAATAAAAGGGGGGAGGACGTTCTTCCGTGGAGTATGAACGGCTTTAGGACTGAAATCAGACATTTTCCTAGAGCGAGGGGCAGTGGAACCCATCAGGCTGGTGCTGAGTGGGGTTTGGGGGAGAAATGTTAAAATAGCAGCAGCTTTTTTGACATCTAATCCTTGCTCAGCCCTGCTGCCTGCGAGCTTGAAGCACTAGGAGTACAGGCAGAGCCTCCTGCTTTTTTGAGAGCTACGATGGGATCGATATGTTCCTGCAGAACACTTCAATCCCATCATCTCGGCATTTGGCAGGGAGGGAAGCATCTGTTTTGCTGGAAGATCTTTGACTAGTCTTAATAACGAGACGGTGCTTTTTTGTTTCTGTTGCTTGGGGGCAGTAAGTGAGTCAGTGGGTTTCCTGCCTTTGGATCGGGCACAGGGCAGGAGATAAAATGCAGATTTGTTGGACTCTCTGGGGATGGGGGGGTTGGCTGGTGCTTTGGGGGAGTCAGCTGGAGTGTGTTGTACCACAGAGCACCTGCTGCGTGACCCGTGCTGGAACAGCTCGTGATGGGGTGGGTATAATCCATAGATTTCTTCCCTTCTCCCTAGACACTGAAAACAAGATGAAGGGTAACAACATGTTGTCAGGCTAGCAGGAAAAAATCTGGAGGAAGAACTGCATAACGCACAATTAATGATAATTACAGTCTTCCCAACTGTTATTTCAGCTTCGCCACTGCTGGTCACACTGCAAGCCGTGTGGGACAGGGACCTCGCATTACGAACCAGCTTTTGGGGCGTTCCTTTTCATGTAACGCTCATTCATATTTGGGGAATCTTTGCCCCTGGGTTTGAAAGTCAAGCCTGATCTTGCAGCCGTGGAGTGGGGCAAGGAAAAAAAAAAAAGGTTCTATTAAAAAAAAATAAATGTTGTCAAGGAAACTGCTCTCACAGTACCACTGTGCGCAGCCAATACGGCACAAAGAAAAAGTCTCCCCACAGCAGAGCTGCGTGCAGCACGGGGTAGGCTCCACAAACGTAATTGAGACAGCGGGAATTCGGTGCTAACTACAAAGCCTTGTTTTGATTACTGTATGGACTCCATCCCAACCTGCTGTAGTTAGTCTTTGTACCTTCATTAATGAGCCAGTCTTGCTTTCCTTTTCTGTAAAGCTAGCCAGAAATTTTAAATAGGCGAAGGGGTCAGGAGGAAGGTGACAGAAATTACTGCAGACTTGCTTTTGGTAGCAGTATTCTTCCTGCAAGGATAATTACTTAAAGCAAGACGAATGCTCTGCATTTCAGTTAACTCCTCTCCAGCCTGCGTTAAATCCATTACAGGATGCCTTGCGTTTGACATTTGTGTCTTTGTCCTTAATGATGACAGTAAATTTAAACACCCCAGGAGGGCTGTGGGTAGCTGCCAAGTCTCAAGATGCTGCTGCTGCTGCTACGACTCCCTTTAACGTCGCCCCACTGGGTGAGGCTGCTGGAGTTGCTTGGCCCGAGAGTGATGAGAGAGCTGGTGTCTCCCACACACTCGCATCATAGGTGAAAGCTGCGCTCGCAAAACCTAGATGTGACACTGATAACCTGCGGTTGCTTCCTGGTTACTAGGTAATAGCACTGTCCCAGGTGAATCCTTCGTGCCTGCAAAGGTAATTTATCATACGGCTTTCCTGTTTGTGTTCTGCTAAGCTGAATCCAAGCCTTCCATTTATTTCAGGACCTCGGTAAGAAATCAAAGCAGGGTTGCCAAAGGGCAGCAGAATTAAACTGTTTGCCTTTGCTTGGAAATGGCTTTAAATTAATTCTGCTGCTCGCAGAGCTGATTCTGCTAGTGATAGCTGGGATGGGAGGCGATCCTGGGCAGCTGTTTTGCAAACAGCACTTGCACTTTTCTGCCTTCCCCTGCCCCATAGTTGTGTAATAACTGCTACAGAGCCAGAGCCCCCCCCCCCCCCCCCCCCAGCTTCTCTAAGTGCAGACATGCATGAAACTCCTCTGGGTGTGAAGAGTCCAAGGCTCTGCCGTGCTGCTGGGGCACCTCCCTGCCGACCCCCGAGCTGGGTGGTCCGCGGGGGACCTGGTTTCCAGCTGCTGTGAATTCTGCCCTCGCATGCTGCGGTACCAACAGGGCAGTGACAGAGCTTTGTTGTGAATTCGAGCTGTTGTCGCTCCTAAACAAAGCAGCTCTCTAAGCCAAGCCTTGCGGGGCTGTGAGATGATATGCCGTCTTTCCTCCAGCTCTCATGTTTATGTATATGTGCTGTATACACTGCCATTATTCCACCTGTTTGGTGATAATGGGTGTTTGGGATAGAGCAGCTGCTAAAGTGCCACACGGGGCTGACCACATCAGCAGGTGACATTTTTCACTGGGTTTATCTTGGAGAACAAGCTGGGCCTGCAATAAACTGGCTGCTCCTTCATTTACTGGAGGACAAAGCTGCCATTATTCAGGGGCAGAAGAAAGTGAAACCCCAGGAGATGAGCTGAGTGCGTGTGTGATATCCTTGTTCTGCCTGTGTGCAGGCATTAATGCAAGAACTCAAGGTCAAAGGCTACCCAGCTCTGAGAGTCGGAGGCAGAAGGGGCCTCCAGAAGGAAGAATGGTCTATTTCTTTATCTCGTGGAGTCATGTATCAATTATCCATGGCGTCTAACAGCCTAGGAAGGGAATAGATTTTCTGCTTTTTAAGAGAGGTTTTTGCATGTACCATTCATTTGCTGGGCAGTGGATTGAAACTCGGTGCAGCTCTTGAGGCAGGATGCTAAAAGCAGAGGCATCGCAGAGCCTGTGAGAGGGGAAAACCCAAAGGGCAGCAGCTTTCCTTTTAATCTCAGGTGGTCCTTCTGTCATTCATGAAGCAAATGGTGCTGATAATGTGAATTAGGGAAATCTGCTGTGCTCTGTTCTAGAGGGATTGCTGAGAAATTGAAGAAGAAATTACCAGTCCTGTGTGGCAGAGAATTGTTGTAGGGTTGGAAAAAATCAGATCAGCTCAAAAGCAGAGGGATTTGAAAAGCAGTTTTACCCAGCTTTTACAACAAGAAACTGCTGCCTGCTTGTATCTGCTGCAGTATCGTATCGTGATGTGACCGGCTGCCAGCCCCCTGACACCAGGCTGCTGCCCAGCTGCCTCGGAGCCCCTGGGGTGGCTGTTCTGCAGAGCAGAGCTGCATCCTCTCGAGAGGATGCTCCTAAAGTGATGCTCCTGCACCTCCCTGGTGATGAATCTCGGTAAGGCCCTGTTCGCTGCCGCCTAACAAGCCAGCGCTGTGGCAAGCGTTTCTGCTGAGCGGAGCAAGCGCTGAGCGTTCATCCCAGCCTCGGCTTCTGAGGGGGACCCCGTCAGCTGTTGTGCTGACAGGCGGAGGAGAGGATCCTGTGGAATACAAATGGATCTGGGCTTCAGCACATGCATCCCGCTGCCCGGCTTGCACTTTCCCTTGCACCCAGCCGGGGCTCTGCTCACTCAGCAAGTCACCGGGCCAGCTTTCCCCTGGCAGCGGTGCTCGCTGCCAATTCCTCCTTCCCCTAGAAACACGGGGGGCTAGAGAGAGCTGGCCTGGAGCAGGAGAGGCTCTGAGGGGTACCTGGCAATATGCTGGAATCTTGGGCCTCTCTGGGAGAAGAGGAGACTCTTTCCACCTTCAGATCAATTGAAATCAGCTCCTTGTTTGGGGGAAAAAACATGTTCTGTTGTCTCATGGCCTCAGTGGTGAATTGATTACAGGAAGCAGTTGCTGTAGCATGAAAGAAATGCCTCTTAGCTAGACAGCAATGAGCACATTTGTTTTACTGTCTCTGCGATCCGCATACGTGTTGCTCACCTCTGTAGATCAAGGCATCAGAAAGCACTCCAGCAGATCGCAGCACTGCCTGCTTTGAGCACCCTCCCTTGCCGCCTCCTGCCCCTTCCAGCTCGGCTCTTTGAGCTCCGGCAACGTGTTTGTTTGGAAGCAACGTGTGGAGCAGCCCATGTCAACGGGGAGGGAGCTTTTTTGCTTGCTTCTGAAGCACTGGTGTTTGGGGGCCGGGCACAGAGAGCTGGCTGGGCACCGCGGCAGGCAGTGAGCTGTTCAGCCCTATGCTCTCACCTTGGTCTCCTTCAGCTTCGGTCCGGTTTCCAAACTGAAGCCAAGCAGGAGCGATTGAAGTCGGAGGGAAGATTCGGACAGTCGCCGCGCAGTGCCACAGCAGCTTGTGATGTCCCTGGCTGGTGGCAGTGATGTCTGCCCAGGTCTCCTCCAGCTGCTGAGCACCTCTGCTCTGCAGAAGGAGCTGGGCAGGAGGTATGTGAGCTGTGGGTAGATTGCTGCTAGCCTGGGTCATCAGGTTGGGTGAAGAGCATTCACACGAGCTCTGCAGCCAGCGGAGCCGTCGTCTCTGCTGGCAGCACGGTGTGAACAGCGAGCTGTGAGGCAGAGCAGGGAATGTCTCAGCCTTTCCTCCAGCAGCGCTGACTGTCTGCACCCTCTCCTGTCACCCACTGGCACCTCACCTTTGGTTTTCTGGTTTTCTGCAAAGCGTAGGAGCTGGTTAGGCCATTCTGCTGACAGCCTGAGCTGGGATGTGGGATCTGCAGCTGTCCCTTTACTTGTTTTTGAACATACATGAATTATTGCCTTTAGCGCTTCCCAAAGCGTGGCATTCCTGACCTGTGTCTCAAGACGCTTCCCTCTGCGAAGGCGCCATCTCTGCATGCATCAATGACGCCCTTCTGCTTTTCTTCACACCCTTCCCCTTCTTTGCTTTTTCAGTTTTACTCCTTGAAATAAGCCTACAAAATCCCAGGCAACGGGGAGAATCATCAGTCCAGGCAGATGGAGGCTTTGGATCACAAATCTCTTGCATTTCCACTGCCTGTGTACTGCAGTGTGATCCAGCCTCCCCAAGCCTGAAATTTGGCATGAGATGGGAGTGGGTTCTTTGGAGGATGCTCTTTGGTGGTACCCAGTCGAGCAGCACATCTTCTTCTTTTGACACCTCTTCAGAATTATTATCTGGCCGTGTTTATAATGTGCTTTGTAAGGGGCTGGCAGCTCCCTGGAGGGGGGGCCTCTTCCCTCCTGTGTAGCGTGTCCTTACGGCAAACCAAGGTCTCCGTGCTGCTCCGTCCCATTTTGCTGGGGTTATTTGCAGATATCCCCGTGATGCCCTTGCTGTCCAACTGCTGGGGCTGTCGTTCATCCGGTTAGCAATTTTTGATGATGGGAATAAATGTAACTTCTTAAAGATCAGTCTCATATTGAAAATGCAATAACACAGAAAACAATTGCTCTTTGAGTCAGCCTTTGAGGGCTTCTGACTGCTGCCTGCGTGGCTTAATGCAGGAGGGAGCGTCCTCCTAATTGATGAGAGCTCTCTGTTCCTCCAGAACACCGATAGCTGATCAATACGCGGTAGAAATGGAGCGGCATTAAATCTGTACCTTCTCAGGACCTCCCATGAGGAGTGGAAGAAATATATTTGCAGCCTCGTAAAGTGATTTCCTGGCTGGAGCCTGGCAGGGCACGCGCCTGCCTGCAGCTCTGCAAGGCTGCCTTCTGAATCCCGTCCCGTCGCTGCGTTTCCATCGTTACGTCGTATCTCCATGCTTCATAAAACTTGCATTATAAACTCCAGTCTCCCTCGTGTTTGCTGGAGCAGAAAACAGATGAGCGTGGCTCCGGGAGCTAAAGGCTGGGGGAATGTCTCCCGCTCGCCTGGAGTCCGGCACTGCCTCACGAGTGAGAAAAGGGTCATAAAACACCAGGGGTGTTGATTTAATGCGTGTTTCGCATTCGGTGCGAGACAAAGAAGGGATTTTAGATGGATGCCTTGGCAGAATTCAGGCAGGAGATGATTCTCGTTCCCTTGACGAGGCTGTTTCAAGGGCAGACAGCGATGCTGAGGACAGTGACCTCCTAAATCCATGCTGTAACATCTCGAGTACGTGCAGCGTTGGGGCTCCACACAAGTTATGCTCACGAAGAGCTCTGGCTCCTCGCTCTCTGCAGCGATGGGGCTGTGCGGCTGGGCATCTCCCTGTCCCCTTGCTTGTGATGCTGTGCTGAGGCCGTCAACCTGTTGCACGTGGGGACCCGAAGTGTGCCACGGTGAGATGCTCTGCCAGTGCCGGGCTGTGTACGGCAGGGCTCTCGTATGGGAGCCAGAGCGCTGGGGAGAGGTGAAGCGATGGTAATTCTTAGTAGCTGAGGCGGCGGGACCCTCGGTTGCAGACTGCACCTTGCAGAAGCTTGCAAAATGTGCAAGCTTTCGCTGTTCAAGCAGCAGCAGGTTGTTTCTGTGTTGGTGAGATTCTCCCAGGGTGGCCCTCGAGCCAGATGTCGTTGCTGCTAGAGCAGAGGTTTCAGAGGCTGCCGCCTGATTTCGCCGGGGTGCTGACTCTTCCACGGCTCGATCTTTGTAAAACTCCCCTTATGAGCCACGGGAGACGTGTCACAGATCAAAAGGTATTTTAATTTGGCTGCCTTTGTTGCCCTTAGACTTGGAGTGTAATTAGAAATGTAATCCATCCCCTGCATGCTGGGTGACATCTCAGCCTGTCTGAATTCTGCAGCTATATTTTGTGATTTCCAGTGATGTAGATGCTATTCCTGGTTCAGCTACAGCCTGACTTTCCCATCTGCTGTCTGCCTCGCATGATCTGAATGAAATCCCAGAGGGGGACGGGACGTATTTGTCACCTAGCTGAGCGTGACAGGGCCAGGCCACCGAGGTCTCTGGATGTCCCTTCGTGGGATGTCTTTGCTAACTGAGATGGACACAGGGGTGGCAGAGGCCAGCGCAGGTGGGTTTCTGGCTCAGAAGAGAATATCCCTAAATAACTTCCCTTCTTGGTCATGGTCCAAAATGGTGTATATCAAACTGGGAAGGCTTGTGGGCTCACACTCCTTTGGTTTTCATGCTGGGTACAGCTTTAATGTTGTTGCCATCTGGTAGAGCACCTGCCTTCGCCTTGCCAAGGAGTGAAGAGCAGATTCCTGTGGTGCAGCACCCTGGGATTTAGCCCGGTGGAGCTGGGAGAGACAGGGACTGAGCCATCCCAGGGGATGGAAAGGGATCACGAGTGATGACTGGCAGGAGCCGGGGCTGACCGCCGTGCCTGCTGCGCCTGCTGCGTGTCCTGCTGTGTCCTGCTGTGTCCTGGTGGAGTGGGTCTCCTGCTCCGTGCCAGATGGAGCCGCACGTGCCTGGGCTCGCGGAGCAGGGATGGGGAATGAGTGATGGGCTGTGGTTTAACAAGCTGCTGCTTCCCTGCTCTGCTCCCTGTCCCCTCGCTGCCGGCATGGGGGAAGGCACGTGCGTGCTGGTGGTTGTCCCGGCATGGCTGTGTGCCCTCTCCAACCCTGGCACCTGTACCCTGGGCTTGGCCAGACCTGGGGCAGAAACATAACTGCCCTTCCTAAAGCGTGGCTGTGCTTCCCAGACCCCATCCGAGGGAGGCCAGGCTGCTTTTTCCTGGGCTGAAGCAGACTGCTTTGCAAATAGCTTGCAAAACTCCACAAGGGAGAAACCTGAGGATTTTATGATGCTCTCCCTGCTTTTCCAGGAAGGACTCTTTGCCAAGGCAGGGACCGCTGGGCTGCAGCAAAATGGGATTTTTTCAGGCTAAAATGTGTTTCTGGGAATCTCCTGTCCTGGGAGAGAGGAGAGCAACTCATCCGTGTTACTGCGCGGTGCTGCAGCTCTCAGCTTTCCTGCTTCCCACTTCCCGACTGACTTTAAAAAACCTGTTAAAAACACTGGAGCGTTTCTCAAGTCACATCATTGTACTTCAGAGAACACGCTGGAGAGTTCGTCAGCCTGAAAGCGTGATGGGAACAAATTGTGAAGAGCTTTTGATGTGAGGGGAAAGAGGAGAATTGGCCTGCGTAGGAAGGGTCCTTGGCACTGCAACACAGAGAACTTTTTTTTTTTAAAAAAAAAAAAAATCTGCAATTTGTTTAGCCGTTTCCTACCCAGTTTTCTCACATTCCTAGAACTGACTCATAAACCTGCTGCTCTGCATTTCTGATATTCAGCCTGAGGGCCTAATTCATGCAGTACTGGATGTCTTGTAGCTCTGCAGCCTCTCGGTATTGTTGTGGAGCACATGGAAGAGCTCAGCAGAAAGTGCTCTGTACCTTACAGGATTAATCTCAAGGACTCCTCGTGTGTAGGAAAGCTTTTTTTGCTTGGAAACAGCTGATTGCCATTTAATTAACAGCAGTTAACATGTTTCTGGAGCGTTTGGGAAGTGGCCAGATGAGCTTTGTTCCAGGATGCTGCTCTCTGTGGTTTACCCCAGGGCTCAGGCGAGTCGTTAATGGGGATTCAGACGCTGCCCTGACTGGGTGTGTGCATTAAACTCCCTCAGCAGTGATAGAAAATATGCTTTGAAAGTTGGCCTGGATAATCTATAAATACAGAGGAAGCTTCAGCAGGGTCAGAAACAAATCCGTGACATTTTGCATCAGCAGGGAGAAAACAAAATTTCATCCAAGGCTTTATTCAATAGAGAAACTGATAATAAACCTTCCTTCCTCCAAACGGTCCATTGCCATGGCAACCGACATGACATGCCAGGATGCAGGGATGGATGCAGAGTGTCACTGTGAGGAGGGCTGCTGCCTTAAGCGTGGCATTAAATGGCTTCATCAAGGCAAAAACTACTGTAGAAGCAGCAGGGGGGGGTGGGGGGGTGCACAGGCTCACTCCTGCCGTGCCTTGCTCCCGTCAGAGGGCTGGGGGTTGCTGATTTAGGCTTCAAGCAGCAAAGTGCAGATGGACAAAGTTAGATGAGCTAAATTGGCAGCAGCCTGGCAATGCCAGAGCGGCTTTAGCCATCGTGGTGGCTGTCACTGTGCGTGTCCCATCCTAACAGAAGAGGAGAGAGCCTCGTGCTCTGCCCAGCTCGGCTGCCTGCTTTGTCAGCACAGCAGTCGGTGGGTCCTTGGGCTGGTGTCTCCCGTGGGTTACAGCTGAAATAACTGCAGGACTGAGACAGCAGGTATGAGATACCTGTGAGCAGACTGGTGAGGTTATAATCTCTGTTCCCCTTCTGTTCAGGGAGGAAGAAGGTGCTTTGGTTCATCAGTCACATGCTGTGCAACCCACGTGCATTGCTGACGTTTGGGTTTGGTGTGTGGGGTTTTTTTCCCCACCCCCAGGGAGAGCAAGCGGTGGTGCTTTGAGGTCAAACCCAGCACTTTTAAAATCTTATCGCCGTGAACAAGAGCAGTCATCTGATTCCAGGTAGCCAAGAGCATCGAGGACTTGCCTGGGGTGTGGATTCAGGTCTGTCCCGTGAATGGGACCCCAACGCTTGCTTCTGTCGCCCTTGGCTGGCAGGGCAGCATCGCTGATGGGGAGACTCTGAAATAGTCACTAGGTGAGAGACTTGCTTTGTAAGGCTGGAAAAGGCTTTAGGAACAGCTTTTTTCCCAGGGCAGGGCTGCTGGGAAAGCAGCAGGAGGTGGAAGGGTGCCAGGTTGGACCTACCTGCCCTGCCCAGGGACAATGTGGGTACGGCAGGGAGGGCAGCAGGACCAAGCCAGCCCCTTCAGGCTCCCCGAGAGGGAAGGCAGCTTTTCTCTGGCCCTTGTTTTTGCAGCTTTTCTGCGTGTTAAAACCTGGTTTCTCCTCCAGAGGCTGGCGATCGCAGAGCCTGCGGGGGCTGGAGCTCTTGTCTGTGCCTGTCACCTGCCTGCTCCAGTGCTCCGTGTCCGTCCACCCGCACAGGAGCAGGTCACTGTGGACTTCAGGATGGAAAAGAAAATCTGGAACGGGTTGAATTCCTTCCTTGCAGGGGGAGATTGTAGGTCTCCTGTCTCCTGGGGGCATGTTGATGAATGTGACAGACGTTCCTGGTCATTATTTCATAGCCTGCAGGCCTCCTCGTGAAAGCCATCATCCCTGCGCCTGGTGTCCTTGTTGGTCATCGGGTTTGAAGAGCGAATCTTTGTAGTCCCCAGTGTGCGTTAGGGCAAGCGCTTTGCAGAGGAGTTGTTTTATCTCCTGCAGAGGCAGGCGCTGTCATTTAGCCAGTGTCAGGAGGGAGAGCAGATGGTGACCTGTTTTTGCCAGTGAAAGAATGAGGTTGGAAAGGCACCGATGAAGTGAGGACACGGGGAAGAGGCTGCCTGGCGGTGCCGTAGATAAACAAGACTTCATTTTCGCTGGCTGGCCCCAGTGTGAGACTGGAGACCTGCCTTTGGCTGTGCTTGGGGAGGAAGATGTGCCTTGGGTGAGGAGGTGATGGCTGAAAACTTAGATCCCTGTGGTCCTTAATTTTTAACCCGTGGTGTTATGATTTACTCTCTTCAAAAGATGCATGTGATAGGATGGGAAGAGTTTGTCCACCGTGTGTCTGGTCTCTAGTTGTTCACACCAAGATCTCCAGAAGACCTCTGCTAGCTAGACCCCACTGTCAGCATTTCAGCCTGATGCCTCATAAAAATTTGTCCCAAGCAAGAAGGATGAGGTTGTTTTTCCCTTTGTTTTCCTGTGTGCAGTTAACTATTGTAAGATGATTCACTGTTATGCATATAAACATATGCTTCTTCTTGGAGTGTTGCTAATTTCTTGGCTTCAGCAGCTTCTTCTGGGAGTTTGGCCACATTTGGTTCGTGTCGAGTGAACAAGTGTTGTTAATGCCTAGTGCTTTGTGTGGGGTTGGGCTGCGGGGGAATTGCAGGCTGGAGCTTGGTCCCTGCTCGGCATTCAGCTCCTGCCTTGAAGATAGCTTCATCGCTGGCAATTTTTGCTGTAGCAGAAGGAGCCTGAGGCAGGGTGGGATGCCCCGAGCAGGAGAATTCAGAAATCACCTGTGATGCAGAGCTGGGAGGTGCTGGAGAAATTACCTTGGGGAGGGATTTGCTGATTTTTGAAGAATTTGGGGGACTTTTTCCCCCTTTGTGATCCACAGCAGAAAGACGTGGCTGTTATTTCCCCACGGGGAATATGAAATAATGGAGAACGGATTTGGAGGGTGGATAAACGAGCCCTTTGCCTCACGATGGTTCATCCAGATCCATCCAAGGTTCCATGTTCATCAGAAAGTTTCCAGCTGCTGAATCCTGTGTGCAGTGGAGGACGACATTCATCCCACACAGGACAATGCCCCACGTGAGCTGTGGGGCAGGGGGGCTGACCCCCATGCCACTGGGATCCAGCAGCTGGGGAGCCCCACAGCACAGCTGCCCGGGAAATCTCAGCTCTGCTGGGACCAGCCTGGCAAGGGGTGGATGTCCCTGGATATAACAAGGGTCCTATGTGCCGGCCAGGCATTTGGGGAGGTATTAATGGGAGGGAGAGAGTGTTTCCAGGCCTGGGGATGTAATAAAATGGAATTTTATTTCCATTTTGGAATGGTCTGATGCAAAACATGGATGTGCAGACATACCACGAGTGAGAGGCTGAGGAGTGTTACGGTAATTAGGACAGGGGATACAGGGAGGCAGATGAGTCACTGGGAGATTAGGTAAATCTCAGCAGGATTATTGTTATTATAAGGGAAAATCCTGCAGATGTTGGATCTCAACAGCTTGAGAAGTCACCTTGAAAAGGGAACTTTCCAGGGCACTGACCTTGGAAAAATGCATCTCGGTTTAGTGGGGATTTGGGTGCAAAGCTGTGGCTCGTTCTGGCCGTGCCGCTGCATCCCTCTGCAGAAGAGACTGAAACCCCTTTGCCGCTGGCGTGTGGGACAGATGGTGCGGCACAGAGGAGGGGGTCCGGGTGGCCCCGGGTGTCCGGGTAGCCCAGCTGTCCCTTGATGCTCACCACGGCGGGTCCCGCTGCCGGTTGCAGTTGGCTGTGGAAGGCTGCTGGGGTGGAAATTCCCGGTGGGGTTCCCCTGGGACAGCACCGTCAGCAGCCAGGGATGCTGGAAGCGATGCTGCCCTGGGGACCCAGCACCCATGGCTCTGCCCCAGGACACCTCGGGGGTCCTGGGTGACAAATGCGGTGCAGCTGTGACCCCCCTCTGTAGGAGAACCCCTTTTCCAGGGGAGTCGAGCCCTGCCGAGGCTGGGCTTGGAGCAGGGGGGTTGCTCGTGGGGGGGATGTGATGGGGAAGGTGGGTGATCCAGGTGCTGGCCCACCTTTTGATAGCGTGGTGGGACATTCCGGTGGCTGGGGCTGCGAGTGCAGCTGCTCCCTGACCCTGCTGCCTGAAATAGGAACTTCAGAGCATGAAATGTTTATTAATCGGGCAGCAGTATTTGGGCATGCAGCCGTGCGAGGCGACAAATAGTTCCGAGACAAGAGAACTGCCTTTTTTCTTTTGCCCCCCCTTTGCCCCCTCCCCCCTTTTTTTTTTTCCTTTTTTTTCCTGTTTGTTTGTTTTTCCCTTCCTTCTCTTTGGTCCTTCTTTTTCTTCTTTCTTGCACTCTCTGGATCCTCAGTTCCTCTCGGTGACGCCAGGGAGGAAGGGGCCAAGGGCTGCCAAAGGTGCCTGCCAGGGAGGGTCGTGCTGCCATGGCTTGGCTGGAGGGCGGGATGGTGGCACAGCACTTCGGTCCCTCTCTTTCTCCCCCGAGGCTGTGGCTTTGCCCGGCGCGGGCAGGGCACGGTGGCTCTGGTGGCCCTGTTAACAGTGGCTGCTCATTGCCAGCTCTCTTTGGAGCTGCCAAAACCATCCCTGGAGTAGAAGCCATCATTTCGAGGTCACAGCTGAATTTTGTCAACTGAGCAGAGCCCGCGGTCTCGCCTCCCGGGACCTCCTGGCAGGACGGCACAGACCTGTGCTTGGAGGCACATCACCGGCGGAGGCTGCAGGCAGCTGGTGACCTCTGCCCGCTGCTCCCGTCCCTCTGAATTAGCAGGACCTCGTTAGCCCACCTGCGCCGCCCTGGCACTGCCCTCCGGCCGGCAGCAGCTCCGTGCCAGTGCCACCGTTGTTATCACTGAGCTGGGCGAGTGCATCGGGGTGCTGGACTCTCCCAGCACCGTTACACACCTGGTAGGTCGAGCTGAGGGTTTTTATTCTTGCTCCTGCGGCTTCACCGCAGTGTAGGGGTCACAAAGGGGGTTTCTCTGCTGGCCGGTATCTTACCCCAGCTCTGAGAGCGAGCTCTGCCTCTCCCTTTATTGGCTGACAATAAAAATGCCGCAAGCCGAGTGGTTTCAGTGCAGCCCACCCTGCCCTTGTCCTTTGTCTCCTGCAGGGAAAACAGGTGTAAAATGCTGATTTTTGAGGCTGGCTCTGCAGGCTGGCCTCATGGCAAAGGGTCCCCTGGCTTGGCAGGGCTCCCTGTGGGTGCTGGGCAAGGGGAGAAGGAGCACACCCCGCCCCGCGCCGCCCCCCCCCCCCTCCCCCCCGGCCAAGACCTTCAGTAGCGAGGTGCCTGCATCGCCTCGGGTGCTGCTGGTGTAGCCGGGGGTGCAGGGGGATGCCTCAGTTTATTTGAGCTGTCTGGCGGTGGGGAAGCACTCCCCACGGGGGCTCGGTGACAGCGCCAGATTTGCTGGCGGTGCTTCCGCCGTCGGTCTCTCGCACGCTGGTCGATGGGTAGGTGACCTTTGTTTTATTTATTATGGCAGCCCCGTTAATTCCCCAGATAGCAGATGAGCAGGGGTCCTGTCCTGAAGCGCAGCGCCTTGGCTCGCTGTAAATCGATTCGACCTCAGTCCTAAAAAGATAAAGCAGCACCGCTACCGGGGCAGACGGATGCTGGGGGGGGTGGGGGGGGTGGGAATTTTCCAGCCTGTGGAGTGGGAGGATGGAGGTGAGCATCGCTGCTTGTCACATGGAGCCTTTAAACCTGACCCGGAGCGTTCACCCTCTGCGTTTTGTTCTTTTAACTGCATTTAGGTGCTCTGAGATGCCAGGATACATCCCGGTGGGGCAAACATAGCCGGCGGTGGGATGTGCCTGGCAGCGTGGGGGACATGGCTCTGCAGTCACCTGCAGTGATCCATGTGGATGGTGGGTATCCTGACCTGGAAAAATAGGAAAGGATGCGTATCCACAGCAGATAATTCCACCTTGTTTTTTTGCCACAGGCTGCCGCTGCCTCTAAATGCTGTGACGCAACCTGAGGTTTCCTGTTGTGTGGAATTTGACTTTAACAACCTTATAATTTAGCAGAGTGATGATTTCTTTCTTTCTTTTTTTTTTTTTTTTTTTCCCCATGCCATTTCCCCCAGCTGTCATTATCCTGACTTTAAAGACAGACTCAAGTTAATTGCGGGTCGGCCCCTTCGTTAGGCACCGCGCAGCGTTGTGCTGGGGCCAAGGATGAGGAACGAAATAGTTAACCTGGCAGAGGCAGGAATTAAAATAATGACAAAGATAGCTGGGTTAGCAGGGTGATGCTCTGTCCTCCTCTGTTTTCAGCAAGTGCACGTATTGAATAGCCACCTTGGGCAAGAGTGAGGGCCCTTTGTGCCGCTAATGAGAAGCTGGTGTCACGTCTATGGTGAGATGGTTGTCTGCACCTCCTGTTTTGAGGATGATTTCAGGCAGAAAATGATTTTCTTCTGTTGTCCACATCAATACGAATGGGAAGGGAGGTTTGGGGAAGGCAAAGGAGAATTTTTAATTGGATGCTGGAACTCAAACGATCCTTCCGTAAGGAGATCTGAAGAGCACCTTGGCCCTGTGCTCCCACTCGGAGGATGCTCATTGCTCGTGTATCCCTCTCGTTATTGGAAAGGAGGGCTGAGGTTGTCGGCGCTGGGCTCTGGTAACGTCATGAGGATGAGCAGAGGAGGCAGGGAGGCATCTTCTGAGGAAGTTTTGGTGTCTGTCCATCGGCAGCCACTCTCTGAAGAAGGAGGTTGGGTTAAGGGCACAAGCTCTGCCGGGGATGGTGTGAAGAAGGTGACATGACCCATGGGTGAGAATCGTGGGGAACGTGCTGATGTTTCCCAGGAGCTGGGTGCAATTACTGGGTAAAGTGTCACGTCTGATGCCTCTTTCCCTAAATGAGCAGGCAGCGAAACCCTGGTTTTGGATGAGATTGCCATGGTGTTGGAGAGAGCTGCTTTGGAACAAGCTGTTCTGAAACACAACAAACCTACTTGTGTTCTCTCCGGGGAATTGGCTCACGCGAGGAAGTTACTGTACCTTAAACTCCCCTGGAACCTCCGGCTGCATCTTCTTGGAGGATGAGGCAAAACTCCTGGTCCGTCGGTGTCGTGTCCTCCTCCCTAGGAGTCAAAAGCAGGGTCCCCTTGCTGGGGAGCCCACTTAGGTGGGACCTCGAGGGTCAGGAAAGCCCATACAGCCCAAACCGCTCATTGCACTGGGTGTCCTTGGGGCTGGTGTTATTGCTGCTGGGTGGACACATCCAGCATGTCCCTGCTCCAGCGAGCAAAGGGCTGGGGCTGCCCCCGTTGGGTGGCACGCTGGGCGCGGGGCTCGGGGGGGTTGCATCGCAGCCTGGTTTGCTCTGCAGCAGGGTTCCCCAGCTCCGCCTGCAGATGGGACCGAGCTGCTCGGATGTTTGGCATTAACAATGTCCCAGCTCTAATGCAGTGGGGGAACATGGACCAAAGCAGACTTCTGCTCCCGAGACGCAGGGGAGATGGGGTTCAGCTCAAGGAGCTAGAGGAGGGGTTTTCCCACGTGTGAGGTTTTTTCCCCTTGTGTGCCTTGCTTAGAGGGGCTGGAAAAATCCTCCCGGCAGCTTGGGTTAAGAGCATTTCACTTTCCAGTGTTTGTTTCTGGTCTGAGAAATGCAAAGCATGTGCCCCAGCCCGCAGGAAGGCCACTTTATAAATGTTAGAAGTAAATAATAGAGATTAATAGCAATAACAGTTTCGGTATCGTATTGCCTGCATGAGCCTTGAGTAAATTTGAAGGTTATCAAATAAATAATAATGATAATCTTGTGTATTTTTGGCTCCTTTGGCTTTAAAAGCCAGTTTTAAAAAGGTTTTGTAAAGCAGGCTTCACCCTGCAGACGCAGTCAAGAGGCTGTGTTCTCCCCAGGGATGCCGGGGATTATTTTAGAGAGCCAGCCAAAGCCGAGGTGGCCTTCAAAGGCTCTTGCTTTTGGTGCTGAGGAGCTCCTTGGACAAGGGACAGTGACAGCAGCAGAGGAGGTGGCTCGTGCTCCCCATAACACCCAGGGATGAGACCGATGGCTCACGCATGGCTGAGGTGTTGGGTGGCTGCGGAGCCTGGAGCGGTGCGTGAGTTTGCAGCACCCTTTGACCAAACCAACTTTGCACCTCAATGGTGCCCATCAGGGACTAATCCTGCTCCTGCTCCCAAGCCCTGGCTAAAAAAAAAATCAGTTTCCTGTAGTAGTTTTGTTTGGGGCAGTGAAGGGCTTTTAGCCTTGGCTGGGAAAAGGAAGGCTGATGGCAACTGAGTTATTGGAAAGGGCTTGTGTTTTGGTCTTTCCAGGCAGCCAGTAATTCCTGCCACAGCCCGCAATGACTGAAGATTGCAGCTCATCCACAGCAGCGGTGCCTTATTTTTAGCTGTGGTCAGCCTCAAGTCACAGCTGAGCTGCAGGGACATGTTTGCATGCAGAATTAGTTCATCTCCTCATTTAGAGTCATTTAGACAATTAGTGTTTGGTGTGTCACTCGAAGGAAAACAATATTCCCTCTCCAGAGTGATGGGCTCTTCGGATGCGGCAGGAGAAACCCTGAGAATAGCATCGGTGCTGGAAGCTGTGGCTGCAGCTTTGGGCGCAGGGGATTTGGCTGCCCAGCTGGGAGCAAGCAGGGTACCCAGCATGGGTGGGGGGCCGGGGGGGCACAGCATCCCCTCGTGTGCAGCTGGCATGGCAGGACCACGCTGCACCAGGCAGCACCGGGGCAATGCAGGCTGCGTGGCCAAGCCCCTCAGCCCGTTTGCAGGCTGTGCCCTGTATCCGTGCTGGTGGCACTGGGGAGCGCCACTGTCGTGACGTGATGGTGATGGGTGGCAGTGAGGCGGATGGCAGCTAGAAAATGCCATCGTGGTCAGAGAACACGGGCTAGTACTGTGTGCCTGTTTAAGGGGACACGGATGGGTTGTCCCCACTTGTTCCTGCAAATGCCGTTTACAGGGAGCATACAGCAGGAGAGCAAAGAGGTCTCATGTGTTTATCTCCTCCCGGTGATCCAGGCTGGCTTTTTGGACCGCTGATGGGGGATACTCAGCCCTGAGGTCAGGTGTTTGCTGGTGAGGGGCTTTGCAGGAGCTGGAGACAGCAGGAATAGTGGGGGGGGCTTGGAGCCCAGCACGGGTGGGTGGCCAGGGACTGACTGCGAGGGGAGATGGGGAGCAGGATGCTTTCTGCTCACTTGGCTTCTTGCAGCAGCTAAAAAATAACTATTGACTGTTTCCCCAGGAAGCCAGGAAAATACCCTGCATTAACCAGGTGGAGCCTGGCCTTGCTGCAAAGGCGCCTTAGGTATCCATTTAGAAACAGGAGACTGCTGAGAGGAAGGGATTTAAATTTTAATTACGACTGGCATGGGCGCAGGTTGAAGTTTGGGGCTTTTAACGGAGGTTTTTTCGATGCCGGTTTTAGTGCAGACACCAGATAGAGGGGGATTTGCTGACTTGCACAATGTGATGCAGACCTGAAGGTTTTAACTCTCTGCAAAGCCCTTCCCTGGTGGTTCTCCCACCTGGGAGCTGGTTTTTGCTAAAATCTTGGAGTAGGTGGAAAAATAAAACCTCCAGATCTTCCTGGTGCCAGGTACTGCTGCTCAGCATTGGCACTGCCGATGTATCTCAGAAATACCTGCCGGATTCTCAAACGCTCTGGGTAAAGGTCAGCCTGATCCCACGATAGCTGTCACGACAGAACCCCCGTGGCTGAATCCTTGTGGGGTTTGCAGGGTTGTGTCCTGACCCACACACGAGGGATGGCTGGCTGCATGCACTTTGGGAAGAAAACTCCAGGATCGCTGCTCTGTCTGTTAAATGCTGTGCACATCCTGAGGCACCCCTGCCCCGTTTTGGGGCATCCCTGCTGCCAGGAGAGCTGAGGTGTGGAGCCAAGGGGGAGCGGGAGCACGTGGGGTGATGGTGCCCACCCACGCTGGAGCCCGTGGGGCAGGACACAGATGAACTGCCTGTGGGAAATTCCCGTCCTCTCCCTGGCTCTGCACGGAGTTTCCCAATTGCTCCTTTCGCTCTCGTGGCACTGCAGCACAAGGTGCTGGGTGATCTGGGTGGCCACCCAAAAGCTGTACCAGTGCTGGGGGATTGCAGGGCTGGGTGCCTGGGCTGCCTAGGACTGCATTCCCCATTTCTAACTGGTGTTCGAGCCCCAAACACGTGAAGCTTTTGCTGCCAGTGCCAGGCTGGACACTCCCTGGCTTTGTCCCTGACCGAGCACTGTCACCTCCAGCTGCTCTGCTGCAGACCTGCATCTCGCAGGAGCAGCAAAGCTGCATCGCCCGCCTGCATGCATGCATGCATCCACCCTGCTGGGCCAGACACACCTGGGTGCCCCTGCCCTTGTCTTTCCATGTAACAGGGTGCTGTCTGCACCGGCACCCCCCCCAGCAAGCCCAATCCCACCCTCCAAAGAGACTTTGCCTTTTATCGCTCCCTGGAGCGCGATGCGTCTGGCAGCCTTTTATCGCTCCTGCAGCTGAGGTGAATTTGTGTCCGGACAAGGTGTTTCCTGGAATTGCCTTGGAGATTTGCTGCTGTAACCATTGAACGTGGAGCTGGGCTGCATGTGGGGAGCAGGGGGGTGAGAGGTGGATCCCGTTCCGGCAGCAGCGGGGCTTCATCTCCTTCCCGCGGGTGACCAGCTGCCTTTGAACGTGTTGGGGAAATTCTGCGCCTCTGAATTTATCTCATTTCCTTGTACAGGATCCAGATGGCACGGGGCTCCCTGTCCTCTGGTAGTAAACACAGCAGGCAGCCTGCTGGTGCTGGAAATGCTCTGGCCGGGTGTTCAGCGCGTCTTGGCCACAGTCCTTGGCGTGTTGGTCCTGGTCTCCTTCACCTCTTGCCTCTTTGGGGGCTGCAGCCGTGACCCCATGTCCAGGCTGTGCTGAGCACCCAGGGTGCTGGCACCCGGAGCCCACCGGCTGACAGGGGCTAGCGCTCGGCTCTGCTTGTGTGCACGGTGTTGCTGGTGCTGCTGGCACGGGGGTCTGCAGCACGGGTGAGGTTTTCCCGGGAGCCAAGGGGAGCAGGGCACGGGGAGCACCCACTGCTTTCTTGTTCAGCCGTGGGTCCTGCTTTCGGAGCTGGAATTTGGAGAATTAGGAATTTGGAGAGAAACTGGCAGCCTCAGGGAGGGTTTGGCAAATCTCTGGCAGAGCTGGGGTCTGGTCCCCAGGGTCCTGAGCCCTTTCACCAGCCGTCACATCACCAACAGTACCTGCTGGCTGGCTGCACGCTGCTGGGTCACTGTCACCGTTGGCATCACCCAACCAAGAGCATGTGCTGGGCTCTACGTGGGCTGGCCTCTCCCAGGTGTCCCCGTGGCTGATGGGGGAAGCAAAGCCAGGAGTTTGCCGCTCCTCATTCAGCGGAGGCCAGGAGTGATGGGGAGAGCTGCCTCCAAGTCCTGGGGTGCAAGTGCTGGAGGCCCCCAAGGAGGACGTCGTGGCTACCAGCACCTGGGACGGGTGGCCCCATGTCACCAGCCCTGGGAACAACAGCATTTTGCTGCCCTCTAGTGAGGTCTGGCAGCCGGGCTCCCTTTGGGGTCCCCACAGCACCGACACCTCCCTTTGGGGCCCCTCGGGCAAGGGCACACACAGCCTTTGGGGTCCCCAGGGCATCCCTGTGGGCTGGTGGCACTTGGTGGTGCGAGCTGCCGTCCCTGCGTGGCTGCCCCGCGTCCTGCTGCAGGGTGACTCGCCAGCTTAAAACTAACTGACCCACAAAGCAGCTGGGCTTGGCCCCCCCTTTCCCACGGCCGTGTGGGACCCCACCTTGTCTCCCTGCCGTGCCCTGGGCTGCAGGATGCTGTCACCGAGGTGTCAGCCCTGGCCACCCCTTTCCTTGGGGACCTGCTCTTTGCCAAGCAGCAAGGAGACATTTACCCTGACTTCTGCCCGGGCAGCTGTTGCTGTGTGTAAATAATACAAATTAATTAAAAGGAAAATCAAAACTAGGCACACTTATAATTAGATAATCCACAAGCCACTGGTATAATTAATTACGTTAATAGGGCCGCCTGTACTGTGAAGGCTTGCAGGGCATCAGCGATGCAGCGCGGCGGGTTGCGGCGCGGGGCTGGCAGCCAAGGGGCTGCATGGTCCAGCCCTGCCTCAGCCGGGAGTGCTGAGCCCTGTTCTCCTGCTGCGTGGATGCAGCTGGGACCCCTGTCCCTGGCGTGGGGCTGGTGTCCTTAGCCCGTTGCATGGCTCTGCATATGGAGCCCTGCTCGTGATGCTCATCCCCATCCCAGTGGGCCTCAGCTGAGGGAGGTCTCCCATCCCCAAGGTGGTTTATCTCCTTGCACATGGTGCCCCGAGCCCAGGCTGGTCACTGTGCACCCCACCAGCTCTCCTGCATGCACCGGGAGTCCCCCAGCACCGACCTTCTCCTGCCCATCTCCATGGCTGATGTTTGCAGTTAGTCCCAGGGCTCCCAGAGTGCTCTCATGGGCTCCCGCGGAGCATCCCTGCCCTGGGGTGCTGGAGCATCCCTGCCCTGGGGTGCAGAGCCAGCCCAGGGCTCACACAGGAGCAGGGCCATGATGGGCAGGCTGAGGCCAGGGGTCCAGGCAGAGGGCAGCTCTGTCCTGGGAGGAGGATTTCACTGGCAGCAGCTCGGGGCTGCAGAGGGCAGCAGCAGGCTTGGCACGGCGGTGCCCACTGCATGCAGCTGCAGTGGTGCCATGCAGGTTGCACCTAGCCGGGGTGTGGGGTCAGCACCTCGGGGTGCGGTGGGTTTCAGCTGCTGTGCGGGCTGTGGGATGTGGGGTGAGCACCTCAAGACGTGCTGGTTTTGTGTTTCCAAAGCCCAGTGTTGGAAGTGGTGCACAGGGGATTTGTGGCAGGTGAATAAGCGAGTAAGTGAATAATTCAGCTTAGAGAGCGGAGCACTTGAAGTGCGTGACTGCACAAAACCGAGGGTTAGAGCTTCCCTCCGCTCTGCCCTTGGGGGTCTGATCCATCCCCTTTCCTCTCAAGGAGGGATGCTCAAGGGGCACAGTGGGGTGCACAGGGTGGCTGCCAGCCTCTGACACCACGCGTGTGCTACGTCTGCGCCTGTGTGCAGGGGCCGGCGGGTGCTGAGATGAGGTTTGCAGCCCAGCACCATGAGGAAGAGTCTGTTGCATCCCCGGGGAGCCCCCATCAAAGGGCCAGGTGGCTTTGGCTGGCAGGTGATGCTGGGGATGCCGCCAGCACCTCCATCGTGCTGCCTCACTGCCCTCCCCTTTCCTTCCTCCTTTTTTTCCCCTTTTCCACCCGTGTGGGCAGCAGCATCCCCAGCTCTGTCAGCGGGGATGGCTAGAATGGGGCTTGGGGTCTTCCCTGCCAGCCTACCCCCTCATCCCTGCTCCCAGCGCTCTGTGGCTGCCTGTACCGGTTGGCAGGGGACCCAGCACAGCTTCTTCATCCTGTGTGACAGTCTTTTATCCTCCAGGCCTCTGGGGACCCGCGGGGAAGCGCGAGGACAAGGACATCAGATACGCACGGGCCGTGAAAGCTGAGATGGGAAGCCGTCCCCCCCTGAGAGCAGCTGGGAAGGTCCTGTCCTTCCCGGGATGGAAAATGCACTCTGCCCTGGGCTGCGGATGGCTGTCACCATCCCTGTCACCTGCAGGGCTCCTGGTTGGGCTGGGGAATGGAGGTGACATTTGTGACAGATGCGTGGGACAGCACCATCCGTGCGGGAAGGATCAAAGAGCTGGCATGGAAATGGGATTCACCAAATGGCATCCTGGTGTGACGGGGAGTTTAATGAGGCAGGGCTGGGTCTGAGGGGAAGATGGAACTTATTAACAGGCAGATGAATGGAGGCTCCTTCCACAAGTGCCACAAATCCGGGAGTTAAATGGCCACTGTCAGTCAAGATTAGGGCTGACGCTTAGAGCCTGACAGGGGAGATGTTGTTCGGAAACCTTGCAGGGCTCAGGGCGTGCGAGTGAGTGAGTTTGTCTTTCGCAGTGATACAAATCCATTACCACCTGGGATGCGCCTGCTTGTTAATCACCACGCTGGCTGCGGCTTTTCCCCGGCACTGGGCTGCTGGGGCAGGAGAGAGGCACGCACAGCCCTGTGCTGAGCTGGGCTCTGCACTGCACGGGCAGCGGTACCCGTGGAGGCATGTACAGTGTGGGTACACACCTGCATGGGCATGCACAGCATGTGTACACACCTGCATGGGCATGTGTGCCCTGTGTACATGCTTACATGGGCATGCACAGCATGTGTACATGCCTGCATGGGCACGTATGCCCTGTGTACATGCTTATATGGGCATGCGCAGCATGTGTGCACGCCTGCATGGTCATGTGTGCCCTGTGTATACACCTGCATGGGCATGTGTGCCCTGGGTACATGCTTACATGGGCATGCGCAGCATGTGTACATGCCTGCACGGGCATGTGTGCCCTGTGTGCACACCTGTATGGGCATGCACAGCATGTGTACACATCTGCAGACATGCATGGCCTGTGTACGTGCTTGTATGGGCATGCACAGTGTGTGTACATGGCTGCACAGGCATGTGTGCCCTGTGTACACGCTTACATGGGCATGCACAGCATGTGTACGTGCCTGCATGGGCATGTATGCCCTGTGTACATGCTTATATGGGCATGCGCAGCATGTGTGCACGCCTGCATGGGCATGTATGCCCTGTGTATACACCTGCATGGGCATGTGTGCCCTGGGTACATGCTTACATGGGCATGCACAGCATGTGTACGTGCCTGCATGGGCATGTATGCCCTGTGTACATGCTTATATGGGCATGCGCAGCATGTGTGCACGCCTGCATGGGCATGTATGCCCTGTGTATACACCTGCATGGGCATGCACAGCATGTGTACACATCTGCAGACATGCATGCCCTGTGTACACACTTGTATGGGCATGCACAGCGTGTGTACATGGCTGCACAGGCATGTGTGCCCTGTGTACATGCTTGTATGTGCATGCAGAGCATGTGTACACGCCTGCACGGGCATGTGTGCCCTGTGTACACACCTGCATGGGCATGCACAGTGTGTGTACACGCCTGCATAGGCATGCATGCCTTGTGTACATACCTGCATGGGCATGCACCGCATGCACACACATGTACAGGCGTGCCCCCTTGCTGGGGCACCATCCCTTTGCCCATCCATTCCCCACGTGTGGCTTCCTCCAGGGGTGAAGCTCATGCAGACCCTTCCCTGGGGCTGGGACCTGGCCAGAGCAGCGCTGTCCTCAGTGAGACCTGCCCTTGGTCTGAAAAGGCCCTAAATAAATGGGGGTGTTGGGGGTGCGCAGCAGGGCATTGGCTTGGGGCAGTGGGTGGCTGCTTCTACCCCTTTATCTGCTTTCTCTGTGCTTCACATAATCCTCAGGCAGTCTGAGAGCTGAGACAGTATAAGCCTTGGGGACACCTTGAATTAAAGGGTAATTATTTCATATTTTCCAACTAACTTTAAATAAAATAATAAAAATAACCCTCAACAAACCTAGCCTTTTGTACCAGCCTGCCAGGAGATTTCAGCACGGGGACTTTATAGTCCAAAACACCATAAAACGGAGCCTAAATTACCTAGCTCTCACTTGAAACAATTACAGTTTTTATCTATGGATATTAAAAGAGATGATTGTTCAGTGTAGTTAAAAAATCTTTTCCTTTTTTTTTTTTTTGTAATTTAATCTTTATGGACCTGGGGAGAGCAGCTGTGCGGCTGTCCTGCCAGCCTCGCTGGGGGCTGGCGAGGCTCCTGAGGCTCCTAAAGGATGGGGATAAGGGTTTGGGGGAGATTTGGGGGTGCACAGCTGGCGGAGAGGCATGGAGGGGCTCAGGCAATGCCCATCCTCGGGGCTGGGAGGGCGTCGCTGCCTTCTGCACCCCTGGGCTGATGTGCTCCAGCTCCCGCCGGGCTCCTCCAGAGCCGCTGCTTTCCACCGAAATTTGGGCACTGTCGGAGGGGCTTGGCGCAGGGTTTGGGCTGGCTGCCGGTGGGAAGCATCATTCCCCTGATTCTTCATGTGGGGGCATTTGCTCCTCTAGACCTTCCCCCGTGCCGGGGGGAGAAAAGGGCTGGTATAAAGTTTGAGGGGTAGGAAGGAGCCCGGGGTGGCCACCTCAGCTGCATCCCTGCCAAAGCCACCCCGGCTCCGTGGTGCCGCTCCCGGTGCCCAGGCACCGCTGCCCTGCTGCTGCCGCTCTAATCCCAGGTAATTGGATTTACAGGGAGTGCTGTATCCAATTACAGAATCCTAATTAACGGACCAAAGTTACAAGTGCAATGTGTCTTGCTTTCAGCAATTATGATTAATTTTGCCAGAATACACATGCAGGCGTTGATTACAGGATCTGCGGGCAAACAGGAGCTGAATGCTGATAATTGAGCCGTCAGTGAGGAGGGACATTGCGGGCTCGCAGGGGTGACAGCCACAGCCCTGGGAGCAGAAGGTCTTGCTGCCACCAGCCCAAGGACCACCGGGCAGGGCTGGGTCCCTGCCAGCTTCTCCGTGGGGTGCGAGCACGTTCCCTCTGGCTTTGGGAAGAGATGCAGGATGCGAGGCATCACCGGTGCCCTGGCCCATGCGTGGGGATGTGTGGCTGCTCCATTCACGGAGAACCAGCCTGCAGCCCCGGAATTCCCAGGGATGCCCTAGGATATTTTATGCTTTGACAGCCCAGACATGGGGACCAGGAGCAGCATCCCTGTGCAGTGCATCCCCGTTACTGCACCGGCATGAGCCCCTCACCAGGCTTTCCCACTGCAGGAGCTGGTCTGTGGCTGTTTATTGCTTTGCCAGGCTCGAGCAGCTCCAGCTCTGCTTGGGCTGAGCTGTGCTGGCAGCAAGGTGCAGCCGAGCTGTTCCCAAGGAGGGCTGGGGGAACACCAGCCACGTGTTGCCTTGTGCTGTGACAAGTGCTTGGCTGGGAAGCTCCACTGCACTGCTGCTGCAGAGCCAGGTGCCTGCCCTGCGGCAGGGAGAGGTTTCATTGCATTTTCTCTCCTTTGAAAAAACAATAAAACCCACCCAACCGCCCAAAAGGACCAAGGGCATGAGAAATCACCATGGCTCCAGCGGTCCCTGGGCTTTGCCCGCACCTGAGCCCTTGCTGCAGCATCCAGCATCGTGCCTGTCCCATGCCAAGGGACAGCTGGGGCTATGTGCTCCCCTGCCAGGCATCCTCCCTATATCTACGGCACGCGTGGCCCTGGCAAGGGCTGCCCCGGCCGGGGAGAGCACTTCTCTGTGCTGTGCCGTGCCTTATCGCTCTGTTTGCTGTTGCTTATTATCTTGTTCCCAGGCAGCCGTGAGTCCCTGGCTCGGGACATTAATCCAGCGCAAGGCAGAGGCTTATCCAAATAGGGAATCTGCCTTGGTGATTTTTAAACAAAACTTGATAAATCCTTCATGAAAGGAGAAGAGCTTTCATCTCCAAAGGTCCCATCTTGGAGCTGATGAGTGATAAACGCTCCGGCACTGCACATCTTCATTTGCTGCACGTTTTCTCCCTGGGAGCCCGGGCTGCACACATTTACTCTTGTTCTCGCTGTGTTTTTTCCTGCTATTGCAGCTTGATAGAGAGATCCCAGCCCAGGGACCGGCCCTGGGATGCTGTGCCCCAAGGCCACGCTGCTGGTTTTGGTGTCCCTCATGAGCCAGGATTTGGTGTTCGGGTAGGGTCCTGGGGACCTGCGGGTGGCCCTGATGGGCAGGAGGGACCTTCCCTCCACCTGCACCTGGTGTGACCCTTTGGTCCCTTCCTGGGAGCATCCCCGTGGCTCTCTGCCTCCTGCCAACGTGGCAAGAGGGGACACCTGCCCATGTCCTCGCCAGCTGCCCTTCAGCCTCAGCCCTCCGTCCCCCTCCCGTTCCACTTGGCCCTAAGGCTGCTCTGTGGAGCCTGGATTCAGGAGTGGCTGGGATGGGGTGGTGGTGCTGAGCGCGGTGGCTGGCACCAGCCTGGACCTTTCCTGGCTGCCACAGTGGCCGAGGGCAGGGGGGCTCGGACCACCCTTGGCCCCGCAGCCGCTTTCCCCTGATTGTCTGCTCCTGCCCAGGCAGCAGGGAAGCGTCAAGCGGAATCTCCAACCAGCACTCGGAGCCACATCTCTGGCCTCTCCATCTCCTTTTGTTCCCAGCCCTTGCTGCCTTCCTACCCTCCTTCCTCTTCCTCTCCTTCCTCCAAGTCCCCCCAGTCCTTTGACACTCACGTGGGGCTTTGATCTCCTCCGGAAAGCCCCTTCCTCACACTGAACCGACTGCAGTGCCTCAGCAGAGACTTATTAAAATAGATGAAGAGCTCCCTTTGATCGCCGTGGTGCTCCAAAGACCTTTCCCCACTGCGAGGCTTCAAGCGAAGCCGTCTGCCTTTCATCCCAGCGCTGGCGAGATGCTCACCAGGCTGGAGACCAGGAACTGCCGGGGCTGCCACTTGCCTTCCAGGGAAAGGCTGGGGGATCCTGGCCCTTGGTGAGCCCAGTGTGGATGGAGCGGAGCTGCGGAGCATCCCTGGCAGTTTGGTACCCGCTGCAGAGGGATATCGGGGCATCCGGCAAGGACACGGGCTTATAGAGACGCACCAGGGAGGAGTGTTGCTGAAACGCTGGGGAAAACAGGAAGGAAATGACAAGGTGAAGATAAAAACAATTCTGGGGAAAAAAGAGAAAGGGTTAGAAAGCAAAAGAGAAGGCAGCCAGGGTAGCTGCCCCCCTGGGCAAAGCAGGAGCTTGTTAGACCTTTATAACGATATGTCTGAATTTGATAAAATCTGAATAATTAATCCTCTTCCCCCTCCCCCGTGGATCGGGCTCTCTGTGCACTTGCTGCTGCCGAGCTGATAAATGTGGGAGGCCCTGCCCCGCGTGGGATGCGGAGATGTGGGGGTTGACAGTGCTGGGATGTGGGGATGCAGGGATGTGGGACGTGGGATGTGGGGATGCGGGATGTGGGATGGCATGGGGGGGTCCCCCAAAGGAAGCGGCCGGACTTGGGAGCCTGCCTTCGCCCCCATGATGAGGGGGGAAGCGAAGGTGACAGCCAGGGCATCCTGCAGGGCCACAGGAGACCTCGGGGGACATCAGGGGCCAGCCGTGCTCCTGCTCTTTCCCACGCTGGCTCCTCCAGCTCCATCCCCACAGGAGCCAGTGTGGTCTGCAGGGAGCCAGCATGCCAGCGCTCCCTAGGCAAATATTTGCCCAGACTGCTAAAATGAAGCGAATCCTGCTAATTACAATTAATTAACAGCCAAGCAGGCAGCCGTTGCCCCACGCTCCATGGCCCTGCCGTGGGCACGCTCATGCTCAGAGCCAGCATGGTAGCTGCTGCCGTCCTGGTGAGGACTGTCCCCAAAACCTGGCGTTGTGCACGTGGCGTCTGCCCTCCTGGCGAACGGCAGTGCCGAGGGTGGCACCGTGGCACCGAGGATGGCACCGTGCCACCAAGCATCGCACCATGCTGCCACCCAGGGAGGGCCACAGCCGGCAAAAGCCCCGTGAGCCACATCAGCCCTCCGTCCCACCACGGTCCCGGGTGGCAGACTGCGCTGAGGCCTTAATAAGACGTGATTCACACACTGTGCTTAATTAGCAATTCAGTTAACGGTTTGTAATTCAGGCACGACCCTGATTGCATCCGAATGCTACTTTATTTCTTCTCTGCCGCTTGCATTCTGAGCACTAATTATGCCTCTTTGGATGCTAATTGCTTCCCAGCCCTCTGCCGCTGTCTTTCCCGAGCAACATTTATTTTTCATGCGTCCATGTGTTTAAACTAAGAAAAGCTGCGGGGGGGGGTGGTGGTGGTGGTGTGGGGGGTGTGGGAGAAGGGAGCTGCATCAGTCCAAGGCTTCGCCAAGATCAAACATGCCGGGAAGGTGAGCTGGGACACGCAAGTGCTGCTGCTGCCTTCGTCGCATCTCCAGTGGGAAGGAGGGAGCGTGGGAAAGAGGCAGGCTGCCCTCTCCTCCTCCTCCTCCTCCTCCAGCCCTGGCTCTATCCTGCATCAAACCCCTCTGTCCACAGGCTAGCCGGGGGTCCTGGAGCAGGTGGTCCACCAAGGCTGGTTGCTCCTTGCAGGCTGCTGGCCCAGATGGGGCTTTCCAGCATGGATGGAAACCCCCTGTGCAAAGAGCCAGGCTGGGTTAGGGATGAACATGTGCATAAGGGGACCAGTTCCCCAGTGTGGGGCAGGCAGGAGGTGTCCGTGGAGGGTGCAGGGTTGAGTGGCTCTGGAGATGACACATTGGTGAGGCTGCGGGCTGGTCCCCGTGGCATGGGGACAGGGCTGGGCTGCAGGCAGATGGCAGGGTGTCATCCCCATGGCGTGGCAACAGATCGGGGATGCCATTGCGGTGGTGAGCCAAGGCAGCAGCTGGGACTCCTGATTTTTGCCTACTGTGCACGGGTGGCAACGGGGATGGAGCAGGGGGAACGTTGTGGGGACCTCCACTGCCCATGGCCCCCCAGGGTGACCCTCCCCAGGGCTCTCTTCAGACTCATCCCTCCTGTCTCTGCGCGGCTGTGCCAAGCTCCTTAGTGAGGATGGGCTATTAATGAGCCACCTGAGCGTATGCAAGAGCCTCTCCTGCTTTGTGCCAGCTGGGAAGTGTCCCTGCAAAGTGTCCCTGGCCATGCAGCCCCTGGCCACAGCCCCTTCATTTCCCATGTAGGTCCCTGGGTTCCCTGTCTGTCCCAGCTCCCTGCTCCAGACTGCTTTGAGGGGGTGCTACTGGCAGGGCTTAAATATTCCCCAGCTTGCACCCCTTCCCCAGGGAATCCTGCAGCAGCTGGGTCCCTGCATGGGGCCAGCAGCCCCAGTCCCCCCACTGTGTTGCTGTGGGGCTGTCCAGCTGCCTATCTGGGTGGGAGCTAAGCCCTCTAAATTCACTGCACACGTGCTGGTCAAGGTTTCAAAGCCAGCTAAGGGCAAAGCAAAGCGGCGGGGTGTGTGTGTGTGGGGTGTTCACTGGTGTCTGTTTTGCCAAGCTGCTGGGCAGCTGGCTCTGGCAAAGGGGGTTCTGCTGCTGGAGAGGGCAGGGAGCTCCCACCAAAGGGGCACAGCCCCCCGGCACCGGCAGCATCCCCGCAAAACCCCAGTGAGGGGTCCCAGCACACAGCCCGTGGCTCTCTGGGAGCCCACCTGCACCAGGGCAGCAGTGATGGGAGTGTGAGGATTAATTGGGTGGGTAATTAATTCCCACTGCTCTGGCCACCAACACACCTGAGCATCAGTTAGGGTTAGGGCAGTGGCAGGCAGCTCAGGGGAGCTGAGCCAGGCCTCTATGTCATCCGTGGAGCAGCAGGACCAGTGACAACCGTGGCCAGGAGGGGTGAGTCCAGACCGCTTTGTGCTTTATCTCTCTGTGCCTCAGTTTCCCTGATACCTGAGCACTCCCCCCCCAAAACTGGGGGGAATCTCCCTTTAGGAGCAGAAAGAGCAACTCTGCCAGGACCCAGATTGCAGCACATAAATGGTGCCAGGCAGGGTGAGGGTGAGCAATAGCATCCTGGCGGGCAGGACCCCCTCAAGCACCCAGCCAGGGCTCTGCAGCCTGTACTGGGGGTGCAGGATGAGTCCCCCCTCTCCCCTGGCTCAGCCTCCTGATGCATCTCGCCGGTGAGATAGAGGCATTGCTCTGCCTCGGCGTGGGTGCAGCGTGGCCACCCGGGCATGGTGCTTGGTGCTCACCAGCCGTGCCTGCAGCCGGCTTTGGGTACGGTGCGTGTCGTTGCTGGGGTCACCCACCCTGAGGAGGAGCCACAAGCCTCCTGCTTTTCCCTCTTCATTTATTTTTTTATGCCTGTTTTGTTACGGCAAACAGAACTGGCTCCTCAGTTTGGGCTTTTTATCTCGCTGGGTGTTTCTTTCTTGCCTCTGCTTTGCATTAGTGCTCAGGGCCACGGGTGGGTGGGGAAGGTCCCGTTGCTCCCGCTGCCCCACGCACGGGATGGAGCGGAGCTACCGACAGCCGCCCCGTGGTGCGGGAGCTGCCAGTGTCAGGATGAGCCCACTGCCCACCGGGACCCCGGACGAGGAGTGGGGGTTGCAGGTCTCCGCAATTCTCCCCTGCTTGCTGAGGTCCTGGGGCACGGGTGGGTGGGCACCCACCGATCCCTATAGGATTTGGTGGCACAGGGGGAGCTGGGCTTGGAGTAGAGGCTGGGGGCTGCCGGGACGGTGGTTTTGGGGACCCTGATGGGGCCACCCAGGTTGGTGGCAAATGTCGTGAGCACGGGGCAGGGGCACGCGTAGCACACGTGTGTTGTGTGCACACTGGCACTTGTGGGACCCAGTCCAACCTGTGGGAAGCCATGGGTGCTGCAGGGAGCTCTGCTGCAGGCATTGGGCATGGTGCAGAGCGAAGGAGCCAAGGAGCTTAGAGGCAGCTTTTATTGCCCTCAGTAATGACTTTAGCGCTAACAGGTATTTAATTAGCTCAGCCACTCTCATTAATGGTATTGCAGGGGCCGTGAGCTGTGGTTAAGACAGCCAGCGCGGTGCAGGCGAGCGTCTGGGTGCTGTTAAGGTGCCTGCAACAAGCAGCAAGACCTGGCTGCTGCCAGTCCTCTTGCCCTGCCTTTGGGTTGGCCTTGTCCTGCTCCGTGCCTCAGTTTCCCCATCGCTGATAGAGCACGGCCACGCACAGGGGCACATTCAGGCTGCAGGGCCAGCTGGTGCTGGGGGCAGGGGCTGTTCTGGGGCTGTGCCGGGGTGGCTGAGGACTTTGGATGCGTGGGAGGGTTGCAGTCACCAGCCAAGGTCACACCACCCGGCATCACACCATGAGGGGGGACCCCGCCATTCATCCTCTTGCTCCTGCCAGCCCCTGGGTGCCCCCAGCACCCCATGGATGAGGCCTGAACCAAGACCTCTGTGTTTTCACACCTCTCCCAGCATGGACCCCTGGTGCCGTGGGAGGGTGAGGGTCACTAACGCCGCCGGTGCCGGAGGATCCGCTAACCCGTTAGCATTTTGCCTGGTGTTTCATGAATAATTAATGGCGAGAGAACCCACAGAAGGGTCCCGCAGCACCACCAAAAGCATGAATATTCATCTGCTTGGGGAGATGCAGGCAGAGACCGGCTGAGTGGCAGCTGTCAATCTCCCAGCCCAGGCAGGGGATCGGGCACCCTGGGGCATCCCTGCCGGGAAGGACGCACCCAGCATGGTGCTGGGGTCCCTAGGGTCCTGCTGAGCCCCACCATGGGCTGGACCGATGGCGGTGGGGCGCGGGAGGTGGGCACTGACTTGCAGGCACTGGGATTTGAAGCTGGGAGGTGGGATTTGGGCTGGTTTGGAGCCTGGCACCTGGCTTCGAGCGCAGAGGAAGAGATCACCAGCCATCTCGCTGAGGCTGGATGCGGCTGCGTGCAGCCAGTGAGGGTTAAATTGCCGCTGGGATGGGAGATGCTGCCTCTTGATTAGTGTCTGCATTGCGGGACATTAATGCAAAGCGTTATTAAGCAGCTGTTTCCCAGGACCCGCCTGACCAGGCTGGTGTTGGTGGGGTCTGATGGTGGAGACCTGCTGGGGTGCTGGGTGCTCCCTGGTGGGGTTGCAGCTGCTTGCAAAACCCCTGCCCAGCTTTTCCAGGACCAACTTTGGGCTCATCCCACCCCAGTTTGGTGCTGGGCTGCAGGAGAGCCTGTGGGTGCTGGTGGTGGGGCCGTGCATGCACCTGTGAGCCTTGCATTCGGGGATATATTGACGCAATCATGTTTATTTGTTTAAAATATTTGGCAGTCGGTGAGGGAGCAGAAGAATGTAAAACAGTATTTGCATTGGATTCCTGCTGGATGGCCCTGCCACCCCGGCAGCGACTCACCAATTAAATATCCATCAGTAACAAGGAAAACAAACTCACGGATCCCTAACGCTCCACATTAAAAGTTAATAATACAGCCAGCACCTGCAGCAAGAGAGGCAAATTAAGAGCAGCACTTGGAGTAACACAGTAAACGGAGGAGGCAGCAATTAACAACCATAAAAAGATGAAGAGAAACAATTAGGAGGGGGTTGAACACCATGGAAGTTGCCACGCTGCTGGTGGAGCTGTGCGGTGCCCGACGCCTTCGTTCGCTGCTGCCCTTCCCACTGTGCCGGGAGTTTCTGCAGTGCTTTGCTGGGTCCCCGTTTGCAGACCCCGGTGCAGAGGTCTACAGGGCTGGGGTTAAATCCTGCCCCTTCCCAGCCCATCCTTCCCTTGGACTGTGAGGGGGTGCCCATCCCCAGCTGGGAGAGCCCCACAGCCCCCCCGGGTTGCCCCTGGCCCCAGCACACGCAGGAGTGATGCTGGCAGCTCCCTCCCCTGCTTGCATTGATCCAATATATTAAGCTATTAAATTATTTTGCTGTTTCAGAGCTTGGTCAATAAACACTGAAGCTATCGGAGGGAATGACCTTTTCTGCGGGCTGCTCTTCGGCACGAAACCCACATTGCCAGGTGTGGGCTTTGGATGCTGCTCCGGGACCTCTCCCTCTTCCCCCTCCTGCCTTTGGGATGATCCTCCTGGAAAAATGGGGAGCTGAGGGTGGTTTTGCAGCACCAGGTTGGCTTGTAGCCACTGCTGGGGTGGTGGGATCAGGGAGATGCTCCCAGCTCTGGGCTGCAGCAGGCGGTGAGGCAGGGTTGGGGGTGCTGCCCTGGGGTGTGATGGGTTTTGTGATCCGGGAGCTGGTGGTGGCACCTGGGGAGTCACGGTTCCCCCAGGCGCTGGGTTTTCTGCGTCGGAAAAGATAGGTAAAGCTGGGAGAGAGAAAAGGGGGTTTATTTTGCTGCATTAACCTTAAAATGAGGGGTGGAAGAGGATTAGGATGGGGAGCCTGGCCTCATGTTTGCACCGTGACCGTGGCACTGATCTCCCAGCATCTTGCCCTGGACCACTCCACATCCCAGCAATGGGATGGGACCAGCCCCAGCCTGTGCAGTCAGGGAAACCAAGGCACGGTACTGGGGAGGGCGTCTCCCCCATTTGGGGGACAGTGTTGAGGTTTTAAAGGATCTGCTATGGGTTTGGGAAGTGCTCCCAGTGTATTGAGCCCTTCACCATCAAACATGGGGATGTTTTCTGTGTGTGTGTGTGTAAACCTGTGCTACATCTGAGCTGGAAGAGAAGCAGGTGCAATAGATCCTGGTGACAGCAGGGCTGAGCAGGCTTTCGATTTTCCAGGAGTTATTTTGAAATGTGGCTTTTTTTGTTGTGGTTTTTTTTTAAATGGTTATATCTCAGTGAAAAAGGGAAAGCTGATATCTCTGAATATGCAGGAGAATCCTTCCTTGCAGGCTTTAAACAGAAAGTAAAATGTTTTAACTATTACAATAGAATATTATTAGAATGGCACCGGCAGGACGGAGACTGTCGCTGCTGGCGTAGCTGCAATGAAAGAGGAATAAAATCAAACTCTGAAAGCCGCCCGAAAGCTCAAAGCCAAACAGCCGCTTCCAAGCCCTGACTTTTTCTATTACAGATACATTTTTGGAAAGCAAAAGATTTCCATTTTGGAGCATTTTTTTGATCTGACAGATTACTAAATCCCTTGATTTTTGGATGAGAAAAGTGAGTGGCTGGGGGGAATGTTGGTTAAAATAGCCCCTGATTGCTCCAGCTTTCACCCCAGGCCACACGTGCAGCGGGAGCTGCATCTCCATCGCAGACCCTGCCAGGCTAGGGGGAGATCAGCTTATTAATAAACTTAATGAGATGAGTAACATTGGCGGCCGCTAATAAAACGAGAGCAATATCTCCCATATTTCACCGCTGGAATCTGAATTACTGTGTATCACCACCACTTACCGTTCCTGTAAAGCTTTATATCTCCAAAATGCTATAATGTCATTAGCAACTAATTGATTTTTTGCAACATCTTGGCGAGATAGTGAAGCTGGATCCTCGTTTTGCAGCGAGACAAATTGACTGGCCACGCAGCTGAGTCGGTGCCCAGCTTTACCAGCAGCCCTCGGCACGGCTGGGGACCCTGCGCTGGCTCCCAGATCTGAATTATTCCCCCCCCCCCCCCCACCCCGACCTGTTTTTCTTGGATTTCAGCATCCTGGCTGCGCTGCCTGCAGGGTGATGGGCTGAGAGGGGTGGGAGTGGGGTTGGCTTTTCCATCTCTCGTGCTGGAAAGGAGCGTCAGGGCTTGGCAGGGAGCAGCCTGGCTCTCCGGCATGTACCCAAAATCCAGAGCCACGCTGGGGATGTCCCAGCTCTGGCTGCCGGGATCTGTGGCAGTTGCCTCTCCTCCGGTAACCAGGATTTATGCCAGTGAAACAGGAAGCTGGAGGGAGAGATAAATTAGAATTATTTTTAATAAAATGGGGATCATTTTTAATCACGTTTAAGTTATTTTTCTTTAGCCACCTCGCACAGTGTAGATTTCCCTGAAAAATGGGGAACTTTCATCTCTCTCTGCTTGGAAATTAATTCCTCCCTGACAGCCGTGGTGCTTAATGTAGATAATAACTATTAGTTCTACCCCAGACAGCACACTCGGTCCTGCGGGGCCGGGGCTTTCATTTTTCTCCCTGGATTAGACTAAGTCCTTCGACAGGCAGCGAAGCCCTTGAGCAGGGAGGGGCTGGGGGGGACATGTGTGTTGTTAAGCCATAGGGATGCTCCCCGTCTCCATCCCTCTCCCCATCCCTGTGCGCGGTGGTTAGTGCTGAGCTGGCAGCATCGCGCGGGGCAGCCCAGGGATGTGGGTTTTGTGTGGGTGATGGGTCTTGGTACTGCAAATGGGGGATTTGGGGGTGGTCTTGGGTTGTCCCCCCCAGGCTGCACCATCTCTGTGCCTCTCCATGGCTGGGACTTGCTGCTGCTGTGGGCATCCTCCAGATGCATCACGTCAGAGCAACGGGACCCACGCCCTGATAAAAAGGGGTTGTAAATATAAATTTAATGGAGCCTGAAAGCTGGCTGTTTCCTCGGCACGTCTCCCTGGCTGGGATTTCAGGGCGTGTTTGTGAGAGGCTCCTGGGATTCACAGCGGTGATGGGGATAGGGCTGGAGGATGCTGCTCACGGGAGCCCTGGCTAAGGGGTTTGGTGCCTGCCCTCCACAAACCTTGGTGACATCGGAGAGAAATGGGACTAGAAATTCTCACAGAGGGGAGGCTGGAGAAGGACCCGGCTGGAGTCTCTGCCCTAGAGAGCACCGAGAAGGGCTTGGGGAGGGCACCCGTGGTGCTTTTGTGTTCTTGTGGCATTGCAGGAGTGTGGGACCAGCTGGCAGAGCCCCTTTTGCCCAGTATCTGCTCTCCCTGGTGACCCAGGAGATGCTTGGGGGCCACTGGGGTCATTGCCCAGCGGGGTCAGGGCTCCTGGGGGGGCTGTCTGTGCCCAGCAGCCCTAGCATCACCTCTGCCAGCACTTCATCCATCCATCCCTGAGTGTGGAGCCACGCTTTTCCCTCCCTGGAGTCACTAATCCCCTCCTACCACTCGGGCAGAGATAATCTCCTTCCATCAGCCGAAGCCCATGGGGCTGCAGCAAGAGCTGCTTAAAAGCAACACAAAGAAGCTGGCAGTAATTTAGGTGCAATAAGGGCTTTCTGCTGCTTTCCCCACGCAGGGCCATCCTCCCCTTGCATCCTCGCTTCACCAAGACGTGGCAGGTAATCGCTGCCTCTTTCCTTGCTTCTGGGCTGGTTTGCAAAGCCGTGTTTCAAACAGACCTCTCCTGGCCCACGAGGCTCTGCTGGAGCTGGATGTGCTTCCCAAGCAGGGCTGAGAGTAGAGGGGATGGAAAAGTCCCTACCTTTCTTGCCAGAGCCCGGAGAGCCCTTAAGGGAACACTTTTATCCTCTTCATCCCTGCAGGCATCTTACTGGCATCTCTGCTGGGCAGAGGCACTCAGGGCAGGGATGCTGACGCTGAGCTGAAGTGCAAAGCTGAGATCCTGGGGTGCCTGACTGCTTCTCAGCCTCCCTCTGCTCCAAGGGGATCGTCCTGGGTCTGGCATCCCCCATGCTGGGGGTCCTCCGTTGCCCACCCTGTCTCTGAGCACGGCCAAGCGTTGTAGATGGTGCAAAGCCTTTTCCCCACACAGGATGGGGGTGCTGTGGCTGGTGTGGGGTGCCAGGGCTGCTGCCTGCCCTGGGCTGCCCAGCTGGTGCTGGCTCAGGGCTCACAAGGGGTTTTGGGGGAGCAGGGACTGGGATGTGAGCCACCCATCGATGCTCTGCATCCCACTGGCTCCAGCATGGAAGCACCAGGCTGGCTGTCCTGGTACCACCAGCCCCTCGCCAGCGCCTGCCGCATGGTTATTGTAACAGCCATCACTGCTCCTGCGCAGGCAGATCACAGGGGCTTTGATCCCAGGTGATTTTCTTTTTGGTGCGATTTCACATTCATTAGCTGCACCATTTGCTTACTTAAAGCATTGAAAAACACCCCAAAAGCCGGAGTTTATGGTAAAAGGATGGCTTCCCTAAAGGGATGGGTGATGATACCCTCCTGTCCCCCCTGAGATGTTGTGCAGAGGGGATGCAAACAGCTCTGGGCCTGGAGCAGAATGGGGCCCAGGTGGTGCGTGATCCCTGTTGATCCCTGGGCTTTGGGATGCTCTCACTGATCCCTTAATTAAGGCTTGTAATGAAGATGTGAGGATTCAGCGACTGGAGCCATTGGTCTCTAAATAACCGCCAGCTGAACCGAACAGCATCTTTGCTCCCCCCGTGGGGGTCCAGGGGTGGGTGCCTGAGGTGGAAGCTTGTGCTGCTCCTCACCCACGTGATCTCCCCTCTGCGGCTGGAAAAGGTTCTTTTAATCAGGGGTAATTTTATGCATCATTAATATCAGGCCTGATTATAAGGAATGAAAGTTCAGCCGAGGGAAACATGAAAGGAGGTGGCAGCCACCCACCCGGTCTCCCCTCGCCATGGGCTGGGGAGAGGGCATGGGGGGGTCTCCAGCTTTGTGCTCAGTACTTTGGCATCCCTTCTGTCCCCGTGTTCCCCCAGAAGGCTGCATCTGGCCAAGGTGACAGGAGCCAGGAGACCTCCATCCTTCAGGGACCCTTTGGCTGTGGGCGTTCATTAGGAGACTGGGGACAAAAGGGGTCTCCCGATACCGGAGCGGCCGGAGCTGGGGAGAGCAGAGGAATTCTGGGGAGCCCCGTGCAGCCCTGCATGCCACAGGCAGGAGGGATTATTCTCGTTCTTCGTTAATACCATTTTATGCATGTAACGTGCTTTTGTAGTCTCTTCTGCATCAAAGGAATTTATTTCACAGGCGATGCATCAAATGCCTTGAAATCCCTGCTCAGCAGAGCCAGTGATGCTCATCGCCCCTGGGGCATCCTCCTGTCCTCTGGTGGTGAAGGGTGACGGGCAGGACTTGGGGCTGGACACTGTGACAGGGCTCAGCCAGACGCCCGGGACCAGCCCGCGGGCAGATGTGATGGTGAGGGGCTTTGCTGGTGCGAGATGGGGCATACTGGGGTTTCACCCAGGCATTTCGTGTGGCTGCTCCACTCCCAGGGAGGGAGTGCAAGGGTGAGCAGGGACATGGCAGCAGCAGTGGGCTGAGCAAATAGTTCCTTGGAGAAAACCCTGTTTCTTCCTCCTCTTCCTCTTCTTCACCTTCTCCTGCTTGCTTTCCCTTTGAGTCTAGAAACAGCTGTAAATCAGAGCCTCCGTGAGGAAAACAACATCTGTTTACCCTCCTTGGGCATGGGGGTCATATAGGGAGAAGGAGAAAAAGGTGCCCGTCTGCTGCCCCAGGGGGTTATTTTTATTTCCTTATTTATCCCTGGGCTGGTCCCAGGCACAGCGGGTCCCCGTGGCTGAAGGTCCTCTGGATGATGCTTCCCCGCTCCATCCCCTTGGCTCATTCTGGGAGACAAGGATGGAGAGGGGCAATTCTCATTATGCTGGGTGCTGAAGGAAAAAAGAAAAAAAAAACCCAACAGCACAAGTTTTATTCCTTGAGAAGTGCAGGGTGTAAAATCTAAATGCCAAAAGGACCTTTACTGATGGGGTGTAAATTTATGAGGCTTCACCCCAATAAAACTGAAAAATGTCTGTATCCCTTGGGTGCTAATCACCATCGAGAGCCGGTGCCGGGCTGGGGAGGGGAAAGGTTCCTGCTGCTGGGATCTCCCAGTGGAGATCGCACATCCCAGTGAAACTGCAAATCCCCCGGCGGGGAAGTGCTGATGAGTACGAAATAAATTATGGTTAATTGGATCAAAACATCTCGGCGGCTTTGTTTTCTCGCTGCTGCCGAGCCAGGGGGGAGCCTGAGCGCTTTGGTCCCCAGCTGCCAGGTGTGGGACATCGGTGGCACAAGGAGGACAGGGGCTGCCCGTGTGACAGCCACGCACTGCAGAGACTGCGCGGAGATGTCTGGTTAGCCACGAACATTAATAAGGTGCGTGTTTAATTAAATACCATTTTTTTTCACCCCATCCTCCCATCCCCTTCCTTCATCCTTTCCCAAGGAAGAGGCTGTGATTGAGTAACGCTCTTTAACTGTCCCAAATTTTGGAGTAAAATATAAAAAGTCCAAAGTTCCCTTCTAATATTAACTGTAATGAGATAAACTTAATTGAACATTTTTACGATGTCATACTCATTTCCCTTTTTAATGAGGTCCTTCTTCCATAACAACATGAAACCATATGATGGTGATCTTCCATGAGCAGTTCGTTACCGAGAGCACTGGAAGCCAGAATTAGCTGGAAGGTTTGGAGATGCTGAAGCAGCTCCTGTTCAGGGCTTTGAGGGAGGCAGCAATGCTGCAGTGGGGTGCGGGGGCAAAATCCTGGTGGCCCCACAGCTCGGAGGGAGGAGGAGGGGGTGATGCCAGCCCTGGCCAAGCCCCTTGCCCCTTGCTGCTGGGTGCTTTCCCTTCCCCATTGCTACTGTATCCAAATCAGAAATTAATTGCACTTAGCAACACAAACAACGTAATAAAATAGAGAAAAAAAAATAGGATGAAAGATGAGCTAGGGCTTTGATTTAATGGCCTGCTGGCTAGGGAGTCGTTGGGAATTCATGGCATTGGGCTGATGGGGATGGAGGGTCTTTGCAGGCCTGAGGCAAGACCCCATGTGAGGGGGAGGGCTGTGTCCACCCCCTCCCTGGCACTGTGGGCATAGGGATGGCTGGAGCATCCCTTCACCGTGTGGTCCTGCAGCTGTGCTGGGAGTCAGCGCCCAGCTGGGACCCGCTCGGGCATGGCCACCCTGTTAGTGACAATGTCAAAGACGGCGCTGAGCGATCCCTATCTCCTCCCTGCTCATCCCTGCTGCAAAAATCCAGGGATTGAGCTTTTTTTTCCAAGCTGCCCAAGCCAGTATTTCAAAGGATTGACTAAAAGGGCAGGAGAAGGCTGCTGGGGATGGGGGAAGCGGAGATGTCGGGGGTAAGAGCACAAATGGGCACCGCTCGCGTGCCAGCTTGTGTTTGCTGGGGCTCAGCACCCATGGGCTTCCCGTGGAAGCCGGGCAGGATGGGTGCCTCACCCAGCACCCGCAGGCCTGAAACTGGGGCATTGCACAGGTTTGTGTGCAACGTTTGCACCTCAGTTGCTCCGCGGTTGCTTTGCTCCCTCCGGGCTTTGAGTAGGTATTTTGCAGGGGAGAGCACTTAGTGCATTAGCAGCGGTTTCTCCGCACATACAGCCGGGCTGTAATTAATCATTCATACAGCTCTGGGACCCCTGGCATTGTTCGGAGGGAGTAATTACACCTCTCCCGCTCCTCTTCCTCACCGCCGTGGCCCTGCTCCCCCAGCCCGGTGAGCAGGGAACTTTTGACAAGGTGATCAATGAGGTCTGCAGTGCTGGCAGGGGGGTGTGCGCTGGTGGGGGGAGGTAATTAGAGCAGAAAAAGGGGCCTGGGAGGAGGGAGCCCTACCTAATGGAGCAGCCGGGCGGCAGGTTGCGGCATGCGGGGAGAAAGGGGAAGAAGAGCTGGAACGGGGCCAGAGCGCCGGTGACCCCTCACTGAGCACCCTGCAGTGACCGCGCTGGCTGCCCCGGCTACCGGTGTGCCGGGCTGGGGTGCTCCCAGCCAGCGTGGGATATGTACGGGATCGGGCGCAGGATCACCTGCGGGAAGCACGTGTTTGCACATGGTCCTGCTGAGAGGGAGGTTGGGACCAGTTTCACCACGGGGTGATCCAGTAGCGCCAGTGCTGGATCCGCTGTTGGTCCCAGAGATGCTCCAGGGTCACTTGTGCCGGGGCTGCAGTTTGCCTTCCCACAGCTTCACTGCAGCTGGAGGAGGAGGGGGCGGGGGGAAGCCAAAAAAAAAGCACCGTTTGGGATTGAATTTGCTTCCCCAGCTGCACGAGAAGTCCTGGGCTGGGCTTGGGGGGGGGGGGGGGGGGGGTTGAGGGCTGGGGAGAGTTGCTACACAGGTGATCAGCTTTACAGGCTGAGCACACGACATGGATGGCATTTGGAATTGCTTGTCAGCCCTAACCCATAACATCGTTAGACAAAAACCTACAGAAAAAAATCTTGGTCCTTAAAAATGCAAATAACATGTGACGCTGAATGTCCTTGTTTGTCTGTAATTGCAAAATTCTTAGACTCAATCAGCCAAAGATAAACTGTGTTATTTAGGAGCAATTTGAAAGCAGACAGATTGAAAACAATGGGCCAGATTCGGCTTTCTGTGGCCCAGGAATGAAGCCAGGATCTCTGCTGGATCAGCTGGGCCGTGCAGGATTTACACCCCTTGGATGGAGAGCAGAGCAGTGCCTGGCATCGCTTCCAAAGGCAAAGCATGTGGGATGCCTGTTGTCCACGCACCCGCCTCCCTCCAGGGAGCCTTTTCCCTGTGTAATTCCTGGGCATTTCCAAATTTCCTACACTTGCAGCCTTAAAACACCTACAGCGCCACAAGTATCTTCCCAGCTTGCTGGTGGCTCTGGGGACGCACGTCCTGATCCTGCATCCCCTGTATTTACTTAATATTTAGGGAATAGAAGGCACAAAGACTCATGAGGGTGCAAGCGCGCATGCACGCGTGCAGCTGGCTGGTGATTTATAAAAGACAATTTTCTTGACTTCTACGCTGCAGATAAATCACTTGGGGGCCCGGCCCCAACCATCTCTGCTGGGGTGA
Organism: Falco biarmicus; assembly: GCF_023638135.1. Taxonomy (NCBI): domain Eukaryota; kingdom Metazoa; phylum Chordata; class Aves; order Falconiformes; family Falconidae; genus Falco; species Falco biarmicus. The sequence goes on from NC_079290.1 coordinate 117,086,772, forward strand.
GCTCTGCAACAGCCGCTGCAGGAGAGTCCCTGGGAGGAAAGTGCCCCCGTTGCCGGTGGCACCACGTCCTGATGCTGTCAGCCGAGTGACAGCTCAGCGATGGCAGCGGTCCCTCCTGCCCAGAAATACACGGAGCCTCCGCTCCGCTCGCTGGGAAAGGAAAGTTTGGACTGGTTCATCTCCACCCGCGTGGCAATAACTCAGAGGAGGGCAGAGCCTTCCCTGGGTGCTCAAATCCAGCCCGAGCTGCTGGTGTCCAAGCCTGGCGCTGCCTGCGCCATGCAAACTGCCCCGCTGCCAAAGGGCGCCTGGGGGCTCACCCTTCCTTGGGTGTTCACCGTTCCCTGGATGTTCTCCCTCCCCTCGGTGCCCTCCCTCCTCTGGGTGCCCTCCCTTTCCTGGGCGCTCACCATTCCCTGGGTGCTCTCCCTCCCCTGGGTGCTCTCCTTTCCCTGGCTGGAGTGCAGCATCCGATGCCCCATAAATTCCCAGTAATTCCAGCCTCAAGCCTTTGCTCAGCTCCGGGGCCAGCAGCTCTGCTGAGTGCTGCTCTGGGGCTTTCCCGGGGGCAGTGGGGCCAGGGGGGGCAGAGGAGCAGGAGGGAGCACACGGTGAGCAGAACATGAAGGTAATTATTTTTAAACAATCACATTTTCTTTTCTGTGCAGACCTACAAGGATGTAAACAAGATACCCTTTAAACACATGCTTCCCGGCCATCCATCACCACATCCAGACTTTATTATGCTCTACTCTATATGTTATAAATTACATTTTAATGATAAATTACACACTCCTAATGCAAACTGCAGCCTCCTGTTGTTGGTAAAAACAATAATAGATTTGTAGAAAGTGAAAATTGGGAAATGCATATTTATGAGGTTGTACAGTTTTGGGGGGAAGAGGCGATTGTTATCTGAAATATTTGGATTTATGAATTGCTTCCTATTTTAAAAGGCCTCTGTGTCTTCTCACGCTCAGAATGTGAGGTCATTACCGACGAGAAGGGTGGGGAGTGCCCGCTGCAGCTCCTGCCTCGTGTGTTGGGACCCAAACTGGGCTGTCTGCTGGGTGGGCTGGAATAAAGCCCGGTCCCAAATGGGCTTTAATGAGATGATAAAATGCCAGGGAAGAAAATTCTCCCTCAGGGATGCTCCGGCATCCCACAGCAATGGTGGCTCTGGGGGTGGGATGGAAGCGGGGAGCTCCCAAACAGGCACCAGCCAGCCGGGGGCTGCAGCCAAGATCACGACTCGGGAAAATACCCACAATCCAGGGAATAACCACAATTTGGGAATAGCTGGGGTGGTGGGCAGCTTCTGGGAGGGGGGAAGCATCTCGTCAGCAGCCTGAGCCGGGCAGGGGAGGGGAGAGACAACCCCCCCCCCCCGATGTTAATGTAACCCTGTCATGGTGCAGCACTGCTGTAATTAGGCTTCCCGTGGCGGTGCCATGGCTCCATCAGGCAGCCCTAACAATGACAGTTAATTAGGGGTTGATGCCAGCTCCCACACTGCTGGGCAGGGTGCCCTGCGCAGGTGTGGCCAGCCTGGGGCTGCAATTTGGGAGGTTCTTTTTGAAAGGGGGGGTTGCATGTTGCATGTTGCAGAGCAGCAGTGGCTGCTGTGCAGCGAGGAAGAGGAGGAAGAAGCATATTTTGGGGGATGCAGCAGTGGGCATCCCTCCTCCTGCACCAGCTTTTGCTCTCTCCTTCCTTCCAGGGAACAAGCCATGATTTCCCCATCAGCTGGCACGTCTGGCAAAGGCAGCCCCCAGCCCAGGGCCACATGCTGCACAGCCCGAGCTATTTGGGAGTCAGGACAAGGCTTCGTGCTGGATCTCTGGGTCTGGATGGACTAAAATCGCCCTCAGGCACAGTGCCTGGCGGCACACAGGGCTACCCAGCCGAGCGAGGAGCTGGCTGCTGGTGCAGTGGTCCGGGGCTGCCGGGAGCTGAGGTGGAAGGAGGGGGTGAGGCGGCCCCCCCAACCCTCTGCTGCCAAGTCGGTGCTTTTGTCCGCACATCCATTACTGGAGCAGCTTTTGACTTCAGCAGAGATCGTGTCTCTGGCCTTCAGCAAATGGCTTTTTCAAGGTGAACATCAGCTTTCTGCCAGAGCCGAAGCTTTTGGGAGCTTTTAAAAGGGCATCCTTTATTCAGCAGCAGCAGCTGGAGTCCCTAAGTGAGATCAGGGCCCCGTGGTGCAAACCCCTTGGCTCCTGCCTGAGAAACTCCTGGGCAGAGCCAGGAGGCAAAGGGGAAAACAGCACACGGAGGAAAATGAGAGGAGTGGGGTTGGAGACATGGAGGGTCCTGAGGGGATGCGAGGCCACAGCCATGGGGCTGTCCCATCCTGGGGTGCATGGGGCTGTGCAGGGAGTGGGGAGGTCATGAGTGACCCTGGCTCCAGGGGGAGGAAGAGGCTGTTGGGTTTTGGAGACCAGTGAGGGGGGTATGCACGCCTGGGCAGGTTGCTGGGGGCAGCTGGAGGACAATAGGGACAAGGACAGTGTGAGCCGGTGTCGGTGATGTTGCTCCATCCTCAGGACTGCCAGCACGCAGGGTGATGGGGAGGCGAGAATGAAGAGATCAGGTGGGCAGCGAGTGCAGAAGAGGGGAAAGTCTGATGCTAGTGATGCTGGTGGCATCGATGTCAGCTCCTCGGTCCCCTGCAGGTGACAGACTCATCCTACTCCCTGACTCCATCGGGCACAGAGCACCGGGTACCAAACTGCCCACCCCCAGGCCCAGGTGCAGGAGAGGGATGTGCGGGAGTGCTCAGAAGGATCGTGCAAGAACACCCAAATAATTTATGCATGAGCACCCCTTCAGCCCATGCACAAGCGCCCAATTAATTTTTGCATGGCCACCCAAGCAATCCATGCATGAGCCACTCGTTAGTGGTTTCCAGGGTGCTGGCATGGGCATACCAGTGGCTGGAGGAGGTTGGGGCTGGGGCTGCCCCTCCTGCAGCATCTGCAGGAGGACAGATCCTGCCCTGGGAGATTCGTTAGAAGAATCTCAAGCCCTTTCTGGCTGTTTCATGAGCCTGGCAAGTGAGAAAGGCAGCCCCTGGCAGTGCTGGGGAAGGGGGTCATGAAAGAGCTGCAGGTGATGGGGATCCAGGGCTTTTTGCAGATGAAAGAGCTGCTGTCAGTCACTAGGAAGCCGGGATGAGGGAGTAAAGTCCCTGAGCAGGAGCGTTGGCGTGGGGCTGCCTGGAGAGGGGGGTCTGCAAGCCCCTTGGGGAGCCGGGGTGCAGGGGAGAGCAGTGGGACTGGGGCTGGGGGTTCCCACAGCCCACCTGGAGCTCTGTGCTTGCCCACAGCAGCTCTCTGCCCTGTGGCAAGCAGAGCAATGGGGTGGCCGGGAGCTGAGCACCAGGTGGGGAGAGGCTGTTCTCTGGCTCCTAGGGACAAAAGGAGAGGATGAGCTCAAATTCCAGGATGGTGACTGCCTCTGAGCTGGGAGCCTGTGATGGGAGCTGGTAGCCAGCAGGAAGACAGGTCTCCAGCCCCCCGCCCCCAGCATGGGGGCTTCTCCACTGGCATCACCGCTGCTGCAGGACCCAGAGGCGCGGAGCCCCAAGCAAAGCAGCCAGCAAGGAGCAAACGGGCCCTGGGTGGTGCATCAAGCCCGGTTCTGTGGGCAGCAAATGGTACCTGCAGGCAGGAGAAAGCCCAAAATCTGGCCAGGATCCTCTGCAACCTCTGCAGCACAGAGTCATGCTCCTGTCATCTTGTTCCTTAACCAGCTGCTGGGGACAGGAGGCACCCAGGGACATGCCACGATGGGGATGAGCCCTTTTCCCATCTCCTCCTTGCCTGCCAGCATGGCTCAGCCCCAGCACAGCCTCCGTATTTTCCCAGCAGTTTGGGAAACAGAAGGTGAGAGCCAGTGTGCGTGGCAAGCTCCGCTTTGCCTTTTCATCCTCCTCTGCCACCCATCCGGCACGGTTGTCAGTGGTACGCTGCCGGCACTCACCACCCCCTCCGCTGCTGGGGTGAGTGAAGCGTGTTCCTGTCTATTTTTGGTTTGGCTTCATTTTTTGGGGGGGCAGCTGTGGGGAGTGGGTCCATCCGGCCATCTGGCTGCCTCCCCTGGGTGCCATCAGGGGTGTCCTGGGCAGGAATGGGAGAGGAGATGTTGGGGCTAGGGACAGGAGAGGTGATGCTGGGGATGGGGATGGGAGAGGTGATGCTGGGGCTGCAGGATGGGAGAGATGGTGATGGGGCTGGGGATGGGAGAAGTGATGCTGGGGCTGGGAGAGGTGAGCTGGGGCCGTGGAATGGGGACAGCGACATGAGCAGGACTAGCAGCAGTGGGCTCAGCATCCCAGGGCAAAGTGAGCCAGACCAAACCAAGCCTCCCCTGGGTTGGCTCCAGTGGGCGCATCGGCAGCACCTGGCCAGCTATATTTAGGAGAAATGTAGGGCAGGCTGGAGCATCCCAGGCAATCGCCTTCCCGCAGCCACTCTCACCCTGTGCAGCATGTGAACGCTGGGGCGAGGGCTGCCTGCCGCTGCCCACCGGCTCTGGCAGTGATGGGGGGCTGCAGGGACTGCCTTGCCCCCAGCAGATGGGGGCTGCTGCCCAGGCACCTGTGCAGGCACACTCCAGCTCCGGCCAGCTGGCAAAATGCTCGGGAAATTTCCTCTGAAGGCTTTTTGCTGTGGCTGAGGGCTCGTGGTAGCAGAGCTGTGGTGCACCCATGGCAGATGAGCCCCAGCGTTGGGGCTGGGGCTGGCTCGAGGCCACCTCGCTGCCCCTCGCTCCTGCTCCAGTGGTCCAGGGCTCTTTATCTGGCTGCCGTGTTGCTGGCAGCCTGCCGTCAGCCGCGGTCACACTGATCTCCTTTCAAAAGAGGCCTTTGTTCTGCTGCACAGGAGATGTTTAATTCTTATTATTGCCATTAGCATAAAAGTACAAAGAAAGGTGAAGGGAGAAAAATCTCTCCCATCTCCTAATTCCCCAGGTCTCTGCAGCAGAGAGCGGAGCTGGTGGCAGGAGCGGGCTGCCAGTCACTGCCTTGGTGCTGGGTGGGATTTGGTACCCAGCAGGGTGCTGGGGAGGCAGGAACGCCCCACAGCTGGGGGACCAGGGGGTGCTGCAAGCATTGCTGCCTGCTGGGCATCTCCCACGCTGCTGGCATCAGCCCTGTGCGCTCCATGTGGGCACAGTGCCCTTTGCTGGCCGCAGTGGGAGCTCCTGGCTGTGCTCCAGCAGCTGCCCCAGGAGGCTGCTCCAGCCATGGGACCCTCCTCGTCTGCATCCCTGTGCTCATCCCCAGCTGCTTCCAGCAGCCCAGGCTCTCCATGCGGGAAGGGCTAATGCAGCCTTTGCTGCAGGTTCTTCATTCCCATCATTTCCCATGTGTTGCAGGTGGAGCGAAGCCCACCGTGCCCCTCTGCCCGCAGCGCTCGGCTTTGGCTGCCGCATGGGAGGGCAGCACCTTGCCCAGCTGTCACCGCTCCCCGCAGCAGCAGCTGGGCAGTGGCTGTCCCCGATGCTCCCCTGCCCCCAGCAAGGCTTCCTTCCCCACATCCACCAGTTCTTGTCGCGGCTGGCCAGCCCAGCCATCACCTCCTCATCCCGCTGCCCATGGCGACCGTGATCCGGCTTCACTGCAGGGCTTGCCTGGGCCCAGGATCCCCGCTGCCCCTGTGCCACTGGGGTCACCTCCTTTGTCACTGTGAGGGGCTTCTGGGATCCACTGGCTTGGAGTGGGGGGCTGTGTTCTGGACCACGGCGGGCTGCGGATGCTGTTGGACGCTGGGGACCGTGGCATTCCTGGGGCCACCACACATATCTACACCAGGCTCCAGCACAGTGTGTGTCTTGGTTTCACATCACTAGGAATCAGCTGAGTGAAAACTCTTCTCCCTCTCTGCCTCTTCTCCTCCCTCCTCCTCCAAGGGCTGTGGAAGCCCTTTGCAGCCCCTCACCGGCTGGGTGACCCTGGGCAGCCCCACCGAGCTGGGCTGGTGGCACCATGTGCCATGGATCAAGGCTGTGGGCACTTTGCTGGTGGCTTTGCGCAGGTGCCAGCGCAGCAGTGCCATGGCCTGGCACGAGCTCCACCGGCTTCCCGGGAGGCTGGTGGAAAACTGGAGCTGCTGAAGGAGCTGGTGGTTCCCCAGTATGTGTGGGAACGGGGAAAGAGCACACCTGGCTGGGGCAGATGCACCATGCATGGCCGTGTTGGGGGTGCATTTGTGCCCCCCTCCATCCGGGGCCACCATGGGGCTGCGCTGCTGTTGGTGGGGACATGTGCTGTGGCATGATTTGCAGCCAGGGCAGCGGGGGGATGTCACCAGAGCCAGGGGACACATGCCACACTGCAGAGCTTCGCTCACCCAGGCGATTTCTGAGCTGCTCTTTGCCAGTGCAATGGGAGGGAAAGGAGAGCTGCTGAAACAGCGCCGGGCTGCTGCCAGTGCAGCTGGGAAGTGCTGGGAGCTGAGTTGGGTTTTGGATGGGGGCCCTTTGCTGGGGCTTCTGGATGCTGAAAGCAGCTTCATGCTGTTGGCCTGGTCCTTAAAATTCCAGTAAGGGATTTTAACCTGCCTGCTGGTCTCCACCTCTGCAGGACCCAGCTGCTGTTGAGTGGCCAATGCAGATGCTGCCGATTGGGGCATTAAATTTAAAGAGCTGATTAAGTGCAATGAAAACCGTGTCAGCTCGTTGTCAGTGAGGAGAATGCATCAGGGCTGCGGATTAGAGGCTGAGTGACGGCTGCGGATTGCAGGCAGACAGCTGATCAATCACGACAGAGCTGGCAGAAGGGGAAGCTTCCCCCGTCCCAGCTTTGGGGGGAAGCAGCCTTGGGTGCTTCGTGGTCTCTTTCCCTGGGTGCTCACCTCGGCCTCACCCTTCTCCCACCGTGTCTGAACCCAGTAGTTCAGACCAAATCCACTGGAAAAGCTCCAGCTGTACCCAGCTCCGGGCAATGACGCCGTTTCTCGACCCCGAGCAAAGGAGCTGGGGTTGCATTTGATGGTAAATGTGCAGGTCCCAGCCCACGCCGAGCCCTCCCTCAAACGCAGGGGCTTGGGCCAGACCTCCGGCACCCGCGGCTGCTCGCACCGGCTGCTGCAGCTCCTTCGCCACCGGCTGCTGCTGGCATTCGCTGCCGCTTTATCGCCATTTCACACCCTCCCTTCCCACCCCGCGCCCAAGCATGGATTTCTCACACGTCTGCGAGGCAGGAGCAGCCGTGCCGGGGCTGCGTGGGGGGAGGTGGGGGATGGCGTGGGGGTTGGCACCCCCCTCCTCACCCTCCCATGCTCCGGATCCGGCACGGAGATGCCCGTAGGGCTGGGGGAGCTGTAGGTCTTGCATGACTTCAGCCACCTCCAGCTTTTTTCATGTTTCATTTCCCCACCTGTAAAATAGGAAGGAGAGCCAGCGGCTGTGGTGCTGGCAGAGCTCACAGCGCCGGGGCCGGCTCAGCCCGCGGGGCCCATCACCGTGGACTTGTGGCTCTGCTCCGTGTGGCTGGAGCAGCCTGAGGACTGGCAGCACTGGGGCTGGCCTGCCTTTAATACTGGTATAAATAAATGTAAAACGATCATCTGTTCTTCGGGGGGCATCCAGCCTTTCCTCTCTTTCCCTTGGTTAATTAATTTAATGGTTTTATGATTGCAAAGAGATTAGCTAGGAGATATATAATCTATATATAGAGGTATAGAGGGGACTATAGATAGCACATAAAAGTGAGAACAACCCCCACTCCCCTTGAATTGGGAACTTTTGAAGCGAAGGGGAGGCCTTGCCGGTGGATGTTGATGGATCCAGCCGGCTCACTGCAAATCACCGGAGACGCTCGCCGGGATTTAGCAGGGCTGGCGTGTGCCGGGACGTGAGCGAGGGGAGGGTGGGAATCCCAGAGCACCGAGCTGGGGTTGCAAATGGCCATAACTGGTGACGGCTGAAGCAGAGGGATGGGAGGGCAGCGTGTCCTGCCTTTGGGGGGACCACGTCTGGCAGATGCCCTGAAGCCTGCAGCACCCCTCTGCCTTGGGGTCCCCAGGGCTCTCAGGGTGCCCCGGCTGTGCAGAGCAGGGTGCTGCAGAGACCTGTGGCGCACTGGGAGATGCTCCCGGCTCCACCTCATCTGGACTTCGGCAGCTCTGGTGCCATCCCCACCATGTCCCCATGTCATACACCCCAGCCTGGCCCCAGTGCCTGGTCCCTCTCCAAGGGCTCCATCATCGCTACAGGGCAGGAACCTGGGGGGGCATGGGCAGATGCACCCCAGAAAGGGGCTTTGGGTGATTTTTTGTGCTTGGGAGGCTCAGTGAGGACCTGGGGTGGGTCTGAGCCTGAGATGTGAGCTCCAACTCTTCCTCCTCTCCCCCTCAGCTTCCAGTTCAGCCCAGTGTCACTGTGCCTGGCAGCACGATGACGAGCCCCATCCTCCTCCCATGTCGCAGATAGTCCCGGTCCCTCTGTCTGCGCTGTCGCTGATCCCCGGCAGCTCCCTTTGTGCGGGGAACAAAGCCGGTCCCCGAGCGAGCACAAGTCTATCGCAGGATTGGCAGCTGTCACTGAAGGAACATCCTGGAGCATCCCCTGTCCCCTTCCCATGGTGCCGGGGAGGGAGGGCGAGGTGGGAGCTGAGCACCAGCTCCTGGCGTGCACCGTGGGCAGGCACACAAGGGCTGATGCTGGAGCTGGGGGTGATGCTCCTGCACTTTCTGCTTGGAAATAGTGTTTCATCCCCTTGGCGCATCTCATTGAGCACTGCGGCTGACTCCAGTGACAGCCCTCATCTAGGAGCGGGGCCAGGGGGCCGGGGAAACCTCAACCCTGCGGCACCCACCAGCCAGTGGCTCTCTCCATGCTGGGACCCAAGATTTTTCAGCCGTGGGGTTAAGGGCAAAGGGGGCTGTATGGAATGGACAGAAGGTCCCCAGCACCAGCCCAGCTCTGCAATGCTGCTGGGGGCCAGCTCTGCGGGTCCAAGCCAGCACGAGGAGGGGGGGCCATGCCGGAGCAATCACCATGCATGTCGTTTAGGCTTGATGCCGCTATCGTGTTTGAATCTCCGGAGGCAGTGAGCTGCAGATTGACTTTGACAAACATGGCCCAGAAGCTGCGTCTTGGCGGATGCAAATTATTCAGCAGCTCCCAGGAAAAACGCTCCCTGACAGCACGCTGGGGGCGGGGGGGTACAGGCTGTAACACCCTGTCACATCCCCTGCCAGCTACAGCTGCGCTGGGTCCCCCCCTCCGCCTCCACCACCCTCCCAGCAAGCAGCAGTGAGGGGAACAGGGTGCCGGGGGCTGTGCATCAACGTGGTCCCCAAAAAGCAGGTGGGTGCGAGGCCAGGGAGGTGACACAGGGTCTGGCCAAGGGATGGAGACCCCCTGGCCATCAGAGCATTCAGCAGAGCCACTGGCGGTGCGCGCACCGAGGAGCACATGTGCATGTGTGTGCATCTCCAGCCATGCACGGGGAGACACCGACAGCATCCCAGCTCATCCCAGTTCATCCCAGGATTGCATCTTGCTCCAACAGGGCTGGGCTGGGTGTGAAATTAAGCTCCAAATGCAGCTCAGAGCTGTGTGTCAAGGCTGTTTTGAAATTGGCCGGGAGCTGATAATCGAGGAGATGAAGATCTGGCAGATGTCTCCTGGGGTCATTTTACAGATCTGATTTGCCAGACGCTGGGCAGGTAGATCTTGTAGAAAAGCCTGTTGTCAGCTGAGATTCAATTCACGCTCAGAAAATAAGCAGCAGCAGAGCCATTCCTGGCTGTGAGCCTGGGGTGGAACCGTCCCCAGGGCTGTGCCCAAGTGGGTGACATCTGGGGTTGGACACCACAGCCTTGTCTGGGGCGAGCTGTTACAGACCCGAACAGGTGCCCTTTGTCTTAAGAAATGGGAGTTTTTTTCTCTCCCCTCATTGCAGGGGTGCCTGTGCCCAGCTGGGTGCACATCCCTGGGCAAGCCAGGCTGCAGGGACACAGCGTGGGAGCTCCGGCGTGGCCAAGGGACCCAACCTGAAGCAACCCATGGAGGTTCTGAGACCATCCCCTGCCCCAGCCCCAGGTGGACACATTTTGCCTTGCTCCTGGATCCCCAAAAGTCCAAAGCCTTTGTGAACTCCAAGGATCAATTGGGTGAAGCCTTGAGGGAAGGATGGGAAACAAATGACAAGGGGAGATGATGTTCCGCGCCAATCCCTTCTGGAGGTGGCATTTAAGCAGATGGAGGAGTAGAGCCGGTACTGTCTGAGGAGGATGTGATGGAAATGTGAATATGGAGAGGATGCTCCGGCTGCCTCGTGGGAGCCAGTGCCCTCCGAGATCTTAATAAAGCAACAGCCTCAGCCTGTGGACACTGAGACATCGACCCCAACCAGCCGCTTACATCAACACTTCCAGTCCTTTGGAAATGACAGCTCTCAAGGTTCGTTAGGGCCCTGGCCAGGGGCCGGAGGCTTGCAGGGCTCCCTCTGCTTCCAGGGAGGTGGATGGGAGCTGGGCAGTGCTGGGATCTGGGCACTGCCGCAGCTGCGTGACGCACCAAGCGCTTTGAAAAGGCTTTGGCTGCCTTTGCTGCCCTTGCTGCTGGCTGTGCCGGGGCGCAGCCAGGGAACCTGGCACACGCGGTAGTCGGGCGCTGCCGGCTCCTTGCCAGCCATCGCTGCTGCCTCTTGCTGGGACAGCAAAGCAGCTGCACCGGCTTTCATGGCACAGGTTGTCACACCACGCACAGGTGAGGTTCTCCTGCCGAGGAACCCGAGCATCAAACCATGTTTTTATTCCTGGGGGTTTGGCATTAATATTTATCTATCAACGGCTGGTAATTAGGCCTTTCAATGACGCTCCTGTACTTGGTTGAAGTAGATAAATGCAGATGATCTGCGAGCGGAGCGGCAGGTTTGCTTGGGTATGTGCTTCGCGTCTAGATCAATAGTGGGGCTTGGTTAAAATTTTCCATGATGCTTTTCCATGTGCCGTCACTCCCGCTCTGCTGCCTCCTCGGGAAGGGGGATGCGAGGTGGGAGGCAGGGATCTGGGGGGGAATTTCCCCCATTTTGGGGGCTTGGTGTCCTGCTGCTCTAGTGGCAGGCAGGGATGAGGATGGCAGGAAGGAGCCAGCACTGTGGTGCTGGGACATGGGGGCTGCCAGAGTGGGGTCAGTCAGGATGGTCCCCGCCAATGTCAGCTGGGGAGGGATGTCTTCATCTCTGTACCCCTGGGGTACCCCCAGACCCCCTGCTAGCAGGGCATCTGGAGGCACATCACACCACAGCCACAGCCACACGTGGCGTTTGCAGGATGCCTTCCTCCAGCTGCTCAGCACGGCCAGCCAGAGCTGCGGGGTGCTGGATGCAGCCGGGGCCATGGCTCGGGAGACGCGTGGCACCGCGGGCAGCATCCCAGGCCCTGTGCAGCTGCTGCCATGGCAGGAGCCATTCGGGTTCCTCTCGGATCTCTCTCAGTGCTGCTTCCCATCTGCTGTATTATTTCAGCATTTAATTATTTACCGCAGGCTGTGTGGGCAGCTGTACAGAGGCAGTTATTGCTTAATTGAGCTACTTGACTCCAGCTCTGCCAAAATAATAACACGCGTGGAAAAGAGAAAAAAGAAAAGATACCCCCTTGACAAGGAGCCTGGGGAGTAGGCAGACCTGCCCGTGGTGGTGAGGGTGGCCCCAGGCTAGAGCCGGGCTGCCAGAGGAGGTTTGGGGTGTTCACCACCCACATCCCACCTCACCCCTCACTCCAGCCAGCAAGGACTGCAAAATCCAGCCCAAAGGGAGAGGGACGCCCCGAGGCAGCGAGTGCTCAGTGCCTGGGGCACTTGCTGGGGTGCAGTGGGTGGCTGAGCATGGATGCTCCCACCCAGCAGTTAGGTGGGCTCATGCGGTGGCAGTGCCCTGTCAAGGAGCTACTGGTGTCCATCTGCCAAGCGACCCGTGCCTGGGGCCAGCACCTCCCCGCAGCGCCACTCTCCCCCATGCACACTGATGCGGAGCTCAGGGCTTCCCCTCCAGCTGAGGTTGGAAATGAAGAATTTTGCAGCGTTTTCCTGTTTCCCAGAGAGAATCCAGCCCCAGGCTTTCCCTGCTCCTTCTGCCACTAATTCCCTGTGACCTCCCCATCTGTCACCAGGCTTGGCTTCCTGAGGGCCACTGCGTGGGACCCCCTGCCCCTCCGGCTGGTGAAGAGGCTCCATCCATCCCTATTTCCAGAGAGCACAGAGCTCCGTGGATGAAAGCTTGGGGTAATTGATATTATTATCGAATCCAGCAGGACGCAGATTGTCACAGAGCAAACATCTGCCCGCTGCTCCTCAGGGAGCCTGGGAGAGAGGAGAGGGAAAGGGGGCCACTGTGGCTGCTCACATCTTCCCCCGTAGTGTGGCCAGTGATGATGGGAGGGAGGATGAAGTAAGGGGGACCCGAGTGTGTGTGTTGGGAAGCGTGCATGTGTGTTTGTGCGTGCATGTGTGTGGACCGGGGGGTGTGCATGCAGCCCAGGACTGCCTGGTGTGTGATTCTGGGATGGGGTGAGGTGGCTCGTCATGTCTGGAGGCATGGCCAGGGCTCAGGATGGGGACCCGGGGCTGGCTGGTCCCAGTGCCCACCACCGGTCCCCATCTCCTGCATGCTCTCTCCATGCTGTCACATCGGAAGCGATGATTTATCGTCCTCTAAAGGCTGCTGGGACTGCATGTGCCTGGAGGTAACAGCTTCTGGTGTGTAAAGGATGGCAGCCATAAATATGCTCCAGGATGCTCCTCACCACGGCGAAGCGACAAGGCAGGGACCTTCGTCTTTGCTCATCCATCACTTGACCTCGCACTGCAGCCTCCTCCCGCTGTCCCCGGGCTGGGAGCGGGATGGCTGCGGTGGTGGGGGCAGTGGGGATGGTGGGGACCCCCGGCTGCAAGAGCCGAGTTGCAGCTCAGCCTCGGTGGGTGCCCCAGCCCCCTGCAGTGGGGATGCTCCCCCTGGGGTGGGTGCAGCCCCGAGCACCCCCAGGCAGCCGGAGGGGAGCAGAGCTGGGGGACACGGGGGTGGCCCTGGCGCTGGCATCACGGCAGGCAGCACAGCTGGTTTGGCATTTCGGAGGCTCCGGCTGTCACCGCCAGCCACCTCGCTCCTGTTACCAGCATGGTGGGAGAAATCATATAATTTATAGATGCCTTTTATTTCCTTCCTGGTGTGTCATAAACAAACCTGCACAGTGCCACTCTCCCCATCCCTGCCCCTCGCCACTGGGCGCAGAGGCAGTCCTGGAGCCTTTGTGGCTTCATGCCCTACATGAAGCGGCACAAAAGCCACTGGCACCCCACGTGCTGGGACAGCACCAGGAGTGATGCTGGTGCATGATGCTGTCATCCCCTTGGGAATCTGGGGCTATGCCCTGCGGTGACATGGCCTGTGGTGGCCCCAGCTCCATCCTGCCCTTGGTGGCCCTGCCTGCGCCTGGCCCCATTGCAGGGCCAGCATCTCTTCTGGCTGCTCTGGGGGTGGGGAGAGGCACTTATGTGACTGTAGGAGAAAGATGAAGGGGGGTGGAGGTGCCAGCCTGGGGATGCCGGGTGCAGGTGATGCCACAGGGGGGTGCTGGGTGGGTGGATGGGTCCTTTGGGGGTCCCTGTCCTCTCGATGTTTTGGGGGTGAGCCCAGGGTAGGTGAGCCCAGCACTGGGCAAGGACAGGGCCACCCTGTTAAGGACACCATGAAGCACTGGGGTGCTCCCAATGGGAGTCCCTAACGAGGGTAGCCAGCAGCTGCAGGGCTGGGCAGGTGGGTGGGTGTGGGTTACCTCCCCACCCATGAGCCCAGCTGTGCTGCGTGAGGAGGAAGATGACGGTGGAGGTGGAGGCTGTTCCTGCCCTGTTTGGAGAGGGCTGAGCACACAGTGGGGAGCTCAGAGCAGCTGGGTCCCTGCACTGGAACCCTGTGGAGCTGTGCACAGCCAAGCTGGGCCACCGGGCCACTGCAATGGGCCACCGAGACCTGGGGACCACGACTGCCGGAGCACAGTGGCCAAGCTGGGGGAGCCAAGGTGGGTGAGTGGTGTGTGCCGGAAGCCAGGCTGCAGCCCCTGAGTGGTGGGACGACAGCTCGGGGTCATCCCTGGGCCCCTGTGGGGGTCCCTGAGCCTGGTGGAGCCATCTCCAGTGCCACCCTTGTGAAAGACACGGCTGAATGTGTTTGCCACCGGTTGGGAAGCAGTTGTGTGCAGAGCAATAAATTAATTAAACCCATCAAATAAAACAGCACAACAGCCCCAGTGGGATCCCTGCTAATGCATTCGCTGGTTGCATTTAGGTATTAATACCCTGACAGGAGGGCTTTAATTATCAGCCTTTAAGCCTGGTTTTCTCCTCTCCGCCCAAGCATCTCCCAGCGCGGGTCCCCGCATCCCGTGGGAGCCGGCTGTCAGCTTGCGTTGCTCTCCAAGAACATCCCTGCTCCTCGCCCAGCACCTGCGGCCCCATCCCTGCCTATCTCCCGCAGTCATCCTCTCACTGCCGCTCCGCTGGGACCCTGGCAAGTGAGGATCAAACCGAATTAGCGTGAAGCTTTTGCATAAAGATCCAGCAAAGCCAAGCGATTCCTGCCTGATCCAATCGCGCTGCCATAACCCACGCCGCTGGAGAGCCGGGGGTGGCGGGGGGAGAGCGCGTTGGGGCTTGGCGTGGGGGAAAAGGGCTGGCGTGTTGTGGTTTTTGATAAATTGTTGATAATCTCGGTTGCTGGAGGGGCTCGCGGGATCTCTTCTTTATTCAGGGGAAAAAAAAAAAGGAAATCCGAATTTGTGAGCTTAAGCAGCTCCGGTTGCCTTAGTGTGAAACCCGGGGAGGTTTTTGCTGGGCTTGGAAAGCGAACAGCAGCGGCGGACTGCTGGCAGCCAGCGGCACGGGGTGGCGGTGCCAGCACTGAGCGTGGCTTTGCCTGGTCCATCACTCCATCCTGCCCTGGGTGTGAGCACGTGGCCGATCCCCCCTCATCCCCCCAGCCGGAGCCCATGTCTGGAGCTGCCCTTGATGCTGCCTTGTGCCCCTGTCCATTCCCAGGCTCAAATCCACCTTTTGTAAATGGAAAAGGGGGATTTCCCAGGTTGGGGTGGGGGTGGGGGCAAAGGAAAGTGTCTCCCTGCTCAGCCCTGGGGTCCCTCTTGCCCACCTTCACCCCTGGAGGCGTCCACTGGTGCAGTCACCCCGGCATGATGCTGCTGCACCCATTCAGCCCCGGCTCTCCTGCCTGGAGCTTCGCCTCCTTGCAGGACGGCATCCAGCAGAAGGACATGCACAATTTAACTGGATATTACAGGCTTAATAACACAGTCATTAGGAGTTAAGAAATTAAAAGGGGAACAATAAGCCGGCGCTGTGCTCAACTGGTGCAATGGGAGAGGTGGTGGGGAGGCACTGGGTGGGATTTAGTTAAATTCTAGCTGGGGGCAACCCCCTTTTCCCCCCCGGAAAGGGGTGTGGGTGGGGGAGCGGCTTCGGTTTTGGTGTGGGGGTGCTGGGGTGCAGCCAGTGTTTTCCCAGCCGATGAGGGGGCTGGTAGCCAGGAGCTGCCAGTCTGCAAGCCCGTGGGGAGAAGCCACCCGGCTGCTGCAGCCCCGGCTGGGAGGGACGGGGGATTTGTCTCCCTGCCAAAGTGTGCTCATCGGTCCCACGCACTAGCTTGCACAGCTAATTGTCTTTTAATTGTAATGTAGCTGTAGTCAGTTGTGGTTTAATTAGCAGCGTACCTTATCCATGGAGCTGCTCGCCGGAGCTCAGGGCTCGGTGCCATGAGGCGAGGGGGGGTTCGTGGGGCACCGATGGAGTTGCGGGGGGATCGTTGTGTTTGGATGCTCGCGCTGGGAGGAAGCGCTGTTCTCCAGGTCAGGCACGATGCTGATGGGAGGTGCAAGAAATGCTTGGGGAACAGCATGGGGATGGTGCAGGAGAGAGCAGGGGGAGGAGAGGGTCCCCCATCAGCTGCTGGGAGAGATCCCAGCTCCGCCAGAGGGGCTTGGTCCTGGGCCAAATTACATCTGGGGGAAATCAGTGCAAGCATGCCGGTGCGTGCTGCAGCACGTTGACACTGTCACCAAATCAGCGATGGGAGCAGGGAAGCAGCCTGAGCAGATCAGTTTGCCGCGCCGCTCGGCTCCGCGGGCTGCCTGGCGGCTCTTAATTTATTGGGCTGTTATTTTGAATATACTTTAAAGCGCAGCGCTAGACAGAGAGCGGCTCTCTGAAGAGCCCATCTTGGGGCTTTCTCTCCATTTCCCATCAATGCGTCGGACATAACAAATTTGCCGTGTTTATAAATCAGCCTCCCATCCCTCCTGCTGCCTGCGGTTCCCCCCTGCTGCCTGCGATGCCGCACCGGGCTATTTCTGACTCTGGCATCAGCGTGGCAATAACGAGTCAGGCACTGGGGCCTCGCTGGCAACTTGCTTGATGATGCACAAAGCGGAGCAAGCGCGTCTCGCTCGTCAGCAGCTGCGGGTGCTGCTGGCTGCTAACTATGGGCTTTTGCTTATCGGTGGAATAAGCGGAGGGAGGTCGGGAGGTGCTGGCATGTTGGGCGATGTGTCGGCTCTTCCCAGCAGATCTGCCCATCAGGCCCTGTGCCGGAGGGTTGATGGCCGTGGTGAGCAGCTGTGTGCCTTGGGAAAGTCAAAATCCTTCAAAGCCGGAGGGGAGCAAACCCAGCTGGCACCCTGGGATGCTCCAGCCTGGACCTTGCTCCTCGTGGAACAGGACCAGGGATGTCCGGCGGTGTCAGAGGGAGCAGCCCAAACTGCTCCTTTCTTCAAAATCACACTTTCATCCTTTCTCCTCCCCAGATTTCACCCTGGATAGTGAGAGCCAGAGCTGGAGAGGCTGCTCTGCTCTAGCTGATTTTTTTCCAGCCCACTTGCTTTGCCACTTTGGGACAGCATTTCAGGGGGTGCTGGGCTGCTCGCAGGGTGCAACCCCCTGCCCCAGCCCTGCCGGCTGCCGCTCACCCATCTGACATCTCATAATACTCAAACCTCAGTGCCTCCGTCAGAGATGGCAGCCACCTGGCAGCACAGGCAGGAGTGGGTACAGCCAGAGGATGAATTGATTCCTGCCGGAGGGTCTATCCCTGCAGAGCATCTGCCCGAAAAATAGTTGTCAGGGCTGGTTTGTGTGCGCGTGTATTTTCCCACCGATAAACTTCTGCCACAATTACCCCATTTTTTATCTTTATGGCCTTGGACGCTGCAGGAGATATTGGATCCATATCAGAGCAAAAGAGGACGTGAAAAAAGCTACTAAAAACGGAGAGGAGATCAGTCAAGCCGTCGGGTGAAATACGCTATTTTGATTAAGCATTCAGCAGGTAACCCAAACATAATTTATGGGCCTTAAACAGCTGCGCGCCGGGTTTCGCTCGGCACCGAGAGCTGGCTCCTTTGAAGAACGCTGGTTCAGTGTTACCTGCAGCTTGTTGTGGCTGATGGATAGCAGGGATGGCCCTGGGGACCCCCAGAGACCCTTACAGCCTGACCCCGTGGGGCATTGCACCCCAGGAATGCGATTCTGGGAGGCTGAGATTGATAAGGAGCAATTTGGTTGTGCTGGGATGGAAGAAGGTGCTTTACCGGTGCAAGCCGTTGACTGTCAAAGAGCAAGCGAGAAGCAGCAAAGGAGACGCTTTCCAGGAGCGGGGATTTAATTGTTGGCGTAAACGAAGCCCTGCTGAAGGCAGGACCTGAGTCCTTGGGCTGGGGGAAATGCTCTCACCCCCCCTGAGCAAACCAGGCTGCAAAGCCTTGTGTTTCGGGGTGCCCAGGGAAATTTGCAGGTGGTTTTTGGGGAGCGGGGCTGATCTTCAGCTGCTGCCCCTTCGGCTGGGACCTGCAGGGCTCTGTGCTCGCCGTGCCAAGAGGCTGTTGACCCTGGGGTTGCTTTACAGCCCTCATCCATCGGCCGCTCTAAGCAGGGCGGTTGCAATCCCCTGTCCTGCTGCTGCCCACAGGTGATGTGTGGGCACCTGCCCGGCTGTGGCAGGCTGCTCTGCTGGGGGGTTTGTGATGTGTATTAAAGAAAAAAAGTCAATAGGAAAGGGCCGGGAGGGATGGCAGGGCCCATCCATCACAGGCGAGGAGCTGCTGTTGTGGTTGAGGCTTATCCCAGCGGGAAGACCGTGGAGCTGGCCAGTGGCTCCATCCACCCGGCCCCTCACTGGGTTGTGCTGGTGCTGCTGGGGGGGTTTGTCTCCTGCCTTCGCTCACCCGCTCCCTCGGCCTTTTGTCACCCGGCGGAGGTGATGGCAGCAGGGCTCTGGGTGAAGGGATGGGGATTTATGGGCAGGGCTGGGCAGCAAGGCTGGGAGGCAGCTGCGGGCGAGGTGCAGGAACAGAGGATCTAGCAGCAGCTGGGAATCGATAGGGTGGGGTGGTGGGGGGGTCCCATGGCAAAAAGGGTGTTGTGCCTAATTGCAATGCCCCTTTGGCCACTGCCCTGGGATGTCTTCAGCCAGAGCTGTACAGAGCCCGCAGGGCTGTGCCAGAGCGTGTGGGTGCTTCTTGAGCATCGACGGGTGCTCTGCATCCCATGGAGGGATGGGCATGGATCAGGCCCGGGACCCAGCCAGCCCCGAGGCTCCTGTGTCCTCCACGCTGATGGCAGGGGGCTGCTGGGTCAGCTCCTGGGTTCCTGGGGAGGGAGAGTGAGGGTTTTCACTAATTATCCAGCAGAAATGAGGCATTGCAAGACTTTGGGAACCCACAGCGGGTGATGCTGACGGGGATGTCCCGGGGACTGTGGCATTCAGGCAGAGCTCGGTGGCTCTGGCCTCATACTTTGGCTCTCCCCACCTACTTTTGGAGGGGGACGTGGTGCGTTCATCAGCATGGCATCGCCGGCTGCCAGACCCCGCCTTGCAGAGAGGCACTGATGGAGATCGGGGAAAATAGGACACAGCCTGGGCACGGTGCTGGGAGAGACCAACCCTGAGTCGGGTGGGCAGCCCAGTGGCTCCAGCTTGGCCCCAGTTCCTCCCCGGGGAGCGAGGGCTGCTTTGAAGGTGTCTTAATGGTGTGGCTTTGCAGCGCGGGCAGGGAGAGGAGAGGTCAGCAGGTATCCCCGCCGTACTCCATAGGCAGGTGCCTGTCATTTAACATCAGTTAATGAGCACTTACAGCATTATGTAAATTGGCTCTTCACTCTTACCCCAAGGAATCAAGTAAGAGTCGGTACCTTTTTTTCTCCCTTTCTCTTTTAATCTCGCCACAGATCATCTTTTCTTTTTCCTTCTTTTCCTTTCATTTAGCAGCAAAGCAGCTGGGAGATCACACCAAATGCTGAATTCAAACCAGCGCATGTGGATTTCATCGTCGGGCGTTACTCGGGTACCGGTACCACAGGGAGCACGTGCCAGCACGGCAGCAGAGCCCCCTGCCCAGCCTTCTCTGTTACGGTGTTTTACATCCCTCCAGAAACCCTCCGCTGTAGTCAGCATGTGGTCACGATCATTGCGAAACGCTGACAAAGGTTTGGGGACCTGTGTCATTAGAAGGTCCAGTAAGAAACATGCAGCCCTGATGCCACAGCTGATGGGCTCTGCCACACGGTGATTCCTGGGCAGGGACTGATGAGCGTGAGAGCTCGGGCTGGTCCGAATGCACACGTGTTGGTGCAACCCTTCAGTAAACGGCAAAAGAAAAGACACTTGGCTTCGTATATATCCGTCTCCTGGAAGTACTTTTTAGCTCTTTTCCTTAGAAATTATTCTTGGTATGAGAAAGCAGCTCAACAGCTCTGAGACCTGAGAGGAAATGTGTCAGTCATAGAATGATTTTTCTTGATATTTTTCCCCCTTCAAATGAAAGTTGGCTAATGGTTCGTTTCGGAAAAAATAATTGCCACTGATTTCTCCAAATTGCAGAAAATGTATTAATGACACTTTTCAAGACAGAAATAACGCAATTTGCATTTAAATGTGCCTAATCTTTGCAAACTCCACTTGGTATTTTCTTGTAGACACATAAAATACCGAGCGTTTCAGCACGTCGTGAGATGCTGCAGCTCTGGAGGAGCGCTGGTGGAGGGTGGCAGGAGCAGTTGCCTCGCGGCCAGGGATGCTCACCAGCGGACAGGCTCTGGCTGCAGCGGCTCCATCGTGGAGCTGTGGCATGGCCAGCTTCGGCACTGCTGGTGCAGGCAGCGACGTTCAAACCGTGCCAGGTTTGCTTGTCTGTATTGACTTCCCATCCTGCTGGGAGGGGAATGCAGCTTTGCTGAGCTGCTTCGCTTTATTAATAACTTGGCCCTTGATTTTTTTATTGCTGCCTTATTAGCAAGAGCCCAGGGGGAACTGGTAATACAAGTGATTTATGCACTGGGGCATGACTCCGCCAGGATGGGCAGGCTGGGAGCCCCAGGAGGGATTGGATGTCCCTGTGCCACAGGGATAATGCAAGGGTGAGGATGGCATCAGGGTGTCCTGGGCTCTGCCCTTCACCTCCAGGTCCGGGGCAGCCTCTTGTGCTGCTGCTTCAGGTCTTGGCATCCCCAAAGGCTGGGGCTGGGGGTGAGCAGATGGGGTTTGCAGATCATCGGGTCCCTTTGCTGCCTCTGTGTCCCACCGACATTGCTGGTGATGGGAGGGATGATGCCAGGAGAGGCAAGCAGGCAGGACAGCGTGAGCATCCCCTGCCCAGGCAGCAGGATCACGGCTGCTGGGAGAGCTGCTTTGCCCCCAGACCCTTTGCTGCGTACCACGCTCTCCTCCAGCAAGCTGCTGCAGTTTAATTCCGCATTATGCATAAATGCGCTTGGTTTTAGGAGATCAGAACAGATTCAGAGCTGTTGGAATTGGACTTTTCCCTGGCTTTGGCAGGGCAGAACCGCTGCGGAGGAGCTGAGAGCGAAATCCCTGTGGTAGCTTCAGGGGGAGATCAAGAGTAGTCATGAAATCATGATGAATCCTTGGTCTAATCTTCCTCTTCGCAAATAACGATCGTTCTCAGCTCCTCGTGCGCGGGCTGCCTGCAGAGTGCCTTGGCCCTCCCCAGCTGATGACTGGGGAAACTGAGGCACAGGGCAGCGAAGCACCAGCCCAACCTGGCAGTTCAATAGAGGATTTCCCCAGAGCCAGGAGGCAGCAGCGCAGGGTCTCTCTGGCCCCCAGAACACCTGCCTCCTTCCCCTTGTTTTAGGATAAACACATTTATCTGCAGAAGGGAAACGTTTCCTTTCAGCAGTGGAAAAATAACTCTGTCTCTTTCACACAAAGAGTAACTGTGGCAGTGTCAATATTTGTGCCCCATGGAGCTGAGGCTGCCCCCCACCGTGGGCAGGAGCCTTTCCAGGGGCTCGTTTTCCAGGGGTTTATGTCTCTGCTGCAAAAGAAAAACAACTGCTGAGCGAAAGAAATTGCAGATGATCCAGGATGGGTTGGTCCAGGTGGTGGTGGGGGTCCTGGGGGCTGTGGACACCTCTAGGTTCCTAGGGAGGCTGTGTGTTGTGCTCAATCCCAAAGCAGCCACCTTTTGGGGTGGGTGCTGGGGGTGCTGGCTGTAACGCTGGCACAGCGCTGCACTGCTGCGCTGCACGGCCCTCGGGGGCTAACGCGCCTGGTTGTGCTTTATGTGCAACGCACTCGCATCCTCCCCGGGCCTCCGACTCCATAAAAAGCAAACGGCTGCCTTAAAAACTAAAAGGAGGAGGAAAGCGCTCTCCGGCTTATTTTCCCCTGCTCTATTTTCTCTCCTGTCTGGCTCCAGCTTGCTCATTGCTTCTCTTCTCCCCTCTGTCCCCGGCGTTAGACCCTTTGCGGACCCTGCAGAGGGGCAGAGGCAATTCTCCCTTCTTTGTAGTCGTGCAAGAACAGGCTTTGCCCTGGAATCTGGGGGGACAGTGTGGATAGGAGGGCAGCGGCACATCAGCTCAGCCATGCACCAGAGCTGTGCCATGAGGATGCTCCTTTGGGGCCAGGCAAGGACCCTGCAGCTCCCTTGGGAGCACGTGGGTTCCTGTTGGCTCCGGTCCTGCAGCCCTGGCTCTGGGGATCAGCAAGCAAACAGCCCCCCCCGCCCCCCACGGAGGCAGCAACCAGCTCTGTAATTAAGCCAAGTGGGAAGCTTGTAGCTGGTTGTAGAAGCATCCTCAAGGCCCTTTTCCCCCCAGCCTGTGCCACATCCCGGGGTCAGGACTCATCCTTGGTGTCCCTGTTGCTCGGGAAGGGCGCAGAGTATGTGATGGCAAGGGGACAGGAGAGAGGGGTCAGTGCATGCCACACCAGGGCTGGCATCAGCTGGGGTCTATCACAGAGCCCCCATGCCCTTGGCATGTCCCTGGCAATGCCAGTGGCAGTGGGGGACCCTCACCAGCCCCTCCGTCCTCCTGAAGTCCTTCCTCCCCTCTCCCCTTCTGTTTTCCTTGCAAACAGCTTGCCTTTGAAATTCAAATGTTGCTGTAGCCCTTTCCTCACCCACTGCAGGAATATCTCCCTTTTCATCTGAAAATAATTAACAAATGAACAAAACTCTTCTGTGAAATTAAAATTCATGCCCAGAGGTGACCTTTGAAGCCCAGCACTTGCTGCTGCTGGGTTGGGTTGGTTTTTTGTGTATCTTTTTCCTTTTTTTTTTTTTTTTTTTTTTTCCTTCACGCTCCCCCCTGTTTCAGAAGGGCTGTTTTATACCTCCTTTTCTCTTGCTTTTTAATGGCATTAAATAACATTCCTCCAGAGATGCTCTCCTTCCTGCCACTGCCTCCTTCCCCAGTCCTGTCTGTCCCTGTGGGTTCTCAGATCTGCCCCCGGCGAGGGGATGGGCTCAGCCCAATGCTCCCCATGGTCTCCAGCACAGTGGGTGCAGCATGTTGGGCTGTCTGGCAGATCAATAAGGTTATTAAATCCCCACCAGCCGGCCATGGCCAGGCTCCATCTGGCCAGCTGGCACCTGGACACAGGGCCAGGGTCAGCCGCAGTGGGAGAGTAATTGTTTGTAATCGGTAACGAAGAGCTGCTCGCCTGCCCTGGTGAGGGGACTTCCCTTCCTGATCGCTGCGGGGCTGGGGATGTCTCGTTGCTGCTCATTTTAACTCGATCCGTGAGTGCTCGGGATTCGCCTGCCTCGGTGCTGGCTGCTTGCAAACGCTGCAGGGTTTGCAAGGCTTTGCCCTGCCGTCACTCCTCTTGCTGAGCTGCTGCCTGGTGTGATGGACCTTTCCCACATCCCACATGGAAAAGCCAGCCCAGAGCCAGTTTTCACACCAAAGCAACATGATGACCCTGGCAGGAGCGGGAGGAAATATTGAGCCAGGAATGGTGCAAGCTGCAGCCTGGGGTGTTTTGGGGAGGAGCGTGGGAAAGCGTGTACCATCCTGCTGCATGCACGTGTGCCGGCACGTCAGGCTCCTGCGCTGGGGAAACCTGGTCCCCTTGGTCTTGCTTTGCACCCCGGTTGGGATGCATAGTTGGGCTGGGCCACCCTGGTGTATGTGGTGAGGTCTGAGGAGCAGCAAGGGTAGGAATGAGCTGGGGCAAGGTGCTGGGGGCACTGGTGCATGGTGGCTGTGCCATAATGAGGAAAAGGTTTTTCCCTGGCACAGGAACAGGTTTTGCCCTAGAATCCGGGTGGACACTGTCCCCCCAGCATGACCAGCCATGGATAGGAGGGCAGCAGCACATCAGCTCAGCCATGCACCAGAGCTGTGCCATGAGGATGCTCCTTTGGGGCCAGGCAAGGACCCTGCAGCTCCCTTGGGAACACGTGGTTCCTGTTGGCTCCGGTCCTGCAGCCCTGGCTCTGGGGATCAGCAAGCAAACAGCCCCCCCTGCCCCCCACGGAGGCAGCAACCAGCTCTGTAATTAAGCCAAGTGGGAAAGGTTGCCATGGTACCAAAAGCAAAGAAATGAAGCTGCACCTTTATGGCTGCTCCGGAGCCTCCAGCCATTCCCAGCCCCTCTCCCTGGGGTGGTGGGGTGCTGCGGGGTGCGGAGGACCCCACAGTCCCCCTGCCTGCCCCTGGCCTCTGCCCTGTGTCTGCAGGGGCCAGGATGGGGCAGCTGGGCCCTGGCACTGGTGCTGCGCCTTGGTTCTTCCCTAGGGATCTGGGGCTGCTCCCTGTGGGCTCCCTGCTCCATCCTGCTTTCCCGATGTCCCCACAGTGCCCCGTGCCATGGGGCCACGTCCCTGTCCGCGTGGGGCCAGCGGGGCTGCGCTCAGCATGGTGCAGGTAGCTCTTGAGGGGGTTCTCTGAGGGGCTTATATGGAGCCCAGCCTGGGGGGCCTTCCCCAGCACCCCAATCCTGCTGGCTAATTGCATCCCCCACGCTCCAACATCTCCCTGTGCCTGTGATCACTCTGATGGAGATGACTCCATCACATCCCGTTGTCCTGGCAACAGGCAAGGATGCTGCTGAGCCAGCCTCGGCTGGTCCCCTCCGGCTACATGGGGCTACCCTCACCCTGAAATATCCCCCCTGTGCCTGGATCTGAGGGTCCCGCTGCATTTCCCAGCCAGCCAGCGAGGAGAGCACTTCTGCCCCATGGATGGTGGGCACAACCCCATCATCACAGCCCCTGCTTGCTCCACTCCCCCCGGGCTGCACACAGAATAGGGGTGACTGTGGCATCCATGTCCCTTTGTCCCACTCATTTCCTCAGTGGGTTCTGCTTATTTACGGGGCGGGGAGCAAAGCGGGGCTGGCAGCACAGCGAAGTATCAATTAGTTAATTATCAGCAGGCTGCCTGCCTGGCTGCCAGCATTAAGCCTTTTGTTGGAGGGGGTCTTCTGGGACTTAAGAGCCCCCCTGCCACAAGCAGGTAACAGTGCTGGGGCAGGCAGAGCCCTGGGGGGCTCCTCTCCAAGGATAGGGTCTCGGTGCAGCCCCTGGTGCTGGCGCGTGGCTGTGTTGCACCGGCCGGACACCCACCCACACCAAAGCCCCCCATCTTCCCCTCCCAATCTCCCCCCTCAGATGCCACACTTGGGTGCAGAGTTGAACCCTGCCATGGAAAGCAGCAGTTTAGCCCAAAAGGATGAGCAGATGTTCAAATTACACCCTTTTTTAATTATTATTTTTTTTAAATGAGGTGAATTTTCCCCGTTTAAAACCCCCTTGGATAAATCCACTGTGTACAGAGGAAATGTGCCTTTCACACCCAGTTTAATCTCATTAGTAGCAGCGTGGTGGGGGGACATGGGCACGGCCAGACACTCAAGGCAGTGCCTATGATGAGTAGAATCCTCAGTCGTTCCTGTGCTTGGGTTGGAATTTATTTTTTCCTCCTCTGCCCCACATTTCAAGCCCGTTCCTTGCCCTTTCTCTGGCCTTGTCCTCCTGTTGTGTTTCCGTTGTGACAAAAATAGCCAAAGAGGTGCTAAAATAGAATTAAGGCGCTTGAATATGTAAATGCTATTTGTGCTCACCCTGTTGCCTCCTTAATTTCAGCAAGAACGATGTTTTTCTTCCAACCTCAGCCTGAGGAGGTGATTTTGGATCAGGGAGTGCTGGGACAGAGAGCTGTACCGGGGGGCAAGGAGCTGGGGTTCCTTGGATTTGGGAGCCCCCCTCAGCACTGATGATGGTCTTCCCAGAAGCTCCTATAAGGACTGATTTTCCACCCAAAATTGGCAAGTGCCATTGCTAGCATCAGGCAGCAGCATGCGAGCTCCCTTTGGCCACCCCGGGGGGGACACAGTGTCGCTCCTGGCTGGTCCCCATCCCGCCGAGGGATGTTTTGGAATCAGCATCTTCCTGGGAGGAGGTGGGGGGGTGTGTGTGGGGGTGTGCGGATCAGGCTCAGCCCTGCGGCACAGGGTTGGACTTCTCTTAGAGGAAGAGCTTCACAGCCCGGAGTCGATTCCTCTTTATGCGGCAAGAGGGGATATTTTGGGAGCGGTGCCATGAATCTCGGCTTCTCCGGCGGCTGCCGAGGGGAAGGAATTAAGCACTTTGAGAAGCTGGCAAAGGTCCCTCTGGGAGCCCTGCGGTGGCTTCTTCAAACCCATCGTTGTTTTTCCCTCCCATCAGAAGTTACAATACGTGGTTGCTGCCAACGCTGCCCATCCCTGCTCCGCTCGGGCGCTGCAGCCCCCCCAGCTCATGATGCTCGGGTGCCCGTTGCCACATCCGTGCACCGACCTCCCTGCGAGGCAACTGGGAGACCTGAGGGACCCTTAAATCCCAGCCCACACCTTCTCCCCCGTGCTGCGTGCTCCTTCTTCCCCCAGTCTGGTTTCTCTCCGCTGAGGCAGGTGCTGGCATGCAGGGAGGGCTGGGGAAGGCTCGCTCGGAGACAGGGAGGCTTGGGGCCGTGGGTGTGAGCTCTGCCAGTCGGCACAGATGCTGTATTTGCTCACACAACAGCTCTGCTTCCCCCTCCAGATTTTGCCCTGCAAAACTAGGGCACAGCCATGCTGCCCACGTCTCCTCATCCCCCCTGGCATCTGCTGCTCCTGGTGCTGGGGACAGTGGGGGGGGAGCAGAAGTGTCCCTCCCAGGGTGCAGCACACACAGGGCTGGAGGGCTCCAGGGATGGATATGGGGGAATCGGATCCAAGTCCTGCTGCTTCATTTGGTCTCTGCCTGGCTTCCCATGGCAAAACGTGGGCAGGGTGGCCTTCGATTGCAGTGCCATCCCCGGCGTGCCGGTGCAGCCGGTGCCCGATTTGGGAAGGAGCATCAGCACATTGCAAGGACCTCGTTGGAGGCATTTGCTCTGAATCCTCTCTCCCCACCTTGGGCTTGAGCACAGCAGTGGGTTGGGGTCCCAGCATGGCTGTGCACCCACCCGCTCCTGCTCTGCACCAGGCTGTGGCAGGGCGGCAGCACAATCTGCATTTAAATGGGGATATTTAAAGCCAGAGCCGGGTGGGAAGCGAAGGAATCAATTTCCCAAGTGGGAGGGCGGGGTGTTATTTTTATATATTATTGGATACGCAGCTTAAATCTGGCCCTGGAAAATGAAAAGGAAATGGGGCAGGGTGGGGAAGGGAAATCATGTCCCGGTGTTACTGCTCTGCAGCCACCGGCTCTGGATGTGCCAGAATTGCCTGTTGCTGCCAGCCCCTGGCCACACCACACTGTGTCCCTCCTGCCCAGGCCCCGGCTGGGGTGGCAGGAGGGGACAGGGACCTGTGCGTGCTCCTGTCCGTGCCCTTGTTGGGTAAGTCCCTGCAGCTCAGCATGCTGCCGTGGCGCTGGGTGCAAACTGCAAATGTTCAAAGCAAGGGAAGGCAAAGCCGTGGAGTTGTCATCAGGGCCTGGGGCTGTTCCACACAAGGATCCAAAGGGCTCGCTGCCCTCAGCTCTGAGCATCCCCTCCACTCCGAGCATCCCCACCAGCTCACAGCCATGTGTTTTGGAACATCACTGGCCCCAGTCTGGATGCACATGGAACTGTACATGATGCTCCAGCAGCGACGCTGTTTTTTGGAGGTGGGCAGGGGCTCCTTTTGTGCTGGTTGTTAATTAAGAGGATCATTCAGAGCCACTAGTAGTGTAGTGTGTTGTCTTATAATAGTTGTGATTCTGTCCCTGTGCCAGCTTCCATTAGCAACAAAACCCACTTATCTTGTTCTTTCCTATCTCTTCCCTTTATATTTTTATCCTTCCCTCTCCCTGCAAGTCTCTCTCTCCTCTTTTTTCAGCCCCAGCACCGCAGTAATAATTCTACCAGTCGTCATCTCGGTTGACAAAACACTGTTGATGTGACAGCTCCAAGCTATGAAATCTCCGTTACCGCTCGATAATTAATTTACTAATTGCATGCGCTGCTTCGCCACGCAGCTCAGAGCCAGTTCTGGGGCTGGCGGTGCCACCCTGACCTCAGCACCCGCTGGCCCAGGGATGTCCGGGTGGAGCGATGGAGTGGTCCCCTCCCTGTGCTGGGGACCGCAAGGGGGTCTCCGTGGGGATGGGGCCACACTGCTGCTGGCCATGCTGCTCCAAGGGGGCTTCGCCGTGGGGTGCGCCCCAGGTTGCTCCCTCCAGGAGGTTGGTGCATCGCCATTCTTCTGGGGGATGGGGGAAACTGGGATGGAAGGAAGGGGAAGGGGAATGGGCTGGTGTGGGCTGCAGGGAGCTTGTCAGGGTGGCCGGCATGCCCTGTCATCCCCCAGAAGCTTCCGCCGGTGCCAGCCATCCCTGAATGAGCAAAGATGTCACCTCCATCCTCTGTGCTACCGGAGAGAAGGTTTCAAAACTGGTCCATAATTTTGGAAGAAAAAAGTCCTTCCTTGTCTGTCTCCTGGCTGGCAAATGTGGGTCTGTGCTTTGCCCCCATTCCAGGCGTCGAATGGGACCTGCCACTGCCTTCACACCCTGCGAGGGGTGGGAGGTGTCCCCAGATCCCCCTCCATGCACCCCCAGCAGCACACCGCAGCCCGTTTCTTCCTCTCTGTTAAAGACGCGTCCTGCATCTCATGTGTGATGGGAAGGTGTGATGGAGGGGAGAGGGGAGAGGGGAGGTCTCTCCTCTTGCCAATTCCATTTTAAACCAATTCAGAGACTGCCTGTGCTTCCTGCCCAGCTCCATGCCGGGGATCTGGGGCTCGGCGAGAGCTGATGGCTCCCGCACGGGGATTTTGGTGGCTGTGAAATGTTTTGATTTTCCTTGATTGCAAGAGTCAAAACGAACAGAGTCTGCCGGAGCTGCTGTAACCAAGTGGCATCTCTCACTTCGATATCGCTGCTTATTTTGGTCCTGGAGAGAAATGTCACATTTTGCTTTGTTTTGTTGATTTTTGGTTGTTTTTTTTTACCCCTTTGATGTCTCAAGCCACAGATGATGTTTGTTCATCTGCAGGAAATCTTTTCCAGGTCTCCAGTAGGAAAGATGGGGCAGGACCTCAGCCATGCCCCTGCCAGGGGAGCGGCATTTGGGATTAAACCCCCTGTTTGGGGTTGCAGGGGAGGAGAGCCCCTGCCATGCTCCCCAGCCCTCAGAGTCCCTGCCGCGGCATGGTGACATGGGTTGGCGTCAGGGACCGACAGACCCTGCGTGCATCTCCTTGGGCTTTGCAGCTGGGGAGGTGACACATGCTGGGATCCTCATCAGCCTATTTTTAGATGTTGCCTGAGACTCGGTATTGATTTGTTCCTACTGTCTCTACCTGCTGGGGCTCAGCTGCATTGGCACGTTGTCACCCACTGCTGGTACGGAGGCGGGGATGGGGCAGCTTGGGGGGACCAGCTCCATCAGATGCAGAGGCTGGAGGGGTGCCAGTGCTTGGCTGGGCTTGGCACCTTGCAGAGCTCTGCTCTGAGCATGTGTGGGATGCAAACAGGGCTGGGAAACTGAGGCACGGGCTAGTGGCATGCAGGGGAGCTCAGTGCAGGGCTCTGCCCTGGCCCCTGGGCATGGGGCTGCCCGACTGGGGCATGGCTGCCAGCGTGGCACGGCATGGCATGGCACGGCCACCTAACAGGGGGTTAAATGCCCTGCCACTGTGCCAGGGGACCTTCCAGGGCTGCCACCTCCTTACTGGGTAAATAAATAATGTCTCGCCTCTGAAGCCGCAGGGTTGGTTACATGGTAATTGCTTTTTGGGAGATGCAATTACCGGGCGATGTTGTGGAACGTGTCCTGCCTGTGTACCGGCGCAGTCTCCCACCAGGACCCAGCTCCAGCCAAGGGTCAGGCACTGGTGGCTTCGGGTGCTGTCCCTGTAGGCGCTAAGGTCATCGCTGCCGCTTCGGGTGCTGCTTGCCAGGACGATGGCACCATCCTCACCTGCGCCAGGCTCCCCTCCATGACACGCTGTCATCCCTGAGGGCAGGGGCTGGATCCAGCCAGCTCCATGTCCTTCCCTCTCCCTCCAGCCAGAGCCCCCAGACCCACCTTGCTTTAAATCCTTCTCTGCTTTTTGGGCTTTGGGGTTCCCTCCTCCCGCTGGCAGGTGGGCAAGGGAGGCACCATGCCGTGTTCCCCCAGGTTTGGAGGTTGTGGCTGCACTTGGCACCTTCACCCTGAGGCTGGGAAAACACCGATTCATAATTTGGGATGAGAGAGGAGGGGACAGTGAGGGTGGGCAAGAGGCACTGAAGGCAGAGGCTGTTTGGGTAAATGAGTGATTGTTTCAAAGCACGAAGCTGTGGCTCTCAGCAGCTTTTGAAGCCTTGGGAAATTTGTCTTTCTGACTCTGCAAGGTGCTCAGGCGGGGAGGGAAATGCATTACAAGCTGAAATGCTTTGAGAGCAGAGGGGAAATATTATGTGATTCAAGCCCCGTTCCTCCCAGCAAGAGGAACCCGGTGAACACAATATACTGTATTCTTCACATTCCTTCACCTCCCTGTGCCGTGTGTGTAAATGTGCTTGTTCCCTCCCCAGCTCCAAGAGCCTGGGCTGCAACCAGGAGCTGGCTGCTGCGGCACCCACTTCCCAACAGGCTGGGCACCCATTGCATCCAGCCTGGCCCGGAGGGGTGAAGGGAATGCTGGGCAGGGGCTGGGGGAAAGCCTGCATCCTGGTCAAGGATAAAGCCCCTTCCATCCTGAGCATCCTGATGCTCCCCTGGCCTCCCACAAGGTGGGCTTGGTCCCCATTGGAGGTGGGAAGGGAGCTGGGAGGGGATGGGGGGGCCTGATGCTGAGCATCCTGAGCATCCTAATGCTTTCCTGGCTTGCCCCCAGGTGAGCTTTGCCCAGGGCAGAGCAGGGCACTTGGGGGGGGGGGGGTGCTGGAGCCGCGCTGCGCCGAGCACACATCACCCTGCCGGGGAGCCTGGGAGCTCAGTGTGACGTGTAAGGAGTCGAAAATAGAATCAGTGCTGGTTTGTTCATGATAATAAATGGGAGCAAATCACAAACAGTGGGTAAGTGACTGACAAACGCTGGTATTTTAATGTCCTCACAAAAGACCCATGTGTAAGTGGGACTTTGCATGAGTAATTCCATACATTTTTAATGGTGGACCCTGGGGGAGAATCAATCACGCTGCGCAGTTGAGTTTCCCTAATGCACGGCACAGCACAAAGCAATTTTATTTGATAAGGCGGCGCCGAGAGCGGCGGGTTCCCTGCACGGGGGAGGGTGGCATGGAGCCTCTCCCCACCGAAGTCCTCCTGTGGACCTCTCTGCAGGAAGCATTCTTTTGGCAAAGCTGTGTTTCCCCAGGAGGTACTGGCTTGGCTGGGGTCTCACTGGGAAGGTTTCTCTGGCTTTGAGGAACTGAGCAGCTGGTATTAGGGGTTTGCACGTGGAAGAAACGTGCTCTGGGTTATCCATGGTGTGGAGATGGGTCTGGAGGGGCCAGCTACGGCAGTGAGATGCTCTCCCCAGTGGTACCCAGGGATGCTAGGGGCAGCTCGTGCCTCAGGATGTGGGGTCCTGCCTGGCCACCAGCCTCCCTCCAGGCCTCCTGGTTTTCAGGAGCATCCCAAGGCTCTGCTCCAGGATCGCTTGCAATCCAGGCTGCTGCCTGCACATCTTTCCTCAATGTCCCCGGAGAAGCCAGCTTGGCGGGCAGTGTGTGGGGAGAGATCGAGTGACAGGTCAAGAACAACTCCGGGGGGGAAAAAACGACCCTTCTCGGTATTCTGGATGATCCCAGCTCCATTAATCTCTGGTGCCAGGATGCTTAATAAATATTAGCAGAGCCTCCCCACGGAGCGAGCCCGGGGCTGCGCGGGCAGCAGCACCCCTAGGTGCCGGCTAGCACCCAGTGTGTGGGAGCAGCCCCCACCCGGTGCAGGGTGCTGCTGCCACAGCAGGAGGTTGTCACCTAGGGCAGTTCTGGGGCAGTTCTGGGCCAGCTCGCCCATCCTCTGTGACCCCCCATCCTCTGTGACCCCGAGGGCTCAGCCTGGCCCTGAGGGTCCCACAGCCACGCGCCATGGCAGGGGTGGCAGGAACCTTTTCAGCAAGGACAGGCAGAGGGTGTTAGCTTTTTGTGATGGAAATGTGGCCCTGCAGGAGCAAAGGCTAATGTGCTCTGGGTAGCTGCTAAAACTTCTGCCGGGGATATATAGCACCTCATTTACGATGATATTTTTTATGCTGAAATGGAAGAAAGCAGCTGCTATCTGTACAAACAAAATTAGGCCAAAGGAGGAAAGTAATTTTGTAAAAGAAATGGGGAGATGCAGGGGGAGATGGATAGGAGACAGATGAATAAACACAATCTACATAGAAACTGATAAAAATTCAATTTCTGCTCACACACGTCCCGGTCTAGCTCACTCCCTTCCTCTCCTCTTTTCCACGCGCTCTGGCGTTGTCTGCAACCCTCGTGCATCCATCTGGGATGTGGGAGGCAAACACAATGGTCCTATTCTGTCTTCAACATGCTGCAAAATTTTCTTTAATTACAGTTCTTTAATTCCTCTGACTTCGGGTTTATATTCAATATTTTTCCCTTGCAAGCAGTGGGCACCAGGGTGAGCGTCCCACGGGGCAAGACAGCCACTGCGCTGGGGGGTCCCTCTGGGCTTGATCCTGCTCCCACCATGGTGCTTCCATGGAGCAGGGCTACAGGGTACCCAGATGGGAGATCTGGGACTGTAACCCCATGGGGTGAAGGGGATCAGAAGGAATTGGCAGCTCCTGTGAGTGATCTGTGGTACCCACGAGTCTGGCTTTATCCCCGTTCTCAGGACCGATGTCCCTGTAAACCTCAGCTCCTGGAGCCACGGGAGCACACTGGGCTCTCCCTGATGCTTTTCGAGAATATTTTGTGCCTTTGTCTGTGGGTTATAAAGAAAAAAAAGAGCTCCAAATTCTTCCTGGGACTGCCTGTGCCCCACACATCAGTGGCTTGTCTGCAAGCTGGGGTTGTGTGCTGTGACTGGCTGTGCAGTGGGAGCGATGCTGCTGAAGGAAGGACCTTCCTGGGGTTCATCACAGCAAGCTTGCTGGAAAATTCCTCAGCATGAGCTTAATGACTGACCACAGGCTGGCCTGGATGCTGGAGCTGGCCCATATGTCATCTCTGATCTGCTACCCACGCAGCTCTGGTGGCCCATGCCCATCCTGGTGCAAAGCTTGAATGGATGCGTGCCCGGCTCGCTGCCTGCTCCTCCTGCTCCTCCGCATCCCTGGCTGGCCTGGCACAGGCAGGCAATGCACCTCTGCTCAAGGAGGAGACTTCTCCTGCCTCTTCCTTCTTTCTCTGATCATGGAGGGAGCATCTCACCTGTTGACAGTCCTTTTCGGTGCATTTTTTGCAGCAGCTGCTGGGGAACCAGCTTTGATGGCTCTTTGATGCTAATGGTGGTGCCCCCCCTGCCTTTCCTGCACTGGGGGTAAAAATCGACTCGGAGGAGCAGAAACCATGTGAGTGCTTGTAAATTGTGCAGCTGAGGCAGAGGAGGGCTGTCCTGGGGGGTTGTAGGGCTGACCCCTTGTCCTGCTTCAGACTCCCTGGTCCAGCACCAGGCTCTGGATGCGCCCCGAGGTGCTGCACATCCGTGCCTGGCGCTGGGTGCATGCACATGAGGGGCTCTTGAGTGTCCCCTGTAGCTGGGGACATGGGGTACAGGGCTTTGCACCAGCATGGTCCATCCTCACAGAGCGAGCATCAGCTCCGGGCGAGAGGGGATCGATCGATGAGAGCAAAGTGAGCACACTTTGCATCGGTTCAGAGGGCAATGGAGCATGGAAATGGCCATGTCACCGGGGAGCGGGACGTGTGCCGCTGGGGCGCAGGGCCAGCTGGGGCTGAGCCCTCCTCTTGCTCCGCACAGAGCTCCAGGAAGGCCAGATCCAATTCTGCCAGGTGCTGAGCACACCCAGCCAGACCCAGAGAGCTGGGGGTGGCATGGAGCATCCTCATAGTGCAGGACCTGCATTGTCCCCAAGGACCCCTGCTAAGGGGGCACTCAGGAGTGGGGTGCTCTGCTCCACTCTGGCCCCCACCTCAGGCATTTGGGAGGCTTCATGCTCTGCACCGAGGGTTGCCATGCTAGCAAGAGCCGGGAGGGGAGATGGAGGGTGCGGGGCACCCATGTCCCTGCGCACACCCACGTCCCCCGTGCACTCCCACGTGTGCGGAGGCTGAGCCGAGCTGCAGCCTGGTTTCCCTAGGAAACCAAGCGGAGGCCAAAATCATGCGGGGAGGTGCTGGAGGGGCTCTGAAATGTGGCCCGAAGAGCTCCGCACCCGGGGAGCCTTGCTATCCCCCTGGTGCTCCAGGGACACCGATGGCAGTGACAGTGCAGTGGCACTTGGGTGGCTAGGGGTGCAAGAGGGGCTGTGCTGGTGGCAGCTTGGCTGTAGCAGGGAGTTTTGGAGAGGGGGGGTTGGTGATGACACACAGCCCCTGGGCACCCCCCCTGGCACTCACAAATGACCAAGATGGGGCTGTCACTGGTGCTGGGGCATGTCCCTGCCCTTCTCGCTGCCATGGCCTTGTGCAGGATGGGGGCTGCTCGAGGCTCACCTAGAGCATCCCCTCCTGAGCAGCAGGTAGTTTGGGCCTATCCAGAGCCCCCAGCCCAGTGCAGCCCCTAACCCTGCTGCCACAGGGGCTGGGAGGTCACAGTTCCCCAGGAAGACCCCGTGGCTGAGCGGGGGGGAAGGAGGGCATCATTTCAGGGTCGAGCTGGAGCATCAGCCCAGGCTCTTTGGGGACCAGGCAGGCACGCAAGGAGAGAGCTTCCCGTGGGTGGCAGGGTCACACCTTCAACCCGTGTGCTGCCTGCTTCCCAACCCTGCTCCACCTCCTTCTCCTCCTCCTCTTCTTCCTACACCTCCTCTTCCTCCTCCTCTCCTCCTCCTCCTCCTCCATCAGTCTTTCACAGGCTGCCAAGTGAGGATGCATTTGCTGGGCTACACGCTCCAAAAGTTGATAATTCCCCTCCAGGCAATTAAAAGGAAGCCATTTCTCCTCAATCAGCTGTATTTGAATATGGAAATGATTTTTAATTACTCAGAGTCAATATCATTTTATCACTGAAATGTGTTTGAACGAGGTTCACCCTATTTGCAGGGCGTCTAATAAGCTGAATGCAAATTCACTGTGATTCACGGGTTTTAAATGTTCGGAGGAGCAAGGGAAGGTGCTGCCCTTTGAAGGTTCCATTCCCAGGCTCCTGATGGGGCACAAAATGCCAGCCACTCCCCTGCCCTGCCGGCTACCATCGGTGACAAGGCAGGGGGGACGTGGCAGGGGCCACGAGCCTGGTGGGGACATGGGGACTGTGACTGCCCCTTCCCCGAGCACGGCCATCCCCTGGCCCTGAACATGCCCAGGGTCAGCTCCCCACGGAGCTAATGACAGCTCGGCAGCGTTAGATCCCCAGCTATTGTCTCCTGATTAATTTGCTAATTATGTTCTGCTTTTATCCAAGAGGCCTGGCGGCAGTGTGGAAATGTCAGGCACTTGTTTATGCCCCGGGTTGCTGGCGGAGTGACAAAGGCAGGATCCCAGAGGAGCCACGGGTAACCTGGCCCTGCCAGCTCCGGCATCACCGGCATCACTGTGCCACGGCATCACTGTGCCACAGCTCCCACAGGGCCAGGACCGAGCTGCTGCCTCTGTCACCACCTCCCCCAGCAGCCCTGGGCCTGTCCTTTTGCTTCAGTTTCCCCCACGGTGGGAGATGAAAGTATCGGGATCCACCTCCCTGCACGCTCTGGGGGTTGGGAGCACTGGCACAGTGGCTCAATGCCACCACGCCAGGGCAGGGACTGACTGCCGGTGGCTGTGGTCCCTGTGCCTCTGCGTGGTTGTCACCAGGAGCGTGCAGAGCATACAGCACCAGAGCCAAAGGCCACCAGGGCAGCTCCCCCCGGGCACTGCTCTCATCTCCCACAGCCTCCTACACGTCATGCATCCCAGTTTACGGCTTACTGGAGGCCCCCAGAGATGCCACCCCCCTGCTGAGAAGGGGACAGGAGATGTGGCCAAGCGGCTTCCCAGGATCTGATCTCTGGGTTTTCCCGCTGTGAAAACCCATCAGGTGTCGGCGTTGAACGCCGCGCTCCTGCAAGACTGAGCAGCCAAGATAACATCCCCGCTGATGGCTTCAGCCGGGCTTTCTGCAGCCCTCATGTATATTAATCGAGGTGAATATTTATGCAAAGTTTCTTGATCCTGGGCGGTTGCTCCTACGGCTGCTGGTTTGGGCAGTGAAATGGCTCCGGTGGCTGGAGGCTGCTGGCAGCCCTGCGGTGGGAAGGGGCAGGGCTGGTGGTGGGCAGGCAGGCAGGGCTGGGTGGCAGCTTGCCCCTTGCCAGGCTGTTCTGGCTCGGAGAAGATCTCCAGGCATGTCAGAATCCAGAGGGATTTATCCTCGCTGAAGCCCTGGGATGGAGCAGGATGATGCGTGGAGACACGGAGGTGAAAATCCTGCAGGTGTCCCGCATGCTGGCTCCCTGCTGATGTTGTGCTCATCCCCTAATCCCACAGACCGAGAAGGCAGCCTCTGCACCTGGCAAAACCTCTCCCAGTTTCTCCCAGAACATCTCCCCAGCGTGCCTGGCCCAGCGCCTCAAGTCCTTGGCGCTGCCCTGCCTCGTGCCAAGGCACCATCTCCGCATTGGCGCAGACGGCCACGGATTCGCTCTGGTCCGTCCTTCAGCGCACAAAGTGCCTGGAAAAATCAAAATGAAGACGCTGAGCTGAATCCCATCTTCCTGGGCACAACGGCTGCGTCCGTAGGGCTGGGAGCCGCTTGGGATCAGCTGTTGGCTGCGCCGCCGCGGCAGCGCTCCCTAACAAACCCCAAAGTGAAATTTATTTCAGAGCTTATTCCTGTCCTTCTTCTTCTGCTCATCACACGGGCTTCCCTCGCTCCTTTGCCTTTGCTTTTCTCTCTGCCACCACTAGCAGAGAACTTCACGGGAAGGTGCCTCGGAGGGGAGCAGCGGCCGCAGGCAGCTGGCACGGGGCCAGTCCCTCCATCCCGGTGATGGGCACCAAGTGACTGGCAAAGGCTCCTCCTGCGGCGCTTGCTGCCTCTTCCCATTAGAACCGATAATCTTGCAAACCAAACTTTCCTGGTTTATCACTGCTTTTGTTTTTCCACTGGAGCAATTCACAGCGAAGTTTATGGGAAGCGATTCCGACAGGCGGCTGTGGATACCAGCTTCTCGAGGGCTGCCTTCTGCTCCCGTCTCGCCTCGTGCTTCGAGCTGAGGTGCTCCCGCTAAGCCTCTCCGAAATGCTGCTGCTCTGTGCCCTGCTCAGGGAAGACGAGCCCTGTGGATCGGGCCCATTGGGGGCCACAGGAGCTGGGGGGCTGATTGCAGCATCCCCACATCCCCCTGGCCAGAGGCTGGACTCCATCTCTTCCCTGAATCCTCACCCAGGGCTGTAGCTGCCATGGAGTAGCTGCCACCTGGGTGACTCTCCCCTGCCCCTGATTTCTGTGCCAAATGCTGGGGAAATAAAAGTCCCGTGTTGGGAAATTTCAACACAAGGTTGAACACCAGAGCTGGGGGGCCTCGGGGGTCAATGGGAAGGGGGGGGGCTCAGCCAGTCCCTGCCCAGCGCTGGCCATCCCGGCCATGCCCGCAGCCACGGATGCTGTTAGCCGTAGTGGCAGTGCCTGCATTAATGATTGTGGTGGCACCGGGGACCTTGTGTCAAGCTAACGGGTTATTATTGCCTTAATGGACAGGTCTAATTCCCATCCAGCAGGCAAAGCCCTGGTGTTACAACCTCCGCACACGCGGGCACTGCTCTAATTATGCCCTGCGAGCGGCTCTGCTTGCACTGAGCCTCAGCCCCCTCGAATCCAGTGGCACCAGTGAGGCCGAGAGCCCTGATCAGTGTTTTCCCCACAGCCCAGCAGTTCATCGGAGAGAGGAGGAGGATGGAGGCTCTGGGCACTCGCACCGATCAGCCAGGGAGATGCTTTGTTTTGGCTTGGAGGTCTCCAGTGCCTTCCAGAGCACTGCCTGGCCTGGGGGGCTGCAGGGGCTGAGCACCCCTCTTGCCATGCTTTGGGCTGGGGGCATGGCTGGCGGCGGAGCTCACGCTGTGGCTGGGGGAGCTTTGCAGGGATGCAGCGGCAGCAAGCAGCTACAGAGAGCACCCAGTTGTCCTGGTAACAGTGGGTGCCTCCGGCTCCCGCAGCTCAGCCCCCCCCAGCACCGGTGCCCTCCGGCCCCTATTTGCCCACCTGGGGCAGAGGAGACTTTTGGTGATGCCACCTGCAGCACTGGGGAGCCTGGGGTAGGGGGGATGCGGAGGCTGGAAATTACTCCCGCGCTGGAAGGGCAGCAGCAGGCACAGGGGGACGTTACGTGCATGACCACGGACCATCACCAGGCCTGGGGGCAGGGGGGTTTGCAGGACAGAGCCATGCAAGCCAGGCTGTGCCGTAGCCAGCACCACAATCAGGGCAGAGCCCATAGGCAACACTCAGGCAGCGCATCCTGCTCGCATCCGGCATTGCATCCTGTATCGCATCCTGCATTGCTCGCAGGGCAGCAGTAGCTGGTGACAAGTGATGCGTTTGGAAATTTGGAAGTGTATCAAGCGTGCAGATCTATTTGGCTGCAGGAGCCAACACCTCGTGGGAAGCAGAGAGCGTGACCCAGGGAGCCGTGGGTTTGGGGATGGCCCTTCTGCTGAGCTGCAGCCGCTGCAATGATCTGTATTTACAGAGACGGGTTCTGGAATATCCTCCAGTTATGTCTGAACTAATGATGCTTTTCTCCCTGGGATAAAAAACAGCCTGGAAAGCTGGTGTACTTGCTTTCAGCCTTGACCTAGAGGGGATGAGTGTCTGTCTGGGGCTGCTGGGTCAGGCATCCACGGGCTGCAGGGGGGGACTGGGAAAAGGGAACACCACAGGGGAAAGGAGCTCAATTGCACAAAGGTCTCAGGTGGCTGTGACCCTGCACTTCCAGCAGCACTGAGCTGGGTTAGGGCTGGTGCTGTGCTACAGATACCCAGGGTGCTGAGCAGTGGTCTCGGTGGTGCTTCCTGCTACCCAGTTTCTACCCCTGTTGTGCCAAGCCCTGGACAGAGGCTGCAGGGGCCACCCGGAGGTCTGTGCATCCCCAAGCAGTGCCGACAAGGATGCGACCAGCGGAGGTGGACAGGCAGGGGATGGGAACATGCAGCATTTCCAGTGGCACTGCTCCTGCAGTGTGGCAGCGAGGCCATGCCACATCCCGCTGGGCTCCTTGTGGTGTGGCTGGGGCTTGGTGGTGGTGACACCTTGTCCTCTCCAAACCAGAGCAACCTGTGCTCCTGGTGGGCTCTGCCCTGGGCAGGATCCGTGCTGCGGTGGAGCCTCGGTGCTGGCCACTCTCTGTTACCCACGGACCACCGAGACACTCAGGTTTATCCCATCTGTTCATGGTCTCCTTGTGAAACAGCAGTGCTGCAGCCCCCCCAGACACCACCATGGCTCTGGGAGTCTGACACCCTCCGTGTCATACCACTTGTGACCCATTTCTGTGATCATGGGGTGTGCCAGCCCCATTACTCACCTGGTGTTGATGCTCCAGCTCTCCCTGCATCCCAGCCCCGCACCCCTGCAAAACATGCCCTACCAAGGCCTGCACGTGTGTGCAACACGGCTGCTGGCAGGGAGCACATGTATCCTGCACAGGGGCGTGCCATGCACGTGCGTGTGCACGCCACAGCACCCACCGATGTGCACGCGTGCACTGCCCACGCATCAGCAAGCACGAACCGACTGATTGCGTGCATGCACGCGCAACCCAGCCACGCACACGCGGGCACAGCACGCGGGCATGAACCATTTCATGTGTGTGCGGGCATATGCCTGCACACACATGAGGCCTGCACGCACCGCTCCCCCCCCCCCCGCAGCAGCACAACACCCGTGTGCGTGTGCACACCACAGCCACCCCCCGTGCATGCACGGCCCCCCCCCGTGCCGCCTGCACACCCCCCCCCGCCGCTCCCCCAGCGTTGCAGCATCCCGGGGGTCACCTTCCCCCCCACCCCGTTCTCTGAAGCGAGCGGCACGGTACCGGCAGCCGGGGAGGGGGTGCTCACAACCCCCTCCCCCCCGGTGCCCCCTCCCCCCCCCCCCGCCGCCCCCGGTGTCCGTAAGGCGGCCCCGCCGCCGCGCAGGCTCCCCGCCATGCCCGGTGCTGTCACACCGCCCCGCGCCCGGCGCATGCAGCAAGTGCCCGAGCGGCGCGCGCCGCCGCCGCCCCCGCCCCCCGCCGCCGCCGCCGCCGCCACCGGGGCCCCGCGCGCCGCGCGCCCCGCTCCCGGCCCCGCGCGCCGCCGCGCTCCCCCGGGCGCGCCCGGGCACCGGCTGCCGCCGCCGCTGCCGCCGCTCGGGGATGGCCAGCCCGCTGCACGCCGCGCCGCGCCGGGGCTACACGCGCTGCTGACGGAGCGCAGGTAAGGGCGGCGGCGGGGGGGGGGAGCGGGGACCCCTCCCCGGTGCACCGGCACCCCCTCCCCGCCGGTGCACCGGCACCCCCCCTCCCTTCTGCCTCTGCCTTGCCGGTGCACCGAGGTGCGGTGCGCTCCCCCCCCGCCTCCCGCCGCGGCGCAGCGGGGGCGGCAGCTCGCCGGGGATGCGGGATGCGGCGGCCGGTGCTGCCGGTTGCCAGAGCCCCGGATCCGCCGTGCGGCCCCCCCCCGCCCCCCCCCCCCCCCCGTCTTCCCCGCTGCCTCTCCGGCCCCGGCCAACTTTCCTGCCTCGGCGGGCGGGGAGCTGCAGCCACGTCGCCGTACCGGCGGTGCCCCGTGCCCGGTGCCCGGTGCGGGCAGTGGCATCCCCGGGCCCTGCCTGGAAGTTGCGCGGGGCTGCGGCGGCGGCGGCGGGGCGGGCTTGGCACCGGCTAGCGGCGGCATGCCCGGGGCTGCCGGTCCTCCTCCGGGGCTACCGCCAACCCCCGGGGGCTACCAGTCTCGCTCCACGGCTACGGACACCCCCCGGGGCTACC
This sequence comes from Falco biarmicus, assembly GCF_023638135.1. NCBI lineage: Eukaryota > Metazoa > Chordata > Aves > Falconiformes > Falconidae > Falco > Falco biarmicus. Next base: position 117,127,567 of record NC_079290.1, read on the forward strand.
AGTCTCCCTCCATGGCTACCGGCCTCCTCCAGGGCTACCAGTCCTCCTTCGGGGCTATCGGACCCCCCACCCGAGCTACCGGTCTCCCTCCAGTGCTACCGGCCCCCCCCACGAGCTACTGGTCCCCCTCCGGGGCGACTCCCCCGCCCCCCCCCCAAAGCTACCAGTCTCCCTCCGGGGTTACCGGTCCCTCCCCGCAAGCAGTGCCAGGGCTCCGGCAGCCCCACGCGGAGGTGCTGCACGCATGTCGGTGGGCACATGTGTGTTGCTTGGGCACAGGTATGGCATGGCGGTGCTGTGGTGTGTCATACGGCAAAGGCCACGGGTGGCATCTCTGCCAGCCCTAGCGTGGGCACGCGTGTGCTGCCAGCCCGGCACGCGTGGGTGCTCGGTGGGTCAGTCTCCCCACACCGGGGCTGGTGGCCCCACACCGTCACCCCTAGCCAGGGCTGTGGGGAACCGGCACGCACCGGGGTGCGTGGGCAGGCGTGTTGGCGGAGCCCCGGCAGCAGGAGGGGGGTTTCGCAGCTCTCCCCTGCGTGGGGCTTTGTTCGGTGCCAGCGTGGAGGGGCTGCGGGGACCCTCTGTGCCGCGGCCGTGCCATGGGGGCGAGCGGTACCCAGGGACTGTGGGCGTGTGGCGAGGGCACACGTGGGCGCCCAGCGTGTGCCGGCGCGGGCATGTGGGGCGTGCAGGTGGCAGCCAAATCTGGGGGGGTGCGGGGGAGCTGCTTCCCTTCCCGAGGGACCTGCGAGCCCTGGGGTTCGTGGCAGGAGCGATGCCACGTGTGCCCACGCAGGTCACTTGTTGAAGCACGGGGAGATTTTTTCCGCAGCCCCAGCCGAGGTGGGGGGGTGCGCGTGCACCGCGCCTGCACGGTTGGCGCTGGGGGCCCGTGGCAGTGCAGCGTGTGAACAACCCTTTGCTTTTCTAGGTCATGTCACTGCTGCCTGTGCTGGATGGCGCCTGGCAGCCAGGGCTGCCGGTGACGTGGGGGAGGTGGCCCTGGGGTGGCCGGGCTGGGTCATGGCAGAGCCTCTGGTTGGAGTTTCTTGGCCGGGTGCTGCCGATGGTTTGGATGGCGTGCGTGGGGCTGGTGCTGAGTCGTGCCGCTGTGGGAATGCTGCCAGCGGGGCGGTTATTTGGCACTGACCTCTTCCCCCCCCAAAGGTGGTGGCAGCTGAGCTGAGGGGGGGCTCATGGGGAGGGAGCCGTCTCGCATCGGGCGCCTGTGGGGAGGAGCGGGGTGGCGCGGCTGTCATCACCGTCACCATCACCTGGCTGCTGTCCGGCCACCCTCATCGGGGAGGCTCGGCGCCCCGATTCCCAGCGGCATTCATTACCAGTGGCACAGACGGCGGCGGATGCTGGAATTGGCCATAGGGCAGTGCCAGCCCGTCTGTGCCGGAGCCCGGAGCCTGGTGCCTGGCAGCGGCTTCTCTTCGAGGCCTGCCCAGTTGCTTGTCAAGCCTTGTCAGCAGACCCTGCTTTGATCCAGGGAGTTTGCAAGAAGCTGGGATCCTACAAATTTGATCTGTGCTGGAGAGAAAATGGATACGGAGCCGGCACTGCGGTCAGCTTGCTCCCTGACCGGCAGCCACGTGGCAGAGGTGCTCCAGCGCTGGCTGGGACACACTGTCTGCTCTTCCCGGCTGCCTCCGGCTCTTCTCGACGCCTCTAAGGATCTCTGGCAGCGCAGCTCTCCTGCCCGGTGTGACACCTCTGCCGTGCCAGTGCCGGGCGTTGGGCCGGAGGTGCTGAGCTCAGGCTGTGGAGAGCCCTGCCACGGCACCAACCTCCCGCGCAGAGCAGTGGGAATAGATGAGTCTTCCTTCACTCGGGCTGTTCCCATCGGTACCAACTCCCCATGTCCTGGGCTGGGTGCTCTCCAGGCTGGGTGGGGGCTACAGGACAGGCTCCTCACGTCCCCGTGCTCGGAGGAAGATGATGCTCAGCTGGATGGATGCGTGAACCATGGGATGAGCTGCTAGCCCTGGTCCAGCTCGACACAGCCCTTGGGGCTGGGCTGCTGTGATGCTTTGACACTTCTCCACAGGAATTTGGACCGAGGCCCTGCAAACTCATTTTCTACCACGGAGCCATCCTGTAATGGGGACGGGGCTGGCTCTGGGCCACCCAGCTCAGTTGCCAAACGTCAGAGGTTCTGTAGCTCCTTGGTGCTCGTGAGGGCCATCGCATGCCCCCCCGCTCTCGTCCCGTCTGTTCGTTCTTGATGTCCTCCAAGAGCAGGATGAAGCCAGGGCCCTTCTCCTCGGGGCACCTTGGAGGCTCCTGGCAGATCTGGGTCTGGCTGAGAATGGTGTGTGACAAGGAAAAATCCCCCTCCGGCATGAGCACCCATCCGGGCTGCCATCCTCCTGCTGCCACCCCTGTGACTTGGACCCTGCGTTGGAGCCCTCCTGGGGCTCTCAGCCCCCCTGCCCCATCCCTTTGCAGGATGGAGCTGATGGAGAAGAGGGAGCTGCATCCCAGCGACATGGAAACTACTCGGAAGAGGCCATGGGAGAGTGGCAGGAGCAGCTGTGGCTGCTGCAGCCCCTGCGGGTGGCCTGCTGCGGGGGCGGGGGGGCTTGCCTCCAGGGACCCCCACAGCCGTGGAAGGAGAGGCAGCACACACTGTTCCCTGGCAGAGTGTAATCCCTAATCCCGGTGGAGATTTCAGTGTGCTGTCTCTTGGCCTTGCTTTTGGAGTGGAGTTTTACCAACAGCAGTTAAGTAAAATAAATAAAAAGGCCTTTGCTTGCCAGTGCTAGCGAGGCTGAGCCAGTGATTGGCAAAGCGGCACCATTAATTACAGCTCGGCGCTGCTGCCAGCCTGCCTGCTTCAGGAAAGGTGGTGGCAGCGCGCCGGGGAAGCCAGAGGGAGAGGGGGAGTGTGTGGGGAAGGGCAAGACGTGGGAGCGTGGAATGGGGGGGAAATATGGTCCCAGGTGCCAGGGGGATTGTGCCGTGGTAGGTGGGAGCAGCATGGATACCCCTCTCCCCGCTGAGCGCCCGGGCGGGCACGGGAGCCCATGCATGCAGACATGTGTGCACGCACACACTTTGCAGGAAGCCACGTTTTCGGGGGGGCAAGGGCTGGAGGTGGTGATGTCGGTGGATTTTCTCTGGCACCTTCACCCGGTGATGCTCAGAGCGTTAATTAGTTGGCAGAGCGAGGCTGTGTCAGCGCTGTCGAGGGCCGGGCAGGGGCTTGGTGCTGGGGGTCCCTCGCGCCGGGAGGATGGGCGCAGGGTGGCAAGGGCTAAGCGTGGAGGTGGTGCTTTGAAGGTCCCCGATGCCTTTGAACTGCTAGCGAAGATCCTGGAAATCGGAGGGTTGCAGACGTTCCTGGCGGGAAGAGCTCGTTAGGGCACTTTGTTGGCATCACCTCTGGGCAGGCAGGGATATACTCCCGTGGGATGGAGCCTGTTTTGTGGCCACATGGCCGTGCTGTCGGCTAGCCTGCTCCTCCCTAGATACCGTCGCCTTTTGGCATGGACCAAGGCTGTTCCCACCATGGTTCAACACCCTGGGCTGCCTGGCCCTTCCTTACCCTGCTGCCCTTTTTCCAAGCCATCCTTGTGTTAAGAATTCTCACGGATCGCGTATTTTTTACACCCTATTAAAAGAAGACTGTTGGGTTAAAAAGCGTGTCTCTCAAAACCCAAATCTCCTTTACTTTGCTATTAATCGTTTCTCAGATTATTAATGCCAGCAGGGTTTAGTGCCGCCTGTTTATCACTTTGGGGGCTGGTTGGTTGTTTCTGGCTTTGCCTGGTCGGAGAGGGGTGGCCGCGGCCGAGCAGAAGCGCGGTAGTCGGGAGCTGGCCCCCGCTGTGCCGGGAGGATGGAGCTGGACTGCATCCCTGCTGAAATCTCCATTCGGGGGGAGCATCTTCAGGGAAACAACCTGTTTGTGCGGTGTGAGCAGGGCTGGCGTGGAGTGTTGTCTCCTCCCGTTGTGCCGCGGCTGCTGGTGAGGGAGAGACGAGCCCTTGTTGGATCCTGCCGGTTACCGGAGCCGGGAGGGATGTGATGACAGCGATGGAGAGGGACCGTGCTCTGACTGCCGAGGATGGGGAGCCTGGGATGTCGCTTCCGCATGGTTGCTTCCCGGCTCTGTGATGGCTCTTTAAAAGCTTTAATTAAAAACCCACCCTCTTCCCTGTGTCCGGGCAGGGAACAAAAGGCAAATGGAAGGGGCTGGAGCGGGTGCCTGCGGTGGGTGAGCATGCCAGCCTGTGCCAGCCATGCTCCGGGTGCCATCCCCTTCCCGGGGGAGCAGCACCCGCTCCTGCAGCAGCCCAGCGGGGTGGTTGGGTGCGGTGGGTCCCAGGGGGCAGCAGGCATCCCCCATCAGCCGGCTTCGCCAGCGGTGCCACCATGCAGTCACCGACGGTGGGTGGTTTCTCCTGCATGGACCGAAGCCCTTTTGGAGGTGGGGGGGCGATGACAGCGGGGCCATGCCCTGGTGCCCCGGCAAGGCTGGGCTCCCCCTTGCCGGAGCACACGGGCAGTGATGCTGCAGGCTGTGAGGTCCTCCCCGCGGTGCCAGGTAGGCTGTGACAGTGGCCCCTCCTCGAGCTGCTCGGTAGCTCCCACTGGGTGACTCGGTGCCCCAGATGTTAAATGTTTTCTTGGGCCCAGCTTGCAGCTCAATGAAATATCTTCACTGCAGCAGCAACAGCAAGCGCTGCGGGGAGCGAGGCTGGTGCTGAACGAGCTGTATCAGATTTGATCTGCTCTTAACGAGCCCCGGTCTTCAGTAGCAGCTACAGCATGGTGCTGGGCTCCCCGGCAGCCGCAGCCCTGGCAGGTTTTGGGGCTCGGGGGAGGCTCCCCACGGTCCAGAGCACCTGGGTCTTGCAGGGTGCCGTGTTTAAAAGGCGAGGAGCCCAGGGAGGTGTGGTAGTGGGCTGCCTGGCCGTGCCCGTCCCCACCGAGCTTTCCAGCAGCCGGTTTGCCTCAGCCGTGCAGGCAGGCTGGGCATTGGCAGGAGCCGGGCAGGAGGGATGGGTGGATGGCAGTGCCGAGCATCCCTCCTCGCTGCTCCCAGGTGAGGGAAGCAAGCACCATCTTGTGTCCCTGCCAGGCTGCGGGAGCCCCAGGAGCTCGCTGCAGAGCAGCAGCGTGTCCCTGCCTGACCTCCTCCTCCTCCTCCTCCTCCCCCCATCCCCGGTTCTCCCGGAGCAATGGAGGGCTTGGACTCTCCGGGAGACCTCAGGACCTTGCTGGGCGCTTGAGGAGCATCAGTGGGGGATGCTCATGGGGCTCCCTGCTCTGGCTGCCCCTTGGCTCCCCATTGCTGCTGCCACAGGTGGGGGGTCTCCTGTTGAATTCCCAGGGGTCTCCCAAGGGTGGAAGTGGCTGCAGAAAGTGGGGGTTTCTTTTGACCTAGATCTCTCTGCTTACACTGGGGGGTCCTGCCCAGATCCGGCCCCAGACCTGGCTGCTCCCACTGGCTCCATCCCAGCCCCTTTCTCCCCATGCCTGCGTGCCACTGACAGACACCGGCTGCCGGCACCGAGCCCCGTCACTGCCGGGGCGGCAGGAGCCAGTGCCAGCCTGTTGCATGAGAGCTGGGTTATTTTTAGCTCTTTAATGTGCCCATTATGGCTTCGGCACATGCTCGGCCGAGGCTCAGGCTCCCTCTCTGATGAGCAGGGGGATGCCCTGGTACCGGGGCCTCCGCCAGGGATGATCTGGGAGCAGGAGATGTTGTTTGGGGGTGGAGAAAAGCATCCCTGTGTCACGCTGAGTGCTCGGCATCCCCCACGCATGGCTGGGATGGAGGGGAGCAGGGACCTTGGTGGTTTTGGAAATCAGCCTCTGGAACAGCACCTGTCACTTGTGGCCACCTCCTGACCATCCCCTGCTGTCCCCAGGGCTGTCCCCTCACTGCCGCTGCCCTGGGTGCAGGCTGGCCTGGCACAGCGGTGCCGACACGTGCGCGGTGGCCTTGGCCTCTGTAGAGCCACGCTCCGGTCCCACTTAATAAGGCCACCACGTGCATTATTTTATTAATGAGTTATTAAAAAGCTATCCATGGCGATGCTGCTGTATACCCAGCCTGTTGTCCAAGAAATATGTACTTTAACGATTGCTTGCCCCGTGCTGGGCTTTCCTGGCAGGTCAGGGGGAGAGCTGTTGGGTATCCCTGTTGGGGTGCCTGTGCACCCCAGCACATCACCCTGGGCTCCTCTGCTGAGCAGCTGGCCTTTCCCCACAGTGCTCTGGGGCACCAGCAATAGCTATGAGGCTTTTTATAGCCCCATCTGGGCAGAAGCTGTTTGGTGACTCCTTGCCCAGGTTGTGCTTGGCTGGCTGCGGTGGGTGAGCCGAGGGCAGGGCGGGTCCCCGCGGTGGGTGTCTGCTGGCTGCGGAGTGGGAGCTGCATCTCTGCTCTGATGGTTTTGGAGTAGAGTCCCCGGTCTGTGCTGCATGGTCCCCAGCCCAGGGGCTGCCTTGGCAGAGCACAGGGAACCAGGCAGGGGTCTCCAATGGCTGTCCCCTGCTTGCAGGGTGACAGCTGGCGATGTGGACCAGCTGGGATGCTGCTCCTGCAGCGGCTGGGGCTTGGTGCAGGGTTTTGACTCCCCTGGCACAGCGGGGAGCCCGCAGTGACTTGCCTGCTGCTAAGCATCTGTCTGTCTGTCTATCCTGTCTGTCTGTGTCTGCCTCTCCCCCAGGGCAAATGCCATAGGATGACCGCTGCTGGTCCCCTCTTACTGGCTGTGATATCTTCTCTCCTGTGGCTCACACGGGGCTTTGACCCGGCTCCCAGTGCCTGCTCCGCTCTGGCCTCCGGCGTCCTCTACGGCTCCTTCTCCCTCAAGGACCTCTTCCCCACCATCTCCTCCGGCTGCTCCTGGACCCTGGAGAACCCTGACCCCACCAAGTACTCGCTCTACCTCCGCTTCAACCGGGAGGAGCAGGTCTGCACCCACTTCTCGCCCATGGTGCTGCCACTTGACCACTACCTGGCCAACTACACCTGCGACCCCCGCGGCGAGGCCGCCAGCCCCCCGCCCGCTCACCAGCGGCCGGAGGAGGAGGAGGAGGAGGAAGAGGAGGAAGCTGAGCTGGAGCTGTGCGAGGACGCAGGGCCCTTCACCTTCCTCCATTTCGACAAGAACTTTGTGCAACTGTGCCTGGCGGCCGAGCCCGAGGCAGCCCCCCGCCTCCTGGCCCCCCAAGCCCTGGAATTCCGTTTCGTGGAGGTGCTGCTCATCAACAACAACAACTCCAGCCAGTTCACCTGCAGCGTGCTCTGCCGCTGGCTGGAGGAGTGTCTGCAGGCTCCTGGCGCTCGCCGCTGCGGCTTCACCCACGCCGGCTGCAGCTGCCAGGCGGAGAGCCCACCGGCACCGCGGCGCAACGGCACGCGGCACGCCGCCCGCACGCCTGCCCCACCGCCCACCGCTGGTGACTGCTGCCCCACTGACCTGCATTCTGCGAATGCCAATGATTTCGACCTGCCCGAGGTCCCACACGGTGAGTGGGGTGTGGGGGGAGCCCCGGGGATGGACCCCCTGCTGCATGCGTGCTTCTTAGCAGTGCTGGGCACCGAGCAGGGAGGCTGTGCAATGGATGGATCCTGCCTGTGCACGCTCTCTGGGGCAGGAGGGGTGCAAATCTGGTGCTGTGCACAGAGCAGGGAAGCCATGCAATGGATGAATCCTGCCCATGCACACTCTCTGGGACAGGAGGGGTGTAAACTGGGTGCTGTGCACTGAACAAGGAAGCTGTGCAATAGATGAATCCTGCATGAGCACACTTTCTGGGGTAGGAGGGGTGCAAATTGGGTGCTGTGTACAGACTGGGGAAGCCTTGCAATGGATGAATCCTGTCTGTGCATGCTCTCTGGGGCAGGAGGGGTGTAAACTGGGTGCTGTGTACTGAACAAGGAAGCTGTGCAATAGATGAATCCTGCTTATGCACGCTTTCTGGGGTAGGAGGGGTGCAAATCTGGTGCTGTGCACAGAGCAGGGAAGCCATGCAATGCATGAATCCTGCCTGTGCATGCTCTCTGGGGCAGGAGGGGTGCAAACTGCGTGCTGTGCAGAGCAGGGAGGCCTTGCAAAGTGCAAATCCTGTGCATGCTCCTGGGTCCAGCACACCTCGTCCAAGCGACGGCCAGGCTCAGTGGAGCTGCAGCTTGCTCTGCCCTTGCCGTGGCCTGGCTGACCCTGTCAGTGCTGCTCAGCGCCACGCCGGCTCCGCTGTTTGCCATGGCTGCTCTGGCACAGCCTGCACAGCCGCGGGGCCTCGGTCACGGCCTCCCTGGCACAGGGCTGCTGCTCACCTGCCGGTGTGCCCGGAGCGGCAGCCCTATCACTCTGCATTGGTGGAGATGTGGAAAACAATTTGCAGGTAAAATGACCCTTTCCTGTGGCAAATTACCCTTGACTGCTGCAGCCCAGGCGCTTGTTATTCCAGGCAGGATGTCACGGCATGGTGGCACGGCGTGGCCGGGCTATTAACCAGGCGGAATGAAGCCATTTGCTCGTTACGGAATTGCAGAAACCTCGAGTGAAGATAAAGCAGCCGTGCTTACCCGCGCCCTGGGCGCCAGGGTTGGGCTGCCCATGGCAGGGACCTGCCTTGCCCAAGCACTCCCTTCACCTGTGGGGCACCTCTGCCCAGCCCACCGAGGTGATGCAGGGGTTCTGGGCCACATCTGGCCAGATGTTCCCCCTGCGCCAGCTCTGGGTCATGCACGGGGAGGAGCATTCCCAAACTTAGCTGCGTGGGGCCTTTATCCAGCAGATTAGGTGGTGGTGATGGGCTGTGGGTATATATACAATTTCATTGGGCTTTAGCATTTATTTCAGGAGCTAAATGTCATTACGGGCAGATCCCCTGCTTAAATCCCTGGCCTGTTACAGCTGCAGGGTTACAAATCGCCTCATCCCACGGGGAGTTGCTTGAGCTGATTTTGGTTGGTTTTTTTCCTTCCTATTTTTTTCCTCTCTAAATGCAACTCTGCATGGACAATTAAGAGCTCAGTGCCAGGTTCAGGTGCCATCCCCAAGGTCAGCCTGGCTGACCCTTTGCCCAGGGCCCTGACACCCGCTGTGTCCCAGGGCTGCCTGGGGAGCAGTGGGTGCTGCGGGCTGCCGGCACGGAGCAGGGCTGCAGGATACCCCATCCCCTCACTTCTGGAGGGGATTCTGCATCTCCTCATGGCTGGTTTGGTGGGGTTTAGTAATGCCAAGCATGGCTCAAAGAGAGGATGCTGAGCTGGGTGCTGGAGATGGAGGTCCCTGCAGAGCTGGCACACTCAGGCATTGAGCCGCTTGCCACCTCTCCGTGGACTGGCACACAGACCAGCTGCAATGGCGAGAGCGCAAACTCCCGCTCCTTCCCCAAATTACATTTGACATTCAATTAAAACCTGGAGGTGCCTGGAGGTACGATGTTATTGCGGTGCCAGAGCCACAAGGGTAATGCGCTGCCTCGGCCGCACCGTGTGTCACACTGCTGCCAACCGGTGCAGCCCCCGCACCCCGGTCCCCCCCCTGGGCACTCGTGGCTGAACCCTGGGGCTGCGGGGCTGGAGCACAGAGCGCCCTTCATGGCATCGAGGGGGGGTCCTGGGCTCCCACCTGGCCTCCCCCCAGCACCCCACGGAATGGAGAATGGCTGCCTTTCAGGGTGGCGGTGGCAGGCAGGGCCGGGGGGCTGAATGGCGCCTGTGAGCTGAGCTTTGGCGGGCGCCCAGCACTGATCTCACCCTCCTCCGCCGAGCGCCGCAGCCGCGCAGCGATGCGGGGGCTGGCGCCCACCCAGCCGCCCCCCGGGCCCAGCCGCAGCGGTGACCCCAGGGGTCCCCATCCCCTCCGTGGCATGGCTTTCCCATAGGGATGTGGTTGGGACCAGGGGGATGCAGCCCCAGGGCAACACAGCGCTGGGTCTGCGTGGGTGGAAGTGCGGGTGGGTGTGGGGATGGGGTTGAAACTTTTGTGGGGTGATGGTAGGCACGTTATAGCCATGCGGTGGGGGGGGGGGGTCTGTGGAGAGGGGACACCCCCACAGAGCCTGCAGTGCAGAGGCTGAGCTGTTTCAGCTCTGGGGGTTGCTCTGGGCTGTGTTTCCCCTTGCTCCAAACCCATCATCCTTTGGAAACCAGCCCCCTCCCCTCCCCCCGCCCCAGGAGGTGATGCCGGGAGGTGATGCTGGGAGGGGGCCACATCTGCCAGCTTGCAGGGTCACAACCAGCCTTGGAGGACTTGCTGAGGTCCCCAGAAAATCACCTCTGCCCTTGCAGCCCAGCAGCCACAATGCTGGGCTCGGGGAGGGGGGACCCCCACGGCAGGACCGGGTGCAGGTGCCGGGGACGGCCCCAGCTGCCCCGCAGTGGCGGCCGGGGATTTAGTGCTCTCCGAAGAAAATTGAATTTGGTGTCTCTGTCGAACACAGCCGGGGAGAGAGCCCTCGTATATCCTCAGGATTTATGGTTTTCCCCGGGCACTTGCCGTGATGCGCGTAATTCTGCCGTGCCGCTCGCGGGGGCGGGCAGCCCTGTGGGAGCTCAGCCCTGCAGCCAGACAGACCCCCTCAGAGCAGCCCCTTGGCCCCCCTGCACCCCACCAATGCCACGGGGCGGGATGCATGGAGAGAGGAGCCAAGGGTGCTGGGCTGCACCGGCAGTGACGGCCAGGAGCCCGCGCAGGGGATGGGTCCGGGCAGGGGTTACGCTGGGTTGAAGGCAAAAGTCAGTAAATTTGGGTCTGGTTTACAGCACTAATAAGTGTCAGTGCAGGCAGCGCTCCCGGCCCTGGGCTCGTATATCACCTCTGTGTTGATATGGGAGCTGCAGCGTGCCCAAAGCATGGCTGGGAGCTGGCCCTGCAGTGCCAGGTGTCCCTATGTCACCTTCCCGCTGTCCCTTGGGGACATCACTGTGCTTGGCTGGCAATGCCGGGGCAGCTCGGTGAGGTGGTGGTGCCACCCCTGGCTGTTCTCCTGGCTGTCACAGCAGCAGGGTGCCCATGGCACTTTTGGGGGCCACGTGCCCGGCGTGGCATCAGTGGTGCCCAGGGAAGTCACAGCATCTGCGGGCAGCAGCAGCCCCGGTGCTGCCATGCTGTGCCCAGGGTGAGTCCACAGGAACTCACCAGCATCTTGCACCCAGGTGTGGGGACAAGGGATCCTGCTGCAGGACAGCGGGATGGCCTGGGGGGTGTGGGGGAGGCCGGGGAAGTCATCCTCCCCTGCGCCTGCCGCCGCACCTCCCGCCGAGCCCTCCACATGCCAGTTAATTTCACGCCAAGCGCTCTTGATGGATCACTTGTTATTTTTGGTGAGCTGAGCCATAAATTTGTGCCACCTCACTGCAGCAAGCTGTTAAGTGGGGACTGGAGAGCACCTCTGCCCAGCGTGGTGGGGGCACAGGCACCCTGGCTGCACCGGGGACACAGCACCCTAGGCCATGCTCCAGCTGCAGCCCCAGTGATGTGGGATGATATGTCTGGGGGAGCTGTGACACATTTTTGGGGATCCGTGAGTGTGCCCAGCAATGCTCAACCAGCTCTTGCCCTTGGGGATGCCATGTGGGGCCAGGCATCCCTGTATCCCCCTGCAATGTCCCATGGTGGCCCGTCTCCATCCCTGTCCCTGTCCCCGCCCCCTGCCTGCTCTCACAGGAGCACTTCTCTCTTCTAGGCAATGCAGTCGAGGAGAACCAGAAGGTGAAGACCCAGTGGCCACGGTCAGCAGACGAACCGGGTGTCTACATGGCCCAGACAGGTACCAGTGCTGCCCCAGCAGGGGCACAGGCACAGGACACTGGTGTCACTGGCTTGGGTACCAGGCAGCGGTGATGGAGAGGGAGTGACTCCTTTTGCTTCCTGCCCACCAACTGACTTAATTTGCTCCATTTATATATTTTTCCTTTACACCTTCCTCTGAGGGTTGTAAAGCAAAAAAACCCACAACCCCAACAAAATCCATTAATTGTTTTGTTCAAATGTATTTATTTGGCAAATCCATCTGGGTAATTTGAGCATACTGCTCCCCCCTCCGCAGCCCCCCCTGATTTATGGTTGGAGGGCTCGGAGGCGAGCGGGAGATGGATGGGCCCTGGCGCCAGGAGAGGAGCTCCGCTCCGTGTGCCTGGCATGCAGATCTCCTCCTGACCATGTTCGCGTACTCGCGGAGGTCCTGCCCCCCTGGGAGCTGCTGGGCAGAGCAGGGGGTGACCCCAGTGGTGACCAGGTCCAGCCTCGGCATCCCCGTGTGATGCGGAGCAGCCACGGGGCATTGTCACCTCCATGGGAGCCCTACTCCCGAGCCTGCATCCTGCCTGTCTCCAGGACAAATCGTCCCCTTCGGAGCCCTCCTCCGTATATTCCTTTTTAATTTAAACTGATGGCCTTTTCTTCTGGCCTGTCCAATAGCTTCAGAGACATCATCAAGCTTAATAAGAGCAGGGCTGTTGTAAATGTCAGTGCTGTGCCTGGGTGGGGAGAAGGAGCTGTGCCGGGCTGCTTGCGCTGCCTGCGCTGCCCAGCTGGACGCTGTCCCTCGTGCTGGGCACGATCCTGTGCCCCGACCCCTTCTCTAGGTGCAGCCGGTGCTAGGTCTGGAGGGCAGCATGGGCTCCTTCGCCCTGCTTACATCCTCCGTGTCACCCCTGTTGCCCAAGCACCTTGTCCTCATTCCAGGTGCTGCCCGGGCACTTTCCCATCCCCTGTGGGTGCTCCATGGGACCTTCCTGGCCCCCTCAGGGAAGTCGCTGGCTCTCAGGCTCCGTGTTTCCCACAGGGGACCCGGCGGCGGAGGAGTGGTCCCAGTGGAGCGTCTGTTCCCTGACATGCGGGCAGGGCTCCCAGGTGCGGACACGCTCCTGCGTCTCCTCGCCCTACGGGACGCTGTGCAGCGGGCTGCTCCGGGAGACACGGACCTGCAATAACACGGCCACCTGCCCAGGTATGGGGAATGCGGGGACACCGGGGGGGTTTCACTGCTGGCTCGGGGTGCCCGCCGCTGGCTGGGCTCTGGTGGGTGCGCAAAGGGCTGAGCAAGCGAGCGGCTGAGGGGAGTGGAGACCTGTTGCTGAGGGGTCTCTCACAGGTGGGGTATTCTGGGGGGATGGATGAGGAAAGTGGCTCTGCGTGGCGGCTGCTGTCATGGAAGCAGGTATTGCGCATCCTGCGCTGGGCTGCTCCAAGCCCCCTTGGCATCCCCACATCATCTTGCCTTCCTGGTTGGACTAGCTCTTGGGAAGCCACGTGGGGAAGCAGCAAGTGGGGGGAGGCGTCTGGAAGGGGTGCCCTGCGCCCCACCACCCCTGCTCTGCCGGGGGTTTTGCTTTGGGAGCAGCTGGGGCGGTGGCACCTCTCCATCCTCCCTCCTGGCAAACTCAGGGCTTCCCCATGGTGCCTCCGAGGCTTTGTGCTGGGAGAGAGGCAGGCGCTGGAGCCTGCACCGGGGGACTTGGGGACCTGGCGTGGTGGGGGTCCCCGCTCGTGGGGGACAGGAGGGGGCCGAGCTGCTCAGTGCATTGAGGCAGGTTGCGGGCAGGCAGGATGCCGGGCGTCTCGCTGGGCCACGTGCTGGCTCCTTTGTCATGGTGGTGTCCATGTGTCTTGTGTGGGACACTGGGGGTCAGAGGGGCCTCGGTGTGCTGCAGTGGCAGCTGGTTGCCCTGTCTAAGCTTGCGATGGTTCAGAGGTTTTGCACCTCAAAACCACACAGGTGCCCGCTCCCCTCCGTACCAGGGAGCACAGCCCTGTCCTGGCACTGCAGGGACATCGAAGCTCACGGAGGAGCATCCTTTAGGATGCTTGTGTGCCGCACAGGTCCCTGCTCCCTTCCCAGTGGGCTGAGCTCCCGTGGGCGCGATGCGTGCGAGGGGCAGCCGTGCCAGTGTGTCGACATGGGGTTGGGGCGAGCTGGGCCATGTGTAGGTGTGGGGGGACGTGCACCGCCGGTGCCAAGACCCGGAGCAGGGCAGGGAGCAGCAGTGGCACCACTGCCTGCTCAGGGCCCTTGGGGGTTTGGGCTCAGGTGTGATGGCGGGGCAGACGGTGCCAGCAGGATGCAGAGGGGAGCTGGGGACCGTCCCCAGCTCTGCCGTGAGCCCCAGCCCAGGGCACGAGGGGTCTGCAATGGGCAGGACCCCTCAGTGCCAGGAGGAGGAGGTTGGAGCCCCGCGAGGGCTGGGAGCGTGTGGCAACGGCACTGTGCTGTGTTGCAGTTCACGGCGCGTGGGAAGAGTGGTCCCCGTGGAGCCTGTGCTCGGTGACCTGCGGGCGAGGGGCCAGGACCAGGACGCGGCGGTGCGTGGCCCCGCGGCGCGGAGGGAAAGCCTGCGAGGGCCCCGAGCTGCAGGCCAAGCCCTGCAATATCGCGAGCTGCCCGGGTCAGTACCTCTCTCTCCCCCTGCTCCTCCTTCCCCCTGGGAATGCCAGGAGACAGCACCGGCCAAGAGCCAGGGCTGTGCTCCCGGCACGGGGCTGCGGTGCGGTGAGGGACGGGTGGCACTGCCATGGGGACCTGGGACAGCCCATGGGCACATGGGTGCTGTGACATGGGGTGCACCCTCCTGTCCCCACTGGAAACCCAGATGGAGAGCCAGCTCCATCAGCCATGCTGGGGGGCTCGAGCCCCCACTGTGGGCAGGGGGGTCCAGCCTGGGGACCACGGAAGAGCCGGCTCCTTCCCTGCCCATCTGCTGTGGCTGACTGTCCCCTGCAGCAGGCACGGCGATGGCACTGGTGTGGCATCGGGATGTTGTGGGGCACTGGGGAGGTGGCGAAGGGGGTCGGCTGCAGGGTCTGTCTGCACATGGGTGGAGCAACATCTCTGTCCCTTCTTGTGTGCCTGGAGTGGCTGTGGTGGCGGCTGTGGGGTTTCTGCGATGATGGCCAGGGATGCCACGTCAGGGCCAGCATCCCTGTGAGGACTTGATGTATGGCATGGGGAGTCCAGTGGCCAGCTGGGAGCAGGATGGAGCGTGGGACCTGAGGGGTGCGCAGGGTGCACCGCCCCTGCAGCAGCTCCGGCAGGGGTGTGCCACCCACGGCACATGGCCTTTGCCACAGCAGCCCCATGGAGATGCTGCCGCAGCGAGGAAAGCTCCCAGAAGCTCTTTCCCTGCTGCCCTGGCCCATGCAGCAGTGCTGGGGCTCACAGGTTCAGTGGGGAGCGGTGCCAGGGCTGCTGGGTTTGGCAGGGAGCGATGCCAGGGTCCGGTGAGCATGGCCATGTGGCAGCACTGGCTGTTGTGGTGCAGTGGGGCTGTAGGAGCCACTGCTCAGTGTGTGGGGGCCAGTCCTGGTGACAGTCCCCCCAGCCAGGGCAGGATTTGGCGCTGGCTGCTGAGGTCGGCGCGGGAGGAGCCGGCACATCCGTAGGTTGGACCCGTTGCACCGAGAGCCTGGCGTGGGTCGCGGGGAGCTGGAGCCGTGCGGCCGAGTGGCCGCCGGCCGGTGGAGGCTGACGCCACTCTCGCTTGTCCCCGCAGTGGAAGGGCAGTGGCTGGAGTGGGGCGCCTGGAGCCGCTGCTCCGTCACCTGCGCCAACGGCACGCAGCAGCGGACGCGCAAGTGCAGCGTCTCGGCCCACGGCTGGGCCGAGTGCCGGGGGGCCCACGCCGACGCCCGGGAGTGCTCCAACCCCACCTGTCCCAGTAAGGCCCCGCGCGCTGGGGGGGAGCGGGGGGGAGGCTGCGTGTGCCGCTGGCACGGCGTGTCGGTGCACGGCACATCAGCGCGCATCAGCCATAAAGCCGCTGCAGTGTCACCACCGGTGACACGAGGATGCTGGCAGCTCCCTCTGCTGCGGACGCGGGCGTAAGGGGATCAAGAGCCGAAGGGTGATGCCAGGGATCAGCAGCTGCCCCGCTCGTGCCGCTTGGTCCCGCCAGGCACATCTTGGCTGATGGAGCCAGGGTTTCATACCGTGTCACGCTGCGGGGACCCGTTGGTGCCCGGTGGCTGCAGGTCCCGATGTGCTTTGGGTGTGCAAGCATGTACGAGCTCTTGTGCATTGCACGTGGTGGGGCTGGGGCCAGCTCTGGCGATGGGGGGGACACTGGGCAGCAGGATAGTCAAGCCAAAGGATGCACCCCATCCTCATCCTGTCCTTCGACCCCATCCTCGTCTTGTCCTTCGACCCCCCGGTGTTGGTTGCAGGCGCGGAGGGTGCCGGTTGCTGTGCCATGGCCGCCACAGCAGCCAAAGGGAGGGAGCAGCTGTGCCACGCACCCCAGGGTGCCCTTGGGTTGCCAGCAGGGAGCAGCCAGGTGGCTGCATGGGGATGCCAGGCTTGTCTAAAAGAGATACAAATCACTGATCCATGGATTTCATACCCCACGGGGCTTTCGATTCATGGCGTGGGGGGGACAGCCATTGATGGTGCCCACCAGCCCTGTCCTGTCCCCTTGGGTGCCATTTGCTGTGCAGAACCAGGTGTCCCACAGTGTTCCCATCCCCACAGCCGACAGCAAGTGGGGTCCCTGGAACCACTGGAGCCTCTGCTCCAAGACCTGCGACACCGGCTGGCAGCGCCGCTTCCGCATGTGCGAGGGCACCGGCGTGCAGGGCTACCCCTGCGAGGGCAGCGGCGAGGAGGTGAAGACCTGCAACGAGAAGAAGTGCCCAGGTATGGGGCACACTTCCCCCCCCTCACACACCCCACTGCCCATCACCCTGCATCCAGGCTCTGCCTGACCCCCCCTTTCGCCCCCCAGCCTACCACGAGATGTGCAAGGATGAGTACGTGATGCTGATGACCTGGAAGAAAACAGCTGCTGGGGACATCATCTACAACAAATGTCCCCCCAATGCCACGGGTGAGGGGCACAGGGCAAGCACCCCCAACCTCCACACCCCACCCCCACCCCCCCCAAGCTCTAGAGCAGGGCAGGGGGCAGTGGGTGACATCAGGATGCTAGGCAGCATCACCCATCCTCGGCATTCCCGTGCCAGCACCAAACCCGATTGTCCCACACAGGGTCCGCCAGCCGCCGGTGCCTGCTGAGCCCCCATGGGATCGCCTACTGGGGTGTGCCCAGTTTCGCCCGTTGCGTGTCCCACGAGTACCGATACTTGCATCTCTCAGTAGGTGCACGCTCTGGCGCGGCCCCCCCGCTCCCCAACCCTCCCCTCCCTGGCACAGGGGGTTTGCTCCATCCCTGGGCAGGGAAACCCAGCAGCCGTCTTGCTTCACCGGCTGCCTACTGCATGGGGAAACTGAGGCAGGGCTCCCTGGGCAGGGCTGGGGAAGGGGACCCTGGTCTGAGCTGTGCTCTTGTGTCCTTGGGTAGTGGCTCTTGGGATGGGGAGGACCCCCCCTGCGTGACCCCTGTGTCCTGCTGCTGCCCCAACTAGTGCAGTGAGCTCTGTAGTGTCACCACTGCCTGGGCTCTGGCCATGGCAGGGGACCTGGGGACACGGAGCACTGCTGGGGTCTGAGTGACACCGGTGTTCCCCCCGTACAAGCTGCGGGAGCACCTGGCCAAGGGGCAGCGGGTGCTGGCGGGTGAGGGGATGTCGCAGGTGGTGCGGAGCCTGCTGGAGCTCATGGCCCGCAAGACCTACTACAGCGGGGACCTGCTCTTCTCCGTGGAGATCCTGCGCAATGTCACCGACACCTTCAAGAGGGCCACCTACACCCCGTCCTCTGAGGACGTGCAGGTAGCGGGCAGGGGACGGCGAGGCACGCCCCTGGGGAGGTGGCGGCGGTTGGTCCCCAGCCCCCAGCCCCGCTGAGCCCCGTCCCCGCAGCGCTTCTTCCAGGTGGTGAGCTACATGGTGGATGCGGAGAACCGGGATAAGTGGGAGGATGCCCAGCAGGTGAGTGGCACAGGACACGGGCGGGTGGTGGGGGCAGCTGGGATGTCCCCACCATGGGCACACGTCCCAGCGGCTGCGGAGCTGGTTGCTCGCTTGCAGGTCTCGCCCGGCTCCGTGCACCTGATGAAGGTGGTGGAGGACTTCATCCACCTGGTGGGTGATGCGCTGAAGGCCTTCCAGAGCTCCCTCATTGTCACCGACAACCTGGGTGAGCGGCGGGGTGGGCGCAGAGCCTCGGCGGGCGCAGGGAGCTGGCTGGTGACACCCGTTCTGCCCTGCCAGTGATCAGCATCCAGAGGGAACCTGTCTCCGCCGTCTCCAGTGACATCAACTTCCCTATGAAGGGGCGCCGGGGCATGAAGGATTGGGCCCGCAGCTCTGAGGACAAGCTCTTCATCCCCAGGGAGGTGCTCAGCCTCGCCTCGGCTGGTGAGGCAGGGCTGGGGCTGCAGGAGCCAGCACACTCTGCATGTGTGCACACGTGTGGGCATGAGTGTGCTCCTATGGCTGTGCAGGCATGTGCACATGTGTGAGTGTGCACATGGGAGTGCACATGTGTGAGCGTGCACACCTGGGAGTGCGCATGTATGGGCACGTGTGAGCCGGCACATGGGAGTGTGCATCTTCTGTTGTGCACGTGTCAGCATGTCCATCTGGGAGCGTGCATGCATGTGTGTACATGTGTGTGCACATGTGTGAGTGCACATCTGGTGCTATGCACGTGGAGCATGCACATGAGCAGTGCACATTTGCACACATGTATGAGTATGCATATTGGGGAGTGTGCGTGTGTCTGCATGTGAACATGTGTGAGCATACACATCTGGGAGTGTGCATGTGTGTACACGTGTATGAGCATGCACATGTGTGAGTGCACATCTGGTGCTGTGCACATGGAGCATGCACGTACGGTGCAGTACACATTTGTGCACACGTATGAGCATGCATATTGGAGAGTGTGCATGTGTATGCACGTGACGTGTGAGCTTGCATGTCTGAGGCTGTGCATGTGTAAGAGTGCACATCTGGGAGCACAGGTGTGTGTGCATGCACGTCTGGGAGTCCACGTGTGTGGGCGTGAAGGCAGCCTCCTGCCAGCCCACGTGCCTGCATGTGTCAGCGTGTGCTGTGCCTGTGTTGGAGAGGGGATGCATGTTCCCTCACGCGTGTCGGGCGCAGGCTCGTGGGCTCTCACGTGTGCCTATGTGCTTGCTGAGCCCACGCGGGTGCCGGGCGCTGGATCATGGCACTGCTCTCCCTTCCCCTCTCTCTGCAGAAACAGATGAGTCGTCCCACTTCGTCATCGGGGCTGTGCTGTACCGCACGCTGGGGCTGATCCTGCCCCCACCCAGGTGAGTGGGGCTGCCCACTGTCCCCTGCGCCATGTCCCCATCCCTGTGACAGCCAGCACCCCTCCCTGCAGGACCCCCCTGGCCGTCACCTCCAAGGTGCTGACGGTGACAGTGCGCCCGCCAACCAAGCCCGCGGAGCCCCTTGTCCTGGTGGAGCTCTCCCACATCATCAACGTGAGTGTCCCCATCCCGTCACCGTGTCACCTCCCGGTCCCGTGTGGGTCCCAGGCTCTGAGAGCTGGGCAGGGGCCAGCAGCTCCCAGCTGGTAGCCACAAGTACTGGGCTCCATGCCCGTGGTGGGGATGTGCCAGTGCTGGGGAGCCAGGCAGGTCCCCATGGACCCCCCAGTCCCCTGGGGCTGGGAGCAGGGCAGGGCGTGAAGCACTAACCCATCCCTCTGTCCGCAGGGCACATCCCACCCGCAGTGTGTCACCTGGGACTACTCGAGGACGTGAGTGAAGGACAGGGGAATGGGGACACCCCTGGCCATGTCCTTGCTGGCCGATGGGGCTGGGCTGTCCCAACACCCCAGTGGGTCTCTGGGGAGCTGGCAGGAGGGACGGGGAGTGGGGCCAGTCCCTTGCTGTGGCTGAGTGCCTCTGACTGTGGGTGAATCGTGCTGCCACAGGATCGATCTGCCTCTGCGTGACGCTGGGGACGGATGCCGCCAGCCTGCCAGATGCAATTTGTTAGTGTGGAGCCCGCTGCTCTGGCAGGAGCAAGGGAAAGTAGGGCACGGTGGGGGGACAGCAGGGCCAGGTCCCCCCTGCCCTGGTACCTGTGGCTGCTCTGCATCTCGGGGTCACTGGTTCCAGTACAGCTCCTGTGCTGATGGGGAGGTGTGTGGCTGTGATGAGTGTGGCAGGTCTCAGCCTGCCCCCAGGGGAGCGGTGTCCCCAGCTGTCCCACAGACCCAGTTCCCAGTTTTGTCACTTTGCTGGGAGCTGTGGCTGCTCTCCCAGCGTCACCATGGGGCTCTCCCTCCCAGCTCCCTCCCGGGGGAGTCCCCGTGGCAGGAGGGGAGCGTCACCCGCTCCCGGGCAGGTCTGCCTTTGGGGTAGCACAGCTCTGCTGCATGAGCCATGGCTCATGCTGGAGGGGCCACAGGTGCCAGGGTGTCCTGGGACTGCTGCTGCCTGCCCTGGCGCTGCCTTGGTCCCCTCCATCCCTGCCACCCCTCTTCCCAGGCCTGGCCCCCTCCCTCTGTGGTTTGTGCTCCCCCAGACCTGGGTGGGATGGTTAAATTTCGTGTTGCACCGCTCCCCAGCACGATGGGCACCAGGGCGGGCGGGGGCAGCTGGGGGCAGGGATGGCGTCAACCCCCCACGCTGGGCTCAGGGGATTAACCCATCCCCTGGCAGCGCTCCCCCATCTGCCTCCCCCCAGGCAGCGGCCAGCAACGGGTTAACTCAGGAGAGGCGCGAGGGGCTGTGTGTGTGTGTGTGCGTTTGATCATTTCAAATTGCTCTCCCTCGCTTTCGTCCCATTAATCAGGGATGCTGGCTTGGGAAACTGGGACACGGAGAGCTGCCAAACCCTGGAGACCCTCCCAGCACACACCAAATGCCAGTGCCGCCAGCTCGCCACCTTCGCCGTCCTCTCCCAGCTGCCCAGAGACCTGGTAGGGGACAGGATGGGGACAGGGACCAGCCTGCTGGGGAACATGGGTCATGGATGGGGGGGGATCCCCGGGCTGCAGGCCTGGGTAAGGCGGGGGTCCCGAGGGAGGATGAGGAGGGGCGGGGGCTGCATAGCCTGCAGGCACCCTAGTAGGATGGGATGGGCACTGGAGGATAGGGGGGTGTCTCCCACCAGCCAAAGGAAGGGCCCTGGCACCCTGAGGGTGGGCTCGTGCGGGCAGGGGGCTGCTGTAGTCTGTAGGGCTCGATATGGGGCATTGCTGTATGCCAGGAGGGGAGGGGGCAGCCCTGGCCCCAGGCATTCCCCCCACCCCATTGCTATTCCGCCCGCATCCCCCGTCGGCATGGAGATAGGCACGGGTCCCCAGGAAGGCGCCTTGGCTGTGCCACCGCCTCCACCGACCCCCTCCGGCGCCCGGGGGTCCCCAGCCAGGGGGGTGGAGAGGCCCAGTGGGGGGCACGGGGCTGACAGGGAGCAGTGATGGGGGTTGAGGAGGGGGGGGCAGGCTCAGCCGCTACCCCCCACTGCTCACCAGGCCATGGACCCCTCGGGCACTCCATCAGTGCCACTGATGATCGGCTGTGCCGTCTCCTGCATGGCCCTGCTGACCCTGCTGGTGATCTACGCGGCCTTCTGGAGGTGACCTGGGGACAACTGGGGACCCGGGGGGCACCTGAGGTGTGAGACTGTGTGGGGAGGGGGCGGCGAAGTGGGGCACGGCACGAGTAAAGTCTCAGCATCAATGTGATTAAATGCAACGTGGCAGGAACAGAATGACCCCCGTGGGAGCCGGGCGGGTGGGAGAGGTGCCCAGGCTGCCTAGCACTGTCCCCAGCCAAGGACAGTGCCCACCCGCCGGCAGCATGCAGGGGACACGGGACAGGGACACGGCACGGGCTGGCGCCCTGGTCCCATGCTGCTCCTGCCCGCAGGTTCATCAAGTCGGAGCGCTCCATCATCCTGCTCAACTTCTGCATCTCCATCCTGGCCTCCAACGTCCTCATCCTCGTGGGCCAGTCCCACATGCTCAGCAAGGTGGGTGCCACCACCCTGCCCCCTCACGGGGTCCCCGGGTGGGCACGGGGGCTGCAGTGGGGTCTGAGCCCTCTTTTCCCAGCTGGTCACCTCGTCCCTGCTGGCTCCCTGCAGCAGATTGGATTTGGATTAACTCGATCTCGGGATTAAATCCTTTGTGCTGGTGGCTTTGACACAAACCTTGCCCGGGTGTGGGAGTTTAACCACGGCGGTGCCGGGCGTGTGGCTGCGGTGGTGCCACGATGTCCCCCCTTGAGGTGCCCACGTCCCCGCAGGGTGTGTGCACCATGACGGCTGCCTTCCTCCACTTCTTCTTCCTCTCGTCCTTCTGCTGGGTGCTGACGGAGGCCTGGCAGTCCTACCTGGCGGTGATCGGCCGGATCCGGACACGCCTGGTCAGGAAACGCTTCCTGTGCTTGGGATGGGGTAAGAGCCCAGCAGGGCTGGTCCCGGGATGGGGTGGAAGGGAGGCACCACACCCCCCTCCCTGGTACCCCCCAGGGTTATCAGAAGGGGAAACTGAGGCACGATGGAGGAAAGCAGACCCAGGTGTCTTGGTCCCTTTGACGTGGCGCACTCTGACCAGCCAGACCATGGGGAGCTGCCAGAAAGGCTCCATCCCAGTCCCCATCCATGGGGGCTGGCAGAGGGGTGGTGCTGGGGTGGGGGGACGGACAGCAATGCCACCCCCCTGCAACCCTGGCCTTATCTCCTCTCTCCAGGGTTGCCAGCCCTCGTGGTCGCAGTCTCCGTTGGCTTCACACGGACTAAAGGCTACGGGACGGCGAGCTAGTATGTGGGGACATGGGGACACAGGGCTGGGCCTGGGGACCGCCCCGGCTGGCCACAGGGGATGGGGACAGGGGCTGTCCCCTCTCCCTCAGCCCCTGACATGCCATGGTCCCCCGCAGCTGCTGGCTCTCGCTGGAGGGCGGTTTGCTCTACGCCTTCGTGGGACCTGCTGCTGTCATTGTGCTGGTGAGCTGACCCCAAGCCCCAAAGGCCACCCCGGTGGTGGCAGCTCCTGGAGCCCCGGCTCGTGGAGGGGCTCTGTGCGCAGCCCCTAACCCCGGCGCCGCTCTCGCCCAAGGTGAACATGCTGGTCGGCATCATCGTGTTCAACAAGCTCATGTCCCGCGATGGCATTTCAGATAAGTCCAAAAAGCAGCGAGCTGGGTAAGTGCCCTGCGCCCCACGGGGCTGTCCCTGGGGCTGGCACGGAGCACCCTGCCCTGCCGCACCGCGGGGCATGGCACGGGGCAGGGGGGCTCCTCCGGGAGCGGGCTGAGGACGGGGCACACTTCACCTCATCAGTGGGCGGCAGGGGCCAAGCCCGGGGCAACCGCAGCCCCTTCTTGGGGGCGGCTGGAAGGGCAGTAGCTGGTGGGGACGGTCACCCCACACCTTCCCCTGGGGAAGGGGGAGCCACACACTGCGGACCCCCCCTCCCTGCCACCAGCGGAGGGGACTGAGCCCTGCCCGCCCCATCCCGCTGCCGCTTGGCCACCCCTGCTCGCCATTAACAACTGCTGCTGCCCTCGACTAACCCGGCTCTCTCTCTCTCTCTCTCTTTCTCTTTCTCTTTTCCTTCTCCCATTTGCTTTTTGCCTGTGTCTGTCCATCCGTCCATCCATCTGTCCATCCATCTGTCCACCCCACCCTTCTCCATCCCCACCATCCTGCTCTCCCACGGCCTTGCTCCCCTCGCCTGCATCCCCGCGTGGCCCGGTCCTGGCCGCGGGGCACCGGGGGGGTGGTGGGCATGTAGCTCCAAGCCCCCGCCCTGCGGCAGCCTGCTGCTGAAATGCACCAAGTGCGGCGTGGTGTCCAGCGCGGCCATGACCTCCGCCACCGCCAGCAGTGCCATGTTAGTGCCCGCCACGCGCCCGCCTCGCCCCCCCACCCCGAGCACAGCCTTGGAGCCCGGGCAGCTGGGCCGGGGGGGGGGGGGAGTCTGGGCATCACCCTGGGTGGGGAGCGGGTTCTGGGTTGGGGGTCCCGTGGGCAGGGCGAAGGCTGTGTGCTCGGGGCGGTCCGGGGCGCTGGGGGCGCGTGCCCCACCGCGGCCATCACGTCTGCATGGCATGGCTTCCCACAGGTCACGTCATCGCTGGGGTTGGGGCGTGGGGGGGCTCAGCTCCTCTTCACCGGGGTGACTTGGGAGCAGGGAGGGCATGAAGGGCACCACGCTGTGGGGCACGGGCCAGTCCTGGCCTTGGGAGTGTCCTCGGGACCCTCTGCCCAGCACCTGAGCCCCCACGGTTGCTGGCTGGGACCACTGCCACCCTGGTCAGCCAAGGTCCCTGCTCCCAGGGGTTTAGTTGCAATAGAAGCAGCCCCCAAACTCACTGTTAAAAAAGAAAGAAATCCCCTTTCTGCTCTTCTTGCGGCTGTGGGAGGGTGACAGTGGCCCCACATGCCCCCAGCACCCTCACTGCCAGCTGTGTTGCCTGTGCGGGGACAGGGACACGTGCAGCTGTGCCCTGCCTGGGCTAGCTGGGCAGTGCCAGTGGCTCAGCCTGGGGGGGGCACAAGGAGCCCACGGGCCCCCTCGCCCTAAGGCAGGCAGTACCCCAAGCGCCTAGCTGGTGCCAGCTTGGAGACACTGAGGAAGAGGGGGGACAACAGGGGGCATGGCATCTGCGCTCGGGTCTCCGTGCCGCGCTGTGCACGCAGTCAGCTCCAGCCAGACTTGCGGGGCTGGGGGCAGTGTTGGGGGGCCTGTTGCGGGGCAGCCCCAGCGCAGCAGGCTCACCCCGGCCCCTCTCTCCCTGCCCCAGGGCATCGCTGTGGAGCTCCTGCGTGGTCCTGCCTCTGCTGGCGCTGACCTGGATGTCGGCCGTGCTCGCCATGACCGACCGGCGCTCCATCCTCTTCCAGGTCCTCTTCGCCGTCTTCAACTCCGTCCAGGGCTTCGTCATCATCACCGTGCACGGGTTCCTGCGCCGAGAGGTGGGGTGGCCCCGGAGGGGTGCCAGTGGGGGGACGCCTGGCCACGGGGCCGTGACCGGCTCTGTTCCCACAGGTCCAGGATGTGGTGAAGTGTCAGATGGGGGGGTGCAGGAGCGAGGAGAATGAAAACTCGCCCGACTCCTGCAAGAATGGGCAGGTGCAGATCCTGGTGAGTGCGGCAGTGCCAGCACGAGCTGCAGTGGGCACTGGCAGGGCTGCTCGCCCCGGCTGGGGCAGGGTCCCCCTTGCAAACCCTGCTGCTCCCCGTGCTGGCCAAGATGCATTCATTTCCCCATCTCTCTCCCTTTCTTTCTCTCTTCTCTCTCTCTCTCTTCCCCCTCTTTCTGTATTTTTATAGACAGATTTTGAAAAGGATGTTGACCTGGCGTGTCAGACAGGTGAGGTCTCCCCTGCCCCCTGCGCTGGGGACGGGGATGTCACTGTGCCACACCTGGGAGGGACAGGCAGCGTGTGCCAGGGCGGGCGCGATGCCAGTGCGCAGGGGGTCAGTCCAGTCCCCCTGCCCTCCTGCGGGATCCCCAGGGCCGGCTCTGACCCCCCTCCCCACCCGCAGTGCTGTTCAAGGAGGTGAACACCTGCAACCCTGCCACCATCACGGGCACCTTGTCCCGCATCTCCCTGGATGGGGATGAAGACCCCAAGCTCAACACCACCTCGGAGGGTGGCCTGGGCTTCTCCAGCCTGCCAGGAAACATCCCTCCCTCCAGCATCCTGGTCCAGGTCCCCAAAATGACACCCAATGTGGTGGCGGGCTTGAGCGAGCTGGGAGACCCGCCGGCACAGCAGCTCAGCCTGGAGGCACCAGGTCCCGTCTACCTGTGCACGGAGAGCAGCCTGCGGCCCCTGGAGTACGGCTGGCTGCGGGCCCCCGAGCCCCCGCGGGAGAGCGACTACATGATGCTGCCCCGCCGGACCGGCAGCCTCAAGCCCTTCCCACGGGAGGAGGGCACCCTGGGTCCCAGTGCTGAGGAAGGGGTGCCCGGTGGGATGGGGCGCCCGGTGGCTGAGGGAGACACCTACCCTGGCTTCGTCGCAGTGGACCACATCAACATGAACTTGAACCAGCCCTACGGGACGGTGAAGGCGCCCTACGGCCTCCAGTTCAAGCAGCACCCCACCGTGCGGCAGATCCTGGCCTCGGAGCTGTCGGAGCGCAGCCGCACCATGCCCCGCACTGTCCCCGGCTCCGCCATGAAAGTGGGGTCCCTGGAGGTGAGCCAGGGGGGCTGGCGTGTGTGCCCGTGGACGCAGACATGGGGAGGGAGATGCGTGGGTTTGGACAAGTGTGCAAGAGCGTGCACAAGCCCGCATGCACATGCAGGGCTGCATGATTTGCCCCTGTGCTCGCTGCTCGGCATCCCACCCTTTGCTTGGTGCTGCCTTCACCCAGCAGCACGGTGGATAAGCTGCATGTCCTGCAGCTCGGCCGGGACCCCCGCATCTCCAGCCGGGCTCTCCCCCATGCCAACGGGCATCCCCCCATTTCCCCCCCACCGTGCTCACCCCACATCTCAGCCGTGCAAAGACCTTTCCCTTTTCTTCTCCATCTCCTCCCCCTGCTCTGGGCCCTGTGCGTCCCCTGCTAGAGGAAGAGGTTGCGATACTCTGACCTGGACTTCGAGGTAAGCGCGGCCACGGCAGCCGGTGCCACCGGTGCCTGCTGTGGGGTTGGGTGCCACCCAGGGACTGGACCACCTTGTCCCTGGTCCCCTCTGGCTCGCTGTTGGCAAAGCAGCAGCCGAATTTGGAGGAGTTTTCTACCAGGCAGGAACGAGCGTTGGCTCGTAATTAAAACACCGAGTGGGAGCATTGCAGTGGGCTCAGCCACCCGTCTGGGATGCCCCAAAAAGCAGGGGAGGGTGGGCAAGAGGGGATGATGGGGGTGGGAGCAGGGCTGTGCCGCATGCCGACGGCCGCAGGCTCTGCTATTGCCCCGCAGAAGGTGATGCACACGCGGAAACGCCACTCTGAGCTCTACCACGAGCTCAACCAGAAGTTTCACACGCTGGACCGGTACCGGGCCCCAGCTGCCGGCTCCTCCAAGGTGAGGTCTTGGGGGCCCCATCCTGCCCTGGATATGCTCTCCTGCACCCCTCCCACCTCTCCCCTGCATGGACTGGGGCATCCCGGGGAGGATGGGGGAGATGGGGGATCCCCAGGATGATGCTGGGGCTGAGCACTGTTTTTTTCCACAGCGAGAAAAGCGGTGGAGCGTCTCGTCAGGTGGTGGGGAGAAGAGCACGGCCAATGTAAGTGCCTGAGCCCCCCCCGGGGGCTGATCCACCCTCTCTTGGATGGGGCTGGAGGGTGGAGGTGGGTGGCTGTGCCCCAGGGCTGGGTGCCGATGGGACAGAACCACACATCGCCATGCACCCTGGCCATTTGCTGCAGCTCCTCCTCGCCCGGCAGGATGCGGCCAACCCCGAGGAGCAGCAGCCACAGGCGCCGGCTGCGCCACCAAAGCCGTGGAGCACGTTCAAGGCGATGACGCTGGGCGCCCTGCCCAGCGCCCAGCGGGACCGGCTGGAGCTGCGCTGCGCGGACTGGGAGGGCCCCTGCACTGGGCTGGATGCGGCCGATGGCGACTTTCAGACGGAGGTGTGAGCCCCGCGCCCGCTGCCGCTGCCTTCACCCTGGCGCAGGATGAGCCGAGATGCTGGGATTGCTCCATCCTCCTCAGCTGCTGGGGGGGTCCCTGCCTGGCTGGAGCCGTCCTCGTAGGAGAGACCACGCTCCCCCCTGGCCACAGCCGCCTCCCACCCGTCCTCGCGTGGTTTTCTCCTCCCTGCCACCCTCCGGACGCGGGTGTGGAGGGGACACGCGCACCCCCCCATGCTCACCCACCGATCACACCTGCACCCCCCGGGGCAGGACCGGCCGTTGAGGCCGTCAGATCTTTGTTCTTTTCTACCGGGATGTTTCTTCACGCCGTGCACCGTGTGCACGCGAGCGGCCGTCCCCGGGGCCAGGCTGCCCTCGCCCCCCCCCCCGGGGTCCCATGGCTGCCCCCTCCCAGCCCTCCCCACCGTCCCCACCCCACGGGGCAGGTGCTGTTGTTGTTGGAAATAAAAGTTCACTCTCTGTGGTGCCGTGGGGCCGCGGCCACCGCTTCGTGCTTCGTGTCAAGGGGTCCAGCTGGGTAGAGGGGGGCTGTCACCCAGCGGGGACTCCTGGTCTGTCTGCTCCCCCCGGCCCCCTCCCTGCTCAGAGCCCACAGGGTGCTGCTGGCTGGGGCTGAGCCCACACCCGCGTGCTGCCTCGAAAATGAGCGTCTTATCGCGGGAGCCAAGAGCACTGAATTACATGGTAATTAATCTATAAGCAAATTAGTAACTTCGGAGGCAATTACCATGCAGTCTGCAGAGGCGTGTAACGTGGGGTGCCTCGCACTGCTGGAGCATCCCTGGCGTCAGCACAGCCGGAGCTGGGTGTTGCAGGGTCAGTGTGCTGCCCACGGCATCGGTGCGAGTGGCCCCGGTGCAGGGGGGGCTGGCAGTGCCACCGTGAAGCCAGCAGCCGTGGCCGTGGGTGCCAGGCTCGTGCCGGACCAGGAGCTGCGTTGGGAGAGCAGGGGCAGGTCGGTGCTGGAGAAGAGGATGCCTCTGTCTCGTGGCTCTCAGCACCTCCGGGACTAATGAGGTCTGCGCTAAGCGTTAATCCATGGTGTTGATGAGGTGCCAGGGCAGACCATGGCACTGAAACCCTCCTGCTGCGGCGTGGCGTGGTGTAACGCACCGGTGAGGGCTGTGCAGCCGCTGCGATGTGGGGGAGCGTGCCCTGGTCACGGCTGTCACTCCTCTCTGGGAGAAGCTGCCAGAGCTTCCCCAAGGGCTCGTTTTGGCAAAGGCAGGCTCAGCACGGGCTGTGGACGAGCAGGCAGCACCCTCCAGCACCCACATTTCAGGCAGGCAGCTTCCCACAAGGATGAAGCTGGTGGGAGCTGTGGGGCTGGCAATGACCCCTTGCTCCCGGGGGATGCCAGCGCTGCCGAGACCTCCACGTAAAGGATGCTGCCCAGTTTGGACCAGTGACCTCCAAGGTACTGGTTTGCTCCTCGTCTGCACTGCAGTGCTGTGCAAGGTGCTCAGCACTCTGCAAGCATCGAGCCCACTGGGTGCTGGGGGTCGGGGGCACTGCCAGCCCCCATCAGCTCAGGCAGCTGTGCCTTCCACTGCCACAGCAGCAATTAGTCCTCATCAGTGCAGGCCTGGGGCCACAGAGATGTGATTGCGAGATGAGGCATGAAATTAGGCAGGCTAAAGGGGAGCGTCATTAACCAAACCTGCCTGGGGTGTGCACGGAGCTGCCAGCACCCGCAACGACTCACTCAGCACCGGTGCGGCCAGGAGGGACCGAGCATCCTCACTGGGGGGGTCCCTGGACAGGGAAGAGCCGTGCCTGTGCCCATGGGAGAGGGGACCACCATGGGAGCCAGAAAGGGGCATGGGAAGGTCCTGGTCCAGGGTGCTGCAGGTGAGGACCATGCATTTAGGGATGCTACATCTGGTGGGGGGATGCTACATCTGGTGAGGGGTGGCAAAGCTGAGCTGAGGGAGGGGGGCAGACCCACCCAGGGTCCCGGCTCAGCCTGGCTGGGCTGTCGGTGCCGTGTGGTGATTCCCTCCCTGCTCCCGACGCTCTGCCCGTGCCCAGCAGCGCCAGCCTCGTGGTTTCCCACTGGCTCCCTTGGTCTCCCAGCGTCTTGCCAGAAGCTCACTGGTTCCCACCGGCATGGGGCCCGTGGCAGAGCCGTGGTGGGGGTGGTGCTCATAAGCCCCCACCGGACAGGACAGGAGATGCTGCTCCCAGCCCCAGTGCTGCGTTGCAATGCAATGCTGCATTAGACCATGCTCCCAGCCCCATGCTGGAGCACTGGGACAGGATGCGGCCCCTGGAGTGGGGGGGTCTCTCCCTGCCCCCCTGGGCAGTCCAGTTAAGGCTGAAGTGCTAATTGCATAACCCAGTTCATCCCAGCACTGCCCAGTTTGGTTTTGGGGTGACGGGAGAAGCAGGCTGGCTGCTGCAGCACAGCAATGGGAGTGGGGAGGGGACAACTGCCCTTGGAGCAGGCAAGGGAAGGGGCCAAATTCTTCCTCCCCCCCATTAGAGCCTTCTCAAACAAAGCAGAAAGGGGAGATGGGGGGTCCTGGGCCCAGCACAGCCGCCCCCAGGTTTGCCACCAGTTGTGCCACGAATGCTGGAGCCGTGGCATGGGGAGGGGGCCAGGCCCGAGCATGGGGGCTTCGGCTGCCCCCCCTGTGGTGGGGACGGGGCTGCAGGAGAGGCTGCGGGCAGGTGGCAGGGTCTGGCACAGCGAGAGGCGGCGGTGGGGCACAGCCAGGGCTCCCCAGCCCCATGCAGGGTGTGGGGTGGGAAGCTGGGCAGTGCTCTGCGGGCGATGCTGTGAGCAGGGGGCACCGTCCCCTCCCCGGGGAGGGTCACCCCACTGCTTTGGCCTGGCTGCTAATTTTGCTGTTAATAGCAGCCGTGTCCTCTCGCTCCAGTTGCTGGGAGCTGCTGCACACTGGGATACCCCCACCCCACATTTTGGGGGACCTGGGGCCGGCTCCAGCTCCCTTCCTGACTCCCTTCCCAGCCAAATGCAGCCGCGAGAAGCAGCGTCAGGGTTTCCTGAGGCATCTGTTGGCAATTAGCAGCTTTTATTACTCATGGAGACGCCATATGCGGTGAGGGAATGGAGCCCAGGCAAGAGGCACCGTGCGGCTTGTGGCATGCCCCAGCATGGGGGGACGAGGGTCCAGCCCCCAATCCTGCTGGTCTGGGCAGCAGCTGGGGGGTAAGGGGCGGGTTGGAGCAGGTTGGAGAGCTTTGGAGCCATTTTCCATCTGCAGCTTCCACCCGAGCCAAGCTGCCCCCCCTCTCCCGTGCCAAAAATGTTCCGTTTGGGGGGCGGAAATGATGGAGAAGCCACTCTGAGGCTGCGCAGCCCGCAGCGGCGTGGGGGGATGGCTTGGCTCCCCGGCTGCTTCTCCCTTTGCTCTTCGGCAAAGTATTTCCTCCAAAAGAGGCAAAACTGTTGTTTAAACACCCACAGAAACAAACGGGTCCCATCAAGCTGGAAAGAATCCCCGCAGGCTCTTTCCTTCCCGGCGAATGCTGGAATTGGCAGGTTTTCACCCAAATTGGTGCAGAAATAAATGCTGAACCACCAAAATCCTTGCCACAGGAATTCCCTCCTGTGTGCTGCCCAGGCCAGCGTGCCGGCAGCTGCCTGCAAGCTGCCAGGGTCCAGCCGGCATTGCCCCAGCCCTCACCCCCCCAGCAGTGGGGGGCTTTTGGGGGGCCCGTGCCGGCAGTGCCCTGGCTGAGCTCCCACGGGAGGTGGGGAGCCCCACAGTAATGCAGCCGCCGCATGACGCTTGAGGTCGGAGGCAAATTGTCTCCAGCCCCAAAATTGCCGTCTCTGCTCCGGCTCGTGTTTCTTGGCAGCCGGAGCGGCTGTTTCTTGGAAGAGCAGCTTGCCTCCGCTTTTTCCGTGCTGGGTTGGTGGGCAGGGGCTGGAGGATCCTGCCTTCCATCCCCCAGCTCAGCATCACTCCAGGGGATGCCGACAGACTGCCCCCCCCATCCCTTAGCAGAGTGCTGGGGGAGCAGGATCTGGCCTCTTCCCCCCCCCCCCCCCCCCGAGACACCGATCCCATGCTCTGGCAGAGCAAAGGGAAGCAGGAGCTGCATGGAGCGGTGGTTTCCATGCTGTGGCCGTCCCCATGCTCCTGGGGCCAGCGGGGTCCCTTTGTGCCACTGGGCTGGGGACAACCTGCCCAGGGAATTGTCCTGGCAAATGAGGGAAACTGAGGCACGGGAAGAGCAGCAGGAGGGATAGGTGAAACCCCCCAAAAGTTGGGGGACTTTGCACCCCCAATTCATTCACAGCCGAATTTGAGGGCCCTGGGAGCTGCTGGCCGTGCCAGTGTTAACGAGGGGTCAGGGCTGAGAGGAAGGGACCAGGCTGCACTTTGTCCCTGCTCTGCTGTGGGGTGGCTGGTGGGGCCAGGCTGGGCTAAGGGGCCAGGTTGTGGGGTTGTGCCTCGTGCTGGGGGCAAGGGCAGGTCCCACTCAGCCCAGCTCCCCCCACCTACGAGATGCCAACCCCCCCTCGCGCTCATGCACAGGGTTCGCTGCTGCTGAGTGGCCACAAACAACAGCTTGGGGTGAATAATAAACAGGATATTATCCTGTCCAATAAACAGGAATTATAAAAATAAAAGTTTCGTTATATTTTGTACCCACTTGCTTTAATTACCCTTAATTACTACAGTAGGCAACTCACAGGGGAATCGAGTGCTCTGTCACTGCATCTCGGGGGCTGTCGACTGAATAAATGGCAGAGTCGAGCCGCTCTTCAAAAGCAGTGTCGCTTGGTTTGCCTGTGACAGCTTATTTACTGTGGGCTGAATAAATATCAGTTGTTAATTAGAGCGCGTTTATTGAGATGCATGTGTCCCTAACACACATTTGTAAAGCTTCAGTGTAAATAGATTCATCACAATTTGGGAGAAAAGTGGTTGAACAGGGGCCCGGTAGTGCCGTGCTGTGCTGAGCATCCCTCAGAGAGGGGATGCAGGGGTGGGGAGGCAGAGATACCTGTCGCTGCTTGGCATCCCCCAGACCCACACTTGTAAGGGTCAGCTGCTGCCCTGGGTGGGGGTGCTCGCTGCCTGCTCCCTGCCGCGGGGGGGGTGGGGGTTGGGGTGGCCCAGCTGGCGTGGGCAAAGGATGCTGGAGCAGAGCCAGGCAGCCAGGCCCTGGGGGCAGCAGGGCAGTGTTCAGGGCTGGCACGTCTCCGCAGCGCAGAGGCGGTGTGAGCCAGGATGGGTGCTGGATCCCTCCAGGGCTTGGTGGGGTTGGCAGGACCCTGGCACTGCCGGAGAGGCTGGTTTAGCTCTGGAAAGTCAGCAGCTTTGCTGCTGGGGATGAGGGGGGGAGCCCTGCCTGGTGCAGGCAGCGTTCCGTTGCCAGCAGCAGTGCCAGTGGGAGGGATGGTGGCAGAGACCCCACCCCAGGGCTCTGACCCCAGGCACTTCGTCCTGAGCCAGATTGTCCCCAAGCCACCAGGCACCAGGGGTGGTGGATCAGCTGTGCGGTGCAGTGGGGTCTGTCCTGCCCAGGGAGGTGGTGGAGTCACCATCCCTGGAGATGTTTAAAAAACAAGCAGATGTGGTGCTTAGGGACAGGGTGTAGTGGTGGCCTTGGTGGTCCTGGGTTAAAGGTTGGACTTGATGACCTCAAAGGTCTTCTCCAAGCTAAACGATGCTGTGATTCTATGTCCCAATGCCACGGGGTCTTGCCACGGGGTCTGCCACAGGGCTGCTCCCACCTCGGCTGGGTGCTGGGCCGGGTGCTGTGCCGGTGCAGGAGCATCCGTGGAGGCACTTACTCCACCCCACAGCGGCAACCATTCTGGCCAAGCACCAGTGCCAGCACCCGGGTCCCCTCCGGTCCCTGGGTGGGGGACAGAGCTCCACGGGGTCGGCAGCCAGGGGCTGGGGTTCAGCCCCATCGCGGGGACAGGGGGTCCCCTCCTCTGGGGGGGGTCCGGGGGGGGGGGGGTAGGAGGCGAGGGGGGACGGCGCCCGGGGTGTGTTGGGGAGAGGAGGGGGAGGGCGGGATGCGAAGGCGGGCAGTGGCCCGGGCCCCCCCGGGGGCGGGGAGGCGGAGGGCGGGCAGCCGCTGGGGGGCGGCGGGGCCCCCCCGGAGGGAGGCGGGGAAGGCGGCGGGGGCGGCGCGGCGGAGCTCCCGGTGTCCCGCGGCTGCCCCAGCGCCCGGACCGGCCGGACCCGCGGCACCGTCCGCTCCCCGCCAGCCCCGGCCAGCCCCAGGCCCCGCCGAGCCCCGCGCAGGTGAGTCCCGGCCGGCCCCGCCGCCCCCGGCCCCGCCGCCCCCCGCCCCGGGCCCCGGAGCGGGGCACAGCCCGGCCCCGCCGGGGCGGGCGCGGAGTGCGGGATTCCCCGTAAATAATCGTCGTGAACCACCGCCCGCCCGGCCGGGACCGGCGAGCCGGGGCCGGGGGGACCCGCCGGTGCCGAGGGTGCGGGGGTCGGAGAGCCGGGGGGCAGCCGGGGGCCAGAGGGAGCAGGGCAGGGGCGGGAGGGGGAGGGCAGGAGGAGCACGGCGGGGGGCGGGGGGTGCAGGGGAGCAGAGTGGGTGCAGGAGTGGGCACAGGGTGGGTGCAAGGCGGGCGCAGGAGGAGCGGGGTGGGTGCAGGGGGAGCAGAGTGGGTGCAAGGTGGGTGCAGGGGGAGCGGGCTGGGTGCAAGGCGGGCGCAGGAGGAGCGGGGTGGGTGCAGGGGGAGCAGAGTGGGTGCAAGGTGGGTGCAGGGGGAGCGGGGTGGGTGCAAGGTGGGCGCAGGGGGAGCGGGGTGGGTGCAAGGTGGGTGCAGGGGGAGCAGAGTGACTGCAGGAGTGGGCACAGGGTGGGTGCAAGGCGGGCACAGGAGGAGCGGGGTGAGTGCAGGGGCAGCAGAGTGGGTGCAAGGTGGGTGCAGGGGGAGCAGGGTGGGTGCAGGGGCAGCAGAGTGAGTGCAGAAGTGGGCACAGGGGGAGCGGGGTGGGTGCAGGGGGAGTGGGCTGGGTGCAGGAGGAGCAGAGGGGGTGCAGGGGGTGCAGGAGTGGGTGCAGGGGTGGGTGCAGGCGGTGCCGGGCCAGAGCAGCCCAGAGGCAGCAGTGGGGAGCCGGGAGGTGCAGGGGTTGTGCAGGAGGTTCAGGGCAGGGAAGCTGGGGTGCAGGCAGGGAAGAGGTGGAGGGTGCATGAGAGCTGAGCACAGGCAGGGCAGGAGCAGGGCTGCTGGTGACAGGGGTCCCTAATTGCGGGGCGCGGGGATGGAGGCGTGGGATGGAGGCTGGGGTTGGATGGAGGCGCAGGGATGGAGGCTGGGGTTGGATGGAGGCGCAGGGATTCATGTCCCGGAGCTCTGTCCCAGCCTGGCTGTGGCTGCCTGCAGCCCTGTCTTGCCTCGTGGCAGGAAGCAGGCAGGAGGGGGGCCGGGTCGGGGTGACCCGCAGGGCACCCGCAAGGCCTGGATCACCCCTGCATCCACATGGGACCAGGAGATAAAACAGGAGGGATGGAGACCTTCCCGGGGGGCTCTGCACAGGAGGCACCCCGTTCTGCTTGGGGGCACCTCTGCCGCCGTGTTTCCGGATGTTTGGAGTAAATCTGGGTTGTAAATCCCGGGATGCTGGGGCTTGCCCTGTGTACTGTGTGGAGCAGACGTGGATCCAGCAGTGGAGGGGGGCCATGCTGACCCCCAAAACCTTCCCAAGCCATGGCTGAGCCGGTCAGCATCAGCTCTGTGCTGGTGGCTTTGCTGGCAGTGTCCCAGCTTGGGCGAGCTGGTGGGATGCAGGCCGGTGCCCACCATGTGCCTGTCCCACTGCTGCCCGATCTCTCTCCCTTGCAGGCAGCTGCACTGCCCCGAGCCACTGCCGTGGGCACCATGAGGGGTCCCTGGGCCCTCACGCTTGCAGGGCTCATCAGTGTCTGCGGGGGGAAGGAGCTGCTGGCGGTAGAAGGTAAGGGGCACCGGGAGCGAGGGCTTGGGGTCCGCCCAGGAGTGGCCACCTCTTTGCCTGTCCCTGGGTTCCTGGAGAGAGGAGGGGAGGGCTAGGGATTGCCGGACAGAGGTGGCCAGGGGACACCGGGAGCTGTGCTGGGTCCCCACGTGCCAGCACCGCACGCAAGGGCACGCTGGTGGCCCGAGGAGTGGCTGTGGACATCTGCTGCCTGCTGAGCGCCGGCCGCCCAGGCTGTGGGGCTTCACTCAGCATCCCGTGCGGGCAGGGGGCCAGGGAGAGCTGAGCAAGCCCTGCCACGGGGAGCCAGCCCGGGGACACCCCACCATCGCCCCCGCAGCCGCCGAGCGCCGGGAACGCCCCGCAGCCCAGCCTCTGCTCATGGAGGGAGCAGGCTTGGCCGCGCTCCGGCCGCAGGGTGCTGGCTGCCAGCTGGCAGCGAAGGCAGCGCCGTTTGGCAGCGCCGGCGGGAGCAAGCTGTAGGTGAGCTGGGACCACTGGGGCAGCGGCGAGGATGCACGGAGCTCCCCCAAGGGGGTTTTGGCCTCTGCTGTGGGGTGAGAAGAGGTTTGGCCATGGTGCACGCCAACAGTGGACAACAGTGGAGGGCTCGGGGCTGTCCGCTGGCAGCTGGGGCTGGGGGGCCGATGGCTGAGCCCATGAGGGTCTCTGCTGAGGCGCCCCTGGCTGCAGGGCTGCTGTGCGTGGATGGCGGCATGGGGCCAGCGGCAGCTCAGGGTGAGCTCCAGGCGGATGGTGGGGAGGAGCTGCTGGCAGTGAAACCACGGTTGCATCAGTCTGTGCGGGGGTGGAGCGGTGGCTTGTCCCGGGGGGGCCCGGGGAGTGCCTGGCTTTGCCCATGCAAGGGACCCCGCAGCCGGCACCGGTGCCTGCTGCCCTGCACGGCATGGCCTCCTGGCTCGCAGCCCTTCGTTAGGGGAACGAGGGTTGGGGAGGTGAGGTTTTCCCTTGGGCGCAGCACTGAGGCCAGGACAGGCTTCAAAGCAGATTGCACCCAGGGTGATTTATGCTTTGCTTTCCCCCCCTGCCCCGCTGTGGATGATCTCACCGCCGGGTGGGAGGGAGCTCTGCCCCTGGCCGCAACATGCGCCTGTGGGGCTGGCTGCAGCACTGCAGCCCCTGCTTCTGCTGCTGCAGCCGTGCCGGGGGTCCTGAGGGCAAGGGGCAGCTCCCTGCGCTGCTGCTGGCACTGTGCGAGCGAGCGGTCAGCCTCGGGGAGAAGCGCTGTGGTGGTGCCGAGGCAGAGGGGGGCAGCGGGGCTGAGGGGGGCAGAGCCACCACCTGGGAATGGCCAAGGGCTGGGGAAGAGGCAGGTGAATTGTCAAGGGCCATCCCTGCTCCAGGGCTGGTGTGCATGGAGACAAAACAAATTCCTCTTTCAATACCCCCTTGTTTCCTCTCTGTGTCACACCTCCCAACATCTGGTAGCATCCAGCGGAGGTGGATTGATGCTGCTAAAGCAATAATATATCAGCGCGGTTGCAAACAGCACCAGCATCCCTGTGATCGCGACTGACATAGCCTCTCGCCATCCCCTGGCCAGGCTCTCACACCTGTCCCCTGGGGCCACCAGGCCTGGGGATGTCACCGGGATGGGACAGGAAGGCCAGTGGGCAGCTCTGGGTGCCACCTCCCCGCCTTGGGTGTCCATGGCATCCATCCAAGTCTACTGATGCAGATTCCAGCCATGGGGCTGTTTTGAGGCAAAACACGCAGCAACTGGGAAAAGCATTTCACCTGGTGAACTTACTGTGGGAGGCGGCTAGGGCCAGCTCTGAGCTCACCGCCCGTCCTTTCCAAACCTGCTGCTTCGCTCCTAGCGGGCTGTTTGCAAGGAGCCAGCGCTGCCGTGGGAGCGGGATTTGCTGGATCCATGCCGCCCTGCAGCTGCCAGCAGCCTCGGTGTGCTGGGGGGCTGGGGCAAGCACCTGGCAGCACCCCAAGACCCGCTTGGGCTTGGGGAGCTCTGCATGGTCCGACCCTGCTTGCACAGCCTGGGGACACTGCGGTGATGTGCTGATTTGCCTTGCAGGGGAGCTGTGCCCGCAGCTCTGGGACGAGGATCTGGTTGGGGACAAGTATGAGAACATAACGGGTAAGGAAAGCCCTTGTTGCCCTGCAGACGGGGTCGCCACACAGCCCTGACTCCTCAGGGATGGGCTCTGTGCCCTGCCTGGAGAGCATCAACCCTCAGTACCTGTGCCAAGGCCAGGTTTCACCTCCTCCGCTCTGTCCTGCAGGTTTTAACCTGATTAAAAGGTTCGACCTGCTGAAGATCTCCTCCATCAAGAAAGTCCACAACCCGAGGGGGCCGGTGGTGCTGCGGCTGGGCGCCGTGCCGCTGGTCCAGCCCACACAGTGAGTGCGGGTGGCTTGTCGGGTGGCCCTCGGTGGCCAAAGCGCTGCCGAGCACCGTCCCCACGTGTTTTAAGGATGGGGCTTGGGCAAATTTGCTGGACTTTGCCTTTAGCTCGTGCTGGGGAAGCCAGGCAGCTCTGCAGCACTGGGGGGATGCAGAGGTGCTGGTGCTGCAGCCCTGGTGCTGCCCAAGCCACCGTCCTCCTAGAAAGTAAATCATGGGCTGCAGCAGCTCGGCTGGGTGGTGGCCAGCCCTTACGCAAGCACGTCTCTGTGGCTGCTCTGTGTCTGCTCTCCTCACTTGGCAGGCGCTTGCTGGGGGTCTAGACAAGCTCAAAATGCTGCACAGCCCCGAGCAGGCACTGCTGGGTTTGCTGGGGCCACGGGGGTCTGCTGGGGGAGGCACACTGAGACCAGCCCTCAGCCCCACCGTCTCCGGCACGTCCTGCCCAGCTGTGCCCAGTGCCGTGCTCCACACCGTGCCGCCCCGCAGGGCTGGGGCTGGCAGGGATGCTGCAGCGTGGCAAGGTGGGAGCGGGTCCACGTCCTTGGGAGCTGTTCCTGGAGGAAGCTGCTGTGGTTGCACGCCTGCCTCCTTCAGCCCGCCTGTCCCCACATTGCCTCGGGGCTGGCACGCAGCTACGCCGGGCATGGGGCTCTCCCCAGGGCGAAGGAGACCCAGCCTTGGCTCCTGACCTGGGCAGCCAAGTCCTTAGATGGCTTCGAGATGGCAGATGCTCCAGGCTGGTGTTGCTCTTGGCTGGGTGCCTGTGGCAGCCCAGAGCCAGCCCTGGGGAGTGCTCAGTGCAGGGATAACCCCGACAGCCAGGTCACGAGCTCCAGGTGGTCACCCATGGGTGCCCCTCCACCCTGGCCCCACTCCTCGGTGCCCAGCAAGGACATCCCTGTGCCCCATGGAGAGCAGAGGGGAGCGCTGGGTCTGGCCTGTTCCCCATGCCTTGGTCCAGCTCCAGAGCGGTGGCTTGGAAAATCGCTGGTGTGGTGGAGCTGTGGCTGGAGCAGAGCAGAGCTCAAAGCAAATATTTCCAGCGGTTGAGTGGGCTGCGAGCGAGCTGGGCACGGTCCTGCCAGTGATCGGCTGCCGTGCTCCCTGCCGCGCAAGGGGGGACCAGGCTGCCCGCTGCTCACCGCCTGCGTGAGAGCATCTGTCCCATGGAGCCTGTGGGGTCAGGGCCATGGAGCCTGTGGGGTCAGGGCCATGTTTCCCAGCTGCCCAGGGACAAAATTCGATACTGTGGTGATAAGTGTGTGGCTCCAGGTACTGCAGCCATCCCAGGAGGGCTGTGTTTGGGTGTGTGGTGGAGACAGTGGCTGTGCTGTGGGGCAGGGATGGGGATGGCGGCTGGGAGTGCCTGAGGCAGGCAGGGCTGGCCGGCTGCGCAGGGATGCTTGGTCCCCTCCACCGTGTGCATGTCCAGCCAGTGCGAGGGATGCAGGGCTGAGCTTTGGGGGGATGGTCTGAGCTCCCTGTGCTGTGCCAGGACGGGAGGAAGCGTCTCTGCTGTCTGCCTCCTCTTCAACTCCCGTTGCATAAGTGCTGGCGTCTCCAGCAGCCGCAGCCCATGCGGCCGGCCAGGACACAAACAGCTCCAGGTCCAGGCGCTGCTGCGTGAGGCTGGGGCTGGATCCACCCCCATGGCATCTGCAGTGCCACCGATGGGGACAGACCCTGACGGGACCCACGGGGGTGATGTTGGGGTGATGCTGCCGGTGGGTGCCATGCGGATGGGGGTGTTGGGGCTGGTGCTGCTTCCAGCCTCGGTGCAAACGCTGGCATCAGAGCTCGGTGCAGGGTCCGGCCACCCCTGAGGACTGTCCCTGCAGGCAGGTGTTTCCCCGTGGGCTGCCCCCCGCCTTCACCCTCGTCCTCACCTTGCTGCTGAAGAAGAACAGCACCGGGGAGCACTGGTACCTCTTCCAGGTCACCGATCGGCAGGGCTACCCCCAGGTGCGGCCCCGGGGTGGCAGGATGTGCCAGCGGTGAGGGGACAGCTGGAGGCCGTCCCCAAGCATGGTGTTGTCCCCTCTCTGCTCAGCTCTCTCTGGCCGTGCATGGCCCCGAGAAGAGCCTGGAGTTTCAGGCCAGGGCACCAGGGGCCACGTTCGTCAGTGCCACCTTCGCAGGGAAGGCTGTGGTGTCCCTCTTCGACGGGCGGTGGCACAAGGTGGTGGTGGCTGTGCAGAGCCGAGCCGTCTCCATCCACCTTGACTGCGCGTCCATCTCCTCCAAGCCTCTGGCACCCCGGCGGGCGCTGGCCCTGGAGGGCAATGCCTTCCTGGGGCTGGATGCCACGCGTGGCACCCCGGGTCCGGGTGAGTCCCCGTGGAGTGCGGGCATGCTCTGCCTGCAGTGTGGGGCCTGTCCCTGCCTGCCCCTGACCTGCCGCCCCATTCCCGCTGCAGTTTGACATCCAGCAAGCTCAGATCTACTGTGATGCTGAGCTGGCCAGGCAGGAGGGGTGCTGTGAGATCTCGGCCAGCGGGGTGAGTCCCCACCAAACTCCCACCCCAGTCCCAGCCAGACCCTGGCACTGCCCTGCATGGTCCCCCCCCCGAGGGGAAACTGAGGCCCGGTGAGGGCAGGTCTCTTAGCCAGAGCTGCTCTGTGGGCCACCCCCTGCTTGTGGTGGCTGGGGACATCCACCAGCCCTGGGATGTCTTGGTGCCTCGTGGCCAGCACAGGGGATGGTGCAGGATGCACCCCTCTCCTGAATCGCATGGGGTGCCCAGGCAGGGGTCTCCCAGCTCTCACCCCAGCAGCTCCCCATGACCCCACTCTTTCCCAGCAGTGCCTCACAGAAGTGCCCAAGACGCGTCGGCAAGCAGAGCTGATGCAGAGCAGCAACCTGATCGAGATCTCACCGCAGCCCGAGGGCCGAGTGTACACCCGCTGCTTCTGCCTGGAGGAGCCGCTGGGCGCGGTGAGCTTCTGCATCCCTCCGGCAGCCTGGCACGGGCCCCATCCTGGCATAGGATGCTCCCAGCCCCACGGGGTGGGCAGTGCTCAGCCACCGTGCTGGGTGCCTGATGCTGCCGAGCCAGCAGCCGCGTTGATTCAGCCCCTGGAAAAGCCCTGCCTCACTTTTTCCACCACGCCAGGCTCTGTGCAAGGGGAGGGAGGGAGCTGGTGGTGGCCAGGCGCCTGGGAGCGAGGGAGGGGAGGGCTCCTGCAGCCCCACCACTGGCTGAGCCACCAGCTCAGGGCTCAGCCCGAGGCAAGTCTCACCCATGGGTGCCCCAGGCAGGATAACCCAGGGGTGCACAGGCAGGATAACCCAGGGGTACCTGGAGAGGGAGAACCCAGGGGTGCACAGGCAGGTAGCACCCATGGGTGCTCTTCTCTCTTCACAGGAGCCGGTGAGGACCTCGGGGAGGACTGGCCTGAAGGGAGATCAGAAGGAGAAGGTGAGGGAGGGTGTCCCAGCCCGGCTGCTGTGGTCCTGGCATGCCCGCTCCGCTCCCCTTCCTCCCACTGGTGCCGGTGCCATGCAGGGGGCCCAGCCGTGCCCTGGGCTGGCTCTGTCCCCGCTGCATTCGGGAACTTTCTGCTCCTGCCAGAGCTGCAGGGATGCCCGCAGAAGCGGCTGCTCTGCTCCCCCGAGCAGGAATTGAGGCCCCACTTGCTCTCTGCTGCTGCTGGAGCGATCCCAGCCGTGGCCAAGGGCCTCTTTGTTCCCTCTGAGCGGCTGCGGAGCACTGCCAGAGCTGGGAAGTGTCTCCACTGCACCCTGTGCCCCATCCCTCTGTGGCCCTGTCCCCCCAGGGCTGCTGCATCCCCATGGTGGGATCCTGTCGGGGATACCCAGGGTGTAGACCAGGTCCAGGATCATGGCTTGGGGTCCATGGGGTCCCTCAGCCTGCCCGGCTTTTCTTCCCACCCTCCATGTCACTTCCCCGCCGGGTGAGAGGAGCCCACCCAGGCAGCTGGGGACACCCAACGAGGGGGTGAGGTGTGGGGCTGGTCCCGGCTGGGGGACAGGAGCCTGGGGGGCTGCACTGAGCGCTGCCAGTACCAGCACCTGGGCATGGGGCACGGGCAGCCCCATCCTTCCTGGCCCCAGTCCCATGGGAGCAGGCTGGAGCGGCTGGTTTGGCCCGGCAGAGCTGTGGTCAAGCCACAAAGCCACAGGGAGAGCCGGGTGCCAGGGCAGCACTTGCCTCCCTGGGGACACAGCCGGGGGAAACGCTCTCCTGGATTTTCCTTTCTTCATCCCAGGCATCCCCCTGTGCCCGTGGGCACCCTGGGGCTGGTGGGGAGTGATGCTGCTGGGTGAGCCCTGTGGGTTTGGGGTGCCCAGGGGAGCGCGGCGGTGGCTGCAGGGTTGCGGGTGCCACAGGGTTGTGGGTGCCACGGGGTTGTGGGTGCCACGGGCAGTGCCTGGAGCTGGTGTGAGCTGCCATCCCTGTCTCTTGCAGTGCCCGCCCTGCTCGCCCCAGATGGCCTCGGCAAATGTGAGTGTGCCGCCGCGCAGCGCCGGGCTGTGCTGGCAAGAGATGGGGATGCCGACCCGACCGCTGCTGGGGCTGGGCTGGGCTGTGAGCTGGGGGTGGCAAAAGCCGCTGGGGTTGGTGTCACCCAGTGCTCTGTCATCGTCACCAGCCCTCCACGACCCACGGCTCCACCTGGCCCAGGGCCCAGCAACATCTGGCTGCGGGGAAGGTCTCTGATCCTTTCCAGATGTGGCCTCATTCCTATGGCAACCTCTGGCTGGAGGCGTGGGACTGATGGCGGGGGGGTGGGGGTGGGGGTGTCTGGGACCCCACGTGCCCCATGGGGTTCCTGGGGTGGCACTTGGGGACAGGGTGTTGGGAGGATGGGGACCGTGGTGGGGACAGGGCTCTCCTGCTGCTTCTTGGAGGCAGCTGCACTCGCGGGGGCTCCGGGCACTGCAGGACACCGTTCTCCTCTCTCCCTAGGTCACGCTCGGTCCCCCAGGTCCAAAGGTAGGTTTGTCACCCCCCAGCACACACAGAGCTCAGCTCCAGCAGGATTGTGGCCATGCAGACCCTCGGCTCTGCCTGGAGCATCCCTAGCAGGAGCTGTGGGCTACACTGTGGGCACACGCGTGGCCGTGGGGACACTCGTGGCCCATCTCGTCACCTACCCCTTCTCTCTCTTGCAGGGTGGGAAGGGCGAGCGTGGCCTGCCTGGCATCACCGGTGGCAAGGGGGAGAAAGGCGACCGTGTGAGTGTCCCTGGCCATGTCCTGGGCAGGGACCCCTCTGCTGTGGGGCTGCTG
Source organism: Falco biarmicus (assembly GCF_023638135.1). Taxonomy (NCBI): domain Eukaryota; kingdom Metazoa; phylum Chordata; class Aves; order Falconiformes; family Falconidae; genus Falco; species Falco biarmicus. Next base: position 117,170,548 of record NC_079290.1, read on the forward strand.
CCTGCGGGGGTCCCTGGCACACGGGGGTCCCACTGCCCTGGGGAGGGCTCCTGCCTGCCATGGCCATCCGTCCTCGGCCACGGCCGGCGCAGGCAGAGCCGCTGAGCTGCCTTTCCCCCTCCCGCAGGGCACTGACTGCGTGCGCACCCACCCCGGTGGTCCCATGCAGGTGAGACTCCCGCACCCTCTGCGTACCCCCCTCCCGGCTCTGCTGCCCCCTCCCTTACCCCACTCCCTCTTCCTCCTCCTCCTCAGTGTGCCGAGGGGCCGCAGGGCGAGAAGGGGCAGCGAGGAGAGGTGGTAAGTGATGCTCAGTGGATGGGGCTGCGGCGCGGGGACCCAGCGGTGCTCCCCACCCACGTCTCGTGCGTACCCCGGGCTGGGACACAGGGTCTGGCCCCAAGGAGACAGCTCAGTGGGTGGCGGGGGGATGAAGGGAGTGGTGGTGTGCGCGGGAGGGAAGGCCTGCATGAGCCCACCCGTGGGCACCCACTTTGCCCTGCTGTTCCCACCCAGGGGCTCCCAGGGACAGCCGGTGCTGATGGGCAGAAGGTAAGTCCATCCCACCCGTGGGTCCCACCACTGCAGTGGGGATGACTGTGCCGTGGGTCCTGGTATGGCGGCAGTGGTGCCAGGACCTGCCGTTGCTGACCCCAGTATCATGGGAGATGGCATCGGTGACATCCATTTGTCCCACAGGGCCAGAAGGGTGAAAAGGGCGACGGGGGACTGCAGGGCAAGCCGGGGCGCCCAGGGCGTGATGTGAGTAGTGCTGGGTGGTACCTGGGCATCCCCTGGGCATCCCCGGGGCCACACCCCGGGCAGTGGGGTCCAGCTGCTGGAGCAGCCCCCCCATGGCGTGCGTGGTGCTGTGCATGCGGAGCCTTCATATCCTGCTCCCTTCCCGGCAGGGCCGACCCGGGGAGATTTGCGTGGTGGGCCCCAAGGGCCAGAAGGTAGGTGGGGGCTTGAGGGTGAGTGGGTGGGAGCCAGTGGCAGCACTGGCACTGACACCCACTCTGTGCCTTCCAGGGTGACCCTGGCCTCGTGGGACCTGAGGGGCTGGCTGGTGAGCCGGGGCCCCCAGGGAAGCCAGGTTCTCCAGGCATTGGCTTTCCAGGGAAGCCGGTAAGGACCCCTGTGCCATGGGCCTGGGTGATGTCCCCAGCTTGGCATATGGTGGCTGCAGGTGGACATTGCCATGGGAGGGGGTGAGGTGCCCCCCAGGGCTCCATGGTGGAGCTGGCGGGCCGGGGTGCCCAGGCAAGGCTAACACTGTCCTTTCTCCCTTTCAGGGTGACCCTGGTGGCCCTCCTGGTCCGAAGGGAGAAAAGGTGAGTGGGGGGCAAAGGGGTCCGGGTCCCAGCCGCCCCCCCCCACTGCCCGAGGGCTGCTCGGCATGGCAGGCAGTGGGCTGTGCCAGGGATCCAGGGATCTGCCGCGGCTGAGTCAGTGCTGACTTGTTGGGTGGCCCAGGTCTTTGCCTGGGGGGCAGGAACCCCTCCCTGGGGGGAGAAGGGTAGCATGGAGGTTCTGGGGGGGCCAAGGCTTTCTCCCTTGCTGGGCTCAGGCTCTCCCATCTCTGGCTCCAGGGCAGCTCGGGAGCTCCTGGACCCGGAGGATCACCTGGGACACCCGTGAGTACCGTGAGCCTGGAGCCAAAGCCCGGGGTCAGGGATCGGTCTCTTGGCTCGGGCTTGGGGCTGCTGGCCGGAGCGGCGGTGGGATCCGAGCCCAGGCATGGGAAGGGGTTTGGGAAAGACGGCAGCCTCCTTTGGGGCTGGGAATGTCCCGTGCCACGGCTGGTGGCAGGGATTGGGGGGGTTCTGGGTGACATTGCCAGTGCAAAGCTTGGCCTCGGGCCTCCCTGAAGCAGCCCCGATCCCTGCCTTCCTCCACAGGGTCCCCCCGGCATCCTGGGGCCAAAAGGAGACAAGGTGGGTGCAGCGGCAGGGTGGCCTGGCAGAGGCTGTGCCACAGGCACGGCAGCTCTTGCTGGTACAGCTCCACCGCAGTGCCCATCCCCTGGGCTTGGGGTTGCTCGGGGCATCTCGGGGGGCTGCTCCAAGGACCCCCTGGGCTGGGGCTGCGTCTCATTGTCCCCACTGGGCAGGGCGAGCCGTGTGAGGTGTGTCCCACTGTTTCTGAAGGGATGCTCGGTGCCACCGGGCTGCCCGGCAAACCGGGACCCAGGGGAGCGCCCGGAGCACCCGGCAAGGACGGGGTCTCGGTGAGTCTGAACCCGGGGGCTTGCAGGCAAGTGCATGTGGTGGAGGTCAGAGCAGGGTCTTATCTCAGCATCCCTAACGTTCCCTCTTTGCTTCTCCCTCCCCAGGACAGACCTGGCCCTGCAGGACCCAAAGGGGACAGGGTAGGTGACGTGGGACCGAGATGTGGACTGGTTTGTCCCCAGCCAGAGGCGGGGGACACCGAGCACCACCCAGCCCCTGCTGGCAGCTCTTGTGTTTCCTTCCCAGGGAGATCCTGGCATCCAGGGGATGAAAGGGGAGAAGGTGAGTGACTATTCCTCCATCCCACCCACCCACTTAGCAGGCAGCCCCTGTGGTCCCCCTAAGCTGTGCCCTCTCCCTGCCCCCCCAGGGGGACTCTTGCCTGTCCTGCGATGCCCGCGTCCTTGCTGCGCTGCTGCGGGGTCCCACCGAGGGGCTCCAGGGTGAGCTGGCACCAGCACCGCTGCAGCCGGGGCTGCCAGTGAGTACGTGGGGCTGAGCCCCGCTCTCCCGTGCCAGAGGGGCACCCTGGGGCTGCATGGGTGCTGGGTGTGTAACCGCATGGGGTGTTTGGCAGGGCGAAGCGGGGCTCCCCAGGCTGGCTGGCATCAAGGGGGAGAAGGTGAGTGACCCCGAAACCCACCTCCCTCTCTGCATCCCCTGAGGTAGCGGGAATGGCTGCAGCACCCCATGGGGTTGGGGCAGCCCAGCTTTCTCTGGGGCCTGACCCTGACCCTGACCCTGACTGTGTTCTCTTGCAGGGGGATGGTGGCCAGCAGGGACCCACAGGCAGACCGGTGAGTGGCTGCACAGGTGGGCAGCGTGGGTGTGGGGGCTCAGGGTGGGTGCTGGGGGCTGCAGTCTCACCTCTGCGGTGGCTTCTCGGTGCAGGGGCTCCCGGGAGACAAGGGGGATCCGGGTCTGCAGGGGCTCAAAGGAGAGAAGGTGAGCCCTGTGACAGGGACCCCCTGGACCCTGCTCCCTGCCCCGTCCGTGAATCCTTCCCCGCTGAGACCCTTGCAACTTGTTGCATGGGACAGCCCTGCGATGGGCTGCGGGGGCTACGAGCCGCCCGCCCCACCGCAGTGCTCCGGTCCCTGAAGCCACGCTCCAAGCAGGATGTCCCCTCTGCAGGGTGAGCCATGCGGGCAGTGCCCCCCCACGCCGCAAGCCCTTGAAGGGGCAGCGACGGTGCTGGCCGTGCCTGGACCGCCGGGGCAGAGGGGCCAGGGTGGCCCCCCAGGCAAAGCGGTGAGTGCTCCCCAATGCTCGCGGGTGCCCGTTCTGGGGGTGCTCTGGCCTGACCCATTGCTCTGTTTCCCCAGGGCAGACCTGGTGATGCTGGCCAGAAGGGACAGAAGGTAAGAGGGGCTGGGGAGGGGGTTCTGGCAGGGCTGGCAGTGGCAGAGGGGGCTGTGACCCCCCCGGGCTGTGAGGCTGGGGGAATGCTGTGCCAGCCTTGTCCCCTCTATTTCCCAGGGGGATGCAGGGAGCCCCGGGGACCCGGGCACCCCGGGAATGGCTGGTCTCCCAGGGCTGTCAGGTGAGCCTGGCATCAGGGGTCCGGCTGGCCCCAAGGGCGAGAAGGTGAGACCCCTGCACTTGTACGGAGACCTGCATCCCGTCACCGTGGTGTCACCCACCCCCTCCATCCTTTTTCCATCCTGATTTCTCCTCCTGTGCTCCCTCCTCTGCAGGGAGACGCCTGCGAGCCCAGTCCCGCTCCACATGGGGACTTCTCGGACATGGTTGGCATCCCGGGAAAACCGGGGGCCAAAGGGGACCAGGGGGCCCCAGGCATCGGCCAGCCGGGCAGACCGGTGAGTGCCCCCTCCCCAGGGCACCGTGGGTGCCCGGTGGCATCATGCCCTCGGGGCTGACCCTGGTGTGTTTTAGGGGAAGCCGGGACTGCCAGGGATTCAGGGCCCTGCTGGGCTGAAGGGGCGGCAGGTGAGCGGGGCCACAGGGGGCTAGGCATGGGGGGGCTTTGGGGCTGCTCACTGCCCCTCTGTCTCCCTAGGGTGAGCCAGGACCGCCGGGGATCGGCCAGCCAGGACCGCAGGTGGGTGTGCGGGGTGCCTGTGCTGTGCCGTGCCATGTCATGCCATGCCGTGCCACGCTGTGCCGTGTTGTGCCGTGCCGGGTGGCTCTGCCAGCTCTCACACACTCTGGTTTTCCCAGGGAGAGCCTGGGAGCACCGGACCACCCGGGACACCTGTAAGTAGCATTTTGGGCTGCCCAGCCCTGGAGATGCGGCAGCCCCCAGCCCCCCGACTCCTGCAGGTGGGAGGTTTGCACCGTGGCAGCATCAGCCCCCGGGGCAGACAGTGGCAGCAGGGTCCGAGCCAGACCACCCTGGGGACAGTGGTGTCACTGCAGCTCACTGGGTGGGCAGGGGGGGCTGCCTGGTGTGGTTGGGAGGAGTTAATGCCCTCTCCTGTCCCCAGGGCCCCCCTGGACCCCAGGGCCCCCCTGGAATGGCAGCAGAGAAAGGTGCCAAGGTAAGGGAGCATCCCCCAGCCCTCCCTGTCCCCCTTGCCCCCCCACTCCTGCTGTCCTTCCTCTGCAGGGATCTCCGGGGCCCAAAGGTGCCATGGGACCCCCTGGACCACCAGGAACTAGCGCCACAGGGCCACCGGTAAGCCCTGCCCTCCAGGGCGGGCATCGCCATCCTCCCCCAGCCCCTCGACGGTGGCTAAAAACTGCTGTGCCGTGGTCTGAGCCCAGAGCTGAGCTTCCTCACCCTCCTCTTCCTCACAGGGCCCCGAAGGGCAGCGGGGGCTCCCCGGGGTGCCGGGGTCCAGTGGGGAGCCGGTGCGTATGGGGGGCTGGCGGGGGGGCTGCACGTGCAAGCATGGGCAGTGTGGTGCTGAGCCGCTGTGCCCCGGTGCTGGTGGGCGGCACGAGGGGGCTGGGGGCTGCCTGCTAATGCACATCTCCGGCTTTCCTCCTCGCAGGGGGAGAAGGGTGCCCAGGGTGAGAAGGTGAGTTGGGATCGGGGTTGAGCCGGACCCCCACGCCACCCCGCTGCCCTCCCTGCCCCCACCTCCTCTCTCTGCAGGGAGACCCCGGGGAGTGCGCCTGCCCGCCCAGCCCCCGCCAGGACCCCAACTACACTGGGATGCCGGTAAGCACTGCAAGCCCGCCCGGGCACCCCCGGCTCTGCTTCACCCCTGCTGAACGCTCTCCCCCTTCTCTCGGCCCCAGGGAGCCCCAGGACTGTGGACCGGGATGTCCTGGCAGCCGCAGCCGGGCCCGCAGGTGGGTGCTGCCCCCGCTGCGCTGCGCCCACTGGCCCCCCACCCCCCACTGCCTCACTCCCCGCCTCTCTCTGATTGTGTTTGGGGTGTTGCAGGGTCCCCCTGGAGCCCCCGGTCCCCCCGGCCCCCCCGGTGCCCCGGGCCGCCAGGTGAGTGATGGGAGACAGGAGCAGCAGTGGGCGAGTGGGGTCTGATCCTGCCCAACTTTTAGCGCAGGGTTGAAATATTCAAGCTCTCTCCTCGGCTTTAGGGGATGCCAGGACACAACGGTTTGCCAGGACTGCCTGGACCGGCTGGAGACCTGGTAGGTAGCGGCTGTGCCGGTGGCAGCTTCCCCCAGGGCCACCCATCCTGCTTCCCCGGTGTGGGGACCGTCCCCTTCCCCCCTGCATCTCTTCCAGGGACCACTGGCTGTCATGGCTGAGAGGAACATCGAGGTGCTGAAGGTGAGAGTGTGGGGATGGGGCACCTGCTCGCTGTGGGCCATGCCCAGGGGACCCCCAGCACCCTGGGGCACCCCTGACTCCCCACCTCCTCCCAGACCCTCTGTGGGGACTGCGCCCAGCTGCAGGCAGCCTTCAGTGCGCCCAGCAGTGCCAAGGGAGAGAAGGGGGACGGGGGCATGCCGGGTGCTCCTGGCAGCGAGAGCTGCGCCCAGGTGAGTATTTGCCCACCTCAGGGTGGGAATCCCAGTGCCCCAAACCCCCAGTCTTGCTGGGGCTTGGGGTGAAGTGCAGCGGTGGTGCTGAGCACCTGGGCATTGGCTCGCGTGGCAGCAGGCGCCTTCGGGGCTGGCACACTGTGGGCACGCTCTGGGCACGCTCTGGGCACGCGCTGGGCACGCTCTGGGCACACGCTGGGCACACGCTGGGCACGTGCTGGGCACGCAGGTCCTGGCAGCCACGCAGGCAGGCTCCCACGCGCAGCTCCTGCCTGCCCTGATGATGGTGGGGTCCCCGGGGAGGGTGATGGGCTTGTCCTGCGCAGGGGCCGGTGCTCAGCACCCAAGTGGTGCAGGGTGCAGCGTTCTCCAGTGCAACCCTGCAGGGGATCCCTGGGTGACTCCTGGGTTTTCTTCCAGTGCTTTGCCCAGTTCCCGAGAGCAGAGGAGGCTCGGGTGAGTAAACCGTGCCACCCAGCACCCTCCCCCTGCCGCGGGGCTGAGCTGCTGCCCTGCTCTGACTCCCCAGTCCCCAGGGTGCTGCAGGGACGGTCCTCGCTGGGGCAGGACCTGGCACCGTACCCCGCTGTGGGAGCAGCCAGGGCTTTGGGGAGCTGCACAGTTGCTTCGGGGGGCACTTGGTGGGGCTTGGCAGGGCTTGGCTGTGGGCAACGGGCAGAGCTGGCCCTTGCTCCTGATGCATCCCCGCTCCCTGCAGGGTGACAGCCCTGACCCAGACTGTGTGGGTGACCCCGGGCTGCCGGGCGCCCCGGGCATCCCTGGTGAGAGAGGCGAGCAGGTGGGTGCGCTCCCCATCTGCAGTGCTGTCCCACTCTGCCCCCCTCCAGCATCCCAGCCCTTCCCCGTGGCCGTGGGGCCGTGGCTGGTCCCTCGGTGCCCCTTGGAGCTGGAGTGGGGCCAGGTCCCTGTCCCCCACCGTGGTCACACCTAATGCACCTGTCTCTCCCCAGGGCTCACCAGGACTGCGGGGACCCCCAGGGCCACCCGGGCCCATCGTAAGTAGCCCTGCCTAGGGTGGGGGGCTGCCGGGCTGCATGGGCATCATGGTACGGTCCTGGGGGGCTTGGAGCCCCCCACTGCAGGTTGCCGAGGGGGCCTGGTGCCCTGCCCTGAGGCCATGGTGATGGGCAGAGGGCTAGGGCCGTGGTGAGGTGGAGGTGCCACACGGCATGGCTGTCCCCGGCAAGTCTGGAGATGGAGGCGAAGGCGCTACCAGCCCGGAGATGGAGCAGGAGCCGGCTCAGAGGGAGGCTGAGCTGGCCCCCACCCAGCAGCACCCCCAGGGCTCAGCCCAGGCTCCTGGGTGCCATTTCCAGGCTGTGACCTCCCCATTTCTCCCCTCAGGGCCCCCCAGGCTTTCCTGGAACGCCTGGCGCACCCGGACTGCCCGTAAGGACCCAGCACGGCTCTGCTCTGTGCTCTCTGTCGCTGCCGCTTGGTTTGGCTGTGTCCCCTGTCCCCCCTGGGAGCAGCCACAGCCCAGCTGCCCCCCTCCCCTTCCACCCCATCTCCATCTTCCCATTTCCACCTCCATCCCCATGCAGGGGGGCTCGGCGGACCCGGGGTCTGCAGGCTCAGGAATGATTTTCCTGAGCTCAGGGACTTGCTGATGGCACTTGCCAGCCCCAGTGCAGCTGCCCCTGGTGCCCCACGTTGGGGACCTTCGCTGTGGGACCCGGCTGTGCCGGGGGTGGCCGCAGCTGCTCTCTGTGTGCTGGGGACCCACTGCCCTGGCTTGGTGCCCACAGCTCATAGTAGCTCCCGCGGGGTGGGCTGGGTGCACCACATGGCACCTGGCTGCTGCCCCTTTCCCTGGCTGCCCCCGGGGACTCCCCTCCTGGGGGTCCGGAGGATCCCCCCGTGTGGCCACAGTGCTGCCTGGGCTCCTCCTCCTCTTACCCTGGTCCCTGGCTCCACTGGGGTCAGCCAGCCTCCGCCACCATCTCCATCTTGATCTTCATCTCCATCTTCATCTCCATCTTCATCTTCATCTTCCTGCTCCCACCCGTGTTCCCACCTAGCACGAGGTGGCCGTGGGGCTGTGCCGGCGGCTCTTGGAGGATCCTGCTCTCCCTCGCCTGTGCCGGCCATGTCCTGCTCCTGTCCCCTCGTCCACTAATGTCACCGTAACACCATGGTCTGTGTGGGTCTCCGTGGGTCTCTGTGGGTCTGTGTGGGTCGTTGCTCTGCGGTGTGCCAGCGTGTCCTGTCCAGCCTCCACCACCTCGTCACCACGTCACCCCACTAACCCACCCCAGCGGTTCCGTGACACAGAGCCAGGGGGCTCCTGGTGCTCACCCGTGTCACCGGTGCCTGGTGTGCCCTGGGAGGACCTCCTGGCTGTCACCCGTGTCACCCGTGCCTGGGGCGCCCTGGGAGGACGGGGAGGCAGCGGGTGGCACCAGGCTGGAGCTGTGGCCTCAAGCATGTCCTGGGCAGTGGCCGGGGTGCTGGGAGCTGAGCACCCCATGCAGCCCCTGCCCAGGGCTGAGCTTTCCACGGCACTGGGGCTGCCCGTGGGTCCTGCCCACGGGCCACAGCGTGGGGGGCACAGGCAGCGGTGACCTGTGTCTGGGTGCAAGCGTGCTCAGCCATGCTTGGGCATTGAGCCCGGCGCACGTGGCTGGTGCTGCGGGTGGAGGGAGCCCAGCCAGGTGCCGAGCGGGTCCTCCCCGGTGCCCGGAGGTGCTGGGCAGGCTGGGGCCGGCACGGGATGATGGACATCACGGGCCCCATGGGCCGTGCCTGGGTCCTTGGCCCCCGCGCTCTGCCGGGGCAGGTGGGCACAGTCCTGGGAAGGGGCCACAGGAGAGCCCCTGCAGCTCCTCTCTTCTCCCTCCAAAGGGTCTCCAGGGGGAACGTGGCCCTGCTGGGCTTGCTGGAGCCAAAGGGGAGCCGGTGAGTAGTGTGGGAGGAGGGGACGGGGGGGACACCGGTGCCCCGTGGGCTTTGGGAACTGGGCTGGGGCATTGCAGGTGGCTCAACATCCTTCTCCTGCACAGGGACCTCCAGGGCAGCCTGGCTACCCCGGCGCGACAGGCCCCCCTGGCCTTCCCGTGAGTACTAGGGGGGGGGGGGGGGGCTAGGCAGTGTCTGCCAGCCCCCAGCCCCCTCGTGTGTCCCAGCGTCCCTCCCTGGTGCCTGCAGGGACCCCTTGTGCTGCCTGAGCAGGCAGTTGGGGGACCCCAGCAGGCACTGAGCCCCATGTCCTCACGGTCATCCCTGTCCCATCCATCCCGTCCCACACGTTCCCGGTTCTCTATCCATTGCCTGTCTGTTGACTCCATCTGTGCCCCTTCCATGTCCCATCCTTCCCCATCCGTCCCTGTACCACATCCATGCCCCATCTGTCCCACACCTCCCGTCCATGCCCCATGTCCCAGCTTGTCCCCTGTCCTGTCCTGTGCTTTCATCTCCTTCCTTCCCCAGGGCATCAAAGGCGAGAGAGGCTATGTGGGCCCCCCTGGGGAGAAGGGGGAACTGGTGAGTCCCATGGGGCCATGCTCCAGGGGCAGAGGGGTGGGGGGCTCTCCCAGGTGCCCCCCTCGCTGTGGGCACTGGGGCTGAGGTCCTTCCAGCCACATCCATCTGACCCGGTTCCTCCCCTTCCCAGGGACCCCCTGGCTTGGACGGCCTCCCCGGTCCCACGGGGCCAGCGGTAGGTGCCTGCTCTGATCGGCTCCTGGGGGGCTGTGGGGAGGGGGGGGGCTGCAGTGACTCCAGGTACAGTGAGGTGCTCCCCACCCACCTCACCCCCTCTCTTCGCAGGGACCGAGGGGCGAGCGCGGGCTCCCGGGCAGTGCTGGTGAGAAGGGGGACCAGGTGAGCATCCCCGAGGAGCCAGCAGGGATGGGGGGCCATGGGACCCCCCCATTGAGTAGGATGCGGCTGTTGGGGGGGTGCACCTCAGCTCTTGTCTCTCCACAGGGTTTCCAGGGCCAGCCTGGCTTCCCGGGACCACCGGTGAGTACATCCCACTGGGAGCAATGCTCCGGTACAGCACGGTGTCCCTGAGAGATATGGCTGGCCCCGGCTGTGTGTCCCCATGTCCCCATGGGGCCAGGTGGCCAGCCAGGGACGAGGATGGGGGTTTCTACCAGGGGGATGCAGGCAGATCCCACGGGACAAGGTGCAGAGAGCAGCCCCAGAGCGTATCCAATAAATGAGTTTGGAGATGGTGGCTGTGCCTGGCTGGGCTCTCCCACCACGATGCCCCCCCCTCACTCAACACCCCCCTTCTCTTTAGGGGCCCCCCGGCTTCCCAGGGAAGGTCGGTCCGGCTGGGCCACCGGGGCCTGCAGCTGAGAAGGTGAGTGCCACGGGTGAGTGCCACCGGGACGTGGCTTCGTGGTGGCACCACTCCTGCCTGGGGCTGGTGGCTGGGTTTGGCCCTGCTCTGTGGGGTGCTGAGCGGAACCCAGCCCCAGCCCCTCTTGTGACCTCCTGTGGCTCTCGCAGGGCAGCGAGGGCATGCGTGGCCCCACGGGGATGCCAGGGCCCCCCGGACCCCCTGGACCCCCAGGCATCCAGGTAAGACCCCCCCCTCCTATGCCACCCTTGGGGGCAGAGCGGGCAGGACCACCAGTATCACGGTGCTCCTGGGGAGCCATTCCCTAGGGATCTGTTCCCACGGCCTGGGGTGCCCGGAGCAGGTTCCTGGGGGACCCCCAGAGCCCCTTGGTGCAGACCACCCTCTGACACCCTCACCTTGTCCCTGCAGGGCCCTGCTGGCTTGGAAGGACTGGACGGCAAGGACGGCAAGCCAGGGCTGCGGGTGAGGCTCCGGGGTGCTGGCAGCGGGCAGCCCCCCCCCCCCAGCCCCCCCAGGACACCTCCAAACCATGTCTCTCTCTCTCTCTCTCTCCAGGGTGACCCTGGTCCCCCCGGGCCACCAGGGATGATGGGTCCTCCGGTGAGTGACAGCCTTCCTTGTCACCCCTCCCCGGTGCTCAGTGCCTGGCAAGTCCCGGCAGCCTGGGCTGGGTGTCCCCTGAGCTGGGACTGTCCATCGTGCTCCTGTGGATGCTGAGCCCAAGGGGGTGGGCAGCCACCCCCCCTGGCCCAGCACTGCAGGACGAGGTCCCCAGCATGGACTGGGGTTGGGGTCACCTGCTTCCATCTGCTCGCAGGAGCCAGGACCCCCACCCAGCTCTTTTCTCTCCCCAGGGTTTCAAGGGGAAGACGGGGCACCCGGGCCTGCCAGGACCAAAGGTGAGGGATGGTGGCACTGGGGGACGCTCAGCGGTGACAGCCCCAGGGACCTCAGTCCCCACATGTCATGCCGCCCATGATGTCCCTTCCTCCTTTTAGGGTGACTGCGGCAAACCCGGCCCCCCGGGGAGCACGGGCCGGCCGGGAGCGGAGGTGAGTGATGGGGTGGGTGGGCGCAGGAGCCCTGAGCTGGGTGGGCTCCGTGCCACCCGTCATCATGCTGCCTTCCTTAGGGTGACCCCGGACCCATGGGACCCCAAGGCCGGCAGGGACCCCCAGGGCTTATTGTAAGTTGACCCTGCTCCCCACGGCACACCGGGATGGTGCCCGTGGCGGGGAGCATGGTGGGGTCTCCCTCTGGTGCAGGGAGCGGGGGCATTGCCCACGGCCCCCTGAGCTGACGCCCCTCTCTCTGCCCCCAGGGCCCCCCCGGCAGCCCGGGGCAGCCGGGTCCTGCTGGCCTCGCTGGAGTGGTGAGTAGTGCCTGGGGCCGGATCCTGCCCCACCACAGCCCCAGCTGTGGGTGCGGGGGCCGGCCTGGGACCGGTGGGTGCCACAGAGAGCGGGCTGGGGGATCACCATCCCCACCCTGCGCTGACTCCCACGCCCCCGGCCCCCTCCTCCTGCCTCCCTGCAGGGGCTGAAGGGCGAGCGCGGCTCCGCGGGGGAGCGAGGGCTGCCAGGGATGCCAGGACAGCCGGGACCCCCGGGCCACCCAGGACCACCGGTGAGTGCAGCGGGGCATGAGGTGTGGCGCAGACCCCTGCACCCCAGTGCAGTGGGGACCTTGAGGACACCACCATGCTGGTTGCCATCTCACTCTGCCCTGCTTTAATTTCCAGGGGGAGCAGGGACCAGACGGACCCGTTGGGAAAGAGGTACGAGCGCAGGCTCTGCGCTGTCCTGCCCAGCGGGACCCGGGGCTGGACCGTGGCATCCTCCGGCCTGGCTACGGTGTCTCCAAGGGTGCTGGTGTGGAGGACACCCCTGCCACCCTGTGCTCCTCTATATCTCCCCAGGGCCCCCCAGGAAAACCTGGCATCATGGGACCGGCTGGCCAGAAGGTGAGGGGAGAGCTCAGCTGTGCCGCTTCGGCCATCCCGGCACCCCGCAGCCCACCTCGGTGCTGGGGGTGCCGGGGCTGAGCCCTTCGTCTCCGCATCTCGGCAGGGTGAAGCTGGATCCCCCGGCGAGAGAGGCTACCCCGGGGAGAAGGGCAGAGCCGGCATGCCTGGGGGGCCAGGGAAGAGCGGCTCCATGGGCCTCGTGGGGCCACGGGGGCCAGCGGGAGAGAGGGGTCCCCCTGGCTCACCAGGACCTGCGGGCAGCCCCGGGCTGCCAGGACCCCCAGGAATGATGGTAAGGCCATGCTGGCCGGGGTGCAGGACCCCATCCCCCCCCCCGCAGGGCCCGGTGGCGAATACCCTTTGTGTGTGTCCCCTCAGGGAGATGTAGTGAATTACGATGAGATCAAGAGGTTCATCCAGCAGGAGCTGAGCAAGATGTTTGACGGTAACGGGGTGGTGGGGATAAAGGCTGGTGACACCCCGGCATCGCCTCGTCCCCACCAGCGCTGAGTGCGGCTGCCTCTTCCCGCAGAGCGGATGGCATACTACACCTCCCGGCTGCACTTCCCGGTGGAGATGGTGGCAGCCCCGGGGAGACCCGGTCCCCCAGGGAAGGACGGGCTGCCCGGCCGGCCGGGACCCCCCGGCTCCCCAGGGTTGCCGGGGCAGATCGGCAGAGAGGGGCGGCAGGGCGTGCCGGGCATGCGGGGTAGGTGCTGCTCCACGGGGTCCCCGAGTGCCGGGGCATGGCGGTTGTGCTGGGGGTCTCACCTCTCTCCACCCACCTCTCCTCCAGGTGAGCCGGGCGCCAAAGGAGAGAAAGGCGAGAAAGGCGTGGGGCTGATGGGGGACAGCGGCCCCCCGGGACCCCCAGGTGAGCCCCCTCCCTCCGTGTGGCCACCAGCCCCACCATGGGGCTTGCTGCCAGCCCCGCACCCTGTCCCCTCCCTCTTTGTCTCTTCCAGGTCCCCAGGGGCCACCAGGCTACGGGAAGATGGGTCCCCCAGGCCCGGTGGGACAGCAGGGCATCCCTGGCATCCCTGGCCCCCCCGGTGCCACGGGGCAGCCGGGCAAGACGGGGCACTGCAGCCCGGCGGAGTGCCTGGGCGCCATGCCCCTGGAGCAGCCCCTCTTCCAGCCCAAAAACGTCAAGGGCCCCTTCGGCTGAGGGGACCCCCGTGCCCCCCGCCTTTGCTGTTAATATTGTTTCCCCGCTGTGCCGGGGGCTGTGCCTGTCCCGCGGCGGGGGCCGGTGGGTGTTGTACAGCTCCGTCGGGATCGTGAGGGCAGGTGGATCCTGCCTGGTCAAATACACCCGTGCTGGTGCCCCCGCGCCTCCGCCTCCTCCATCGGCCACGGGCCAGATCCCCGCCTCGTCCCCAGCTCTGTCCCCATGTCCCTAGCCCTGACCCCAGCCATATCCCCAGCCCTGATCCCATGTCCCCACTCCTGTCCCCATTCCTGTCCCCAGCCCTGTCCATGCAGCCAGCCATGCTCCCAGCCCTGACCCCATCTCCCCAGCCCTGTCCCCAGCCCTGATCCCATGTCCCCACTCCTGTCCCCAGCCCTGTCCATGTAGCCAGCCATGTTCCCAGCCCTGACCCCAGCCATCTCCCCAGCCCTGTCCATGTCCCCACTCCTGTCCCCAGCCCTGTCCATGTCCCCAGTCCTAGTCCCATGTCCCCACCCCTAGTCCCATGTCCCCACTCCTGTCCCCAGCCCTAGTCCCATGTCCCCACTCCTGTCCCCAGCCCTGTCCATGTCCCCAGCCCTAGTCCCATGTCCCCACTCCTGTCCCCAGCCCTGTCCATGTCCCCAGCCCTAGTCCCATGTCCCCACTCCTGTCCCCAGCCCTAGTCCCATGTCCCCACTCCTGTCTCCAGCCCTGTCCATGTCCCCAGCCCTAGTCCCATGTCCCCACTCCTGTCCCCAGCCCTAGTCCCATGTCCCCATTCCTGTCCCCAGCCCTGTCCCCGAGGGACACTGCTCTGCCCAGCCCTGCAGCCCCCGCCCAGCACACAGGGCCGAGGCCACCTTGACCGGGGGGATGGTGCCCTCGAGCCCCCTGCGGCCTTGGGCCTGATGGGGGGGGGTGTTCCTGGGGGATCTCAGCCCTGATCCTGGGGAGATCCCAGCCATGATTTGGGGGGATCCTAGACCAGTCGCTGGGAAAATCCCGGCCCTGATCCCAGGGGATCCCAGAGCAGCTCCTGGGAAGACCCCAGCTCTGATGCTGGGAGGATCGCAGCCCTGCTCTTGGGCTGATCCCAGCCCTGCCTCTGGGGAGATCCCGGACCAGCTCCCGGGGAGATCCCAGTCCCACTCCTAGCGGGATGCCGGTCCTGATCTTGGGGGGTTCCCGGCCCCGCTCCCGGGTGGATCCCGGCCCCTCCCGAGCGGCCGCTGCGGGACACACGGCGCCCGACCACGCTCCGAGCTCGGTGCTCCCTCAGCGCTTCCGGACACGCCCTTCCGGCGCGACACTGCGCCCTTCCTGCCGCCCCGCCCACCCGCGCTCCGCAGCCAATGAGCGCGCGAGGCGACAGTGACGGGGGCGGGGCCGGCGGGCGGTAGCTGTGCGATGGCGGCGTACCCGGGGCAGGTGGGGCCGCGGTGGGGCCGGGGCGGCGGGGCCGGGGGGCGGGCCGGGGGGCGCGGATTGCGGAGCGGGGGCCGGGGTGAGGGGCGGCGCACGGGCCGGTACCGGTGGCACACCGGGCTCTGTCCCGTCCCCAGGGCTTCCCCGGCGCAGGACAGGCCCCCGGCGCGCCCCCGGCCGGCCCCTACCCCGGGGGTCCCTACGGACAGCCCCCCCCCGGGGGTCCCTACGGACAGCCCCCCCCCGGGGGTCCCTACGGACAGCCCTACGGCGGCCCCCAACCCGGGCCCTACGGAGGGGCGGCTCCCGCAGGTGAGTGGGGGGGTCCTTGTGGGGTGTACCCGCCCCCCTGGGTGACCCCGGGACGGGGGTGCGGGGTCGGGGGTGCGGAAGGGTCCCCCGGCCCGGCCCCACCGGTGTGCCGGCCCCGGTCCGTGCCAGGAGGGCTTGGCCTGGCACCCCTCGCTCGGCTGAATTCAGCGTGTAAGTGAAACCGAAAAGTCCCGGTTTATTATTTGGAAATCCCGAGGAGGAGCAGGAGGAGGAGGAGGAGCAGGAGGAAGGTGCGGAAGAGACCGCACCCCGGCGCGCCAGCAAAGAAACTTCTCAGCCACGCACCTGCCTCCAGGCCCGGGCCGGGGCTGGTGGGGCGCTCCCCGGTCCCACGCTGCACCCGCAGCCTGACTCACGCCTCCCCCTTCCCCGGGCCCTGTAACCCGTTCTCCCGGCATCACCCGGCTGGAAAAGCTCCTTAGCACAGAGGTGCTGACAGGCTCCTGGGTGTTGGCTGCGTCCCTGTGAGCCGTCCCCAGGGCCGGAGCAGCCAGCAGCCTCTCTGAGGGAGGTGGCAGCTGCTGATGGCCTCCCCCCGCACAGGTAATGCCCCCCCGGGTGTGGACCCGGAGGCCTTCACCTGGTTCCAGGCGGTCGATGCCGATCACAGCGGGTACATCTCCGTGAAGGAGCTGAAGCAGGCACTGCTCAACTCCAACTGGTCGACATTCAACGATGAGACCTGCCTGCTGATGATAAGTGAGTCTGGGCGCTCCTTGCCCTCCTGCTCTTTAAGCTGATCTGTTTGAGACGTGCCTCTGTCGGGGTGAAGCCCGGGCTGCGTTCCCCTGTTACCTGGGCATCCCTTGCCTGAGCAGCTCTCTGGAGCGAGAGCTGAGCAACAGAGCAGCTCCGAGCACCCTTTTGGTGGAGAAGATGAGGCAGGGGGGTAAAATGCTGCTTGGGAAAGGGAATCCAGCTCTGCATGAGGCCGAGTGAGCCCCTGCTCCCGGAGAGGTAGGGAGGAAAGGGAGGGAGAGCTTCGGTAGAGAGCCAGAGTCACCCCGTTCGCCTGCTGGCCCCAGCATTGGGGTTTGGTGCCATTTCCTACCAGCCTGCTGGGGATGGTGTGGTCCTTGTTGATCGCAGTCCTGGTGAGGGAGGGCTTTTGGGGCCAGAGCAGGGTGCCAGGGAGCCATGGCACAGATCATGGGCTCTCTCAGAGTTTCTACAGCATGTCCTTGCTCTACTCCTTACTGCCCTGCTGCTGCTCTTCGCTCCTTCCTCCCCAGACATGTTCGATAAGACCAGGTCGGGACGCATAGACGTGTATGGCTTCTCAGCTTTGCTGCGCTTCATCCAGCAGTGGAAGAACCTCTTCCAGCAGTACGACAGGGACCAGTCAGGCTCCATCAGCTTCAACGAGCTCCAGCAAGGTGGGCAAGGGGCAGAGACACCAACCTGGCCTTACCGAGCTCCCCGGGGATTGCTGTCTGGCTCTGCTTGGTGTTTATTTCCAGCCTGGTCTGGTGACTCCTGGCACCGTCCCTGCAGCAGGGTTGGGGGTGTCTGAGCTCCTCCCTTGCAGCCTGGGCTGCGGTCCATGCCTGTTGCTGTGCTGGTACCTGCTGTGCTGGCTAAACCGGCTGTGGCAGAGCTGGTGCTGAGTCTTCCCATGGGACAGTTCCTTCCTTAAGGAAACCTAAGATGCCCCCTCAAATGGCGTGTGGGTAGAGCCTGTTTTTCGGGAGGAGCTCTTGGGTGTGTGTGTCTGATGAAGGGGAGAAATGTCTGGAATTCGTGCCTTGGTTTGGTTCCTCCCTCTGGAGAGCCCTGCCCGTGCACACCCACAGCTGAAGTGAACACCGTGAGGCGGTGGGAGATGGGGGGTGTGCCATCGCAGGGGAGAGAGGGCACAGCCTCTCTCCCTCCTGTCAGGAGAGTTTAATCTTGAGTGTTTCTTGCTCCCAGCTTTCTCCCAGATGGGCTATAACCTGAGCCCCCAGTTTAGCCAGCTGCTGATGGCCCGCTACGCCCAGCGATCCTCCAACCCCAGCATCCAGCTCGACCGCTTCATTCAGGTCTGCATGCAGCTCCAGAGCATGACCGATGCTTTCCGCGAGAAGGACACGGGGCTGGTGTGGCAACGCGCGGCTGAGCTATGAGGACTTCCTCACAATGGTTGTGACTCGCATGATGTGATGCTCTCGGCGGAGGGCTGGGAGCTGGCTGGGAGCTCTGCGGGGCTCTCTGGAAGCAGCAGCCATCCTCAGCCTCATGCTGGGATGTGGCTGAGCCTCCCAAAGAGTGAGCTGTTTGCCCCGGCCAGCTTTCCAGCCTGCTGCTGAGTAGCCCACAGTGCTGCTGGGGCCCTCCCAGCTTCAATTCCCTGTCCCCACTCAACGGCAGTGGGTGTCTCCACGCCAAACTGGAACCCGGTTCTGGGGCCATGCCACAGGGTGGGACAGCCAAACCAGTTGCCTGTGCCATGCCTCCCAGGGAGTGCTTCGATCCCTTGCCAGACACAAAATGATATTTCAATCCCACCTGGCCTGTCCCTCTGCTTGGCGGGATGTCTGCAGTGGAAACAGCCCTGTCTCAGCACACTTCTGGAGGTTCTCTGGTGACCAAGAGCTGAGCCTTCATTAGAAAAGCAGAAGGAAGGGCACAAGTGATGGCAGAGCTCATCCTTCCTTGCCTCGCAGACTGCCCCTCCTCACTGGGAGCACGTCCAGTCCCTCGGCCGTGCTGGAAATGCTCCGGCTTTCCCGGGGTCTGAGCCCTGTTTCTCTCCGGGCTGCTGGAATGGGCCACATTGCTGCTGCAGTCCCACACAGATCGTCAAACCTCCCTCTTGTTGCCAATCTCTGTTTTGCTTCACATCTTGCCTGCTGGAGCCAAACTCAGAAACAGTTTAGAGCTTATTTTTACAGCGTTTGAATTAAAGGCAATGTGCACTGGCTGTGGAGTGGTTTGTGTTCACAGAGCGGCTGGTGGGGACACTGCCCTGCCCTCCCGTCACCCCCCGGGGCCAGCAGCCGCGCTGGGTGCGGGGTGGGGACATGTCCTGTGCCTGTACCCCTGCTCTGGGTGCTGCTCTCAGGGCTCGATACACTTTCCTGGAGTTAATTCTTACACATTTTGTGTCAGCTTACAGAAAATAAGGTGCTGGCGTCTCTTGCTGAGCTACGACCAGGAATGTAAAGATTTGACCAATGCAAAAGTTTTTTTTTCCTTTGGTTTTAGAATGAAGTCCAGGTGATTATCCTTTAATTGGCCTCACTGAGAAATCTCTGAGATGCTTTTTGAGAGACACGTTGCTATATTTGAAGGAATTTTTAGGTAGGAAAGTAGTTAAAAGACCCAGTAACTTACCGGCTGCTCTTAGAAGCAACAACCAGATGTGTTTTCCTCCACTTCAGCCAAAGGCAGGACTTTTTGTTCTGGAGCATCACTCGTCGTTCCAGCAATACTTCTCATCGTCTTCTGTTGAGTCAGAGCTGCCCAGCCTCTCGAGAGGAGAGGTTTTTAAAGCGGAGGCGGTGGGGGCTGGCCCCCCTCTCCCGTACTGTCACCCATGCTGTGGCTGTCAGCACCCGTGCAGGCTGTCACCCCTCCTGGGCAGGGCTGTTGTGCAGCTGCAGGGATGACGGTGGGGTTGTGACCCCCGCCAGTGAGTCTGTGTATAGGCGTATATGTGTGTAGATATATATATAAATACCCAGAGAAGTGTCTCTGTAGGGACAGACACCCCTGTATACACACACCCACCCTTGTGCATATATAAATATAATAATCCACACCCTGTGTGTATGCATCTGTACACAAACACCACACGCACACACGCGCTTACTGACACTGTGTGTATATGGTGTGGTGAACATGTATATACACACGTATAGAGAAAGGTGTGTGTATATATACACACTGTGTATATATACACTCTCTGTGTGTGTATACACACAGTGTGTATATATGCACTCTGTGTGTGTGTGTATATATATATACACGGGGTGTGTGTATACATACACTCTGTGTATCTGTATACTCTGTGTGTATATACACACACACAGTAACAGATACCCCTGATTGTATATATATATGTATAGATACACACGCAGCATGCACACACACACGCTAACAGGCACTCCTGTATATATACATGCTTACTGACACCCACGTACACATATACACACACTGACACTGATGCTTATATAAACACACCCCACAGTGCCTGCATTAGACACCCCTAGGTGTGTATGTATATATCCAGGGTAAGACACCCCTGTGTGCCTATAGATATACTCACTAATAGACACCCCCATGTAGACACGTGCACACACTAACAGACACCCCAAATACATAGTAACAGCTACCATGTGTGTGTGTTTGGACACAGACTCTAAGATACCCTTGTGCGTGCCTGTACACACAGTAACACTTCATATACATACATATATACACCTCCAACAACTTTGCACACACACATGTATTCACACCCCGGCACTAACAGCCACCCCGTGCGTACACAGATACACACAGCCCTTGGGTACACACGTGTGGCCACCCTGTGCCTGTACCTAGAGAGACACCTGTCTTGGGGTGTATGTGCACACAGGCAATGCTTTTGTACACACACACTAGCAGACACTGCTGGTTGTGAATTTTTGAGGGTGATATATATACATACACACCCCAACAGGCACTGCTGCTTGTGTTTTTTAGATAATATATACATGCACATATAGTAACAGGCACTGCTGGCTGTGGTTTTTAGATATATACACACACCAACAGGAACTGCTGGTTGTGTCTTTTAGGTATATATGCACACACATACAGTAATAGACACTGCTGGTTGTATTTTTTAGAGCTATATATACACACACACACTCTCTAACAGACACTGCTAGTTGTGGGTTTTTTTATGCATATATATATATACACACACACACACACAAAGACACTTTTTACAAAATTATGGATATAGTGCACACACACACACAAACAGCCATTGTGTGTGTCTGTGTACCTTTGCACACTCTGTGTGTGTGGCTGTGCACTGTGTGTGCATGTGTGCCTGTACATACCCTCTGTGTGTATGTGCGTGTGTACCTGTGCACACTCTGTGTGTGTGTGCGCGCACACCTGTGTGTGGGTGCCTGTGCACACTGTGCATGCCTGTACACACCGTGTGTGTCTGTGTGTGTGTGTACCTGTGCATGTCTGTGTCTGCACATACCCTCTGTGTGTGTGCATCTGTGCAAACTGTGCGTGCCTGTACATACGGGGGGGGTGTGTGTGTGTACCTGTGCACACTCTGTGTGTGAGTGCACACCTGTGTGTGCATGCCCATGCACACTGTGCATGCCTGTACATACCGTGTGTGTGTGTGTGTGTGTGTACCTGTGCATGTCTGTGTCTGCACATACCCTGTGTGTGTGTGTGTGTGTGCACCTGTGCACACTGTGCGTGCCTGTACATACTGTGTGTGTGTGTACCTGTGTACCTGTGCACACTCTGTGTGTGAGTGCACACCTCTGTGTGTGTGCCTGTGCACACTGTGCGTGCCTGTACATACTGTGTGTGTGTACCTGTGCATGTCTGTGTCTGCACATACCTTCTGTGTGTGTGTATCTGTGCACACTGTGCGTGCCTGTACATACGGGGTGGTGTGTGTGTGTGTACCTGTGCACACTCTGTGTGTGAGTGCACACCTGTGTGTGTGTGCCTGTGCACACTGTGCGTGCCTGTACATACTGTGTGTGTGTGTACCTGTGCATGTCTGTGTCTGCACATACCCTGTGTGTGTGTGTGTGTGCACCTGTGCACACTGTGCGTGCCTGTAAATACTCTGTGTGTGTGTGTGTGTGTGTTGTGTACCTGTGCACACTCTGTGTGTGAGTGCACACCTGTGTGTGCGTGCCCATGCACACTGTGCATGCCTGTACATACTGTGTGTGTGTGTATACCTGTGCATGTCTGTGTCTGCACATACCCTGTGTGTGTGTGTGTGTGTACCTGTGCACACTGTGCGTGCCTGTACATACGGGCTCTGTGTGTGTGTGTGTGTGTGTGTACCTGTGCACACTCTGTGTGAGTGCACACCTGTGTGTGTGTGTGTGTGCCTGTGCACACTGTGCGTGCCTGTACATACTGTGTGTGTGTGTGTACCTCTGCATGTCTGTGTCTGCACATACCCTCTGTGTGTGTGTGTCTGTGCACACTGTGCGTGCCTGTACATACGGTGTGTGTGTGTGTACCTGTGCACACTCTGTGTGTGAGTGCACACCTGTGTGTGTGTGCCTGTGCACACTGTGCGTGCCTGTACATACTGTGTGTGTGTACCTGTGTACCTGTGCACACTCTGTGTGTGAGTGCACACCTCTGTGTGTGTGCCTGTGCACACTGTGCGTGCCTGTACATACTGTGTGTGTGTGTACCTGTGCATGTCTGTGTCTGCACATACCCTCTGTGTTGTGTGTGTGTGTGTGCATCTGTGCACACTGTGCGTGCCTGTACATACGGGGTGTGTGTGTGCCTGTGCACACTCTGTGTGTGAGTGCACACCTGTGTTTGTGTGTGCCTGTGCACACTGTGCGTGTCTGTACATACTGTGTGTGTGTGTGTACCTGTGCATGTCTGTGTCTGCACATACCCTCTGTGTGTGTGTGTGTGTGTGTGTGTGTGTGTGCATCTGTGCGCACTGTGCGTGCCTGTACATACGGGGTGTGTGTGTGTGTGTGTGTGTGTGTGTACCTGTGCACACTCTGTGTGTGAGTGCACACCTGTGTGTGTGTGCCTGTGCACACTGTGCGTGCCTGTACATACTGTGTGTGTGTGTACCTGTGCATGTCTGTGTCTGCACATACCCTGTGTGTGTGTGTGTGTGTGCACCTGTGCACACTGTGCGTGCCTGTAAATACTCTGTGTGTGTGTGTGTGTGTGTGTACCTGTGCACACTCTGTGTGTGAGTGCACACCTGTGTGTGTGTGTGCCTGTGCACACTGTGCGTGTCTGTACATACTGTGTGTGTGTACCTGTGCATGTCTGTGTCTGCACATACCCTGTGTGTGTGTGTGTGTGTGTGTGTGTGCGCGCATCTGTGCACACTGTGCGTGCCTGTACATACGGGGTGTGTGTGTGTACCTGTGCACACTCTGTGTGTGAGTGCACACCTGTGTGTGTGTGCCTGTGCACACTGTGCGTGTCTGTACATACTGTGTGTGTGTACCTGTGCATGTCTGTGTCTGCACATACCCTCTGTGTGTGTGTGTATGTGCATCTGTGCACACTGTGCGTGCCTGCAAATACTCTGTGTGTGTGTGTGTGCGTGTGTACACCTGTGCACACTCCGTGTGTGCGTGCCTCTGCACGCTGTCCGTGCTTGTACACACCGTGTGTGGTGCAGGTGCAGGCCGCCACCACCAGGTGGCGCCCCACCTCCGCAGTGTGGGTGCCCCCGGGGCGGGGGCGCAGGGAGCGCGAGCCCGCGCAGCACATACCTCCGAGAGAGAAGCAGCCGCGGTGGCACACCTGGCAGTGGTGGCATCCTTGGCTGTGTGGTGGCACTCCTGGCACGCCTGGCCGTGGGTGTCTGTGGTGGCACACAGGCTGTGGTGGCACTCCTGGCTGCCAGGTGGCTGTTGGTGGCACTGCTGACTATGGGATGGCTGCGTGGTGGCACTGCTGGCCCCGGTGGCCTGTGTGGCTGCACGTGTCCACGGCGCGTCCAGCGCTGGCCGCGGTCACGGCGATGCCGGAAGGTGCACAATGAGCGGGGCCTTATCTCACCCCACAGCCCTTCCCGGGGCCACGGCTGGGCCCCCCCGGGCCAGGGCAGGCAGGGGGCAGCGGGGCCACGTGCCCCCACCCCCAAGGAGCACACCCTCCTGGCAGTCAGGCTTCAATAAGTTTATTTACAAATAATAAAAAGCAAAATAAATACGAAGTCTTAAAAGTACAGCCCTGGGGAGGTCGGGGGCGGGGGGGGGTCAGACTCTGCTGATGTGTGGTCCCAAGTTGTGGCCCCACCAGGACGGGGACACTGCAGGGCTGAGCCCCGCGCCCCCCCCCCCCCATCCCCACAGTCCCCAGAGGGGGTGGGTAGGGGGCCATAGCACCATAGGAAGGGGCAGGGGGGACAGTGGGGGCACCCTCCTGACCCCCAGCGCCAACACCCAGCCCTGGGGGGCACTGGTGAACCCCCCCGGCACCGCTGGGTTATTTCACTCCTCTGGCTCCAGGGCGGCCGTGGGGGGGGGGGGGGGGGGGGGGCAGCAGCTCAGGGGGGGGAGGATCCCTGGGGGTCCCAGCAGTGTGCCCCCAGCCCCACACACGTGCCAGCAGCAGGGGGGGGAGGGGGGGTTGAAGCTCCCAGTGCTGGCTGGGGCCGGGGGGGAGCAGCCAGCTTTGAAGAGCCCCCGGCAGCCACCGAAGCCGAGCCGAGCCCGGGGGCGGGGGGATTAGCGGGTAAATCCACGGGCACCCCCGGCCACATGCCCCGTGCACGCACCGCTGCACCCAGCCGCCACGTCAGCACAGGGGGGGCACGCAGCCCCCCAGGGATGGGGACCCAGGGGACAGTCCCATGCCCTTGGCTGGCGGCACAGGGCTGCGTGGCAGGGGAGGGGGTGTCCCACCCCCACGGGTACCCCCAGGAGGGGACGGAGGGGCTTGCGGTGCTGGGCAGGGCCATCGTGGGGACAAGGACATCTGCAGGGCTGGGGGGCCCCGGGGTGGGAGGGCTGTGGGGGGGTCACTTGTGGGGCATGTCCTCCATGCTGACGCGGCCCCAGACGCCCACCACAAAGGTCTCCACCTCGCACTCGTTGACGCCGCGGGCGATGCGAAAGTGGCCGCCCTCGCCCCACCGCTGTGCCCCAGGAGTTGGCTGCGGTCTGTGGAAGGGACAGGGGACACAGCTCAGTGTTGGGGTGCCCGGCTGGACCTCCCCTCCAACCCCGAGCTGGATCCCACCCGGGCACGGGAGAAAGCAGCCCTGGCACCCACCCACCTCCATAAAAAGTCCCGACGAACTCGTGACACCCACCAACACTCACCCAGTATTTTTGATCTGGCCATCAGGCAACTGCTCTTCTCCCCACCTGCAGCAGGAGAGAAGGCTAGTGAGGGGGGGGGGTCCCCAGGCACCCCTCGGCTGCACCCCCATCCTGCCCAGCACCAGGTGCTGTGTGGACCCCACTCACTTCCCAGCCCCGGCACCTCCCCGAGGGCCAGGCTGAGAGATTTACACCCACTCCCAAAACACAGGCAGGTACGTCCAGCCGTGGGGCAGAGGAAGGAGCACAGGGCAGCTGGCCCCGCTCCCCTCCTCGGGCTCTGCCCCTCCAGCCCCCCTCCCTCCCCTGATGGGGCTGAGCACCACACACTCATGTCACTTGTGGCCACAGCCCTGGCACGAGCATCAGCCCCCTCCTTCCCTCCCTGCTTCCTCTCTCTGCCTAGAGGAAAGGGACGCCTTTCCTTCCCCACTTCTCCCACCCAGAGCGGGACCCCCCACAGCCCCCCACCCCCCACCTACCCGGTGATTTTGACCGAATGGGTCCCATGTCTCTGGTGCTTCGGCCCCTTCCCCTCAGCCACTGGTGTGTGCCGATAGATCCCGCTTTTGTACATGAAGAAATCCTCGTGCACCTCCAGGATGGCTGCAGGAAGGGGGGAGAGGGTCTGGGGATGCTGCCTGTGTCCCCAGGGATGGGGTGCTGAGCCCCCGGGGCCCCACGTCCCCCAGGGTGGAGGATACAGGCACCAGGGACACAGGGCATCGCCTGGGAGGAGGGAAGGCAGCGGCCGGATCCTCCCACAGGCAATGTGACAAGACTCAGCAGAGGATTAAAAAAATAATCATAAAGTAAAATAAAACCAACTGCCGAGACGGAGATTAAATCTCAGGAGTTAATGAGCAACAAGTGCCCACTGGTGTGGGCAGCTGACGGGCACCCCGGGGCCGGCGAGAGCACGGCGCTGCCCGGGCACGCAGCTAAACATTAAGCAGGGAGAGCAGCTGAGGTGGGGGGTCCTGTCCCCCACGCTGGCCCCCAGCCCCAGGCAGGGTGGCTTCACCCCCCCCCACCTTGTCCCCCCTCCAGCCATTGCAGCACTCAGCTTTGGGGTCTGCGGGTGGGTGCCCACGCCGGCTCCCTACCTTGCACGGGGCCATTCTCCAGCAGCTCCTTCATGATCTCCTTCTCCTGCAAGCACAGAGCTGGGTGGTACCAGGGCTGGGACCCCCGGCACTGCGCCCCCCCCCCCCCCCCCCCCCCCCCCCCGCCCGGGGATGCAGGCAGAGGCCGCTTAGGCACCCACGGGTGGGTGTTGTGGAGATGCTGGGTGGAGTGCAGCTCCCCTGCGAGCTCCACAGCAGGTTTTTCCCAGCTTCGTTTCCAAACTTGGCTTTTCCAGGCAAACCCACGCCGAGCCAAGCCCCTTCCCGCTCCCCACACCAAACGGCTCCCGCTTCGCCCACGCCGGCGGCTCGGCCCATCCCGGCCCCATCCCACGGGCACTCACGCTGGAGGAGAGGCGGTAGGCAGGGGTGGACTGGTAAATCTCGTTGGCGTGGGTCTGGGGGTTGGGGCAGCGCGCGGTCGCCTGCCGCTTGCCCCTGCCCGTGGAGCGGCTGTGCATCATGCAGGGCTGTGCCGCCGGCTGGCTCTCCTGGCTGGTGAAGGGGTAGCACTCATCCGTCACCACCCTGGGCAGAGGGACAAGGACATGAGGAAGGACCATCCCCATCCCTACCCTGACCCCCACTCCCATCCCTGAACCCCACTCTCCATCCTGCCTGGGCTGGCCCCCCTCAGTGCTCACCTGCCCAAGGGACAGCCCTGGGGGCAGCATGTGCACGGGGCACCCCAGGCTCTTGCCCCCCAGGGGAAGAAGGACTTTGAACCCCCTTATCCCACCCATCCCGCCTCTGCCCCCCTGCCCCATCCCCGCTCACCCTCGCCGGCGGGAGGTACCACCAGGCACCGTCCCAGCCGCCCCTCCGCTGCAGCCCCCCGCTGGTTGCGCGTGTCGCAGGACAGGAGGTGTTTGGGGTGACAGGGCGGGTGTCATGTGTCCCATGGAGTGGATAGAGATGCGGTCCGAGGCGACAGCTAGGAGCGAGCAGGGTGTCAGGGAGGGGCGGCTGCTCCCCCAGGTCCTGTCCCGCTCCCCAGCCCCACAGCGACAGGTTTAGTCTCTGTCCCCACCAGCCATCCCACCCCACCCACACCCCCCCCACCCCCATCCCATCCCACCCCCATCCCCCCACCCCCATCTCACCTGCCGTAGAAAAGGCCCAGGAACCAGCGCAGTTGCCCTGGTCCAAGGGCTCGTGGATCATCCCCGGCCACTTTCGCGGCTGCATCGAAGTGGCGAGGCAGCACCTCGTTGGAGTCCATGTTCATCTGCGGAGGCAGAGCCGAGGGGTGCTCAGTGCACAGGGACCCCGTCTCCTTCCCCCTGCCCCACCACAGCCCACCCACAGCATTTCCCACCCTCCGAGCAGGGTCCCAGCCGGCATTAGCATCCCCCAGCCCCACTGCAGGACCCTCAGGACAGGGGACACCCATATGCAGCACCTCCCACCCTCCAAGCAGGGTCCCAGCTGGCCTTAGCGTCCCCCAGCCCCGCTGCAGGATCCTTCAGGACAGGGACACCCGTAGTCCTCGGCAAGTACGATGAGGATTTGGTTGCCCCCTTGTCCCAGAGGAGCCAGATCCCTCAACTTTCACTAAATTTGGGCTCCTCAACCCCAGTAGCTCCTCATGCAACAACAGCACCCCAGTGCCCTGTCTCTGCCCCACCCGCAGGTGGCACGGCGCTGGGCGCCTCAAGCCCCTCATTGTGGCCTCTGGTCAGCTCTCGCCCAGCCACTGGCTCATGCGCAGCCTTTCCACCCTTCGAGGGGGACAGTGCCCCCCCACGCCTTCCTGGCGAGGACGTGGCCATGACACCGCCTTATCCTACTGCAGGAAGCGTCTCTAAAATTAAACCTCACTGGGAGTCAACGTCACGGCACTGGGAGTCAAGGTCACGGCACCGGGTGTGCACTGCGTGCGATGCTCGCTCCCCACCAGCACCCATGGGACCCCCCGGCCGCTGCCCACCCCGAAGGGGGGCTGGTTTTGGGGGCAGCCCGGGGGCAGGAGGAGGCACCCCACTCGCAAAGCGCTGGCGCTGCCGGCTCTGCCGACTCAGCAGCTGTGGGGCTGGCTTTCCGATGGGAAACCGGCACGGAGGAGCGGGGGAAAAAACAACACTGGCAGCCTGGGGATTGTCAGGGGGAATTTGCTGAGCTGCTGTCTCCAAACACAAGGGCTGCCCGCGACACCCACCCAGCATGGCCCCTTCCCTGCCTCCCCCCCCCAGTACAGAGCCCCCTCCCAGGGACGAGGACAGGGCGGGGACATCACTAGCTAAGGCGATGGTGAATCATTGGGTCAAGCCATAGGACAGGCAGGCTCAGCCCTTGGCGTGCCTCAGTTTCCCCTTGCATCTGTGGTGACTCACCTGCATCTCGTTCATGTTCATGACGGTGGGAGAGGGCCGGAACGTGCCCAGGCGGTGCCGGATCCCATCCTCCAGCGTCATGCCCCAAAACTGGCTGTAGTTGGCGGCTCTCCAGCTGCATGGGAGGAGGGGGACAGGTCAGGGGTGCCCCAGAAAGCACCAAGGGGTGAAGCGTCCCTTCCCCATCCTCCCAGTGCCTGGTCCTTACCCATAATTGCCCTTGTTGATGGCGTCGATCAGCTCCCCATCCATCAGGCAGGCATGGTCTTCACACTGCCACTGCCCGTTGGGGCTGCAGGTGCTGCAGAAGGGACAGCACCGAAGAGAACCGTCAGCCGCGGAGGTACGGTGTCCCTTGGGGTGACCAGGGGGATCCCAGGTGCCAGGGTCCTGCTGCCATTGCGGCCAGCCAGCAAGGGGCCAGGGCTACTCCTGCACCAGGGTCTGGGGGTCACACTGTGGCTTGGCACCGCGGGATGGGGTGTAGCTGGGCCAGGAGCGGGTGGGCAGCCCTCTGCGTGGGCCTGGGGGCTGTCGTGTCCCCCCAGCCCGGGTCCCCACAGGAGCCCAGAGGGTAGATAGAGCACGGGACAGAAAATCAGCTGAAAAGCAGCCAGGCCTGCAGACAGCAGAGCAGGGCTTGGACGCCAGCCTGGGGAGGGGATTCGGGGCTGGCTGTCCCCCAGCCAGGGGCGAGCTGCTCTGACCAGGTTAGCTGGGAGCCCTGCAGCACCCACAGGGAGAACCGGGGCAGGGGGTGGCTGGAGGGGATGTGCCGGGTCCGGGTCCCCCTGGGAAGCCCTGGGCTGTGCTCCCCTCTGGGAGCTGAGCAATGCTTGGCACGCTCCCTCCTGCCCGCTGAGCTCCGGCACACTCTTCCCTTTTAAGGAGCCGTGCAAGGCCGGAGCTGTGTCCTGCCAGCCTGGCCCCGATCCTGCCAGCGGCACCTGCACCCCCACACTCACGCCCTCCCCATCCCCAAGCGCTGCCGGCGCTGCGCTGGTGACCCCACACCTGGCTGTTAAATCCCTGGGGACTCCCACGGGAGCACCTTGGGGTGCAGCCAGCTGGGTGCCCATGGTAGCCCCCTCCACTTCACCCTGGCAATGCATTTGCCCCCTGCCAACCCCCCCAAGACCCCACGGGAGCCAAGCAGGGACAAGGTCTGGGGTGAAGAGCTGCAGAAATTGCTGCTTTGCAGGCGCCAAGTGCGGGGGAAGGTTTTGGCAAGAAGAGCCTCAGCCCCCAAGGGCCAGCACTGCTGGAGAAGGGATGCTTTCCCAGCAGCTGGGACCAGTCATGCCAGTGCAGGGCTTGGGGACATCGACCTCCCCTCAGGGTTCGGGGTCATCCGCCAGCCCAGTGTGTCTTGGCGCCACGGTCCCAGAGAAACGCTGGGCAGCACTGGGGCTTCGGGGAGGGCTTGAGCTGGCTTTGCAA
Source organism: Falco biarmicus (assembly GCF_023638135.1). Taxonomy (NCBI): domain Eukaryota; kingdom Metazoa; phylum Chordata; class Aves; order Falconiformes; family Falconidae; genus Falco; species Falco biarmicus. The sequence goes on from NC_079290.1 coordinate 117,199,833, forward strand.
GCGCACACGCCTGCACACACATGCACACACACGTGCTTATGCCCTCACACATGCCCCAGACGGAGCCTTTGATTTCCCTTATCTACCGCATCGCTGCGAGGCAGCCAGCCCTGCTGTGTTTGCTCCTTGTCTACGGGCAGATCTGCGCCCGCAGGTTCCCCGATCCCCCACCTCCAGGATGCCATTAATACCACCACGTTCCGGATAAACCCTGCACTGCTCGCTAACACAGACGGACGGGTTGCTTGCACCCAAGCAAGCAGCAGGGCTGGACTCTTGCTGCCTGGCACCGAGCCACCGTGGCTGCCAGGTGCAAACACATGCCGTCAGGCTTGGGCAAGCTGGGCTCGGACCAATGGGGCCAGAAAATCCGCGGCAGCGCCAGGGTCATAGAGGCAGCCCGCAGCCAGCCTGGCCGCACGCTAACCTGGTGGAGCCAGCGGCTCCCACAAAGGCATGCACTGAAATTTGGGAGTGGCTCAAGGCCCCGGGCTCTTTGCTTGGAATATGCCGGAACAAAGGCACCTGGCACCAGCCCTTGCCACCCAGCTCGGGCCCTGCGCTCCCGCCGTACCGGCTGAGGGTAGCCCTGGTGTCTGTGGCCCCCCAGCACCCTTCTGCTGGGCAAGCAGCGTGCCCGGCTGTGCCCGCATGGCACGGGGAGCATGGCGGCACTCACCACAGGTTGCAGTTCTCCTGGTAGGTGGCTCCAGTAGGGTAGCTGCGGCTGGCGCGGGCACAGCCTGGGTGGGAGACAGGAGAGCCTTGGTCAGCGCCTGGGGTCTTACCAGCATCCCCATGGTTCCAGGGGGGGAAACATGGGGAAAATAAATGTGGTTCTTAAAGCCAGGCAGGTGCCCAGCTGCATCTTGGTCATGTTCAAGTTCATGACCAGCTCGCACCCCACAGCGCAGGGTGGGAGCAGGGCTGGCTCGGCACCGGGAGGGTTAACCATGGGGTTGTGTGTGGGGCTGCTGAGCAGAGCCAGGCTCGCACACCCAGCCTGGCGGGACGGGGATAAAGGGGCCAGTTGTACCCAGGAGCTGGCTCTGCTCTGCAGGGACTTCTTAGAGAGCCTTGTGCTGTGCGGCGGGGGCTGCCCGTGCCCCCTTCTCGCCCCCGTCGGCCCTGCCTGTCCCAGCTGCCAGGCGGGTTGAGTCAGGGCCAGCATCTGCCTGCCCCAGACATGACATGGGAAGCTGGGATGGAGTCCCCCCCACGCTCCTGCTCTGCCCCACAGGTATGCACCGCTGGAGCTGCCCCTCCGCCCCACACAGCCCTGCCCGTGGGGAGGCACAGAGGATGGGCTGTGGGGCTCCGGGCTGCTCCCAGCCCCATTCCTGGCAGCCCAGCCACTTTCTAGGAGTTTCCGCAGCTCCGAAGCAGCTCTGCAGCGAAAGCAGGGCTGTGGGGTGCTACACCCAGCTGTGTTCACCCCCCTGAGGGGCACCAGTGGCATTACCCAGCACCTTGGACACCCCAGAGCTGGCCTCTGGCACCGCAAAGACCCCTGCCCGGCTGGGCTGGGGGCTGCCTCACCTGGGGCTTTAGGGAAGGGGGCAGGGATGCCCAGGCAGTATTCCCAGAAGTCAGGGCAGCAGTCGGAGACGGTGCGGTTGCAGAAAAGGTCGCAGTAGCAGAGGGTGTCGTGGTAGGGCACGGTGCAGCCGTCGTCGCGGCCGTGGCAGCAGACGTCCCCTTGCTGGCAGTAGGACCCACCGGCATCGTAGACCCCATGCTCGTACAAGCCGGGGGCCAGCTCCCGGCGGGTGCGTACCCGGGAAGCCAGGGCCACCTGGGCCAGCAGCCAGAGGCACAGCAGGGCCCGCAGCAGGCGCATGCTGCCACCAATGTCCCCAGACCTGCAGCCGCTGCAGGGAGGGCAGTGAGCGGGTTGGGGGGGCAGCTGGGGGTCCTGCGGGCACCCTACGCCAGTCCCATCTCGTGGGGTCGCCCACCCTGACCGGCCCATGGAGCCCCCACCTTGCCCTCCCGCCGGGATGCTCAAAATCTTCACGTTTTTTAACTCCCTTTGCGACCACCCTGGCTCTGGGGACCCTCAGCGCGATGCTCCAAAACACCGGCTTCCCCCCAGGTGCCCACTCCCCGGGTGGCCGAGCGGCCCCGTGCCCACCCACACCTGAACCCCCACCTCCAACTGGAAAACCCCAGTGGGATGGGGCTCCCCATGGCACCCAGGGGGGCTGCCTGGACCCCCTGCTTCCAGCCCCGGTGCCGGTCCCCGCCGGGGCTCCCCATGGCACCCAGGGGGGTTGCCCGGACCCCCCTCTCCCAGCCCCGGTGACCGTCCCTGCCGAGGCTCCCCATGACACCCGAGGGGGGCTGCCCGGACCCCCGCTCAGTCCCCGGCGCCGCCAAGGCGCAGGCGGTGCGATTTGCTGCCCGGTCTCAGCCCGCGGGGTCGGGGCGGGGGGTGATGGTGGTGCTGGGGGCTCGGGGTGGGGTGGGGGGTGGGGATGCCAGGGGGCACGACCCTCGCCCATCCCCGCTGCCCCGTACCTGCCGCGCCCGCCGCTCCGCGCCGCCGCCGAGCGTCTCCTCCGCGCCCGCCGCTCCTTATAGCCGCGCCCCGGCCGGGGGGGCGTGGGGAGGTGCCGGGGGCAGCCGCGGGCGGAGCGGAGCCCAGCGGGGCGGGGGTCGAGCCCCGGGGCGGGGGGTGGGTTTGTGCTGGGAGACCGCGGCCCGGACGCCCCGTGCCCGAGGACCCCGGCGGCACCTGGTCCCCCGTGGGGCCGGGGGTCCCCCCGGCTCCTACACGTGCTGGGGGGTCCCGGCAGTGCTGCTCCATCCGGGGGCTCCCTCCGCTGGCTGGGGCAGGGTGTGGGGAGGGGGGCTGCGTGCCCACCCCCTTCCAGCACCCCAGCTGCCATGTGGACAGCTGGATGCCAGCGAGACGGGGGCATCCCGTCACAGCCCAGGGCACGGAGTCGGTGCCACTTGGAGCCCCCCCTGCCAGCATCCAGCCAGCTGCTCGTAGGCCGGGGAGGGGGGGTCTTGGCTGCCCCACAGGCTCCGGTTCCCTCTGCAGCACCGGTACTTGCTGTGGGGCTCCAGCTGCCCACGCCAGGGCTCCAGCTGCCCACCCCGAGGCTCTGCCCACCCCCCCGGAGCTCCGGCTGCCCACCCCAAGGCTCTGCCCACACCCTGGGGCTCCAGCTGCCCACCCCGAGGCTCTGCCCCCCCCGTGGGGCTCCGGCTGCCCACCCCAGGGCACCCGCCTGCCTGTGGCCGGTGAGGAGCATCTCCCAGCTGATGCCAAAGGATTCCTCGAAGATGCCTCACTGCAGCCAGGACGGGAGGTGCGGGGGGGGGGTGCCGGGTTCCCTGGGTGGCCGCGGGAACCAGCTGAGGGGCTGAGCTGGGGGCTGCGGGCTGGAGGGCTCCTGGCTCCTGGCTGCAGTCCCTGGGGGGGATGCTGTGGCTGGTCAGGGTGGGCTTGCACCCCGGGTGCCCATGCATGGGGAGCACCACATCCCACTGGGCACAAGGGTTGACTGCTCCCTGGGATCACAGGGTGCTCTGGGTGCCCAAACGAGGGTCCTGTAAGAGCCCTGGCTGCTGGGACCCCCGCTTGGCTGCTCGGCTGGTGCTCTCAGAAGGGCCTTTTCCTGCAAGCGTGGCCTTGGGCAGAGCACACCGAGCCGCAGTGCTGCTGAGCACCTCAGGAAGGAACCGAGTCCAGCCCGGAGTCCGACTGTCTCCGGCCACACGTACTTTCTCCATGACTGGACTGACAGGAATCCAGAGTGAGTCATGAATTCCCCAAGACCCTCAGGGGACAACGCAAAACCAGTGGCAAAAAGGACATCTCCAGGTCCTTGTGTCCTGCCAGGCAGCTCCCTGGTGGCAGCTGAGGATGCTATGGGGTGCTGTCAGCAGAGCTGGCCCCTTCCCATTCCCGTTGCAGCTTCTGGCCTCCCCCCCTGCAGCCGATAAGGGCTCGTGTGCGGAAGCGAGACTGGCAACAGCCCAAGTCCTTCGAGCCCCCTCCCACCTCCTTCCTGAAACTCCGCTCGGCGTGCCAAGTGTTGCTCTCAGCACTGCGGGGTCACAGCTCACTGCGTCCCTCTGAAGTTGGCATCTCCCCCCTCCCAGCATGTCCTCACCAGCTAGTGCTGCCCCTGCTCCGGGAAGTGCCAGGCTCTCGCATACGTGGGGGGGAGTCAAGGTGGAGGGGGGCAAAGTCCAGCTGGGGCACCTTGGGCCCACGTGGCTGCGGGCGGCAGCGCCAGGGGCTGGCACGCATGCCTGCCCTGCCCTTGCCACTGCTGCCTACGGCTGCTCTGCTGGGGGGGGAACAGTTCCCAGCACCCAGGTCCTACTGCACGGAGTCGTGGGAAGAGCCCGGAGCCTGGTGGACTGTCCCTGGATGCCCCACGCACGGGTTCTACTGAGCTGCACCCATTGCACCATGCCGCCATCCTGGTGGGGTGCAGAGGGAGCACCCCCGGTGATGTGCAACCCCGTGGCAAGGTGAAGACACCGCTGTTGCAGAGATGCATCCTCCAAACCCACCCTGGAAGTCTGCCCGGCCGGCTGGGAGAGCTGGGGCAGCACTGTGATGGCACAGCTCACCCATGCGCGGCTTTCCGGGTGCTGCCGTGTCCTGGCTCCCCCTTCAAAGCAGCCCTGGGACCATATCCAAGCTGGATGTGCTTGGCACTGGGGGCAGCTGAGGTTCCCCAGGAATCACATGCCAGGCAATCGGTGGGGCCGAGGGACTGGAGTCACCCCAAGACCCCCGTCCCAGCAGGCTGGGACAATTCTGGAGGCAGTGGGGCCGGTGCAGCTGGGCAGTGGGGTGCTGGCCCGGCAGAGCCCAGAGCTCCGGGAAGAGCCAGGAGCCGGTTTGCTGGCAAGATGCAGCCAGGAAAGGCAGGGACTGACCTGCGGTGAGCCCTGGCTTCCTCCTCAGCCAGCACCAGGCAGGGCGGCGCGGAAAGGGCCCCCCCCCCCCACCCCCCTGATGTTTGCAGACTGGGGGACGTGTCCCCATGGGGTGCCAGCAAGCAGGGATGGGGTGAAGGCTTTACTGTCCCTTGAGGGGGTTGTGGTCTCTTGGGGAAGGGGGCTCACAGCCTCCCCTCCCCTCGGATGGCCCTGGGACCATCACAGTGTCATCCCCGTTTGGGGACACATCGTGACACTTCTGAAGAAGCAGATGGGACATGACACCCCCCTCCCCCCTGCCAGCCCTGGGCTCTAAAAGCAGGGCACGGGCCCCTCCGCAGTGGCATCAGGCCTGAAGCCCCCAGGCTGGGGAGGGCAATTGAGCCAGAGCTGGGGTCCTGCTCACACTCTGGGGGGCTGCTATGGCTCAAGGGGAGCCTGAGGGGGACACACACAGGGAGGTGGCCGGACGCCCATGTCCCCTGGCCGGACGCCCATGTCCCCTGGCCGGCGGCAGGGCTGGAGTGCCACCTCTCGGGAGAGCCGGGAGAGAGACAGCAGGCAGGCAGGCAGCCTCTACTCCAAATTTTAATGAAACAAATAAGTTAATAATTTAATCAAGTGAGGTAACTAACGCTGGCTGGGCAGGTCTGCGGGGACCAGCCAGCTCCGGGGAGGGTCCTATGGGTTAGTTCTTGTGCGTGGCTGCGGGCAAAGCTGTCGCATGCACCCTCGCCCCACAGCCGGGCACCCACGGCACCCACACACCAACCCACCACCTGCCCACCCACGGCACCCAGCCATCCCCTTGCTGCCCCACGGCCGAGCCGGGGGGGGCAGGCACCCCTGGGGCGAGGAGAGGGGACCAGGGTGGTGCAGGAGCAGCAGGGAGGCTGCAAGCGGCTCCGGCATGGCCCGCGCTGGCCACATGCACTAACGAGGCAAGAAAAACGAGCACGACTGGGGGTACCCGCTGCCAGGAGCAGAGGCACAGGGGGGCTTGGGAAAGGGGGTTGCAAATCCCACGATCCGAAGCCCAGAGAGGGGCTGCACTGGCAGTGAGGGGATCGGTGGGTCCCTGCCAGCCCAGGTCAGATCCCGGGGCTGTGACGATGCAGGTGTCACCGCCAAGCCCCACAGGGCACCGGGACCCCCAGGACCCCCGGCTGTGCGGGAGCAGGAGCCAGCCCCAGCTCAGCAAACTTTGGCACTACCACAGTTGCTTCCAGCCTGGCTCAGCCCAGCGCTGTGGGACTGGAAACCAGTTGCAGGGCTGGGGTTGGGGCAGCGAAGGGGAGTGGGACAGCACAGGAGCTGCCATGGCTCTGCTGCAAGTGGCATGCAATCAGGCATGGCCAACACCACTCCGTCCCCACCGGGCAGTCACCCCCTCAAGCCCGGCCCGTGCTCCCTGGACCAGAGAGGGGATGGGGAGATGGGGAGGGACAAACTGAGCACCACAGGACCCAGCAGGGAAGAAATCCTCTAAGCAAAAGCGGAGCCTGGGACACAAGAGGGATGCTCCTTGGGGACCGCTGTCCCCATTGCCCGTGCCTGCATCCCTCCCTCCTCCACAGCCCCAGCCCAGCCCCTGGGCCACCCTCGTGCAGAGGTTTGTCACCCAGCCCCAAGCTCCCAGAGCACCCAGGTGGGCCCCCATGGGCAGCAGGATCCAGCCCTCGGTGCTGGTAGGGGGGTTTGCTTATTGCCTAAGTCCCCACGGGTTGCTCTTCCCGGGGGTGTTGCATATTAAGACATTATTGCATAAATATATATATATATATTCTATATATATATTGCCCTGGGAGCATGCACGGGCAGGCAGAAGGCTCTGCTGTGCTTCTAGAAGTGCAGGTGCAGCAGCAGCGCTGCGAGCAGGGAAAAAACCCAGGCAGAGGACGGTGAGGGGGGACAGACCCCCCCACTCCCCAGCCTGGGGGGCGCCTGCCGCTGCCCTGACCCAGTGCTGCAGCTGAAACCGCACTGGGTCATGCCCCAATGCCCCTGCTCGGCACTGGCAGCGGAGGGGAGATGGAGCCTTGCATAGCTGGCGGTGGCCCCGGCTCGGCTCCGGGGGACCAGGCAGGACCCCACTGGGGAGCTGGACAGGTCCTGAGGGCTGGGGCTGGGGGTACGACCCAAACCCCAGGGGATGGGGCCAGCCTGGAGCATCCCCACCATGGCTGGGGAGCACGCAAGGCCCCAGGAATTGGGGGGCTTTCACCCCCCCGGAAGGGCAGGAGCATGGTCTGGCCATGCCGCAGTGCCACGGGCTCCCACCCCAGCCCCAGAGCTGGCATTTCGCTGCAGCCGTGCCCCCCGCAAAGGAAGACTTGGTTCAAGTAACACGGTGAAGGACGTGGCTAGACAGGGCTGGGTGATGCCCTGCTGCCCCCCCATCCCAGCATCCCATCCCACCGGCTGCACGCTGGCAGGATCCGTCCCGCTGCCTCCCCACTCAGTCCATGTTGGCGCTGGCCGACCTGGAGATGTTGAGGGTCTGGGCAGAGACCGAGATGTCCTCGTGGTCCACGGGGCTGTGGTAGTCGGAGGTGATGTCGGGCTCACAGGGCGGCACCTGCACGGCAGCCAGGCTGAAGGAGTTTGTGGAGCCCTTGCGGAGGCACTGGGAGTAGAGCCCGAGCAGCAGGTCCAGCTTGTGCTCGATGGACTGCACCTGCAATGGCGGGCAGGGCTGAGCGGGTCCCCCCCCCCCCCCGGACCCGGGGGTCCCCGCTCCCCCATCCCGCAGATGGGACAGTGACACGCTCCCCGAGGGCCGTCCCCTCCTGACCTGCCTCTCCACTTTGACCACACGCCCCATCATGCTGAGCTCGTCCACCAGCTCTGTCTCCAGCGCCGGCTTCTCCCCCTTCTCCCGTATCTTCCTGTCCACAGTCAGGGCCCCCCTGCCCACGATCTGGTCCACGCTGGCAGGGAGGGAAGGGACACAACCTGTCACTCCCAGTGGACCAGACAGCGTGTGAGACCACAAGGGATGGGGACGGGGCTCTGGGAACGTGTCCCACCCATCGTGATGGGCCAGCACCCGTCCCCATAGGCATGGCTAGCAGTGGAAGACCCAGGGTGGCCCAGAGCCCCCCATCACCATCAGGGCAGCTCACCGTGTCTGCAGGCTCTTGATCCTGCCCAGCATGTCCAGGTGGCCAGCTGAGTACTGCTCAATGACATCCTTGACATCGTAGGGTCGCAAGGTCTCCTTGAACTTCCTCTTGGCCACCAGGAACTTCAAGATCCTGCAGGGACACCTGGGCTGGCTGCAGGGCACTGGGAAGACCGGGGTGCCCAGGGGGCTATGCACCCGCAGGGTGAGCAGGGGGCGCGTGCAAAGCACCAGGGTCCGGATCACTGTCCCCATGGGTGGCTGACCCAGGAGCTGTCCCTTCTCCCTGCCTGGCTCGGCCACCACCATGGGCTGGACTGGGGCTCTCCAGACACATCCACTCATCCCCAAGGGCCAAGAGCTGCAGAGGAGCTGGGGATGGCAGGATGTATGCTGGGGGATGCAGGAGGGGATGATCTCACCTGACAGCTCGGATTAGGGTCTTCACCGGTGGCATGATGTCCTCAAAGGTCAGGTCACAGTGGGAACTCTTCTCCTCACCGCTGTCCTCCAGCGGGCAGTCAGCTGTGGGTGCCAAGAGTGGGTAGGTGGCAGAGACTGAGGGCTGTCCCCCCGTGCCCTGCAAAACACCTGCAGCCCCCCAGCATGACCCCCCAGCCAGACCCAGACCCCGCCGACAGGGCTTACCTTCAACCGGGGTCCGTGGCTTGAGCCTCAGGGATGCGCGGAAGCGGGTCCGGTCATTGAAGCTCCAGCTCTTCTGCACCTTGGTGGGGCTGGAGGCCTCGGGGATGTCCTCGGTGCTGGGGGAGCGGTGCAGGGGGGGGCCCAGGTGCTGCCGGCCCCGGCTGCCCTGCCGCTGCGAGCTGCTCAGCCGGATGCGCTCCTTGATGCCCATCTTGTTGCTGTGCGGGAGAGCAGGGTGGGCAGCATCAGAGGCAAGCAGGCTCTGGGGGGGACAGGGCAGGGAGCAGACCCCCAGCGCGGGCACACACTGTGCCCACCGCAGTGGGGATGAGGACGGGGCTGGCTGTGCCGAGCTCACGGAGAGCCACTGGCATGCAACGGGCATGAGCCAGGCCAGCAGCAGGCGGTACCACGAGCCCCTGCAGGAGCAGCTCTGGGGTTACTCCTTTAAACATCTTTCCCCCACCCCCTAAGGGCAGAGAAAAGAGGAGACAGACAGACAAGGAGAGCAGGGAGGCAGGTACGGCGGCGGCAGGGAGGACACAGGGTAGAGCCACCGGCACAGCAACCACTGGCCCCACAGGGAACATGGGGCATCCTGGGGCACTCAGACAGGTCCCTTCATCCTCCTCCTCCTCCTCCAGGCTGCACCACCTAACTCAGGCTCACGGAGCAGCCCCCCTCCTGCCCTAACACAAGCTCTGCTCCTGACACCAGCTGCTCCACTGGGTTGGAGGGGGAAACAACAGGCATCGTTTATGTAGGACCTACACAAACCCACCATTTGGTGCTGCCTGACGTGGGGCCACAGCATCCCCGGGACACGCAAGGAGGCCAAGCAGACGCACAGCACCACAAGCAGAGGAAGCCGAAGCGGCAGAGGACACGGAGCAAACCCCACACCTGATGCACAATAGGGTCCCCGAGCCCCCAGTGCTGGGGGGACCCCCCAGCTTTCCTGGGCCAGGAGTCACAGGGCAAGGCAGGGGCACAGGCAGGGCACCAGGTGAGGGGGGTCCCGGGCAGGCAGGGCTGCCACAAGCCCCTGCAGCAGGCACCAGGACGGGGAGGGCTGCATCCCAGGGGATCAGGCTGCAGGACAGACATAGGATGGGGTTTATCCAGGTGCCTCGGTTTGCCGTTGTTGGATTTGCCAAGCCTAGCACGGCCAGCGGGCTGGGCTCATCCATGCTGCACAGAGGGGGAAACTGAGGCAGGGGACAGCTGGCTCAGCCCAGGCCATGCGGACCCCCTTGCCCTATGGGAGGATCACCCTCCAGCCTTCACCCCCTCTGCCCCACAGGCAGCAGGCAGGGACAGGCAGGCGGCCAGGACGCAGTACCTCCGTCTCCACGTGCCCCACATCCGCAAGAGCCTCCTCTTACCACTAAAGATCGGGCTGGAGGGTCAGGGCAGAGACACAGGAGAAAACGAGAGTTAGCCCATAGCTGGGAGGGAGAGGAGCATCCCGGGCCACCATGTCCCCGACCCCCCGGGCATGCCCACACCCCCGTGCATGGGTGCAGGGTCCCTGCCCGCGGCCGGTGAGCATCTCCCGCTGCACCAGCCCTGGCCACGGTCCCCACTTTCGCTGTGGAGGCAAAAAGCACAAGTAAAGTTGTTTGTGTAGGTCCTGCATAAACACTAACACCTGCCCTGTGGAGGGAAGTCCGGTTTCTCAGCGATGGAGCTCCGGAAAAAGCAATTTGGTGATGGCACAGTGCCCAGCAGCTGTGTGCTCTGCAGACCCCCGGCCCCTGCCCGCTCGCTGCGGCCACTGCCGGGGGCGAACGTTACCTGAGGCGTAAGCACTTGTGGGGTGGTACATCCTCCTCCTTCCAGCTTGGGGGTGAATGGGGGGCACAGAAGGTTTGGGGGTAGGTTGGAAGGATGGAGAGGAGGAGGGTGAGCAGGAGGTAGGTTGGAGGGATGGAGAGGAGGAGGGTGAGCAGGAGAAGGGAGAAGAGAGAGAAGATGAGATGTTATGAGAGCTGATGCTTGTGGAGAAGATGAGGGGAGGCTCAGGCTCCCCATCAGGGTGGGATGGACAGGGGGTTGCAGTCCCTCCCCTGCCAGCTCCTGGCTGTTTACCAGGAAACCAAGCCCAGGCTGGTGCTGCCGCAGGGAGGAGCCCCCCAGGCTCATACTCACCTCGGGGCTGGTGGGGGGAGCAGGTCCCCCTTAGCCTCGCGCCCGCAGCAGGGCAGCCGCAGCCCCACGGCTCGGCACATCCCCTCGCAGCGCCAGACCTCCTGCAGCCCTTTCTCCGGCATCACAGGGGAAACTGAGGCACGATGCCCCGGAGCAGCAGTGCCGTCACTCCCCACCTAACCCTGACGCTGGGGCCCCTGGGCGGCAGACCAGCAGCTGTGTGTGGTGGCATGCTGGCATCTCCAGGATGCTCTTCAGCCAGAGGGACCGGGGACGTGGTGCAGAGCAGCTGCCGCCAGCGGCACAGCAGCCTCGAACCCTCTTGTCTCTTCTCGTTGGCACTTGGGCAGCTCAGCATCTCCACTTCCCACTGCAGGCACGGGAAGCCTGTCTCAGAGTGCAGGAACCGGGTTTTGCTCCTTGCCTGGCTCTCCAGCAGGGCCACACAGCTCCAGCCCCACCGGGCTTGCAGCGCTGCTTTTGCAGGGCCACTTTCAGCCACGCTTGGCTACCCCAGGCAAGGTCCCGGCGCTGTGGCCGCATCAAAAATGGCAGCGAGGTGGAGCTGCATGTTGCAAGAGGCTTCAGGATGGTACCACAGACCAGAATCCGTCCACAGGGACCAGGCGGGCCAGCAGCCAGCAGCAGAGCAGGATCAGTGCCCTGGCACAGTGCTGAGTGGGGAGAGGAGCTGGGGGCTGCCCCACTGGGGTCCAGTCTGGTGGTGACGGGCACCACGGTGGCATCGCAGGTGGACACAGATGAGCAGAGAGAGGACAGAGAGGAGGGAGAATGTGGGGCTGTGGGGCTGCACCCTCCTACCTTTCCCCTGAACAAGCGGCGGGGCTGATGCTTTTCTGGCCAGGGGTGAAGGAGTGATAAGGCGGTGGGGCTCCGTCAGGCAATTTTTTCACCTCTGAATTCCTAAATCCTCCGTTGCGGACTCGGTGTAAATGCTCAAACATTAGGACCAGCTCTCTGAGGTTGGGGTTAAATAAAAACATGGATAAATTAAGCTTTCCAAAGCAAATGAGATGAGCAAACCAAGGCTGAGCAGAGCTGTGTCCTCCTCTGTGCAACCAAAGCAAAACAAGAAGGAAAAACCAGCAGGTTTCTTTCAAAAGACAGCTTAACAGCTCCAGCCAGCGCTGCTGGCAGCGGGTGCTGCTGACACCCGGGAGTGATGGTGCTGGGGGCCGCGGTGCTGGGAAAGGGTCCCACAGAAGCTGGCCACCAGTAGAGGGGTTAGACCGTGCTGGGAAGGATGGGTCAGGCCAGGGACAGGCAGGACAACCACCCTTGCCACGGGGTGGGGACAGGGGGACCTGCCACCATCTGGTCTGAGGGCCTGGGCACAGCTGGAGCAGCCAGGAGGGGAAAGCTCAGACCCAGCAGGGATGGAGCCTGGCCCTATCTCAGCTCCCTGCTGCAGGAGAGATGGCTCCTAGCACAGCAGGAGGGGTCGGCAGAGCCCCCCCCCCCCGCGATGCCCATGCTGGGGGAGCCCAGCACTGCACTCGGTGACACATGAGCAGCCAGATCTCAGCCAGGGACCAGAGGGACCAGCTGTTAAGAGCCCTGTCTTTGAAAAAATAAAGAGTGAAAGAGAACAATGAGTTTGTCACTGCAAAGGAAGACATGGCTGCAGCAGGGGCAGGACACGCAGGCAGAGGCAGGCAGGAGGGCGGGACTGTGGCACACCGCGCCACCGGCAGGAGGACCACATGGCAAACCCTGGTGTGATGGGAACCAACAAGGCATCCAGAAAAGCTTCCGAGAATCTTCGATCCACCTGTAGCGGCAACATCCCAGAGGCCACAGGAGGGGAAAGCGCTGCAGGGATGGGGCATGGGGCTCCCCACTGGACCCCCCCGCCCGGGTCCATCCTGCCACCGTGCTCAGAGCCGGCTCCTGGCCAGCTGCAGTGCCATCGCCCCAGGCACGAGGTCCCTGCAGCTGGTGGCACCATCATCCTCTTCCCTGCGGCGGTGCTGGAGGAAGGCTATGGATGGGGCGAGAGGGGACAGGGTGGTATGGGTGCCCGGTGCTGTGGGCTGGGGTGATGGTGAGGATGGAGGAGGGTGTTGGGCATTTTGGCAGATGCTGTGCTGGCGCTCCAGCGTCCCAGGGCTGAGCAGGGCATCCAGGATGCTCAACCCCACTGAGCCCTCAGCGGCTTCACGTGGACCCCCATGGCAGGGGCTGCCCAGACTGCTCGTCAGCCCAGGGCCCCACAAGGACCCCCCTGGACCCCCACAGCCCTCGCCTGCACCTTGCCTACCTGAAGGCGGGCAGGAGGCTGTCGTAGTAACACCACGTGGCTGTCAGGTACGAACGGCTGATGTCCGTCGAGTACAGGCGCCAGGCAGCCTGCAGGGCAGCGAGAGCCCGGAGACATCAGGATTAGCCCCTGGGGGGTCAGGAGGCAAGACAACCCCCCCCACACGCTGGCCCTCTCCACCCCCCTTGGCCACCATGGGCAGAGTGTGGCCCAAAGGAGCCAGCTGCCAGATGTGGGGTCAGGCGTTTGGGTCCTGCCCGCAGCAGGCAGGGGCAGGCAGGCAGGGGGGACAGCGGAGCATCCCTGGGAAGGGATGGGGCAGGACACGCCAGCCCTGCACTACCTGGATCAGGTTTGCTGCTGGAGTCCGTCTCTTCTCAAAGTGTTTCTGCCGATGCTGCTCTTGCACTTTGAGGGCGAAGCCAGAGCCCAGGATGCCCTGGGGACAGGAGGGGACGGGGTCTGTGAGTGCTGGCCACACTGCCACCACCAGCCAGCAGAGACGAGGACCGCCCCACCACAGGGGTGGATTTGGCCCCTTTGCCCCCATTTCCACAGGGCAGGAGGAGCAGGGAGACCCTCCCAGGTCCTACTCACGGCGGGCAGTGCGAAGAAGGAGATGCCGAGCAGGGCGAAGCCAGCCGCCAGCATCCGTCCCAGCCATGTCTGCGGTGTCTTGTCCCCGTAGCCGATGGTGGTGAGGGTGACCTGCCCAGGGGCAGAGCAGGGAGAGGCCTGGAGGGAGCTCCCCCCCCGTGGCCCCATCTCACCCTCCTCGTCCCCTCCCGGGGCTGGGGGGCCACGGTGGCCAAGCTTACCGTGCCCCACCATAGGGAGTCGGCGTAGGTGGCGAACTGGGCATTGGCATCCTTCTCAGCCAGGTAGACAAGGAAGGAGGCGAAGATGAGCACCAGGAAGCCAATGTACCAGGCCGTGATGAGCTCCTGATGGGGCACGGGGGGTGAGAGGGGCTTTGGGGAGCAGGGGGAGGGCGTGGGGGGCCAAGCCAGGACCCCGCATCCTCACCTTGCTGTGGGCATAGACAACAGAGCCCAGCAGCTTCCAGGTGCCGCCGCGACGGTCCATGCGCACCATGCGCAGGATCTGCAGGAAGCGCATGCTGCGCAGTGCCGAGGTGGCGAAGATGTTGCCCTGGGTGCCGGCAGCGATGACAGCCACCGAAGCGATGAAGACGATGAAATCTAGGGGACAGCGAGGGTGAGGGGTATGGGCTTTTCTTTAAGATCTGCGGCATGGGTGACACGGCAAGTCCCCAATCTCCGTGCTCCCCGCAACCGCCCCCTCCCATACCTATAACGCAGAAGGGTTTCCTGGCAAAGCGGAAGCGTCCCCTCCAGCCCCGGTAGCGGCAGCAGCAGCCGGCCGCCCAGACGCGGATGATGTACTCCATGCCGAACACCACGATCATGACAAACTCCTGCCGGGGGGGAGAGAAGGGGCAGGAGGGTGAGGTGGGGAGGACAGGGGCAGGACAGCGCGGGGGACTCAGCTGGGTGGACGGCTTTGGGGTGGGGGTGCGACATGACATTCTGGTGCTGATGATGGTGCAAGGGGGAGCATGGTGTCCCCCCAGGGCCACCGCCCCAACACAGCCCTGGCTGAAGTCAGCCATCCTGGGGGAATCAGGGCAGCGAGACAGGAGCCACAGTCGTCGAGCCTGTCTGAGCAGCCCGGCTCTCCTACCTGTGCCAAGCTCACACCGAGCTGGGTCCTTTTCCTCCGCCGTCAGCATTGTCCTCCTACCTCTCGCACAAACAAGCCCCCGTTCCGCTTACTTGCGGGAAAGTCACAAGGACCTTCCCAAATTAGTCTCCATCACTCAGAAGAACTCCAGCATCAGCTGTTTCTGACAGTTTGGGGGAAAGTTGCCTTTTTTAGCCCCTCCTGCCCTGCCTTTTCCAGTGGCTGCGGTGACGGGCCACCCCGTGCTACGAGGACACCTGCAGCTGCGGGGCCACCCTGAAGCTTCTCCCCAAGGTGCTGGAGAGGCTGCCATCGTTAACACCGACCATCGATAGTGACATCTGGGCTGGGGAAGGGGTCAGAAGGGTTTTTCCCATTATCTTGTCCGAGTTTCTTAAGGTGTAATGTGGGAGGGGGAGTCCCAGTAACAGCCCTGCTCGCCGCTTACCAGGATGAAGAGGCACTCGTTGGCCAGTTTCTGGTGCTCCTGGATGGTGGAGAAGACCGACAGCACCAGGCAGCTGAAGACGAGGAGGAATCTGGAACAAGAGTGTGCTGGCATGGGCACTGGGGCTAGCTGTGGGGGGAGCCCAGCCTGCAGTGGGGGTAGCCGGGGGGGAGCCCAGCCTGCAGTGCTGTCTCCCACTCGCAGCCTGACCCCCGCCTGCTGTGGCTGAGCCGCTGGGGACACACTTTGCCCCTAGATGGTGGCATGGAGCAGCGTGGGAGCGCAGGAGCTGCTGCCCGTGGGTGTGGGGGCAGGGCTGTCCCCAAAGCCTGCCTGCCCCGAGGCTGCCCATGGCACTGGGATGCCCAGCGCTGGTAGCACCTCCCTGGGCCGGGGCACCGAGCCCACGTGGGACCCCTCCGTTCCCTGCACATCCCTCTGGGCTTTCTGCCCAGCCTCAGGCAGGGCCCGGGGTCACATATTGCCCCCCAAGCCCCGTGCCCAGAGGGCACATCACTCCCACTGGTCCCCTCAGTGATGGGGACCAGCCCCGCGTGGCACCCATGTGCCAGCCCAGGCTGGTGGCACAGCACGTTCCCGGGCTGCCCACAGGCACTGAGGAGGAGGACCAGGCTCCAGCGGCCACGGGGCTCAGTGCCAGGCTCTGCTGCAGCCCTGCAGCCTCTGCCCGGGTAAAACAACTGCTAATTAAAGGCAGGGAGCGAGACAGAGGGTCCCATACTGCAGCAGGGTGCTGCTCCTGCTGCAGAAAGGGGACCAGAACTTCTCCTGAGTGTCCCCAGCATCACCGCCACCGTGGGGACCTGCTGGGGACACAGGGGCCACCTGGGAACAGCCGACCCGGGGGAGAGTTAACAGGGAGATGCTCTGGGGCTACTTGTCCCCAGAGATGGATTAAAACACGAGGGGCTTTGGCCCATTTAAAATAAGGAGGGGGGGAAAAAAATAGAAGCTGAAGCAAATGAAACTCCAAAAATACATTTTTTCCCCTGATCCAGCGATTCTAAAAATGGAAAGCGGAGGGCTTGTGCCACTGGCCCACGTGATGGTGTGCAAAGGGCCACTGCTCCGCCAGAGCCAGCTCTGTACCAGCACAGGGGGTCCGGGCACCCACAGCCCCACGGGCACTGCGGCCCCACCGCGCCGCGGGGAGGCACCACGGGGGCAGCCAGGCTGAGGCCAGCAGTGTGAGCGAGGTGGCCCAGGCACCCTGTCCCTGAGCTGGTGGGCACCCATCTGGCTCCCCCAGCACCATCCCCCCATGGGGAGCAATGCCTGAGGGACCTGTCAGTGATGCTCCAGAGAGCCGGGGGGGCTCAGCTTGGGAGATGCTGCCTGATACCTGCTTGGAAGGACTTTCCCGTCTCTTCTTGTGGCTGATGCAGAACTGTACAGCCGAACCGACTGTTCAGGCTGGCCGAGGAGTGAAACCAGAGCTGACCCGCAGGGAGGCACTCGGTGATGCAGGGCAGAGGGGATGATGCTCTGTGCCCTCTGCAGAACCACCCGGCACAGACCCTGAGTGCTGGGGGTGGGGGGAGCTGAGGGTCCCCACAAGGCTGAGCATGGCCCAGGGCCACACGAACCCACCCACCGAACGCACCCACCAAACCCACAGTTTGTGCTGTGTAGGGCTGGGGGCTCTGCAGCCCTGATCATGGCATGGGGGGACTGCCAAGTCCCACAGTGGGGCAAGGCAGATAGCACCCAGCCTAAAGGGTACAGGTAGGTCCCCTTCCCCAAAACTGCTGGGAGGGGAAACTGGACATGGGACTGATGACAGAGAAACCCCAGGGAACGGGAGAAGGGCTGGATCCAGTGCAGGGAGAAGGGAGAACCAGAGCCACACACCACATGCCAGCTACAAGAATGAAGGGGCCGGGGGTGTTGCAGCCTCGCCACAGCCGTGCCCTCGCTGCGGAGGATGATGCTCCTCTCCCAGGCACTCCCCATCTTCGAGGCAGAAGGCTGGAGCCAGTTCCTTCTCCCTCTGAATTATTAATCAAGCCCCTTTCCTCCAACACAGCAGTTCTGCCATTAACTCCTCCAGCACAGCTGGCAGCACAGCCGGGCACAGCGGTACCCCCATCCTGCCCGTACCAGTACGGAGCAGGCACCGAGCAGGTCGCCGGCCCCCTGGCCACAGCCTTGGTCTGAGGAGCAAAACAAGACCTGGTGGAGCAGCCCAGGGCAGAGCCCTTCTGCTTCGTGCATCATCGGCAATAAAGATTATACAATCAGGATTTAGCAGGCAATTACACGGGCAGTGAAGCACAAAGCAGAGGAGAAGGCAGAAACCTCCCAGCCTGCTAAGATTTGTGCCTCTCGCTCCGTCCAAGGAGCAGGGAGGGGGATCTGTGGTGCCTGGGCACACACTGTTCCCGTGGGGACACGCTGTGGGTGGCCCTGCCTCGAGCAGCAACAAGTCTCGGTGCCTCTGCACCCAGCCGGAGCCCCACTCGTCACCCGTCCCCACAGCAGCACCGCCAGCAACGTCGCTGGTCAGTAAAGCTGTGCCACTGGGGCGGCGATGGAAACCTGCACCCTTGGGGTGGGTACGCCTCCCGCCAGGAATCCCACAGGATTCGGTGAAGGATATGGGCATGCGAGGCCCCATAGGGCTGGCTGGGAGAGAAACTTTCTGGGAACACATCACCTGCTAGGAATTAACTTGTAAAGCCTTGGGCAAATGCCCCGTCCCGCTGCCGGCAGTGCCTAAGCGGCTTAGGGAAAGGGTCAGATGCCTGAAGGCAGCTCAACCAGCCAGGATCCAGCCATCCCCCCCCCCCCCCCCCCCCCCCAGTCCTCCCTCTGGGGCACAAATACTGCTCTCAGCAGCTCTGCCCCGCACCAAGGGCTCAGCCACCCTCCATCACACACTGCCTGGTGCTGGCAGTGCCAGGCTCCCCACCGGCGCACTCCCCCCAAAATCACTGTGCTTCCCACCCACCAAGTGGGGCCAATAAAAAAAAAAGGGGGGGGGGGGGGGAGTGCTGTCAGGGAAAATGGGGATTGGGCGGAGATGGTGGGGCAGGAGCCTTGCTGCCCCCCCGCTCCCCTGCACCAGGGTCCTGCAGGATGGAGGGAGCAGATGCTGTTGTTGCTGAGCTGGTGCATCAGCTCTCCCCAAGAAACTTGCCATCGCCAGCCCCCACCAGCTGGCAGCCCCCTCCCCGAGGGGCTGCCACCGTGGCCCACACACCTCGCTGCCTACACACATCCCTGCGCCAGAGGGGACGTGCCACTGGCAGCCTGGGCACAGGGACGGGACCCCTCTGGCTGCTCTCACCCCTCCAGAAGCAAAGCCTGCCCGCAGGAACACGCCTCCCCCAAATGATAATTAAAACCCGGCGGGGGGTCCGGCTCGGAGAAGGCAAATCTCCTCACATTAATCTTCATTAGAGCGGACTTTGCCATATGCTCCTGCCCGCACCGGCAGCACGGTGCCGGTGGAGGAACAGGTGAGCCGGGAAAGCTGCTGAGCTTGGAGAAAGTGGGGCCAGGTCAGTGAGGAGTGGTGCTGGGCAAGGGGGCACCAGACAGCACCCAGTGCCCACCTGAACACCTCTGGGCAAACGGGCTGCACCCCGGTATAGCCCAGGCAAAGCCGCGGCATCCCGGAGCAGACGGGACAGTGATGCTCAGAGCCCGCGCGGTGGGGTGGCTGCGTCCCCCAGCCCCAGCAAGCAGCCGGTGTCCAGGGTCCAAAGTGGGGGTGACGCTGGGCACCCCCGTGCCCTGGCAGGGCTAGCCCCTCACTCGCTTTGCTCCCCCCCTGCAAGGAAGCCCCAGGCTGGGGGCGCAGCCTTGCGCTGCCAGTCCGGCAATAACTCAGCGGAAGGAAAATAGCACACGCTGTACGATAAACAGCTGAGCCAGGGGACGAGCGAGCAAACAGCCTCTGCCGAGTGGCACGGCTGCCTTCCCCTGCCAAGGCTGGCCCCAGCATGGCGCTGGGCAGCGCTGGGTGCCCAGCCAGGCTGTACCCCCAAGCTGTGCCACCGTGGGAAATGGCTGTTTGGACCAAAACTGCCCAAGCCCAGCTCTGGTGGGGATGGGGACAGGGATGGGGACAGTGCTTCGCTCTCCAGCAGCGAGGTTCAGCTCCTCGAGCGCTGTCTGCAGCTGTATAAACAGCATGTCTTATAAATCCCCTGTCCCTCGCCCCAGCAACCCTTTAGGAGAGGTGGAGCAGGCAGCCTGTCTGCTCCGGGGGATATAAATAACCAGGGTGTAGTGGGCCTGTTTGCGTCCGTAACCATGGCAGGGTCCATCCCGCGCTGTGCTTCTGCCCGCAGCGCAAAAGAGCAGAGAAGCAGAAAAGCACCCAGCGTTTCCCCACGGTCAGGGAAACCAGATCTGGAGCCAGGAGCCAGCCAAGCCCCACCGGCACCGCAGACCCCAGCATGCGCTCAGAGCCCGGCCACGACCTGGTTGTCAGCACCAGGAGAGGAAAGGTGCTGCTGTGAGAGCCCTCCTCGCCCTCAGACCCGGGGGTCCTGGGGGGATGAAGGCAGGACAGGGTGTTCCCGGCACCTTGGCACAGGCTAAAAGCAGGGCTGGGATGAGGAGCCTGCCTGCAGGCTGCACACCTCCTCGGTGGCACCCATGGCACGGACCCAGCAGCACCCACTGCAGCAGCTCCAGATGACGTGCCGCAGCGCACAGGAGCCGATGGCCCCAACAGCTTTGTGCTTCGGTGAGCAGGAGCCAAAACCTGCAGCCAGCATCACCCATCACCCTTGTGCTGCACGTGCCCACACCCCCGTGCCACCCACTGCCCCCCAGCACCCTGGCCCCGCAGTCCCCATGGGGAGCACGGTCACAAGGCTCCTGCGGAGGCTGCCAAGACGCTCACACGGAGCTGCCGAGATAGTTTTGCTCTTGAATCATCTGGCAAAGAGCTGGCTTAAGGGAGTGGGAAAAGAAAACCAGTGTGTTTTCAGATGGACCCGATGGGCCTTGCACCCCAGGAGAGGGATCAGGGCTGTCCCCACCCTCCAGCACTTGGGGACTCCCCGGGGGACCAGGGATCTTTGGGGCACAGGGACACAAGTGGCCTCAAGAAGCTGAGGCAGGCTGAGACCCCAAATGCGTTGCACGGGGGGCAGAAGCACCCACAGGCAGAGGGGACAGGTCTGGGTGCTCACTCGGCCCCACTCCAGCCCTCGCCCCCAGGATTGCTGCTTGGAGGGAACAAATAACCGAAATCTCTCCAGGGTGACCGAGCATCACCCCTGCACCCCCCAGCAGTGGGGCTTCCCCCCATCCTCACCATCAGGGCTGGCCAGTCTCAGGCACTCAAACTGGCACCTCCTGCTCTGGGCTGGGGTGGGGGTCCAATGGGACCAGCAAGAGAGGAGAGGAGGATAAAAAAAAAAAAAAAAAAAAAAAAAAAAAAAAGAAAAATCAATGTACAGTTTCATGTTGCGCCAAAGTTGCTTAATTTTATGCCCCGGTGACACCACATCAGACTGGGGAAACTGCTGTGCCGGCTTCTCTTCCCACTGGCATTTCCCCCAAATGCAGCTCCCGTTTCAAGCCTGGGCAAGGTGAGGGGGGCAGCCCCGTGAGCAGAGCCCCCCTGCTCGAAGGGCACGGCTCCAGCGGGCACAGGCTCCCCGGCCCTTTTTATCCTGGCCATGTAGATAGGAAGCCACCCCAGCCCCTGTGGGAGATGCCAGCGACAGCAAATTAAGACTCCGGAGCTTAATAGAAGAGGTTTTTCCCAAGCAAGGGTAATGCAGGGGATGAAGCAATTTCCCTGCAAACCCTCCGGGGCTCCAGCCCATCGAATGGCCCCGGTGGGATGGCCAGGGCTTGGGCTGGAGCTGCTGCAGGCGCTGACCCCAGCACGGCGGGGAAAGCGCTTTCCCGCTTGCCAAGTGGTGATGGAGGGATGCGGGGAGATCGGGGAGCACAGGAGAGCCACCTGCGCCACAGCAGGGCCGGGATGCAGCAGGGGTCCTGAGCCATCCTGCCCACCACCTGAACAGGACCTGAGCACAGAGGAGTGCCGGGAGAGCCCAGCTGTCAGCAGCCTGGTCCCTGGCCAGCAGCTGGCCGGTGCATGGGGGGGGACCCGCCAACTACTGCCCTGTGCCCATCACCCCCCCAGCATCCCGCTGCCCCGAGCCAGCAGGGATTTCCCACGGCCCTGCGGCGCCTGGCCAGAGCCAGGGAGAGCCCGTCCCTGGCATCGCTCACCCAGTGCCAGGGCTGCTGCGGGGCACTGCCGGGAGCTGCCACCCCTCTGCCCCCACAACGGACACGGGGACCCAACGCACGGCAAGGGATGGGCACCCCCCCGAGCCCTGCACTCCCCTCTCCGCCTCACCCCAGGCAGGTGGAGGGTGATACTTTCACAAGGCAAATAAAACCTCAGCAGCACCTAACGGGGTGCTGCCAACGGCAGCAGGCAGGGGAGGCAGCTGGCTGGCCCGGCACGGGGACTGCTGGTTCAGGGAGGGGGTTGTAGGATGCTACCGGTGCTGTCAGCTCAGTCTTCCCTAATTTGCTCCAGGTCAGACTGTTCCTTATTAAAGCGTTCCTCTAGGAAATGGAAAAGAGCTGAGCTGAGCTTCTGGCGCACCCAGGAGCTCCATAACCACTGACACGAGGTCCCGGAGCCCGGCTTCCATGGAGGCAGCAGCACCGAGAGCCACTGGCCATGTGCGACGGGGGGGCTGGCAGATGGGGAGAGGGTGCCAGCGAGCCCGGCTGCAGGGACAAGCCGCAAAGAAGCCGGGAACAGCTGGAACTGGGAGCCTGGCCGGTGGAGCTCCAGGCTGCAGGAGACCCCTCAGGTGACAGGGAACGTGGCCACAGGGCCAGGCTGGCAGCGATGCCCACACCAAGGGCAGAAGCCCACAGCAGCTCTGCCCAGAGCGCGGCTATCACCGACAGCTGCACACGACAAAAAGCAGGAGCTGGGTATGAGAGCAGCCTTCCCATTTGCTTAAGGGGAGATGGGAAAATGAAATATTTATTTTGCCTTCTGGTTCTAAAGCCTTTAAGTTAACGCTCTGGTCACACTCCCAGTTTTGCTCTGTAAGCTCCAGGGCTAGAAATTCTCATTTCAAGAGGGCAAGGCAGAGCTTTGCAAGCCCGGCGAGCCAGCTGAGCCCAAGCGCGTGCCTCCACGGCCCAGCCACGGTCAGCGCGGGGTTGGAGAGGACGGGGACGGCCAGCCACCACCGCACAGCTCAGCCCCAGCTTTACACCCACACAGGCACCCACCCTCACACCGTCCCCCTCCTGCAAACGGGAGCTGGAGCACGGGATCCTGCAGGGACACCCAGCACGGGGGGCTCGAGGGATCTTGGCAGAGCCCAGCGGCAGCCCCGAGCCCCCCCAGCCCATCGGGCAGGGCTGCAGGCAGATGCCTGGCACGGCTCAGGGTCAGTGGTGCAGCCACCAAAGCATCCTGCAAGGTGGAACAGCACCAGCCCAGCCCAGAGCAGGCGTGGGGGGCAGGATGCTATTTGGGATAAATTTGCCGACAGAAAGAGATTGAACTTGTCCAATAAACGGTATCAGTTCAGCCCAGCTACATGCTCCCCGACACCGACTGCTCAGGGGAGGGAAGCGCCTCGCTTCTCAGCGGGTATTTCCATTTTAGCAGTTTTCAGCCCTGTCTCGGAGCCAGGGCTGCTCAGGGGGAGGCAGCACGCAGCCGTGACTCAGTCCTGTGACCAGCACTGCCCCAACCTTGGGTCATGGGCTCCATATCCCCCCTGCCTCCATCTCCCCCCCAAACAGGGGTAACACCTTCCTCCTCTTTTTTTTTAAAACCCCCTCAGGTATTGAGGCACATGAATCATCCCCAAGAACTTCACTACCCCAGCACTGCAACAGCTTAGCAGCTCCCATCTGCTGCAGGAGAGCAAAATAAAACCCACCAAACGCAACTTGGAAGAAGCCAGAAATTCGCAATATTTACAGGAAAGTCCGCACAGAACAGCCATCCACACCTTGCACCCACTGCAGCATCTCCCCACAGGATGCAGGGGGTCCCTGGCAGGACTGCCTGCCTTGTAGCACACCTCAGCCGTCAAACTAAGCCAGCAAGCGAACATTAAACGCTTAATTAAGATGATTTGCTCCTGCTATCGACTGCTGTGCATCTTGCCCACGCAGGGCAAAGCCCAGGTCCTGAGAGCTGGGGAGGGAACTGGGGCTCGGTGGGCTCCGCAAGGGGAGCTGCTTGGTCCGATGCGGTTGTTTCTGGGGCAAAACATGCGCAGGTCTGGAAGAAGAATTGGTGGAGGACACTCGGGCGCACGCGTCTCAGCCGTTGGACGAGTAGGGGCATCTCTCTTCCAGCGCCTGGCTAGTGCCTATGCAAAAAAGCCTGATCCCCCTCCCCTAGCAGGAGGTTTTGGCTGCCATCACCAATTCCTTGCAGGAAAAGCTCTTTCGAGGGCAGTATTTGCAGCGTAGGTATTATTGCCGAAGCACACTGCGGAGGTGTCGCAGGCGTTACAAATGGGCCTCGGGCTCCTCTCCCAGCTCCCCCGGGAGCTCAGGTGCCCTCTTATCCAGTGACAAATTCATCCTGCCACCTCAATGTGCTAACTTAGGCAAGACCCACTTTCCTGCCTCTTAACGAGCTCTAGCTCACACACCCCACTAACAACTCAGCACCGCATTACCGCTCCCGAGTGCGGAGAGAGAGGCAGGTTTTTGGCTCACGCTCTCGGTGAGGGTCTGTGCCCAGCACGGTGGGGCACGGTGCACACGCCTGGCACACACGGGGCGGAAAAAAGAACCTCCTCCCCCATGGCTGCAGCCGGCCAGGGAGCGGTGGTGTCCCAGCTGTCCCAGCCGCACAGCTGGAGCAGAGTGGGGGTCCTGGGTTGGGGTACCCAGAACAACCCCCCAGCACGGAGCCTCCCTCCCTCCCTGCAGCTCAGCCTCCAGCTGAGCCCGCACGTCTTGGAGAAGCTTCCGCTTTGCAGAAGCCATGGGATGCCCAGGTCTGGCGAGGAGAGCCGGAGCAGCACCGCGCTGCCTAGAGAACCGCAGTGAGCCAGGGCAGGGAGCAGACATGCACCTGGGAGCATCCCCAGCTCCATCGCTGGAGAGGGATGTGGTAGAGCTGGGCATCGACAGCAGCCGTGACCCAGGAACGGGCACAGCTCCCAGGGTACAGCTGCCGGCTTGCACAAGAACACCCACTCCCCACTTTCTTTCCCCCATCCCATCCAGGTGTGGCTCCGGGGGTGCTGGGCTGGCACTCCTGCTGCGTCCCACCACTGCTACATGTACAGCACAGGATAGGGTCCCCGTCACCCCTGCAGGGCTCCCCACAGGCTCTCAGAGACCCCCGCTGCACCCCAGGCCCACACAGTGAGGGGCTGTGCCATGTCCTGTGCCAGGCTCCTTGCCGGTGCCCTGGGCAAGGGCTCACTGGCCCTGGGCCACCCCGGGACCCTGTCCCATCCCCCGGGGACACGCTCAGCCTCCTCGCACCGCAGCCTGGCGCGAATCCGCCACCGGACTCAGCCCCCGACGCTCGCCAGCCCCCCGCCACTCGCCAGATGGGAGCTCCCTGCTTGCCAGCCGCCCGGGGTCACTTGCTAGCCCCGGGCTCCGCCGCTCGCCAGCCCCCCGGGGCTCCCCACTCGCCGGCCACTGGTCCCGCCGGTCGCCAGCCCCCCGGGGCCGGTCGCCAGCCCCGGGCTCCGCCGCTCGCCCCCGCAACGCGCTGCTCCTATCGCACCGGCCCCGCTGCCGGGACCGGCCCCGCCGCAACCGCCCCCCGCCAACCCCTCAGGGAGAAACTTCCCCGGTGGAGCCCGGGCTCGCCCCGAGGGGGGCTGCCCCGCGGGTCCCCGCTGCTCCCCGCGCCCTCCCCCCGCTCCGGCGGGCACCGGTAGCGCCCGGCCCCCGCCCGTCCCCCCGGGCCCCCCGGAGCAGCCGCCCCCCGCGACCCCGGTACCCACATGAAGACGTGGTAGACGAAGGCCCACCCGCGGGGCCGCTCCAGCACGTTGTAGAGGCAGTTCTGCAGGCGGCGGCGGCAGCAGCGCGGCGGCCCGGCGGGGCGGGCGGCGGCCCCGGGACGCGGCCCCGCCAGCAGCCCCCGGCGACGGGGCGGGGGGGTCCCGCCGGGCGGCTCCGCGCCCTCGGTGCGCACCGCCGTCAGCGCCGCCGCCATGGCCCGGCGCCCCCCTCAGCGCTCCGCCGCCCGCCGCATGGCCCCGCCGCCGCGGGACCCCCGGGCCCGCTCCCCGCTGCCACCTGCCTTTAGCTGCCCGCCGCCGCCGCCGGGCCCTCCCCCGCCGCCGCCCCGCCGGGGCCGGCCCGCCCCGCCGTACCTGGCCCCCGCCCCCGGGGCTCCGCCGGGGTGGGAGCCGGGCACGCACACGCGCCCGTAGCAGCCCCCGGGGGGTGGAGGGGCAGGAGTGCCGGCTGCCCCGCCGTCAGCCCCCGGCCCGGCTTGGGGGGTCTTCCCCACCAGGTCCCTGGGGACCGGGAGCTCCCGCGCACACAGCAGCGGGCAGAGAGTGCCCGGACCATGGGCTGTGCAGCATCCCACAGGCGAGCAGCCCGGGTCACGGGGTGTGCAGCATCCCACAGGTGAGCATCCTGGACCACGGGGTGTGGAGCATCCTGCAAGCGAGCATCCCAAACCACGGGTACAGAGCATCCCACGAGCAAGCATCTCAAACCATGGGGTACAGAGCATCCTGCCAGTGAGCATCCCAAACCACAGACAGGGCATCCCGCCAGTGAGCATCCCAAACCACAGACAGGGCATCCCGCCAGCAAGCATCCCAAACCACAGAGTATGGAGCATCCCACGAGTGAGCATCTCAAACCATGGGGTACAGAGCATCCCACCAGTGAGCATCCGGAACCATAGACAGGGCATCCCGCCAGCAAGCATCCCAAACCATAGACAGGGCATCCCACAAGTGAGCATCCCGAACCACAGAGTACGGAGCATCCCGCGAACGAGCACCCCAAACCACAGACGGAGCATCCCATGAGTGAGCATCCTGAACCGCGGGGTATGGAGCATCCTGGGCACAAGCCTCCCAGACCTCACAGGATCGAGCATCTCTGGAGCTGCCCCCGGCCACCAGGCTCGCAGCATCCCAGGCACGAGCTTCCCAAGGCAGCCAGCACCAAGCCTGCCAGGCTGCCTGGCAGCGAGCACCGCAGGGCAGGGCATCCCCCCTTCCCCTCCCTTGCTCTAGGTCTAGGAACTGCTGGAGGCACCGAGGTGTAGAGGAACACCAAATACCTACAGAGAGGCTTCACGTTGCTTGGGAAGGACATATCCTCATCCTCCCCATCCCAGGCCAGGAGCCTGTTCCCCCTGGTGTCCCTGCAGCAGCCAGAGCTCACCCCACCCGCACCTATCCATCCTTTGCAGACTCAGCTTCGAGCCAGGCTCCAAGTGTTTCCCAACCAACACCCACAGCCATTTGCTCTTCCACCTTATTGCCCTGGGCTCCCACTAACAGATGGGGAAACTGAGGCACGCTGCTGGGCATCCCCTTTCCAAGCAAGCCAGGGGCAGCGGTTCCCCGTCCCAGCTGTATCCACGTGGTCTCCACAGCTTTGCAGAAGCTGGGTCCCCCCACCCCACACAGGTGCCCAGGGCCTGTGTTCACGGAGAGGAGAGCAAGTTAAAGGCTTTGGCCAGTGAATTATTTAACATGGTGGTTGGAGATCCTGGCACCGGCGCGGGCCCTCGTGAGCACTGCGGTATTTGGTAGGTCTCAGGAAACACACTCAATAAATAGACGATCGTAGTTACTGGGGCACGGGGGAAATGGTGCTGGTAAAACCCACCCCAGGAACCAGCCTGCAAACCCCCGCTCCGAGGATGCCTCTCCCTCCCACCCCCACGCAGACCTCATGGCAGCGAGATGGGGCCGAGAGCCGTGTCCGTGGAGGCTGAAATCCTCTAAACCCAAACCAAATTCTCCCCAGTGAATCCGCGGTGTCTCCTCCACGCTCCCCTCCAGCTCTCACCCCTTTGGGTCCCTTTGACCGCACTCCCCAGGGGGATGCAGCCCCTGGAGCATGGCCCCAGCTGTGCACAGGGTCCCCCCCGCACATCTCGCCCCCCCGACAGATGCTTCCTGCAGCCGAGGCGCTGCGGCCTCGACCTTCATCTGGCTGCCCTTTGGTTCGGCGTATTCCCCTCGGTTGCATGGTTTAGGTTTCACCTGGCGATTGATTAAAGCCTCCGAGCTGCGGAGGGGGCAGGGTTAAGGTGACCTGGAAAGGACTTTGCCCAAGGTGGGCGCTGGCTGGAGAGGAGCTGGGGGAGGTGGGCAGTTGTCTTATTCCTGCTGCTGCTTCGCAGCTGGATGGGCAACATCCAGCCTGATGTCCTGGGTTTGCCAAGGAAGCATCGGCTGAGCTGTTTGTAAGTGAAGAACTGCTGATTTTTTTAAAACAAAGACGTCACTCCTCTAAATTGTTTGCTGGAATCAGCGAGCTGCTAATAAATTAGGGGAGAAGGTGTGCTCCCCCCCCCCCCCCACCCCACCCCCCACCCAGTTGCTCTCACTTTCTGGCCTCCTGCAGTTTTGCTGGTGCAGGTTGGACCCCCAGCAGCCCCCCGGTATCATGTAAGATTTTGCAAGGCTGCAGGCACAGACCAGTGATGCTGGTTGCTCCAGGCTGGGCTGAATGCCCAGGGGTGGCTTAACTGGGACAGGGAGCTGGCACCGAGCTGGCGTTGTGGGTCACCACATGTTGGGAAGGGGCAGGTCCCATCACCTGCCCCCCTCCCCCCAGACACTGGGAACCTCTATCGATCCTGGAGTTGGGAGGTTTTGGGATGGAGCCAGGGAGTCTGAATCAACACGGTACCGACCCACCCGTCAGAACCAGCGGAGGTTTATGGGAAGTCGTGCCCGGTTCTGCTGGCTTTGCCCCCCACCTGCCTGGCCATGGGGGTCCCGCAGAGCCGCTCGTGTCCTCCAGCCCTGATTTTTTTTTATCCTTTAAAGATATTCCTTTAAAGAGGATTTCCAAGGCTGGGTGATGGTGAGGCCTGTGTGCTTGGAGCCGGCTGCCCTCCTGGGATTGCAGCTCAAGTTCCTGGCACGGATGGGAGGCTGGGATTTGCATCTACAGGATTTCCAGTAAGTTTTGCAGCCCTGGTATGCAGCCCAGGGCTGGGGGCTGAGGAGAGGGGCAGGCAGGACCGGGGGGAGCCAACACTCCTCCCCGGGCACCAGGACCGGAGCAAAATCCCAGCCTGGCTGCCTGGATGGGGGGATGCTGGGGAGTCCTGGGCAGAACTAAGGGTGGCATTGGTCAGGGAAGATGCAACCAGCCCCCTCTGTGCGAGGGAGCCTGGGTGGCCAGGACAGGCAAAGCTAGGGGCCGGTGGCCTCAGTGGACCCAGGGCTGGCATTACCCCAGTAGCAGGGCAAGCACTGGGGACAGCCAGCAGCGCCGGCAGCGGAGCAGGGAGCGGGCAGCATCGCGGGGAACAGTTTCCTTGGCTCAGAAAGCAGGTAGCCCAAGCTTTGTTGCAGCAGGTCCGTGGCTGCCAAGGGGTGGTGAGGGCCAGCAACATAATTCGTGCTTGGCACCTTCTGTGTGGGAGCAGAGGCCAGACATTTCCATTTGCAGCCGGTGGGCGACCTTAGAGTTGAGAAAGCGTCGGGGCCATTTCCTTGGCTCAGAAAGCAGGTAGCCCAAGCTTTGTTGCAGCAGGTCCGTGGCTGCCAAAGGCTGGTGAGGGCCAGCAGCAGAACTCCTGGCGCCTTCTGCATAGGAGCAGAGGCTGGACGTTTGCATTTGCAACCACTGGCATCTGTCAGAGCTCAGAAAGTGCTGGAGCCATTTCCTCGGCTTGGCAAGCAGGTAGCCCAAGCCCTGTTGAGGTCGATCTGTGGTGGCCAAGGGCTGGTGAGGGCCAGCAGCAAAAGTCCTGCCTGGTTCTTTCCCTGCGGGAGCAGAGGTCAAACACTTGCATTTGCTGCTGAGGGCCTGAGAGAGCCGGGAACACACGGGAGAGTGCTGCGGAGCACCTGCTTCTGCTGGAGGGTTGGCCTTGGCCCAGGGCAATTAGCATCTGGCGTCGCTGCTCACAAACAAGTGGCTGGTACACCCCGTCCTGGCTTCGGAGGGCTGGCTCCCTCCCTCCTGCTGCGATGGGGAACCCTCCGGGCCAGGGTCTGGGGGGCTGTTCAGCCCCAAAGCCAGGGCAAGCCCCCTGCCCGGGTCCCAGCGCTGCTGCGTGGCTGTGTCGGCGCTGGCCTGCCCGAAGCCTGAGCTCGGAGCTGGGGCGCATCCCAGAGCAGCCCCCCGGGAGGAACAGGAGTGCTTCCACCTCGCTCTGCCGTGACGCTGCTTGTTGCAGGGAGTGCGACGGGGCAGGGACTCGGCTCCTTTTCCCAGCTCCAAAGGTGAGGAATAAAGAACAGACGAAGACTTCAAGAGAGCTTTGCACCCCTGGGCTCTCCAGCGCTGGCTCGGCAGCCTCAGGGCGGTTGGCAGCCACATCCCTCCAGCAGTGTGGGGTCCCTGTGAAGATGGAGAGTCCCGCAGGGGCGGCAGCTTTTCCCTGAGGAAACACGGTTTGCTGGGGCTGGCTGCGGGCAGCGGACACAGAGCCCACGCGAGGAGAGGCTGCTTCACCTGAGCCCCTTTCCCTACGTGCCCAGTGGCTCCCACACCCGGTGACCCTCAGGGCTCCTGGTCCCCACGACAGCAGCGTGACCTTCAGTGCAGCCAGTTTTTCCTTGCAGGAGGGGGGCTGGATGCAGCAGCCCCCCGGGAAGGGCAGCTGTCAGCAGCAAAACCCGCAGTGACTGAGCATCAGCAGCCACCGCTCGCCCAAACGGGAGGAGAAACGGGATCTCCAACCGCTCCTTGGGAGGAAAGCGCTGCTTCGCCATCACCCCTCATCCCCCGGGTCCCCAAAGGTGCGATGGGCTCTATCACCTTCGTACATCGTACAAAGCCTGGGGGCACTCGCTGAGCTGCCCAGAGGGTCCGGTGCCCCCCCCCAGTGGGTGCCATGGCTCACCCAGCCTCTCGGGGAATGTGGCACCGCTCGGTTTGTCCTCACGCTCCCTTGGAAGATCAAATGAAGGTGCGTGTCTTTATCCGGAGGATTTGGCTCTCATTAACACCCCAGGTTTATCGCACCTGTGACCAACAAACTTCAGCTCTTCAAAACAGCCTTCCTGTTCGCGGCAGCTAGGGTGCTCCTCTGGCACCGCAGGCAGCGTCTTATCTCCATTATTAGTTAAATATTAACACAATCAGCTTCAGTATTAATGTCTGTTACGTTCCCACACTCCTGGATGAGATCAGGCTTTGGGCGACCATCAAGACAACAGCGAGCGTGGCGAAACCAGCTTCCCCTTCGACAGAGGCTTTTGCTGGAAACTCCTTTCAGGAGCAGCATCCCACGTGTTCCTCCTATTTTCTGTCTTTTAAGCAATTTATTCCCATTCAAATTTAAACTATTTCAAACAAACACAACTGCTTTGGGTAAAGAGCTTTCCTTCAGAAAAGCCTGGCTTGCTACCCCTGCTCCCGATTCCAGGAGCCGGCACGTCTCTCTCCATCCTTCCGAGCCAATTCCCCAGCTCCGCTCCTCGGCGCAAGGAAAAACGCCGCTTCGGCCACCGAGCTGCGGGGGAGGCAGCGCATCCCTTCCCGCCGTGCTGCTGAGGGCGGGTGGGAAGCACCAGCACCGGCCACAGCACCTCGGCTCGGGTGGGACCCAGCTGCTGGCACCGACGGCAGCTTGGGCAGGGGGCAGCGAGGGTCGGAGCCTCGGTGGCCCCGCGCTCCTCCGGGGTATCCCCCCCCCCCCCCAGCCCTCCCCGGGCAGTACCGCCCACGGGCGCCCTCTCGTGGCCGCTCCCACCTTCCACGCAAAGTGTTTTTTCCCCGCAAGGTGCTTTTCCCCGCCACGAGGTTCTTTTTCCCCTCCGCCACTTCCACCTTTTCCCTGCACGGGAGGAGATGCTGCTCCAGGGCACATCCCCAGCCCTGCCATGGACCCCCGCCCCGGGCCGGTGGGCTGCAGCCACAAGGGCTGGGCAATGCCCGCAGGCACGGCCGCTTGCTGGGTGGGTAGAGCTGCTGGCAGAGACAGCAGTGGGAGAAAGAAACAAGCGTGCGTTCCCATCGCACCCAACCCCAGCTCCCACCCAGCCCCACGCCGCCCATTAACTCCACAACTTTCCTGGTGGCGTTACCAGCAACTCACAGGTCCAAGTAAAATCCGCCCCCCCTTCAAAAAACAACCCAACCCACAAACGGCTGCTAGACATGTGCTGCTAAATCCTAACAAAGTGATTTGGTGGGTTTTGATGTTCCAGGCTACTTACGCACGAGGCTGTGGTACCACGGGGGTGATGCTTGGGAAGGTGCTGGGCTGCAGTGCCGCTGCAGGACACTGCTGGCTCCCAGGAACTACAGGATGGGGAAAATTTTAAAAAAAGGAGAAAATTGACATTTATGTAGCCCAGGAGACGCAGGTAATGCAGCAAGCTCCCTTGCCTGACTGGAACAACCATGCCCTCATTTAGCAGCTTGCACCAGCCAAGTGCTGAGGCAGCGTTTTCCTTCCCCAGCAGCAGCTCCCCGCACCAGGGCCAGCTTCGCGCCTGCATCCTGCATGGCCGGGCAGGATGCTGCCAGGGAAAGCACTTCCAGGGGCGAAGCAGCCGGCACCTGGGCACCGGGTTCCACGCCACGTGCAGGAATGGCCAAGCCTCTCCTCGTTGCAAAACCGCGGCAAATGCCACGTTCCTGCCAGCGCAAAGCAAGTGCCAGCGCTGGCCCCGGCCCCGGCGCTGTCTCCCAGCTCTGCCAAGCACTGCACAAAGGCACGGAGCCTCTCCTGGACAAAACGCCAACTATGTCAGACGGCTCGACGTTGGATGCACAAAGGTTCTGTTACAAACTTGCACCCCACTTTTAGCCAAGCCCTAAACCGGGCTTAACACTGCCGGGATCCCTGCGGCGTGTTGCATTAAACCTGACCTCTGGAGTTTGCTCAAACCTGCCCCAAACTCCTCCTGGCCGATTCAGCTGGACATCACGTGGAAGCTGCAGGTACCCACTGTACAGGTACCCACCGCTGAAGGGCTGTGCTCTGTGGAATTAATCCCTGTAGGACATCTTAACCACCCGTGTCACCCGATCCTTGTCCACCCCCTTCTCCAGGCCACCCTTACAGCCTGGCGCTAGTTTCACTACTTCAGGTGTACTATTCTCCAGGGATTCAGGACGCTCCTTGCTTGGCAGGTTGACACCAGGCACTGGATCTCAAAGAAAGCACACACATTATCTTAAAAAGGAAATTTATTTCACTTTATGAAGCTTATATTACATGCATTGCCTGAAGCTAGTACAACAGTTAACAGCAGGGCTGGGTTTTGTCCAGACTTCCATTAGTGTTTCTGGAATAAACCAGGCCAAATTAAAGAATCTTTTGCCCTTAGAAAATACAGTCATGATACAAGGAATGTTTTTTTTTGTTTTCACTTTAATTACTCCTCCCCTACTCCCTGCCCTCAAGCTGCATACAGCCAATGCTTACCAAAAAAGGAGGCAGGAGAGGAAAATCTAACACACACATGCCCCCCATACACCCCTACCTAACAAACCACTGAGATGGGAGGACTGAATCTAGCTCTATTCAGAGGAAAAATTACAAACAGAATACCAGGAATAAAGCTCTTACAACAAACCAGATGCAGCACCCTTCAATAATTGTACTAGGTAAAAATATTTTACACGTTGTTCAATGAGATGCTACAAATTCCTTTTGATTAGTTCTCTTTCAGCTTTATGGGTCTGAACAGGCAGCTGAATATACCGAAATCTTGATTTCTAAAAATAAAAATAAAAATATTGCATTATTGTCAGTGTCTGTTGGATATTCTCTCATACCCACCAGAGGAAGGTGTATAGTGCACCAGAGATTGCAGCCTACTATAGGCTTAATATCAAGTACAGATACACAGAAGCAGATGTATTCATCAGACCAGGTTGGTATGGCAAGCGTCAAGCTGGTACGTGTTCGCTTCCACGCAGAGGGAAGACTCGCTACAACGTCCCTGTTCAGTCTCCTGTCACTTGTGTGGCTTGGCCATCTGAGGTTTGGTTGGTGGACTGAATGAACATGGGCTGGGTGATGTCCTGGCCTGCAGGCATGGTCACTTGCTGGATCTGATAAAGTTGCTGGCAGAGACAGGGGAAAGAAACAACTGTCAGTTCTCATCGCAGCCAGCACCAGCTCCCTCCGAGCGCAACGCTGTGCATTAACCCAGAAGTTCAGTGGCAGCATTAACAGCAACTCGCAGGTCAGAGTAAAATCTGCCGTGTCCACCCCCCCGCCAAAAAAACCACCCAGACCACAAATTGCCTCTGGACGTTTGCAGTAAATCCTAACAAAGTTACGGGTTTCTGATGCCCAGATGGAGCTCAGGCTACTTACACAGCCATCAATAACTAGATGTTAAGACCTTTATTCCTCAACAGGGAGTGCAGAGTGCAGGGGACTGGACTAATTTGGAGCAAAGGCAGCAGAACACAAAGAATCCACCTGAATTAAGATTGGCACAGCATTCACTTGTTCTGCTCCCGGGTTTGCTAGCAGAAGAGGGGGCTTTATTGTGAGAAGCCAATTTTCCAGAACACGCAAGCCTTCAGGCCAGTCCTTCCAGTCCTTGACTTCAAGGGGACGCAGCACCACCGAACCCCAAGCTCTTACCTGCCCGTCTGTGAACTGGCTGAACTGCTGCTGCCCTTGCTGGACTTCTGTCTGCGTTATCTAGAAGGATAAGAGAAGGATGGTCACTGCCAGCACTTCGCAGAGGGTCAGAACCCCACTAACAACATTCTGCTGCTGCCTTTCAAGAGCTTTTAGACTCTTTCAAGCTTCATTATCCCACCACATGGTAAGACATGGCTTATGCCACCAGCCCGCAGCCATGCTGGTGCTAACCGTGAGTCAAGAACAAAGGACATGGGGTTCAGTTGTTCCAAACCAAACACAAGCCTGTCCTCTCTGACTTTTCACGAGGAGAAGGCGGCCTCCAGGATCACAGAAAAGCAGCAGCCTTCCTATCCTCTGAAGGCAGAGAAGAATCCCTTAGCGACCAGTCTCAACAAGAACATGAGACAACCTGCTGGCAGCAACGCTGGTCTTGATGTTTCACCTCTGCAATAGCTTTCCTGAGAGGTTGCACGGCTGCTCCTCCCTCACCCAGCCAGAAGGAGCAGAAGTAAAGAGAAGGTTGATGAACCGAAGTTTTACCTGCAATCAGCTCAGAAGCAGCATGAGCTTTATACAGTGACACACACACACACGCGTACATATATGCATGCACCTTTCATGTATAGGTAAAGGAGGCTTCCGCTATGCTCCTTGCTTTATTATTCCGATGAAAGCAACAGGAAGAAAAGAAATGCAGGAATCCTAGCCCAAGAGTTGGTAAATTCGACTGGAATTTGCAGTTTCAGGAGCTAGGGAACAACACTTTACCGGTTCATGTCGGCCCTGCTGTTATAGTGCATACCTGCTGTGCATTGGTTGCAAGCGTCTGGATCTGCCCCTGGACTACCTGGGTGCCTGACACAGGTTGGGCTAAGCGGATATACTGCAGCTGGCCAGCATTCAACTGAACCTGGAGACAAGTGGAGGGGGCAGGGAAAGAAAATTAAACAGGTAACTGTGTAACCTGAAACACACAAACTTGCCTTCTTTATTTCCATAACCGAAGCCGGAGTAATAGATGACACCGGGAAGCTTCAGTTGATTCACAGTTTAGATGAGTAACTACCACAGACCCTGCCAAAGCAAGAATGAAGTCCACAGAACTCCTGTAGGTTCTTGAAGTAAAACCCCGAGGAAGCACAACATTACTCCTTTCTCCAGAACGGGAGTGGTCAGTTAGTAGCTAAAGCGTATTAATTGCTAAATTTCAGAGAGCTTTGAGAATGCTTATTTTTCCGTTTGGTTACAAGCATCAAGTTACTACTTTGATCTATCATTTCACATAAAGAAAATTGTTACGAGCTAGCCACACGTAACGACACTGCCATTAGAGCGTGCCAAAAAATATTAAAGAATATATGGGAAATTTTCACATAAATAAAGCCGGCAGAGATGGCAAAACCCAAGGATATATTTGGAGGCTTACAGTGCAACTCTCTGCCAATATATGTCAACCCCCACCTGGCAAAGGCCGATAATTAAATATAATTATATTTATATAAATAAATAAATTTATATAAATAAAAGGTCAATACTTCTGTGTATAACATTGAAATGTAAATTTATTTTGTACAGCCTTGAGCTTGCAAGGTTAGATGCTTGGGGGTGTGGGATATGAAGACAACGTCACCATCGTAACCTGCGATGCAAACAGCTAATACTGCTAATACACACCCCAGAAGCAATAAAAAGGTCACAGTATGATTGATACTACTGCTGAATTTTTTCATTATGTGTTATTTAACTTTAGACCATTTAGATTCACCGTCTTAAGGTTAATTATATACAAAAAATGTTTCTGAGTTTTCCTCTTTTTCAAAAGGGGAAAGAAGGACATAGAAAACACTTTAAAAACTGCTCGCTGACACAGGTTCAAGTGCCTAGAACATGGTTTTGGCATCTACACAAACGCTGCTGACTTCACCAGCTGTGTCTATAAGCTCCAATATTATTTCAAGAGCAAATAAACTCCACATGAGCATAAACATTTCAATAAAGAATTTGTTTCTGCACCGAGATCTGCCGACAGATCACGTTTTCCATGCTGGGGGCTGCCTGCTTAGATTGCAACTACACTACTAACTGAATAGGCCAAAGCGATTTAGAAAGAGCGGTCTTCCAGAAATGAGAGTAAGCTCCAAAGAACCTGCCTAATGAAGTCCAGCTAAGACACAGATTAAATTTAACACGGAATTAATGTGGGCAAATGAGTGATTACCATTTAATTGATGTATATGCTTCCAATTTTTCTCCATTTATAAAAATGTAAGTCGGCTTTCCACAGGTCCTAGAGCAAATGGTAAATCGCAGCAGAGAAGTACACGCAGTATCAGGAGCACGTGGAAAACCAGCAGAGCACATTAGTAAGATTTTTTCAACACTCCTGCAATCGCCAGAGGCACTACCAGTTTCGTGAGAGTGTTTCCAACTGTCACATTTGTGTTATGAAAGATTCCTCGCTGAACCCTAACAAATACCAGAGTGAAAAGGAACTACCAGAAGACAGCACTAACCATACCAAGAGAAAAAAGAAACTCAAGGTGAAAAATAAGAAAAGCACAGCAGAAAGAAGAGCAGAACGGACAACAGCACTGAAGACGACAAAGGACTGCAATTCTGTGAAACCAAAAAGTGCTTTCCAGGTTACAGCACTAAAAAGCTCTCGCAGCAAGCTCCATGTTCTATTTTACTTTGCTTGCTGAAAATGAGCAAGGGGAAAGATGCTTCCTTCAGCACAAACTGTGACTCTTCAGCACGCTGTGATTAAGAATCCACTTAATTACAGTCAGAACGGTATCTCTGCTAGGTAGAGAAGTGCAAGTTGTGAGTATTTCATTAAAGCACTGCTCCTAAGTTGCTCTGTTTTGTGGTCTTACAATTATGAGAGACTCAAGTGCTCCCAAAAGCTAAAGATGTCACTCTGGCACTTGGCAGTTTCCATCTCACATCTGCAGCACAAGAAGTTTCTGAGGACCAGTCACAACTACCTGTTCTTAGATGCTCCCAGGCAAGAGGAAGGTAGAAGCATATGCTTGGCCAAAACCAGACGCTAATTAAAAAGTCTCCAGTCTCACATTCCTAGAACACGAGACCACTTGCAACAGGATCAACCTACGTGGAGAACAGTCGCTTTCTGCAGAAGGTTATGGCCTCCTCACAGCTACTTGATAAAGAATTCTTTCTCCTAGCAAATCTCCAAGCCCCCTCCTTGTAGGGAGTTACAGCACTCACTGGAGACAACTGGAAAACAAGTCTGAGCTGTTCTTTTATTGCTGCGCCAAAGGAGGATGCTGCAACATTCAGTACTGTTGCAATGGATTCACTGAGGCTGGAGGTGGAGATCTCCTTCCAAAATGCTTTGAAGAACAAGTATCTTGCAGAGACTTTCATAATGAAAGGCAGAAGGAAAAAAAAAAAAAAAAAGTAAAAGAAAGGTACTGGAGAATGCACAGAAGAAAAAAGTTTGTTTGTAGTAGACCACCATATCTGGCAAGCAATTAACTTCCTTTCTGACCAACACCTTAAGCCAAGCAGTTAGGAAGCAGCTGAAGACTTAAGAGATGAAAAGAATTTGGAAGCGAGTTGGAAAAATCTGGCAGCACCCACAATTCAAACCTTTCTCAAGATGCTGTGTCAAAGCATGAACATTTGCCAGAGGTACAGGGGGGAAACTTAGCAAATCTTGAAAAGTGAAACTTGTGTGAAAGATCAGTTTTGCCACAGCTGTGGGTGCAGTTCTTAATAACTGAAATCAAAGACAAAGTGAAATACTTGTCTTGGTCACTTGGTCTGACCTTTGGGTTGCTGGTTAAGTACACAGAACTGGACAGACAGATTCTTTTTCTTTTCTTTAAGAGGTGTGAAATTTTCCAGATGGGAACCAAAAGACCCAACTTTGTTGTGATCCTAAGTCACAGAGTCGGGGCGGGGGGGGGGGAACCGTGACATTTTTTTGCCCCACATGTTTACCTAGGACACGTGCCAGGATGTTACTGCTGATGCTGGGTACTCAAAATCCCATTCTTAAGGCCACAGCAGGTCTACACTGACGTGAAAGCAAGAAGATTATTTTCTGGTTCTGCAAAACCATTCCTCCAACCAGCTCGAAGTATTTTGCAGAAATACTTCTTATAACATGAAAGTTTATTAATAACTCACAGATGGCACCTTTCCCACTCAGACTGCCAGGTCATGACTTCAGATTGCAGAGGCAGAACCAAGTAAAGGCAAAAGAAGTTAATTATGCTTTATTGAAACCATGCTGAAGTAAAGAACTAAGGTTTATCCAGGAAATATTTTATTTATTGCTTCCTAAGTCTTTCACTCAGGGGAAAGTGTTGGGGGTGGGCAATCAGTCTGCACTAGATGGGTTAGATTTATTTCCCCCTTTGTGTCACACCTGGTTAGTTTTTCTCTCTAAGTGCACGAAACACACCACTCAATCCAAAACCTCCTCTTACAGTTAAAAAAGCATACATATACAGTCTCATGCCAGAACACCAGTGGAGAGTTTGCTCACAAGACTGTTGCACATTTCTACTGGCAAAATCTTACCGGTATTTGCTGGATTTCTCCTGTATTGGTGATGATCTGCTGCATGACTTGCATGGTCTGCCCAGTTCCACTCTGAGCCTGCTGGGTCTGTCCTTGCGGCTGAGCCTGCACTATCTGGACCTGCTGGCCTTCTCCAACCTGCATCGTCACAGGGGTGGTCTGCAATCAAAACGGGGATAAGGACGAAGCAAGGACTGAACACAGGGGAAACAGCCACAAGACACAGACACTGTAATAGACAGACTGCTTCCCAGACCCACTGTTACTTGCTGATGCTTAAACCACCACGAAGGGAACCCAGGACCTAGATAACCCTTGTTACTAAGGCATCTGAACACCTGGTCGTGACCAGAAAACACTTTTCTATGTTGTTATAGACTGTTCTGAGCAGTGAGAACAGGATGTCACAATATACGGGCAAGCAGAGGGTTTCACTGGCTCCACTGAACTGCAAAACCAACACTGCTCATCCCTCACCTGCCCTTGCTGAGGCTGGGCGATGATGATCTGTCCTGGCTGGATGGTAGTTGTAGACGTGGTGGTCTGTTGGCCTTGCTGTTGGCCCTGAACCTGCACTGCAGCAGGCTGCTGAGCCAGCGTGAAATAATACTGGACGGGCTCCGCTGGGGTCACAGCCTGACGCACCTCCTCCTGCAGCACAGGTAAGAGACAGGTAAACGGGGAGGGAACAGATCAACATCCCCCCCATAAGCATGCTCCATGGGAAAGGATCTTTAAACTGTTACAAATGAGGTATTAACTAAGTAAACCTGAAATGATAAATCAAAAAGAGTTTCCTCATTTATTCAGCTATGTGGAAATCAAAACCATTTCTAATACCTTATGTATAATAATGTAGTCACCCATTGCATTACGAGAAGCAAATGGATAAAATTCCCGTAGGTGAAATCTACGCAACTCCTCATCAGTAAATTCCATCCTCACCGGTTATCTTAACACGGAGTGAATTGCAAATGCACCAGGAAGACTTACAAAGCCTCATCTGTCAACAAAACCCTCTCCGTGGCCCAGGTGCCCAAAATGAATCTCAGTCTAGCTCCAATGTTAAACCCCTGGGAATAAAAGTCATGGATTTGACGCATACTGTCATGCCTTTATTTATTTCTCTAAATCCAGCTTTTCCAGAACGGTAACAATTTCATCTTGTGTCATGGCTTAACAGCCTGACTCTGCTGGTAGCAGGAATAACTCTACAGCGTGAAGAAACAAAAGGCTCTGCTCTAGCTCACTGTCAGAAGCACAGGCTGTAACACTGCTGTTCTCTTTTATCTAAGCAAGTCTTTAGGAGAGAAAAGCCCCTTATGATTAACGATATTTTAGGCAAAGAAGTAGATTTTATGAGATTATGTTAAGTGGCAAGCCGTTAACGCTCAAGAATCAAAATTCCCCAGTTCTCTAGAGGAGCAGTTGGATCTTGCACTTTATGGAAGACGCAGCTCACCAGACGTTCACTCCATGGCAGAAGGCGTAAACAATCCTCTCCCAGCCACCTCGAGTTCACAGCTGAGAGTGTAGGATGTTTACACGTGCTACAACATGGTAGATTCTCACTTACATGAGTCTGTCTGCTTGACTCCCCTGCATTAAATGTGACTTGCTCACAGATTACCTTCAGTATATCCAACTGGATAGGAAAAGAAGAATTCACATTAAACGAGATCAACATATGCTGTCTAGATGAGCATCAGGCTTGAGTAAATGAGCCCGTTCGCTTAGATGCTAGTCTCTCGGATGGACAGCAGCTAAGGAAGAGGCTTACTATTGGGAGGTTCCTCAATAGCCTACCAGAAAATTGCCCCCCCAAAGATTAAGCTGTTCACAGTTGGCTGTAATCAAGAAGCAACTTCTAAGCCTGGCTCTCAGAGCAAACATTAGCACTATCCCACGGTACTGCAAACCACTGCAATCAAACACTGCCTACATATGGTAGTTCACTGATTATTCCCACTCACTTCATCAAATCCTTTGGGGGCAGGATTAATAACAAATTTAAAATATATATTCAACAGGGCATGGCTCCTGTCAACCACAAAACTGCATGCATAGAAGAGCTGTGGCTGTTGCTATAAAGCCCCATCTTCAGATACATTATTTCTAGAGCATTCTAAGCCTCAAATCCTAGCTGAATCCTGAAACAATTAAGGCAACTGAGTACTTCTGTAAGTATCTGTTCCAGGTTAAGTTGCATTCGCTACAGGCAAAAATGGTTTTAAATCCAAATCTGCTTGAACGATGTTATACCACATCACTTGCCATCTTTTATTTTCAAGCCATGGCATTAGTTACCAGAGCAACATAACAGTCATAGTTTCGTTCCCAGCTCTTCCACAGAATGAACGCTAACTTGTCAAACAGTCTTTTCTGTGGTAGAGATAAAACACAGATTGTAACCCAGGCCAAAAAGCGCCGGCTGTCAGCCCGTAGGCAGCCACTTTTCAACACCGTTGTATTTTCCACTGCAGAGTCCTAACCTGCATTTGTACCGCGCAGCTCTTTCTCCATTAAACTTCTCTTGCCCTGAGAAGTTATTTCTAGTGATTCAGCAGTTTTCACAGGCAGCGGATGTACCAGCGTGAGACAGATCTCTAAAGCCTGTTTCAAACCAAACCCCAACAGGGTTCCACTGCTGATGCTGTGCAATGCAAAAGACACAGCTCTGGCGCGATCTATCATCACGACACGTTAATCTGGCAACCTATACGCTTCTAACACGCTACTAAAACACTTTGGGTGTTCGTTTGATTATAGAACTTGAATGTTCTGTAATCAGAACATTCTGATGCGAAACAAAAGTCTCCGGCAAGGAAAAGATATGGGCAATGTTCTCCCTCCCAAACATGGAGTACTACTAAAAATAGGACTACAGAGCAGAATAACTGAATGAGGCACCTAAAGGAGAAAGAACTGAGTTTGCAATGCCAGAATTAACCTGTGTTACTCCAGGCTGCAGCCAGCTTACTCAGCTGAATAAACTGAACGTGGGTTTTCTTTCCCCCAGTTAAGCAAAGCACCGAGAGCGGCTGTGCAGGCTGCGACTTTGTCTTTTTCTTTAATACCCAACTAACGATCTTTGGATAAATTGCCTCTGCCGCACTGCCGCAGGGATAATGCGGGGAACTCGGTGAAGGAGCTGTGCCATGCTCCTACGTGTGACGCTCACTACGTGTACAGAAGACAAGAGTTGCCAGCACACATGTAATGAAGCCTTGGGATGCTACTAATTATAACCGCAGCTGACTGCGGCAGCGGAATGGACTCTCCTGCACATATTGTGGCACAGAAAGGTATTCTCCTCATTTACCAGAGTCACGCTGCTTCTGGAAATCAGAACATGAGGTTAAACTCAACTCAGGACATCATCATGAAGGGTGAAGTTTCCTCCCTTTGGCCATCACTTCAGTAGCACAAGGACTTCATGACAAGAAGTAAACCAGCAACTCCCAAAATCCAAGTCCCCAGTGGAAACGCTGGTCTCTACACTCAGAGCAGGTATCTTTTTGCATGTTATCCAGAATTTATATTGGAATACAAAAAAACACATCAAAGAAAAAATTCCAAGTAAAGCATTTGCCAGAAAGATGTTTTACAGCACGCCAGCCTCTCCAGTAGCACTCGCTAGAGAAGCTATTTTAACCTTGGGTTTTTTTCAAAGGCTAACTACATTGCAAACCTTCAACAGGATCAGAAAGCCAGTTGAAGGAATTATTAGAACATTTTTTTGAATTTTTGCATTTACTGTTCAGAAGAAATTGCTCCAGTTGAGTGCTGGGCAGCGATTCCAGGAGTTGCTGAACAAGGTGCAGCACTGTCCAGACGGAGCCGTTCCCTAGGAGAGGTGTACTGATGCTAGCCCAACCATCTAATCAGACAACTTGTAACGAAGAGAGACGTGTAATAACTGAACTGGTGAACTTTCAGGAGCAGAACACCAAGCTTTCAGGAGGAGATGAATTACATCTACCAGGAGCTGTTTCTTTGTACATTTGAAGTGGCAAGATTGAGCTTCAACCCCACCTCACTGCATTTTCAGCATCGCCTCAAACCTGGAGGGAAACAAGGGCTTTGTAAAACACAAGGGCCCCTAAGTTTCAGAGATCTTACACTCAGATGACCGCAGCAGCCTCCTGCTGTAAACATCCGACTGAAAGCTCCTTCTAGCACCTTACAGCTTCCAGTCAAGGATGTTTACAGTAGCAATGACTGCCCCAAAGGATGCAGGAGGTGGTACTTTAGGCGAAGAAGCCTGTTTCTCCCTTTACAAGCCAAAGGATGAGGACTCAGCACACTCCCACATTTTTTTAACACTGGCAACATCTGGCATCAGAACTAGTTAGTAGTTTTTGTCACTTAAGTAAAACCCCAAGTCAGCCTTCTGTAAACTTCCACTCAAGCTCTATTTCCATAAAATGATTAAGAATGATGAACCTGAAAACTACCGAAAACAAATATGTCAAGGAGAGAGGCACAAACCTCATGTTTAAATCTGATTCAGTACTCCTTTATCAACTCCCTTTTAATTAAGAGACTGAAATCACACCCAGGAAAGGACAGACAACAAGGCAATCATTTTTGTGTCTCACCTGCCGCTTTGGAGGTTTCAGTTCATCTCTTGGAACAATATCGATAAGAAAATCAAATTGATCAAACTTTGTAATTGCCATGGCAATGTCATTCCTCTATAACAACAAAGAGAGAAAACCATTCTTCAGAAGTCTGTTTTGTCACTGGATAAATGAAGTTAGAGCTTTTTAATCGAGTCCAGGGAGGGTGTCTTCTCCAGATCCCAAGCGGTCAAGCCAGGTGGTGGCAAACCCTTCTGTTTCAGTCCCAACACTGTCCTGTGCTGCGCGCGGCCTTTGAGATGTGCAGTAAGAAGGTGCTTATCAAACTCAGGCTTTTACACTCATCGACTCACCCACCAGGCCTAATCAGGCTCTCCACAACAGCGCTGCTGTAAATTCACTACAGAGGGCTCACGACAACTGCCATAAGCCTTTTAGCACGTTAAAATGGGGAATTCATCCCAAAATAATTTAAAAATCCCAAAGATATCTGAAAAGAAACTTGGCAGAAAGACCACGATGAGTGCTCCATGTATTAGTAGCAACACATATGCAGAATCCATTGAGTTGGGGATGGGATTAAAAAAAATAAAAAGAAAAAAATGTATCACAGGATCTTATGCAGGGCAGGGGAATCCCAAGAGGTGTTGAGAGAACAAGCTTCAGCATGTGGAAGGGCAAAATGGTTAAAAGAAAGCATGAAGATTAAAACATATACTCAGCAAACTGGCCAAACATGTATCAGAAAAAGGATGTGCAAGAGCCAACGAGCTTCAATGGAAAACTGGCAAGGTAAGTTACAGCTTGTAACTTTACTTTTATACCTTGCCTGAAAAAGAAATCTAAAGGATAGCATTAGGTCAAAGCATTAAAGACCTGAACAAACAGTTACCCAGCAATAAGTCATCACTTAAATGTATTTGCTTAAGATGCGAATCAACCCCCAAGATAAAAAAGCTGAATTTCTTAATAAAAAAAAAGGGGGGGGGGGGGGGGAAGTACTCTGTCATTTTTAAATTCTTGCAAGCCATCTTAAAAAGCAGGGCTCATCAAGAAGCTATTAAATGTCTCATTCTCATTAGCTGAAAATAAATTTGTAAAGCATATATATATATATGAACAAGATTTCAGACAAAGATGCCTACACTGCCTAATGAGTAGGTAAAGTTTAAAAGACTATCAAATCTCTCATTTCAGGCTAGTTGACATTTCTAAACCTTGTGCTGTCCTAGCATTTAATGGCCAAACAACAATCAAAAAAAAGCATGAGAGACATTTCTTTTGTTCTGCAGGCAGCCTATATTATAAAAGTATCTTCAGCAGGAAGAAAACTTTTACTGAGCAGATGTATCTCATATTTCATTCTTCATGCTGAAGATTGGGTTCAATCCAATTTCCTCAGGAATAAACTTCCCTAAGTCAGACCGCTCCAGTCGAAATTTTCATCCCCAATACTCGCTACGCACAGACTGCATTTCTCCAGCTGCACTGCCCATGCGGAGAGCAGCTGTTCCAGGATGGCAGCTGTGGTGGAAGGCAAGGCAGTCAGAAAGAAAACCCGAGCGGCATCAAGG
The DNA here is from genome assembly GCF_023638135.1 of Falco biarmicus. Taxonomy (NCBI): domain Eukaryota; kingdom Metazoa; phylum Chordata; class Aves; order Falconiformes; family Falconidae; genus Falco; species Falco biarmicus. Next base: position 117,244,562 of record NC_079290.1, read on the forward strand.
TCTTACACATTAGGACCAGGATTTAAGTGTGATCCTGAAATAAACGGATCCATCCAAGCTTGAAAACTGTTAACAGGACGTGCCTGAGCTGTCACTTGTACTGCAGAAGCATCTTGTTCATTGAATGTGCATCAGATACACCCTTCTCTCAGTAACTGCACTGAACCCGGGGTTAAGGGAATAGCATTCGTGCAATTTAGTGGGGACCGAGTGGCTGGATGCCCACTCAATAGGGCAGCTTTGGATTGAGGTCAGACATGTCTCCTTGCTGCTACAGCAATCTCTGCACCACAGAACAGGAGAGCTGACACGGTCTTAAATATCACAATCTCTCACCTCTGATCCGAGGGCCTGAACTGGTGGTTATTATAGTCTCAGGTAGTTCTGGTCAACATAAAAAGACTAAAAGTGAATGCCTTTTGTCTTATTCCCTCCCATAAAAGACCCTAAAGAGTTACAGTTTCCTCTTGAACCACTAAAAAATTACTATTCCTGAACAGAAGAAACAGTAATCTGTTCTGGAGGAGGGTATTTTTGTTTTCATCTCTACACATAAATTGACACAAACTAACATCTACAAGCTTACATTAGAACTACTACTGAAAAACAAATCAGCCAGAAGCCCAACAGCTACAGCTATCCTGAGCCGTTGCAGCAGGTTACAATTAGTTGAAAGCTGCAGCTTTGATTTTTTGGGCTTTGTTGTTGTTTGGTTCTTCTTTTAAAAACAAATTAAGACAAAAAAGCATTTCAGTTGCACAGTTACACTGCCTGCTGTGCTTTGTACAGGGGTTTGTAGTGATAAACACAGGTACTAAGTTACTGTCTACAAAACATGCCTCATATTATGGAAACAAGGAGTTGGAAACAGTTTGCGAAGCAGCTGAAGGGTAGGTAGGAGCAGCTCCGTTACCTGCAGAGTCCTGCGCTTGTTATCTTCTGTGTGTATCCATGCTCGCAAAGTCAATTCTGTTATGAATATCTGAGCTGCCTTGGCGAACAACACAGGAGCTTCTGCACTAATCATCTGCAATTACATTGAAATTTTATATATATATATATATATATATATATACATATTTTTTTTTTTTTTTTTTTAAAAAAGTTTACCATTAGTATCCTAATACCGCAGAGTGGTAGTCAAGAGTAACTTTATCACGTTAGTCAAAGCTGAATGCTTGCACTGTTTCAGCAGGGAAATTCCCACATCAGAGTATCTATGGGTCTGATGGTCCAAAGAGTTATCAGCCTCACGTTAAACGCAGCATTAGGAGTATTGAACATCTAAAATTTGTCTTGAAAGCCATGATTAGTCAGATGCAATTTCATATCGTGCTGGACGATGGCAGGCCACTAAATGGCATCAGGGCACGGTCACCAAGAGGGTGTCAACCAGCAGCTTCTGCTGGCAGTGCTTGGCATGTGTATAAATCATTTGGAAACTGAAGAGGACAGACTGATGGCTCATTTTAAAGCCTGGCCCTTACTTTATAGTTATAGCATCAATATAATTTGAAATGAACACTGAAATTACAAAGGAGGTTTGGAGGTCTGAGTAAAGACTCTGCCTCACCAAATTTTTTCTCCTTAAAAAGCATCTAACTCAAGTTTTACTCAAATTAAGCAGTTTTATTATTAGCTAGCTTAACAGTAACGCTTACTCAATAGTACAGCTTTCTTACTAAATGATGTTGCAGGCAGGCCAGAGACTTCCTCCCTCCCTGCCCTAAAAAAAATCTCATCTTTCCCATCATCATCAAAAATTTGGCACAGACACTGAACTGGGACCTCAGAAGCCTGGGTTGGTCCCCTCCCCAGGCTGAATGAATAGCTCCCTTGTGTTGGAAGGCAACACACACCTTGTTCGGCATCTCATTTAAATGGTAAAGGTTGCCGTAACTGAAGGATGGTGGCACATTGAGAAAAACAAGAAGAAAGTGCAAACCATTCCCTTTGCTCTTAGGAGTTAAGTGTCTTGACAGTTTTCCAGCTTAAAAAAAACAAGAGTCAAACCCTGCTGGTGATTCCCTTTCCTTCCTTTCATGTCAGTAAGTTTTAATTAGTCAGTTCACGTGTTACCATCATCAGTCACATGTTTAGCTCAAATACTGGTATCAAAGCCATGTTATCCACCTAAATTACTGGGGTTTTTTTCCAAAAAAACTTGAAACAGTGCAGCACACATTGAAGTGGTATCACCCTACAGTTTTGTGAAAGGAAAAGTCGAGAGAAACAGGAGGAAACATGAGAAAAGACAGTTAAGACCTGGAAAAACCAGGAAATCCCCAGAATTATACAGTAGGCTGGTATTTACCAGGAGAAAGCAAAACTGCACAAGTCTTCAAAGGTCCCAAGTGATGTTGCTTTCCCAGCTCAGTTTAATTATACAAGGCCAGTTAATATTGCTTTCAAGGTGACCATTAAAATATGCTTTAGAAACAATAATAAATAATGGTAACAAGTAGTAATGAATTGCAAGGAATTATAGCTACAATACCCACCAAAAGGATCATAAATACTTAAAAAAAATCCCGTGAGCGTACCTTCACATCTTCATCTAGTTTCATTATCTTCTTAATACGAGCCAAAGGGAGTTCTTGAACTCTGAAGTCTTTCTGCAGAGAAATTCACATTTGAGACTCTTTACTGATACTTAACTGAAAACAAAGGTAAGATAAGAAATGTTAAAAGGAGCCTGTGTCATCTAGAACTGCCTAAAATTAGATTGACAAAAATGACTTATTTTCTTCGAGGTATGGCAGCCTCTCTCCAGGCCTGAGAACTTTCATCTGCTTTTCCATACTTTATGCTGATATAATTCTACTTAAATCTTCTGTCAGACACTTGTATCTACTATTTCACCTCAAAGCTAGAAGTCATTCTGCAGAACAGAATGTTTCTAATGTTATACATTTCTGCATCTATTTATATTTGAAGCAACTAATTCAATTAGGTGTCTCGGGACCCAGAAACCGTTTGAATTACAAAAAGATACAAGAGAAAATGAAGGCAAAGAGGAGTTATGTGGGGCCACAGGATGAAATTTTGTTTGCTTTATTTGTACTTTCCTGTTGTCCAATACCAATTTTGGTGTTAAAAACCTTGCGAGAATCTTGTTAAAAAAAAATAATATATAAAATCTCTCCCATTCCTGTGTTATGGATTTCTCACTATTTTCCAGCACAGAGAAGTGCTGACTCAAAATGGTGTAATGATGGTTTAGGAGACAGAGAGGGAGCGCTGTCATTGTACTGAATCATCCTGCTCTGCTCAGCTGTTTGCACGTACCCAAGCCACCACCGAGCTAATATCTGCTCATACTAGAAGGCACCAACGTGTCCCTTGGAGAGATCCTCTGCAGAGAGCTCCTGGGGTTAGGGAAACTGCCAAGCTTCACTATAAACTGTGCTTTCCCTTCTCTCAAGGTATAGAGAGGAATAAAACAAAATAAATTAAAAAAAAACAAACCCAAACCCCCAGTGTGCTGCTACCAGGAGCTGCTTGAAACAGGGAGAAGGGCTGAGGCTACGTAACATTGCATCAGGAATGCAGCAGCCCTGCCCACAAAGGACTTAAAAAACCACCAACAACACCCCAAAACTTTCCTTCTCACAAGAATGTTTTAGAAAATAAAAGGAAAGTCATTCCTCTAGGGAAGAAAGCACCGCGAGACATGTTAGTGAAACAAAAGAGGGGAAAAATGCTGATAATTCTGTTTTCTATTGAAGCAAAATACAGAGGTTGTGCGTGGTCCAGCCAGCGCTCCAGCAGGGGACATTTTATTTAATGTATATATAAAAAGTTTATTTATATACATTATTTTATAGGCATATGTACTGAAAAGGCATTCTGTGCCCTCATTCTGGAGAGAAATGTGAATGCGGTGCTCCTGGTAATATGCTGTAAATCAGAACTAATTTGGGGGGTGTGGGGGGTCCTTGCAAGGAGTGCCGAGGGCTGCTGCGTCCTGCTGATGAACACTGTGTTTTGGAAAGATTTTGGGCAACGAGAGAAGAGGGCAGCCAGGGCTGGGACCTGTGCTTGAACACACAATATGCTCAGGGTGACATTTTCAACCAGTAACCGCCGCCATGTAAACAAGTTAAGGGGTTGCTAGGGCATGGAAAAATATTCCAAAGGTATTTTTAAGCAGCCTTTTTTTCTGTTTTTTGTTGTTTTTTGGTTTTTTTTTCCATTTTTTTTAATTTTGGGGTTTTTTGGTTTGGTTTTTTTTGTTTTTTTTAAGCTCTTTGCTTTTTAAAGAGCCTCGTGAGCTTTGAGCAAGCCTCAAAGAAAAATGAGGACAAAATTTCTAATTTGTGAAACTCGTAACAGTCTTAAGTACATTAACTCCTATGAAGAGCAGAACTGCAAGTAGACATGCATAGATACAATGCTATTAAAATCTTTAGAGAAAAGAGACAGTGGGAGAAATTAGAAAAAATGAAAGCTTCTTTATTCCTTTAAGGCAGACAAGCAAACGTCACATAAATCAAAATTAATACGCAAGTACCACGGTGAAGGGAAGCATGACCACTACTGGCTACCACCCAGCAGAACAAACTTGAGACACCAATTCTTCATCTTTTCTTTTTTCCAAATTAGGTCTCAATGTTTTCACAGGCCTCTTCTAACTCATTGTGGAGCTGAAAGGCAAGTTTCAGCCTAGTCCCGTTTCCTATTTCTCCAAAGCTAGGCTACAGTCGTCTGTTACATCAGGCAGAGAGCAGGGAGCTCTGGTTTGTTCTTCTAAAGCAACTCCTTTGGGTTGCCCCCCACTGCCCCCTGAATTTTAGCGACCAGCAGCACATGGCAAACACAAAACCAGGCAGAGAGTGCCCTGAAAAGCAGACAACCAAAGCAGCTTTCCACCAAACAGCTGCCCTGACCTCCACTATGCCGTACATGCACATGCAGATGAGCTTTACATCCATGGGAGCACTTTCAATAAGACGCACAATAAATTCCAGGGTTTGATTACGCAGGGGACAACTACACAGGAATGTTTTGCAGTTATCCCTTTTCCTTTCCAACTCCCCTTCGCTGTCCTCAGTTAAATTTTCAATGACTTACTAGCTTGCAATGCAATAAATAGATTCATACGACAGTTAAAAATTAAGCTGCCCATACTTGATAAGCTGCATAATAAACCCCTTTCATGTGGAGATGAAGACAAACTACAGCTCTTGAACACAAGAATTCACTGTGCTGAAAGAGGAAAGTAATTAATTCTGGTTATGCATACAAATTTCTACATCTGTTTCTTTAATCAACTATCTGCACACAGGCTGAAAAAAGAAGCTTATCTTCAGACTAGTGGATTGGGGTTTTCACTTTGAACAGCCCGTCTTCAACTGGAGTTCTTTTGTTTTCAGTTACATTAAAAGCACAGGAGTATGCTTTCAGGACCACTGTATCACAGTCATCTATCAATCTCTCTTGAAAAGTCATTTTTATTATATGCCCTTGTTCTCAGGCACATCTCTTTTGGGGATGGAAAAAAATAGAAGCTACTTAGTCCAATTCTTATCCTCAGCCTATACAGGATTTTTTTTAATCAAATGGCTTTAAATTAATAAAGCATGTGATAACGATGCACTTGGCATTCAAGAGATTTTCAAAATTTCAGGCTTGTCAGAGGAGATGGTTCTGGAAGAGGGCATCATAGTTCTACACAAAAGTCTAAACCCAAAAATTCATTCACAAACTTGTAACTGTCTGCCAATAGCCAGGTGTTTGAATTTATGAAGGGGTGAAAAGACTACGTTGTATTTTGAAGAGTAACATCTCCGGGGCACGCTGATGCAGCCTGCCCTTTGGTGGGGATAAGGGTTCCCTCACATGCTGGTCACACATGTTATATTACAGAATCTGCACAGAAGTTAACCAGCCCCTGTAGTATAATGTGAGGTATGTTCTCAAATCCCTCAATCTCCTCTTACCTACAACAGCACATGGCAGCTACACTGGTACCTGCAACTATTTTACAATCACTTCCCTTTCCCCCCCCAACAAACAGGTAATTCCACAGGAATTCTCTAGAAAGCAGCCACGGTCATCATTTAGCCTGTTAAAAGAACCTTTGAATCAACTTTGTTGTCTCGTTTAGCCCAGAAAGAGCTGGCGGTATGACTGTTACATCTCACGACACTAATTAGCTGCATTCTGTTTATACCTCCAGTTCTGCCAGTTGTAGCCAACAGTCAAAAGCCTGGCTGAACGGTTTATTTATCATTCAGCAATTAAGGCTGCCTTGCAGTGTGTAAACAGCCAACTCTGCTGTATCCCATAAGCAGCAGCAGTATGGGCAAGCCGAGGTTTATCTTGCTACCAGACATCACCATCAGAAATGACACAACCGCTGGGGACACTCACCACCGTGAGGTTGCGTATCTCCTCCATGACTCGTGGCCAGAAGGACTGGAGGCTTTGCTGGGCATCGCTGTTGCTAGCTGTGCCGAAGCCACCATCCGTGGACATTCTGGTAGCTGGGAGAAACAAAAACACGTGTTAGCAACTAGGGATGGCAGGAGTCAAAAGGCTCCCGGAGATTCTCTCCAAGTCCCAGGAATACACAGGAAGGGGCCAGCCTGGCTTATCGCTCTGGAAAACTGTCAAAATAAGATATGCCAGTCCAGGTCTCACGGCAACAGTGCAGAGAGACTCAAACCCCCTGGAATTGGTTGTGTTTTGTTTTTTTATTTTATTTATTTTTCCAGAGATTGAAAAAGAACATAAAAAAAAAATCAAAACAAAAGTAGTCCTTATTTCCCTATTAGTGCTTTGCCTTTTCACAAGGAATTACAAGACATAACTGATGCCCCGTCACAGCTTGCATTCCAGTGCACATTCACTATAAAATCTTTTAAAATCTTTTTTTTTTTTCTTGCTTCTAACAGCCAACAACAATGCGGGATGTGGCAGTAAACCCGCCTCAAGTTGAAACCAGAATGTCAATCTCAGCTTGATATTGTTTCTAAATGTGTAACAAAACGGTTGCTTCTGTACCTATTTGAAAGGTGTCAAGTTCTGTGGCTTTACACTTTTTAAAAAAACCTCTTCTCCTTGGGTATAATCAAAAGAGAAATTAACAGTCTGTACAATACAGAATGTCAAAAGCACCAAGTACGATTTACAATGCAAATCTTTTAATTGAAACAATTTTTAAAAAGCCTCAAGGTTGTCACTTAGTGTTCTGCAACTGCAGGATGTTAAGCAAGTCTGGCTACGATTAAATTTACACTCGACGTTGCCTGTGCATTAAGACTGGTATCTTCGCAAAGGGCTTTATGGGAGGTACCAGTCGTCACCAGGAACTTATGTAGAGAAAACAAAGGGACAGTAACGGGGTTCAGGCTTTCCCCTATAACCACACCGTGCTGCAGTGAAGATGGTGAAGAGGTCAGGACAAGCAGCATTGATTAACCTCATCCTTGGGTGACCGAGACTGTGCCAGCCCACGTGGCACTGTCTGGGGGTATTTCAAGTTCCAGCTTGACACAGTTCTTCCCCCTCCCTGAACTCCTAGATCAAATTGTGCCTTTTTGATGACAAAGTCTTAAGACAGCTCTAGTTAATATTAAAATGAAGTCAGATGCCCAACTTGGGAAACCTTTGGAACACCAAGACCTGCCTTGCTGGCTTCCTCCGTGTGACAGGAGTGCGTGGGGCTCTGGCAGGATTCCCAATAGGGATCACAGCTTGGAAGGATGGGGCAGACGGGCCAAAAGCACACGCAGGACCTGCCGAGATACAACCTGACAGGACAGGACCGGTGCTTCCCGTGCGCTGAAAGCATCTTGGTGGATGCCGGAAGAGTCACTGCTCACTTCTCAAGCGAGCAGAGCGGAGGAAGCCAGCAAGTTACCGACATTAAACGCTTACAGGGTCACCCAGAGCATCTTTGAAGTTTCCATGAATGACACGCACACACCATGCACAAACAGTAAGTCTCTGTGCCTCTCGTAATGCGCAGCAAGAAAGGGTGCAGCATCTTCTATAGGGAAAGATCTCAAGATAGGCACAGATGTTTGTATGTTGCTGTGTAACAGAGAATAGACACAAGGATCGATTTAGCTCCAAGACAGACAGGCACAATGCCCGCTTGCTTTGATCTGCCATGTAAAGGTTTATTTCAGCCCTTCAAGCCGAAGGGAAGCACAGCAACGCTGTACGACGCACCAAAATACCGATGGGAGGCAGCGGGCAATTGCCGGTAATTTCAAGATCTACTACTCCAAAGCAATGACGATCCATAAAATCTTATTAACAGATCAAAGAGATGAATGTCAGACAATTAGTTCGTTACCTCCTGCAGCCTACGCTTCCCAAGGCAGACTCTGTGACAGTTGTATTTTTCTTTCATCAACCTGAGAAGAGGACACAGGAGGCGTGGGAAGAGCCGAAGGGGATTCTGACAGGGGATGAAAGAGGAGGTCAGAAGATTGTATTTTCAGTCTCAAAGCAAGACAGGAAGAACTCCAGGTAAGGAACCTATGGAAATAAGTGACTGACAAGTTACTTGATAACTCTTCAACAACTATTCGCATTATAATACTATCTGCCTACAAACTGAGATATTTCAAGTACTTGTAAGAAAATACACAGGGATAAATATTCTAATGAGAGCGTTAAAACTGGCAGTTTATTCTCCCCCCCGCCCTCCCCTTGATCTGCATTGTTAAATGTAGACAAAAAATAGTTCAGGCACATAAATAAAAGCTAATCCTTGAAATCTGCTCTGTACTGGCAGTATTTCAACGCTAACACTAGACGGGGTCTTTTCTGCAACCGAGGTGCAATTCATCTTGAAGACAAGCCAAAACACTTTTCAAGGCTTTATTTAAAATCATAAATTACTTGCATTCAACCCACTTAAATGCTGTAATGGAATATAATGCTCTACATAACCCCAAGAAACAACAGGTTAAAAAAACCCCACACAAAAAACAAACAGAAAAAAGCTAATGGAGCAAAAAGGAAGAAAATTCCACCACCGCCGCTTTACCTCCTCCTACTGCATGTAAAAGCAAATTTCTCGCATTAAATATATGCCCCTGGGGTACTCATCCAGATTTCAGGAAGAGCTAGAAATGGTTTATTCCAGTCAATCTATAATTTAAAAAGTCCTGTCGATGAACACAAAAATTTTCCGATCTTCAAGGTAAACACAGGACTGATTTCAGCACGCAAAACGAACAGCCTGATGCTTAACCCAAGGGACAACTGCCACTTTAAATGACTGTTTAGGATAATTGTTAGGAAATTGAGTAAGAGTAGAAACGAATCACCAACAGGCTGATTTTCTGAAAAACTTACAGAATGAAATCACTTTAAACTCTGAAATAAAAGCCTAAGCAGGTTAAAACTGCTCAGAACGTTACTACAGTAATTTCTTTCCATTAAAATATAGATAGATGAGTGGTGGCGAAGGTACTTGCGAGCATTAGGGGAGAATTCTGAGGAAAAGAGAAAAACTGAAACCGTCACGCAAACCTACAGCGTTGGCTCTGTCAGACAACTTTACTAATGAAACCATTCCTGCACAATTAGGTAAGTTCCTTCACCCAAGGCGAAGCTGTGTTCTCTTCTTTTAAGAATGCCTCACAGGATTAGTGCCAACAAAAAAAAAATCCAAAGCACACAACAGAAGATAAGCCCACCAAAGCTAACAGGGAGGCAGCTCCTCTAATTTCACAGTATCAGCATCTAAACCTGTTTGTCTTTTTTGATATGCAGCTTGCAGGGAAATTTTAGAGCCTCATTATACTTCATCCTTCCTCCTCTAAAGGTTTCCTCCTCCACAACTCTGTGCAGAAGGGGAGAGGTGCTCTGAAGACCCCCCAGGTCCCTGTCCTGCACTCTGGTAACGCAGGGTATGGTCTCTCAGAGGTTTTAAGAGTAAACTGGCTACTCTGACCCGGTTTTGCTGCTGAATAATAGAAGTTACAAGTCCACCTCCCGTGCCACCTGATTGCCACAAAGCATAACCATAACCAGAGAGAACTTGCCAACTCCAGCAGTGCTGCGTCTCCATGCAGAAGCTGGGCAAGTACCTTGCAAGCTTGACACGCTTCTGCCCCGCACAGCGCTCACTTAACCGAAAGCAGTCATCTCACCGGCTGAAAAGCAAAACGGGGTGCTACGCTGAGCTCGGCTCCGCTGAGCTACCAGCCCGAGTCCCGGGAGCCTGCAACCTAAAACTCCATCTGTGCAGAGATGCCCTTGCGGAGGGATCTAGACGATGAGGTTCACGCACACACAAAACACAGTGACAACATGGACACGTTACTGGAATGAGATACAAGCAAGCAAATAACCAACCACCCCCACTCCCCCCCCAGAAAACAAACCCATACAGAGCAAGAACTAAGAGCGTAGCAACAGGGGAGACTGGGATACACCACCTTCACGACAGCCAACCAGTCCACACAGCCTGGAATATGCTCCGTAACAGCAAAGATTTTGTTTCCACACTAAGGGGAAAAAGAAACTGATGGCCAAAAAGCTGAGGCTTACACATAAAGTGCCCCGAGGTGATTACAGAGCAGATTAGCAAGCACATCTCAAGAACTAGACATCAAGACTTTGCAATTAGAGCTTTTCTGCTCACCGGAGCGGAACACCTTTTACAAACATTAAACTTATAAACTCCTGTGGCAGCTGACAAACGTTTAAGAGCTCCACTTCACAGGAGCACAAAGCAAGCATGAAGACACCTCTGGTGTCTGCGGTTGGTTTTTTTTGTTTGTTTGTTTTGTTGCTTTGTTTTTTGGTTTGGTTGGTTGGTTGTTTTTTGTTTTGTTTTTTTTTTCTTTTTAAACCAATGCTAGTTTGCGCTCCTTCTTTAATGCCGTGGGAAGGGGGAAGCAGTCTCACCCTGGATGCCTATGATCTGCACGCTTGAGCAAGAACCTGCTATTGAAAACACAAGCTACAGTATAATCACAAATAAAGCTAAGATCTCTGATCTTGCAATTCCACCTGGAGCAGGTATCCAAGAGCTCTTCAGCTGCAAAACCAACGGCCAGGAACAGCCCACCAGACCCAGCAGAGCAGCAGCTGCCAGCCACAGCCACGGGACATTCCCAGGCATTGCCAGCACCGCTTGCCAAGTGAGCTTGGGAACCGGAGGACAACCTCCCCGGCCGACGAGGCTCATGTCACAGCTTCTGATGTGCCTACTTTTAAATTATTCCCAAGCTGGCCTTGACTAAGAAGTCAACCAAACGAAATCAGCTGGGTGGAGAGCAGATCTAAATGAAATTTATCCAAATATCTGAAGGGATATGCAAACGGTGAATACCAGAGGGAAGTACTGAAAAGCCTCGAGGCTCTCGATGGAGGAGACAGTAACTCAGCAACATCGTCAAGTACCACAGACCCTGGTGATATCAGAAATGTCAGGTTCTTTGCATATAGTACAGTCACATTCCCATGACTTACGTTATGGGAAAGAGCCCATTTTATGCAATGTTGTATTACATGGCAGAAGAGTCATATTCCATCCAAGCGCCTTAAAAAGACGGCTAAATCCAAAGTAAGATGGAGGCTTAAAAAGAAACGAGAGAGACAGAAGCTCAGGCAAACGTTTTGCCTCAACATCCTTAGATTATAGCTACAAAAAAGGATAACACGCAAATATTTCTGAAAACTGCCACTGCAAAAACAGATCCCCGACAGATTCCACCACCATACAAATACAGACTTACCACCTCCACACCGACAGCTTAGAAGGCTCCCACCCCCCCAAAAAAACCCTGCACAACTCTTTTTGAGATGCTGTTGTTTTACAACATCGGCTATCCCACAAAACTCACAAGTTAATTATTAGGAAGTAGTGTTACAGAAAAGGAGAAAATAAGCAATGCAGTTCCTCTTTTTCGTTAAAAAAAAAAATAAAATACTTAAAAATCCACCATCTTTACCAGCAAAGAATAAAAACCAATGCCACGGCACTTAGCAAAAACCCTGGAAGTCTGAAGAATTAAAAATAGATCCCTAAAGCTGAAAAGCTAATATTTAGAATAAATACTAATCCTGGCATTGTATCTGTGATACTCCCAGTCTGATGCACTAATTCTCAAAAATGTAGCGTTCTGTTTTGGGAGCCTGTCCCTTGATTTAAAAGTAAAATGTGCAGAGCCGCACTTGCATATCTAAAGAATGAGCTCTGTGTAGCAGCAAGCGCCAGACACCTGATCCTGCCAGAATCAGAAGGAACAATCTAGCAACCAAGAACTAGTTTCACAAGAAGAATAAATACGCTTTTAAATGAATTTAGTAATGCATTTCTTTAAAGGCAAGCAAAGGACGAGTCTTCCACGTATGAGAGGAAGCCACATACCTGCACCCCTTCCGAGACGCTGCTCTCATTACCTCAATTAGAACAATCTGCGGTATCAGAATATCACATGCAGAATATACAGCCTGAAGTGGACTATGACAGCAATCGTTGGTCTCGGCAGCAATCACGACGGCTGAAGGCACACTGAGAGGTTGTCTCTGTGCAGCAGATCAACGGCACTTGTTTTGCATGACATCATGCCCTGTGCTATCTTACTTAAAAACAAACGTTGGAGAAGTCATGTTAATGGTCTAAAATTGCTTCCACAGAGATACCATGCCTCAATTCACCATACATTTTCTCTGCTTCAAGATCTACTCAAGTCAACAGAGATAATTTCAGCCAAGCCGCCTTTCATGAAATTAAGATCAAATTTATTTCCATTACAGTCCAAACTACATGTTCACTAGACAGAGGCCAAGCAGCACAAGCGCACAACGTGGCTGGAAATACACAGGTGCCACAACCACAGCCGTGAATTACTTTTACTTGCTTTGGGGGGCAGCAGTGGTGGTATAAAAATAGTTCTTAATCGTGTTTGAGATCAGTGGTTTCTTCTTCTACCTTAATATTCAGGCCTTGCCCGCTCAGTTACGTAAAATTTTTAAGCCAATAATGCAATTCAGAAACTTGAGTCATGCTGGCAGTTGTGTTGGCACTGTGAACAGTTATTTCTTCCAAACCAATGCCGCGGACTTTGTGTTGTCTCTGTTTTCCGCACCTCCTGTTCCCCACCGCTCTAGCTTTGATCAGGAAAGCGGTACGAGCTCTTCAGGCTGGCGGAGGGAACTTGCCCCACTTCTGACAATGAGAGCACACGAAGAAGGCCACTGGGAACACAGGGGTATGTGGGCACACAACTAGTGCATCACCCTCTACAGAAGGTTTCCTAGCCATTGAAACGAGGCACCGCAGTTACAAAGTCCCATCAAAACCGTACACAAACCCCACATCTCCGACCTGATGAAGAATTGGTAGTTGCCACCAGTGGCAAAAGCTGAACAAACTGAGACCGAAATCTCGCTACAGAGGGCTAAAAAAACATAAAAGATGTTGCCACAGCGTGGCACAAAGCACTACAACAGACAGAAGCACGAAGATTTATGCCTCATCTTGCCAAAGCAAAAGGAAAGACACAAGCCGTAGCATGCAAGGATCCGGGGTTACGACACATGAGCCTTGAACGATTCCATGAGAAAAACCAGTGAATGCGCACGCTGGGAATGGGGCTTGGAGAGAGCCGGGCTGGCATGTGCTGCCATCGCTACGTATGCCAAACGCCTTCTGAAGGAGGAGTCGCTTCAACGTACACATCCAGTTGAGACTCATTTCCAGTTTTGGTATGTCCACAAGACAGCACAGAAAAGGCTTTGCCTATATAACATCACCCGAACAAGTGCTGGGGGGGGAGGCGGGGGAACACCACATTTAAAGGGATTTACACAACGGGGTTTTTTGGGACACACGATCAGCTTTGAACAAACCCTAATACTCAACATCATCATAGAAAGGAAGCAGGAACACTTTAAAGATAAAATGTAATTCACTATATAATCCATAGCATTACATACACAGCAGAATTATTTCAGCACATCACACCAGTAATGATGTTGTTGTTATTAAAACATAAAAACTTCTATCATTATGTACAGGCACAAATTATGAAAAAAGTTACAGCTAAGCCATACGCCAAAGTCAGAAATCTCAGACTTTAACACTAGATTTATTTATCTCAAAGATACAGGAATTCTCTTCCATTTCTATAAAACTGCTATAAAATCTAATGCAGCCTTTAAAGGTAGCAATAATCACAAACTCAGGAAAGCCTGAAGTTCTGCTCTTGATGAAAACACAACCTTGCAGCTTTTTGAAAACAATTTCAAGAGGCTTGCAGTAAAACCAACATAATTCAAAACACCAGTGCTTCCTCCCAGTGCACTATTATAAGAAACTTTTGCAATTCCTCAGTTTTATTTTTATCTGTTCCCTCTCGCAGTATTACACACACAACCCTCCAAGCATATAGCTGGCACCGTAAGTGGTCGATTTCAGCTGATGGGAGAATCACTCTAGGCTGTTGGATAAGGTGCGTACTTGCAGATTTCTCTTGTTCGATAAAATTAAAATTGAACATAATAGGCTAGTTAAATGCTGCACTAAGTTACCTACGGGGGCTATTGAGTACTTATTGCTAAAGATTTTTAAGAGAATGCTGCGAAACGGTGTTTAAATTGAGTTGATCTTGCCTTAGGGCAGAAAAAAACAAACAAGATGACCTCTTCAGGTGCCTTCTAGCTCTTTTTTCTACAAATACTTAGCAGTAGATTATTCTATCTTCAAAGCACTGTTTGAACATTAGCTCCCTAATACCTCTAATGCATTATTCTGTTTTCATTCATGCGAAGCACGGCATTTGATTTAAACCCCAACCAGTTACAAAGCCAGAGAGGGAGATCTGGATTACCACTTCCACCAACACAGACAACTCGTTAAACCAGCGCCGTTCAGTTTCAGCAGCTAGGAGGGCCAAATCCGCTTTGCACCACTCCCACTGCTGATCTGCTGCTGAGAGCACTGCAATCCATGCTTGGCTGGATCACATGCAGGCATGCCTCCTACTCTCCCCCTTCTCCACCCCAGTACCTACGGCAGGAATTCTGCTCCTCCCCGGAGAGTCGGCAGCTGGGTTTTGGCAGGCTGGGGGAAAGAGCTGCCTCTCCACCACCCACTCAAGAGAAAAAAAAGAGAGCGAGCAACAGAGCTGATCCCGGCTTTTCTGGCGGGGAGGTGGCAGGGCCAGAGTAACCACCCCGACTTTGTTCATGCAAAGCCAAATGGGCCAGATAACCTTCCCGATAGGGAGTTTGTTATGAAGTTACAGCCCTGATCCTGCAGGTTGCTGCATCAAAACAAGCCCGTACCTTTCAGTGGGCGCTGAGCTGGGAACGGCCTCGCAGGAAGACACGTGCTACACGCTCAGCAGGAACGAGAACCGTGTCTCCAGCGCTGCTCCAGCTGCATGGGGAAGGAAGAGCATATCCTACAGCACAGACAATGCACAGCACAGTGTTTTACTGAACACACACACACAAGCACCCAGAGAAACCATGTCGAGTTTCTTATCTTAATACAGAAGACGGCGTGACCTAGCAGTTAGAGGCAATTGCTGGTGCAGACAATGGTATGCTGCAGCCTTCTGCAGGCGGATTGACAGTTGGCTTTACTCCTTCAGGAGGAAAAAAAATAAAAAAAATAAAATCAGGCCTAATGCCTGCTTTTACAGAAGTATTGAGTTTCTATTTGCAATGCACTAAGTACCTAACAGCACTGCTAAAAGTCCTCTGGTCCAGCAGCAGTCCACATCAATTTTTGCACAGAAAAACTAAAGATATACACAGTCTAGACTTAACTCTGGGCAGGGTTTGGAGAGCACACCTACAGCTAAAGGCTGGGATCAGAAAGCCACCAGGAGCACAGCACAGCATCAGAAACCATGCTACAGAATCAAGACGTGACCTCCCCACAGTGTGGCACCAAGTCAAAAATGAGGCTGCAAATATTAGACCACCACAAAAAATAGCACAGGACCAATTTTTTTCTTGAAAGGTAAAGCAAACAAAATGGTCTGAATTTCTGTTTCTACTGGTTATTTTACTTTCCTTTCTTCTTTGAATGAAACAGCACAAGGGTCACGTTTGATATTCGGTGTTTCAACAGTTAAACACGATGAAATAGTGGCTCTTTGCAGTGCCATTTTGGCTGGCAAGCACACAGAGTAAGAAGCAGAGGAAGAAAATTCCCAGACAAGTAACAAGTGTCTAAAATGAATCGTGCTGCCTCTCCAGCTCCTAAATCAAACACCCAGCAGAAATGGAAAAGCTCTTTTAAGTAAAGCATGTTCAAGTTCGTCAAGTCTACTTCACACGATAAAACAGTTGGCACATACCAAAACAATACTGCATGTCCCGTACTTCACCTTATAAACTTTAATCTCCACCAACTTGGCATAAAATTGGTATTAGGTATTGCAGCTTTATAAATGTAAAAGAAATTACAAGCTACACACCTCACAACTTATCTCCCAGTACTGGTATACACGTGTTTTACTCCTTAATAACAAGAAAAAAACACAATAAAACAAACTCACCTTAACAAAATTACATGGTCTCAGTCCTGAATAGTTGCGTGCTTACACTTTTATAGGGAAAAAAAATAATTTAAAAATTTAGCGAGAAATATTAAGGCAGTGCCTTGCTCTCAGAGGCAGGAGGCATCTCACCCAGACTTGTACCATGTGGGAATGGAATGCCACAACTGCAGTGACATCAGGTAGTCACAAAACAAAAGGATTGTCACACACCCTGAACGTATACAATACAGCATATGGTATATTAATAATTCAAACATGAAATCCAACAGAAATATTTTCAGGCCCACAGGCACTATTTTGGCATCAGCAGTGTTAACCAAGTGATAGGCTTCACCGGTTCAGAAAGGGTTTCAAATATTTCAAGATCCAACGATAGTTTTCAGCTTCAGTGGTACCTATTGGGTACCTGTCACCACGCAGGCACCCATCGCAGAGACCACCTCGGACCGCTGCCCCCGAGAGCTCACAAAAGCAAGAGGGGTCTGACCTGCCTTTGGGTTGGTTTGCCCATTTCTTTTATTTTGTATTTTAGGCAGCAGCAGTTCTGATCACGCAACGTACATAGATCCTGCTCTGGAGCACAAGCAGGAGGAAAATGCCTGTTAACACAGTACGGACTAAACAGACATTCAGCCTGGAGATTATTATTTTTTAAAATATTATTTCAGTTGATATTTTTTAATTAGTTAGAAATAATTCTGCATTAAATTAAGAGTTTCTTTTATATAGAAGTCCTGCGAGTGTCCTCACGTTCTCTCATCTTTCTGACAGCCAACTGGCTGAAAAAGCTAAATTGGGTGCTTGCTATTAACCTCCTGGTTACACTGGGACCCAGGCAGCAGCTGGAGCAGACAGCCGTCATATGATGATCCTGCGCTACACAGATGCTGCAGCACATTTAGGGCAAAGTTATGCTTTTAATTCTAATGCAGCCTTAAGTGTGGTGTGTCTCTTTGCTCTTCTGCTGCATTTTTAGCCTCGACCACCACTGTGCTGCTGGAGAGGGAAGAGGGGAAGGCAGAAAGAAGGATTCAAACTAAAGCAGGGCGGCAGCACATACAGTCTAGAAACCCATGAGTGATCAATATGAGGTATTCACAAGAACTTGTGAGGTTTTAGAGCAGAGTGAAAGGCCGTACCAGTCTATAACTGGGCATGTCTTCTGCGAACTTTGTTATCCTGGGTTGGCAAATCAAATAAACGTGCTGCTTTTAGGGGGTTCTCGGGTTATTTTTCTATAGGGACTACTGTAATAACCAATGTTCCTATTACTTTCTTCACTCCCTTAAGCTAATCTTACTCAAGTTAAATTATGAAATGTCATCTTGCGAAAGTATTATTATTTTCATAAATATTTTCATAAAACTATAAGTCTTTTGCCTCCTGAGATCAGCAGATCTTACTTGAATGAGGCCCAACCTGTACTGCTCCACAGGCAGACATGATGGACTACATCAAACCTGCCTTTTTTTTTCTTTAATTTATTTTTTAAAACTGATCCTGTGTTATAAACAAGCAAATTGTAACCTTCTGGGTCACTTTCATTGACTGAAGAAAAGACAAGTGAAAGCAACCTGTTTTGATTTATCAGGCAGTGACCAAACAGCAGAGCAAGTTATAAACAGACAATAGAAGAAAATCCCCACAATGAGATCGCAGCATGTAGAAAATACTCAGTTTTTGAGAACAAACCAAAAAAAACTTCCTGTAACTCCTGGGAAGCTTTGGCACGTATCCTGAAGTTTGATCTTGCTCTTGGTGCCCCTTGTAACAGTTGCTATATTTTTTGACCCTCTGAAATAGAAGGTAAATTGCCTTCTTTATCAAAAGATAGTAATTAAAAGAGTTTAAGTTAGCAACCATAAAAATTTAAATCGCTTACAACATGGGCAGATTGGTAAACCCTGAAATTAAGAAACCGCTTCATGTGCCAACACTATTAAAATACAGATGTCACGCTACATTATATAAATGCAAGATTACTAGTCCGATTAAAAAAAAAAAAACAACAAAAGCACACACAAAACAACACACCAACCAACCAAATACAGTGGCTCGAAAGGTGACCTCCTGCGGGCATCACCATCCTCCCAGCCAGGTGCACATGTATCCTCTTCCTCCTCCTCCCAGCCACCAAGGTGTTCAACCCAGGGACCACAGTTTCCCACGATAAAACTTGTTCTTCATGCCTTCGCTACTTGTGCTGCCCGTTCAGTTAGTACAAAAAACAAGCATGAAGTCCCTTAAACAAAAAGATGGGCCTGTCTTCTGAGCCTGCATTCCCAGCAGGTAAAACTACCAGGAAAGCCCAGGAAACACACAACTAACTTCTCTCAGTGGTGTAAAATGGGATCCAAGGACCTTCCTTTCCCTCACAGTGCTGCAAGAAAAAGTCAGGAACCGGTGTAATTTGCTAATAATAAACCCTTTACAGTGCTACCAAAATCTTTATGTTTTTTCCTGCTGCTCTTGACCTGCTTTCTAGACCAAGCAGCACCTATTCTTACACGGCTTCAAGCTCTTGCAAGCTTCAGCAATGAAACATGACAAACATTGGGTATAACGAACATTTCTGCAGTATTTCTTATTTCATCGTAGCTGCAGATTCCCTCGCGTTCTGCCACCCCTTAACAGCACACAGCAGCTGAATATACCCTAATTTCAAAGCAAAAATCTTAACAAGTCTCATTTTTGCTTAAAGATGCTAACAATGACCTTCACGCTCACAGTAAATCTCCCGATTCTGGCCAACAGCCTGCTACAGAAGTTACTGCAATTCCACTAACGTACCGGAGCAGCCACCATTATTAACAGATGACTTACGATGACGTTTCTCATTCTGCCCCCCCCCCCTTCTCAGACAGAAACTAGTATGCCATGCCAGGGGCCACAGGAAGTTGAATAAGCTTTGCCTTATAAGCTTTAGCACAAGGTGATGCTATTCACCAGTCTTAATTTAAATTAAAATACCCAAAATAATACTCAAAGGCTGTAACAATTCAAAGACCATTCAGGTTGAAGTTCAACCCCACGACTCGGTCCTTTGTTAGCAGCTGACACCGACGTGCAGATCAGGTTCACGTGCCAGGGCCCATTTTTCTAACATCCCTACAAAAATAAGTTGCACACTGTAATTACCTCTAATTTTCAAAACAGGGCTTTGAAGGTCAATTAGCAACGGGGAAAACAACAACAATAAAAAAAGGGAAAAGCAGGACTGAGGACACTGGAGCTATGTTACCCAGTTCATCCCCGGGAAGGCAAGGACGCCAACAGCACCATTTAGCATCTCTCCATAGGAGCGGAGCAGAAGGAATGCCTGCAATGTGCTTTGCCTCCTTGCCGAAAACTAACTTTAATTCTGATCTACAAACTATTCTCCATGTCAACTGGGAATAGTTTTCATTTTTCTACTTTGATTCTTTTTTTTTTTTTTTTTTTTTTTTTTTTTTTTGTTGCAGTCCAAAGTGCCATCAACAAACTTTGCCCTTCATTCTGGAAACTGGGAGCAGTGGTATTTCAAGGTCACTCGTGCTAGTGAAGGCAGGCCTAGCTCCGGCAACTTTCCCTGCGGCACGGCACGGCCGGTGGCAGCCGTACGGAAGCCCAGCCGGGACTCGGGGTGTCACCGGGCCAGCCCCGAAAGCCCAGCCGGGACTCGGGGTGTCACCGGGCCAGCCCCGAAAGCCCTTGAGGCTGGAAAACTTGGAAGCTAAGCGGTACCGTCACCCCGTTCCTCTGCCTGTCACCGCCGGGCTGCGGGGCTCCGATGACCTTCAGTGCTTATTCACAAATAAAAAGGAAAACAAAGGGCTGCTGATACTTGGCTGGAGTTGGGCTGGGGGTTTGGGGGTGATGGGGGTGCCGCTGTCCCCCTACCCCCCCGCCTCAAAGAGCCACGTTCTGCCCGGTGCTCACTCTCAGCAGCCGGGCAGCCCCCGCCAAGGGCAGCCGGGGGAGACCCCCCCACCCGCGGGTCGGCGGCAGCCCCGGGAGCGGGCTGTGTGTGTGTGGGGAGGCGCTGCCATTTTCTCCCCCTCCCAGCGCCGGTTACCGGCCCCGGCGCGGCCCTGCGGGCAGGGCGCGGCCCCGCGCTGCCCCCAGCCATGCCCGCCTGCCCCGGGGGGCTCAGCCCCGGGCCCCAACCACCGCCCCCGCTCCGCCCCACCGCCTCCCCCTCCTCCTGCCGCACAAGGCCGGTCACCTCGAGGCCGGGCGGGCAGCCCCCCGCCGCCAGGGCCTGCTCCCCCGCCACGGGGCCGCGCCGCGGCCGTCCCCCGCCCCAGTCAGCGCGGCTCCGACCGCCGCGAGCAACTTACCGGGCCGCGGCCACCACAGGCCCTGCCCGCCAGCCACAGGGAGGCTGCGGCGGGGATGCGGCGGCCCCCGGGCCTCCCCGCCATCCCTTTGTCTTTGAGCTGACCCCTGCCTGTCGGGACTCCGCGTCCCCGCCGGACCGGGCCGCCGGCCCCTTTAACAGCCGCCGCTCAGCCTACCCTGCTGCGCCCGGCCGGCCCGCCCCGCCCGCGCCTATTGGCTGCGCGCCGCCGGGGGAGGGCGCGGCCCCGCGCCTCCATTGGCTGCCGCCGGCAGCGCAACCTCGCCGGCCACTTCCTGCTTTAAAGTTACCTTGAGAGGCGGCGCAGGGGTCAGAGCGGCGCCTCCGCCGCGCTCCCCGCCCGCGGCCCCTCCGCAGCGCGGCGGCCGGGCCCTCCCCGGCGGCTCCCATTGGCCGCGCAGCTCCAAGTCAAACAAGCGGAGGCTCGTGGGGCGGCCACCGATTGGCCCGCGCCGCTGTCACTCCAAGCAGCGCCCGCCGTACTGCACACGCCGCCGGCGGGGCACCGGGTGCTCAGGGAGCCGCGACCGGGCCGCACCGGCACACGGCGGGGGGGGTGCACGTCCAGCACCGGTGGCCCACTGCGGGCCCGGGCCGGGGCCCCCCGCTGCCTGTCGAGGGCCGTTCTCCCCGCGGCGGTGCGGAGGGCAGGCCCGAGCCGCCACCGGGAGGTTCCCGCTAAGAGAAAGCGGGCCCCGCCGCAGAACGGAGCGCGGAGGTCCCCGAGCGGGCAGCGGGACTGAGCCACGGGACGTCAAAGCCAAAGGGGCTGCAGCCCGTGGGACTGGGGGCACTGTGTGGCAGGGCTGTTACAGGCCTGTTCCCGGTGGAGGGTTCACAGCCACCGGGAGCCGCGGGTAACGGCTGGTCCGGTGGCACTTCCCACCTCTGAGCCACCGAGAACACATACACAGCACATAGCGGCCTGGATCACATGCATGCTCTGGTGCCTATGGGAGACTGAAAAAATAATCCGGGGGGGGGGGGGGGGGGGGGGGGGGGCGGAAATCAATCAAAGCCTGCTTTTCAGACAGATAAAGCCCCTGGTTTAGCAGGTGGCTGCCCAAAAAGACACCCTCCTGGTGCAGAGCCCGACCCCTCTCCCTAGGGCTGAATGCCTCCGACAATCCTCCTCGAAGGATGCTCTGGGAAGCGATGCAAGCACTGGCAGAGCTTTCCCCTCTTGGCCATACGCTGGAGATTTCCCCCTTTGCGGCTTCAGCCCCGCACACAACATCCCACCAGCCTCGCTCTGCCCACACCACAGTTCTCAGAGCCTCCAAGAACGTTTCTGTAGCTCTTGGATGGGACTGAAAGATGGGAACGGGGTGTTTATGAAGCACAGATGATATTTTAACCTCTACAGACCCATCACTTCCAGCAAGTTACCAATATCTGAACAGATTTCAAGCCGTGTTCCAAGATACAATTTACTGCTTGAAAATAATGTGCTTACAGGATTATATAGAGCAGCAGAGGAAAAAATATTACAAAGCACAGCCAACGCTTCGCTAACCCTGCAGATTAAATTAGTTTGAATCAGATAGCAAGGAGAGATTAATTTAAAAATAGACCTTCCTGGTGATTTATTAAATATAATTGCTTAAAACACATCTTAGAAAAAATAGTAATACTTAGCAATGCTTTGTTCTCTTCCTGTGTCATTCCTCAGATAAAAGCAAGGGCCTCTGAGCTGCGGTATGCTTACTATTAGAGGTATGCAAGGTACTTTCAGGCGGCATGCAAAACAAACCTAGAACAGTCCACCGCCTTTCCTGCAGAGAAGAGGAATGCCTGGCTGGTATTTCGAGTAGTAACAACTGCCCAAACACATTCCCATGCGCCTTCTCACATCATGATGCGACCCAGTCCCCTACGGAGCAAGAGCCCCTCTCCTGCACACAGGTAGGACCCAGCGTGGCCACAGGAACAGCTAATGCTCTCACAGCATTTAATAATTCTTCATGATCGTGAAGAAAAACAAATTAATTCTTGGAAGCCCTACACTAAAGGGTTTATTTCAATCACTGCAGCTGTTCTTGCTCTGAAATCACACGGGGCAGTTGAGCTAACACTGAGAAACTGCCAAAATCCCACTTGAAAGACTTAACTACAAAGCCACTGGGAAGACACAGGGAGAAAGGAATGCTCTTAACCCAGGAACTGTCATCTGTTGCTGCATTCTACAAGTTGCAGCATTTCTGAGAATGCCTTGCTGCACATTATTCACGTATGGCATGAGAACGTACACTGGCAAACACCAGTTATCTTTATAAAGTACAAAATAATGAGAGGGAACAGGTTGGCCGTACAGGATAAATGATGGGCTCAAGGTTACCCTGCCATCCCGCAGCAACCTGAGAACCAGCGGGATTGCATTTGATTCCCACTCCTCACTTAGAGCAAACAGCTATCTGTCCTCTGCAGGGCTTTCAAGGCACCACTTTTTGCTTTGACCAAGAACTCTGTGTTCATCCAAAAATGTGTCTAAATCTTCCACTCGGTGTGATCACAGTGGCCCCTGTGTGAGCCGGCATCTCAAACAAGCCCCTTTAACGGTGACACAAAACACAGCATGGTTATGACTGAGCACGCGATGCCAGATGTGACACTACATCAGGTTCCACCACAACAAGCAATGCCTAAGGGACAGTACTGGTAGGCTGGTACCAGAGCACAGCTCAACTGAAGACAAACACTGACTCTGCAGGAGCAGCTTAGTCCAAAAACGTAACCTAATTAAATAAGGACATGGTTAAGCCTAAGAAAAGGCACACAATGTTGCCAAGGGCAACAGCAGCAAACGATGTTTGATGACCCAGGAGGTCTATTTTCTGAATGCAGGACTAAGAGTTAACCACATGCTTGCAGGCTGTTTGCTCTGCATCACAAGTGAAGCCAGTTAAGACTTTCCTTTTAATTGCCTGTACTCAGACAGCTGTTGAGACACACAAGTAGTTATTCATTAGTACGTGGAGAATACTTTACTCAACGAGACAAGTGTCTCAAAAGGCGATATGAAGTCACGTTCGAGAACTATCGAGCATTATTACTTCTTCTTCTGTCAGCAACCCGAAGCCTACCAGAGCTCCAGGTTCTAGAGCCAGCCCTGGGACATGGCTCAGTCAACATGAAGCATAAGCCAGCCCTGCCACCAAAGGGCTGTCCTGCCGCCCCACCTGTCCTGTGCCCACCACTCAGCCCTGCTGCCCCCAACACCCGCACAGCTAATGATGCGGCTGGAGAATGAACTGACCTGAATGAAATCCAACCCAGCCAGAAAGAATTAGCTTCTGTCCATGCCATACTCATACTGCTTTTAACACACGGTGCTTTACTGGTTACTGGGGGGCATTTCCTTCATTTTCTCAGTTCAGGAAAAAGCAGCATCTAAAGAGACCGTATTTATGTGCAGATATTCTCATAGTGCTCTGTGCCCGGGGGTTTCGAGCAGAGGTTAGACAATCCCTCAGATATTTACCAGAGACCCACTGCTTATCATCCCGCCGCTCTCCCCACCCAGCGTCGGGGCCACGCTCTGGATAAGCGTCCTTAAGGCTTTCGGAGCAAAGCAAAAGCCCCAGACACCGATAAAATAACGGCATCACCAGCACGTGAAACCGACCTCTCCCGCAGCACACCCCCTGCCGGGACCCGGCAGGCCGGGCCCGCCCCCACCCCCGCCGCTGGCTGCCCGGGAGGGCCCCGCATCCTGCCCTGCAGCTCCTGCAGTGCCGGGCCCGGCCAGGCCCCGTCCCCCCATCTCCGCGGCCGAGCCCCGAGCCCGCCCCTCCCCCACCCCGGGCTGCGCGGGGGAAACGGTTCGGTTTCCTGGCTTCTCCCCGGTCCGCTCCTCGTGACCCAATCAGCGCGCAGCCCCTTCCGCCCGCCTCCCCCGGCATGGGCCAATGAGCGGGCGCGGTGCGTCTCCGCCAATCGCAGCGCGGCCGTTGGCGGGGGAGAAGGGGGGAACCCCTCAGGCCGCCCCCGCCCCGCGCCCCCTCACGGGCCGCCGCCGCCGCCTCCCCCCGCCGCCCTCCCGCGCACTCACCGGGGCGGCCGGCGCCGCGACCTCCGCCTCCTCCGCCCGGCGGCCGCGCTGCCTCCGGCCCGGTTGGCGGGAGGCGGGAAGGAGGGGGAGGGGGGCGGCCGGAGCACAGCGAGCGCCCAGCGGCCGAGAAACAAGATGGCGGTGGCTCCGTGAGGCGGCGGCGCGGGGCCCCACCCCTTTCCCCGGGCGGCCGCACTGCGCAGGCGCATGACCCGCGACTGATCTCGCGAGAGCTGCGCCGGGCAGGGGCGGGGCGGGCCGCGGCCGGCGCGGGTGAGGCCGCAGCGGGCGGGGGGTCCGGGCAGGCCGCAGCGGTGGCCTGGGCTTCGGCGTGAGGGACCCGCGGCTGCCGGCCTGTGCCTCGGGGCTGCGCCAGGCCTCGGGGTGCGGCAGGGGCTGGCCCAGGTCTTCCCCGGCCTAGGCCTGTGCGGGCCCGGGCGCCAGCGGGGCCTGTGGGGGCAGGCGTGGGGCAGTGCCCTGGGCAGGGGGCCCGCTGCCTCGCTCCCGGGGTCTCCCCTGAGGTGTTGAAGGAAGCCGTCGCTGTTGCTTATTGCCTCTGAAGCCCTGGCTCTCCCCCGACAGCCCCCTGCAGCACGGGGATCATAGCCCGAGGGCTCTCCCAGGACCCCTGGGGTGACGGGTCAGAGCTCTGCATCCCACAGCCCTCGGTGGAGGAGCTGCTCCTCTTTTTAGCCTGTTGGCTCATCCAGGGAGGGTTCCAGCACAGCCTGTCATGGCCCTGAGAGCTGTCCAAATTAAACCTCAGTGAGCTGTCCAACACTCTTCACACAGGCCTCTGATCTATCATCACAGGATAACTTTTCTGCTACTATCCTACCCGAGCTGGAGCTGATTCAAGCAAAAGTCTGTGCTGCAGTTCAGCCAGCTATCTCATTTCCCAGGGACTGCTTTTCTGGCTCAGGGACATGTTACACTGAGGCGTGACTCATGCTGCTCCAGTATTTTTCCCATGAAAAAGTGCATCCTGAAAAGTGACTCCCATCTTTGCCTCCTTATTGTCTTCCTGGTGCCCAAATCGTTTGCATTCAGTTTACAACTAGAAAAAGGATTTGCCTGACAGGTGCTTTAAATGTGATTTGAGAAGGGAAAGGAAGGTTGGGCCCTGTGTGGCTACTGCACTTCCCCTCGCCCTTTCCATGGAGTTTCCAAAATTGGTGATGGCTGCTGGTGAAGTTTCTGATACAACGTTTTGCTGTGCAGGCTCTGCACCCTGTGCAAGAGAGGAGAAAATCCCTTCTGCGTCCTGTAAACACAGCGAGTTCAGATCAGTTCTTTCTGTTGTGTGACATTTGCCCAAATGTAGGAAATGGGACAAATTTCTGCATACACTGTGGTTTCAGAGCTTGGCTGCCCTGAAGACTGTTGGCACTGAAGTGGGAGATATCTTGCAGCAAATTCCTGCAGTTTTATTGAAAGTCTTGCAACTTGGTGATCTCAGGACACTTGCAAGGCAGCCAAGAGAAATAAAAGTCATGCTACAGTTGGTTGGGTTTGGTTTGTTTTTTTTAATTCTTACAATTTCTGAGCTAGCTTCCTTTTGTTGTAACGTTCAAGGGTGATGATACGTGATGGTATATGGCCCCTCTTCAAAATGACTCATTTATAAATCAATTAGCCGGCACTGCTGCTGACTTTACTGCCAGGCACAGCTGTCAAACCAGCCAGCTGTTTTTCCTGCCAGGGACCAGGCCCCACTCAAGGGGTTTCTGCACAATACTCTGCTCCTCCTCCAGCTGAATCCTTTTGTGTGCCGTCGCGCTGCGCCCGTGATGCTCCGTTTCCTCCCCACCTGCTCTGTCAGCAGCAATGGATGCATTGTCTGGAGCCGCTCAGCTTCCTCAAGAAGGATCGCAGCCATCTGCAAACACAGAGGTCTCTGTGTCAGCCTGAAACACGTAGAAGCCAAGACAAACAAGAAAGAAAGAGGGGGGGGAAAAAAAAAGAAAAAGCTCTTTTCCACTCTTTGCTTTGTTGGTGCTTGCATAGATTTGTTCGTGGTTTGTCAAGTTGGTATTTAACCAACATCTGCTACCTTCTCAGCCAATTCCCTCCTGTGCCGGCAGTGGGACCCCGAGGAGCTGTGCTGCACTGCCTGCACCCCAGGGCCAGCTTTTGGAAAGGCTGAATTTGTTTGACACTTAGGAAGATTGTTTCTTAGAGCAGAGGTGACGCGCCTGGCCCTTCTCAGCTCAGCCCCCTGCCGTCCCTTGGGACTCCCATTACATCAGTCCTCTGGACTCATCCCAAATAAGCTGTTGCTTTGAGGCATAGAAAAGAAAAACCTGGATATAAATTATGCATGGACATGGACACACTGCCTTGTAGATTTGAGGGAAAAAAAAAAAAGAAAGAGGCAGTTTAGGGCCAGATTTTGGGTCCCGTTAATCCTGCAGGCCACCCTGTTGTGCCACATCTTTGTTCACACCTGATGCCAGGCTACAAACCAAGCTCCTAACCCAGCTCACAACTGCCACATCCCACCCGGTACATCTCCCAGTTGGGGACCATCTATATGATATTTAAGTATGTTTAAGTTCAGAGTATATGCCTGTACACATATTTTTGAAGACCCTGTAGAAAACATTGTCTTCTGCATTGAAAGAAAACCCCAGAAGGATAATTTGACATGAGAGAGATGATGATTTGGGTGCTGCCAAAGGATTCCTTGGGGGACCAAAAGACCTGAAGGACAATCTAGTGTCAGCCCCAGTGCTGTGAGTCATCAGCAACTTTTATACTCTAGTAGTTCGAGGTCTAAGCTCAGCTCCCAGAACAGCAAGGCGCTTTTACCTTTTCTGGCCCCAAATAACTGTCATGCTCTTCCTAGTTCTCCCAGCCCTCCATCCCCAGTGCAGAGATGACAGAAATGGGTAAAAAAACCCCAGGGTTATGAAATCTAGAAACCTTATGAGCTGCAGATGAGCCACTCTGAGCCGAGATGCTCAGCCCAGCTCTAACTGGGGACCCCATTCCCAGGTGAGTGCTTTCACCTTGCCAGCAGTGGGGAGAGGATGCAGCTCCCAGCTCAGAGCTGGGATTTGGTTCAGCTTGCTTGGTCCCGCTGCAGGAAAGTGGGTTTCCCGGTGCCTGCAGCATCCCAAGGAGTAGCAGATGGTGTGTTAGTGCCTCTTGCCTGGCTGGTGCCCAGCACAGATCAACCATGCTAGCTTTCCCAGCAGGATACTGGTGAGCACACATGACCCGATTGCTCCTTGCAGAACAGCGAAAGGAGATTTTACAGCATCTCAGCGTAGCTCCTTCTGCGAGAAGTGGGACATGGTGCAGGAACGAGAGAGCAAGCTGCAGAGCTGACACAGCACCGACAACCTCCCTGAGCCCCAGCAGCAACGTGCTCATCAATCTCCATGGGCAAAGGCCCCAGTGGTGCCAAGGGGACAAGCCCCTCGGCCCACCCGGGGTTGACCCCACAGCCTGGCTCTCTGGACAAGGACTAGCACCTGCCCAGGGCAGCATTATTTTGGAGAAGCCTCTGCAAAACACGCTGGGTCTATCTAGTCCCCAGCCCCAGGGCAGCTCCAGTCTCCCAGCATTTCTGCCCCTTCTTTGTGTTTTCTGTTGCCCATTACATCCACCTCTTGCCAGCACGAGCAGCAGCCATGCTACGGGCAGATGCCTGCCCAGCAGAGGCAGGGTAACGGCAGCACATGACACCCACGGGTTTTGCAAAATCCCAGGGCCACCCCTGCAGGGACAGCATGGTTTGGGGTGCCTACAGTGGCAGGGCTTGCAAAACCTCTTCCACGCTTTCCCTTAACCCAGAGCCAGCACGCTCATCCCTGTGCTGCATGCTGCCAATAGCCCCTGCAGTACCATAAAGTCAAGCTCCACGAATCCTCTTACGTGGGCTTTACCGGAGTAATCGCATTAAACCACCCCCTTTTCACTGGTGCAAAAACAAAATGTAAAGGAGACGGTGGTGAAGAGCCAGCAAACCAGAGAGCTGAGCTCCTTAACGAATTAAGAGACATCAGAGATAGGAGAGCCCTGATGGGATCCCAGTGCAAGACCAAGCCCAGGGCTTTTGTCCATCCCGCTCTGGGGAAGCGCTTCTCGGGGGACTTACCACAGGGGCTGTCAGTGTCACACACCCCTGGTCTCAAATGTGCAGGAACGAGCCATGGAGTCCCTGCCAGCGGGAGGTCAGCGAGGGATCCCAGAGCAACCTGCCAAGGGAAGCAGAAAACCGGAGCAGGTCAGAAAGTTTCCTACTAATCAAACTGAAAACTTTGTCATTATTATTTTATTATTGTCATGAAATGCCATGTTTTATCATTGAAATGTGGCAGTTGAAAAAAAAAGTTAGCAGAGGCTTTTCACTGCTGAGACACGTGTTTTCACTATCTCTTTCCCCAAAACAATGTGTTCCCAGGACTGACACTTTCCCCCGAAAGCTTGAAGTTTGCTTTGATGAAATAGCCTTCCCTACCGAGATATTTTCAGCTAGTTTTTCTAACTATTACTCATAAAGGCCCCCTCCAGACAACCTCTCTCCCTCCCTGAGTTTGTTTATATGCTTTGAATTCTGTTAGGAAACCATCTCCTTACTTCAGCGATGTTTTATCCAAGTTTCCATATTTAGTTCTTTCAGCTATTCCTGCTCCTTAACCAGCTTTCCCGCAGCAACACCGGGACCCGCCACATCCCCGCTCTCCCCAGCATCCCCTTCCCCTCCAGCACCCACCGCAGGGGGAAATTTTTCCCCATCCTCCCTGCACTGATGGATGCCCATTGAGCATCGTACCCACCAGCCCACCCCAGGGATGCGGTCCCAAATTGCACCCAGACTCTGACCCGAGTACGAGGAACCTGGTGGAGGCTTTACCCCTGAGGGCTGGGTGGTTCCCTGCAGCCCAGGGTGCTGCCAGTGGCTCGGGGACCCCCAGCACTGCAAAGATGGGGAGCCCACCCACTGGGAAATCCAAGCCCAGTGCTATTTTAGGGAGGGACAGAGTTAAAGTCGGTGAAGGAGGGTTTCCTCCTGGCACGTGGCTCCATGTCAGCTGCGGTGCTCAGCCTGCAGAGGCAACGCAGGGAAAGCACTAGAGGAATTTAACATGAGTAAAAAGAGACGCTGCTTAGAGGAAAATTAGTGTTTGCATTCAGGGAGCCAAGGTGAGTCCAAGGGCAGTGCAGGAACCAGGGCTGCCTCTCCATTCAAACTTTCTCCTTCAGCAAGAACCAGGGCACAAGAAGTGCCCCCTCAGTCCTCGTTCCCCCTGGGAGGGCCACGTTTGCACCCGCCACCGAAAGGGATCATAGCCGGGAGGTTTACGTGTTCCCGAAGGAGCAGGCACCGCGGCCACCCAGGCTGAGCAGGGACCGGCTGGCAGCGCTTCAGGTCTGGCTGGAGGCTCCCGCAGTCCTGTGGGCAGCTCCGGGGGTCCGGCTGATGGGTGGGGGTTCCGGCTGGTGGCTTTTGGGGCCCGGCTGATGGGCATAGGGTCCAACTGGTGGCTTTTGGGGCCCAGCTGATGGGCGTAGGGTCCAACTGGTGGCTTTTGGGGCCCGGCTGATGGGCGTAGGGTCCAACTGGTGGCTTTTGGGGCCCGGCTGATGGGTGTAGGGTCCAACTGGTGGCTTTTGGGGCCCGGCTGATGGGTGGAGGCTTTTGGGGTCCGGCTGATGGGTGTAGGGTCCAACTGGAGGATTTTGGGGCCCGGCTGATGGGCGTAGGGTCCAACTGGAGGATTTTGGGGCCCGGCTGATGGGCGTAGGGTCCAACTGGAGGATTTTGGGGCCCGGCTGATGGGCGTAGGGTCCAACTGGTGGCTTTTGGGGCCCGGCTGATGGGCGTAGGGTCCAACTGGTGGCTTTTGGGGCCCGGCTGATGGGCGTAGGGTCCAACTGGTGGCTTTTGGGGTCCGGCTGATGGGCGTAGGGTCCAACTGGTGGCTTTTGGGGTCCGGCTGATGGGTGTAGGGTCCAACTGGTGGCTTTTGGGGCCCGGCTGATGGGTGTAGGGTCCAACTGGTGGCTTTTGGGGTCCGGCTGATGGGTGTAGGGTCCAACTGGTGGCTTTTGGGGTCCGGCTGATGGGTGTAGGGTCCAACTGGAGGATTTTGGGGTCGGGCTGATGGGTGTAGGGTCCAACTGGAGGATTTTGGGGTCCGGCTGATGGGTGTAGGGTCCAACTGGAGGATTTTGGGGTCCCGCTGATGAGTGTAGGGTCCAACTGGAGGCTTTTGGGGGCCAGCTGATGGGTGTAGGGTCCGGCTGGAATATCTTTGGGTTCAGCTGATGGTTGTAGGGTCCGGCTGGAGGCTCCTGGGGTCTAGTTGATGGGTGTAGGGCGTGGCTGGAATCTCTTTGGGTTCAATTGATGGTTATAAGGTCCAACTGGTGGCTTTTGGGGTCCAGTTGATGGGTGTAGGGTCCAGCTGGTGGCTTTTGGGGTCCAGCTGATGGGTGTAGGGTCCAGCTGGTGGCTTTTGGGGTCCAGCTGATGGGTGTAGGGTCCAGCTGGTGGTTTTTGTGGTCCAGCTGATGCGTGTAGGGTCCAGCTGGCTGGTGTCGGGTGCAGCCAGCAGCCCCTAGAATCCAGTTGCTGGGTGTAAGCTCTGGCCGGTGGCTGTTGGGGTCCAGCTGGCCGCTCTCAGCGTGCAGCCGCTAGGAGCGGGACGCAGCCGGCACCTCTCGGGGGGCCCCGGTGGGACCCTCGGGGGGATGCCGGCCCCTCTCCGCCGCAGCCCAGGCCGTCGGGGCCGGGCCCGGGGCTCCCCCGCCCGCCGCTCCCAGCAGCCCGCCGGGGCCGAGGGGAGGAGCGGGCACGGGCGGCGGCGGCGGCGGCAGCGGCGGTGAGTGCCCGCGGCGGCGGCGCGGGTGGGGCGCTCCCGGGCCACCGGGGCGGCGACCGCCTCGGTCCCCGCGGCCAGCGGCGGGGCCGCACCTGCCTCGGAGCATCCCCCGGCCGGCGGCAGGTGGGGGGGGGCAGCGATTTTGGGGGTTGGCCGTCGCGGATGCGGTGCTGGGAAGGAGCGGGATGGGCGCTCCGGTAGCCCCGGGGAGGGCAGAGGGAGGAAGGAAGGGTCCCGACCCCCGGTGGGACAGCCTTGCTGCTCCCCCCGCACCCCACGGCTGCCTACGAGGTGTGCCTGGCACCCTGAAAACATACCCCAGGCTCCAAGCCGTGACGTGGACACCCCGAAAATGTCGCTGCACCGAAAGCGTGGGTGCTGCGGCCACGCTCGCCCCGTCCCCAGGGGGTCCCCAGCCGGGCGCTGCCGGAGCCGGTGTACCGGAGCCCTCCGCAGCTCGGGGCGATGGGCAGCGTTTCCCAGCCAGCGGCTGGGGAACGGGAGTGCTTTCCCGTGCCATCCATCATCCCCGCTGAAAGCCCGTTGACGTCAACCCCGTCCCGTGCACGCTGGTCCCCACCGCCGGGCAAACGGGGGTAGGGACCGGTGAAAGCCGGGGGTCGGGACCGGTGAAAGCCGGGGGTCCTGCCTCGGGAGGGCTTGCCTCAGGGCGTCATCCTTGAACCCAGCAGCCCACGTAACGCCGGCGCTCACCTCTCCCCGGGCTTCCCAGCGTCTCCAGCCTGCGCTTCGTACATTGCTTTGACTCTGCTCAATCCAGAGACCCTTCTGTGCTCTGTGGTGTTTCAGGCAGGTGCTGTGGCTGGTTCTGTAGGGAAATCTGTTAAAGAACTGGTAAGAAAGTGAAATAATGCCCCAGGATGGGCAAAGGCCCCTGCGCTGCTCCCTGCTTACTTTAACTCAGGTTACAGCGAGTGGGGAGAAGCCTGAGGGCAGCGTGGGCATTGCTTATTCCCCACAGCAGAGAAGCACCCAAATGCGCATGGCCCTGGCCAGCCACCACGTCTACTGAACTGCTGAGGAGCAGTGGCCACCCTGCACCTCAAAATGGTCCCGAGGGCCCCCACGTGGGGAGGCAAAGTTGCCCTCCCCAGGAGGTGGTGGCTGTGCCGGGCTCTGCGATGGCCAGTGCCCACTCCGGGGGGTCTGGGAAGCATAGTGAGGGGTCTTTCAAGGCTGAGCAAAACAATTAGCTCTGGGCTGAATTGCATCACTTGGTGCACAGGAAACATCCCGCGGGGCTTTGCTGCTTATTTCATTAGTGTGCTGAGAGCAGGAGCCTGCGGATCCCCTTAGGCCAGCAGCATGGGAACGGGCCTTGCTGCCAGGCACAGCAGCCTGGGGTCATCCCACTGCTGTGGGACGAGGGGCCACCTGCCCAAACCAGCCCTGGCATGGCTGACTGCATCGCACGGCCGCTTCCCCCAGCAGTCAAGTGACTGCTCCCACACTTCTCACCTCCAGCCCCGGTTTAGACGTGTGCCCATTTCTTTCTACATCAACACCTCTTGAAAGCCAGCCCTTTTGCTGTGCTTACACATCTCTCCTGAAGAGCAATGTACCTCCTCTGACATCCCTTTGCGAGGGCACGCTCCTGCTGCCTCCCACGTCCCAGCGCTCCACTCCGCAGGCATGGCACTGCTGGGCTCTCGCTTCGTCCCTGTCCTCGCAGCACTGGTCGCAATGGTCTTTGTGGGATACAGACAAAGGATGAGATTGTGGCACTGGGGAAAAATCCCCACCAGCTTCCCCCACACACCCCAGGTCTGTCCTCCTGCAGCTTCTCCTGCCCCTGGAGCTCAGCTGAGTCAGCCCGTGTGGACTGGGCATTCCATGGGCTCATGCCTGCTCTCGCTGCCGCACAGCCCTACGGGAAGCATCACATTGACGCAAGATGCAGTTTAAGGTTATGAAAATACCTAATTTTCCTGCTTATTAAAACCCAAGCCACACGGCACCATCTCCTTGCATCCATTTCGATGCACTTAAAATGTTTTGTCACAGCATCTCAAATAGCAGGGAAACAGGCTTATTTGATAATTATTTTGAAGAGATGTAGCACAGCACTGACAGCCTGACACTGACACACCGTGCCCGCTGCCTGCCAGGTTCAGGGGCTCCCCATCTGCCTTGGGATGCTGTGTTCAGCCGCGGAGGGATCATGGTAAGAGCCTCCCTGGGCTCCTTGTCCTTACTGCAGACAAAGCGG
Organism: Falco biarmicus; assembly: GCF_023638135.1. NCBI lineage: Eukaryota > Metazoa > Chordata > Aves > Falconiformes > Falconidae > Falco > Falco biarmicus. Next base: position 117,278,514 of record NC_079290.1, read on the forward strand.
CTCTTGGACCTGGAGGTCTCTCAGCTTGCAAATAGCAAATTGCACCTATTTTAGTTGTTGGGTGGTGGGGTGATGCAAAAGCGTTTGGCCTCTGGGCACACTCATGCGTTGTCCCTCTCCCCACCCAAGGCATGTGGGCTCCAGTGAGCAGTGCCTTGCTGGGAGCAGCTGTTCCAGTGCCCCACTGGCTTGTCCCCCGGCTCTGCTGGGGACATGGGTGCTGGTGCCAGTCCCAGGAGAGCTGCCCTGGCTTCCCACATCAGATCAGGCACAGACCGTGGCAGAGTGATGGGTGTTTGCCATGGGCAGTGCCAGGCTCCCGCCGTCTCTTGGCATCACTTTGGCTGACAGAAGTCTTCCCATGGCAAGCAGGTTTTCTGCTGATCCCTGAAGAAGCTTTGCTATAATAGTGCAGCCTTAGCATTTAAAAAGCAACTTTTTCTGCAAACAAGCCTGCTTACCCCCTGGCTCCTGCTGCGCTCCGGAGCAAGCTGGGACCCATGGGCTGGATGCTGTCAGGGGGCCACATTCACCATCCTGCTGCTGGACACAGAGCTGGAGGGGCCACAGGGTGGGTTTGGTCACCCATCCTGGGGCTGTGGGGTTGATGGCTTGGTCCTGGGGAGCCCAACATGGGGCTGTATCATTGTGTGGCTCTGCTGTGGGCAGGCTTAAGTGACACGGGGCAGAATGTGGTCAGTACTTTGATTTGAACCCAAGAGGACTTTAGAGCTCTTGGCCCATGTGGGATACAGAGTCCCTGAAAGGTAAAGCAGCATTTGCTAATGCAGAAAGGGGAGGGAAAGGGGGTGTTGTTGGGTGCTGGCCGCCAGTGGAAGGAAATCAGATGTTCTCTGCAAGAAGAGGAGCGCTAGTAGGAGCAGCAGAAAGCCAGAGCTGATAGCAGTCCTTCCCCTGGAGGAAGCAGCTCCATGAAATATTGATGGGATTCACACACAGCAGACGAGCTGTGTGAGCTGCATTGCAGAACTCGAAGCTGTGCAGCTGGGAAGGCAGCAGCTGCTGGGTAGGAAAAGCTCCTTTCCACAGCCCTTCCATGCTGGTGGAGATTGGTACCAACCCTGGCCCTGTCGTGGTGGTGCAGACCCTCAGTGCTCAAGCACCAGGCAAAGGTTTGGGGTCTGGGTGCCAGCGATGCCATCCCCAACCCATCCCTGGGGACACCAAAGGCCCTGGGCTGGTTTCGGACATCCCTGCTGTCTCCCCATGGAAGTGCCTCAGTTTTGGGGGCCACATGGCTGCAGCATCATGGTACCCAAGGTGGCTGCTGGCAGCGGCCACGTGCCTGCTCACGCATGTCCCCAGTGAGGTCCTGCTCCCTCCCAAGCTGCCTCGCATGACCAAAACCAGCACCAGGGTGCAGCCAACGCGGTGGCACTGAGCTCTGCCCTGCGGGAGCCTGGTCCAGGCAGCATGTCTGCAGGATGAGACCAGACCATCAGGGATGCCCTGGTGCTTGCCGCAGTGCCACGAGCCCTCGTCTGCCGGGCAGCTAACCCAGCAGGCTGGGCTTGGTAGGATCTGGCTGTCCCCCAGCCGCAGTCCCGCCGAGTGGCTTTTGCTCCTCTGATTCTTTTATGTTGCCTAGGAAACGATAAGATTCAGCACAGATCTGATTTAACTGAGCAGCAGACGTCATGCAGGGACATGGGGGAAAGGGACGGTGTGGTCAGGGCGCTGGCCCTGGGATCCTGGCATCTCAGAGGGGGCTTAGCCCAAGATCTGGCCACCAGGCAGGGGCAGACACGGGTGCCCCCAGCTCCCGCAGCCGTCCCCCCACCCAGTGAAAGATGAATGCGAGGAGGGTGCTGGAAGATGTCGTGTTCCTGCCTGTTCCTCTTGGAGATACTCTGTTCCCTGTCCCGGTGCTCCTGGATGGATCCCATCTGCCAGCAGCGCCACTTCTGCTGGGGCTGCGGCACCAGCCTGGCTGGAGGTGACACATGGTTTGTGAAGGGGATGGCGAGTAAATTTCCATGGCCGAGGTAATGGCATTTGGTCAGAGCCAGGACTGAGGAAGACACACGCTCCGGCATGGGACAGTCAGTTCCGTGTCACTGCTGCACTGGGGACCCCACGCAGGGCTGCAGCTCCAGTTCTCTCTTGCTCTGGATCCCAGCGGTGCTCCCAGCCCGTCCCCATGCACGGGAGCAGCACGGCAGCAGGGAGAGGAGCACCTGCACCAGAAGTGCTGTTCAGACCTGAGCCACTGCCAGGCTTGAGGAATACCATCCCACTGCTTATCCCATAAGACTGCGATGCATTGCTTGGGTTGCTGGAAGAGCTGGTCTCCGTGAAGCCATCACTCAGCCCTTGGGGATGTCCTGAGGCCACAACACTGGCCACTGTCACCACATCTGGGCAGGGGACCGAGCTCTTCACCCACAAAACTACCACCAGCACTTCCCATCCAGATGGAAAACCTCTGGCTCTGCAGACAGACCGGGCTGCACGGTCTCCTTGGCAAAGCCCCGCACGCCAGGGCACTGCTCTGCCATCCCTCCCAGAGAGCAGCTCCGATGCTGGATGGGGTGGGTGAGCAGCTTTGGTGTTTTGTCCTCCTGCTCCCACCCAGATGCAGGCACCTGCATTTTGGAGAATCACCTGGACTGGAACAACACGGCAGGAGCATGCCATGGGATTTGCCCCATGGCCCTCCTCTTCTTCCTTCCAGGCACAAGCTTGCTAAACCTCACTCGTGCAGCAGCCAGGCCTTTTTCCCGGTGCATGGGAAGGGGCTGGCATGAGCTGGAGCATCCTCATACAGCATCCCTCAGCACAGCCCTGGCTCAGCCCCATCCAAACTTCTCTAAGCTCCACTTTTCCTACAAATGGAGCACATTTGGAATCATTCTTTAATTTCAAGGTTTCTGTTTCCCGTGGAGATTGTGCAGGAGGATTAATGCTGTGCCTGCAGCAAGTTTCAGCCAGACTATAACTTCCATACCCTGCCCGAGCCATGAGATGCTTAACTCCAGTAGCTGGAGTTAACTTGCAAGTTCTCAGCTCATGTGCACTGAATTATACCTCTTGCTGGGCAATTAAATTTATATAAGCCTATCAAACCTGAAGCAATTAATTAGAATTAAGTACTTTTAGGGGAAATATGTCCTTGCCTTATTTCCTAATAAAAGGAGGAATATGTGCTTGCAAGCTGTGCTGCTGTGGCTTGCCCCAGAACATTGTGCCTTGCTCAGGACTGGCAGGGCCTCATAGCGGCAGCTCTAGCAAGTTTCCTTTCCCCCAAACCGCTGATTTTAGGGCCTACCTGCTCCAGATGTCAGCAGCATTTCAGTGCTTCCCCTCCAGGCTGGAAGCAACCCCACTGCAGGGGGCCAGGGACTGCAGGGGCACCCAGGAGCAAGAGGACCTGTGGCCCCACTGCCAGGGCTTTCCAACCTAGGAAATTCCCTAGGGATACCCACACTGAGGTCTTTGAGGGAGCAGATGGTCCCTAAAATCCCTCTGCCTCTTTCCCCACAAAGGCAGCATCCCAGCCAGCCCCACCATGCTCATTTATCACCACCCTCCTCTTTTCACCTGTGTCAGGGACCCATCCCCACCTGTGTGGGGTCCCTCCTGGGCTCCTCCCTCCTTCCCCAGAGCCTTTGCCAAAGCACCCGATTTTTTCCATCAATATTTTGCCCCTCATTTCTATTTCGGTGGGATATTTGAGGCCAGCGCTCCCTCAAAGCCCCAGACAGTCCCTTGCTACGTGCAGACCCTGGCACTGTCTGGTCACTGGGATGCACCAGCCGTGGGGCTGTAGAGCCCCATCTGCTCCCTGGGGTCACCTGCAACCCCAACCTTCCGTGCCGCCTTGCATCCCGCTTTTCCCCGATCTATCGTCCCCCGGCAGACCCGTGACACCCGGCTGGGGGGATCCAGCAGGATCATCAGGCACCCAAAGCCTGGCAGAGGGATGCCCCCAGCATCACTGAGGTGCATCCCACCGTGCTGGACCGCTCTGCCCCTGCTTGGGGCTGGGAGGAGAACTGGGTCAGCGATGTAACCATGGAGATGCTGAAGGAGATGCTGAAGCAGCGTCGGCACAGCCCCACTCTCCAGAGCCCTTTAAAGATTAACCAGACCCGTCACCCTCCATCTCCAGCCGGGGATGGGGCTGGGGGGCTGAGCCTTCTCGGCGGGCAGAGCGGGGTGGGCGCTGCCCAGTCCTCCTCCACCTGCACAGGACGGTAAGATACCTCCGTCTCCTCTTTTCCTTTGGGGTGCCATGTGCGGGGAGGGCAGGGCTCAGCCCAGGCAGCCGTAGCAGAGATCGAAATGCAACAGGGAAGCTGTTTTCTTGCTGGTGGTGCTTGTCTGCGTGTTGTGCATCAGCATCAGGGGCTGGCTGCGTGTCCACCAAGCAGCGGAGCAGCCGGGGGGATGCTACAGCCATGACACCTCTCCCAGCTGCTCAGCCGGTGCCCGCTGGCTCCGTGCATCCCGCAGCCATCCCAGCCCGGTGGCAAAACGGGGCTGGCTTGCTGGAGAACTTCTCGGCACTCGCGGTGGTTGTTGTCGTTGCAGTGTGACAGCGGTAAGCGCTGGTGGGGGCTGCGGGCGCTGCCCCCCACCCCACGGCTCGGGGACGTGCTTCCATGGCAGGGAAGGAGGGGGCTTGCATGCGATCCAGCCGCTGCTGGAGTGTCGCGGTTGTTTGCTCTGGGAATCCAGGTGTTTTGCAGTATAGAAAATAGATGAAATGCAGAGTGGGAGGTGCAGGGAAACCTGGTGCCATTCCCTGAATCCCCCACCCACTGCTGGGGAACGGGAGCTGGGGGCAGAGGCAGCATCAGGGCCGTCTGTGCCTGCCGAGGATGCTGTCGTGGTGTTGAGGCCGCCTCGGCTGTGGGAGCTGTGGGCTCTGGTGCTTGGGCACGCTCTCCGGCCAAGCTGCTCTCAGCAGCGAGCGCTGGGCACCTCCCTGATTGCCCTGTTTGGCACCCGCTCTCCACAGAGGCCAGAAGCAGATTGTGAAAAGGGATAAGGGGTGAAATTACAGGCAGGGTAAAGAAAATCCTTCCTTTGGGCTGAGGAGCGTGCGCTCCGCTTCTTTTGCGGTGGATTATCTTTATGTGTGTTGCATTGGAAATGATCCCATTAGCGCGGTGCTCTCCTGATCTAATTTGCTTCCACCAGAGCCGGGTGCTCTCTGGGTGACTGAAGCATCGAGCGGGGAAAACAGCAGCCAGGAGCCTGGTGTGTTTTCCCGGCTGTACAAATAACGGGGCTCGGCTGTGGCACAGCTTTTCTTGCCCGTAACGCTGTGTAGAGAGGCCCGAGCTGGGTGCTGTGCCCAGCTGAGCCCTCGTGCAAAGGGATGTGTGTTTGTTTAGGCACAGTCTAACGTCAGGTTTGCAGGTGGGGAAACTGAGGCATGGGGAACGGGAGCGGCGTGCAACAGAGGGGGCCTTGGGGAAGTGGTTGGGGAGGCGGTTGGGATCCATTACTTGTGGCAGGCGCTTCCTAAAAGAAAACCTGGCCCCTGCAAGCAGCTGCAGCGGGTTTGGAGCTTGGAGGGTGCCTGGAGAGTGGCAAGTGGCGTTCAGAAAATGCTCATCCCTAAGGTCCCAAAGGATCCCAAAGCTCGGCACCGACCCCACTCTCGAGCAGATGCCAGTATAGGACAAGTGCTGCTGGCTGCTCTCGCCTGTCTCAGCTTGTGAATTTGGCATCATTTGTCACCGGCACATGGCTCTGCCGGGGTGGCTCTGGAGCCGGTGCTCACCCCATGCCCACAGCTTTATCCAAGGGGCTTGGGCCTTCGTGCAACTGTTTGTTCAGCAGCAAAGGCGAAAAAATCCCTTGTGCATGTGTGTGCACGAGGGGAAGCATGTGCTACGGTCGTGCTGCACCCCAAATGTTGCTGAATGCACGTGGCCATGCCGGGGTCCTGCGCAGGGATGAGCGTGGCTGGGTGTGAGGAGTGGGGGTGAAAGCAGTGGGTCACCACCACACGCTCGCCCGAGGGAGCCAGGGGCAGAGCAGGGGAGGAAAACACCAGCCAGAAGGGAAACATGGGACGGCTGCTGCTCTCTGGGAGCTCATTAATGATATTAATGACTAATCACCCACTTGCCCCTGTTTGCATCCCTTCTGTAATTGATAAATCAATTCAGTTCAGCAGCGCTGGAGCCAAGCCCGTGGCTCCTGTTGGGTCCCAGGCCAACTGTGTCCCTGCAAAACTCCCTCCCCTGATGGCAACAGGCAGCAGAAGCCCCCCCCTTGCCCCACTCCCCTCTTCCCAGCCATAACTTATCCTCTACTTTTGCAGCCATCTCTCTCCCTTGAAAGAGAAATATTTTTCCAGGCGCTGCCTCCATCCATTATCATAAAGTGGCTTCACTTGGCCTGGAGTTAATAATTCACCTTTCCTTGGAAGATGGATGCTCCCATCCCGCTGGAGTTTAAATATTCATGGGGAAGGGAAGGCAGCAACCGCTGTGCTGTGCGGGAGGTCTGGCAGCCACATCACAGCCTCTGCCACCAGCAAGCACCCCGGTCCCCAGCACCCTGGCACCCTGGCACCCTGGTCCCTGGCACCCCGGCACCCCGGGAACCTCAGCACATCTGCAGGATCCCTCTGAGCACCGTCTGCTGCCAAGGCTTCGTGGTGGACCCCAGCAGCAGCCCGGTGTGGTTTGGTGGGCCGGGGCAGGATCCGGCCCCCGTGGCAGTCAGCTATCTCAGGGTGGAGCAGAGGCACACGTGGAGCAGCACGTAGGGATGCTGCAGCCTCTCGGAGGAGGAGACCCACGGGAGGAACTTTGCTGGTTGTAATTTTGGACACCTTCAGCAGGGGTGGATGGGGCCGTACCTAAGCCTTGGGGTCCCCTTCTCCCAAGCCAGGCAGGTTGGGGACACACAGAGCCCTCTGCCCACCGGTGGGTCTCTCTCAGAGCTCGGGCTGGCAGGGCCCACGCCATGACTCAGCTGCACGGGGGTCCTGCACCCCTTCTCTCACCGCAGCCTGTGCCAACTCCTGCCCACACTGGTGGGGAAAAATGGTCCCGATGGGTTGTGCCGCCCGAATTTCATGGTTTATAAGTGCCTTGGGGGACTGTCCATCCCTGTGGGGCTGCTCTGGGTGTGGCTGCAGTGCCGTGGCCAGTGGCACTGCCCAGCGTGGCTGGCCTTGACGCATCCCCTGCCTCCCCCCTGCAGCTGATCCCACCCAGCAGAGCCGGGGCCGGCGAGCGCGTGAGCGGCTGACCATGTTCAACGGGGATGCCAGCTCCTCGGCGGCCAGGAATGTCGTCCGTAGCTCCAGCATCAGCGGTGAGATGTACAACATCGAGAAGAGTGCGCGGGGCAGCGCCGACTCTGTCACCATCACTGCCAGCAAGAAGAGGCGCTCCAGCCTGGGTGCGAAGATGGTGGCCATCGTGGGATTGTCCCAGTGGAGCAAGAGCACGCTGCAGCTCAACCAGACCGGTGAGCCCCCCCGGTGCTGCCAGCCCCCCCAGCTCACCCCTTTGCTTTTAGGAGAGGTGCACGCTCCCGGCTGCCCAAAGCAATGCTCTAGCCACCCGTGTCTGATGAAAACACCTACAAAAGCCCATTGTCAATACCCCCCCACCCCCACCCCGGCACACTGGTGCTTCTCCAGGTGCCAAAACCATTTGCAGACCAGAGGTGGGGACATTGCTGGAGCTCTGCCTGCCTGGGGGGTCTGCCCTCGGTGTGTCTCCCCCCGAAGTAACGGCCAGTCCTGGCTGCAGAGCTGCGGGCACGGAGGGAACTTGGAGAAAGGACTTGTCAAACGGTCTGGCTCTGGGAAATATTTAAATGCTTAAAATAGCTTTTTAAAGGGCGGGGGAAGCAAAAAGCTCATTTTAGTGCAGGCTTTTTCTCTAGTTATTGCTTTTTTATTCTAGTTCACGTTGGCATTTTGTGATTTGGGAAAAGTTAATTTGGAGCCCTCCAGCCCTGTGCATCTGAGGTGTTTCTGAAGGGGCGTAATTATCCCCAAAAGCCAAGCAAAAAGTGCCGGAGCCAGGCAGAACCACACCTGGGGATGGCAGGATCAGGACCCTCCTGGCTGCCAATGCAGCATCCATGCCGGGGCGGGGGGCTGCCAGGCTCGAGGGAATGCTTCCACTGAGGCAGCCCTGAATTAGCAGGACAAACCTGACTCCCCAGGAGCATCCGTGGCGCGGTGCTGACACACACATGCTCACGTGGCCGGAGCAGGGCTGCCGGTGATGCCAGGGCTGCCAGTGATGCCAGGGCTGCTGGTGATGCCAGGGGTGGATGCTCATGCCACACTCCTCCTTCTGCCATCTGCCCCCACCTGGGACACGTGGCGGTGGGGATGGTGTAACTGCGTGGAGAAAGGGAGACATCAGTCCATGTTGGGGCTGTGCCCACTTGTGGCACTGGGGGTGCCTGTCCCCTGTGGTGTGGGAACATTGGTATGTGTCGACAGTGCCCTGGGGATTTTGGAGGCTGGGATGTGGCTCTGCAGCAGCATGGGCCAGGCAGTGGGCTGGGATGGTGTCAGCATTTGTGAGCTGAGTCTTGCAGGTCTCAGCATGTGGGAGACGGCTGAAGGTGCAGGTGGGGCTCTCAGCCATGCAAGGGCATGATGGCATCAGTGCTGAGCGAGGGCTGCAGGGGGCTGGGGCTGGGACACAGGGCAGGGGTGCGGGCATCCCATGGCTCTCCAGCACAGTGTGTGTGGCACTGGGATACGTGCCCGTGCAGGGTCCTGCAGGGCTCCATCCCCAGGGAAAGGTTGCCCGATGAATAACGTACCGAAGGAAGGCAGGGAGCAGCACGTGGGAAGGCTCTGGCCATGCACAGCGCCCTGGCTCTTCTGTCTGGTTTGGTGCCTGTCCCATGGGAGGGTCTGGGGGCAGCGAGCGCTTCCCAGGCTCACCCCCTGTCTCGTCTTCCAGAGGGGGGCCCCAAAAAGCTGCGCAGCAACATCCGGAGGAGCACGGAGACCGGCATTGCGGTGGAGATGAGGACCAGGGTCACCCGGCAAGGCAGCCGGGAGTCCACCGATGGCAGCACCAACAGCAACAGCTCTGACGGCACGTAAGGCACCGTGGTGGGACGGGAGCTGGGGCTGGGCACCTTCCGCATGCTCCCGGGGGATCTCCCTTGAGACCCGGCAGCCCGATGCTCCATAAAAGCCCTTTGCTGTCTCTGTTCTCCCCGGCACAGGTTCATCTTCCCCACGACCCGGCTGGGTGCCGAGAGCCAATTCAGCGACTTTCTCGACGGGCTGGGGCCAGGCCAGCTGGTGGGGCGGCAGACACTGGCCACCCCACCGATGGGTGAGTGCCCGGGGAGCTGGGTGCCATCTCCAGCCCCACAGAGCGAGCGCTGTGCGTGCCTGGCGTGGGGCTGGGCACTGCGGAAGGATGCTCCAGCCAGAGGGAAGGGGCTGTGGGGTGGAAGGGGGCTGCGTGCTCCTCCCCAGGGCACTGGCTTCGGGCGGCAGGCTCCATCCTGCCAGTGTCCCTTGTGCTGAGCACGTGCCGGCTCGGTGCACGGTTTGCAGATGCTCTGGCCTTCCCCTGCTGCTCCCGCTGCCGCCTGCGCGATGGGAGGGAATGTCCCGTGCAGGGCTTGGGGCAGGACACCCGTGGGGGGAAGCAGCAGCTCTGCCTTTTCCCGAGGCCTCTCCTGCCCCTCTGCTGTGCACCAGCTCCTCCCAGCATCCCGCTGAGAGACGAGACCCAACAAAACGGCGTTTTGGTCCGGTTTTCCCTTTTAAATCCAAAATGCCTTTAGAAAATCATGCTTTTTTCCAGCCAGCAGCAGCGTGTCCGCAGCTGTGCCCAGGGCACACCAAGGTGATTGCCTGGTGTCCCGCTAAGGGGCCGGAGCTGCCGGCAATGGGGAGAGCTGCCCCAGGGGGGGACACAGGAACCAGGGCCCCCCAGTTCCTGCAGCACAGGGACCCACTGGCCCCACATAAGCTCCCGGTAGGAGGGAAGGGAAGGGGAAAGGGGGCAGTTGGACCCCTCTGGGTTTGCCCATCTGTCCTGGGAGGGGACACCACCCGCTCCCCCTGGGGCGAGGTCCTGCCATGCCGAATCCCTATGGATCCTGCCATCCCCCCCCCCCATGGCATCAGCTTGTTCCTTGCACAGCCCCCAGCATTGGCCCCCGTTTGCTGTTGAAATGCCAAGTGTGTTTTGAGAACATCCAGGTTTGTTTCGCTTCTATTAAACCCCGCTGGGATGTCAGGTGGCCCCTTCCCCCCGCCCCCCACTCCCCCCCCGGGGCCACAAGGCCACAAGTGACAGGGACCCACCGGCCAAGGGACATAGGTACGTAGGAGCAGGACAGCGTAAGTGCGAGAACAGCTTCACACCAAGCTCCAGAGGTGCCCCGCCACGTTTTCTCCCTCTGCAGGGAGTGGGGGAGACCCTGGTGAAGCACCCCAGGGAGATGGGGCTGGTGGGTGCTGGCCCTGGTGGGGTGCTCAGCCACTGACCTCCTGCCCCAGCCTCTCCTGCTCTTGTCAGGGTCTCGCCTGTCACCCCCCGGCTGAGGGCATCGCCTGACCAAGGCACAGCCCCGGTTAATCCCAGCCCCTTTTCCCATCACGAGGGAAAAAATCCTCCTGCAAGGGTGCTGTGGGATGGAGCTGGCAGGGAGGAGGAAGGTTCTCACCTGGTTCTCTCCTCGCTGCTCAGATCCAGATGCCTCCACATCACCTTGGCTTTGTCCTTCCTCTAAAGTCCCAATAAATCACGCACCAGGTGGCAGGATGCTCAGTGTGCTGGGCGAGCGTGGGGAGCAGGCAGCAGCGTGGGAGTGCCGGGGCTGCCAGCCCTGGAGGTGACATCTCCCACCTGCTTTTTGGCAGCACCAAAAGGGAGAGCTGGTGAGGATGCAGGGCTGCGGCCACCCCTGGGGGGAGGTGGCTGTCAGGGAGGGTGCTGAGCACGTCTCATCCCTCATCTAGGTGATGTCCATGTCGGCATGGCTGACCGGAACGGGCAGCTGGAGGTGGAGGTGATCCAGGCGAGGGGACTTATTCCAAAGATGGGCTCCAAGTCCATCCCTGGTAGGTGGCTGGGGAGGGAGGGGGCTGGGGATGGAGGGGGAGCGATGGGGCCAGGCGCCGTGCTGGGACTGTCACAGGAGCCTGCTCCAAGTGCTTCTCACCCGTTTCCCAACGCAGCCACCTATGTGAAAGTTTACCTGTTGGAAAACGGCATCTGCCTGGCCAAGAAGAAGACCAAGGTGGTGAAGAAAACCTGCGACCCGTCGTACCAGCAGCCTCTGCTCTTTGAGGAGAGCCCCCAGGGCAAAGTCCTGCAGGTGACACACTCCCCGCACGAATATCTGGGGACAGGGAGGGATTAGGGGAGCATGGACAGGGCACCGAGACGCAGCATCCTCACTGCTGTCCCTCAGACCGCAGGCTCCCTACCCCAATGGTGGCAAGGTCCTTCTGGCCAGGCACGCTGGGTTCGCCGAGTTTTCCCCAAAACTCCCACCTGGAGAGCGGGGCAGCTCCCCTAACGCCTTCTCTGCCCTGCAGGTGATTGTCTGGGGAGATTACGGGCGCATGGACCATAAGTGCTTCATGGGGATGGCCCAGATCATCCTGGAGGAGCTCGATCTCTCCAGCGCAGTCACGGGCTGGTACAAACTCTTCCCCACCTCCTCGCTGGCCGACTCCAGCATCGGACCTCTAACGCGCCGCCTCTCCCAGTCCTCCCTGGAGAGCTCCACCAGTCCCTCCTGCCCGTAGGCAGTGGGTCAGTGGGAGAGGCTGGGAGGGGAAAGGAGACGTCCTGACCTACCAAAACTGTTAGTGGATAGCTGTAAATATCCTGTCTTTCCCCCACCCCCTCCCTTTTTTTTATTTTTTATTTTTTTTTTAAATCTCCTTCCCAAAACAAACCTGCTCTCCACGCTCCTCCCCAAGCACGCATCCCGGTGCGCAGAGGGGGATGTCAGAGAGGGAGCGAGGGCCGTGTGTTTTGAGGCAGGGGGAAGGAGAAGCAAAAAAACCCCACCACCCCACAACCCACCCCCCTCCCCATGAGGCAGACCGAGGGCTGCGAATGCCGACCGATCCCGAGACTGTTACCGCACCTCGTCCCAGCACCCCGTCGGAAAGGAATCGAAGCGACGCGTTTCTCTCCTGACCACCCGGTGAGAGCATCTCGGTCCGATTCATGCAGCGCCGCTGCCAGCAGTGTGTCGACGAGGTTTCTTTTCCTTTGATTTCATTTCCTTGCCTCTGAGGAAACGGTAGCTTTTTCAAAGAAAAAAAAACAAAAAACAAACCTCAGAAAAAATCCAACTCAGCACTATTATATTTTTTTTTTTCCGAGGAATGTAGCATCTTCTATTATGTAGCTTGCCACGTGCTAACAACACACTCACTCTCTGCAATATCGAAGAGACTCCGGATTGTCCGGAAACATCTGCCAGTCACTTCCCATTTGTTCGTTTTCTGAACTGAGCAAGCACTTCTGGTGGCCATTTTTCTCTCTTTTTTTTTTTTTTTTTTTTTTTTTTTTTTCCGGTAGCATGTAGCCTGTGACCAGTGACATTGCCAAAGCAAGAGAGAACAGAAAAAGGCATACTCACCTCACCCACGCATACGCTGGTCTTATCCTCGTGTTTCACCACTGACCGTGGTCTTGCACGGCCAAAGCAAGACCCAAAATACAAACTCTGTGATGCCTCACGTGAAAATTCAAGTCAGGAGAAGGTGACCTGACGGAGCAGGAATACCGTGATGCTGGTTGATCATCTGCCTTCCAGCCCCTTCCTCCCACCAGGGCCAGCTCAAGGGTTGGGATGCTCTCCTCGGGTCTGGGATGCTCTCCTCGATACCTGAATTTCAAGTAGGAGCAGAGGGTTTGCCAGACCCCGCGGCAGGACGCGCCTTTCTCCAACTCTCGACTTGTTGGTACGCTACAGGGGAACATCTCAAAAGCATCTTCTGCTGATCTGGAATTCGGGTGACTGAGAGGTTGCGAACAAAGGACTAGATGCTTTGAATTTATTATCAGGATGAGTGTTTTGGGATTTTTGTTTGTATGTTTTGTTTGTTTGTTTTTAAAGCAGCATTTTGGTTCCCTCCGAGGGACCAGTTCTTGTAGCAAAACCGAGAATCACGGAAGCTTTTTTTGAAGGTGCCTAATGAAATTTGCTGAAAATACTCAGGGGAGACACCACTAGAAACTCTGGTTTCTTCATAAAATATACTTAACTAAATGACTGTCCTGAAGGATCATTTTCCAAAAGAGAGGAAAAAAAAAAAAACAAAACCAAAACCAAACCAACACACCAAAAGATGAGCAGTCTTGAGACTGGAAGAGGACAAAAGGTTAATGGGGAATTTTTACCAACCAGATGGCTCTGACCTTCAGTCTTTAACAGAAATCAACCCACAGCACAGTTGGGATTTTTTTTACTATTATTTATTGGCAAAGCAGAGAATTTCCCAATGCACAGAGCACAACAAAACCAACCTGTGATTCTCCTGGGATGCCAGGAAGGAGGAACCAGCTCAAACCTGTTGCCACAACGGAACAAAACCAACTGCAAAGGAAAATGTTGCGATGAAGCCGTCCCCTCCCCAAACCCAACCCCGGGGTGGGGGTCAGCAAAACTCCACCACTTGGCAGCAGGTTCACCCGACGTTGCCACAATTTTGGCGATGTTGTGTCAAGGCATTTGAGCTGCTGTTGTGGACTTTGGATCTTTACCAAATCCGAATCACAGCAGATCTCTCAGAAGAGAGCAGGCTGGCTGCTGCTGACGGGGGGATGGAGAGGGGTCTCCTTCAGGACCCCAACTCCCGCCTTGTACAGGATTAAATCCTTGTCTCCTAAAGCAGCAAGTGCTCATGTGAGCGATATGTGCCGATTTCCAAGGATGTGCTGAACGGCGACGTACAGGACTGTGGGATGCGCTAACAGTCTCAAGTGGTTTGAGGAAGCAAACTCGGTGCCCTGACTACTGGAACGGGAATAAACAATGGTTTGAACATGATGTTCCTTCCAGAGCACGAAGCAGTTATATGAGGACAACGATGTCTGGATGAGGCTAAACTTTCTCTGCCCCGGCGTGCCAGATTATTGAATATGCGTGAGGAAAGGCATCTTAAGTGGAAAAGCTTTCTGCTCCTTTAAGCTAACATTATTTACTTTTGCTTTACCAACTCTGTTTCAATGGAAAAATGAAAAATCTGCCTGTGGGGCACAATAATCATGTCCACAGGGAAGTGACATAGCAGTGTGGGCAGAGCAGGGAGCTCTGCGGGTATTTTCTGCTGGCTGGTGCGGATGCAGCATCCCACCCCCTTCCCCTTCCAGCACGGAGCTCGCTGGCTGTAAATTTCTCCAGCGAGTCGCAGAGCTTTACTGCTCCCCTTCTCCACGAGCTTTTCTGGAGAGAGAACAGACAGGAATGAAGAGCAGCAGGAACGCTGGGATAGCCAGGCGCGCACCCACAGCAGCAGGCGCCTGAGGTCTAGCGAAAGGCTCCCTAGTTCTGTGCCAGTTGAACAACCTGCCCTTGGTGGCACGTGGAAAATCCAGAGGAAAACACTATCATCTGGAAGGCACAGCTGGGTACTCCAGGGAACGGGGAAAACTCCAATATTTTGGCTTATTTTTTTACCACCGATAGACGGAGGCTGCACTGGAGGATAACCGCGTAGCTGACATCAGAACAAAGGGTACCCCGGTTCTTTTGCCGTGGCACGTTCTCGGTGGTGGCAATGTGATGGGCTTGTGGGAACGGGTCCTCCTGCTCGCTGAGAGCCCAGCAAGGTGGAGCCACCCTGCTGGCGACTTGGAATGAGTGTCACTTGCTCACTAGCCTCACTGAAATCCATCAAGACCTTAACTTCTTCACTGTCAGCACCGCGCCTCCAGTCCCCCCTGGGGAGCTGCTGCTCCATTCTCCAGGGAAGCATCTGGAGCAGGATCCACCTTACACTAGTGTGGAAAAACTAAACTGGGAGAAGAGACCGAAGCGTGCCATGTGTACATTGCATCGTTAGCTCCTTCTCATCTCTTAATCCACGAGACCACGTGTCAGACGTTTTCCCTCCACCAAAAAGAATAAAAGACACCCAGTTGCTTCCTACACACGACACACCAGAAAACCCACAAGCTTCTGGACTCCAGGGTTTTTTTCTGGGGGAATGTTTTATTGCAAAGGGCATTTTTTTTAACGTACTATATGATTTGCAAAAGGTGGCTGCACTGATTAGGTATTACGCATTAGATTCTCTCCTCCACCTTCCATCGTGAAGGGAAATTCAACCCATTGGACCTTCTAGATATTTTCCCCTAGAATGAATAATTAATATTAAACCAAATCAGCTTTGCAGCCCGTTTTATACCCAGCACTCCCAGCAGTAAGGAACAAGTTGCATGCAGCACCCACCTGAGACACAGAAGACCCTACTGTAGCACAGCTGACAGTAGATGCTGGTGTCAGAATCAAGGCACCCTACCCGAGTGATGGATTTTGCCAAAACAGCCTTGAAATGATACTTAAACATCCCCTAAATGCTAGTTAAAAAAAAAAAAAAAAAAGTCACAGCCACGCAGTGAAGCATGGAAAACACTACACGTTTTCAGGCCCAGGTCTGTTATCCCTGGGTTTTCTACAAGCCTGGAATGGGCTTTGCTTGCCAAAGTTGAGCGAAAATTTTCTAGGGCGCCAGAAGGTGGACCAGGCTTCTGGGCTCGATCAGAAATTAGCTCCTGTTTCATCAACGTTATAGCACGTTGAAAGCACAGGGAGAAGATGCTTAGACATAGCTTTCCTGAAATCTGGTGAGATACAGAACCAATTACCTAGCCAGCAATCAGAGAACTAAACCTATTAAGTGGCTTTGGACAATGCCACAGAGCAACTGAGCTGGTGGGAAACATTCCCTCCACGGCCACCTTTTCCAGCTCTTCAAACCTCTTCTCCAGCACCAGTTACGGATGTAGCGCTCTATTGCAAATACGAGACCAGAAATTCCTACAGGAGTCGGATCAGGATTCCCTGTGCTGACAGGGAATCGCTTCTGTTCACTGTCTTACACGACTGCTCTAGCAGCGACGAGACCTGAGAAGTCAAGCCTGTATTTGTACACTTTAACACTTTTAAATACCTTGGCTTGTTTAAGTGGGCTTGCAAACACTCCACAGCGTTGAGTACGGTTTAAGAGTCTTTACTGATGCAAGAATATTTAGAAAAACAGTACCAGTGATGTTTTTTCAGGCATAAAGAGCCCGCCACCTTCTATTTTCTTCCAGTTCACTCAGACACTTTCCCAGATTGATGTGAAACGCTCGGACAACGCACATCTGCAAACCTCCTCAAAGGTGTGTGTTTGGGTACCGATTTGGAAAATAACTGCATTTTAAAGGTCAAGGAACAGTGTGCAGGCACCGTTCTTGATGGCTGAATTCAAAGTCTAAACGTGTTTTGCATCACAGATGGAAAAAAAAAAAAAGCTATTAAGAGATGGCTCTGCTTTCCTTTGGGCTTTCATGCCTCCAGACAGATCTGGAAAATCACCTGCAGTAAAAACAAGGTTTGCACCCTGTGATGTGCCAAAGGCATGACAGCCCCTTCCAGTGTTTCTCTAGCAAAGCTCTTTCAACTGGAAGTCTTCCTTCTACTTCATGTTCACAAGCATAGAAACCACCCCAACCCTCGGCTGGTTGTTAGAGGTGCAAGAATAATGTTGATGAGCTAAAAAAGAAGGTGGAAAGGCCGCCGAAAAGACTTCCTATGGAAAAAGAAGTGTCTGCAATAAGCATGGCTGGAGCTGGAGGGGTAGCGATGTGCTGTGCGTTAGACGAAACGGACTCAGTGAGCAGCCGGGACAATAAAGCTCACCTTAACCCAGCTGGTCCGTATTTGGGGAAGATGGAGGTTTTAAAAGTAGACTTGGAAAAAATGTACAGTAAAGGGCCTAAAGTGTTTGTCTTGCTGTCTGAATAACCGCCACACTGTTTAACCCTCATCATCTGCCTTGGGCACAGACACCAGAGCGGAGCCCAGCAGCATCCAGGAACTCAGGAGAAAGCAGCTTGGTTTAGAGCTGCCCCCGAGACCCAAGAGCTGGTGTGACCACTGTGCCTGGAGCTCCGATTATCGGTATACCTCATTCTTTCTTTCTTCCCCCACTCCCCCCCACCCCCACCCCGCTTTTTTTTTTTTTTTTTTTTTTTTAAGAACCAGAGCTTTGTGCACTCTTCTCACATTCAGGTTATTTTTTGTTCTAACTGTGCGATGAAGAGCAATTACACGGGGTGTGCATTTACCACCTGCTCCCATGCTGGCTCCTGCCAGCCCAACCTCTGCTTCGTTTAGCACTTGCACTATTAATTGCTGAGCTAAAGGGCAAGGGAAGCAAGGGGCCAGGGTGCTTCTCTGGAGGGAGGGATGATGTGGCTGGACAGTAGGTACCCCCCCCTTTCATCCATCCTGTTACAAAACGTGTAGATAAACAGCGCTCCCAAGGCTGCCCCTTTGCCTTCGGTGGTGGTCGCAGTCCTGCTCGCCCCGCAAAGGGCCGGCGAGCATCTCACGTGGGACTCACTGAGGACCGCGCTGCTGCTCTTGGAAGGGCACTAAACCCTCACGAAAGCTTTTGCCTGTAGCACGGATGGAGCGGGAGCCTCCGCAGGAGGTCGAAAGGGCGTCCCTCCAGCTGGAGGGCACGTATGGACCAGCGACCCCAGTCCCCAACAGGATCGCTGCCTGTATATATCTGCTAGATCCCAGTGCTCGCTAAAAAAAGAAAAAAAAAAAAAAAAAAAAAAAAAAGAACTTTGTCCTAACGCTTGTGATGAGAACCGTGAAGCAATGCCTGATGTCAGGGGGCCTCCGGACGGAGCAGCGCTCCCCTCCTTGTACCCAGCTGGCCAGGGATGCCTCGTGAACGTTAGCACTTTGAAGTTGGTGGCCTTGTTTTTTTTAAAAGGGCTTGATCTTTTCATGCAGTTAAACCTGATTAATCTTCCCCATCATGTTGTCGTACTCCCCACCTCAAAATTAAGCTATGAGCAAGCACCTGGACTGTTTAAGATATTATCCAGGACTTGAGAATCTGTCATTAATCTCAGAAGTTTATGCCTCAAACGTAAAAACATATACATCTTAGTAACAACACTTAGTAAAGTAGCAGCTCCAAGTCTTAACTGAAGTTTGTCCTTGAATTTGATTACAAACAACACCAAGGGAAAAAAAACCCAACAAAACTAAACCTACATAAGCACACAGAGAAAAGCACCAATGAATTTTTCAGCAGCACCTAAACGGAAGCATTTGTCCTATCAAAAAAACCCCCAAATATCAGAATTTATACTCCCAAACAAGACACACGAGGGATTTTAACTATACCTTACAAATCTTTAAACGCAGCCTATACCTTTTAAATTGCATCAGCCCTCTAAAAATTATGAGGGAGCATAAAAGGGTCCAAGATATTTAAAGGTATAAGGTGATGAGAGATGCACCCAGAACAACTCAGCCAGCCACTTTTAACCATAGCCCTTCTCCAGACAGATGCTTCAGAAGGCTGAAACGAGTATCTTGACAGAGGTGCATCATACAAAAGCAATACAGCAAGCAAGGACACAGAATTCTATGCTACTTCACATTTCCCACCCTGAAGTCCCCAACAAGTTGCATTGAAAAGAATTCCCTAAACCGAGAGGGTCCCATTAGATTGGGAAGTTGCCGGAACTCCACGAGTTAATTGCTACTACAAGCCCAGCCTTCCATCTCTAATGAAAAAGGTAGCAAGTATCTCACCGTTTGAGTGGCACATGTCAACCTGACGCCTTTCTGTGTGCGCCCGTTACCTACGGGGAAAAGGAGAGTTAGGTGCAGAACTCGTGCAGGACCACCACGCTCACCCCGGGGAGCTCCATGCTCCTGGAAGCCAGGATGTAATTGCATTAGTGAACACGTTTGGCTGCCTTCACCAGCCCACACTTACGTTGTGATAAACTTTGCTTTGATGACAGATTCATAAGTTTAACAAACCCCACCTTAAAATCAAAGCGGCAGAGGGGTGAACTAGGGGGGTCCTTTAAGCCCCAGTTCCATGTTCAAGACAAGGGGATGGGCTTGTGATAGATACTTGAGAATGGTAATATTTAAAAAAAAAAGCAAATGGCAATTTTATACCTGTGTTATGTGATGTTTTATATGTGTGTGGTCTTTCTTAATGTAAAACTCTTGTATTTTTGTGGTTTATATGCAGCAGGACTGATGGCTGTGAGGGTGCACGCTATTTTGTAAAATATTCTTAGCCAGTTTTCCCAAGGAGGAAAAAAACTGAATTACTCACATTTTCATTGGCTTGTACCTGCATGTACAGTATTGGGGCAGCAAGTGAAGATGATTAAAGCCAGCTTGAAAACTTTTTCCTGTGCTTGAGTTGAGCTTCTCAACACACCCAGCCTAAAACCATGTGTAGCTTAAAAAAAAAAAGCCAACCCTCCCCATGCCAAACAGATATGCTGGGGAAGAAGGGAGGAGAATGAAACCCTCTTTTTCTGAAAAGAGCAGGTTTGGACTTGAGGAAAGAAATACCATCATCAATATGCAAGTGGAGCACCATCCGAGCAAGGCTCACGCAAACAGCTGAGCCCTCTCCCCTGCAGCTGCACACAGCCACCCACAAGCCGAAGGAAAACTGGCCTCTGTGTCTGTCCCTTCGGTGACTCCTAACCGCCCCCCCCAAGCCTTTCCTGTTCTCACTGTTACCACTTTTCGTTAAAGCTTAACATTTACCTTTTCGGATCGGCCTCGGTCAGGTTTTGTTGGACACGAGTGTGAAGCTGCAGCCCTAATAATTGAAGTTAATAATTGAAGTCATCCCCGCAGCCCGAGCTGCAGGAATGCTGCGTTTACCCACCCCCCTAAGCTGTGAGTCTCTCTTGTATATAAAAGTGTCAACTGACCTGATTCTGCCTCTGCTGAGCCTGGTTCTTTGCATGCTGATAGTCCTTCGCTTTCAGGCAAACACTGTTCTCACCTGACATTTGGGACGCAGCCCTGCTACAAAGCAGATGGAGTAGGTCTGATTTGGATGAAAGGCTCCAAAAAGGCACCTGAAGTGAACAACTCGCACCCGTGACAGTGTTTAACACAATCTGTTACGCTGTTTAAAAACAAGAGAAGTCAGCTGAGGTTTCACTGCAATATTTTATTTGGGAATTTACATATACACAGGATAAAGTAGACCACAGAAGTCTTGACTTCTTGCTCACGCCGATGAGTTTAAGCAGTTGTGTTCTACTGAAGATGTGAAAAGAAATCTGACCCACCCACTTCTTATGCCTAGAATTCAAATGTCAAAAGCTAGCCAGGAAGATGTACCAGGATTACACAGGAACAAAACAAAAAAAACCATGAAAAAAGTATAAATTAGGATGCCATAGTCATTTTAAAATTGTAATAAAACTTGCAGTGGGCTCTCAGCCCCTTGATAAGTTAACTCTCAGTTAGATTGTTAAAAGTTAAATACATCAATACCACATATTAGACAGAAAAGCCACTCTGAAGTGCAAGTTTCACATTCCAAACACCTTGCCCCCACACTGTGCGAGAATCCTGCTTGCTCACGGGGGGAGGGAGAGGGGTCTTCAAAATGACTTTGGTTCCAATGAGGGTTGGCGAGCCAAGCACAGCGAGGCCTCAGCTCCGGAGAACTCCACTCAAGGGAGGAGGTAGCAAGGCTTGCTTGCCCCTGGGCTTGGGTTAAAATCCAGTTCCTCAGCACCAAACAAGGTTTTCACCCCTCTGCTAACCAAACCCCCTACTAATACTAGAGTTTAAGTGATTTTTAAACAGCCTGATGCCACAGGCAGTATTAAGTACGGCTTTCCCAACTCGCTCAGTCACACCTCTGCTAAGATACCCAGCAGGACACCAAGTGCTACCCAGAAGCATTAGTGGAGGTTTGTGCAAGGAGGGGGTCCACCCCAGAAGAGTGCATTGACTGTGCTAAATACAGGGGAGCTCACGTTCTGATGACTTGAGGTTTTCACCGTGTCTGACAGTGAAAAGGCAGAGATGGGTCTCGGGGATGGAAGGAGGTTCAGGCTGGGCAGCCAGCCAGAAAGAAAAAGCCCTGAATGTCTCATGGAGCAGTTTTGAAGAACAGAACAGAAGGCAAAAATGGTCACAACGCAAGGGATCATTTCCACATCTGAGTGCTGAGGGACTGATTGCTTCCCTGGGCACCTCCTCCACCCATTGACTGTCCATATCCCATCACGCCGTTAGCTCCATAGAAGTTCATCCCAGCCATCTGCTGGGTCATCTGCAAAGGGGAGAGGAGGGAAGTCAAGGCTACGTCGAGGACACCGCCAGCCCACAGCAGAGGCAAAACTCACGATCCCCACCACATCCCAGGCTTAAGCAGGTTCTTTAGAAGGGTTATCGTGAAGCCACTGGCTCCTCAGGTGCATGCTCAGCTGAGGAAGTTTTCACTTCAGCTAACGTTGCCCTGATGTTTGTTCTCCACCAAGCACCAAGACCTCTGACCAAGTCACCCCTTGGTGATCCTTCGGTTTGCCTGTGGCATCAGCAGAACCTCACCCAGCCCCAGGAGCCAGGCTGTGGAATCACTGAAATCTCCAGGTAACAGGGTTGGATTAGTCACATGTGCCTCCCCCACCCTCGGGTCACCAGCAGATGACACCTCACCTGAGCGATGTTCCACTGAAGCTGCTGTGCTGGCTGCACACCATAGACTGGTTGGGGAACTGCTGCCATGCCAGCCACGTAGCCAGCCTGCTGCGCTGCCATCATCCCATTGGGGACACCGATGACAGCAGCCTGCACGTTACCCACGTATCCAGCTGGTATGGCCATGGGAGTCACCATCCCGGCAGCTCCAGGCTGGGCCATCATTCCCACCGATGGTGCCATCATGCTTCCCATCATGCTGCTGGAGGGGGCTACTCCTGGAAAGCTAGGATACGCCGCTGCGGGATAAGCCATCTGAGCTGGGGCCATGAACATGGCTCCTGGAAAAAGGCAGAGAAGCAATGAAGGCAAGAACTGCTACACTCATTGCCAGGGGCTGAAATGCCAACCTTTAACTCTGGGACTATCACAACATTCTCTTGGTCCCGAAACATCCAGACTAAGCTGCTTATTATGCGACTCACCAGTTCTCAAGAAGGACCACCTACATTCCCACTTCTCCGCTTGTCAGCTACCAGGACACCCCACCCACTCCGAATTAGTGCGCTGCCAGTCAGCAGCTCTATTCTGAGAGCTGTTACCTTGCGCAGGCAGCTGAGGTGTCTGAGAGCCGTACAAGGAGAGGATAGAGTCCTTAGAGAGTTGCTTCTTCCCCGCTTCCTCTCCTTTGCCTCCTGGCTCAGGGAAGAGATTCAGGTTTTCGGGAACAGAACCAGCACTTCCAGATGTTGGCATAGAGCCAGTGACCTGAGACAGAGGCAGCACAAGTGCAACAGCTGCACTCAGCACTAGGGGAAGACACAGATCATCATCTCATTCCAGCATCTAACGAGGCTTTGTCGAGCACTGTTATTCCCTCCTTACCTTCCTGGAGTCGGAGTTTGATCCCACCGATGCAAAAAGATCAAGATCCTTCTCCAGGCTGCTAGGCCGGCCGTTTGTAACCGTGGCTGTCACAGGAGCATCTGGGAGAAACAAAGCCGCGATGGATGCTCACCCAGATGGCCTCAGGCTGAGGGGCAGCCTCCCTGCCAACATGCCACTCAACCCAGTGACCTGACCCCTAACCTGCTGCAGCCACACACTGCCAGCTCTTTGCTCATCCTGCTGGTGCTGAGAAGGAACTGGCTGGGGACCAAGAAGCGTACTGCGCCACAACTGCCCTGTTAACCTCAGAGCAGCTGGGAGCCATGCTGTCTGGAGACCACCACAGCCGCTCCTGTAACGCTACAGGCGCAATCACTGCACCAGCATAAAGGAAAACATAAGGAAAACTTTCTGCTGCAGTGTCAAGCACCATGCTCGAGTTGCACTGGAGTAATTAAGCAAAATGCTCTACGGCTCCTATCAGTTATTCTTCACCTGAGATGGAAAATAAGTACTAAGAGCTCATCAAATTCACAAGCTCAAAGATGGACAGGGTCAGGGTAACAGTGTGGTGACGCTGGAAAGGCTCTTACCAAGTCCCAGCAAGTCCATTACTGGTTCGGTAGATTTAGGGGAACTTTTTCTAGACTGCTGCGTTTCTTCTTTCTTTTGAGGCTAGGGAAAAAAGAACATCAGAAGCCTTGTTCAAATTCTGATTTTGCTCTGCTACTTTAGAGGCTTTAATGAGATTAACCCTTAAAATTCTTTTTCCAGGGGCCATAAGTGCTTCCAAAGCAAACAACTGCAGAGTATTACACAGTTTTATTGTCCCATTATGTTGGAACCCACCGTCAAGTTCAAGCATGCTCTAAACTAGCAAGAAAGTAACTGCTCAAGCTGGAAAGCTAAGCAGGGAGTAGCTGGATTCCAACCTGCTCAGAGCTGCATGGCAGAACACATCTGCTTAGTATCTGGTTGAGCAGAGGAAAACAAGCTACTACCATTAGTGTGACCGAATGCATCCACTGCTATGACCGAGGCCAGAAAAAATGCTTCCATATCAAGCTGGATTACCTCTGATCTGCTTGAGAGAAGTCTTTACAATTGATCCATGACCATGTCTTTTGGTCTTACCATTTTCACCTTCTCAAAGACGATAGGTTCCAGTTTTCTTTCTGATACTGGCTCATTACTCCTTTTCCATTTGTCATCTTTTTCCTTCTGTAAGGAAAAAACACCCCACTGACATGAGGGTCAAAACTCATGTCATTACATAAAGAGAAAGTTCATGTAGAGCTTTACATGATGCTGTTACTAATCTAAGAAAACCTCAAAGATACAGCTGAAGACCTCTGTTTGAAGACAGCCCTGCTTTGAGGAGTTGGACAAGACGGCCTTCAAAGGTTCCCTCCAATTTAAATTCTTTTGACAGAATGACTGAATGCAATCAGCTTCAGAGAAGAGCTTAGTCACTAATACAGGAAACATTTAAACTGTCTATTTTCATAGTGTCACCGCTTACTCATAAGGCAGACACACACTTGCATCTCAACATGTATTCAAGCTTCTGTAGAAGTGATTAGAAACAAACCCTAAATGCGTTGATGTCAATACTTCGGTCCATGTATTTCTTCTTTTCATATTTATCCCGAATGAAGCTCTCCACAGCTCTGCAAGCAGCTTGTTAAAGACAAATAATTCAAGAATAGAAGACTTACGTAGTAGTATTTGACATGTGGATACAAGGTACAGGCTGTAACTAAACTAATGACTGTTTAAAGAGCATTTCCAGCAGTAACTTTCTTAAAATAATTTAGTGTTGGATCCAACTACTTTAGCTACTCAGTTTTTGCCCTTGGGTTATTCCAAGCATGGCAGTGCTATAAAAGGTATATTAAATCAGGGCTTAAATTCCTGGTGTATTTTCTTCACTGATTTATATTTACTTTAGCAATCACTTCAGAGCATACATATCATTAACACAAATCACACAGCGGTTGGAGAAATGAATCCTGTGCATACAAAAGCACCTCAGCCACCAGCTCAAGACAAAACAAAAAAATGTCGGAGAGGTTCTCCTGTGTTTCTTTAGATTCATGTCACCACCCCCATTGCACCCAGCATCTAGAAACCCTCCTGAAAGGTAAAAGTTCCAGCTTAAATTTTCAGAAGTGTTACGCCTTTGTAATCTGTCTCCACTGAGAATTTTAAATGCTCAGCACTTCTGAAAGTCAACCCTCCTATTCACCACAGACTCTACAGTGCATCTCACACAACAGTTTCAGGTTGTAACATTTGCACTGCCCTTCTCCACCCCTACAGCTCAGAAATGACCCTTTTAGCCCTCTTCTGCCTCACTCTGTAAGCAAGCAGCCTGCAAGTGAAGCAACACTCAGAGGGTGCCTAGCTAGGAGCTCATTCTCACAGCTGATGCCCCAGCACGTGAAGTTAAGCCTCCTGTGCAAGAGGAGCAGCTACAAAGCCACAAGATGAAAAGACTCCACATTTCCCCAGCAGCAGAGGAAGAAAGGATACTGATCTGTTTGAGGTCGCCTGAAGTTCTCTGGCAGGTAGGCTTCGTAAAGACGATTTGCTTTTCCATTTCCCATCTCTTGCATGCACTGCAATTCAAAAGAATCCTTGAGCTGTTTGTTTTACAGACATTAAAGCCATACTAGCATGCCAGGTTACCAAGCAAGAGTCTGTGTTAACTAGAAGACATGTGTAGACTTTTGAAGTCTGTTCTGTACCTGAAAGCCACTCTTCAGGCCTTTGGTGCAAACCTTCTAGCTGGGAATCCTTGATGCAGTCGTCATGATCCCCCCTCCCCTTACAATCAGCCAGTCCTAAGCACCACAGCATGATATATAGTCAGAGGTAAGATAAACAGCACATCAGGAACCTGAAGTCACCCTGTAAGTTCAGGATTTGATTTCTGGAAACCTCATGGAGAGCAGGTGGGCAGCAGCTCCTGCTCCAGACAGTAGCAGCCACTGGCATTTTTACAGAAACTTGCCGAGCATTTGTCTTTACCCTGATGTTTGCAGAGCCTGAAATGATGACATTTTCCCTCCCGATCTAACCTAACTTGGCGTCATCTTCCTGCACCTTTGGCCTATTCAGACTTTGTTGACTTCCAAGTTTACCAAGCCCCGCTAACAGAACAACCCTGTTCACGTTTCGCTCACATTACCTGTATCTGTTCTTGTGTCCACTGGTCAAGATTGACGGACTTTACCCTGGATATGTGAACTCCTAGGTTCCTGTGGATCCCAGCACAACGAATGCAGATGAATACACCGATATTCCAGGATGCCCATCGTGGCCCTGCAAAGAAACACAAGTGTTTCACATCAAGTCAACCTGTAGTTGCCTTGAGCAACTGAGAAACTGTACCAAGTGAACTGGGACTGAGGCGTTTAGATTTTCATCCAGATTAGCCATTGGAATTAGACATCAGCAGGATGTCTAAATATTGTCTCCCAATCATTAGACTTAAAGCTAGTATTTCATTGCCTCCCTCTTCCATTTTGAGAGCTCTATGCAAGACAAGTCTAAGAGGAAGAGGGAAGAATAGGCAAACAGTCAAGACACTATAAACCCCCGATTTCACCTTGCTTAAACCCATGTAACAGCCATGTCAATATAAGCCCGTGTTCCTGCTTTAGCAATGGAGAATCTTTCTCAGATAACCTTACTGCAGTGGAATCTGTTCCAGAATATTCACTACTGCTCTAGGAAAAGCAGCATAAAATACTCAGCATTTGACACACGGACCAGAAGAAGACATCAAGTCTTCTGCAGGGGGCTACAGCTGAGTAAGGAGAGCAGAGCAAAACCCGGTACTTTGGCCACCAAAAACCTAGAGCCAGGGGCAGAACCCAGGTTGCAATCCTGGCCCAAGACCGATGGACAGTTCACTCCGCAGTTTCTACAGCTCAGCTCAGGTTCACAGCTTGCATGCGGCTTTCAGACAGGCAGGACAGCTCCGAGGTGTAGAAGGGAGATCATGCCAGGGTCAAAAAAACCCAAACAATCCACAGGGGAAAGATTAACAAGCTTAGTTTTACTCACTGCAAACAGGTCTCTGAAGGAAACCCAGCAAATGCATTACCGAGGAGGTCCACAGGCACTGCCACCACGCGCAGCCCCCCTCCCAGCCAGGGCCAACAGACCCTGGCCATGGAAACCCTCAGTCCTGCTGAAGGAAAGCCAGCTTTGGAAGTAGTCCTCTGCAGTACAAGACAGGCAGGTTTTAAAACCAAATCATCCGTGGCAGCTTCCGCCATGGGTTAGATATCCCTGTCCATGCTGCCCAGGCAGCCACTGCACAGCCACACCCTGAGTAAGGGACCCAAGAGCCTCCAGTAAACTAATTTTTTCTTTTTTTCTAGCCCTTTTTCTAAGCATTACAGGCATTGTGGCAGATGAAGAGTTATTCTGTCTTTTCTTGCCATAACTAAAATAGCAAGCCTCAAAGCTAATGAGGCTGAGGTGGGAGGGGGAAGAGGGGGAAAGTGTAATTTCAAAGCCCTAAAAAAGCAGCGCTGTATTTGACTCTCCTAGATATGCTAGATTGTTGTTAACAGTTTAACTCCTATTTACTGGGGAAGCCTAGAGTATCCCGAGGGATTTGGTGCCGCTCATGCTATCAGTGGCTCATGGTCCCTTCCAGGGCAAAGGCATGGAACCTCTAACTTACCTCCAAGTACCTATTCCAGCTAACTCATGTTATGATTTTTTTTTTAAAAAAAAAAAAAAAGAAAAAAGTCACCTGGCCTGCCATTGCATTCTGCTTTTTCACTTAAGAGTGGCCTTGGAGAATGGTACTAATTCAATGAAGCTGGTGAAAGTCACTTCCCAGCTTAGGAACAGCTCTTGGTGAAGACCTTAACAGGAGCATACTGCTGCCTATACCTTGGTTCCTTTACCATACCTGTCAATATCAAGGGCTGAACGCAGCAAAGCGGGGGCCTGTACTTTCAGCAGCACCTGAGTACACCAGTGACAAAGTGAGACGTGGGGACAAAAGGCTTGTTCAGTGTTACGCCTGTAGCACACCAAGGTTGAAGCCAGAAAACTCTGCTCCTTCATTTCATTTATTTGTGCCCTTCTCCCCAAGATGCACCCTGAAGGCTATAACGTGAGACTGCCAGCAGGATTAAGCATGAGATTCAAGGTTAGATGTAAACTCTAGATATATTTAGCCTTTATAGGACTAAAAGGATTAATAGTCAGCTAGATACTACATCAGGGCTATAGTAATCAGCTCACTGGTTTGTCACATGTGCTAGCTCAAGCCCCTGCAACCTCCTCCTACCCTGCGATGCCACATAAGAGAATGACTCAGTGGTACAGGCTGTTATAGCCACGCTGCTTTAGTGTTCCTTTATTTGTGATGCAGGATCTGAAATAGGAAGGGCTGAGTGCAGGAGTAACAGCTGACCACTGCTGCAACTCTTAGATCCCAGCTCTGGATGACTCCAATACTGAAGCAGCTTCGTTATGCCTGTGAATATTTTTTTTAAAAAAAAAATACGTAGGCTTTCAAAAATCCTCCTAGCAGCTAGCATTTGGTTTAGAGATAACACTGTTACACAACCAAGGGTAGTTCTCTCCACTGACCCTTATTCCAGCCAGGGTTTGGGTGTCCTTGCCATGTTCAGGTCTGCAGCCTCGAGGAAACGCCAGAGGTCTGGGGACGTGGGGCTGTTTTTGCCAGAAGTTTGGGGATGGGGGGTCGTTTTTGTTTGGAGCCAGGGAGAAGACCGATGGCAGAATTTCAGCAGTCTGTTCTCTGACACAGTGGTGACTCTAGAGCCACTCAAGAGCAATACTTGGGATGGTTCTCCAAAATATTGCCCAAAGCTCCGCAGCTCTGCAAGGCGTATGATTTTGAATTCCAGATCCAAGCACTCCATACTTTGGATATAACTAGCAATTCTTTTAGCCTAGTTACACAGCCTTGTATTCTAGCCACACTGTGATAAAAAGAGGAACAAGATACAGCTACACCCCTCGAGAGTGAAAAGCTGCTTTAAGATAAGCAGCTGCAGAAGAGAACCACTTGCCTCAACAGCAGCGAGAGGTTGACACAGCAAGACGCAACACAGGGAAGAGCTGCTGCTCGAATAATCAGTGCTGAGCAGCACGGCAGCCTGTCGGCAGCGGTGCGAGGCAATCCGTTTTGCCTCCCCGAATCAAACTCCAAATAACATCACGCTCGTTAAAATTATCATTTGGTGCCTTGGGCGGTGAGGAACACTACAAGGGTTTCTTTCGCTGAAAGCAAGGGTATCCCAAGCAAGACAGCCTGGCCTAAGCAGGCTGCCAGCAAGGAAGCAGCAGGACAAAGCTCAGATGTCCTGGTTAGGTTGGACATAACATG
The DNA here is from genome assembly GCF_023638135.1 of Falco biarmicus. Lineage (NCBI taxonomy): Eukaryota > Metazoa > Chordata > Aves > Falconiformes > Falconidae > Falco > Falco biarmicus. Next base: position 117,307,471 of record NC_079290.1, read on the forward strand.
CAGAAGCACCAGCCCAAGCACATTCTGTTTTGACCTTCAGCTTTGCTAGTATCCAGTGCAACCCAACTCTTAAGATAAAACGGCATTTTTATGATTTTATTTATGATGAAGGACTTCATTTTGTGGGCAAGGGGGGGATGGGTTATCATGTAAATGTACACAAGCCTCCCACTTCCCTCTTTTGAGGGCACGACGAAGCAGCTCTCGCTAGAAATCACAGGAGGAAGTGCCCAGTGAAGCTCTGGCTGGGGAGAACTTCATAGAGTTGCTTCCCCCACAGTTTCACATGCTATTTTCAAGGTGACTGACTTGCAGAAAGACCCAGGTGGTATTTACAGATGAGAGTTCGGTCACATGTTGCAGCATTTAACTTCCCCAAAACTAAGCCAAGCTGAAGACTGTATACAGAAACTACAGCGACGGAGCGATGACAGAAGGGGCAAAACACCTTCACGGAAGTTAAGGGTGAAATGTTTTTATGTGGGTAAGTTGCTTTAAAGAATACCACAGCGGTGCTTATCAGCATTGCTAGGGCTGCAGCAGAGCACTATCTTCCCTTGCAGCCTCTGTGCACACCCTGACACCACGAAGTGCTCCCAGGAGGGCATGCCATGCCACAGGGACCACAGTACCCTCTGGCTTCACCTAATCATGGAGACTCACATGCAAAAGATTTTAGGACAAGGCTAACAGAAGCATTTTGCTTGTTAACCCGCTAGAAAGCGGCATAAAAGAAAGTGGTCCTCGCATGAATGCTCTTGCTAATGTTCTAAAAGCCACCAGACTGCTATAGAGTTTAAGGGCTAAATGAAAACTTGCTTCCCATATGCAAAACTGGGGGTTTGCTGCAATGACAGCCAGTATCAGACGTGCAAGCCTAATGCTGCAGTCACTTTGGTTTCAGTATTTTGACTAATTTTAAACTTCCGCAGTAAGTTACATGGCACTAACCTTAGCTGGGCATAGCTTGTTCTGATCTGATTAAGCATCTCATGCCCCTGTACATCACCTCATACGTGCCCAAATCCTTTCTGGAGAATGCCAACCATCTGCAGGTGACAGTGAGATTAAAGAAAACACCAGTTTTGAGTAAGAATCAAAACAGATTTGAAAGCCCAGCTATACACTTGGTTCTGGCACAATATTAAGGCTAGATGAGACCACCCTGGGATATATTCCTAGCCTGGCAGCGGTTGCAGGAAGATCACGAGCTTAAAAGCATCTATTGCTCAGTCAGTTTTCATTTCAGAAAGCTGCATTGAATATTTGAGCGTATTCCCAAGTGAGGATGCGCCACCATCCAGCAGAGACTAGAAAGCTATGTGCGAAAAACCGAGCTGCCTGGGCAGTGCTTCCATGAGACAGTTTCACAGCCTGTTTTATATCCCAGCCTGTCAAAATAAACACTGCATACCAAGCTGGTCATAGCAGCTTCAGCTAGCATCTAAGCCAGAATCATTAATGCCTGCAAGGACTGCCTGAATGATCTGCCCTTACTGGAGAGGCTCCCAATTCCCTTCGCAACCCCAGCACAGCCTGGCTGTTCCCCTTCACATCATGTCTTCAGTCACTTTGCTGAAAGTTCACACCCTCGGCATTTTTAATCAAGGAATCCCAAGGGGATTCACTCCTCACCCTTTATTCAGGCATTAAAATTTTGTCTCAAGCTACTCACACGAGTTTCTTTGGTAATAACCCTCCAAAAGGCATTTAAAAATAAAACAGAAGTTGGCTGCAAAGCCAGTGCTCTTTTGAGAAGGGGGGGGTTCAGGAAAAAATAGATGCTTTCATAGGCAGGAAGGAGAGAGCATGGCTATTCAAAGCCTAATGAAATATTCTTAGTGCAAACAATCGTTTGCCTCGCAGGCTCCCTGCCTGCAAGCACTCCAGCAAAAGCCCAGCTGTAAGAGGGAAATGTGCCTGCTCAGCCCATTGATCCCCCCTAACACTGCTCCATGTGTGGGACTATGGCACCGCACAGCCACCCCCTCAGCACTCACAGGGGAAGGGGATGTGGGAAATCCTCCCTGGAGCCAGATAATCGCTGCGAGATGACACGCACATCCTCTCGTACAAGCCTTCACCAGTACTTAGAAATTTCTCATCCAGTCAAAGTTGAAAAGCCCTAATTTTTTCCAGAGCCAAATGAAGAAATAGTCAAGTATCCAAGAGCTTCCTTTGACTTGTGGCTTCCTTATTCTGGAAAGAGATTGCTTAATGACTTACTGAAATTCATTCCACTCGTAGAAAAGCTATGACAAAGGCTGTCTTACAAAAGAACTTCCTCTGCTCTTTACTGCAGAGATGTGCTCTACAGTCAAGCATTCAGAACAGCTTGGGGAAACGAGGCAAACTCTGCTAGTAAGTAAAAAGCACAGTTAAACTCAGCATCAAGATCTCTAAATTATGCTGTTTACTCACTAACACAGGCTAGTGAGTATGGCCTGAGCAGGGCCATACTGACACAGGGCTCACGGACCTACCACTGAGATTTGTGAAGTGCTAACACCCGCTGTACCCCCCAGATTTAGTACCAGGCTAAGCTATTTGATTAGTTTTCAGGAAGCCATTGGAACAGCTGCTAAAGCCAAAAAGCTCTCCAAGGGAGTCTGATGAGGATATATACCTAGTCAAGTAGTTCAGCGGTTCAAAAATTCAACTTCATTCCGCTCCGAAAGACGCAAGGGCTGCTTTCAGAATTTCTTTGCCTTCCCCTTTCCCCCCCCCCCCCCCCCCCCAGTAAAAGACTGCTGCATTAATTATAGGTTTTAACCACTCTTAGCAAGAAAAAGGAAGAGCCAGAGGCATCTATGGGGGTTGAGAATATAGACTCCAACAACAGCTTGGAGCTTTGCCTTAAAAAATCTTCTTGGCTGCATTAGTAGCAACCAGTATATTCTCCCCAAACCATAATGTTTGCTACAGGTACCTTACTGGCCAAGTCAGACCAAGCTGACTGATGCTGGCTCTGTTTCCTCTCAGGAACAGGCTTTGAATCTTCTACAGTTTACCAGAAACGCGTAACACTGAGCGTCTCGTGGCCTCGAAGGAAGCTACGCAGCAGCATTTGATCTAACTTTGAGTAGCAGTAAGCTCACAGCAGCCTTCAGTGCACCTCTTATCACTGCGACCATCTTGTTCTTTGAAGCAGCACTGCGATTGTACAAACGCAGATGGAGCAAGGTGGAGGAAATTAAAACAGATGCTGCAAACAGCAAGGTGGATCCTTCCTGCTGTTTAAGAAAGTGATGCTTATTACTTCAGCAAATAAACTGTGAAAGTGACAATTTCAAGGAGATGCTATAGTGACAATCCATGCAAGGGGGCTCGTTAACATTACCAATACCGATGGCAACACAGTCTAGAGAGATAAAAAAAAATCAGTCAGGTTTCACAATCCATGTATTCCCTGTGGTCACTAGGTTTTGACCAAAATTACACACTAGTCAGTCCTGGAAGTTACTAGGGGAAAGGCAGCAGATTTCAAGGAGGCCTGAAATTCCATGAAATGCAAAAAATTTTGGTAGTTTGTAAACACCATCCTCGTGCCCAAATGCACATGTAAACAGAGCAGCAGGATGGAAACTCCCACTAGCACTACTATTTTACACCATCAAAACTCAACTTAGTTTCCCTGCCATCAAATCCCTTATGTCTTTAATTCTTCACCATGTGTTAAAAGCATTTAGACTCTGCCTGCCAGTCTCATTTGAGTTGGGGAGATATGCAGAAGTCACTAAATCCTTAAAACAGCTCCTAACAGAGGAAGGAGTCTCAGCTCCTGGGCCACTTTTTTGCTTGACTGATCATCTCTTCAGTCTAGAGCTAGGCGTAAACTGGTTTCCACTATCAGTTACCAAAAATGACTTGACATTCATAAGGGTGTAACCTGGCCAGGAAGGACTGACATGTTTTGCCAAAAATAGAGGTAAGCAGTTTAACAAGGCATTGTAGGTCTAACCGTAGCACAGGTAAATCCAGCTTCGCAGTCAGATGAAGCTTTGCTCTTAAGACAGTTTCTCTTAAAAGCTCAAACTTTGTCCTAGATTTCCGAGGACACATGAAGTAATCACTATTCTGGATCAACTGAAGGAGACCAAAGCTATTCTTGATTCTCTAGTTGGCTTTGATAACCTACTTGCATTTTGAAAGATGAATTACCTTTAAACTGCAGAGGCATTTTCTGAAGAGGCTGGCACACGAGCTCCTGAACATGTTTGATACCTTATGTAATTCCTCTGGCAGTTACTATAGGAACAAACTTTTACTAAAAGTTGCAGCTATGCTCCGAGAATCACATGCCATCTCTGGACCCTTAATTTACACCCTCTGCTATACAGCCACTGGCCACACAGGCTCTCCATTCCACAGGTGGGTCAACCGAGCTGGTACAGAAGAACAACGCCATTAAAGCTGACATGGTTTGCCGAGATGCCTCCCGCTCAGAGGATTATCTTTGTTACCTATTTCTGGCAGATGTAGAGACACGCATCCATGTTATATGACTCAGAGCTCTGCCTCTCTTTCCTTAAAGGGTATCTTCCTACAACTCTCCCAAGCACAAACCACTTCCAGAATAAGTCCCCCACTGGAAAGGCTGATGCTTTTTCTGCACCCCCCCTCCCTTGCTTTGTGGCTTGAGTGGGAACCTACAACTTACTTCAGGCAGGTATAGGTAGGGTCAGGCTCACAGCTAGACAGAGCTGCGCTCCCGCCCTGCCAGAGCCCTGGACCACGGCAGCACTGCTCAGGCTTCTCAGATGAAGGTCACTAAGGGATGAGCCAGTCTCACAGACAAAGCTAGTTTCTGAACATTTACACCCACCTGAAATTAATACTGCTTTATGCACAAGATAGTCCTTTCAGACCTGATAGAAGAGTAGAACAGTTCGAAAGCAGAAGAAAAAATGCAGGGCTCATTAAGATAACGGCAGAATATTGTGACTGCAGCTAAGAATTAAAACAAGTACACAAGCACATATGCACCCGCTCTGGCAAGCTTCCATTACATAAGCCTGAGCTTTCTCCTAATACAGGATTTTCTAAGGCAAGCTGAGAAGCTTTAGTCCCACCACTTTGGTTTTTGAAGCCCACTGCAGGCAAACTATGCATCGCTACCCACTGCTCTGTTTTCCCATAACGAGCATTTCTTCATCACATGCAGTTGTTCTAGGCAGCTATTTAAAAAGTTAAGTCTTGAAATTGCTTTTGCTGAAGAGGAAACTCAGCTGCAATTCAATAGTCTGCTGATGGAAGAGTTGAGTCAACAGATTTTTGTTGAATATTAACAACATGTTTTATATTAATACTCATTTGGCTGGACTAAACCAAATGTAATAAGCCAACTCTCCCATTCCACTGGAAATCATCCCTCCTTAACTGCACCTACCCCAGCCCCAGGATTTTCAACCTGCTCCTTCTGCTCCCCATCCAATATTTAACCACCTCTTTACAGTTTGGGTTTGTTGTTTTTATGGTTTTTTTTTTTTTTCCAAAGTTCTACCCTGTTTCAGAAAAGACTGCCTGAAGAATCAGATCTGGCTTGGTGTTGTGTTTAACAAAGGGTTTCCCATCTAACCACTGAAGTTAGAAGAAGGGGTTGATTTCAGCACGGAACCCACAGTTCTCACAAGACACAAGGATGAAGGGAAGAGTCAGACAAACCAGGAGGAGCACAGGGCAACCTTAACTGATGGACAGATACCGCGGTCCTCGCTGGTGCTCCCTGTGGAGGAACCTGCCATTCCGACGTCAATGGAACTGGATCCAAGGAGCCTGTTGGATAAATAGGACTGGAAGAGCAGAGGGGAAGAGTTTGGGAGAAGGAGAGAATCAAATAGAATTAGCTGTATCTCACACAAGTTCAGCACAGAGCTTTAGAGTCAGAAACGCAGAGAAGAATCCAGTTAACATAAGTGTTACTCAACACAAGACATTTCCCATCTCCTGGAAGGTACCTGAATGCTTAGGTCAAGTCCGACTTGCACCAATTACACCACATCCCTCCAGCTACGCTGCAATTTCAGCCTCCAGACTCAATTCTGATGTTCAGCAGTGAATCTTCTGATGGACACTCAGTACAGTCAGACTGCCTGACAGTCATGCTACCTCACACACGAAACCACAACCACCCTCAGAAAGCCCTTCGCCATGCACTGGTAGAAGAGGTCCCCCCCATCAACAGCTTCTCTTTTAAGGTGTTTTGTTCAAGCAATCTGTACAGCAAAGGCTGTCAAAAAGAGGATTATGCTAATTACCTCTCCAGCTGTTAGCAGACAGCCATGCTACCACCTTAGCCATGCTGGGCAGTCCCAAGGGGAGAGCTGCATCACTGCACGTGGTGCTAGGACTCCATGCTGGATCGCTGCTTTTGATCATTAATAACAGTATCGTGACAGTATTCAGAGCTGCATGTGAAACCCACTGAGACAAGAAACCATTGGCTGTGCTTGCAAGGGGAAAAATCTGCTGTTCTGTTTGTGCCCAACATGGGTAGATTATGTCCTAAAGGCTGCCACTGAGCTCCCGAGTCCCATTTTGATCATGTAATGAAGACCCCTCTCAGACACACAGGTTTTCACCCCTAAGCTCCACTGCAGCAGTCTAGCCACACTCTGCTTCAGCACAGGATGTACCGCTTGGTACTTGTCCAGCTGCTTTTGATCAGATCACCCCACTTACCCACACTTTGAACAGAAACTCTGCAATACAAAGAGGAAGAAGCAGGGGAGAGATCTCACCCAGCTTCCTCCAAAACAAAAGCCTCTAACCACTGCAGCGTTTATTGCTGCAGAAGCAAAAAACCACCCCGAGCTTTCTTTCCCAGTTTCCACGTCGTCCTTTTTTCCCCCTCCTCCAGCAGCTCAGACCCAGGACATTAACAGCTGTCCAGGGAGGCCATCAGGCTCGTGCTTCTGCAGCTCTTTCAGGCTCCTCTGTGTAGCTCTTCCAGAAAAGCTACGCACAGAAAGCACGTGAAGCCACCAGTGTCTCCAACAGCCTGTCAGAAGAAACACCTTGCGAAGAATGATGTGCCCCACAGAAGCTACTTGAATCCCAGCTATATGAGGGAAGGAAAATATATTGGAGAAACCTAGTCTTCCTCCCTTATCACACTTAAAGGCACGAGCTGGATTAGGAATCACTTGTACACACTGCCTGATGGAATGCAAATAATAACACGAACACAGAAGGCCACCTTCTCCGTAAGCAATCACTTTGAGGGCAGAAGAAATGGAAGATACCCAACTGTTCACCAGCATGGCATAATAAACAAGAGCATGTTCACTACACTGGTCCCAGAGTGCTGAGTCCAACCAGCAGCCAACAGCAGAGAGCTGATGTTCCTGAAAAGCAGACTTTTCCCCCAACACTGAGAATTCCTGTAGAGGATGAAATCAAGCAGGTACATACTAGCGCTGCGGCTCACACTAACAGGTACGGTGATCTCGTTTAGTTCTGTATATAGAAGTGGAAAAAATACAGTAATGAAACCCAGCAAGTAGTTAGGTCATTGGGAACAGGCATAATGGAAGCGTGGGTGGCATCTGAACAGCCTCTGCCTATGTGTCATGCTAGCTTTGAAACGCTCAGATCAAGCGGCAAACCACTACAGAATTCAGTCACTTCAACATAAACCCAGATGGTCAAAGGGCAGCGTTTTAGTGTAAAGCTGTCTCGATAGGTGCTGTATGAGCTGCCAGGTTCTTACTCCGCCTTCAACTTTGCTGAAACTCATGCAAAAACCCTTAGGATACTGAATGTGAGCTGACAAAGGAGGGAGCTGGCATAAGAAATAAAGACCTGCCACTACCAGCTAACCCCCCCAGCGTCATTTGCTACAGCAACCAGATTTCAGCCGTGACCTTGGCAAACTACTACTCACAGGACTTTACGCGAGCACATTCTTTGTGCGTCTCAACTAGCATAGCCAGACTTGCAATCGGTTAAAACAGAGCGACAATCAGCTGTACAGAAAAGCAGCTATCCTCTCAGGCAGTGCTAGAAACACTGAGGGAAGCCACCTGGAGCTAGCAAATACCACGTGGCCTCTCATTAGCACAGACTTGCAGAGGTTTTAGTTATTAAGAAGCCATATATCAAATAAAATGTGCTCTTTACTCTGCACAAGTACACCTGGGGCTCATTTCCATAAGCAAAGCTGAAGGTTGCAGTTACAGCAGCGGTTAAGAACACCAGGCCCTTCCTGCCATTGCAAACCAGTTCCAGTGCCTTGCTGGGAGCACACCACATCAAGCCACAATAACCAAAACACAGCCCAGTATCACGCTTTGACTGGCACCAACTATCAGTCAGATCCCGGGCTCGAGAGCTTATCTCATACAACCTCCGTGGCCACAATCTCTGTACATTGCCCTCAAGAATGAGATTTCACATCTCCACGAATCTCATTAGCATAATGGATAATTATTTTGTCAGATAACTCAGTGCAACAGAAGCCTACGCTTCATGACTGAAGGAATCTATCTTCCCAGACACAAGCAGCTTCCAGCTTTTGTGGGAATGCTGAACTGCACACTTCGATTTTTTTTTTTTTTATGCAGTATTAACCAGAATACCACATTTCCAGGAGGTACTGTGAACGGGAGAAGCTACATAATCACATCAAAACAAGGAACCTGGAACTGTGAGGAGAATTTGTTTCCATATTTTGTACGTATCTTGTCTTTTGAGGCATGAGACAGTAAAGACAGCTATTTTTGCCCTTGGTGCTGGCATTAGGCACCAAGAGATAAGGTATTTGCAAAGCAAGAGGCACATTCTGCTCTCTGCCAACATCACAATGTTCAATCTACATGGTCAACCAAAGCAAGTTGTGAACCATGCCTCAAAACACACCATCTCCAAGACAGGTTGTTACAATAAGGCGACTACGTTTTGGGGTTTTTTAGGGCAGAGCTGAAAGCAAATCTTAATAGCACCCTTTTTAATGTTGTTCAGCAGTGCTCTCTGCAGTTTTTAGAGGTCATACTGAGGTGACCAAGACTCCCACTTACAATCGGGCACAGAAAGACAGCCCTTGCTCTGAGGTCATTTAATGCAGCTATTGGGAAACAAGCCTCAAGTTCAGATCTCTCCAAATCATAACTGCACATTAAAATAGGATTTTAGGTAGGCATGGGCCCCAACCTCAACTCTTGTGCTACAGGAAAGCAAAGCATTTCACAGTAGGAAACTACAGAAATATATCTGCATCACCCTGGAACAAGTAACAGTTGTTTTGTTAAATTGTTTTGTCTTCTGGAATGCAAACATTTACACCTGACTTCCTCTCTACCCCTCTCCCACTCCTTTCTAAGAAAGGTAAGGATCACAACATGCCTTGAAATCAACACGAAGTAGAAAAGGAAGCACAGGACAAGGACCCGAAATCCTTTCAGTGGCGCGTGCTCCAGTTCCTTTCTTCTCCTTACACACTGCACCTTCTAATACTGCTCCTACCTGATCCTTTAACCGTGATCTGCTGCCCACATTGCAGCTCTAAATTACAGGATATTACTCCTCCGGCAGGAATGCCCTCCAATATTACGCAACGCCAGCTTTCCAGGTTTCTCTTAACACAAGACTCCTGCAGAAGAGCGGTCCCCAGATGCGATTCTGTGTTTTGATACCGACATCCCAGCACAGGCAGAGAGGTGATAGATGAGTTGCCAGCAGCAAATCCCGGGCAGTTCCCACTCACTGGCTGAGGGATAGTCACAGCCGAGCTGCAGGAGCGGGGTCAGAGGCACCCGGAGAGGTTTCTCTGCCAGGAGCACTGCCCAGCCTGCTGCAGCGACTAACAGCGAATTAAATAAAGGCAAATCTGGGCGGTTTTTTTATTTATTTACGTATTTTCGGCCGAATACCAAGCGCCTGCTCCAGCAGCGGGGAAACATCTACCCTGGAAGCACCCGGCCCCGCCGCAGCAGCCCTCGACAGCACGGCCAAAGCCTTCTCTGCCCCCTCACGGGGGAGGCCAGAGCGCGGAGCCGTTGCCCCCCCAGGGCCCAGCCAGGCCTGCCCTCCCGGAGCGGGCGCCCTCCCCTCCCGCCGCAGCAGCAGCTCCCCCGGGAGGGGGGGACACCGGAGGGCGCCGAGAGCTCCTCGCCCCGGCGGCAAGCGGTAAGGAGAAGGACGGGGGGGGGCAGCGCCCCGCCACAGGCCGGCACGGGGGGGGGACACAACCGCGCCGGCCCCACTGGCCCCACCAGGCCCCGCCGCCCCCCTCAGCCGGCGCGGCCCGCGGGGAGGCCGCCGGTACCTTTGGCCTGGCAGTCGGCGCAGTACTTGTTCTCCTCCTCCACCAACAGGCTGGCCAGTACCGCCTGGTACCGGTCCACGTCGCGCACCGACTTGCCCGTCATGGCGCGGCCGGCGCAGCCCGCCCCGCGGGTCACGGCGCCGCCGTCCCGGGCACCCGCCGCTTCCTGCTTCCGGCCGGCGGCGGAGGCGGGGCAATAGGGGGAATGAGCCAATAGGCTGCAGCGCACGCGCTTTAACACCTTCCCCCCGCCGCTCCCCCTCGCCGTTGATTCGCTTAGAAGCCTCAGCGCCCGCGGGAACCAATCGGAGGACGAGGGGCGGGTGGCAGGGGAGGCATGAATGGGCATGGTCACGTGACGAGCACGGTTGGGGCGGAGCCTGGGCAGTGCGGGGGCGGGGCGGGGCGGGGGCTGAGCGGTGCAGGGGTGCGAGGGGGGCTTGGGGTGCGGGGAGGGGTTTGGGGGTGCTGCGGGATTTGGAGGGCTGGCGTGGGGGGTTGGGGCGTATTTGGGGGTGCTAGGTGGGGGTGCTGGATACTAGGGGGTGGGCGTGCTGGGGGGGGTTGGAGGGCTGGCTGGGGGAGCAGGGGGCTTTGGGGGTACTGGGTGGGGGTTTGGGGGTGCTGGGGGTTTGGAGGGGTGGCTGGGAGAGTTGGGGGGGCTTTGGGGGTGCTGGGTACTGGAGGGGTGGGGTGCGGCGTAGGGGTGCGGGGTGGGGGTGCTGGGTGAGGGTTTGGGGTGCTGGGAGGTTTGGAAGACTGGCTGGGGGGTTGGGCTTTGGGGATGCTGGGAGGATGCTGGGTGAGGGTTCAGGGTGCTGGGGGATTTGGAGGGGTGGCTGGGGGAGTTGGGGTGTTTTGGGGGTGCTGGTGGGGGTGCTGGGGGACTTGGTGGGACTAGCTGGGAGATTTGGGGGGCTGGATGGTGGTTTGGGGTACTAGGGGATTTGGGGGGCTAGCTGGGAGTGCTGGGATGCTGCCTGGGAGTTTGGGAGGTCTTCTGAAGGCTTGGGGGACTGGGGGGCATGGAGGTGCTGGGTGGGGGTGCAGGGGTGGCGGGTGGGGGGTTCAGGGTGCTTGGGGGTTTGAGGGTGCTGGTGGGGGTATGGGGTGCTGGCTGGGGGGGTTTGGGGGGACTGCTGGGGGATCGGGGGTCTGGAGGTGCTGGCTGGGTGTCCAGGGGTGCTGGCTGGGGCAGTTTGGGGGGATAGGGGATTTAGGGGTGCTGGGTGGAGATACAGAGGTGCTGGATGGGGGTATGAGGTGATGGCTGGGGGACTTGGGGGGGCTGCTGGGGGACTGGGGGTCTGGAGGTGCTGGCTGGGGGTGCAGGGGTGCTGGCTGGGGGTTTAGGGATGCTGGATGAGAGACTTGGGTGGGCTGCTGGGGGCTTGGGGGACTGGGGGGCCTGGAAGTGCGGGGGGTTTGGGGATGCTGGATGAGAGACTTGGGTGGGCTGCTGGGGGCTTGGGGGGACTGGGGGGCCTGGAAGTGCTGGCTGTGTGTCTGGGGGGACTGTGTGGGGGTTCAGGTTGCTGGGGTGTTTTGGGGTGCTGGCTGGCTGGTGGCTTGGGGTGCTGGCTTCAGGATGGAGGGGGGCTGTGGGTGCAGGGGGTTTGGGGGGGGCTGTGCAGCGGGTGCTCCCTGGAGGAGGCATAGGGGGACGTCCCTGCTCTGCACCTTCATCAGGACCCAGGCCAGGCTCAGCCCCACACCTTGGCCCCACAGCGGCATGGGGGCTGCCCCACAGCTCTGCGCCTACCGCCCACCACCAGGCCACCAGGGCTCCCATCCTCCCAGGAGGGGGACCCTGGGGGCAGCGGGGCAGACCCTGCAGCTCGGGGAGGGGGACACAGTACTGGTCAAGGGCAAATGTTCCAGTTGGATCCCACGGTAAAATTAGTGGGGGAGAAAAAAGATGGAGGTGACAAGCCAAACCCTGGTGCTGCCGTGCTGGGGTGCTGGGGGGAGAATTTGAGCAACGGCGACGCATGAAAAGCTGCAATCAAATGAGCAATGGCATCAAAAGGAGGAAAAAAAAATAAATGTCACTGTGTAGTAATCTAAGCAGCGCTCAAAATTACATAATTCCTCCAAAAAGTGACACTCGTGTCCCAGAAAGGTGCTGGGCTCGGTGGCAGCGCTGGGATGCGCCCGCCTCAGGCACCAGCACAAACACCCCAGCAGCTCCAAGGAGGTCTCAGATTCCTAAATTTGAGGAATCCAAATTTAGATGCTCTGAAAGAAGGTGCATTCAGCCCTCGAGCCATAAGGATTTTTGTCTCATAACAGCAGGTTTTGGTGTAAGCGCAGCTCAGAAGGGCCTCTGCCACCTCTCGGAGGCGTGGGGAGGGCAGGAGCCCCCCGGCCTTCCCTGTGCCCACCTGGCACGTGGGAGGAAGAACTGGAGAGAGGGTACTAGCCCAGAGCGGTGCATCATTAGCCCCAACTGGTCCATGTGCTGGGATGGCCCCGTGCCCACTGGATGGGGCGCAGACCACTGTTCTGCCACCCCTGACCTGCACTGGGGTACAGGTGGCAGCCTGCTGGCTCCTGGGGGCCACTGCCCCCCCCTCCCCCCCCCCCCCCCCATACCAATGAATCAGACTTCAGCGTCTCATCATGGAGCCTTCAAGCCCTCTGTGAGGAGGAGGAAGAAATCGCCAAGATGAATCATCCCCACCATCCCCGGGAGCGGGAGTCGGGGGGCGGCGAGCTGGGGGGGCAGCTGCCAGCAAAGGCTGAGCCAGGTGGGGGGAGCTGGGCTTGGGGGGTGGTGAGTGGGGCATCCGTCCCCCCATGGACGGGGGCCTCATGCCCTGCCAGGGCTGTGGGGAGCAGCCGGTTGACCCCCTGGTGTAGCCCCCCTCCCCTCCCCGTGCCACTCTGGGGCCATGGGGCCATTTCTCAGGGGTGCCCCAGCACCCACAGTGGGGCAGCTGCCCTGCCTGGGGCTGCGTGGGGGCTCACAGGGCAGAGATTGGGTCAGACACGTCAGAACCGCCCCCCCTGGACCCTCCCCGGGGTGGCAGGAACCAGCTCCCAGTGCCCACCCCATCACAGGGTGTGGGGGCAACCGCAGCCCCAGCCCCGGGCAGCACGATGCCCCATGGCACTGGTGTGGGCATCACGATGGGGACATCCCAGGGGACACCCTGGTGCCCCTGGGGTGCCTGCACAGACATCCTGGCTGGGGTCTCACTGTGCAGGTCCAGCAGCAGCCCCCCAGCTTGTCCCCCTCTTCTCTCAGCCCCTTGCCTACATTAAAGCCCCTTTGTGCCACTCGTGCCAAATCCCCCGCTGCCGTCGTGCCAAATCCTCCGCCACCCGACGTGCCAATCCTCCGCCACCGACGTGCCAAATCCGCCAGCACCATCCAGCCCAAAATAGCCACGGGCTCACCTGAGCAGGGGCGGGGGGGCTGGGGCTGCTCGCCTGCCCTCATCCCACTGCTCCATATTAATGAGCCCCCTCCTCCTCCTCCCGTGCCCGGCTCTGCAGTCGGGGCTGCTGCCGTACCTGAGCGCAGCGAGAGGAGGCCACCGGCGCTCGGTGCCAGCCGCCCCTCCGCCATGGCCGGCTGCTCCCCCATCCTCCAGCTCGGGCTCTTGCTCCATGCCGCCTGCCTTTGCCTGGCCCAGATTGTAAGTCTTCTGCTTGGACCCCCTGCGCCGGGCTGGGCTGGGGGACGGAGAGGGGATGGAGAGGGAATGGTCGCCATCTCCCCCGTCGCAGATGCTCGCTTGCAGTGCTGAGCATCCCTGGGACTTTCTGCTTATTTCCCCAGCACCTTTCCTTCACTTTTCCCAGGAATGTGGGGGGTGGGAGCAGCCCCCAGCCGGGACCCACAGCCCCAACCCACTGGGGACCTCTCTGTGCCGGGATAAGGACAGGGCTGGGCTGCATGCCTTGAAATTTGGGAGTTATTAGCTAAACAAGTTGAGCTTTATTTTCCCCTTGGGGTAATGATGGGGGTCTCTCTGGTGCTTCCCTCCCCAGCGGCTGCCAGATCTTCTGCCTCCCACCACCAGGAAAACGCTTATTTTCTTCTGCTTTGCTGGGACACGCTGCGGAGCTGGGCTGAGGGGGGCTGAGCAGTACTAAGGGGGGTTCTGACCCTCCAGGGACTGCCCTGGGGCTCTGTGGGGGCTTGCTGAGGGGCAGCAGGGAGGAACACCAGCGGCAGAGGGGCTGGGGGTCCTGGTGGGCTCTCGGGACTCACCCATGGGCAGGAGAAGATGTATCAGAAAGAAGTGAAGGCAAGGTGTCCCCCTGCTCCTGGGGTGAGTGATGCGAGTGGGGCAGGCGGTGCTCCTCCTGGGATCCCATTTGTAAAGAGGAAAAATCTCCCTGCCTTGCAAACTGCAAAAATCAGATTTTCAGGAAAGATTTTTGGAAAAATCTTCTCATGTGGCTCCTGAGCTGCCTGCCGGCACAAACAGCCTTGTTGTGGAGAGCTGGGGTGGGGGTGGGGGCAGCTCCCTTCCTAAAGCAGCCCCCCGGGATGCCCATGGGCTTGTGGTGGCAGGGTCTGGCCGGGGCAGTGGGCTCGGGTCGGAGCAAGAGGGACGTGGGAGCTCTTGGAACTATTTGGAACCATTTGGAAATCATTGGGGCAGCACAAAGGTGTCATTCATGGGTGCTCCCAGGGACCGGTGCTCGCTCCCACCCCAACCACTGGTTTCGCTTCCAAGGTGCAGCCGGGGCTTTCCTGGTCCTGTGACCAAACCAGCAACACCTCTCATGCTTATATATTTCACTTTAAAATAAATAAGTGACAGAGGAGTCGCAGGCATGCAGCCCCAGCCAGCCTGTCTGGTTTTCATTTCCAGGAACACCAGGGGTTCGGTCTCTGGGACTGGAGTCTCTTCCCCCCAAACACACCGTTAGGATAACAGAGATTTCTTTGCAAAGTCGCTCCTGCGGAGCCCTGAGCAAACCTCAAAGCTGGGGCCAGGCTGCTCGGGGAGCTCCGCTGCCGCCGGCTGAATGGTGCTTTTGTGTGATGCTGTGGAGTGGTGCTGTGGGCAGCGAGCCAGCCCAGTGCAGGAGCACTGCTCTCACGGAGGGGCTCGAGGGTCCCCGTTTCGTGCTGGAGCTTCAGGCACCTAAATCCTGCTGGTGTTCTTCGAAATCCCAGGGCTGGGTTGTACCCCCAAGACGAGAGGGGCCTTTGCAAGCGCTGCCATCGCCCCATCGAGACCCTGCTCCGTCGGGGCAGGAGGGGGGAACGATGGGGTAGAAACTGGGCAGGGGATGGGGTGCTGGTTATGGCAGCGTGGGGGAAGATATCCTGGATTTCTGCATCCATGCCCTTGCTGTGGGGCACGACCTGTGGGGAGGGGCAGAGCTCTGATGCCTTGGGGTGCTCATTCCATCCCAGCTCTCTGGAGGCAGGTCCCCAAGCACGTGCTGGTGGCAAGTGCTGCGCCCTGGGCTCCCCTTGACCCCCAGCATCTCTTGGGGTCCTGCTGCTCCTTCCTGAACGTGGGTCCCATCCCTTTTTCCCCTTAGCGAGGGCCACCGGGAGAGCCCGGCCCGCGAGGGCCCCCTGGTCCCCCAGGAGTGCCGGGAGCTGATGGCATTGACGTGAGTATGGCGCAGCTGGGAACCTGTGCGGGCTGGAGGGGGGGAGGGAGGGGACCTGCAGCACAAAGAGGGACATTGTGTCGGGGCAGAGGCTCGGCACAGGGCAGAGGATGCCGATGCCGTGCGGTTCCCGCACTGTGCTGCTCCTGGGCTGGGGCAGATGGAGCATCCCTGGCTTTGCCAGTGGCAAAGTGATGGCAGAGTGATGGCACTGGGGAGTGTAGCTCCTGCACCACCCTCCATCCACCTCCCCAGCATGGCAGCCCGTGGCCGGCCTCCTGGCCACCTTGGGAAATGGGGCCTGAAGTGGTTTTTGAGGAGCACAGTGACCGGGAGGTTTCGTTGCAGGGTGCTCGGGGCACCCGTGGCTGGGCAGTGGAGATGCCTGGAGGGGTTAGGTGCAGGGATCAGCCCAGAGATGCCCAGTGAGGAGGGGGATCCGGGGGCTGGCGGGGAGCAGGACACCCAGGTGAGGAGTCCTTAGAGCAGCGATGTGGCTCCGGACCCTCCCCGGGCTGTGGGGAGGGAGCCTGAACAGAGGGGAGATCTGTGAGCCAGCAGAAAGTGCCCTTTCTCTGAGACTTGTGCCCAGGGTGTTATTTTAGTGTTATTTATACCCAGAACAGCCACAGCCCTCCCACAACCCCAGCACAACCCTCTCTTCTCAGTGCCGGCCCCATCCTGACCTGGCTGCCACGTTGGGGGATCCAGCATCTTGCTCTGGCTTGGGGAGGTGGATGGGGGACATGGGTCCTGAGCCCTCTGTGCTGCCGGGCCTGGCTCTGTGGGGTGACAGACCCCTTTTTACAGCCTTCTTCTCTTTCCCCAGGGTGACAAAGGCCCTGCTGGAGCCCCTGGGTCCCCGGTAAGTACCCATGCCTGCCCACAGCTCCCCAATGGTCTCTTTCCTTCTCAAGGAGCAACTTCCAATCTGCCCCTACACCTCTCCTCTTTTAAAGGGTGTCAAGGGGGAGCCTGGAGCCCCTGGTCCAGACGGATCCCCAGGGAAGCCGGGCATTGACGTAAGTACCACCCCCCCCCCACGCCCACCCCAGCATCCCTGGCCACAGCCCCCGGGTCACAGCAGGGTCCTTTTCTGTTGCACATAAGAAAGTGCCAAAATCCTTTGGTGTGGGAGCTGAAAGCACCCTCTGAATCACAGCAAACACAGGCAGAGCACGCAAAGGGCTGCTGCCACCCTCTCCCACTGCCCAGGCTCCGAAAGTGTCCCCCCCCTCCACCCCACGCAGGTGAGACCTGTGCCAGGAGAGCTACAGCACGGCACCGACACCCCTGAGCACAAAAAAGCTTTTCCTTGTCCTTTACAGCAACTGCTGCCCTGAGCCCTGGTTCAGCTCTTGTTTCTCCCAGAGTAAATCTGGAGCAACCCCGTGTCCCACTCCCCTCCCCGGAGCCACCCCCTTGGCACCCACATTGGTGGCATCAGTGACTTCCCCACTGTCCCTTCCCCAGCAGCAGCAGAGCCCAGGGCAGAGGTGGTGGGTAGAAAGGGGGCTGAGCTGCCCCCTTGCCCTGCCTTGATGCAGTGCTGGGCCAGCTCATGGCCCCACGCTCCCCCGCCCCGGGGTACGCAGGGCTGTGTGATGGGTGCCTGGGGAGGTTTGGGTGCCTGTCCCCCATCCCCAGTGCAGTGCTGCACGGGTGAGCACCTGTGAGCACCAGAAGGTGCTCATCAAAAGGAAACCCAAAATACAGAGTCCTCTTTTGAGTCTCTGGGCAGCACTTCATAAATCTTTGGGGGTTTAATTATCCTTCAATAATAAATGAATAGAATAATAACTATCATTACAAGCATGCATTATTCATCCAGGCTAATCTTCCTGCAAAAGAGGTTGGCTCCCTTGAATGTGGATGCAGAGCAGAGCGGGGCTGGGGGGCTCTCCACCCGTGTCATGCCCGGCAGCGTGCAGATGTTAGCCCGTGAGTGATGCTCAAGCCGTCAGGCACAGGGATCCCAACCTGGCAGGAGTGCAGCCCTCGCCTGGCTGGAGCAAGGGACAGGGGAGCCAGGGAGTGACTTGGAGTTGATATAATCGAGGTCACGGATGGGCCAAGCTCCGTGCTGGGGCTGGGGCAGCTGTGCAGGATGTGCCCAGCAGTGCCAGGGTCCCTGCTGAGCCCCGGTGTGGGGTCTCAGCGCAGGGCAGCTCCCAGGGGCTGCAGAGCATTGCTGCGAGGTTCTGTGCCATCGGGGCTGGGGTCCAGGCACTGGCTTCATCTCCAGGTTTGCTGCCTGATGTGCGCAGCAGCGATACGCACAAATTCCCTGCTAATAACCCTTGACCCCTCATGATGGAAAGAGCCCCAGCAAAAACGCCTGGCTGGAGAGCAGAAGGGCTGGCGATAACCTCCTGCCATCTCTCCTCTTGCAGGGCCTGACGGGAGCGAAAGGGGAGCCAGGGCCCATCGGTGGGCCAGGAGTTAAAGTGAGTGAGGGGCTGCTCCGGGGCAGCCGCTCCGGGCTCCCACCTTCCCTGCCCAGAGCCTGGCCAGGCTGGGACCAGCCCCGCCACCGTGGAGGGGGTGCACGGATGCAGGAATTGGGTGATGGAGTGTTTGGCAACGCGGGGCACTGGGGCTGGGGCCAGGGAGGGATGAATTTTCGCAGCGGATCAGGGCTTGGCAGAGCCAGACCTTCCTGTTTCGGCTCTTGACTCTCGCCTTCTGTCCTGGCAGGGCCAGCCCGGACTCCCAGGGCCACCAGGGCTCCCCGTGAGTATTTGCCTTTCCTGTGGGCACCAGTGATGCGCCCGCTCCTGGTTCCAGCACCCACTCCCTCAGCACCCACGAGTGGGGTGGGAGCGGAGTGGGGATCCAACCCCATCCCCCCAAGCTGCATCCTTGGTGGTGGCATGGACATTGCCCTGCTTGGGGCAGGAATGCTGGTGGTTTTGGGGGAGTTGGACAATTTGGACCAACCGTGTCTTTCTTCTTGTTGCAGGGTCCTTCGCTGCCAGGACCACCCGTAAGTGCCATGATTGTGGGGCTGGGGTGGGTGGCCAGGGACCGTGCCTGGAGTTGCACTGGAAAAGTTCAAATCTCAGCAGCCCCAAAGGGAGGGTCTCAGGGCTTGAACTCTCTCACCTGGTCAATGTCTCTCTTCTCTTTAAGGGGCTTCCAGGCCAGGTTGGCCTTCCTGGAGAGATTGGAGTGCTGGGACCCAAGGTGAGGGGCCAGGAGGGGGCATGGGAAACCCCCTGCTCCTTACACCAGCATCCGCTTCTCCGCACTTCAGGGCTCCTGGGGTAAACAGGGATGACCCCATAATGTCGGAGTGGGGTCCTACAGTGGGGACACAGGGCCAATGGACTCTGTGCCTGCAGCCAGGTCCCCTCATGCCATCCATCCCCTCCTAGCTCATGGCTGGGGGATGCCCCAGTTCCTGCTGTGACAGCCTGGGTCTCTGGTGCTTCGTCACCCTTCTCCACCCCAGCTCTGGCAGTACCTGCCACCTTCCCACCTGCTAAATCTCCTTTTCTGGGATTGTTCTTTTTTAGGGTGACCCCGGACCCGATGGCCCACGGGGTCCCCCAGGCCCTCCAGGGAAACCTGTGAGTATCTCCGCAGTCACCAGCATTTTCTGTGGGAGGGAGAAGCTTCCACCCTGGCTCAGCCCCGGGCTGGGGCTGGGACTCAGGCTCTGGCACCCACCTCCTGCCCCGTGCCTTGCTCCCTTCCCTCCCAGGTGTAACATTCACCCCTCCTGTAAAATACTGCTGGTATTAACCCCTGGATGCTGACGGTCTCCTTCCCTCCAGGGCCCCGCGGGACACATCCAGGGAGTGGAAGGCAGCGCTGATTTCTTGGTGAGAGCTGCCATTACCTTGTCCCTTCCGCAGGCTTTTGCAGGGTAATGGCCACTGGAAGGACGTGTGCTGCCCTGGCCTGAAATGCAGCCACCAGTGTCATTTGGTAACTGGGGGCTTGATGGGGTGGGGAGGAGCAGGGTCCCCAGCCGATACTGTGCTGTGAGCAGTGGGTCCCCTTGTGTCACCGCACAGTCCGGCTTCACTGCGTGGTGTGGGAGCCTGTCCCTCCCAGCATGGCTTCTCCGCAGCCTCTGGGTCCTTTTCCAACTCAGTCTGTGTTCTTCTTCCCCACCAGTGCCCGACCAGCTGCCCACCAGGTCCCAAGGGCCCCCAGGGACTGCAGGGGCTGAAGGTAAGGGAGCCTTGGGGCTGCCAGGGAGTCAACAGGGACTGTCACCTCCAGTGGGCTGTGCCTCAGTGGAGGAGCCTTCCCCAGCCAGGAGGCACAGGGAGCTCAGGAGCTGCTGTGCTCCCCTGGGAGCACGAGGACATGTGTGCACAGAGAGCCCTGGGGACAAAGGTGCTATGGGAGAGGTTCCCTGCAGCTCCCCAGCTCCTGGCAGCCCCTTCCTGGGGAGCGAGACCCTGTGCCAAAGCCCCAGCCCCTGCCGTGCCACTGCCAGGCTCCCTGTGCTGCAAAGCCTGGAGGATTAAACCCGGTGAGCATCCCCACTGCACTGCCTTAAAGCTGTGGGATGCTGAGCCCTGCCATATCACCAGCAGGCACCCCAGGGTGGGACGTCGTGGGCAGGGTGACTCTGGGTGATGTGGCCATCAGGGAACTGCCTCAGCCCTGCTGCTCTGCCCAGGGATGCTCACGATCTTCCTCTTTGTCCCTAGGGACACAGAGGCCGCCCCGGTGCCCTCGGGGAGCCCGGCAGGCAGGGCAAGCAGGTGAGTGACCTCTCCGGCAGCTTCCCGGCAGGAGCCAGGTGTGCCTGCCTCTGGGGGAGTGGGGCTGGACCGGAGGGCATGGGGCTTTGGGAAGAGCAAGGGGGAAGGAAGGAAAGGGGTGGGAGAGAGGAGGGAGTTCTAGGGCTGGGAGACAGAGGGTGGGCAGGGTGGTCTTTCCACAGTGGCTCCCTGGGAGGGACACTTGTCCCCATCTGCCAAGTCCAGTTGAGGGGGTCTTGGGTGCCCAGGGTGGTTTGTACCCCTGCTCCACCCCGACACTCACCTCTCTTATCTCCATCCCTCCCCAGGGCCCCAAGGGTGACGTTGGCGTTTCTGGAGAACAAGGCATCCCTGGCCCTCCGGTAACATACTTATTTCTCTTGGCTGCTCTGCCCTCCGCGTGCCCCAGGGGCTGGGGGCAGCCAGTTTGTGCTTGGCCCCAGACACTTGGGGATATGACCCCAGCGTGTCTCTGCTCCTGGGGACCCACTGCTGGGACCAGAGAGAAACCTTCATCCCATCCATCTTCCTCCTCCCAGCCATGGAGCTGGCACCAGGAGGGTGGCAAAGCTGCATCCTGATGGATCCCTGAGCACCTCGGTCGTTGGCACATGTTAACATGGATAACACATCGGCCAGGGACAAGTTGCTCATGTACACTGAGCCCCCCTGACCCCACCTGAACGGGGGGTGCAATGTCCAGCGCACCGCGGGGGTGTGGGGATTAAAGCTGTTTGAGCTCGCTGAGCGTTTAGAAGATGAAAAGCAATTAAGGGGCTGAGCCCCTCCGGTCTGGGAAAGGGCAAAACTGCTTTGAAGCCAAGAGCTTTGGTGGGGGAAGCAGCACCAGTTTGGGCCCGTTGCTGTTATCGAACCGACAGCTGGAAAGGCACCTGGTGGGGGGCTGCAGAATTAGGAGCGAGCGGCGGGACTGCAATACCTGGCATTTGGCAAAACCGGCTGATTGCCAGTACCGGCTTTTCCTCTAATTGCGGCTTCCCCCTGGGCTGCTCCTGGGGCTGTTTCCAGCTGAACTGGCTGTTGTTTCCTTCCCCGCAGGGACCGCAGGGCTTGAGGGGTTACCCTGGGATGGCGGGACCCAAGGGCGAGACGGTGAGTGCCGGTGGGATGCAGGGGCAGCTGTGCCTGGCTCTGGGGGCAGGGGGACCAGCTGCCGTGGCGATTCTTCCCAGCCTGGCGGCTGCTTCCCAGGAGCATCACTAACGCGGCTGTTTGGCCGTCCCGGGGAGCTGGATGCTGCCTTTTGCTAGTGGGGTCAGACCTGGCTGGGATGGGACGAATTCACCCCCACCCCATGCTTTCTTTGCAGGGTCCTGCTGGTTACAAGGGGATGGTTGGGACCATTGGAGCGGCTGGGCGGCCGGTGAGTGCCCTCCCTCATCCCACGGGCTGTGGGGCAGGTGGGGGACCCCACACTTCACTGCTCAGCCCCTGTCTTTCTCCTCTGCAGGGCAGGGAAGGCCCCAGGGGACCACCCGGGGACCCCGGTGAGAAGGGAGATCTGGTAGGTAACCTACCCCATGGGGAGGGCAGCGCTGTGTGATGCCAATGCTCCCTTTTGCCCCACTCCCTGGCACGGAGCGGGGCTCTGCTGGGGTACCCTTGGTGGGCATCTCCTCCCTCTCCCAGCTCCGTATCCTGCACCAAGAAGGCAGCTGGAATAATAACGCTGGCTCTCTCCTGTTCTAGGGTGGTCGTGGCATCAGGGGCCCCCAAGGAGACATCGGCCCCAAGGGGGAGAATGTAAGTACAGCCAGCGGCACCCCCACCCACATCTAGGGCTGAGCCCCTTGCAAGGGGAAAATCACTCTGTCCTGTTTGGGGCCATCCTGCCTCCTTGCACCCTGGCTCAGCAGAGGGCTGGAGTGTCCCCACCACGAGCTTTTTGCACCCACCATGACCCTTTCAATCCCTCTCGGAGGTGTCAGACTGAGCGATTCTTCCCCCTTTTGCAGGGTCTCCCGGGCATTGATGGCAAAGATGGGACCCCAGGTATCCCAGGCACGAAGGTGAGCTGCTGCGGGCAGGGGCTGCCGGGTGCTGCCTGCACCGGGAATGGGGAATGGGCATGTTCCTTGTACCAGCACTTGCTGGAAATAACTGGGATGGCAAGTGGCATAAGGTCCCCACCCTTGTTGTGGCATCTCCTGACTAGCAGAGTGTGGCTGTCCCCAAGGGGTAAAGGGCAGAGTCCCCCTTTGACCAGGAGTCCCTTGTCCCACCCATGGACACCTCATTTCTGCATCTTTCTCCATCACATGGTAACACCCTCCCTGTCCCTTGCAGGGTGGCATGGGACAAGCCGGCCGCCCAGGAACACCGGGACACCGGGGACAAGCTGTGAGTATGGGAGGGTGGGATCCCCCCACCCAGGCAGGTACCCCCATTACCAGTGGGGTGCACCCCCAGCTGCGGGTGATGCCAGGGTGTGGGGCCAGCACCCAGCACAGATGCTGCCGCAGGGCAGAGTGCTGCCTCCGGTGCTGTGCTCAAGGTTTGATCCCGGTTTTATTTCTACAGGGCTTGCCAGGGCAGCCGGGAAGCAAAGGTGGCCCAGGAGACAAGGTGGGTCTGGGGCAGCCAGGACCAGAGTGACCCCCTCCCAGCGTCCTGCAGCCCTGTTCACCCTACACGGTGCTGCGGCAGCTTCCACGCTCCATCCCTAAGCCCACAGCCTTGTCTGCATGCTGTCCCCTCCCTGTCCTTGCTGTCCCTGAACCCCCTGTTTCCTCATTGCAGGGTGAAGCGGGTGCTCGGGGCCATCCTGGCGTCACCGGTGCCCCAGGGCAGATTGTAAGTACAGAGGGGTCACCATGTTCCTCCCGGGCACGGTCTGGGGGTTGCTCTCTCTCTTTCCCCTCTATTTGCTGTCAAACAGAAAGCAGATTTGGGCATTTTATCCTCCCCCTCAACCCCCCTGCCCTTTCTCCTCCCTCTGCCCCCCCAGCAGCTTCCTCACGGGGGAAGCCCTTGGGGCCACATCCAGCCCTGCATCCAGCACCTCCTTGGCCATGCGGTGCAGTGGCAGCCCTTGGCGTGGCTGCAGGGGACAAGGACAGGGCCACACGTTCCTTGGGGAAGGATGAAGGGCAGATGACGGCATGCAAATCCAAAAGAAGCAGCTGGTCTGGGGGCTTTAGTTGTTCTTTGTTTTTTCCTCCCCTCTTAGGGTGAGCCTGGACCTCGGGGTGAGCAGGGACCGCCGGGTGTCCCTGGGATGAAGGTGAGTCCGGGGCACCGCAGGGTTTGTGGCACTGCCAGGAGCTGCCCCTGACTCTGCTCTCTTCCCGGGTCTCCACAGGGTGACCGGGGCGAGCGTGGCCTCGTGGGCCCCCCCGGCGAGCAGGGAAAAGCGGTGAGTTGTGCCCGCAGCCGGGCTGGGAAACGGGCTTCGCCTTGGCACAGCTCAGGGATGCTCAGCCCCGGGCGTGCGGCTGGGGAGGAGGGATGGGGACAGTGGGGCATGGCTGGCACCGCCTGCACCGACCGCTTGCTTTGATCGTGGCCGGGGTCAGTCACGCGCCCGTCCCGCTGTGCCTGGCTGCCGGGGTGAGGGATTAGCCGATGGGGCAAGTAGCGTGGGGATTAGCGGTCCCAGGGCCATGCTGGGTTTGCAGCCCCAGCTGGGAGAGGAATTTCCTCCCAGCCCGGTGAGGGGCTGCCTGGCCCCTCTCAGAGGCTTTCCCAGGGTGGAAAATGGCCAAAAAGCAACCTTTGTCCCTCTGGCTTCCTGGGGGATGGGGCCCCATCCATGGCGAAGCCCCCTGCCTTGACACAGCTGGAGGGGAGGCTCCTTCATCATTTTCTGAGCTATCCCCCCAAGAGGCTGGATTCGGGGCAGGTTGGGATGCTGTGGGGCAGCCTGGACCACTGGAGGCAATGGGGAGCTGCTCACCCATCTCATTGCCATGGGGAGGATGCCCTGATGGGGGAGGAGGGTCTTCCCACTGCCTCTTCTCACTCATTTTTCTCTTTTTCCTACGTTACCTTGATTTCTAGGGGCCGAAGGGTGAGCAGGGTCCACCGGGGATCCCAGGACCCCAAGGTTTGCTTGGAGTCAAAGGAGACAAGGTGACTGCTCCCGGTGCAGGAGGTGGGCTGCTCTGGGGTCCAGCTCAGGGAAGCTGCGCTGAGCTGGGCTGACCCCCCCTTGCCTTTCTCCAGGGCTCCCCAGGGAAAACCGGCCCCAAAGGCAGCATTGTGAGTACATCACCCTCGGTGAATTGGTGGGGAATCGCTGACACCCACGTCTAACAGGGCTGACACCCAGCGACACCATGCACTCTCCATCAATCCCCCTGGCATCCCGGTGGGGCACAGCGGGTGGGAAGGGGGTTAAAGCGGCTGTGGGGGAGGTGGGTGCTGGCAGCGAAGGTTCTCATTTCTCATTGCCTTGCCTCTAGGGAGACCCCGGTGTTCATGGCCTGGCGGGACTGAAGGGAGAGAAGGTGGGTCCCTGTCGGTGGTTCCTGGGCTGGGGTGGAGGGACATGGGCTGGACAGGGGTCCCTGCCCACGCTGGGGTCTCCTGCCCAGCACGGCCCCAGGCACTGCAGCACTGCACCCCAGTGCAGCTGCGGTTGCACTCCTGGCTTGTCTTTGTGCCTCCCCCCACCTGCACCTCTAAATTAATGCCGTCTCCCCATTGCATTTCTCGTGTCCTCTGTCCCCAGGGTGAATCGGGCGAGCCAGGGCCGAAGGGACAGGTGAGTGACGGGGGGCTTGAGGGCGAGGGGCTCCCCATACCTTTGTGCTGGGTGGCTCTGCAGGAGCTGCAGCTGGAGGTGATCCTCCTGACCAAGGCAGTGGTGATCCATGGAGCTGGTGCATGCTGCACACTGGTGGCCTCAGAGAGTATTTTCTCTGGAGAAGGGCTTCAGTGACCACGTTCAGCCCTGGATGTGGGTTCAGACCCTCTTTGGGGTTCAGAGCCTGGCTGCGGTGATTGGTACTGGAAGCCTTGTGGGTCTCAGGGCAGGGCTGAGCTCCCCACTCCTGATGCCGCTCTTCATCCCCACTGCAGCAAGGCATCCAGGGCGAGCTCGGCTTCCCCGGCCCCTCGGGGGATGCAGGAGCACCCGGCGTACGAGGCTACCCGGGACCCCCTGGCCCACGAGGACTCGTTGGGGAGCGTGGTGTGCCGGGGATGCCAGGCCAGCGGGGCATAGCGGTGAGTACGCCCAGCACCCCGCATCCCCTCCGCGCCTCCCGCACCACGCAGGTAGTGCCCCTCTGCCATCGGCTTGTTCAGCGCTGCAGGTGAATTGCCTCCCACCTTTTCTTACCAACCCATTCCTCTGGGAAAAGGCTGCCCTTTGGCTCAGGAGCTGCCAGTGCTCCCCCATGAGCTCTCCAGGAGGGCTGAGCTGCGATCCTGCCTTTCTGGAAAAGAAGAATTAATTATTTCTCACTGCATACAGCAGCAGCAGCAGGCTTACCTCCAACATGTGCCTTTGCAGCCTGCCTGGGGACAGAATTTTTCCATAGAACCCTCCTTTTAGACTTGCAAAATGGGACTGCAGAAAGTTAACGCTGGGAGCAGGTTGTAGCATGGCCAGGCATGGTGTGAGCTGGGGCTGGAGCACTTGTCCTGGGACCAAGCAGGAAAAGAAGAAGGGTGGGAAGGTGGCACTGGGTGCAGGGGGGTGCTCTGAGCTGGAGGGTCAGGATGGGACCAGCTCTGCGGGTGCAGATGGGGACAGAAGGAGCCATCTCCCTTTACGGCATGTCCCTCCTTTCACTGCTGGCAGGGTCGGGATGCCGGGGACCAGCACATCGTCGACGTGGTCCTGAAGATGCTGCAAGGTGAGGGGGCAAGTGGGGCACCGCTGGCCTGGTGGCTGCCTCCGTGTCCCATCCCGCATCCTCTCTCTGCCCTACAGAGCAGCTGGCAGAGGTGGCAGTCAGTGCCAAGAGAGCTGCCCTGGGTGGAGTCGGTGCCATGGGACCCCCTGGACCCCCCGGTCCCCCAGGGCCACCTGGTGAGCAAGGCCCACATGGACCCATGGGACCTCGAGGCGTCCCCGGCATCCTGGGTGCTGCTGGGCAGATCGGCAACGTAGGACCTAAAGGTAGGTGGGGGGTGGTCGTACCCACACCATGCCGGACAAAATACCCTCCCTGGGGCTGATACTGCTTCCTCCTGCCACACTTGACCCCCACCCCAGTCCCTGAGCATGGGCAGCCCCCTCCCCAGCTCTGCAGGGTCTGTGTTTCAATCTGCAGCTCCTGCAAGTCCTTCCCTCCTGGTTTCTTTCCCTGCAGGGAAGCGAGGCGAGAAGGGTGAGCGGGGAGACACCGGCCGTGGCCACCCAGGCATGCCAGGACCCCCGGGGATCCCAGGTAAGCCCCCCTGCCCCCAGCATGGACCACAGGTCCCTGCTGGGCAGCACAGCCCTGCGCCCCTTGGTGGGATGAGGAACCCAGCAGTGGTTCGGGAGCTTCTGGCCCATCCCTGCAAACCTGCATGGGTTCATCCCGCACATCTCTGACCTGCAGCGCCCTTTGCTGCCTCCTCGCTGCCCACAGCTCTGCCAGCTGCTCTCCTGGCCCCTCGGCATTGCTCGCTTAGAATCATTTAGGTTGGAAAAGACCTTTGAGATCATCAAGTCCAACCATTACCCCAGCACTGCCAAGTCCATCAATAGACCACGTCCCTAAGCACCTCATCTACATGTTTTTTAAACATCTGCAGGGATGGAGACCCCACCCCATCCCTGAGCAGCCTGTTCACTACCCTTCCAGTGAAGAATTTTTTCTTAATATTCTAAATCTCTCACGGTGCGACTTGAGGCTCTTTCCTCTTGTCCTGTTGCTTGTTGCCTGGGAGAAGAGCACTTGCCGTGCTGCTCCGCTAACGCATCCCCATCCTCACTGGCAGCGTTCCCTGCATCCCAGCCCCTGCTCTGCCCCGGCACAGCCTGGGCTCAGCACCCACTCACCTGCTGAGGACCACGCTCCCATTGCAGGTCTCCCCGGCATCCCTGGCCACGCGCTGGATGGCAAGGCTGGTGAGCGGGGCTTGCCGGGCTCCCCGGGAGAGGCTGGCCGGCCGGGCTTGCCGGGTCCCACTGGCTTGCCGGGCTTCTGCGAGCCGGCCGCCTGCCTGGGAGCCTCGGCGTACGCCGCTGCACGCCTGACTGAGCCCGGGGCCGTCAAAGGACCCATCTACTGAAGAGGCACCAGCACTGCAGCAGACCTGGCTGGCAAACCCATGCCAGGGCTGGCAGCAAAAAGACCAGAAAACTGCAAATCCATAGGGAGCGACCTCTGCCCATCCCGGCTGTGGGAGGGTGCTGGGCTTGGGGCAGCTGCCAGAGGGGAAACGCAGCCTCGGGAATTTAATTTGGTGTAGGCATCACCCCCCTGCCACAGCTGGGGGGACGGGGAGGAATAAAGAAAGGTCACGCCAAGTCCTGTCCTCATTGCTGGGGTTCATTACCTGCCCGCCCTCCGCTCCCTGTGCCCCTTCCCAAAGAAATAAATTCTCTTTTATACAAACCCTCTCACTGTTATGTCCTGCTTGGTGCTGAATCGGCTCATTGCTCATTTCCTTTTTCCCCCCCTCCTTTTTTTTTTTTTTAAGAAAAAAGAACAACCAAAAATTGTGTTTTGATAATTTAAAAGACTTACCAGATCCAGCCTTCTTCACTGCTGGGCACTCACAGAGCTGTAAATCTTTGTAAAATAGGATTATTTTATAACTATGAACAGAGACCCACCAACTTTTTAAAAA
This sequence comes from Falco biarmicus, assembly GCF_023638135.1. Classification (NCBI taxonomy): domain Eukaryota; kingdom Metazoa; phylum Chordata; class Aves; order Falconiformes; family Falconidae; genus Falco; species Falco biarmicus. The sequence goes on from NC_079290.1 coordinate 117,335,803, forward strand.
ATGGACAATAAAAATTAGATGAATTGTCAATGAACTGATGTGTTGATTTCTTTGCATTAAACCAGGACTATACTGGGAAGGGGGATTATCTGAGGGCTGAAATTCCCTTTTCTCTTGCTTTAAGGCTCTTATTGGGTGTCTCAATTGCTCATTCCCATCCTCGAGGATGATTTCAACTGCTCCATAGGTTGCTTAAGCAAAAACTCATTATTTTTTTTTTCTTCTTCTTGCACCACTGCAAATGTGCAGAGGAATTTGTTGCCCCTGAACTCCCTGGGTTGGAGACTGGGTAAAGTTACCAGAAATGCATCGGGCACCTTCAAGTTAGACCAAGTCGGCCCAAGGCCCCTCGCAATCAAATGGGCCAGAAAACTATTAGCAGCCTTGCAAAGGGTATTGATCTTTTAATAGTTAAAAAGGAAGCCTGCGGCTCTAAGAGGATCCGCAGGTGTCTTTCTCATTATTGCCATCGACAGCAGAAAGGATTAAAGCTGTGTGGCGGGAGCAATGGGGCTTCGCTTTGTAAGATAAATAAAAATCAATTTTTGTTTATTAGCAAAGCATGTTCGGCTTGGCAGGGTAACAAATCCCAGGGAGTGGCGGTGGGAAACGCTGGCTGTGTTCCTCCCGTGGCACCGAGCATCGCTGCCACCAGCCCTGGGACCACCCGCAAGTCGCAGCCCCACCGGGCACGCTTCAGCAGGAGGGGGCTAATCCTGGCAAGGACCAGCTCCCAGCCCAGGCAGACCCAGCACCGTCTACTCTTCCCTTACACACCTCGCTGCGTAGCAGAGCGCTTTCCCACATGGATCTATATCTGTCCCCATGTCCCCAGACTCTTCAGAAGTATCCTCCACTCCTCCTCCATTTAAATTACCTTCTCTGTGTCCTTTGCAACCCCCTGCCTTGTCACTTAACGTGCAATCAGTTAACTTTGAGGGGACAGTCCTTCATTAAAAAAAAAAAGTAAGTTTGGAAGTGAATTGCAAATGTTTATTTGCAAGCTGGAATTTAATCAAGGAATTAAGAAGGCTGCATACTAATTAGGGGCCAGACTAGTTGCTTCCAACGAGTGGCAAACGCGCTCTGAATCTGCCTCTTCATCAGAGCCCTCATAAATATTCATCCAATAAATAGCAGATTGGATGCTATTACAGAGACAAGAGAGATTGAAACCCAAGTATCTGTGGAAATGAAACAGCTGGAAAGCATCCAATCTCTGCCCCAAATAATAACAAATCATTATTAGGAGGGGTGAAGGAATAGCCTTGTTGAGCACTTGTCTCCATTTCTGGACAAATGGGGAGATTCATCATCATTCTTTTCAGGGAGGAATTCAGATTATTAAACCCTTTCGGGGACAGCCAGGGGCCGGGCTTACCCCTGCCTCCAGCTGTGCAGCACATCTGGGGCCACATCCCGGCTGCGCAGCCCGAATCACACCCATGTCCGTATTTTTGTCCGCCACAGGAGGGCGCTGCAGCCCGCTGAATCCTCCATTCCCAGGGAGCCACCCCCGGGCTACTGCCACCAAACCCGGCTGTCACCCCTGGCGGTCCCCCCATCCCCGCACAGGGCTGTGCTCTCCCCCTCGCCATTAGGGGAAAGGGAGAAACCCACCCCCTACCCCCCCCACCTCTGGGATGAGCACAGCAGGGTGGGAAGATGCAGAGGGGAAGTGAACCAGGGGCGTGGAGGAGAAGGGGGGGAACCAGGGGAAGGGGGGGAAACGAGGGGCGCAGAGGAGAAGGGGGGGAAACGAGGAGAAGGGGGGGAACCAGGGGAGCCGAAGTTTGCTGCAGGGATGGGACAGGAGGAGGGCTGGAAGCTGAGCTGTGGTCCCGGAGCAAGGAGAGGCTGTGGCGGACGAAGCTGCCGCTGTGCCTGCAGAGGGTCCTGGGCTGCCCGGGGCGGGGTGTGTGGGGGTGCAGGATGCTTTGCAAGAAGCCCAGGGGCTCCTTGCTCTTGCACCTGAGCACACACATCCCCAGGCAACACGGGGATGGGATGGAGCAAGTGCTCCAGCACAGCCAGGGACACCGGTCTGGCTGAGCCCACTGGTGTTCAGAGCCTCCCCAAAGGTGCCAGCTGCCGTGGTGGCCGAGGTCCCCCTCAGCAAGGGGCAGCTGTGACCTTCAGCGCATCCCTGCTCCCCTGCCCTGCAGATGCTGCAAGGCAGCGCAGCCACAGCCGGGCTCTGCGCAGCCTCGGAGTCGGAGGCTGGCAAGGCCAGTGTCTGGGAAGATTAAGCTCAGGTTTTAATTAAAAGTGCTAAAGAAGCAGCTGTCTGGAGCTCTTCCTTTTTTCTCTTCCACCTGCTCCTGCCTGAATTTGACATCATGGATTCTCCTGTGGATGGGACCATGGGGAGCCAGCCCAGGGCCCCGTCACCTCTGTCCCTGTGGTGACAGGCAAAGGGACTTGGGGCTCAAAAACCACAGCAGCTGAGAGCAGCCCAGTCTATTCACCGTCTGTAGTCACTCAACTATCAGGGACCAGGCCATGGCCACTCATGACTTCTTGTCAAAGCAAAAATGTGTGGAATCTTCTAAAATTATTTCAAGGGGTTTAAGAACCTGCTCCCGAGCTCATCCCTGCAGCTACAAAAGGCTCCAGAAACATGAAGGTGTGGAGTCAAGCATCATCGCATGGCTTTCATGTGACGGGAAAGACAAAAGGGAAGAAATGAAAAGAGATGAAGGCAGATCCCTTTGGGCTCACACCGCTTGCCCCATCAAGCCTGCTGAGACCTCCTGCGAGAGTCACAGCTTTCATTCTCTTCCCTTCTGCTTTGAAAGCCATGGGGTGGTGGTGGGTGGGGGTGGGGGGGTGTGTGGGGGGAAGGAAGTCCAATTTCTGTAGCCTGGAGTAATTAGGGAGCCTCTGATTACTACCATTCAAGGCTGATGAGGCCGGCGGTGCTGGCTGCAGTTTGCATTTGGACAAGCACCACTAGTTCCACTCCGGGGCCACGTGCACCATTGCTGCAGCTGAATGTGCTATTAGCGCTGGGGCGCAGCCCTGGCAGGAGGCAGCGGAACGGCTGCCTTCCATCCTGGCTGGACCCTGCCCACGTGTGCTGCGGGAGGAGAGAAACCCACCTGCCCAGCTCCGGGCAGCCAGAGAACCCCGGCAGCGAGCGGCTGGGAGAGGGGACATCCAGCATCTCATGGACCACCCTTGTACCCCCGGGCATCCCTAGCAGAGTGTTGCCCAGGGGAGGCATTGCCTCCTGCTTGGTTACCCACGGCCACCTCTCGGCATCATCCTCGCATCCCACCCCAGCAACATTTCTGTGGCACAAGGCCACTGCATGTGCCCGTGGCAAGGGGCAGCGCTGCCAGATGAATAATTCAGGGAAATGGGAGAAAAGTTTCCTTGAGCAAGCTAATGCATTGATTAGACCAAATTGCCTCCCTCACCCTCAAGGAGGTAAAAATGAGCTAATCACCGTTTGTTCTCTCTTGATAGATGATTAACCACAAATTAGAATATTAAACAGAGGACTTTGGGTACGTAAATTAACAGCTGAGAACTAAGTTAATTATTGGAGGAGCCATAAAACTGCTTATTTTTATTCTTGGATTATTGTTTGATGTTTTTGCCTCTTAAAATGAGGGAGTTATTTTTAAAATGGCTTGTTCTGCTGCTTGTGTCCCAGAGTGCGATATGGAGTTGGACCAGCCGGGACATGTGGGGGAAAATGAAGCTCATGCTCCATCAGCAATATCCTGGGGGAATGAATTTCTCCTCTACTGCAGGGAATGGTGCTGCCAGCCCCATCCATGCCTTGTGGGCAGGATGCCCCAAGCCAGGACAAGCAGGATGCCCAAGGGGCATGCAGGCAGCTGGAGAAGCTGATCCTGTTTCTCCAAGGAAAAGGTCAAATTTGGATACTGGCTTTACCCAAAAAAAGTGACAAGACTCTTCCAGATCAGGGACACAGCTATAGGGTGTCACAGGGAATTAACTTTGTTAATAGCCCATTCATTTAAATGTAAATGGTGAGCCTGGCTGGTATAATGAGGCTGCGAAATCTTATTAGGGACCAAATTAAAGGTTTGTGGGTGAGCGGGTGCAGGAGTGGGCCTGAATGTGAGAGAGGGGCTTCCTGGAGGGAGAAGCACATGGGTTCACGCCTGGACAGAATGCAAACGCTCAGCTGTACAGCACAGGAGGGAAGGGTGGGTTGGGGGCTGGATGGATGCTGAAGGCAAGACACACGGGATTAATTCCTGCCCTTACCGCTGCCATCGCTCCGTGCCTGTCCTGCGGCGGATGCCTGCAGCATCCCCAAGCAGGTGGGGGAGGAAGGGGCTGGGGGTGCTGTGCCACTGACCCCTTAGGGGCAGAGGGGCCACCCTGCACATAACTGAGGCCAGCCGAGGGGCACGTTTGGGTAGAGCAGGGCATGGCCACCTGCCCTCAGAAGGGGTGCACAGCCCCCGAGCCCTCCCTGGGGGGGGGGGGGGTTGGGGCTGGTAACAGGTTCTGCTGCAGCCACCTCCGCGTGAGCAGCCCCATTTCTCTCTGGCTCCAATCAGCGGTGCCAACGGGCCACCAGCACGGCCAGTGCTCACTGGGGTGCACCCTCCTCCTTTGGAGGGGTCCTGCCACGGCTCTCCCACACCCGGCAAAGGGGGAAGGAGCATGCTGACAAAAGGCTGATTTAATTACTAGAATTGTTCTGATTACAGCCTGCAAACACTGTTATCTTGTAATTATTGCCAAGAACATGCCATTAGTACATGATTAAACACAACGTCTTGTGGGCTGCTAGCTGATTGTCTGATGCCTTATGAACTTAATTACTTCATGCTGATAGAAAGCAACTGGAAGGATGGAGCAGGGCGATGCCTTGGGGGGGGAAGCTGGGTCTGGGGCTTGCCTGGGATACCCCCATGATGTAGGGCCCCTCAGCTCCCTTCCTAGATGTTTGGCCCTTGTCCACACGTGTACTCATGACCTCAGCCCCTAAACAGCACCTGCAAGCCTCAGCCAAGGCACAGAGTCAGGATTAGTGCTTCAGCCTTTTGCTTGCTCTGTGACATGCCACCAATCCTGTTTTTACTCATCCTCCTGAAGCAGCCAGCAAACACAGGGCACTAGCTTTCCATCCAGGTCTCCTAAGGTTCAAGAGTCTCCGTTCAGCAGAGAAAAACCCAAGAATTTGTTCAGTACCTGCTGATGGCAAGGTCTCACTGGGGGACCTGGAAATGCACTGCCTCTGGGGGCTGCAGGACAGCCCAAGCCACCGGCTGCGTGGATGGCCAGGGGGATGGATGGATGCAGGATGCTAATCCTTGTCCAAGCACTGCTGTCCCAGGACACTGGGCTCTGGGTCTTGACGGCCAAAACAAGAGGAGACCCTGCTACTGATGGGTGGAAGTCCTGCCTGCAGCCCTCGGCTCCCTCATCCCTGGGAACCTTCAAGGATGAGCTCAGAGGTGTCTCACAGCCCCCAGCAGCACTGGTGGTGAGCAACTTGGGTTCCTTCCAGGAAAAATCAAGTAGCTGCCTGCCTCGGGGACCCTTCAGTACCTCTCACATGCTGTCACCCTGCCCTGGTGACAAGGGCATACAAACTAATCCTGACATCTCATTAGCAGGATTAATTCTCAACCTCATTCTCCTCTCAGCTGAGAAACTGGCACTTCCGCTTGCCACCACACCAAGCCCCGCTCCAGGGATGGGGCCAAGCTGCCAGGCTACCCTGGCTCTGACTGAGCAAACAGCAGAGAGCAGGAAAACACACTTCTCTCCTGCTTTTCCTCTCCCTCCTGCCCTAGCACTCAGTGCTTAGGTGGCTTCTGGCCAGCCACCTCCATCCCCAGCCCCCCTTTGTGCCCCCATGCTGCACTACCTGCTCACAGAGAAGTCTCCACCTCGCTGCATCGACCGCATCCCCTCAGCATCTGGGGGACCCAGCTCTCAGGCTTTCCAGGCACCAAACACCCACAACTTTTCCATAAAGATGCTGCAGGTCCCCAGTGCAAGCTGCCAACCACAGGACAGAGCCACAGCACCTGCATTTATAGCAGAGCAGCCTTGTGCATGCAGCTGGGGAGGGGAGGCAGCAGCAGTGGGTGCTGCCCACCCTGGCAGGTGCCACAGGGAAACTCGTCAGTCCCGGTAATTAGCTTCAGGCTGGTCATTCCCTGGGCTTTCTCATGCTTGCTTTCTAAATGGGGAGCGTGTCCTCCCAGGAAAGGGAAAGTCAAGGAGAAAACCCAAAGTCCCTCTTCTCTGGAAGAGGTTTTCTCTGTGTTTCCTCGTATTCCGCCTGCGACGTCGGAGTTACATGAATATACCATCCTCCACACGGTGTGTGGCAGGAGAAGAACTCCATGTGTGAGCGACAAACTGGCCCCATGAAAGGAAAAGGGGGAAACACATCAGAAACAGGTCTATTAGCCCAGCTCGAGCTCAGTAAAGCATCTACGAATGAAATATGAAAAGCACAAATTTATAATGGCTCATAAACATTTAATCCCCTTATGTAGAACATACGTATTTTAATATCCAGACGTATGGGCTGCAGAAGCCTCTATTTATGCAAGCGCAGTCTGGGTAAACAGCCTGCTGCTGGGCGAATGCAAATCGCTGGGTACGAGCCCACTCAGCCCCTTCCTGCGCTCGTCCTCCCACAGAGCCCAGCAGCGCGCAGACGAGGACTCCTGCCCATCCCCGTGCTCCTGCCTACTCCACCGGGATGCTGCCGGGATGTGGGCTTGCACGGCAAAGGGAAAAAAATCCTCGGAGACACAGCTGCGGTGCTGGCTCCAAAAACTGCGTCTGTTTGGATCTGCATCACACGGAGCATCATCCTGCCCTCCCTGCCGCTGCTGCGGGGCTGCAGGGCTGGGGGATGATGCTGGTGCTGGTGCTGCTGCCTTCCCTGGCTCCGGTGGGATTTGCTCCGGTGTGACTCAGGGTAGAATCTGCCTTCCTGGACTCAGGAGTACGATAAAGGTGGTAAATGGAGAAAAGCAGAGGAAAAAGTGACTTAGCCCTGGCGGGGCTGGGGTGCTGGCTTGTGGGAGGCTGGGGAGCCCCGCGGCGGTGCTGTGTTCACCCCGGTGGTGCTGGCTCACCCCGGCTCTGGCTCTGGCTCCTGAGCACCATTTGCATTTCCCTTAAAAGATGATTTCCATTGCAATAACTTTGCTCCCGTCAGGAGGCAGCCTGGTGTCAGATCCATTTTTATGGCCCACTGAAAATGCCTTTTCTGTGCCTGCTCCATCCCTTCCTTTCTCTTCTGCCCTTTATTCCCTTTCTTGCAGGAAAAGGAGAGAAAAATCCCCAGCAGATTTGTTGTTTATAGAGTCGTGTTCAACACGAGGAAATCAATACAACAAACTTCACGGTGTGATTCTGGGCCTTGAATAAACAAGGCAATTTAGCCAGGTGCCTGTCATGTTCAGGTACCCTTTGGATCGCAGCCTGAAATGAAACCAAAATATCTCTTTGCAGGGGTTAATTACAGCTCTGAATTTCTCGTCTCTCTTCCCACCAGTGCTATATTCTGTGGCTTGGGGTCACAGGCAATTTCGGCCAGGCTGGAGGCGTCATCCTGCAGCTTGTATGCTCCGACAGGGAATTTTGGTGAGGGGAATGGGGACACAGAGGTGAGGACAGGGGGGAAAGGGCAGGACTGAGCCTGGCTGGGGTCAGGACACACTTTGAGGGGAGCAAAGCTGCCTGGCCAGGAGTGACAGGGGTCCTGGGTGCTGCTGCTGAGCTGCTTTATGCTCTGTGCCCAAATCTCTTGTGGGCATGCAGGCATGTGAGGGCTCCCCGTGCTCCTTGAATGCTTTGAGACCTGGGGTGACTGGAGCTGGCACGGGGTTTGGTGTGGGGCTGCTGGCATCCACCACATGCAAAGGTGGCTGGACCTGAGCTTTTGGTACAGGCGCTTGGCAGAATCAGATTTTGCTTCTTTGAAGTCGGTCCCCACCAAAAGCTCCTGCAGAGATGTCATCGGTGGAGTCACGCTTGCAGAGGACTCAAAGCCACGTGCTGGCTTTGCTCCAGCTGCACATGCTGTACAAGACAGCAATCAATGCAATGGGTACAACTGTGAATTACACCAACAAAGGGGGATTTTCATTAAATGGGAACAATTCTCACCAGTCACCGGCTTATGACAGGCGAAAGCAGCTTTTAACTGCCTCTTGGTCTGGTCTCTAGCAGGAGCGGTGCCCATGGGAGTAGATCCATCAACATCCTTCAGGACCGATGCTGGGCACATCACCTTGTGATTGCAAGCACCCATTCATTAACGTTCCCAAAGCACTTTGAGATCCACAAATGAAGGGTGCTGTAGAGAGGCAAACGTTATTAAACCCATAGACGAACCATCAATCATGGGGCCTGACTGTTGCAATATCATATTTATTATTGATGGAATTAGCAACGCTGAACTCCCAGCCCGATCAATAGCCTTAATAATTCCATCAAGGTCATGTCAGCTTTCATTTCCCTCTGTATGTTTTCCAAAAGAAACACATTTCTAACACCAAGAAGGAAAGGCACCACCTAGCTTTTACCCAGCTGCTGCTTCGAGGTGAGGACTGGGGTGATATCGGGTGGTGGGACCCGCAGCAGCCTTGCTGAGCTCAGCAATAAATCGGGAGGCATCACCTGTCGGATGCAGGAACGTCGGGCAGCCACGGCAGGCATCCTTTGTCACCTCCATGCCGAAGCAGTTTAGGTCCCCCGGTGAGGACTGGCTTAGAAATATCACTGATGGGCAGAGAGCTAATGACTGCACAGTTGATAGAACGCCCTTTGGATGTCTCTCAACAGCCTCTGTTGCCCTTCACAATGTATTTCCATCCCAAACACACCCAGATTTCCAAATTGTCCTCACTAGTAAATTTTTCTCTTGCTTCTCATGCTGCCTTTCTGCTGGGGAGCGGCAAGTCCTGGCCCTCTGCATCCCACAGACCAGCGCTTTCTGCAGCCTGGAGCTGTGCTGGAGCCCCAGGACCAGCTGGGATGGTGACTTTCCCCCGGGGAAGGAGATGTCACTGGTTGAGAGCAGCTATCAGCAGAGAGAGGGTATTATGGAAGCGCGGGACTATCAGATGAAACGGTCATTACATCTCAAAGCTGCAAAGAGCAGCTGCAAGCAGCTCAAGCCTCAGAGGTGGGATGCCTCGGAGAATCCTGGCATGTGGTGGGCTGACCCTGGCTGGGTGGTGGCTGCCCCCCAAGGCTGTGCTATCACCACCCTCCTCGGCTGGAGAGGGGAGGGAAGGTGTCCCGAAAGGTGTGTGCGTCGAGATGAGGACCAGGAGACATCACTCACCAATTCCTGTCATGGGCAAAACAGGCTCGACTTGGGGAAATTAGTTGATTTCCAATCAAATCAGAGTAGAATAATGAGAAATAAAACTAAATCTTAAAACCACCTCCCCCCTGCCCTTCCCTTCTTCCCAGGCTTCACTTCACCCCGATGTCTCTCCCTCTTCCCGCTGAGTGGTGCTGGGGCTGGGGCTGTGCTCAGTCCCCCACACGCTGTCTCTGCCGCTCCTTCCTCCTCATCCTCTCCCCCTGCCCCAGCGTGGGTCCCTCCCATGGGCGCAGCCCCCCAGGCACAGCCTGCTCCCGCACGGGTCCCCACGGGGTCCCCATCCCTGCCCCAGCCCAGCACCCTCTCCCCACGGGCCATGGGTCCTGCCAGCAGCTGCTCCAGCACAGGCTGCCCATGGGTCACAGCTCCTTTAGGCACCCCCTGTCCCGGCGTGGGGTCCTGCATGGGCTGGGGGGGGATGTCTGCTCCCCTGTGGGCTGGGGGCACAGCCTGCCTCGCTGGGGGCTTCCCGCAGGCTGCCAGGGAACCTCTGCTCCAGGGCCAGGAGCCCCCCTGCCCCCTCCTGCCCTGGCCCGGGGGTCTGCAGGGCTGTGCCCTCACTTATTCCCACTCCTCCCTCCTGCTGCAGTTGCACAGGTTTTTTCCCCCCTTCTTAAATCCATTATCCCAGAGTTGCTGATGGGCTCAGCCTTGGCCAGCGGTAGGTCCGGCCAGGAGCCAGCTGGCACGGGCTTCATTGGGCATGGGAGAAGCTTCTAGCAACTTCTGACAGAAGCCACCCCCGTATCCCTCCTGGCTACCAAACCCTTGCCACGCAAACCCACTATGCTGTATTTACCAGCCACATTTGAAACTACTGCCTGAACGAAAGGATTTGATTGCAGTTTAAAAACAGAATTATGGTCTGTTAAGAGTGTGTTGGGAAGTTATTAGGGACCTGTTTACTGGGGTTTGGAAACACCTTCCACTAAAATCTCTCTGCGGGAGCTTTGCAAGTGACAGCCCCGGCTTTACTGCAGGTGCAATAGCAGGTGAGCAATAACAGGAACGCAATAATAATAATAAATAATAATAATAGAAGTGCAATAATAATAGGGGTGCGATGGGAGAGCCCCTTCCCTGTGGTACACAGGCAGGCTGCCCCCAGGTTTTCCTGCGCAATGGTGGGATTAGGGAGGAGAACGAGCAGCTCAGTCAGTAGGCAGCGGCTTTGCCTCTGGTTCTGCTGGAAGGTCTCGGGGTGGCAGGGGTCCTCTTAAAGGCTGTTCTGCTGATGACCCCGATCCTCCCTCGCATCAGGGCCCTGCCATTGCCTGGGCTTTATGAGACCCTGAATCTGGGCTTGAATCTTTTCGTCTGTATTACTCATCTTGTGTCTCCATTCCTGTAGTGATGGATTTAATGAGGGTAATTATGATTTGCAAGAGAAAAACCGCTCAAGCTGCAAATAGTGCCAGCAATTCCCCTTTTTCTCTCTCTTTTCAAGGCAACAGCAGCTCTCGAAGCACCAAGAAACCCTGTGTTCCCTGCTCATGTCAAAAGCAAGGTCCTGCAGCTCTACTCCTGCAAGGAGACCCCTGTTGCTGATTGCTAAAGCTGCTGCCTTGGTCTCTGTCTGCTGGGAGAAACCCTCCCCGTGATGCTGTTAAAGCAAGCTATAGAGGCAGTGCCTGCTGGTGGGGTGGGAGCAGCTCCCCAGACCCAGCATCCTGCTGCAGATACACCCAGGGACTTGCTGCCACCCACCAAGACTCTGAGACCACCATGGAAATATCCTTGGCAGAAAGAAATTCCTAAGCTGGAGCCTTCCCACCCCAGCCCGGTGCTCACCAGCTTCCTGCTGGCTGCTGAGAAATCAGAGGACCAGGGAGCACGTAACGCTGGGTCATCTGCAGCATCCAGGGGCTTGGTCCTGCCTGCAACCTTTGTGGCAGCTCTGGAGTTCATGGGCTGTTGGAAACTCCCATAGATTCTCCCATTAAAAAGAAGGAAGGATGCTTTAGCCTTGCTTTCCCTGGATGAGTTCTGCGTCAAGAGCCTAGATTCTCCCAGGGGTTGCAATCACATCCGATTGTCTCGCTTCTTCCTTCTTTGTGGCCCAGGGGGTCACTTTGAAACCCCAGGGTCTGCTACAGGCTGTGCTGGGAGAAAAGACGTGTGTGTGTGCTGGCAGAAGGAGTAGTGAGTACCCAGGGATGCTGCAAAAAGCTTGATTGCAGTGGTCAAGACCAAAAGGCACAAAATATTAGGGAAGTCCAAAGGAACAGGCACCTCTCCTTGTTTATTCTTGTCTGTCTGCTGATGGCAGCTCACCGCTCCATCGGTCCATTTCTCCATCACCTCTGGCCTGACATGTGCGTTCCTGCAGGTTGCTGAGCTCCTATTGCCAAGGGAGCATCTTCAAAGGCACCACGTCATCTCTGCCGGCTCTTCAGCCAGCTTTCCTTCCAAGCCTAGCTCTGCAAATCTCTTGCTTATTTCAAGTCGGTATTTTCCACTTTGTAGTCTGAGAAACACTAACATTTTGCATTAACTCCCCTTCCTTTATTTATTTATTTACTGCTTGCATGGCATTAAATCTTGGATGCATCATCCGCAAAGCCCACATTTCAGACACACAACGGCCAAAGGTGCTTGGGGCGACCCCGGGATACGTAAGAATTTTTTTTTTTTCTAAGGATTTGGCTCAAGATAGAGACGGATTTTCACGGCTTGCCTCAAAGTGAAGAGATTTGCATGTACATAAATACTGGTGCAAACTCAGCACTTGTCGTGCCTGTGTCTGCGCCGCTGCACGTTGGCGTGGGTGAGGCAAGTCAAAATCGAAACAAACTGTGTCAACAGCATTATAAGAAAGGAGAAATATAATACTTCCCATAAAAATCCATCTTTGCATAAAGATGGATTGAAAGGTGCTCTGCTCCTCCTGGGATAAACTGACTCCCTATCTCTAGAGAGCAGGCACAGGGTTTCATGGCACTGTAAATCCAGCTTCAGGGCTTCTAGCACCAGATAAAAAGCCTCTGTGGCTATATGACATAACACACTGATCCAGTATAAATTCACTCTGCCAGTTCATATTTGCTCAGGCAGTTTTGATAGGCTATGTGTGTATGACAGCTTTATGCTAGATCAGGTATCATCCGTCCTCCTGCAAGCTGTGGAAAACCGGACTAAATTCCCTATTGTCTGCCCAGGGCAGCCCGGCACGCTGCACCGATCTGGCTGGTGGCCGGATTCCCCCTGCAGGGAGCTCACCTACACCTTCCTTCCAGGGCTGGGTGGGCATGTTATCAGTTTGGGAGGGGAAAAAGAGGAGAAAAAGGGTATTTTCTGGTCGCAGGAGTTTTCTGGCTTGCTTTTCCTTCCCCCGCCAAGCTCTCAGACGCTGCAAACACAGCTGAGCAACCCCCTCCTCTTCTATTTCTGATGCTGCAGATGATGGACAGCTGGAAGGGATGAAGCCTGGAGCATGACCTGGGGGCAGCTGGGTCTGAACTAACGAGTGCCCCTTCGATCCATGCGTGTAAAGAGCCATTAGGTCTAAGAGTCTGGTCTAAAATAGAGCCCCAAAGCACACTCAGGGCAGAAATAGGAGCTTGTGTACTCACTACTTCAACTTACTGATCTAGTAGCACTGCAACAAACTACTTGTTCCTGTAGATTTTTATAGGCGGCTGGAGCTACGGCACAACCAATCCCTTGGAAATTTCCTGCTGTTTATTAGAGGAAAAGGTCTGTGGTCTGTTTATGATTGAACATTGTATTTCAAGTAACTTGAAAATGGCACTTGAGGCTCATCTGCTGATATTTAGGCTGAGAGAAAACGGCCTCAAGTTGCACCAGGGGAGGTTTAGGTGGGATATTAAGAAAAATTTCTTCACCAAAAGTGTTGTCAAGCGCTGGAACAGGCTGCCCAGGGATGTGGTGGAGTCACCATCCCTGGAGGTGTTTAAAAGACGTGCAGATGTTGCACTTAGGGACAGGGTTTAGTGGTGGGCTTGGCAGTTAACCAACTGGGTTAACGGTTGGACTCGATGATCTGAAAGATCTTTTCCAGCCGAAACGATTCTGCGATCCTGTGATCACCCTCGCTGCTGCAGGCAGAGCTGGTGCCAGCGTGTGCCCGGGCTCCCCCGTCGCTCTGACACTAGGGGGGGGACCAGGCCTACTTAACGGTTGGACTTGATCATTTCAAAGGTCTTTTCCAACCTCAACGATTTTATGATTCTATGCAGCCGAGGCCGGCGGTGGGGCTGGGACGGGCGGTGTGGAGCAGCCACGCGTGGGGCTGTGTACCCTGGGCTGGCACCCTTCAGCGCTGGCGAGCTTAAAGGTTGGAATTCCTTTGCAAAGGAATTTCTTTCTCCACCTCCTCCAGCTTCCAGCCAAAACCCAGCTGAATTCATCTGCCTTAAAAATCACACGGCTTTTTCGAGATGCATGCTCCTGCTGTTGCTGCGTAGACAAGCCCTGAGATGCTGTCTGGCACCCTGGGGAAGCCTTCAGAGCATCTTCACTCTTCCCACAGCCAGGGTTTTCTTACTATCCTCCCTTTGTTGTGATTTCTTCCCATCCCAGCATGGGGGTGGGGAACAGCAGCTCCCTCTGGTCTTTGCAGCAGCCCTTTAGGTCTCTTGCCTCCCTGCTTTGAGCTAAATAGCCCTCTCACCCCCCAGTTTTCCTCGGACATTGGTATGGAGATGGGAGAGCTGGCTCAGCACCTCTTTTTATTTAGGAGAAATAGTAGCAATGGAGGTAAGCAGGTGCTTGCAGCTGACCAGCACCCCAGCCTGCCACCATGGAGGGCTCCAGCCTGTCCCCAGATCCCCATCACAGGAGGGATTTACAGCCCCTGCTCCCCGTTCCCCCTCCCTGGTAAGACACAACGGTCTGAGCCAAAGCCCTTTGGGTGCCATTACGATACTGCTCACAGCAAGTCACTGAACAGGTGGGAAATACCCGTCTCCTTCATATTGTGGGACTTGTCAGAAAAATATACAGAATGAGAGAGATGCAGAGTCCATTCTTATGTACATGAATTGCACCGACTGCTCTGTATCGATCTTGCTTTACTTTATTTTTCCCCATCCGCTTACAGTGCCTCTTCAGGTGCCTGTGAAATTCAAACACTGCGGAGAGAGCAAGGCAGAAAGGAATGGATATCTCCCAAAGATGTGGGATTTTCAATGGGCTTTGGTGAGGAGCACTATTTCTTAGTCTCTTCATCTTACAAAAGCAGCCCAGAACGTTGTAACTTGCCTGTGTAAGAGCTGTAAGCCTCGAGTCCCTGTAGACGTTAAAAATGTGCATGTAGGTATATAGGTATGGACAGCTTTGCAAATGCGCACCTGTGACTGCAGCAGCTTTTCTCAGCTGCGCACTCACACAAGCCTACAGATCCCTGGGAAACACGCAGACCGACCCCTATATACACCCCCGCGTGCATTTAGGACATAGCTGCTTATATATCCATATGCATGAATAGACATGAATATGGATTGGTGTTTGCCGGCTGTGCATCATTGCGTGGCAAGGATGAGCACGGCATCTGGGATCCTGCTCTGGTAGGTGCTGTGGGAGATGCTTGATGTGCAGGGCAACACGACGCTTTATACAACGGTTCATCAGCAAATGCAGGGACTGTGCGCTGCCCCGTGGCCGTCACAGCCAAGGAACTTTTCGGGCAGGGTCTGGGTGATGATGATGATGGCCAAGGTTTG
Source organism: Falco biarmicus (assembly GCF_023638135.1). Taxonomy (NCBI): domain Eukaryota; kingdom Metazoa; phylum Chordata; class Aves; order Falconiformes; family Falconidae; genus Falco; species Falco biarmicus. Next base: position 117,350,845 of record NC_079290.1, read on the forward strand.
CCAATGTGGGGCAGGCTTGTTGGAAAAGGCATCAAAGAGCAGCAGCTGGGCACCATCAGTCAGGCTCGCACAGGGGATGTGTGTGCACACGTGTGCCCTGCAGCTCCGTGACCTGGAATGGGGGCTGCGGGGACAGTAACCCCCTTCCCAACCTGACGGTGCCCTACAACTGTATTCAGTTTTCCTACAACTGTATTCAGCCCCCAAACATACGTGTGTGCATTAATGCTAAGCGTATCCTAAAATAAATGCATCTGTGGCATGTATCTCTGCATGCACGTCTCGCTCCCACATCTGCTGCGACTCAGGACCCAGGTCTGCTCTGCCATAAAGAGCTGTGAGGTGTTTTAAACTACTTCTTCCTTTTTTTCAAATCCTCCTCCTATTTTCTAATACAGTGAACTATGAAATTAGGAGCCCGCATGGCAGGCGCATGAGCTCTTGTCATCAGGATCTTTCCCAAGCGATGAGAGATGTTCGACAAAATTCAGAACCAGAAGAACACTCACAACTGCGTTTTTAACTTACTAAAAGATTGTTGGCTACTTCCTAAAATTGCTGTATTTTCATGTTTGCTTTCAGACCGAGCTGTGTATCCCCCGTGCCTGCAGCTGGGTTGGTGACTTGCCCTTGTGCGGTGTCCCCAGTGCCGGACACGCTCTCTCCAGGGTGTATTTTACTCCCCATCATAACACAAGGTGCAAGGAAATTGAGCTGAGCTGATGTGACTTACAACGGCAGGTTAGGGAATAAGGGAAGCTTTAATATACACCTCCCTGTAAGCTTGGAACAGTAGGGTCCCAATATTTAAATATCTTCTGCTTGAGGGACTCTAATGAGCTAAGGATGAGGTTTGAACCTCCAGCTCTTCAGAGCTCGAGCCATGAGCTCCTGCTGCTCGCCTGAAGGAATAATGTCATCGCTTGGCTCTTGGGAAGGGAAAAATCAGCAATTAGAGGGCAAATATTGGTTGCTGGGACCATGGTCTGGAGGTTAGGCTGAAACCTTCTGTGTTTGCACCCCAGGGTCTGTCTTGCTGCTTTTTCAGTGCTGGTTCGCGCTCTTCAGTTTAAATAACGTTCCCTGAGCCCCAGGAGAGCAGCCCAGGACACCCCGGGCTCCCCAGCGCAGCCGGGTCCTTGCTCAGCTCCGCTCTTGCCCCTGCCTTGCTGGAGCTTTTTGCCTTTGACAGAAACCAGCTCTTAGGGGACAAAAGGATGCCTCCGAAGCTCTTAAAAGGAGCCAAAATAAATTAATCTATAAATATCTTTGTCCCTAACTCTTCATCTCGCCGTTGCAGATGTTCTTTGGCATTAGAAATCCCCTTGGCCCTTTTTAGCTTGTACGCATTTAATGGGAAATTAGGTCTTAAATCCTCCATCTCCTTGCTGGCTGCAGGAGCCCTCTCTGAAGTTCGGCAATGGTTTGGCCCAAGGCCAAATGCAGGATCAGGACTCAGCGTTTCTGCACGTTGGCACCTTCCTTGGAGAATCCTGGCTCTGCTTTTTACCCACCCTTGCCATAACCGCAGTCGGAGCTGCTGGCTCCAGACTCAGTGGATGGGACATTACCCGCTCCATTTACCATCATCGTTCACAAGCCCTAAATATCTGCCAGAAAGGTATAATTTTGTAATTATTTCCCTTTCATTAGCACTGTCTGCAGCTCGTCGGGAGGTTCCCCAGCCACAGGCAGATGCTGCCACTCGGCTTTTCCTTCTTTCCTCCTTTTTTCCAGCTTTGAGACCCAGAGAACAGCTGCCCAGTTGGATTCATGTACTTACTCAGAACCATGCAGCAGCTGAGGTGAACTGGAGCCCAGCAGAAATATTTCAGTGGTGCTAATTATGGCAGCACCCTCAACAGCAAGCCAAGGTTTGTACCGAGGCTTGTTCCCCCTGGTGTACAAATAGGAGTTAACAGTAAGGGACTGAAACCGCAATTAAAATGCAGCCTACATCAGAGGCAACGGGTGACTCGCAGGGAACTAAGGGGTATGTGGAGCACCAGCTCCTTGAGCAGATTTCGTGATGGTTTTGGTGAGGCAGATGAGGAGTTCACCCAAAGTAACCAGGTCACCCAAGCATCCCCCTCCCCAACACGTGCCTCCATAAACCCGCGCCGCAGGGAGAGGGATCGCTGCTGCTGCATTTATTACAGGTCAGGCTTTCCCAGCCGCCAGCTCATGGCTGAGAGGGCCCTGAATCAACGTGTGATTTATGGAACCGAGTGGGAAAGGGAGGGGTTTTCTGGCTTGCTTTTATGGCTCTGTTCAGGGAATTCTGCAGCACGTTCAGCCCCTAAACTGGGGAATAAAGCAGACCCCTCTGCAACTCTTCCTGCTTTGTCCCATCCCCAGTCCTTGCTGGGTGCTGGGGTGGGCTCAGCGCAGGAGGAGAGGCAAAGGCTGGAGCATCCCTGAGCCTGGCGACGGGCTCACCAAGAGCCGTGCACTGGTGGACCACAGGGATGCTGTGCAGCCCCTCCGTGGGAGCATCCTCGGCTCCTGCCCGGCTGAAACGGCCCGATGGTTCGCAATCCCCCCTTCTCTGGAGCAGAAAGGAGAGGCGAGTGGAAGGCAGCGGGGAGCAGATCCCAGCCCCTCTCCCCCAGACCCGCAAGACCTGCAGCAGCCTCCCTACCGAGGAGCAGAGCACACGGACCCCGGGTGCCAGCAGCTCGTCCCTCGGCTGCAGCCCCGCTAGCACAAGCTTTTCCCCATCTCCACACCAGCCCTTTTCCCACCTCTAAAGAAGAGAACAGCAGGCTCATCTCCCTCCCCGAGTGGAAGCTGTAAACTATTTTCCTTTTAAAGCATGGCTAACAAGCATCAATTGGGCTCAGCTCCCTCCCGCCCAGCCAGCACCGCTGCAAAGGGGCCGTGGGAAGATTGATGCACCGCGCTCGCCTGTGCCACTCCCCAGAGCCTTCGTCTGTCTCTTTGCTCAAAAAAAGTAAAAGACTTCTTTAGCAGCTGATGGGAAGGGAATGGGGGGGAGGTTCATCACTGCTGAAGCCTGGGAAGCCTCACGGTGCTGAGCTGCGGGTGGGATCCTGCACCAGCCCCTCGCTCTGCGCTGGTACCCTGCTGTGGACCGAGGGCTGGACACTTGGCTTTGCCACCGAGGCACCCTCCTCTGTACCCCGATGTCCTTACGTTGGGATGCAGAAGGGCTAAGGAAAAAAACCCACATTTTAAAAAGTAAGTAGTACTTTAAAGGAATAGAGGAAAAGAAGCATTCAAAAAGAATAAAGAAATAAGAAGTTTTAAAAAAGAATAAAATTTAAAAAGTGTTGTAAAAGAATAAAGAAAAAAATATTTCAAAGGAATAAAGAAAAAAAAGAGGTGTTTCAAAATCAAGGTTTTGTATCTCTAAAGATAAGGGATGGGGGAAGCTCGTTTCAGTCTCCCACTCGCCCCGCTGCGTGGGAGGGAGGTGACTACCAGCACTTCAAAATTTAATATCTCCTCCAGGCAAAACAACTGCGCACGGAGATCCCCCCATTCCCATCCCAGCGCGCAGAGGTGTCACAAACCCCCAAGCTCCCAAGGAGCTCTTTGGCAGCCAGTTTGTCCCCATCACGCATCTCAGAGCAGAGCAGTGCGGCACCCACGGGTGCAGGATGGGGGTGAGACCCCCGGCAGCGGCAGGGCAGGGCGGCACAGCCCGTGGCCAGGGCGCTCATCCCAGCCCCAGCACGGCGAGGAAACACCACCGTGCCGCAGGGTCGAGACATTTTTAAGGCTGGTTTATTTGCTGCAAATTCCCGGCAGTAAACAGTGCTGAGGAATGAATTGATTCTGTGCAATCTCTGTGTTAGATGCAATTATATCTTATGATCTGGTAAAAGCCAGGATTTATCTCCTGCTTTGATAGGCAGCCCTTTTCTTCCTCTAGTCTTTTAGCCATAAATCTCTCTCCCTCTCATTATACGTTATCACCATGCAAACAGTTTGGGGAGAAGGATATTCTAAATGCTGAATTAACATACAAATATCAACACCCCCCCCCCTTCCCAGAAACAACCAAAACCATGCCCTGCAAGAGCAGCATAAATATGGAGAAAAATAATTGTGCATTAATGCTAATTGAAACAGTGAGGGCCCCTCTTACACCATTTTGAATATGCATCAAATTGAACAAAGAATTAACGGAAGTTTAAAACAAAAAAATCCCTACAAAAGGGCCACCATTTCTTTTTCACCATTAATATTGTTAAAATGTTTTACATTCTGGGAATAATTGTCTGTGAGTGAGAGTTAACCCATGAGTCATCAGATCATTGCATATTATTACCTTTAATAGTTATTATTATTTCCGCGTTTCCCAGAATGATGCTAAACACACCACGGAAACAAATCAGAGCCAGCACTCGGGGGTCTTTAGGGAAAAACAGAACAGCCACAGACAGGTAGCCTGTGTTAAGCTGCTTTAAATTTTTTCCATGCCTCAGTTTCCCCAATGCAGCTGGAGATGCTCGCTCTCCTCTTTCCCCTTCTTGGCCAGGAACTGCCCCATCATGGGCAAGTGGGGACCCTCCTGACCCCCACGGGTACCATTCTCCTTCCTAAAGCCATCAGCATCTTCCTTGGGTTGAGCTCACCCCCTGCCACCCTCCATGCTGCACCCACCCCCAGGCATTTCAGGAGCTGAAGCCACTCCTGGTAGTGTTCGATTTCCCTACGTGACCCCGAGGTCTGAGTATTCAATTAAAAACCCTGTATAAATTACTGCATATGCTAATGGCGATGGAAGAAGTTCCGTGTAATACCAAAGCCTTGGAAGGCGGCGGTGGCAGAGTTCGAACAGCCTCGCTACAGGGATCGGAGCCCCAGCCGGCACCCGGAGCTCAGGTGATAATTAACATTTCAAGCAAAGTGCCTTTTGAGGGGGGAAAAGTGGAGGGTTTCCAAAAATAATGAGCAACGCATGAATAAACTACGAGTGATTGGGAAGAAAGTTGGTTATTATATTATAAAGAGCCCTAATTTAATTAAGGCTCTGCCAAAGCCCCCAGACAGCGATGCCCACCGCCTCCATCCACTCTCTTAGTTTTTCCCTTCCCCATTCCTAATTTCTCCATTCTGCAAATCATCGTTGCATTTCATTTTTGTTCTCAGACATTCAAATAAAACATCCCTGTCCCCTCTGGCTTCGTCATTGAATCCCCCTGTTTTTTCCCATTGAATCCCAGTATACCGGCTTCCCGCCATCCACCAGGCTCTTCCCAAAGCCCAGCCCCCGCCGCCAAGCTGGGAGCGTGCGGGCTGCATTGCCGCTCACTACATCTTTAATACCTCCAGGCCAGACTACATTTATGGGAATGTAACTAGGTTAGAAGAAAAAAAAAAGAAAAGTAAAAGATCCCGGCATGTGAATGTAGGCTAAGGAGGCCACAAGCTTTTATCTTCAGGGTGATAAATGGGAAAAAGGCAGAAAAATTTGTCCTGTCTGATATTCCCTGTAAATACATAAATTTTTTTAAATTTTTCTCAGAAAGGCCCTTTGGGAACCTGGGAGAATACCTCAAATGGGATGTAAAAATGGACTTTCTTGGGCTGGACACTAATGCCAAAGCCTTTCAGCTAAGCCTGCGCAGCCCCCCCGACACCAGCAATGGAGGAACACCAGTGCCTGGCGTGGTCCAGCACACTGGCCCCCATGACAGCATCTCCAGGGGCTGATGGGCTCCCAGCTCATCCTTCCCCTCCACTCACTCCCTGTTTCTCTCTTTTATCCAGCTGGTTTCTCCTCTGCTCTGGGCAGACCTGGAGGTGGCAGGGCAGGATTTCAAGGGCATCACCCATGTTGCGAGCTTCTCCAAGCAGGTGCCGCAACCTGTGCCGCTGCGAGAGGCGCTGGGCCCCGCTCCGAGGGTGCAGATGGTGTTTATGCGTTAGGAATAACCCCAGCTCACTGCCGCTGCCTGCGCTGCTGAATGTTAATCTCCGCACCGGCAAACTGCCGAATTTTCCCACATGGGATCCATGCTCCATCTCACCTGGAAAGCAGCCGAGGTGCGTTCCCATCGCTCCTGCCCAGAGCGGCTGATGGGTGCAGCACACCCAGGGTTTCACCTGCCTCGGCCAGGCACCCCGACATCGGGCTCACCCCCACTCTCACCATGTGCATCGGCTCCACCGTGCCCCGCGCTGAGCCCCCCCAGCAGTGTGGGTCCCTGCAGCGCTGCTCGCTCCCGGCTGGCTCTGTGAAGGTGGAGGGGAAACAAGCTCCCAGAGCAGAAGGACAGTCCAGGAGTTTGTTTTAAACAGCTCATTGCAAGGCTATGATAGTCTTCAGGTGCCTTAAACTGGACCAACCACTGAGGGTGGTGGGTAGAAACTATATGATGAAGCCAATTTCTCTCTGCTTTAAGCACGGGGTACAGAAAATCAGGCACTGAGGAGGCTGGTGAAGCTTCCAGCTGAGCTGCAGTGGGACAACAATCAATTCTTTTCCATTTAGAAGGCAAAATGCCACGGTCCAGCCACCTCCTCTGCACAGCTCACCTTCCCTGTCATCTGGGAGGTGCTGACTTGCCAGAGGAGGGATGTCTGAGCGGTGTGAGCCATCTCCATCGCAAGGTCGCAAGGATTCCACCCAGGCAGCTCCAAGGATGGTCACAGCGCTGTGCATCCAGCCGGCTCCATCCCTCCTGCAGCTAGGCTCAGCGCAGGGCAAAGTGCCGCAGGAGATGTTTCCACCTCTGTGGGCAGCAGATCCTAAATGAAGGCAAAATCAGCCGTGATGCCACGGCGTGAAAAGAAAACTGGGATCTTTGCCCTTCTGGGGCATCTGTAATGTGCCCTGGAAAGCCATGGCAGGCTTATTCCTGATGTCCTTTCTGCTTGGCAGGCACCAGCAGCACGTGGGCTGGTGAGCTGCAGGAGCCGATGAGGTCCGTGACAGCTCCAAGACACAGGACAAATTGCTGGAGACGGTGATGGATGGCTCGTTGCAGCTCACGCCGTGCCTCTGCTGCTGCTCTCCTGGCTGCGCGGGGCCCGTCGGAGTTAACTCTGGGACAGCTTGGCTGCAGGGTCAGACTCTTCCCCTCTGACCCAGCTGCAAAATTCGTTATCTGTTTTCCCTGGGAAGCCAGTGCCCACGCCCTGGGTAATTCTTACCCAAAGGTCTCTCTAAACCGCAATGTGGAGATGTTTCCAAGGGTTAGGAAAACATCCTCTGCTGTGTAACCCTCCTGTGGGGCTCCAGCGCGGGGGAAGGTTCCAGAGTTCCTCTCTGTCCCCCTGGCCACAGCTCACGTGGACCCAGGTGGTGACGTCTGTGCTGAAACGAGGATGTGCTGTGGGGATGTGCTGCATCCAAAAGCTTTCGGAGGCACCGGACAAGTACGAGCGTAACGCAGCCCCACAGCACCCAAGGTCAGATTGCAGGAGCCCCTCTCCCCAAAGGGGTTAATGCACTTTAAAATTAGCTCTGTATGGCAAAGAAAGGGACAGCTGTTTCCTGTTTATAAATGAAATAACGTTGATTGGGCCTCCTAATGATGGCTTGCTGTAGAGCTAATTAGCTACCAGACGCTGAGACTCAGCAGATGCTGGAAGGGGCTTATCCCAGCGGGGCAGCTGTTGCACTGATGAGGGGAGGGGGCAGAGGAGGGTCCGGGATGCTGCGAGGCAGCCCGGCACTGGGGAGGGGTTCACAAGAAACCCAGTTCCCAGGGTACAGGATTTCTGGGCCTTGGTTGCCATTTACCCTGCATCGACCTCAAATCCTGGCAGCTCTGTCACTCACCGTTGTCATCTCTTTGGGCTGGAGACAAAATCTGAATGCAGTTATCTTTAAATCATCCTATGCTGCCAACATAATTTTGCTCCCATCTGTTTAGCAGGGGCTTTCCGAAGGAGGTCACCACAGCCCAGCTCCAATTTGGCAGCACAATCCTGCTCCAAAACCATCTCTCCCCATTAGTTCGGCGCAGCGTCGTTAGGTGCTGCGCTCATCGGGCGTCCCGCGCCAAATGCTCAGGCTGGGCAGAGCTCATGGCTTCGCTCTGAGGAACGCTGCTGGAGGGAGCCGGCACTTTGCGATGTAGATGCTTTTTTTCCAGCGGTCCCTGCTTGACACACCTTGGCTCACTGGTGTGCCAGGCAGGGCTGGCATGGGGCGAGCTGCCGGCAGAGGGGAGCCCGTGCTGCTGCTGAGGAGCGTGGAGAAGGAGATGATGAAACAGCAGAGAGCAGCTTTCCGAAGGCAGGATCTTGTGGGATTTCAGCGGCAGCTGTTTCCCAGCGGGACCGAGCAGGTCAGAGCCAAGGTCAAGCTGCAACATGTTGCACGGCTGCCCACCGCAGCGCTTCAGCTGCTGGCAGTGTGGCACAGTGGCGTTAATGCGTGTGCTCATGCGCTTTCCCCGCGTGCCTTAGCCCCTTTCGCCTTGCGCGGGTGGGTCATGGAGCATGCGCCCATGGAAGAGCTGACCTTGGCAGCTTACGAAGCCCCCCGCTCAGCTGACCCTGTGTCCCAGCCCCCAGCACTCCAGGTTAAAGCAAGCTCAACCCTGTCTGCAGCGCAATTACATCCCTTCCTGGCCGTACAGATGCATCCCCAGGGATTATAGTCCTGACTCCCCGGGACGGCTGTGTTTGGCAACTTCTTGTTTAAAAACCACAAGGAAGGAGACTTCATCGTTCTTGACCCGTACAGCCTCGGCCAGAGTGCAGGCCTGTGCGTGGCTAGTTGGCTCTTTTTTTGTGGTGTCTGTACACAGATTTTAAACAGTTTCTTTCAATTTTTTGAAAATTTTGCTGGTAGGACAACAAGGTTACATGCAGGTACACTGTCTGCTGAGCTCCTGCAATTACAAGGCTGCCCCAAAGTGACTATCATTTGCTACAGCAATGTTTTCTAGGCAGCTGAATAGTGGTAGAAGTGGGGAAAAAATCAATAGCTACAATCCCGTTGGCTTGATTTTACCGATGAGCCACGTTTTCCACTGCAAAAGCTTCTCTAACAGAAAATTACTTCATGTAGCAGAAGGTTTTCAGCTGGCCAGAAACAATCCGGTGTCTGCACAGGGAGAGGTTCAACATAAAAAAGCCCCACTGAAGTTCTGAGGCTTTAAAAAGCAAATCTGGTCAAAACAATCTGATTAAATGTGTAGGGCTGCAGTCCCTGCCTGCTTAAGCCTTCCCTCACTCCTCAGCAGTGGTGCCGCTGGAGTAATCAGCAGGAAGATTATGGGCAGCGAGAGCAGGAGATTTACCAACTCAGAGGAAAGTTTGGGGTCTAACTAGATCTGCAGCAGAGCTGTCGCAGACGGCGATGCCTTGCTCTTCACGGGGAAGGGGTGATTCTTCCTCTTGTCAGCATGGTGATGAGCAGGGCATCACCTCCTGCCCTGCGCGGCGGTGCAAAGGCAAAGAGCGAGGCAGGAAGACTCCTCGAAGGTCACGCTGGCTTCTTGGAGAGGCATCGGCTTCGGAAGATAAGTTAGCGCTGCTGCTGGTTTAGGTTACCCTTTTCATAGCTCTGTGCCTCAGTTTCCCTTCTTGCTCTATCTTGCCTGTTTAAAGCGTGGCTCCTCTGGAGAAGGGCAATACCTAGCTGTGTGCATGAGCCGTGCCTCCATCACAGCATTCAAGCACGAGCAAAACTGTTAATTAGTAATGACTGTGTAATCAAGGTGCTGTGGGCTCTCCCTGGGCACTGAGGTACAGCGGGACGGGGCATCTGATAATGCAGCGAGGCAAGGCAGGCAGGGCACCTCCTCTGCAGAAGCTCAGTTAGTTATTAAGTCTCTTTAGGGTCTGAACTAAAAGAGAGTTATTCCCTTGCAGGTTGGACTTTGGGATGCTCAATCATTTCTGCGCTGCAGTGCCCAGACACTGAGCCAGGGAAGCGGTCCCAGCTCCTCCAGGGAGGCTCATCAATAATGCCCCAGCAGCACAACCTTCAGCGTATTCCGAGGCTCCAGTCCTTCACTTGTGGGGGGACACTCACCCCCCAAAGCACGCACCCCTCAGCAGCCTGGGTTTGGCTGTTTGTATGGGCTCCGAGCAAACTTGCAGGGTACTTTTGATGAGCTGCTCCTCCTGTATATCCTCCCCACTTCTGCCTTTCTCTCCCTTGCAGAGCTGGTGTCTTTCCCACGAGCTGCCTGCACCCTCGGCATCACCAGGGTCTGGAGATGGTCTGGAGAGCTTGCCGGTCCGGAGAGCCGTGTGTCCATCTGGCCGCACTCATCCAGGCTGCAGCAGAGCCCGAAGGTCAGGGGGATCTGGGCAAGATGAGCCCAGGAGCTCGTGGTCTTCAGCTCCTGGGGATGGGGAAGGGGCTGAATAGTCTCAGTTCTGCGGGGGAGAACAACCAGCTTCACTGCTCCACTCTTCCCATCTTCCAGTCTATTTATGCAGCACACATCACTGGAGGAGAAATGATGGATCTGGTGATGCTGACAGCTATAAATCCCAAGGATTTTTGTAAAGATGGGCTGGCACTGTTCCCTTCCCCCTTGCGAAGGAGGCACAGGAGGGTGAAAGCGAGCTCGTGGCAGGGCTTCAGCAGAGGAACTGGGGCATGGCGGAGACAGCAGGCAGAGGAGGCAGAGACGGCTTTTATGGCGAATAAATCACTGTTACAACATGTAAATGAAGATCGCTCAATGCGGGTGGCTTCTCCCAGGCAGCGCAGACAGCGTTATGGGATCAAGACCCAGACATTTAAAAATCAAAGGGATTTGACTCTTCTTTTAGTATCTGTCAAATGCTCTGCACTGGGAAGCCTGGCTCTGCTCAGGCTGAGCCCAGCAAACACCTCCTGCAAGTGGCACAGGGGATGGATTGCATCACTCTCCCTTTCTCTTCCCACAAAATCTATTCCTAATACACTGCTGACTAATTTGCTGCCTGTTACTTCTCTGCAGCTGGAAAATGGCTGAGAATGACCTGGGAAGGCTGGCTCGCCTTTCAGACAGAGCCCTTGACTAGCCAAGCAGGCGTCCTGGGGACAAACCTATTTAGAGCCACTCAGTGCCATCAGCTTCACAGCAGTGAGTAGAAATTGCTGGTCAGGGGATGGAGGAGCCGAAATCCAGCTCGTGTGTGCATTTGTGCACAGACACGGTACGGGTCCCAGGAAGCACGCGGGTGCCTCCGCTTCCCTATGCAGCAGGCTGCGGAGGAGCAGGAGCCAAAGACATGCTGACAGCTCCCATCCCTCACCACGGTTAACGCTCTCCTGGGCTGGCTATACTACACCGCGGTGCTCGACAGTCCGGGTAAGGGAAGGGTTGGATACTGGGATCACAAACCTGCCTGACCTCATGCTTCAGGGCATCTGCAGGGTGTCCTCATACTCGGTGTATGTTAGGAAGTTATTATTAACACTGATCCGTGTCTGGGTTGGGGTCATTGGAATTACCTTCCTAAGTCTGGGAAAAGGTATTATACCTTCTTTGCAGTATTGAAATACAATGCTCCTGCCCAGCGAAAGAATTAGCCTCACTAATACTGCAAAGCTGCTTACTGGCAGATTCACCTCCCTGCAGCATCAGGAAAACCTGCCTTGCCTCATGCACCAACACCATGGGCAGCTGTGCCCGAGCTTGGCGTTACCGACGTCTGGCCCTGCCAGCCGGCATCCTCTCCCTGAAAACACAAGAGCCTTGTCCCAGTACAGCCCAGCTCCTTTCCTTCTGCCTTCTTACCAGAAAGACCAGTTTCATGCCTGTACGGACGACCCCTCCAGCCTTTCAGGAGGGTCCCCTGCCGCACAAGGGGTGCCCAGAGCAGGCAGCTATGTATAGTAAGGTAATCTGCACTGTTTAAAATTTTCATGAGGATATTACAGGAATCGAGCAGTGCCCATCCATCACCTAAATTACGTTTCTTACCATGATGGTGCCACGCATGTTGGGAGCTGAGGCAGCAGGACGAGGCCAGGGGATGGAAATATTACAGGTAGATTTTGGCACCATTCCTTTGTCATGAAAAAGCTGCAGCAATGAGGCAGCCGCAGGGAAAACATCAGGTTCCCTGGACCTACTCAGACAAGACTGCAGGACTCGCCAGCCCCTGGGTAGAGCGTAGAGGGGACCACTGCCCTGGGGTTTGGCTGGAGCGCAGGGCTCACCTTCGGTGCCCTCTTGCTGCCTCTTCCACTCAACCTTCTGCTAACCTTAGTCCTCTCTGGAAGGTGCAAACACGCCCCTCCAATTTTTGAGGCTTAATTTAATAACCCTGTTGATGTGCGCTGCAATCCTTTAATGGGAAAGAGGCCAAGGACTGCTGCATTGGTGAAGGATTTCTAAGAAGCCACAGTGATGTGCTCAGTAATAAGCTGAAATGACTGTTTAAAAGGGCAAATGGAGCAATATTTCCTGAGAGTAATTCTTGGACGCAGCATGCCCCTGCCTGTACATACTCTTATCTCTCCATCTGCAGGCTGAAGGGCTAACATACAGTTATATTTAATTTATAAAAAGAGTAATAGTAAATAACAGCTGGGGGGAACCACTGTTTCAGTCTTTTGCTTTCCTGCTTGTACTTTACTGTACACACAGCCATTACTCAGGGAGTTTTCCATGGCTTGTTTCTACTGTGGCTCGTATTATTTTAGGATGACAGATGGTTGTTTTCTGAGTAAGTTTTAGCTTTCGGGGATTTATTTTAAAATACAAAACTTCTAATTAAAAACATCTCATGAATGTTTGGAACAAGCCAGCTATTAACAGCGGGGCACGGATCTCTCGGCACCCATTGCTGCAGGCGGCAAAAGCAGCGAGGGCGCTGCTCCAGTCACTGCAGTGATGCAGGTGCTGGGGATCACATGCGATGCTCATGGTGAAGCCCTCAGCTGTTCTTCATCTGGTTCCTGGGGCCCTTCAGTCCACAGCTTCAACTCAAGAGCATGTGCAAGAGCCTTTTGGGGAGGCAGGGCTTTTGCCAGAGCCCCCGCTGTGCCCGAGCAGCCCCCAGCATTGATGGGGCTGGGGGACGTGGAGTGGTGATACCCGGAGCCACCAACCTGGAGATGAAGCTGCCGAGCTCTTGTCTGCACATCCTCATCTGCTTCACCTCGTGCTCACATCTGCACCCCCGTCACCGCAGCTCTGCTCCCAGCTCCCCACAGCTGGTGGTGGAGGCACAGCGGGGGACGATGGGCTGCACCAACTATTATTGTAAGAAGCCAGGCGAGAGTCAGGGCCACGCGGCACGTGCATTTTAAATGGCCCTAAAAATGACTTGGCTACAGACTTAATGAAGTGTTAATATATGAAAATCCCTCATTAAAAAGCCAGACTGCGGAGGCTTTTGATGACTGGTGGCCGGACTCTGAACTGAGACCAATTAAGTATGCAAAGTTTTTCCAAAGACCTTTGCTTCCGCACCTGCCAGCTCGCTCTCCCGGCTGCTGTGCCGCTGCTATCATCCTTTTTCTTCCCGGAAGGTGCTGGGTTGAAGCTCCAGCTCCATGCACAGGGCGAGCAATGGGGTCTGTGCTGTGGCTGCAAATGACTTTGGGCTGAGCTGTGCCAGCTGTGGGAACCTCTGTCCAGAGGGAAAACCAGCACCCAGGGGTGCCTCTCCTTGCTTCATGCCGATGGGCTGGGGCAGCACAGAAGGATGCTTTCTGCCTGCTCTTTCTGTGCTGCTGTGGTTTTATCCAACATCTTTAGGCAGAGATGGAGTAGCCGCAGGGTGGGCAGCAGAGCCCCGGCTCCCAGGCGCAGCTGGGGACATGCAGCTGCCTCCAGCACTCGCGGCTGTGCTGGGCGAGAGCACGACCCGAAGGGATGGGGTACAACCGACCACGCCGGGGGACACCGGGGATCCTGTCCTCTTCTGCCATCACCCTTTCATGCTTCATGTCACCGTGGTCCCCATGGTGTCTGGCTCCTCATCACCACGTGCCTGTTAAATAATTCATTCCCACTGCCCCCACAGAAGATGAAATAGAAAACACTGTTATTCAGCTCATTTTTTCATGTTCTGTTTCCCAGGGAGGGAAATGGCACATTTAGTTTTAGTAGCCACCATAAACCAGGCTGTGAAATCTTCCCTCCCTGCTGCTGGAGGTGGGGCGAGGGCACGGCTGGCCAGGCTCCCTGTGCTGGGGATGCTCCTGCGCACGGCGAGACGGCTGCCACCTCCCAGCCCCACACCGGGTGTGCAGAGGGGTACCCGGCCCCAACGTGCAGCGGGAGCCACAAATGCAGCAAGTGACAAATGGAAATGAGTTAGGGAACAGAAGGCTGGAAAACAACCCAGCGAGGCTTCTCTGGAGATGCCGTTCACCTGGCACACTAAAACATTCCCAGCCTTGGGAGTATTTGTTATGGAGCCAGTGGTGCTCAGCAGCGGGGGCTGACAGATGCCCTGTGTTGGGGCTGTCACAGGCAAGGGAAGACCCTGCTGCAAAAAGTAAGTGACCCAAAGGGACAAACCTGCCGTGCGGGAGGAGGGAAACCAGGGACTGAGCTTGCTGGCAGGATTCCGAAGGCTGCGTAGGTCTCGGGTAAGCACGCAGGCCTTGCAGAAAGCAGGAATGCACGTGGGTGACCTGGAGCCACCACCAACTGCTCCTGGGAAGCATCGCAAATGATGCTGCAAAGAGCCAGTGGCAGAAAGCAAAGCTGCCTCTGCTGCACCCCAGGCCCAGCACTTTTGCCAAAGGGAATCTTCACCTCTTCCCTTTGGGCAAGGGAGTCTGGGCTGGGCATCGCCGGGGGTTCCAGAGGCACCCACAGCTCTTTCTTGCAGGGTCTGAGCACGGCTTTGCTGCAGCACCAGGGTCTGCAGGGATGATGGAGCAGGTGAAAAAATGGATGTTGGTCCAGCCACTATCCATGGCGCTGCGCTTGTTTCTAGACAGCACCTCCGCCTCCCTCGCCCACGCTTCACCTCCAAACCAGAAAAAAAGTTACAAGGAGGATGCTGCGTGTGCTTGAGCTGGTGGGCTGGAGGAAGGTCGGGAGTCAACGGGCTGGGGAGCCCTGGAGCAGGACTGACAGCACCGTGATGCTCCTGGATTTCAGAAGAGCATTTGAAACCGCAGCATGGGAATGAGCGAGCTGCAGGAGCTGCAGAGCAGAGGAGCTGTCACGGAAAACAGCCTCCGAAACCGCCTCTGCAAGCACCAAAGTAGAGATGTGCTGTGATGAAGAAAACAAACCCTAAATCTGATGGCTGAGAAAGAGCAAATTGGATGCCCTAATGGGCTGTCAAGGTTTCTGTTTCCTTACCTGTGCCCAAGGAGCAGGATTCTCTAGGGGCTAAAGGACATGCATGTGGGTTGCGTGCTCTGCCCCACCGCTGTGGTCACCAGCTGGGGTGAATGTCCCTGCGGGGACTTGCCCAAGTCACGTCCACGGAGCAGCGCTTCGGGCTGTGGCAGCCAGTCCCTTTACCGCGCTGGCTGGTGAGGACAGTAACCAAGATTTACGAGGTCTCCGGTGTTCTCATACGTCGGTCCTGCCAGGAGCGGGGTGAAGAGAGAAAACACTATTGCTCATGATTATAAAAGGAGACAGATGAATGTGACAGGCCCTGGGAGGAGCTGTGGCTGCCAGGGCAGGGGGGGTCCCCCAGGTCCCCTATCCCTGCTGCCCGTTCCGCTGCCCAGCTGCCAGCACGCAGACCCACAGCGATGTGACCAACTCCCAAGCACGGAGAGGCAAATTAAGAAGTAGTATCAGAAATAAATTATCAGAAAAAAAAATTATCAGAAATAAAGAAGAAACTTACATCAAGCTTGATTCAATTAACTCACCTATGTTCCTACTAGTTACAGGTGTAAAAAATAGAACCCCCTAGGATTAATAGAGGCTCTGAAGCAGAACTGCTGCAACTGGGCTATAAGAAGTGCTGCTGGGATGTCCCCCAGGGGGAAGAGGGGAATCGGGGCTTGGGAACTGCTCGCAGGCACGGCCGGGAGCAGCCATCAGTCCTTGGCACAGCCTGAGCACGTTTCTCCACAAGCATTCCCTAGGGTGCTCAGGATGAGCCCCCGCATCCCCTCTTTGGGTGTCAGCTGGGTGCAAGGGGCTCCAGCCAGCCGGGCAGGGACGGCACGATGGGTGCCACACTCACCGCAGAGCAGCCGTCATCTTTTTCCTCCTCCCAGCACATTTTTGTGTGGGCACGTGAATTATTTATGCAAATGTCTTTGCGATTTATAAGTATTCAACAGATAGCTTGGACAAACAGCCTGCAGCTATATAACGGCAATACCCACTTCTTATTCTAGCTCTCGTCGTTTATAGGTGACAAAGAGTTTTACAGAGGAAATCAGGCTTTGGTAATAGGATGGCAGAAGCTGTCAAACTGTTGATTTCTGCCCTGTAGACCGCATACCCCTTACCATATGTGAATTACTTCTACGAAGTGCATGAACTATACCTAAGAAAAGAAATAATACTGCTGGAGAGCTCAGTTTCCAAGAGCTGGCACCCCCATTAAAGTGACCAAAGGCTCAACATCACCCCTGTGGAAACCCACGGCTATATAGATACTATATTGTCTAACTTTGAAGTACGTGAACCTTCAGGAAGATTATTTTCTGATTTCCTGAGTGAAACTTTTAAAACTAATATATAATATAAATAAGGAGCCAAGCTGCTGCAAGGGTGAAGAACTGGATGAATTATGGCTCACTCGCAGGATACAGGATTTCAGATGAAAAGCAAGCAAGCAGGGCACAGGAGCACAGCCAGCATTCCCTCGGACATCCCTGGACTGTGCCAGCTGCTCCCGGAGCTCTCTGGGCAGGGCTGAACAGCTCAGCACCACTCCAGCACTATCATCAATCACCCAGATCTTCCAAGCTTCCATTTTTAATTTTCTTGAATTAAAAAAGAAAAAAAAAAAACCAAACCAAAAACCAAAACCAACCAAAAAGATGCAGGCAATTAAATAGCCTCTTCTTTACAAAAGACTTTTTTCCCTTCTTTCGTTTTTAGGTCTCTCTCTGCCTTGGCAGCAAAACCATTTGCGTAATGCCCGTTGCGTAGGAATTGCTTTGTTTTGGAAAGAATTACCCCAAATGTGAGTCGGCACCCGATGTTTTCACATGACCTGCAAGAGCGACTCTGCGAGCCTGGCCACAGCTCGTCCCTCTGCAGTGATGTGGTTGAGAGCATCGCTAGGAGCTGGCTTTTGCCAAGAGTTAGGAGGAAAATTATTTTGGGGGAGGTCACTACGGATATCACCTGCTGCTCGCTGGGCTCTGAAGTCCCTGGACAATCCGGGGAAACGTTGCTTATAAAAACCGAGCAGTGATTTTTGCCTTCAAATCATTTCTTTGCAGTCACCTGCTGCTCTACCACCAGGGATTGTCAGGCTTTGTGTAAATATAAATTAATCCTGACGATACTTTTGTGAGACAGGTGGTGTTATACTGGGAAGAGATACAGGGAGGATTGTGCTCTGCCTCACGTTGCAGGGGCGATGGGTGTCTCGTGTCCCGTGCAAATCCAGCCTTCTCCCGCAGCGAGGGGAGGGATGCTCTGCAGCACGGCCGTCCTGGCACACTCGCCGTGGGGGGATATCTTTTGCACATACGTGATTAAACCTCCTTCCTCGTTCAGGAACCAAGCTCGCAATGAAGCTGCTTTGCCGCCATTTCTGGCAGCAGAAGAAAGAAATGCAGCAAAGCCCGTGGCTTTAATTTCCTCCTGGACAATCCGTGGCAGCGGATGGTAGCCCGTGCAGCAGCATCCTCTGCCATCCCGGCATTTACTCATTAAAAAGAAAAAATGCTCATTTGCTGCTGCACACCGGGAGAATTAAAACATGCAGGGAGCTGGCGCTAGATGTGCATCCCGCTTTGCAGGCCATTTAAACGTGGGAGCAGGGAAAGAAATTGAATCCAGCCAGAGAAGACAGATGCTATTAGGATAACTCTCCGGAGAAAAACCGAGCTGATCGGTGTGAAATCGATTCCCCTCTCCCCTCCTGAGAGGGTTTTCACAGACTTGCGTATCACCAATCCTGATAGCGGGAGCCCTGAGAGTGGCGAGGCTGGGGGTTAAGCCCACAGGTCAGCACACACCGGCTCTGTTATCTCTAGCTCAGCACCCGCATCCAGCACCGATCCCCGGTGCTTTAACAGCACTTCAATGCGTTCAGCCCAGCGCCAGGGGCATCGCTGCGTGGAACAGGAACGGGAGCGAGCGGCAGATCCCTACCCTGCGGCAGCCCTTCCACGGGGGAGAGGAATCCCAGACGGGTGAAAGGGACTCAGAGGATGCTCTGAAGTCCCACGGCAAAGCCCAGCCAGCTGCAAAGCGCCGGGGTGGTTTTTAGAGCCCACGAGGGCCTTATCGGCCATTTCCTACAGCAAGTGGGATGTGGGTTTATGCACTTCCAGAAACCCCAAGGGTTTTGTTTTCCAGATAGCCGAGGGGTTGAGGAGGCACTGAGCACTGCTTGCCTGGAGGGGAAAGATCTGGAAAAAGACTCAGGGACTGTCACGGCTGGGAGCTGGGAAGAGGAAGGGAATTAATTCACTGTTCTCCCTGGCCATTTTTGGTAAGACAAGCATTCGTCAGGTTAAACTGCAGCAAGGGAGACTTAGATGCAAGGGAAGATTTCTACCTTAAAGTAGCCTAGACAAGTGCTAAGTCCCTTCCTCTGTGTTTCAATAAATCATAACATTTATCTCTTAAAGATCTTTAAGCACCTAAACTCCCAGGAGATTTCCTAGCGTGCTCTCCAGCAGTGCCTAATGCCCCGTGACATCCATTAGCACCAGGCTCAGGGCTTGCAGATATCTGGCCGCCGTGTGGGCATTAAGCGCAATATACTGTTGAGATTTTTGACCTAAGTCCCTTTTCAAAAGGGAAAACTCAGCCCAAAGGTCTTTCATTTTTGAAAAGAAACATTCAATGTGTGCTGTGCTCCCCCAAATTGCTAATGTAACTGCCGGAGCCTCCGTGATACCCGTACCCCGCCCCCCCGGGGCTGCCCTGTAAGGATGCTGGTGGGATGCTCTCACCCACTGTGGCTTCGGGCAGGACAGGGCTGGCTTGAAAAGTCTGTGCTTTGTGGAGATGGAGATGGAAACACACCGGCAGCCACTTTACTATCGTCTGGGGACCGGTGATGGTGGGCACCTGGTGCTCTGCGATGCTAGCACGACTTTGTGCAGTGCTGGCAGTGCTAAGGGGCCATCCGCTGACCAAAAATGTAATTTACACCCACCTTAGAGCCCCCTTATATGTTCAGAGCAACGTATGACAGGCTCAGCAAATCTGAGTCTTGTGAAAGCAAGTGGGAAGCAGCCTCCGAAGCACTTTCTTACCCCAGATTCAGCAAAGCAGCTAAGAGACGTGCCACCGAATTCAGCACATGCAGGACAACTGAGCAGCTGCTTTGCTGAGCCGTGTGAGCCAGCAGCAGGGCTGGGCTGGGCTGCAGAGGCGGCAGCAGCCGGAGAGGTGCCAAAATCCATCCTCCTCCTGCCTCCCCATCGCTCCCAAAGCAGGCTCTGCTGCCCAGCCCATCATTCCCCAAAGGAAGGACTCCAAAGATCGTTAGCCGTAATGAGGACATCTACACAGGAGGGATTCAGAAGCATCTTCCCTTTTCTCTGCTTGATGTCCCTTTTTAAAGGAAATCCACAATTAATAAATAAATAAATCAATCCCAAACCAAAGAGCAGAAAACCCCAAACAAATCCAATGAAGAGAGGAAATTCCTCGTGGTTTCTTCTCTGCCAAAGAAGTTTCTAGAGGAAAAATCTCATGATGGACATGTGGCTGTACCACTGTTGACAAGAAAACATTTCAATGGGTGTATTAAAACTGGCATCCTGTCAAACTTCCATTTCTGAATGATTGTGCTTTCCTTAGAGGATGCACAGAAGCACTGCGCTCGAAAATTACTGTTCTCCTCCACTGGAGAGCCAACAGGTCTAATTATCACCCAGATCTGCTGAGGCCTGGTGCCTTGTCAGTGTAATGCTATGGGATAATTAAAGTCCCAGCTTTCTTTAGCAAAAAAAAAAAAAAAAAAAAAAAAAAAAAGCAGCTTCTCATTAAAACAGGGTTTTCAGATTTTTGATGCCCCCTCCAGACACAGGAGCGAAGAACCTGCCCGGTGTCACTGCTGGCAGGGCCGGCCTTGGTGCTAAACCCAAATGAAACCCCAAACTGAATATGCAACAAAACCAAAACCCCCGTTTGCAACCAGAGGCTTTTTTGGCAGTAGCAGAGGTGCTGGCTCCTGAGGGCGTTCACTGGGAGCCGGAAGCTGAAGGGAGTGATGGAAACTGCTGCAGCTGAGCAGGACCAAGACCCCCCACTCCCATCCCCGCACCGCTCCTCGTGTCGAGATAAATCAGAAGTAACACCCAGAAAAGCTGCTCACTTTTTATCTGCGAGCACAGCAAACTAGCAGGGTGAAGAGCGATGGGCAGAGCGGACCCGTGGGCAGGTCCCGAGACACCGGGGGTTGCAGGAACCCACGTTTCTCACATTTACCCAGCACCATGGGTCCAGCCCTGCTTAGATCCTGCACCACGCCAACCAGGAGCAAAGGCACGACATCCACCATCACCACAGCCAACACCCCAAACACCACCAGCAACCCCCCCATGCCCAGAGCAGGGATAACAACTCTCCCAGTGACACATCCATCATGGGCAGCCAGGCTCCCGGTACCCAGGCGCTCCCTTCTTCTGCAGAGTGTAGCAGCAGACACTCCATAGCGGTTGTCCGTGCAGCATCTGAAGGCGGCAGCCACCACCTCTGCTCGGTGCTGATAAGGTGCCGGCAGCACCCACGTGTGCCGGCAGGGCAGGGGGCTGCTGGAGCCAGTCCCACCTCGGCACACAGGGGATGTGTTTTCCTATATGCATACTAAACCATAAAATTATACCTATATGCACACATCTATACATAAAATCAAGCGGGCCAGCCAAGGCGGACCTGCACACGGCACCGGGCATTTGCAGCGAGCCTTGGTCTCGCTTGAGGAGAGCCTGTGAAAACGGATTTTTAAGCCAGGACCAGTGGTGCCACTGCTTTTTCATTGGAAGGTTCAACTTGGGTCATGGCCAAAGTCTAACTGGGCTAATTATATTCTGCTGTCAGTTTAAGAAGCCTACACATTCATAGGGAGTTATATATATATCCATCTCCAGCGCGGCATGCGCAGAGATAACAGTAAAAATAATATTGCGTCAGCATTAGCCACACAGAAGCGTTTAAAGCTTCTTTTTACATATCCAAGCCAGTAACGCGTTACCACCCGCCTTTCCCCCAGTGCTGGAACATGCCCGTGTCGTATCACTACAGTAAATTTGCTTTGGCTTTTGCGTCTGGGGTGTTGTAATCGCTCGTCTTCTCCTCTGGCCCAGGCGCTGCATCCATCTGATAAGGCTGGAAACCGGGCAGCCAAACATCCCGGCAGCGCAGGGCTTTAATTAGATGACACAGTCCTGTACTGCTGGAGATTACCATGCCGGCACTGGTAATTAGTAGGTTTTCAGCAGTTGTACTTGGCAGGCACCATTGCCTGCATTTATCAGCAGGGAACGTGTGTTACGAATTGGGCTAGGT
This sequence comes from Falco biarmicus, assembly GCF_023638135.1. Lineage (NCBI taxonomy): Eukaryota > Metazoa > Chordata > Aves > Falconiformes > Falconidae > Falco > Falco biarmicus. The sequence continues at coordinate 117,372,372 of NC_079290.1, forward strand.
GAGTAATTGATTTTTTTGGTGCTTTCAAATCTGGAAATATTTTTTAGAAAGTAGGAAGAAAAAAAAAATGTTTAAAAAATTAGAGATGTCTTAGAGAGCTGGTGAGAATAAACGAAACATTTTTTTTCAACCTCAAACGAATTGTTTTGCTTTAAATTGTTTTTTTAAAGGAACCACGGCACACCACAGAACATTCCTAAGTGCAAAAATACGAATCAAACTGAAAACTACAAACTTCAAAAATCTAACCGAAAATGTTTTGACACCTTCAAAATCTGTGTTTTGATTTGTTTGCTTCTGACACAGACTTTTTCGCAAAGACGAGAGGTGTTTGCAGCAAGCTCTGGTGTAACTGAGCCCGCACCGGGCACTGCCAGCTCCGTGGGGAGGGGAGGAAAGAGACCCCTGATGGGTTGTACATCAGCAAATAGCTACAGCTGCCAAATACATCGGGGCTTTTCCCTTCAGCTTTTTAAATAAGAGTAAACAGTTATTGATATGAAATACGCGCTTTGTTTTATCCGCCAGTGGAAAAGGCTCACCCATTATTACCAATGATCTGATATACAGTTATGTGTTTTTATAATAACAATCGATAAGGTAGGCAGGCAGTGTGCACAGGGGGAACATATCACCAGGGATCTAATTAGTTTTTATTACTGTAATAACTCAACGGGTGGACCTGATGCTATTAAAAATAATGAAAGCTTTATCTCTTCAATAATTATTTTTCCTTTGAAAGCATGTATGGATGCGTGCCCACACACACCTATGAACCGGAGATAAGAGGATGAGCTCAAGTGATTAACTCCCTGAATAAGAAATCTGGATTTATTTTGCAACTTCACTTTGAAGCCAAGAACTTACCAGCACTCGGTGGGCGGCACAGCATGCCTGCCGCAGGGAAGGCGCCTCTCCGCCATTCCGAATCCCTGTTGAATCCCCAGGGTCCCACCTTTCCCACTGCTGCCATCAGGGCAAAGAGGAGGTGACCCTGAGGAAAGGTACGCTGCACGCCCCGAGGCCAGGGTGATGGCTGCGGGGGGAGAGGTTGACCTGGAGCCCCCATCCCTGCTCCAGCCATGGGATAGAGGACCCGGCACAGCGCATGGGGCATCTTGGTCCACCGCGGGCTCCCTGCCTGCCCTGCCCTGTCACCATGGGTGGGTCATTTCATGCTTCTTTCCCCTCTCCTGCCCTTTTCCTGCTGGTTTTCCCCAGAAAGACTCCCCGTGAAGGGCGCAGGGAGCATCCCCTCTCCCTATCCCAGCACCGCGCGGCCACACTCTTGGCTGGGACCGCTGGGATGAACCTGATAAGGAATCATAACCACCACCAAGCCCTTTGGCGGATATAAAACCACAAAGCATTTGTCCTAATTACTTTGCTGTGAAAGAGATGGGTTCAGGCATTTCTGGGATGCTCGGGGAACGTAACAAGCATTAAGGCACACAGCGGCGGGAGGCAGGAGAGGGAATTAACGAGGGATGGAGGCAGACGGAGCACTAATGCATTCAGCTGCCTCTTTAACCCAGCTAACAAGCAGCAGCTCAGACACTTGTTGTGACAGCACCCGCCTATCGCTGGGCTGGGGGCTGCGGTGGCAGTCCCACCTCCATCATCCACTTCACGGAGGGGCTTGGGGACCAGCCAGCAAGGTGCGTGGCTGGGGAGGTGACGAGGACAGGATGAGGACTTTCTCCTCCTCTCTGCCTGGGGCAGAGCAGCCCGAGGGCTGCCATTCCCCTGCTCTCTCCCCCTGGTCCATCTGGTTTCCTTCTGTTCTCCGCAGCAGGGACAGACATGGCCAAAAGAAACCTTTTTGCTCCGTTCCAAACTGCATCCCGTGCCCTGCTCCAGCAGTGATAAGTCACCGGTGCAAAAGGCCCATCGGTGCTACCGGTAACCACCACCACCTCCCGACCTGAATACGGATGGGGTCATCAAAAGCACCGTGGCCACCCCTGGAACCCACCTCGGCTGGGCTCATGCTACACACCTCCCCAGCCCTGGGGACCACTGGCCAGCAGAGACACTCTGCAAGGCTGCCAGCCACCTTTGGGGACCTGACATTGTTCATCTGATGATGCTCTGGATAAGAGGACACAAGGGAGAAGGCAGAAGGATTAGTTTTCAGCTCCCCGACCCCCACTGGGCTTCGCTACCCATCACAGCGGTTAATAAAAGATTCTTGCTGGGAGATTGCCCAATTTGGGGGACAGTGACATGACACAGCCACTTGCACCGCTGCTGCAAAGCCAGCTCAGGTCACCATTTGCAAGGGGAAGAAAAGAAAGGAAAAAAGGAATTAATCAGCATCACACTGTAGCACATGGTGGAGAACGTGGGAACCGGGGCTGGCTTGAGGGACTACAGCTGCAGTTTGGAGAGCACAGCTCTGCTCGTGATCGTGGTTTGCTTTCATATACAGAACATATAGCTAAATTCCACACCCCTTCTCTCAAAGACAGCCAGGTTTTTTTATCACACTTGCAAGTTCGAAGTTTACGCTGTTTTATCGCTCTATCCAGCAGCTCCTTGGTGGAAGGCAGCTCTGGGTGTTCATTTTCTCCCCCGAGAGGCTTCTCAGCTGGACTTGGCTGTGGCACCTTGGTGCCAACGCACTGCCAGAGCCCTCCCTGCAGCCCCAGCCCCGCTCCCAGCGCGGGGGCTGGCAGCCTGGGGCCAGCCACTCGCCCCCCAGCATCTCCCACCCAGGAATGGGGCAGCAGGGAAAGGGAAACCTGTCGGATGCTCCAGCACAGCCACTGCTGTAGAGTAAGGGCTGGGCTAGCGCCGGCAGGAGGGAAGGACCGAAAAGATAATTTGCCCTTATAGTGGAAAAATCTCTTTAAATCTCAAAGTTCCTGCAAACTGTAGCTTCTCACCTTTCAAGCGGCGAATGGCCCGCAGCCTCTCTGTGCCCTCGTGGCCTCACTCAGCATCTTCTGTGGGGAGCCAGAAACAGGATTTGGCCTAAAATACAAAGTTGCGTAACCTAATCGTACATATTAAATTGCCATCACTTAATACAGTGGTGATTCTCATCTAATTTGGATGAAGTCAAGGGTAAAATCTCATTAAATTACCTGAGTAGAAGCAGGTGTTCTCATTTGCAAGAAACTTCTATTTCTCTATTTCATTTTGCACATTAACACACCAATTGCCTTATCTTTACACTGCCAATGAGCGCAGCCAGTCCTCAACGCTTTTTGTTAATTTTTAATAGACGCCTACAGCAACCTGCCACAAGGAAGCAGGCAGCATGTGGGTTGTTGGTTTTGCCTGATTTATTACGTTATGCCCTGCCCAGCTTCAGATCCTCTCTATATCATGGTGGGATCCATAAATCTGCCAGCAATTGTGGTTATTTGGTGTGTCAAGCTTCTGCTCTTGCTTTTCTTGCACGCTTTCAGGAGCAAGCATACATGGGGTGTTGTTATTCCTCCATCCCTCCTTCTCAGCATTGCTGCTGGGGTTATTTATTGCTCTCCGTTCAGCGTAATTGCCAGAAAATGAAGTTCTGTCTGTTTTTGCCCAAAGGAAGAAAGAATAAGGGATTTAGCAGAAAGCTCTGTTTGCTGCACAGCGCGATAGCTGACTCCTCCAACCGTCCTGATCAGATAGCTGTCCAGATAAAATAAAGTCTGCTCTCCTCCTAATGAAGCCTCCATGTATTCCTAGTTAGAGCAGTTGCTCATTCACAATTTGATTTAAAAGAAACCCAAAGCTATTCAGGATTTCGGGCAATCACGAACTGCCAGCTCGCTCGCACACACAGCCTGGGTTAGTTCATGGGTTTCAAGAGAATGAGCTTTGCTACAAGCTCCTTCATGCCCTGAGTCCGGCTGAACTTCACCTCTGCAAGCAGGGCTGTGTGCAGGGCCAGATCCTGCTCTCCTGTGCCCTCCCCAGATCATCCAGGGCCGCCTATTAAACATTGCCCTTCGCCCCAACAGAAACCGTTTCCTTCTCAACTCCTCTTTGAAAAGAAAGATGTGCTCAAGGCAGAAGCACGCTCAGGGATTTTCAGGCTCTCTATCCCAAGATCCTGGATAGCTCCATCACTCAGGGATGCTCAGGCTCTCTACCCCCATGGCTTTGCCCAAGATCCTGGATAGCTCCATCCTTCAGCATCCCCTCCTATAACCCCAGCAACTCTGCTGCTAAACCAGCTCCCTAGAAAACCACAACCCTAAGGGGGAGCAGGGCTGCAGAATACAAGTGTTCAGGTGCTGCCCACCCCTTCCCCAACGCAGTAAACACCCCCCTGCACAAAGAAGCCTGACCCATGGCTGTGGGATGCTGGGGATCATGAGCCTGGAGCATTGCTCCTGCCAGCCCAAACAAGGGAGCGGTGATGTGGGAGGAGGCTGGGTGTGGAAGCACAATACTTAGTCTCCTGCTGATGCGTATCTTCCCTCTGGGTAATGGTTTTTCTGACAAAAAAGTGGAATCTCAGATGTATGTATTTCTATTCAGAGAGCTCGGGAGGGGGTAGATGCGTTTTGCATGAAGCTTTTCCCTCTTGGAACTGTGGGGTTGGAGTTTTTATTCTTAAGCACCAAGAATAAGTTCACAGGGAAAAAAAAAAAAAAAAAAGAAGCAAAGAAAACAGACTGCAGAGACCCTTTCCTATGGCACAGTGGGACTGGAGGAACCCGGGACGGAGGGTGGATGTGGTCGGTCGCCAGCTGGATGCCAAAGTAGGGGCTGGGGGAAATCCCTTCCCCTGCAGCTGCTCCTGGCACCGCAGGAGCCGCGGCAATGCCCAGGCACACGGTGCCTGCTGAGGAGCTGCAGGTTGTTCCCGTCCTGCCCCAGGATCCCCAGCACCCAGCCTGGCCTCTCCCTTTCAGCCCAAAGTGCTCTGCAGAAGGGGTGCCTCTACAAAAAGTTTTCCCCTCCTGGTTCTGGTCCAGGTCCCACCAAGGGGACTGACTGTTCCCAGCATCCCCCTTGCAGCTGCTTTTCTGCCTCTCTCCTGCAGTGGGATAATGGCTTTCTTCTGCTAAAAACAAATTAGATTTTCTTGTCAAGAGCTAAATTGCAGGACTTTTTTCACCAGTAGATCAAAGGGCTTGTATTATTCCCTGTTTTGAAGCGTTCTGTACAGCTGGATGACAGCAGAAGGAATTCACTGCTCCCTGCATAGCGCCTATTCACCCTCTAAGGGGGTTTTATGCTGATGCCTCTGATCAGAAATGAACTTCTCCCGGGGGGTCTATTGAAAAGATACTAAGATGCTATTAGAACATCACCTTCCCTGTCCTTTAATTTGCAGAGAGAACTAACAGAGGAGAAAATGAGCTGGTGCAGTGGAAAAGACCCCAAAGTTAGCTGCCAGTGGCTGCAAATATAAGGTGATGCTGCAGGAAGTCTCCCAGTATTAAGCACAAGTCCCTGAAATGTGCTACCGCTTGGCAGTTTTCAGATTATTTATGGTCTTTTATGCAGAACAAACCTGCCTGCCTCCACAGGCTTCCCCGTCAGCTGGCTGGCAAACAACCTGACATGAAAAGCTTTATGAATAACACATGGAAACAGAAAATAAGATAGATAATACAAGGTAGAAGGGAAGAGAGAGCCACCATTTAAATAATTCTGCTGTATTGTCACCTGTCATAAATTATTGAGAAAGGCAAGCGGGCCAAGGTGAAGCTAGGGCACAGCTCGGGATGACTTGCTCAGTGGTGGCGATCTGCTGTCTCAAACCCACCTGGGATCGCTCTAGCAATTTGCTTTGGCTGATTCAAATTAGTCTTTGGGTCTAGCCTCTACCTAAGACACCTGCTTCTGGAGGCAGGAGGTCTGCTGGTGGAAAAGGAAAAGTCAGCATCTTCCGTATCTCCAACTCTTCCAGCACCTCCGACCATTCCAAGCACCCTCTTGCATGTGCTTCTCCTGCCTCATGCTGTGACTTTGAGCACATCTGGGAGCTGCACAGAGCCAAAACTCTCCCTTCTCTTTCCAGCACCCTCTTTCTTTCTCTTTTTTACCCACAGCCTCCAAAAAAACCCATGCCATCACTTCATCGCTAAAGCTGGGGAAATAACCAGGCTACAGGAGCTAATTCCCCAAAGCCAGATGTTGAACAAAGCCTCCCTGAGAACAGCCACTTAAGTAAGATTTCTCTATATGCAATATTAAAAGCGGTTTTAGTAAGTGAACTATGTAAATCTGGTGTGAAACGAGCAGTGGGGGTGTTTGCCACTCCTCCCTCCCCAACGAAAGCCGAAGAACAAGCTGCACGTCCCAGGTGTTGTTTGCTCGGTGACAGCCAGTGCAGCTCAGAGCATCCTCATATTCTTGTCACCGCCGCAGAGCCCAGCTGGCAGCAGGGTACCACACAGCCGCCCCCAGGCAGCCCTTCAATGACCACAGACATGCTTTTTAGGATGACATAGAAAAATATCCCCTCCAGCTTGTTCTCCCCTGCCCTAATTCTCCCCTTCTGAGTGGGAATGTGACACTATATTTTTCTCTCCCTGGGTTGAGTCCATCAGCTGTGCCAGATTCAGAAAGGTAAGGAGCCTTTCCCTGTCATCGCCTGTGGTATTTGTCACCCCGCTGCACTTCAGTGCTGTCCCTGTGCTGCCCAGCAGACCCAGGGCAGAGCTCGGGGCTGTATTTTACCATGAAACAGGGAAAGAGGCAGCATTTCAGCATGGAGAAAACCTGTGAGGTCCTCCCGAATATGTTTTTTTCCTGAAAGCCCATGACAGACATCAGTAGGCAGATAAGACTGCAGATGCATTTCGGGTCAGGAGCCCAGCATCCCTTGGAAATGCATCTCCCCAGCCCCCTCTCACACAACAGGTTGCTTGATCTATGGGTCCTGGCTGCCTTAAGGAATCCAGGGAAGCACGGGCAGAAGTTACCCACATGCTTAAGCATCGATATATGCAAAAAGCAGCAGCTACAGGGGACTTAAACACTCCCTGAGACGAGTGTGTACCACTGCCTAGCCAAGAGCTCCATGGCCACGGCCCCCGCACCCCTGCCTGCTGCCAAAGCCCACATCAGCAGCGCAGTTAAGAGGGGTTTTGCCATCATTTCTCACACCTTGCGGCCCAGGGCCGATCTTGGCCAGCATCCTAAAAAATCTTTAAGCTAATGGGGAGCACTGAGGCAGTGCTCGTTACCCCCGCTGCACAGCAGGGCTGAGCCTGCCGGCTCCCAAAGCCAGTCCCGTGTTCAGACCAACACAAACACCGAGCCGCTTGTACAAAACACCGTCCTCACGACCAAAGCAGAGAGAATTACTGTGCCTATTACCAAAGAAAAAAAAAAAAAAGCATCATTTAATTTTGTAAGCGATAATGTGATTGCTATAAATGTTGTCTTTCAGTAGAAACTGCTACAAAATACAGTTACGGGCTGGCTACCACAAACCATGTCTGCACTGCAATTCGTTAAAATTGTTGATTTTTCCCCCCTCCCAAGCATATGTTGCAATTTGATTACATCCAAGTAAATCTGTTTGTCAAACATTAATAGCCTCCTTCCATTCTATTACTCTTTTCCTACCAGCGCAGCTATCGCGTATAAATATTTCAACTCATCTCACTCAATAAAGCCAGTCCAAGGGCATCACGACCTGATGATTTCAGATTGTTATTGACATATTTATTGCAGACCGCTGTGCTGGCAGGGCGCTAGCCGGTGCAGGAGTAAGGCTGCAGTTAGCAAGCGAAGGGAGGGAAGCCAAGCACAACAGCCCAGGGAAAAAGGGTGTCGTGCTCTGCTGGTCCAGCACTTGTAAGCAGGGATATACTCCCCTGGTTGTCCTAATGATGGGAAGACGAAAAAAATCCTGTCCTGTGGAATAACCTCCCCTTCCTCCTTCCTGTCCCCATCAGCAATTAATGCCCCAGAACCTCTTGGTTCTCTGAGAGAGCGTTTTTAAGGAGAGATGGAGTCAGACCAGAGGGGCTGCCATCCCTGCCGGTGCAGGGGGCCCTGTAACACACTGGGGATGGGCCTGGGTGCGATTCCACTGCCCGAGGGGCTCAGCCCCTCTAAGGCCAGCCAAAATAACGTAATTATTTTGTGACGCCTAATTCTGACTCCCGAGTGCTGAAGCTTCCTAATTTGATATCTGGAATCTCAGCTGCAGCATTCCCCTTGCCCAATTTTTCATTCTTAATAACAGGATGTAATTGTTGCTAATTAATACAAAATGCAATAAAGCAAGAATTCCAGCAGTGTCCCTGCTATTTTGCCTCCTCAGTGGAGATTCACTGGTGGCTGCTTAATCTGCACTAGCCAAGGCCACAGAGACAGCACCAGCTTCTGCTCAGCGGCTTGTTTGGATGGTGTTGGATGTCCCACGGGTGAACACATGGGACTTGCAAGGTAAAACACCTGCACACACACCAGAGAGCGGGAGGTACCTGGCTGCTGCGGTGAAGATGATGGCTGGTCCCACCACGATGGGCCCTGACAGCTGGGTGGAGCAGGAGCTGTGATGAGTTGGTGTCATCCTTTGCGCCTTTAGGTGTAAACCAACACATCTTAAACCACTTTCCCCTCTGCCTGAGCAAGCAGGACTCTGTCCCCATGGTTACAGCAGCACTGGTGTGGGTGGCATGGATGGCTGACCTTGTCCCCAGCCAGGGGACAGTCCTGGGGCCACTTCAAAAAAGCCAGGTCCCTCCTGGGAACAGCAAGGCGTTTTCACTCAGGCTGCTGGCAACTGCCACTTGCTGCATGGAGATACTCACCGGTGGTACCAAAGAGGTTGTGACTGCTCACAAATTCCTTCTTAAAGCTTCAGGCCGGTTTGTAAGCACCCGTGCTTCATCTCTGTCGTTCCTGGTTACTGGTGCTGATGTATCAAACTGCCAAGGGAACCAGGCTGGGCACCCCTGCGGGTGTGGGTGAGGATCTGCTCTTCCTAACCAGATAACAAAAGCGTTATGAAATAATTAAAGGGATTAATGAAATAATCAAGCAAAATATGTTCCCTGTCTGGTGGAGGACAGGAGTCGACATGCAAAGGCACAGCTGCTCTGGAGTCCCGAGCCCTGGCTCCAGAGCCAGAATGAGCTGCTTTGGATACAGGTAAAAAAAATTAAATAATTAAATCCCTGCAGGATTTTGTTATAGGCTGCACCTCAGGGCCAGGCAGGAACATCTTCAGGCTGGATGGGTCTGGAAGGGACGGGATTCTCTAAAGCACAAAGCTTCCTGCTTCTCTAGAGAGGTGGTAAAAGAAGGGAACAGTGAACTGTCCTCCAGCTTGTTTTGCTCAGAACAGAAATAAAGCATTTAATTTGTTCCCCCTTGCCCCACCACAGGAGCTGACAGCAACCGCGGCCGAGGGGAATGGCTAGCAGCCAGCCGGTTGTGGCTACAGAGCATCACACCAGTTCAGAAGAACTTGTGGCCAGAAATCAATTTTTCCACATGTGAAGACCATTCCTTACTGTTGGCAGATGTCTGCTCTGGGATGGAGGCCACCATCCGTGCCCAGCTATCCGTTCCTGGATCCATGCTCTTGAGAAGTGGCCCTGGAGCCAGGCCAGCAGCCAGGACCTGGCACTGCTCCTGCAGCCCTCGGCTCCATCTGGAGGCTGGGCTGTGGATCAAAGATCCCTGCACGATCCATCCGTGGATCAAAGCCACCTCTCGCCCCCCCAGGACCACAGCCTGGAGTCCCTAAGCGGGAGCAGACATCTGCCCAGGCTGCCAGGAGTGACCTGCATCGGCACCTAGGAACGAGAGAAACACCTGGCCACTCATCCCTCCCCACCGCTCGCTTGGGTTCCCGGCGTCTTTCCTCAGATCTACTGCTGGCACATCATTTATTTCAAGCTGCATCTCCCAGAGCCTGGTTTGTGGCTGTTTTTCTGCTGTGGCTTACAGGAGCCAAGCCTGGAGAGATGCTCAGAGAAGAGGCCTCCACTGCCTGCAAAGAGGGCGAAGGCTGGAAGTTCAGGCTTTTTGTGGTAGCCCCCCAAAACCACTTCACTGGTCCACAGCTACCACCATCCTTTCCACCGAGAGCCACCCAGGGGCTACGACCGGTCTGACCACGAAGAAATCCACCCCCACTGCAAACTGCATTTACACGGTGGTCCCTGTACCCCATCCCAGCTTCTCATGCTTCATTAATTCACACAGACTTTTAAACTTCTTTTTTTTCCCCTTCCAAAAGCTGCTGGAGCTTATCAAGAGACGAAAGATTGAAGGACATGCATAATTAATGGCCTGGCTTTATTTAAATAATTTAATTTTGCCATCACGTCTGCATTCTTCAGGTATGGCTTTAATTCTTTAATTACAGAAGAGCATGCCACAGTGCTTTGCCTGATTAACAGTTGAAAATTAACTAGATTGGAGTGGGGGAGAAGGATGTCAATACAGTAATAAGAATATAAAGTAGTTTGATAAAAGAGCAAAAAGTAAAGAGCATCTTCAATTCAGCAAACCTACTTTTAATAGTCCTGTATCTGTGGGCATTTCCAGGAGGATTTCCTGCCCCTCAGGAGAGCTTGAAGGGTCCCAGGGAATGAGGAAGGGTCCTTTGTAGGTTGAAATTCCCCCAGGAGCCTGGGCAAGCAGAGTGATCCCACCCTCTCCCCAGCACCAGGGTGCAGAAGCCCGATGGGTCTGGGCAAACCCTGCGGCATCCTAAAAGAGAAAAGCTGACTTTTTACAAAGTTTTGCAAAGATCCTGCTATTAATGCTGAATTTAGAGAGCAGAATCGAGGCTCTGGGATTAATAGAAGCTGAATTCTCTCATCACAAACTGATACTTTCAACTTCTAGAAAGGAAGGGAAAAAAAATATTATCCTCTGGTCAGTTCAGGCAAGTGCATTTGCCAGCCGTTATCCAAGGACCAATATTGATGCCAGCTGCAAAAGACAGCTCTTCCCCTTGGCTCAGCTCCCAGCCCAGCACTAAGCAAAGGTACATCAAACTGGGACAGCAGCAGAGAAGAAATAAGAAGTGAAAGAAGATGAAAAAAAAAAAAAAAAAAGCAAAAAAAAAAAAAAAGCAGCATCTGAAAGCACCAAATGCTGGAGCTTCAGTTTTCTGGCTGCTGATGCTCCATCCCAGCTGGGCGCCCCCAGCATCCTTCAGCACACCCACTTCCATGGGTCACCATCCCTGAATCCTACCTTTCCAAACCTGTCTTTGTTTTTTCTCTGATGGTTTGGCGGTTTGGTTTTGCTAGTGTATAACCTACTGAGGATTTTTCACTAATAAAGGGCAGGCTACAACGTGAATCTCAGAGCACAGGAAGACTGGCACAAGTTTGGGAAAGAAAAACCGCTGTGCTGAGGGTTTCAAGCTGTCTTCCAGCAGCTGGTCGGGAAAAGCTTTGGGAATGACCCAGCTGTTATTTTCTGTTTTCTTTGGGAACAACCCCAAGTTTTCTGTGCAGGGGAACAGCCACTCCTGGCACGGAAAGGATTTGCTTGTGGCTCTGGTGCTCCCTGGTTCTGTGCAAAGGTCCCCGGGGGACCCCCAGCGCCATCGGTGCTGCAGAGGGGATGCCGAGGCTGGCAGAGGAGCCAAGCTGCTGCTGTCAGGGGCTGGCTGATAAAGGCCGTGGATGGTCCCTAACCAGGGTACGTGCACAGCCCTGGCATATGAAATGTAATAGTAAGATGGTAATGATTCATTATCTCACCTGTCTACGAGGGGGATATTTTTCTCTTTACTGGAATAATGAAACCAGCTTCTTTTACACACTAATAGCACTTTACTGTCATACAGCATCTTAAATCCAAGCACTTCACACCTATTTGGCTAATGAGGACACGGCGCTGCCAAGGCTGGCTGAAGGATTCCCCTTCTGCAGGCAGCGGGTGAAGCCTATAAGTGAAGTTATAAGGTGAGAATAACGTCCCAGTTATTCTCACCTCCCTCTACAGGATTTTCAGGTGCCATTACTCACAGCCACAAATAACCCAGCCCCTTCCCCGCTCCGAAACACACCTGCACCGTGATGCTGAATTCCAGCTCTGCCTGACTCCCCGGCAGGGAGATGCTTCCCTCCCCCACAGCCCAGCTGGGCAGGCTGGGGGGGGGATTGTCTGTAGCTCACAGTGCAAGTACAAATGAAATGCCACTTTTATTTCTTCCCCCTCTTTTTTTGGCCTTCTAAAGCCTGAGAAATGAATTATGCATTTCCCCCCCTAGCGCTAACTATAAATTCTCCTTTTAGTGCTTGGAACATTTCTGCAGAAAAGCAGCACCCTGGCTGCTGCGCCCCTCCTCCCTCCAAGATGCAAAATCTCAGTTAAATAATACAAAAATATGTCATACTCGGGTTTTTCATTTAGGTGCAGATTTACTGTGACTGCTGCTCATCTAACAGGTGCCTGTGATGGATTTTATATCACTCGTCTGTTCAGATGGGGATGGGAGGAATTTGTACAATCTCAGCACCTTCCTAGGAGATAAAACTCCGTGTGTTTATCCCAACCCCGGTGTAGCTCCAGAGGACACGGCATCATCCACCGCAACTCAAGTGCCAGGAACTACTTCTGACTTTGCTGCCGGCTTGCTGTATCCCTTTGGCAAGTCCCTCACGGTCCCCACTTTCCCAGCCTCCCCAATCAGTCTAGAAACTTTTCCGAGTGACTGCCCCCAGCCCCCAAACCATGGCTTCAAAGGCTCTTTACAAGGAGGTTTTCCACACCAACCTCTTCTGAGGTTTTCGAATCCCCCAGCCAAGAGCACCCAAATGTGCAGGTGCAAAACCTCGGGCAGCTACAAAATTTCAGAAAGCTCTCGAGCCTGGGAAAGCCATGCTCGCCTCTCCTAGCCTGCCCAGGTCGCGTTGCAAATGAGAGCCTCGACGTCCAGGGAAGCTCCCGTAGCTCCCACAGGCTCTGAGAGGGTTCAAGTGCCCAGCTGAGCTCTGGATCCCACGGCGGAGCAGTGCTACCTGGTTTTTATGCGTCTTGGACAACCGAGGCCACCTCCCCACCCTGCAAGGGAAGGCGTGAGGACGAGGAGAGCTGACCTGCAGCAGCCATCCCACAGCTCCTACATGATCTCCATCTCTACTGTTACCACCCCAGCAGACCGAGGATTAGTCCCCCTCTCAGAAAGCCCTTTAATTTTAGTAGTATGAGGATTATTCTATCGCTGTCACCACGCTCAAAAAGCCGATTGTTTCCAACCTTTAGGAGATGAGCCAAAGAGAGGGCGGCTGGGCACTTTGCTGGAGGACACCCAGCTGTGGCAAGGCAACCAGGAAGGCTGCGCTCAGAGACGTGGCGATTTAGCCCTCCGGGGGGACTGTCCTGTTGGAACCGACAGGTTCGGGCAGAGCCACCTCGCTTGTGAAAGGATGTGGCAGCAGGCAGAGCCTGCACCTGGATGCTAAAGCTGCCGAGGGGAGAGAGCAGTGTCTCGGGAACCAGCCCGTCCGCAGGGAGCCCAGTGCCTCCCCCATAGTACCCAGCAGCCCGGCGGCACCAGTGTCACACCGAGCCCGAAGGTCTCGGCGGTCAGTCCCGGAGGTGTGAAAACTTCCATTTCAACCTGCAAACTCCATGGGCCAGGCTACACACTCGGCAGCAGGTCACGCATCAAACCCCGTCGCTGTTTCTCTGCACATGGTAACGTGTGACCCTGGGCTTGACGTGCCTTTTCAGGAACAGCCACTTGACTCAGGGGGAAACCAGACATTAACCCCCCCTGACTACCAGGAAGAATCAAGATGGATTTACTACTGACTGTTTTCCAAACAAGCTGTACCGAGGATACTCGCAGTGGGGGTAGTTTTGTGGTAATCCAGTGAGGGCACGGAAACAGCACCCAGCGAACCTGCTCTGGCCACAGCAGAAAACATGTTTTGTTAACACAGGGCCAGTAACTAAATCTAGCAGAGCCAGACCTGATCATGACTTAAACATATTTATCAGCTCCTCTCAACAGCAAAAGAGTTAAAGGAAACTGCAACCTGCTGCTGGGTATTCTTTTGAAAGAGAAAGGGAGGTAAATCAGCTGTAAATTATTCCTTGTGGATTATTCCTTAGCCTGGTCTGTGAACAAAGTTTTTGCTGGCAAAAGCGAGGTGCCCGCGGAGGCTGCGGGCAGCAGCTGCCCAGGGAAGGCAAGGCTGGGGAGGGGGCTCCACGGAGATATTGAGCTGCATCTGCTCTGCCAGAAGCCAGAGGAGCCACCGGGAACTTTAAAAAGTTGTTGAACAGTCAGAAAATGCCATGATTTTCTGGGGGATTGTAGCCATCAGCTACAGCTCTTGACTCCAATTTGACATGTGGTCCAAGCCCGCCCGCCAGTGGTGTCATCTCTTGCATCCTACATCGTGACCTGACTGCGGGGACCACCACGGCGCCTTTCATCCAGCTTCCCAAATACCCCGGCACTGCTCCACACCAACACCCCAACACCACATTAGCCTCTGCAAGGATTTCTGCTTTAACAGTTTTCAGGAATATGTTCAATTCCTCATTTGTGGGAGATAAAGAGCGCGAGTAGCCTGGAGAGAGCAAAGTACAAAGCAGGATCCTTATAATGGAATTTAAAAATTGATGAGGAAAACCAGATCAATCTAAACTTAATGTCACTTGAGTAATTAGGCAACATTAGGGCTGCAGTTTATCTCACATGTAAGTGGTCATTAGACAGACACGACCCACAAAACCTTTTTCAACTCTGTCTCTTACATGGACTGACCAAGCCCAGAGCCCGCACAGGGTTAGATTTCAGCTGCAGGGTCTAATTGAAATCCCATTAAAATCAATCAAAAGCTCTCCCTGGCCTTTAAATCGTGTCAGGCACTCCTCATCAGCATGAACACATTTATCTGGGATGATCAGGGGAGGAACCGACCTGCCCCACAGGGGAGGGGAGGGCAGATGGGGGCTGCTGTGCAGGGAGCGGGATGGGTATCAGCTCAGCCAAGGATGCAGTGATGCTTGTGGGCTCTCACTGTTGGCTTACACCTCCCACCTCCTGGATCCCTGAGCTGCCTGGCTCATCAACGTAAGCTCAGGGGTTTCCCTTTTCTCTCAAATGGATGGACACAACACTTTGACCCTCTCTCCAAGAAGCTGCAGGTCTCCCTGGATAAGCTGGCTTGGGAGTAAATTCATCAACAGCATTAGCATCAAATTGTTTGACCACAAACCTACGTGTGTTGTGAAACCACAAGCCAGCAGAGACAGAACACACTGGTCCAGATTGTGACAGTCTGGTCGTGTGGATGGTTACCAGGATGGAGGCAAAGATGAGGAAAAAAGCACACGGGCAAAGGCGAGGAAAAAGCACACGGAGCACAGGGCAGAGCCACAGCCTTGGCCAGCTCTCGCATGGGGTGGCAACGTGTGGCCACAGCCCCCCCAAAGCCCCCATCACCCGGCCAGCCTCAGCCCCGACGTCTGGTACACGAAGCCCACCCCCAGCCCTCCAGCGCCTGCTCCTCACTGCCAGCTGATTTACCGCTGCAGTTCATTATTCCAGAATTTCATTACTCACCTCACTTGCTATCTTCCTTCCTCCAGTCACATTTCCAGGTGCTCTGCCGAGCGCTGTGCAGTCATTCACCCCGCGGCACTGCCGGGGAGGCCCCCTCCTTCCTCCTGGCACATCGGCGTGGGGCGAGGAAGAAGAGCCCTGCCCTGCTCCTTGCCCTGATGCTCGTGCAGAGGGATGCTGACGGGGATGCAGGCATGCAGTGACACATCTACGGACCCCCAGAACCAGCGGCACCCATCAATAAAATGAATACATACCACCACGGCCCCCCCGCGCGGAGCAAGGCTGGAGGCTGAACTACACAGGGGGCAGAGTGGCTGCTTTATCTAATTGAAACAATTAGTGCAATATTTTCTTTCTTCAGTCTAAGTTCTGCCAAGAAGCAAAGGGAGTCGGAGCTGTGGGTGGATCGTATGTATGGGACACCCCGAAGAGTTAATCACTCATTTACAAAACGCTGCTATAAATTGCTGTTAATTAGCTCTGTAAATGCTTATTGTGCTGGTTAAATTAGTACCTGCTGGAAGGGGTTAGATGTGCCAATGTGGTTTAAGTGTTATTTATTTCTCAGGGGACTGTCTGCAGAGGGCTGGGGTGCCCTGGGAGATGGGAAGGCTTCACAGCCCCCTCCCGCTGGGACATTTGTTTTTCCAAGCAACTTTGTGTTCTGTCGTTTCCTTCGTGACTGGCTGTATCAGGGGTTACACATGACACCGCTGGGCATCGAGGCAGTGACATCCACGCCGTGCCTAGTGTTACGGGACCCAGGGCTAAGCAGCCCCACGGTCCCTGTCTGCAGGCAGAGGATGCTGGCGAGAGCCCAAGAGGATGCGCCTTTAAGAAGGACCCAAAATCCCTTTGCAGAAGACCCCAGTGGCAACACGATGCTCGGAAACTGAAGAACTATCATCTCTGCCAGTAGCACTGAACACCCAAAAGCCACGAGCGGTGCCTGCAGCCGGGTCCAGCCTCTCCCCACGGCACCTCTGTGAACTACAAGCAGAAAGGACCGACAATAACCTACTGGCAAAGCCCTGCAGAGCTCCAAGAGGTTGTAACCATCTTTCCTTCGTCAGCGTCCTTATCGATCCAACAGGAACGCTACCACTGCCCCCAAATCCAAAGCAACACACATCTCGGGCTCGTTGTGCCATGAATGAGTCACACCAAAGTCCAGCAGAGCCTGACACGGGGCACAGCCTGTGGAAAGCTCCCGGAAAAAAACTCGGCTCCATCCCACCGCCTTCCCTGCTGACCTTATTACAAAGTAAACCAGCCGAGGCCAGCTGAGAAGGGAATGAGACCAAAAAAGATAAAGTGTCTGTGATCTGGAAGAGACAAATAAAAGGCAACGTGAAAGCCACAGAGAGAGCATCAAACTCGCACCAGCGCAGCCGGCGTGGGCAGAGCAGAAGCAGTAGCAGGACATCAAAGACCATGCAACGCCCTTTTTTTTTAAACAAATTTTGTCAATAAGTGCTGAGACACAAGCTAATTGCAGTCAGTCATCAGCAAGGGGAAGAGAGGAGGCTTTCAGCAGAGAATGTAACCTCATTAAAGCAAATTGGGGCATCCTGGACTAGGAACACCCTAGAGTGCAGGGCTTTGATGGAGCGCAAGAAGAGGGTGGGGGTGTCTGCAGACCCTGTTATCCCACCTCCCACTGCACAGAACGGTTCCCGTTATCCCACCTCCCACTGCACAGAATGGTCCCCAATATCCTGCTGCACACAGCTCCACGCTGGGCACAGTTTTTCTGCCTCCCTTGACAGAGCTGACTAGGCCTGATAAAAACTTGCTGGAAAAGCAAAATAATCAATTCTGCATATAGAGAGGAATTAGCTCCGCACTCTGGGAGGGGGCAGCAACAAGTAGTTATTTCCTGGCCCACGTAGACTCGGGCTGGAGCAAGGATGCTGCTGGCCCTGCCCTGGCAGCTGGGGAGGTACCACCGCCCGCACGGACCAGGCGGAGCAGCGGGAATGTCTCACGGGGCAGCCGCCGTAACTCAACAAGCAGCTTTTTAACGCGGGTCCCAAGGACGCCCGACTGCGCCACTCTGGCAGGGGCATGGAGCTCTTTCTTGCAGGCTGATTGCCACAGCAATTAAATGACTAATTTGTTGTCTGGCTGCACCTTTCTCTAGAGCTTGAAGAGATTAAAGTTTTGCCCTGTTGCAGATGTCTCATTTTACAGCCTTGGCTTTTAAGCTTCCAAATATTTTATTTCGAGTTCCAGCCAGAGATGGGGAGAAGGAACGGGCACCGGGGCACATGGTTGTCACCCATTGGTGTCACTCTAAGCAGCATCATCCCACCTTCCTGACCTCGGGAAGCACAGAGCCACCAGGAGCCCTTGGCACGCTGGGCATGGAGCTGTGGAGGGATGTCCATGGGATGCTTTAGGCTCCCTTCTGACTATCACCAGAAGCCGATGCTTTTTATTTGGGCTGCAGCAAGGTGACCCCTACCGTAGGCTGCTGACAACGATGTTATACTTGAGCCAACGTTGCATCAGCAAAACCACCGGTGTGGGGCCCCTACAACGAGGCTTAATACAGGTCAGAGCAAAAACATGTCGACAAACTCCACTGAGGAATCTAGAAAATGTGCCTATTTGTCACTGAAAAATGCAGCAATCTCAGATACTCTCAGAAAGTGTGACAAGAGACATGTAACAACATATTCGATGTCCCTTTCCAACTAGAAAATTCTCTGCCAAATTAATTTCCCACTTAAAAAGCAACGTGAATTCAGCCCCAAACCTGGATCAAGAGAGCCATTACCGGCAGCTGGTCTCACTTTGGGCAGTTGTGCCCTTTTTCGGTAGCAATGCTGAGCAATAAAGCAGAATTTCAAAGGTTTTGTTTGTGTCTTTGAAGCTCTAGTGGAAGTACCTGTTTTCAAGGGGGCTCTGCTCATCTGCTGTGACAGAGGATCCCTGAGCTCCACAGCAGCCCAAGCATCATTCCCAGCTGGAGGGGTGGGACCACAGCTGGAATAACGTCACATCCCATTAGCGCAGAGCAAGTGGGAAGACAGGAGGGCACCGCAAGGGCCAGCAGCCAGATGTTGGCTTGGTTTAGTCCCTGTGGGTGAGCCTGCTGCCGGCCACGCAGCACAGACCGCATCCCGGTGGTCCGCCCCCGGGTGGGGGCTGCCTTCCCAGGGCACCACGTGGGGTGGGCATCCTGGGGCGGGAGGGCAAAGCGTGGCGATGGGGAAAGGGGTTTGCTCTTGCCCGAGTCCTCCATCATTTACCTGTGCCTTCCTGAGAGCCGGGACGTGCAGCTGAGCATCTGTGGAGCGAGGGTCAGCCCGGGGGGTGCAGGCTTGTCCCTGCGCGTGTGTGCGTGCAGGGCGGCATCCAGGGCATCCTAGGAGAAACCTCTGGCAGCTCACGAAAAAGGCACCAGGAAATGTAAGAAAAGCAATGCAAAAATTTATATTTTATTTTAAGTCAAAAATTTAAAATAGCTTTCAAATTCGGTAAAGTATGCCTGAACACAATGAAAAGCCTCATATACAGAGACAGATAAATTAAATTGTATATACTGCAGACAAGCCAAGTGTATGTATAGATTACATATTTACACTTTTATGTAAACCATATTTATACATTTTATTACATTTACAAAAAAAAGCTGATCTTCCACTACTGTTTACTACAATAATGAAAAAACATTTACATTGTGTTTTTTAACTGTACAAACTTTTGATTCATAAAAATATATCTCTGTACAAAAGAGGGATTTTTTCTTTTTTTTTCTTTTTTCTGTTTTTTTTTTTTCCTTTTTTTTTTTTTTTTTTTTTTTTTTTGACATAATGCAAGTCCTCTGGGCACAAGAATGGAGAATGTCATGTATCGGGTCCCAGCCAGCTTGCAAAAAAATGGGACAACACCCCCTCCACTTCTTTTGTTGCTTGGGCAACAGCAGAAAATGGTACTTAATGGGTTGAAAGCAGCAAGTCTTGTTTCAGTAGAGCCCCCCCCTTCTCCCTGCCTTGGGTGTTCAAACCCCTCGGGTTCATTTTACCCACCTTGATACAAGTTTCTCCTGGCCATCCCACGGGATGAGCGGGATTCAGCAAGGTCTGAAAGCAACCGCGGGCTCTGCGTGCCTGTGTGTGCATCCCTGCGCCTCCTCGCTGCGTGCCCAGGGCTCGGCACCGGTCGCAGCTGGGAGAGGTTTTTCTTGAGCTCAGTGATAGGAGCCTGGGAAGATTCAAGTCCTGCTGTTGCGGGATGGTGCTGGATGTTTGGGATTTGGGTACTGGAAGAGGAGCCGGGACACTGCCGCTGTTGGCACTAGCGCAGCAGCTACAGCAGAACGGTTCAGCGTCATCCTTCGGGATGCGCTCGGCGAGGGAGCCTGACCCCTCGGCTGTGTTATGGGGGATGGACGACGGCCAGGAGGACGGGCTGTGGGTCTGGCCAAGGGTGCGAGCTGCAGCATAATTTAGGTTGGAAGGGACCTCGGGGCAAGATGCGGGCCAGGAGAGCAGCGCTGGAGCTGGGAACTAGCTGCCTACTTGCAAGCCAAGGAGCCAGGGAGGTATCTGGGTCTCATTACACCGGTGTAAACGGGAGGAAGCTCCCTGCGCCTTCACCGCAGCCGCTCAACTGATGGAGGGGAGACATGCCTCGGCCCCAGACCCCACTGCAGCCTGGCTGGGGTCTCCTCACCTACCCTTCAGCTTGCTCTGGGGTACATCTCCTGCAGGCTGGAGGTGCCCAGAGCGGAGCAGGCACTGCTGCCAGCCTGCCTACCCCAAGGCATTTAGTCCCATAACCAGCTGGAAGGTGAACCCACCCACCCACCTGTATTTGGCATGAGCTGGGGTCACACCTTGCTGCAGCACATGGGCCGGCACTGGCCCTGAGCCACCTGCGTGCCCACGGCCACCGGGCAGCGCCGCGCCAGCTCCCGTCCGTGCCGGAGCAGGTCCCATCCATGCTGGAGCAGGGCTCCAGCTCACCCATGCGCTTGCACCCACCTCTCAGGAATAAATCGGAGCACCTTTGCGTGCTTTGGAGAGCAGAGATGGCATTTTTTGGCAGGCTGGCTGTTCAGCCATTAGGCTGTAGGACGCTGCTTACCCTAAGAGCACTGAATAAGAGACAGAAGTAAAAAAAATAATATATATTTATATACAGACACACGCGCACACACACGGAGTAAAAGGATAAACAAAACAGAAAAAAAACCCAAAACTACCCTGTGGTTTGCATTAGGCAAAACCTCAGCTGACATTAGGTAGGGGGAAAGCCAGCGTTTGGATGCAAGCACGGATGTAAACGCCACCCCATTTGTTTTAATCCCATTTTCCCTTCGAGCTTTCTGCGAGGAGCAGCTGCTTCGCCGACACGCACGTCAGCGGGATTTCACCCGACCGGCAGCCGGTGCGATGGCACTGTTGCGTTCCTCGACTCCAGCCTGGCCTAAGAAACGGTGACTCAAACCAAACAGACTAAACCCCGAATCAACAAAAGCAGCTCTCCTCTTTATTAGAGGAGGACAGTGTCATCACAAAAGCATCGTTCTCTTCTAAGGGAGGAAAAATGTCAAGCCGTCTTATCTGCTCTCCTGAAAGCCAAGGCAACCTTTCTGCCTCTGGGAAATAAAGGGAACAGCTTTGGATAGAAATTAAAACTCTTATTGCATTGCCATTTGGAGGATCAATATGGAAAGGGCAAAGGCTTTTGAACGCAACTGGGGGAAACCAGTATTTGTTAAGAGTTCTTTTTAAAGGGGTTTTTGTCCCTTTGTGTCCGTCAGCAATTTCCTGTTGAGGGTGTCTGGACACAGCTAAAACTGGCAGCTGCTGGGAGAGGGCTGGGGCTGGGGGGACATCTCCCTACCAGCCCCGAGAGCTGCCTGAAACGAACACGGGGCAGAAAGAACCCAGCAAAAATGCCCAAAGGATACTTAAATAGGGGGAAGAGGAGAAAAGCTTGCGCAATTCTGCTTTTCTCACTGAAAAGGTCCCATGTGAAAACTCTTCCTCTGCAAAAGCCCTGGCTTAGAAAAAAACAACAAAGAAATAACCCACGAAACCGAATAAGGACAAAGCAAGTACTCATCCTGTCCCGTACCGGTATCTTCCATGAACCCTAACCAGCACCTTGTGTGGTGCAACCTGCTTTTACCTCTCTGTTGTCCGAGCTCTTCCCAAAGCAGGGGGAAGCTGGTGGGACCCCGCACACCCCAACTGCTCCCTCCAGGAACACACCACCAAGAGCAGGTTGTCAAAGCCTGCCCATTGCCTCGCCTCCCCGGCCCTCCACTTCCCCAGGTCCTCCTGCTGGGCTGAGCCCCACTGGCAGGGTGGGAGAGACGAGCTGTGCCAGAGCGGACCTTTGGTTGGCTTCGTTATCCACGGCAGGGTGGAGAGGACGGGTGAGGACGACGAGAGGACACCCCTGCGGTCTCTCAGGAGTTAACGCAAAGTCCAACGAGGTGTAGCAGCTTCTCCACAGCCTCAACGAAGTTGGGAGGAGGGAGATGGGGAGGGAATGGATGGAGACTAGTGAAATGAAACACAATCATCCACTAGACACCGACCCCGGAGGAATCTGGGACAATGGGAAAGGAGGGGCGAGAGAAAAGCAAACAGCTTGTTAATATACACGGAAACGCTGGGAAAGTCTGCTAATGGCTTTGTCGTCTCAAACTGGGAACGTTCCCGTCTAGAAGTGCTCTACCCACAGGATACTTTCATGACACTTGTTCTTTCTCTGTGCCTGTGCAGTAAAAGTCTTAACCCCTTTGCTTTATCCTCTGAGGGTGCAAAACACCCTGTCTGGAGTCACACCAAAGACTCCTTCCTTCACCTGCTGACTGCCCCCACCACAGGGCTCTTGGGATTTGCTTTGTCACCGGTCCCCAGGAGGCCATGCCCCGACTGGCAGCAAGCACCTGAGACTGAGGGATGCTGGTTTGGGTCTTGCCCTGGGCAGAGACGATCTCCTGGACCACCCTGGGTGCTCCTTTGAACCACCACTTCCATACAGCATTTACAAAGTCCCAACCAGGAGGAAAGGGGGGGGCAGCATCCCGCTCTCGCGTCCCCTTTCTGCCCACTCACCGCGGAGGGGCCGGGTGCTATACGGCTGTGCACACCGTGCTGACTGTGAACTCCGTCTCGTTGGCCATGATGTCCGTGGGCTGCAGGTTTCGGTCGTACATCGGATTTTCAAACGTCGCTCGGACGTTGGTGTTCTCGTGGCCCGCATAGCCATTGAATGGGACTTTGGGTCTTCTCCTGCGGGGTGTCGGAGAGAAAATCCAGCCAGGTCAGAGCTACTCCTGCGGCAGGCAGCTGTACAGCCCTGGCAAGAAGTCAGTGGGAGGGGAAGAGCTGCTTTTGAAGAGGGTGAACAGCAATAAGGCAGAAGGGTCCTACAGAAAAATCGTGCTATAGATCCGCAGCAGCGACAGCTCCCCGGGCTTTGCTCCCTCTGCCGAGCCGCCAGCCTGCACAACACTTTGCAGGGCAGCAACATTTCCACAGCCATACATTGATCAGGAGAAATCACTAACTTACAACATATGCAAAGCCAGCCTGAACGCTGAAATATTAAATTTACTTTGCCTTATCCTACTTAATGTTGCCACAAATCTTATTAATGGTCATAAAAGCCCTCAACGCTCGCTTCTCCTAACACCCTCGCCCCGCCATGCATGCTCGCTCCATTATTTTTTCACCTTCTGAATTAAATGAGAAATCAGATCTAGGGGGGATTGCTTTTAAGTGAAGCTCAAATATTTCTGCCAGCCCCCTGACTTTGTTTCAGCTACTCGCCTCATGCCTGCAACCTACCTGTGTTTGTAGAGATAAAGCACAAACCCTGCAATAATCAGGGCTATGAAAGGCACAAGAATGGCAGCTGCCACAGAACTGCTGTTTGATGCAAAATGGTGTCCTATTGATTCTGGATCATTTTCCATCATGCTGACGTCTGAAACACAGCAGAAGTAAACACATTTCAAAACAACGTTGTGGGAAAGTGGGGTTTGCTTGAGTTACAGGTTATATCCTCATCAACGGAATAAGATGGTTAGAAGTGTTGCTGTAAAAGGTAATCAAAAGCTGCTGAGCTGCAAGAAGAATTGTTTGGAGATCTAGCCTAGCTTAGACATCATCATTTATTTAGCACTGCAATTAAAGAGAGTTGTAAATAGATTTATCTTACCACAGTGCTCAAACTTGGATGCTTAAAGTCAAGCTTTAAGGGAGACTTTCAAAGGCTGCAATAAGGAGCATCTAATTCTCCATAAAGGTGATAAGAGTCCAGGGTCAGATTCCAAAAATCCTAAGAGACTGAAGAGCTCAAGCCACATTAAGAGATGTTTAGGAGCTTAGAACGTGGGTGGTTTAAGCTCTCAAGTGTCTCTGTGATTTCCCAAAGTGAGAGGGAGGCCACTTTTTGTGGTAGCAATGGGACTTGGGCTTTTAGGTCAGACATCTGGCAACGCGGAGGAAAAAAGTTTCCAGCTGCTATTTGTGGCTCCGAAGCCTTTGCCTTAACAGCAAACCATGCATTTAAATGCCTCGCTTTGTTCCCAAATGCAAAATCCTGTTGTTGTGTTCTTCGCCTCCCACAAACCTTACACTGAGGGTGGGTTTCGCCCCCATTGCCAGAATATTCTGTGTTCAATGTGTTTGGTATTTCAGCACAAGGCAGGGCAGAGCTGTGCGTCCATCCCGCATGGGGAGGAACGGGGGTGAGGAAGGAGTGGGATGCAGGATGGAAGTGCCCCCATGAGGGCACTTCACCCCAGGGGTTGGTTTTGGGGTTCCCAGCTCTCACAAACGCTGTGTGGAGAGCAGCTGGGAAGGGTTAGCTTAAACCCGACGGTTTAAAACCAGCTATAAAGATCTGGCCCAGCAGGCTGAAAATTACAAGCCAGAGGGACAGGAGAAACGTTCCCTGTTTGAAAACCTCCCCTACCACCCAAATCCAGCTTGCAAGGGGAAAAGTGGCAACCAGAGGAGGTTTACCAAGTCTCTGAAGGCCAAACTGCCCGAAGCCTTTGCCACGCACAAAGCCCTGGTACACAAACGTGCCGCTTGAAGACTCTGACGAGACCTGTGATGACAGGAGAGCACACATCAACAGATTTGTCCAAATTTGTCCTGGGATTTGAGCACCCATCTTATCACAGCCTCTTCCAGGGCCATGCCGGATTCATCTGATTCAATTCCCCAGAAAATCACGATGTTTTCTAACTGTTCAATGACTTTTTAAGATTCTCACGTCTCAAAGGAAGGAAAAAAAGAAACATTGGCAATAAACTATAGAACACACTGCTGATTCAACAGGGATGGTGAGGGCTCTGGGCTACAGCTGGCCATGGGTCAATCAGACCCAAGTTTCTTCTAAGCTCCAGTAGATCTCTCAGGGCATGGGAAGTTACCAGACACAGAAACTGAGCTGAGAAGTTGATTCCATAAGGGAAGATAAGCTCTTCTAGCTCCGTGTTTAACAGACATCAAATGTTAAAATGGAAGTAATGATGTTGGTTTCTCCTTTAGTGTTATCTGGAAAACTTACAGGCTTCAAACCAGAGGGCAATAAAAAACCAAAACCCCATACAGCTGCAAGGGAGCATGGAAGAGCTGACTGCCGTGTAACGTTATCTCATGTGCTGGAAGAGTGCCCTGTGTCTCCTTCCAGCAAGCAGGTCACTGGAGGATAGCAACCTCATCTTGCCACCAGCTACGGGAGTTATCCCCTCAGCTTCAGCAAGAGAAAAGCCAGGGTTGTGACAGCAATGAGAGGAGTGGTGTGGGTACGCTTTGTGTACGAGGTGCCCCAGCACTTACGTGTCCATCTAGAGCCCATTTATCATTTTTGAACTTGTTGACAAAGATCTCCACCGGCCCCGTTATTTGATAAACCTGGAGAAGCAGGTGCACGTCTTCCTTCTTGTAAATGCCTGAAAAATAAGTGGCTTTTAATCTTTTGATCACAATGACTCTGAGTTTGAAGTAATTAAATTCCTACCTGAGAGAGGAGAGAAGTCACCACATCACCTTAGAGCGAACAACTTCTCCCAACCCCATCAGTGGGATGCACGGGGAAACACACCATGGGCGCACAATCCCCACCCCCCCCCGCCCCAGATGTTAAAGGCATCTTGCTCATGGGAAAAGACCTGACTGGTAACACCGAGGTGACGCTGCTGGATCAGTAACACCCTGGTGCTCCAGGGAGGGCAGGGACAAGGAGCACTCACATCATTTAATATTGTTTTATCTTAAACTACAAGCCCACCACCCCCGACGATGGGCTGGGCTGAGCTACCTTTCGGGTAGAGTCCGAGCAAACTCAGGCACATGATTTTGTTTGTCTTGGTCCAATCAAAGACCAGAGACTTTAATCAGAGCATCAACATCACTCATGGAGCAGAGCACGCAGCCCCTTGCTCTGCGGTACCGCACAGGACGAGTGTAAATCCCTACAAACGAGCACGCTGTCTCCCTTACCAGACACCTGGAGCTCCACGCCACTGTGGTCTATCAAAGTGGCGTTGACTTTACTGGTGGTGGGGTCAAAGCTAGTGACAGACAGCATCGCAGGCTGCTTTTTCCCCATGTATTCGTAGGAGCCTTTCCAAAGGGAATTCCTTGCAAACACATCAGCAGGCACTAGAAAGCACAGCAATTTGGGATGCATTGAAAAACAAGAGCATTGCCGTTTATTTCCATTTTTTTTAGAAATCAAAATAGAGCACATTCCATTCTTTCTTTGAATTCACAAATACGTATTTAAATATCTCCAATCCCACCCACCCTCTGTGTTACCATCACTGAGTACAAAGCCAAGGAGAACAAACAAGCTGATGACTTTAATTTTGTTGTTTTGACAAAAAATGCCACCAAAGTTTTAAAAACAAACCAACCCTGAAAACAATTACTTAGGAAAAGCTACCAAACCCTTTTTTTTTTTTTTTTTTTTTTTTTTTTAAAAAAAAGCTCTGATGTAACACATCTCAGAGGGCTTGCATCTCTGGAGTGCCCTGAAGTGGGTGCTGGTACCCAGCTCCCTTAGGGCTCCCACCCATCTCCAGTGGAGCATGAAGAGGATGGTGCACGTGGGCTGCGTTCAGCACGTGGTGCTGCAAGGAACAGCCGGGTTTCTGGCTGCCCTGGGGAAGAGATGGGAGGAGATGGACCTAGTAAGGTCCAGGTCTGGTCCTAACGCATCCCACAGAAGAGCGAGCGCTGTGACGGTACCTGACACCTTGGCGAGCGGCGGGTCCCGCGCGGTGCCGACCGGCCTCCCGCTGGGGCGGACATCAGCTGGAAGAGAGGGGCAAACATCAGCCCGTCAGTATTGCCGTGCCTGACGCTGTTGAGACACTTGTGCTGGTGCGAGTAGAGGACAGCCTTCGGCTGGCATCGCTCACACGGGTGACGTGGCTGCGCATCCCTGCGTGTGGGGGCTTGGGACAGGTTCCTGCCCAGCCCATGGCAAACAGCACGAAGCTTCATTTTGCTGTCCTCCCCTGCCAGCTGCTCCAAACCACAGCGTCCAGAGAAGCTACCAGCTCTGTTTCAAGAACAGACCATCCCGTGTTCCTGATCTAAGCCTCTCAGGTGGCTAAACGGTGGATGGCGTAAAGAAAAATCTTGTGCAGATGCTTCTGGATCCAAACCATCAGGCAGACCCCCCCCTAGCTATCACAGCCCCTGGAGCTGCACAGGACCCTGTGAGCCCCACAGCCAGGCAGCCACACGGTTCCTGGTGTACTGGTGCAGCTCCAGGAGCAGCACTGGCTCTCCGGGGCTGCAACGCTCCCCTCCACGGAGGTGCAGGCAAAGGTGAAACCCGCGGCGCATTGCTCAGAGCTTTTACCGAGGCAAATGGGGGGTTTCCCCGTCCAGCTGCCGTCTGCTTTGCAGGTTCGATGCTCAGATCCTCCGGTGAGATAGTACCCGCTCTGGCAGGAATAGATCAAGGTGTAGCCCAGAGATGGCAAATCCAGGGCTCCGATGTTGGCGTGGGAGGGGGTCTCCGGCTGCTTACAGTGGTGAGCTGAAAAGCACAAGGAAACAGATATGAGAGACACCATCCAGTTGTACACCGAATGGCAGAAAAGTGATGCCATGATGTCAGCAGGGACAGAAATCTCTTAGAAGAGCTTTTTTCAGCAAAAGCTTTCTTCGCTCACTGAGGGAGACTATGTCACGCCTAGATTTTCCCCAGCTGGATGAATTAATGAGACTGCTTCCCGTGCTTCGCTGGCTAGATCACTCTGTCTGGCTAAAGCTCTCAGGGGATCCTTTGCTCGGCCCCAGCTTCCATCAACTGAAAATCAGGCTCTGCCATCCCTAGCTTTTAAGGGAAAAAAGCCAAAGCCAGATGATGCTGAAGACACCTTCTTCCTTTGCACTCCAGCACCAGAACCATGTCCCAGGCTTCTTTGTGGACTGAAAATTGACCGGGTCTTGATGTCCTGCAAAGGCAGTTAAGCCAGTGATTCCAGTGAGTGCACTGCAGTGCTGGTTTTGTATAATCTCTCTTCCCAGGACCACTGTCCTCCCAGTAACTTGCACCTACCTGTCCATCGGATCACTCGGTAAGTCCTCAGAAGCGTGTGAGTCATAAAAGCCTAAAATTACTCAATAACTTTCAGGATTTGGCCACAGAAATGGAAGCTGAGCTTGTCCAGCTCCCTGCCACCAGAGCCCGCACCGCTCTACGAGGTCCTGCTGTAAATGTGTCACCGCTTCCCTTGAGAAGTTACGACACAAAATGAATAAATCACCGAGCTGGGACGCTCCCTCTCACCCACACTGTAAATTTGCCCTTTCTGTGGCTCTCCAACTGCTCATGAATGAAAACAAATCCTCAGCAGCCTTCAGGAGGTATAATCTTCATCCTCATTTTACAGAGGATGAGATGCAAAACGCAGGAAGCTGAGAGACCGACCCCAACTCACATGGTCTGGGACCCCCGGCCATGAGCCCCCAGCCCCATGGGGTCGTGGCAGCTCAGCTCTCATTAGCTGGAACCGCATCCAGCTCCGTGCCGCGGACAGAGGCGGCTTTACACAGAACCTACAGCCTAGTGGTACCCACGTCTGCGCCAATTTTTCCTTTACCACGGTTACAACAGGAGATAAACAACTCAGCACTCCTGGCCACCACGGGGAAGCCAAAACCATCTTGTATTTCCATGCACCAGGAGCAAAACCCCACA
Organism: Falco biarmicus; assembly: GCF_023638135.1. Taxonomy (NCBI): domain Eukaryota; kingdom Metazoa; phylum Chordata; class Aves; order Falconiformes; family Falconidae; genus Falco; species Falco biarmicus. Next base: position 117,401,053 of record NC_079290.1, read on the forward strand.
CAGAGCCACAGCGGCATCCCTGCAGCCTTCCCGTCCGGCAGAGAGCCTGGGCACCCAGGGATGCACTGCCAGCACCCAGAGCAGCAGGGATGGGCAGCTCCATCCAGAGCACCCCCCCCCACCTCCCCTGATGCTATGTGTAAGAGCTTTTAAGGCAGGTGCCCTGGTCGGGCTGCTCGCAGAACAAGCACCTACAGGGTTTGTTAGCCGAAAAACCTCACAAGGGAGAGGAAAAAGCTTTTTAATACTTATGATACAGAGGTCATGGTGGATATTACCACTCAAATACATTAAACTGAGCTCCTTCTGGTGTAGCAAGGAAAAGATGATAGACAGCTTAAAAGAAAGAGCAAAATGTTTTTAGAGATGAGGAGAAACACTGCTCTGCCGGAGAGCCCTTCTGGCTAAATGTTAAACATCGGTCCCTGGAGTGCGAGCTCACGTTGCCACCATCAAATGCGGTTTTGGAAGCACAAAACAAAGTCTCACCTGAAACTGTGTCTCTGAGGAAGGGACAAGTGAAAAAAAAAATCATCTGAAATCAGGAGCGGCTGCTGATGTAGTCATGTCAGGAGAGAAGGAATTGTGTGATCTCCCTTTTCTTCAAGAATATGTATGATCAGAGCCCCACACACCCCCACCTCCCCAAATTACCAGCTCTTCAGAGCTGGCACAGTGAAGCACAGCGACAAAACAAGGCGACAAGTTGAAGCTTGGGCAAAGGCACCGGTTTCCTTTGTCAAAACCTCTCCCGAGACTTACGGACACAATCCGGCTGCACGCCGCTCCACGTCAGGTTGGGCAGGCAGGTCCTGGTAGTGGAGCCCTGCAGCAGGTACCCCTTCTGGCACTTGAAAAAGATGATGCTTCCCACCTGTTTATTAAAGAAAATGTATTTTGAATTAAGAAATTTAAAGTGCTGAAGCTGCCAACTGGCAGAACCAGGTCTTGGCCCTTGTATAGCCCTAATCCAAGGCTGGTTTAAAACTTAGTCAAGCTAATCAGCGGGAGACTAAAGAAACAATAGATGATCAATTGGTGTACGCAAGTGCTCTCCGTTTTTATAAAAATTAATATAGATGAATATCCAAAGACTAAGCGTGCTTGAAGGATTGTGTGAGTTAAAGCAGGCAGAAAGAAGACTACGATCCGAGGAGGAGCCTGGAACCCAGGCGGAGCCTGGAACCGAATAGATGGATCAACTGGGACAGAGTCAGGTGATGGATTCACAGAACTGACGAGACTAAAGGAAACTTCTAAAAACTTCAGACATCAGCTAATGATTTGATAAGGGTATATAAGCTGCGATGCATCCCTTTGCTCTTTGCCCCTCAATTCTGAGCTGTGATTAAAGCAAGCCCAGTGGTACCCACAGCTGCGTGAATTTTTCCTTTAACACTGTTACCACAGGAGATAAAACGCTGAACTTCCCAGTGCAATGGGATTCACCCATACTTTTAATACCAAAAATCCCATCATTTTCCATCTTCTATACGCTGGAGAGGGCAGTCACCTGCTTTCTGCCCTCACTGCCCTGGTGTTGAGAAAGCTCTCGGAGCCCCTGGGAAGCTGCAGCCCGTAGCTGTGCAGGGGGTTGCTGCTTTTAGTGATAGAGGCGAGGCTGCTTTGTCTTTAAAACACAACCAAAGCCAGCATCAAACACAGGTGCTGTCAGAATGGGCTGAGATTTTTGCCAAAAGGGATATTCAGTATAACCAGCATCAACAAATGTCCTGCAGCCCCGTTACAAATGCCAATTCGGATTGTGAACAGCAAAGAGGATCACAAAACCCAAACCTGACTTTTCGACATTTTTGCGGCATGCTTTTTGCAGACTATCCGCATTTTTTGCAATTGATTTCCACCAAATGACCATTATTTCATCCCACAATGGAGCTCGTGCCCCGTTATCCCAACTGGATTTGCTTTAAAACCAAAATATCCTGGAATAAAATTGCCAAGCAAAGCTTTGAACACCCTCCCCATCCTCCCTAGCAAGGCTGTACTGTGCGGGCCACCTCCTGGCTGTCCCTGCGGCCGGGCTGTACCCCATGGGTGCTCCCGGGGACCCCCAGGGTACCACATCCAGAGGCAGCATAGCCCCGCAGCACTCTGCTCCAGCCACCACCTTGTCCCCTGCAGCGTGCGGCTCTCAGGCTGACCTACAGTGTCTCAGCATTCATTAAAAACTAGAATGAATACGCTAAACCCCAGGATTAAGATAGCTAATTAGCAGCAAACCCAAAAGAGCCACTCTGGCAGGAGTGGCTGCGTGGAATCCACTATCCTAGCCCCGTCGCAGCAGGGAACGGGCATCCACTGGGACGGCAGCGGAGGCTGGAGATGGAGCACCCCGGGGAATTCCTTCGGTTTTTTTCCTCCTCTCCTTTCCACTGATTTCATACTGTATGGAAGGTGCGATTATGAAAACCACCTACAGAATTTGGTCTGAAAATTAATGGAAACGATGCCTCCCGTGTGAATACTAATTACACTAATAACTATTAATTAGCACTGTAATTAATATCATAAATAATGCGTTGCTGGTTAATCCCATACAAACGCACTCTGAGGTCTAATGCAGCACGCCGGGATGTCCTGCTCACGGGAGGACACGTTCATCCCCATTACAATCAGACACGGAATAATCCCAGCAAGTACCGGGGGGCAGCCGAGGGGACCCTGCTGCCATGACAGTACCTGATAGCCCTGGGAGTTGTTCTGCATCCCAAAAAGAGGCACACCGGGGTCTGCGCACGTCGTGAGGCTGGGGTCTTAAAAGAAAAGAACAGAGACGGTGTTTTAAAGGAGCGGTTGTGGAAGCCCCGTCAGAGCTCTGCCTTCCCTGCTCTCTGCACAGAAAGACCGTGCTGTGCCTTTGCAACGAGACAGAAATATTCTGCTACAGAAGGAATACATAGCAACAAGGAAAAACACACGGATTTTTTTGTTTCTTAAATCCCTGACTGTTGCAACGTATACTAACCAGAGGCACTCTATCAGCCACGAGCAAATGCAAGAACATAAATCTTACGTCAGGGCCAGCTCCCTTCCCTTCCCCTGTTGTAGACGTGATGAGCGAAGCACCCGGCTCACCAGTGCTGTGCCCTCGGCTTCCACTGGCCACCCCTGCACCGAGGGCCACTGTCACACCAGTCTCTTCTGTGCCCTGAGCCAGCGCCTCTGCCCTTGTGGGCTCTGCTCAGCCGTCACTCGCACGCTCACCCTGGAACCTCACTGTTTCGTGGTGATAGGCGGGGGCTGGAAATTTTAATGCATCTCAGATACATAATCTCTCTTTACATCTTGTTCGGTCTCAATCCATCTAGATGAACGCACACAGTTCAGTAGGAATGATCTGCTGCTACCCTTGTAGCATCTATCACGACTTTTTCCCAGCGTGTCGGCAGTGGCAGGGCACTGGCGGAATTAAGGCAGAGATGCACCACTTTAATATCAGCATCCCAAACGGAGCAAAGGCAACATGCAGCTCCTGTCTCAAGGGCAGTTCAGCAGCAGCAGGTTCCCTGCTCCTTGGGAGCACTGCATTGAGTGAAGGCGCAGTGTTGGCCACAGGGGTGCTCAGGTACCCGGCCAGGGTAGCTACGTCACCGGGGAGCTGGAGCATCGCAGGATTTCAGTGCAATGAGATGAGAGCCTGCTCTGGACTCCCAGCCTTCTTTCTTCAACTTGCTCAACATCATTAGGAGAAGCATAAACAGCACAGCAAATCCATCTCTGCACTTCCCTGACATACCCCAACGAACAGCATTGTGCAAGTCAAGAAATAGCCACGAAAAGCCTCCACAACCCAGCACAGTGGGACAGAGGTGGCCTGTCACTACAGCCTGCAGCTACAGGGCCATGGAGCACAACTTCTGTACCTAATGGCATGGCTGTTTATGCCTTTCTTCCTTTCGATCTGACTAATCGGTCTCTTCACGCTGAAACATTATTGCACTCGTTGGTGTCGTCCCCAGGTCCTCAGAGCGGCGGTAACTAAACAAGGGATACAAAACGTGGCCCATTTGGGGCTGCAGCGCACGAGCTAATTCATTTTCCGTCGTTCGGTTCTGCTGAGCTTTCGTCATTTATCACTGATGCAGTTTCCACGGGAGCCTGCAGATAAATCAGTGTCTAAAATAAATAAATAAAGAGCCCCATCACTGGATGAGGTAGCAGGTGATGGATGGCAGCGCCTCGGTCTCCTGGCTCCATCTGGGGGGTCTGTGGCACTGGCAATCTAAGGAATCTCAGAAATGGGTGAAATCCCAATAAATACAGTACTTTGGGTTCGGCTGCTTGTGTCAGAAACTGGCGTTCTGGGTTAAGGTTTTGTAGACACACAAGTCTTCTCCCTTCTCGTGGTTTGTTTTGGGCAGGCAAATTCTAAGCACGTTTCAGCAGCAGCGTGAAGAGCTGCATTTGCTGGGTTCGATCACGGATGGCCCTGGAGGGCTGGGTGCCACACATGTCTGATAGGAAGGATCCTGGACAAGGATTTGCAAGAAAGTGCTGAAGCATTTAAAGCCGAAATTTCCAACAGTAGGCAGGTGCTCCCAACTCTCCATACGCAAGAAAGCTCCTGGTGAAATCAAGAGGAAACTTGGAGGTTCAAGCCACGAGTCATTTTGCGTTACTAGAACTGGTGAGGCATTTCAGATGTAGCTGGAATAACTGAAAATTGTGGAAAACAGCCCAGGATCTGTCTCTGCCCCCGATGCCCTCATAAGGTGATGATGGTGGTGTTCAGGCAGTTATGGTAACAGCACACAGCCCCTGCAGTTTATCACCACGGGAGCCCCAGAGTTCGAGAAGGTAGCCGGAGTTTTAAAGAGGTGAAGAATACTGTGACTAATTATGATTACACACCTCCCAGAGGTTTCAAAGGGTTCTGGAAGCCCCAGAAAATGGGCACCTGAAGAACAGGCGGGTATTTGAGCCTGAATCCCAACACCGCAGCTAGGCAAAGCGATCTATAGGATTTTGCTCTCTGTATACAGCACTTCCACACTTCCAGGAGTTGCTCTTCTGGATGTAATTCAAAGGCAGCAGAGAACATAAGGGCTCTCCTGTGCACCCTTTAGGCAGCACTCTGGTTTGCTGCAGTTTCTGTGAGCAGCAGAGCTAAAAGCCCACGGCTGCTCTCTGCAGTCAAATTGCATTTTCAGGCCCATCACTGATGACGACACTGTGCCCCTCCACGGAGCAGCGTGTTGGGCTGGAGGTCCCCGAGGAAGGAAGCCTGGAAGCAGCACAGAGCCCGAAGCCCAGCACTGTGCCAAGACGATGATGCGATGTTGGCAGGGATGCAGCAGCCTTAGCACGGCACAGGGCACAAGTGCTGTGGTCCCCAGCCCCAGAGGTAACGTGGGCAGCACCAGCCTTTGGGACATCTGGGTGGTGCAACCCCCCGCAGGCGCCTCCATCCCCCTCCCCAGCCCTCAATCCTTATGGCCCAGGTTGTAAATATTAACCTGGAAGTTCTGCAGAGGAATTTTCCTTCGGGCCCACCAGCAGCCCAAGCACAGTGCTGAGGAGCAGTAATGGGGGGATGGGGATAGCCCTCCTTGGGCGCACCATGCATTGACCACCATCAGGGGCAGGAATGATGGGGCCAGGCAGCAAAGAGCAAGAGAAGAAGATGGGTTGCTTACCACCAGCTAGTCCGTACAAACCCAAAGCACGATCCCTATATATTCTGATTTGCAGGGCAGCAAAGCGCTCGTTTCTACCAACCCGGGAAAGAAAGCCAGCTTTGCTACCAACGGAAAAGCCAGGTGACCGCTCAAAGCTCTTCGCCCGTAGGTGCAAGACGGAGTCTCCCCTTACCTATGCAGCTGGGCTGGGTCCCGCTCCACGTCCCATCGGACTGGCAGAACCTCCGGGCCGATCCCACCAGCACGAGCGGGGCTAAGCAGGAGAAGGAGACGGAGGAACGGTAGGTGAAGCCTCTGTCCTCCCTCCTGCCTTGAGCGGGTATCCCCGGGTCACCGCAGAACACGGCTGCAACAGGCGGAGAGACAAGTGGATTGCGATGAACCTCCTCAAGAGCAAGCCATGTTAATAAGCTAAAGATGGGTCTATTAATGGCCCAAACCTTACCACTCCCTGCCATCAAACTCTGTGATTGACTAGGGAATTAGCAGTGGTAGAAGGCGTTGCTGGCTACTTTCCTTGTAATTCTCTCTTTTTGTCAATTGCCGTTAATTAACTTCCACCTTCTCCCCCATCTTTTCTTTTTTTCTTTTTTTTTTTTTCCCCCTAACAGCATGCTTAGCTTTAAAATGTATCTCTAATTGCACGATGTCAAATTGCTATATGGTCACACAGAAAGCCCGCTAATTATACAAGATCCAGGGAAAGGTGCAAAGAACACGGTGAGGGCTTTGTATGATTTAATATGAAAATGGCTATTGTGCAGCTGCCAGCCATCCAGCCTAGAAAAGAAACTCAAATCTGCCTTTATCATTATGAGACTTTTAACTAATTTTTTTTGCATTAGCTATTGTATCAGGCACACAGGTTTTCACCCAGCCAAAGTTCTGCCTTCACAAAATATCCCTAACTCCTCCTGCAGCACCACAGTGCCCTTGGCCAAAGGTTTTTTTCCTACAGCCTTTGGCAGTTTCAAGAGCCCTGACTGCAGAGGCTTGAATCCCTGGGGATACACACGGAGGAAGAGCCTGTTTTAAAGACGCTTGTGGACAGGAACATGCAAGATCTTCAGACGTGCCCACACACCTTCATTACAGGAGGTGGAGTGACTGCCTGCATCCCCGTGGCCACTACTACAACCAAGACCCCCAGCCATGTGGCTGCTGCCGGAGGTGGGGAGCGCGTTCAGGCTTTTGGCTGCAGGCACGCTAAGCATCGTCATCTTTCCTCCTGCCATGCAAAACTCCCACTGCCTTCAGCTAATGCAAGCCCTCCCTTGGGCTCAGGGGTAGGAAGCACAGCAACCAGATATTTAACTTCCCACAGACTGAGAATGGTCCAGCCGTACCCCTGGGATGCTGTCAGGCAAGGCAGAGTTAGCACTAACATCAACGGCACGGAGACCAGAGATGCTGGAGAGAGGGAGCACTGAACAACTGGGTTTTAAGCAGACTCCTCCACCCCATTCATGCATGAACACATGGATGGCTGCCTACTCACGAAAGCACTGGGGAATTTCCCCGCTCCAAGTCCCATTGCCCTCGCAGGTCAGCACGGCAGGCAGGGAGAGCTGGTACCCCTCCAGGCAGGCATAGCTCACGCTGGACCCCCAGCTGAAGTCCGAGCCCACAACTTTCCCGTTGGGGATGGCTTGCGGGGATTTACAGATGATAGCTGAACGAGAAACAAAAGCATGCTCAAGTTCTCTCAACTCTTCAGCATAGTTATTTCCATTAACAAGCAAATTCGTGTCGGATCAAAGTCGTGTTCTGCTCTTGAAGAGCATCTCCTGGGACTGGGCTAGCAGGGGGCTGTGCAAACCTTCCCAGCTGTGCCTGCAGCTGTAAACCCCAACATTTTACTTTGAAGTTTGGAGTTAACCACATCCCAAGTCTCAAAGTGAGATTTCTGAGTCAGTGTTCGTTTCCCACGGAAGGTAAGAACCCACCCTGACTGAGTGTGAAAACTCACCTGAAATTCCCTCAAAGATTCAAACATTCTGGACAACCTAGCTGAGTTTCAGCTTAGCAGTTGAATCAACAACCAGTCTGTATTTCATCCACTCTAGGGTGTTTCAATATGACATTTTTGCAGCGCTTTGCTTTTCAGCTCAGGGGAGCACTGGGAAAGATGCTAAGCTCATGCAAATCAGCCCGGCCTCCAAACGAGACTCTGGCCACATTCTCTATTATTCCTGCAACATTAGCTCAGTTGAGAGAACAAAAGGAGTGTGAGAATTGCTCTTTATAGCCTCAGAAGCAACTGAAGTGTATTTGGAAGTTTCTGTGTGGTCTGTATTTATATCAGAATCATGACAGCTAAATTTTCCAGACTGCTGAAGAAGTACACAGATGCTGATACAAGCCTTATCTACACTTGGTGGGTGAGTAAAACACTCGCAGAAGAATCCAGCCTGTCCTGCAACTGCTCTATTATTTCCTTTTCCTATCTCCTAACTACAGAGGCAATCTTAGAACGGAGAAATAATGAAAGGAGTTGGAAGAAACATTTTTCAGACTTCTAGATGGTGCCAAAAAGTGCATGCTTGCAAAACATAATATTTAATTCGAGTTTGATCTGAGTTTTTGCGAAGAGTAAGTTGCTTCACTCTTTGTGCTTCATTTTTAATTCTCTACTACGGGGATAACAGCAATTGTCTCCCTCCCAGGCTTATTGTGATGATATACAAGCCTGAAGACAGCAAGGTGTTCATGCTACATTGCTAAAATTGTGGAAGTGCCTGTGTTTACAGGGGACAGACTGAACGACAGGACTGAGACACCCCCCCCCCCCTCCCCCCCCGGGGAGGCTCGTTGCTGCCTATTACATTGCCACAAATTACAAAAAAGTTTGTGGCCTGCAAAACGTGTATCCTCCAATATTTACAGCAACCAGTCTTACCCTTGCAGGCGGGTTTGGTGCCATTCCAGGTTCGGTCTTTCGTGCAGGTTAGAGAAGATGCCCTGTCTGACTCCATCATGTAGCCAGGCGTGCACTGGAACACCACTGTTCGATTGTAGGTGAAATCACTGCCCAGCCTAATGCCGTTGGCTGGCACACCGGGGTCACCGCAGTTGATCACTGCCAACAGAAAACAAACAAACAAAAAATAATTATGAAGCGTTTCTGGCTGACCATCCCTTGTCTCACACTTCTGGATCTGCAAGAACCAGCAACCTGATGGTCCTGAGTGTTTTTCAACACAGGAAAACTAACGGTGGAGAAGGAGCATCTGCAGCACAGAGGCTTGGGAGAGCTACGGAGCAGGCTGGGCTCCGGCACGTGGAGAAAACTTTGTTTCTACGCAGCAGAGCGAGCAGCAATCTTAACGATACATTAAGACCTTGCAAGAAGTATTAACACACATTAAACTTTAAAGAAAACCTGGGTCAGATCTGGGCTAGGTGGAAGCCAGTGTGCCCACGGCACCCCCTCCTCGCTTTACCCTAGTTATGGTCTCTTCTGCAGGACCACGGTGGCCTCATCCCCGTTCCTGGCACCTGCGGGTGGGAGCCGTAAGGAAACGTGGCGCATCCACCGAGGGGCTCCTGCAGAGGGGCTCTGCCCACCACATCCCGCTGCCGGCACGCTCGCCTGCAGAAGCAGCCCCGGAGAGCCCCTGCGGGCTGGCTGACATCTACTTATGAAATTATCACCGAGCTCCCTTCATCCAACTGGAAAAAACAAACTCCAAACAAGAGTTTTCCATTAGGTCCTTGCAGGGATTGCAGGCTGAGCGGCTGACGCTGCCACAAGGCGGTTGAGCTGAGTTTCTCCGCACAGCGCAGCGTGTGTGTGTGTGTGCATGCGCACATCTACAGCGAGCCTCCAACACGCCCTGACAACCCATCCCCAGAGCCTGGCAGCATCCTTCAACTCATCTTCCAGGAATCCAGCCCTGCGCTCACCTGTACACTCCGGACTGGTCCCAGTCCAGGTCCCGTTCACCGTGCAGTGCCTGCTCAGCACTCCTGTGGAGTAATAGCCTTCCCGACACTGGTATATGATGGAACTGGAGAAAATCAAGCCGTCGTTAAATATAACCCTCGCGTTGCTGGGGGTTCCTGGATTTCCACAGGATATAACTAGAAAGTAAAACGACATAGTTAAAATATAAAAACCCACCACCAGCACCACAACACAAACAACATCCCCCCAGAATACCAGACCAAACCCAAGGGTTTCGTCCTGCAACCGACTGTTCTCAATAAAGAGAAGATTTGCTGCAAAGCCCCTGGATCAGCTCAGACAGAACAGGCTGTTCCGTGGGAAATCAGCTGCATCGATCCAACAGGATCCCAAGCACCACTCCCCGGCTGGGAGCAAGGGCTCTGCTTTGCCAGGCACCGCGTCCCAAGGCTGTGGGGCAGCGGCCCTGGCAGGTGATTGAGAAAAACCTCCGTCTCTGCAGGCAGTCTGTGCTCGACACAGCAGATCCCCCTTCCCCTCTGGGCAGACGCCCAGCCTGCCAGCATCCCCCTCCCGCTGCTCCTCCAGGCTGAAGGAAGAACTCCTCTCTGGTTTTTGCAGGACCTTATCCCAGCTCTCAATCTCCCAGCTGGTCCTACAGCTTAACAAAGCAGACTGTGCCCACCATCTTCCAGGAATTTGGAAGCCCAGACCTGAGCTTTGCTTCCCTTTGGGAAGCCAACAACTTTGCAGAACAAAAAGGAACAAAAGCAGCAAGGGAGCCCGCTGCTCTCCCGCTCCGGCATTGCTCACTGCCCAGCTATATCCAATTATGCTCTCAGAGGAAGGAGAATATTGTGGGAATACAATTACAGGTTTGTCAGTGCCCAAGTTTTATGTCTGAAGTACCTCAGCACCACGGCAATAAAAAGGCGTCAGAGCGAACAGTGGCGCACGAAGCCCTGTCATGACCAAATAAGCACCTGCAATAATTGCAGCCAGCCCTCATTTACCCTGAAAATTACAGGACACGAAAGAAAATCACATGAATTAAGGAAAAGCTTACACCACAAATCCCAGCTCTTTGACAAGGAAATTCCTTGCTCCCACCTCTTCCCTGCATCGTGCCACAACCTCTGCAAGAGCATCAGTGGGTGCATACACAAGGTGACCCGCTCCTGCCCTGGGACCCCAGAAACGCAACTCCAGCTCCCAGCACCAGCCACCAGCGCAAGGAGAGAAGTCTTCCTCTGCCTCGTTGCTTAGTTTGCTGACAGCCTGTTAACAAAGGAGCTTGTTGGAGGCATATCTGTTTGACAGGAGGAAACTAATAACCATTCCGGACTGCGTGCACAGAAACTCTGCATGGCACTAAACTCAGCTGAGGTGCGCTCTCGTTACCGATTTCTCATGCAGCCAACGTCTCTGTGATACACGGTGTCATTTCCAAGAGATGCTGGGATAAAAGTCAGATCCTATCATCTCAGAAAAAGCTCGAAACTACTATTTCACTGCCTGCCCATACATCAGCTGTTCTCTCCTGCCCAACCTCCTCCACCTACGCACGTGGCCAAACACACACAGATGACCCAAAAATATTATTTTTGTGACTGCAAGGCGACTCATGGAAACGGTTTAATCGCAGCGTGCATCAGCTGTGACCCGTATAGGCTAGATATAAAGGAAGCTGTAAATGTAAGAATGAAAAGTTTGAACTTTTGAAATAGTAATTTAAATACAAATAGGATCTAATCATGCAAGTGAGCAGTAAGCGGGTAAATAATTCCCTTTAGCTTCAGTGAGAGGTGTAAAATGAATTAGGCCCCAGAAGAAAACTCGGCTTTGGCTCTGGTTTTTGAACAGAGTATAAATCCTGAAAAGCCCAGAATCCCCATAGTCATACCCACTCGCATCTCCCTTAAGAATCTCAAACCCAATCGCCTTTAAACCAAAGTCAAAATTCAAGACAATAACCTGAAAAGCAGCTGCATCAGATGGAAATTTCTTCAGAGTTGCTGCTTCTTTACCTGGGAAATGTTTCAAGGGATGATGCTCAGCTGAAATGGCCGATACGACCAGAAGGGTCTGACTCTCCGCCGCAGCAAGGAGTGCGAGGGGTGCCGAGAGCCAGCTCACCCCGCGCCTCCCACCCAGGACTGGGGTTCTCCCACGTTGCAGAAGATACAACCGACGAACCCAGGATCCAGACCCTTCACCCCGCCACCAGCACACGGCTCCCTGTTTGTGCCAAAGACCCAAGCACCCCGACTCCCAGCCCACTCTGGCGGCCACCAGCACGGACCCTGCCAGGGTGCTGAGCACTGCGGGGCAACCCTGCAAGGCCAAAGCCCGCCACTGCTCCTGCAGCATCCCAAACATCCCTGGGATGCACAGGCTGTTTCGGAACTCCCCACTTCGGGGGTTCTGGGTTTGTTGCTTTATCAAAGAAGATTTTGTTCCTACGGTGATTTTTATGAAGTCCTTTTTGAGCCATCAACTCCATTCCCACCGAGTACCTGCACATCTCCAAAGCCCACCCGCAGCACAAGGTTTTCCAAGCAGCGGGATGGGGTGAGCTCAGCATGGCAGGCTCCAAGCTCCTCGCGAAGTATAACACGAGACGGCACAGCAAGGACCGAGGACTTAAAAATGTGCTTCTGAGCCTTCCCGAAAACTCAGTTACTCGCCCCAATGTGGAGCTGGAAGGCAGCCAAGGGCACGCTGCCCTGCTCCTGTGTTCCCTGCCCGCTCTTCCAGCTGCTGTTACCGAACCCGAGTGGGTTTCGGAGCCAGCAGCTGGCTGAGACGGGGATGACCATGGGCTGCATGTGCTGCTGCCGCTGCGACAGCCTTCCCCAGCTCCTCCTCCCAGCGAGGAAGCAATTCTGATTTTTGAGGATGCATGCGGTGCATGTGTGCTGGGGCAGCCCGCGAGCGGTGACAGCAGGGACGGCAGTGTCTGCCTTGACTCCTGATGACAGCCAGAGCCCGTTCCCCACCATCCCATTGTTCCTGGGGTGGGGGCAGCTGGGAAGCTTCTGTATGCTACGAAGTGGCCTCTGCTATATAAAACTTCACAAGGCTCAGAGGTGCTCCAGAGCTCAGTAATAATTAATTTGATGCCAATCCATGCATCCTTTTTCTGAAAAGCTTATTAAGATTCCCCCCTTGCCTTCCTTTGCTTTTTCCTATGTGTTTTACAGCGAGAAGCTGCTGGGAGAAGGGAGTTTCTCTGGTCAGGCCCTGGGCTCAGAGCTGGCATAGCTGTGCATGAAGCCACTGATGCTCAGAGCATGATCAGATGAGGCCACCAAGCTCCCCCCGCCCCAACATGTACCACCGTTAGCCAAAGCAGCATCCTCCAGAGCAGGGCAAGGGCTCGGACTTACTATACATTCCAGTTCCCCTAGCCCTACGCAGCAAATACCTCCCCGAACACTCCGAGAGGGGCTTGTTTCAGGGCTTTTCTGGCAGCCAGTGCCAAGAGAAGGTACTTTTCTGTGAGGAGCAGCAAGCCCTGCTCTTCAGAAGTGAGGGAAAGCTGAGGGCTGATGACTGCTATCGGTGCATGTCTGACTACACTCGAGGTGGTGCGTGGATACAGCGTCCTTCGCGTGTTCCCCCTCCTCTGACCTAATCTTTCTAACCGTCCGTACTTCTTTTGGGCTCTGCTGCCATCTGACCGCCCGGCTGAAACGCTCTCCTAATGACGCCTGACACATCAGGCAAAACCTCCTGCTGGAATAAGACACAGCTGAGAGCCTTTGCAGTCCCAAAGCCTTTGCTTCAGGGCTGGTAATTTTCATGCCGTTCAATTTAACCAGTAACCCATAACCCACCTAACAGAAAGAAAAAAAGCAGCCTAGACCCGAATCCCAGCCCTGCCACCTCCCATGTCCTCAGCAGTCAAGTGGGCATGAGACAAAACTTTCTTTTCCCAGTGTTATCACTTAAAATAAACATGTTTCTGTCTACTGAAACTGCCAAAGAGCAGCCAGAGCCCCCATCTCATTTTGGATGCGGCTTTAATTCACTTGGGGAATCAATAAACATTATACAAGCAAATATTCTGCTCAACTTCTAAGGGAAGGAAGGAGCGTGTGGCAGAGTCCGACTGATGAGCTCCCTCCTGCAACACTCCTCTGCCAACACAGCCAGGGCATCAGGAAGGAGAAGAAGGGAAAAAAAGAATATAAAATTCCGTTTACACTTTAAAAACTTGCTGGAAATTAAAGCTAAATGAGGCCTGAAATCAGCGATTTTGGAAATCCAGGGAAGCTGCTCTTACCAGGGACAGAAAACCTGGAGCTACATAGCACAGGCTGAAGCAGAAGTCCCAGGAGTCCCTGCACTTCATTTAAATCCAAACCATTTGTGCATTTTGTAAAAAAAGAAAAAAAATCAGTTGTGACTTCTTCCTGCCTCCCTATTCCTTCGATTTTCTTTGAAAAAGTTCTAGTGGGTGACAGGTATTGGGATTAAGAGCCGATGAGTTTCAAGGTGACCCTCTGCGAAGCTCTGTGCTCCCGCCGGCCGCGCACATCCCTCCGCGGACCAGAGCCGGCGCAGGAAAGCATCGACGGTTGAATACCCACCCCTTGACTTCAAAGTCAAGGAGACGCTTTGTCATTGAACCTATTACAGCAGCTTGCTCTCTCTCTCTGGAATGGAGATATCAGCTCCTCTCTCCTTTCCTTCTATTTATGCTGTAGGATTTGCATGGTGTCCTCGGGACCTCCACGCACTTACATGCTCCTCTGCAGCGGGCTCCCTGCTCCTGCTGAACGGGCTGAGACCCTCCGTGCTCACCTAGCAGCTCGTCTGGAGAGCAATTTGCATTGAATTCCCTGGGCAGGCTAGTGCTGGTGACCTGCGAAGCCCCGTCAGGCTCGATTTTGCTCAATTTTGGTGGCTGAGAGCAGCGAACAAGTGGCTGAGGCAGAGAGCTAATGTGCCGCGGAGGTGCCGAGCAGCTCTGCTGCCGCGCCGGAGCTTTTCCACGGCAGCGTCGAGATGCCCGCTCCTTCCAAGCATTGGCCCTCATCTTGATTTGCCCTGAATTAAATCCCAAAATTAATCTCTTCTCTCCCTCTCCTATAAATACCGTTTCCAGCGAGTGGAATATAGCATTCAAAGCGCAGTCAGAAGAACACCTTGTAGCGCTTGCAACTGGCTGTGAATACAAATGACGGAGACACAGCACACTGCTCATCACTGTAAATGACTTTCCTATATTGGCCAGTCAGCACTTAACATTAAATGACTACATTACAGGCAAAATGTTATTATTATTCATAAACTACGAAAAAAAAGCTGCCACGGATCCGCATTTTGGTGCCGCTGGAACCTGATGGGTTATTTATCCTAAGATTAATGAACAGAGCCTTTCCACCGCAAGAAAAAAAAAACACCAACCAGAGAATGAAAAAAAACCCCAAGACCTGAGTGTATTAATAACATGATTCAGTGTCTTTTCAATCAAGAGCTCCATCAATTTGGAATAAATTTCCAATTCATTTACAAACTCTCTCTGAGCTTTTGGCTTTCAAACCAGCTGGAGAGCAGCACTTGCCCAGGTCTCCTTGCAGTTGGTATCCTGCCTCATTTTGGCTTTTGTTCATTTCCCAATTGATTTTTAAACACTTTTATAAAACATCAGCAGTGAGCAGCACAGCTCGAAGAATGCGGCTGGGGGTTTATTAGATTGGATTAGAGGGTCTTACTTGACTCCTTCAAATGGAAAAATCAGGGGTTTGGGGTTTTCAAATATGAAAATATGCTTACTGGATTATAATTTGCATTTTGTGTTTCTACTTAATGTAAATGACTCTCGCATGTGCCAGTTCCAGCTTTAACGGGGGTTTGAAGCTATTGACATTTCTCATTCTGCTGCATTTCCTCACCAAAGCAGCACTGAATGCATCAGCGGTACCCACAGGCGTTCTGCCCAAAGGGGGCATTTCTGACCACCGAGCTGGGTACGTGATGCAGCTGAGGAGACACGGACAGCAAGCCTGGGAGCGACACTCTTGGGGGATGGCTGGGAGCGAGGACCAGATCCCAAAGGCTCTTCCTACTCTATACCTCAATCCAGATGTTGGCATGAACCTCAACAACCCGAAACACTTTATACCATACCGGTGCAGCCTGCACAGCAGAGCAGAGCTGGGCATGCAAAAAGGCGATACTCATCCTCCAGTGAGGAAAAACCCTCCTACGAGACATGACCTGCAGGTGTTTGGGAAGGGGGGACCTGAGGGTCCTTGCCGTGCATGCACTACTTGGAGGAAACAGGGAACATGAGTATTATTTCTTGCAGCACCAGACTGTCCCTGGTGACTAAAGCAGAGGGAAGGGCTGGCTGGGCAGCTGTCCCTGCCGCAGTGTTGCAACAACCTTCCCTGCCTTGCTTCTGGAGACATCACTGCAGGCTTGGCATGACGTGGGAGAGGATGCGGAGCTGGCAAAGTACCTTCGCATTCCGGCTGCGTGCCGCTCCAGGAGCCGTTGGCTTGGCAGGTCCTCTCGGATGAGCCCCGGAGCATGTAACCGGGCTCGCAGCTGAACCGGACCACGCTGCCGACATCAAAGTCATCTCCCAGCCCAATGCCGTGGGACGGGATCCCCGGGTCACCGCACATCCCCTGACTGCCTCCTGTGGAGAAGAGAGCACGGTATCAGCAGAGTAAGCAACTCATAGGGTACGGCCCTTCTTCCCTCGCCACTGCACGCGTTCGGGGGGCCGGCACACCGATCTGCGTTGTGTGGCTGACTCTGTTTAACTCTGGCTATCAGCAGAGCGGGGAGATGCCAGACGAGATGTCCCCCAACTCTGGGAGCCCACTGGTTTTAAGCTGGTTGCAAACCACGGCCATAACTCCTGCATCTCAAGATGGAGCCCTTGGCAGCTGCAGCCGCTTCCTGCGGCAGCTGCTCCAGCAGACAGCAGCTCGGTTGCCAGCATCAGTCATGTGGATGGTTTCCCTCCAAGCAGAAATTACGACATGCTCCGAGCCACCTCAGCATGCCCGATTGTATTTGCAGAACAAGAAGCTGTTGGGTTTGGAGCACGGAGGCGGGGAGGGATCCAGCTGAGAAACACCCGCCTGTACAAGTTGGGAAGGCTTGGAGCTGCCGGCTGTAAGGCAGGGGGACAGGAGGAAGGGAGCAGCTGTAGCAGATGCCTCGCAGGGGTTCTCCAGAGCAGGCTGGAGAAATGCCCGCCTCCTCGCAGCCTGACACGGGCTCACACCGTGTATTGCCTGTTCTTGGCTTTCTCCGCTAATGATCTGTGTAAACACATCCACCCCCAAGCCAGGAAAGACGATTTCGCTCCTGCAGCTAGCAATGAAGTTCCCAGCTCCCAGGCCTTCTGTGCCTTGCTGCAGGTACAGCCTTTGCAGCCTTATGTGTAATATAAACCATAATGAGTGCATTCATCATCTTGCACGGAAAGAGAAGGAGGAGAACGCTCCCAGGTTCAGCATTTTCTTTCACGTGTTAACCGATATCAAAGTCTTTCTGTCTCATCTTGTGGCGCCGCAGGGATCCTCCGCACGCAGCAGAGAACCTTTGGCAGGAGATGAGCCAAGCTGTGTTCTGCCTCTTCGCTGCTTCTGTAGGCGTACCGCCCCAGTTTGGTGTTAAACAGGAGCTTTTCCCCCAAGCCCCTGGGTGGAAAATCATGGTTCGGAGGTAGTGGGCATTTGCCCGGTCCCCAAACAGAGAGGGCTCATCCAAGGCCATCAGCCTTGGTCTCAAGCTGCCTCCATGGAGCCATTCAGAAAAATCACACCCAACAGATGTCCGTAGGAACCAGTCAGAGTCGCACTAAATGTTTCAAAAAATCCACCCACACAGATGACAGGAGAGACAGTGGAAACCACACGGGGAAGAGGCACGAATTAGAGCAGAAAACCCTTCCAAGTAGCTACAGATCAAGAACTCTGCAGATATGGCTTCTGAATAGGAGGATGACTCCACTTGATTTCTTTTTGCCTTCCAAAGCAGAGGTTAAACTTGGTCAAGTGGAGCTGCTAAATCTAAGTGGCATAATTAAAAATTAACACGTGTCCCAAACGCTTTGCTACAGCTAACTTCTTACTTTGGCTGCCTCTGTGCTCTCCAAGGACCAAGTGACGGGCTGGCATGGGGAGGGCTTTGCACAGCATCCTGCCTGCTGCTGGAGGCCATGGGCTGAGGTCCCAGCTCCCTGGTTTCAGGAAGGCTTGGCAAACACAACTCACTGCATCCCCCATCACCTTGGACCCAAGTCTCGTCTCGTCAGGGACTTTTTTGCTTATCAGGATGTTTTCAGTGCAAGACCCTTCTCACTCTGGCATGGGAGTGGGGATGGACTTCTGTTGCCAAAGCGCTCTCAGTGGAGATGCTGATGATGTGAAAACTGACTGTACCAGCTTGCACTTGCCTTGTGCAGACCTAGGACCGCTGTGGTGTCGTAACAGCAGATGTCAGGCCCTGGAAAGGGGCCTCACGGACTTCTTTTACCAGGACGCATGAGAAAGAGGGTCAGATGCTGCAGATAGGATGCAAGGATCCAACTTTGCATAAGACATGTTCATCCTATACAGCCTCTGCACGGAGAAAACTGTAAAGCAGCAGGCTGTAGTCCACCTCCCACCACAAACATTTGCTGCAGTGATTTATTTCTCGTCTTGCCAGCCGAGCGGTTTACTCTGTGCCAGAGCTTATCATCCAAGTTGCAGGAGACTGGAGAGCTGAGACGCAGTGATTTTCAGAGTCTTCCACAATCCCCCGCTGTAGCATGTGTATTTCTCTGGTTCAGCAAAGCACATCGGGTTGCCCTCTCAGAGGATGGAAGTGGGAGGACTGGACTGCCCCATCCCCTCCTGCCCGAAGCCCACCTCACCTGAGCAGTGCGGCAAGGAGCCGCTCCAGTGCCCATCCAGCTGGCACATGCGAGTGGAGTTGCCGATCAGCATCCGCTTCCCGAGGCAGCTGTACCGCACCACGGAGCCAACGGTGTACTTGTCCCCTGAGATCTGAGCTTGGGGGGGTGAGCCGGGGTGGCCGCAGGAGACCACTGTAAGAGACAGATGCAAAAGCTTCAACCAGGAGGGAACTGCCCGTGATGCTCATACACAGGCAGGTACAGCAGGGACACAGCAAAGTACTGCACTGTTTGAGGCCATACTGCACACATTTGAGGTTGCTGCATGGGACCTTGGCAGCTTAAACCCACTCATCTGCCCCAGAGCCCACCGAACGCCCAGGGACTCACGCCACGGTGCAGCTGTGCATAGCAGACCTTGCATCGGTCTCCTGCTGGGGCACACGAGCTCATCCTGTAAGAGCTGCCAAGGGTTTGTGCATAAATGTCTAGTCTTGATGCTGACAGGCATTCTGCAGGTTCCTTGGAAAGGCTCATCCCTTCTTACACAGGAGTATTTCCATGCACACCCTCACCCCCACCCACCCTCGGCAGCGCCAGGTCCTGCGACACAGAGCTGCAATCGATGCCATGTCACACCTGAGCAAATTATCCCAGCAGATTCCGAGCACTGCTCACTCGACCATTGCTAGTAAAAACCCGCTGCTAACAATAATTAATAGGTTTACTTTAGCTTAGCAATCAGAGTGGAGACAGGGAGGCTGTTGACAAATACAGTGGCAGATCCAGGGGTTATTAGACAGGTTTGGATGAGGATGCTCAGCGCCATGCACCACTCGGTTTCTGAAGGAAAGCATCCGTAATGGATATCTTATCTCCCTCTGCTACAGTCTAAAAATACCAATAGTGGCATTAGGTAGAAAACATGATGTATGTTTCAATAAAAAGGAGAGCACGCGTATGTTTGGGCACGTGGGCGTTGAAATACACTGGTGCAGAGCTGTGACTAAAACCAAGGACGCTTTGCAAGGAAATGGGTTTGATAGGTAATACTTAAACTCACACTGTAACTAACAATTTAATAACAGATACTCCAGCAGACTCAGCTAAGCTTAAAACCTGTGGTGGGATGGAGGTTTTTAAAGGATTTATGTACACGGTATGAAGACTGTTTCTTCTGATGCGTCAGGCTCTGCTCCCGTGTATTTACTGGACTTGCCATCATACGCCTCAAAGGGGATCAGCCCTGTTTTACTCCCTCCGCAGGAACAGGCATGAGACAACATTTGCAACCCAAGCTTGTCTGGCATCAACCTCCTTAATTTGTGTTTTAGAAAGTGCCTAGTAATTTTAGGTACCCAGCTGTAAACACTTTACAGGAGTATGAGTTTCAGCACTGAGCACATCTGAAGTTCAACACGCAGAAAACAAAGACATGCAAAAATGTCTTTTTTTTTTAAAAACTGTTAAGCCCATGAATCCAAATGATCAGTCTTAAAACTGACCTCAGTGTCCAAAGTTTTGGGAGTGCCCACAAATCCTCCAAGTCAAGGGATGGTCAGCATTTTAAGGAAGGAGATCCCTTTTACTTAGTTGGAAAGCTGTGGACTGAGGGAGCCTGAGATATCGGGCTGCCAGGTTTTCCAAGGTAACTACCCCCTCGGAGCCCCTGCGGCTGCGGCACCCCACCGTTATCACTTGTCAATTCCCCATGGCCTGTGCAGGGTGCTGCAAGTGTGAGGAGGTGGCATGCTGCTAACAAAAGGAAAGGAAAATGTGCCCAAACCTGCTTTGTATGACTAGGTGTCGAAGGATAATACAAGAAAAAAACCAAAACAAAACCAGAAACAATCATGGCTTTGGAACAGCTAAGCTGATTTGAATGTAAGGAGCTCCATCTCTGACTGCCCCCGCCATTCGTTATGCTACTCGTTATGTCTGCAAAAGGATGTTCTAGCTGTGTCTGCCAGGGGTCTGCTCCTGTCACTGGGCAGCCCTACGTCACCTGGAAAGGCACTCTGGACCTTGGCTCCCCCCAGTGTAAGCTGGGGACACCCCCACTGACACCCTTCATACAATGCAGGGAGATCTCCTGGACCAGGTACTACTCCTGCAGTGTGAGGCCACCATGAGTTTTTGTGTCTTTGCAAAGACACCTCAAGCCAAACCATTGCCCAGAACCCCCCAATTCTCTCTGCAAACCACAGCGGCAGAAAGGGCCAGGATACTGTAAGAAAGGAGGAGGAACATAAAGCAAGGGTCAAGAAGCAAATCCTCTTTAGCACCTGCGCTACAGCAGAATAAAACCTGCATTTATTTCCCCATCGCATTGTCATTTCCCTCCCTCAAAGCCGCGGGGATGAGTGGGTGTATGGAAACTCAGCCATGCCCCAGCGGTGTTAAATATGCTCGTCCTCAGCCTGGCTAATTGCACGCCGCTTCCTAAGAAGATCTGTGTTGCACAGGTTTTGCTGCCCTTCTCTACCTGCAACACTTTTGCTGGAGCTGCAGAGAACCAGTAAAACCCAGGGGGAGCCACCTTCCCCTGCAGAGGGAAACCACCTCTGTCTACCAGGATTTCTCTTCTCAGACCACAAATTCCCCTTCAGCGGGCAGGATCCAGAGGCCAGTGAAGCTGATGGAAGGATTCCCATGGATTACAGAGGGCTTTGGATCCAGACTTTTTACACAACCATTCAGCTAAGCAACAGAGAACTACATGGGATGAAAGCCTGTGGTGGATGGGTATTATTAAGAACTTACAAAGACACTGTGGGAGGGCACGGTCCCAAGTGCCATCCCCCTGACAGGTAAGGACATGTGTACCCAATAAGTAATATCCATGGCTGCACTGATATGAGACAGTTGTTCCAAAGCTGAATCTGTGAGGACCACTTGGCTGCACTTGACGGATGCTGTTTTCCAGGTGCCCAGGGTCAGTACAGTTTACAACTGCAAACAAACAACAAAAAAACAAAACAAAACAAAACAAAGGGTGTAACAAAGAACAAAGGATTCTCCAAAAACGAGCAGGAAAAGGGGGAAAAACTGCAAATCACATCTTCCACAATTTAAAAGGGTTTTTTTCCCCAGTCTTTTTTTTTTTTTTTTAAGATTGTATAGGGTAGAAATAGAAAAAATCCTTATAGGCAATGCTGCAGGCTCTCGCCTTGCCACGCGAGGACTAGCAGCAGCGCCTTGCTCTCCGGCCCCAAACCATCTCACATCATACATGAGAATAACCGATTCCTTGACCAACACAGCAACAGTATTCACAGAGATGCTGGATTAAGGGAGTACAGAGGAAGGGAGTGCAGGGAGGGGATGGGAATTTGATAAGTGAACTTGAGTGCTAATACCAGCAGAAGAAGGGCAGCCTCGAAGGAGAAAGGGCTCTGCACAAAGACCGTGGCGTTTGGTTTGCATGAGCTGGTCTAGGGGTACCAGGTTGACCTCTGCTATGGGTCTGGCCTGGTATTTTCTTGTGTCCTCCCCACTTACAACACACACTTCAATGTCTTGGAGGATGTAGGGCTGGGCAGGGTCCGTTAACAACTTTGAGTGGAGTCCAAGAGACAAATCGGGTTTGTTGCATGCGATCTACCCAGGTCCTTGGAGCTCAAACATCACTCGTATGTTCCTGAGGAACCGCAAGATTTGCTTTACATGGATTTCTGACAGCAAGATCTTAGGAACCCAGAGTAACCAGCGAGGAAGGCGCAGACAAATCACATAGAGCAGGGGGGCAGAGGACTCACCGCGGCAGGTGGGCAGGGTGCTGCTCCACTGTCCATTGGCCAAGCACTGGGACTGGGATGCTCCTTCCAGGTGGTACCCAGTGTTGCACACAAACTTAGCCACATCGTTCAGATTGAACTGACTCCCTTGCGTCAAGCCGTTGGCAGGGTTGCCAGGGTGGCCGCAAGTGATGGCTACAATTAGAAATCGGAGCGATTACTTTTTTTGCCTGGAAGAAAGTGGATGAACCACTGGAAAAAAAAAGTTCCCAAGGAAGGAGACCATAAAACGCCCACGTCAACCCTGAAACCCACACCAACACGTAAAGATTTGCAGCCAGCACTGTTGAAATACTGAATCAAGTGGAGAGCACAGCCAGTACCTTTGTTCGTTTTACTGGCATAAGAAATTCTCTGAACCGCTCTCTAAGCAGCTGAGTGCCAGCATCCTACTGACTTACACCGTAAATCCCTAGAGCTCCTCTTCAAAAACCCCAGCTACTGCTATTAATCTATTGCCTTACATTACCCTGGGCATCACACACAGAGTCATGAAACCTGATGTTTTCCTCTCCCTTCCTGGTGTACGTCAGATGTATGCTCACTGCGCTATGAAGTTACATCTGGAGGGATAGTTAAGAGAGAGGAAAAACAGAAGAAAGATCAGGTTTCTAGCATATGGTCCAGAAAGCTTAAATTGTCCTGCTTTAAGCTGGGGAAATTTGGGGGGGAAGACGACACACCTTTATTTCTAAATCCCTGAAATGAGGAATTCTGTGTAGCTCTTGTTCCTGTGGCTGATGGTAGCAACAAGGTAAAAGGGTAAAGGGTCTGAGCTGCTCCACCAGCGCTGGGGGAAGGTGCAGAGGCAAAACCTGGAGCAGCAGTCAGCACAGACAGCCCTGACATTCAAAATCCTTCTGCCTGGACCACTCCGTGGCACCTTGGCAGAGGCGGGCGACACAGGGCAGACGCAGCCCCTGCTGCGAGCGATGCCCAGGGACCTTCGCTGTGAGCACAGCAGCCAGTTCCACTGCGCAAAAAGAAATGTCAGGATATGCCACGCAGCGTTTCTTTGGCTGCTTAAGGAATGCGACATCTTCCGACAGCTGAGGACAAAGCAATATTGATTATTGTCATGCTGAAAGAGGGTAATCATCCATCAGCAAAAGTCCAGCAGTTTAGCAGTACAGCTGCCAAAGCCCGAAGCTAGAGGGGAAGATGAAATTCTCACAAAAGATCCATAACATTTGACTGCCAGGGCTGGACTATACCACAGGGATGGGAATTTATTCCTTATGCAAGCTGGTGACAGGTACAGGTCTGAAAAATATGAAGCAAGGTAGCCTTTCGGTGCTGCAGGAAGCAGATGTCAGATTCTCTGAGGTGCTTCTGAATATGATTATACATGTTTTGAAACAAGTGATGGATTCCGTCCCAGATAAAAAAAAAAAAAAAAAAAAGGCTCCCCACAGTTGGCACGGATCAAAAAAGACCCGTTCACACAGAGGAAGCAACCGCAGCAGGTTTAGAGAGAAAGTATCAGGACAATAGGAAATTATAATGTGCCCTGAGCTGCTTCAGAAGCAATAAAGCCTCAAGGCACCTAATTTCAGAGCCCAACAGTGCTCTCCTTTAAAGACATCAGATTTATGTTATCTGTAAGGCCTAGTGTAATAACTTCAAAGCCAACTTCTGCGTATGAGACACCCTTACAGGTGCAAGCACGAAGGCTTGGGGGGCTTTCAGGCACCAGAGTCAGAAGCTGGCACAAAGCAGAGACAAATTGCTCAGGAACCCGCCCTGTGCTGGTTCAGTAGTCAGAAGACACATACGGACGAGCAACGTTCAACCTGCTTTGTTCTAATGGGTTTGGTCCCTCCTGGAAGAAACAAGATGAGCCATGAAAATGGATGTTTAGAAAATCCTGCATTTCCATAAATCTGCCTGACAGCTGGAGGACCTCCATCAATATGATTTTCTGATTCAAGGTTAGTAAGTATATACTTGGCAGGCAAAAATGAATTAAAACTTTTCCAACAGAGCATCCTCAGACACAAGAGTAAATTCAAAACGATCTACGGACCCAAAACCAGCCTTTCCAATAATTCTTTTCTGAAGATGCTCAGGCAGAATCACAGCCATCCTCCAAATCTTGGAGTCATTGCTAACCTTGACAGCTTCAGTCTGTTTCGTATTTTTAGGCTGGAATCTGCATATTCGCTGATAGGTCATTCCTCACTTCGTATCTTGCCGTTACTATTGTGCCTCAGCACACAGAGCTCTAAAGCAGGCAGGAGAGATTGAAAGCAAACAACTGGAGAATCACGATATGAAATAGCCGGATTGCACTGTCCATTGATAAGAAGATGCTTAAACTTATTAACACCTTAGAGCTCCAGAGGCTTACTTAATTAGCTTATTTACTGGAAAGATAAATGAGCAGGTTGTACAAGGTGACTTGTGAATGTGGATCAGAGGAGGAGAGAGACTAACTTTCCTCCGGCACAGGTCTCAAAGACGGTGACAACCGCGGTGTGCCTGGCGGGGCTGTATCTGCCTTTAGCCCCCCCGCACCCTGATAAAGGCTGGTCCCCCCAGAAATCACACCTTAACTGGGCTCCCCCGTTAAGAAATTCCGCGTATGAAAAGCACCAAAGTGGAATTGCCGAAGCAGCAAAGCTTCGCCACTCCTGCCATGCCACAGCTCTCCTGCGCGAACCCCGGGATGCTTGTGCAGCACGCTCGCCATGTGCGTGTGCAAAGCAGCTGTACCCAGCTCGGGCGTGTAAACTCTGCACAACGGCTTTACACGTGCTCTCATCCTCTGAGCGTCACCAGGGCTAAAGAAATCTGACAACATACTTACGCACACAGACAGGCGTCTTCCCAGACCAGCGGTGATCCTGCTGGCAGATCCGCACCGACATGCCGATGAGGCGGAAGCCGGGGCTGCACTGATAAACCACGCTGCCACGGTAGTTGTAGTTCTCCCCGTTGATCTGCCCGTTGACAATGGGGCTGGGCACCCCGCAGTGCCCCGCTGCAGGAGGGAGACAGGGGGGTCACCGAGAGCTCACGGGGAAGGCATCGCGCGCCACCCCGATGCTCTGGGTGGATCTCGGTTCCACACCCAGCAGTCATAAACAGCCCCAGAGCAGCAGTAAAAACCAACGTATTGTTTTTAAAGCTCTCCTCTCCAATTTCAAAACACACGTACTGAGCCGTAAGGAATCAAAGTCTAATTTCTTTTTACACACCAGTGTTACCGAAATCTCTGAATGAAGAACTTATCGACACCAATGTGATGCAGATAAGCAGACGCTTCTTTACTGACGGCCGGGTGCGTGAGCGAGTCCTCTCACGATCAGCGCACACCAAGCTTCAAACTCAAGACACCTCATATAGAACTTATTCATGCATATTCATTAAGTATTCATGCATAATCATAGTATTTCCTGGAAATCATTAACATACTCTCCTCCCATATCCGATTCTGCGCAGTAAAGGTTAGAAAGGTCCAGAAATGGGTCTGGGGTACCATTTGGGTAGGTGGTACATGAGTCGGTGGTCGCGATCTCCCCCTGCCAGAATTGCCTTTTACTAAAGTTCACGGTTTCTTGGCAGGTAACTACAAGTTGTTCCAGTCGACCCTCCCCAGTTCCCATTAATTCTATATTCTGACATTTCAATACACTTTCTACATACAGAAGACTAGTCAAATACAAAGGAATCTGTAAAATCCCAAATTTGTTACCTAAGTTTTAAACAATGATTCTGGCCCATTCTTCTAGCCTTGGTACAGAGCTGTACAAAGGATTTACATAGCAGCTTTTGCTGTGCAACTACAAGTTTCATTAAAATATATTTCTTATTCCAAATTATTTTATAAAATCAAATAAAGTCAATTCTAACTTATTAGCAGATCTGTAACACCAGTAGCACCGAATCCCTGCTCGGGCCCTCTCTTGAATCAACATCTAAAATTCCTACTCCTTCCTGAAAGGCAACCGAGAAGCTTTCCCGACAAACACCCGAGGGGATGCTCCACACCTACCCAGACATCGCACTTCTGCTCCGCTCCAGAGCCCGTTGGCCATGCACTCCCGCACGCGGGACCCGACCAGGGTGTAGCCAGTGTTGCAGGAGAAGATGGCTGTGGCCCCGTAGCTGGTCAACGTGCCGATCTTGTTCCCGTTCGGCGGGGTCGGCAGCTCTCCGCACGAGATGACTAGAAGAGATCCCAAAGCACAGTGAGCGACAACAGGCGGGGAGCGGTGTCTGGTATAGAAACACTCTCCACGATGCTTACCACCACGAGTTATTAATGAAGTCAGAAATGAGGAGGAAAGATTATTAAATAGTTACACGGCTAACAACAATTCAGAGTCGCGTTACACGAGGTGACAAAAATAAGTGCTATTAATATTTATGCTTCAGGACGTGAGGGAAGTACTAAAGGTAAGACCGGCTAGGAAGAAACTGTAGAAGTTTTTCACATAGGAATATTTCTAGTATTTCTCTTATTATTTCTATTATTAACCCGTTGCTAGATACAGCCTGGAAGCCTGATTTCCAGAAAAGCCACAAAACGGCACAAGATCTCCAATTAAAAAGTGACACCCAGCTTTCCCTCACACCAGAACCTCCAGGACAGAGCTGATGTCTAAAGATCAGACCCACAGAGGACACCCCGATGAAAGGCTGGTTGGTGGGGTGCAGCCGGAGCCTGGCCAGGAGCCCGTGCAAATGCAAAATTCAGCTCGTTATTTTATCTAACTTAAAGATCTGCAAACCCTCTGGAGCTTTCGCACTCAGCAAGAAATCTAGAGACTCACGCTGGGTGCTCCTGACCTTAGTGCATTGCCAAGATCCTGTCATTTGAATTTAGGTGGCAATAACGCTGAAGAAATAAAACGAGGTCAGGCTCATGCTCCTGGATCTGGCTGAAGAGCTAGCAGGGGTAAGACTACATCTGTCACCGAAGCTGGCAGTTCCATCTCTAGAAACAAAGGGACACAGGAGGGAAGGGAAAGCTGCCATTCTGAAGAAGAAATTTTTCCGTCTCTATCTGCACTTACAGTGAAAAAACCCACCTTTGACAAAAGAAAAGATCCAAAGCAGAGCAGTCGTGTCAGAACTGAGCGAGCTGCTTGTTTGCCGAGAGTGTTTTTGATTTACAGGTGACACTGTTACCCTCGTAAACTTGGCATTTGCATACAATGGGAAGAGGTGAGGTTTCAAATCAGAATTTATCATCATCTTTCTTAAAAGCAAACTTCAGAGCACCTGGCACCAGTGACAGTGAAGCTGCTCGGACCCCCCCAGCAACAGACGAGCTAACGGGCTTGAGCTCTCACAGAACTGTTTAGAATAAACCAAACCCCAAGATCAACAGATGACCTCTCCCTGCATCCAAACTCCCTTCCACCACAGCGGTCCCACAGCCGTGCTCTCGGATGCTGCCGAGAGCAGCCAGGACCGTGGCACGTTTGCACGCCCACAGCAGAGCTTGCACACCCATCGGCCGGCAAACAGCACCCCCATTCCCTGCAAGGGTGGCTGGCCCTGGCGCGGCTCCGGAGCTTCGCTGCTCTTACTTTTACAGGTCGGCATCGGCTCGCCTATGCTCCACTTGCCGTTGGCTTGGCACCTGATGACCCGCTGGCCCGTGTAGTAGTAGCCGGGGTCACAGATGAGCATGAGCTGGGCGTTGTAGTGGTACTGGATCTCGTAGGTCAGCCGCCACCGCCCGTGCTCAACTGCAATGCTGTTGATATCGGGACAGGTGACAGCTGAAAAACAGAGGTGGTGAGTCAGGGAAAAGAAATGCGATAAAGACATTAATAAGTGTTTAACTCCAGGGCATTTCAGCAAGCGTGTTGGCTTTTTAATGAGGGGGCCAGTATTAGCATCTCTGGTTTATGGGTGTTTTCCTAAAGCAAACATAAAGCTTGTTTATTTTAGTAAGCCTTCCAGGAACACTGCTTTTCCCTTTTTTTTTTTTTTTTTTTTTTTTGTGTCCCACAAAACATCCGATCAAGGCTGATGGTGTCAGAGCCATGCCTGACGAAGGGGGAATCAGTTCAAAGGATATCCTCCATAGGATGGGTTGTTCCTTCTTATACAAAGCATCCAAGAAA
Source organism: Falco biarmicus (assembly GCF_023638135.1). Classification (NCBI taxonomy): domain Eukaryota; kingdom Metazoa; phylum Chordata; class Aves; order Falconiformes; family Falconidae; genus Falco; species Falco biarmicus. Next base: position 117,429,372 of record NC_079290.1, read on the forward strand.
TTTTGGGTGGGGAAGCAAGACACCACGAGAGGGGACGGGACATCAGACCCAAGTTATGCAGGGTTACAAACCTGGTGTCCTAAAGAGTGCACCCGTGAGGCAAAGCTGCCCAGGGTAGAGCTGGAAGGCATTATTGAAGGGACTTCCCGAATTCCCCATAGGACTTGCTGCAAACACTCACCCACGCACTGCGGGGGCTGGTTGCCGTTGCTCCACTGCCCTGCCTGCAGGCACTCGGTGCTGGGCTCCTCGCCGGGCTGCAGCTGGAAGCCCTGGTTGCACTGGTACACGGCTTTCGTTCCCACTGTGTACTCCTTCCCAAAGACAACGCCGTTCCTCGGGGCTCTGGGAACTCCACAGGAGAGAGCTGAGAAAGGGGGAAAAAAACACCACCACAGCCGCGAAATCAGTCAGCTTCCAATTTTGTCATCGATTCGTGATGAGCTGAAAGCCCAGATCGCAGCTCTCCCATTTAACAGAAGCTCCAGCCCCCTGGTGAATCCCAGAAGCTGCAGCGAATTCCCACTTTCACCGAGGATCAGACCGTCCATCGGTGTGGTAACAGCAAAGCGAATGCTGAATACCAGTTTCTACTGGAAGAGGCTCTCGCTCCTACTTTCTATAATATCTGTAACACAAAATGTATCAACACAGCATTCAAAAGTTTTCACACAGAGATGAAGGATTAGATAGCAATAATGTTTTGTATTTACATCCGACAGCAGCAACAAGCTGAAACCCTTTTCCAACAGCACTTCTGGATTACATAAGGCAGCAAATTGTGTAATTATGTTGTGGCAGAAGGAAGGCTAAATTTAGCATTATGGCTGAGAAGGTAAGGGGGGGAATTCAGGGGAAATAAAAAAAATTGTTAACAGGCACAATGCCAAATGGCTGCTCAAGATGGCAGCACTTCGGAGAAGATGCTCTGCACCGCTCCTGCCGAAATCCTCAGCTCTGCGGCCAGGAGAGCGGCCAAACAGGGCAAGAAAGGGGACAGGCAGGTGGCAGAAAGATGAGCGACAGCCGAATACAGACAGACCAGACTCATGTTCATTTATGCTGCAAGAGTTTCACGAGACGCGACAAGCCTGGCTACCCTCTTCCCTACAGCTGGGAACACCGGCACCGGGAGTCTGACACTCAAATCTGGTTTCCTCCATCAGCCTTCAGAAGAGCTGGGGAACCAAACCCCAAACCTGACCTGCCTCCAGAACCACCGCGCAGGTTCCCATCCCTCTCCGAGTCCTGGATCCAGGGGAAGCCCATCTTGCTGGGGCTGGAGATGGGCAGCCCACCTGCCCGGACAGGCGTGGGATGCCAAGGGGGAAGAGCAGCCTGGGACCTGCAGCGCTGCCACGGCGAGGCCACCAGCCAGCGGGGTGCCACCAGCCCCTGTGGGGCACCAGGACAAGCAGAGCCTGCTGGCAAGCACCAATACGGAGGCCAACACCTAACCCAAAGAGCTGTCTGCATTTTAAAAATACTCTAAAGGAAATCCATTCCTCCCCGGAGCAGCCCGAGCTGTTCCTGCCCAGCTAATGCATGAACTGGAGGCTGAGCCTATGTCTCCTGGGCCACATGCTGACACTTCAACACACATTCCCCATTCTGTTATTCCCTCTGCACACAAACGAGGGCTAGAAAATCAGCAACCTTAGAAAACTCGCCTGCTGGTGACACGGACTCCACTGGGCACTGGAAAGGAGAGACCAAGCTTACCGTACACAGCATCAGCACAACCACCAGAGATTTCCTACCGCTGAAAGTCCAAGATGCTTTCATCCCACTATTGCTACACGAGTCAGCCAGAGCCCCAGCCTGGAGCACAATTACACAGCACCTTGCAGAAGCTGGTGTTGCTAATAAGTGTGAGTAATTCAGCAGGCTCGTATTAGCACGATCAGGCAGATCCCTGGTTGAAATGATAATCACACGTATGTCACTTCATCGAGCTAAGAAGCTTGGCGAATCTCCGCACAAGGCTGGGTGTCTAGACAAGCAGCCACGCTGAATACCAATTTCGTTCTGAGGCAAAAGAAGAGGGGACCTGGCAAGTCCTGCTCTTTCTCTTGCACCCGGCAGTTCTCACATTATGACTTTCTGATGTTGCACCCAACACAAGAGGCTGGGGAGAAAGCTGCCCCCCTTCCCAGGCCGCTGCCCCCAGCAAAACCTTCTCCTTCCTCTGTTCAATCCTCTTCTGCACCCTGATACTTCGCCAAAACTCATCACCTCTATCTGCCACCAGGAAACTGAGTCACAGCAGCTGCAGGGAGGGACACCCGAGTGAAGAGAGACCAGGGCCACCGCGCTCCCGCTCAGCGAGCGCTGGCCTTTGCCTCTCTGCGCAGGGGGAGGATGACGATGACTTACTGCCTCCTCCTCCTCCCGGCAAGCCCCCTGCCCGCCTCTCAAGTGGTCAGACTGATCATTTGGAGTCTCTCCGCTGTGTAAATCCTGCCCTGATACAAAACTTAGCAATAACACAGTGCTTCTGGGCCAGACGCAGTTAATTAAAAATGTCATTAAGCCACGAGAAATAATAAAAAACCCCACTTAACCCTCTTCACCTGCAGATGGTTGGGCTACAACAAAGACTTGGACAGGGAAAGCCAACTGGGGCTGCAACCTCTGCAGCCCTGCCCTTGTGGCAGGATCCTTCCCTCTCCGCAAATTCAGCATCCTGGAGCAGAATGTGTATTAGCAAGTTTGTATTTAGAGCCCTTCAGGAAGCAGAGAAGCTTGATTTTTGAGGTGGCAATAAACTTGCCATCTGCTCCAAAAAGCATTTCTGAGACTCTGTGGGCACTGCAATCCACTGGAATTAAGAGGTGACAAAAGAGTGGGTGTTCGAGGGGAAAGCAAACCAGCATCTGGCTTGGAGACCCATGGAGAGCGTGGTCCTGGGAAGAAGGAGGAGAAGCACTTATGGGGGTTCAGAGGTACACAAACTCTGCCTGCAGGAAGATGATGTGCGAGGGAAAGGGACAGAGGCTATGAAAGCAAATCTGCAGCTGGGATTCCAAAAACAAAGCAGCTTAAAAATAGGCAGCAGAGACAGAAAAGGCGTATTAGATCATCTTGTGTTCTCCCCCATTGTGCCAACGCAAGATTGTTCCCTGCAGAATATTCTCTGCTGCTTCCATAAATGTCAGCTAGGAGTGAGCACGTAGTAAAGATTATTCAGAGGGGATTGGGAAGGGGAAGAGGATTATGCACTGGCAGAAAGGAGCTATGGGAAATGTCATTTGTTAACTAGACCATGTGTTTATGGGCACCCCAATTCCCCTCCTCCTGCCACTGCTGGCTGTGTGAGCAATTTATGTAGTGTTACGAATCGAATTTTCCAACCTCTGCCACGCGCTCCTGGCCACCAGAAAGGATGAGAAATGGAGTACGGCCCAAAACAAAAGGATGCCAGTTGGCTTTGAGAGCAATGTGAAGGGGAAAGGAGAAAAAAAAAAAAAAAAAAAAAAAAAAAAGACAGTTGGATTTTATGTAGCTGAAGCAGGCAAGAAAAGCGCAGCCAGCCCTGGCTATCAGCTGCTGGAGCCGGGGGGGGGAGCTGCTCCACCATGAATTCTCCTACAGCTCCCACCCGCTGCCGCTCACTCACCTCCCGCATCCCTCTCAAGGCACCTGATAACCATGGGGCAGTATTAAGATTCCTGATGTAGATATGGGGAAGCAGCGAGAGGAGGGTGACTTTCCAAAAGGGGCTATTTCAGCTTCTGGATCTAACACCACCAGCGAGCTGTCCTCCTCGCTGGAGAGCCAGGCTCTTCCAGAGGGACACTGAGCTCCAAGATCCTGACTAAGCTGCTCTCTGTGTGGTCAGTGGACACCCCCCACCCCCCCGAGCTCCACAAGGGAAATCGGAGCACGAGCCTTCTGAAATGCTTAGAACTGCCCCCCGAATTCTTTCTCTGCTGGTGACTGCTGTGGACTGGGATCACGATGGAGCTCCGGGCATGGAATGCCTTCAGCTGAACCAGAATGGCACAGAGTGGGTTTAGTGCTTCTCATGTAGCTCCCATGGCAAACCTCCTTCCCACACCCCTCCGTCCCACGGCACAGCCCTGGCGTGCTCAGCAACACCACAGGAGCCCCCTGCACCCCCAGGCCATGGGTGGGTGGTCTGGCTCTGACTCCCTCCCTGGTGGCCTGGGAACTGGTGCTCAGGGACTTGTTTCTGCTTTGAATCACACCGCTGTCAGGTCATCCCTCATCCAAGAGCACCCTCTCCCAACCTCCCCACACACCTTCTCTCTTATCTCCTCCCCACCTCCATGTTTAAAACCCCACACACCATCACCATTTTTGGAAGGAAACAGATTTTGGAGCTGAACACCAGGCTCAGATGGCATTCCAGCATACCAGGGCAATAAAAACTTAGCTGCATTTGTACCTATTCTTGATTACACCATTTCCCTCAAAAAAGATGCACTACATCAGAGAATTCCTCGCACTGGGCTAAGGATGCAGGAGGCACAGTTGCCATGACAGCCCCTCGTGCTGTTCATCTGCTCATTCCAGCACTCGGTGTTTGCACCTGTCTGTTATCACGGAGGCTCCATCGCTATCTGAGCTTGTGCCCAGTTTCCCAGTTCACCCTTGCCAACGGGACTGGGTAGCAGGGTCTTGGTTTACTGCGTTCCACTCACCTTTAAATAAATACAAGCCTTGGGAGGGCTCCAAGTGGATATAAGCACCCGCAGCACAAAACCACCCTTCGGCGACAGGACTGTTTGCACCCTCGCGCAATTTCCAAAGCGACTAAGTGATTTGGGAGCACAGAAAGGATTTTTTCAAGGCTCTTTGGTGCCTCCCACACTAAATAATCTTGTTTTTTCCTTATGGCTTGGACCGGACAACAATGCAGACAGTGCAATGAGATTTTGCCTGTGCTGTCTCTGTTTTCTGGCTAGTTTCCAGGGAAGTCAATGCAGTATCAATCCCCCGTGCTTGGTCCCCTTGGAACATGGATGAATGTTCAAAGGCATTGAAAGGCTTCATCAGAATAAAGATGGGCATTTCATCCACACAAAGGAACAGGGATGATTGGCGGGCTGAGGAAGAGGTGCAATCAGAAAGCGAACACAGCGAGGGAGACGAAACAGCGCCGAAGCAAAGCCCCCCGGGGCACGCTGCCCTGTCTTCCCCTCCACTCCCACGCCTGGAAGGAGCCCTGTGCTAAGTATATGTCATGAAGATTACAGTTAATTAGGAGGAAATGTGGAAAGAACAACTACATGCCTAAAGCTTATATGAAGCCAAGAGAAACGGGGCACCACCTGAATCTCAAGACATTTCTCATCCCCTGTTGAGAGACATTCCAGTTACAAAAGCTCAGCAGGACCCATGCTCCTGCCAGTTTTTCCAGATTCTTCCAGGCAATGGCTCTCCTGTCCTTAACCAAGGCTTGGCTGTGTCTTTACTGGCAGTTCCAACACTTCTACAGCAGCTGCCTTCACACAGCTAATTTTTTTCTCCCCCATCCCGAGCGCTCCCAGTTACTCCCTTCCCTCCCTGCCCACCTATTCCCAAGGACATGGAGAGGAGAGGAGCACCCATCGCTGCCGGCCTGCAGCTCCAAGCCTGTTCTCAACAGGGAACTGGAGCAATTACAGTCAGTTTTTATTTTTACCACGTTTTCCTTAGTCCTTCCCAGGACTTCCCAGATCCTCATAACGCTCCGTCTGCCTGCTCTCACCTTGGCACAGAGGGATCGCTTCGTTCCAGTGGAAGTAGCCCTGAGGGTGCTGGGAGCAGGTGGTGGTGCTGTGGCCGACAAGACGGTAGCCCGCGTCGCAGCCGAAGCGGAGCGTGCTGCCAGGGTGCAGACCCGTCTGGCTGAGGATGAGCCCGTGGGCCGGCGGCTGCGGGAGGCTACAGTAAGGAGCTGGGAAGAAGGGCAGAAGTGAATAAATCAGTCACTGGATGGGCAACGTCAAGAGAAATTCTCTTCCTATTCTCGGGAATGACACCACGCTTCCCATAACCTAAGGCTGTACAAGAACTTGTGATGGATAAATAAAACTCAAAGGGGGGAAAGAACGCAGGGCTAGTGTCCAAGTTTCACTCAGCTCTAGAAATAAAGACTAATTTCTGATAATTAAATATTACTTAATTCATTTACAGAGTAAAGTAATTATTTATTTATGACACACTGGCAACTTTTCAGCTCAGTTTTATAACTTCCATTAATTAAGATTTGCTAAGTTCCAAACCACAGTGATTCATTTTAAGGAATTCTCCGCAAACATTCAGCAGCCAGCAGCAGTTTTGTGCTGATCGAGCAGCCCAGGCTCCCCGGTCGGGATCCCATGGGAGCAGTGGCACAATGCCCGAGCAGGTGCACGGGATGGTTCAACCAGTTCATTGCAAATGCTGTAACACCATCAGTTGCGTGTAAGTTGTGTCTCGTGCACCAAGCAGCTCCTAAACACATGTTCTTAGTGATGTTCATTTTCAAACATCTCCAAATGGCCTTGTGGCAAGGACACAGTAATTAACACGGCAATCTTTACTGTGAACTGCATGGGATGGGTTCCGTTCACCCCAAGCCATGTGGTCTACAGTTATATATTCTGGTTCTGATTTTTAAGAGGGGTTGAGAAACCAGCCAGAGCTTCAAGGTTTCTCCTGGAAAGGAACCTGCCTCCCCCAGCCTCACCAGTGCAGAACCAGCCCAGCTTTCTGCGCCTTCCCGGGCTTTGGCAGCTTCTGCCGACACAGATGGCCTATGCCCCTCTGCAGCAATTTTGTGGCGATCTTTGGCTGAAGAGACGGCCGTGCCCTTGGCCGAGCACCTCGCCCCTGCTGCCTACTCACCGGAGTAGCGGATTTTGAAGCCTTTTCTGCTGTAGGTGTGATCAGAGGACCAACGGAGATAGACTTTGTTCCCACTGCTGGTGACGGTCAGAGGGGCAGAGTAGTTCCCACTCAGCGACAGGAGCAGCGGACTCTGGCCAGAGGGACCTGTAAGGAAGGAGGGAACAAGGAAAAGTCAGGGCTGCCATGCAGCTACTCACAGGTCTTACGTGCCAGGGCGCGCAGAAGGAGCGGGCATGTTGTGGAACTGTAGCACGGCAGCTTTCGTTGTGAGTCCGGGTACAGCCGCTCACGCTCAGGGCTCTTTTGTGAACACGAGCTCCCGCGCAGACACCTGGCTCCTGGGGAACCGACGGCAGATCCAGCCCAGCTGACAGCAGCAAGGCTGGGATTTTGCTCCAGGCAGCACGCCCCACGCGTGACCACAGGAGCATCAGTGCAGCGTTTGTGTTCGGCGTGTAGTTACAAGGCTGCTTCGCCGTGAGTACCGACAGATCCCCAATCAGGTCACGAGAGCTCAGGGGTGTAGAAAATCTGGGCTGCGTGGGCTTCAGGGATGAGAATTCCCACCTTCCCAACTCGTCCCTTCCCAGCAATGTCTGCTACAATTTATCCCGGGAGTTTTCTAACTCCTTTCCCTTTGAAAAATACTTTCCATCTAGCAAAAAAAAAAAACCCAAAAACCAAACCATTGATATTTTCTTATGCAGAGAATCAATGAGTCTTAGAAGGAGCTTTCTCCAAGTCCAGGAGAAGGCTGTAGGTGCAGTGGTGGAAAGCCATCCCCGAGCGCTCTGGGAACAGCGATTAAGAGCTATCCAAACTGCTGCTTTTTCCTTTTCCCCTCAGCTGCTAAGCAAGTCATAGAATCACAGAATCGTTCAGGTTAGAAAAGACCTTTAAGATCACCGAGTCCAACCATTAACCCAGCACTGCCAAACCCACCACTAAACCCTGTCCCTAAGCATCTGCACGTCTTTTAAACACCTCCAGGGATGGTGACTCCACCACATCCCTGGGCAGCTCCTTCCAATGCCTGACAACACTTTTGGTAAAGAAACTTTTCCTAATACCCAATCTAAGCCTCCCCTGGCACGACTTGAGGCTGCTCCTCTTTTCCTATCGCTTGTTACTTGGGAGAGGGGATCGACCCCACCTCGCTACAACCTCTGGGCAAAGGGGTGACTCTCTTACCATCGAAGATTTCGAACTCATCATACTGCTTCTCACTCAGGAAGTACTCGATGGTGAGGGAGATGTTATACCCAGGCTCCACCTTCACCACCCACGAACAGGTCTGGAAGTGAGGGTAACTTCCCAGGAAGCTCTGGCTGAGGATCACACCGGTGGAGTCTGTCAAAACCTCGTTCATCGGACAGTGCACTGCAGGGAACGGGAAGGACAGACAATAAAAAATGAGTTTTCCTGTTCTGCAGAGGAAGAAAACACAAGATGCTATGGCCAAGAAGGTCTGTCCTGACACGCTAAGCCAAGACAGAGCCCAGCTCCCACCCACATACATCCACTTGGACCCTTTGGCTCGCAGAGAATCCCCAGACCCTGATGTAGGCTCCGAACAAAGCGTGCTGCGTTTCCACAAATCCCAGCAATTGCCACATTGAAAGGAAGGGATGAAAAGCAACAATGCAAACAAACAATTACAAATGTCTTTGCATCGTTTCACATCTCTTCCGAAACGAACAGCGCTGCAACCGAGCAACCACTCTCAAGTTACAAAGCACTCCCTGGGAATCCCTGGAAGCTTTATTGCCTGGGTCAGAACAAGGTATGCAGCCACAGGCTTCTCCCAGGTCACCCACCGAGCTGTTAACTAGGACTTCAGAAGTCTTTCTAGAATCACTACACCCCATTCAGCTTGTGGAAATACTAAATCCAGCTGAAAATGCTAAACATAAAGGCCAGCCAATACACCCCAGAAGAGGAGGCAAACACACAAAGTGAGCAAAAAGTGTAAAAAGAAAGAGATTTTTATTTATTCATAATTGTCACTAAAGCCCAGTGCAAATGCTGTACTTATATTAATAGAAAACAGCCAGAACTATCCAGAAAGAACAGTGTATTCTTTCCAAATCCTTAATCCCATCAGTGATTTTTTGACCTCTATAAATTGGTGGCCAGATGTAATTTAAGCAGTCCCTTTACCCCCAGGCTAAGAACCATCAGTAAATAATTGAATGACCTCCCTTTCTCTCCTTCAGTTCATGCTATTTCAGAGAGAATAAAGCTATAGAAAAATATCCCATTATATGGTAAAAATGTTCAGATAGGAGGGAATGAAGGAGATGAAATAATCGCGGCTGGAGTGAACAAAAGTACCAGCAGGAATCCAGAGGATAAATAGGGGAACGTGGCAGGATGGAAACATCTCTGGGATCCCTCCTGCGCAGCAGCAAGGTGTACAACGCAGCATGCTCGGGGCTTTCATTTGTCTCCCATGTAATACATTCTGTGGCACTAATAGGGAAGCTGCTCCTCACGGGATTGCCTCGCTGGAGGAGCTCGCTTCGCTGCAGCCCTGCTCTTCCTTCTGCTGTTCCTGTGTCACTGGCAAACCATCAGTGCCGAATTCCTCCCCCCTTCCCAGGATAAGGATGTTTGGGTGACTGTTATAATGACTTCAGGGATGCAGTCAGACACACGCTGTCAGACCTCTGCTCAGCTCCACAAGCTGGAAGTGCCCTCCAGAATGGGGAATAAGCCAGAGGTCCCTCCTGTGAGGCAACCCCCCTGCCCCCCAGACAACGCAGAGACCCCACAAAATCCCTGGAGCCAGCAAAGGGGGTGCAGGAACTTTCCCCATCATTTATTAGGGAGCTGTGGCAATGAGTTACGCAGCAAATATCTCACTGTTATTCGCAGGTTGCTGCTCGAGCCCAGCCACAGTGCACACGGTGCATGGCACAGCCTGCGAGGCGGGTCGGGAGAACAGCCTTTCCCTGCATGGTGATGTCTCCTGACCCTCCTCACCAGGTCCTGATGGGTGATTTTGCACTATTGGGACCCTGGAGATGTGAGAGTTAGCCCCACAGATGCAACATGTGCAAGGAGACCTCCTCCAGTGCCACCCAGCTTGCTCCCTCCCTTACGAGCCCCCCTGCTTTGCAGCAGTCTGTGAGCAGGGGGGCTTCGGCTGCCACCCTGGGCACCCCAGCTTTACCTTCACATGTTGGGGGAGGTCCTTCGAACTGCAGGTGAGTGCCCAGTTTGCAGGTCAGGATTTCATTTCCAATCAAGGTAAAGCCAGGAAGGCATCTGTACCTCACTATGTCACCTACAGACAGAAACAGAAACCACCTTGATCTGAGAGAAGCATCAATTCATGCAGACTGAGCCGTGCCCTGGGAAGGGGGTACCACAGGGGGCAGAGACCTCTCGGCTGTGCCTCTGCCATCCAGCTCGGGCACGACCGTGCAGAAATAAAAGGCGTAGATGCAGAAATAAAAGGCATAGAAAGGCATGCTGGAGTCTCAGTCGGGATAAACTGCTGTCATGCTGCTGAGACTATTATGATTTGTGCAAGCTATTTCAGGTAGAGACTTTCCTCAAAGAGAGCAAACAGCGAGAAAAGCTGCTTTTAAAAAAAAATAAAAAAAAAAAATCACAGCTACTTCGCTGGCTGCAGACACACTTAAAATGTGGATGTAACCGTGAGCCACAGCAAAAAAAATAAAATAAAATACAAAAAGCACAGTCAATATGGGTGAAAAGTTCTCAAAGGAAAGAGTAACGGCCTCTAAGCTTTCACACAAATCTTTGTTTGAAACGCCTGAAAACCATTATCGTGGCAAAGATTTCAGAATGTTTCTGAACAAGCTCGGGGCTCTCACAAAAGCCAAAGCACTTCTGCTGTACTAACAGAGAGGAAAAGCCTCAGGACAATCAGATCAGTTTGACTCCTTGTGAATATCAGGTGCTGAGCAAGGTCCTGTGCAGCTCCCCACGCAGTCACCCATGGGAAGAGGTCTCCTGATCCCCCAGATATGGGGTGACAGGACCTGTGGGTCTTCCTGGGGGCACTGCCAGCAGCTGGCGAGGGGGAACGGAGGGCTAGGAGGCCCGGGAGAGGCTACCTATGTTAAATTCTTCGTTCTCGGTGATGATTTCTGCGTTGGGAACGATGGTCGGAGGCTGACATCTGAAGAGCTGGTAGGCTGGAAGAGCAAAGGAAGAGTAGCAGAAGTTAGGCTGGGGGTGAAGGCAGCCACAGCCATCTCGGTGCTAAGCACCACGGACATCAGCGCAAATCCTCCCTCTCCACAAGTAGCAGGAATCGGCAAAAGTGCAACCAGCCCTTTCCCCCTCCAAACCCTACAGAGATGGATCCAGGTATGGGTCCCCCAAAGCAGCTTGTTCCAGTTTTTTTACACCTAATAGGAAACACATTGTTGTCAGTCAGTGGAGATGCAGGTGCCCGGACAGCATCTCCGGTCAGTCCGTCTGGATGATGGGTGCTGATGCCAGGCAACGTTACCAGCACCTTTTGGGACAGTAGGGGAGAAGACGCTGGTGACCTCAGTGGAATCAGGTCCACCTCATGACAGGCAGAGCCTCAGACTGCTCCAGCACCAAGCAGATCACAACAATTATTCAGAGAATTTCATCCTTAGCGCCTGTCCTCAAACAGAACTCACAAAACTCACTGATTTTTTTTTTTTTCAAAAACTTGGAATTATTCGTTAATTTCTTCTGCAAATAATTGCAGGAGTGCTAGTGTTTTCAACTGCAAATCCTATACGTAGCTTGCAGTTCACAACGTAACCTATGCAAGGTTACTGTCAGTGCCTCATGGAAGGCACAACAGGCAGACCTTGCACTCTTTGCTGAATTAGGTGTTTTTTTCAGGAGTACTATGTAGCTAAACGGGAAAAAGAAATCCTGTTGATGCGCCAAAATAATTCCTTACGGCTCACGCACCTGACCGAATACATTGCAAACAGCCCATTTTCCACCAAAAATTCAAGATCAGCTAAAGAAATGCACTGCTGACAAGCATGTGGGTGCATAAGGCTTGAGCACTGCACTGCTTATGAAAATAAACACACAGGAGCTATGAACACTGTTAAATTGAAAATATGGTACTGGGAACTAAATGAATATTAATGGAAGACATTTTCTGCTATTTGCTCAGCACTTCTCTGCATCTTTGCTCCCCCTGCACCTGACCCTGGACAAGCATAACTTCCTCTGAAATTTATATCAGCCCTTTAATTTAAGATACAGGAGCTCAAGCTGCCACTGAATATTAATTCTTACTAACTCCACAATGTTGAACTCTTCACACCGCAGCAAGGCTGGCAGTCCTTGCAGCAACCTTAATGAGGCTTCTAATGATGCTTAAATACTCATGTACAGAAGCAGATGCCCCATCGTCTTGCCCCAGGTTCCTTACGCCCTAATCCAGGGTAGGACAATATTTTCCAAGAGGTGCGTGGAAAAACGTGATGTTTGGAGGTCTGGGGAGCAGGCTGGAGGGAATGCAGGGGCTGCTGTTAATGTGAGGGGTGGGCTTACACACCCCGTGCGTGCAAGGGGGAGGAAAAACCAGCCATGGGCTACTACAGTGAGCTCAACTCAACTAGGGGCGAGCGTGTGGGGGTGGTGGGGGGTCACGGGAAAGGGCCAGCTCTGTAATTCGGACAGTCAGCCCCTTCCTTGCAACCCACCTTGGCAGCACAGAGAATGGATGAGCAAAGGAGCCAGGAGAGCCCACGTGTGGGATGGGAGCGGGAGCCGGGAGGCAGCAGGGAAGGATCCTGCTGCACAGCAAAGAGCCATCCCAGGAGGGAACACCCTTATTTCCAATCTTTCAAAACAGATGTTTGACAGTGGGGGAAGAAGGAAAGGAAAGCATAACAAAAATTTATATTAAATGCTATTTAAAAAGTGCTTGACAGCACCTATTGAAGTGGAAAGATAACCCAGCATTCACAGCATTAATCTCCTCTCCTTAATGGGCCATATTTCAATACAGAGGTGTGATTAAGATGGCTTCAGCATAGGGGTGATACAGCACTGGTAAAGCTCTTTTCAACAGCACATCCATTTGTTCTCACCAGGACAAAACAGAGTCCCGTCCTTGAAACCACACTGGGACCCCCTTGAGTTACTGTGCCATAAAACCCGCTCCCATCACACTCACACATCAGCTCCTGCTGGCACCTGAACTAACCCATTTAATAATAGGTGCAACATCATCATTTTTCAAGGGATGCTATTGAATCTTTAAGCTCTGGGAATCATTCTTTTGTTTCCCTTCCTCCACCCTAAGGAAACGTTTCTTTGCAACCATTTAAAAGGGCAACGGTTCTCTTGACACGGTTCTGATCATCTCTGTACGGGAAAATACAATTTAAAGCTGAAGGAGGATGTCTCCTATGTCCCAGATCTGCCAGCACGCAGACACAGAAATGAAAATACACGTTGCTGAAAATCCTGAGGAAATCGCTTTTCCTGCAGTTACACCCCAAAGGGTGATGACAAAGATTTAACTGACTGCACTGCCTGAGCCCGGTGTGAAAACTTCCCCCTTTTTCCCACACCTCTTGTGGCGTGCAAGGCACCACGTGCAGAGCCAGAGCCTGGGAAAGAGTGGAAACGTCTCACCCTGGAGGCAACCACCTCAGTCGCTTCCATCCTTGGGGTTAGGCTTTATGCTAAAGCCCCACGTATAAAGGAAGCAATGAGCCAGTAAATGACACTAATAAAAGGCCAAGCAGTTGCCAGAGTGCCCAGCTGGTTCACGGGGAATGAACGGCTGCCCCAGCTCCTACCAACACCAGCTCCAGACCCCTCGTGCCTGCGAGTGGCTTTACACCCCACATAAACCATAAGCTAAAGAAACTTCAGCATAAAGTGCTATCAAGATTAGAGAACGGCAACATATGCTGATGGGCTCTAACCATAGCAATGATACGATCTAATTCATATTACAAAAGGAAGCACTCGCTGAAGTGCAGCAGTGTTTACATACTGCTCGTTTCTGAGCCAAACTGCCTAAACCATAATTTTTTGCATAACTGTTATATACGCACCATTGTCTGGCAATATAAATCTCACAGTGTTTTGCAGCAGTAAACCAATTCCCTCCAAAACCCAGCGAACATTCTTTAAATTCAGCCTAGCTGTATAATACTTGCCTTTCGGAACTGAACATAAGCTAAGGCATTCTGCACAGATCCGTCCTGTAATTCACACCAAGGCTTTGTTGAACGTTGTTGCCAGCAAATTACCCCAGCAAGAGGAGGTCTCCATCTGTATTTTCCCAAATCCCAGCACCGCTGTAGGAACCTGTTAGCTAATCCGATTTAAAGTTGGGCTCTTGTTTCGTGGTAGAAAGCACAAGGTCTCATTTCAATGTAATACCTGACGCTGCTCTTAGCGTGAGCTGCACTCGCACCAAAGAATCCCCAGGTAATTCAGGGATTTATGGGAATCCTTTTCCTCCCCAGAGGAATGAAGTCACCCCTCAGCTGGAACACAGCTGCCATTTCAAACTAGCCACCAATATGGCCCAGTTGGTTTAGCACAGCATTGGAAAAGCAATACCACATCCAGCCAGCACCGCGGGGACGGGGACTTTTGGGTGGACAAAGCAGAGCTATCCATAACGGGATCTGCCACGGAGAGGACAATATTTACAGGCATCACCTTGAGAGAGGTGTAGGGCTGGCGTGGCTGTTAGCTTGCAGGGAACTGATCTGTGCTTGAACGATCACCACGTTACAGATGGGTATCCACATCTGCACGGGGCGCATGACCGCTTGCCAGCGCTTGATCGCATAAGCGACCTTCAATCTCAAACGTCTAACACTGGGCCCTTTGTGGAAGACTTCAGGTAAAAGCACGTTTTTTCACATCTTTTCCCCACAGCCAGTCCTCCCCACAAGCCACAGCTGGCCCGTGCCCCGCCACATCCCACAGGCGGGTGTAAAGCTCGTGCTGCTCAGCAAACAATACAGACCGTAGAAATAAATGGCAAAAATCCCTCCGTTGGCTGCATCACTGTGGAATTTCATCAGGACCTGGTTGGAAGAGCTTTGGGCTGATTTCTTAGCAGAGTTGCCAGTGAACACACCGAGCTGTGGGGCTGTTTGCTGTGGACCATCCCTAAAATCATATGTCAGAAACACAAGGAAAGAGCATTATTACACGTCCTTAATCCCAGCAACAACCAACCTCCTACACTGCACGCACAGGAACTCGTGCATGCTCTTCCTTCCTTGTCCTCCCTTTTCTACCTCTGTGTTCCAGTCTCAGCAGCTCCCTTGGTAGCTGACCTGGACCCCTTGCCCCCCTCCCCACTCCATCCTAATCAGGATAACCTCTTCTGGCAGTGCAGTGCTCACTCAGTAGACGATTACAAAACACCAACTTCATTTTTAACTTCAGAACTTGAAGAGGTACAGCCAGCTTTCCCAAGGAGTTTCACTCCCTGTTGGCACAACAGACATCGAGATATTTTGCAAGTCAGATACTGAGTGCAACAAGCTCTTTAGCCAGGGCAGCTATGTGTGCTCCCTTGGCTGACTGAAGTTGGTAATAGATCATTTCTCTTCCCTTCTCCAAATAGGAAAAGAAGATCCCAGCCTGCAAGACTCCTGGGGTGAAGCAATCAGTGCCACTTCATTAACTGCAGCAGAGCTGTGCCCACTTTACATCAGAGGTCAGAGCTCCCACTTGCTGCTATTTAAAAGGCAGCTGAGGGTCACAGCCAGGGCTGGTGCCTAATGCCATCCCAGCGCTGCCTCTGCAGCCTGGGAGAGCAGCTTGGATGGTAGGGCTGCGCATCTCTGATGGCAAAAGAAAAACCAAAAGAGGACATCGGTAAATGTAGATGATTTTATCAATGGCTTTTTCTTCATTCAGCCTCTATCCACAGGCAGGTAGCCATAAAGTGCAAAAGGGGAAAAAAAACAACAAGCCCCATAAAGATGTCTATCAGAGAAATCAGAAGTGAAAGGCAACTCCTATTACACCAGTTCGAACAAGATTCATTTCAACTAAATTCAGCTTGGAGATAAAGACCCCATTTACCATTCATAAAGTGCCCTCTGCAAAGCCCCCTAAGCTTCCCAAGAGGTGGCTCCTTATTCCATTCAGCAGAGCATTTTGGAGATGCAGGGACAGGCTGGTGAAGGCACCCAGCAGGACAAGCGAGGCTCTGCCACCCAACACCCTCCCGCCGCAACTGGGACACCAGCCTGCGCCCCCCCAGCCGCTCAGCCCCTGCCCACGGTGCCAAACCAGTGGCTGCCAAGCCCAGGTGCTGCGGGGTTCTGATGGGCTGCTTCATTTTTAATTGCTGATGACCACAGAAATCAATGGCAAGGAAGATCTGCAAGGTCTGACAGGTGCTGCCGTACGGCCAAGGGTGGGACCGCTCCTTGTGAGCTGCACACCATCGAGGCAAATGTACCACGGAGGCTAAGGATTCCCATCCAGACTGCCCTCCAGACCCAAAGGATGACACTTCCATCGCTTGGCACGAGCAGCCTAGTCAGCCAGGGATCGTTCCCTTCACTGACCTTGCACTCCCTGCCTGCATTTCTCAGGAATGTTACATCAGCAGTGTTTGGAGACGGTCACCTTGTCCGTTTTGCTAGCCACTTGCAGCACATGGTCCTTAATCTAAAGGCTCTACCAAGCACCCAGAGTTAAAAAAAATTCAAATCCTCATCCCAGTGTCCCCGGAGGATGCTCCTACTCTCAAACATAGCACTACCCACACACCATGGCAACTGGTGCTCTATTTATCAGCAAGAGCATCTTTCTGAAATGGAGCCTTAGCAGCAACTCCAGTCATTCCTCACACCTTTGCTGTACCCACCAAACAGTGATGAAATCATTGTAGGGCTCTGTCTGCAGCAGGGTGAAGTTGAGGTGGATTCCATAGCCCACCGGCACTGTGAGAAGCCAAGCGCAGTCCTGGGAATTGGGGTACTGGTTGGGGAAGCCAGGAGAGTAAACCGTACCGTTCTGGGTGGTGATGTTCCCCCCACAGGGCACTGCAGGGAATCAGACAGAAACACGAAACTAATGAAGAAATACCTCCCACCAAAACAATAACTCTTAAAGATCCTCCATTTCCCATTTTTCTTTCAATATTTTGGATAAAAAGATAGCAATTCTGGATACCGGAGGATCCAGCCCCAAAATCCTGGCCTGGTTTGCCTTGATTAATTCGTATCTGTCATGACTACATCTAACGTTTTCAACTTAATCCCATTACTATAAATTTATTAAGTGCTTCAGAGCTGAAAGGAGACTGCCAGGGTGTTTTGTACAGATGTGACAACCAGGTGTGCAAATAAACTATCTTTTGCCCTAGTAAGAATCTTTGGGCTCCACCAGCTGTCTGCACCCATGCATGGAAAATACAGCTCCTGACGAGATCACACTAGTGGGCAAATCCATCCACTTGTTCATACAGCACGGGCTGGACCAGAACCGCCGAGCAGCTGGCTGCTCACCGAGTACCTCTGAGCAGGGGGGAAATGATGATTTGTATGACAGCGGCATCCAATTCATTAATCAAGGTGACAGTTCTACTGCATGAGGTATCTCCCAGGTCCAAATGAACTTGCAAAGCAATTAGAAAGCCTGGGCAGCGAAAAAGAGGGACAGAAAGACGACAGACGTCCTGCTGGATGTATGCAGGAGGGCCACAGCATGTCCCCAGGTCTGAAAGTCTCACGTACAGCTTCTGGGCCTCCCTGGTGTGGAAGTTCATTTGAAATGACGATCACACATCTGCAGCGTGTTACTGGCAGCCTGCAACAACTGCAGGCACAGGGTTAAGCGCAGTGTCCCCTGCCTGAGCCAGCTCTGCTCCAGAAGCTGCGTAGCTGCATTAACCCAGCCCTTGGCTTAGGCGAACACGTCCTCCCTCCCCACACAACAATTCAGGCTCAGCGCTACGCTCATGCGTAGCAACACACACCCCTTTTCGTGCAGGAGCAGCTCCACAGACTTGTGCCACCCTGGCCCAGATGTGATGTGCCAGATGTGAGGGTAGAGCCAAGCTCCGTCTATTCCCCGTCTGGTTCTGCTCTGCTTACTCACGTGGTCCGCCAAGCTGCGAAAAGCATGTGTATTTATGTAACTCCATACGCTCGCTTTCCCAAACAAACACCCAAGAAACCTTGGGGCCCAAGTTCCTTTCTGCCCTGCAAAGCAGCAGGCAGCCTGCTGATGGCTGGAAAAAAACAAAAATCCCCGGAGTGGTGCTGGAAACCTTGGCCTCTATGCATTTATTCCAGAATTACAGCTTCTCTTTTAATTAAAAGGGCTTTCAGATGTGACCTGCCTGGGAAAGGTGAGGCAGTTAGCCCAAGGCAGCAAGTCCTCACTGCTTGCTGCTATGCAAAAATGGACCATTTAAGGCAACAGCTACAAGAGGGATGCTCTGCGTTGACTTTAACAGCACTAACAGCCCACCAGGCGTGCGCACGGAGAAAAGCTGCAAAAGGTCCACAACGCACCTAACCCCTCACCCCCCTCTGCTATCGGAAGCGCGGCAGAGCAAGAAAGCTACTTTAAAAAACAATAATGAAGGAAGAATTGGATGGTTGCAGCTGCCAGAGCTGATGCCTGAGGCAGATAAAGGCACGATCCTGCTCCCAGCAGCTCCCCGCCGCGCCAGCAGCACCCGGCTGAGCACAGGACACTTTCCCAGGTAACCCACATCTCTGGTGCATCGCTGGGGTCACTGAAAGAGCAGCTGAGGATTTGGTTCTTTATGCTTTTTGTTCTCTGGGGTTCAAGGACTTAAAAGAGGAAAAATATCACCCCTCTCTCTCTTTCCCCAGTGCACAGTTCTTGCAGAGCAAGGGCTGTAAGGAGGCTGGGAGAAAGGTCAGCGCTCCTGGGAAACGTGGTGAGAAATCTTCAACAAGCAGTCTTGAACTTCTTAAGGGTTCACCTGGAAACCTTCTGAAATAAACCACACACCACTCAGCCCACTGGCCACAAAGGATGAAAGGCTGGAACAGCCATGGTGGGGTTTGAATAGAGAATTTGGTCATTTGAGCTTCGGTGTGTAGAATGCAGACCCAGCCGTTGAGCCTGCAGGGCCCTCCTAGCATACAGGCTCTTCAGAAAGGAGACCGTGCCTGAAGAATTCCCACCTGGATCATTTTGGAGATGCCACTGCCGCCACACTACAGAAACTGGGCAGGGACACAATCTTCCCACACCAAGAGTCCCCAGAGCTGCAAGGGTCTTTTACCAGACACCATTTCTATTTCCCCACGCTAAATGAATGGAAGCTGAGCGTTGCGGAAGAAATAAAGCAGACAAATATTCTTGCAACAGCCCTGGACCGTGCCGTGCTGGAAGTGCAGCTCCTACTGGCACTAGCAGTGCAAGGGACAGCTAGCGACAGGGCTCAGCCATCGCGTGAGATTTAAACACGCCACCTCAAAAACCACACCTTGGTTTTAAACCGTTTTTTAAACTGTTGGCTTTGACCAGGCTGAAATATGTTGACCATCAACTCACGGAGAACATGCCTCAGCACCTCAAAGCGCACATCCTCCAGTGATGCTTTTGTTTCCAGAGACACTTTCAGCCCCATTACCAAACGATCCCAAAGGTGGCCAGAACGAGGAGTTCAAGCTCCTTCTCCCCCTCTGAGATGCCCGTGGGGGTGCTGCCGGGGTGAGCCCAGAGCCATACCTTCACACCTGGGCAGCGGGTGGTCCCAGTTCCTGTTGGTGCCGTGCTGACAGGTCAGGACAGGGTGGCCGATCAGCTGGTAGCCCGGTAGGCACTCAAACGAGATGGACTGGCCAACGTTGTAACCGGCTCCTCTTACAACGCCGTTAGCAAAAGGTTCAGGGTCAGGGCATTCCTGCAGCTCGTAGGCTGGAGAAAGAAAAAAAAAAACAACCCCACCAAACATAAGGAGGAATGTTTCATACTTGGTATTTTCTCAAAAAAGCAGGAACGGTACACCCACCGCACTGCTTGGCTAATTCCTCCTCATACAATGACTTAATTGAAGGAGATAAATTTTAATGAACCATGCACACGTCTGCATGGAGGCTGAGGGAAAATCCAGCTTCGCAGGAGCCTCAGACGTGAGCGCCAGGGTCTGCCCCGGCCCGCTGGCGCCTCCGAGCCCATATTCACCCAGTCACCCCGCACTTCGCTTCTAATTGGGAAATCTGCCTTGTTTTCCAACAAAACACGAACAACGCTGATGACGAACGCAAGTCAATTGGTTAACATGTTCCACCTGGCATTATAAATTATTGGGCAGCCTTGCTAGAGCTAATTTGCATAGCAATTTCCATGAGATTACCCAGAGTGCCTCACAGAGCACATTCCTTCCTAAATTGTGCAGCGGCGCATGAATTATATGGTGCGCGAACAGGACAGCCAAGACAAAATTAATGTTTTCAATTAAGTATGAGTAGCGGCTTTTATTGCTGTTTCTGGGGAGTCAGCCCTTTGTCAGTCCTTGGCTACATCACGTGGCTGGGGACACACGCTCCACCTTTCCCACTCCTCCCATCTCTCTCCCAGGCACTAGCTGGACCACTTGGCTCCTGTGCAGCAAAGCCCATCTGAATTGTATTCGGTATGAAATACACGACCTGCCCCTGGCATCCTTTGCCATTTCACACTCCCATATGCCACGGACAGGTGGACAGAGGAGACCAAAGGTTTTGCAAAGACATTCATTACGGCAGAGCTGCGGATCGAGCAGGGCCAGAAGTTCATGTTCTCCTTCTCTTTCACCAGGGCAGACTAACATAGGCAGCCCTGACCCAGCACCTTCAAAGAGCAGCAAATCCACAAAGAGACAGGGCACTGCCAGGACCTCGGGGCACTGCCAGGACCTCGGGGCACTGCCTTCAGAGTTCGGGGTGGCTGCTGCTCAGAAGACACCATGCTCAAAACTGGGGAGCTGCCCAAGGACTCTGGCTGGGTGAGAAGGCACCTCCATTCCTCCATCATCTCCAAAAACTATGCTCGAGGGCATCTTTTGATTTTAATAAAACTTCTTTCTCTCCTCTCACTCCAGGTATCCGTGGCAGCCCCACCGTTACATTCCTTGGCTCTTTGCTCAGCTGGTCCCCCACCAGCCTGCCCAGCACAAGGCTGGGCTGCAGCAAACAATGCCTTTGGACTTCAGTGGAGACTGAAAACCACCGCAGAATTCCGCAGCAAATGCATGGCAGCTGAGGGCTCCTCTCTTTGCACATGACACTCAACAGAGCCAAGTTCTATGTGAATCTGGCCAGAATTAATTCAAAGGCATTTTGCTGTCACAAAGCATTCTAGGAACATTCGTTATTTGCCGTAGGCATAAGTCCGGGTGAACAGATCCCAGTTATTAGGATTAAGCATGGCCTTCATGTAACACCTTTCCACTCATTTGGATTAAGTCCTCATGGAATTAATTCAACAGAATAGCAACAACCGTGATGCCTCCCCTCCCTCCACTGCCCTCTCCATCAGCACCTGGGGACAGGATTGTCCCACTGCAGTGCCTTCTCCAGCCTCCTTACCTTGGTATTCCAGCTTGA
The DNA here is from genome assembly GCF_023638135.1 of Falco biarmicus. Taxonomy (NCBI): domain Eukaryota; kingdom Metazoa; phylum Chordata; class Aves; order Falconiformes; family Falconidae; genus Falco; species Falco biarmicus. The sequence goes on from NC_079290.1 coordinate 117,450,764, forward strand.
AGCCTGGCTTGTTCTGGGAGTGGTCGCTGTGGAAGTACACGGTGGTTTCATGAGACGTCGACAGGAGGGAGCCTGGGATTTCAGTGCCGCTGAACCGCCCGATGATGTTACTGGTGTCGTACGGCCCATTGCGGATTTCGACAAAGTCATGGTTCGGCTCAGTGGAGAAGTTTAGGAACTGGATGTGAGCACCTGGAGAGGAGGAATGAACAGTGCCTCTAAAGCTACACCCGAGCCTCAGCACATCAGCACCGCTCGCCCAGTGATGCCCAGTATACCCCGGGCATCAGCAGTACATTTACCCTGCTGGAGGCAGAGGGTGCCGGTAGTTTCAGACAAGCTCAGGCTATTAACACCTGCAGGTTCACGCTGCTGGAGCTCCTGTGCACACCCCTCCCTCTGCCTGACACCCGAGGAACTAGGAAGGCAGGCACAGAGCGACAGGGATCACCCCTCGCCAAAGGGAGCGTGGCCGGCTCAGATGGCAGGATGCGTTGAGCACCCTGGCGGGCTGTTTCCCCAGCAGCACACGGCAGCTACAGCCGGAGGAGGAGAGTTAATTCAGGAAACCGGGAGACTCAGCACTTCTTCCAGACATGCAACACTTCCACCTCCTGGCAATCAGGCACCCTGATGGGGCTGGCCTCGAGAAAAGCTGAGCTGGAGATGGGCAAATTTCTCTCTTTACCAAGGGCTGGGGAGAGCCTAATTCCGAATGTGCTGATGCCTGCACGAACTCCAGCTGAGGCAGGACATAATCTGACACAAGCTCTGGTCACCTGTTCCATTTCTAAAGACTGATGAACTGGTGATGTTCTACGGCTATTACAAACGTGAGTAGTTAAGATGGGGAGATACACACTAAAAGAGGGTCTTACAGCCGATTCGGAGGCATGCCCACAAATCTGGATCAACCTGTTACATTCCACAGTGTCCTGGCATCACCTTCTGAAAAAATATCTATCATTTCATAGCACCCTATAAATGCATCTTTAATGGCAAGTGTGATCAGGAGGTCAAACAGCAGTTTCTGTAAGTCATCGTGGCACTTGGCATCCAGCACAAACTGAACAGGGACAGGATCTCCCCACCACATCTTTTGTGATAGCACCAAACCAAACCCATCTGTCTCACCGAACCCCACCGGCAGCAATATCCTCCATGTGCAGTCCAGGTTGCTTGGATAATTCCCTGGGAACCCCGGGCTCAGGAGCACTCCTTCCATCTCTTCTGCCGTTCCTCCACACTGGGCTGTAAAATCGACAGTGTTAATGGTCAGGATCACTTAAGGGTCTTCTCTGGATGATGGCCATGGCCGGCCAGCTGCATGGGAAATAAAGCAATTAAAAACTAAGAAGAGAGAAAGGAAAGCCTCCTATGAAATTAGCATAAAGTTTGCGAGGCACTGCGTGGCCACATTACTAATGCATGTGCCTTTCTCCTGCCCTCTGGAGATAAAAGCCTGGCCCACAGATCCAGTTTGGGCAATCACAGTGGGAGAGACAGATCTGAGCTGTGAGCGAGGAGCCGGCCACTCTGTTCTGCTCACAGCCATCGTACCAGCACCTATCATCCACACAGCACTTGTTTGAATTTTTAACCACCTAAAAAAAAAATTACTGTGAAGAAACAGACCGATTCTATTTTGATTCCAGTTCCCGTTACTTCTTTTTCTAGTTAACTGATCTACCTTGACTGCTATACTTGTCAATCTCTGGGCAATTACTGATAAATATAGAACAGAGTGTTTGCACACTGATTGAAGTAAATTCCCTATGAAGAAGCGAGCCACAGATGACAGTGCAAAATATGTTTACAAAAGGCATCGCGTAAAATTTAAATACAGATAGCATCTTTTCATGCTTATCTGGGTGACCTCTACCTTGTTACGGTAACACCAGCCAGCCAAATACACCCAGGCGGTCTCCTAACACGTTCTGACAGTGAAGGTACAGATTCCTTTTGTCCGGTATCTCATTATGTGTGTACTTGCTACTAACAAGGTTTCTCCCAGAAGGTTTCTCTTTCTTTTTCCTCTTAATGGCTCTTTAATAGAACTACTTCTAAATTATTTAGAAGTCAAGCATCTGGACGAAGTAGACCAAAGCAAATCAGCATGCTTTGCCAGGGAAGCAAGCTGTTCTCTGAGCAGGGCAGCAACCGAAGCCCGGGGTCCCGGGGGGCTGGCAGCCAGCGGCGCTCTGGACACTGTTTAGACACATCAGGGCACGTGATTAGCAGAGGACAACGACCCTCAGGGCTGTCAGCATGGGATGCTGTGGCATCCCTCGAAGAGATGATGGTCACTCACGATGAGCGCCATGTTTATGCCTCCCTGCATTTGGATGACCACCGCGCTTGGGCACGACCGTCCAAACCCAGACACCTGAATTCAGTATGACACCTGGTGCTCATACCGTGAGGATGCTGAGCCGGCACAGCCCAGCCAGGCCAAATCCTGCTGCACTGGGAGACCCATACTTGTTAAAAGAAGAAAACTTGCAACTTGTAGTTGCTCAGCTAGGCACTAGCTAGGTGATAATACTGGGATCCTCCTCCGTGCTGGGATCTCCCCACTCTAAAGCTGAGCTGAAGGGCTTCTGACTTCACTCAGAGCCAGTCCCACAGGCGTGGGTCCTTTAGCTCAGTTATCCTGCTGCAAATGCCTCTCTATTTATTCCCGGCCTGCAGATCATCGGATGAAAGAACTGTTAGCTCTTATAATTACTTTAAAGCAAAATGATGTAAGCTAGAACAGCAGGAGCCTGAAATAACTGTTAACTAAAGCTATTAAATGCATAAATGTCTCTCTCAGAGCTGTAAAATGTGCAGTATGAATATTAAACACCTAGACTTGCTAAAAGCAAAATATTGAAAATAATCAAAAAACTCCAGCAAGTTCCCTTCACCTCTGTGCCTCTTCTCGCAGGGCTTACTTCTTTCCTGGCGTGGATCGACTGTCCAGTGCTTTTCCCTGAAGGGCCAAAACACTCGGCATTCCCAGCCCTGCTCCTCAGAGGGTGTCACAGGCAAGGGGCTACACCGGCAAGGTCACATAGGACCCGCTAGACATCAAAGTGGGGACAGCAAGGCACCAAGTGCTGCAGTTCAGAGAGGCTGGGAGGTACCCAGGCTCCAGCACAAGATGCAGATTTAGTGATATCAAGATGCATTTCATCAAAATAAACCACAGTCTTAAGATCTCACTTAAGATGGAAAAAAACCCTCAACCCATAAAACCAACCTACTTACAGTATAAAGAAGTCTTAGGTTGTCCCTCTTGAATGACTTTTTGTTGAGGAAACCTTTTTTTATATTTTACATTTTATACTACAGCCACATTTTAAACATTCAAAATCAAGCATTCTGGGCAGCCCACAGGGACTTTTCCATTGAAATTCCCCCTGCAAAAGAAATGCAAATTTTTCCACACTGCCTCTCATTTCCAGAACAAACTTGCATTTCTCTAACTTAGACCTTGACTATTTTTTTTTTGTTGTTGAGAAGTGCTATAAATATCTGCTAGGTACAAAATACCAAGAGTCCTACCGATGCAAAGCGGCGGTGGGTAATTCCAGCGGCGGACAGTGCCTGGCATGCAGGAGATGTGAGAGTGGCCCTGGAGGAAGGAAAACAAGACACATCGTTTGGAGAGCCTCCCCGTATTCTAGACGTTTGCTGTCATCCTTTTGGCTGGAAAACATTCAGTACCTGCAGCGCATAGCCTGGTTCACACTGGAAAGAGACGACGTCGTTCACTAAGTAGCGTTCACCAACCTTCAGGCCATTCCCAGGAACAGGGGGCTCCGGGCAGCTGGACAGACCGACGGCTGGGAAGGCAAGAGCGAGGTGAGTGCTCCAGGGAGCGGGGCTGGGGGCTGCGCTGAAGGCAGGAGGAATGGGAACACGCCCCCCTTCATTTTATCCCATCCCCTTGCTGACCAGCCACCTCCACCGCAGACACCGGGGGTGGGGGGGATTCTTGGATTCTCCACAAAGACACCCTGATGACGCAGTATTCCCTGTGTTACAGGGCTGGCCAGGACTCAGAGCTATCTGCACCTAGCACTCTCACTTTACCTACAACATGTTTCTTTTCACCTACGAAGGCATCACAAATCACTTTGTGATTCATGGCCGAAAATGTTTTTGAGCTGAACCCTAATGCCTTGACAGAAGAGCTGCACTGGCACCAGCACATCCATCGCCAAGCAAAGACCGACTCACTCCCACCTGCTCATGAACCAAACTGGGACCCCTCCCCACCTGAGGTCCATATTCGTGTTGCGCCGTAGGTGCCTTCACCACCCAGGCAGCATCTGATGGGAGACTGGAGAGGATGTGAGGGAGGACTACCTGCTTCCCCTCGCTGGCGGTACCAAGGGCACATGGTATGTAATTTGTCCCTTTCTGGGTAGAAGCAGCACGGTTTCATCCTCCGACCCTATTCTTCCTGTTTTCAATGACAGATTGAATTTACCATGAGATAGCAGCAGCAGTAAGCGCGGCTGGTCCCTGACGGTGCCTGCAGAACAGGCTACACAAAGCTCACTCAGTCCCGTTTCTCCCATTTCCATCTGAGCTACGTGTGCAACTGGGAATATCCTGCTGCAAACCCCATTAACAATCCCCGAGGTCGAGTGACGTGCTCTCCCTTACACACATGCCATCCCCTCATCCTCCTGCAACACCCAACAGCGATAAAACGAAGACAGGTGCCTGCATCACCTCGTGCCCACCGCGGCTCTGCTGCCTGCCAGCACCTCCCCTCGCTCTGAGCGCTGGCAGCTGCCACTAAAAGATAACCTTCTGCATCACTGCAAGGGCTAACACTCCGCTTAAACTCTGCAGACCCAGCTGAAAGCAGGCGAAAAAAAGGGAGAGGAGCTGCTGACTCCTCTCCCGACACCCGAACCATGCTTCCCAGCAAGGAAACATGTAGTCCCTCCCCACATCTCCCTGACCTTCAAAGAGCCGATAAAGAAAATAGCTTTAAATAATTTCCCATTCAGATCAGTGGGCGCTGAGTTTCAGTCGGTCCTAAATTGTTCTTGCTCCATTTTGGCTTTTGAGCATGGAGAGATAGGAGCTCTGCTTGAGGAATCCAGTGAGAGGCAACAAAGTGGTGTTTTAGTTCGCCTCCCAAAACTTCCTTGCACCGAACAATGACAAAACCTGAGGCTCAGAGCCATGGCATTCTACTTGTACAAGCAAAGCAAAAAATGTAGTATTTACAGCTGCCCTGAAAATCGACACCAATTAATTTTCTCAGCAACCAAACAAGTCTGATAATCCCAAGCCTCATGAAAAACCTGCACAGGATTGTTGCAGAGGGGTAATAGGATCCTCAAAGAACTTAATGAAACAGAAATGGAGAAGAAACAGTCACAGCAAGAGAATTTCTAAACGAACATCCACTTCTCCAGCTCCCAGGGAGCAACTTGGCACACGCCTCCTCTCCCCAGTCTTGTTGGTTGCAATAATCTTGCTGGATCCATTAATATGCAAGGTTTCAACCTGCAAACCCACTAAAACCTGGAAAGCTTAGTACTAGCTGGCCCTCTAAAAGCACACCGTCTCTGCAGTCAAACAGCTATGCCATTTCTGTGGACGCTTTATGAAATGAAATGCACTTTCAAATCTTATTTGCTGCTTTGGAAAAAAATAATAAACAGAATATTGGTTGGCTTCAGAGACAAACACAAGATTTGTGATCAGAACCAATTACGAGACACGGTGTCCAGCAAGAAACAATTATGTTTGCATTGCCCCAAGGCAGACTGCGTGAAGAGAGGCAGCAGTCCCAGCACATCTCTCATCAGCTCCCCATCACCGCTACTGATGCAGGAACACAGCCAGACCATCACCATGTATTAACCAGTCTCCCGAGAGCTGCATAAAGACCAGACTGGCTCCTGGCCGTGTCGCACCCGCGTCTTTAGTACGCTGCAAATGCACTAGCCTGCTTGCTTTCCTGACTGCTAGCTAAACATTCGATTTAGATGCGCTGGATAGAGCTGAGAGCTGCCATTCTGCACCTGCTTGCTCGTACACTGTCTGTGCCGCTGCTGGACTGTGTGTGAATAATTCAGGCCCCCGGTACAGCACCGTCGGTGAGATAAGAGCCACCATCACTGCGACCCGCTGCAGCTTGGCTGTAGCACACCTTTCCTGAACGGACATCTGCTTCAATAGCAGGAATCAACACACAGACGTGGGGGAGAATGAATTTTTGGCATCCTTATCCAAACCTGGCAGCCCTTTCGCAAGAGACTCTCTTCCTTGCCTTGTCTTCCAGTTTTAGCCAGGTTTGCTCTCTTACTACTGAGAATTTTTATTGTTTTTAAATATTGTCTCAGTATATCATCATATATAATGATATTCTCAGGTCTGGATACCCAAGAACTGAATGCATGAGACCTGCTGGAAGCAACACGCTGCCATTCTCCTGAGGTGCTGGCACGATCTGTAATGGAGGAAGCCACCAAACTGTCCAACACACCAGAGAGGGAGAAAGCAGCAGGTGCCCATGCTTTGGGCAGTGCCTCCTTTGGAACATCATCTCCAAGCTTCCCATTCAGCTCATGCCAAGGCGCCTCCCTGAGTTGGAGCCTGCAAAAGGAGGGTGGCCACGCATTCGTATCCACCACATGGGAAGTAAGATGCTCTCCAGCGTCTGGGCACTGCATCTCTAAACACCAAGCAGAGGGCGATGCCATGCCAGCAGATGAGCTGAACGAGGATCTAGCTGTGTGCCCTGGCAGCAGAGGCAGCCGACGCTGCCCTGGGCTGCGCGGACAAGAGCACGGCCAGCAGACGGAGGGAGGTGACTAACCCCACTCTACTCAACACCTAAAATATTGTGCCCAGTTTTGTGCCCCACAGCATAAGAAAAGCGTTGATAAGGCAGACGGAGCTCAGCAGAGGAGCACCAGGAAGAGGCGGGGGGCTGCAGCAGCATCCTCTGATGAAAGGCTGCCCGGAGTGTTTCTGCAGTCTCCACCCTTGGAGTTTTTCCAAGCACAGACTGCATAAAGATGCGTAAAGTGAGTAATCTAGTTTTGTCTCGTACCCGACCCTGCTTTCAGCAGGAGGTTCAATGAGATGACCTCTGCGGTCCCTTCCAACCCAAATTATCCTATGGATCTCTCTCTAGCCCTGCACGCTGTTTCCAGCGATGACCGATACGGAATGCAAAGAGCAGGCAGTCCCTCCCAAACTCTGGCAAGCATCATTTTAGGCACTTCCCGAGCAAAGATGACAGCACTGCGTTGAACAGGCCAACTCTCCATGAATTTTTAACATTTTGGCCTCCACAGCTCCTCCTGCGCTACAACACAGAAACCAAACAAGTGCTGCAAAGTGCATCAGCAGCAAGACGAGGGGCACCCCATGACCCCATGTCACCTCTGCTGCATCTATTCTCCACTTCATGGTCACCCCCTCTCCGCAGCTTAAGAGCGGGGAACCACATAAGCATGATCCTCAAAGCTCACCGCCCCTTCCCCACTAAGCAGCTTCCACTCCTACAAGGCTACGGCTCTGTAACCATCTCCCCACTGCTCAGAGGAACTGCGAGATCAAGGCTGAGATGCTCTTACTTTTGTATTCCAGGTGAAAGCCGGCAGCAGAGACGCTGATATCCGAATAGAAATGCAGATAGAGCTGGTTTGAAGTGCTGTTCAGCAGCGCAGGCACTGTAGTTCCTGGGAAAACAAGAGGTGCACAAAGATACTGAAGAGGATTCTTTTTTCCTCCTCCGTGTCCTCGGAGACTAGCTACAGAAGAGGCTGAGAACAGAAAGTCCTTTAACTTAACAAGCTCTGTTGGTTTTGATCAGGTTCTAATGAGGCCAATTGAGAAATACCCAAGGCTTCTCCGCAATGGCCTTTTCAAAGTCTACTGGTGAATTTAATCATGTGAAGTTTTACCACTTACAGACCAGACAGACTAAAAGCGTCGAGAAGGGAACCAGGATGAGAAACAGCGTGGGTGGAGCTCAGGTGCCCCGCAAAGTCGGGATTCCTTCTCCTGCCTCCCCGCTTGGGAGCTGCTGCAGCACCAGGTCAAGGCAGTGCTATCCCAAAGGCAGAGCCGGGCGCGGAGTCGGCAGGTCTTTACGCACGACCCTTCTCCTCAGAAACCTCAGAGCGCTTTGAAGATATCTGGTCATTAGATAAGCAAGAACCGGGGCCATCGGCTTGCAAGTGGCTCTGCTAGTTGAAAGCTTTACAATGCTCTTGGGCTGCCGGCTGCTCCCTGCTCTGCTAAAAGCCACTGGCCCCACTGTCAGGCACAAGAAAGGCTGTTTTGTAGCCCTTCATCCATTTTGGTGCAACTCGGAGAGGTTAACCCGCCGAGCACTGTGCTCCGAGCTAACCCCACACAGCCCGGCACCGCTGCGCAACTCCCACCTCCAGGCTGTGGGGTCTTGTGAAAAAAAAACAACCCCAAACCTCACCCCTTGGTTTTGCCTTTAAGGCTCTCTATCAACATTTCATGCAGGAGGACAGCAGCCCCATTCCCAGTTCAGCAAAGCATGTGATTCCCTCTAACGACGCACTTAAATCTGTTCCAAGTTTTTGAAGCACTTAAATATACGCTTAATTTTATGTACGTGCTGAAGTCCAGCCGATGTGAGCAGGAATGAAGCACGTGCCGGCGGGCTTCACCGAACACGATGCTGAACACGTACCGGAGAAACTGCCCAGCATGGTGGCGGTGTTATCTCCTCCGTCAAACACTTCCAGGGAATCCCAGTTCTGCTCAGTAACAAAACTGATCACCTGGATCTGGAGAGAAAAAAACAGAAGTAACAGTACAACTCCTGCATCAGGCTAATAAACCACAACAGCACCGATGAAAGGGCCGCTAATGAGGGCAGCAACACACCCTGGGGCCGTAAGTCAGCAGTGCTATTTATCTGTGCTGGCAAAACTTGGAGACCTATTGCCTCTGAGTACCACCACCTGGGTTACACAGCTGTGTCCCTGCAAACCCCACACTTCTGAGTCAGGGGTGCTGTCTTTTGCTGCTGCAAAGGGAGAGCTCCTGTATTTTCACAGCTAATTTACAGCAGCGGAGATTTGGAGCCTTTTTTTTTTTTTTTCTCTGTTTTGAGAAATCCCTGAAGACTTTTGCAACGCTTTCAAATGAAGGCAACCACTGGCAACCCAAGAACTGAACTAAAAACAAAGAAACCCGCATTAAACCACAAGGTTTTTTTTGATCTAATGAAGTTCTTGCCGCTGCCTTTTTTTTCTCAGCTTTTAGTCAAATCACTGAAGTCGCATTTTCAAATTTCCCACCTTTCTCTGCCATGCCCCATGAGGTTTGGAGGCTCAGGTCGGCCACTTGACTCTGTTTGTTAGAACATCAATGCATTCCTCAAATGAGTAACATCCTGAGATCTGATAAATCTGCATATACACTGAAAAGCAGCTCTTACACTCGAGCAAAGATCTACATGTAATTGCACAGATTTGTTTTCCTTGATTACCATTAAAATGGAGTCTGCTTTTATTCCTAAACGCTGGCAGTTCGAAGTATTCGGTGTCCCATTAAGGAAAATAAACTGTGCTGTAGATCAGGTGTGGTGAACTGCCTGAGCGAGTCGGACAGCAAACCCGAGAGAAAGCCAACAGCAGCAGAAAAAAACCCCAGCTTTAATCTGTAAGCTTGAGATGAAATTTTCAAACACTGGGTACCTCAAATTAAATTGCTAGGCCAACAACCTCAAAAAAGGACCCTTAGAGACAAATCAGGAGCACAAATGACTCGTAAGACTTGGCTCCAAATAAAAGGCTGCATTTCTTGGCATGCAGCAGAAGCTGCAGTGGTTCGGCACTGCTGCCGGTAGGATTGGGGAGAACGCCAGAACATTGGCCATTCCGGCAGGTGGACCCCCCTTTATCTCCAGCCTTCACACATCTGCTCACTGCGGAGCCTCCGCTCTTTGAGGGCTCTTTGGACAAAGATCTCCTGCTAAGCCTAATGCTTCTGATCTGCCGGGGTCCCGCGGAGTTCAGCGGAATGACTCCCTGAAGCACCGCGCTCGGCAGGACGCGTTCGCTGGACTGAGCACTGCCAAAGGATTTCAGCGCCCTGCACACCTTGACTGCACCCACCCACCCACACGTACCCATGCACCCACCCACCCACCCCTCCCCCCCTTATTCCTGCAGTCTTCTTATCCTGGCTTTACTCACCCACTCCCAATACCCTGCTTGCCTTCGCCCTGCTAAACATAAACGATGCACATTAAAATAAAAAATAATAATACTAAAAAAATAAAATCAACCCCCATTATTTGTGCCGGTTTAACCTTTTTCCTCCTTGATTTATTCTGAATAATAAAGCAGGCTATAAAGTTCCTGCAAAGTTTGGACCCCCCCCCAGAAAAAAAAAAAAAAAAGTGGTGTTCATCTAGCAGAAATTGCAGTGACCCCTGCAGAGCCATTACTGATTACACTGACCAAGTCGATACCCCTCAGCCTGCGTAATTACACCCCTATTGTCATTTGCATTACTGCAAGAGAACCTGGATTGAGAATGTGCATTTTGTTTGCTCTTAAATTTTCTAAATTATTTATTCTCTTCCCTCCACCCCAGCTTAACGGAATAAACATTTTTAAGGTCCTAATTCTAGTCTGACATGTGGATTCACAAGGGATCTGCATCTATTTACTGCCATGTATATAAATTAATTCACTCAGGAAGGTTTGCTACAGGAATGAATAATTCATAGCAGAAGTGCTAGCTCGTACACTGATTACATAAAAATCCTGCTAGTGACTCGCCGCTACCAAGAAAGCTTTAATTTCACCTCCTCCTCTGATTTACAGTTGTTTAACCTTTAATTGTTGTACAAAATGAGGGTAAACTGATGCTTAAATTAGTATCTAATAACACAGAACATCTCGTGCACAGAAGCGGGTGACCAGGGGAGCAGAGCCCATGTGAGCGGGGCAGGTAAACAGCCACCGCGGCCATCACCCTGCCTCTGGGCTGTGCAGGGCTTCATGGCCGCTCTTTTACTCCCCGAGGTCCAAGACCTTCCACGATGCCTTTTTTCCCACTAGAAGACTTCCAGTGGACATCCCGGTGTCACAAGGTGATGCTGTCGCCAGCGGGCTGTGTCTCGGGGCAGAGCCGAGGGGCGGCCGGGCCAGCACGCCGATGGCATCGCATCCCCCACACCGGGAGCAGAGATGGCAGCACCGCTGCGGAGCCACACTGGCTCTCGCTGAGCACCAGAGGAAGGGGTCAGACTGAAAAATTTTTTCCTGCTGGAAAAATTCCCACTCTAGACCTAACAACTGCAGGGGCAGAGCTCAGCCAGGGGACACGCTTTTTCATTTGCCTGCCTTCTGTGTTACACCCCAAAATATTTATTTCCCTCGCAAGGGATCACATCCAGCAGGAAAGGGGCTCAAAAAACCACAGCCACCAAGCCTTTAAAACACTTTGCCTTATGTTTTCCAGTTTCACACGCCAGAGCGCTGCGTTGGCACAACCAAAAAAGTGGGAAACTTAGAAGAGACACGCTTCTAACAGCCCAATGCGATACGCGCTTTCCTCTAAGCATAACCGCCGGGCAAAAAGACCTCCAAGGGCTGAGAAGTGGCAGCGAGGGTTTGTATTCAGGACGTGGCAGCGCAGAATACAGGCATCTATTTATATCGCTTTAAAAATTAAGTGAATTATCACCTCCTGCTCCCAGGAGTCCCCAGCAACTCGCCAACTGCCTCAACTGTTCAGATGTTTGGCTGAGCAAAATGGATCTTTCTTGTCACCGGGGGATTTTGGGAGCAGCTAAAATTTCAGATGAACAGGGAAGTACTGACAGTGAGCTCTGCAGCTTTTGAAAACACTCTTTCAGACGGCTTTGAAACCAAAGAGGGGAGCAGAATTTGTCAGACTGGACACAGAGGGCTCAAAATATTTCCCCCGGCTTGTCCTGTTTTGCTGCAAAAGCCCCCAAGCGCTGCTCCCACCAGCCCTGTCCACCCAGGTTTTGGTGCTGCGTTCTGATGGTGGGTCCCAGAACCCCCATCTGGGAGAGCAGGACTGTAATCCAGCAAGGCAGAGATGATGTTTCAATAAAACCCTTGAGATAAACACGACTGCTGTGTGCCAACAGCCGGGAGCGCTGCGGAGAGGGAAGAACGCACCTACAAATCCATTAGCCAAGTACATGATGGAGAAATAAAAGCACTTCAGGAACAAAACCTTCGCAGACAAAGTGGTAGAAAGAAAAAAGAAACCCTCTGATAATGAGGCCTGTGGAATGAATGGACCTGTTAAAGAATCCATCTCCTGTGCATCAAGCAATGTCAGCGCAACACACGGCAAGATGCCTTCCGTGAGGACAAGGCACGTGTGTGCTGAATGGGAACTTTATCTAAGGTTTGGTCTCTGATGTTGGGCTTAATTCTCAACACCCTCTAGCTTGCAGGACGATTTCTGCAGAGAAATGATAAGGACCACAAAAAGACCTGAAGAGAGAGCTCATTTACCTGGAGACAATGAACAGCAAAGCTGTAATTGTATAATCATAGCGCCGCAACTCTGCTGGCATAACAAATCCACGCAGGCACTCCGAGCAAGCAACTCTTCCTCGGTGTCGCTTACATTGCTTTCAACATTGCATAATTAAGCAGTATAAAGATATATGCCCAAAATACCGCAATTATTTTGTTACACCAGAACAGCCACGTAGCTCCAGCTGATTTCCCACAGAGAGTGCCTCCAGGAGGCAAAAAATACATTGAAGTATTACCCACTTTTGGCAGTCACAGTGTAAACGAATGTCTGATTCTAGAGAATTACACGTTCAACCCATCTTTTTCCTGTGAGGAGCGGCAACTTCATAACACGTGGCCTCTAAGTGCACTGGGTACCATGCCTTCTCCTCTCCATCCCGTGCTGCAGCCAGCCAGGAGCCCCGTACCTGTATCCCTGCTCCTTCGGGAACCGTTATCTTCCACACGCAGTTGAGGCTATTCAGGTACGTCTCAGGGAAGCCAGGGGACAGGATGGTTCCTTTGCGTTCAGTCAAATTTCCACCGCATGGCACTGAAACAAGCAAAGTAGCTGTTGGAAAGCGGAAAGACTTGGCTTTATACAAAAAAATATTCTCTTTCAAGCATCTATCCACAGACACAAAAGCAGGCAGAGTTGGCTCACGGTTTGAGGATTAGATCTGTATGAATAAACCTCTTTTCAGTGACTCTCATACAACTTCTGACGCAAGGAGTGTACAGTCCTTGGGTGTGGGGAAAGTTGGCTACAACAGCCCACCAGGATGGTGCTTTAGGAACTGCTCTCCTCCAAAGGAGCTGAAAGCAGCTTTCAGACAGATGTAATTAATTCTAGATGCTGTCCTGGATCTCACGAGTCAATACTCATTCAAAAAGTTCACAAAGGATCAGAAGGTCCCTTCCCTGACATGTGGGGTTAACTGCCCTTCTTCACAGGCAAGCCTGGCTTTTGTATGTAAGAGGTAAGAAATGATTTTGTTGTTGTTTCACTGGTGTTTTAGGGTTTTGTTGGTTTTTTTTTTTTTAGCTTTTGTGTTTGGTGGGTTTTTTTTACTCATTCCAAATAGCGTCTTTAATTTTTCTAGCACAAACTGCTGAATTGTTTTGCCTTTTTTCCTCCGTAGTTACCTACCGACACAGGTGGGTACCGAAACGTTCCACTGAGCCAGCGCCCCGGGCATGGTGAGGCACTCGATGCTGCGGGAGCCCTGGAGCGCGTAGCCAGCGCTGCACTCGAACCGCACCACTGCTCCCACCGCAAAATCGCTGCCCAGCCGCCGGCCATAGCGGGGCTCTGGCACTGAGCTGCACTGGGTGGCACTGGTCCGAGGAACCGCTGGCATGGCAGGCAGCAGGAACCAGCAGGCCAGTGAGTGGTTGCAAAGCAAAAAGAGAAAATAAAAAAAAAAAAACGGTTAGAGGACATATTTTGGAAATATTAAGTGCCAAATTAAAGATCCGTTGAAACCAAAACAAAGGAATTGATTATACCTAAACCCCAAAGACAGGCTGAACCCAAACATGATGATCGAGAAGAAAAAGAAATAACATTTCACTCAAACTTCTGACAATTCAAGTGCTAATTGAAATAAAAGCAGCTAGGTCACTACAGAACCACGCGTGCTTCCTAAGAGGAGACTGTTTGCCTTCCGAAAAATGACCATTGCATCAGAAAGGTCACTTCTAAACAGGGAAACCAAGGCATTCAGCAGTGACTTCCCAAAACCTGTTTGCCATATACTGCTACAGCCTCAGCGGAAAACCCTTTAGGTTTCTTGGCTTACTTGGCCTCATTACTATAAAGGACAGGAAATTTAATCAGTCTTCTTCATGATGAGAAAGGTTAAAAAAAGAAAAGGGGAATTTAAGTTGCGTTGCTGCATCGCCAGCTGTTGAAATTGCCTGCATTCCTGCTCCATACTGGGAACAAGAAGCTCCCAGTCGAAGGGAACAGAGAGGCTGACAGGGAAGCAAGGGGGAAAATGAGTCAAAGAAATCTTGTTGCTGAGGAAGAAATCAATTCATCTCTCTGAGTTGCTTTACAATTCATCAGTGTTTAATGCCTGAGTTGCTGGGATTGGAAAAACACGGAGATGATGAGCACATTAGCTGTATTGTTTGATTTTGATTTCATTCAGCGAGGTGAATGTCAAACCCACTGCCAAAGGCATCACGCGAGGTGATTGGCAAGAGGCCGAAGTGTGCCAGTGGTCAGGGGAGGGGGACGTGGAAGCAGAGAGGAGCCACTTATGACAATGCGTTACTTCGGGCAAAACCAAGATAGCCAATATGGCGCTGCAGCCCTGCTCGGTGGCTGGTGACTGACGAGCGGGTGCTCAGCCTCGACCAAACCGTGGGGAGAACTGTGCCCCTGTGCTCGCCAGGCTGCTCCCATCACGCTGCCCACTCCCCCGCCGTGGGGCGACTCGCCGCACACGCGCCTCGCTGCATGGGGGAGGCTCGGGGAGGGGGAGATCATATGTGTAAAAATGAGAGTAAACGTCATTAGAGCCTGGCCAGGCAGATCAAAACCAGGGCTGGCTCTTTCAGTTACTCTTGCCTTCCGTGCAGTAATCACTGACGAGCGTGCAGCTGATAATTAGCATGCGGTAGTGAGGAGGTGATCTTCACCGATTTCATCAAAACCTTTGCTTTGCTGAAATTTTTGAAGATTACTATCAGAACTACAATAATTGGACAGAAATTCAAGAGAGCCGATCTCTGGGTCCTATAAAACCTAAAGCACGCTTCGCTTTGCCCCCGGAGCAGGCAGAGGTTGCCCGTGCTGCTGCCACCGCCTCACGGCAATGCACATGCCAGAGCCTGGCTGAGCCACGGGTAACTACACAGAGCACGTGGGTGAGCGAGTCCTTCTGTTTTCCCACTACTCTGCGCATCACTTTCTGTTTACTACTTTAAAATCTCCGAGTGGGACTTGCCTGATGCAATGCAAGCTGTTACCGAAAGGATCAAGGGGTGAAAGTTTGACAGCAGGAGACCTGAGCCTGTGACATGCAGGGAGGAAGGATTTTGCCGAGCTGCCAGACAAGCGTTCAGCTGCTTACACTGAGAAATGTGCGAAAACACCAGTGGGAGAAATTGCTTGGGTAGAAAACTTCAGAACTCGCTGTGTACTCAGGGCATGATTCAATGAGATACTTCTGATACTAATCCTAGGACGCGCGAGGGTTGAGGCCAAGTGAAAACGGAAGGTCTGAATATGAAGTACCTACAGGAGCCCTGCAAGTTCACCGCTGCCAAAATAGAATCTTAAATCTTCCGTGGTATTTCCCGTTAGGCCAGAAAGTGTGCAAGGACCCACAGGTGCCAAAAGCAGGTCAGGACACATCAGGACATCACCGAGGTTCTGACCGTTCTCTGGGGACCAACCTGAGGACATCCGCAGAACACGCCTGTACTCACCTTGGTAGACAAAATGAAAACCTTTGGCTGTAGACTGACCCTTGGAAGTAAATTTGATAAGAATCTGGTTGGTGGTAGCTAATGGCAATGATTCACCTAGATGAGGAGAAAGAGAGAAACCAGGAGATGGAGAGTATGGCATTAGCGACACAGGCGGGCGGCGCAGGGCAAGGTGCTAAACACCAGGCTGCATTTTTAGTTTGCTTTGCCCAGCAGCCACAGGGACACCTTCCCTACCTGTATGAGAGCCTGAGAGGGAGCTGAGAAGCCGGGACTGCTGGTTGGGGCCATCGTGGACTTCGATGACATCGTTGAGCACGGTCTGGAAGAAGGCGAACTGCCCGAAGACCACTGCGGGGAGAGGGAGCGCAGGTCAGGGCGGGCGGTGGGATGCCCTGCGCTGCCACCCCTAAGCAGCCAGGGCCGGTGAAAAAGGCCTAAAAACCTAAAGATCCACCTGAGAAAAGTCTCAGGTAAAAGTTCTGTCCTGCCTTACAAGATCGCTTGACTTGGTTCCTGAGGAACCACAGCGTGTAGTGCCGAATCACCCTGTTCTTGCTCACTGCACCCAGGCCTCAGCCACTGTTGGAAATCGCTGTACCAGGTACTAGAAATTATAAATTAGGTAGAGTTAGACACATCAATAGAAAAAAATGGTAGCAAGCCAAGATTCATGTACAAGATCCTGGCAGGGTCACTGATGAAAGAAAGCTGCAAAGTGCAGCGCTCTGAGGAAGACCACCTGAGCGAGGCCGAAGGCCGGAACGACCCTCTCAAAATGGATGCCAAGAGAATACTCCGCCTAAACTCACCCAGGCCCCGCCTAGACTCTGCCCATCATTAATATGCAATGAGATGTTGCAATTACATGAATAACGTATGAAAAGATGTTGCCATCATGTATGTCAAATGTATAAATTAGCCTGTTTCACACCTGTGCTTCGGGGCGAGTTTCTGTGGTGTGAACCACCTCCTCCCCTGCGCAGAAAATAAATACCTTGCTGCTAAAAGTACACAAAAAAAAATCTTCATTCCGAGGTTTTTCGGCATCACCAGGAGTGCCCAGGCACTTGGGCTGCTTTTATTTCAGGAGTTTGGCAAAGCTATAAAGGGCCTGACTGACAGGCCTGGAAGATGGGAGCCCTTTATTTATCCGCAAAGTAGACATAACAGAAGCAGCAACCAGCCTCCCCCGTGTTCCCTTGCCAGTGCGCCTTAACACTGATTCATAGGCCAAACGGGATTCTTCTATGAATCATCCCATTCGCCTGCCTACATAACACAAGGTATATAATTTCACCAATGGATAATTATTATTTATTATTTGTACCAAACCCCTGGCAGGAAGCAAGCTCCCATCGGGTTATGCATCGTACAAAACCTGAATAAAAGAATCCCCGTCCTGAAGAATTTGGTTTCTAGATGGAACCTCTCTGGTCAGGGAGGATGACTGCTAAGGAGAGAGGACACTCGCCATTTTATTAACAGAGACTGCTAACGAGGGAGCCGCGCAGTGCCCTGGGTCTTACTGCAGACATTGTAAATGCACCCAGGAGTAGGCAGAGCTTATGAAAGGGAGAAAATAATAATGAGATGAGCAGAGCATTTTTTTTCAGCTTGAGCCAAGAGACTTCGGTTATTTATCTTTATTTTTCAGAATACAATACGGTTTTTTTCTCCCAAATCTGCACTTAGAAGATTTTTTTCCCTCCACTTTGTCTCTTCTCCTAGCTTTGCATTTTCCAGTTCTAAGTGCCCAATTGCAGACTCACAAGCTGAGAGGTCCCTTGCTGTGAAATTCATCATCCACCAAGCTACGACATTTCTTTCCTGCACATTCAGGTTTCCACACAGCTTTGATGTTAGGAACACTGGAAAAGTGACGACAGCACACCCTGATGCCTGCTTACGCAGAATCCGAGAAGCAAAGGAGATGGGAAATGCATAACATTCACTACTACGGGTTTCCCTGCTTGTTTTTAATGAAGCTATTGAAAGGTAGCAGGTGGAGAAGAGAAACTAATTTAGCCATCATCCTACCGCAGGCAAAAGTCAGGCTTGCACATCAAGCCCCCCTAGCCCTCTAGTTATTGTGTTTCTTAAGACAATATCAAGATCAGCTCTAGAAAAAGAGGTTAAGAGGCAGTATTTCATCAGTTAGATCCAGGAGCTCAGATGGACCTGAGATGCGCACAGGCAAAAGGGCGATTTCAGTGAAAGGAGCTTATAACTGATGTCTGAACACGGGATCCTCGTTTCACACCTTGCTATCTTAGCAAAGGAAATCACAAACAACTGAAAAGACCACAGGGACTGGCTGGATCGATACGATGCACGGAGAAACAGAATCAAATAACAGAATTTAGACACCTTCACCTGCCAGAGCTGTCAGTGCCACTGCTCTTTAAGAACTTTAAATTCCCTTCAAACAAGAAAATATGTTAACCAATACTAATATCCAGCTAGCTGCCTCAGAGGTTTCTTCAACATTGATCACTCCCGTATTCCAGCTCTGACCAAAATTAAGCAGCATCAGAGTCTATAAAAGAATGACAGCCCATTTAATTGGATCTGGTTTAAAATTTAGTTTACGTGTTATTTAAAAATAAAAATTAGTCATAAGTACTATAGCTGCACATCCACAAACCCATACACCGATGTGCTTTTCTGCACAGATTATTTAGCGGCAGAGTTAGCATGTGTTTATGGTAAATACGTTTTGTACTCTTGCAGGTCCTCTGAGTCTGCTGCTAGCATTAATCACCATGAATTACTTTTTGCTGATTTCTCAACTCTGCATGACTGCATATAGTGCAGGAACTGGAAGAGGAATCACAAGATGGTGGGTTTTGTTAGGTTGGGGGTTTTTTTGCCCTCTAATTTTTGATAGATTTTGAAATTCACAAAATTCCCATCACCCTTACCGACTACCACAAAGTATAAATAGCATCCCACAGCACCACTTACTATTTCCCAGTCTCTCTTATCTCCATTTATATAAGCACTTATTCTATGGCTTTGTTCAAACAACAACAAACAAACCAAACGAGAGAGTTGCACAGACAGCAGGACAGATTTCCAAACACCCCCCACAACCCATACCGTAGTCCTTCGGCACAACGATGAAGTACAGGCAGACTTGTCCGCTGGTGTAGTTCTGGGGATAATTTGGAGAGAGGACGACGCCGTCCGAGCCTGTGTACTGCCCACCACAGGGTGCTGTGAGAGAAATGAAGGAGAGCTCGCCGAGCGCGCCCCCGCCGCAGCCTGCCCGGGACCCCTGCCCACTTCAGGCAGCGCAGCCCTCGCTGCAAGTTCTTTTAAGAAAAATCAGACTTATCCTAACCCGAGCTCATGCCTACTTCACATTTCATTATGGAGACCGTGGTAAGGCTCAGGGATGCCGTGCGTGGGGTGTAGGCTAACGCGTGATTTGCACAGCTCTCCACCCGACTCAGCGCTCAGGACCGGTCGGAATGAGCTCCACTCCCTTCGCCCTTTCTCCGTGGCAGAAGCCCGGCTCCAGCGGGAATGCCGTCCTCCCCGCCAGCGCCTTGCCAAGCCAGGGATGTCATTCTCCCCGTCACCACGGACTGACAGCTATCTCTTGACTCACTTCTCAGACGAAGAAGGTCTGACCGCAAACCCACCGTTTAAACCATGTTCTCGTTAAGCCAGAAAACAAACCAAACTACAGAACCCCTATGAAAAAAAAAAATAAAAATCTTTTATTTTCTCAGTAACTCTGGCCCTGCTCAGGAAACCACAGGTTTCAGGACTCTGATTAGCAGGGATGAAGTTAAGCAAATGTTGCAGTGGCTCCCTAAATCCTGCCCTGCACTAGGGACACGGGATTTGTCACACACATCACCTTTTGTGCCCAGTTTTCTGTCTCTCTCAAAAGAAACCTCATAAAAGTCAGGTCTTCCCGACCTCTGGCTGTTAAAAAAATGGATTATAATGAAACACTATGAAAAATCCCCTCTGCAAGCAGCTCTATGGAAAAGTGATGTTAAGCTTTTCATTAGGATAAGGTGCTGAAGTATCTGGCAATAGGCAGATCGCTCTCTACTCCCCTTTTCCCCCCCGAGCCTCACCTGTACAGGTAGGTCGAGGTTTGTTCCACGTGGGTTTTCCATCCCCTCCCATTATGCACGTCAGCGTGGAGCCCCCTTCAATGTCATAGCCCCCGTCGCAGTAGTAGGTGATCGTAGATCCCAGCTTCAGATCCGTGCCCACTCGTGTGCCATTCTTAATGGAACCAGGGTCGAAGCACGACTCCCGGGGATTTTCTGCAAGACAGAATTGCCAAGATCTTTACAGGTTCGATACAGCTAACTCTAAAATTTTGGTGAACGGCATGGTTTTGGCTTTTCTCAGCTGGCAACCTCACTCAAGCGTATCATGAAGACTGGTACCATGCGCAGAGTTTAGGTTTCAAACATTCACTCCTGCTGCTGAAGCTGGGGAATTGTACAGGTCAGATTCTGGTCCAGAGCCTTCTCTGATGCTCAGCTCCAGTACAAGCATGCTGGAAGAAGGAAGGCTTTGGTTCACACGCATTCCTGCCAGTACCCAAAATCCAATGCACGAGGCAAAGCTTTGATTTAACTATCTGCACTGGCTCTCCCTTCTTGCACAGGGGACGGGCTGCAAGGAACTTTGCAAACCAGGGCATATAAACACAGACCGAACATGCAAAGTATTTCAGATACGCTACATCTGTTCGCGTTAGCTCCTTGGCACCTATCATTCCTGTATCTAAGAGCTGTCTGCTCTCACCATGGAAATACATAGTGCCATGTGCTAGCTGGTTGATTCTCCAGATGTGCAGCATGGCTGCAATTATGGCAAAATGATTACAAGTAGTTAGACAAAATGAAGACATTTTTCTCTCTGTTCACTATGCCCTGCAGAGTTAAAAACCCCATTTACATATGAAAATTCCAGTAAAGACTACAGAGCTGTCAGGACTTGGATATTTTTTTCCTTCTTCTTCTGAAGGGCTTTTTTCTTCTTTTGCGTTTTTTTTTTTTTTTTTTTTCTCCTGCATGAAATATAATTAGAGGCTTTGATTAATCCTGCTCTTTTGTCATTTGGAAATTGCTCATTAAAGATGAGGGCTTTTCTGAGAGCAGTGGGTCTGTGAACAATTATGATGTGTTTAAGCATTAAATCACAGGCTTTCAGTATTTGGGGAAGGGGTGGAGGCAGAAATAGAAAACAGTAAAGCCCCCAGATCTTGCTTTTGTTTCTTTGTTTGCAGTGAAAAACAGGATTAGCTCTACGGTTTCCTTCGCACAACAGCTGTATCACTAGCTAATGATCCAGGTAAACAGGGCACAAAAGGATGGGAAATGATCCCACCAGAAACAGCTACCCTGAACCACAGAAGTGAGGCCACCGTTTTTCCCTAGAACACCAGTTCCCCATTTTGGGAGCCAAAGGCTGGTCACCCCTCAGTGCTCCCCACAGACCATCACACACTTGTATCACCAAACTTTAAATCACGAAGCCCTGGGTTCTCTGCTGTGTCTGTGGTGCCTTGCTGCACGAGCTCTCTGGACAAGCCACTTGTCCTTCGAACAGCCCCATTTCCCAGCCAAGTAACAGGATGCTCCAGTTTATCTGGTCCTGGGAAGACACACACGTGTGCCTTGATGTGTGATTGCCGCAGCACTCAAAAGAGAGCTCCGATATGCAGATGGAGAAGATTGGGTTTCTAAGACTAGAATTCCAGCAAACATTTTTACTCCGTTATTTCCTCCGTGTGATCTGATGGTAGGTCCTGCTGAGATACCTGCTCGACACAAAAGAGAAAGCTTCACTATGCCGAGGACCAAAAAAGCTTGTTCCAACCACAGCACTGGAAAGCAAAGCCCTTGGCGCTCCGGCCAGCTCGGATGAACACATCCCCTCCTCATTTACCCTTATGAGACACCAGCCGTCTCTTTAGCATTACACCAGACGATGGAATAGCCCTGGGCAGACCAGTCACCACAGCCCACAGAGGCAACAAACTGCTCCCGGGCATCGGTCAGCCCCTGCATCGAAGAAGAGTGGTGCAGTGGCACAGCCCAGAGTCCATGGTAGCACAAAAGCCATCTGCAAGTATAAATGCTTCATCTACCTTTCCAAAATATTTTTTTTTTTCACTCCACAAGCCTTTATTTCTTTGAATTGCTAATATTCACTTCTAGACCCCTTCATACAAAAGCCGCATCCACCAGCTTCCTTCTGACCACTTTATGCCTCTCTTGTTGTTTTGAACAGTCTCACTGCCTTTCATCTAACAAGTTGATGTGGCTTCAACCTGTCAATCACCCTCCTACCCAGCTGTCAGATCCCTCAGCCATGTGCTTGATCTCAGCCTCTGCTCCCACTTTGAAAAATCTTGACATTCGTTGCTCAAGTCACTCCGCCGACTGCTGAAAAAAGGGTGGTGGCGGACTGCTGAGCAATAGCCCCGCTGCTTTGGTTGTGTCTTCCTCATTCTTGACTGTTTCTGTTCCCTTGAGGGGCTGTGCCTTCAGGGACACCGCTCACCCCAGAGGATGATGCATCCTGACACACCAGTCCCACACGTATCTCCAGCCGAACGAGCCTCCGCCCCGATGATCCCCAGCAGCAGGCTACAAAGGCAGGCAAGGAGCTCAGCTTTAAGGAAGCGTTTGGTTGTGTGGTGACTGCGAAAGCCTCGTGGAGAGATGTGGGCAAGCCACAGCTTCCCCAGCTTTTGATTTATCAGGCTATGAAGTGAGTACAGCGTGGCTCACCCATTTAGAATTCATGTTTTATTTGCACGCAGCCACTTCAGAAATCAAGGACTTTACCCTGATGTCCCAATTAACATGGATTCAGGCTGCCAAATGTTTTGAAAAGAGTCAAGACAAAAAAAAAAAAAAAAAAAAGCCATGAGAACAGGTTCATTAGTCCAAAGAAAGCAGAATTTTCTGCGCTTCCCACCCCTCCTTTCCCAAGGAAAACTCAAAGCCCGCATAAGCTCCTGGACCAGGAGGTCAGGCTTTCACCTGCACGTTCGGGAACAGCTTTGCTGGAGAGCTGTTGTCGGAGAAGGGCATCACAAACTCCATGTCTGTAAACGTCTGCAAGCCTTTATTAAGAGTTAAGCCTTAACACAACCCCAAGAGAAATCGTCTAGAAGACAGTTTGCCACAACAGTCATCATCACATCCTGAAGACAAGACAAATCCCATCAGGATCTTCAAGGCCAGGTGTAGCCTTGGCACCCTGAGCAGCTGGGCTGTCCCCTCCCCCGCCCCAAACACACTCTCTTTCCCAAAATATTCCAAAAGATCTGGTTTTCAAATGCATGTTGTTCTAGGGTCAAGCATCATCTCCCATTTCTGCCCGTTTTAACAGAAAACCGGTGCTGGGTATTTTTAAACAGCTTGCTTTGCAACAGATTTTGCAGAAGAGTGTTTCTGCGGGGAATTTCCACCTTAAATAACCCGTAAGTAATGCTGAATATATGTTTATAAGCTCAGGATGGGCAAAATAGTTCTAGTGAAATAATAAGGGATTTGAAATAGGGCTTGGGGTTTAGGGTTTTTTATTCATTCCTTTGGAAGGGTGAAAATTAATCAGTTTTGCTTCATTTGCTTTCAATTTCACGCCTCTTCACTTCTGGCCCACAACAGAAACAGGAAGCACTAAAAAGCGTGAGAAAACCTCCTGCTTCGGAGCATCCGACCTGGAAATTCCTTCCCACTCCCTGCCCCAAGCATGAGGAGCCAAACCCACGTGTGCACCCCGGGTCCCATTCAGCACCAGCCCAGCAGGGTAAGTCGCCCAGCTGGAGGCAGCGACGGATGGAGTCGGACCCACCTCTGTGCTCGTGACAACATGTCCCCAGCACTCACAAAATGTAAGGGAAGGGAATAATTTGGGAAAAGGTTCTCCAGACAACTAGCCTGCCCTTTACATTGCTTACAAAGTGCGGTCTCCATTTAAAAATGTAAGTGTATGAATATATAAAATGCATTCTTAATAAAATCTGTGGTTTGTGAGATGTTGCAATGCAGTGATTACTAGAATTCGGTTGATTTCCCAATGAGAAAAGATAAGCTTCACCTTAGACATTCATCCCCAGCCAAATTTCAGAGTCTCTGCTGGCATTTTCGGGCAGTGGCACCCTCATACCAAGGGGTCTTTCAAACTGACTGGGAACAGCTCTGGAATCCAGTGTTGTTCTGCAGCCAGGAGTCTCCCAAGTATAACTAACACACACAAATATTATCTTGGTTCAAAAGATAACACATGCAGAGATAGTGAGTTAAAACCCATATTTTGTTAAAAAAATTAAGCAACAACTGGAAGGAGAAATAAATTTGAGGTGTATCACAAGCCATCCCTTCCCTGTGTTTAAGTTTTTGTTTCCTAACCCTTCCCTATTTTGTAAGCAAGAACTTATCACGCTTTGGCGCTGGCAGGCTAACACTTGGGCTCACGTGGATCTGCAAACTTTCACAGAAAAAATTCACAGAAATCACAACACTAACTAAGCCGGTGTTGCAAACAAGCACTTTTTAAGGATTGTGATAACTTCAACAGACCTTCAACAGGATGCCTGAGCAAAGCACGCCTTCCTTTTCATGAACCAACCCAAAATCTATTTACTACTGCTCAGTCATTCCAAAGAATAAATTCCTCCCCAGCTGAATCCCCAAACTATTGCACTGAAGTTTCACCTGACCCTCTGAACCAGCCCAAGGCTTTATGCAGGCAGCAACCCAAACCTCCGCAAATGCATGGGGAAAGCACACTTCAGGTTGCTATGCTGGTAACCTTGATTTTTCATCCTGCTGCACAGCTGACTGCATGATGGGTGCAAAGCAGAAGGCATGTGTTCATCTATCGGAAATCCTGCTGGTGTAGCCTATCTGTGCAGCAAAACTGGGAAACCGCCGGGCTGCAGATCTGCCCTCAGACACCTTTCTATGGCATTGCTGCATTCCCACTTCCCCCTCGCTGTCATGCTCTATGCAAAAACTGGCATAATCAAAGCCAAATTCATTCTTCTCGCCTCTGTTCTCTCCATTCTTCATGGCCCCAGAGGACAACTTCCTCTGGAAGAGCCATTGCCCCTGAAACAATTTCAGATGAAGTGCTGAGGCTGTTTGAAATTCACCCGACACACCATAGCTGCAGGCTAGCACAACGGTCCCAGTCCCAGAGAAGATGCAGGATTTTAAGAAGGCACTGACAGATGGCTGCTTCGCCTTCCCCCCGCCCCCCCAAACATCACCAGAAGAGGACTACAAAGCCCCCGGTAATTCAGAGTATCCCCCATACAGCTGACACAGGTGATATACAGTATTTAGGGAGCTATAGGGGCAGAAGCCCGCCCGGGCTGCAGCACTGGCCAAACACAATGGGATGGCTGAGAGAAGCCGGTGTCTTTGAACTGTACTTGGGATTCCAGGCTGGCAAGGAGCCGAGCTCGCTATTTGATTTTCTTTCACACATGCTCCCTCCTGCATTTCTTTTCTTCCTCCTTCCATCCCCCAAAGTTCTTTTTTTCTGCCGCTTCTCAGACTTGAATCCCAGGTTCCTTTTAAAGCGTGGGGAAATTAATGAGCAAACTTAAAGCCTCGGTCTTTTCTCCCAGCAGTCTGGCTTTGTGGGAAGTATGTAGGCGTGACTAACACGTGGGAAGTATGTAGGCTTTGTGGGAAGTATGTAGGAGTGTTTAGGAGAAAAATGCACCACACAACCACCATAATTTAAAGAGATTTAATTTCTTAAATACTTTCTGGCTGCCCAAAAATAAAGCAGAAAAGAAAAAACCTCGGACTTCACTTTTAGTACAATCAGTTCTAATGAGAGCAGAAAAAAATTGATCTCGTGCATCTTCAGCAGCGCTAATTGTCTTTGTCTTACTGTTTCATAACTTTACTAGAGGGACATTCATCTGCTCAGCACAAACTAATAAGAATTGTCACTTCACTGTCATTTAACCACCGGTCAGGTAGATTCAAAAGCAGGAACCGCAGCCCAGAGATAGGATCTAGGAAGAGAGAATTGCCCGAGCACACAGAGGAAGCAGCAGCAGCGCTGACGGCGCAGCAGCAGCACCCATCAGCTCTCCAGCACACGCTGTCGCTGCTCCCGCAGCACAAAGTTGAGCCAACGCGGTCCAGCAGCCCGTTTCACAGCCTATGCTGTGGTTGCACAGCCGTGCTTTCACAGTGGCTTGCAGCCAGTGCATCTGAAGCCATCAATGCTTTGTTCTCACGCTGCAAACTAGTCTATATAGGCCAGAGCAGGCTGGAAGAATTTTTTGTTTCTGTTTTTTCCCCCCCCAGTTTTTAAGCCTTCTCTCCATTCTGCATAATCCCAGCTCATCGGATCCAGCTTTTCAGAGCGCGTTTTTTACTACGGTTTGTAACAACTTCATTCTTCCACCTACCCGACGTACAAACAAGGAACATACCTGCCAAAGCCTCCCTTTCCCCCCCCCCCCATCTCCCAGAATAGCAGTGCCAGGTCTGTCACTTCTCAGCTCACTCCAGTGACAGCTAAAAGCACTCAGGCAAAGCTCTCACCCCTGTCCCTGTCTCTCACCATTCCAGTGTTTTACCTCCTCCTCAAGCAAGCAAGGAAAAGAAGCCACTGCTCTCATAGCACAGATACCTGCGAACTGTTCTGTTCGTCTTACTAATTATCAGCAAATTTTTCAGTAGATGCTTTCAAATCTGAAGTGAAGCAAAATGCACAGATTTCAGGACAGCTCCACTGACTCAAGAGAGCTGAGCATCCACCTCCACGATCCCTGCCTCTCGATACAGCCACCCAGTCATCTGGTACACTCCTGAACGTCAGGATCAAGGATTCAAACCCAGATCCCATGTTGGATATGTACGCCTGCACCTCCTTTTCTTGGACAGAGCCGCTCTTGTCACTAAGAATAAATCTTACCATGGCAATGCGGAGCACGCCTAATAACCAGTTAACAGTTCAGCACTCCCTAGTATGCTGAAAGCTCAAATTGCAATGAAGCAGCATGTTCTCCTCACTAAAAGTCAGAGTTACTTAAATGCAGTGTGGAGCAAGATAGATTATACAGACTACAGCCTGTACATAAATAACTACTCTCTGGGAACCTCCCTTGGTTTTCTTTAAAGAAAGAACAAAAAAACCCCCAAACCGTAAAAACTCTTCTCTGTTAATGAAAGCCCTGCACAGAAGCAGCCACACGTGACTCTCAGCCCGTTTAACGCTGCTTATATCTACTTTATGTACCCTGGCTCTTCTGCCTGCCTGCAGGATCCCCTCTCTTCAACTCCCAATTTTCCCTTCCAGGAAGGCAGCAAAACTGCCTGAAAAGAGATTCCACAGTGTCTAGAGCCTTTTCCACTTGGTCCAGCCTGGTGGTTTAACCTGAGAATAAGTGCAGGTAACATCTCGTGTATTTGCTGAGTCAGCTGGGGCAGGGGCACCCCCAGACAGCTCTTACCTGTGTAGTCAATGACAAATCCAGCGTTGCTGACCGATGCATCACTTCGGAAAGCGAGGAAGAGGTTGTTACTGCTGCTCTCTATCCTCTCGGGTATCTGGGAGCCGTAAAAGCTTCCGATCAGGGGACTGAGTGAATCGGGGCCATCATAGATATGAAGGAAATCATAGCCAGGCTCCAAACTGAAGCTGCAAGACCAAAGGAAGGGTGCTTGGAGCAGGCTGTGGTCTTGCTGGGCTGTACAACTACACAGCCGAGGGACTGCTGCTGCCCCAGAATTGCTCCTCAGCTAAGCACAGGACATTTCTGCCTCCGTTCCAGACGTCAGGAACCCGGGGCTGGTGATGCAGCCCAGAGCACAACCACAGCACCACGAGCCAGTGCTGCTGCATGGTTATGTTCTGTCAAACCCATGTCATAGCAAAGAGGAGCTGCTGCTGAAATTTGTGTACCTTCCCCAAATTCAGGTAACATCTGGGAAAAGGTTACCCAGGACTACGGGCCAGTCCTACCAGGTTCGGTTTGGTTCCTTCAGACAGGAACGGACCCACACGCGGACCCAGTTCACCCAGTCAGCACCCCACCGCTGCCACCCCCTCCCTGTCCCCATGGGCAGGCACCGAAGGGGAAGCTAGGAGCTCCCCGCTACGTACGTGTTAAACACCAGGGCAATGACATAGTCGGGGGAGACGGTCAGCTTCCAGTCACACTCCTTCCCCGGCGGGTAGGGCTCCGGGTACTGCGGGGACAAGATCACTCCTGCCGGTCCTGTCAAGATGCCTCCACAGGGAGCTGAAGGAAATCAAGCAAAGGGGTGAGGCTTTGTCTTAAGAGCAACTCGGAAAACAGTAGAAGAAGGGAGGGAGAAGGAGAGATATGGATAGACAAGGGGAGAGGGAGGCGGCGTGCAAGGCTGGCACATGTCAGATATGTATCACAAGGGTCTGCAGTGGCCCTTATGGAGATGAGGGCTGTTATTCCAGAGGGTGTTCGTGTACACACACACACACACACACAGAGCTATAGATGCTCCTGCAAACTTCATAAGCTATCTATCTAAGCAAGCAACCGGGAGGAGAGATGCTTTATGCTTCTCTGTTCCATTTATTTAGGCAACTCCTGGTCAAAGTCTAGATAGTTGCTAAGTAAGTGAAAACATGCTGTCTGGGACTAATGGCTTGTTCGTCTTTATTACAGTTACCAACACATTAAATGCTAACTTGATTGAAAAATCAATTATTACTTTTTTCAGGCTGAAAACGCCTGCATATATTTCTACTGTAGCAAATACTCATGACTGATTGATTACTGTCAAGCCCTTCTGCAGTCTCTTCATGAGAGCTGATGCTCCTCGACTGCCCCCGTTGCTCAGCCCCGTCCTCCCAGGTTTGGGATGGGGTGAGAGGGGGGAGCACAGCCCGCCTTCCCCCCGGGTGGCTGACACCAACCAGCCCACGGCACGGCAAACAGCGAGCGGGAGATGGACTAGCACAGGCATGACTGAACGCAGCTTGGAAGGATCTTCCAGGAAGGAGCCAGTGTGTGTCTTTATCCTGTGGGCTTTTATAAATACACAAGAACCTCCAGGTGTGAGGTAGAATGTAGTGGGGCCGTTCTGCAAGGATCGCAGCAGGGACTGAAGCAGAGAGCCTTCTCCAAGGCCCCAGAGCAGCTTCTTCAGCCAAGTCCCATCGCAGGCTCTGCAGGCACCGAGAACCGGTACCCTTCTGGAAGGGACAAGGCAACCACAGCACAGACAGCGAAGAGTTTAGCTGAAGGTCACGCACAAATAACCTGCACGAACCACAAGCATCTATTCTGTCTCCGTTTACCTCAACCTTTAGGGTGCATTCCTCTTCCAGATTGTAAAGTCAGGGGAAAACTCAGAAGAAACTAAAGTATATACATGGTAAAACTAAAGGAGATACGTGGTGTCCCTGCCCATGGCAGCAGGGTTGGAAACTAGATGATCTTTAAGGTCCCTTCCAACACAAGCAGTTCCGTGATTCCATACAGACTCGTTTTTGAAAAGCCCAGGGGAGATGACTGTTCAATACCCTCTGATTTCTTTGAAAATCCAACCCATAGTCTCCAAAGGATTTAAACCTGAAACTGGTCCAAGCCATAGCTGTTTGGAGGTGCACCAGCATCCAGACTTCAAATGCCCCAAACCTCTGGGGGCTGTTTCAGCTGTGAGGTTCCAGTTCAGCCCACACTGTTCAGGGACTCCCGAAGCCGTACAATGAAGACGTGGAAAGATATTTGAAATGTTAAATACAAACATAAAATCCAAGCCCTAAATTAAACCCCGTTTTCCAATTCAGCTCTAACTAGACAGTCTGTAACACAGTTACTATAAAACTGAGATTCTCTGGCCACTGGTTATTCCTCCAAATACTTGGTCGCTGAATAGAAGGAACGAGCAAGACATAAGCTCTGCGAAAAGCTGAAAGCAGCGACTCCTAAACCAAGACAGCCAGACTCCTGTTCAAAAAGGACCCAAGACAATATCCCGTGTCAAACTGGAAACGACCCATAGGAATTCATCCCACACCAAGATTAAGGCACCAGCTACATTCCTCTGAAGAGGACCGAGAGCCCAGCGTCTGGTGTGAAAGAAAACTCGCTAGGAGAATGACAAGATGGGCATGACATGCAACAATATGATTTAGTTCTAGCTGCGGGAAGACGAAAACGACTGTCTCTATCACGCTGAAAGGGTGCCACACTAGATCATCGAGCTAGTCATTCAGAAACCAAGTCATCCTGCAGGGAGCATAAATCCTGTGCAGGCTGTAGAAGTTTCCTAGCTGGTATTAAATCAGAAGTTAGAAACAGAATTAATTGATTTTGCTTGCTTGGGATAACAGTGCATGAACAGGAATGAAGGTTACAGGTAAGTAATTTGCGGCTAGCATTTAATTGGCCAGCCAATTTGATGTTTATTGCTCTTAGCAATGTGCTTAGCATGACTATTTTTATGTGTTCTGGACATATTAAAAAGAATCATTTTTATGAGCTTCTTTTATTACTTTACGATCTCAAAGAAAATGTCAGATAGCTCTTTCTCATGACAGAATTTGCTGTCTCCTCATGCAGAAATTATTCACCCATGACCCCAATCCTCTCTACCAACCTGAGTTTTAAAGAAGCCTTTAATTTTGACTTGTCAGGTTAAATATCATCACTTACATTACAGTATGTCCTGAGAGCTTCCAGCATGAACTAGATTCTCATTGTCCCAGATGCTCCGGGGATAAACCTCAAAAAGTAGTTCTATGAGGAAGCTACCTGAGACGTTGTCATACATCTCTTCAACCCAGGTGGGACTCGTCCCCTTTGGATACAGAAGCCTTGCAGTGACACGGGGCAGGGAAGCCAGTGCAATGGGAGGATGGATGTTCATCCTCCCACCTTCATACCTGTGCAGGAGGGAGGGTCTGGTTGCCAGAAGAATCTGTTCTCAATCTGCACGCAGGTGATTTTGGCTTCCCCTTGCAGAGCGTATCCTGGATTACACTGGAAGATGATGGAGTCACCAGCCTCTTTGCTGTCACCGCTCCGGCTCCCATTCTGGGGAATTCCTGGGTCATTGCAGGAAGTAGCAGTGGAAACTGAAGAATATTGAATACATACATTTAATATACAGATTTATGTTTAATACAGGCTTACAGCACTGGCTGTACTTAGACTCTGTCCTTCAACGGACACCCAAGCGAGGACTGCATTCTCCATCTCTCTTCCTCCTTCAGTATCCCTTCAAGTTGCCACACACTCAAAAACTGGTTTTTACTTTGCACTGAGCATCTGCCACTCCAGCTGGTAAAGGCTCTGGGGAATGGCAAGTTCAAGTGCACTACACAGAGTGCAAGTTTGATGTATAATTGTGCACATGCATGTTTACTTAATAAGTCCAGACATCCACTGATCTTACACGGCATTTTTATAGATTCCTGTGTCAGACACATGCTGCAAAATAAACTAATCCACTAGCACTTTTCACTTCCCTTGACTGGCAGAGCAATTTAGCCTTTAGCCCTGTGAAGCATCAAGCCTGACCTTTTAGAAACGCACGTGTCTCGCTGCCACGTCCCTTTGAGGCACGAGATGACCCCCTCAGCTCCTTCCCAGCTGGGGGCAGGCAGCACAGCTGAGCGCAAGGGCTGTCAACACCGCCACTACTGAACGCCAAGGGAAGTCCTAGAGCCATAGAGGTTTTGCAAGCTTATATAGATCATTCACGTTCACAAGATCCAAAACTGTGTACTTCTGAGCTTAGGTCTGACTACTTAGTCACACCTCGTGAACAACGGCTTTGAGCAGGAGCATTCAATACAGCCCAGCTCCGTGTCAGGCAGGGGAGCAGAGCTTATTTCCTACTAAGTTGATGAGAGTCTGTTACACCTAGGCAGTTTGGAGAAAGCTGCTCCTAGCAGAGCCAGAGGAAATCCCTCTCTCTCTGCGCAACTGAAGATAAGCGAGTTGCCAGCCCAGTCTGGTCCTTCCTGACAGGCTGAGACACAAGCCTGGCAAAGGAGGAGGACGGCAGAGCTCTGCTGGGTGACACAAAGCTCTCCTGTGGTCATCCCAAAAGCTCTTGTACCCACCACAAACTCTTCCCGAAGAGCTGGCCTACTCTCAACTACGCAAGGCAGCCTCAACAGAAACCTCTGGGCAAAAGCTTGGGAGAGACACAATGAGCTCTGATGCTGAGATGTGTCTGAGCCCCACGAAGGTCCTACCACCATTCACCCAGCAGCCTCCCTCTTTACTACCGTCTCCAAAACAGGCATCTGTTGGTCGGTTACTGGACATGTCAGTGAAGACCTGCATCCTGGAAACCTCCATGTGAATGCTGACATACATTACCCTAACACGATTGAAATTAATGCGTTTGCAAGCCTGAGTCTTAGGTAACAACGGCCAGGACTTTGTCAATGACAGACTGCAGTTGCATTACACGTAGTGCTGCTGCGTACAATGACATCCCCTACAGCCAACAGAGCTTTTTGTGATCTTCATCCCAGGGGATCCAATTTTAGGGATTTTAAATAGACTGGGTTTTCAGAGACCACTGACCAACTGCTCTCGGAATGCCTGAAGGAAGTTGCCTGCATAACGGTGCCTCTATGGGACCTGTGGGAACGTGGTGGAAAATATCTGTAATTCCTCATGTATTCCACAACGTACTGCTCTGCATCTTGCTGCCAAGTTCACCACTGTGAAGGTGACCGTAGTGGAGGGGAGCACAGAATTCACCTGCATTGCAAGGATAAAATACAAGAGTTTTTCTCTATTTGCAGAGACTGCACCCAAAGGTGGAAGACACTTCGTGTTTTAGCTGGAAGCTGGTAGACCGCACAGCTCCTGCTACCACGTTCAACACAATACCATCTGCTCGCCATCAGTACTTGTAGACAGACCTGGAATCACTTTTCAGCAAAGCTTGGGTTTGGACAACGCTGAGGACACAAGGTAAAGCCTACCTGAAAACTGCACAGCAAAGCCCTGCTTGCTTGTGAAGAAATCGGTGTTGAACTGCAAGATGACAGAGTTGAAAGTACTGTGGACATCGCTGGGTAAGCTGGATCCGCTCATCTCCTTCAGGAGGATGCCGTTCTCCACCGGACCGTCCCAGATCCTCAGCACATCGTGGAACTCCTCAGTGTGGAAAACCATGAAGTGGAGCCTGTGGGGCAAAAGGAACTGGAAGTCAGACCACAAAGGCTCTGCCTTTTTATTTTTTCTGAAAGCATCAGGAACGTGACTGGCACCAACACAAGGCAGCGTGGCCCACAAGGAATGCGTTCTCTCCCGTTATCTGCAGCTCAGCTTGGGCCAAGTACTCTAGCCCTCTAGAAAACTCGGTCTCTAAACCCCCAGACACCTTAGTTGCATGCCTCCCTAATAAAACACAGCCATAAATAAAAAACCAACTGAGTCACAGACACTAATGTTTTGCAAAAAGTTGGGTCCTTTCTGGGTGTTCTCTCCTGACCAAACAAAACTACTAATCTCTCCTAAAATTTTGAGGAACAAGTTAAAGGTCCAGAAGTCCACTGTGGGCAGCGGAAATGTCCCTAGCAAGAATATCACAGTTGGTTTTACACCGAAGATGCTCGGACATTGCAATGAGTAGCCGTCACACAGACAAAAGGCTGAGTCAAGGACACATAGGAAACCTGCAGCAGTGAGGTGCAGGGGCTGTGACGGGGAGGACCGGGGGGTTGTCCAGAGTTTCACTATCGATCTGTTATCAACAGAAAAACACAGAAGTATTGAGAAACTTACTCGAAACAGAATTAGAAAATGTGCTGGGGTCCCTTCAGGCAACTTACATATATTCATCTAATTCACGCACTGTCCCTACGCTGCACACAGCAACAACCTTGGCTGTCCTTTTCCCTTCCTTGGTGCCCTGCAAGGAACAGCTTATGGTCAGGAGCCAGCATCTACTGATAAAAACGCATTGATTTTTGTTACCAGCACTCAGATCAAAGAATTTGCTTCTGGCACCAAGCTAATCTTGTGTACTGGGGGGAAAAAAATGGAAAGGAAACAACCAACACCACTCTTAATTAAAACAGCATCATGCTGGAAAAGAAACCCTTACCAGGGTGTTAATTGCCCCAGAGGTTAATAAAAAGGGGCAGAACAGGGTGTGCAAACAGCGGGGTGTGAATTCTGAATGCTGGACTGCAGCACCTCTGAGGATTTTGATATGTTTTACACCACTCTGGATATTGCAAAACCGTATCTAGATCAGTTAACAGAATAACTTCAGCAAGAAATAAAGAAAAAGTGAGGCAGCATGAGCCAGCTCTCCAAAACCCACACCAGGAAGGGAACAGAGAGAAAACAGAGATTAAGAAACTGGCAATGAAATTACCCTGTGCTCTCAACGAGGTATCTATGACAATGCTCTGAATGCAGATTTCATTTCCTTACTCTGTGTATTTTGTAATTTTGTCTGCCCTGGAGAGAGGGCTGCAAGGCCCGCAGCGTATGCAGCAAACGCTCCTTTGTCCTGAACCGCCTGCAGCAGTGGTCCTTGGAGCTCGTCTTCTGCTTTTAAACTACACCAGGGCTGTGCCCGTTTGGAACTTCTACAGAAAATTCCCCAGGGAAAGCCCAAGATGCTGGCAGGGATCATCGTGGCAAGGGAGTTCACTCCAGTACCAGCGATGATGGACCTCAAGGGATGGGACACGAGCAGAAGTCCCCTCTGTGTCCAGGAGAAGTGGTGGCACTCTGGGACAGGACAGCATCAACCCTGGCGGGATGCTCCTCTCTTCCCACCCTGGGCTGGGGGGGCTATCACTGCACTCCTCCCCACCACACCAACCTCTGCTGTGGGAGGGTGCCCAGCAGATGGGTCCAGGCTTTGCACGGAGTTTTGGGATCTTTCAAGATCAGAAGTACCATCTAAGCCTAAGATACTGCCGTGATTATTGTCCCACCCAAGGGAGTTATCAGCTAAAGGCTGCGATACATCAGGGCTCGGTCCCTTTCACTCCTGCACTTATGATGCCGACCAAAGAGAAGGTATTTAATTGCCTCCGTTTTTCATTGCCACATTATCACTGGGGGAAATACAATCTGATACAACGAAACCAGGCTACCACTGGGTCACTCCAGGCACGCCGGTTTGAAACGGGGACAGAAATCTATAAACGGCACCGAGAAAAATCTGCAAAAAATAAAACAATCAGGTGCTGTGCTTAAAATCCTGACAGCCGGCGAAGGAAAAGGAGGAAGCATTCCCTTGGCTGCTTTCCTATTTATCCGGGGAAAACATAAATAAATCAGGCAGAACCATAAAAAGGGGGGAAAAAAGGCAAAAAAAATTAAAAAAATAATCCCACCACAATGTACTCAGCAACAAAATGGTGTCCACAGAATCCAACAGAAACCAAAAGAGCTGTATCATAAATCTACCCAGCAGAGACCTTGAGCAAAGAGAAAAAAAGCCAGGCTTGAGGAAAAGAAGAATGGATCCTAGCAGAGGTGTTCTCCACAGGTGTGCTGGCCTGATGACGTTTGTTCTCAGGCAAATTGGTTCTAGTTAGCCAAAACTGCCAGAGAAAACCCATTGCTGGAGACCTCAGAAACGGGGAGATGCTGCTGGGGACTGACCTGGGGTGGGGGGACACTCTGGGGCTGCCACCGCCTGGGAGAGCTCGCCGCTGGCTCCAAGCTGCCAAGGGGACCAAGGCTGCCTACAGAGGTCACACCTTTCATTTTTTTATTTTTATTTTAAAGAAACAGCATGCAGACAAGGCTTCACCACGAGGAAATAACCACGACAACACAGGGGCAGGGCACAGGCTGTCCAGTGCCAGTTGGTTCAGGAGTCTATCGGGACAGTTGATTTTATTAAGAAAAGTGGCATGCTCTGGGGCAAATCAATCTCTTCCTTCGGCATATCTGTGACCAAACAATACGTTTTTTCTATCAGCTTAGTTCTGTTCCCAGTAGGGCTTCATTTAAGACAAGACAGAGACATTGGTTTAGCAGACAATGGAGGGGAAGAGGGTTTAATTCTTGCACTCTGCAATTTTCTGCAATTGCATGCATGAAAACGCAGAAAAAAGAAAATTAGGAATTCTGGAGAGATATATTTTTATGTGATAGAGGGAAAGTTGTCTCAGCTTAGCCAGGAGCAGAGAGCAGGAGAGACCAGCCCTGCACTGACAATCTGCATCACGGTTGACGAGCCATTCAGCCCCAGCTCTTCGGCAAGCATCCCCACAACCTCACCGAGCAACCTGAGGCTCTTGCTGCTGGCGATTCCCACCCAAGCTCCGGCTGCCCCACCTTGGCTCCGCTGCGCAGGAGGCTGGGCTCCCATCTGGAGCTGGCCGCGGCACTGAACGCCCGCAGCACCTGCACCAGCGCCGCAGGGCTGAGGCTAATGGTGCTGCAGGGCTGCCTGCTGCTTCCCAAATTTCACAGCTATGAAGCGTTACGTCCCTAAAAACCTCCACAGAAGCGAACGGGAACATCCCAATACTCTCCTTCCTATTTCTAGATGAGACGGAAAAATGGCACCTGTCAATACAGCACCCATTGAACAAGGATTAGCAATATCAAGAAATTCTTTTATGACACCGAGACCACCGCTCTACAATAAAATGCCACTGCCACTTCTAACTGCATATATCCCCTCCTCTCAGCTCTGCGAGCAGCACTTGAAGGCAAGTTTCATTCATTTCATACCCTCCCACTTCTGCTTCCTTCTCTCCCGAGCCTCAGATAAGCCAAGTCATTTTAGATGTAATTTTAGGCACGCGCGTGTTTGCACACGCACAAAATGAATCCTCTCTTGAAGTCCAACCCTTCAACTTCCATGGAAATAATGTGCAGACTAATTTTTCTTTCTTTCTCTCCTTCCCCTCGTTCCGTGCAGATACAGCTTTATTCAAAAAAAAAGCTCTGGTGATTAATTTTAATGTAAGTTATAAATGAGAGCATTATACAATTGTATCATGCGTGAAGAGGATTATTTTTTCCAATGGATTACCATAAAAATGAAGTTGCTGAAAATGTGCTCTCTCAACTACCCAGAGATCATCTGTTCTGTCTGAGCTGCTGAAGAAAGGAACAGAAGAAGGGAGCTCTCATCTCTGATGACGTGGGGGTGGGGTGGGGGGGTGGGTCGCAAGGTGTATTGCCCATGGTGCTGCCTGGCATCACTCCATGTCAGCCTTGGCCCCTTCCGAGCCTCTGGCAGCTCCTGCAAATGCAACCCCCCAGCTCTGCCCGCCCGAGCGCTGCCGGGGAAGGCGGCAGGGACGGCGTGCGAGAGCCAAGCTGACCTGCTGAGGCGGGCTCGGATGCTTCTGGAGGTGGGGAGAGAAGAGGGGACCTCTCCTCTCTGCTTTGTCCTACAAAAATCTTCAGATTCCTCAGAATCTTTTACAGGAGAATAAAAAAAAGATGAGACAACTGGAAGTTGCCTGTACAGGAATTAAGCTGCATCGGCTATGCTCCTTCTCCTCTGTTCATACCAGAAACCATCCATTATTGAACCACACCGAAGAGCAGAGGTAATGGAGGAAATTTCTGCATTAAGTAAAAATGAAAATACTGGACCAAATCCATCGCCAGCACAAATCCATCAACTAAACGCACCACAGAGCTCAATGTAACAGTCTCCGCTGAAGAGATGCTGAGTGCTGATGCAGCAAGGAAGCTCCGGTGGAGATAAAAGGGCACCAAGAACGAAGGAGCACAGAGCTGGAACAGCCGCAGACCTCAGGTCAGCCCAGAAACGGGGCCGACACACAGCTACCAAGCACTAGAAATCACGACAGGAGGTCGTGGGAGAAGAGGACTGTTGTTGAACAGACCTTATAATCTACATTTCTCCCCCTCAAGTCCCATCACTCAGCAAAAACTCTGTTTGCCAATACACTTCAGGTTTCTGTCAGAGCTGGCTGTACTGGACTGAAGCGTGTAGGTACACACAGGGCAGCGTGCCGCAACGGTTTGGCAGGGCTTGGGCAAACTTCAGCGTGGGAACAGTGGGTAAGCAGCAGGGATCACGGATGAAGGACCAGAGAGCAGGGAACTGCCTGGATTCTGCTGGTGGCTGCACTAACTTTATGAGCCAAATGTTCGCAATACCGTGCTTACCTAACTGCCAAATTCACTTCTAAACAAATTAAATTTCAAACTGCCATTTTCTAACAGGAAAGTGTCAACAGGACACTGAGAGAAGTCAGAGGAGCAGAAGGAGAACACAGTCTTGGGTCTCTGCACAGACCAGATGTTGAGAAACCATCCTGAGTCTTTCCTTTGGGAGGATAATCACGTTGTATATGTTCTATTTATTAGTAAAACAAAAACAAAACAATGCAATTAGAAGGCGAAGGCTAAGTGCTGTGGTCTCCGTTTTCCAGCTGCCAACTCACCTCTGAAGGACCCTCGCACACGTAACGTGGCAAAGCGCATCCCCCTTCAGCGTTAATTTTCTCTGGCAACGCCAATGGGAGACAAACCAAACCCATCACTTCCATTATCCTTTCCTGGGCTGCAACCATCCAAGCAGCTTTATACGTATTCCTTCCTTACTTCGGGATTATGCCGCTTGGACACGTGTTAAACATTGTTGGGAAATTCCATGTTAATCTGGTGGAAAAGGTTTGTTTCTGAATGCATCCCGGTAAGGAAAGGGGTGAAAATCACTTACACTGCAGACGCAGGTAAAACCTCTCGGATGTTATTTTAATACAGTCGTACCACAGGCGGCAACGGCACTGTCACTTGGTGTCACCCCCCAGGGCACCAGAGCTGTTACAGGCAGAGGCCATACGGGGCTAAAAAGCTTCAGGGAAAGGAGACGTGACACCGCTCCTGACCCAGCAAGGGGACAAACCAGCACCTGCTCCTTTGCTGGGGACTCGCGAAGTGACAGGGTATCCCCGCTACCCGCCTGACGGAATTAGGGATGGGCTTCTGGAAAAATAAGCTGTACATGGAAAGAAAAACCCAGCTACGAGAACCTGGCCCAACTCACCCGATGGTGCAACCGGCTTCTGCCTCTATGGTCCAAATACAATTCAGATTGTGATCGTAGGGCGTTGGGTAGCCGGGAGACAGGATCCGTCCCGACGACTCTCCTTTGATAGTACCCCCACACTCGGCTGAAAGAAACATACGGCTTAGTGAGAAGATTCATGACATACTACGATTCTTGCTTGGCAACAATGCAAATCTCATCCTACGAATACAACAGGGAGTATTTCTTGCCGTTTCAAAGAGATACTTAGAACCTACAAAACAAAGATGAAGAGAGTGATTTAATTCAGCTAAAAGACTGAGTTATCAGCATAACTCTGCACTTCTGTGCTCGTTCCTGACATCTGACATGCTGTCAAAGCTTCCCTCCACCTTTTTAACTCGTAGTGAGTGAGGGCAGAGCCTGCCAGCATCCTGCTTTCCCCGGTGCACACACGTGGGGTGAAAGAGCTCGATTCTTCTGCTTGTATCTGCAAAATGACTCATCCGTGTGACAAAATGAAGAAGCCAGCATATGTATGTACCTGCTAAATGAACTTCAAAGGAACGTGAGAATTTTGCATATATTTTCATACCGTATCCATTACAATTCTCTAAGTTTCCACGTGCTCAGACACAACCATTCATATATAACGTATGTATAGCAAAGAGGGTAAAGGTTAAGACGCATAAATCACAGAAATTGGTCTTTTTACCTCAATAATTAAGGCTAAAATTCAGCAGAGAGTTACCACATAAAGAATGGTCCTAGCTCACGGGAGAATACAGAGTGCCAACGTCTGAGCACATCACTTATAACCATGACAGCAGCCTGCTGGCTGTTGAGACCTCTCAGAGGATGAAGTCTGCAGGAGCTTCACCACGTCCTGGACATGCTAAATAATCATGAAGTTGTGAAGGAACAGACCAAGAGCGCTTTGTTTAGACACACAAAAGTTAGTAGCAGAATTTTCCAAGCAAGAGGAGAGCTACAGGTAAAAGGGAGCGCGGGACTTGGCTAAGAAAAGATGGAGGGAATTAAAATGTCTCGGAATCTGGGATCAGATGTCATGTAGCTCTCACACGAACAAGACTTTGAACTGCCAGATGCCTGGACACACGCTGATGTCTGCCAGTATCAGAAAGCGCCGCTGTTCCACACATTCAAGTGAAAGGACAAGGACTGGAAGAGCAGCAAGTCCCCTTGCAAGAAACCTTTGTCAAACGTGTGCTCAGAGCACAGTGTTTCAGGTTAAGACCTCTTGTAAAAGCTGGGCAGAGACCAGTGCTCTCGATCTGAAGACGCCTTACGCAGCACCCTCAGCAGGGTCCTCAGTACTGTAGATGGGTGCAGTCAGGGCCAGAACTAACATCGTATGTGTTAGCAAAGGAGGAAGAGAGGGTGCTGAGCGTGATGCCCAGATGCAGAGCACTTGTGAGAGGACGTCTGAAAAGCCAGAGGTGTCTCACCTACGCAGGTCGGCAGGGGTTGATCCCAAGCTCGCCGCTCCCCTGTCAGGCAGACCAGCACCCTGCTGCCTCGCAGCGTGTAGCCCGGGTCACAGCTGAAGGACACGGAGCTGCCAGCAAAGTGTCCCTCGTCGTGCACCTTGTAGCCAAACTGTGGGATGCCAGGGTCCTCACATTTAATGAGTTCAAAACCTGGAGCGGGGGAAACGGCATCTGTTTGCATCAGGTATTTAGCAGTCAGAAGATATTAACATCAGCAGTCAGAAGATCACATTAATATTTTCTTCTTTTGCTGGAGAGAAAAACACTGTACTGAAAATCTGTATTTTTTTAATTACTATTTGAACAAGATCCCAGAAATCTGGTAACTCGGCTTTGATCCAAAGTTTCTGTATCACCGTTGCCTCATTCACAACAGAAAGGGTTTGCAGACACAATCCTCTCCCGCACTCCCAATCCCATTTTAGATGACAAGATCTTTATGGAAAGGATTGTTGCCGCCGGTCGTGCAACTGTAACACAACAATACACCGCTACACCTCGATTCCCACCTTGCCTAAGACTTACTGGAAAACTGCAGCTCAAAGCCTTTACTTGTGTTTTCACTATTGGTGATAAACTCGAGCCACATGCTGCTGGAAGTGCTGTTTATGCTGGTGCCGAGCATTTCAGAGCGGCTAAAGGAGCCCAGCAGGCGAGCAGAGCTATTGCTGCCATCGTAGACCTGGGGGAAACAAGAAACACACACTGGGAATCATCGTATTTTATTTGCTACTTCAGGGACCAAATCATCCGTAAGTGCAAATAGGGACAGTTCCTTTGAAACCAGTGAAATTAATCCCAACTAAGAGTCTGACCTGCTGAGACTTCATGATGCCGCTCATCTGAGGAGCAGGATTTGTGACCTGGGGGATGCGTATCCTCCTCCAAACACCCGAGCTTAGGCTGCACTCACAGCCGCGTTTTCTGAACTAAATTCTCTTCCAAGGGTGCAGCACCGCTACCAGGAAAAACATTTTCTCCCTACAGTGACTCATAGATGTGCCTTGACCCTGCTATTATTTAAGAAAAACACAAATAGTGGTGCTTTTTCTCTTTTTCTTTCTTTTAGATAGCATGATTCTCTATGAGGGTAAAAAGCAACTTCTCACTAGCAGAGACTGATAGTAACTTCTGTCGTGAGCAGATGAGAAGTTGATGACAAATCTGTTGAGAGAACAAAATTTTTTTTCACGACGAGTATATTCTTTGCATTAGCTGAAAATCTCTCTCTTTCCAGTCATTTGTGAGCTGAAAATATGTGGATTACACCTATCTCGCAGCGCAGAAGTATGGCACTTAAATAAGGACAGAGGCGTTCTCTGGGAAGATGGCTTAGCACAGCAGCACACATCTTGTAATATTAATGCCTCCTACAAAACCATTTCTTCGTGGTTAACAGAAACTCAGCCTGGATTTGTCTCCTCCTATATAGAATCCTGAAACTGGTAAATGCAGATTAAAATAAGACCGAGTATGGGAAAGCTGAAGAGCTTGAGCTTGGAGTTCTGCATTTAAATAAAACCGTTTGGGGGACAAAGCAGCCTTGATTCTTAAAAACACAAAAATAATGCTAACCACCTCACGCTTCCTCATGTGTTAACAGTTCCCCCTGTACAACTGGGCAGGTAAGAACTGAAGTTTAGCTACAAAGGGA
Organism: Falco biarmicus; assembly: GCF_023638135.1. Lineage (NCBI taxonomy): Eukaryota > Metazoa > Chordata > Aves > Falconiformes > Falconidae > Falco > Falco biarmicus. The sequence continues at coordinate 117,492,876 of NC_079290.1, forward strand.
GAACCCCTGGCATGCCAACAGATCTCTGCATCTCAGGGAAGACCTCACAGCAGAAGACGCAGCAGTACAGAAACATATCCACATTTTTAACGGATACAGGATTTGTTTATGCATCCACCTGCAGACTGAAGCCTCAAATCCGCAGCCAGGCTGAAGCGTGGGGACATTCGCTATCGCCTTCGTGCTGCTGCCAAGGACTGCTACGAGCCGCTGAAGTTCAGAGGTGCTGAACCCCTACAGTGACACACTGTGCTTTAGGCACAGCAAACCAAGGCCAGCAGTGACACACGCCGATCAGACGGTGTCCCTGGGCTAGAAGGCACAGATGGATCGCATCTGGTGCCTCGCTCCGACCTTAGAGGGATACACACAGACAATATTTTAGCCCAGCTGCCCTGCCTGAAGTTCAGTCTGGTCTGTGGGAATGGTGCTGCCGTCCTCAAAACCGCCATGGCAAGTGGTTGCACGTAACAAAGCAGCCACTCCTGGCCACTCGTGGTCCTAGCAGGGGTCTCTTCCAGGGACTACCACGGCACTGTCTGGGCTTGGTGGCATTTTCCAGAGGTCAGGTCTCAGCTAACTCCATTAAAAGCTTAGAACATCGCTTTCCTTGCAGGTCTTGCTCTCACGAGCAGCATGGTAGCACTTCATCGCTAGAGACAGAAGAATTACCTTCAGGACATCTCCTGCCTCCAGTTCAAAAGTCCTGGCTTTCAGCTGGATCCCCTTTCCTGGCTGGGTCTGGATGGAGTAGATGCACTCATGGTTGTTGTTATAGTTTATTGGATAGTTGGGGGACAGCAGAACACCTTGGGTTCCAGTTACAGAAGAACCACATTCAGCTATATAAAGACACAAAACCACATTTTAATAACCACATGCATAGCCTGGCCATACAACACATGCAGGTGATGCCTCCAAACAGCCACGGATGCTCACTCCTTCCCCTACCCATCTGCTAATGCATCCATGGACTCTCTTTCCGAGTGCAGCCAGTAAACAAAACAGTACTTAATCGCGTTTCTATCATCAGTAAACCTTGGGTGCCTTACAGGAGAATAACAGCCTCCCCTTATACAGACAGGGAAACTGAGTCACAGAAAGCTCAAATGCTCAAATGCTATCTCGGGACCCGATTCAGAAAAACATCCCCAAATCCCTCGAAAGCCACCACTGGCTCGAAACAGTGTCTGTGTTTATGTTCCTTCCCGATTCATGGACCAGAAGCAAAAAAAAAAAAAAAAAAAAAAAATTAGTATATTGAAATCTTTTCCAGATTTCTACAAAGCTCATCTTATACATGGTACATAAAAATCAGGGTGTTCATTGAACAGTCAGCACAGCTCAGCACCAACCGCTGGTACCCATGCCTGGCAAGTGCCAGAGCTCTTAGTGCAGAAAGATACGCTCAGTGAAACTTCCAAATAATTCCAAATGACAAAGATAACTCTGAATTTCAACGTGTTTCACAAAACCATTTTCTAAAAGCTAAAAGGGCAACGGTTGACCTTATTTGCTGTTAATGCTGCCCTCAGCTCTCCAGTTCATCATTTGATGATATAAAAGTACCCCCTGTCCCTTGCTCCCTGCAAGGGGAGCTTTCTTCCCAGCTTTGCAGCTAACAATGACATCCGTTCCCATCAGCAAATGACAGAAAACCAGGGAGCCTTTTGCCTGTCCATTTCGGAAATAAGCTCCAATTCACATATCTTCGTTTCCTCCCAAAATGTCACTCAACAAAGCCCAGTGGGCTCAGGTTTTGCTGTGGCATAGACGAAACCCCGACCCTTCTCGTGGGAAGGACAAGGGGCTGGGGACAGCGGAGATGACATGGGAGCCCCTGTACCCCTCTCGCAGGGGCAGGGTAGTTAATGTCACTGTAATTGCTTCCCCCTGCCCTGAGACTTCCTACAACAGGTCATAAAGGGCGAGGATTTCAGAAAGAAGGAAATAAAGGAAGGGAGGAAATAAGGAGAGGAAGGAAGAGTCATTTCCCTCTTGCTATTCACTCCAACCTGCAGTCTGTCCCTGTTCCACTACGCTCTTCTAGTAAGACTTCTCCTTCACCAGCTCTGCTTCCTTTTCTAGTCTGCGTAGTGCGAACAACATTTGATTTTGAGCCAAATTCGAAGTTAGAAAATTTGCGTGGCTCAAAACTTGGCAGAACGATCCTCTTTAGAGAAGGAAAAGGATGGCAGCTTCAGAGGTTCAACCTGCCTTGGATGTCAGGAGATCACAGTTTAATGCTTCCAGAAAACAGCAACACCCATCCCTCGCCTCTGTGGTTTATGCATTTTAATTGCAAGCTTTTAAGGACACAATCTCTCTCTCGTATGAACATGCCACAGTGAGTAGAAGACTCACTTCTGCTTAGTGGAAGAGGACGGCTACAGGCACGTCTTCTCTACGCAAAGTGGTGAGCAGACAGCCAAGCACATCTGGGTGCAAGAAGCAGGGCTGCCGTGACAGCGCCGAGCTGACGGCACGACGGCAAACGGAGCTCTCGCCTGCTGGCATCACGGGGAAGAAGCAAAAGTCCACAAGGCCCACGCACAGCTTGAGGGCTCCCCTGCAAAATGGCATCCAAAGGATGTCCCAGGAGGAGGAGGAGGAGGAGGAAGCCTGCTGCCTTGCCGAGTGCCCGATGTCAGCCGGCACCACCGCGGCCGGTTTGCTACACGCCTACGCAACACGTGTACATCTGCCTTGCAACCACCACGGGCTCAGGACTTTGGGTTTCTCCCTGATTAGCTCCCAGAGGAGCAAACCCCGAGTCGGTACTTCTCAGCCTATTTACCCTGAAAGAATTTCAGCTGTAGAACACTGGCTCCCTGTTCCTTGGAGTTGCGGTGCTTTGCACGCACAGCTGGGGAGCGTCACTCCGACTTGCCCTGACAACAGCCCTCCCGAGCAGCCAGCTCTGCGCGCCTCCACCAGTCCTGCGCAGCACACAAAGCTGCTGGAGCCAAGGGGAACCATCACGGTGCACATGCAACTTTCTGCACTGACTGCCACCGCTGCTGAGCCCGCAACAGAGCACGAGGGTTAAGTAAGGAAGCAGCAGCAGATACCCCGAGAGGAGGTCCTTTGGAGGTGACCTCCTCCCAGCAGATACACCAAGAGGAGGTCTTTTGGGGGTGACCTTCTCCCAGCAGATACACCAAGAGGAGGTCTTTTGGGGGTGACCTTCTCCCAGCAGATACACCAAGAGGAGGTCTTTTGGGGGTGACCTTCTCCCAGCAGATACACCAAGAGGAGGTCTTTTGGGGGTGACCTTCTCCCAGCAGATACCCCGAGAGGAGGTCTTTTGGGGGTGACCTCCTCCCAGCAGATACACCAAGAGGAGGTCTTTTGGGGGTGACCTCCTCCCAGCAGATACCCCAAGAGGAGGTCCTTTGGGAGGTGACCCTCTACCGGCAGATAACCCGAAAGCAGGTCCTTTGGAGGTGACTTTCTTCTCCTCTCTTGTAGCATAGGAAAAGCAGGACGTTTGCTTTAGCACAGATCACCCAGGGATGATGCTGGATGATCACCAGATGGGCTCTGGGCTGAAGCAGCAGTCCATGGGGAGCATTCCTACCCTGGAGAGAGGGGTTGGCCAGCGGAACAAACCGCTCTCGTGTCTCTCCAGACCCACCTCTAGAAGACGAACTGAAAACAAAGTGCCTGGGTTGTCTGACAAACGAAATTGAATCTCCTGTGATCTAAACAGCCAGGTCTCCAGTATCCGTGGGTAGCCAGGGCGAGCACACAGAGCTGAGCATGCAGCAGGGACAGCGCAGACGAAGCTGTCACCCTGCCACCAGAGCTCTGTGCAAACCACCAGACGGTGAATTTGGCCCATCATGATCAAACCAACCTGCCCATTCAAAGCCAGCTGCAGCACAGAGCTGGGAAATGGAAGCCAGTGCGCCCACTTAGTGATGATGTCTGAGGATCAAGTTTAAAGCCTGGTTATGATTCTTTCTGATTTCTATTCCCCTGATTAGCTTTCTCTGCAACCTGATTATTATTCATGCCCTGAAGAGGCGGCTTGTCACAGCAGGATGATGCAGCCTGTGACCTAAGCATTGAGCAGTGCTGGGAAATGCATGCAGCATGGCACGACTCAGCAGTCAAGAAAATAAACTGGCTCTTGCTGGGATGCTCTCTGCAATGGCCCTCAAAGGTCACGAACACAGAGCAGGAAAATCTACCTGGCAGGCTTTGCCAGAGTGAAAACAGGTAAGAGACCTGGTCTGCCGAATTGGAACGGATCCCTCGTGGCTCTGGGTGAGCCAGGCAGCAGCGCAGCACTGAACAGTTTCCTAATTGCTGAACTGTACCACAAAAAAACACATTACATCTTTCTGCAAAGGCCTGAAGCATCCTTCTTCCTTTCTGCTTCCTTCCCGTAGCACGTTGCCACTTGTGAGGTTTTAGGCTGACCGTAAGGCTTGGAGGGTGCTGGGCAGGGGGGGGTGCTGGGCAGGGGGGGGTGCTGGGCAAGGGGGGGGTGCTGGGCAAGGGGGGGTGCTGGGCAAGGGGGGGTGCTGGGCAGCCCTGGCCACACCAGGGTGTCCGTGGCCCTGCTGCATCAGGGACGACAGCCAGAAACCAGCTCGGTGCTACAGACGAACTCTTCCCCTCCTCTGGCCTTAGCTTTATTTATTGGTATAAGTAATGGCCGGAGGCATTGCAAAAAGGACTTGCCATAGCTAGGAGGAGAGGAAGCGAAAGGTGTAAGGTGCGAGAAACCTCTGGAGGACACGAGAAAGCTAAAAGCTGGGGGTGTGTGTCCCGGACACATCCATACTAGTGTGGAATTTGTGCTGCTTAAGATCACCCACCCAGAAGCAGCTTTCACATGCCTGGACCATTGCACGCTACAGCACGGATCCGAAGGGAGGATGGCCTTACCCCCCCCAAAGGGACGACAGCTCTCCCATGGCTCGCGATGCGTTCGCTTGTACAGCCACTGGGGCTGGAGCGAGCGCCGCGGGTGGGCTGCAGGGGGGCTTCTGCCGGTGTGTGTGACCCCATCTGTGCTGCACTTGGTGTGCTCCATCTTGGGAGAGGACTGCAGCTCTTCTGCCCACCCCTCCCCTCCCCACACACAGCAGCAGGGCTGAAAAGCTCATTCCAGCTCCCTCTCCCCCCACCCCTGCCCCAACCACCCCGTGAGCTGAAAGATGCCGTCCTGGGGGATGCCGCCCATCCCTGCCCACCGACACCATCCAGCAGAGGGTAACCAGCCAAGCAAAATGAAAGCACATGACCACCTACCAACACACCTTGGCAGAGGCGAACTCCACACACGCCGTCTCCCCCCGAGGCAGGTGATGCGGGATGCGCCCTCCAGCCGGTAGCCCGGGAAGCAGGAAAAAGTGAGGACATCCCCCACGCCGAACTGCAGCCCCTTTCTGATGCTGTAGGCTGGGACCTCCGGCTCGTCACAGGGCTCCAAATCGTATTCTACAGGGGACAAACGGACATTTACGGGATGGCGGGGTGACACCTCATGGCCCGTTCTCCGCGGTGAGGGTAGGCACCCCAGCCCCTGAGCATGAGGATGAGGAGGGAGCTCTACATTTTGACCCAGCCGTGGTGAAGCTCTGCAAAGCAAGCATCCATGCAAGATGTACATCCCATCTGAGCTACGAAGACCAACTCGGGCTTCACGCCCAGTACACAACCCCCCAGGGCGTCACCAGGATCCTGATTTACACCAACTCAAAGCACAACAGGTCTCGTTCGCTGTCACCGTTGTCAGGCGAACATGAAAATGACATCAGTAGTGACAAAACACAACGGAAATTTGTCATTCTCCCTCTGGTTTAGTCAAATGAAGATGAATTGATCCGGATGGGATTTCTGCTGCCTCTACATTACTAATCCTGAAAATGAATGAACGCCGCATCTTGCTTGGGGAACGCAAGAGAACACTTAAGCCGTTGCTAAATGAAAGGTCATGTAGCATTCTGGCTAGTAGCCAAATGCACGTCTTCGACCACAACATGGTTTGAAGGAAACCTCTTTTGAGGGTTCCTTTTGAAAAATAACTGACCCACAAAGTACGAAGTATCTAACACAGATCATCTAGAAGAAGCTAAACCCACAACACAGATCATCTAGAAGAAGCTAAACCCACAACTGACTCCCATTTTCATCTTCCAAGATAGGAAAGAAGTCTCCAGCTACATTGAAAATAACAGTTACACTCAGAAGCAGTCTTTTTAATGGCATAAAGCTATTTTTCCCCTCATCAAAACAAAAGTTAATTGGAAACTTTCAGACTGGTTTCAGATGTGAATCCTCAACTTCAGAGGCCAGAACAAAGGCACTGGAAACCCGTTCTCAGCGCGGCAGGTTTTTATCTGCGTCTACGGCAATAGCTCTGTCAAAGACAGACCATATCAGCATCAAGCTCCGCAACGATAACGGTCATTTCTCTTCCACGCCAGCAAACCAAATTTGCAGCTGCTGCCCTCAGACTAAAAGGTACGCTGAGATACAGAAAAGAACAGCACCAACACAATAAGCTTCTGGTTGTAAAACTGATTGTTTTACGGAGCGGCTTGTCGGGGCGCTCAGGCAGTAAAGATTACATTTTCTGAAATGTGTGCGCCGGCAAGCACCTCAGCAGCCATCTGCAGGACTTTGGGTTAAAGGACAGAGTTAAACACCTCGTGCACTTCCACCAGAGCTCCCCCACGCGCAGCCGTCATCTGTGGGTGTGACGACCCCCTCTGCACAGGCAGACCTGCCCCCCTTGGGCTCGCTCTCCCAGAGCATCACGCATACGCCGCTTTTCATTGACAACTTCTGAAAATCCAGACTTTCATTTGAAGAAAGGAACATTCTGTATCATCGCTGTCGAAGGCAGCAGCAGGAGTGGCTTGGCTTAGTAAGTGCAGGGCTGAACTGGTTTACTGGGCGTTCTGGGGGCAGAAGCTGTCTCGCACAGCCCAGCAGGGGTGAGAAGGGCTGCTGACCTCAGCAAAATCCTGCATCCCTGGATGCCCTGCTATGTGTGCCAGGAGGTCTGCCTCCATCTGCTGTTACAGAGGGTCCATTAGAGCTTGCCCAGCAAGAGGAATTACTGTTTCCAGCTCCCCAGCGATGCCAGTGGGATCAGGGAAACCTGGGCTAAGCCACACGAGGCACGTGTTACATCTGAAGCCAGCTGCAGAGGCTGGGTCACTTGGTGACCGTCCACGTGGAGCAACAAACTAAAGGAAAAAAGAGAGACCAGACGGACAACGGGAGTGACCAGCTCTGCCTTGCTCCTTATCCAAGAAGTCCAGATTGCTCAGCGTTGCCTTCCAAAAGACCCCATCTGTCCCAGCTTCCCATGCTGGAAACGCTGTACCTACCGCAGTGATTTTCCTCTAATAAAAAGAGGAATGTAGGTATCTGGAAGAAAGAGGGACAGCATACCCCCAAAAATGTGGAGCCTTGGTCCATAAACAGAGCAGAGATGTTGATCGGGTGAGGAGGGAGAAAGCAACAAGCATGTCTGTAATGGGATTTAATTCCAGGGGATTCAATCCAGTAATCTACTGGGGCTCAAGGCAGACAAAATGGCTAGATCTGGTGATACGGGGACTGCAGGAGAATATTTCTTGGGACATGCTGTGGTTTAATGCCAGAATAATTTACTGGGGTAACAAAAGGAGTGACCATCAGTGACCCGATCACACTCCACGGCATCAACAGAAAGTTATTCCCAAGATTTGTAGAAAAGTTGGAAAGAAAGGGAAAGAATGCAACCTTTACCCACCGCCTGTCCTTACCTGAGAAGGTGATGTTGAAACCCTCATAGGACATGGAGAAGTCTGAGATGAAGCGGATTTGAGCGGAGAAGTTTCCGAAGAGCCCTGCACTAAGTGGGGCAGGGAGCCGGGAGCCTGTCAGCTGCTTCAGGGGCTGAGCAAAGCTGGTGTTTTCCGTGATGAGGAGGTAGTCGTGGCCATTCTCCAAGTGAAAGGTATGAAAGGTGAAGAACACACCTGCGGGGGAGGAAAAAGGGACGTCTTCAGCCCACCGTGTCCACAGGGCACCCCTTCATCCCAGAGCCAAAGCCCCTCTCCTCTCCCTGAGAATCCCAGTATCGATTCCCTGCTTCCCAGTAAAAGCAGCCCAACTGAGAAGGAAAAGCACCCTGTAAACCACAGACCCATTGATGTTAAAAATGATAATAGTTGGAAGAAACAAAACAAGGGTACGGTACACGGCCCAGAAGAGGGAAAAGCGTTTAAGATCTTCAGCTCCTGTGCCTTTGTATCGCAGGAACAGAGGTGACACAGGCTCGCTGAAGGGACGGATCAGCAGCAGAAAGGACCGAGCCTGCCAGCTTAGAGGAGTATTTTATTTTAAAAGCGTTGACCTTTCCATAGATAGCAAAAGCAGCAAAAGCTGTAGTCGCGAGGATTTGAAAACAACAAAAACAAGTATGTTCTGGAAGGAATTCGCACCTAGGAAAACAGGGCTTAAGCCAAGTATCAAGGTCAGAGAGGCTTTTCTAGGAGATGAAGTCTGTCAGCGGTGTGACTGCAGGGACCTCCTGTTCCCCCTGCGGTGGGACTGGCTGCTGGTCCCCGGTCGGGCACGGACAGCCCTGTGTTTCCCCAGCCACAGGCGGCTCGCTTCAGGTGTGTGTCCCCCGTAAGGGCCGTACCCCCCTCCCAGTACACACCATGGCACGGCCAGCAGCACTCCAGCACCCAGCCCTGCCCTGTGCTCCTGCTGTCCCTTCCCTGCTCGTGACCCACCCCCAGGACCTGCTGCCCCCCCCCCCCCCCGGCACCCGGTGGGATGTGCGTGTGCAGCCGCGTGCCAGGCACGCAGGGTCAGGGTGCTCAGCCCAGCTCCCGCTAGCTCGAATGGACCCTGGAAGCGAAGAGGATCCTACACTCCATATTGTACCGCCAAAAATAAAAACCACAACAGATCCACCCACAGAAAGAAGAGACAAATACAGGGAAACCCGTTTGTCCCTTCTTCCAAATTCAATTTCAACAATTTGAAACATTCCGGTGAGAAGGCTGTGACCTTGCTGCATTTGTAAATGAACAAGAAAGGAGTAAAGGGTTACTTAAAGTATCCTTCACACCTACCGACACAAAACAGTAAGTACTTCAGGGTTTTGCAAAAGCCTCTAGCTAGGTGATTTTTCATGCTGGAATTCAAATGCAATTAGAAGCACTTACTCTCCGGAAAATAATTCCATCTTTGAAAAACAAAAAATGGCAGCGACAGCTTTCAGGCTGCAAAGCAAAGCAGGATCTTCTATCAGAACCCCTGTCACATTATCGTCGCACGAAGTTAACAAGCTAAAGCGATGCCTAGCAATAAAAAAGCCTCTTTGCATTTATATGGCTTCTTTCATCCGAAGATCTTCCGAGCATCGAAGGGCAGCCCCCCCAGCCCCAGCTCATGCTGATTCGGGCTTTACGCTACTCATAACCCCGCTGAACTCAACAGGGCTATTTGCAGAGGAACAGGCTCCTCCGGGCAAGCACAAGAGCTGTAATCTGCCCCTCGTTAGTCACAGCTACGTCCCTACCTCCTCGCACGCCCCAGGAGCGGCCAGCGGCACGACCAGGTTATCTCATTTAAGCCACCGATTAGCACCACAGAGACCGCCAGCCTGGCGAGACCCCAGGGCTGCCCTGCTCCGCATCCCATCTCTGCCAAAGCACAGCATCAGCTGCTTCAAAAGCAAGCCCAGGAAATCTGTAAATAAGGATCAGAGGAATAATCTCCTCCTTGCTCCCCATTCCCCATTAATTTCTGGAGATCAGGATGAGACCAACCTAGAGATTGATTAAAGCTCTGGAGCATGAGATTTAATATCCATCCCAACAGGTTTTTGTCAGCATCAAATTATAACTCTGAATATTCCATTTATCCTTATGTCTATTCAATTTCTTTTTGAAGGTTTACTGGTCACAAGCAAGTAGTTCCCTTCCAAGAAATGAAGGTCAGAGAGGCTGGGAACCAACACAAAGCCGTTCCCACAGGGATCACTGGACTGGGAAGAAGCAGGGCACACAGTGGCATCTCAGCTGCCCTCCTCCCTCCTCATCTTCATCCCCTCACAGCAGCTCATTTCATTGTGCCGACCCCCCGCGTCCCGGGCAGAACTGTTTGCGTGACCCACCGCTCAGCGATGACCAAGAGCAGTCTCGACTTTGACAATTCCCTCCTTACATCCAGATAAATACTACATGGAGCTTGGCAGAGAACGTTTAGCTCCGCTCTTCCCCCCGCAAAACTCCACCGAGGCAGGAAACCCAACGGTTTCCCAACGTTTATTATTCTTACCAACAGTACAGTCAATTGAAAATAGATATCGCCTGGTTTTTCCTGAAAACTTGGGGAGATGCAACGAATGCAAAACGCCTTAAGCGTTCCCTGGTTATCAGCTGACAGCAGATTTATACCCTCGGTTTTACAAAACCTGATCCAAGCAACAGCAACGCTATCACTCGCCCGAAATTGGCACGCCGCCAGAGGAACACCGGCACTATCCAGTTCCCAGATCCAGCAGGACAGCCCCCAGCTCCAGGATTTTTAGGATAACAACTCCCATCCCAAGGCACGAGGTCTCTCCAGCAGCAGAGCTGGTTAAGGGCTGTGTACCTGGAGCCATAACGGCAAATTATAAACTCATTTTAAAGGATTTGTGACTCTGATTAAACCTTTGCTGTGGTCTGAAATTTACAGTGGCACAAAATGTCTCTGCAAATGCAGGGTTGGGGTTTTTTTTCCCCATTCTCTGTGAAAGAAACAGCCAAACAAATTATAGGGAAAAGAAATCACTTTGAAGTCCTTAGATTAAAAATAATAGTCTCTCTTTAAGTGCTTAAATACCTTTAAAATTAAGCTGCTTTTAAACTCAAATTGTACAGCTCGTGAGTCCATAAAGTAAATCAGTGTCTGCAGTCACATAAAAATAACTATTATAACAACCAACTTGTTTCAATTAGGGGACTCGTGTGCTGGCCACGTGTGAGATGTTCATAAAGATCTGGGAGTGAATAACTTGGAGAGTGGGTTTTATGATGCCGAGCTTTCCTGCTCCGCCACCGGCTCGGGGGAACAGCCCGGGGGACTGGGGGGCAAGGAACAGCCTGGGGGGCTGGGGGTACCAGCCCTGCTCCAGTCTGGTTTATAGGAACCCAAAGATTTCCCAGTCCTGGGGCAGCGCCACGAGCCCGGCGTTGGTAAAGGCGTGGGAAACGTCAAACCAGAACAAGGAAAATCAGGTACAACGGGGAACGTTAGGTCGTGTAAATACATCCCCTTCTCACAGCAGTATTGTTACAGCTGCCGGGTTTAGCAAGCACCAAATTTACCGGGTGATCACGGATGCACGCGGTGGTCCCCAGGAACAGGGAGCCGAAGGGCAAGGACACAGCAGAGGGGGACGGCTCCGCACTGCATGTGCGCTGCTGATGCCATTACCCCAAACCGGCTTCGGTTACTCCTATTTTTGAAAAAATCCTGTTCTGTTTTCCCAGGACTAAATTGATTCCATTTTAGTGGCTACCGCTCTGCCTCAGTATCACACTGTTCCGCTGCTCTTTGCTGAAGAACGAGAAGAAACGTTGCAGGAATGCTGAAAAGAGCTGGGAGAAGCTTGCTGCAAGGCACAGCGGTTTCACACAGTGACAGCCGGGGAAGTCAATCACCGAGACAGAACGTTGTTGCAAGAGAAAAGATGTGTAGGTACGAGTACGCACGCTCCCACCAGCACGGCCCAGCATCCAAACACATTCCAACATCTTCCAGAAAACATCAGGGAAAAGGACGTTTTCTTTGCTCGTCTCCTTCCATCGCACCGGCAACCAGCCAACCCCCCGGACTACAGGGCTTTCCTGACACGCAAGGTGGCCACGTGCCAGCTTGTTGTAACTACGTCCTCCATCTATCATCTCCTCTCACCCTAACCCTTACCTGGATGTGGAGGTTCCCTGCACCCTCGCAGCCCAGAAAGCCCCCCACGTGCCAGCAGGGGGGCTCTGCCACGCTGCTGTGGCTCAAGGGCACCTGCAGGGAGAGGGACCCCACCGTGCACCGCAGCTCACTTCTAACGAGCTCCTGGAGAACAGCCCTGAAGGAAGGATACCAGCAGGGTAAGGAGAGGGAGGGATCGAACGGAACACAGTACGAACACACTCCTTTCATGAAGGTGAGAGATTCTTCTACACCAAACACTCAACTTCTTTGCTCGGAATCTCACCCTCGCCTACCCAGCACAACCTGATCGGTAAGAAGAGCCAAAGCTCTTGCCTAAAAGGCCTCCAAGTTTTCACTACAGCTAGCTGGATTTACAGAGCAGCTCACAGTTTGGTTTTCTAATCTCCATCATCTGCAGCCAAGGCCAGAATTTTGGAAAAAGCTGACAGGCTTCAGACCGCTGAAGGTAGGACCAGCTTTGCCAAGAGCCGAACACCCAGCTTGTGTCAGTGTGACGGACACGGTGACACGGTCCGGTCCAGGATGCTCAGATCCAGGATGCTCAGATCCAGGGCTGAATTCTTTTGATGATCCAGAACTGCATCACACTGAACGGCTGTAAGGGCTGCACTGTTCCCTGCACTACTGAATAGCCACAGCAGCATCTTTTACAGGACAGGTGACAAAAAGCCCCAACACTTACGCAGACGTATCCCTACTATTTAAAAATACCCCGTGTTTTTTCAAGCCTTGCTTAGCTTGCTTAGAAGACTTTCTTCTGATGCTGGCATAAAAGCCCACAGGCCATCAGAGTTGCACTTTCTCATCTAAAAGCGTGCCTGTTTGCTGCGTGGTGCTCAGCTTGGCTACAGGATAATGCGGTGTCTCGTCAGAGAGCTGCATCCGAGGCACAGTGGATTAATGAAGAGTGGATTGCTGCTACTCAACAGAATACTTTTCACAGCATGCGATGGTTCCCTTAATGCACTGTGCAGTTCATTGACAAGTTTATTCGCTGTAATACAAATGGTATTTGCAAAATTGGCTGATGATGGCTCCAGTCATGCTCGTATCCGCTACGACGAGACCGTTATATAAAGTTACATAAAGGATTTATACCCTTTGTGCTTACCTCAGGCAGATACAGACTGGATCAGGTGAAATTACCTCCTGCCCTCGTGCATACAACTTGCTCTCTAATTGCAAATGATACATTTGCTTCAAATTTTCCCCCAAGACACAAGGTTGGCCTGTGTGCGCAGGAGATTGGGCTGAACAGGTCTGCACTTTGCCTCTGTGCTGGCAATACCCCAGGCTAGCGGGGAAACGAGAGATGAAGAAATAGGACAGAGCTGGGAACCAAGAGCCCGAGTTCTGTCCTGTGTCTGGAAATGATTTACTATGCGCTTCCACTTCGCTGTCGGTAAAATGTTACAGAGATAGTGATCCAGCACCGCAGAGAAAAATAAGGCAGAAAGTACTATCAAGTACTAAACGCTACTGCAGTGTGTTGGTGGCAGCTCCCCTTTCCCCTGGGTGACACTAGTGGCAATGCCAGGTACCCAACCACCTTCCCAGAGGATAACGCTTAAAGGTCTGAAACAGAAAATAACACCCAGCACAGGCTCGCAGATCTGGGGGGTGACAGGACCACCTTTCCCTCTTAATCCTCTCCACTGTAAAACGATTAAGAGATGTAACACCAAAAAACTCTCTGCATCATGTCCAGAGGCAATGTTTGGGTGGCAGCAAGGACGGCAACTGGCCAAGCACGTGGGTACCCGTCATCACGGACAGACGAGCTCCTGGTGCACACGGGGAGTGCTTGTCTCCCACTGACCACCATCCCTCAGTCCATCTCTAAACCCACTCCAAGCTAAAGGTTTCTCACCTTTCCCATGTGATGTTTCTATTGTCCACGTGCAGTTCAAGTTATTTGGATAAAAATCAGGGAAGCCTGGGGATAAGATGGTACCACTGGAACCATGAATGTAACCTCCACAAAGGGCTGGGTGAGGAAATAAAAAAAAAAAAAAAAAAGAAAAAAAAAAAAAGAAAGAATTAGAATTAAATAATTCAAACCCTATCAGCAGCTGGAAGAACATCAGTTCTTCTGAAAGTCAAAACAAAGCCCAACCCATCAAAGCCAAACAAAATGCACAGATCAAGCGGCATCGCCAGCTTTACAATTGCAGCTTTGCTTTTGCAGCAGACGTGCAAACGAAGCGTCTGCCACCTCCTGCAGCTGCAACCTGCACTTCTCACCCTCGCAGCTGGGCAGCGGCCGGCTCCACTGGAAGTTCGGCTCACACTCCAGGGCTTCGCTGTCACTCAGGGTGTAGCCTGAATCGCAGCTGAACGTCACCAGTGCTCCCACGTAGAAATCATTCCCATGACGCTGGCCGTTCACCGGGATGCCCGGATCCAAGCAATGGTCCGACTGGAGCTTCACAGCTATGGCAAACAAACCCACCCGTGTCAGAGCACTGGGAGGCTGCTGCGGGTGCAGCCACGAGCCTGGGGGAAAGCTCTGCTCCCCCTCTGAGCGCAGGCAAAGCCGTACTGGTCATCCCCAAAGGCAGAGGGTGAAACGGACAGGGGGACACAACTCCGCTTCCTAAAATCAGCAATAGTCTGTAGATGCTAAAATAAAACCTAAAATCTCTATTATAACCAAGAAGGGTCAGAAACCAGAACCTGCTACTTCCCTGGCAGCAGCTTCACGCCCCCCGGTCGCTGGCAAAGGGAAGGGTGAGACCCCTGAGCGAGGGCACCGCGTGCCGGAGAGCGCGTAATGACATTGGTGACTTGCACTTACTTTCATATCGGATCTGAAAGCCTATGTCCGAGTGGCTTTTGTCAGTGGTGAAGAGGAGGTAGAGGTAGTTGCTGGTGCTGATGAGGAACTGGGGCACCTGAGTCCCATCATAGACACCTATCAGCGGGGAGGAGTAAGACCGGCCATCTCGCACCTCCAGGGTGTCGTAATTCACCTCCGTCTTAAATCTGAAAGGGACGCAAGAATATGTCTGTGAAAAAACAGCAGTGCTAATTCTGCTTCGTCGCGGTGCTGAGCATGCTCTAACACCCAGGAGGCAGCACAGGCCACCGGGCAACACGCGGGTTCTGCTTCTACTGCCTGAGCATCGTACTGAGAACATGGCATCCCCCCCTACGCGCTTCTGTTTCTTTCTGATCCTTCACCCGCTTCATCTGCTGACACCAAAAAGTCTTTGCAGCAACAAGCATCTTCCGCTGCTTGAACACTCAGCTCAGCTCTCGGACACAGCCCCAGGCTCGGGGAAAGCACAGCCCTGCTCCGACAGCCAGACCCAGGGCCAGATCCTCCCTGGTGCTGCTCCCTGGCAGGCTGAGCATGGGGGAGCGCAGCCCCCCAAAACATCTCCCATGCCTGCCTAAAACAGCCCTGCTAATTAGCAGGCGTTAGTCAAGAGAAGAAGGGGAAAGAAAAAAAAAAAAAAAAAAAGACTGTTTTCCATGATTTCTTCTCGAATGTTAGGTGAATTGTAATGCCTTGCCAGGAGTCAATTAAAAAAAATAAATAAACAAAAAGAAGGAGAGCTCCTCGCTGGCAAACACAACTGAGCAGCTCGTACCCTTTTCCTCCGGGGGTGGCCACAACCCAACGCTGCTGGAACCACCGCAAACAACCCCAAACCAGAACCTTTTGAGAAGCCCAGGGTGAGCACCTGTCAAACGTGATCTTGATGGGGTAGCCCGGCTGGGCTTCTATGACCCACGCGCAGCTCAGCGAGTCCTTGTAGAAGCCAGGCCAGCCGGGGGACAGGATGGTTCCGCTGGGCGCTGTCAGGTGGCCCCCGCAGGGCGCTGGGGACAAGCAGAATGGCACAGTTCAGGCGAAGAGCATCATGGCAAGCAGCGGCACGGTGGGACATACTCCCCCGCCAGGCAGCACTGGCCCGCCAGGCAAGAGCTCTCATGCACTTTTGTTTCTCGCGTGTTATACAGGTGTGTGTAACTGTATATATACAGATTTATAAATATATATATATTTATATTTATTTACCATTCTATTTAGACAGCACTTATTCTCACCCCTAGACCTTCCTCACAGGGAAGGTAAAGAGCATGGGCTTGAACCTGGCCCAGCAAAGCTGCTGTCCCCCCACCGACGAGTCAGCCCGTGGCAGAAGTCACATCATCACCGCTTCTCTATATGTATATATACAGCTGTGTATAATTCTGTATATATACAGATATACAGAACCAGATGGAAGAACAACACCAGCTGGTGAGAAATGGCCTTTTCAGCTTAAACTGAGGACGTAGCAGCCTGCTGCTGTCTCTGTGGGAGTCAGTAGCCTGACCTTGTGCAGTGGCTCTAAGGGGACAAGGTATAATAATAATTATTAGATATAAAAGCAGAGAAAACTGCAAGGTCAGTTTGCATTTCAGTAGCGGCAGGTAGCAGAAAATCTTTCATATCTGTGGTAATTGAGTCATGTCTTTTCTACCACCAGGGACATCACAAGACTATGGCGTTTATTCCACATTGTGGTCCCTTGTGCCACCAGCAGAAGCTGAAGGCATATTATTATCTTTTCTGGAAAAAGGATACTAGATCTGATGGACCAGAGGTATAAAATCCTATAACCCTAAATAACTGCAGTGTATTGTCCTCTAAAAAATGAAATTGGATGGAAAAGTGCGTCTGCTTCTGTGAGTTTGCGCTCCCCCTGCTCAGCACTTTGCAGGATTCATCACCCAGGTGCTTCTTCATGTCCTGCTAAGCCACCGGTGCGGGTCACCTACGTACGTCTGAGCCTAAACCCCCTCGCTGCTCATCTGAAGGATGCCAGATGAAAGTCAATTGATCTCAACTGGATCCAAACCAATTATTTTTGAACAAGAAGCTCCTTTCTACCCCAAAACTACAGAATTTCCTGCCAGGACTTCTATCAGTCTTTCAACTCTTCTTTTAGGTCTCCTTCTTTCCCATTAATTTTTCCAAGCACTGCACAGTACTTTAGATCTATATACTTCCTCCTTGTTTAAAAAGGCTAATTAAAACGTACACTTAACTGAGTGCATACTGAAGGGTGAGTCAAAGAAATCACCACTGTGATCACAGAGGAAAAAAGCCCAAGTTAATGGTGTAAGGTTATCAAAGCTTCCGAAGCTAAGAGTTGATTAAAAGTGTATTAGCTCATATATGTTTCCCTTCTACGCTTAAAAATACATAAACTTAAAGGCTCGTGCTTGTGAAAGTAATGGAAACCTTGAATCGTCAAACCTACAGACATCTTATTGTCAGCTGCTTCCAAAAGAAAAATTATACAAGAGCACTAAAAAGCCCAGCTTACTATATAAAAGTTATTGAGCACAACTGACACCTTCCTCTTCTAGTCTGAAAGACAAAGGACTAGATTGCGCGATTGCTGCTGCTCATCCGCTTGAACAATGCATGACCAACTACTGACATTATTTCTCACTATTCCAGTACTATTTCTCAATAGCACAGTACTTATTATTCCAATTGCTGTAAATACCAGTGCAGGGCATCGCTTTCCTGAGAACAGAGGGCAAAGGGAGACTTTTCACTTCTAATGAGCTCCTTCTTCACTTCTTTTTTTCCACAGTAGAAGCTTTAAAGGGTTAGGAAAAAAAGCTCTGAAATCTGTGTCAAAGCCTTTCGTTCAGCCCACCCCCCAGATTGCTGGGTGGGCTATCACAGCCGTCGTGGCAAAGGGATGTAAATGCCAAATTTCTGGCTCTCGACTGCCAGCGTCCATGAGACAGGACTGATGCACCACGCTGACAAAGACACGCTGACGGTACGTGTACGTGTACCAACGTTTGCAGCTGCGAGTTCGCTTTTCACAGCAAAGATCTGTACCTTTTGCCTCCTTCATAATTCTACAGATTTTACATGTATCAAAAATCAGGAGAGAAGAAATATCGCCCTGTACCTTCCATCCTCTGTTCTTTAATTCCCTTTGTGACAAGAGTAGCAGGGAAGCTTTTAGTCATCAGTCAATCAAAGCCTTTTATTATTGTCATTAGAAAAAATACCTGTTGCAACCAGAACTCGGCTAATGAAAATAATCCCCAGTGTTCATTTCACACAAAAATAGGAAACAAACCAAGTTCAGTGCTCAGTGATGACTGGACTGGTACCTTCCCCTAAGCAAACTCTTCTGTGCAGATGACACCTTCCAGCGATTTGTAAAAGCCGTAATGGAGAAGCTGAGGGTAAGAACTGAAGTCCAACAGTCCTTTGGCTCTAAGCAACAAATGCCTCCGCCCATATGATGGCAAACGGCTTCCTACAGAGCCAACGCCATACACCATCGCTACGGGTTATCTGACTGGAACCTAAACAGGACTCTTATCCTTTTTCCCAAAAGGCTGCAAACACCAGGGGCTCGCCCTCCCTCCAGGCTGCCCGTGCAGACTAGTAGGAAGGACGGTCAAACGGTACCTTCACATCTGAGCACTGCATTGTTCCAGACCACATTGCCTTCCTTCAGGATGCAGGTGATGGTTTCTGAGCCGTGGGTCCGAATGAAGCCCTCGTCGCACAGGAAGGACACCGAGCTGCCGAGCTGCAGGCTGTCCCCAAAGCGCTTCCCGTTCACCGGCACGCCAGGATCAGGGCACTCGTTATGCCTGAAGGCTAAGAAGGAACGAAAAGAGAACAGTGAGTAACTTGTTTCCCCCTCCTCTGTCCAATTCAGAATTAAGTACGTTGGACCACAAACTTGGGAATTAATATTTTCGTGGGTTTTCTGTGTAGGCAGCACTTATTCTCGCCCCTGGACCTTCCTCACAGGGAAGACTAAACAGCCTGGGCTTGAACCTGGCCCAGCAAGGCTACTGTCCCCCACACGGACGAGCCACCTGTGGCAGAAGTCCCGTCGCCACCGCTTCTCTAAACGGCTAAGGCACCAGGTATGTGTCCCCACCACTCGGCTTCCCAGCTGGCTGAAGTCACTGAGGTTTTTCTGTTCCCTCCCCCTACTGCAAGTGCTCATTTGCAACCTGACAGAGGAATTACAGGGATTAAAAGATGAGATTAAAACCGTTTGCATCCAGGGGGTGCTGAGATGAAGCAGGAACAGGGGCCAGAAATGAGCCTGCAGAACAAAATGATCTCCTTAACCATCTCTCAAGCATGAAAACACACAAATACTCATAACGGAGGAAGATTTCTAAAGATTCCGCAGTGCATGCATCTGCATAGAGGGAACGTAAATTAACCATTAATGAGACAAAATGAAAGCTTTAAGGCTCTGCAGTTAAAAGTAAGGGTCCTCTCAGCACGCTCTGTGACCGACTGCCACGTAGCCCCTGACCTCGCTTGTCATCGTTCCTAGGACGAAACAAAGGACTCGCAGCAATTGCCTTTCTAGGTGTTGCAAAGCCGCACGTGGACTTGCAGCCCCACGGCTGTTTAAAGCCCTGCCCTTTGCCAGCAGCTAGAAACCAGGCTGGCCAACAACCAGAAAGCAAGCCTATAGCCTTAACTCCCCATTAAGTGCATAATTATGTGCTGTATCTTCATCTGCTGGGAGGTGGTCTTCAGAGATGAGCAGTGTATTAATGATTAAAGCCTCCAGATTAATTACACACACATGCTTTTAGTATCTTTAATGCACCTGACCAAATTCATACGAGTTCTGGATTTCTGACAAAGCGTTGTTACTCTTATAATATCTTGTTATGTGCACTGCTGAGGGGGAAAACACAGGCTGCATCTGTTCCTCATGCTCCGTATCCATCCCTGGCAGCGCTACATCGTCTCCTCTCTCATCCCTAAACTGAAGGGAGGGATGGCAAGGTCTCCGAGAGACTCGGGAGCTCCCTTTTGGTAGTTAAAGCAGTCAGAACAGATTAACTCACGCATACGTAAAGAGCCATTTACAACAACAAAAATCTGCTTTTAAAAGTGTCTTCCTACAGGGGACGGCCGCAACTCCCAACGCAGGTGGGTCAGGGCTGGGAGCTGCGTGCTGGCGGAGAGCACCCGCGTTTCTGGACGAGGTGTCTCGGTCCCGGCTACGTGATGCCACCATACCCGAGCTACTCCATCGGATGAGCCTCCAGCCTGCGGTAGTGTGGCAAGCGATTCCATAAGACCTCCAGTTTATTTTTATTTATTTAGTTAGTTTTAGTTTTAAATAGAGGATTTGCAATCATAGCTAGAAAGGCTATTAATTTAGCTGTGCCACTAAAGGCTATTACAACAAAGTCATTTATCAGTTCTGCTGAATAGGTTTAATAACGCTCTTTAGAAAATTATAGGACAATACGAGGATAAAATTACCGTAGCATTCATTTGAGATTTGAAGACTGGACTTAACGTGAGGCCCAAAACTATCTGCAGGGCTTTCAAGGCTTTCGATTGTAAGACATTGCTACGTATTTTCCTTTATCTTGCAAGCCTTGCATGCTTTCACGTGTCCGCTGACAAAGACAGTGCTGCCTGACGAACCCAACCATCCAAGACCTAAGAGCTCTTCCTGATGTGCACCGAGCTGTCCGCACCTCCAGAATGGGGTTAAACCCCCACCACACAGCGAGCTGCGGGCTGACGGGAGATCCCGGGCTGCTCCGTGGACAGATAAACCAGGGCCAAACTGGTTTCCCTCACCCCCACCGGCCAACACAAACTTACAGCCAGGAAGAACCTGTGCAACCAGCTCTAAGCTCGACACCAATCCTCGATTTCCCAACTGCAAATCCAAAGCGATCCCTAATTTTCAGGCTTACTCTGGAACAGCAATGGTTTTAGCAGGATCAAGCTCTTGCCTGCTAGTCTCCAACAAGAAATCAGAGTTTGAAACGAAAAGCAGAAAGAAGGATTGGGCACTTACTGGTGAAGGTTATGTTGAAGCCCCTCTTCTCCATGGAGTGGTCGGTCTGGAACTCCAGTCTGGCTACGTGACCGCTGCTGGTCAGGGAGGAGGGGATCTGGTTTCCCGAGAAGGTCCCCAGCACTGGAGATTCAGCAGTGCCACCGTCCTTCACGGCTAGGAAATCAAACTGGGGCTCCACGTCAAAATCATTGAAAGCCAAGTGAATGCGGCTCTCGGGTTTAGCTATAATTAACCAAACGCAGTGCAAGCTGCTTCCGTATTCTTCCGGGTAATTTGGTGACAGCACAATCCCAGATGGGGTGGTGAAGTTGAAAAAGCAGGAAACTGCAATAAGAAATCACCATCAATCATGCAGCACGGTGTTCCCACAAGCTGCTCCGCCACGTTTCCCCCTCCCCCTTAGCCCCTGGGCTGGGTGATTCCTGCAAATTCCCGATGGCTTTGCTTCTCAGAGACATTAAGGAAAAGAAGGGCTCAGTGCTCCATTCACTGCTAGATGTCAGTGATTTATTTCCAGGGGGAAGGAGTGCCTCCAAAGCAGCCTCCAGCCCCGGCTGTTGTTGGGTTGCCATTCCCCAGCCCGGCACAGCACCTTTTCCAGCAGCACGCTCTGCGCCACGCAGCACACGTTTCTTTTACCGCGGCAAGAAAACGTCACTCAGGTGGGTGAGGATTTGGTATTTTGCAGGTGAATTCTCCTGCACCTCTCAGAGAGAAAGCCACACTAGAGCCAAATGCGTGACTGCAGCTAGCGCAGCGTAAATTTAGCATTCAACCAGTCAGGCTTTGTAGCATCATCTTCCATCGTGGCTACAAACCTGCGCATCCCACAAAACCCGCGGTAAGGAATCAACTGTGCTGTTGGCTCACGCAGACCTCCAGGCTCCTCTCCCGCTATCCGTATCCCAGCAATTCTGAGTGCAGCACAGACTTTTCAGGATTTGCTTAAGGAAAACTGCACGTCTGGCTCGCCTTGCCCTTTGCTAAATGCACTTTTCAGCCATGCCTCAACCGATGCGACTGCACCCGGGCAGTCCCACTGCACTTAAACTCCTTGCATTCAGACTATGCCCGTCCTATTAAGTACTTAATTTATTTGCATTAAATATTTGACCAGTACAGTCAACCCCTTTGCAAAGGAGCCGTCAGTCAATTTGCCTTTCTCTACCTCCTTGGGCAGCTGTTCAGACCTGTGCCAAACAAGCCCTGAAAAACGAAGGCTGCCGTTTGGTTTCGGTAGTGACTTTGCTGCGCTGGGCGAGGAACAGCTTCCAAGAACCTTCCCAAGCCTACTCCAAGTGCCAGGAGCTTGGGACAACTCGGAGCAAGGGTTGGCAGGCTGGGACCTGCAGCCCAGGTGTAGGGGACGATCCCCTTCCCATTGGAAATAAATCACTGACTTCTGCTGGGCTAGCGTGTTATCAAAGAGAGGCATCAAACCGGACTGCCATTCCCATGAAAATAAGTAAAACTGGTCTTAAAATGAAGTTGAGGGGAAGAGTGCATATGAAAAAAAACATCTTTAGCTCTCCAGGGTTTTCAATATATACTGTATTTCAGCTGACAAGGTCCATTAATTTGAAAAAGCAAGGCTGTCTTTTAAGTGGTACCTACCCCATGGCTTTCACTATTTTACGTATGGATGCTTTACTCATCTTTTCCCCCACCACCCCCCTTGGTAAAATCCATTACTTGGAACATATATCTCACTAATTCCTGGGAAAAGGACTTCGCACACAGGATGAGACTGGTTTTAGTTTGGCATTTATGCAATTATTTGGTTCAATGCTCACCCTCCCTTTGTTATTTTCCCTCTGTCTTCCTTCAACACTTAATGGTTTCAGATCAAATAAGATGGACGTTGCCATGACGTTATCAAGGCTAAGAGCTACACAATCTATTTCCTGCTCTCAGCAACAAAGAGAACAGATTAAAGAGAAAACAAACTGCAAAATATCCTCAGGATTTCGGTTCTTTACTAGATGCTGAAATATCAAGGGATGCTGTCAAATAGTTCTGTCAGCATCATCTTGGTATAATCTGCCTAGAAATACTTATTGAAAACAAATGCATTCACATATAGAGAAACATCTCAGCAGTAGGAACCCCTCACAGGAGCTAGGTATCTCATGAAAAATTTTAAATCTGAGGTGGTAAATTAGCATTCATACAGGACCTACAGCATCACACCGCCAGCAACAGAGAGGTGCAGTTGCTAGCGCAGCTATTACGGCACAGCGCTGCTGGCTCATTTCAGGAAATAAGAACAAAGAACTTGCTGACAAATGAAAGCAAAGCAGAGTGAGGCAAGAATATAAAATTAACCTTGGCTAGATAAAACAAAATGACAGATTAAAAAGTAACAGATAAAAAAAAAACCAACACAACAACAACAAAACAACCGCCCAAAGGTCTCCGCTGCAGGGAAGTAAATGACATATTTGACTTTCCATGAAATAACAAGTGTCGCAGACGGCCAAGGTGCTGGCTGGGGGACAGAGGCCACTGTCCCACACATCCAGATCCCATGGCCGGGGCAGGGTACCACAAAATCTGCTCGGTGCAACGGGGAGCTCGGCATCGCCTCCCAGCGCAGCACATCCTACCCAGGAAGCCACAGCTGATCCAGAAGATTTGTTAACAAGATCACAGTGTCTGTGACAGGAAGATTTTCTGTATCTTTTTAAGCAGGAGAGGTCTGTCTTCAGCATGGAAGGGGGGTTTTGGCCTGGGGCTGCACTGGCTGGCAGCGGGATCCACGTCAGCCTCTCTGCTTTCTCAGAAGGGCTTTGCCGGGCACTTGGATAAAAGCAGAAGGTGATTAAAAATATGTCACAGACAGCGAAACGCACTACCAGAACGAAGATGATGGCCCCCAAGAAAGGCAGAGGACAGCTGAGCGTTACCTGCCTCGTACTGCTTTGTGCATCCGAGACAGTCGGGGACAAAGTGTCCCCGAGGAGCCACCGGTCCCTGGAAATATGACAGACAGAGGCCAGCCCTGCCGCCGGCTGCCTGTCCGTCAGGATCGCCGAGTTAGCAACGTCTGAGGCCTTGGGCCTCAGAGACTGAAATTAATATTTATGATCAAGAAATTGAGGTGGAAATTAGTATTTATTACCGTTGTTCTTAAATGTTACGCGAGGATGTTTCATTGTGTGCACAGCACAGGTCTGAATTTATAACCCTATACTGATCTTTGTCAATAATTATTATGACCGATCAAGTACTGCAAAAGCAATAAGAAAAATCTCTGTGTTAAGTACAGCAGAAAAAACCCACAACAAAACTCAGCAGAAGCAGAGCACCTACCAAAGCCGACGAGACCCACACCACTACTGAGTACAAGGTATTTACTCAAGTCATCACAAACATCGAGATTCTGCCCTCGGAGGAGTAAAGTGGTGAGGAAATCGCTCTTTGCTTCTTGTCTTAGAACGTCGGGTGGGACGTACAGCCCCACGCGTGCGATGCTCGCGGCTCAGCGGAGCACGGAGGCACGCGCCCGCGGTGCAGCAGCACGGCTGCTCGCCTCTGCAGCCAGCCAGGAGCAATTTCTGCGTTTGCCTGGTCAGCCAAAACACAACTTGCTTCTCTTCTGCCTTCAAAAGCTCCTGCCTCCTCACAGACCATCTCGCTTCTGCTGCCAGGCGTGCCCGGTGGCCCCCGCCGCTGCCTGAATCCAGGGCTGATCCCGGGGAGAGGGCACCCCTGCAAGGCACGGGAATGGGAAAGGCACCCCGTTCAGGAGCCGAAACCCAAGCATGAAACCACTGTAATAATTTCAGTCTCCATGGAAACAATAAAAAGAAAATCCTGACTTCTTGCTCAGCTTTTCGGTATCATTCCCGCAGCCTCTCACCACTTGGGAGAGAGCTTAAAGACAGTAACAGGCTTTCTGCCCTACCTTTCCTTTTCAAAAGGATCCCTCCTCCGGGCATAGCTTGGTGATGGACTGGAAAAATAGGACCTCAGCAGGAGCCTGGTTACTAAGTGGCACGTCTCGCTCGGGGAAGTGTACAGCCCAAAGAGCTAACAATGCTGGAAGCTCCGGGCACCGCAAAATACAAAATACATTTTGTATTTCCCACTTTCTGTATCTGTTCTTTCCATAAACACATCTGCACCACAACACGTTTTTCCTTCTTAAAACCCTGAGGCACTGGGAAGGCAAGCGGGAGGCGAGGGAAGGGCTCTAGAGCAAAGAGTAACTGGGAAAACTTTTGGTGTGTGTGTGTGTGTTTCAGAGCAACAAACTCTTCGGCTTGGTCTGATGGAGCAGTTGTCACCGCCAGCACGCGGCTGAGCAGGTATATTAAAAAGAAGGAAAAATAGGGAGGTTTTGGGTACCAGATCTTGAAAGAAAATATCAGCTGTGAACTTAACATAGATGGTAGAGGACCCTCCACACGACAGAGCGCTACGACACGAAAGTTGGTTTCCCTCCTACCCACACAGAGCAGAAGCAGCGGTCGGGTCACTAGGAGGAATTTTCTTAAACTTACTGGAAGACGCTGCTCCACGCTAGGACAGTGTTGGGCTGCTTGTCTGCCAGGGTTTCTGCAGCCATCTGTCATTCCGGAGGTGCTCCAAGGCTTCTGCACGAAGACGAGCTCCTTTCCCGTGTGCTTATTTATTTTCAGCAGAACTCCCCCCCCTCCCTGCACTCTCCCTCGGGAATCGGTGGCAGCATCCACAAGGCGACAGAAGCCTAATTGCTGCTTTTTGGCAAAAGCCCCAAAGTGGTGCAGTGCTCTTGTTATGTACCTTCTCCTTTCTGCTCCTCCGGGGTTTAGCCCAGCATCCTCCCTCCGCTGCAGCGCTCAGCGCCGGCTGCCAACTGCTGCAACGCATCCATCTCCTGCAGCTGGGAGCTGCTCACGCCGCCGGCCAGGACCTGCCTCTCCACACCGTCCCACGGTCTCGGCACACCGCGCGCAGGAAGGATGAGTGCCGGAGCACCCGGCGGCTGAGGCGCCCCCGAAGCGTGTCACGGCCGGGGGGCGAGGGCAGCTGCACACTGGTGATGAAGTGCAGCAGAGGCGGCGCCAGCAGGTTCAACCACACGCGAAGCGAAGCTCGGGCGGAGCAAGAGAAAGAGCCTGAGGGATAAACTTGCCACACATCAACTCCACCTGCAAACTGGAAATGTCCCATTGCAGCTTTCTCGAACCCCAACCCCACACGTAAAGCGTTCAGGTACGACAAGGCAGGGGCGAGGGGACTCCTCTGCAGAGCAGATGGAAGGTGGCAACGGAACATACACCACAGTCCCGTTTTCTGGATATAGAAAGGGGACAGGGACAACCTCCTCACCTGATAAAACCAGTGAGCATCATTTCAGATTCAGATTCATGTAAAGAGAAGCGACCTGCCACGCTAAGCGATTGCTGTCAGGAACGGGGACAGATGCCTTGGCAGAGGACAGCTCGTTTATAGCAGCATGAAACCCTATCAGGGTAACAGTTCGACTGATTCAAGCAGGAAAATAACAAGCATGGAGAGAACCCAACGCACAGCATCCCACCGAGGAGCGCTGAGAGCAGCTCTGGTGAGCCGCCTGCGCTGCCACGGGGCCCAGCACCCCCCCTGGGTCCCCCCCACAAGCTCTGCTCCCTCTGCAGCAGAAGCATCCCTGCGGAGCACGTGAGAGCTGGCCACATCTGCTGGATCACCCACCCCCCTCACCCCACCCTGCAACCTCCCCGCTGACCCAGGCGGTCCGCAGCGGACCCCCGAGCCCCTAACAACCCGTTGGAAACCAGGAGAACACACGGAGCAGCAGCTCGCAGGAGGAGAATTCCCTCTGGCTTTACGACTGCTAGAAAGAACTCACTGGAAAAGTAACACCGAGGAGCAAACAGGCTCTGGTCTGATCCAGGGGGATGTCAGTTTTCCTCAGATGGAGACCCCAAGGGAAACTCGGCGTTGTGGCGTGCTGGAAGGCGCACAGCTCATTTGCGACAGCTCTCAAGGAGGAGCAGAAGGGACCGGTTAAGCAGCCCTCTTATAAAGTCACAGAGAGGGACACGGAAAACTTTCATCTGGGTTCCACCAAAACAATGCCTGGGTAGTTCATGGGGGACAATTAAACCCCCATTCATTGTCATTAAGAAGGTGCTTAAGTGCATTCCTGCCTAGCACAGCACTTCAGCATCCACGTCTACTTAAGCAAACATTTACATCGCGGCACTTTCATAAACTGCAATGCAGAACAGGGGCTTCGAGGGAAAGCGCCCTGCTTAAAATTAAGAAGGGAATGGTCTTACATGGCTGCAACCATGAAACAAGGTTGTTAACAAAAGCTACAAATCCCACATGCATACAGAGATCACGGTAATCCTGCCTTCATTTAATTTGCTTCCCTTCCTGCCAGGGACAGACTGGATCCCGGCGGCTCAGGGGACCGGGCTGAAGATAAGGAGCATTTCCCCGCCGATGTGCTGCTCTGAAGCCAACCCCGATCAAGGGCCAGCACAAGGTGGTAAAGGGTCCTGAAGGACACCCATCTGTTGCACAAATGCAGCAACCATCCAAGCCCCGGGATGTGGCTCCCCGGGCAGCCAGCCCGTTTCTCGGCAGCTTCCAGCCGCACGAACCCGGGATGCGACCGGCTGCTTGGCGGAGGTCAGAGCGGACACGTTTGGGTAGGTGAAGGTTAGCGACCAGTGCCCTCTCCCAGCTCGTCTGGCAGCGATAATTACCGTCTCTCTCTGCCATTAGATCTGGAAATTGTATCAGGGTGCTTCATAAAAGCATCAATCAAACAATAAACCCCCCCAACATGGCAAAACAGCTTGGAAATAAAAATTAATAGAATCCCTACGTTTCTTCCAAAATCCACTAAAAGCAACGGCATCTACCAGCAGATAAACAAGTCCAATATTAGCTAGAAAACCTGTTTACAGCAGGAGGGAGAAACATTTTGTGAGTTAACATCAACTGTTCCATCAGCAGTGCAAAAAGGAAGAGGAATTAAGAATAAAAGAAATAATATGAAGAGCACACAAAGGACCAGGTTTCATCAGAAGAGCGAGAGCCAATGCTACAGTTCTAAAGTAAAAAAAAAAACCCTCCCTTATAATGACAGAAGTATCAACTGCTTTAAGGAAATCTTTCTGGAATTTCTGATTAAAGAATTATTGGACAATAAAGAATCATTCCAATCATCTTAACCATCTGCCTCCTTAATACAGACGATAAAACAATTCCTGGTTCCTACAGATCTCCATAAAGGAGTATCCAAACTCAATTTATGAATGTTTAGGTATGGAGAATCCATCACTGCCTTCAGTAGGCTGCTCCAAGGGTCAACTACTCTCTCTGTTAAAAAGCTATTATTTTTAAAAAGGCAAACGATGCTTTTCTCATTGCTAAATTAAGAGACACACTTTTATCAAAATTACTCTTTGTAGGGAAGTCCCACAGGTTGCTGAGAACAGTGGGCAGGAAAAGAGAAGAAAGAAAGAAAAAGAAAACAACGGCCAACGGCCAACTTAATTTAGAACGAAGTGAAGACACTGTCAAGTAAAATAAAATCACATGGTTCTGTTCCGTATGTTGCTGGGAAAAATACCTACTGCACTTTGCACATGCAGCTGCTAATCCTGAATGTTTGTGCACGCAAAACGCTCGCCATCAGCTCAGAGCTAAAGCCTGCAATCTTTACAAAGATTATTCAGCAGGTATAATAGGCCAATACGGGATTAACAAAAACCCAGGAGTAATTACCACTAAGGAGAAGAGAGATTTTATCCTGCTATTAAGGAAAAGCAGACGGTCAAAAGACTGGGGAAACCCCCAGGATGGTAACCCCTCCGAAGGGGTGCGTGGGGCGACTGCGTGCCCTGGGCCTAGCTGAGCTGTTGCTGGAGCCAACTCAAAGGCATCTCCCAGCAACGCAAAGGATGCTCAGTTCGGTCTGAGAGAGCCAACGCACCGTTTGCAGCAAGGCAGCCCAGCTCTGCAGCGTTCACGGGCGCAGCGCTGCTTCTGCCCCGCATGCCGGCACGTCCCAGCACCCGTGAGCAATGGGTGCGGGGAAATGGGCTGCGGTTGGGGCTTTCAAGGGAACAAGAAGGGAAGAAAGCGTAACATCTGCTCCAAAGCCAGAGAACACCACACACAATTTAACATAATTTCAATTGGAAATGCTTTGGGAAATGCCTTCTGCTCTGTTTAGAGGAATATTATGCATGCCTACCGCTCCAAGCAGGTCTGTAATGCAAAGAGAGCTTATGATAACACAACAAAAAGCAAGTCACTGGAAACTAATGAGGATCCTAAAGCAAGACCAAAAGCCCTGTAACAGCGATCAGCTCAAGAAGGAGTCCAGGAGTACTCTGAAACAGCACAGCTCACATCGCAGCCCCTCCACTTAAATGCACACACGGATATATACATACGTACACGGGCGCACATATGTATCGCCAGCCTCTGTGGAGTTGCAGTCAAGCGACGCCAAAAAAATACCCCTCAGTTCAGGGCAGAAACCTCCTCCCCCAAGTCTGCTTGATGCACTGCAAGCAGAACATAGGCACCGCTTCACTTCTCTGTGTTCGTTACCTTCAGAACACGACGGGTCCGGAAAACTCGCAGTTTGCCAGTCTGAGATCAACGAACTAAACTTGTATCTGAAAATATGTTGTTTTCAGAAATTCCCCTCCCAGAGCAACTGCGACCCAGAGGACAGTTAGAACAAGGCAAAAGCTTTGCCTTTGTTGAGTGAGATGGTTACAAATGACGTATATTGTCAGGATAGTTTACGGCATAATTATCTACCACGTCAGATGACGGCGCTGATTGGCGCAAGGCAACCCTCCAGCTGTAGGTGCAGGACTGAAAACTCAGGAGTTGTAGGTGACAGACCCACCAGGGCAGGGCTGCAGGCAGGAGGAGGAGGAGGAGGGGAGCGAAGCTGCTGGAGAAGGGTAGCAAAGCACCTCATGAGACTGAACTGCTGCAGAAAACCCCTGGGCGCACCCTCCCCCCGCAGAGGGGGTGTCAGTCCCCCCCCCCCGTCTGTTGCAAGGAAACATAAACCTCGTGAAACAAATCTTTGGTCATAGAAAATGTTTTGTAGTGGGGCTCTCTGTTGCAATAGTCCACATAAAATCGGGTAATGAGTTTCTCCCTACTACACATGACTATGTTTAAACAGTAATTCCAACCATGAATTTGAAAGTTATGGCACTACTGAAACGCCCTGCTCCCCGACTAGGTCCATCCAGACTTTCATCATCATTCTCACTGCAGTAACTGAACAACTCACCGGCTTCCCGTTATAGCTGCAATTATGGGCTGGTTCCCCGCTCATAGGCTTAATAATCTCCTCTGCCACAGGTAACTGTAGACTCCAGTTTGAGTATTACATCCCTTATGAGTTCCTACCATCAGAGCACAAACTTCATCAAAGTAGCACAATGGTTTTCCTTAGGTAACATTTATCTGCAGGACACCTCCGAAGCCCACGTTGCTGCCCTTCAAGACTTCGGGATAACTGAAGCAGCTCTTGGTACCCCTTCGTAGCTCCGCACGAAAGCTACGGCTCAGGTTAGCCTGGGTTACAGAACTGCCTCAGCCTTTGTAACTTGGAAAATGCAAGTATCCAAACAAAAACCGGGAACTATGAAGCTGATTTGAGCACTACGAGGTGCTGTGGAATAGGAAGAACGAGAGGTCTTCAGCACCCAGTCACCACCGGCACCCAGTCACCACCGGCACCCAGACACCCACATTGCACCGAAGCAGAGCCCAAGCTCCGAGCAGACAGCTGGACTGACCGTGTTCCTGCACCCGGCTGCAGCGCTCCAGGCTCCAGTTGTTTGAGGTATCTCAGCTCATGAGAAAAAAAAAAATAAATCTGCACATATACAGCAAGGCGAGGGGGAACTCGCTTAGCAAGGGGTTTGTGGAGGGCAAGCGCTACCAAGGGCTTGCAGAGTTTCTCAAGCGCCCTACGTGCTTCACCCTGGCCGGTTAAGGGATGCCACGACAACAAAGAGGATGAAGATGGAGGGTCTGTTATCGTGAAGGCACAGACAGTCACGAATTAAGAACCCGCTGCAATAAGCAGATGCATTACTTAAATGGTTTGCGTTGCTTTGTCATCGAAGCCCCAGGAAATGAGTTCTCCACAATAAATTCTGTCTGCTCATAAATCATTTGCTCAGGACAGCAGGATGCACCATAGCGCGCTGTTTAATCTCCGCCTGCATTTGTCACGCGTTTGCAACCAGAATCAGAAGCACTGAATTGTTTGCATATTCCAACTAGCGGCACATAAATCAGGTTACCTTACTTCCCCACCTCACGCCCAATACATCTAATGGTCTCCCAACATTTACAGAGGGTTTTTTACTAATCCCCTGACAGATTTCATGCCAGGTTACACATTTTGTCATGCAGCCGCTTCCGATTCATGCACGCTAATATGATGCTGTCTAGAATAAAGGCAGGCGAGTAAAGGTGGGGAGAGGGCTATGAAACACTTTTTCCGCTATGTACATGTTGCCTTGTTGATTCATCAATTGCCAAAGCTGGAGGGCCACAGAGAACAGAACACAATGGAATTATTTCAACTGAAAGATTCATGCCTGTGCCACGCTTTGCACGAACTGCCGATTAGGGCTTGATTTCAGTATCTACCTACAAAAAAATAATCCTACTTTACTGGTAAATCTCTTTTCTATACTGCTATGATCCAACCCTGGGCACAAACTATGGGTTTAGTCTCAGTGTGAACTATCTGCAAGAACCTCAGCCGAAGCACCTGCTGTTCAAACTCATCTGTACTACCTGGAAACAAAAAACCAAACAACTTCTGACCCTGAGCACAGAAACGGCCTAATTTCTCCTGCTTCAAAGCTAACCAGGAAAATTCAATTTTCCTCATCAGCATCTTTAGCTGATTTGCTTGCAGAGAAAACCAAGTAGGAAGGGAGTCAGGGCATCTGGCAAAGGCAAAACTCAAAGTAATTGCTTCCTTTCCCCAAATAGACATTTCTCAAATGCTGGGAGATGAAATTAGCCTTTGAAAAAAGAAAGGCACTTATTTAAACCGTCTTCCCACATTCTCCCATAAATTGCCAACGTAGGAAGGCTAAACCTCCCCCTCGCTTCTCCCACAGCTGCTGAAGATCCCAGATTCAGCTCCGAAGTGACAAGGTTTGCTCCCCGCCAGCTGTGTCAACTCTTGGGCACGGATCAGCTCCTGCCACACCACAAACAAAAAATATTTTGTACTGCGGCATCGAACCCCAGCACACCTATTTATCTGCACAGCGAACCCACCCTGTAAAAATTATCAGTTCTGTTTCCTCTCTATCTGTTTTCACCACACTTCTGTCCTCTCTGTGTTGCTCAGCTGGATTGTCCTTTCCTATTTTTTTTGTTAGGATCCATCTCATTCCCCAACGCTAGAGCATCACTTCAAAAGTACAGACATTAACGTACCCAGCTAAGCAGAGGTGAAACAAAAAAAAAAAAAAGATTTTGCTCATAACCAACTGGGGAAAATACAGATACTTTTGCAAGTTTTAGTAATGTCCAAATATAACATTGTTTGTGAGCGAAGGTTCGGTCAATATAATCAAGCAGATTGCCCAATGCATCTTTAAAGGACAGCGAAACCATTAAAACCCAGTGGGGACTGTGCATCTAACTTCCATTTACAACTGGAAATTTTATCCTTGGTCACTACTGAGAGCATAATATCCTTCTGCTGAGAACTCATGCAACAAATTAAAAAATGAGGTCCAGCAGCAGGGAGCCTGAATATCGTCAGATAACGAAGGAAAATTAAATGCCCCAAAATAGAATCAAGTTTTAAATTGTTGTATTTTTTTGTGTCCGTGTCCATGCCTCCTGCCTCGGACACGAAAGCCCTACTTTCTCTCCAGAAGGGATGCGAACCCGCACAGCGAGAGGGCAGGGGGGCAGAGCAGAGAGAGCTCGTGGTCCCGGTGCGAGCCCAAACGTCTGTCTGGATGCTGGTCCCCGCTGCGCATCCCTTCCCTGCTGAGAGAAAAGCCCAACCAAACCCTCCCCGTGGCTTTGGTTAAGCCCAGCAGCAGCTTGGTGCCATCTCTGCCGCCAGGAGAACGTGCCCTGCCCTGGGTACCAAGCACAGCGCACGCACACACGGTTTACACGACCACCTCACCACACAAGGATGATGGGTTAGAGCCGACTCCTCACTGACTTACAAACACAAACTGGTTTCTGAGCAGACCACTGGCTACTCTTTTGGCAGGTAATTGTTTTCTGTCCCTTCAACTCAAAGGCAGGCTGGCACTCAAACTTCAAGCTGTCCCCGTGGCGAAACGTGGATCCTTCTCTCCTGCCGTAGGCTGGGATCCCAGGATCACCGCAGCTCCCTTGGTCAATCTCTGGAAAAAAAGAAAAAAGAAAAAAAAAAGAAAACAGAAGTTGCACGGGGGAAGGCTCCGACGCTGAGCTGGTGGGATCCCTGCCGTCACACGGCATCCTGGCCTCCCCCACCGTCTCACGGGAGGGGGTCAGCAGCGACGCAGAGCGCAGCCGACAGCATCCCAACATGCCAGTTTTACCAGTGCCACCGAAAGACCCTCCTAAAAACCTCCCCTGACCGCTTCCTCATCCTCCAGATAATCCCAGCCCACTGAAGAACACAGCGAGACCCGAGGAGATCCTCCCCTGCCCCTGCTCCAGGGACTTCTGCTGAGGCAGACGGACCGCGTCTCCCTCCACGGGAGCATCCTTCGGCTCCTCCGGCCGAGGGCACGCCGCTGGGATGCCTTAGCGCCATTCCACGTCTGCCGTCTTCCCCTTCCTGCCCCCGTTCCCATCTCCGCGTCTGGTCCCGAAGCCGCCACCATACTGCAGGGGAACGCAGAGGTTACCTCTTGCCGCGCAGGTATTTTGACTTCACGTAAATACAGCACACTGCTATCTGTTACCTTCGGCTCCGTAAAATTTCATTTCAAATTCATACCCCTGCCCTGTGTCACATTTAGCTACAAAACCTCATTCCTCCTCAGCCTGCCGAGCGCTCCCACACTGTTTCCCTGCTTCACATGCATCTCATCGTTCACGTCCTCCTGGTTTTATCCCCATCATCTGCGATCAGCCTCGCTGTCTTTTCTCCCCATTTTCAATTTCTTACACCAAATTGGAAACTTCTTTTATGACAGTTTCTTTACAGAGGAAAACGGCATAATCTGAGATTTGCATTACGCCATCTAATATTCCAATTTGGTTTGAATAACAACAAGCACCTCATTATTATTCTGACTCCAGGCAACTTAGAGACAGGTGTATTTTGAATAGAAGTCACAAACAAGGCACCTAGCTTCTGCTACTGCTGTATGCACCTGGAACTAAAAAGTCACTGCCACATAATGAAGCGTTCCAAAAATAATTTAATATATATTAATATGATAGTTTTCATGAAATAGGTGTCTTTTTTTTCCCTGTTAGTGAAAACAGCTTGCCAAGATTTACGTATTTCCCTGCCAACTTGGAAAATCCAAATGTTTCAGATTTGTACTTGCAAAGAAGGGACAAAATAGAACAGTTTGGACAACAAGATAGTGTTGAACTGTACGTTACTCTCAAAAAAAAAAAAAGCAGGAATCAAATCGTGCAAACGATGAAAAAAAAAATTCAGCTTTAAAACTCAAGAAACAGCAACAAGATCAAAGGGTAGCATGCATATTTTAAACACGTATCGTGTCCTGACAGGCACGGGAAAACTGGTAGTGCCTTCTGCTGCAAGTCAACAGCCTTTAAAAATTCATCTCTGGCATTCCTTCCCTCCCCACACCTTGAAGACTTGAAATGCAGGAGCAGCAGGCGCCGCCGCGGGCACGCTGCCTCGGCCGCCTTCCCCCAGCGCCCCCATCCCCGCTGCCACCGACACCGGCGGCACTGGGTGCCCCGGGGAAGGGAACGTTGAACACCCCGGTGCCACCGCGCTGTTTGTTCCTTGTTTGAAGAGATGGCCAGAGCGACACAGCGTGGCTTCCATCTCGGTGGGAGCAAAGTGTTCAGTCACCTCCCTGTCCTTGCCAGGCTCCTGCGCTTCCACCCGGAAACAACAAAACTCCTCAACAGACACACACGTTCCGGCCCGCAGCTCACTCCGGAGAGGGAGCCCCGGCTCCTAAAGCCCACGAGAGTTTTGCCATTAGGCAAAATTTTTGCTATTTGCCTGGAGGAGCTCCCCTCCGCACCGGCCCCAGAGGGATGGTGGCCACGGGACCTCCGCAGAGATGCTAAGCAGCTCCAGCAGCAGCCAGAGAGCTCCAGCGTGCAGCATATGCTGCTTTTTACAACAAGGACATGCTCAGGCTACCAGATACTCGGGAAAAAATGCAGCTGAGCAAAGAAAAAGAAATCCCTTTCGACCCTCTGCTAAGAAAGAATAAAGGTGCCCGAGATGCTCTCGAGGCACCGACTGTGTGGTCCCCCCTACGTGTGAGCTTCTGTAAGGGGACCAAGCATCCTCAGTCCCATCAATCCACCGATGAGGAATGGCACTGCAGGTGAGAGCATGGGAGCCTGAATCCTCAGTGAACCCTAGGTTCCTCAATCACTCGAGCACGCCGCACCAGCCCAGCTGGAACATTGCCACAGAGTGAAACCACAGGCTTAGGAATGGGAGAGAAACGAAGAATTAGAGCTCACACTTCCCACCGCGCACGTGGTCTCCTTGTTAGCGGCAAGCAACCAAAGCTAGCGCTTCTCATTGCATTAGGGAGGGCAGAAAACGGGATTTCTGTCCTGAGAAAATCCCCCGGTTCCTACATCTCTTTTCCTACATAGTAAAATTCACTAAATATGTAGCAGGGCAGAAATCCCCCCAAAAAGAGCGATTCAGAGATATCAAAACATGTTACTTCAATAAGATTGAAACATTTATTCTGATGAATGTTTAAGTAAAATCGTTTTCACATTAGAATAATAAAAGTCAAAACTAAACAAGAACATCTAAATCAAGTGTTTTGACATTATTTAAATGAAACAAGTCGACATGAATCTTTATCTTCCCCATCAAATATGATATCATGCAGATAAGATTTTGACAAAACAGCATTTTCGAACAGAAGATGTTTCACCAGCTATTTATGCTATTTGTCTTCTGGCTGTGGGTGGAGAAACCGGGTCCCTTGGCTCAGCACCGCGGTGGCTGCCCACGCTGCCAGGGTGACTCAGGAGAGCGAGAACCTCGCTGTTCCCTCACACCGCTGCACCGCAGCCCAAAACTGAGGCCACACTTTTCCTGGAGTTCTGGGGGAATTCCTGCTCCTGCCTGACCTGGCTCTGGAGGAAAAGAAGAGGATTTTGCAGCTGCAAGCACTGTGCTAGGAAAAGTTCGGTTTCGGGGAAAAAATATCCACAAGGTGTGGGACCTGTAAGCACTTCGAGGCTATAGGTGTGGAAATCACACAAACATTACCCCCAGTCAGAAAAGACCCTCCAGAAAATATTTAGCCTCACACACATTAATTTGTACATATATTAACTTTGCTGAAACTATGGAACGCTGTAAGCTTTCCGCCCGTACCTGAAGGAACCAGGACCAGGGTGCTTGTATTGCCTAGTTCTTTTTGTCGATCCCAGTGATGACATAAAAAGGATCTAGAGAGGAAACCCCATGAGCAGGAGGAGATCAACTAAGAAGGAAAAGCCATTTCTGCGTGTCTTTGCCACATCCTTCCCATCTAAAACCACCGCTGCAGGGCGAATGCAGAAACCGAATCCAGCAGCCTCATTAAAACCCTGTGGCATAACGGCAAATCGCTCCCACTACGGTTTATACAAGACTTAAATACAAGTAACATGACCCGGAGAGCACTTGAGGTCAACCCATCATAAGCTAAAAGCCTTCCCGTCTGTTGGGTCAGCAGTGCTGCAGCATGTTTTATGACATGAGTCAATACATTTAATGGAAAAGAGAGCAGGAAAGAGCAAAACACTGAAGTTTTCTGAGAGACTTCCACCACCAACAATACTGGGGGCTTAGGCAACGTGGAACCTAAATAAAATAATGTAATTAATGAAAGCCACCTGCATGTTATCCGGGCTTCTCGGTGAAACCTGGGAGCATTTCACTGGAGAAATCCGAAGGCAGCGCTCCACGCCAGGGAGCAGGAGCTCAGCTTCGAAAGCTAACCCTGCCCAGCAGCAGCACTACCTGCAGATGTATTTTTTTCCCCTCAAGTCCCCTAGGATCAGGCAAGTGAAGACGGTATTGATCGCTCTCAATTCGACACAGGTAATGTGTACGCACACCCTTACGCGCAGCTTGCACGCAGGCGTCCCTGCAGAGTTCCGTACTCGCGTATCACACATGTACCCCCCGACGTGGCCACCCAGCGAGCTCCCCCGACCAAACACCAGCCGGTTTGATTAAACCCAGAAAGGTCAGCAGAGGAAATCTTCAGGCTCCAGCTCTGCAGAGCTCCCTAAGCCTCTTAGCACCGCGGGGCTACATTTCGGCTCTAAAGCTAAGCTCCTCAGACCAAACACTTAGTCAGCGTTTCAGCAACAATAAATATTGTTTAATCATCCCCTGCCTGCAGCATGCTGGTGGTTCGGGACACAGACCTTAGTCAGCGCTACCCAAACGAACCAGCTTCCGACAGAAATCCAACCGAGATTAGCGTGCGTCTAGGAACCTAGTTCTGATTTTAAATTATTACTTTACATGAATGATACATAAATGCAAGGCTAAATTAAAAGCCGGCTTTGTTCTGTTTTTCCATGGTTTAATATTTCTGTCTCTTACCACAGAATTTTCAAGTGCTGATTTACTTTTATACTGTTGCTTGTAAGAACCTCAAGCTCATCGGTAACGGGAAGACTTTTTCCCCAACACTTCCCCTGCGAGGAGGACCAAGCATCTTCAGTCCCATCAATCCTCCGACGGGGAATGGAACTCCAGATGAGATTATGCAAGTCTGAATCCTCAACGAACCCTAAATTACTCAAAAACCTTTGAAAATGTTACCCGGAGGAATTATTTGTTCCCAACCGTTACAAGGGGTTGACCCGGGAAATTTCACACCACCATCCTGACGGCTGCGGAAAGCAGCGGCTCCAAGGGGAAGGTACTTTCAGAACAAGACATCCCAGATTAAAGGAAAGAAGGGAGAAGATAAGGCCCAGGACCCCAGGAGGCTGTAAGCCCTCCCACAAGTCAAGCACTAAATTGCGGTATCAATCAGCTCGCTATGGTGGTGAGAAAGAAAAAGACTTTTCCACCAAAGTGGAGCTTAATACAAATTTCTTCTGACAAGCCCTGGAAGTCCAAAAACATCGTTCACTATTATGAGAGAATGCCTGTTTAAAAGGATAAACTGGCTGCAGTTGAGACATTGGAGATTTAGAAGTAATCTTCATGAACATTAATGAGCCAGATCCTCAGCTGGTAAAGACTGACATGGCTTAATTGAAAATCAATGCTGTCGCACTGATTTACACCCACCGAGCATTTGCTCCAAACGCATCCAGTCTTGCAGTGTGAAGATCTGGAAACACCCGAATCCAGATACCTTGTGTTTTGCACATTCTTCCTGGAGTTGAATATATATATATTATATTTTTTACATATTTCTCCTGGAAAGCACGAGGACCTGGTTGGCTTCCCCCTCCCCGGCACCCTGCGCATTAAGAATCTGACGGCATATTGCCCTCCTCAGCACGTTCCTTCCAACAGGTCCTTGAATCTCTGCATCAATAAATCTCTTGGGCATAACTGTTTCAGCACTAGCAACAGGCTTTATGATGGCATTACGCTTAAAACGTACACTAAAACTTAGATGTTTTAGGATAGATGGCTATTTAAACATACTCTATAAGCAATACTCGGCCCTTCTACCAGGCAGATTTTTGGTCTTGAGTTTATATAGCTCCATTAGCCGTAATTTTCCTTTCACAATTAGGAAGACGTGTGGCCATAAAACTGATACGGAAACTTGTTAGTAAGTTGCATATAATTTCATAACGTATTTGGCAAGTGCTAATTGCCTCTTACTTAAATGTCTCTTTGCTTTGTAACTCCAAGCATTTGCAAAAACTAAAACCTCTGGATAGTACCAGTATGGACCTGTGCTTTGGGCATGGAGCGGATTTGCTTTGTTCATGCACAAAGCCCTTGTGCAAGGTCAGTAGCTGCTGTACAAAACCTGCAAAGATGCCCAGAAACAGGAAAAAAAAAAAAAGATATGAACGATCAGCAGAGCGTAGGCTCTGCTTCTAACACCTGCAAAGGACAGACACCCCCCAGGCAAGGGTTCCTCCTTCAGCGTTCAGCAGCAGCAGCGCCAGAATATTCCTTTTTTTTTTTCTTTTTTTTTTTCCCTTCCTTCCCTAGGACACCACAGGCATAGAAGAGCACGGCAGAATAGGCGGCAGCTGTGCAGGGTAAAGCTGGTGAGCAGGGAAGGGAGAAGAACATTTGACACTGGAAGTTCCATACGACAGGACTCCAAAGCAGGAATGATAACGGTGATCCCCAAACCGCCCGGTGAGGGCACAGGGAGCAGGAGCAGCTCAGCCTTGCTATAGATCAAACTCCCAAAAACATCCAGGCGAGCCAGAGGAGGACAAAGTCACGCTCCTTATAGATCCAAAGTTCACAGAAGATGAACAACAGCGTAAGGAAGTCCCTGTATCATGTGCTTTGCAGCTTTATGTGCTACGCTACAGGGTAAACATCAGATGTATCAAGAGGCTGAAAAAATATATCTGCATCGCTCTTTGGATGAGATTCACAAGGCTGCGGAGCGCTTTCAGCCCCCACAGCTGGCGGGCAGGGGTGCAGCAGCATGCTCCGCCAGGCTGCCAAGGATCAATCGCAGCCAAACGTGGCAGGAGACAGACATGGCAGCTCCTGCAGACAGTGAGCTTCCCCTCCCAGCCAGTGAGACTGAAATAGCACCATTAAGATGCTCCCTAGACTATCAGGCTAGATCTGCCTTCTCCTCCTTTCAATTCCATTATCTCTTATCCACGTCCCTCCACGACTTTTCTGCTGACCTGGTCCTGTAATGCTGTAAATACTCCAGCATCATGACCCAGTCCCCGCTCCCGGGCACTGCTCAGCCTGCCTGGACACGCTGGCATTCACCCCAGCCACGTTTTCGGGTAGGTCAGGTCCCTTCAGGCTCCCAAAACTGCGGTTACTTCAGTGTCACATCATCAGCACCACGATGGGCAAGTCCTGGCCTGAACACACGAGGGCAAGTCCCAGAGAAACGCTGTTAAAAATGAATGAACGCTAATGTGCATTTAGGGCCCTTGAAAGCAAGATTTCAATGTTAGTGCTGATGTCGGTGGAAGCTGCTGGTACTCAGGCACTTCAGGAGCAGCCCCCATACCTCGATGAAGATTTATGCGCCTACTTTTAGGTGTCAGAGACAAAAGAGTAAGCCTTCCCTGGCAGCAGCAGGTCACAGAGAAAACAGAAAGGCATTCAAGTGCTTTTCGAAGAGATTAAAGATGACAACAATACCAAAAAGAAGCTGACAGGGAAGTGGAAATGTTCCTGTGAAACGAGCTCCCCCTCCGCAGGCACGAGGCACTGATGGGGGATGCAGAGCACGTTCTCCAGAGCGGTGCTGCAGAGGGTGCTAAGCACCCTAGGCGCTCACATCCAATGTGGAGACACAAGAAGGAGATTCCTGGAAAAATCTAAAACCAACTCAACCAAGAATCTCAGAAAAGCTTCAGCCAGAATCACCAGTCACTCAGGTGAGTGAGGAGGAACACTTTTCCATCACCCTTCCTCTAAACCTGTAAATACCAACGACACCAGCAAACACAGCAGCTTAAGACAGACTTCAGCATTCATGTCCTAAAGCATTTCATGAGTTCCTTCTGAAAAATCCCAGCATTAACTTTTCTTTCACTTGCAAGACTCCAGACTACCCCAAGTTTAAAGTTCCACTGATCGACTGGAACCATTGATTACTTGATCACACTTTCTCCCGCAGACGCAGCCTGTTGCCAGCAGCTGAGATTCACCAACTCTTTTCCAACAAAGCAGATGAAACGGCAAAGAAACATTACCCACTCCGTCTGCTTTCATGGAAAAGCTGTTCTTACTGCAGCAAAGCTTCAGTTTTAAGGAAAAAAAAAATATCTGCAGAGCTTCAATATATTTAGAGAAGCCTCTTTTTCTCCCAAACAGCTGTACCCATCTCATCCCTGGTCCCTTGAAAACAGCTAAATTCTAAGAGTGAGAGAGATGCCTGGATTACCTTCATACGTTGCTTTGAATCCCAGCAAATTGCTGACACTGTCTGTCTGGAAGAGGAGCCACATCTGGTGGTGCGTGCTAACGATGAGATCGGGAACTGTGGTACCTGTCAAGCTGTAAAAATAAATAAGAACAAGTAAACAGCCTGTACATCTCCCCAAACTTATTATCCCACCAAAATAAAGGCTGCGTATGCCCCTGGGGGAGCAGAAAATAATGAGAGCAACACCGACACAATTAAGGATAACCCCAAAACAGAACACTGTCCAAAAATCTGATAGATTTTCAAGACTGATGAGCCTCTCGGTATGTTTGTGCATCCTACCTAAACAGGGAGCCTTCTACCACAGTTAAGGGTCGCTATTACTACCAGCGCTATAATAATTACAATTTAGTACCATTATTACAATGTATTATCCAGCATCAGTAGTA
Source organism: Falco biarmicus (assembly GCF_023638135.1). NCBI lineage: Eukaryota > Metazoa > Chordata > Aves > Falconiformes > Falconidae > Falco > Falco biarmicus. Next base: position 117,534,360 of record NC_079290.1, read on the forward strand.
ATAATTTCCTTCCTCACTGAAGCAAAACGTAAGCAAACAAATGAAATTCCCAGAACCCATACTGGTGACTGAATCCTCTTAACTGCCTGTAGAGTATTTGCTAGCATTACAAAAAAAAATTACCTTCAACACATTCTCGGCGACATTTCTATCCTCACAGACAAGTTTTCACAACAATGTCAAAAAACCAAACCAAAACAAAAAAAACCACCCCAAAAAAACAAACCCTGGAAGACAAGGCACGAGCCTCAAATCTGCTGAATGCCCTGTGAGCCCTTGAAAATTGCTACTAATCCAGGCGGTACGGGATGCTCAGGACATTGCCTACCCTTCAAGGAGACTCTTAGGAGAGCTGAAGAGATTTAGAAAAATGTCACCAATATATCCGTATTTATGAGCCGTGCGCGGCTCTCATTCAGCCTTTGGGATTAATCACCTTGTTGCGGTTCAACACGGCTTTAGAGTTTTATCCCCCACCCCAAGCGCCCGCTCCGACCGCGGCTCCCGCCCTTCCCTATGGAGTCACGGTGGGAAGGGATGGTCACAGCGTCCGTAGTGTCACGTTGCCCGTCTCAGCGGCAGCGTTAAACGTTATTATACTACGGCTGCCAAGGTATCATTGTGATAAATTTATAAATCACCTTCAATGCAACTGCTGTGAGTGGATAGGTGTTTATTTTTCCCCGTAGTGTTTGCTTAAATCTAAATACATACATATGGATGGGCATGGCTTCTGCCTGGCGCCGTTCTCAAGCACGACAGCAGCACCTGAAAGGTTTCTTGATAAAATTGATCCCCAAGCTCTCCAGGCAGAATTATTGAACCCAACGCTGCAAGGGAACACACCCAGCAGCTGTGTGTTGATACCATCCTGTGAGGAAACGTAACTCGCAGCCTCCGGGCATCCTTGCTGCCATTCCCAGCTTCCCGGGAAACCAGAGGCGGTACGGCCGAGCTGCCAGCGCCTGTGTGCCGAGAGCGAAGTCAAACGCCTGCTTCAAGGGCTGTGCTGCTTTACCGCTCCTGAACGCCCTCCTGAACGCCGGCCACATGCTGAGCGCCAGGTTCTCTCCAAGACCCTTCCAGGGATCTAACATGGATGGGACCAACTCCACCGGACACACAACTCTCCTCCCCATCCCGGAGAACTTCTCACCGCATACGCACCGGAGACTACGGTAACGTCCGAAACCAGCCACTGCTTGAGCTCTGGCCGTGGAATCTGAGGGGTGTTTTTCCCTGAAATCCCATTCATGTCTCCCAAGCCCATCAAAACCTCCCAGTTCTGCCCCCACCTTTGCTCTGTTCCTGCTTTGACCTGCATCAGAAATTCTGTTGAGCCCAAGGTGCCGGCAAATTAAGAAGTAATCTTGTTTTAATGACTGTTTTGCATCCAGAGAGTTTGATGGGAGAGGCAGATGAAGTGCTATTGTTGATTCTCCTCAAGTTATTTAAGCAGCAGACGGGCAGGAATGAGGAACATACCACAAGAAAAACCTTCAGAAAAAGGCACTTCAAAGGTTTTTGCATGCTTTCCCACTCTACTGTAACAAGCTGAATGATTGATTTGGGGGCTTGTTACTTTAGGGAATAAAATCCTCTCTGCCAGTCGGAAAGCTCAGCCTAACAATCTGTTATGTTCTCCGAGATGCATCTCGCAGGGATGCGAGTGAGACTGGAAACAAATGGTCCTTCACACCTCAGCCTGGGACAGCGCCCGCTGCCACGCAGGCGGATTCAAACGTCTTTCTGCAGTTGGAAGGCGGCAGGACCCAGTTCCTCTTCAACATCCGAGAATAAATCAAGAGCAGTAATAAAACTGGAACTCCTGCCTTTAACAGGGTGAGGTTTCTGCACGTCGATTCCTCCAAAAAAAGTACAGCTCGTGTCCAGTGGATGCATCCAATACCGACAGTGGGTAAGAGGGCAGCAAATGCTGAGAAAAGTTGTCCACCACGTTCATTACGAAGGGAGTATTTCTACGGTCTTCACAACTCTCTCACATTTCATTAGTTTTCCACTTACCCTCCCAGATCAAAAATAAATAAATTTCCCTGTCTGGATTCAGCATCAGCAATTTAACAGAAAGTTCTCCTGCCAAGAGAGAAGATACCAAGACACTACACCTTTTGCAGACAGGCTCAAGATATTCCAAAATTGCACTAGCAAGGTGTTGAGTAGCTAATACAGAGTGAGAAAATGTGGAATGATTAAAATCAAATTGAGGAAAATCTTCACGGGCTTTAGACAAACAGAAAGGGATGGAATGAGAAATCATTTCAGCAAGTTATTACAAACTACTCCCCTGGCAGTAATTTGCACATTTTGACCAATCAGCTGTGAAATGTTCTGTGACACTTTAATTACAAACACTTTTGCAATAAACAGACCTCACATTTATATACATCGCAGGTTAGAGTTGCTGACCTAAGTATCACCGGTGTTCACATTCGGAACAGAAACGTATGGGAAAACGAACCTCGGAGAAGGAGAGGTCTTGGAAAGAGGCAAACATTAAGATAACGGAAAACGGAGTGGGAGGCTGATTCACGTAGAAAAACAAGGGAGGAGGAAGAATTAAGAAAACCGCAGAACATGAAACGCTCTCTGCTAGCTGGGAAGAGTACGAGCGCTTTGCTAGAGCAGCTTTTGGGGAGTCGTTTGCTCTTGCATAAGGTGATTAGACAGAAAAGAAGGGAGACTTGCAAGTCAAGACACTTAAAGCTGGTGGCCTTGGGTTCCAGCACCCCGTTCACTGCTCCAAATACTCCCCCCAAGAGTCAGGGTGACTTTTCCCTCCTCCTGCCCCAGCATCTGGCTTGGCAAGTTCCCCCAAGCCGTGTGAGACTTTGACAGCCACCACCGCCTTACCTCCTCGCTCCCAAGCGGCAAACGAGACCCCAGGGCGGCGAGCAGCCAGGCTTCCTGAAGCGCTCCGGACCCCAGCACCGTCCCGGGGCGCAGCCGAGCTCCAGGATATGGAGCAAAATACCTGCAGGTGCTCAAAGCCGCCCTGAAGTCACGCCGTCCACGCCAGCAGCACCCCGCTGCACTAGCCCAGTGCCACGTGTCACCCGTGCCTTGCTCTGCACCTCCACCCCCCGTGGCACGGCGGTACCTGCTAACGGCATGCTTGCGGCACGCAACCGGCATGCTGGGAGGGAGACACATCTCCCAAAGTGCTCCGATGTATAGCACACCTCCCACAGGTTTTAATTTTTTAATCTCCCCACAGCTACAGGGTATTCTGGATCTCCCTAAAGCTACAGGGTATTTCACTTTAATGATTCAGAGAACCTACAGCAGAATCATTGCTATATCACGATATATGATATCACGAATGATACACAATTACGTCTGAATGACACACAAATTGATTTCTCACCGACCCTTCAAACAAGGAACAGAAAGACTTTATCAGAGGAGGGGCAAACATAAGTCATTAACATCAGCAGGTTAATGAGAATAAACGGCCCTCTGAGAGATGATCAAGGCTCACTCTTTTTCAATGGTGGCATTTTCTAGAGGCTGTTGTAAAAGATCCTGACTCACCCCTATGATACACAGGGGTCCATTTCCACTACAACCCCCCCTCCCCAGCACGGCGTGGATTTGGAGTGAAGCACGCTGTATGTAAACCTAAAATTCGGAGAGAAAGTTTAAAGGAGAAAAACCTCCCTGTGTGTGCTCAGGGCCACCCTCCATCCAAACCTGGCGGTGCCAACACACGAGGACACGCTCTCCTCGGAGGAGCCAAGAGCTCCCACCGACCTCAAGAGAGCCTGGAAAACCGCAGGCACCACAAAACGATGGTGACATCCCATAAAACACGTGGGTCAGGGAAATCCCTCGCCCTCGGTGTAGCAACCCACAGCTCCTGGGCTGACACACTCCCTCCAGCCTAAGCCAGACCCACCTCCAGCTCCTCAGCCCTGAGGGTGGGATGGCGATGGCCAGTCCAGAGCCAGTTCCCCTTTACTCCTTGTATTAGCTGCACTGCAACACAGAGCACTCGGGCTCCGCAGCTTTTACAAACGATAGCCTGACAACACGGCAATCCTTTCTTCTACAAACTGGCAGCATCGGAGATTTCATCGCTTCCTTCAGCACAGCTGGACTAGCCCTGTACTGATCCAATGTCCTTTCTTTGGAATTAAAATCAGAAAAAAAGAAACCAGCCCCAAGCAACCACTCCCCCCCCCCCCAAAAAAAAAAAAAAAAAAAATCACCAAAACAACCCAAACCCAGCAAAAACCCAAATATATTTAGGTAGGAGACATTGATATAGGAACATCCGGAAGGAACGTAGGACTATCAACGTTTCTTTCGACTGAAGGAACCTCCATGGAACATCCTATCTACAAACGAAGGGATATAAACAGAAGGGGATGAACCCTCAGCCTTCCAGAAGCGTGCGTCACCGTTTACACGGGTGCACACCGGGTGTAAAACGCTCAGGATGTCACCCGAAAATAATGGATTTACAGCCACTTTGCACCATTAACAACGGCCGCACAAGGAGGACAGCACGGGGGAGAGGGATCCCGACTGTCCCCGCTTTCTGCCCGATTTGCATCTTCTCTTGTAGCTGAGCTTTAATCCTGCTCCCCCAGCTCCTGGACAGCCTCAGCCTCCCCCAGGGGCCCCGACAAAGGCAGGGAAGTGAAGCAAGGAGGCAAAAACCCTTCCGTCAGCGGCAGCCTAAGAGAAGGCGACGAGGGCAGAGCACCCCAAGAACAGCCAGCTCCGCCAGCTGGGACCCCCGCACCCAAACCCACTGGTGACATCTCTCCAGGCACAGCTGAGGTGTGGATTTCTCACAGGGACAAAGGACGTGCTACTTACACGTAAAGCACAGTTTTCTGGTCTCCGACTTGTCCTCCATCACCCACTGTCAGAGTGTCATATCCTCTTTCTAGTTCAAATTCTTCAAAGGTGAGTTTGATAACCTGGCAAAGATGCAGCACATTAATATGAGTCAACTGCCAAGGTAGCCAGCAGATCCTCTTGTCTTGTTTATTTATCTGTTTGTCTATCGAGAAGCAATTTATAAGAGCATTAATATCTTCAGGACATCACCAAAGGTGACCGTCCTCACTTTTTATAGCACTTCTTTCCAGACAGATTGAGCTCTTACTGAAATTACCACTCAGATTTTTCTGCTTTATCTATTGATTTTCTAGATGACTTTATTGATAAAGATATGTGTGTTGGGATTGCAGCATGCTTTTTTTTCCACCAGGTACCGCTACCAATTCTTTCACAAACCCGAGACGATGGTGATGGATTTGAACGGGCACACAGGCAGCCCGTTAGAGAGTCTCTCTTTTGCTCTGTGTTGCTCAGAAGGTTCCCCCTGGTTTTCAGACGCTTCTGTCAGACCAAGAAAGAATTTACCTGAATTACCGCTGGGGTAGCTCCAGGAAACTTCTCAAGCTGCCTGCAAACACAGTCGTCATCCCACCTGCCCACAGCTGTTTCCTTCCTGTGATTTCTCTCCTGCTCTATCCAAACCTTCCACCCCCACTTGATTTATGCAGCCTCGACATATCATGTAGGAGCAGAAGTCCCACAGAAGTCGAGAGGTTTGTGTTCCAAGTCTCTTAGCTGCTTTTTAAATCCCTATTTTCAAATCACTTAAAATTACCACGTGACCTAGGGGACAAAGGTCCTTATTCCAGCCTTGGACAGGGCGAGCCCACAGAAAAGGAAGGGAACTTATTTTACCGATGTGCTTTACAACCACATATACAATCAATATACAAATAAACCAATGGGAACTTTGTTGCTTGGAACTTTTTAACTGAGTGAATCCAGGAAAGCACATAAACACTTGGATGCACCCAGACCTTTGTATGAGTGCCTGTAAACATAACACATTTCCTAACTTTGAACAGCCTAAGCTACCAGAAATTTGTTTTCACGCTACTCTTTGCTATTTCACACAACACAGAGGTTATCAAGAGTAATGAATGAGAAGGACCTACGTGTGTGCCAAGGATCACGGAGACGTGATGCCACCCTGCACCTTCTGACTTGGGGCAAGGAAGCAAGGCACAGGAAAATGAAAATCCTCCCCTTGGAAATTCTTGCCTTTTATAACAGCAGCATCTCCTGCAAACACTTCAGTAGGTGTGCAATCACAGAGCGATAAAAGTCCCAAAGTTAAACCCCAAAGCAATAATTAACTGTGCTTTATTAAAGGTGAGTGTGCCCTGCGGTCTCATCGAGGCTTGTATGGACTGTCTGGGAAGCTGACAACCTTCTTCTGTCAAGTCACCCAACTTCACCCCCTTAAGAAAACACCGATTACTCAGACATTGAATGGCTTGAACGTTCCTTAAAAAACAGTGAGTGTATATATAGCTCAGACTGAAGTGTCCTGTGCTACTGCCTTCTACATAGAAATGCAATTAATACTTTTAAAATGCACAGAAAAGCAAATTAGGTATCTCAGCCGTGACACTCGGAAAATAGGGTTTTACCAAAAAGCCCCAGGATCGTGAAACGGAGCCTGTGTGACACTTCATGGAAGTCTGGAACCATTAATTTTGTGGTAGTACCAAAATATTAACCTGTGCAGATTATTACTAAACCATGTAATGATGGAATAATGTAATTAATAAAAAGAACACGGTGCTGTAAAATGGCACACATCATTAGTTAAATCAGTCATTCAAGTAAACTGCATTCTAAGAAGTCTGACCCTAATTAAATAACTAATTACATTCTAGTATACTGAAGACTATAACCTTGTGGCACAGGAACAGGATGCTGAAGACAATATTTGTTTATCCACTTTCCTATTTTCTTTTTGGCCTGAAAGCTGAAAATTATTTAATGATTCATTGAACAAGAGACCTACCAGCACACACAAATACACAGATGACACAAACCCTCAATTTTAAACTGCTGAAGTGACAGGAAGCAATTAGAAAAGTCAAGAAAATAGGCTGTAGTATGACACCCGATTCTTAAGGCTCTGGACTGCAAAGTGATTTGCAGCGCAGTCACGCACGTAGGAAAAACCCACAGTAATTCTCTCCGTGGAGAACAGCACCTCTTACAGTGATATTCAGATGCTTTACAAGCTCACATTACTCATCCCCCCTTCTCCCCAGGTCCCAAGCATCTATCTTCGTTCGGGATGAATCATCCCCTGGAGGGGCCCATCTCTCTCCACCGACCATACAAGACGCTTGGACGGAGCTTTATTTGGCTCGCCAGGCTCCAGGTGAGAATAACCCCAGGAGAAGTGTCAACCAGTAGCATCCATTATGTCAAGAAGGTTCAGAAATAGTTTTGATGCAAATTCGCCAATTATCATATGCATTTCTGGGCTCCCAAGCGATTTGTTTTTCCACCGCGGTTGAAACAGATTCCCACGGTACTGGGGACCAGCGAGAAGCCTCTAGATGCCGAATCCCGCAAACAGGTTTGATGCCCCGCTCCGTATAGGAAATCATTCCAAGCTGTCAACTGAAAAGCACTATGCCTTTAATACTGTTTATGTAGGTTTCTGAGCAAACTTCGAGGGGATTATGTAGCTCAGTGAATCTGGCTCGCAGTCCTTTTCCAAATATAGAACAGATGACTTGCAAATGAGTTCTAAATTCAGCTCGGTGGTTTTCCCATCGCTCATATTAAAAGCTTCATATAACAGGACCTGATCCAAAGACCACTCAAGTCAATAAAAAGATTACCACCGACTTCAGCAGGCTTCAGCTCAGGCCCATAATGCTTTTTATCTTCAAAGTATTTTACAGGCATTTTAATTAATTCATCTCCAATCCTTCCTTCACCCATGCTGGGGAATGTGCGATGATGAGATCATCCCCTTTGCTCACAAAGGCGACGTGAGTCAGAGCGATGAATTCCCCAGTTTAGCACCCCGTTTCTAACTGGGGCCATGCTTTAAGCCAGCGAGAGGTTCACGTGTACTTCCCAGAGGCTGCACGACACGACTGGTGAGACAGGAATACCAGTGACCCACCTGGCACCAGAACGCACATCCCAGCAGCTCCCAGTGCTATACTGGGTCATGCACAGGTGAGCTGCTGCGGTAGCACACACAGCCAGCCTCGGGAGAGGTCTGCCGGGCGAAAGAACCCCCCCCACGGCAGCGAATTCACTGGCCATCTTGTATCTTCACTGCTCAGATATGACCTGGTCTGCACGACTCTGCTTTCCGGAGCCTTAATGAATTGATTTAAGAGCAGAAGACGCAAAGGGCAATGGGCTGGTTTCCAAGCTTCCCGAGGAGTGCCCGAAGGGGCTGCAGGGACCGCGTGGAGCCCCCGCCGGAGGAAGGGCATCAGGCTGCAGCTCCCGACAGCCGCTCAGACGAAGAGAAGCAAGCGAAGCGCCGCGCGGGGAACCGGCAGGCACGGCAGCGGCTTTCCCAAACCATCCCCGCGTTCCCCCTCAGCCCTCCCTGCTCCCAAGAGATGGGGAGTTTCTCTCTACTGCAACCTACGCGTCCAGGATGAAACACCCCGAACCCAGAAACCCTTTCTAAACCGATATTGCTAATTAAGTACTACCGCTTCAAAGAAAACGAAGATGGCAGTCTCTTTACACAGCTAATACAAGCTGCTGATCTGGCCAATCCATCCGTGTTCCACTTGTGCTCTTCACCCTGCACCTCTTCACAGTCTACGGTGTCGTGACCCGTGGAGCGCAAACCACCTTTTCTTGTCCTATTGAATCGGTAAGTATTGAAATTAATGGGTTTCACCAATTTCAATCTCCTGGATGATTTGATGCAAGCTGAGGATCAGGACTTGCAGATCCTGTTTTCTAATCGAGAATTCATTATCACTCAGGTTTAAAAGCTGAGGAAGAACCTAAGCAGCGGGAGAGGAGAACCCTTCCGTAAGTCAAAGTTCACAAAGACTATGGTTTCGAAAAGTGGAGACTGCCTGCCCAGGAGGCTGACAACAGGAGAAGCTTGTTCTATCACACCGCTGAAGAAGAAGCAGAACAAGTTTGTGCACGAGGCAGGCAGAAAAGCAGATCATCAGAGCTGAAGATCAGACTCAAAATACTCAACACGAAAGCAGGGTGACAAAGGGTCAATAAAACAGTGGACACAGTGACTCTTGGCAATCTCTTCAATCGTAATTTGTAACAGAAAACCCAACTGGAAGTGTTAACCTACACAACACCCAGGGCAGCCTACATCTAGCTCACTACAGATTCTTCCCAAACACAGAAGACTGTTTTTTACACCCAAAACCTGGGTTTTTCTGATCTTTGAAAGACAAAGATGGACAAAAGTAAGGGTAAGTCTGACAGCCACACCACAGCCCCAGAGGCTGATGGAGCCAACAGCCTGCCCATGCACAGGCGATGTGCACCCAGGGGTGTGCAGGACACAGCTGACACCTGAGCAGCAATCGCTGCTGTTAGATGTGGTCTGTTCTCCACTTGCACATTACCCTGATGAAGGAGAACGTCCTGGGTCTGATTAACCAGCAAATCACTCCAAATAGATCAGCACCGAGGAAGTACCCTGATTCCTCACCCCGCTTTCCCAGAATCTGGGTCATTCCCGTGCTCCTGAGCAGCCCACCCAGGCATCCACGGGATGAAACGGCCGGCTGACGACGACAGCCCCTCAAACACAAACTCATCTTGAAACGGGAACGTAGGAACACTCCTCATTAAAATCATAATCCACCAGTGATCTGCACTTATTAAAGGCTTGAGCGGAGGTCAAGGAGGAGAGGGAAGCAGAACTCAAGAGGCTCTTCAGCCAGCGCCAGCTGCCCTGCCACCAAGTGCTCCAGAGGGACATCCCACCGGTGGCAGCTACCACTGCGGGCGCTTCCCAGCGTTTCTGCAGACCATAAGAATTTCCAGCAAAAGATGAGACCCTGGGATACTAACATGTTTGTGGAACGCCTACCTCGGATCAGCGGCAGCAGGCGGAGTGCCAGGACACAGGACTGCCTCGAGGCAAGGACCCAGGATAACTGACGGAGCAACGTACGAGCTCAGTGCTCGGCGCGCACCATTTGCTCACGAGCTAATGGGGATGACGTCAGTTGGAATCCAGATACTAAAAAGAATGAAACCCATTGTCTAAGAGCAGAGGAGAGTGAACAAGACCTCAAAAAGTGCATTTTGAGCTCCACAACGAAGTAATTTTTGTCCTGATGTTCCCACACGGATCTGGCGGAGAGGAACAGGCTGAACTTGCAGGGCTGGAGAAGGCGGCGAGGCACTGAACATTGCCCTCCCCGAGCCAGCGGAAAACAAAAGGACTTGATCTGACAAAGGCCCAGGCAGCGAAGCCTTGCTCTCTCCACGATCAACAATCAGACTTGAATCAGATACGCAGACCAGCGGGGACAAAAAAACCCACCACCCTCCTCTTCTTCCAAGCCTCAGCAAGCACAGAAAGGACTTGCTGGTAAATTTGCAGCACCGCATAAATAGCGGTAGGTAGAACCAATACCTCCCCTCCTCACTCACCCTCGGGGGGCTGCAACCCCCATTGGTGAGGGGCCAGCCACCAGCCAAAAGGAAGGGAAAAAAAAAAATAAATCAGCATTCCTGGCACAGCCTCCCCGGCCCGACTGCGAGCTGCCTTAATGAGATGCTTTGCTAAGCTGTTTGGCATTTCACCGCCATTCACGCCAAGATATCAAAGAGGTTTTCCATTAAAAATAATTACGTTCACTTTTAATTACATCCTTTAACAAAATGGATTTTCAGCAGAGATGGAATGTGATGTGTTGCGGTCTTTAAAGGCGGTTGGAGAAATGCAGGGAAGAAGTCTGCAGGGGGGGAGAAGGAGGTACCAACGTTAGAAACAGAAACCTGGACAGCTAAATATCAGAGCCTAGTCCTCCCTGAAGCACAGCTGTACAACAGTTCAACTAAGGCACCGAAATAATGACATGGAGACGCATCTCCGAGACCTACCTTGGCTGGATTGAGCGCAGTGATGACCCACACGCAGTAGGCATTGTTATCGTATTGTACGGGGTAGTTGGGAGAAGTTATCACGCCGCTGGGACCACGGAGGTACATGTCACACATCCTAGCTGTGGAGAGGAAAACAAGACAGATGTGGGAGGGAGGTCTCTTTCCCTTTGGGATGCACACTGCATTCGTTGTTTGAGGAGGAGAAAGAAGCAGAGATGTAGACGTTACGGAAGCGGGGGAGAATTAAACCTTGCTGCTCTGTGCTGTTTTCACTAGCCAAAAGGTTCCTTTTATTCCATGTAACAGAGAGGAAGGATTTCTCCGTGATGAGCAGATAAGTGGGGTGTTTCCAAGGGCTACCAAACAGATGGACCACCAGACCCACCAACAACCACTCATTCTCTAGTGCTCAGACTGATCGCATTTATTTTTTTACTACATTCAAGCCCTCACAGAAACACTTTGGTGTCCATACAGTGAAACCAACAGCAGAAGATGCCAGCTAAGATGCAGTTGCTTTTCAATGTCTTATTTCCTTCACTGCAGGTCAAAGAAAAATAAAAATACTGCACAGCAAGTATTTATTTGGTAAGGGCTGAGTTCATTTCAATATGACTGGGGACTCCAACCCAGGATGGCAGCTCAATTTTGCATCTTAAACACATCTTGGGTAAAGTAGAAACTAAGAAATGCTTAAGCAGGGCAATCTCAGCCTGTGGTATTCCTTGGATGTAGGATCTACCCAGAACATGTGAAGAACAGCATCCTTGGTCATGGAACTGCCTCTGCTGTGGTGGTGGATCCTCAAAATTAATATATCCCCAATCTCAAAGGAACCTTATTTGCACACGTGGCATCTGCAAAGCGGTTCTCTGCCCCCCCCCCCCCCCCCCCCGCCCCCCCCCAAATAGCAGTAGGGTGTGGAAAACGGTCTCCTGGCCAAACTGTCTGACTGCAGAGGTGGTCACACAGGAACGCTGAGAAGCTGCTCAGGAAAGAGCAGAGCGCATCTATCCATGCCCCATCCCTCCTGTGTGACCCCATCCTGGAGTCATTGCACCCTACCTTACAGAAATAAGGTAAATCCTCTTACTCCCACCATTATTCCCATTTTACAAGCGGGCAACAGGAGCGCAAAGGGATTCGGAGAGCCTGCCCGTCTCCCAGAGGGAACCCACTGCAGATGGGGAAGCTGAAGAACAGTTTCCCAACAGCAGGGAGAGGTTTGAGCACTGGGGATTAGAAATTACACAGACCAGGGGGTTAAAAGCTGGCTCAGCAGGGACCCCGATTTCTGTTATTTGACCCAATAACAAAAAGAACAAACAGGGAGGGAAAAAAAAAAAAAAAAGCAGTATAAAGATGGAATAAGAAACAGATGGAAAACTTTTTAAAAAGAAAACAACCGCAAAAGTTAGCAGTTAAAAAAAAAAATTAAGTTGATTCATAGAATCAGAATAATGCAGGCAAATCCTTTCTTATCTCCTGCAAGAGGACACCATAAATTTCCTTTATAGTGTCACATATTTATGCCAAATATCCTCTTACAGTGATTCAATTTATTCTAGGCTTGTTTCAAGAATTAGATGGGATTCCAAAGCCTTGAAAAACTCCGTAGATGAAATTAAAGAAAAAAGAACTGAAAAAATACTAATTTATGACTTTAAGAGCTTTAGAGGGATTTAATTAAAAATATTACAAGTTGTTCATTATTAGCATTACAAGTATCACAATTATGCATGCGACTTCTTAGAGAGAGACGGAATGAAAACAAAATGGCCAAGGGCGAAATGGGCATTAGTGTTTTCCCCGCTGAAAAACAACTTCATTCACTGATGGCTCATGGCTGGGCCACGGGATAATCAGGATAATGCTGGCAGGGAACCACAGTCCAAGTAATCCTATATTGCTGCCTACTAGCAGCAGGTTCCACGTAGAAGTATCTCCCTCCATCTTAGCTTTTCCAGATTTTGTTTCAGGCTTTCACCTTTCCTCCCCTCTCCTCCTCATCCCATTAAAAGGAATCCCTGCAATAAAGAGACCAGAAGGGAGCAAAAAGCGTTGCTCAGAGGTGAGGACACAGTACACGGGTATGAAGGACACCGATGTCACCCGTGTGGTGCAGAGCTAATAGCTGATGGGGCTCCGTAGTTAATGGAAACAGCTTTACTAGTACTGCTATGCACAGGAACAGGTGTTTTTCTTCAAACCCAAATCTCCAGAATCCAAAAAAAAATATTGCATGAGAACCAAGCAAAGGTTTCTTTCTCAGGCTTGTGTAGAAAAGACTGGAAATTTAAACTCGTATGACACTCTCGTGCTCGGCCAGAAAACAAGAAGGATCATTGGAAAACTATTAATAAAGATCCCATGGACTGCTGAGCAGGGAGCTGACGAGCCCACAGCGCCACTGCCAAGGGCACATGTGCACCCAGCGCGGTGCTGAGCACACGGTGGGACAGGGCTGCACCTTCCCAGCAGGCTGCGAGCATCCAGGGGGGCTCTCCCCTCGAGGCGGGGGGGGGGGGGGTACTCCCTGCCGTGCCCCTTGCCCGAGGAGGGGTTTGAACACAGATCTGTACAGCCAGGCAGCAGGCGGTGGGTCCGGACCCCCTGAGCGGTGACAAACGAGGACAGAGTGGGTGATGCACGACGGGGACATTAAGGAGATGGATGCTGTCGTTAGTCCTAATAACTCAGGAAAAAATTTTTTGGTCTTCTCACCTCTGCACACCGGCCTGTGGTCACTCCATGCCACAATTATGTCGCTCACTCTCTTACAGGTGATGCTTTTGGACCCTTGTAAATCATAGCCCTCGTTGCAGGTGAACTGGATGCTGGAGCCTAACCTAGCAGGCAGAACAGAGGGGGACGTTAGCAACCGAGACCACGCTGCAGCAACAGGTTCGTCACTTGCTCGTTACTACCCCAGCGATTCTCCAAACTGGGAGCAGAGGGAGTTCCCCAGCCCTGCAGGCAACAGCCGAAGCGGGTGAGGGGCAGAGGCTGCCCCACGCGCTCGCTTGCCTTGGGGGTGACAGTGCACGGACAGAGCTGAACCTTCCCATGCAACTTCAGCGGGAATTTTATTCCATGTGGGAGCACAGGCTCAGCCCCCAGAGATGACATGCTCAGCATTCTCATAAAGAAAAAAAAAAAAAAATTCTTTATCTACTACTAAATTTATTTTTTTTTTCTTTATTCTAACACTTTGGCTTCAGCTCCTCTGCTGATTTAAGCCAATGCTGCCTTCTCCACTGAAGCAACACCGTGCCAGTTTACAGCAAGCAGCTCAGGATTTATCCCATGGCATTTAGGGACTATTGGGAATTCCCTTTCCTCCACCCTCAACCCTCCGATCCGTTTTCTGGATTTCAGGAAAATTTGATAGACTCAGGCTAAGCTGCAAGACACTTTTTGTGAACAAAACGGCTATCAACAGTGAAATAAGATTAAATATCGATTCCCCATTGCTAACAGCAGGCTGATTCATTCCTGCACACTGTAAACGCTAGCAACCAGAAGGGAACAGCAGCATTGTTTTAAACTTTATAAGAAAACAATTATCTAGCACCACATATACTTATTGACAAGGAACTGTGCCAGCGCTTTGGGAAGTCACCTCAAATTCACCAGGGGCAGGGCCATGCTGTGACTGAAGCTAATTTGAAAAGTGATTTTTTAATATTTTTTTAAATATATTTTTTTTGGTGCTGTTTAAGGCAGTTCTTTCTGCACTTAACTGGAGCGGGGAATGACAACAAACATGGATTATACAAGCCTGGCTAAACGCCCGTGTTGTGATAAGAGAAATGCTCTGAAAGAGAGATCATTGCAGAGCCTCATCTGGGACACGGTCTCCCAAACACACATGGGCACGTTTACACACACTTGTTCTTTTACAATCACTAGTCTCGGCAAGCTTTTCTGAGAGAACACATTTAGAGGTGTGCAGATGGTCTCTAAAAACAGACTCCAGAATGCCAAGGAGCACACACAATGGTTATCGAGGGTAGCTTTGCGGCATGCAGAAACACACACATAAAAGGTTCTTACCTAAAATCGTTGCCTATTCTTTTGCCTCTCTCTGGAATCCCAGGGTCTGGACACATATTATGTCCCTGGGACACACCAACCTGAGTTACTACAAAGCAAAAACAGCACATACAGAGACAGAATAGCAAAAGAAACATTCTTTCATCAACTGTCTTGGTGGATGTGGAGAGAAAAATGGCAATCGGTAGCTCGAAAACCTGAACATATTCCATTTTGTTTAGGAAAAAAAAAACAACCCAAAACCAAAAACACCCCCACCAAAACCAAAACAGCTTGGGAAACAAATGTAACTGGAATCATTTCAGCTCGGTTTATACACCAAAGTGTTTTCTAGGAAATGCCAGCTAGGGACACAGTTTTCCCTCCGTTCCACTACAGAAGTACCTCTGAAAAGAGGTTTTTTTTGTTCTGCAAAATGACACCGACTAAGCCAGCCCATTTCCACAGCCTGTGATTAAAACGGGCCACCTGTGACACCACAAGGTGACAGCCTACCGCCCCCCCAAACCCACCTGAGTGGTGCCAGGGAAAGAAAACAACTCAATGAAGAGGCAGGTGTATGATACCAGGGGAAAAACCAAGCACAGAACAAAAGGGAGAAAGGAGAGGGAAATGCAAGTCTAGCATTATAAAGCAAGTAATTTAGTTTGGATATGAAAAATTTTATGGAGCAACCTTAATGTAACTGCCAACAAACATGAAATCTATGAAGTGGTGATCAGCACTGAATAAACACCTTCAAACTTCGTTCCCTACCTCCCCATCTCCACCTTCCCTCTCCAGCCCGTCAAACGGCACAAACAAGCAGTCAGGCACTGACCTGGGGGGGATACAACCTGGGGGGCGGGGGAGGGGGCTCCTGACAAGGACGAGATGAGCTCTGGCAACACACCGATTCCAATTTTGCATTCCAGCAACTCCCAAAACGCACAATGATGGGGGGCAGAGGGATGATTTCGTCACGGAGCTGCCTCAGTTTTATGTGACTCGGTTTTCTTGAATCGCTAAGGGAAGGACCCAAGGAAAAGGCGACATTTCTTGGCAAGGATGCTGAAGCAGCGAAGCGATGAGTCTGAACCCAGCGCGCGTCCGTTCTACCTCTACCTCTCGCTCGGTTCAAGGAAAAAGCTCTGCTGTATTTCAGCAGACGCTACGTTAGCACAGCGCCCCGAAGACCGCCGCCAAATGGATGATGGTGCGGTGACAAAAGCATGTTTCTCACGAGAGACAGCGCGAGGTGTGCACGGCACGGAGCAGTGAGAGCGATGGAGCCGTGTGCGTGTCAATATTGACATGGGAGGATAAACACGTGGAGTAGCTACACAAACACAGACTGCGCAGCGTGAACACACAGGAAGGCAAGACCATCAAATATGGAAATTATTAATTGGGTAATTAGACCTTGCGGAGTGAGGCACTACAGGTGGAAGACGGAACGCTGTTCCTAAAAGGACGGAGGGAGCTCTCTGCTGGGACGGGGCGCTCACCCCAGCACCCGCACCAGCTGCCTACGCTGGAAATGTGACAGCTTCTGACATCGGCTGCAGGCACAACGTCTCACCTTGTGCCCTTCCATTCGGCGAGGGCCTTTGTGCCTCCCGGTCTCCCGCCCCCCGCTTCCCACCCCACCCCAGGGTGCTGGAGCCCAGCACCCGCAGGATGGCTCGGGGCCGGCCCTGCCGCTGCTCGGGGTCTCGGAGTGCCGCTTCGGTGCTCCACGCTCTCCTCCGTGTGTTTGAGGGCACAAGAGCAACAGACACAGGGCTCGCAGGGAACCAGGCTCCTGGGAGACTGATTTCCCTCTTCTGCATATTCATAACCTTGCGTTAAGCTCAGTCACCAGGACAGAGACACCGGCAAGTGACAGCAGCATGAAAGCGGCACACACTACCTTTTGATAGCTGCGTTTTGTAGCTACAAAGCTTTGCTGCCAGCCGTCACGGGTTCTGATGCTGAACGTACACCAGAGCCAGACGGCAGGGAGCCCCTGCCCAGAGCGGGGATTCAGCTCCGGGACTTCCAGCATCAGCGCCCCAATAACTGAAGCGGCCACGACAAAACCCTGCGCCAGGAGCCGGCGCCTCCAGCAGGTCTCCAAAATGCAAAAATCATTTGGTGACCCAAAGGAAATCCCCGGCTTCCCAGGGCCCCTCTGCTAGTGCTTGAAATCACACGCTGAGTCTGAGAAACGCAAGGTCAGCTGCACAAAGGACACCGGTGACACCGTCGTCCCTAGGGCTTCTCAGATCACTACCTACCCACGCAAACACGGTGACCACGCATACAGATGTCTCCAAAGTAAAATTAACGCTTAGAATAGAGCGTACAAACTAGGGCTGGACGTCACCAGCCCGTATGGTACTGAAGGAAAAGCGCTAAGATTTCTCATCTCGCTTCTACACCTTCCCCAGAGCAAAAGCACACTAAAGGAGCGATGCCCACCACGTCCGCGTGCGCAAACCCAGCTTCTAGAGACATCTCTCCATCCAAAGACCTGCACGCTCTTCCCTGCAGAGCGGATTACCAGATTGCCTTTCCACAGCCCAATTTTTCTCCCGTGGTCAAAGGACTATCCAGACATCTTTTATGCCTGGGTTACTTCCCTCTGCCCTGTATCACATCCATCAATTACGTCCCGTAGCAGCTGGCAGTGAACCTGGAAGCCTCCGATGCCAAGCTCTGGGAGGAAGCAAGGCTACAGAGGACCAGCAAAACCCACAGGCAGGTTGTTGGTTACCAGTAACATTTCTTCTCTTGTTAGCTAGCATTTTGTTCATCTCTGTATAACCCGTGTTGATAAACCAGAGAGCAGGTAAGATCAAACAGAGCAGGGTGGAAAGGAAACGTAACTCCGTAGCACGATAGCTGGGATATTTTACTGGTAAACGTGAAGGAGAGCAAAAGAAAAGGAGAAGATGGGTTAGATGGTCACTTACAGAAACTTTTGTTCTTCTACGTTTTGTTTTAAACACACGCACAGGAATATAACCCACATAAGCCATATTTGTTATGCTGAGAACTTGCTGTCAGTACTGCGCTCATCCTCCTGCAGGTCTGACTGATCTACGTCTGGGCTGCAGCGCTCCAAAATGAATTCTTCAAGGTTACTAGAAAAACAATAGGTCTCAAACTGTGATGAACTGTTCAGTTTCTACATTATAGGCTGAAGGAGTCTCTCCCCCAAACCATGCAACTAGTTTTCCGCCCCTTCATTCTCCTCCTGATTTTTTTTTTCAGCAACTACCTTGCCATTGCGCATTCAGGAACAGACAGTGACGACCGCTTTGTTTGACACAGTAATTTACTCCATCTGTTAGAAGAACTGAGAACCTTCTTTAGTTCTCTGTATCTCACCACATTATTAAAGAAAGTTCATCGATAGGTTCCCGAGGGACAGCTTTTTATTGAATTTAGGGATGTAAAATATTAACTAGGAAATAAAGCAGCATCTAAAAAGATTTTACAAAGGCTCCACATTTCTCAGCATGAGAAATACAGTGAAAACAAGTGGGCTTTTCTACTGCCACGGGGGGGTGGGGAGGGAAGGACTGTAGCAGCAATTAGTAAGTTTTAAAAGGGTTAATCTTTAAGAGCACGTTAAGGCTGGCAGTTACTCCACGGAACCTTCTGGTTAATGGGTTACAAAACTCAGCCCTACGAACGGGAGAGCTACCACCCCAGTCAGTGGCTCGCTGCCCCTCCGCGTCCTTCATCCAGCATCTCCAGAACCTCAGTGGTGCCGATCCCGATGTTACCCCGCTCACCCGTCTGGCCAAACGCCAGCGTGAAAAGGGTACAGACTTGGGCTGGTCACGACAACTTCCAGCTGGAAATCTTTTGCTTGGGGAATTCTGACCCTGTAATTCCACATCTTGTCGCTATCTCAGGCTAGCTCGGAAAAATAGACGGGTTCAAAAACGTTTACAGGCTTTCAGATTTTAAATACCATTTGCCAAGACTGTGTTTTGCCCTACTTAAAGCCAAGGCAGCTTCTTTCAGAGCTGGAGTGCTAGAGACCCAGGGCTGCTCCTCTGCGGCTCTGCACTCGCTCCGTGCTGCCGCGGTTCAGCCCGGACCCAGATACAACCACTCGCAGCTCAGCACCCCATGCAGAAAGCAGGCTTGCTGCAATGCTGAGGATCTAGAAGCTTCCGTACACTTGGCTGAGACCTACAACTGATCAACACCTCCAAAATTACTTGGCGTTCGTGCATTTAAAATAGGCTTTGACAAATCTGAACATACACAGAACTTGCGCTACTTCGTACAAGCGCTTCCAAGATATCCAGCAGCGCGTTTTCAGGGATGCCTCATTCAAAGGTCAGAGAAGCGGCTCTGATGTTGTTTTGTAAAAGCAAAGCACCACGCTTTTCCCACTGTGTGACTTGGAATACTCACATTTACATGCTGCGTACAGTAAAAGAAACAATCTCCTAAGCGCAATTTAAAATGTAAAACTGTTTCTTCTATCTTATCCTCAGGAGCTGTATTATTTTTCCTCCAAAAAAAATGATTAAAGCAAAACGTCCAAATCATTTTAGGGATGATGAACAGTACGAGGCACTTGATTTCCATTTCAATAAACACGTTTGTGACTGAACACAGTTAGCACCTCCCCCCCAAATTTCATATTTCTACACATTATTTTCCTGCAATAGTACCACGTGCTGTTCCGTGGATATGTGTCGCCTCTACTCCAACAGATGAAACACACGGGCTTTAATCTGGACAGTTAGGATCTGGCAGCTAACCACAGCGTCCAGCCAGCCCACCAGAAACCTCCTGGCAGACCTGCAGGGTGGTAAGGACATGGCTGCAAGCTGCTCTACACCGCCACAGATTCTTCAAGGGAGAATTTTAGGATGTGCAAAGAGCACCAGAAAAACATGGCTAGGAAGAAAGCCTTTGAAAATAAAGCATGGCACAGCTCTAGCTATTACCAAGAGACACAGAGGTTTCTAAATTTCCGATATTCGAGTCAGATGAAATAAGAGCACCACTAGCAAACTTCACAGGTCTTTAATCAGCCTGTCCCACCTGTATAATTACCTCTGATGCATACGCAGACTCAGAAGCTCATGAAAGTTTGAGAGAAGAAGGGGCATGGCTAGCCATGCAAATCAAAAAAGCAAGGGGAAAGAAGAAAAAAAAAAAAAAAAGAAGATAACCTCTTGGGCTCCATTTTCTGAAAATGAACCATTTTCTGGAGACATCTTCTCCGGAATCAGCATTTCTGAAGTTGAAAATGTACTGTAACAGAAGTGTGACAGCAGAAGGCTGTGGGAGATAGAGCTTAATCTGGGTTTACAATCCAGACCTTGCTAAGAGCAGCGCACAGGGAAGGAGCTGAAGGCACAAGGGTTGTGGCAAGCACCATGCTGGTAAGGGAAAGGAATTTGGGCCACGGAACTATCACCATCTATATTATTACAGCTTAATAGCTTTCAGGCTAAGCTGCCTCCCTATGCTCTGTTTTGCCTTATCAAATAGGACAAGATTAGCACTACACAAGATGCTGAATTGACAGCTTTGAAGACTGAAGCCTGCTCCCCGTTGGGTGAGGATAAAGCGGGCAGAAGCAACAAGAACTTCCTACGTTTTTGCCCTCAAAAGTGGAGCTCGACTGGGACAGAGCAGGACAGCCCAGCAAGGGGAGTTCAGCCGCTGTCTCTCGCTCAGCCCCCACCTTCCCCCGAGCCCTGGGCACGGCCAGAGCTGACAGCGGTCATTAGGGAAGCAGCCTCACGTTCCCAGGAAGGAGAAATGGGAACCCTATATATTCCCAACACCGGGATACTTACAGACAGTAAACTAATGACTCCGAACCAGGCTAACGTCTTCCACTCAGCCAAGACTCCCTCCCCCACACCCCAGGCAGCAGACATCCCACTCCAAACACATCCTTTTCTCTCCGGTGCCCACACAATCAAAGACCGTGGTACCTTCCAACAGAGCTTCACCCTTAGTTAAGTGAGCTGAAATGTTTATTACAATTAAATTCTTCTCGGCAAGAAACATCATACAACCAGAAACATGTTGCATACAGGGACTTTCTTAAAACTGAATTCATTTCCTCAAAACACGTCCTACCGTTTTCTGCTCTGAAGGTTTTGGGCAACTTATACCCTGCTATTTTGTTACCTTGTTGGGCTTTGCTTCTGAAAAATGTGAGACTTATAAGCACTCTCATTTGGGCCTAGAAGCGAGCCATTCTCATTTCAGACCGACAGTGAGCAATGCTTTACATTCAATTCATCCTTTTTTCTTAAGTGAATTTGGCATCCAAAATTCAGACGAGGGAAATGTCCAAACGGTACCTCTTTGATGGGTGTAATGGTCTATGCAACAAAATGAGCAATCGCCTCTTCTCCTCTAAAAAGGTATTTAAAAAAATGCTAGGTTCTGCTCCTGTTCGAATACATATAAAACATAAACTTGAGTTAATGCTGATCCCTCCTGTTCAATATTATTAATAAGTCCCGTTAGGAGCCTAGTGGTCCGTCCACAGTCAGGCATAAAGAACTACGGGTCCTGCTTCTGATTTGAAAAGGACCTAAAAGGCAAAGAGGAACAGACCTAACGGCTTCCCCTCCTGCAAGAGGAAAACACAGCAGTGACCAGGTGACATTCTGAGCACACCTCCAACATATCAACCCCTAGACACGCTGAAAGTGAGTAACTAACAAGGAGACCATAAAAATCAGTATTACAAGCTCTTGCACAGCAGCGGTATCATTTTTCTTCAGGGACAATTAAATAAAATGCAAAGAGAAAAAGAGAGAGGCTGCCATTGCCTCTGCAGATTTCCTGCTAGGTCTTTTTCGGTGGGGTTGCTTATCCCTAACTCCTAATTTTACAGCAGTAGCATCAATGCAGTTTTCAAAACTGTTTACAGTTTGACACTTTCCACGCTAAAACCCAACAGAAATCATGAACCCCAGTCCATCATCGAGCAGAAAGCATACAGTATATATTAAATGCACACACACCGATCCCCTCCATTCCCACTTCAACAAGTTAGTATATGCTTGTGAATAGAGCACTGGAAGTGATGCAGTAATGCAGAGGGAGGAGAGGGAAAAGCATTAAAACTTTTAAGAGTGACGAAGTTTTAGAGATTACTGGAAAGTCAAATGAAATGTTCAAGGAGACCATTATACAAAAGACAGCGTAAGGAGCAGCCAAAAAACTTACACACTGATGTCTTCTGGTTATTGTCCTTGCTGGGCATTAGCTTCACCCCTCTGGACTTCAGTTCAACTTGCTTTTTGACTACAGGGACAGATTTAAAACAAAGCAGAGACAAGGGAAAGATTTAGCTAAGCATTAGGGATTATTTAAAAAGAAAATGAAGCAACAGTTGTAAACCACCCACCCATGCTGCAGGATACCCTGTGTCTTCCCCTTACAGCCCGGACAGCTTATCCTGCCCCTCGGAGCCGTGTTAGGTCTGGGCTGGTGTCCCTGGGGATCCGAGCCAAGCCGACCCCAGCCGAACACAGCTCCTCACCCCTCTGTAACCACGGCATTTTGCTTAACAGGATAAAAAACGGGAAACAGGCAAAAGGGAAGCTCTGGGGGAAAAGGGCAGCTTGGTTTCACCCGGTTTGACTGCAGCAGTTCTTCAATGAACGCGTTATGGAGCGAAGCCATTCTCCGCTTCTGCGGGAATACTGTGCCCCACGTGAACACCCCATAACCTACCAACCGTAATCACGATCTGCCTAACGGTAGGCTCAAAACGGCAGTAAAATCCCAGGGAAAAGGGCCACAGTAAAACCACGTTACTGGCAAAGAGAAGCGTGAGCGCACAGACCCACTACTCATAGCCACAGGCACAAGTAGAGATGCTGCACAGTGGCTACCAGAGCTCCCGGTGTGACCATTCACCTCCCCACTCTGCTCCTCACCCAGAAAACGAGAAACCACGAGGGTTGCAACAAGATCCCCATCCATCCATCCATCCATCCATCCATCCATCCATCCATCCATCCATCCATCCCCAAGAGAGCCCCGTCCTTCTCGATATGAAAATCCCCCGCGTAACTGAGCAGCTCCTTGTTTTTATTATCTGGACTTGGCTGCCGCCGAGGCGCTCACTACACCAGAGGGTTCTGCACAAACCCCACACTGGCAAAACCATCTGGATACCGGGAGCGAGAGAGAGAGGCAACGGCTCCCTGCAGCACAGACACAGCTATTTTTGCCTAACACACAGCAGAATTTTTTTACTGGCGTTATTTGAAGTTAACGTGGTTAAAGAACAACTTCACAGCAGAAAGCACGATGCCCAAATCACTTTATGGGATCCCTTCTCCAACGAGCCAGTCCTTATCTACGGAGAAATGTTCTTTTCTTTTTCTTTATCTTGTCATACTTTCATCCCTAAATTAGCACATTTTTAAGACAACGTTGTCAAGAAAAATTACCGATACAACTAACAAGCTTTTTTTAATCATGCTTTTTGGTTTTTTGCTTAAAAAAAAAATAAAAATCTGTTTATAACATCTGTCTGCAGGAGCTTCAGACAGGGAGATGTCAAGTATTATTCCTTGAAGCTTACCTAAGGCAGTGCTTTTCTGAGCTCGACGCTAGCTTGGAGCTTTTTGTTGATCATTTGGCTACAGCTTTTTGCTTTCTCCTTAAATAAAGCAGCTCTAACTTCAAACTGAGGTCCACATTAGCTTAAAAAACCTCGATGAAAAAAAGCTCGTGTTGTTCACATCTTTCTTACCAGTACTGTGTCTTTAATCTGTTGGGGGGGGTGTGTGTGTGCTTCTTTTTTTTATTTTTTTTTTATTTTTTTAAAGAAGGGAAAAATAATTAGCAGTATGCCACTTTCAAAGCAAATTATCACACACTTGTTTCTTTTTTACTGTAAATCCACAAGGAGAAATGCAGCAGGTTTCCCAATGCCCCTGACAGCCACGTATTTCTCCAGGTCACGGACTGATGACGCCGACATCGAGCCTCTCAACAACTGCACCGTCAAGGGACCAACAGAAGACCCACAGGGCCACCAAATCTAATGTTGGGGGGGAAATTTTGAAACCTCTTTCTGTCTCGACGGGAACAGCGACAGCTTTAAAACACGAACGCGCTCTGCAGCCTTTTGGCTGTGTGACAGAGGGGGTCACATCTACCACGCCACCGGGATAAAGCGCCGAGCAGGTCCCCTTCTGCTCATCCTCCGTAACGCCGCCGTTCCCGATTCTCTGGCACTTTCCAAGCAAGTACAGGGATAACCTCGTGGTCACAGCCGATGTTCCCTCCCAGTCAATAAAATACAATCAAGCCCAAGCATCCAGGGCTAAATCTGAGCGACTGCAGGATGCACAATGGCTCGTGACTTTGCAGTAGCTAATTCATTGCTCTGTAAAGTGCTCTGGGGCACCATCAGTGAGAGAGCAGCTTTATAAAAATAATTTCCATTTTTATATTCTCTGCATCTTCCCGTTGCAAGTTACTTGATACAATTACCAGTGAATGTTTCTCCTAGCCACCCACAGAAAAGCACAGGACCATCAAGTTCTGTGTGATAAAGGAAGCCTGGAGCCTTCAAAGATGAGCAAAGCTTTCCAGTCCCTGGCGCATGCTCTGTGCACGTGGGTATCGATGCCGACACCGTGCACAGGATAACGCGTCCCTGGGAGGGTCAGCACTTATCAGGGTGCGCCAGCTGCCCAACTGCACCACAGGGCTGCTGAACATCCCAAAATCAGCATGGGGAGCTCAGAGCTGCAACACACCTCAGCCTGGCCAAACACGGCCAATTTTTAAAGGACGCACCCGATAACAAAGGTTCACCCATATTCATTCCTGCTTTCACCACCCAGCCAGCAGAACCCCACTCCAAATTTGTGACTAATGGAAAGCCTAGCTCCAAAAAACCCAACAGCAATCAAAACAAGCAGCAGAAACCAAACCTTCGTTACTAAGGACCAGGCCTAAAATGCGGAGATGAAGATGCAATACCCATGAAGTATTTACTCCCCTAATTGCATCGTGTCTATTTCAATGATAATTGATAAAGAGATATCACTACATACTCTCCTTTTAATCCTTCATTTTGTTTGCGACATGGAAACGTAATGATGGAAGTCAAGCTGTACAAATTACCCTAGATGAGAACAAGTCAGAATACAGTATCATTTCCTTTTTATAAAAAAAAATTAGTAAGAACAATTCTCCTACTCTATGCCCTCAAAAATCTGGTATATGAAAACCTATTTTGTTTATAAATTTGAATGTGGAACAGGACTACAAAGGACTGTATCAGGATAATTGCATGAACAGAAATTCCTCTATTTTCTGGAGGGTTTTGCTGCTCACGTGTATCTGATAGATTCTAATGGAATACTCAGTGTCCTGTCAAATTTGAAAGATGACATTACAAAGCTTTTCCAGCAAGCAGGTAGTCTGGGATGTTTCTTTGAAATCGTTTCACATTGCTCTAAATGAGAATTTAAGGAGACATTTATTTATTTTTAATTTGGAAAACAGCATTTCAGCAAAAATCTATTCTATGAACCTCTGTTCGCCTTGCTAGGGGTTTGGTATTAAACACAGACTTGTCTGAATCTTTTTTCCTCCTGCTGGGGCGTTTTAGCATCCTCTGGGACACAACGGCAGGTTGCTTACAGGGATCCTTACTCAAGCTGCAGGTGAAGAGAAACACCCTTGATGCAACAATTTTGAAACTCATCATTTATGCCCTCCATCAGCTGGCCGAAGCAGCAGTTCTTTAGGAATCAAGAGCCTGCAACAAGGACCGGGATTTTCCTGGCTCTGCCTCTCCCTGAGCATCGCCCAGGAGACTCAACAGGTTGCACAGCACATGCTGTAACCCCTTTGTAAGACGTGATCCAACAGGAAGACTGGCAGATCCGTTAAAAATTAGGCGTGCGTATTTCTAGATATATACACGTCCTTAAAAGCCGTTTCTGTGGCGCAGCGCGTGCAACAGGCAGCTCCTCGGACCGTCAGGGAAGGGAGAGGTCTGCGGGTTCCCCGTGCTGCGCCACGGGCTGACACCCACCCGCGACCCGCTCTCCGCCTGAGGATGGAAGATGGAAGGGGAAGGGAACGGGGTGGGGAGATCAATCAAAGATGCAATTATGTGTTGGTAACAATCAACTAAAAAGCAATTTGGGATCCAGCTTCTGTAACAAAATGTGCAGAGAGAGATGGGCTACACCATTCTGTAGACCTGTTCAGCACCATTTTAAATTCAGCAGCTTTTTCATTACCTCGTTGCTATGCTGATGAAGGGGATGACAGGGGATACCTGGCTGTGCTGTCACTTCTCCCCGCTAAGGCACGTCTACCTTATTTTCTTAAGACCTGCAGGTAGACGGCACCTTTTTGGGAAGGCAGAAGTGGCAGGAAGAAACAACAACAACAACAACAAACCCCAAAGACTGATGCACCAGTTTCTCTACAGCTCCTTTCATAAGCCTAGAGGGCGTAGGGAAGCAAGTATTTGCAAGAACACAAGATTCCCCTTACATAAAAGGGAAAAAGAAAGGGGAAAATATTTTAACTCTCCCTGGAAGGCAACCAATTTACTGTATTAACAAAGAAAAGCTGTATACAGGGTGATTATATCTAACCTTGCCTTTACATTCATAAAGATATATCCAAATCAGGGTGTGGATTAGAAAGAGCTGAAATAGAAGATACAAAGGCGGCGTTCTGCTAAACTAGGTATCAACGTTAAACAAGCTGGAAGGGAAATGATTTTCTTATAGATTATCAGCAACGCCTAGTACTGTCTCAGAGGACACAGAATGTTAATCAATGATGTATACAGATGTCTTTGGAAAACAGACGACAACTTCGATTCACCCTAACCCTCTCTTCTTCCTCTTGGACAACCCCGGGGTCTGCTTCATCTCTACTGCTGAAAAACACATTTTAGTTGCTCTGTTTTATATGGCGTTACATATCCTACTTTGTATGCGTTTCTCTCCATTAAAATACTTCTGTCCAAGCATGGTTACGTTCTTATGAAAAGGGTTAAGAGGTTTTTGCAGTTGCACTGGCACCTTGAACGTTGTACAGACACAGATTCCACTGACTGCCAATACCCTGCCTTTATACCGGGGGTGGGGGTGGGTTCGCTTTGTTTCTGTTTTAAGTATTGAAACCTTCCCCAACAGATAGAAGGGACCTGACAAACTCCATAAAACCCAGCAAGTGCGTGAACAACGAGCGCCAGATTCCCTCTGCCAGCTCGACAGAGGTCCAGCTTCAATGCCATTTCAAGAGCACATTTTTAAGTTGATCTTTGAAACACTCAAAACACAAAAGCACAGTTCATTATATCGAACAAAACAGCTTCCAAAGAGTGTGCTAGATTAGAACCCCCTGACATTTATCTAATCAGAGGAAATTATAACATTAATCTGTACTTTTCTATTTAAGAAAAAAGGATGATTCAGACAGGTGTTTTAATAGAAAGCAGCAATCATGACAGCAAAGGAAAATGTCGTATCAAAAAGCCATCAGCTGCGTGCAGTCATTTGTGTTACCCCGGAAAAACAAAGGGGGCTTTTTTCTTATAATTTGAAGTCATTTATATGTTAAAGGAAAGCAAGGGAAGTTAAGTTACAATGGTGATTCACGGAGCCCACATGGAGGCCAGGAGAGCACAGCTCGGGCTAAAGGAACAGGGAACAAACGAACGGGGCGAGTTTGTAGATCTATCCAAGGAAACTCAGCTCCCTCTCTCTTCGTTCCTGTTAGTCCAGGGCTACGGCACCCTCCTCACCACAGCCATCCTCCTTGCTTTTGAGGGGAGCTCTGCAGCACGCCGACACAAACCTGGAGGGCGGGCGAGGAACTGGGTGCCATCCCTGCCCCTTCCCCGCTTTGTTTTCCCTCTCCCTGATCCTGCCTCCAGCGCCACTGCCTGAAGCAATGCAACTCCCCTGCGCCCACAAAGTCCTTCCAAGTTCTTCAGCATCCCCGAGAGGACAGCTCTGAGGAACCCGCCCTGGCGAGTGTTCGGCCCCAACAGGACGCACCGAATGGGTCACCGGGGCTGCCCGCACACCGTGGAGCACCACAGCATCCCAACTCCTCTGCCGGAGCATCTCCTCTCCCTCAACAGCATCTTAAGGACCCCAAACTGAAATCCACCCTTCCAGGGATGCCCGGTGAACCCGGAGCGGTTTACACCTCATTCAAAACAGACTCAGTTACCTCTCGCTTCAGCGGGGTGTAACGGCAGCGCAATCTCTGTGAGACCCTAAGACCACCCTCGGCCCGGGGGCACCCTGCCTGTATCCCCACATCCCACACGCTGCCAGCAGCGGGTACAGGAACCGCTCCTAAGGAAGCACACAGTGCAAATGAATCTCCCTGTGGTACTCCCAACAGCAGTTCTGCACATGGCAACGCTTAGAGACCCCGCTGGAAAAATTGATGTTAACAGGATACAGAAGGGGATCATGCAGGAAGTTAACTGTAGGTTCCTCGGGGGGAAAAAAAAATAAAATTGGCTAAACACACACTGTGAATAGCGAGACAGGCCAGTGAGCGTTTACCTTGATACTGGGCACTGAATCCCTTCTGCCTGTGGTTGCCATCTGATGTGAAGTGAAGCCGCAGCCAGTTTTTACTGCTGATAACCGGGGCAGGCAAATTCATCCCAGTAAACCTGCAAGAAACCAACCAGTAACAGCCAAACGTTAGTATGATTGTAAATGATACCCCAAATACCTCCTCCTACAGGAACACAGGAAATCCTGAGCGAGTACCGCAGGCCCCAGGGATGCATCCCTGCACCCCGCGGATGCTCCTGTGCCTGCGCTCCCTGCCTTGCCTTCCCATCCAACGGTTACACGGTTGTTAATTCCCGGCGTTTCCAGTCCTTCCTCCTCAGGCAAAGGATACATATGGGGGGCTGAGCTGGAGGCTCACCAGACAAACGGGATGGGCCCAGCTGGACAGCCTGGAGGCTCCAGCCCTCTCCTACCTCGCCAAGAACGTGTGGAAGGTACAGAACGGCTCCGAGCTAGAGAAGCGCTACGTGTTTCCCCAGAGTAACAGCGCCTCACGGTTCCGTCACCTTTTGTATCTCATTAGTATCATGCAGAAATGACAAAATCATCTCAGGGGACACGCTACAGCCAAGGTATGCAAGATGAGCTTGAGTCTCAAGCTTATTCAGTTCCCATCTTCATATTTGGTTAACCCAGTTTAAAAAAAAAAAAATAATGTTTGTTTTAACTGACAAAGAGAAAGCATTGCAAGAACGATTTTTTTACTGGGAATAGCCAGCAAGAAGCAATTATTTATGATCCATCCCAACCTGCAGAAGATTACAGCCATCAAACATGAGGTGGAAAGCTCCACAGCCCATTAGTAGTCCTTCAGCAACTGTTTCCTTCATACCTCTTTATACACTTTTTTTATTATTTTTTTAAATATTATGCTGTTTGCTTTATTAAACTCCCGATCATAATTCTTGGCTGAGTTGTCACATGCCAGGTCTCAGTCTGGAACAATGTTTACTTAAGTCACAGCCCTCTTGAACTGAGGTATATAATGGAAACATTAACCGTGGTAGGGAGAACAACACTACCATGACAAAAGCTATTACGGAATCCTATTATTGTTAATGAAAGCCCATTTACATTTTTAATCATGGACTGTCACTTATTTAAAAATTACTGGCATTCCAATACCTATGCTTTTTTACGTGAAGGTAAAAGGATCCTGGAAATCTATCCCATTCAAAAGGCTACTTCAGATTTTATTACTACACATTTTCAACAGCAGAATCGATAGCCCAGAAAATATTATAAAAGCCCTCTGCTCCACTAACACCTCCAAAGGTGAATTTACCTCTTTCCAAGGCATGCGGCAGGGAGCCAGGATGGTGCTTGGCAGCACATTTATTAATGGTAGAGGAACTGCAATGTAATCCTGCTCTACTAGTTAATGAAATAGCAGGGATGATTGCGCTGCATAACTAATCCATCTCTGCCACCTACAGTACAGCCTTTAAACCTGGTGTTATCCTGTGGCTGAATTCTGCATAATTACAAAGCATGATGAAAACATTCTTTACGCTATAAAACTGTTTAAGACTGCTCCTGATCATTTCTCTATTGATTATTTTCATCTCAATCTTGCAGACCCTTTTGAAATACAAGGTGTAATAAAAATGGGTTCTGTAGGGCGTTGTGCCATCCTTGGATAACTCAAAGACAGCAGAACCAAATTAATTTGAAACTTTTTCAAATAACTGAGTTGAAACAAACATATCTGGGGCTGATGGCAAACATGGGATGCCTCAAACCAATTCTGAGAAAGTTACTATGGCTGGTTGTTATGACAACGTGTTTAAACTTAATACTCTTACCCCCAAAGGCTGTTTTATTATTTGTTCTGAATCAATAGTCAAACTTCTCATAAATAATCTTCAGGTATGCAGAGCCAAATTTTACTTTCATAACTGTGGAGAGCCAAGTAATTCAATCGCCTGATATAAAAACTAGAGAACAATAAAATTAACCTGCCTGAATGAGGTAGAATTTCACTCTTCTGTCCCCCCACCCTATTTTTTAATATGCACATACTTTGGAGGAGCGGATTCACTAGCCTGCAGACTAGCAATCTACTTACACATATGTTTTAGGGATGCGAGTAGCCTGCTATTAACTTCCAAGGATCCCACAACATGAAGTGCTAGAATTTCACCAACCGAGTGCATTAACACTTCGAAAATCAATTAGACAAATGAATGGCTTGCACCCTCCTGCTACCTTTGCAACAGCACAAATAACTACTGAAGGCAAAAGCAAGAGGAGAGAAAAATAATCAATCACAACCATAGTGCTTCGTACCCACTTCACACTGCTATAAAAAAAATACAGAAGATTTAGGGTGAAGGAAAATGGTTCCCTGAATTTCCTGCATGTAAATTTTCATCAGCACCATATGTCATTTGCTTAAGACATTGACAGCTTCTTGAAAGGACTAAATCAGCCAAGAAATCACTATCAGGTCCTCATTTCCATACACACCACCGCTCAAACTCTCAGCACACAAAAAGACTCTATTCTCGAGGGTTCCAGCCTAACAGACTCCCTCTTCTCCCTTTTATCTCCCTGTTCTCTCATTTTGGAAGTCAAGCAGCTCCCTGTTAACGCCAGGTTATTTGGAATGAGTTTAGAGCCCAGGTCCTGCCGGCCAGCAGCAGCCGGCTCGGATTTTTGGATGGAAGGAACAGCTAAAACACGATGGCAGAGCACGAAGGTGCTTCCCTCGCCGCCCCAGCGCCTTCACCGAGCGGCAGGAATCCTGGTGGGATCACTGGGACAAGCACGTGGAAATGCACTGGGCAACAGGCGGAAGCATGGATTTTGGAAGTGGATTTTTTTTTAAAAAAAAGAAAATGATTCCTGTTAATAGAATAGAATTAGTTGCAGAACACAAAGGTCTTTTTGATTAGCTTAATTGCTTGCGGAGATATGATTTCAGGCTCTGTACAGGCACTGAGCCCCGAGCCCCCACGTATACTCCCAAGGAAGGAAAACTCCATATGATGGAAATATAAAATGTAATGTGTGAATGGTACTGCTCCCCCCAGCCGCACAGCAGTTGTAAACCTCCACGTGTGGAGCACTGAGTGGAGAAAAAGCCAAACCGCTGCAGGAGGGAACATGCTAGAAGGCACAGGCTTTCATTCCAAATTCCTGCACCTTGGCAGGGTCCAGCCAGCTGGCAAGCCACCCTCCCCAACCAGGGACAGAGCATCCCAGTCTTCCAGCGCACCCCCCCCACTGCCACCACTGCCTCTGCTGGTGGGCGATGCCAGGACCAAGGTTCCTTCCCACCGGATGGGTCAGGGGCAAAAAATATTCTGATGGATAAGGAATACCGTGGCTCAAGCGAGGCATTTAATGCAAATCATCAACGCTCACCTGCAGATAACCACTAGCTTTTCCCCATAAGGCTCCCACAGGTTTCAAATAATCGTTAGGAAGCATTAATAGTTAATTGATAATGGAATATTTAATTACAGATAAACACAGTTGAACTGAAGCAGCTGCATGGTCTTTGAATGCAAATGCCCTGGCTGCTCTTGATGAATCTCCAATGAAATGGGAAAGATGCTCAGCAGGCGAGAGTCGAGAGCAATCGCAAACGCCAGAGGAACATCTCAAGTCTCCTGCAGGAGCCACCACGGCTCGTCTGCACGCAGGGATAACGCCGGGCAGCACCAATTAGCACCGCTAAACCCACGGGCAGAGCGACAGCAGCCCAAGACAAAAAGGCCGGCGGCAAAGGCTGCGACAAGCTCCTGGGGAGGATGCTGACTGCACCGTGACACGGAGTACGCAACGGTGGCGCTGCCAACTTCTCAAGGTCACATTATTTTTCTTTATAAACCCAGCGCTGCTGCGCTGGCTTCGAGAAAAAGGAGGAGCCACCTTACAGAGACTTGGAAATGCACAGAGCTAATTAAAAGAAGCTGGAACGCCTTTCCACATTCCCCAGCACACTTTTGTACTACATTATGTGCTCGGAATTCTCAGCACCCACCATTAGCCCAATAAGAGATTGAATTTCTAATAGTCCAGTGAGTCATGTAAATAAAAGCCCTTCTCTTCTGGACCTCTGCCACTGTATTTTTCAGTATTCCAGGCTTTTCCTTCTTTTTCCCCACTTTTTTTTAAAAAAATAAATCTATCAGCAATTTGAAAAACTTACCAAGCCTTTGTAATGTCCATTTCCCTCCCTCCCCCCCCGCTTTCTTGCTGCCATCACCAGGAGATATGAATCACTTTATTAAATATTCAACTTCCTGAATACGGCAACATGTTAACTGAAATCTAAGGCTTTGGAATGACTAAGTAGCAATGTAAGAACTATTTTTTAAGTAAAATCAATAACCATTACTCACTGATGGGAATTTGGTACCCATTTTACATTAAGCATTTTTTTAATCCTGGAATCACTTGTGAAAGAGATGTAACCGTGCTTCCACTCAAAAATCATTCCTGCAGCCGTGCCTTTCTGAGTCTGGAGCATCTGGAGAGGATGCTGAGGCCAGCAAGGCTGGGAAGGATCAGGCTCTTTGCTCTGTCTCCCCGCCTGGTGACTGGGGATTGGGAGAACATCCTTCCTCCGAAAGTTGTTTCAGCCCGGCCCCGCAAGGACCATGTTTCAGGATGCTCTGGCTTGTGCTCTAGCCATGAGAAGACCCTGAAAGCAAAACTGACCCTTCAAAGCACACCAAACACTTTGCACAAGGACAAGAACCCCTGAGAAGGTGCCTAACTTCAGACTCTGTAAGATATTGAATGACTTTGATCAAGTTTCAAGTGTCTTCAACACCAATGTCAAGCAACCAGCGCGCAGAAATCAGCGCTGGGACAACGGGAACTTTTGTAATTGCTTGAAACCTCGGGAAAACTCTATGGTAGGGAGGATTTAAAAAAACAGTATTTTTTTTTTCTTGATGTCTAAGCCTGCCTTCTCTTCTCCTGCAATTTAAGCTCATCCTATGCACAGCGGAGAGAGAAGAGATTTTAGTTTTTTACATCGCGGTCCTCTGATAGAGAGACACTGGGCGCTTTGAGGACAGCAGGCTCCCAGCTCCCCACCGCCGCTGGTGAACGCTCCACATCAACAGCTTTGAACGTGAACGACCAGTTTCATCTCTGAATGAAGAGGGGAAAAAAAATATAAACACCGCACTCAGCCTGCTGTGGGGGCAGCTGGGTCACCCCACCGCTGAACGAGGTCAGCGGGACAGATTGTACGTACGTTTGGGATGAGGATTCAAGTCCCACGTGTTTGTTGTAGCTGCGTGGCACGGAGGACTATGTCAGAAGAGACCCAACATACCAAGAAGACAAGAATTCCCGTGATTGCAAGTTTTAGAAGAGCCAGGGAGGGAGGTTTTTGGATTTTGGAATGAGGGGTCTTCCTGCCGCGGGCTGAGCCCCGGTGCCCTGCGCCCAGTTCTCCTGCCACTGTACCAGGCACTGGATGTATTTACCTTCCTGATCACCTGCACTTCCAGCAAAACAAACCAACCCACCCAAGAAAACAAAACCACGCCGATACTCGGCCGTAACCCCCACCACACTCCTCCAGCAGCTCCCTCCTCCAGCCCACGCCACCTGCTCAGCCAGCAACCCCTGCAGCACCAGCAGAATCACAAAATTCCACTTCCCCCCAAAAAAACCAGTCTTTTCCTTTGCCAGCATGGCTCTGAACCCTCACCCCAGCCCCCAGCCCGGCACGCCGTCTGCAAGGCTAGATGGCCTGTGAAAAATACCTCTCAAGCAACAGATTTTATCCCAAATACTTCCCAATATTGTTTTTAAACCAGAGCATTAAGGCATCCTTTCCTGAAGTGAAACTGAAGCCTCTGCATTACACGCAGCTCCTCCAATTCCTTTGCTGCGTAATACAGAAAGGTTAATGGTATCAAAACTCCTCTTTTGAGCAAAAGCAGTGAAGTGTGGCTTTCTCAACTATTTTCTTTATTTCTTTTCTTGCTCTTGTATTTCACATTGGATTCAGGCATTTAATATTTACGCCAGTCACTCAGCCATTCCTCCCTTGGCACAGTTAGTATTACTGTACATGGATGGCACCGATTAATCTGCATTCACGCACCATTATCTATTTACAATCCCAATTCCTGGCTTTAATTTGGTTCCACATGGAGAGGAAGAAAAGAAAAGAAAAAAAAAAAAATCAATAAAATGTCAGCAAGTGAGCTAGAAGCCGCAGAATAGTGGAAGGAGATATTTGCAGACAGAAGATCCAATTTTAACTACCCTGAAATTTGATTACCACGAATTTGAGCGCAGTACTTAAGGAACCCAGAAACAATGAGCATCTCATTGCATGGATGCTGCACAAACCGACCGTAGGAGAGTGTGGAGTCGAAGGTCACAACCAAAGGTAAGAACTGCACTTGAAATCACATTACTTCAAGTGATTTATTCTGAAATAATGGATTTAAGCACGAACTTGGAAGGCACACGTGTGTCCTGGGCTGCCCAGAGGGAGGATGTAGTCAAACACTAGCTTCAGCGAGCCCCAATAAATAAAAGACAAAGTCACTGGGGCTGCCTTTCCCCCACCACCACCCTTAACTATTCTTCTTTTGGTTCACTCTTAACACAGAACAAGCTGAGCCCCCGAAGGAGGAGGTTACAATTCCAAGGTCACACCAGTATTAGCTCAGCACAGGGAGTTACACTCTGACCTTTTCAGATTCAGCAAAGATGCGTGTTGCATTTTCCAACAGCCTCATCACTCTAGAATAAAGACTTTTATTATAGCACCTGCTCTTGCTTAGATTTTTTCAGAAGACCATGAATCCTTGATTTGCACGGGCACGTCCAAGCACAAGCACTTGCAAGAACACCGGAGCATCGCTGCGCTCTTCATGCTTTACTGGAAAGGACTCGGGATGAGCCTTGCTCCCTGCTCCGACAACACCATGCACCAGGCTGCCCACTTCCCAGCTGGGATTTCTCAGCAGCAAGTACAGGGCCACTATTTAACGCCACCTTCCTACATCCCCTCGGCACATGGCCATCTAACCACCAACCTGCTGATGACCAGTAGCATCGGCCAGTCCCTGACAGACATGGGGTCCCCCTAGAGCCTCCAACACTAACGTGGGGGAAACCATCTGATACTGCATCTTCCCACAGCACAGCTGCACCTTTTCCTGCTTTTTAACCCAAACTGAGATCTGCTTTAGTCAATATAGTGCTTAACACCACCTGACAGTCATGGTCAATAGAGATTTAAAGAGAAGAGCATGCACACCTGGTAGTAGAACAAGAAAAAAAAAAATACACAAACACCTTAAATTTCGGGCTGTGGGTGCTTGGTTTAACCAGAACTGTTCGAGGTACAGACTGATGCCAGCTCAGGCCCCAGCAGCTTTGCAGCTCTTGATGGTCTTTATTACACTGAAGCGTTCTGACTATTCAGAGATTAATTTTCCTTCCAGTACAACTAGGGGACATATTGCAGAAGCTCTTGATATCTCCGTGTATTATTATTCACTTCACCTGTATTTTTAACTTTTCATCCAAACCTCTACTCAAATTATCATGAGAGCTGTACCATTAATTCTGAACATCTTACTTGAGCATGTCTACTCTCTTAAACAAAGTATACTTAAGCACCTCTAGACCTCATTTTTCGGTCGCAGGAGACATCCCATCACAATGGACTTCTACAAGGAAAATGAATAATTAGATCAAGTTATTGTTCCTCGCTAAACGCTGCAGGGATGGAAAGAACACCCTGCATCTTAAGTCTGGTTCAGCAGCACAGTTACACAAGCCCAGGAGATGCTCAGACGCTGCAGCGGGAGAGCCGCTCCCCACGGCTCCCCACGTCTTTGCGAGCGTCAGCCTGCCGGCGTGTAAATCCCCAGGGATTCCCGACTGTGAAGCACCCTATGAAAAAAAAACCAAACAACGAAACAAACCAAAAAACCCACCAGTTTGAAATCGATGAACTTCTTGGACCAGTCAGGTTTGTGTCTTGTCATCAAACGAAGCCCGTACCCCCTTCAAGGCTCCAAAGCCCTCTCCTTTCGCTTCTTGGTTAGGAGGCTCCTCAAGACGTCAACTTTGGCTCAGGGTCGATCGCTCAGGTCTCAAAGACCCACCGTGGGGCTCACGGGCCACCCTGACCCCAAGGGCAGAGCTACATAAGTTGTTGTCTGCAAGAGAGCCAGCGTTCTCCTCCTTTTCCAAGAGGAATGACATTTCACTTAAGCGTACAAGGGATTTTAGGAACAGAAGCGTGGAGACCTTCTTGGCACATTCAGAGATGCTGTGACCCTACAAACCCCCACGAACCTGGTGACACCAGACCAGCTGACAGTTATTGGAAATGACAGAAGACGAGAGATGTGCTCAAAAATGGACCCGGTCCAGCAAAGGCCACCACCCCGACCCAGGGCTGTGGTATCCGTTCAAGAATTCCCGTGATTCCATCTCACCTCAGCCTTAGCTCCTGGGTGCAGCCCAAGGGTGAACCCCTCCCCCGATGTCACCAGGTCACAGCACTTCTGGCCCCGAGCCCTCCGCCACCTTCTCGCTCTCCCAGCGGAGCCCCACTGATCTTGTGACAACAGAATTCAGCTTTAGCTTTAAGAGCAACAAATCGCTCCCAATGCCTTCCAGTTAGCGTGGGACCTGCCTTCGCTCCTTCCAGAAGCCGCTGCTGGAAGGGAAAGCTGATTAATTTACCACTCGCAGCTTGCTTAGCCCTCCCCTAACCCCCCCCCCCCCCCCCCCCTTTTTTTTTTTGCCTTCCATCGAAAGATGAAAGTGATTCCATGCAGCTGCAAAACTTCAGTCGTTAACATCAACTTTAATTACTGCCAGCTCCCAGATAAATTTGCTGGCTTAAACCAAATTGATACCTCTTTTTTTTTTTTTCCCTTCTTCTTCCCAGGAACCTTTACACTTAAGTTCTTAATTCTTCATTTTTTAAGTGACATCTTTAAAGGAGTGTCAACCAGATCCCCAGCTGATTCGAGGCAATGCAGCTCCATCGGAGACAAAACCAGACTAATTCACACTATACAGGGGATCTGACAATCTAATTTTGCTGCTGTTTTCCCTAACCTATGAAATGTTTCAAAATTATTTTAGTCTCTCATTAGTCTGAATTCTCTTGGATCCCTATGCTAGATTAATTATGGTCACTTTAATGAAAGAAATGATTAATTAGTCCACATGCATTTCTGAAACTGTCACAATAGAGCAATTCAACAGGTAAAATGGTCACCAAGGAATTTTTATAAATTTATCTGTTACTTATGCACATATCCACGCTCTACAGAGAATTGGTTTCTCACATGTAATTGATATAGACGGAGTATTACATCCATATAGACACGTATGCAACATAGCCACACATGTTAAATGCAAAAAGAGCAAAGGGCTCACCTTGCAGGCAGATACTTTGCTTTCACAGCACTAACAGAATTTAGATTTTCACTTTCAGAGTAAAATCCTCTTCAACCCGAAGGCTGAACTTTACTTGCCACTCGCTGCAGCAACGAGCGAAATGCAGACGGTGCATAAAGGCAATGGTAAAGCACTGCAAAGCGTGACTAAAGTCATACATCGGGTTTAAACTTCAAAACTGAAGATGTCGGAATAACTCTGAAATCTTTCAGACGCCCCCCCCGGTGACAGGCTGGAGGAAAGGGGGATCCCTGTGCTCCGCCACAGGCTAAAGCGAGGGACCAAGTGCAGAACACGGGCTCGCTTCTGCACGGCAGGGCTGGGCCAGCCACATCCCAGAAGCAAGAAAAATATAAAAAACCTCCCACCCTCTGTCGCTGGGGCCCCTCCAAGGGCCAGTCACATCAAAAATTATTAAGGGGAAAAGGCTTTTCCCCCCCAAACAACACAGCTGGCCGTGGCTGGCACGGCACTGCCCACAGGTCGATCCTGCAGGTTTCTTGTGGATGGGAAAAGGAGGGACACCCCCTACCCCACTCCCCCAAAGTAAAAGGGTCCTCAAAGAGACCCACCCTCACTGCAGAGTGCTTGAATGGGTGGAACTCACCTGACGGGTGGAACTCATGCAACTGACAGCACAACTGTGTGCTTACAGCGGAGCCCCATCAGCCACGATGCGCCGGACCGAAAGAGGAGACCATGTCGCTGAAACTGGTGTGTTTTATTCCGTGAAATACCTACCCTAATGCTTTCACTACGGAAACAGTATTTGGCTGTAGTCATACCCAAAAAAAAAAAAAAAAAAGGTAACAAATATGATTATATTTATTCTATTCAGGAGAAAACAAACACTAATTCAACACAACAGAGGAATGGCTAATGCAATTGAAGCTTACTAATGCTGCATTGCAAATCCCCCAAAGAAATCTGCTACAGCTTTATTACAATTTTCTCTAAACCCTTTCTGCCTTACTATCAGTGCTACAGAGATTGTCTTTTCTCAGTGCAGTTAGATGAGTTGATAACAAGAGAGACTATATTTATTACTAGATAAATAACAACCATTGCCACCCCTGCGTGCAGAGAGATATACACTCGCGTCTTTGTCAGTCTAACAGTGCACTTAAGTTCCATTAAACTTGGACTCTTTATGGATTAGGCTGGAAAGTCCTAGGGCACACTTTCACAACACCTACCCCACAAAATTCTGCAGACTGAGTCCAAGAAGTTGAAAGACAATTTTAATTTTCTTCTAGATGGAATATTAGGAAAAATTTCTTCACTGGAAGGGTGATCAAGCATTGGAACAGGCTGCCCAGGGAGGTGGTGGGATTGCCATCCCTGGAGGTATTCCAAAACCACACAGTGTAGAGGCACGGGTTAGTGGTGGACTGGGCACTC
This sequence comes from Falco biarmicus, assembly GCF_023638135.1. NCBI lineage: Eukaryota > Metazoa > Chordata > Aves > Falconiformes > Falconidae > Falco > Falco biarmicus. The sequence continues at coordinate 117,573,737 of NC_079290.1, forward strand.
CTGGGTTAATGGTTGGACTTTATGGTCCTGAAGGCCTTTTCCAACCTAAATGATCCTCTGAATTTCCACATCCCAGTTTCCCAGCTCACTAGGCACAGCAGTTACTTCCTTTGGGAACTGGAGCACAGTTGGGCCACCTCACCCTGGTTTTTAAAGACACAAACCTGACCGAACTGACACCCCCCACCACCCCCCTACTTTACCGTGTCACACTAAGCACGGAAGATGCTAAGCTTAAGTGACAACTGAATTGAAGCTCGGCCGTATTCAGACCAGACACAGAGGTTCACGACTGTCCTGTTTTCTCCTAGGAACTCTGTTTTAGAGCCTGGCACCATTCACAGTATGTTCTACTTGTGGATATCCTTTCGTCAAGTATTAGTTAGGCATTCAAAAGAAAAAAGGGACATATCCAAGTCTGCTCCGATATCCTATCAGGCTCTTCAAGAAACAGCATCTTTAGAAAAAGAGGTGAAGGGATGTAAAAGACCGTGACGTCTCTGAAGTCCCAAAGGATGCTTACAAGGTTTACCACCACATTCAAGATTTTAGCCACAAGTCATCTATCAGACACCACCGTGAGACATATGTCATCGGCTGGCACCAAACCAGCCCACGTGCCATCTCCGAAGACTATTTTTCTGTCTTTTTTTTTCATATATTTTTGTAGCTTCTACAGAGGCTCTTCTACAGTGTAGGGGAAAAAAATACCACAGAAACTAGGAGAAAACAAGATTTGCACACTGAACCTTACGTTACTGACAGCTCCATGAAGACACGCTAAAATTACAGCAGTCACGGCTGTGGAAATTACAACAGAATGCAAAGCAGCCTCAGGAAGAAAGGAACCAGAAACTGCAAGTTCTCCGAAGCAAAGCCTTATTTTCTGGCTTCACATTTAGCACAAAGGGATGTGCCTGCGACCAGAGTTTCTACATGAGTCTCCAACTTAACGCTGATAAGAAATAACAGCGTGCAAACGAGCCAAACGCTGGAACACGTCTTCGCAGGCACGCTGCTTCTGCCTCCCTTTTCAAGATGAAGGGAACTGACGGGCTGTGTGACAAGGTGAGGTGGTAAAGCCCCCTGAGAAAGGTGCAAGCCAGGTCTAATGGCTGCTGCCTCCAGGAAAAAGTCTGAACTAATCAAGTGATGAACGGCCCTGGGGTTCCAGCACGTCCCCAGCAGCTCCGTCCCCCGATCCTTCCCACCGGTTCCTCCAGAACTGGTCACTGATTTATGAGAGCAGCACCGTACAGCCTAGGGAACAGTACGTCCTGCCCTCCCCCGCTCCATCTCCATCAGCTCAGAAGACGTTGAAGGTTTTATATATTTTTTTTATTTTATTTTGATCATTTCGAAGCATACACGAAGCTGGAGTGATGGCAACATCCCTCCTGGCCAAAAGTTACAGCCTACACAGACTGCTTACATGGTGCTCTTTTACTGTACTGAGTTCTTGGCTCTTGCTAAGACCACGAAAAAGTGCTGCCTTGTTATAAAAAGCATATTGAAAGACGGAACTTGGTTCACAACTTCTGTACTTCTAGGTATTTACATCCAGCAACTACATTTCCCATCTTTTTAGCTCAAAACTGTTCTGTCTGCTGTCACGGTCAAGACTGTTCTCCTTTTTAACTTCCAACTGCAGCAGGGTGACACTTTTTGGTTGAAAAGACTTCAGCAGAACCATCTGCTTATTTACTCTAGATATTAATTCAGCATGAAGTCCAAAAAAGAAGAAAAGCCACATGATGGCTTTCAACCCAACCCACAGAAGCCACTTTGTCTCTAAACTCCAGCCTCAAACCTCTTCTAAATTCTTTCAGCGACGGCCACCTTCTGTCCCCTCCAGAGAGCAGCGAGTGTCATGGCACCCTGGAACACAGCACCGCTCTCAGCCCTTTCCAGCACCCAGCATCACCCACCACCCCCCAGTGCCAGCCCTCATGCTCATCCCTGGATTCCTACTCAGCCCCCAGGATTTCTTTTGCCATGATGCCCAGACCCCAGACACAACCTGACCAAGCCATGCATTGAGGCAGGATTGCCATCAGCTTCAGCAGCTTTTTGACCAGACTGTAGATTGATGTTCCAAGGGTGTTTTACAAGAGACAAAACCAAGGGTTTATCACTGCTCATGCAGAGCTGGCTGAGAACAAGCTGCAGTCTGCTCCATCATGTAAATCAGCTGCATCTCATAATTTTGAATAGCGGACCAAAGCCTGCCTCTCATTTACGCTCGGCAGCACAGGATCACATGCCAAGGCTAGAAAGTACAGAGAGCATCCCTCAGCCTCCTCCAAAGTAGCGCACAACCCTCTTCTCTCTTGAACATCTCTATCTGACAGTGATTCAACATGGTCGTTTAGCAGCCTCCTCCATTGCTTAAAAATTACCATGACAGGTATGGAATAGTTTCTTGTTCTAACCTTCAGCTACTACCAAGAGAAAGTAGTTTCCCTTCCTCCCTGGTATAGCCATGCATGTTTATATAGTGACTGTGTCTGCCTTCATCATCTTTTACATTCATCTCCATGGCAATTTTCTTTTCCAGACCTTGTTAGCCGCCTTTCTGGGAATTTATTTCCAATCTTACATTTATTCAGAACTGGCAATCCCTCCACATGCGACAGCTGCTGCAAAATTATATATATCCCATTAGCAAACAATACAACAAGTCTGAAAAACCTGTCTGTAAAGCTTGAAGAGGTTTGCTGGAAATTGGGATATATTTTTTTTCTTCTTTTAAATTAAACTCCCCAATTTCTGAATACAGACAGATTCTAGATATAAAAGGAAAAGTTTGCTCTTTATTTTTCCTTTGTGAAAAGTACTTTGGTTGATGGATGAGGTAGACTCCAGGGCACTTGCAAAGGAGCTGCTCCGTTTTGTCACATCGCCGCAGCTCTCCCACCGACCCCTTGCATATTTGCTCAACCTTTTCATTCAGGAAGAACGAGCAGAACCCTTTCCATTAAGGAAAAAAAAAAAAAGTTGCTTCCACTCTCTTTTTCCTAGGCACGCTCTTGTGCCAGAAGTAAAGGGAGCAAGAGAGGAAGAAACCTCCCGAGAACCACCCGCGGCACGAGCAGCGCACGCCGCAGTGCACAAACCAAACTTACCTGCTCCCCTCTAACAGCAGCAGTGAAGGTTTGTCCTTAGACATTAGCCTCCTGGAATGGCTTACTCAATCACAAAAATGACTTTCGTGCTGAACTTAAGCTGCCAAAACTTAAGCTTTAGAAATAATTAACTCTCTACCTGACAGTTACAAGCCCCTGCGCTCAGATGGGAAACCATGTAAAAATACCCTCCTCAATACTAGGGGAAAAAACCAAAACAAAACAAAAACAAACCAAAAAAAGAGACTAAGAATGTCCTTGAAATCAGGCAGTATAAGAAGGTCAAATGAAAACAGGTCCATTAGCAGTAACCAGTATTTCAGAGCTCAGCCTTAGCATCTTCAACACAAAGTGCGTGTGTGGCAGGCTTATTACACAATGGTGGAGTTCTGGCATCTCAGTTAACAGATGTACAAGAGCAACTTTGGTGTAAAAGATGGAATAAAGATGTGCTTGTTTTGCTGCACGCTTAAGGCAGGAGGAGAACATCCAGACAGGACAGTGCTGCGTGATGAGTTTGCGTTGTTTTCTGTCTTAAGTCTGGAAGGAATAAAGATATTCCGTACTACGGCCAACTTAAAAGGACTGGAGCTGGAAAAGAAGTGATTATCTTCATTTTCCTCCCACTGAGCCCACGGCACCTTCCTCTGGACACCAGCACGGGCACCGGGCTGTGAGATTGCCCCATCTCCCACCCCCACCGTGCGGAGCCGACAGCATCGGGGAGGCACAGGAGCTGCCAGAGGACTGCTCCCAAGTTCCCCAAATACACCATTTAATTGTCTTCAGATCATGGCCTTATCTGATGAGTATTTAACAGAAATGACTCCTGATCTTGGCCAAGCACCGTATGGTAAGCCATCACTGAGCAGAAGAACGCCGAGGCACCCACCCTGGGGTCATTTCACGCTCTCCTCTGCCCGGTCCCTGGGACCCAAGGGAAGATGCTCTCAGACAGACAAGGCTCGGTGACTTACAGGGCCAGGACTCAGCTTTTCAGCCACAAGCCCCTCGAAAGAAAACTGCAGGTCATTCAATTTGAAAACTTAATGGCAAACCAGTTCAGCAGCAGCACACCACTGTCAGGAGGAGCACACACAACGTACCTACGCCCCCGCAATAAGAGCATGCCAGAGTTACAGCAAGAACCGTGATTAACAGCAGTAGAAACTGAAAATACAACTAAATCCACACGTCACGGTGGATATAGCACCGATACGGTGAAGGCAGCACATTCCAGTAACCCCCCTTTGTCTTAGGAGAACCCCTTTTGCACCTTCCTATTAAAAGTGAAAATGCCTCCATCTCCAGCATCAACTGTTAATATTTTACGCCCACAGGGTGGTTGCAGGGGCAGTGGTAGAAAAAAAAAAACACACCTAAATTACTCTCCAAGGTCATTCAAGCAGAGTCAGTAAATGAGGCCTCCCTGAAGATTCATAAAACTGAAATATACATGTCCTGTATATTAAAACTTCAGAAAAAGAGAGAGATATCAAATATTATTAAAGCTCTGAGTGAGAGCTATAAAAGGCAGGAAATCCAGTGTTAAGTCAAACATTGGATCTCATTCAAAAGGAGCAGAACGGAGGAGAAAAAGATACAGATAAGGATTGTTTCCAACCGTGAACATGTTTACCTTATTAATTTCTGATACTCCTATCCTCTGATCAAGGTGCTTGGGATTGGGCAAAAATTAAACAAAAGCTAGGCACAGTTCCCAGAAAACTGGCCCGGGAGCACTCTATCTTCCCCAGACAGCCCATCGGTAAATCTCTCTCTCTTACACAGAAGGGGTCAGTATGTAATTACCCACGGCACCGAAAGGGGAAGCGGCCAAGGTGACACGCCAGGCTGATGGCCCAGAGCCCAGGTCCCCAAGCCCCGATCTGGTGGTTTGTTTTTTTTGGTTGTTGGTTTGTTTTGGTTTTTTTTTCCTCATGTGCAATCTGCTTAAAAGTCTAGACGTGCCTGGGGTAAGACCTTGTTCTGGAAGAGTCGTATATACACACCGATTTATTTGTTCTCATGCTTCCTGTATTTTGGATAGTATACAAAATATTTCTCTCCCCAGCTTCTTCTAGGTGCAGAACTGCATTTGCCCAGAGACGAGGGGCTGAAGAATAGATCAGTTCAGCATATGAATGCTGAACATTTCAGGAGCTCCTCACAATTTACCAATGCCCTCAACTACATCAGCCCTTTCCACTCACCTGTGACCCAGCTTGGCTCCATGTAGCATCAGGCATGAAGGCTCCTTTCACCCCAGCTCCCCTCGGCTCCCTCTTCCCTTCTCCCCCGAGCACATCAATCCTACCCTTACAAAAAGCCAGTCTTTTCCAGACCTCCTTTCTCCTCTCCAGAAGGGTAGCACTGTCACTGCTCGGCTACATTAATAAATAAAAGACAGGCAACAAAAAAGATTATCTGTGGAATCACTGAGAGGAATTTTTATGAGGGAGCAAAGATTCAGTAATGATGATGTTGAAGCAGCAGTCGTTTGTGCAGAGTGGTCCCCCTGGTAATTTCTACAGTGACTACAGAGGTATAATATATAGTATTATTGCAGGGAAATCTCTCATAATGAAGCAGATCCTTGACTTGGTTTGACGTTGTCATTTTACACCACGCTATTCAGCGAGAGACCTACGAAGTAATAAATACTTATTTTGCTGGGATGTCGGAAGCCCTGTGAGAGGTGCCAGCTACCAGTCAAGGCAAAAAAATTGTGAAGTCAGTTCCCATTTTTGCACTGAATTCCGCCTTGCTCCCATTGCCTCTGCAGAAAGAAAATGAGTTCCCTCCTTCAACCGTGCGGGATGCTCTGAGATCGCGTTCACTGATCGACTGATGCTTGAGCTTTATTGTAATCCAGCCGCCGAGACAAGAAAGCCCCTTCAGTAACGTGCAGTCAACGAAGCTAGGGAAGAAATGAGGCTCGTTTTCCCTCTTTGCTCACCCCAACACTTTCTTTCCCAATCCCACATTAACGGCTTTAGCTCCTCCTGTCAACAGCGGTGTTGTGAAAAGGCACATGCAGCATCGTGTCTATTTACTTAGCAAGCAACTGAATAATTGGAGCAGAAGAGCATAAAACAAGCCTGTTCCTATCCTTTCTGGTGAATTATTTAAAAAAATCCGTTTTCAAGGGGCTGGTGAACAAAATAGTTGGTTGTTGAGAGAATTCCTAACATTCGATCCAAGTAAATACTTGTTTCTGAGGATCAAGCGGCACATTCTCACCAGCAAAGCGAGGGCTCCAGCGTCCACCTTAACGCACCAGCACATCCAATAACTCAGTAGTAGCCACTTCAGGCATCCCCTTGGTGAAAGCTTTCAGAAAAGGAAAACAAGTTCATTTTAAATGCCACCTGCCGCCGTACTCCCACCTTTAGCCAGCAAGATACTCACAGTTTGGTTAACCCAGTCACCAGTGATGTCCGCTGCCTCCTCGGACAAGAGGCCACCCCTCACTGGGGAGCACTCCAGCCCTCACCCGGCCCTAGAAAGGACCGATTTGTCCTTCAGAAATCCCAACACACGGGGCTTTGCCGGGCACCTGCTGGTCTTGCTTTATTTTTGCTCTCCGCACATCAGCTCCACTGATAAATGGGGCATTTGTTCTCAGGACTGGCCAGCCTACGGTCGTCACACGCAACACTCCCATCTTAAGAAAGATCAAAAGTTTTACTGCTGTGCCGCATCGTTCTTGTCAAAGACGTTATGGTATTAGCTTCAAGAGGAAGAAAGGGCTGGATGCTGTTGTTGCAGTATTTATTAGCCCGAGTACTCAAAGCCATGAGCGGGTTTTGAAGAAAAAAAGAAAGTCTTGATGGACGTTGGAAAACACCGACAACCGGGTTGTTGCTGGTATCATTTTATCATGCAAATCACAGCCCTAAACCCAGATCTCAGCCCTTGAAAATTCAACGCCTGCAGAAGTTATTTGACTTGCTGAATCGGCTGTATTTAAGAAAACATTGCAAAATTATCATAAAAACCTCCATCATATGAGCAATTCCTAATACAATCTAGATGGTCCATCCCAACAGACCCCATGGCTACAGGCCGTGAGTGAATGGCAATGACACAACCTGCTGTGTCCCCACAGAATTCACATCCTCCACAGGCAAAACAAGAAAAGTAGGAATTGAATCAGCCAAGGTCACAGAAATGGTTTATAACAAGCTGTGCAGTAGCAGTGAACCAATTAAGTGACTTCTAAAATTTATGTACAGAATATACAGTACAACCATGCAACGGTCCTGTGAAAAGCATCTGATGTTTATAAAATACTGTGCTCAGTCAAGAATTTGGAGGAGGGAGAAGGATTTGTTAATTTAGGTTGTTTCATGCTGTCTGCTCAATATCAATGGATTTCGCTTGTGTCTGTTCTAGAGTTGGACAGAGAGAGTAACAGAGATTTAATTGGCATGGATCCCACAGCAGCCTCTGCCAGGAACAGCTGCTATCTGTCTGGGAGAAAAGCCATTCTTTTTCCCAGAGTCCTATAGTACCAGGATATAAAAGACTCCGGGAAAAAAAAAATAAAAGAAAAAAAGAAAAAACCACAAAACCAACAAAACCTCACAAACCTGTGTTGTGCATTCCCTACCTTACGGACTGTCTCAGGGTTATCAGGCGAGGGATGAGGCGCGGAGAGGGACCCCTGTGCGGCCCCGGGGTGTAGGATGCTCGTAGGAAGCACAGGGCTCAGCACGGGGCTCAGCACCGTGCTGCTGGCAGGGCTGCAGACCGGCACCAGCACATCCACTAAGGGCATCTGCTGCAAATCTGCCTGAGCCCAACTAACCAGCAACCACTGGTAGTAGGCAGGACACCCCGGGAAGGGGGAGCAAAGGCCAAACATCTCCACTAACGCGATTCCATACCCACTTCCCATCCCCCTCTCTTCCAGTAAAGTCCCGCCACACACCGCACGGAAAAACTTCCTGAATGGGGAAAAGCTTCACAGAACACGTGTTAAGGTTGGCTAAATGTTGCCTTAAGTCTAAATTAATTATATCATCCATACCATTATTATATTATCCATAACATAACAAATATGAAGGATAACATCCAGCACCTTGTCCCTGGGCTACAGCAAAAAACCATCCCCGCAGGGAACCCCGATGTCCGACAGCGATGGCGGGGAGGCGGCAGGGCATCGAGGAGGGAAAGATCTGCAGTGGCCACCTTCCAACGGGACTCGCCACCATCGATACAGGGGTTACTCCCCAGCATCACCCGACCGACTGGAGATCGCACGAGAGCCAACCTGCTGGAACTGCCACTTGGTAGCGTCAGATTAGGACCAGTGATCAGGGACGCCTTGAAAGATCCCGCTCGCCTGATGTCTAGATTTCCAAGGTACCACACGCAGCGCCAGCCATCCAAGCTTGCAATTCCTCCATATGCTTAAAAAGTCTCTATCTTTACTCACCCAGTCGTACAAGCACACCCTCCCATACAGGTACCCCAAGGTACCAATTTCACGAGGTACCTAGACATAAGCCCGACAGATGAAAACATCAAAGCTTTGTTTTGGTTCTGTTGCAAGTGATAATTTCTGCTCCTTTTCTAACAACAAGAATCCTAGATCTCCTCCCAGTACCCAAAGATTTCATCTGAACTCCTGAAACCAGCTGATGACAAGACCCCAACCACAGAGGTACGTTCTAGCTCTGCCCTAGAAATTCCTTGGAAGAAATCCACCCTGCATTACTGGTATTTTTTCCTTCTCTCTAGATATTATGTCTGTTCCAAAATTGATCCATTCCAGGTCTTTCACCTCTTGTTAGTTTTTCTTTTCTTAAAACAAAACCGGTATTGTGTAATGGAGCCTTGGCCAACTGTAGGTGAAAGTACTACAGAGAAGGCAATTGTTAAAAACAAAGTAAATCTGAGTGATGCTGGGGCAGAGGGGAAATATCAATATAAGAGAATAACTGGGAAACAAACCCGATTGTCAAAGTTGTTCATAAGATGTACAAACTTCAAGCAATTTCCTCTACTTGTTGGTATACATCAAACTTCGTTATGGTAACTCCATTAAAGTGCAGTTGATATATTTAATATTTGCTGTGTCACAGTTAAATTATCAATAAGTACAACCAGGAATGGATTTTTACAGCTGCAAGATTAAATTACACACCCTCGCTTTGTTCCCCTGGAGGACTCACTTTCATGAACCGAAAGACTGTAGTAAGAACAAATAACAGGTGCATTTAAAAAAAAAAAAAATCAAGGCAGGGATGGCAGCAGCATTTTGTCTGTTTTGATGATAAATATTACCAAAATATAAAATACAAACCACAGCGGGCATGAGAGGGAGGTGATCTCACTATCAAGGAAGAACAGGCAGCGTACACAACTGCTATCAAGAAATATTCCGGAGATCAGTACTCCTTGAACTTTTGTTATCTTACCCACCAGCATCTTATCTGGGGAAGCACAGCACTTCAGCTCTTCAGCATTTACATAGGCCATTTAAATAATTCCTGTAAAATAAACTGCTTATCAGTTCCACGCTATCCCTTTCCCCTCACTTACAAGACGGCTTTGCAGCCTGTCCTTTATTTTTCCCCGTATGACCCAGCGGAGCTGTACTTCACGTGAAGAGAAGCTGTGTCTCAAGCGAAGGCAGCAAAAGGCTCCTGACAAAGCACAGGCGGCGCCAGCCCACGGCTGAGCTGCCCCAGCGCCGGCAGCCACGTCATCGCGACGATAAAGCGAGCGACCGGCTTCACGTCTGAGCATGTCACCTCACCCGACGGCTTCATGTTGGCCGACGCAGAGAACGGGGGACAGTCAGGAGCATTTGCGATCCCAGTAATAACCTGACAAGATGATGTCCTCGGTGACGCCGCCAAGAGAACGCAGTAAAACGGGTATATTCCCACAAATTAACCCAGGGTAAAAAGGGGAAAGAGCTTCATAACACCGTCATCTGGGCATCAGCCAAATGTACCTATTTGGGGGACATGAATTGTTCAGTTCTCACTGAAGTCAACGCCTACATCCCAGCTGATGCCAGCCAGGCCGTGTGAAGACCCTCCTCCATTGACTCCTTGGTCGGAGCAGAGATGCAGGGGTCAGAAGATCAGGAGAGCCCTTGCTACCTTCCCCCAGGCACCCGGGGGGGGTCAATAACAATAAAACGCGGCTACAGAGCTTTCCGCCTAAAACCCAATTCTCTACGCGGTATCATGCAGTTACTCTTTAATAGCATTTTTTTTTACGGCATGGAAGAAAGAACTTAATATTGCAATTACTTCATTTAATACCATGTAATGGCTGAACAAGCTTGTCAGCTACCTGGAATAGAGAAAAGGCAAAGTATAGTATAATTGCATTAAAGTGGAAAACATGAGTAACTACTCATATTAAAAAGGACCAGAAATAAAAGGCAACATAGTGTGAATTATGGAGAAAATAAATAGTTTATGACATGCAGCTGAAGATCTGGCATCTTTTAGCAGCATCTTGAAAGCCAATTCAGCACATGAGAGACCATTCTCCTCCCAGTCACCTCTGCTTGCCAGAGGCAGGACACCAACGGGGGGGGAGGAGGGGGGCTGAAGGCACACACCGCGCAGGGCATGCGAAGGGGACACACTGGGCTCATGTACAGAGTTAGGAGGTCGGGGACGAGGCACCTGAGGAGATGCTCTGCCTGCGATGTCGTCGGAGAGGTGGTGCATTGCAGCACCAACGTCCGCTGCGAGCCCAGCACCAGCGCTTTGCATTCTGACAGTCTGGCAGCTCGAGGTCTTAAAACCCTTCAACCACCAGCACCCCGCACTTAAACAGCCGCCCCCCCCCCCCCCCAGCTGCGACGGGACCAGCCCACTCTCCTGATTTTATGGCAGGAGAAAGGACACTAAAAAAAAAAAAAAAGCAATAAAGGCTATCCCTTGGAAAAACACCTGCGATGACCCTCGGCGCTGCTGATGGCAAGCGTGCCAGCACATTTCATGGACACATTTCACGTGTTCCTGAGGGTAAGTACTCCTTGCTCCAGCTTGCAAAAGCCAGACATCAAGTCTCCCAGAGTCTGGAATTAAGGCATGATGATGATCGCTGCCGCTTTCAAAAAGAGTGGAGTGAAAGCGCTTCACCTGAACAAAAGAAGAAAAGAGCAGAAGTGGCAAGAACGGGTCCTATCCCCAGCTGCTTGGCTAACTTCTGTGCACCAGGGAAGGCAGCAATATTTGCCACCACAGAAATAGCTTCTGCATGAATATTTTGCTAGGAGGACCTATGTGCACGTCAGCTAAAAAGGGAGCCATTCCAATGAAGTCTTTGACCTTAGCTTTATACAGCCGGGAATACCTGTAGCTCCAATAAATGCAAAACGTTGACCAAAATGTCATCAGATGATGAAAGGTAAGATATCGCTTCTATTTACTTTACGACTTTTAAGATAACGTTACCTGGTTGGGACCTTTTTCTGCAATCGCAAACCAGAATGCCCAAGAAAGGCTCCAAGAGATGAAGCCTTTATATCTCCAGATTCACACGGTATAATTACAAGAGCCAACAAAGACACGCAGCGCCAAACCTCTTACTTTCTTCTGCCCTTACATAAATGGTAAGCTTTCAGCCATTACACAACTTTTCTTCTCCCTACATCATACTTTACATAGATCCTCTACACCTTAGCGCGTGTCTGATCTTTTCAGCTGAACTCTCAAAATGTCAACATTCATTTAACTTATAATTAACATCATTACGAGCAGTGACATTTTTCTCATCTTCCTGCTTTTTTTGTGTCTTGATAGTTTCTGTCAAGGGGCTGGTCAGACTTTCAGGTTTTTTTTAAAGAAACAGTAAAAAATTGTTATTTCAAATTAACAGCTAATGCATATTACAAAGATTACCACTGATGAGGCAGCAACTTTGAGCGCTGCTGGAAGCACTCCGGCAACAGGTTTACCTTTACATTAATTGCAGTTCATGTAGAGTCTTCTGCTTTGGTTAATTTTCCTGTGTTGTCTTTTACATTATTCCTTCCGGCATGAAATTTTCACGCACCATGGGAAATTGGAACCAATTTCATACCTTAATCAACACTCATTAGCTAATAGGCAGAGGTAAGGTGTTAGGTGAGCGAGCCATTTCAGTGGCTGAAGTCTGTAAGGGTTTTGTTTGGTTTTGTATTTTTTTTTCCCAATGAAAAAACATTTGTGTTACATGCAAACTTGATAACATTCTGCTTTTCACTGGAAACCTGAACAGGTCCCCAACAAAAATTTTCTCCTGCCAGGACTGACAGCAAAATCTTTTCTTCATTATTAAGCGTCTGCAGTCTCAGGACACGTTTCTACCTACTGCACTGAGTAGATAATGACACTAAGCAGGCACCTTGAAACAGCCAGAGGCCTCGTTCAGGTTCAGTTAGAAAAACGGACAAAAATCCACTTTAAGGAACAATTTCAGCATGCCTTCACATTTATGCACACAAGAAAACAAACACCCCCACCCCAACCACTCTGCAGTCTCCTGACTGCTCTGAAAACCACCGTTTTACACCAGGAGACATATAAAACACTCCGTACCGGCGTGCAGGGGTTCGTCCCCAGACTTTCCCTTAAATTATTTGAGAAATCTATGCACAAGTGCATAAGGACAGAAACACATTTACCTTGGAGATGTTTGTGATCATTAGTCAAAGCAGCTTCCACCGGATTATCCCAGTAGCCGAGCTGCAGGGAGGAGCAGCTTGGAGCAAAGTGCACTCAAAAGGGGTTTGAAGCATGAGAATCTCATTTCGTGTGCTGGCTATACTCATGTGCCGAATGCACATGCTAAAAAAACTCGACCGAGGGAATTCAGGATGAATTATTCCTTTCTGATGAGCAGAGTGAGCCAACAGAACACCCACCTGCCACTACAAGCATGACAATTGCCCTTCGAAGGAAAGGAAAACAACGCTATTGTTGAAGGCTTAAAAATCCCACCTACTTTGCAAAAACATGCTTTATACTAGCAGCATCCACAACCTCAGTGATACCCAAAGGAATTCCTGCAAGAACGGTGCCGCCTTACACCCCAACTGCTTCCCAGCCACACACCACTAAGAAGCAGCAAAACCACCAAATACCAGCTTCAAGGTGAGATGCTGAAACAAGAGCAGCGTAAGAAAGCTCCGATATTTTACCTAGGGTGAAATTATCTTTTGTTTGGAAAATGCCCTAATTAAGTCTTCTGGGTTTTTGTTTTGGTTTTTGGTGTTTGTTTGGGGTTTTTTTGTTTGGTTGGTTGGTTTTTGGTTTGGTTTTGGGTTTTTTTTTCCAAGCTACATGACACCCTTTTGGTGCACCTTTATGTCCTCCCCCCGAGCCCCTTCAGCCTGCTGACCCGCAGGCACTGCCCAGGACCGTAGGGATGCTCACAACCAGGAGGAAGGCAAGAACTGCCCATCAGGAACGCAACAACCAGGAAGCTTCCATGTCCCAGGGCCCTGAAAGAAATTTATCCTGAAATAAAAAGTGAGGTTGCTAACAGAGATAGAGCAGAGCTTTTAGGTAAACGCTGTCAGGTGAAAATAAAGACTGGAAGCTTAGTAAGGCACGGAGTATCTCTCCTATTGCACTGGAGTTTCCCTCAGCAACACGAAGCTGACGTACCGTGCTGCGTTATCGGGAAGGGACAGTCATTTTTAAGTTCTAACTCCCTATAAACTCATCAGATAACTGGATGGAGCACTGGAAGGGAAGGGATGCTTTGCTTTCCCAGGGGAGCACTGCTCCAGCTCTGAGGGATGAGTTGCAGACGACCAGGAATCCGCTGCCTCTGCGCTCGGGAGCAGGAGAACCAGCCGGGCTTCGCCATCCCCCCCACGCTCAGCAAGGGCACAGCCTTCAGTCCCAGGCTCTGCTCCGGAGGATGACACTGGCTGGATCGAGCAGGCACCGAAAACTTTGCTCTTCCATCAGACTTCGCCAATAACTTGACCTTTTCAGCTCAAGTCAGGATGGAGCAACAAGCCTGCTCCGTTGGCTTTCCACAGCGAGCAAGCCCCCGCCGGGTCCACAGGGCTCCTGGCTCCGCCGGCACCCCCCGGCACGCTTCCCAGGGCTCTGAGCCCCTCAGCCTCTCTAAGGTTCTAAAAACCACGCTGTGTAGCGGAGGGCAGATGCTCGATACGCCCAGGAGGAAAAGGTTTTGTCATCAGACCCCGGGGAGAAGAGCAGCGGCCACAGGCGCACCCGAAGCCAGGCTCTCCCGCCTGCAAATAATTTGCTCTTAACCATTACTTTTCCACCTGAAAACCCTCTATACTAAGGGAAGTTACCGTAATAAAGCCACTTCATTATAGTATATTTGCCCGCAGGGGCCCCACGGAAGCGGCAGCGTATTAAACCCTGCTACACCTCTCCGCGCTGGAGAAGAGAGGGACAAGACGGATGGTTGTGTCCCCACGCCGGCACTGACCTGTGTTTATTCCAGCACACCAATCCCAAGATTTATCTGAACAGAGTTGGCCTATTTTGATGAATTATGTAGGTAATTCAGGGACATGAGCAAACATTCTACGGAGTTCAGATTAATGGGCTCAATTCAAAGTGAATTTTATAAATGACCTAAACCAAGCGGGACACACGCTGTCTCATGTGCATTTTAACACAATGCACTCCTTAAGGCAATTTTACAGAATATCATCAATTCCACATTTAAATGAAATTCCTGGGGAAGATCTGGAAAGAACGCAGATAAATGAGGCTAAATAAACCAAGTCAGGGAAAAAAGCTGAAGAGTTTTATTTGTAGCTCCTGAACTCTGGGAATTGGGGAATCTGAAAGTCTCTTAGGCTGAATTATTGAGATAATAAAGCACCTGCTGAAGAGACCTCTGAATGCTGTAATGAAATTATTTCATTGCCCCAGAATAATCACAAATGCAGGTTCTCTTCTGAGAGCAAAAGAAACAATGGAAGGGAAAGCGGGGTAGATAAATGGAATGCAAATCACCCTCTCCACTCAGAGAAAGCAAAAAGGAGCCGTGACATGAAAGGAACGAGCCTTATGGTACTACAAACAGGCTGAGTTTGTTCCAATTTTATCTGCTGTCGTGGGGTCACTTGAAAACAACTGGGAGTAAACACCGAGGGGGAAGGGATGAGCACAGAAGTGCCACCACACTGAAGGACGGCATCCAGGCTTGGCTTTGCCACCACCTTCTCCATAGCCCGACAAGTCATCTGCCCCTAATTCTGACATAATTAAACAGCCCAGCAATTACAGAAGTCCTACTAGTTGCAACAGACTTATGCAATTAAAAAAAAAGTTATCCATGTGTAATACAGGGATGGCTCCTTACTTCCAGCCATCCGCTCCCCCACCTTTACCTTTCGGAAAGTCCTACAGAAGTCGGGGCTGTTTCATAATTTAATACTTATGCAATCAACTACATCTGAATATTTAACGCTGCCGGGAACGTCAATAAATCACCTCATACTTACAATGAATGGACAAAATTTCCATTTGTTTTATTCATAGTCCTGTTCTTAATCACGAGACTTCTGAGTAGGACAAAAAAGCCAGCCATCTCCTGGGGACAACTGCTCTAACCTTTCAAACCCAAGCAAACAAAACACGGGAAATTTCTTTCTTTTACTCCCCCACACACCTGCAGAACAGTCTTACATTTTTCATTTCCTAAAATGTAATTAATGAAAGCTTTTAAACCCTCGGAACCTTTCAAATTAATGAAAAGTCCACCCAAATAAATTAGACACGTAGTTCAAGAGCCGCACATTTAAATAACAGTAGTTATCCTGACAGGAACCAAGGAACAGCTGTCACATACGATTATTTTTAGGGCTGCTACTAAACCATTTTCCCATTATGAGCTGCCACCGCTCAGCAGCGAACAGCAGCTTCGCATTTTATCATGGCAAAAAATTAGAGGCATCCAGTCATCTCCTCGGTGTAACGCACGGTGTGTGGTTCAACAGAGATAAACCCCAGCGCCCGGTCCAGCCAAGAGCTATTACGTCATCGCCGCTATGACCTCATCCTAACCCTCCAGCCAATAGGGTTACAGGAAGCGGAGCTGGCCCCAAACGATTGGCTCAGAGAACTCCGCGTCACAATCGCACCCCAGAGCCGTCGCCCCATTGGCTCGGCGAACCGCGCATCACACCTGCACCCCAAAGCCGTCACCCCATTGGCTCAGCAAATGCTGCGTCATAACCACACCCCAAAGCTGTCGCCCCATTGGCTCTGTAAACTCCACATCATAACCGCACCCCAAAGCCATCCCCACCCCCCACCCCCGCACACTCCAGTGCGCTTCAGTAGCCACCACGCCAGCCGGCCCAGCTGCCTCCTCCTCCGCCTCCTCACCACCATGCTGAAGAAGAACCTCCGTTCCAGAAAGGAGCGGCAGCAGCCGCGCTCAGCCCCACCGCGCTCAGCCCCACTGCAGCTCAGGCTGCCCGTCAGCCCCCGGGCAGTGACCCACACCAGGTACCTGCTGCTGAACATCTCCATCCAGCCTGTGCCCAGCAGCAAGGCGGCCAAAAGCCGCTCGGGAACACGGAAAGCCACGTCCGTGAGGAAGAGAAGGAAGTATGAGGTGATGGAAAAGCACCCAAAGGTGAGAAAGTTGGGTGCTCCGAGGAGAACAAGGCTAAGGCAGAGGAGGCAGCAGAGGAGAAGACTCGGCTTCCCTACAGCGAAGCAGCCACTGCCTCCCTTCTTCCTCTTCATGGCACAGCATCGTCCAGAGCTTCAGAAATCAAATCCAAGGTGGACAGCGGTGAAAACAGTCAAGAAGTTGGGGAAAATGTGGCACAAACAGCCAGAAGACAACAAAGAAAGGTACAAAGAACAGGCCGCACAGCTGAGGAGGAAAAACACCCAAGAGAACGGCGCAGGTCAGGGCACGAGCCACAAACAGGCAGGCAAGGAGCTCACCGCAGGGAAAAAAATATCCAGGCACAAAGGAGGAAATGAAGACTTTGATGGGCTGCTTTGCTGATAAGACCGTGACCCTCTGCAATTTCATCTCATCATTTCTGCAACTGCAGCTCCTTGTGAAGTTTCAGCAGAGTTCGTAAGCCCAAATAAAATAATTGCAAATGCTAGATAACCGTGATTTTTTTAGACAGGGCAATAATTCAGTATTAATATAGTTGGCTCCATATTGATGGCAACAGGAAGGATTGTGCGGGCTAGAGATAGATGTTTCATGCTTATCCACAAAGAAAACAGCCATGAGTCTTCTCCGCCTGCTCTCCCCTCCAAATCACGAGTTAAAACACGCTCCTTCCACAAAAGAGGAATTCTGCTCCTCTAACTCAGCAGGTCCTGGAGCCTGAGGGGCAACCAATAACACAGACTTGCCTTGGGGGAAGCACGAGGCGCTCCATCGTGCCGGGGCTCATTAGCTGGTGGCCCGCTCGGCCTGTGGGTCCTCTCCACAGCACACACCACCCATGCCCCAGAGACGACAAGGTAGGTAGGACAGAGCACGTTCTACTGCCGCCCTGCACCAGTGAGCGGCTCAAGCTCAAACCCTCTGACCTGCTTCGGCAGGAGGCGGCTGTGGGACACACAGCATCCTGCTCCCAGCTTGTGTACGCAGCTTCGCGCAAGGACAATGTCTGCACAGTGGTGGGTAGGATGGGTCATCTCCACAACCACACTTGGTCCCCAACCCTGGCAAGGTTTGGGAGTGGAGAGGAGCTGCTGCCAATTGCCTCTAGTGGAAGCACCTACCTTCCCGTGAGATTCACCGGTGGGTTTTGACCCTGGTGTAACTAACACGGAACATGGAGATGCAGGGGTCCTCCTACACAAGCGATCTAAACAATGGAAAGAAGTTTTGGGTTTCAACTTTCAAACTTATGGAGAGCAGCATCATTTGGAAGGGACAGCAGTGCCCGCTCCGAGGACGGGTATAACGGCTAACTCTCTGCAGTCAGAGGGAAGCCTGGGGAAGGTGGACAAACTCAGACCCAGAACCTGCACAGGTTCCTGAACCCGCTGGACAACCGCCAGCTGGTTCATAGAGAGGTTTCTCCTCTTGACCACAACCTTCCTGCAGGTTCCCAAAGAAAGAGCCCCCATTTTGACACAGGGGGCAGCACCTCTTTTGGCTCAAACAAGCCTAAATTTGATCCAGAAGACCAGGTCTGTTACAGAAAGGCTGATGACTCACGGTATTTTGCAGCTAAAGCGAAATAACCAGCAAGCACTGCTTGGCCAAGAGGTTATCGGGCTTGTAATGCCATCTGTGAAAGCTCCGCGCTTTGGAGAGCAGGTCAATTGCTTCTGAGGCTCTCTGAAGCCTTTTCTCCCTGCGTCTCGTAGAAGCCCAGAGCTCCACCAGCTTGCCTGATCCACGAGCACAGCCTTGTCACTCTGCTCCCTGCTCCTAAGCTCTTCAAATTTCTCTCTCTATATTTTTTTAAAAGCAAAATATTAGGAGGAGAGAGCAGGGAAAGTGTCCATGCTTAAATGCTGCCTTGTGTATGAAGCTGCTGCTCCCTTTGCCCACGTGTCCTTGTTCCAGGTTTACCAGCCAGTTTTCCTGAATGTAAAATTTCATTCCAGGCTAAGGTTTACCCAGTCTCCCTCTCAACCCAAGGCTTCAAACCCAGTTCCTCCACCATACATACTGCACACATGCAAAAGGAAACAGTGAAATACTCAACGAAAGCAGCACTCCAGAACATTTCCACATTACCCATGACGGAGCATACCACACCAGAGAGCCGTCGTTAAATGCCACCTTCCTACCTCCTGTGCACAGCAAGGGGAACGCTGCAGCTCAGAAAGTCACAAGCAAACTAGACTCCAAAGATGTGCTTGTCCCTTAGTCCACAGCCTGGGTTTTGTCAGGGTCTTAGCACCATCTACTGTAATACCTGGAGATGAAGTTGGTGGTCAGCAGCTCTCACTGCTGGGAAACTTAAAACACCCAGGATACACCCCCTAGTAAGCAATCAGTACAAATGCTGACAGCATTAAGTAAAAAATAAATAAATAAAAAATACTCTGCTATGACTTGGTAGCGGAGTGTTTAAGTGAGCAGTGACAAGAAATATCATTTTAATGGTTCTCATGACTGCATTGGCCGCTAACATCTTGACAGCATCCATCAATTAAAATCTATTCCCAGCTGTACTAGTGATGGTCACAGCAGACTGCGCACCTATTTTTGGCACATTACAAATCCAAAGTGGTTAAAAAAAGATGCATCAAAAAGGTCCAATATTACCCATCCAATTATACTTTTAATGACATCTTTGTGTCTTCCATTCCTCAACCTGAATACTTCATAAACAACTGGCATTCAAGCAAAATCATGCTCTGTGAAGTTGGCACACAGGTTCCACTCAATTTAGCACATCGCAGTCTGTTCATGAGGAATGTCTTCAAATACCTGCAGCGCTGCCTCAAAACACACACGTCTTTGCAAACACACACGTCTTTGCAAACACACACGCCAATAAACCCCCACTACGGCTATTTCTGCCAGCCTTTTCGGCTGACACGCAGCCTGAGAGGCTGAAGGACAACTCTGACTGCCAGCTCAAAATATACAATAAATTCCCCGTTATCTGCAGCGGGAAATCTTGGACTGAGAGGGAACAGGAGAGTCTGGAAAACGGCACGCTTGAAATCGGCAGTTTTTCACCTGTATCTGATTTCACGCGAACGGTGTATAGACTACAGATGGAAATAATTGTTAGAGCTGAGCATTAACAATGAAAAATTGACACTTTTGGTGGTGCCTTCCAGTAGCAGCAGGGAAGCTACGGTCTTTGAAGAGCCTATGGGCAACTGATGGAGAAAGGGGTGTGTGTGAAGAATTAATACAGTTATCATGGGGGTAAGATGTCCAAGAGGCCTGGGGTAGGCTCCTTCACCCGCTTTCCACACTGTAGTGAAAGCATGCAAAGAAACCAACTGACGCCTATGGTTTCTTTCAGTATTGGAACAATTTAGGCTCACTGCAAGCTTCTGCGCACTCATGTACTCAAAACTAGTATTAATGACATTATAACAGACCTAGGAACATAATTTTTATTGCCATGCTACCTGTGTTGTCACTGCAGAGGGAAAGATGAGTAAAGAACACCTTGTAAATTCTGCGGGAGAAAATTAGCTGGACTACCTTCCCTACAAGCCAGCTAAATGGATCCATCTGGGTAGCGGACAGAGAGGGACAGGGCTTGCTTTCCCTGTCACCCCGATGGGGGGGCATCAAAGGGTCTGAATTTCAGAGTGGAAGAGAATAGCCAGAAGAGTTAGATCTTTAGCCAAAGCCTTCAGGAATCTGCTTCCCTCTGCTCTGAGCAGGAGCAAACACAGATCTGACACTGCAGCCACAGCGGCACTTCCACACATGGTACCAGACACATCACGCTCGGGTCAGACTTCAAAGTCTGACCAAACAAGCAAACCCCAAAGCCAAAATATCACTATGCCCCTACTGTCGTAAAAATACCCCAACAAAACACACCCTCACACACCCCCAACCACTCTGTAATCTGAGCACAGAAGCATAAAGGATTTGTAAGAAGACGTGGATGCTACGCTCGCACTGCTGCTGACATCAAGTCTATCACTGTAGATATTCCCTCTTTTACGTGTTAAATGGCAACAACAGCACTTCATCCTACCTCCCCCATCTCGCCTTCACTCTCCTTACGCCAGCAATTTTCTCCTGTGTGTGTAGAAGACATAGTCCAGAACCTCTTGTATTGCAGCAGTAGTAGTGGAAGCACTACGAATATTTCTGAATAGCTGATTTATTTAATAGATGTTCTCTGCAGCAATACTTCTACACCCTTGCCTTATCTGCTGTGTAACACAACCACGAGAAATCGTGTTCACGGAAGCTAACTGATGCACTGGATGTGTCACACAGGTGGGGACTAGCAGCAAAACAATCCTCAGAAAACAAAACATCGCAATTCTTTCCAGACGTTGTAGTGAGGAGCTGAGCCTTTCAATGTACTTGTTTGGGGCTTGTGTGGTTTGCACCCCTAAAAAGACGCACGGCTAAAAAGATTTGGCATCCCTCGGTGTGTTTAATAGAACAATGCACGGCAGCCTGACATCAGGCAAGCCTGGCAGAGACCTCCCCGTAAACTCCGCTTAGTCAGGAACAGATTAATACTTTATGACTTTGAGACTTTGTAGAAAGGGCCCTGTCATGAGTTAATTGAGACGTTATAGCCTAAACACTCCTACGAAAATCAGAAACTGGAAGCGTTCTTTGCTCGTTAAATGGCTAGCAAAGAATCTTTTTGTTTTACAGAATCAATAACTGCTTTTCTCCACAGTTCGATTTTAACGTGACCAAAAAAGACACCAGTTTCTAGAAGCAAAAAAACCCAAAAAAAACAACCACAACCTACCAGGACTGTAGTAAAGAGAGCAACAGCTTGCTTCTTTTAAGCCCATCTTACAACAAAGCACAGATTGAGCATTACAGAGCACATACCCATCTGTACAGATTTGAGAGAGAGGCAGTACATCCTGCCACCCTTGTTAACTTTGATTTAGATCACAAATCACTGCAGTAACAAACTCATCCTCTGCATGCCAGTACAACGCTTAGCACAGCAGAGCCCTGCTTTGCGGATGCTGGCTACTACAGTTTTAAGAGCTTCCCCCATTCCCCCCCACCCCAAGGGAATGTGTTCAGCACAGATGATGCCCGCTGACCTTGCAGTTCTTGGGGAGACGGAATCCTCATTCCACATTCCAGTGAAGATAATAAAACAGGTCTTCAAAAGGGTGCCACTCCCACCGAATGGCAAACCCATCTGTTTCTTTTATTTGCTAATAGTTACCAAAAAAAAGCAGGTGCTAAGCGCAATTTGAGCAGCAGTTTGACAGAGCCAATTTTGTCTTTCGCGGAATTCATCATTTAGATTGATAAAATAAATATTTGCTTGTGCTCTTCCTAACCTCACATAAAACCACAGCAGGTGTGTTCATTTGGGCAGACAGATAAGACTTGCAATTCTCTAGGGGCGTGATACTATGCATAAAATACCACAGAACACTGACGTGCAAAATATGGTTAAAATATTATCTTTTTTTCTACATGAAAAATAAATATTTCATCAGACTACCATTTAGGAGACCACAACCACCAGCAAGATACATTGCTTGATTTGCCAAAGTCTATTTTCCATCACTTTCACCGCAAAAAGTTTTATGCTTCCTAGAACAGCAAATAATAAAAAAAGTACTCACTGAAGTTTAAGTCAATTAATAAATTAAAGATATGAATACTTACCTGGGAACCTACAAGACACCCAAGAACTTACTCAACAGCAACTGGCAATTAAACGTCAGCTGCAGAGTCCCAGTGGTTACTTGTAAAAGAGGACTTGACCGAGAGAGGGATGGTAAAGCCGTTATCTCACAACTGCCTATTACTTCTAATTAATTTATTGGATGATCCACCATATTGGCTAGATCAGGGGGATGAAGGTATTAATTCCTCTTCTGGGCACATGAATACTACTAGTAGTAGAGGATGCTATTACACGTGCATGAAGGGAACGACACACCACCCACTTGGTTTCAGCCAGGCTTACGCTTTCAGGTGGGGAATCCCAGGATGATCCAACTCCCGGAGAAATCAATGAAGAGTAGCTGCTCAGCTTCATGCCGATGCTGAATGAAACGCGGCCTCACATCCAACACAGCTAAGACAAAGCAAACACATTAACCCTTCCTCGCTGCATTCCCAGCAGCTCTGTCCTCGGTGGGACCGAGCCCCCGCTTTGCTGCGGGACCTTGGGCCAGTCCCTTCCAGCAGCCGATGCCGGCAGCGCTGATCAACGTGCTTCCTCGGGAAGATGAAGAGGCTTGTAACACCTGAGCAAGCAGCCAAGTTGCCCAGAAGTGGAATAAGAACCTACAAGGGCAAAACGTCCCTTTTTTAATAAAAAGCCTACGTGCGTGACCTTAACGCAACGTGAAGTCTTCCAACTGCAGAAACTGTTGACTACTTGAAAGCACTGCCGGTGGGCTTTACTTCATTATGTTTTATTTTTTAAACCTACCTTCTAGGTGCTCTTTGCAGTTCCTCTGCCTCTTCCAGATTCTCCGAGGAGATCAACCTGCATCTTTTCTGCTCAATCTCCTCAACTGATGTGAATCGTGTCACCGGAGCCGACTCCTCCATGCTGCCTATTGTTCTGTATTTCCAAGTGTTTCATCAGATAAAAAATCCTGAAACACAGGCTTTGGTCTGACATTAAACAGCCTATGACAGCAGAAAGGCAGCAGATATTGAGTCCACTTTCTATTGGGAAAAAAATAATAATAATCCACCTTGACCCAGCCGTTAACATGGGGCCGATGCTGCTCCGTACCTTCGTCAGCGATGTGGTGATGGGATGGAGCACAGGCTCAGCAAGCCCACGGCCAACACAAAACTTGGGGGGCAGCTGCCACGCCAGATGGGTGCCCTGCCATCCCGAGGAACCTCAGCAGGCTGGAGAAACAAGGGGACAGGAACGTCAGGGTTCCCAGGGAAGCGCAGAGCACTGCCCCAGGCGGGGGCAGCCCCACGCACCAGCACAGGCTGCAGGTAAGCAACAACCTGGGCTGCAGCCAGCCCTTCGTTTTGTGAAATCCCACCGACTTAGGAGGACCTGAGCACCTCCCTCGCAGGAGTTCAATGCCAAACGAGCCAAGGCATCTGAAGGACTGACCCACCACGTGGTACAAAGACACCTTGCAGCATGACCACCCAAAGCAGCAACGTATGGTAACGGGTTCATTAGCATTGCTGCTTTTAAGTCAAAGCTCGGTGCAGCAATTACAGCTACACAGCACTCAAACTCGCAAAGAAATTACCAGAACTACCCACAGCTTAGATGAACTTTCTACCCTTTCAATCAATACAGTGCCATTAAGAACCCATTCCAAGCCCTACATTGTTTATAGCGTTAGAGGCATGGCAGAGCCTGCAGCCTGTTACAGATATTCTCGCTTGAATGTATTAAACTTCAGTTCAATACGACTTTGCTGGGAAAAGCCTTACAAACCACTAACTCTGCAAACTCCAGCATCTTCTAACCTGCAAGCCAAAGGGCGTTTCAAAGCTCTGCTGAGGTCTGTTTCTGGTCTCAGATTTATTATGGCAACCACATACTCAGAAATAGCTTCCATTACTTTTATTGCTACCTATAAAAATGCTTAAGAAAAGAATCCCGGGAAAAAAATGTTTAGGAGAGGAACAAACACGAAGTTCACAATTCCAAATGTTTCAGACTGGTTTATGTCTCAGTTAATGAAACAATGAGCACTTCGGGGTGGATGTCAGGATAC
Organism: Falco biarmicus; assembly: GCF_023638135.1. Taxonomy (NCBI): domain Eukaryota; kingdom Metazoa; phylum Chordata; class Aves; order Falconiformes; family Falconidae; genus Falco; species Falco biarmicus. Next base: position 117,598,182 of record NC_079290.1, read on the forward strand.
AGCCTCCAGTCCACCCCAGACTTCTACACGTCCAGATGCAAGCTGTCTTAACGGAATGTTTAGAAGGAAAATTTAAAAACATCCAATTTGAAATCTCCTGAACTTCACAGCTGCAAACGCTGTGGAGTCAGCGGAGGTAAGCAAGCGTCAAGTCCTTACCAAAAACTCCTTGCAGTCTTTCAGAGATTTCAAAACATGGTTTCTTGATAATTTGGCATAAAAAGCAAAACACTTACTTTTTTGGCAACTTATTAAAATCAGAACTTGTATAAAGAAAGAGGAAAAGCACCAAAAGCAAAGCAAGAGCTAACATCCACAGCAAATGCAGAACCTATTATTTCGTCCCTTTGGACTCAATTAGTCCAAATTTTACAAAGAACGGCACCCTTAAAGATGTTAAACATTAACAAAACTTCCGCTAACTTGCTTCAAAATTAATTTTAATTGCAAGCTCTGCTTTATACACATTCCAGGGTTGCGAAATTTAACGAGCATCTTATTCTTCCCACAAAAATTCCAATATATTAATTTCATGCTAAAAATCTGTAGTTCCTTAAGAGGTCTAAGATTAAAAAAAATAATAAATCAATGACAACATGCTTTGGATGATGGGTACTTGAGGTCCTTTCTACTTTTAGAAGTTTCTTGTTGGCGGGCAGTGGGGGCAGAGCAGACAGATATTGAGCAGCAATATACAGACCTTCCTGCTTAAACAGAAACAGTTTTAAAACTGTCTATTTTTAGAGATGTGACAATACAGATGCTGACAAGCTTTCTCTTTTCTAAACTGGAGGCGAAGCTGAAATCACAGCGTGCATTACCTGTGTTTAAAAAGACCAGAAGTTGTTTTTTTTACCGTGAGCTTTCCTCCACCTGCAGTGACCGTCCTCACGTCGAGCGGCGCGGACGGCACTGCCTGAGCTTTTCACACCGGCTGCTCTGACCGTCAGGATCCACCTCCCACAGCCCACCGGTAACCACAACAAGAGCAGCCACCCCAAGTTCCTCGGATAAAAGGCAGCAGGCTTGAATTAAGTGCTTGGTCAACCCATCCCTGCTGCCACCACCCCCCTGGGACCTCAGCCACCCACACCAAGTCAGTTTTCAGCACCCAGCATCCAACACCACATGGGCTGGCTTTGAAACGTCTGTCAAGACTTTCCTTTCATTCTCCTTTCCCTTTGACTTTCTTCCAGGCTCCAGAAATTCCAGGGTGGCTTTGAGGCTTTGAACAAATACCCCGTTGGTTTCTAAAGTCACACAAAGTGTCTGTGACTGGGGGGGGGGGGGGGGGGGGGGGGGGGTAGGAGAGAAAAAAAAAAAAAAAAAAAAAAAAAAAAAAGAGCACTGCCCTGACCATCAGGCTGTTTGGAGCACCGGGCACCGCTCCAGGATCAATGGTGTTAATTTATTCTGTTACATTACAGAGCGAACAACCTTATTTCAAAATTCCTTCATGCCAGATTCCAGCCTGAAGTACTTCCCCCCCCGCCCCCCCTTTTAAGAACAGCTGACTTATCAAAAACAGGTTTTTCTAACAGAAAGCCAGAAGCTAAGCCACATTATTATAATTGAAGCAATTAATTACTTTTATGCCTGCCTTTTTAAGGGAGATCTTTAATGCAGGTAATTCTGACTAAAAGAGCTAATTTGAGCGGCTCCATCATTTAAGAGATGATTATAAAAATTAATAGAGAAAGTGTAGAATGAAGACAAAGGTAAGCAGGCGGAGATGGGTATTCCCCCTGCGCCCCAACCGGGCAGTATCAAACTAAAAATGCCTATTTTAAAAGCGTGGGAAAAGCTGATTGAGTTTTCAGGTCTCTGGTGGAAAAGCAGCTCCTGACACGTTGCTGACACGGACAGGTCGGTGGGCCGCTGCGGCGCAGGGGGGGAGCTGCTCCCGTTTTGCCTTTTTGGACTTCCACAAGGCAGGAATCGCCCTTTACACAAAACCACATCAGCAGAGCACTGTAACGCCTCTGGTTTTCCAGAGCCTTGGAAAACTCCAGCTAGCTGCACCCAGGGAGACGGTCGTTAGATGTTGGCTGTTGACAGCATTTTGTCTATTACTAATCCTCTGATATTTACTGGTGCCCTGGCATCTTCCTGATCCCTGCTACAAATCCAGCCGCAAGAAAGGTCCCTGTGAAGAAGAATCCAAACATCCACACTGTAAAACAGCCAAGGCTGTCAAAAATAAACTCAGCAGGAGCTGAAGAGATCACAACCTGCCATGAACAAAACAAAACGCCACCAAGAAGCAGCAGCAAAACACAGTAGCCACACAAATCCAGAAACATCATTTCCTGCCCCCACCTGGGCTTTGGGAAGGCTGATCAGATCTCCATGCAAGACAGCGGAGACGTGAAGAGGCAAGATACTTCAGATTAAGTGTCTGTATTTAATAACTGATATTACCAGATTTGCAGCCCGTGCTGGAGTCAAGGAGCATGCAAGACAGGAAAACATCAAGGAGCATGCGAGACAGAAAATCGTCCCCGTGCCAAACCCCATCCCTGTGCAGAAAGAAACCACTGGACTGGGAAGCACTGGGAAGCGCAGATAACCCAGGTGCAAGAAAACTCACAGAACTCATTATTTTCTTCTTCTGTCCCACAACAGAAATCATTCACATTTCTGCCTATCAGCTCATTCTTTGTCCCCTGAGCTCGGCACCAGGTTTTGGACTAACTTCTTGAAGAGCCATTGAACCCTCGGCAGGAACATCTCACCCTGAGAATGAGTTTCCACAGTTCAAGTTTCCACACCTTCGACCTCAGACAGCACTTCACGAGCAGATCCTGCGCTACCCGGCACGGAGCTGCTATCAGCCCTTTCGCCAACGCTTTTTGCTTCCAGCTCCCTTTCTGAAAATCCACTTCTGACTTCAGGAGCCCCTCCACGCACAGCCCGCTCCCAGAAGCATCGCACGGATCTGGAATGGAAAATAGCCTCTGCACTCTCCTGCTTATCCCATCCGCTCCTGATCCTGGCCGGAGCATCTTTATTTTTTGAAGGAGCAGCAGGTCCGGCCAGCAGTAAACAAATCACAGGAACAGAAGCTGGTTTTTCCCACTTTTGCTGAAAGGTTGTTACTCAAGGACAAGAGGACTCCAGGACTGCACTACAGCTATTAAATTGCCAAAGATTGGCTAACCTAAAATTATAAATATGGGGTTTTTGTGCTCCATCGTATTTGTCAAGACATGTCGCAGATACAGAGATATATTTTAACAAATACAACAGACCAGCTGTGAAAACACACTTTCTCATTCTTCACCGGAATAGTTCTTCCATTTCTATGGCTGTAGTAACACTTTTATTTAATCTGTCCTGTTGAGAGCAAGTGTAACAAAACACATTTGTGTTCCTCTAATCTTTGAAACACTGAAATTTTCCTCCCTTCACATCTACTCCCCGTCTCAGCCTGCTTCTAAGAATACCCAGGGAAGGACGGTGGAGCTGCTCAAGTGTGAATGAGCAGGGGCCACTTACATTTCCCTGCTGCAATTTGTCACGACTGGAAGGTGCTGATCCCACCCGTCTATCTTGCTGGAGGGCTACACTTTCTCTAAAAAGCAGAAATTAACACACACGTACTTTGCATTACTCTCAGCAGCCACCAAACGTCTCCTAAAGCAGGCGCTCTATAGGTATTTCTTCCCTGTATTTTATGCACTTCAATATTTCTAGAGACAAGTGGAAAGATCAGGTTGAAGAGATGCCCGTGACCTGAAAATTACCAAAGAATAAATGACGCTTCTCCACAGCTTGAGTTTATACAAGCCATGCTAAATGCCATTCTTGCCCAGCTTCAATAAATTAGCGTGTAATGCAAATTAGAAGGGAGTTGTAGTTTAATCACAGGAAATGAGATATGTTAGCATTAGACATGCAAAAAAAAAAAATTTAAACACAAAGGATGAATTCAGCACCAAAAGACATCTATCAGCTGCAGAATCTGAACGCAGGTGAGCAAACCCCCACTTTCACACGAGCAGCAGCTGCAGGGAACCTCAGGAAGGAAACCCAGCAGGCAAAGACCATTTGAAATGTGTTTCGTAAAACAAGTGACATCTGAAAACAAAGTACTTAAACTCCTTAACACAACTTGTAAATATAAGCAAGCACCCCTGAACGGGCCCACAAAGGAACCCCCAAAGAAAGAGGCCTCTGAGAGGATGAGAACAGCTGCAGAGCTGCCTCCGCACTTGCACTTGGAAGTTGTAGATAAGGGTGAGCGGTGTAAAACACGACTATTATCAGCTCTGGCAGACGGATTCTGACACGTAAATGCAGCTGTGGAGGACAGAGGGAATACTCTGCACAGGCAGACCCCGCTGCATCTGCACATCCCCCGGCAGCTTCAACGGCGGCGAAGCCCTGCACCGAAAATGACATGAACCCTTTTCTGAACACACACAAAAAAACCCCCAAAAAACCGCCATGGAAAGGCAAAGACATCTCATAGAAGGACCTTGAAGTCAAGTCCGTCGTCTTTCCCACCAACACCTATTCATCCAAACCCTTGCCTCTCCTGGGGAAGCTCAGTGTCCCACACTAACAGTGGAAGAGGAGACACGGTGTTTCAAAGAGGACCCCAGGTGTCCAACTTTTTACAACCTGTGACATCATTTGCACTTACGTACAGTCTCCTTCCCCTGCCAAATAGAAGTATTATTCACCATTTTACAATCTAAATGGTCACTTAGATTTCTGGGTTACATCCAGAAGGTACTCTTGAGATTACCAATATTTTTTTCAGCTTTCAGCCCGTTGTGTTATACTAATTTTCACGAGGTCTGTCTTTCAAAAAAATTCCTTAGTTTGCAGGTATTGAGCGCTCTTGCAAACAAGCCTGTCTTTTTTACTTCCAATGCATGCTTGCATCTAGGACAGAAATAGCTGAATATTACTTTCTTCATTTAGTAACCCTCAAGGATTTTCCACACACCCACAGGCCTTCCTGCACCTCATCCCTTGAGGAGCAGGAGCCTCCACATCGGGTTCTCTCTGCCTCAGAGGTGACCAGCAACAAAGGACAAATTGGGATAAAAAGGACAATTAAAACATGATCAGGGTAATTTTCAGCCTAAAAGCATCTTCTTCGTTGGCTTAAAAAGCTAGCCTGAATATTCATGAAAAGCTCTCTACTATCTAGCAAACAGAATTAATCATATTAATGCATGGAAAAATAAGATTAGCCAGGAAGTGGTATACGAAATCTAATCATGTTTTATTGAATGAAACATGAGTGGGAGAGGTCGTGAGACCCTTTCGGTGTAATTTGTCACCGAAGCCTCCCTCCCTGGCAGGCTGCTGGCAGCAGCGCAGCTCAGGCTTTCGGAAGCACCCAGCTCACGCCTCCCAGGAGCGGGGCGGGCAGCCGGAGCAAGGGAAGGGGAGTTCTGCCGCTGAGTGACCTCGGGAAGGTCTTGCACACGCTGTCAGCTACGTCCTGAGCTGATGAGAGCTAACGTAATCTGCACACTCTTCTTCTTCTTCTTCTTCTCCTCCTCAGCCGGGGTACAGTCGAGATCTTCCCTTCCCTACCAGAAACACACGCACAAACCACAGAGCATCTTTTAACATCTTACCCTGATCGGCCCTTTCTTCCAGAATTTCCCAGTTATTTCTGCGGTACAACTGGCCAAGGAGCTCTAGGACAATGTGCAATACTATATATTGTATATTCTATAATAACGTATTATAGAAACCACAAAGCATCACCAATCCTTTAACTTCAAACCAGCCATCAATACACTCCCGGATCATTCGCATCCAGGAGGGAAGCAATCAGCTCTCCCTCACAGCCACCACCAGGAACCGAGGGCTCCCAATGACTATTTCCCACCAAAGCAGTATTTTGCAGCCTAAAGCCTTTGTAGAATATTTTTCCAATTAAAAGCACTATAATGCTTAGGAAGAAAGAAAAAGCCCAACCATACCAGTCACTACAGAAGGCTATTCGCCAGATCCCAACAAAGATGTAACTGACATTTAAATAAGTATTTCAAAAGCCACTTCATACGCATTTTTTATTCATTCCCTGTCCTATGGAAAATATTACCATGGAAGAAAAACATCTAAGTATTACAGATAAAGTATCCATTAGTTAACTAGCTCTTACAATACGGAAGCTTAATTAATCGCACAGGAAAAGAAAACTTTCACACTTGCATTATCTAGGCTTTAACTAGCGATGGGATAAGTTATTTCAAGACACACAATAATCTTCAAGCCTTCAGCCTCACGCATGCACCAGGGCAGGCTAATGCTTGTCAACTTGCAAATAAAAGCAATTACTGACTGGAAAGAATTCAAAAAGTGGCAAGTGTGAGCTGAAAATCATTTTAAAGCAGTCACCAGGGAATCTGGTCTACAGAACCACTGCAAAGAACCAGGCAGCTGCAGGGGAGCAGGGGGGGAGGACCCCTTCCAGGCTCCCACGCAGGTCTGGGGCATGAGAGTTTCACCCCAGCCGGCACCCCCAGACCATGCAAACAGCACTAACCCGGAGCGGGAGCAGCATCGGTGTAAGCGGCAGCGACGTCAGCGGGAGACCCAGGGCTCCCGAGCTGCAATACAGCCAGAAGAACGCACGGCAGCGAGTGCCAACGCGCCAAAGCCTGACTCGGCAGCCCTCTGCGGCCAAAGCCTGCCCCTCGACTTCAGCAGGCGTCGACTGAGGTCTGAGATGAAAATACAGGCTGAAAGCTCCGCAACAGCTACCCAAGGATCAGAAGCTGCTTTGATATAAAGAAAATAGGTTGGTTCATTAGAAGCACATACAGGGAAGAGTTTTTCACCACCAACATTATCATCATCTGAACCAGCCACCTTCAAGGACACCGGTACTCTCATCTCTTAAGGGTAGAGCAGAAGATGTGCGAACAGATTAGCCTGGCCGGTGGCGCAAAATAACTGGCATCAAGAGGGAAGCACAAAGCCGATCTCATATAGGAGAACTTTAATGAGTATTAGAAACCACTCAGCAGATGGCCAAGGCTAGTGAGGAGGGAAGGGTCAACTGCAGATAATGACAAGGAAAGAAATGAAGTCAGTTAAGAGGAGCTGCTGAAACAGGTGACTCTCCCAACCATCATTCCCTCTAACTCAACTCCCCGCAGAAACGCAGCAAGAGAAAACTTAGGAAATCCTTTCCCAGAAAGGGCTGATGTCCAAAAGGGTTCTCCCCTGGGCTCAGCTCCAGAAAAGAAGATATTGCAGAATTAACCAGAGGAACCTTGAACTCAGAGGTCCTCAGTTCTCCTTCCAGGAGAGCTGAAGCAGAGCAAGATGCCTGCGTTGCCTTCACATCAGGCACAGCTGTGCTAGAAAAGCAATGCCAAATAGCACACACGTACACGTTAAGGCATGCTCCCTCACTTCTAGGAAACCAAGAGACAAAGCTAAACCCAAATTCTACCAAAACTCAGTGCAAAAACAGCTCTAAGGAGGAGAGGGAAAACATCTGTGCAAGACAGACATGCAAAACATAGCTCCAAGGCTGAAAAGGCAAAATGAAGATGAGACACTGAAGAGGAGGAACCATTCAGACAGGAATAAACTCCATCGATTTGGCAGTTACTTGCAGCCTTGCTTCTCCCACGGCATTTGCTTCGCATGGGATTAACAGGAAGGGGGGAAATGTTTCACGGGGGAAAGGACTGGGGAAGGCTCAAAGAGTGGGAGGGCAGCAGAGGGGCAACTTGACAGATGATGCAACCCCCCCCTGCTGAAATAAGACTTGTGTTCCAGAACGTGGAATAATTAAGTCAAGAGAAGGATCATCGGGAAGAAAGATACCACCGACCCAAGACTCTGCATTAATACAGCAATTCAGTATGTGTTCATGTCGTCTCAGAACAAAATACAGAATTAAGGAAGTTGAGGAGAAAGCAGTTTCTAAAGGTCCGTGAACCCGATTTAAAAATAATAATAATAAATAAATAAGGGAGTGGGTGGCAGCTTCATTTCTTTTGAAGATAAGCACGTGAATTTTTTAAAAAAATGTAGCCACATTCAGTAAAAGTTGCAATAAAGAAAACTAATTAAGTTCAAGAGGAAATGCACCATTACTGGTTTGTCATTCAGAAGGGTGGACACAGCCTGGATTGCTCCGAGGAAATCGAAAAGCAGCCGTAGCACTTTCCATTCCCAAGTTAGGGTGGGATTTTATAGGTCAGGCTAAGCAGGCTCAACATTTGGACAGAAACCCAAGGATCTAGTGGCAAATGAAGGAATACAAAAGCAAATCATATTCCCAGGTCAACATGCAACTTCTCAGTGCAGGACTATGAGGTGTTTTGGCAGGTAACGTTCTGTTGCAGCCTGGTTCAAGCAAAAAGATTATGTGAAATAAGGTTACGGAGGGCAAGAGGTTAATTGCTACACTAGAACCTAATACAAGGCTAAAGAACAACTCAAAAAGGTTCTGACCCTTCACATACGGAAGTATTTTTTGATCTGAAAAAACACCACATGACTATGTAACAGCAACAGGAGCACCTTTCCCAACTAAAATCCCAGTCCCTCTGACCAATTTGGACTCTGATAACCTACCATACACAGCTGCAAAACACAACATAGCTATGAAAGATTTGAAAAGCTTCATTATTAAAGAAGTCATCTGCACCTCAAAGTAAACTTCCCATCGGAAAATTAGAAACATCTAATGAACTTCAAAACATGCCAGACAGGCTGTCACAGACAAACGAGATACTTGTTAAGATTTACCTCATAGAATTAATTCATCTGGCAGGAGCAGAGGTTTCTAGTTTCATCAGTGGAACGAACAGCCATGGAGCGCCACACATCATCTGGGGGGAAAGGCTATCGCTAGCCACTGACCCGGCCAGCAGATGGGCTGAAGCTTGCAGCATCTCCACTATCGCCTGGTCTTCCAAATCAACAGCATAAAATAAACTTTTTATATGGCAAATATTAGACTGTCTTCCTACGTTTCCACAACTTTGAAGATCCCTGCTCTAGAGGAACTTTGTTGCAGGCGGCTCTGCATAGCCTGTGAACTAGGCTTTGATCTTTACCTATCCTGCCTGCTTCAGCTGTATTGGAATGGCTGCAAAAACCTTCTTTTTTAAATACCTGCATCATACCCAGCAAAATGCACACTTGATCTTAGTCAATCCCTGTAAACACACACAAATAAATTGGATTATTAGTCATCCCCTCCATCACCACCTTCTCTGACAATGGCACCATAATGCTTTAATAATTGTAATCCAAGTCATTACACCTAATATTAGATACAGGTCCCAGACCAGCTAGGTGAGATCTAAACAGATGACAGAAACAAGTGTAAGAGACAGACAACCCCATTTTCATTGTCTGCATGTACTTGAACTGCAGCAGCCAGGCACAAACACGGGAAATCCAGACCTCTTCCACCACAGGCGAAGTAAAAAGTTACCCCCTCTGAAGCGTGCTCAGAGCGCAGCCACGCAATTGCTGCACCGCACGCTGCTCCCTCCTCCAAACCTTCAGGGGGGACATGGATGCTGGAGGTACAACAGGAGGGTACGGCCACCAGTCTCGAGCAGCGGTACCCAGGCTCCCACCGCCCCTGCTGGAGTCCCCATCCTGTCACCCCAGGCATCCCCCAAGAAACTTCTCTAAGGACTCACGGAAGAACAGGCAGGGGATCAAAGACAATATTTTAACCCAAGTCGAGCCCTACCCAAAGCTTCAGAGCAACCCCCGAGCTGTTAAAGGGAAGCTGAGGCTGGGAGGCATCTGCCCCAGAGCAGGCTCAGTGCCAGCCAGGACCAGCTTGGAGGCTTCCTTATCATCACAGTCTTGGGATGGTTTAGGTGCTCAGCTTGAAACGCTTCGGTATTTTCAGCGTAGCTGAGCACCCACGGGGATGCTTGCCATCGGAAAAAGCTTTAAAGTGGGCACCACGACAGCCATAATCAGCAGATATTCCTGAGAAGTGTTAGCCAAGGGATTTAGTCTGCTCTGAGCAGACGCTGACACAAAGCACATGATCAGCAGAGCTCAGTCCCCTTAAGGGCTGCAGCCCAAGCTGCTTGCAGGGGTTTTCTTCTTTTACATGTAATTATAGAGAAGAATTCCCTTAATTCTTTCAGATCCCTCAGAGCTAGTAGAAAATAAGGGGGGAAAGAACCCCAAGCCTTGAAGACAAGAAAAAGTCTGGAGATAACGATGCAAGAGACCACGTTACTCCGTATCCTGCTCCTGTTCCAGTGCATCCTTGTAAAGAAGGGATGTGGTACGGATGTGATACGGATGTGATAAGGATGGCCACTCCAGCTAACCTCCGAGGAGAACAGGGCAGCTACTGCCATCCTTCCCATTTTTCTTTTTAGCCTGGAGACCCCCCCATTGTCCTTTCCAATCTGACAGGCTCTTTTTCACACTGCTACTTTTCTTCCCTTCCTCTTCTCCGCTCAGTAGAGTTTTATTTCTCACCTGTCAAGGAAATCTAGGCCCAAGCTCTCCTGAGAGAAACCACGATAGCGGTTAGAAGAGCTGTAAATGTGTTATTTTATTAATATGTCTCAAATAGCTACTCAGCTCTATTGCTCGGCTTGACGTATGGATGCTTAGACCTGCGATGCCCTTTCCCTTTCAAGACTTTACTGCAGGATTCGCATCCAACAGGTCAAGGACCAAACGCAACCCGTCAGGGGATTCCCCCAGGGAGCAGCTGTGCGCGCCGAGATCAGTGTGCAGCACGGCCGATGCAGCCGGGGCGACCGCCCAAGGCAGGAGGGTTAAGGGAAGCCGGCTCGTAAAAAAGCAAAGCAGCATCTATTTTTAAAGAGGGGAGGGTAAATGACAACACAGGAGATTTTTAGTAAGCCTGCTTGCTGCGCCGAGCTGTACTGCTGCTGTGGTCTCGTAAACACCACCGTCAGATAACATTCCATAGCTTGAAAATACATATGAATTATACTCCAGATGAAATTTAGTTTTGGTTGGGTTTTTTTTTTTTGGAGTACATCTCTGGACAAGATTAAAACTATTTATAATGCTTAGGAAATGAAATATTTAGCTGCAAGATACTTCAATAGAATGGTTTATTTGGCCATTAGTCTCTCTGCCACATTACAAATAATTAAAACTAGGTTTTCGGGGGGGGGCCCGCCGGGGGGGGGGGAAGGGTTTTAGCTATATTTTCAAGCTGAATCATATCAACATGTTTAAAGAGGAGATAGGAGCTCCACTTTTTTCCCCCTACGGGCAAAAATTATTAAAAAATGGGAAAAATGAGTCATCTGAATTTAATTATCAAGCTTTGAGTTGTGAAGGCTGGCTTTGAAAAATGCAATTCAAAACAAGACTCTTTGTAATTCTGCTTACGGGACTGAAAAGTTTCCTTCTCAAGAATACTAAATGAGATCCCTTTGAATTGACTGCCGTGTTTATCTCGCCCATGTGTATTTCATGGGACTATAAAATGCAGGATGAACCTCGCAAGGCAGGAACAGCTTCTTCTGGCTGCAACGCATGTTTGTGACCTGTTTCACTCATTAACACAGCGCAGCTCGCCTGGGCTGCTCCACCAGCCGATTCAAACGGGAGTCCACTGCTGCTACAGCTCACAGAGTTCATCCAACTCCCAGTGAAAATCCATTTGGAAGAAAGGCATCATTAAAGATGCAGCACATGGGCACCTGGGGGGCAAGGGGGAAGGAGGAAAGCAAATGCATCATTATTCCCTCTGACAAGGCCCCCCAACCCGTGTCTGTAAAACACACTACCTTCAAAACTCCATAGCCACTAGATTTCCTTTTTTAAAAAGAATCCATGTGCACGTACATGTGCTACTGAAAGTCAAAGGGCTTAATTTTCTAAGACACATTTGCCATTTTTAAAGGTCTACCATGCTGTATTTATGGGGAGTTTATTAATTTTTTTTTTCCCTAGCAGTTCACTCTGACAGGCATTGTTTTATTTTTGATATGACAAGACACAGCGCTGCAGTGGCAACAACTCCAGGCTGAATAATGTTTCTTAACTAGCGACATTCATCTTTACCACACACCACAGATGACTGATCCTCACTGCAGTACGTAATGGCTAAAAACTAACAGTGCCCTAAAATATTAATGCATGCTAATAAACAAGGGGTTTTTTCCACGAAACAGCAACATCTAATTTTCAAAGGGGTCCTGGGAACAGTAAACAACTGGTACATGGTAAATGGCAAGTTCTCTCACATCAATACGTTCTAGACATTCAAATCCTATTCCCCCATAATTGCCAGGCAAGTATAAATCACTTAAATGAATGTTATTTGTGGCTGTGACACAATCCTCATAAATAATCGTAATTTAACTTCCTGCTGATAATCCCAGGCAACACCTAATTATTTCAAACGCTTAATTCTTCCCTTCTGGAGGGATGTTGGGTTTAAGACTACTCCCTTCCATTTGCTGCTAGTTAGGACATTTAACCATTTGTTGAGTGCAACCACAGTGCAGAAGATCACGGGGTCTAGATCGACTAGAGGCAGAGGTGTCCTTTGCTATAAAAGCAACATAAGCAATACATCACGTTCCTTCTGGAAGCTCTCACTTCAGACTACACCGCACTGATCATTTGGGTAGCTCTTTTATATCCAGAGGGAAAAAAAAAATATCAGTGTGGCATTTATTATACATAAAAGCAATATTTCTGAAAGCAGTGCTCTAACGACGGGATGGTAGAGGTATTGAAATTCTATACGCAGTCTTCTGTCTAAAGGACAAACTGTCTCTAGAAACATTTGCCCAAAGTTCATTAACAGTAAAGTCTACCTGTCAGCAACATATTTAGCAATAATCAGAAAACAATTCAGGAAAAACAAGGTTTGAGCAGGGTTTCCTGGGTTTTGAAGTATTGGGTCTTCCGCGGCGAGTTTTTTTTTTTTTTTTTTTTAATTCTTTATTTCTTCTAACCGGCTAAACTTTGAAATCTTATTGCAGAGAATATGATTTAAAGTAGACGACAGCCACTGCAAAGTTTACCAAGCAAATAAAAAGCATCCCAGGGAGTTTCATTAGAAGGCAGCAACAACCTTTGCCTGGGGATAACCAGGAACTACCCTCATTCTGGCACAAACCCTCTTCACTCCCAACACCCTGTGAAGTCTGGATCTGCGCACACAAACACCAGCAGGTACGACACGACTGTACAGACCACAACAAAGTATGGCCAGCAGCAACATACCAGAGCGAAGATCCCTCCGTTCCAGCAACTTCTAAAACATCGTATCCATCTTCCAGCTGAAAATCCATGAAAACCAGAGCAATAGTGTCTCCAGGTTCAGCAAGGATAGTCCACGTGCAGTCCGCGTTATTGCCGTACTCCAAAGGAAAATGAGGGCTTGAGATAATGCCGCTCTGTCCCCGCAAAGTCCCTCCACAAGCATCATCAGCTGGAAAGAGAACGCAAGTTACCAGATTTTGTTGGAATGCGCAAAGCAGTACACCAAAAAAAAAGAACGAGCCCCAATTCAAAGCAAAGCTTTAAAACACCCATTGCTTTTGTCAGGATGTGTTTTACTACATACTATTATTAAGAGACAAATACCTTGCGGGATGCAAAATCCTATTAGGTCAGCCAGTGTCCCCTGGCAAGTGCCAGCTTATTCCCCACCGTACACTTACTCGTGATTTGTTTAGTCTCGCTCTAAACACCCCCAAGTGACAGTTTCCACCACCTCCCTGGGGAGGCAGCTCTCGGTGTAATGTCTCTCGCTGTCAAGACACTCTTTCCTCACATGCTCTTGGCCAAGTTTTCTGTTTTATTCCTGAGCAGGATCCTCCCCCGGTGTTTCCCACAAGCTTCCTCCCATCCGTACAGCCAGCCAAGCTGGAGGAAAACCAGCAGGAAGGCAGCGACCGAGAGGGTTTTGCAAACCTCACGTCACAGCGGGGAGAGGCTGGTCTCCACCTCACGTAGATCTCAGCACCTTCATCAGCCACAGAAACACCCCCAACATCCCGGGAGAACAAGACTTAAGAGTACAAACACTGTATTTAACAGAAAAGGAGTGGAGCTCCCACACACCCTGCCTCACGGGTCTTCGTTGACTCTGGTTTCTTAAGGAAGTATGTGGTTACCAAAACCATAGTGGTAAAAATTTAAGGCTTTGTTCAGAAACCTAGCAAGGACATTTCCTGGGCATTTGCCTGGTCATACACTGGATTTCAACTTTGCTGCAGGTTCCTTCATTTTTACAACCTGACTTTTAGCAGCAGGAGCCGTTAGAGCAATTAAAGGAGGGGGATCTAAAGAAAACATGGGCAGGAAGATAAAGGAAACCAAGAATTAACCAGCACCGGGGCAGCTCACTGCTCATGTACATGCAGCATCAGCTCAGCATTTATTTGGAAAGCTGCTAAGAAAAGCCTGTTAACTTTACAACATGTATTACTGAGCATTTCAGATGCTTTAGTCAAGGAGCTTGGGGCTTTACATCACGAACACTTATTTTCATTACAAATGTTTTTTAAAAAAAAACCCTTCCGAACTGAAATTTAACACAGGTGAGAGCAGGAGTTAAGTGCGATGGGTCGTTGGCACCTAAGGAAAGGGCAGGATGGCGCTGCAGGGCTGCTCGGGAGGACCCTTCAGCTTTTAGACCCGTTCAGGACTTGGGAACTTGTGCTATCAGGTCTTCTCAGCAGAGCTGAAACCCGCAGCCTCTAACTGATGAAACTTGAAAGACAAAGTCAGACAAATACACATGCCAGCTTTTCTCTCCCCCAGCCATCTGCTGTCCCAGCCCAGCCAGCCACCCGAGCAAGCAGAAGGTACGGGCGGGCACAGGCTTCCCAGTGACGGATGGCAAGCGCCGGCGATAGGAACACCCCAGGCTAGAACGTCTTGTTCGTGTGGCATTAACACGCCGCGCAGGTTGCACCGGCACCTTTGAGCCTCCAACCACTGCTGTGCTCAGTCGGGGATGGCACATCGCTCGTTACGGCGGAGCTCCCAGCAAGACAGAAAAAAATAGGATAAAAATCCCCACACCTGTAGGCACACATGCAACTGCTTCTGGACTATTCCAGCAGTCAAAACTAGGACTGAAAAAGGCCACTGAAATCCCAACACAACGCTCTATTCCTGGTATTCTCTTACCACAAAGTTGTGTACCTGCTGCAGTTATAATGTCAGTGAATTTAAGTTATTCACAGACACTGAAGTACAGTTAGAATCCTCAATAAATTTAGGCTGAAAGATCTCTCGTCTAGTCCAAGCACCAGAAAACCCTTCAAACTTCAAGGCATCATCCACAAGATTCACAGTGGGACCTCCAAAGGAGGTCTACGAAAAAAGTAAAAGGGCTACTTCAACCCCCCCCCACCACCCCCCTCCCCCGTCAGGCAGAATGCAAATGCTTTTTAGAGGATGAATGGATCCTAGCCTGAGAGGATAAGCACAATTCACCAGTTTACTGGTATGTTCAAATGTAATTTCTCATGAGTAAGTGCCCTTGCAGATGCTAGAGAGAAACAGATGCAAATAAGATTCTGGGTCAGCGAACTCAGACCACACGCCCAGCAGCAAGAGAGAGCAAGAGCAAGGTCATCAGCTGCTTCAGCAACACACGGGGATCTGAAGAGGCAATTTATCCTTAAGACAGACTTACCTCCAGAGGGGCAGCTACCTCCTGCACGATGTGTTAAAACATCATTGTTTGCTGCTGCTGGCCCTGGGCACCATTCCAAGCATCTTTGCAAATAAGGTCCCACACCGCTACCACGAGACATCCTCAAGCAACCCAGCCGCTGGATGCGAACCCCGCGGGGTCAAGGGCACAGCAGCTCTTGACCAAACGCTTGCTCCTCACTACGACCATGCATTCGTGCAGCTCAGGTCTACGCAGACCCCTTGAACACACACCCCCCAACAGCAAACACAGCGTTTTCAAAGAAGCAGCTCCTAATGTCAAGTTCTCAGCCACGTTCACCATCAGAGCCTGATCTGGTCCATGAAAGCTGCTGTCATACTAGAAGGAATGCAGGAGGCGACAGCGAATACGCTCAAGAATTTTGACTCAATGCTATAATTAGATTTCTTAAACAACGGGACTATATATAATTTATTTTTTTTTTTTACAGGACTAACCTAATTTTAAAGGAGAAATTTACACAGACGTGGGTACCGCTAGAGCTTGCTTTAATCACAACTCAGAGTTGGGCCACTCATGTCTGCGTAAATTTTTCCTTGAACACTAACTTAGAGTAGCTGAAGATCCAGCCAAAGGTATGGTGATTTTGGCTTCTTCTTCTTTTTTTTTTTTTTTTTAAATTGAAGGGGAGTTTTTAATTCCTTGAAATTTTTTCATTGCAAAAGGCATTTAATGGAAAATGTATTCTTCCTATCCATTTCTAAATACACACTCTCCTAAGTTTGTAGAGGTTGTTACTGTGTAAATATATCCTACAATCTTCTAAAATCTTCTTGAACAGCCCTTCAATTATTTTGGGCACAGTGCAGTCTAAGCAGCTGTGTGAGTTAGGAAGATAGACCACTTTTAATGAGATTATGCATATTTGATATGCTTAAAAACGTAGCTTCACAAATGTTCTCAACTTCTCAGCTGGCTTACTAAATTTTTACTCAACTGCCTACCAGAATCATAAACCTATCAGTTCTACTTAAATTCAGCAAACAACCTGGGCAAGACTTCTCTCCGCATGCATGAAAGAGCTTTACAGAACAGATTCAGATGTTTCCAGATACTGTTTTGGTGCTTCAAATGCACCATTTTGCTTTATTTGAAATTAAATGACCCCAGCGAGGGTTGTTCCTTCTGTGGCTACAGCGTAACAGAAGACAGCATTCCGAGTCCACAGGGGTTTTGCCTCCAGTGCACCGTCAAGATAAAAAACCCAGCTAGACTGGCAGGACTGGGCTTAAGGCCCCATTTAGATTAAGATAAAGGTCTTGGTTTGTTCTGTGAATACAGAACAATTGTGCAGAAAGCGTGTCCAAAAAACCAAGATGCAACGAGGAAACCATCCCAGATATTTCTGACACACATTATTATAGCTGGGATAAATGTCAGCTTAGCCCAGGTTTTACAGTCTGACCCAGACTCGCTGAGGACTCTCAGTCCTCCAGGCGAATTTCCCGGTTACACATGGTCCGCCAGGCACAGCCCAGCTCCTCTGCTGGGCAGCCACAGCTGCCACCCAGTTCTGCGCGCTCCTGCTTCGCCGATCAGCATGGAGATGTCACTTCTGTTGCTTTGGTGCTCCCTGAATGAGATCACTGCAATTTTAAACCTTCCGGCCACGTAAGCAAGAAACATAACTCACCCCGAGCAGAGTCTGTGCGGACTGAATTTATAGTCTCTTTTAGCTCAGAGTCCAAGAATCAATTTTGATATAACTGTGCTTTCAAAACCACTGGCGAGCCGCAGCACTAGCTACTCTCACCGGCTCTGCAGAGACACATTTCTCCGAGCCATTCCTTCTGCATCTGGAATTCCTTCCTCCTTTCCTTTCTTAGTGAGATTACACTTGTCCTCAATTAATAAATAAATAAATAAATAAATACATAAATAAATAAATAAAAAAGCCCTGTACTTCTAAAACTGAGAGTTGGGTAAAGGTAGTGCAGACAAATCCTATGAAGATAAAGCTGCTACGCTGCAGCACTCCTTTCCTTCAAAGCCTTGCGGTCCTGGCACACCCCCGCAAACATCTTTGTTTCTTGGTTTTTTCTACCATGCATTTCTTTGCATCTTCGATTATTTCACTACACGAACACTGGAACAGAGACAAGGCTACCAATACATCGAAAAGGATATTACAAAGTAGACGACCAGCACAAAGAAAAGAGCATGAAGAAACCAAAAGGGAGTATCGATTAGCATGGTAGAAACTCACACTGTTCTCAACACTTGTCTCACACCTGTCACTGTGCTGGAGAGGAGGGGAAGAAGGAAAGGGCAGAGTCCCCAAACCAAACACTGCCCTTCGCAGCGACATTGGATAAGCCTATTCCCAAGATCGCTGCCCCTGAGATTTTAACGCCAGCTCAGCTAGAAGGCACTTTTCATCTTTATTTGTTTGGATCTGACACAGCAGCATGACCCCACCTCCAACTCATATTAGAAAATAAAAGAACATGTGCAAACACATTGAATAAACTTTCAGGTGACAACTACCAGTAAGCCAATACTATTTAATTATAAGCTACATAGGCCACACAGATCTTTTATCTCTCGGGGGAAAAAGATATTCTTCTTCAGGCAAGAGTTTTGAAAACACTATTTTCCCTACAAATGAAGGCGTAAACCTGTTTGTCAATCGGCAAATCGTTTTGCCCCTTGCAGGAACTCAGGCCTGTATCACCAGTTTATCAACCAAGTACAAATTACTGATTACCAAAAGCCTCCTTATAGTAGGAGTGCAGCTGGGTTTCAAATTCCACAAGTCAATTTGCAGGCTGACTTTGCTACTTCCTAGTTTCCTAGAATAATAAGAGATAAATGTTACATGAGAAGATTTCTGGTTCCTGTCTCCAAAAAAATGTTTTGGCTTTATTCGAGGTAAAGTCTTGAAGGATCAGGGCCCCAATCTATTAAAAAGGAGCAGTTCCCTCCAGGAACCTGCAGGCACACTGCTACGCAAGTGCACCTGAATAAGCACATTATTTTGCTGCCAGAGCAATTCATACAACACTGGTGCAAGCACCACAGGATTTTTTATTCCTCCCTTCTGAAGTGTATCAGATGCCACCATCATCATTGCTGGACTCAAGACTGAAAGGGTAGTGTTAAAATTAAAAGTGGGTTTGACAGTTCAAGACAAAAATGCAAAAAGGGTCTTTTCTCTGCAGCAAAGATCACAAATTGCAACGCTGTCAACCCTCAACTTCAACATTTGTTGGGGTCAGAGGTTAATCCCTCCCTTGTTGGGGTCTAGTACACAAATGTCTGAGTAATAGCAGAGCAAGCAGATAGCAGCCTTCCT
Source organism: Falco biarmicus (assembly GCF_023638135.1). Classification (NCBI taxonomy): domain Eukaryota; kingdom Metazoa; phylum Chordata; class Aves; order Falconiformes; family Falconidae; genus Falco; species Falco biarmicus. Next base: position 117,617,150 of record NC_079290.1, read on the forward strand.
TTGGGCAAAGGCAGTATCAGAGAAATCCTGTCAGACTGGAAGAAACACTGGTCCACTGATGCAAATAATTTCCTTCCCTTCTAAGAAGGGTATTGCATCGCATACACTCAAGGTTGAACTGCAGCGAATGTTTTTTCTGCACACATTTCCAGTGAAATACAAAAGAAAAATTAAAAAAAAAAAATTATGAGAGTCCCAATCTGAAGAAAAAGCAAAGGACCGTAATTAATCAAACTAAACTGGCAATGATAGCGGTCCCTCTCCAGGGTCAGTCTGGCTGTATGACCCCCTCCTTCAGCAGTATAAAGCCCTTGGCCCCAAAACAATAGGTAAGCGTACAAAGAAATACCCCAAGCAGCACATATTACTGCTGCGTAACTGATTCAGGCAAGCATTAAAAACACACCAAGCAAACAAAATTTGCTCACTTTAAATGCAAGATTTATGCTACAGCTTAGAACTGCTGATTGATTGCACAAGCAGAGTCAATAAAAAGAATCAATATAAGATGCTCTGCTGAAGTACACAAGGAATTGAGGGGAAAAGACTTCAAAGTAACAGCAACTATTTTGGTGTAACACCACAGACACTTGTACATTTACAGACTCTCGAGTCCCTTGTGGTCCCAGGGAATTAGCAAGAAGATCTCTGTACTGATAAAGGAATCTCTCCCTGCCCCAAAAGGGCTTGCAGGAAGGCTGGCCAGCCTTCTCAGACACAGGCTGGATTTTACCTCCCATCCAGCATTCCCTGCCCGAGGCTGCCAGCCCCACTGCCACAGCCCACACCAGCATCACCGCGGAACGTGCCACGGGGGAAGCCAGCTCGACATTGCAGAACGCAGAAAATCCAGTCTTGTTTTCTAGTGTTTGATCTCGAAAACAGGCATGATCTTGGGTGGATGCCCTATCTTATGGATAACACGCCTGCCCCCCCCCCCCCCCCCCCCCCCCCCCCGCCACTTTAGACAAAGAAATTGAAGTTAAAGTAGCTGGGTAGCATTTTGAATACTTTGAGCACTTCATAAACTTCCTATTATTCACCCAAACCCTGGCAGTTTTAAGGAATCCAATAAAAAGGAACCTCAATATTAACTACATCATGTTTAGCTTTCACCTTTTTTAAATCAAGCTTACAGCCCGTGACGTTATTCCCAACCCCAAACAGCTCATTAAATCCTGTTGCATTGTGCCTTGTTCCAGAGGAGAGAGGACACTTTACCTCTGCAGAAGGGGAGAGGAAAATCCCAGGAAGCACTGTTTTCCGAGTTGGCATGGCACGTGAGCAACGCGTGGCCTTCCAGAAAGAAACCCGGATTACAGCTGTATCTCACTTTGTCCCCGATGCTGAAGGTCGTCCCTTGCTGAATCCCATTCTGCAGCCTTCCTGGATTTCCGCACGTATGACTCGGTAGAACTGCCAAAGAAAGGTGCTTCTGGTTAGGGACAGGGCATCGTAACAGAGCAGTCAGGTGAAGGATCCCGAGGGAGGGCTCCTCTCAAAGGAAATGCATCACTTAAAATGGAAAAAGCAAATAACCCCAGAACTTACCCCAACAGAACACATCAAGGCCAGTTAGGATTTGCATTTAATTACCATTTGTACCAAGTAGATACAACAAGGAAACAAAAATCACTCCCCCCAAGCTAATGAGTCAGAAACAAGATCCTCTCTTCCCTGACCAAAGCATCCCTCTTTGCCATGCCACACCGTGCAGCTCCTTAACGCAATTGCAGTTGATTAGAATCCAAAGATTACATCCCTGTTTGAAATAACTTTTTTCCAACAGACCTTCCCTGGGCACCTCGAAGGCCCCTGCAACGTAAGCAGAGTTGCATTATACTTTAGAACCACACAGAAGATGGCAAACCCTGTAATTAGCAACTATCTCCTAAACAAAATGAGCAACATTTCAGCCCACCAGGATTTACACTTCATTGCGCTGTGTGTTTAATCTGGATTTCACACATATTCATCAAACCGAACTCTGAACAATGCAGTGGGACCCAGCTCCACCGAAGGCAACAGTCCAACAAAAGTTTGCATCAAAAAGAATATGGGATACTTGAATAGAAGATGGAAAAGCTGCAGAGAAAATGCTAGCAAATTCTTAACCAGTGCCTCTGTGCAGCAGTTTCAGAGAATTTAAGTAAAACTCCACGGATTCCCATCAGCCACTCCAAAATGATCCACTCAAATGATGGGTTTAGAACCCAGTGTAAAACCCGACATACACAACCCAGGCGACAAATGACTTAATCAAATGCGAATCAGGCCCTTGTGCAGCATCTTGTATTATAGTAGTTTTTCATTAAAGCTGAAACATGAGAGGAAGGAAAACATGGTCATTCAAAGCTGAAGTGACGGTTTATCATTGGAAACAATTTTGTCAGGGGCATGAACAAAACCAGATGAATTTATATGAGCAAAGGGAGGTTTAGTCTGCAGCTCTGCCAAGGAAAAGAGGAAGATTAAAAGGAAAATTATATGCTAGCGTACACGGCACACAGCACAATAAAATACAACCAAAATTGTGCGTAAGCATGTGAAATGAAACATAAATCCCCAACAGCAATGCAGACACACTGCCTGTCTGTCCTGCAGGTCGGGATTTGGGATGGCCCCCGCTCTGCCTGCGGAGCGGAGCTCGGTACCCTAAGCGGGCTCCCTGCAGCAGATAGCAGGCAGCATCCCTCACAGCAAGGGAAATTAAAGACTAATCTGTAATGAATACAGGATTAGGCTTCCTGCATCCAGACAGACCACCTTGTTGTCTAGTTAACACGCTTCGAGATTAAATGCAACCTTACCACCTTGAATTTGATTAATCTTAATAGCACATACATTTCAATTCCTGCGTTGCTTCGGTTTTGGGGGGGGTTCTGCTGTGATCGCAAGCTCTGGGCACACGTCTGTGTGCAGGGGAGCTGTGATACCCAGAGCCCCAGCAGAGCAGAGCCAGCATCCCAGGGATGCAGCCCTGGGCTCCGCTCCCCCGTGCAGCCGTTGACTGCGCAGCAATGGGGGGCAGGTACAAGCTCTGACGGACAAGGTAGCTTCCCCTTGCTCCCTCCTCCAAAATACCATTTACAGCCTTCCCAGATGCCGGGAAGTTCAGCAGCAACTTCCACATAGAAATATTAATGACCATACAGGTTTTGTAAGCGGAGGGATGCTATCAAATACATCAGATGGCTTGAAAAGCAGTGTAGAACTAATGTTTCATTTTCTGTAATGATACTCTAAGCCCCAATTTAATTAAATTACCAGTGTCACTTTTTTAAAAAATGAACCCATTCCTGCTTTTATGCTTCCATCCTTTAAAATTAATGACTAGAACTCTGCTATAAATAAAAATCTATCATTTTTAAAAGTCAATCTCTAACACTAGCTGCTCTCTACTTAATGAACCGTGAAGAATCAGACAACCCTGACCTGCATCATATCTTAAAATCATACTTGAAAAACAGGATCTCATTTAAAAATTCTGCTTCATTTGGCTGCCTTAACTAATATCTTGTTACAGGACAGACAACGCACACATGCTTTCGGGGGGAGGAAACATTAACTCTTTGCATTGGATTCAGTGGGGTTGCTGCAGGAAGCAATGCGGATTGAGTATGATTTTTTTCACTTTTTAAAAATACCACCGAGCACATCTGCAGAAGACCAGCACTTCTTCAGATTGCTGCCTCGTGGACTGAAGGAACTGCTTCCAGAGAGGCCAGAGCTACGGCCAGAGCTGGTGCAGTGCAAGCAGCCTGCACGAGGATCCGCTGTCAGCCACGCTCTTGAGGCACTTGTGCAGGAGATGAGCTTGCTCAGACCCTACCAGGAGGTGAGGAAGTACACCGTCCCCTACAGAGGGAGCAAAAGGAGTCACGGGACACAGCATGGATGCTTCCTGAGAAAGCGCGGCTTCCCCAAGCCCCACCGGCTGGCTGCAGGGTGCGCCCAGGCTGCTGGGGTGCAGGGGCTGGAGACGTCCCCGCAAAATCCCAGCTGGAAGCCTGTGCCCGTTTCGCTGCCGAGTGTGACTCCCTAAGCTGGTGCAGCAACTGCTTTCACAGCGATGGATTTGTGATTCTACTCCAACATTCTCGAGAAGAGATAATATTATTGCTCATACTTGGCTGCCTCTAACAGCCAGACTCTCTGATTGCTTGAGAGATTAATAGAACTGTATTATTTACATCAGATGTCGCACAGAATAATATTATTAAAGCTTTGTCTTACCCATTTACCAATTCCACTGTAGATTAGTAGCACGGATTTATTTTTTTTTTCCTCCCCATAAAAGCTTTGTTCCCGGCAATCAACATAATATTTTCCAGTGATTGTATGGAAATGAATGCAGCCACAGACCAGATTTGTACAGATGAATAGAAGGTCCTGTTAGTCATTTTGTAGCTTAGTCTGTTTCTTTCCATGATGAATTTAGAGCAGTTTATTTTATTTGTCTTGATTTGAACAGCTGCCAAACCGTTATCTTATTTTATGACAGAGGAAAGGAAATAGGATTATTCTATTGCAGTTGCACCTGGAGAGCTCATCAACATACCTCAACCATCACTGTCCCAAGCACCATTCAGATATACTGCCCCGGAGAGTTCACTCCCCAAGACGATGCAGTAGAAGAATCATAATCGTGGTGTTAATTGCCAGCACAGACACAAACAGAATCTGGCCAGAACCTCTGGAGAGGAATTAGGTGAGAACTACAACTGTCTTAAGAGGCAACGTGGGATAGGATGATCTGAGAGCAAGGCAGAAATGGCATCTTTTCAGCAAGAAACTAGGAAGTGTCAGGACATGGAAAACAGTCAGGAATAAACCCACCAAATCCTAGAACTCTCCCACTTTCTGCAGTTTGCAATCTATCCTTCAAATCCACTTATTCAGCAAAAGGAAACCCGTAGGGCACAAGACCAGCCTCTGCCCAACTTAACTCCCTTCTGCTTAACTCCCATCTTTCTCTGCTTTTTTGTTTTCTCTTGCTTTTCAGTTTGGGCCCCTTTTGCCCCATCTTTTGGAACCCACAAATCTCCACCAATTCCCCTCTTTATCCTGGGAGCATCACCCAAGAACGCGTGTGCCGCACAGGTGTTGCAGAGTAACAAAGATGCGTTCCCCTCACGGCGCTAGATCTATCTGTGCAAGACCCGAGGTGCCTCAGATTTCATAGCATGCTGCTTGAAACCGAACTGAACACAAATTTGAAATAGAAACAACAGATTTGAGAAGTTTCCACCATCCATTCCTCCTGTGAGCTGCTAAAGAGTAGCCAGAGAGCTACCAGAATTGTTGGTCTGCATCAGAAGCTTCACACCATTCCCTGACTTCTTTACCCCCATTTCTTTCTGCCCTTTTCAACAGGCTCGCCAGGCTGTTCCCAGCTTTGCTCGACCCCTTGCCCATGATCACTACGCTGGAAGCTTTCAAAATCAGCAGCTTTCAAAGCCTAGCACTTGTCAAGCCATGTCTCCTTGTTCCAGTTCATTCCAAATTAATTAGTAGTTTTTAAGTCATTAGATGTGACTCAACGCATCCTTGGACAGCATCCCACCATCAAAATGCATTCAGCCTAATGACATCAGCCTTTCCTAAAACCCCATAGCTCTTTTTGACAGCAGGGAAAAAAAAAAAAAAAAAAAAAAAAAAAAAAAAAAAAAAAAAAAAGGAAGAAAAAAGCAGGGAGATTTTTCCTCTTCTTGCTCATCACATTTGAGCTACCTCCCCAGTTCAGGTACTTTCAAAGAGAATCATCTCAAACCCACCCCTATTTTGCTCACCATGCTGAAGAAAAACCTTCCCTGTTTCCTATTCAAATTAATCTTCAGCTCCATTTTCTCTGTTTATATTGTTCGAATATAAAATAACCCCAACATTTAATACATCTAGATACTGCATTCTGGTCTATTACCCTATTTACATAGCTAAAAGAAGCATTTTTATTGCTTGAATTATCTGTGGTAGTTTACGACAGATATTTCAATGCTATCATTGTTCTAACCTTGAAATCTTATCAAGGAGTGCAACTTTCATGATATGAGGCCATACATTATCTCCTCATTCCCAACTAATTTTCTTTCCCAATAAAAAAGAAAAGCAAGCAAGCCATGCCAGAGCAGGCACTTATAGCTCCTGAATACAGTTATTACAGCAGGAATAATTTATAAATCCCAACGAAAGGATGCTACACAGACCAAGCAAAATAACAAAACCATTGACCTAAACTACTTGGCTCAGTCGTCACCGCACGCTCATTTCCAAATTAATCTCCACGACGCTTTGTTCAGCTGCCTTCCCTTTTCCTGCAGTTCCAGAATGCAGCGGCAGTTGACGTCTTGACTTCCAAGGGAATAAACAGAAAGGTCTCTGCTGCTAGAGATCCAGGCTGGGCAGGGTGGTATTTCGCTAAGACAATCCGCACTGTATTTGTTGCCTTCCTAGAAATTCAAGGCAAGAAACGGATTCTTTAAGAGGACACCTCCAAGACTGCCGTCACAGCGTCGGAACGCAACCCCAACACCGGTGCACGACAGCGCGCCTTTGGCCGGCACAAATGCCAGCGCCAGCGGGACGGGGAGATCCACGCAGACCGGTGTCCTCTCCCCTCCTCATCCATAACTTTTAGGCCAAGTACCACAGGGATACGCCATGACTCTCAAATATCTTTCACCAGTGTTTTAGTGCAATCTGTTTTCGTTCAGCAGAGTTTTGACCTTCAGAATAAGTGTCCAGTGTGTGCTACAGAAAAGGAAATAAATGGTGTCTTTTTCATTCCATTTTATCCTTTTTTATGTCATGATTCATTTCCAGCACAGCCAAAGATAAAGCTAAATGGAAACTATTTTTTCCCCTCTAATATTTCTTTGTTCACTAAAAAACAGCCAGATAGTTACTTTTGGATAATAACAGACCAGAATGGTTCACCATCCATCATCTTTGTGGTAGTAGTTCTAGGGCTTTTTTCAAAATTCATTTTCAGTTTTCAATTTACCTTCCTGGAAATGTGCTACAGCAACTTCAGTGAAACTTCCAAGAGTACCATGCGAGCTGAGAGAGGATTACTTTAGATTTGATTTAGTAATCCCACTACAGAAATAGCAAAAGATTCAAAACATGAAAGCAGTAACATCACAGGAGATACAGCAACAAACAATCCCTCCTATCTTCAGAGATGCAGCGAGCAGGGATCCTTAACATTCAGGACTTTACACCACTCATTTTTTCTTTATACTTTCAAGTAAATGTTGTTACTTGCTGAGCACAGTAGAGGAAGCCTGGCTAGAATGAAGATACAGATACTGAAGCCTGGCTACAGAAACCTTTTGCCAGGCCCAGAAGAACAACATCAGACTGGCAGATGCTCGGACACCAGTAGATGCTCGCTTTCCAGAACCAGTGGTCCTCACATCCCATCCCAGCCTGGGATGCTCTCCTGCATCAGCAGCCTAATCAGCGAGGTACTTGAGAACGTGCTTTGTCTTTTAGCTCTAGTCCTGCTGCTTTTCAGTGCCACAACAGTTGAACACAGCTTAATTTAAAGTATGTGGTTAAGTGTTTTGCTTAGCAGGAATGGATTTAAGTGTATGTTTAAAGGCTTCATTGAACTGGCATTCAACAGCTGCAGAGTAACTTGGGGAAAAAAAAAAACTTCCCCAGGGAGGAGGGTGGTTTTACTTTTTACTTTTACTCCATCTTCCTCCCTGAACTGAGGTTAACCATTCCAAGGGAAACAAAGACCTGCATCTTTTTGTAACATAAAAGACAAGCCAAGAAAAGCAATACTGCAGTGGTTATCAGCACCAGAAGACAACTGCAGGAACCAAGCGAAAGCAGAATTAAAACTGCAGCTCCAGAGTGTTCGGGTGCCGTCCCAGATGAAGCAGCTCGCTCCACTGTGCACACCAAGACAGAAAGCCAAGGATCCGTGTGAAAAAAGGGTGTCAGATGTAGAAACCCTGATTCGAACTGAATCCATCTAGACACTGGGTGCCAGTGTTGATCCGCTCTGCATTTTGCTGGAGAGTGTCCCTGGCCAGGGAACGCTCTTTGTTCTTTAAAAAAAAAAACACGTCCAACTTTAGAGACCACATTGTTTATCCGCTTATTGATCTTCTCTAGCTATTGGCTGATTACCCAGAAACAGAAATCGTAGCCAACTACATTTGTTTTAATAAATATTTCTCAGCAGAAGGCAGGCATTCACCACAACACATCATGCCTAGTTTTTTTTCAGCTGCTTCTCTGGAAGCAGCAGGTAGCAAAGCACAGGGCAGCAGCCCGAGCCCGCGGGGATCCCAGCGCTGCTGGTGCTCCTCGGGTCTCACCTACAGCACTGCCTGATCCCTGTGCCCAGACACACGGACCTGCCAAATCTTCCCACCAGCATCACAGGCAGCTGGATTTTCTTTCTTCTAGCGGCTTCCACACTTCTCCCCCACCCCTCACTCCTGGCTTTCAGAAGCCTTTGGAGGGGCCGCGGGGGATCACACCCCACGCTCCCGCTCCAAGCAGCAGCCCACCCATCTTCTCAAGCAAGACTGCCGGAGTTAGCGCCCAAAAGTACCGAGGTTAAACCACGAGTAACCCGTTCTCTCAGAAGCAGGGCCAGAAACTCCATTAACTCACAGATTCCAGTTGCTTCAGCTTCCACCCAAACCACAGAAGGTCTGGCTCACTCCCACGACGCACGGACAAACGACTTTGTTTTCCTTTCTCATCTGCCTGCATAATGTATTCCTCCTAATTTATTCCCTCTTACAGTTAGCTTTGCTGTACCTCCTTTAGGAAGCTTGGTTACTCGATCCCACATCACGGCCAATACCATAGGCATAACTGAGTGGGACATCACCCTTAGGGAGCAGCACATGAACTAATCCCTGATATCACACAGTTTGTGGGGAAGCGCCCTTGAGATCAGGCAAGGAGAAATGCTATATATACACCATCGAATACAACGGTCAATAGTAAAAGCAACCAGGAATGCTGAGCTCGCAGCGCGGGCACCTCCTATCAATACCCAGAAAGCAAACACGTTTCAGCCACGGTGCCACGGAAAGAGTCCACTGAGCTACCGTAGCAATTAGGTCGTCTTCTGCTTCTGGCACTACAGATTCATTATTAATTTGCGGTCATAATGGATTAAAAAAAAATAAATAAATCTAGAAGGTAATTTTATCCTCCTCGCTGAAAACAAAGCAAAAGTAATCTAATTATGTCATAAAAGCATGCCTAGGGCTCAGTCCTGGTTCCTGAATTCACCAGTGCCTATCTTGCAAAATGATGCTTGTGGCAAGTTTTGCAAGCTATGCAATAACATGCACTCATCTCAGCGAACAAGTTTTTAGCCCCACATGGGATCTCCCCAATGCCTGAATACATCCTGAAGCAAGAGCTTATTCTGATTTCAGGGACCTTACTCTGATTTCAAGTCCTCGTCTGTTGCTTAAAAGGTAGATGAAGTGGATCTGGGTGCTCAGACCTGCCCTATCTTTTCTTTCATACATCCCAACCTGTGATGGACATTAAAAGGACATTTATGCAAGCTAAGGTTAAGGCAGGCAGGGAGGGTGAGAGGGGAAATGCCCATAAGACTAGGGTTTGGTGTGTTTTTTTTAAAAAGGAAAATAAAAAGAAAAGCAGCTGCCAAAAATCCTAACTTAGAGAGTTCAGAGCGGGGATCCAGAAAACACCCTTCAGTAGAAGGGAAGTACAACGTGCTGATGGGCTTCCCCGAGACCCCGCAGAATCACCGTCCGTGGAGCTTTCCACGATCCAGCCAAGCAGAAGCACAGGTGACCCCACCTAGTGCTGGTGGACACTTGGGCGTTGAGGGGGAGCCTGCAGCACAGCCCCCCTGCGGTCCCCTTGTCACCGCCACCAGGAGAACATCTGCTGCTTCCAGATCCATCGGCTCGTTACAGAACCACCAGGTGCCCGCAGAACCAAAGCACATCAATAAAAATGCCCCGCATCCTTCCAGCGAGGAGTTCTTTTGCGTGTGATATAAAGACTAGTCACTTGAAGTAAACACCTCCAATTCAAGTCGGAAGGTGACTTGCCTGTCACTTCTGCGCATGTAGCCTGGAGGACGTGGGTGTATTTCCGTCCACTTTTGAGACGAGACGTGGCTGGGTTGCTCTGTACGCCTCTCACACTGCCAAGCCATGCAAGACGAGCCCTACAGGGGCACTTGCAGCCTGCCTGCCCGTTTAGATCACTAACCTCCACCTTGGAGACCTTGGCACTGACTCACGGATTGGAGAGGGAAAGAGAAATGTCCAGCCACCCACTTAGCACGTCTCCAGCTGGAGTGGCTGCTGGCCATCCTTCACTGATGAAAAAACCTGCCACAATCATCAGCATGAGTACACAGCCCCAAACAAAACCCAGCTTCTAGTTGAAGAAAACTAGATGGGGGGATGCAGGGAACGCTGGAGACACCACCTATTAAGCCATGAATGTTCCTGTCCTTCCATGTGACTCATCAGCAAAATGGAAAAAAAAAGTCACCTCGTGTACTCTTCTCTCGCCAGACAAGATGCTGTGAAGCTTTGCTCAAAGGTTAGGACTCTGTCAATCCAGAAATGCTCATTTAAGTTCTATCTAGAATAGCATGATGATTCCAATACTTCAAGGAGACCTTAAATATACCAGGAATTGATGCAAAGAGACGTTACAAATGAAAAATCCATATATACATGCTACAACAAAGCCATCTATTGTATAAATATTGTCATGGAAACAAGACACGGCTTTGCTTTAAAGGACACTCACAGCCCGTGAATAGCAAGGACTGGAACTAAACCAGGACAAAGCAGATACCTCAAGATCTCGGAACTGGCCTGAATCTTGCTCCACTACATGGGACAAACCTAGGCGTTGCGTAGATTTCACAACACTGATCTAAAAGCTGAACGTTTGGGCTTTGATAACACAACTCTACACTGAGAAAGGTCACGTTGAAAGAGCTGAAATGCAACCACAAAAATACCACGTTGGGTTTCCACATGCAAATAACAAGGAGGAAAAAAGGTGCGCTTCGCTATTTCAACATTACATAGTTCAAAAATATTTTTTTTCCTCTTCCATTTTTCCGTGCTACTTTAATTACGCTGTTTATATGCAACACAAATCTACCCTCTAAGGGCAAAGATACAAACCCTACTTAAACTTCAGGTGGGGAAGTGCGAGAAACAGCCACACTCACCCACCCAACCTTGCATTCTCTACTGCAGATGCTACTGCTACTGAGAGGAAGGCAAAGAAACAAAACCTGTTTGTTAAGACAGTTCCCTTAACCTGTCTGCCACAGAAGAGAATACTACTCAGCTTCTGTCAGCAGTTTATGCCTTGAACATTTTCTATTAAGAAAACACTAAATCTTAATCTAAACAGTCTTCAGCTCTTGAACCCTGCAAGCAGGCAAAGCATGGAAGCTCAACCTCTTTGAGTGCTCACACTGGAAATAACTTACACAGCACCTATTAGACATGCAATCCCATCTAAAAAAAACTAAAACCTCTTTTCTCCGGAGCTATGCACAAGGCACTGAGAGAGGAAACGCTAGGGAGTCAAAGCAACACCAGCAGCAAAAATAGGACCCGCTATGATCTGTAGAAGATCAACTAGAGCAAGGTGACACACGAGCCTCCCACTCAGCAATAGCTCGCTAAAACTTGCAAGAGATTCATGCAGTGGACTTCTCTGTGACTGCCACCACCGTCTTCATTATACTACCTGAGCCGAAACAGGTATTTTTAGACTAAAACCCTTTATGAGCTGTTCATCTTATTACTGCTTCATTCCATTCATTATATTTTTAATCATGTCCAAACAACTGAGCTATTAAATAAATTCCAAAGCAGCACAGCAGGCTGTGGCTTATGCAAGCTAAGGATCAGAGCAGTAGGCGAGAAAGGCTACTTTGGCTGCAGATTAAACCTTCCCATTCTCACAAAGCAACTGCCACACATTCAGGATTACGGCCATTTCTCAGTCCTGTATCCTGCTGACATCTTAAAAGACATTCACATCTTAAAAGACATTAAAAGATATGATTTACTTGATAAAAGTTACAGGCATCTCACAAAGGAAGGAGAAAGTTATATAAGTAACCTTTCGGTAATGAACTCCCCGGTGCAAACACTTTTGTTAGTCTCCACTGGAGTATTTTTAAGTGCAGCTTTGTACGCTGCAACACTTGAAGCTTTCCAGACAGCTTCAACATCTCGTAAACTGTCTTGAAATAAGCAACTCCACACTGCCGTGACCCCAGGAGAGATGCTGGACTGCACACCTCGCATCGCTTACAGCGGATTAAATGGAAAACTTCTAGTGATGTTTGAAGACATCCATCCACCCGCTTCTGTAAATACCGAAAGGCTTCACTGAAATCAGGGAAATTGGTGTGCCACAACTCAGAAGGAAACCAGCATTACACGGTAGAAGACCAGAAGGAATTTGATGTTGTCCTGCAGCACGATTCTTTCCGGCTTCACCAGGCAATTGCCACAGAGGCAAAAGGTGCATCTCCCTTCTTGCAAACTCTGGAAAGGGAGTCCTCGGAACAAGGCTTGCTGCCCGCGACAGCACCAATAAATACATCACAGGTTTTGTGCAATGTTTTGTTATGGGACACCTACGCATGGATTAAATAACTAAAGAATACAAGAGGGGAAAAAAAAAAAAAAAAGCATTTCATAAGCCAGAATAAACATACTTTCCCAGTTAGAGGATTACACCTGCCATTCAACCCCATCCCACCTCAGTTTCTCATCTGCCAAAGGCAAGTACATTCATGCCGTTGGTTCTTACGGCATCCTTGCCCCACAGGCTAGCACTTTCACCCAAGAACCCCCACCCCCTCCTGTCCAAATCACTGCCCGCTTCTTCCAGAAAGGATCATTTTCCACCAGATCATCTAAGGTCTACCAGATCTTTGCCTCCAACCAGAAAAATCTATTCTCTTGATCAAAGGCTTCCAACCCCCCTTCAACTCATAGGTTTTCCTCTGCCTCTTTCACCCACCCCAGGGCTCCCAGTGGCTCCCAGCCCCGCGGCTCCCGGGGGCTCTGGAACCAGAGCAAGGAGCCTCAGCTGGGCTTGGCCCAACACCCTTCCAGGGGTGAGTGGCACAGGCAAGCCAGCAGTCAGTTTTGCTCTCGCTAGGATTACAGACCGCTGTCTGGTAGAATTTGAGCCATGACAAAGTTTACTAGCACTGAAAAGCTACCCGAGGCTCAAGTGAAATTGGATATATTCCACAGTACAGAGACGTAACAGAAAGCTTAACAACATGTGGCATTTATATAATATTTTATATGTTCAAAGCATCATTCAGGCATTACCTGCAGCTCAGGGGACTGGTCAGCCAGGCTGGAAGTCTGTTTAGCATTAGTTCTCATGGGATTTCTGATAACGGATTCTTCACTTGCGCCAGAAATGCCATAAAAAGATCTGTTTAAGGGGTAGCACAGCCTGCGTGCTTTCATTGCAACCTACAGTCTCAGAAGAATACCAGCCACCCTTTTACAAGCTCTGAAGTTCTCATTTTAATTTGATTTCTAAACAGCAGATTGTGATAGTCCTCCTTTTAGCTAAGACACTCACTGACTTCCAGCACTATAGCCCGAGACAAAAAACTGGGACAAAAATTCCAGGGAGAATTAACAGCCATCATTTCCGTACACACAAGTTGCACCAGGGTTCCTTGCACTTTGGTCCAATGCACTTTCAGCAATACAGATTTTTCTATAAAACATAAAAATTACAGCTGGTTTGCGCACTGAGAATCTGCTCATACATAATTAAATACCTGGAACAGGAAAACTAACTTCCATTAAAGTTTTTGTTTCCACTGATTTTCTTACCTACCAGCCACCTGAGGCTACCAGCTCAGGAGGACACCAACATGCACCCACCATCATTAAAAAGAACAAGAGATGAAGATGCTGGAAGATAGTTTAGGACAAATGCATAAAGAAAGCGCATGCGGACAACTTGGTCACGTATCCATAACAGAGCTAACTGCTAATGAGATTACTACATGAAATATGCTAGCACAAACTCATTTTCCTCCCACTGCATGTTCCTGCAAGGCTGGTCTAATTTTATAGGATGAGAGGTTGGCATGGGAAGAACAGGATAAAAGCAAGATCCACGATTGTAAGAAATTTTAATTAGCATAAAGGTTACCCTGCGTTAGTTTACAGAACTGAAAAAAACCATAACAAAATGTCTGCAAGATTCACTTCAGGAGAGTCTGGGACCTGGATCTTTGTCCAAGACGCTGAAAAATGTACGTACAACATTTCTGACGCAGCATGTAGAACAAACTGCTCTCTTTTCTACAGACCTACAAGATAATTTTGGAATCACCTTTATGTCACTTCCATTAGGACTACGGAAACTCTTGTGCATCAAATACAGTCTGTTTTCTTAGTGAGCGGGGCTTATGTAATTTTTAATATCAAACAAGAGTTCACTGGATGCCAAACTACAGGATCTATTCTATTAAAATCCAGGACCATTCCAAATGCCCAGTCTCAGACATTTCTGAGCTCTAGCCAAGATGGATGAAGCGTAAGATCTGAAGTGATTAGTCTGCAGGAGGTGAAAATACATGGAATTTAATGACAGCACTGAAAAGAAAGCTCCAGCAGCGAGTGCTCGGGCTGAGCAGAAAAAGCAAACGATCTAAAAGGGATAGAGGGGTCAGGAGAAAGCTGAACCATCAGACATTCCCACGTTCAGAAGATAAACGGACAGCCACTTGCATCTTCAACTACAGATGGTCTTCAGTCAAACACACAGTCACATAAAAACATATCACCTTTGCTTACAGAGAAGAGATCTAAGTACATATGGAAATAAAAGAGTAAAAAAAAAAAAATTCTTGTAAATTTTCTTCCTCTGTAAGGGCAAGGAAAATCATGAAATCAATGTGTTCTTCATCAAGCAAGTAGGAGATACCATTTACACAGAAGCATCTCCAACAGGGCACAGAAGAAAGTTATCAATCCTAACAGAGAAGTACACTAGTTATATTTCAGATGTGACACGGACCATAAATACGTATTTGAAAGACTAATCTTAAAAACCATCAGACAGAAATAACAAAAGAAAAAACGCTCAGAAACTAGCCACTTCTTGCAGCAATGAGCTCTAATGGATCAGTTGGAACCCATGGTTTTCTGCTTTTTATACCCACCCTCTTTCTTTTCTTCAGCCTTTTTGTGCTAAGCTGAAAATATGCAGCCATCCCATCCCCGCTGTTTATGGAAGTGGCAGCACAACTGCCAAATCCCCCACCCTCCATTCCCAATTGCTTATTATCAAGAATGGAGACCACAATATTGAAGAAGCAGTGTGTATTTATATCTCTTTGGCAGAAAGATCTATTTGGAATGAATCAGATTGTCTTTTTCCCAGTCTGAAATACACTAACAGCATGTGATTCGTCATCTGAATTCAGTGTCTCCTAATACAAAAATACCTGGGTATGAAAATCTGACCCATCAGAGAAGAAACACTTGGATGTACACCAATGCTATGAAACGCTTCTCATAGCTAGAACGGTTAAGTTCCTTTATTAATTTTAAATAAAAGCTGCGTGTTGAACTGCTTTGGCCTTGAAACCAGTGGAAAAGTTGGGAAGGGACAGCTACAGCCTCTGGGGGGAAAATCCAGCACCAAAAACGTAGGGAAGAGGAGTCCGGTGCATCCCACCTGACCCACTTGGATGGTACCTCTCTGCTGCAAAAGCACAACGGGGCTGTCGTGAGAGACTCCTCCTGGCTAGAAAGAACTGAAAGTCAAGTCTGAAGAGCTGTACGCAAAGCGCATGAAAACAGTGCGAGTTAATCCTTTGAGTGAAAGTTATTTTCAAAGACCTGGTCTGTCAATCAGGGCGGAGGGAGGCTCCGGTGAGAGAAGCAAAGAGGAGTAAGACCAACGGTTCAGTTATATCCTTGCAGATGAGATCTCCGACTGTGAAATTTCCAAGATAAAGCACAGCACAGCACTTCCCCGGGGGCAGAAGGCAGTCACCGTGACTTTATCAAGTAACTAGCTATAATTTTCATGCAAATAACAAGAATAATCAAGTGACTATCGCAGCTGTGTCAGCCTGAAGAAAATAACATCTATGAGCTGATCAAAGCAAGCAGATGACCTCAGAGAAAGCACATTCATGATGTTATCCATCCTTCTACAATTCATTTGCTTTGGTGTGAGCTAAATCTTAAAAAAAAAAACCAAAAAACAACACAAAAACCACAAGACCTCTCAGACTGCTTATAACCGCACGGGTGAGAGTGCCACAGTCTGTGCACACCAGCCACCTTCCAGGAGCGTAATTTATATTTACTGGTCAATATTCACGTGTAGCCACTTGATTATTTTTACTCAGTCTTTGCCAGCACAGAAATATAGGCAAAATGCATTTGCTGTCCCTCAAGGCAAAGCACCAGACAAGCCTGTGTATTAAGGAATGGATGAAGCTGTTGAATAAATGAGGAAAAGATCAAATCATACAAAGTGCTCTTCAATGGGGTTTGGTGTTTGGGTTTTTTGGGTTGGGTTTTTTTGGGGGGCTTCCAAAGCAGAGGTGGTTTCTTACCTCCTCTGACTGTCAAACCTCAGGATACCATCACATGAAGCTGAGCTTTCAGATGCTGGCAGATCTATTTTTCCTACTAGTTAAAAAAAAAGCTTCATCTTTCCAAACTGGTCATGGCTGTGGTGGTTTTTTTTGTGGCGTTGTTTTTAATGTAAAATTCACAGGACACGAATATTCTTTTACACCACTTCATCACTATTAAATTTAGTTGAAATACTGGGTTTAAAAATTATGAGGCCACACACAGGGCATAACTGCATTCCTTCCATCTTTTGGAAACCAATCTAAAAACAAAATGATTAATTTTATGACAGGGGTATTCAGACACAGCTAATAAAAATTTACACTTAAGGAAATAAATGCCGTAACACAATTTACTTTCCATCTACTGCATAAATTAAAGGTCATACACTTAACTCTTAGAAGCTAAATGATTTCTCTTATAATGAAGTTTACACAGCATATTGCAGCGCTGGGCTGGGCCTGCAACGATGCAAATCAGGAACTTCAACTGAAATCATCCATTTCCAAATCCATGACCAGCTACATTTGGCATAATTACATTCACTGCCCAGAAAAAAGAAAAAAAAAAAGTTTTCCAAAAGCATCCTCTTTAGCAAGCGCTATCTGGATAGCCGGTAATCTGATGTTAGGAGTTTCAGGATGCACAGAGATAGGCCTGTAAAGTTTACACGGGGCAGTTCTCCAAAAAGTTTGGATCTGCTTTCGCACTACCTGCACGAGGACATTCGGTGCTCCCGTCGTTTAAGCTCCCTCCACAAAATATGGCTCAAACGTGCACGATACTTTACATTAGAATCTGGTCTAATTCTCTGAGAGAGACAGTCTTGTTTCATTCTTTTCAAGTGGGCATTGGTCATATCAGACCAACATATCTAATCATTATGCACCGTTAAGTAATTAAAGTTTTTGCAGTAAAAATGCAGAATTATTAGACAATCATTAGGGATTAAATACTCCCGGTACAAAAGAGAATGTGTAAAAGCCAATTTTCAGGAACAAATTGGAACCTGTTGCAGTTTTTCCATATAAAATCAGGGAGGGCAGACTCTTTATATTGAATTTTACTATTTTCTGTGAGTTTCTCATTTTTCCACCAAAGTATTTCTCATTGACCAGAGCTATCTGGTAAATGAAGTAGGTTGAATCATTTTCCCTATATATTTTAATCTGGAGTACGTTTAGTTCAGCTTTTCCATTCCATTTTATTCTTAATTGTTGGACTGCCCATTATTTTATAGCAGGCATCACTATCATCTAGAGAAAAACTGCACTTCCCGAGGCTCGGTACGGCAGAGCTACAAAGAAACATGGGTCAGATCTACTCGTACTTCCACAAGGTGAAAGCAAGCCAAGCCCTGTTTATTTTGCTCTACATTTCAGGGATTACTGATTGACAGACCCTATTCTTAATAACAATATCACTGAGCCTTTCTGAGCTTGAATAATCATTGTTTTTCCTCTCTAGTAACACGACAGGGTTTATACAGAAGATTCAAGAGCATAAAGCTATGGTGACCTTCCCCACCTGAGAAGATGCTGCTGAAAGTGACAGCTGATTAAAAAAAAAAAAACAAACACACAACAGATCAAATGAGATAATGCTCCAGCCATTTAATCTCCAGACACATCAGCCCATAATAAACAGAATGATAACCAACTCAGACAGATGACACTCCCTCCTCCCCCCAGTTCTCCCCCTTCTTTAAACAGCATTTCATCTCACCATTGCTAATACTGGGGGAAAGAACCAATTTGCACTTTCTGCATCGGTTACACGCTCCGAGTCTCCCTGAACACAGCCCCCAACACCCCAAATACTGAGTCATCCCTGATCTGGATGCAGATATCCATGTAAAAGTACGTTTTCATCTAGATATTGACAGCGTTGCAGGCGCTGTCTCCTGCTACCTCCCTAAACCTGTTGTCAATAGTCTCCTCACAGCAGCAGCAGCTCATGCTCTGAATGAAGCATCGCTGCTTTTCCTCAGCCTCAAATAGCTGGATGGGGCATTTTCCAGACGCACGAGCTGCAAGCACATTCAAGTAAATGCCTTTTCCCCTACCCATTTTTTAGATACAGTAATGAATAGCAAGAATTGTAAACGCAGTTGATACTTGGGAAATAAAATAAAAAAATATTAAAAAAAAAAACAAAACCAGGAAAAAAAACCTTCTTACACATGCACGCATACACCCTTTTTATTTATATATAGGGAGCCGAACCGCTCTCAACATAGCTTGCATCTGCATGAACAGCTTTTGTACAGCGCGATACAAAACAGCTGGGTTCGAGTCAGGGAACAGAAAAATTAGTATTACAGAAGCGAAGAATTACTCTGTGCACCACTAGAGCTGCTGGAAAGCCCCAGCAGGGACCAGGACCAGCATCACAAGGCAAACCCCAAGATCGTTACCAAGCGCCCTCCCATACCGGCGGTTTTGCCGGGCTCAGCCGCAGCAGTCAGTGTTTGACTGTGATTTGGGGACTCACTAACTCAAAGCAGAGTCGAAGAGCAAAGGACTTTTTGCCACACTGATCCCTTAACACGCATCGTGGCCAGAACTACAACTTGATTTTCCTTTAAGCTCTATTCAGCTTTGGAGACTGAATTCCGAGTGCCTCTACCGAAGGGACCACTGCGTCCAAGCAAAGAGCAGCCCATACCCTCCCAGCTGCACACAGCTGGAATGGCCCCATGCTCCCAGGTTTGAAAATTACTGATTTCAGTTGAACACAGCCTGCACAAAGGGATGTGTTTTGAAGGAGGAGGGACTTTTATTTTTGGTTGTTTTGTTGGGGTTTTTTGGGTTTGTGGGTTTTTTTGGGTTTTGGGGGGGGGGTTGTTGTTTTTTTTTTGGTTTGTTTTTTTTTACACATCTTAAATGGCTGACAGCTAATCATACTGCTTTCTTCATCAAAGTATTATTCAAGGTGAGAACGCATGGTAATCAGAGACACAGATCACCACGTAGCATGCGCGTTCACTTCTGGAAGCAGAGATAAAGTTAATTAAATACTCATTTCATTTGAATTAAGATAGATTCACTCCGCTTGAGCTGATCAAAACCCTAACCCAAAAGGTACACTGTACAGAGTAGTAGCCTTTTGTTACTTAAGCTTTCCCGAAGATGCATTATTTGTGTAGCCTGGTACAAACGTATAGCCCCTTTTCATACCATCTGCTGTAGCTCTCGACCTCTCTGCCTTGCCAAGGGCAGCTCAGGTGGCTGCACAACAGGAGAATCCTGTCCTGTTCCTCAGCTGACAGGACAAGTGCTTGAAGAGCTCTTCAGATGCACAAGGGACACCTATATGACACCACCTAGTTCGCAAGTTCTGTGCACACAGGAGTGACAAAAAGACCAAAGCGAAGCGATACAGCAAAGGCGGGAAGAGGTCAGAGCAGAGGAGTACAAGGCTAAGAATCACCCCCGTTCCTGCCGAGGGTCAGGGCGAGAGCAGAGCTGACAGACCTGAACACCGACCTCCTTGTGCCAGATCAGTCCCCCAGCCCAAACATGACGCTTCTGCTCAACGTCGCTCAGCTCTATGAACACCCAGGGGAGAACACCTCTGTCCTCCACCATGAAATCCCTCCTGCTGCTCTGCGTTCCCATCACCTGAAGAGGGGCTGGGGGGTCCTTCCACTTTTTTTTTTTTTTTTTCTTCCAAGAAGCCTCCAGGAGTCACCAGCAATTCAAAGCTTAACCTAGAGATACAGCAGGGCTCTTCCAATAAGGTGAGCCCCAGCAAACTGCTTAGAAGTTATTTATTTATTTATAGTCAGGTTCTACTCCAGACAGATGACATTTTAATCTCAACACTGGAAAGAAATACCACCAGGTAAAGAAAAGGGGAAGGAATTACCATCCAGGCTAGGTGGATTTGAATGTATTGAGAGGAGATGTCTCACAGGAGCTTAGATCCAATCTGCGCGTGTCAGAGGATGTTGTGGGATAGGTTCTGTTACTCAGCCAAGCAGGATTCCTTTCGGTGCCTCTGCAAACTGCTGTTTCCCAGCCAGCTCTGCTATGAACGGTCAGCCCAGTTCACAGCAAGCCACTAAAAGCAACACCGGCCAGCCAAACCGCCTCCTCTCCTCCTGCAGTAATTGCTTTGCCTACATAACCAAAAGCAACTGGGGTTCTGCTAATGGAAACCGGAGCTTAAGGCTAATTCTTCCCATTTAAAATGCTGCATACAGATAGCTTTAGTCTGTATTTTCAGCAATCCACGCACACTTCTTCCTCTGAAGTATAACTCATCCATGTATCAGATGAAAGATTTATTTATGTGCCTAAATCAAGAAGTTTAAGATGAAGAAGATGCTTGCTGAAGCCCCAGATGGTGCAGACACAAGCTGATCCCTCCAGCTGAGGACCAGCCCCAGTGTTCCTTTCTTTACACACAAACATAGATTCTATAAACTTTTTAGATTTAGATTTTAGATCTAAATCTAGATTTAGAGACAGTGACCTCCAAAAGTTCATTAGTGAATCCTGCGGCACAAGAAACATTTCCCAGGCTGGTGGATTTCTACCAGCAGCTCCAGGACTGAACTAGTATTCAAACCCCCGGTCACATCAGAAGCCCAAAATGATAAAACCTGTAGTTATAAATAGCTCCTTCCCCTGCCAAGGTGCACAGAGTTCTGTACAACATCCTAAAAGCAAATGAAAACATAATAAAATCCAATAAACATAACAACCTCTCGGAATGCAAGCAGATATAGGCATACAGTGAGGAGCCCCGACCTGAAGAACACAGAAACTGGCTCAGATGGTGACTGTGGACCCTTGGAAATGTCATTCCACAGAGGGAACACGGGATGGGCCAACAATTAAGATTGGAGACTAGGACTCAGGTCGGATGACTTACAACACTCTCCAATGTGGGAAATGAAAGCCCAGGATTCAGACTTTGAAAGTTAACAGAATTTCAATGGCCGTTGATCTGGAAGACAAACTGACCAAAAACCTCCTTAACATGGCTATAATTAGCAGCCGGATCAGCCAATTCTAACCATGAAAAGAAACTCCACAGCTTTGGGGAATATCTGTCTTAATTCTCACAGCCTTGGTCCACTGATGAGGCAGCTGGGAAGCCAACATACAGAGATAGAAAAAAAGAATAGTAGCCGCACATGAGTAGCAACAAGGAATTTTTTGGAGATGTGACACTACCCTCAGCATCTCACCTTCCTTTTTATAGCTACCATGGCTGTACCTGCTCGAGCACATTGCGTGTGCGTAAGGATCCAAATGGCAATGAAGGACGGACAAGCCTTTTAACCAAATTGGCTTGGCAGTAAGTCTGCAATTTTCGCACAGCTCATTAGTGGTGACTTTTTATGGAAATGTATGCTGAAACAAAACCAAACACATCTAACAACTACATGTTCTGCAAATAGATTCCTTGATTGAAAAGAAATGTTTCTCTATTATATGCGAAAGAAAAAAGGGGCAAGAAGGCAGGAAAATGAAGGTTTTCAGAAAAAAAAACCCACCACAATGAGAGTCCTTCATGACATGCCCTCGCACTGCTGCGCTGACATCTTCAGGTACTGATTTTCAACACCTTTCACCGGGTCCAGTCACATACAGCAACCCACAGGTCAGGCAAGCGCACCTCCAGCACAAACCGCCCTCCATTTCCAAATGCCACGAAAGCAGAAGCAATATTATAATCTTGTAAATTCCTTCGTGTTTGCTACGTTACTTCCGTATGCTCTCCTCTCAAATGGGCTGATCGGAGCAGCTGTACTGCCAGGGAGTAGCAGTGGGACCTCCTTGACAGCAAAGGGTCCCCGTATTGTAGCTTAGCAAGTGTCACTTGATGTTTGTTTAAACGCTTAATGCTCCATCCTATTTGCAAATCATTAGCATGCCTGCTCTCCTGCATCTGCACTGATTGATCTCATTTGCATATGCAAAACAAATGCCAGTATGAGACACTTAATATTCCCTCAACTTCATTTAGCGCTGCAGCAACAAGGGTCAATATCTCACACCATCCTCTAGCATGCGAGGAGGGTTCTAGCTGAGTCAGCAAATGCTAATAAGCCTTGCTGCTTTCAAGTCTTAGAATCAATTAGTAGTATATTAAGGCAGACTTGCTGGGAGCTCATTTAAGTAATAAAAATCTTTTGTATAGCTAAAAAGAAAAAGAATAGGAAGGTTGACTCTTCCTTCCCCAGGGAGTTGCTTCCATAAGAAGTCACGGCGGAAAGCAACGCATCTGCCCACAGCATCCACTGCAACAGCTCCGCCGGGTTTGCTGGCATCAGAGGGCAAGTCAGTCAGTAAGGACACCCAAAACCCACCCAGTCTTTAGCACAAGCTTTTCCCCTAACCCTTGTTTGAACAATATTAACATACACAGGCAGCAAGAGGAATTCAGAGCAGCGTATCCACCGCCACCAACCCCTGCTCCTGTATTCGTGACACGAACCGACGCTGCAACGGCACCTCGCCTGCATTAACATTTACGGAGCGGTGACTCCAGGCTGTCACAGCACGAGATGTCCTACCAAGGAGCACAGGCTCTCCAGTGCTAACACCGCAAGCTTCTTGGAACACAAGCACTGCCACAAGGAGCTGCATGATCAGCGTAGGCAAACAAATGGTCCAGCAAAAGCCCAGCCTGCAGCCTCCCCACTGCTACAGGCATCATCCACCTACAGCAGATCCACCGAACCCCCAAACCCACATGCTCCAGGTTAGCTTTCCCACCCTGATGGGCGCTCAGCTCCAGAAATGCTCTGGAATTAAGGGACTGCACCAAGAAGATGCATTGAAATCAGAGCAAACACAATTTACACCAGCTGAGGGTCTGGCCCAGAACCTCTCTGCCCCTCACGGCCTCACCCTGACTGACAGCAGATCAAGTACAGAGAAAACAACCGGTACAGACAAGACAACCGACTGATGCGGAGCTTTTAAGGTATTTCCCCTCATGCAGATGCAGCTTCTGCGCATGTCAGCAGGGCCCAGAGCTCGGTGCTTTTGCTGCTTTTACCCAACGCTACAAATGGCACCAGCAGCCGCACCAGCCAGCCACACCAGCACTTGACCTTGAGCACTCCCGAGGGGCACTCACTACTCAAAGTGAGCACCAGAGCTCATTTCAGCTTTACGCACCGGGAGGTATTTGCACCTGAACGCTCTCCCTGCCTGAAGAAGTGCCCATTCATAAAAAAGCACGAGCATCCCCAGCCACACCACCCAGGGAAAGAGTGGCCAGCACAGCTATATACCTTTATCTCCTTCACCTACTAATCGAGGTTTGTTTTACAAGCACCTGACTACCTGATGTAGCACCGAGCTCATAAACACGGCAAGGGGCAAACACCTGGCTTATTTGCTTGATTTGTCTTCAGCAAATTTATTGGGCATCATCTGCAGGCATCAGACTGAGCAGCACTTGCACCGGTTCCTGCCAAGGCTGCGAAAAATAATTGAGTCACCACTGTCGTGCCAATTTGCCGTTCATTTCCCTTTCAAGGCTGAAATGCCACTAATGACTGGAATATGCTTCTGACCATGAGAAGTTTCCTCTATGGAACAAAAAGGAGTAAACAAATATAGATTACTGGAAATAAATAGCAATAAAGGGTTCACAAGCCAACTTCAGATTTCTCAGGTGGCTTTTTGCCCTTTAAAAGTTGTTCATAAAACAACTGCTCTTGTCTAAACCACTAACAAATTCTGAAGTAGTCTTTTTTGGTTGGTTGTTTTGGGTTTTTTTCTGAACGTCACAGCTAAGACATCAAAGGTACATGTTCACTGTCAGGCCAACAGCAGTTCTTCCAGCGCTAGCACGGGCCAGGAGCAAAGGGCAGCAAGAAGCACAGCAGGACTTCAGGCTAATCTGGGATCTAAAGACTAAAAAGCACTTAAGAGGTGACTGACTCCCACCAGCCAGATACTTCACTATTTGTCTCATCAAGTTTGGATCCGTCACTCCAACATGTGACTGAACACAACAGCTGACTGTGCAAAAATCACTTGCTTCCAATATGCATATGGTACGTTAAATGAAAGAGTAGCTGCACATTGCAAACAGCTGATGATAAACAGGGACACAGCTACAGAGCTGCGATATGGTGGAAAAATTCCAAAGAGCAGCCATAAAAAAAATTCTGAAACCATATGATAGGCAAATTTACTGCCAACCAAATTTCTTTCACGTTAGGTAGAAAACACTTACTTGGAGACAGAACCAATCCAATGCTCTGCTTTAAATCTAATTATAAAACTACTTCTCTTCCAGACACTACACTGTGTAAAACAATCCTGTCACTCAATATTATTGACAATACTGCGTTGCCTTACTGCTTATTTGGTATCTTGGTTTATCATGTAGTCCAAATAGTAATACCTTGCAAACAAGAAGCGAATTAAAGTGCTGACTGAACAGCTGCACGGTTTGGCACAGCTTTGACAGCTCTACGTACACGTTCCTAAGCGTAGTGTTATGAACCCTAAAATGAGAGCAGCAAACACAGCGGTGCACAGTGTTCTCCTGCTCCTCACCTCCCCACCACGCTCTGTCACAGTGAAATCATGCCTGATGTTCCAGCAGAGAGGAGCAGTAAGCAAAGCTGCTGCAGAGCTGTGTTACCCTTCAGCTATTTATCACCAGCGCCGCTGCACTGCCTCCCTCTTCCAGCAAGACTCCGGCTCTTTCCGCTTCCCTCCAAGTTTATTGCTGCTTGACAAGACAAGGGGTAACGCCCGATTTCTGTTCCCATCCTTTCTTTCAGGCATGATGTTCATTGTGATCAATCATGCTTTTTTAATCCCCGCGTATTAAAATGGATTGGGATGTTTCAGACACAGGAATATCAATGTTCAAATGCAATCTGCGCAGTTCCTGCTTTTAGAGTCGTTTGGAAACAGCAATGTGACTCAAAACAAGTCAACTCGCCCAGAAACCTGTTAAGATACAAACATTATCAGCAAGATACTGTGACAATAGGTATTATTAAGAAGTGCACGAGGCCACCAGAGCCAATTTAGGATCTCAGCTGCTGATCTCTTTGGCTGGTTTGAATGCTCTAAGCAAGTTACCAGAGCAAAATAAACTAATAAAACAATTTTTGGTATATAGGATTAGATGAAAACTCACGGGTCACCTGCTACTGTACTCTGCTGTTTCATTGCTTCGTATGTTGGGCCTACAGACAAAATATGGGCAATTTCTCTTTACAGCACTCCACATAATCTGCAACAATCAGAACTTAATCTCTTTGGGAAGGTTTTTAGGTTCTGCAGTTCCACAATACAACAGATGGGAAGTTTTCTAAAACTTAAGATTAATTATAACTTTGAACAAATTACCTATAAAAAGAATACTATATAATGAGCACAGAAGTCTTGACATTAATATTTTGTCATCAGTTCAACACAACTAATTCCATCAGCATGTTTCCAGACTGGTAATGTCATTCTGTACCATCATCACAGAAGATGCTGGAGTTCAGGCGGCTGCTCCCGGATAGCAGTATGAACCATAGCCGGGTTTCCCTGTTTGCAAACAGACCAGAGACAGCTGAAAAATGCCGAAAGGAACAATCCAACTATGCAAGTCCATGCAGTCATCTCCTGTCAATTACTTTAAAGCAGTAATGAACATCTCAAAAGTTACAGTGTTAAAGCCTCTTAGAGACAAAGGGGCATTTTGAAGTGTTGCCACATTCAGAGAACCACCATTTTATGGCTTCCCAGGCTGTTCTTGTCCATAGCGTTATCTGAACTGTAGGGGCTACAAACTTCTTTTAATTAAAAACTTCAATCCTTGAGCACAGCTCTCTAATAATGAAAAGTAACAGGGTGGGTTCAGCATGGAGCTCTGGCCATCTGCGTATTTAGGAATCATTTCACCAGTTACAACCACCATTGAAGCAGAATGTCAAGCAGTACAGTCCAATACGGAGCACTTCACCTGAAACTCAGAAGAAATTTTAAAACAATAAATATTGTCTAAATGTGAAGACAACATCAGTACGCTAGACTCACACTCAAATTTGGTACACACCCTTTAATAGTCACAGACACCAAGCCACTTGGATTGAGCACCTGAAGCTAAAGAAAGCACCTGCAGAAGCAAACCAGCACCGACTGTTACCACATTCCTCAGCCCAATAGGAATTTTCTTCATTCTTTTTAAAGGAAACATGCAATGCCACTAGATTCACTACTAACTCGGTACTACGTGCTGACTCACCAAACGTACCTCCCACCAGCATCACGAGATTTCCCAGGGAGGTCTCCCATCCAAGCACCGACTCCAGCATCACCCTAACTCAGCTTGTGAGACACAGCAGGAGGAGGGAGACAAAGCTAAATCTTCCTCAGGTCACAACTGATACTAAAATTAGGAGGCATAGTTTAAAAAAAAAAAAAAAAAAAAAAAAAAAAAAAGAAGAAGAAGAAAAGAACCACTAAGGGAAGGTACATTGAGCACAGCTGGTAAGGATGAAGTGGCAAAAATTGTAGAAGCAGCTGACTGAACGGGAGGTAAAGAACTACGTCTATTATAACAATGATGTCCTGAAAAGTATTGCACATCCTTGAAAGCTTTATGCCACACAGTCAGCGTGCCCAATACTCAGTAGACCAAAGTAAAAGTAGCTGTTAAAAAGTCAATACACTCTGGCATCCAGATCCACGCACCCAACTGCAAAGCCATTTTGATTTTGAATACATTAAATCATCTCTTGCAGAGATTGAATCATCAGATAAACAAAGCAACTTCCAGAGAAAAAGGAGCAGCAGAGCAAGACTCGGAGCTTTCATCCTTCCCACTGCCAGCAGAACAAGGGTTAATCTGTACATTGCTGCAACTCAGGATTCACATTGCTCTGTTTTGGTTTGAAAAAGGAGAAAAGCATCAAGCCCGTAAATTTACCAAGAACCCCGTGTGTTCAAGTTATGATTTAGGTACTGAGAGAATTGGGACGCAGCTGGATCTTTAAATGAACCCAATATGGTGCTCGCTCAGAAGGCAAATTGGCATAAAAAGCACATTCGATTATGGCTTTAAAAATTTTCGCCTATTCAGTACTAGCCTGAATTTATTTACACAGACGGAGAACATGCTTTGAGCAGCCGCTGGACAAGCACGAGTCCCCACGTAACGACAGACAGCCCACACACCATCTCTGGGAGGCTGCTCCCAGCTGGTTTACCACCCTTTCACTCCAGCATCTCCTGAAGCCTTAGAGACTCTCTAGTCCCCGTAACAGCTTTGGCCCCCAGTGTCAGCTGCAAGCAGGCAGGACTGAAACCTGAACTGTTACTCAAGAACTTTCCTGCAGCCCAGTGAACCTCATCCAAACCATCACAGCCCAAGTCGTACCCACAGCACAAGCAAATTAGAGCCAATTCTTCAGAAACTCTTCCCAGACTTTTACATTGAAGAACTTATTTTCAGAAAACGACTGGTTTGTGTATCCAAATTCCTCCACTCTTTCAGTCGAAAAATGGGATCATCATTTCCCAGTTTGTCAGAGGACTTCCAAAAAAAGGCCCATTGCCCAAGGCCTGGGGGAATCCCCGGTTTTTTGTAGGAGATTTTTGCCCTCAAGGACAGTGTTGGTCTTCACAATCAGAAGCTGATCTGGACAGTTACCTGCTTTCACAAAAATCTTGAACACTCTATTTCCAAAGACAGAGAGCGCTCAAACTGATCTGTCTGTCTTCCATTAACGGGGCAACTGTTACTGTAAAGTCAAATGACAGATGGGAAAACTGAGACACAAAGCAGTTTCACAGCTGGTGCACAGCGGCAGCACATCCACAGAGCAGCACCGGATCAGGAAACCTCATTTGGGTTTAGCAAAAGGAACGGTCAAGGAGGGCCAGGAACCAGTTTTTAATTGTATTTTCTAAATATGTATGCACAACTTCACAAAGAACCCTCTACAGAATGAGTTATTTGTGCTTGAGAAAGAGGAGGGTATTTATTATGAAGGAAAACAGCACCATTTACTTGGGGCTGTTTCCCTCTGTATTTAAATGCTTCTAATTTCTTAAAATAAGCAGTGTTCTTCTAGGCATAATTGTTTCTTTTCAATCAGGCACTCAGTGTTTGCAGCTATCAAATTTGTTGCAGCTGTAATCAAACTCGATGTCTTGGGAAGGAATCTTCACCTAATGTTCAATCTTGCTGCATCACACAGCACTGCTTCTGCAGCAGAGTCCAGAGTCCAAAACACCATCGTTCTCTCCGGAGGTTTCTAACTGAGCTTTGCTTTTGGAGGGAGAAATTAAAAAAAAAAAATTAACATTAAAACTCTGGAAGTTACATAGACGAGGATTCCTAAAAAAGGTATTCAACATCATTACATCGCTCTTCTTTCATACAGCACCTCCCTTGTTAGAACACAAGCACCAGGAACAAAAATACAATCCTATTTGAGAGAGAAACCGAGGCACAGGGCAAAACTGAGAGTTGAGAACATCAATACAGCAGGACCAAGTTAACACAAGAATCCAATTCCTTCCGTTCCTGCTAGAAATCCCCCAGACAACGCTGCCCTAGCCGCAGCAGGACAAGTCTCAAGAGAGAGCACTGTGCCTCTGACGGATTTCTGCAGGTGAAGGAAACACCTGGCTAGCAGGCTAAGGAAATAGCAGCTACCCCCCTTGAGATGGAGAATAAAACCGTTTTCAGCCTGCTGTGTTCCCGAAACTCAGCCAGCCACTGGTCCTTCCTCTGCTTCAGCATCTCCCCTTGGTGCTACCTGTCCTCCTCCCTCCTTGTCTGCTGCTTCTTTTGTCTGCATCCCGAGCGCAAGATCCAGCCGTGGGTCCAAGGCCAGCATAAGGGGCCCAGTGCACCGTTCTCCTCCTCAGCCCCATCCTGTGCAGCCAGGATGAAACCCCTGCACAGGCACCCTGTCCCTGCCAGCTGCCACAGCACCCCCAGTCCTGGCAGCAGCTGTAACACACACCACCGGAGCAGAAAGACACTTTATGCCAGACACCCAGGCCCTGGCTGCTTGCTTAGTGTTCAACGAATGCTCAAGAGCCTCAGAAAGAAAGACCAGTGGAGCCTCGAGCATCATTAAGCTCATCAGCCTCAGCAGTTTGTAGAACTGCTCTGTACTCACGTACAATAAAGAGGAGGTTTGGATGTCTCTCCTTAAATCCCTTTCTATTTTTCATACCCTCTGGACTAACAAGGCAGCCAAGATATAATGGTTTACAAATAATAATAATGTGATTTTATTTTATATCTACATTAGTAAACTAAAAAACCACCTGCTATTCATCATGAACTGTTATTAGCATTATTGAGGAAATGATGTGGAATTTATATCAATTTTCCTCTTATAGTAAAAGACTTGCCCAATTTATTTTAAATGTCAACTGACTGTGTATTCATCAGGTGTGCGGCAGCACTGATTGTAATTAATTCCACATTGTAGTCTAGGCATGTGCCTTTATTAGCTTCACACATCTTTCAGGGGAAGCAATAAATGGAAGCATTGGTCATTTTTGGTCATTAAATCTTCAGGAGTATTTTTCACAAGATGAGACCGTCAAGATTCACGCCCCAGTAAAATTCTAACTTAGATTATTTATAGCTGTTTCTACTTCAAAATTCTCCTGCAGTGGAAATGAAATGCAAGACTCTACAACAGCTCGTTAGGATTTTTGAGAAGAATCATTTAGTCTTAAAAAAGGAAAAAAAATAATCCCACAGTCTGAGGGTGAACAAGGCTAATTGTGAAATCATGTTGAATTCAAGGGACAGTTGAACAGGGAAACACAAACAAACTTAAGGATGCTAAAAGCATGAAAGCACTTAATTTAAATATTTTCTAAATTATACGTTCTGAAACTGAGCTTCATAAAAACTGCTTGTATTTAGCAAAAGAATTTCTTAACTAAAAAAAATAACCTTCAGATCAAAATATTATACTTAAATGGAAATGAAATTTTCTGTTCTTCCAATTCAGCATGAAAAAGCTGACAATTTTTCACTCCCAGCCATCCTGCAATGGTTTCCCCCATTTATTTTTCCAGATCATCCACATAACAACAGTTACTCATGACAATCTAACCACGTCCCCTCTCAAACTGCGCTATTGCTGCAGGTTTCCCCACAGCCACAATGCCATAGAGTAGCTCCTGAATGCTCTGCGTGGGTTCATGAAGGCAAATTCCTAATGGCACGTAGGACAAGGAGCCATTCGGACCTGGTTTTGCAGCTGGGAAGCTGGGAACCCAGACTACAGAGCCAACGTGAGACCACGCAGAACCATCTGCGCCACAACTGGGAAGAGAAATCAGATCTCCGAGGTTGTGACCCGGTGCCTTAAACCCAGAGATGCTCCAGCCTCAGCAGCATCGTCCTCAGTCGCAGCCGTGCCCGCTCCTCGAGAGATGGCTGGGCTGGGGAAGGACAACAGCAGCTTCTATTCCACAGCAGAATCACGGAGGAATTATCCCCGCTGTTTCCTGAGCTTTGAAACAATTTTTAGCTTCTAGAGGAAAATCACAACAAACAGTATGAGATGAGAGAACATGAAGAATCAGACAATGAGAGCAGACAGAAACAAGATGGCAACACACACCAAACCAAATGAAGAAAGATGAGCAAGTCGGACAATGAGGAAAAGAGGATTAAGGAAGATCTAGCAGCCAGGCACAGTAACATATAATGAAGTCAGAAAACCGTGAGGTCAAGAAGGAAGCATCACAGCCCAGTAGCCCTGGAGCTGGCTATTCCTCTGTTTCCACGGCCACCGCTGGCACCTGGCTTACCTGGGGCTTGAAAAAAAGCTCTGCAGACTTTCAGAAACTCACTCTGCCTATCTGTTATTAAAGCATCTCTAACTTCTCATAGCAGAAATGTTATTTAATAGATTCCACCGCCACTGCGTGCAAACTCTCCCTTTTTTAGCCAGTGAAATGTACAGCTGAACCATGTGTCCTGAAACAACCAGAAATTAAGAAACATACAAACAGGTACGAGCAGACGTCTGTTGTTTTCAAGAAATTGCTTGTAAGAGATCTTATTGTGCAGGCATCATACTAACTAGATAAGCTAGGAAGATGTTAACTTGGATAAAGCCAACCTCAATTTATGTATTTCCCAGAGGATCAGGGCAGAGCAGGAATCAGTGTAAGCACAACGTTTTTGTGTCACTTTGATGCCTCCAACTACATACTTTCTTCCTGTCCTCCTTTAAAAAGAGTTCCTGAGATCTTTTGTTCCAATTTTAAAATTCTGTTTCTTTTGGTGCTTTTCCCAATGATTGCTTAAAGAGAGGAAGAGAATAATGAGCATGCTTTGATAGCAGATCATAAAGGAATCATTTACTGCAAGGACTCCAATGCATTGTTCTGTCTTTAAACATGAATTATCGAATCACAAGCTATTCACCGAGTTGTAGATTACCAATGAACTGAAACAGCAATACAGCAGCAGCGTGTCCCTTTGATCAAAAAACACACTTATCTCCTTCTTCAGTCTTAGTTAACAGCAATCCAAACGGCAAGCAAGCAGCTTGTTTGGAGGCAGGCTCAGAGCAGCACTTCCAGCAAGTTTGCCCCTCTCTTCCTCAAAATGAAGCTTTCATTTACACCAGCGCCCTGGGTCACCCTCTTACACCAGTGCCCTGGGTCACTCAGTGGCTCAGATTAAGTTTTAAGTACATTTCTTTTTTCCCCCCTAGAGATGCACTCAAGTTACCTGCTTGAAAGCCTCCTAATCACCAGTCAAACTTCAGGTAATCTAAAATACACGTGACTAAAGGGCAGCCCTGGAACAAGCCTTTGTTCAACATCACCAGCTGCATCAAAGTAACAAAACATTTACAAGTGTGCAAGTAATTGTGTGTAAATGCCAAAAAAATGAACTCTAAATGTCAAGAAATTACAAAACCAGCTACATGTCCTCTATCACACAATTTGGGAGTAACGTACTGTCATCTCCACGAGACACAGCAACTGACATATGTTCTAGCAGAGGTTTTGCCAACGGGCACCAGGATCTGCCTTTCCTCACCACGCTGCTGTGCTCGCCTGTCCTGCCAGCCAGCACACACCACCAGCATCCCCAGCAGGCACTTACCCAGCAAACAAACAGAGGTGGTCTCCGACTGCGATGAACTTTAACACCGTCGCCTAGCCGTACGCAACACCTGCTCACACACTGATCACTTCCAGACTAATAAAAAAAAAGTCTTAATGCCAGTGGCGCCTCCAGGCAGAGCAAAGGTTTTAATCAGAAATTAGAGGGTATTTAAACAGAGCTCCCCTGAACAATTGTCAAGTGCAGAAAATGTTGAGAGACTTCCACATCATCTAAATGAAGGCACCTGCTTGGTTTAATGCATTGGGTAATTGGCCAGTAGTACTTATCAGCAAAAAATATCATTAAGGCCGAGGAACTTCCACAGACTCCAAAGAACATTTATGCAGACACAAACAGCATCCTAGGTGCAATAATCAACATAAACGTAACTTGAATTTTAACAGGGTTTAATGCCATTTACCCAGCAGTACCAGGTCATATCACAGCCGTGACCTGCCTGCTACTATGAACAGCTCTTTCACGTATCTGAGACTTCCACTGTCCAAGATTTTCTGAAGCCACCAAGCCTTCACATGGAATCCTTTACTTCTACAACCACCAACCACTGGCCATTATTTATGAACAGAAACACAGGAGGCGAATTTACGTACTTGGGGAGGAAGGTGCACGGTAAAGAAAAACAATGCATAAGCAAAGAGACTATAAAAGAAAAATGCAGTAATCTGAGCATCCTATGCACTGCTCCACAGTCCCCAGTGTCTCAGCTGTAAATCCCAGTGACTATGCAGGGCGCTGCGCTTGCTGCAACCCTGCACACTCCACAAATCCCACATTACCCCTCCTTCTCAGTCACTCCAGCTTTGCTGTTAGAATAAGCCTTCAAAGAGGTTTTGAGCACAGATGCCGAGAGGAAAAATTACATTTCACTTGAAAGGAACCAGCAATTTGAATTCAGTATTCTGTAGAAATGGATCAAATTATACAAGAATCAGACACTCCTGTCTTGGATTAAGTGTCTGCATACGTATATATCCCGGTGGAAAACTCTGCACCTTCATTTTGCATCCTGCCACAAGCCAAATGCAGATACAATTCAAGACAATTACTGAACTGAGCAGACTTACCTTCATAGTTAGCCTGGAAGCCTTGAGCACTGACTGCGTAATCACTCACAAGCCACAAGGACAGCACAACCCCTGTACTCACAATAGGAGCAGGCAGCTGGAAACCCGTTAACCTGGAAGAAATCAAGAGGAAGGTTACACTCACCACTTCTGCCTTTGACCCGATAGCAAATCCGAGAGATGCCACTCCGGCCAGTACACACCACAGCCTGAAGCAGGGAGCATCAGAGCTGAAGGAAACAAACCGGTACAGCTTCAACAAATCCTGGGCTTTTAACACCTTCTGGCTTACCAGAGTAACTACTAATGTAGTTCTTTGTAAGCTGGTTTCAAATAGGGTCAATCTGCTTCACACCTCGTTCAGTAACAACACTGGCTCTGCAGTGCTCTGCTAACCCCAGCCCTGTGATCTCAGAGCAGTCACCGAGCCCTTCAGAGAAACTTTCCCTGTCCATGAAATGGAAGCAATATTTAAAGGTTGTTGTGTGAGCCCAAGACATTATTCAAAAATGCCTGTAACGTGTTTTGAAAACCTCGGAGTAAGAGTATCAGGTAAGGGTCTGAAACATTATACAAGCTATATTAAATCGAACACAACCTAAAATAGCATAAGAGAACAGGCAAAAAAAACTGATGCCCCAATTAAAGCCCATCAAGGTGGCTGTCTTCAGAGTATTTGTTCTGTATTGTACAATGGATAAGGTTTGAAGTTTCCAGGAATCCTCCCCAACCCCCACCCAACTGTCCCTGCGAGAACAATCCCAAGGATGGCACTTTTCATCCTGCTACCTAATATGTGCCACAGCGAAGATTGCAATGGTTAACACCTCTTCACTCGGTGAGGAAATCAAAGCGCAGGGACACGAAATCATTTGCAGAAGACGATCTAGCAGATGTACTGCAGGAACTGCCTAGAACACAGACACGTGCCCACCGGTCAGGGTAGAAAGAACTATAGAGAAACGGGACAAGTCTAGCGAACAGACCAAACCCAGCACTGCAGAAGCCCCTCACCCAGGTGTCCTGCCCTCCCACCCGCGCTCCTAGAGCTAAACGACAGCTGTTAATTTTATTACAAAAGTCTGTTCAGTAAGGATTTTAAACCCGCATTATGAGATTCCAAACACCAAGTCCCGATACTGTGTTGACATAGCCCAAGAACAGCTAATGTACATTTCTCACAAACAATTACAGTTTTATACCTTACAAGCCTTCGCCTTACACCCGGCTACGGTGATTTACATAATTGCTTTAAAACAAATGTTCCTTATGTAAATCTCTCGTATTAGATTCTTGCCTGCCGTTATCAAGGACAAATTCAGATGCAATCCCCCTTGCCTGCTAACTGTCCTAAACCCAGACCTTTACAAAACCACAGAAGCAGCAGCAACCAAAGGCGCTCACTGCCACGAGGTCTCATTTGAGATCAAGAGTGTTCAAGCCGGGAACCAGATGATCTTCAAGGTCCCTTCCAACCCAAACCGTTCTACGAGTCTGCAATGAAGTAGCATGAGATAAACCGGCTACAGTAAGGCAGTTTGAAGCTTCTTACATCCTCAGAGGTTTATCCCACATCTTTTTATACAGCAGCTAGCCTTTCTTACAGAAAGCGCAAAAGATTACTCGTGACACGAAGCACTCTGACCTCTTAAGAAATATCTGTAAGCCTGTGTTTGATTCAGAGTATCTCCTCTCCTCGTATATTACATGGAATGAAAAAAGCACCCACAGAACAAAAATCAGATCTTTAATTCTGGGGGCCACCACCCTCTCCCTGACCATGGGCTCGGGTACCAGCACACTGCAGTTCCCAGCCCAAGCAATTTCTCCTTCGAGCAGCCACCAGCCCCTGGCAACTTCCAGAGACAGCGATTGTACTTCCCTGCAGTTCTTCCTCTAGCCTTAATTTAGTAAGCCTAAAAATTATTTAAAATAGATTTAACTCTGACAAATGAAAGCTGACATGCGCTGCCTGAGAACCTTATTAAAGCAAAATTTCCAAACTGGCAAAGTTCACACAGTTCCCAGTCAATTATGGAAGTCAAATTTTATGTCAGCAGAGAAGTACGTACTGGCTGTCAGCATAAAATCCGTTGTCTGTACAAGCTGGAAGGACAATTGCTCCTGTTTATTAAAAAATAAAAGGTTCCAGGATGTTTTAAGGTCCAAGATAGTTTTATCATGCACAGAACTGAGGAAAAGCGCCATAGTTTTTATTAATTTATTTTGCAGTTTAATTAAACTGTTCTACTGAAACCTTCATGCACTCAAAAAATCCAGGCAAGGCATGGACCAGTTTAATAAAAACACACAATGGACAGCAGAACCTGTCAGTTTTTCTTCCTCTAATCACCATGCACTGCTTTATCATTATCTAGGAATTAGTTAACGATAGGCTGTGCTTTTTATATCCAAAATAGATCTGTTCCCTCTGCACTAAGCTTCCTGCATCACAGATTCTGTTCACAGTCTATGTACCAAGAGGACCTCGCTTCACAGGTGTTTCTTTTAATTCCAGGCAACATTTATACATCTGTTTACCTGTAAGCAACTGCACATGTCCCATAGGAGTCAGTGGGAAATAACTGCTACCTGGAACAACACTGCCCTCAAGCATGTATTCGTATTTTCTAGTTACAGGGCCTTAAAAGAAAAGGATAGCCTGTGCATAAGGGCATGAAATTGTAAGTGAGGGTTTGTTCTCAGTCTTTCTACAGATTCCACATTGACTGAAGACACAATTTTCATGGGAACCTCTGGGCTTCCTGAACCTCTAAAAATTAATAAACCCATCCATCTCTCCAGGCCCTTAACTTCAGAGGTTCATTTGTGTCTATCAAGTGTCCCTGGAGCAAGCAGAAGAAAATGGGCTGCCTGCCTGCACAGACAGTGACCAAACACTGTCTTCCCCTTCAGATCAAACAGCCTTTCTGCCCACAGATGATGAAAAGTGCCCCATTAACGCTAAAACCATACTTGTTCAGAAGGAAGCAGGAAATACTGCTTCAAAAAGAAAAAAAAAAAAAATTCTATGTAGCAACTCCTACCGTCTAGGCCACTAATTTCTGTATCTGCGTGTGCAGTGAAAACCTGCACTGGAAATGGGACTGAATTCCTCCCATTCCTCACTGGAAGCAGTTTCGGTCAAAATGAAAGGTATTCCTCCTCTTAGGCCTTCAGAAACGCACAGAATTAAAAATTTTCTGATGTCCTCTTCTCCAAGCAGGAGCACAGGCAGCATCCTCTTTAAGAAACAATAATTTAACCAGGCTCATGCTCAAATCACTCCCGTAAAACCTCAGTGCTCCTGTTCCAAAGACCCAGGACAGCCAAAAGCTTGGCAAGGCACCCTGCCTCGTTTTGACCTGGCTGGTAAACTGTCCTCCTGCCTTCCTCCCTAAACCTGCACCCCAGGCAAATTTAAAGCACAGGAATCAACCTGATGGCAGACAGAACATGAAACCATTCCCCTACAGCCTCACGCAGGAAGCAGCAATTCTGACATCGCTGTTATTTAGTGTAGCAATAAAATATATATATATGCTAATGAGAAAGAAAAGCAACAAACTCTGCTTCTTGTTTTTATTAAGGGCCATAACAAGAAGGTGAGGGCAGTAATAACAGCACACACACACACACAAAAAAAAAAAAATCATCTTCCATTTCTTCTGTACCTCTGGCCAAATGGATTATTGAGTGATTATCCCCTTAAGTTGCTCGGAGCCAACACTGATTGTGTGAGATTTTCAATGTGTTTTTCATTGGCTTAATTCTGCTCCTACTGCGAGGCACCAAACTAAACCAGTGCCAGAAATACCACTTCATAAGCTTGCCCTTGCTTCACAGTACGGCAAAAATCAATATACCAAAACACATCAGCACAGAAATCCTCTCCTCTCTTTGCATCCCTCTTCATTCTTCACCTCGGGTTTGCCACCGACATGGCAATATTTCTGGTGCATGGCTCCACGTTTGCAGAACAGCTTTGCTAGAACCAGGGTCAGTAAAAAATAGCTGCTCTTGTAACCACCATCCCTTCACAGGTTCTCCATAGCGCCACGAGCACCAGTGCCTCCCAGCACACCAGCAGGTGCTGAGGCTCAAGGATCATACGCTGGGTTCTAGGGGTGCTGCTCTCCACTCCTCACCGAGCTCGCCTCCGTGACCTACCACCATCCTCCCTAATGCCACAAAGTCCTTCCCCAGTGGCAAATTGTCCCGCTGAGCACCAGAGACCCACTGACTGCTGGGCGCAGCAGGTTCAACCCACAACTGAACACTTCTCTTGCCCTAGGAAAGGAACAGTCAGCCAGGACAGCCCACCTTTCTGTCCTGTTGCAAATGCTCTCACCTCCATCTGTTGCATATTATACTGTTCCACTGTATCAAGTACAACTGCATCATAAACTGTGACGCAGGCTCCCGTTTTGGAGTGCAGGTGCCATAATTAAAACACAGCACATTATTTTTCTGGTAGGATGCCCACCATCAGCTCAGGCTGCAATCAAAATAGTTATTGCAGCTGGCAATCCAACAGCCTTTAAAGCATAAATGCTAGAGAAGTGTCTCAGAACATCTAATGAAAATGCACTGGATTGCATCGTTTAACCCAGCATTAAATTACACTACACCATACTTCAGTGATTTTTTTCCTGCATGTAATTTAAAGGCACCTATTAAAGAAAATTTCCCACCAAATGAACCACACTCTTCACTATATACAGTTTAAATGACATCGTTCTGTTAAGTACTAATCTGACACCCTTGCACTATCCCAGGACAACAGTCGAGCCAAGTCAGGTCTAAGGGACTCGTTGAGAAAACAACGGCTCAGAGTGGGAGCGGAGGGGTCTCTGGAAGGAGCCGGTGAGCGCCTTGCATGCTGTGCACCCAGCTAACAAGGCAGCAAGTCAACCTGAAGTCATGGGAAAAGTGCATTCACGAAGTATTCAGCTAATCCATTTTCAACCAGGGCCAACAGAAAGAGCCCAGTAACCTCCAGTTGCCTTTCAATCAAGTTTTATATGCCTTATTCAGCTAGATGGCTGGCTCATGCGCACAGAAATCAAGAAACTCACTGGCTTCAGTGAAAGGCCAGCTGTATGCTCAGCCTTTCCTCTGAAAAACAGCTATGAGTGAGAATTACTACTTGCAACTTTCTCAATGTTGATGAAAAGGATGTGTAAGCATCGTACACCAGTTGCTGCAGGCAGAACACCATCAGAAATACGTACGTATGTATGTATGTTTAAAAATTAAATGTCTTAGGGGAAACTGGAAACAGCCACATGCAAAGTTAGTGGTCGCTCACAAGTGTCCTCCTCTCAGGCTGCCTGATGGAATGTAGATCAAGACTAAGAGAACAAATGCAAGAGATGAGGGAATTTACCCACAGCAATCCATCTCGTCTCGGACCTCGTTACAGGTAGCAGATTTTTTCTTTAAAGACACAGTTGCTGGTGGGTGTGGGGTATAGTCGTCTAACAGGGAACAAAACATCATGTCATTCCTATTAATATCTTAGTTTTAGAAATCAGTTTTAGATATCATCTTTCATCCTGAAGAAGTTTAACGTCTCCTCCAAATCATGGGCCAAATCCCAAGAGAACCACTGTGCATTTCAAATTCTACTGTACAAACCTGGCAAAAAAGCGACCCGCTGATGCCCTAGGCACACGGACTTGAATATTTGCAGTAAAATTAAAGCTGACAGGTCTTTGTTTGTCACATATCATTGTCTGCAAAATTCAGTGGTAGCCCTGACTCCAGGAGGGCTTTCTCCGCCACCTCGCTGCTGTCCCACCTGCTCCAGTGTCATTACAGCTCCTACAGCCTCCTCCTCCTCCTCCCAGTGCCCCAGTACGCCTCCACCTCGCTCATCCCCTGTGGGTGTACCACAGGCTGCTGCTGCCTCGGCCCCTTCCACACATCTTATCCCTTCTATTTTCAGCAGGGAGAACTGTGCAGATCTTTTCCCCCCACTTTCAATAAGCATGGATGAAAGGCACACCCAAGGAGGCAGCTAACTCTCTGCTAGCATTTCCACAGGCTTGTCTGGTTCAGAATTTTTTTTCCTCAGTGGTCCTGTTAGTTTTTCTCTCTTTCTCTCTGTATTTATCAACAAAACAAGGAGTTACAATAAGATGTGAGCTTTTTAAAAAAAAAAAACACAAAACTATATTGGCAGAATAACTGGTACTGTGAATGTTCTCATTAATCATCAATAAACCAAGCAGAGCATAATCTGAGAATACTTCCAGCTCATGCATGCTGCAGACACTTAAAAGCCAGTTTTGTCTGCAAGGCAGAACTCACTGGTGTTACAGACAGCTGTCCTTTGATTTTAATCCCTGTAAGGCTTAAATGATGCTCTGGACCAAAAAAAAAAAGACTCAGACAGCTTAAAAGGGTACTGTAATGATGTAAGAAAAACTGTATCAGTTCACATTTGGATTTACTCAACTTGTTGGAATGATATATGCTCAAAACCAAGCTGTTTTTATTTTTAAGTCAAGCTACGAACAGATCCTGAACAATTATCTTCAGAGGCATGCTGCAAGCAGCAGTAACTCCTTGCATATTCTCTGTTCATATTTCACCAAGCTACTCCACTGTCAACCAACGCCACATGTCCCATTTTATCCCACATTACCTTCCAACCCTCCCCTCTGCCCAGCTGTTTGATAATTAAGTTGCTTCTGAAATAATATAATCCATTGGCTCTGACATGTATTACTATATATTTTTCTTACCAAGACGGTAACATGCATTAGGGAAACAAAAGCTGCCTCTGCCCCTTAAACTTGCTCACGATGACATATACGACACCTACACATTTGTATCTTTTTTTTTTTTCAGGAAATCAATCCAACACTTTGCAAACAGTTCTCAATCTAACCTCACGCAACGCAGCCCCCCGTGCCAGCATGGCTTAGGAATCAACTGCACTTTCTCCCCCCCTCCCCCAAGCCAGGTATAATTCATCAAGGCACAAGAGTCCTTTGCTTACCTGACACCCACAAAGGCTTCATTAACTAACACAGTCTCCAGGGACAGTCACCGGGCTCATAAATTCCAGCCTGGATGGATTTCTTTGCTAGTTTAAAATGGGGTTTGGGTCTATTCCTACTAGAAAAATGTTATTTATAGAGCCTAAAGCCAGCAAAGAGGTCTAAAATATATGAGGCCTTCATGGCTCAAGCTGGGAACAGGTGCTAAGCATCAAATTTCAATAAATTTAATTTTCCATACAGTGCAATAGAGTAGGAAGACCATGGAATTAAGATTTATTATTTTTATCATGTCCCTTCCATGCTCATTTTTCCTGTACTTTCTCAGGTATCAGTGAGATGCAAGCAGATATCTGACGAACCTTAGCATCTATATTCTTAGTTGCATTATTAAAAACCAAAAAAGAAAAACACAAATTCACAGAAAAGTTCACCAAATTTCATTAACCTCTTGGCAAATCTGAGCTGATATTCTGAGTAAACAAAGACAAGTTTGGATATAAACCAAGGAAAGCTCAGTAGTGTCAATTCAAAACTTGGCAGTTTTAGGTTATTTCTGGGTTTCTTAAAAAGAAAAAAAAAAGAAATCAGGGGCGTGAAATCTAGTAAATGGGAAAAATAAGTTCTTGAACCCCCCTGTAAATCACACAAGGCTTAGTGCTAAACACAGTGCGACTGGTGAACAGCAAGAAAGTATCGCCATACCACAGGCATTGCAAATACCCCAAAATTCACACCAGACCTTTAGTGACGTTAACTCTCCTGCTGCATGCTGAGCAAAAGTGTCCTGCCGCCTAAAGAACTTTACATTTCGATAGACATGAGCGTTCAAAACCGCTTTAAATGCAAGAAAGGCAGAGTAAATGCAAGAGTTCTCAGGCCAGAAGCATTCCCAACAGAAATGCCACCTTCTAACTCATTCGAGCTTGTTCACCCAGGAGGCAGCTTTTGAAACTGGGAGTCAACTGCATGGCTACACCCCCAGGTATGCCACTAGCCTGCCGAAAAGCTTTAGGCAATCCTCCGAACCCCAGGCTCCTTCTGCACCCCAGTCCCTGCCGTATACATTTCTGACCACCCACTGGTCTTCCCTCCATCAGAGCACATGGAGATTCCCAGCTGAAAAGCACCAAGCAGTAGATTTATGGCAAACCAGTACCACGGAACTGAAGATAGAAGCTCCCGTTACTTTCCAGTACTGTAATAGGCGACACAAGCAAGCAAAAACTTCAGTTATGACTTCCTTAGTATATGTGCTTTTACTGTTCCTCCTGTTTTCTCTATCTAAACCTCAAGAAGGTAAAATCTATACAAATGTACAGAGCCAAAGCTGACATGCAGAGTGAATCCAGGCCTCATCTGTGCGCCCCTTTCATTCTTTATGCATACAAAACCCGGATTTGAACTAGACTTTAGTCATCAGACTTAAGAGAATCTTTACTTCCCCCAAGTGAGCATTAAGCTGCAGCATCAGGCAAGTCCCGGGCTGTGATCCATCTCGGTGATTTCCATAGAAGCTCAAGTCTCACTTCCAAACATAACACAGGTATGCCAATGCTCATTCCTTAAGAGTTTAATTTATAATAACACATAATAAAACAAAACTTAATGGCAACAGGTGAGAAGGAAACAGTAGAAGCTTACTTTCTATAAAGCTAAGAGTTAAAAAGAAGCACCCAAATGGAACAAAGAAACAATCCAAGTTGTCCTCCCATAGCCAGGGTTGTCAAAATACAGGTTAATACAAAACTTTATTTTTGGGTATGTTGTATGATAAAATGAATCAAATACCAGTGTTCCTGCCAACGAAGATTTATCCAAGAAGACTGTAATATTGATTCATGT
Organism: Falco biarmicus; assembly: GCF_023638135.1. Classification (NCBI taxonomy): domain Eukaryota; kingdom Metazoa; phylum Chordata; class Aves; order Falconiformes; family Falconidae; genus Falco; species Falco biarmicus. The sequence goes on from NC_079290.1 coordinate 117,659,837, forward strand.
CATATGTAATCGTCCATTCACTTGCACCTTGTGTGAACGCTGAATATTGAGCAGAACCAGGATAAAAGTATTGCTGTCTGCTGATGTTTAGCAGGAGAGCTCAGTAACACACAATGCACTAGAGGTGAAAAGCACTGGTTTCAAAGCCAGCAGCATCAGCGCTACTGCTTGCACTGGAGCTAGGCACTTCATTCTGTTTCCATACTCCTCCCCTGCCACACGTACATGAACGGGGAACAACTTCAGCGTGAGGATGTCTTGCCACACACCTGCATAGCAAAAGGACCCGATTTCAATAGCTTACAAAAAATATTATATAAAACCACTAGAACAACAGCATTTCGCCCTTCAATTTACAAACGGATCAGTGACAAAAGTTACTAAACAGTTCTAATGAAAATATTTCTCCCTCCAAAACTTTTTATTTTATTATAGCAGCTCTAATCAGCTGTAACGCTAAATATTATAAACATCTCTAAAAATGCAAGGGCTATTACTGCATCTTTGGACAGCAGCAGACTTAAATTTTCCAAACAACTACAAACTCACAAACAGACAATTATATTCTTTATTAAGAAAAAAGACCAGATGTCAGCAGTTGCTCTTGCAGCACACCAAAATCCTATTCTGAATAGTCTAGAAGGAGCCAGGCCACCCTCCGCCGCCCAACAGGAGCATAATGAATTAGAGTCCACGGGCACCGAGGATTTGTCAATTTTCTATTTGAGACTGCAAGTAATAGCAATCCACAATTTCATTGTATCTTCAACGATCTAGTAAGATTGTATCATCTCCTGTAGACTTTCATTAATTTTGATAAAAGAGAAATACACACTGTCTAAACAGGTGCTTTGCCTGAGAAACTCTCAAGGTCAGACTTTATAGTTACAAAAACTTCTCGACCTAAAGATTTACTACATTCAATAGAACATGAAAGCGCATACATTTTTCCTCCCTTCGGGAAAATGGATTCAAAGGCATGGCTGTGAACTTGGTTTTGTGCTTCAATTCTCTTCCCCCAATATGGCACACGGACCCTCCAACTAGGAGCTTTTGAGCTTTACAAATGTAAAGCAAATTTACAAATTTACAAATGTAAATGCAAAAATAAAACATTCTGTCATTTTACAGATGGGAAAACCAAAGTAAATAATTTGCCCAGTGCCACTGAGCCAAGCAGCTCCTGGGGTCAAAACTGGACTAAGACTTCTCTTGTGAGGGGCCACCAGCATACACTCTGTGCTCTGCCCAGTGCCGCTGGTACCACCACCTCTGCACATCCATCGCTTTGCCGCACTGCTCGCAGCATCCTCTTCATGGGAGGCTGACACTCATTATCAGTGAAAAAAAGTGGCCAACTTTATGCTAACTGATGTCAATATCTATTGACCAAAGCGCAATCATTTTTGAAGACCTGATTCTGTACTAATAAAGTCCAGAGGTTTTTTTGTACAGCTTCTTACGCAAGCGGCATCGGACTAGAGTTACCTTGTCATGCAGTTCTGCAGTAACACAGCAGTCAGGCAACCCAAGTTCAATAACTAGCAGCTAACAGCTAATAACTCACTGCGCCGCTTAGGGCAACTCGCTGAACTTCCCTGTGCTGCTTCCTCCCTTCGACAGCGATACAGCAGACCTGTCCCTTCTCGAAGCACTGTAAGCTAGAAATGAGAAGCACCATGCAAGGGCCACGGGTTAGTTCAATTTCTCTCCCTCCACTGCTAAACAAAAAAAAAAAAAAATCTAATCTCACTCGGCCTGACCCTAAAAGCTCACCCACTGCTTTTGTAAATTGCCACTCCTGCTAAAAGAATAAAAGCAGCTCTGTCTAAAATAAACAACTCAAGATGGCTAAAAACGCCTGTGACCATATTGCTTTAAACACCGCATACATACACGTGTAAAAAGATGGTAAAACTTTCTCTGTATAGAACAGTTATTAGGAGAGCACCAGCAGCTACTGTCTTTATCATTACCCATCTTTGATAAGGAAAAGGAGCAACCCCACAAAAGCTATTAAAGATCTCACCATGCATCTGGAACGCTGTAGAAGTGAGGACCGTGGGGTCTACGGTGATTGTACATCAGATCACGTTCAGACTCCACAACCCCCTACTGCTGTCTAACAGGCTTGGCACCACTGTTGGAAGTCCACCTGAAGTAAACCCATCGCCTAGAGGGATCTAGGGAAGAACGGATGATCCTGGGCTTCAGCAATTACTTCGTATAATTAAAAGCAAAGCCCTAAAAGTGCGGATAAACTGCAAGAGGAAAAGCTGAGGAGGGGAGTGTAACACGTAATGCTACAAGAGGTTAACAGTGGAGCCCAGTAAAACTCCAGTCTGCTGTCTCAGCACGCTGCACATGGGGCTCCAGCGGCCAGCAGACACACCAGCAAGGTCCTACAGGTGGGCACTTCATGGGCAGCTCCTCTTCCCTCCCCCCACAGCTCACCAGCAGAGGAGCAGGAGGCCTCCACCAGTCGCATGAAGTGGGGCATGGAAGACCAAGGACACTCTGAGCCTCCCCAGAACTTCCACACGCTACTTGAGTTCACCTGTTTAAACCCCGCCTCGACTACTGATGACATTCAGTGCTCACAGATCTATCAAAAGCAGGCCGTTCCAGTGCAGAGTCTTAATTAAAATCTATTAGATGTTGTCCAATTACAGAAAATCTTTCTACTCTTAATACAATTAGCATACCTTAATATGCAGCAAGAGTCACTGTCGAGGGTTTGCTACTGGATTTTACCTGGAAACATGGTTAATCAGCAGTTCAGAAGGGAAAACAATACTTTGTTTTCAAAATTGGTTTTATTTGAGTAACAGCAACACCTTAAGGCCCGGGAACAGACAACCCCTGTACCAACCGCAGCAGCAGAGAGCCATACCTGGAAGCAATTCTGTAGTTCAGACTGAATGTAGAGACACGGCCAGCCAGGAAACTACTTCCCCAATTAATATTTTATTCATTGGCCATGAATAAAAGGTTCTAATTTTCAGCAAGAGCCTATTCCACCAGATACTGGTACAGGACACAACGCAGCAGCAGGCCTTGGCGCAGACAAGTTGTGTTTGCACAGGACGTGAAATGTTGGGAGAGAGCAGCTATTTTAACCCTTAAATCAGGACCAAAGCTATTCCATCACCTTACGTCTCCACCTGCCAAAAGATCAGAGTCAGGCCTCCTAAGCTGACTGGATTCAGCACGGTAGCAGAAAAAAAGCTCCCACCCCAACTCAATCATCAGCTTCTCTCACTCATCCTGATGCACACGCTCCTAGTAAGTATGGGAAAGTTGAATACAGCCTCTCAAAACCAAACAGCCCTAGATGCAGTTGCATTAACTCCTACAACTTTCCTGGATTTTCAGACCCAGTCCCATCAATTATCTCACAAAAAGTTTAAATACTTAGCACTTAGTCAGAACAAAGGGACAGGGCCACTGGCAAAAAGCCCTAATGCTGCTGGAGCGGCTCAAACAAGTATCTTACCAGGAAGAAAAAAAAAAAGTATTTTATTCTACAAAGCAGAGAACACAAATTCAGGTGGTTTTTTTTGTTGTGTTTTGTCCCTGTGGAGTTAATGTGAAGTGACAAAAGATTCTGCTAAATGGAAAAGGGAGGTAGGATTCTGAAGTTCACTAAAGATGACAAAAGGATTTAGCCGGCCCTCCATTTTATTTATCTTTATCCTTAGTAAAAAGAACTGTAGTCACCTTGGAGACATGAGGTAGCTACAAAGGAATATGCCACAGGACCAAAGGTGACAACGCAAAATCCTAATGTAAATTCTGCGTATGCCCAGACGGCAAATGCTATTTCTCCAGGAACTTCTTTAACAGTACTGAACCCAGCAAAAGCAGTACCTGTGAAGCCAGAGCTCCAGAATGTTATTTTAACGCAGGTTTGCAATTCTGCAAGCAAGAACATATGGCACATAGGGGGAGAACTCTCCCCTTCCCTGTTCCCTTTATCTCCTCCTCCCCTTCCATTGTTTTTAAGATCAAAAGCTTTGTTCTCTTGATCGGTAATTAAGTACAAGTCACCCAGTCCAATTCTTCAAAAAGTAATTAAAAGGTTATCAAGGAGAAAGAGGCAACATACAGGTGTTCCTGTTGTATCTGTAAATAGGTCACCCCAGTAGATAATTCAACTCTTATCACTAGTATCACATAATTTGAAGTTCAAACAAAATACTTAATCTTTCAGTCAATTAAATATGGCCAAAGAGATGGCATGGCTTCTAACTGCATACACAGCGTATCGACGGCAATCCTCCTCTGAACTCTTTGGTCATTCGTCAGGGAAGAAGGATGAGTATCTCTAATAAGAACAGCAACTTTAACAGAAGACACTGTGCATAACATGGAGACATGAGCTAGAAAACAAGTTATTGACAGTGAGCTAAAGGCAGTATAGATCTTTGCTTTGCTTTAGGTATGAAGCTATCGCAGTAGTGATTTGCAGACATCTCGAACCTTTCAACACTTCCTCGGGATCAGAATGGGGCAGTTCCTCACAGCTTTGTAAATATACACCTCCTAGTAACTTCTGTGAAAGTGCAGACCGCACTGCTATAGTTCTGGGGATAATGAAGGCTTTTTCTTAATACACTGGCTCAAACGAACGTTTTCTTCGCCAAATAAATTCAGTATCATTGAAACATTTCCTTTGAACAGGGAAGGTAGACCAGAGGACAGGGCAGTTGCTTACCCACATCACACAGGAAGGAAAGCCCACGGTTGTAAGATCACAGACGTTACCCCAGCGTTGTTCAGCATGTGTGCAAGCAAGCAATCTCTCCTGATAAAAAAAGATTACATATTCTGGCCCTTGGGCTTTCCAAAGTAGTTTTAAACATCTTTGGAGCCTGACTTTCTAAATCCACCAGTCCTATTTTGATTGTTAATTCAATGGCACCCTTCAGGAAAACAGAATTTGGTATGAAATGACCAGATATATTAGATAAGAAATGACCGGGATCTGAGTGCAAGCCTGAAACTTCAAATAAGTAAATTAGCAACTAATCTAAGATTCTCACATTAAAAGCATCCTGCAAATTATCAGCAGCAGATGAAAAAGCTTGAAGATATCATGTGGCTTTCTTGTTAACTACTGTCTGGTTATGTCACATAACAGTCTGACACAAAAAGGTGCAGAGAGTCTCCCAAATCCCATAGCAATCTTAGATCCATAAATAACTCCAAATATTCAAATTTTAGTCAGGTCTCTGCTGAGCTTCTAAGCCCAGCACAGTGGGAAACCAATCAGGAAACCAACCTGATTGGAGCATCCTCTTCACAATGACACAATCAGCAAAGCACAATGGGAATTTGCAAAAAGACTATTCTTGAGTAGCTGCAGTTTTCAGATCAGGTCTCCACATGCATCCCCTCTGATCCCACTGGCAGTACAGAATAGTTAGGAACTTGAAGGATGAGCACTTGGGAGAGTTTGGTCTGGTGGAATGAGCACAAACACCACTTAAGAGAAGGGAAAGCCAGAGACAGGCACCGAAGGGAAGTTACAAATCTCATCTGAACTCATGAAAATACACAGCTCGCCTACTCAAGCCAAGGGACAGCCAGACCCGCAGCCGTCACTGTTCTCAGGTTTCGAAGAAGATTCTCTTAAGTGGTCCCTGCTGAAAGGCAGCGTGCAGCGTCGGGGAAAAACGAGTTATTTGAGAGAAGCTGAAGGAGCAAGGACTCAGAAACAAGCTCTGATTTTAGCAAACAAAGCAAAGTCATGGAACTGAAAGATGACAACAGCCCTGGATGTCTAAATTAAGACACAGAAACGCGTTTAATATTCACATACTCATCACAAACGCGCAACGCAAATTCCCTAATATATAGTAAAGCAGTTTATTAGCAAATGTCTCATTGGATTAAGTCTGCTCTTATTCTATTAGGGAACTTTCACACCACATTAAATTGCAAGACAACAGGGTGTTTGTCAGCACACAATGAACACAATTATTAACCCCTTCCTAGAAACACAGAGAGATGACACTGTGACACATCAGGCCAGGGAGGCTCTCAGGAATATATTCCATTAAACGGAACAGCAGCGTGCTGAGACAGCTAACCATTCTCCACCCCTCAGCACAAGCAATTATCAACAGCAAGATCATTCTCTTCTCCCAGGCAAGCAGGCATGACCTGCTGAAAGACATCAGTGATGCTCAACAACACAAGCTCGAGAATGGGAGAAGCAGAGATACAATTCCTCTTCATTAACCTTTTTGTTGGTCAGCCTTGAAGACACCAAACAAAACAGCTACCTTCTCTACAGAAGCATGTTTAGTTGGTTTTTTTCCTTCTTTTACACTTGCTTACAGCTTATTTTGGCCCGCCTCCTGGTAGCATGAGCTTTGATGAATGACGCATGGTCATCCATCTTAGAGTGCTGCATTTCGATGATGAATTGAGTACATTTGGAAAGCAGTCTGAGAAAAAAAGAAAATTGATAGCCACAGGAAAAAAAGAAAAGGGAGAAAGAAGAAAAAAGAAAAACCAAATGTTGGGCAACAGCTACAGAGTTTAACGAGGCAAGATTGATGTACAAAAACATATAAGCTGATCAAAGCGAGACACCAAACAGCACAGAGGAGCAAGCTCCAGGTGTTGAAGTCGCTAACCTAGAAACACCAGGGGAAGAATGCAAGCGTCCATCATACAAAATTAAGTGAGATATGGGCTCTTGCAAGTCCTAAGTGCTTTCAGACCTCTAGGAAGCCTCCTCAATACCTTTCCCCCCACACACCTATTTCACTTTCCTGTATTGTACTAGATAGACCCCATTTCCTGAGCACCTTAGCTCCTCATTAGAGTTTCATCCCACAACTTAACACTCACCTACCCCAGCTGCACATGAAGTTCACCAGCAATGCAGAGGAAGGACCTTATTTGTCTCCTCACCTTCCACTAGTGCAGGGCTACAAACTATCAGGACAGTACTGAAGATGTATCTCAGAGTTTTGTTGTACCGGTCAACCGCAGGAAGATGCCCTTTCTGCCACTTCTATCTATAATCGTATCGTGCTTACAGGTAGCTCAGAGCAATACTTGGATGCAACCTGTGATCAGCATCTTACTAATTTACTCCACCACGACCCTAATTCTGAATTCATTTCATTCACATATTTTGCTTCTTCAGCAGAACCTCCCACTGACATCTAGAGGCAAAAGGAAATCTCTGGCACCACTGATGAGTGAAGCAATTTGCCAGGGGACTTCTCAGGGCAATAGGAGCACTGACTACTCAGCGTACAGTTTCCTGAGCAGAATTTTATACCAGACGTAGGCAGCCTTCACATAATACCCAAAGCAAAGCACTATGCTACCTTCTGATTAAATTATGAGGTCCCATAATTAAGATGATTCTCAAGCAGAGTTACAAGATGAAGATATGATTCATTTGCATAACTGAAATCATCTATATGAAGAGCTAATTTTTACCAGTGTTTCTTTTCTGGTTGGGTTAGACAAGACACTAAGGTTAAAGGATCTGTCCTGAAGTGGTCTGAAGTAAAATTAATTTCCAGGACTGTTCATGACCACAGCATTCTTACTAGGAATTCTCACACTGGATGCTGCCACTGTTTCCATTACGTTTTGTAATATATTACTGTCAGACTTCAGCTGCAATCGGACACTACATTGAACAGCAGTCACGTCAAGTCACCCAGCTGATTTCATCTATGCCTCTGATCTGGTGGTCCAAGATCATGACTCCTTCAAATGCAGAGGTCTGACGTGTCATGTAACACTTGCTACCACAGGAATACATTTTTTTTTTTTTCAAAGTCAGCCTCTCATTTAGCTTTTTGTTAATGCCAGGATGGTACCTGAAAGTCCCAGAGACTGGAATCCATGGAAAATCTTCATACCAAACCATGTTATTCGATAACTACTTACCCCTAAAGATCCAACAGCTTAGTCAGACGTGAGAGAATATCACCCCTGTCCAGCTGGTGAACAGACCAAGTTAGGGAATTATCCAACGGCAGAGCTATAGACTGAAACCCATTATCCATCCTCCCGCTCCGAGAATCTCTTTTGGATTGAGGGAAGGTCCTCCGCAAGTTAGCTCTGCTTTCCTCTTGCTTCATTTTCTAACTAACTTCTCTGGATGTCTAGAATGACTCTTGATAAATCACTACTGTCAGGCGTTCAGAGAAACATTTCAGACCTTATCAGAGATAAGAAAGCAAAGCAAGTATAAGAACTGCTCATGAAGAAGCAGTCCCAGTCTATTGCAGCATAAACATCCAACCTAGATTTAATCCCAGTGGCAGAAATGGGAACATGTTTATAAACATCACTGTTACAAACAACGTACCTTGTTCTCAGATTCCCCTGCTGAGGCAGTCCATCGTAGATAGATAACACATCAAAATCTTCCTCTAATGCAAAGGACTGGAAAACAAGTTGTATCCTGTTCTGCTCCTCGGCAGTGATTGTCCATGTGCAGTTTGCATAATTTGGATATCCATACGGAAACCCTGGACTCTGTATTGTCCCGTTGGGGCCCTGCAAAACATGACTGCAGTTCTGGGCTGTCAAGAGAAAAGACAAAAGTACAAATCAAACGTTGTAGGAGAAACATTTCATATCTTCACCATCAAAACAGATCATACATGATTCTTTCCACTGAATTTCTTCTCAGTTTGTGATCCCAGGGAACAGATAAAGGCAAAAATCTGAAGTCCTCCCCGCAGGAACTTGGACCTCAGATACTCATCTCTTGGGCACTGCTCCCTGTAGCTGTAAATGTAATGGGCTTGTAACAGCTGGATTACACAGCTGCTGACTAACAGAAAAAATGATGCCTACTCACCCATCCCATCACAGCCCACAACAAAGTCCAGTAAAGCCTTCACCACACACTGCATTTTGGGATTCAACACGTTTCAAGAATGCCTGGCCATGCCGGGTGCCTCAGGCATGAGGGGTTCAGAGGCCACAAAACACTAACAATGCCAAAACTGACCACCTCCGTTACCCTTAGTTACACTTGAGTAAGAGACAGAAGCTCAGGGCTCAGCTGTGCCAAGGGACACAGACCACCCCTCACCCTGGAAGGCCAAAACCTGTAATGGGCACCATACACAGCGAGGAACCGAGTCACCAAACGAGTAGCCCGTCTGGTCAAGACTGCATGAAAAGTGAACGGCAAAAGATCAGAAGTTAAAGTTGTCCTGACTCCAGAAAAAGCAGGACAGTTCAAAGGCTTTAACAAACCGTATCTGAATAGTTATTTGGAATAAAAAACCAAAGAGAAACCCTGTATGTTTGCAACTTCTTAGAATGGCAGTTCTTCCCCACCACCCCCATCCACATTCTCTCAGGTAAGCATTGCTCACCAACCTGAAACTACCTCCTAGCAGGGAGAAGAGCCGATGGTTTTTCTCCAGGGCCTTGCCGTGCAGGCTGCCGTAAGGAAGAGGCATGTTCCCGTCTGCACACCCCGAACTGGCAACTGCACCACTGCAAAGCAACATGGACTGCAGCCCAGAGCGGCCATCGTCAGAAACGCACGTGCTCCTCTTAGACCTGATGCAGGTATAGCAGAAAAAAAACCTGCTGGCCAGACCCAGCCTTCTCAGGCCGCTCTGTTTTCTCTTGGCCACTGCCACAAGTTTTCCGCTCCTTGTGCAAGCAAGACATAGCAAATGTCTTCCAGTCAGTATTTCTAAGGAGGTGCTGGAGAGCTACAACTTTGAGATCCACCTTTTCCTGCACCCAGCAGCTAAATACCTCACACCTCCGCGAAATCAATTGTCCTTCCCCAAGGCAGTACCTGCAACACTCCATCCCAAAGATAAAGATTAACTGCCAGGATGTACAATTTTTAGATAGATGAGATTTTCTTCTCTCTGGGGAAACAGGTACATAAATATGTTTTGGGAACAGCCCAAATGACAAATTCTCCTTAGCGTTTTCCTCTCTCCTCACTGCTGCTTTATCCAAATGTCTTTTGAGACACAAAGAGAAATTCACTCCAAACAAACTAGTGTAACTCCTACTGGCTTTAATGGAATAACTCCTCCACACCAAAGCTAAATTCCAGACAGTCTGCAAAGGCAACTGTGGCGAGACCAAAAGCAGATTTTCACCTTCATCCTACAGCCAGCATCAGAGCTGCTGATCACTGCTGCCTGCATTTGCTCTGTCTTTTCTTACCAAAGCTGGATTGTTTGCCCCTGCTTATGCAGATAACCGAGGCTTTCAAGTTGAAATGAATTAGATTAGAAATTACTTCTTTGATTTCTCATTGCTTTTTTTTCAAAGGCGGCAATGGCATTTGCACTTCTGAGTGCCAACCAGCTACAGGTAAAGAACTGCAGAGTAGTGCTCATTACAGCCAATTATAATTAGATTGACCTACTTTGGTGCAAAAATGCTTAGTGGAACTTCCCTCCGCAAGACGAAGTTCACAGCTTTATGAATATAAAATGGTCAATCACATTTACTACCCAGGGAATCTTTCTGTATCACGTTTATTATACCAATGAGAGTTAGGACAGCCCCATAATCCACCAGGGACCAAAACGGAGCTAGGCACATAACTCGTTAGCAAGGGCAGCGTAAAGTACTTTGCATTTCTACAGCACCTGGCATCTGCCTCTCTCAGTGCATTTTGTCAATACATAATACATACAAGAGTGAAATCTACCTCCCTCCTCCACTTTAGTTCCATTTATTTGTAAGGTTCACTGAAAGGATGTATTAGCTCGGTGCCAGAAAGCTGCGCAGAGCTGGGAATATTACCGTTATCACAGAGTGGTAAAATTAGGCCCAGTTTGGTTTAATAACTTGGAGACTGCCAAAGATCCATAAGCTTCAGTTCTCTAAAATTCAATCACATCCTCTTTTCTTCAACCAGACTGGCACTCAATAGGCAATGTGGGGATATTGAATCTGTCTCTACTGCACATTTTTTATTTTAATCATAAGTAAATGTCATCAGAACAATTTAAGGAAATTGGGAAATTAAAGAGGCTGTATCTCTCCATTTCCTGACGGTATAAAAGCTACTGAAGCTGCATGAAGTTCAGAAAATAAAGTCAAGGTCAGAGACACCATATTCTAAACACTTCCAAGGTCATAGGAAAGGCAACAAGCTTAAGTTCAATATAAATTCATGCCATCCTTGCATAATTAGTGACTCAATCAAAGGCCAGAAAAACGCACATAACCTTACAACCTAGCTGAAGAAAAAAATGAATAGAAAATAGGACACAGTTTTATGACATATCAAATCCATCTACTGAAATATTTGCATGTTCATTATTTTGACCAAGACGTGCTGTGGACACAGCTAAAAGAAAATTGCTTATTGCAAACAAAAATTAGTTTTCCAGAAGCTGACAAACTGGAAAGCAATATATTCTCCATCAACTGTAATAGTAGGGAACTTCATTTACATTGGACACTGCTGGAAAAAGTCAGCAGGCACAGGAGAGAGATCCAGGAAGCCCAGGAGAATTTATGCATATACTGTAATTTGCTTTCAGGTTTAAGGTAGTTAAGTTCAGGCTTTACTGACAAAACCTTATCTAAAAATCTGAAGTACATGACAAGGAGACATTCCGTTTCTCCACTGAAGACTTGCAAAAACAATTCTCTTTACCCCTTTGACCCAGGAGCATGAGTAAGTTGAAAGGTATGAAAGGTCCCTGCCGGTGTCTGTGCTATCAAGTTCCAGGTGAATTCGTACTTGACAGCAGACAACATTCTTCCAAAATTTCCGGCATATTCTCTCCAACCCCCAGAAGTCTGGCACGAGGCACCTCCACAGACCTTACCTCAAGTCACAGGAATGCAGCAGCTTCCCCCACAGACCAGTGACCTGCCGTGCCCTTTATCCCAGCTCAGACTGGGGTGACCACAAGGAACGGCAGCAATGACCCTGTACCCAGGGACCAGCACCTTGGCACCCGCTGTAGGTTAATCAGCAGCAGCCCTGGCATGGGAGGAATTACAACCCTTCCAGGATGGCTGCATCTCCCCCTCTCAATTTGCCACTCTATCCACAAGCTACAACAGTGAATGAGAGAAGAAAACGCCCAAGGCTGCAGGATGAGATGTCATTCACCATAAGGCTCAGTGGGGCAGTGTAAATGTTTATGCAGATATTTCAGCTTCTACTACTATTATTCACAGACTTACACTTTCTGAAGGTATAACATCAACATCAAACTCATCAGTGGATACACATTTGTGGGCACATGTCCTATTTTATGATGGAGATGACCGGTCTGAGAACGGAGTTCATTCCAACTCGTACCCTGCCAATGCAGCCTGCTATTTTCAATTCTGGAAAGTGGTTTATTACGAGAGTATATCTTTTTAATGAATGCATTACTGTAATTTTATTGCAGTAGCACTTCAAGTTTCCAGACAAGGATGAAGGCATTATCATACTTGGCACTGTTCAGCGGACAGGGCCTTTCTCCAAAGGGATCACAGTCTAAGGTGAAGGAAAAAAAACCCCACAGCCCAAGGAAACCCACATTTGTGGAGGACTTGGGGCTCTGCAGAAAAACGTCTTCATCCAGGGGGCACAACCATTTCCTTAATGACAGAGCTTAAAACTCAGCTTTACCAGTTTCCACCTACGCCGCTTGTTTTGTGAAATACACACTGCTTGAACAACGTAAACAGGCTAATCAGCTTCACTTCTGGCTCATATGCACAAGGAAAAAGATGAAATATTTACTTTGCAATATGCTCATAGAAGAACTGCATTTCTAACAGAAATATGGGCTGCCTGCAGCACTTTATAATATACAGTTAATCCACATGCCACAAAACTTAACATGACTGGACACTTAAGCAAAAAATAAATATCAGCGGCGTACAGCTCCAGCTGCCTCTTGCTTAAGTGGGAAGGCTGCAACCCCCACCCCCCCCCGGCTTCATTCTGGGTATCAATCAGCCTCCTGCCACCAGGAGAGCGGGAAGAATGTTCTAGTACTCAAAAAGCAAGAGTTTCTTTTGACAGTACAAGCTACACGACCGGAGACAGAAGCTAGCAGGAGGCTTATTTACACTGTGTATCTCAAGTTGTTTAGACACGAGTGTGGGACCATTCTTGCGGCAGTCAGTCCAGCTTTAGCCTAACGCCACATGGCTAGCCAAGTTCCGAAGCAGAACCAGTTCATCCCTCAGTAACTACACTGTGGGCAGCATTAACTGGTTCTCAGGTCTTCCAAGTCTCAGGACTGACAGCCGTGATGACCACCGCACATGGATCAAACCAAACCAGGTTACATTTACAAAAGAGGAGACTCAATCATTCAAGCACCTTCCCAGCAACAGCATTTTGCTATTTCCTTCAAATAAGCAACACTCCCCTGCAGGAGCGAGCTGCCTCAGCTGCTGTACCCTTCAAGCCCCTGGCTGGGTCTAAGTTTCATCACTTGACATTGAATTTCAGCAGCTCTACAGACTCAGATAAACTCGCATTCAAGTTCTGTCACTACAAATTTTCACCAAGTTGTCAGAAGCTAAAACAAACAAAGGCATTGCCTGACATTACAAGTGCGAAGGATATGGGTACAAAACATCACCCATCACCTTCCACCTACCTGCAATTCCTTCCACATACCAGGACAGATCCATGGTGGTGTAAATCAAGGGAGCATTTTAACTATGTTGATTTACATCATTTTAATATCTAAGGAAGCAATACTTTAGAGAGAGAAACAGAATTTATTTCTGAAGTGCTTCCTAAAATATAAGTTGATGCACTTTGTTTCTCAGCAGAAAAGAAATCTAATTTAGCCAACTGATGTATGGTCACTGCACAATTCAAAAGGAAGAAAATCAAATCATATACACTGACTTGCTCTCAACAGTATCATCTATTGGTGATACATGACTGTCTTCTCCTTAATGCAGTAGTTTTTGGTATTGTCATTTTCTTTAGTTATTATTACTTAGGCACAAATGTTTCTATTTCGTGTTGTTCTAGCCTAGTCAATGAAACAGATGAACATAAAAAAAAAAAATCTTTCCTCAAGAAAAATGAAATCCACATCCTGCAGACACACAAACACATTGCATCCTGACCTAAAACACTAGGGGCAAATCCTGCCCATACATCACCAACTTCTCTTTTTTTTTCTTTATTTACATTATGCAATGAAGGTAAAGGACTCTGGACAGTAAAGTTCTTCAAAGCAAGACACTCTACTCCAACTCCGAACCAGCACTCAAAATGCTGACATCAGCTGTCAGCGTCCCCTGAGAGCACATCTGGAGGCTCTGACGAGCAGGGCAGAGCTTGGGGATGAGACAGCAAAACCAGCCAAACTCAGGGCAGAAGTGCCCCAGCTTTCTTTGCGGGATGATACATGTGAAACCACACAAGACTCGTGCAGCTTCTCACACAACTGGGTATATGCCACAGCACAGGACCAACACCCCAGGTCCCCACTGGACAGTCCCCTCACATGAAGGCACAATCCCTGTTCCAAACAGGGGGTGTCAAAAGTGGGTTGGGAAACCTTCAGCTTCTTCACACAGGTCTTCTCACAACCTTCTTCCCAAAAATAACATACTAAAATCGCACCCCTTGTATCGAACAGTTCATCTTTAAGAACTCATCTAAGTAGGAAAAGTGTTCCTTTCTCCAGTGTTTACTGTTTTGAATTGTTTATCAGCAACCAGTTATGCTTTCTTACATAGCAGTCTTCTAAATCATTACAATCGCTAAAAAAGGTTTACCCATAGCCTAGCTTTGACACTCTTGCTCACACAATTTTAGTGAACAAACAAGGAAAGTACCTTTACGCTTCATAAATCTAGGCCTTGTTTCCCTAAGTATTCACCTTTTCATAGTTTTAACTTAACCTACAGTCTTATATCAAAGCCTTCTGGGTAATAAATAATTCAGAGACATTCCATTAACTATAACTTTTAATCAAAAGCCAGTGGATCCGAGATCATCATCAAGGGGATGATTTACATCTCAGCCAGTGCCTTTTCTCTCTGAACACATGGAGTGATAAACTGAAGAATGCAAGGGCAAAGAACATGCATTTTATCCGAATCCAGCTCATGCCATTACTGCCAAGTCCAGAAAGAATTATAACATCCACCTCAAATCAAAAGCAGTCTGTGAGTTTTCAGCAGGATGGCACAATACTGTGATACTGCAAATCAAACATGTCATTCCTGAAACCAACTTAGTCACCCCCAGTTCTCTGGAGAGAGACATTACTTCCCTTCCATTCCAACAGTCTTTCACTCCCACTCTGTCATCACTTTGTCCATTTTAGCGCTACCCGGGCTTTTAGGCTGTTATTGCAGAGATCTGTTACACTTCGGCATTGTTCCAACGTTAGCATAACAATTCAATTTTAAGGGCTTCCCAAGCAGCGAGAGAGGAACAAAAAAAAAAAAAAAAAAAAAAAAAAAAAAAAGAGGATGGTGGAGTGAAGATGCTGTAATAGCGTTTTTAGTTTTTCCCACGTGTTCCCTCCCTTCCTCTCCCAACCAAAAAATTTGTCTTGGAAAATTATGCAAATTTCCTATACATATTTGGGGTTCCTAGTCACATTGCTGACCTTGGAGTTCCCCAGCAAAAGCTCCAACCAAGCAACCTTACAGCTGAAAAGTACAAAGACTTGCAAAGAGAGAAGTTGGAAACTTCCAGCTTTCATTGCACCATCCTCACACGCTGCCACACTACTCTGATCGTGTTCATTTCTAAGATAGGTTGGAAATGTAACATTTCAGATTAGGAAGAACCTGTACAAAAAGCATCATAGCTCTCCATTTTCTTAACATCTGGCCCAGATTCATCCTGTTATTACTTTAGACCACGGCATTTTCTCCTACCTACACTGGACTCAAAGAACAGTTTATTCTCCCCAGCCCTCTCCTCCTGAGACAAGTGATTTATCAACCTGCAGCACATAATGCCTGCGGGCATCTGAAAGGCAAGAAAGGAAAATGACCTTGCGTCTATTCTTTTCAATTCTCTAGAAATACAGTAACAGCCTACACAGAAATAAAGACGCCTAACACTGGAAATGTTGGGGGCAACAGATCCAAACATGTTCAGAAAGCACTACTGTAAAACAAATGAACCCAACCTGTTCAATGCTTCCCTGTTCAATGGTGTTTCTGAACCCCCAGCGAGGTTCTGGACTCTCCCTACCTGTCCTGAAGCGTAAAGTCAAAAACGGGACAGAGTGTTGCAGCTAAGCCCAGCCCCGAGCAGAACACTGCCTCCTCCATACGGCCGGGATGCCAACTGTCACCCCCACTGGCACATTCCCTCCTCTACGCCCTTCTCCTCTGAAGAGGGTCTTTTCTGCTTTGTTATACTTTAGTTTTGTATTTTGTGAATGAGCCTTGAAAGGGCACATACTTCCAACAGCAGGGTCAACGGAGTTTGAAGATGCTGGACAGGAAACGTCCAGTTTCAGGTAATATCAAAAGCCGTTGCAGGACAGAACCCGGCATCACAAGAACATGACACTGCACATATGTCCTGTCTTACAGCTGCACTGCAGTCCCCTGACATGCTGAGAGGCCAGAGACTTCAGCTGCTGGAAAGCAATGCCTCGTTTGGTTGAGCTAGAAATTGCCTAAGTGAGCACACTGGTCATAATAGCAGCTGCCAGATTTTCCCTTGAGGCTCAAGTCCTCTGTTCTTAACAGAGGGAGAGCAGCATGGCATGCTGACCTGACACAGGCTGTCTCCTGCCAGCCTGCTGCACTCCTACCCTGCAATGACCTGGAAACAGAAGGTACTTCAGTCTTCAAGACCCTCATCACATTTTTTGTTTGAATAAAATGACTGGTATCAAAGGGAAGATAAAAAAAAAAAATAATCAAATCCCACTACCTGCTGTGTAGCTGGTAAGAACTCGAGCTGTTCTGCAGTGAATACCCCAGCACACGCTCCTGTTGGGTTATCACAGAGACATTACAGTGTCATGGTGGCTTTCCCAAACACTCCTGGAGATTTATAGGCCACTTCACCATCTGTAAAGCTAACCTTCTAAAGAGAATCAAAGCAAGCTAGAAGACGGGACAAGCATTTGCAAGTAAAGACTTGCACATAGTGAGGAGAAAGGGAGATGGTTTCCCTTTATTTTACTGTTAGGAGGGGAGGCAGGAGGGCTTAAGGACTAATAGAAGATATTAAAAATATTACTTTGGAGTTATTTTAATAAGCATCTAGAAAATCCCTGGTAACACATTCTTTTTAATATAATTAGTACTGGAGTAAATATTCGAGAAGTCCGTGTTCAAGACACATCAATGAATACATTTTCCCATTTACAGCAGCAATCTTAAATACTGCATTTTATTGGCAGGCAGGCAGCTAGCTGGAGAGGGGCAGGCAGGCAAACCACTTCAGACACCACCAGATCCAACATCCAGTGGGTAACAACGATACAATGGTAGTAAACATTTCAAACGTGCACAACAAAGAAAACTCTGCCTGGCCAAGACTGACCAGGAATTTAAAATTACTAATTACTCCACAATACAGAATGCATCAGTATGTTTTCGCTAAATCTGTTTTTACCATCTTCCTTGAAAACATGGTGACAAAGACCACATTGACTGCATCATCTAGAAGGCTCCTGGAACATGCGTGCATGGAACAAAGTCATGAAATGGGGTCTGCCTGTTCTGACTGCAACAAAAAAAAAAAAAAAAAGATTGTTTCCACGCTCTACTGACCTACAGAGATTGTGTTTAGTCAAGCAAGCAGAGTTTGTTGATGCAAGGGGGATACATAGAAAGAAAGAAACCCCTAAACGTTTTAATGAACAAAGCATAGGACTTTTGTCAGCGAGGCCAAACATACTACAGCTCACCCTGCTTTAAGCTGAGTTCAGCGTTATCAGCATAGTTACCAGGGAAGATCTGCCCCATCAGCAGCTCCTTTTACCTGTTTGAAACCCGACTAGAGGACTCAAGAACAAGATTTCTCATGCAAACTGAAGACCTGTGTTTCTTCCCGCTCCATCCCATACAGCAAATATCATGTAAATCCGAAGGCTGGGTGAGGCATTTGCAGTTAGTGCTGGACACGGAATCAGGAACACCTCACACCCCACACCCCTCCAGGCTGTGCTTTCTCTGCAAAAGCATCACGCTGCTCCCCTCTAACCCTTTGGGGAGCTGGCATACTTTTCCTCGGATTTGAAAGAGAAGCACCTGGAAAAGGAGCTGCACTTACCTCAGGAAACATGCCAAGTTCAGCTGCTGAGCTCCACTTACCACACAAGTCTTACACATCACCATTCACAGGGAATACGGGAGGATCTGGAGCATATGTGGAGCCAGACTAAAGAGCCTAGCCTGTAACTCATGCTAGGCTGCTGCAACATAAGCGTCAGGGAATCAGTTAACAGACAATATCAGCAAGACATACATCCAGAGCTGCAACAGAGCTGCCGAGCCTGCAGTGGAACAATCGTTCCTAGCAGCAGGGAAGTCTCAGCCCGGCAGTGGTGTCCAGAAGCAGCATCATCCAAAACATCATCCCTGCCTGCAGCCTGAACACACCACAGTGCTAACACAGCTGTATCCTAACGGGAGTCAAGCTGGCTTCTCCAGAGCACTGTGCCACATGGAAACAGCAGCACTGTCAATGCCAGGAGGAGAAGAATCTCACACGCTTTACTGCACTACACTGAACATGCCTGCTGACTCCAAAGCCACACCAGAAACAAGCCTGGTTACAGAAGGTACTCACTCTTCTGTCCCTGCCATCAGCATTCTTCAGCGTGAACTGACCACCCCATCCCAGATGAGCATAAAAACCCCAGTGAATTGCTGTACTGCTGACAAGGAAAACACAACCTTGTGAGGTAGCAGGCATGAGTCTTGCACGAACAATGCACTCGGAGCCATCAGCAAGGGACGGACTCTTTCACCTGTCCAGTACATGTATCCAGACACGTTCAGGATTCACACAGCTGCTGCAGGGCCCAATGCCCACTGCCGTAAGCTTTCACTGGGCAGGCCAAACCAGCCAATTCACCTTGGGGTTCCTTGCTGTACCCTGTTCTAACTACATGCACAGCTCTCCTATGACAAAAGTGACAAGCAGTACTTCATTTCACGTCCCGTGTTTGCATTAGAATGAAGGACATTCATTCTTCCATTGCACTTCACAAGCTGTTGTCAACTTATCTCACTGGGGCTTTAAAGGAACCTTGGCCAAAGTAACTCACACATTAAGATTTTGAAAACCCCAATCAAGTAAAAAGCCTCCAAGCTGAACACCCTAGAAAGAGACAAGAGCTTTAAACACTTGAAAAACAAAGTAAGCAGCCACAAACGCTATGCTTTATGCATACTCTCAGGCTTCTGCCCCAGAGCTGCTGCTAAGAGAAGCAGATTCATTTCCTAGGGCAGATGTACACATTTTAAGCCTTGCCCCTCTGTTACTGCAGAAGGGTGTTACACTTGGTAGCTCCAGATTCAGTTGGAATTACGGTGCCTTGGCTGTGTTACAGGAATTGTTCACAGGCACATATTTTACCCCACCCCAAGTGCAAGGCAATGTGACTTGGCTGCAAGACTAACAAAAAAAAAGGTGTCAAAGCACTGCACATGATATAAAGGTTTAGCTACCAGGCAACATTTAGCTCATCTGATTTTTGCAGGGCAGTGGCAGAAAGCTCTCTGTAGGTATTCAAGGAAGCCTGAAGGTCAAGAAATTAAGAACAAGGCTCTGCCAGCCTCATGAAAAGAGGCTCTAATATCTTTCATCACAAATTACCATTCTGACCAGCTCCCTGACAGCCAGCGGCTCCATCCCCGGCACTGGGTTTGCTGCGATGCTGTGACGTTGCTAGGCCAGTTGCTAGGCAAGGGCACACATGCAACAGCTCAACTGTAGCTTCATCACAGGGCAGCCTTAACGCGAAAAGAAGGTGGAGGGAAAAGAAACAACCTTTGATTTTAATATATACATCAAAATTTCTTTGAGTGCTAAACAACTAGTTAATAGAGTTTGGCAATATTGCAGACAAGCTTTCTACTGCATGGCTTTGCAAAAAGTCACAATTCATTTCCCTTCCCTGCCTTCACAACATTTGATATTCAGCAGCACCAACTGGTTGGGTTTTCTGCTGAATACTGGGCATTGCAGGAAGCTAAGCAAAGTGGTCTGGAAGAGGCAGCAGGAGACAAGGAAAAAGAAGCGACATCCCCAGATCAAAGCAAGCAAGGTGTGCCTACTCTCAGCGATGAGCCTAATACACACAATTTGGACCTGAATTTTGACCTAGGGCATCTTAGCAACAGGACTCTGTGATGAGTAATAACGTTTTAAGCAAAGCCAAGGCTGCAGGTGTTCCCACATATCTCCAGGACACAGGATGTGGCCTCTTCTCTCCAGCACTAGACACAGAACAGACAAGCTCTCATCCATCTGCTTGGAATCAAGTATTTTATCCAGATGACACAATTTAAGGCCACCTCCAGGACTAGAAGTACAGGATGCTTCTTCAACAGCAGTAATTGAAAACTCAGAATAAAGGTTAGAGCCACGATGAGTCATTAATACAAAGAGCAGATAAACGAACAAGCACTTATAGAAACATTCAGATAGGAAGGGGGTCTATCCCTTTGCCTGACAGGCTGCTCACCACTTACCCGCAACAAATCTTAACCAGAATATCCCAGAGTACATTAGCCAGATCCACTTAAAAGTACATGTTTCATCCTTGTAACACCTGCTGAAACAAGGAGAAGTTTCTGCACTAGGATGAGGGAGATTCCCAGCATCACCAGGCAATACTGCCATTCAGCACATGGAAACAAAAGCGTACCTACAGTACCTCTGCCCTCTTCTCCCCCAGCTACCATGCCCTGCCAGGCAAAATAGGTGTAAAAAGGGCCTACACAACTCCTGTGCTCCTCGGGCCAGTCATCTACATCAACAGCTGATCAGCAGTTCCATACCCACTTGGCTTGTGAGTCACCTTGAGGTGTCCTCCGCTACCCAGTCATCAGGGATGCAACCCTCTGAAACCACCCGCCATCCCCCACAGACCTGTGCGGAGACAAGACCCCAGGCTCATTTCTTACAAGTGACTGGGATAACGCAGAAGTCACTGTATATATTGTCATGGCCAATGCTACTGCATAAGTCAAACACACAGTCCTGCTACTCCCCTTTCAACACAGTACTGATGTTGAATACCTCAGAGACAGGCTGCAAAAATACCAAGACATATGAGTAAAGGTATAATCAAAGGATGCAAAAAACCACAATCCTGTCCTTAGAGCACAGCTGAACACTTCAGTTTCAGTTAACAGCTTCCTTGCCATGCCATTGATTGACACTGGACAATTCCTGCTGGAGCTTACCATGAATTGCATCGGTGGCACACTGGATGTGCCCCCATGCTGTACCTGACAGATTGACTGGGTCCATTAAGTATGTTTGAATACTGAAATTCTCTGGCAGAAACTTAAAGCCATGTCTATAGTGATCACTAATATCAGCAGAGTTCAAAATTTCACACCAAAGGGGAATTAATGAAATAGAAGATGTGCAAAAAACTTAGTAAGAAAGTATGGTCTCTGCTTCCAGACATGAGACATTCAGACAAGTGTTATGGTGTGCCTGGTTCAGACAGGTTGGGCAAGAAGCAAGAACATCAACTGAAGGCAAACATTCACAAGTCCAACTTCTAAGCTTACTGAGTTTTAAACACACCGATCAACAGCTGGGCCTGTGCTCAAAGTCTCCAGCAAACAAAGTTTTGAGCATTCTTCACTGGTTCAAGTTTCTCGAGTCTGTTTTCTGTAATCACATTCACTATTATAATCATCAGTTTGAAAAATGCAGAGGTACAGCGAGTGACTACAAATTGCACTATAAAGTATATATACGCATGTGTGTTCATACATATATATACACACACAGAAGAAGTTGAAGCTAAAGTAGTCCTGTTCATTACATACTGTCTCCTTCCAGGACTGGCAATCACACCATGTAATCCTATTTTGAAATATGTTAGCTTTTCACTCCTGTACATCACACGGGAAGATTTTTGTTAGAACCTTACTGGTCTGAGGATTCTAAAGTTATTCTAGTTTCCAAGCTAAAGTTAATTTGTGCCCAGTGTACACCCATTTGTTTTCATACCAACATTTTTGGTCAACTTACAGTCCTCCTCCCTGTTGTGTTTTTACCTGGCCTTGATGTATTTCTACAGAATCATTAGACCCCCTTGCAATTCTGTTTGCCAAAATAAATGAACCCTGTGCTTTCACCCTTCTAAGATACATCCTCCATTCCTCCGGTCATCCCCTTGCCAACCTCAACCCGTTTCAATTTGAATGCCTCCTGCATAAAGGACATCAGACCACTCCAATCATCCCAACAAGGGTTCCTCAGTGCCGTAAGAGTTGCTATGACTTATTTCTCATCTCGGCTGGAAAATCCATTGGAGTTGCCTACACATATACTAAAGCTTTTGCAATTCATAATCCAGAAATTCCGGGGGTTTCAGATTCCTCTTAGTGGAACTGGGTTTCACAAGTTAGGTTTCAAACTAAACACTCCGTGACCTTCACACACCTCAAGCCTAAACAGCCGGGTTTCCTAATGCTTGCAATAATTTCACCTCTCACCAGCAGCCATTCATTAGCAACCTAAAGAACTGTAATTATTTGCAAGACTTCACAGCTACGTAATTCCTGATGAAACTGGGGATCTTGTGCAGACCGTCCATTACTTAAAATCATTTGCTCAGCTTGGAGAAGTAACACAGTTATCCCAATATTCAGCCAGAATGGCCTCTTCTCAAGGGATGTAATTTTCTCCCTTCAAAACTTTCTCTTTCAAAATTGTCTCTTAATCAATTTTGACTGCTCCCTTAGCACCACAACTCTTCTACATAGCCATTGTCAGCATAATAATAATATCAAGCACTTATATAGCTATTTCCATCTTCAAAGCACTTCACAAGCATTAACCAATTAATGCATATTCTTCCCATGCTGTCTCTAGCGTAACAGCCTTGCTGGGTTTTCCCCGTGACTTCCCTTCATGGCTTCTCACTTGCCCCAATACTCTTTAATTGAATCCCACCGTCAGTCTCCTTCCAAGTGCTCATACATCACATTTTAACAGGAGCCGGAGAAGTGCTGCATCCTACTCTGGTCACAGGAGAACACCATGCAAGCTTACCCACTTTCTACCTAAAACCAAGAGTCAGTCTAAAAAAAAAAAAAAAAAATACAGTTTAACACATGGTTAAGGCACTAAACTGGAACTTGGGAGGCCTCGATTTGACCCTAGACTCATGGCAAGGTTTCAAAGAGATTAAGCTACTCCTTTATGCAAGATTTCACAAAACCAAAATGAAAGTTCACCTCAGGACCATGAGTCCCTTTTCAAAAGGAACTTAAGTAGACCACGTTTACACAGATATTTTTTTTATAACCCAAGAACCTTAGACAGATGCCTTGTAGCCTTTGTAAATGCACCTGAGTTCTGCAGCTAACGTATCCTCTTATAAAACCCTACTGGGCAAGTACACACTTACTTAGGCATCTAAACATCCTTGAAAATCTTGCCCTGGGAGTCCAAGGCTCAATGAAAACATTCAGGATTATTCAAAAGCTTCTTAAAATTTTACTCTTATTTTCTCTCTGCACCTGCATCATGAACACAGTGAAGGTTTAACTTTTCCCCACCTCCAGTCCAGACATCTGTGAAAATGACACAGGGTTGGCACGGTTTTCTGCTATGTCTGTAACTCCCGATACGTGAATCTTGTGAATCTCAGATTTTATCCATTGCCCACAGGTTTTAGGTTTCACCTGACAGTTCATCTCAACTCACAACCGAAATGAACACTCAGAAGAGAGAAGCTAATTTGATGAAAAACTTCTGTACAAACCCCTGCAAATGGACTCCATTCATAAGCACCATTTTTATTCAGTCTCATTTATAAGGTGCTAATTATTATCTCCAAAACAAATTTTTCAATTTGTATTTCAATTATTTTCCACTAACAGAATATTTGCATTTAAATAGCTTATCCACCGTGCTCAAACTCATTTTCATCTCAGGTGTTAGGACTCACTAACTATAGTTCAAAGACAGAGCAACAACTACAGTTTATTCACTATGAGGGCGGTGAGGCGCTGGCACAGGTTCCCAGAGCAGCTGTGGGTGCCCCATCCCTGGCAGGGCTCAAGGCCAGGCTGGACGGGGCTTGGGGCAGCCTGGGCTAGTGGAAGGTGTCCCTGCCCGTGGTTTGAAGTGAGTGGTCCATAAGGTCCCCTCCAACCCAAACCATTCTGTGATTCCAGGACTCCTCCAGCTCAAAAAAAAAAAAAAATGTAAGAAAGGTGAAGTAATGTTCAAGGTGAAACCCACCTCGCTAATCACAGTGAAAGCCTAATTTAAAGATTTTTCTCATAAGTTTTCATTATTAGCCTCTATTCCCCCTGTACCAGACGTATGTCATCATGAGAAGACAAAGGTAGCTGCAACTTCATTTGCCATTATTAGCCATGAAGCCGTGTGTCCCTCTGAAGTTCAGTGCTCCCTCAAGGCCAATAAGAATGGAACTTGCCCTGAGAGACATCTTTGACCCAGCTACAAGTCTCATCTTGCTAATAAATTATAACACCTCAGTCCTCAAAATTCTCACAGCAGTAACAATTTCATCACTACACCGATGGAGAACTGACACTTTAAAGAGAATACTGTGGATATAGCTTCTTTAGAAGTTAGCCCTAAGCTCAGAGGGGGGTGCAAGGATTTTTTTTCTACTCCTCACCAGGTTTCAGTTCCTAGCGTGTATCTTTAAACTCCAATAGATTAATCTGGTTGTATTTTCATGCATTTGTAACTACATGGAAAGCACAGAAATTACACTAAGTCTACTATACCCTTTTGGCAGTTGCAGGGAGGCCACCGTCCCTTTTTAGCACCGAGGGCTCAGAACAGAAAGGAGACAGAAGTTCTGTAGAAGATGACACAGAAGAAGTGATTTCAAATATCCAGCTAATGCCGTAACGAGCAAATTAGCTGTGACTACAGTGACCAGAACCTTCTACCTTCAGCTATACATATTAAAGAAAAATATCCTGAATAAGCAGAGACCCCACTTATTAAAAGCCCTTCACACTTCTATCACAGTTCTCATTTAACCACGCTCTCTGAAGAGAAATGTACTGTGCGTTTACGAGTGCTTTGAGATCTTCCAACACCCTGCCAGGCATTTGTATTATAAAGCTTGTACTTGTATTATTGTATTTGAATTACAAAAAAAGGCAAACAGAAAGCAATTTCTCTCGGGAATTTTTGTTGGGATATAAATCCAATTTTTACTTGATTCCATTAACAGCACTTTCATATTCACTTCCTTGAAGTATTACTGCACTTGATCTTTATTAGCTAATGCCTGCTTGTCACCTTGAGCAATCAATGAAAGTCACCAGAAGGTGACAGCACACAGAAAAGTTAACAATTCTGTTCACCCAATGGGACAAACAACAGCCACATGCCCTAGAAAATAAATAGTTACAAAAAGGTTTCTAACAGATTATCCACGGAAAAAGTAAAATATTTCAATCACATTGAAATTTTCAGTCCCTTTACACAGGAATTTCACATATAGAACAGCAAAACCTAAATTCTTCACTGAAAGCTACCAGCTCTGTTCCAATGATAAATGTCCTAACAATCCTGGCAACTGATGGATGCTCTGATACTACAAAACCAGACTTATTTTTATCACGTTCTGATCCAATTTAGAAAAATTCTCATGCTAGCTACCAATCTGCCACAACTTGTGCACAAATATTCTCACTAACTGCAGTGGATCAATCCACTCACGTGCAAAGTCCAAGTCACTTCCACACAGTTCCTGTATCCCATGACCTCCAGCTATGTGTAACTAACAAAGAAACCCAGAACTTATTTCCATTACCATTAACATTATATTGTACTATTCTATTTTTCTTTCACCTCCTCCATTCAATTAAAACCTCATTTTCACCCTTAGACATATTCTACTTAATCTTAGTTTTCAATCCCAAAAGCAGATCAATACATTTCTTCTTCAATCTACACAGCTCTCAATCAAAGAGCTAATAAGGGGTGAACTGAATCGACTTGTAGGTTCAAATCGGGTATTTTTTTGTAAAAAGTCTCATTTGCTAACTGCACTTACGGAAAAAAAGGGCAAAAACTCCCCACTGTAGCCCTCAGTGTTAGATCCCCAGGCAAAAAAAAAAGTTGTAATTCGTTCTGTAATTTATGACTGTCACAGTACTTAGCAGGAACAAATGACAGACCCTCCCATAAAACATTATTTTCTAGAACACTTCAAATCCAGTGAAATGAACTTGCTCTTCTCAAGATTACTCCTTTCAGTTAGAACTGATCCAGCTGTTTACAAAGAGGTAACAGCAGCACGGGCAGCGCAGGCATCATCTCTTGTATCTTAAATCTTGCCAAGGTAAGGAAACCAGCGCTGCATGTGCTACTGAAAGAAGATGACTTGGTTTCTCATAGATCAAGGTAAGATAGCAGATTATCTGTCTTCACGATCAAGACGAAGAACTTCACTCAAAGCCACAACAGTTTCACTGTGCTTTAGCTCTAGGTCTTAAGGAAGATACTATCTACAGTGTGGGGACCATTCGTTCCACACGCCCTTCCCTCAGCACACGAGCGCCTGACAGGATTTTTAATGCATTTTCACTAAAGCACCCTACCGAAGTACAGAAACTCCAATCCAGCTACTTCACCATCTTTTGAAAAGCTATATGATTTCCACGCCACCACAGCCTGTAGAAAGTGAATGGAGCCCTCAGAGGAGGCAGTAACCCTGCAGAGGGGACAGCATGTGAGTGACAGATCATCCCTCTCTCACTCCAGGACTGCTGCCTCCTGAGGGTATCTGTTAAACCCAACACCAGAAAAAAAGCCCCAACACCATCAGGGACAAATTCCCTATACTTCAAAAGCTTATTATTGCAGCAGGTGGGTATTATTTTAATATTAACAGACTGAGTCCTTCTCCAAGTGGTGCTTAACTTTAATGAAAACATCCCAGGACGGTTGCTGACAGATGTCCTGTGTCCACAATCAGTGCCTAACCTTTCCCTAATGGAGACAAAGCAACAATAGAAGGATATAAACAATATGCTGCACAATGCAAGCAGCATCTTTAGAAATGGCACTGGCTTTGGAAAAGCACCAGGCTTCACTATCCTTCTGAAGGAGATTTCCTCTGAGAGGAGATCTGGTTTTCTCAATATTATTATTCAGTGTATCAAATGGGAAAGGAACATTAAACTGTGCTTTTGTTACAGAAGAAATGAGCTTCCATTTTCTGTACCTCCAGCTTGGCTTTAACCGCTCACCAATGTCAGATCAAATGTCTATTAAAGGACCAGATCCTTCCTTTGCCCCACAGCAATGAGAAAAGGGAAGAATCCAGCTGACAATGCAGTTACAGAAACATGAAAGAGGCAGGGCTGGGGAGCAGAAACAGACCCAGTACATCCTTACCTTTCCAAACTGCAAGACCAGCTTTTCTGCAAGACGCTTAAATCGCCAGCTAGCATTGCTCGTTTCACCTAGATCTAAGAAAGAAAGTCCACCTTACCGGCCACACATCCCAAGTCTTTGGGAACACACACCCCCACCCCCACCCGTTAACAACGGCAGGATAAGGGGAGAGCAGTAACAACATGTAAGCCATTACACAACACTCCCCACTGTAAAGTTCTTCAGCAAACTTTGTGCGAATGAAAAGCCAACTCAGACGTTAAGGAAAACTACTCATCTTGTTCTTACAGGCAATAAGCTCAGGCTCTCTGGCTCCAAAAGCAATGACATAGCTGCCATAAAAAAGAAGATTTCAAACTCTGCTTTCACTAGTTTAACAAAAAAAAAAAAAAAAAAAATGATAAACTGCTGATAAATAACAGGCACCATAATTAGGAAAAGTTCTCTATTTGATCTCTGCCATCCTTGAGCCATTCATCTTCAAAATCCATTAGACAGTACTATTCTTCCACTCTCTAGACAAGAAGCTGAAGCTCACACAATTTAAGCAACAGCTTTCAAGCCAGACTCCACGGCAGATTATAATCTGAAGACCCAGACCAACCTTTCTGCTAATACTCTGCTTCTGCTAATGACCAGCATCCAGTTTCCTGATGTTTCTGGCAAGTTCTCAGTCTGCTACAAGTCTCCTACCTTCCCATCCATACTGGAGTACACTCCGCTTTTAAAAGCTGCGCTGCAGTCTTTTGCTAAAAGGCACAAATGCAAATATAAACATATAGAAACGGTGTAAGTGATAACAGCTGAATTACAGAAGGAGCCGAGCAACCTGTGCAAATCCTTGCTAGAACAGAAACTGCATTGGGTTATATTCCTGACTTTTTTTGCCATTAATACTTCTTGAAGTTCAGCAGCAGACAGACAACTTTCACCTCAATGTCATTCACAATTAATCCCAAATTGTACATGAAATGGTTGAATTCACTCCAGGCAATCAAGGGAGAAAACCAAGAGCATAAAACTTGTGTAGCTAATCAACCTAGTGCAATTTGTATCTGCTGAAAGCTTTTCACAAACATCCAAAGATCACTCTGCAGAATAAATCTGTAAATCATTTCAGGATTTTGCAAATTCTACTTATCCCCATTTTACAGACGGGGAGGTGAAACGGAATGACTACGGCTCACACCCTCAAGGATTTGTAAGTGCCAACAGCCATAGAAAACAGCAAGAACTGGGTTTTAATGACTTTTGTGAGTCAAGAGAGTGTGCAAGTAACAGGAGCGTGCTGAACCAGAAAATCCCCAGTTGTGGTTAATTCTCTAGTTGTGATTAACTCATCCTTCTTGCCTTATTTCAGTACTTCTTGCACTTTCCAACACGACTGGCTCTGGGCACTGACGGGGCCAGGACTATCAGGCTGTGACCATGGTTCGGTGAAACTGCCTGTTGGTCTGCACCCCACTAAACCAACAACTGAGAAGCAGCCAAGTTCTTCACACTGAAAGAAATGTTGGTGGCACTAAGGCAGGTGGATGGAACCCAAATAAAGCCATTTCATTAGGACAGAATAGACTTAACATTTCAGAATGCTAGTGCAAGCCAGAGGCCAAAAGAACCAATCTTCTCTTTCTTTTTGTTTTAAAATGTTCTGGATAAAGATACATTTATTGGCTATTCATTGTTGTTTTATCTGCTTTGAAATGGGAACTGCAGACATTTTGATAAATGGATTGAGAAATTGTTCTGTTTCAGTGTAACTACTGTAAAATGCCTTGACATCCACTAGCACAGATACAGCTCAGACCTCATCTGCAGAGAAAGCATCTCAAAAACACCTCTCTTCGCAGCAACAGCACGGGATTTCTGTGCTGCTGTTTAGCACGCAGTAACACTCAGGAGTGAGACGACCTGGTGCATTCCTAGCTCCACCAGCAACCTGCTGCACGACCTTGGGGAAGCCTTTCTGCATCTGGTTCTGCCTCCTGACTTCCCCGTGCTCACAGCAAAACATCTTCGGGCACAGACTGTTTCTGCCCAGTGCCTTCTCTCACAGGGCTAACAATGAAGCAGAACAGCAATGCCTCCTTACTTTGATGGAAGGAAGAAAAAATTTGCCAGCAGGGCATAGGATGCTGTTAATTGCCTTCTGGTTACAGAGAGAAAGAGCTGCCTTCAGAGGTCACCGGGACTAAGGAAGAAGCCCAGATGCCAGTGTGAGTTGAGGTACCAGGCTTTTACGAGAACTTGGCTGCAGATCCAGCCCGAGTCCTGCACAGCAGCACTCTCATCAATGCCAGGCTGATATATGTACAAGTATAAAGCTGTTTTCTGGTGACACTGGTTGCCTTTCTTCTGTATTGTCCTTAGCCAAACCTGGCTTAAGCAGCAGACCTCCAACAGCGTGGGCAGAAAGCACCTCTCCACCTATTGTCACAATTCTCCAACACTCCAGAATTATATCCAATACCTGTCAAGAGTTTAGATTGTACATTTTTCCAGGCAAGGGCTGCCTCCAGCTGTATGTTTACACTGCACTAGACTCTTAAGGACCACTGCTCATGAAGCTGTTGAGCACTCCATACCATGAATACACTAACAACACGTTGCACAGGTGTCTCTGCAAGTCATGTTCCCCTTCCTTCAGCTCTCTGAATACCCACTTCCCCTAAACGTAGGCCACCAGTTCATTTTCGAGTAGATTTTTGCAGTCAGTAATGGGGAAGGAGCTTTTAAAGCTTTGTTTAATTCCTCCCCTATTACACATCTCCCTGGCAACCAGAGCCGCTCCAGGCCGCACAGTTGCAAGACCCTTCCCTTCCAGTGAAAAATCACAGAGCATCAGATGTCCCTACTCCACAACTATTTTGACCTTTCAGAAATTACTATCACTAGCAGGGCTCTGACATAGTCCCCACTTCTCTCTCCATCCAGCAGACAGCAGCGTGCACACAAAAAACAGGCAGTTAGTTTATTATTACAGTGGTGATACCTGTACCTTGTAAGGATGGAGAATTACTGCAACCATCGTTGCCTGACACTGCAAAGAACAAACACCAACCTGTTCACCGTGAAGTCAAATAAAGAGGGGGGGAAACCACACCCAAAACAACCCCCTTTCCCACTTTCATGCAAGGGAGGTATTAAAAAAAAAAATAAATTACATACAAGCTCCCTCCAGCATACTGTCTCCATTCTAGCTGGCTGTGTCCATGGCAGCAGCAAAGAGACTGAAACAGAGTTAATTTGATTTCTTTAATCGATGGGATTTTCCCAATTATACATTAACCACTATCAGATCAGTTTGCCACTGCATGGCATGGCAGAAACACATATATTTTGCAGATTACTGCACTGCATCGTGTTTATTGCAAGCAAAGTACATTGATTTCCATAATTGCACTGTACTTCACTCCTCCAGAAACACTGTGTAAACACGGAAACTGTGGGTGCTACTATCACTTTTTTTAATCTCTGTATCTTGATTTCTTTGAAAGCAATGCAAGGGCCTACTTCTCAAAGCAGGCACTCACACACCACAGGAGGCCTCAGAAATAACCCTATAGTCACATTGAAACCACCTTACCTCTATGCTCCTTTGCAAAAAAAAAATTAAGAAACAAAGCAGGAAAAGTGATCTTGTGTTTAAGGCCGAGACCAACGTTTGCAGCTCTGCCACGAATTCCCAAAATGACCTTGTGCAAGTCACTCAGTAGAGCCAGTTGCTTTCCATCCCAGAGGCACTCCTTAGGGACTCGTACACGGCTTGTGGCCCGACGCTTGAAGAGATACTGAGCAGGCAGCAGCAGTATTTCCCCTGGCACTTCCACCGCCCCCTCAGCACTCTGGATTTACCACTGATACAGGTTAAAAAAGCACTTTATTAGGAAAGCTCTTTAATTCTATGTTTGCCTCTACTCTGAAACAGGTTACACCAAAGGTATTGGATGGCATCGTACCAGCCTCATTGGCTGGTTTTATGCACTGTAACATCTAGGTGACAAGTATTAAGTGCACATATTGTAGTTCGCAATAAATATGTTTAAAGGAGACATTTCCATAAGCAGCAATATACAGACTCCATTAAAATATTGAGCTAGACTACAAAACCCCAGTTAACACACAGGATTGATGAGGTCATCTCTGTTCTCATAGCCAGTCTTTCTGGGTGGAGCAAAAAACTTACCTGGTTGTAAACGCCTTTAAAGTCTGATGCTATCAGCCTTCCCATCTTTCACCTGCACCCACGGGGGCTGCATTTGGATATGAGAGCCAACACGTGATTACGCTACCTCTGACATTTTTGGCTGCTGTATGTATCAAATAGACAACCCGATGCTGGACTTACCAAGTCAAGCAATACAGAATCTTTGTTACTCAATTTTATTTTTGGTAGCCCTTTAAAGTCAATCTCATCTTTCCCCTTCCATCTGAATTTGCTATATTTTCTGGGCAAAGGCTAATTCAAACCTAGGCCTATACATTGTATTTCTGAACTTCCTAATGCCTAAAAACATATAAGATAGCAAAGAGGTATCATTTAAAAGCCACTCACCTAAACATACCTTTGTTGTAATTTCACTAAAGCCTATGAAAAGTTACTCCAGCCCTATGTCTCAGAACACTTTTGATAAAAAAAGGAGTTAGCAAGAATTCTCTTGTGATACTATGGACACAGAGACATCTATTGCAGCTTTCTCCCCAAAGTCTTCACACCAGCTATCCCTTACACAATAAGCCTCTTAAACTTAGTTGCAGTGACAGGTTAAAAGGTTAGCTGCACAGAACTAACAAAAAACCTCAAGTTTAAATCCAGTACTGGTTAGGCTGCCTGACCTTCCCTCAAACCTGTCTAACCCTCAACATTATCATAACAATTTCCTCTGGTCAAGATCCATGCCAAATGTAAGTAGGAGCTAAGAGAGGGGGGAGCATCAACAGGAACATAAGCAACAAGCACAGCTGTGAAATTTGGCATTTCTCAAACAACTGGCCTCTCAGGAACCAGAGCAAGGCAGCAAGCACCACACAATAATTCAGCAGTTGCAAATCCCTGGAGCACAGGTGCAAGTGGTTAACAGCAAACTGGGGGGAAGAATCACTCTTCACTTGTCCCTGAAAGTAGATTAATCAAGTCACAGCCACTTCTGCATAGGAAAATGTATTCTCTATAGCAGGGATGCTACAAATGCTCATGTGATCAACTACACCCTAAGCCCTAAATTGCCCTGGCAAAATGCATATCCACTGGGATCTATGGCAGATTGCCTGGATCACATTCCCCACACCCATTTTGACAAGCGCCTTCTTTTGACAGAAACTCGTAGACGTTTGGAAGGCAGCCACTGAGATGAACAGACATCCACCTCTGTACCACTGTGGGCTGGCTCAGCTGGGACCCATCAACCAGCTGAATACAAAATTTCCCTAGGAGGTATCTGACATGACAGAGACTGAGCTAAGTGGCAAGGAAAGCTTGAGCTTAGATGTTCTTCAGCAGCACAGGGAGACTATGACAAAAACAAAAAGAAAAATAAAATCAGAGCGAGAGGCAGCAAACAATTGCACAGCAAAGGAAAGGCTCCCGTACCCCAAATGATGAAATCAATACAAAGAACAAGAGGACAGAAGTGCAATTGCTTGCCTACAGTGCCGCAGCGTGATGGTGCCGCAGCATGGTGGACTTGGCAGGGCTACCTTAACAGCTGGACTTGATCGTAAAGGTCTTTTCCAACCGAAACAATTCTATGAACTGTGACCCAAACATCCAAGGCTCCAAGCAGAGTCCCAACTACTGCGCAGCGGTCTTCCTAGCAAGTTCTTTCTAGTAAGAGCTCCTCTTCCCCCACCCTTCTCTACCCATCATTATAGCCTTATACTTCCACGGAGGAAAGCATGCTGAATTTGAATGTTCTTCACTGAGAACTTACAAGTGTGCACACCCGTGGGAGGAGGTAAGTACGTACATGCACTACACTCCAGACAGACCTAAGGGCCACGTGGTAGCCCAGATTCATTATGTAGAGACACATGGAGGGGGAAGGATTGGCCTTATTCCCATCCATCTGAGCATCACCTACGTTACCCCACTGTGAAGTGCTGAAAACCTATGGACTAGGTCACGTACTCTCTCTCCCAGTAACAAGGACAGTGAGGCAGGTACAGCAAATTGCTGCCTTCCTGTGTTCCCAACCTAAGGGCCAAGAAGCCAGACTAAGCCTAAGCAGAAGAGCCGTACCCTCTAAACATCCGCACCCTCTAGATGTTTTCCATAAATAACTCCTTTCCAGTAACAAAAGGCAATAGCAAGACATGAATGAGTACATAAGAATCATTCATTCCATTTAGCACCCATATCCCCACTGCTTCAGTAATAGTAGGACTCAGATCAAAACGATATGCTCAGCTATTGCCATAAAATACTGTAGTTTCATCGTATGCCACAATCAAATGTAATCTAGCTGGTGACTATTACCTTCCTCCTATTTCAAAAAAAAAAAAAAAACACACACACACACACACACAACAACCCAAAAAACAAAACCACACTCATCTATCTACCACTTCAGAGAGTTAATATCTTGCACCCTTACCCCTTAAAAAAACCATACTCAAATCACTGAGTATTTCACACTGACATTCCTTCCCTGGCACAGTAAGTACCCCTGAATCATTCTTCATCCTGTAGAGATTTAAGACAACAGAACAAAATAAAAGGATGATTTACAACATAAATACATACACATACATCAAAATTCATAAACAGCTTCCCCCTCCTCCACTCTTCAGAGGAAGATTCTGCCAAAAACTATTTTCCATAAAAAAAAAAAAAGAAGGAAAGAAAATTACAATGGTCTAAATTGATTAGACTACGTTTCAAAAATGTATCTTTCTATAATCCAGGACAAAACAAGATGCTGACTGGCAAAGCAGTGTGTAAATAATGGTGTCAAGACACCCTTTATAACAGGCCTTCCAAAAAAAGTGCACATGTGTATATCCAATACATTCCCCAAATGCACCTTCTGGTGCTCATGCATAGCTAATTACCCAGGAATACCATTCCTGTTCCCACCTGTTTTGACAACCAAGAAATACAATTTCAGAATCACCACACATACTCTGAGAGGCCACTCACGGATCACAATTAACTTGCTAAGACCAATTTAGTGCCCTCTGCCTATCTTAAAACACTGTCACATCATTACTGCACCCTTAAAACCGAAAGGGGAAACTACACGAACCGCTTCCTCTCCCCCTACTCCCCACATACACAATAAGCTTCAGCAGATCACAAAGCACCACCTTCCCTACAGCTCTGTCAGTTCTTTGCACAAACAGAAGCTACATTCTCCTGCCTTCACAGTAGCATCTGAAGGAAGCACATGCTTTGTGCCAGGTTTTTTTTTCAGAAGGACATTATTGGGCAACAGGACTACTGACATAGCACAGCTGATGTGATACCAGTAGGTTTTCTTTCCCTTTTTATTTTTAAGACGGCCAGAACTACTAACTGATAGTTTTACATGTACAGCTCTACTGCCACACTATGGGTACTCCTGGTTATTACTACCTGCACAAACCCTCGGAACAGGCGAGGTTAGAACTGAAGCCTCTTCAGGAACTTTGTTCTACGGAGGTTCATGATTTGCTCAGCGAAGGTACTAGAAGTCCCAGCCCCGACTACACTGACTTTCCGGGATTACACCCCAAAACCACCATGAACTCTGCAAAGGGTGGGTGCACTCACTCTGTATACACGCATTCCGTTCTGGATATCCAGCAGTATGCCACCGATTTCAAAGTTGTTGTCTTGCTTTGACAAAAAAGATCATTACTGGGATTTCAGAATTTGGTTTGGGTTGCGTTATTTTGGTTGGGGTTTTGGTTTTTTTTTTTGTTTTTTTTTTTTTTAAAAAAAAGCTAGGAAAGAGGAGCTATTGACCAATGCCTCTAGCTCTGATGCAAATAACACACACCTGAGGTCTGGTCTAAAAAGCTGTGAGCAGATCACCTGCAAAAAAGAAAAACAATATAGAGCACCAACGTCTGGGTGAAGGATCCAGAACAGACAGCACTCTACATGCAGAGAAAAGGGACCTAGGGGCCTGAGAAGAAAGGCTTATATACTGAACAAGCAGATAAAGAGAAGCCTGGAAGATCTAGCATGAACAAGCTACAGAGAGCTTAAAAGAAAAAAAAAAAGAATCTGTAAACCCTGCTATAGTAAATCATCTATTTAGGTATCTCTACATTGGTCTACGTGTGTAAGAAAAACGCAACAGAAGCTGCTGGAACGGTTCTCTCTTGTGTACAGGCTAAATGCTCTTGCTGAAGAAAGGAAAAATATTCATCAAATATTCATCCTTAACTAGGACTTGTAGCTTGTTTGGGTGGTTTTATACCCTCTTCTAAGAGATACTTCCAGTTGGCAAAACTCTTCGGGTCCACTGCAAGAGTACTCAGGAGGAACAGTTAATACTTACTCTGAATCTCCTTAGAGGAAATTTGCCTTACATAATAAAATCAGTGTTGTGTTGCAGATAACAAAAGTTTAAAAAAAAAATCCAAACCCCAAGAAGCTCTCATGCACATCAACACACACACACGCATTCCTCTAGCCTAAGATACAGCAGACAAGACAAACGTTACTTAGAAACTCTTGGAAATCAGGGCACTGCACAGTGCTGAAAGAAGACACAGCCAAACACAGCTCTCCCACTCTTTCCCCTCCTACACACACATAAGGACAGTCCCTAAATATTTGCTGTTTACACCAGAAATAAACTTCAGTCCATAGATATGATTTTGCCACAAGGGCAGTTGTGGAAACTAGGGAGGAGACATAGGCAAACTCCCCCCAAATTCTAGTTATCTTTTGCTATCTTTCAAGTCAATAAGCACGTATTTCACAAAAAAAATGATGCTGAGGCCAAAGAGCTCGTATGAAGAGATAATCAACTTGAAAGGTAGGAGAAATAAGAGAAAAGTGCTTCCATCTTCAGGCAAGGTACCCTACATCTATTTCATCAGCTATGGGCAGATACCGGGGTACTGAAATATTGAGTTAAGATGCAAGGCAAAGACAGAAGGGGAAACCGTGATGGCATTTTTCAGAGTCATCTTGCATATTATACAGCAACTGTGCCCAAATGATTTGACCCACGAAAGAAGGGGAAGGAGATCAAATAAAGCCACCTTTTATCACCCCATTGCTTAAAATTGTTGCTCCCAGAGGATACAGAGGAAAACTATCTTGTACGAAGCTACAAAGGTCTGAAGAAAATATACTCCTTATTGAACACTACAGGGAAGCATGTGCTGACACAGAAGTGCATGCACACACACAGAGTGTCATATCCCCCCCACCCCCCCCCACCCCACCCCGAGGAGATTAACAGTGGTCCTTTGATCTAAGGAGTAGGACAAAAAATCCTCCTAAAGTTGCCAGCTTTCTCCATTACACTTACCAGTCACCGAGACAGCCAGCAGCCCCACGGAGAGCAGCAGCACCCGGCTCCAGGAGCTCACTTCCACCATCATGAGAGCAAAGATCCCAAATTTTCCCCAGTTCCTTCCAAAGCCACAGCTGCATCCCGGCTTGTCCCATCTCAAGGAAGGTTGCATGTCAAAGGGCAGCAGG
This sequence comes from Falco biarmicus, assembly GCF_023638135.1. Classification (NCBI taxonomy): domain Eukaryota; kingdom Metazoa; phylum Chordata; class Aves; order Falconiformes; family Falconidae; genus Falco; species Falco biarmicus. The sequence continues at coordinate 117,697,030 of NC_079290.1, forward strand.
AATGGGGCGTGCTGGGGGTTGGTTGGTGGTGGTGGGTTTTGCCCCCTTTTTCTTCCCCTTAGCAATTGGGATAGTCCTCAGCTTGGCTGGATGAAGAGGAGAAAGGAAAGAGGGAGGGAAAAAAGCAGGTCAGGCTTGTGATTTATTTTTTATTTTATTTTATTTTTTCAGCTCAGAAAAAAATCCCACCGCATGGAAGGCTCTGAGCTTCTGCAGCTGGAATGAACCAAGTGTGGCAGCAGCTCGGGGAGAGGAGAGGCAAGGAAAGGAGAGGAGGGCTGGCTCGTCCCTCCCGGTGGCTGTCTCAGAGCCAGCTCCTCGGCATTAGCAGCACACAGTCCTCAGGGATTTATACTTTTTTATTAGCCAGTTGATTAATCGTTCCCATATCTTTGTCCTCCTCTTCACTGAACGCTGCGGAGGGGAGAGGGTACAGGCGGTGTGGTGAGGGGCTACTGTGCAGCCACCGAATAGATCTGCCTCAGTTTTGCTTCCCCAAACCCAGCACAATCCTCCCACCAGCACCCACCCCACCAGAACCTACAAACCACAAATTACGCTTTAGCATTGTATTTCTTTTTAATGCACACTACACGTTTCTTGTACAGGAATAAGTCCCACAGCCCCCTGTTGTGCATGGACCACAGCACAGTGTGCATACATACGCACACCCGTAGCATCTCTGCTATTAAGACATCTGCCAGAGCAATGCAGCCTCCCAGAGTGCCCCCCCCCCCCCGCCTCTGTAAACAACTTGATGATATTGACACAATTTTTGTGATGAAGGAAATGGTTACAAATCCGAGAGATCACAAAACAGCCACCCTCCCCTTCCCCAGCCTGTGACTTGTCGGATCCCCAGCAAGAGCGATACCCTGGCACTGGTGGGACTGGTTCGGGTGAAGGTGGGGATGGCTGTGCCCCCTCCAAGCCACCAGGCACGCTTGGCTGTAGTGTTGTTACCCCTTCGCAGGGCTGGCGAGAGCAGTATTTCTCCACGCCCCCCCCCCCCTTTTTTTTAAAAAAAAAAAAAAAACAAAAAAACCATCTATTAGTACATTTGTCCCTGTAGCTGCGTGCAAGATGGGGGGAAAAATGCAGTCCGCTAAAACCACATTCAGGAACTTAATTATCTTGGTAATGATGCTCAGATCCTATGGACAAGAAAAAAAAAAACCTCGAATATGACAGCAAAGCTTTAAAAAAAAAAAAAAAAACCACAAAAAAACCTCGACTATTCCGCCCCCCCCCCCCCCCCCCCCCCCCCGCCTTCTCGGCCAGAACCTACTTCGCCGTTTCCCTTTTGACAGCCAAGGAGCAGCCCCTCGCCCCGACCCGCCGTCCTGCCTGCGGAGCTGGGGGTGCTCAGCCGCCCGAGCCCCCCCTCCAGCCCTACCCCACCCCCCCTTCGCTCCCCGCGCGGGCGGGGGCAGCCCGGGGGGGCCGGGGCCGCTCCAGCAGCCCGGCTCGCCCAGCCGTGCACTAGCCAAGGCGGGCGGCTCCACTCGCCACCCATCCCCCTGCCCGAGCGTTTTGCATTTGCTGCAGTTTCTTGCTGCAAAACCCCCTTCTTCAGTCTTGTTCCGGTTGCCTTGAATGAGCTTATTTGACAGCTCAAAAACAAATTATATCGAGGGCTTGCAAATCTGTCCCTCCACCCTCAAATCAATCCTCTTTCTCACTCACTTTCCCTGTGTCCCCTCTGCATTTCAATCCTTCCACTGCCTACATTGTGAACCGATGCCAAGAGCCAAGGCAACCCGGGCTGTTACATGAAAGAGTTGCTTTATGTCTGTTTAAACTGCAGTATCCTATTCAAAGAGACCTTATTGTTCAAAGGCACAGATCCAAATATAAAAGGATCAGAGAACAGGGTACCACACTTCACGGCTCCATACATTGGCTTTCCCTTATACAGCTATTCACCTCCAAGCATCCCCCCCATCCCAATATTGCATTCAGCTGAAGATGTGACTTGGTTGCTGCACACCCGCACGGTATCGGCTGAGCCAAAGTCAGCTAGCCCTGCATCAAGAACAATCCACAGGCATAATAAAGTCATTGAGGAGATATAAACTCACTTTATTCCTGGTTAATAAAATCGTATCTATTTCAAATCAAGGGTTTCCTCCCAAGTAAGTTTCCTTCTCAAAACCACTAAGTTTTGGGGTCTAACTCCCTCCAAAAAATACTGCATTTATTTGTTAAATGGACAAGACCGATGAATACAGCAGAAACCATCACTGCAAACGCCTGCTTCTTTGATTACAACCCATCTCCAATGGGGAAGCGTGTGCGGGTTCTGGTTAACAGGCCATTTCTAACCCCTACCACTCACTTCGCTTCTCACCTTGCAAAATTGCCTCTCTACTAAAAATCTTCTCTTCAGTGCAAGCACCCACCAGGAGACAAATTCTGCTCTGCACTGCCACCCGCAGTCAGAGCCCGGGCTGAAAGGAGTCCGTTGCCTTCAGACTTCACGCCCTTCCACCTCTCTGCAGACACTTAGCCAACATTTTGATACTCCACTTATCACACAGTACCTCACCCTCCATGCCAAAAGAGTCTGATCTGTTTTGTGATTCCTCCAAAACAAAACAACAGCGATTGCAGCATCCCTGAGTTTCAGTTTAATCCATGGAGCCCAGAGCAATTCACAGGTTTGAACCAAGTCGTCACAGTACCTCCCTGGAGGAAGGGAAACAGACTCTGACAAAAATCAAGGACTTATTAAACAGAGTGCCAAAACCTGGTTTTCCCTCAGGTTTTGACACAAAGCCACATCCACAGGGTTCTTTGTCTCTCCCTCCTCTCTCCTACATGCATCATGCTCCAAAGAATGCAGACAGTACCCTGGCTGCTCGCAAATACAACCACTCTGGTGATAGGAGGAACCACAGAAGGTATTCACACTAGGAGCACCATCACATTCCCTAAAATTTTAAGTACCATAATTAGTACTTTGGTATGGGGGAAAAAAAACCCCAAAACATCCTTCTAAATGCCCCACAATTTATTTGGTTTATTCTCTTAATCATGTATTATCACTATTGGGGGGAAAAGAGCATTTACCCAGGCATAACCATGAGTTGAGAGAGAGGTAGCTATGAATAATACCTCTATCAGCAAGAAACTGCAGTCACTATTTAACTTACATGACAGGAGAGTCCAGCTCTGGATTATCTGAAAGGAGATCAGTACAGAGCCAAGATCTTAGTGTACAGAGTAATGATTTTGGTAGCAAAGAATTCAATACACAGCTGTTATATCTGAAGGTTTGCACCTCCCTTATATTTAATATGTCTTATATTTTCATAACTGAATCGAGTTTTATAGCCCAGCACCCAAAATGCCACAGAGGATGCTGAAAAGAAACAGTACACAGAGCAAAATTCTATAGCCCTGATGCTGAAAAAATATGCAAGCTCCAAAACTGAAAATGAGTTCTTTTTCCACGGCAGTGGCAGGGCTTACAAAGTGGCAAGAAGTATTTTTGCCCTCCATGACAGCGGGGCAGAAGCACCACCGTGCTTCTGGAAGCATGGAAGTGCTCACGACTAGAAACACTGCAGCAGCAGCGCTGCGGGCCCAGCTAAGCAGGCTTTGTGCCACTCGCCGCGATGGGGGATCTGGAGTGGGCCACGAAGAGTTTCAGGGACACAGATCGCTCGAGCAGACATGGAACGTGTCGCTAGATGGGCCTCGGACAGGGATGTAGCTTCTCCTTTTGGGGCTGTGGAAAAGTAAGAGTAAATGGGCAGGGGCGCCCCTCCTGCCTGTACTACCTCCCACACACAAAGCCCCTGCCCCTCATCTGGCGTCACTGAAAGATGAGGGACCGAGGGCAGGAGGAGGCAGGAGGCCCGGAGGGACAGTGCTGGGTGCACTCCACGGGGCTCGGCCGCCGGCAGACACCCGGGAAGCGGCACAGAGCCCAGCCACGGGGAGGCAGGGACCGCTGCCTGGCGACGACCCGAGTTCTTTAGAGTTTTACGCTGGGGAACACTCCCAACCCTGTGGAAGGCCTGTGAAGGACGTCATTGGGACTGTGCTATCTGTCTCAACATTGCTGGCTGACTGCAAACCAACACTGAGACCCTGTAGAGAGCTTGTCTACATCTTGCTTCGGTGAACCACAGATGTTTACCCAGACACCGCTGCATCTGTTCGACCACAAAACCCACGCATCTCCTGTTTTGTACCCTCACCCCAGCAAGTACGCCCAGACCTCAGAGGATGAAAAATTCTCTGAAAAGACAGCAGTGGTGCAAGCACCCGTACTGAGTGAGGGGTGAGGCTATGCAAAACAGTCCTTGGAAGGAGCACAGACTTTTGGGTGAACAGCTCTCAAACATCTGTAAAAGAACTGTGACAACCAGCACCGGGTGGAATTCCACACCTGACGTGAAGTCGATCCGGGCTGACGGGACCCCCAGCTCCGTGCGGTGGTAGCTACTGCACCTTTCTTTACTTTATTTTTCCTCTCTTTCTCTACATTTCCTGCCTCTATGCGAGTACCATTAAACTTCTTTCCTTTACGGCATTTGACCTCGTTTGTGTCTTAATCTCACTCTGGGAATCACAAAGAATCTCCCCAGACCCAACCTTTCCAGGCCTGGACAAGGCCGCACCGCTGCCATTTCCATGGCTGCTGCTGGGAGCCCAGTGGCCGTTGCCAGTCGTCACCCTGCCCAGCTGCCAGGCCGCGCGGTTGCCATGGCTCTGCGTTACCAACACAAACCGCCTCCTCCAGGGAGACAGTCCATCGGTGAGCGCCCAGAGCCCGCAAGATGCTCCCTGGTACGAACATGGCTCCAACTCCTGTCGTCATATCTGAGGGTCAGTTCCCCCTGGGCCCTTTCCCTAGGCACACCTGGATCCATGAGGACACTCCCCAGGACAGCCTGGACAAGGCCTGCCACGAGATCTGGAAACGGGTTCAAGTGCTCTCTGACAGGCTGCACACGCCGGTGGTGCTGGTGCCGCCACTGCAGCACACCCTCTGCTCCGAGCTGTCCACGACCTTTCAAAAACACCGCATCGACTCCCCGAGCAGGTAAGGGACCTTCGAGCATCGCCCAAGCTCCAGCGAAGGCGGCTGCTGCTTCCCTTTTCACACCTTCCCAAACCAGACTCCTGTAACCCATCAAATTGAAAGCCCGGGGCACAGTGTACACCAACTGCTGTCTGACAGCCTCCCGTTGAGGCAAACTATTCCCACTTTTTCCACGATATTCTTTTTTTTTTTTTTTCCCCAAAGAAAATTTCCTGTCCCATGAAGTCTAGCTACTTCAAATTCTGAAGCACCATAAGCAGCTGCTGCATTTGCTTCCCCACAACATTTAAAAGAAAAAACAACCGTACACACATCAAAATATTTACAGGGAAGTGAAAGCAGCATTCAAAAGGAGCAAAATCGAAAATTAAAGTGTTATAAGGAAGCTACTGTAAACAGCTGATCTTTACAAAGAAAGGCTGGATTTAGCACAGAAAAATTTATGCCAAATCATGTTTCACAGGACAAATAACAGTCAGAGAAGGAAGCAGGCTCTTCAGATTAATAGGATAATATTTACTCTATGCTCCCAAAAGAGAAAAAGTAAAATTTATAAAACCAGCAAACAATCAGCAAGCATTAGTACACGTCCAGCTCTTAAAGTCCAAACAAAACATCATGCAAACATGGCCCATCTTGCCTAGTACACAAAAGCGTAAACAGTTATTTCACCTTTTTGAAAAAATAACTTCACACTTGAGGAAACTGATGATTTTACAGATGAAGACACTGAGGCACAGAAGGGGAATTACCTAACACTATGTCAGGTAGAAACCTAGGAATTACATCTTGGACTCCTGGCTCCTTTCCTTTCTCCTCCATGTCCTAAAGAAGCTAAAACCATAAGAGTCTCCAGAATAAATGCAGGAAGAGGAAAACCAGCTAAATCAAGAATAACCAGTGAAGCCCAAGGAGTTGCCTATAGCAGTAGATTAAATTATACAGCTGAAATATCTTTACAATTAGCACATGCTCAGTTAACCACATATTTTGGTCCTGCCAGTTGCTAAGAAGTCTTAGGAAAAAAGGCACTACACACACCAGTGAAGAACTATGAACCACTAACAATCTTAACTACATTCTTCAGCAACGTATTTTACTCTTACAGGAATATAGATCTGGTCTTCAGCAATAAGTCTACTGCAGCAAGGCCAGCCTAACAGACATGATTTCTAGCCCACTCAACCTGCAATTACCCTGAAGCCAGTGCAACTGGGCAGAGCCAGCAGATGAAAATAGTTTCCTTTTTGCTGCTTTAGTGGGAGGTTGTGAACTTTAGGACCCCTGGAATGAAGGCAGCAGCCAAGACACAACCACAAGGACCTTAGACAAGCTCAGCAACTTCAGTTTAGATGAAATTATAAAGGCTGCAAAGTCCAGTGGCTAAAGGACTATCACTGGGTTCAAAATAACGATCCTCTACTCCTTGTTCAACTACTGAGCTGAGTTACCTTTGGCAATTCATCTGGCCATTTCTCAGCAACGTTTTCCCGTAATTAGCTAGCAGGCTCTTCAGAACAGAAGTGCTCTCTGCACACACACTTGTACAGCAGAGTACATTGGGGTCTTCGAGCAACTGGGATCAGAGTCATTGAACCTTCCAACAACAGCCAAACTGAAGTGCTAAAACCAAATTACTGTACAGAACTCAATGAACTGCTTTAAAATGGAAGCAGTTCAGGTGAGACAGCCCTAGGTCTGGTTTTTACCTCTGAGGTAGAAGCTTCCATACCCTACCTCGGCCACCTCTATTACTCCTGAAAGACTTACAGAAAGACCGATTAAGAAAAGCCTTTCAGTATATACCAACTGTCAATAAAGGTGTTACCCAATTCACCAGCTGCCATAGCATCAAGTGGCCAAAATGATACCACATGACCTTGCTCAGTTTAGCAATCCTTAATTATTTTAAAATACTGACTTATGCAAATTGCTAGTATGCTCATTTGAAAACGCACCTGGAATCTTTTGAACAAACAACAAGTTTCACCTTCCTCGTTTCATTCTGGAGCATCTGGATAGAGAAGAGCAAGTTATTAAGAACACCCAGAGCAGGTGGTGACAGGAGGAACCTCGTTTGTTGAGGGGGTCACTATTTACCACACAAGGAGCTTACAATCTTCCAGGAGAAGAGGACAAAGCTTCACAGGCAAGCATCAGAGCTAGCAACACGACATGCAGCATCTTCAAACACATCCAAATACAGGGATTCCAGTAACCTAACATTTAAGTCCAAGAAAGAGACAAGCAGCATAGTAGCCACCTCAACTTTTAAGTCTCTCCAACTACAGTCAGAGCACAAATATCAACAGGTTCTGCAAGGTAGCAAGAGTGGAGCCAAAAAACCTGCAAGATTTGAGCAGTACAAGATTTGAGTGAGAAGTTGCAGAACCAAGGCTGCAGCCTGTGAAGCCACCAGAGACAGGAATCCCACTGAAAGGGGAGGCAAAAACTTGTGTGAAATAAGCCGTAGTCAGAAATAGCCTAACGATTTTCTATTTTCATATCTACAGTATAAATCTGTTGAGGTTTTTGGTAAAGAGAATATCTATGTTCTTTAAAAATAGGAGGGAAGCAGCACCATACTAATTATAGTAATCCTATGATTAGAGATAATTAGATACATTTACAATTTAGAATTTCCTAATTTTAGCTGTTTATGAACCATATATGTATCGAAATAGTGTCTGCACAAAGCATCAGTCTTTTATCAAACTAAGAGGAGTAAAGTGATAATAAAGTGATCGAACATATCTGGATGTGAAAGAGCAAACTGGAATTTAAATCAGAGTTTTGAGTAGGTGACCACAATCGGCACTAATCAGTATTTTGGGCAGGTAACCATTATAGGTACTTAGGTGTGCCTTAAAAGACAAAATTGTTCAGCTTTGACAGCAGCCCCACAGTAAGGTCCCAGAAGACCTTGGGGGGCTATAGAGGTGCCTTGTGATGCACCCTACAATTAAATAATCTGACAGTCTTATCTCCCTATATCAGAAATGGTTGATGAGTTACAAATACAACACCCAGCTCTGTTAAAGCCCTAGAGGGGATAAGGGAATCGTAATGACCAGTCAGTCCAAGGAAACTCAGGCCCTCACCCTGCAAAGATTTAAGGGTCCACTGAGTCTTGAAGGTTGAAACCATGCAAAGCTGGAGCCTGGAGAACAAACAAGGTCTCTCCCATTAGGGACACTGGGATTCAAGGCACAAACCAGAAAACTATTTTTCACATCCAGAATCATTGAGTTAATTTTACAATTTTTGACAAACAAGATGAAAACCACCACAGGGCTTAACTGTGCGGGTAAGGCTCCTCCACAAACTGTTGTGAGGGAACTTAATTATTACCAACTGCTCTAATGCAATGGCACAGGGGGCCATTTAGTTCTTCCTCGTGGCAAGTGTAACCCACCTCGAAGCTTGTTTACCTCATTCACACCCAGTGCCTGCAAAGAATCACCTTGTTTGACACAAAAAACCCTTAGATTTTTGTTTACAATCAAAATATATTTTGACCCACAAATATTTTTAAGCATATATTCTATAATGATTCTTTTCACACCTATAATGCTATCATCCAACTTTGCTTTAGTCATTCTTGGATAAATGCATTAACTAAGTTAAGATATTTCCCCTCCCCCCTTTATGTGGTTCTTGGAAAAGAACAGTATCAAAGATGAAATTATGAAATTTTATTCTGGTTAAGAAGGAATGCTTGAGTTTTACATAGAACACTAATGAGATAGAAATGCAGGGTTTAGGAGGAGTCAAGCAGAGCTCAATCTTAAGTCAAACCTCTTTTAACAGCAGCCATATTCTATTTTCTTACAGCAACTACTTGCTAGATGAACCAGAGGGACTCGAAAGTATATACAAAGCAATGATTGGAAACAGAGAAAGGGAGATGAAATTAAGAGCTCTCTGTAATGCTCAGCTTTCTGCTAAACCCACGATCCCCAGCCTTCTGTATTCAGTAAATTCCCAGAAGAATTCCAAGGGGCTGGAGGGTGGCAGCATGACAGGCGCTCACAGCGTGGAGGGCAGCAAGCTGGAGTTGCCATTTCTGCTGAAACACACAGACCCTGCCAAAGGTGCAGACAATCAGGTAACAGCCGAGGAAACAAAGGAAGTGAAGGAGTTAATACAGAACAGCACGTCCAGCTCTGCCAACAGTAGTACAACTGTGTCATTAACAACAACAGCAGAAAGTCAAGCTCCAGGACAGAAGCAGCAGCTCCTACCATCCACTGAGATTTGCCCCAAAACCTATTCTGATGCAGTCACAAAGAATCCAGGTATGGAGCTGGGCATGGTCCTTGAACATCAGCTGGGAATCACGGGAAAACCAAAGTGTAAAACTCAAAGCTGTTGAAAAGCACGTGGCAGGAGCTGGTCTGGCATCACTGCATCGTTTGCTCCATGGTGATGTCCTTTCCAAGCCCTGTGTAAGAGACTGAACTAATCATTTCCATTCAAGAATTCTCGTGCTACACTAGGATGTTGGTATCTCCCCTCTAACTAGCACCTACCCAATGTCCTTCTCACACGCTGGAATACAGTACATATAGGAAGGTCATGACCATTTCTGTTTGGTCAGTATTTTCTAGGAGCTGGTTTTTTGGGTTTGGGGTGGAGGGGTTTTGTGTTGTTGGGGTTTTGGGGGTTCTTTAGGTTTTGAGTAGTTGGAGTTTTTGGCAGGGTGGTGGGGTTTTTTATAGCGTCATGATTTTGGGGTTCTGTTTGTGAGACATTTAAAAAGAACCTGATTTTCACAGAGTATTCATAACTATGTTCCTTTAAGGATCTTAGAATAGACAAAAACAATGGTATATTCAGATCTACTGTTTAAATTTCTAGATTAGATTTATCTGTCTGGAGACTTAAGGCTACTACAACAGAGAAGCTGATTGTTATCTCAGAGTTTTGAACTTTGGGTAAAGGTTCTTGTTCTGGTCTTACAATTTCATTCATTCTTATGGCTCAGGTCATTAGCTTTATTCCAGGTCCTGTGGGTCAGAGTTTAACGGCCCTACAAGTGAATTTGAACTGCTAATTGTTGAGTTTGGGTTGCTGTGGTACAGAACTACAGCCTGCAAAAGTAACTGATATCTTAAACAGATTTTGCTTTACAGGCAAATCATGTCCTCTTAATTGTAAATGTTCCACAGAGTGCATGTTTCTTAATATCTTTAACCTTGTTTTGTTTTGCAGTAACTACTACAGCACTGGATAAAAAAAAAGCTGAATACAATGCAAGTACTTCAGGCTTTTCTACTACTTCACTGACCACAGCGTTACATCAGCCAGTGCGGCAGAGCCCGAGCTTCCCTCCATTTTCCATCTTTACCAACCGCTCAAACTTTTTTCCACAGTTTCAGGTAACATAAACTAGACCCTCATTTTGTGAGAAGATAGTAGAACATCCCCAGGTCTATATTGACAGACACAGGGCACCACCTGCTGCTATTTTGACAGCTGCTTTCTGATTTGTAGGGTAAAGCAAGAAACCAGATTGCTATTCTACTACAGTAAGTTACACGAAGTGGCTTTGGGGTCACAAACAAAGCTTTAACAGGACACATAATGTAGTCCTCCGAGATGGTTGTGATGATATCAAAGGATGATGTATTATTGACACAGATACTGAATGCTGACCTCTCTCAGGCTTCATTAGTTTCCATTTTTATCTTGTACTTACAAATATTTTATCTTGTATTTACAAATACTTTGACATAATAATTTATTACAAATACTTAATGTAACTCCCTGTTTACAGACTGGGATACCACTTAGTCTAGTCTAACAGGACCTCACAGCAAAGTAAAAAAGCCAACTAAGATTAGGAAGAAGTCCAATACTCAAGTTGAAAGAAATAAAAGAACGAATACTGGGAAAGCCATGTAGCCATGGTTTTCTATGGGCTATGCTCCCCTAGTTTCCTTTGAGTCCACTAAAAAAAGCAATCCACAAAAATAATACCAGAAACAAAGCTATGGTTCTATAGCAGGACTCAGTTCATCCTACAAGCTGTCAAAAGTTGTCAGCAGCCTGCTATAAAAAAGAAAGAGGGTGAAGACACACAACCCAGAGCACACGTGTTTTGCCAGACTGAGCTCCCTCAGAAGTTTACAGTCCAAGAATTTTCCCTTTTTCCATTAAGTCAATGATTAGTTAGCACAACAGATACTTACTTAGCATAGCAGAAACACATGAATTTTTCCCCAGGCAGAACAGAGCTACAGAGTGGAAAGCAGATTCCTATTCCAGAGGTCTCAGATTAAGGAGACAAAGAGAAGTTTGCCCAAAGCTAAAAAATACTTATCCCAACCTGGTTTCTTTGAGCATAAAATACCCCTAAGAAGCTTATACAAAAGTAATTAATGGACCAATTCAGATTGTTTTAAAAAAAATCATGCTTTACGTATGCTTAACAGGGTCCACATCACCAGAGCGCAAGGATGCCGTATCAGCAAGCTCTGCACCCTTTCCTTGGATGGTATTCAAGACAGGTGTGTTTAAATGGTTATGAATATGCTTTAATTTGCAGAACACAGATGCTAAGCACAATAGATAAGTCAGAGCACTTTGTCAAGTGCCCAGATTGACATTGGTGCCACTGCAAAAATAGATTTGGGGACAAGATGCTGAACCGGTATAAAGTTCATACAGTGTGCTGGAGCACCGTGCACTCCCAAGAGCTCAGGAGATGGCCTTGAGCCTCTAACTGAAAACATTTATTGCTTGCACTCTAGTTTTGTACGAAATTGGCAGAGACCACTATGTGTGTCTGAAAAAAATATTTTCAACAACTCCAATTTCCATTTATGGGGCTACTACCTTGTCAGTATTCCCGTCCCACTTTTTTTTTTTTGTTTAATCTATGTTCTTTCTTTTTCCTCCCCAGGTAGCTCTATACAGCCCACAGCACGTTTTCCAGCCACCTTACAGTCCAGTGTTGAACTACATCCCTCTGGTTCAGCCTGGTTATCCATACCAGCAGATGACCCTACCGCCAACATCCAGCAACATCCAGGAGCTACCACCAATGGCAGGCGATGGGATCCAGAATCCATTTTCTCTTTCCTATGGGTATGGCGATGCAGATTTGCTTTCTATTTTTTTCAGTACTTTAAGGAGAGTTAAGGACAGTGAACCTGCGCAGAGCTAAAGACTTAATCCACAGTGGGTTTCCCAGTTACAGTCTCACTAAATTCCAAACCTGAACAAAATACAAGATTTTACTATAAGGCCTAAATTCTAAAACTTTTACACAAAACCAAAGTAATTAGTTTTGGGTGAATGAAGCTGAAACACTGTGCTATACAAGATGCCACCTACAACTTCCAATCAATATTACGGATCAAAAGTATAAACACCTTTAACTTAAAAAGAAAATGCTTCAACAGGCTAGAAACCAAAAATATTTTAACACTGTCAGAATGAAATTAAAGGATTCATTGTGATACCTTCTTATGAAAACTGTAGTTAAAATCAACATATTCCGAGGTTGCTAAAATAATGGCAAAATCTGGTAAAATGATCTCTGGAGATTCAAGTTCTATATATCATCTTCTGTTCAATGCTTATGGGACAGACAGGAATAGCATATACTTCCCCCCCCCCCCCCCCCAGATCACCTTCCCAGAAACCAGATTACACATTAAAAAAAAAAAAAAAAAGCACATATAAATGCTTCCAAGAGCTCCATTATTAGGAAGAACAATTAATTTGAAGTTAGATGTAATCTCCTAAAGCTTGACTAACTTACATTTTCTGTTTTAGGTTTAGTTCTGTACCTGGAGATCTGTGACAACTAACCTCAACTACCTTCCAGCAAGTGCTATGTAAAATTTTAAGTGAACCAAGTTTTCCTATCCTAGCATTCAAAGGAAAACCTACTGTCTATTTATTATAGGTTCTATGGTCCTATACAGATTTCATGTTTTCCCCAATGTGAACATTCCCATCTAGAACAATCCCCTATGATTTATAGGGTAAGAAACAGCTGCATGACAATTCAACTGAAATACTTTTTTTTAGGATGACAGAATAAGAAGGGGCATTTTTTGTTTTGGAAGACTGAGACAAATAATAAAAAATGTTTATATATGACAGATGCCTGAGCTGCTTAGAGTTGAGTGTTGGTGCAATAAAGATGGTTGATAGAAGAGTCCTGGCCACAAATTTCAGAGATAGTAACTTCAGCTGTATATTCAAAGTGAGATTAAGACAAACACATTCAACAGCTGAGTGGTGCAGCTCCATGCATGACATGTTCCTGTCTTATTACCTCAAATGCTAATCCAGATGCTAATTTGACTCTTAATAGTAAAGAAGATCAAGCCATATAGCTTGTATGGAGAATCCTGCTTAACTATATTCCCTTGGTTATTTAACTCAGGAATTTCAAGTGTCTAACTTTTGACAATGAGCCTTTGCCCCTGCAAAATACCTTCTGCTTTGTCTGGAGCCGGCACCATTCCTGCAAAGGGAGAGCAGCAAGGCATCTCTAGAGAATGGCTGTGGCAATCTGTCTGCTCCATTTCAGCCACACTTTGCTGGTTTGGAAGTAGAAGAGTGATTAGATAGGATTCTACAGCCTGCATGATACACGTCAGAACAAATTATCACAAAAGTCTCTCCCAGCCTTAAAACTAGTGAATAAGGTGTCAGTCACAAAGATCTGACAGTTTGCAATCATCCAGCCCTATACCCAGTAGTATGCAAGTCAGTCTGCTTTTACATTCAAGGAGACGTACTTATACTTCACTTAAGAAGGATATTGCACCCATACAAGTCAAGATTTGAAACTAACTCTTTTACACTGTTTAACAAAAGCCTGTGTATTTCACAAATAGTTATAGGTCCTAAGAAATATAAAGCACCACGCATTCCTGGAGGAGCCGAAAGCACCAAATATGCTTAACCTCTGTGGGCAAAGCTCTTTCTAAGAGGACAGGCTTGAATAGCAGCTCACAGTACAAGCAAAAAATGGAGCACTCTTCCATTAACCGAGCTTTAGACTTGGCCCCAGGTACATAAATACCAGCTTTTTTTTCTCTCCTGGTAAACAACAATAATCCTGTCACTTTTAAAAAATTAGCTCCTCCTTCCCTTTAATTGTATTTAATGTAAATAATACAACCTAGTTGTATAGACTTAGCTGTAGCTAGTAAAGAATTCACAGGGTATGTTTACTCCCTTAAGGTTGATAAACAATTTTACAGCGATGCTTCAGGTAACATTTTGCACATTATAACTAGTCTGCTCCTCAGTGTTCCTCTTTCCACACTGCATCAACATCTATTTTGGGTTACCCAGATGGCCGAGGTGATCTAGGACAATTTATAATAAGAAATCCATGCTTTGGCAAGATGTGCCAACTAGCCCTGTTTTCTCTACATACCGCTGTAGGCCAAAATTTCAACTAAGAAAAGCCAGACAAGCAATTAGGAACCTCTAGTGTTTCCACAAAGCATCAACGTTCTTCACTCTCCTTGCCTTGTGGGTAAGGTGACAGGCTGACAACATAACACAATCTGAAAGACTGTTAAAGTAATACCAAGGCAGCCAGAAGAAATCAAAGCCAAAGCCCATGTACTGTTTACGAACTCCCAGCACTATCGGCAACAACGATCTCACAGTTCCAATGCATCTCATATCCGAAGAAAAGGGGACACTAGTACAGAGACCACCTATATCATTCCACCAACACTCGATTTGTTGGAGATAAGCAACCTGAGCCAGACATACCACTATTGTACCACAGTTCAGGCTAGAAATCAGGGAACTGAAGATTAGCCAAGATGCAAAGATGAGCTACCTCCAGAGTCCTGTCAGGAATGGGGCTGAAAGATCATTAAGGCACAAGCGGTGTAAACCACAGCTGTATCCCTCTGTCAGGAACACTAGCACACTAAGGCAGATGGCATCGTTTTTCTACCCAAAATGCTTGTTTTCAGCACAAAATCAAAGATACCCAACGAAGATGCTTGTCAATATTTCTATTTCTTTCTCATTATGCAAGATGTGGGTGTGGGCCCCATGTATAGCTGCAGAAGTATTCCAGTTTTCAAGAGCTTTTTGCTCCTACTTGGAAATCCACTGTTCCAGCCCCTTTCACAGCACACTTCTCCCAAACCTCTGTAAGAGGTAGGAAAGGAAGTTATCCCCATTTTACAAATTAAAAAGCTGAATTCTAGGAAGTAAGTGCTCAAAGATTTCATCCATGCAGTTTAAGGACCACTAGCTACAGGCAGTCAAACAAATACTCAGGAACACAAACCAGAATCTAGAGGGTACAAAATTCACGTATACTTTCCCTCTAGCTTGACCCTTTTTGCAACACCTTTCCAGGACATACCACTACTACTGGATGTCATACGCAACTTTCCAGCCAAACCCTTATTTCTTCCATAACTTAGTCCTGAGTTTGTCCCGAGTTGCTGTTGCAACACTACATATCTTCTACCATAGCTGTTACAGGCTTCCTTTCAAAAAGAATTTTACAGAACAATATAATTATTTACTTAGGTTTTTCAAACCCTAAACTTGGATCAGAATTTGCTTTGGCTAAAGTCAGGTATGTTCTGCCCCAGTAAATTCCCATTTTCTTAAGTAAAATAGAAGCTTAGATTTTCCTACAGTTAAATCCACTGGCTGTTTTTCTCCAATATTCCTAATGCAATTAGCATAACAAGATAAAGGAATCAAGTCCTTTTCCATTTTTCTTCCTTTATAAAAGGACTAATGACAAACTGGGAATCAGAATCTGTATTGAATTACATTTGCCACAAAAGAGTTCATTAAGTAATAGTACATAATAAAAATCGCCTGTCAGCTTGAAGGATAGACCAAATCCACTTAACGAAACAGCTGGTTATTTTCTAGAGCACTCTATAGCTCAAACGGTCAATATGAGCAAGGAGAAGAACTGAGAAAAGGGGAAATTAGGAACATTTCAGATACCAGCATGCTAAGCCAGTTTCAAGACCCTTGTCTTATACGCAGTTGTAGCATGACCGAAGTAAGATTATGCCTACAGTACCCCGATTTCTCCCTCATTATAGTGGTTGCAATAGCTCTTTTCCCAGGAAAAGGATTATGAGGCTAAGGGTGGGACAGACCATGAGATGCTTCAGCAGCCAGAGTATCATCAGGGGACCTGAATATCCATCTCACTCCGGCATATCAAATGGTCCATGATGATGATGGGAGCGGGGCTGCATTTTCTGCCCCCGGCTTCCATGCACAAGGCTGAAGCAGCACTACTATATCCTAGCGGAGGAGCATCACTGCTCCCAGCCTCGCCAACCAGGAATCTCAAATATAAAGGCTCTTCTGACTTGCAGAGTCTGTGCTCTCAGCAGCAAGTCTGGGAAGAAAGAGCAGAAGGATCAGTGTTAGTCCTTTGCTCTAAACAAGCCGCATTGGCTCCTGACAGAAAATTTGCCTCCCTTTCTGCATTCAGCTCACTTGCTGAGTAACCAAAACCCAGGCAAAACATCTGTGCTGCCTTGGCTCAAGGGATTTGTTCCAAGATCCTTGAAGTCTCGTAACATGGCACTTACTGTAAGATTACTCCAGGTAACATTCAGTGCCACAGAGAGAGCTTGTTGGGAGTAAAGGTCATCCATGACACAGCATGGCTATGAACCTACGGTGCCCTTCTTGCATGTGTTTAACACAAGTCTCAGAAGAGCAACCCCTCTTAAAAAGGGTCAGTTCAATTTTAATCTTGCTGATTCTTCACCATTTACAGATTTAGTCCAAGACACATTCTTAATGGTCCTATTCTTCCACATATCCACAAAAGTTGTAGACAGCAGATTTACACAGTGCTTTAATAAATCTCAGAAAAGAATAGATGTAGAAGCCCTATTGTGGCCTATACTCAACTGGACCCTTCTCAGGCAATCAACCAACCAAAACTAGTTATGAATGTCAAAAATAATCTGTTACACTGTTCTGTCTTTGAAAGCCTCATATTGCAACACAGCGAGGATGGAAACTCCAGGCCCAGCATGGCAGTGGTGATGGTGGAGTCCGCCTAGCCGCACCTCTGGTCCAGGCAGACCTTCAGAGCTTTACCAAACCTGAAAGTGCAGTGAGCATCGATCTGCCACCACCATACCGAACTCCTACCTGGATTATTATCAGGAGCTGCTCCCATGTCCTAAGCCAGACTTACTGCTTTTGACCCAAGTCCCAACACAAGCGTCATACAGCTTTTCAAAGGACTGACACATACAGGCAAATGCTGCCCTATTTCAAGACTGATCATGCTTATAAGAGTCAGAAACCCAGGGCCTAGCTGAGCATGCTGTTTCCCCTCCTTCTCCTTCTTTAGCATCAGTCTCCTCAAAAGTGTTTTCAAATAGTCTAAGCTTACCTGACGTCCTTTAAAAATCTGAAGATTCATGTTCAAGTTCTATTGATCCCAATTACTTACAGATGGGATGACAGTGAAAATGGAAACCTTGTATCTGGGGTTCTAAAAACTCCTTATCTATCTGCTGCTATTGTTTTGCTTAATCATAGCAAAATATAATTCCTCTCTTTTGCCCTAGGTCATCTTCCCTCACTGTAAAGGAGGAAGTGAACCATTTTTGCAATTTATATTACTTTACAAAAACTCTGTATCATGAAAGTATTTGTTTACACATACAATAACTGGCATTGATTTTTAGTATGCAAAACCACATCAGCATTATCAGGTTCTCTAGAACGGCTGGTTGTGTTCATTACCTGCCAGAATGGGCCAGAAGCCATTGCCATTACTGACTTTAGACACAGTTTTTCCCCTTTCAAATATGCCCTTGTATTGCCCTGCTGATCAGATTTGCAGAACGCCTCACTGACTAATAAAAAGGTGTGCTGAAGATCACCTCCCTCCCGGGTAAAAATCCTACCCTTGCTGCTCTGCTAAAGACAGAATCAACTGGAGGATGCAACAGACATTTGTAGGAGCTGCAGATACCCAGAGCTGCAATACTATTTTGGAGGGAGAACCATCTTCATCTGCAGGCACAAAAACAGCCTCTCTCTTGCTTTCTTCCAAAAGTCTCACACAGCTTGTGTTGCTACCACTGCAGTTTTACCCAAGTAATTTAGTCCAGCTACCCAAAACAAACTTTTACAAAATTAGCTTGCATGGTTCCCAAGTCCATTAAACTTAAGATAATGTGAGGAAGGGGGATTGATTGAATAGCTATTAATCAAAGGATGGGTTTTATTCTTGTGATGTCATAAACTGTAGAAATAGAGCTCAAGCAGTTTATTAAATTACAGGAATGCCAAGAAAAATAGATAGCTTTAATAATACATTTTTGCCTATCTGTTATATTTTATATGTAGCTTGCAGAAGAGAATTAAAAAGTTTTCTACCGTATAAAATTTCTATTTAAAAGGAGAAAAAACCAAAATAGATTCTGTCACTGATAGAGAATACAATTATTCTAGGCTAAAAAGTTTATTCTTTTGCTAACGTGTGAGATTACCGTAGTTCAGAGCCTACAGGAGCGGAGGGGGGATAATTCCAAGATAAGAAACCGTCTCTAAGCTTAAAAGCTCAAATGAACTAGCTAAGAAAGAATATAAAAAACCCAGATGTCTCATACAGGCAGGCCTGTCTTTGAGGGAGAAAGCTCTCCGGCTAGCACACCTTGTCAGTGCTCCACCACCACCCTCACAGCCTGGGCTCACCGCAGCACCCAAGTCCAGCAGATGCTACTAAAGCAGCAGAGTACCAGGCAGCCTATGGACTGCAGCAGCGGTGTCTAGAGGAGGGGGGGACTTGGCCAGAAACCCCTGCTCTGCACTAAGATGCAGCCCATCCCAAGAACTAGGAGATGCATTACTAGCATCTCCAAGGCCAGACAACTTGTGTGAAACTTTACGTGAAGAACATCGCTGCTCACTATTCACCCTTCAACAGGGACAGCCTTCCTCTGCTTAGCCTCTTCAACTGTTTCTACCTCTTAATTAACAGTTCAAGAAGCATCCCTCTGCATAGCCCCAGGCCCACCAAAATCCAACACTACCTCATTTTTTATTATTCTCCCACCATCCTACTTCCTCTCAATCTCCAAGACTTCCCTGTGATTCAGCATAAGCACACCCATCCCAGCTTTTGCAAGCTGCCAATTGAGTCGTGTTATCTGGATGGAAAGCTTCCAAAGAAAATGCCCAACTACTGTTGATGAACTGAATTTCTTTCCTCTGGGAACAAGACTCAAGAACGCTACCAAGAGATATTGTGCTGCGATTTAACATGTGGCAGGTCTAGCATATAACAAATAAACATGAAATTCTGAACCCGTATCCTTAAGAATGCCACAAGTGGTAAGGCTTACGTGTTTGAGATGGCTCATTTATGTTGATGAACCAGAAGCCAGTTTCCACGTCAAATTCCTTCAGTCTCTCAGCTGTGCTTTATATACTATGCTCAAAAAAAACTGTCTTGCAAAGATAGACATTGATAAGTACATTGTACTATTAGGATCTCTTAGTAGGGAGTAGACTACATGAAGTCTGTATTTATCAATTTAACAGCAATTGCATGGGGGGTGTCTATGCTATTTACCAGGTAAATCCATCTGGCAGAACGCTATGGTTAGGCACAGCCCAAGGTTAGTAGAAACATACTTAGGAACAAATCCAATGTGCTGGCATGTGACTTTAATCTCCTTTTCATATTCACCTCTCAGAAACATGCCCCTGTTAATCTTTCACAGATGCTTCTGCAAAAGCAGAGCTCATCAGGAATGAAGTGTCTTATTGAACACGCACTCCTCTCTCACCTCTGAGAGCAGATTTTGTCTCCTGGGATGAGGGAAGTACCCTGCTGAGGAAGCGAACAGCAGGAAGCAGTCTATATATATTTTAATGTTTCACACTGTGCTTTCCTGTTCTTTTTGGCATGATCTATGGAGCTCTCTGCTTCAGCATTCGGACAGACACAGAATATAAGGCTAGAAGAAAACTACAAAGGTCACTTAGTCCATCTCCTACCCTAAGGCGGGATCAATGTTACATGAAACATCTGCCTAGATGATGTATACATGGTTGACACAGGTAGAGCTGACCCTGCCTTGGGCAAAGGGATTGACTAGATAGTTTATTGCACATAGAAGTTATTCATGTTTATATGGCATGTTTTCTTAACAAAAAGGAGACCAACTGTTCACCAAAGCATCCCTTTCCAAACATTCACTGCCATTGCTATTAGACTTCATTGCCCATGTGACTGTTCAGACCAACTTCTACCCTCTCTGTGCAATTTCCCCCCACAGGTCTTGCAATCTGCCTGTTTAGGGAACAGTTAACTAAACTAGGCACACATTCTCCCACAAGCATTTTACCAAAGGCTGCAATTAATTGGGGAACACTGGCTTGGTTTGGGGGCTTTTTAAAATTAAAACAAGACTAGGTATTTTTCTTAAAGGCAAATCAGTTAGGGATTAATAGTTCAGTGGTTTGTCCACCTATTTCCTATAGCATCTTCTGTAATAGAAATAGTAGGTTTCTAATTCAAGCCCTACTTTTCATGCAGAATTCAGTGCTATCAATACAACTCTAATGCTCTTATTTTCTCTAGTTCATTTGTTCAAATGGAAGCAGATGAATTTCAGTTGAAAGCTTACTACCGGCTTCACTTCAAACTCCTGGCCCATAAAGAAAGATTTTGATGCCTGTTTCTTGCATTAATGAGAAACTGTTAGAACTTTCTTGCCACTGGTTATGAAGAACCTGACATGGATTCCAAAAAATGAAGAGCGGTTTTTTAATCATGGGCACTTAAGCATTCCAGTTCTCTGCACATCTTCACAGACACTGGCACAGCTCTGGGATAGGGAGATGGACTGCAGTATTCCCGGATTTGTTCTGGCAGCAACTGCTACGTTACTCTTCCCAAGCCAGGAAACTGCCTTTGTCACAAAGTCTTTCCCAAGACTTCAGCTAGCACACAACACTAACGCAAACACACAACTCTGAAGTGACACAAACCTATACAGGCTGCAGACACTCTTCCAAACCCTCTCTGCTCTTTAGGTTTCTCTCCAGAGCTCTTTAACTGAATGACCTCTTTCCTTGCTAAAATTGCTCATACACAGGTTTACTCCAGCAGCTCACTGTAACACCCATGAGTTCTAACACATTGTAAACAGATTGCAACA
Organism: Falco biarmicus; assembly: GCF_023638135.1. NCBI lineage: Eukaryota > Metazoa > Chordata > Aves > Falconiformes > Falconidae > Falco > Falco biarmicus. Next base: position 117,718,267 of record NC_079290.1, read on the forward strand.
GACTGCATCACACCTTTTGTAGCAGTAGGAGGCTGAAGGGCTGACTGTCTCAGCTTCCCTCCCCCAGCTCACCCCTCCATTGTGCTCAGCACAGGATCCACGCCTGCTCTAAGACTTCCCTTCCAGGGCCTAGAATTGAAAGATTGAAAAGTTTGGCTACACGTGAAAAAGAACTAGCTCAGACTGCTAATAACTCTTAACGTACACATCAGTAAGATATTAGTTTTACAGTAAAGCACATCTGAATAGGCACAAGCCTCGAGGAGCAAAAAAGCTTCACGAGACAGTGTGACATCACTGTAGGCAATGGAAAGGTAAGCTCAGAAAAAAAACAGGTCAGCTGGTCTTACCACTTTACCTCTGTGGGCTTTTTTTAACCATTCTATACAATCTGTTACCCACTCATCCTTTTCCAATGGATGCGTTCTGCCACTCACTTGTATGTGCTTAAAATTGAGATTCAGGAGGTGGGTGCGTTCAGTTACTTCCCTACCTCAGTAAGATTTCTTACACATTACACAAGCAACTGATAAATGCTCACTTGCTGCTCTGGCTGTGCTTCACCATTTGTACGCTACTGAATTAATCCTATTAGGAAGTATAATATTCAGAGCATTTATTCCTTACTTCCTTTCATTTGTATAAATATGTTGTTCTGCCATGTTTTCTAATTGCTTAACATCTGCTAGAAGGAAGCAAAAAATAAACACATTATGGCAAGAACAAACTGTAATACCCTTTTACAAAGTGAAAGTGTAGAAATGTTTTATAGAGTGGGCTGAGAAAACCAAGAATACCAAAGCCAAAAACGCAAGAGTCATCCACCTCATCAAGTGAGGAAAAGCCTTTGTGATCAAGATGCCCCACACTAAGACAATTAGAGTCACTCCGTTCAATTTTACCTTTGATTAAAATGTTAATTTACTAAAAGTGGTGTTTGGCCAAAACCTAGTAAATGCGAACACAAGAAAGCGTGAAAGAAATAATTTCCTGAGCACTTATTTAGCATACAGGAACTCCTCAGGTCCCTGTGCCAGCACCCACTTACCAAGCTGAACACTGAAGGGTATTGCTGCCAGTTTAGGGCCAAGTGGTGACACTGGCTTCATTTACAACCACCAAAGCCCCCTTCGATTCACACTGACTTTGAGTAGCATTTACATCATCCCACAAAAGCTAGGGACAAACAAGAGCTACAAAGCCGTACAGGTATCCTACAGCACAATTGCCATAAAGTGTCAGGACACTTCTGAATTTCAGGTTTGGGCTAGCTGTGGTCTTCGGTTTACAGGCTTGCTGAAACAACCTCTTAGTGAACCCGCCTAACAGAGATACAGCTTATACTAGTAAAAAGAAATCATGATAACTGGCTAGATCCTTCTGCCAGAAAGAACAGAATAGTTAGAGTCTTAATTAACTTGATTTTGTCAGTATAAGAAATACTGCTACAATCTTTCCTTTGCTCCAGCCTGTATTTACCTTCTGTTTAAAAGAGGAAAAACAAAGCCTAATTTTACCTAAAATATTGTTAAGTCCCAAGGTGTAACCTGAACCTGCTGTACATCACTTGCACATTTCAATGTCATTCTGACAGAGCTGACAATGCAGTTAGATTTTATTGTGCGATTTCATGAATGACTATTTATTAACCACAGGCACAGAGTCCTGTAAATAGCATTTCATTTTTGTGAGCTTTTCTTTTTTTAAATGACTTCTCTGCTACAGCCATTCTTTGCCTCACTCTCAGAAGCATGCCAGTTATCAACTTGGGACTAAATTGTGTGCAAATGAAGAATTTATTGACTTTAGTACTTTCCCTTCCATATTCTGCAAGCTGAAGTCGAGCCATTCACTGAGATAGAAGCATCTTGTAAAAATGGGGGGGGGGGAGTGGGGAAATCACTTCCAAAAGATATTTCACTGAAATTACCACTCATGGAGCCTGATACTCTTAGAAAAAGCTAGGAGGGTAACAGGAAAAACGTAGGTGTGGTGTAAGTCAGCTCACACAGCGGCAATTTTAGACTCTACACCTCCTATACGTTCTCAAGACATACACGAAACTCTTGCAGTCCCAACATAGGATTCATTCAGCTAGGACAGTCACCTCCAGCTTCAGGACAGCTCACATGCTCCTTCCCTCCTCTGACCACAGCAGCAGGGATGGGCAGAATCATTTACCAGAGGGATGCCTCTCTGAAAACATCCCTCCACTAAAGCTGCCACTCGGGGACTCCTGTGCTCTGCACAGCAAATTTTGTACTTTCTCCCCCAGTCACTGGATGCCGGCTATTGGCAGAGGCAGGCATGTTTTCAGTACATTTACCCAGTACTTAAAATAAAAAGGGCTTTTTCTCAGGACTTTGAGGTCCTGATAATTATTCTATACAAATTACTAACAGTATCAGTAACAGCAGTGATAAGGAATGTATATATTTTAAATGCCAATAGATCTTCTGACCAACTGTTTTCAAAGATGTCTTGCTCTTAAATTACAAAACCAAGGGCCATGTCTATGGGAAAAGGGGGCAAGACAAACAACAGTAGATGAAGACGATCACATTTTTCCGTGTCATTGTTTGCAAGCAATTCAGCTGCAAATCCACAGGAAACAAAGTAGGTTATTACAGTGTAGTAAGCAACTGATTGCATCAGAGAGAATTGACTTAGTGGGGAGAAAGCCAATGCGAAGCTAACTGTCACTCCTGACAGTTATAATTACCACAGCAAGAAAAAAACACCACAGCCCCCAAACACTTCAGCATCCCCAGCTATACGCAGAGAGGCCACATTCTGAGCAGCACCACGCAGTGCGCTGCAGAGGGGAAGGGCCGGGAGCTGTGAGAAGGGCTGAGAAGAGGTATCACACAGGCAGCACGTGGTGGGAGAATTCATGTCTCATCATCAGGCTGGGACCATTCTGCAGGGACTCCGATGGAAGAGACTCACCTTGGACGTCTGACCAAGCACAGGCTCAGGTCCACATTAAATCCATCTCCAAAGCAGAGGTTTTTCGGACTGAAGGAGTACTATGACCACAAATTTTCATAAAATATGTTCTGCAACAAAAGCTGCACTAACAAGATGACTTGGATTAAAAGAAAGCAAATTACTAATTTAAGTGTCTACGCCGTTAAATTTACACATCGGTAAATCTCACCCATTAGTTATTAGAAGTAGGTGAATAAACTTGGGAAAGCACATGGCATACTTCCCCTCAGATTCTCTTCACAGACATTTTGCAAATAGATGAAACTGTTCTTCACCTGTTTGACCTTTACTCTCCGCTCACAGTATACGCAAGTCACAAGCATCACTACAGCGTGGCTGACTGACAGAATTTCATTTCTCCACCCTCACTGGAGAGATACCAAGCTACCCAATACAATGCAAGCTGGAATTTATCATGATCAAATTCATCATTTGCCTCCTGTGGCTATTTAGGCTTTCAGTCTGCTCTTTCCCAGTTATTTGCTCCAGAAACATGCCACCACTTGAATCTTCATCAAAAAGCAAACTCAAGAGACACTCGCCGCTTGATCAACATGAGACTGTGGAAGAATGAAGAGTCTAGATTAAAGCAGTCCTTTCTAGCTTCTGGCCAATCTACCAGAGTGTTACAATGCAGTTTAAAGACGACAGGACACTGCTCTGATATCAATTAAAGGGCAGTGACCAAGACTGTCCAGAGCTCAGCCTTCACAGACCTCAGAAACAAGCGTACCTCCCTGTTCCTACAGCAGGGAGAAGCAGACTCGCCGAGAGGCGCTTGGTTCGTTTGAAGTCACACAAGTTCTTTGCAGCTAAGCTAATAAACAGAAATTTACTGGCACACTGATCTACTGCCACAGAGCGCAGGGTGGCCAGTCACCAAGGAGTGGGGAAAAAAGCTTCTTGTCCCCTCCAGAACATTCTTTTCCAAAGGCCCATCTGACTGGGCCAGCTAACAACAGCAAAATCTAATATATACAAAATTATTTTATCCATAAATAAGGCTTCAGACCTCCAGATACGTGAGTAGATGTAGTGTAGATGTCAAGCTAGGAGCATCCTTAATTTGCTTACTCTGGCAGAGAGAGAAAAAACCCAAATGCACATTTGTTTTTTCCAGTGGGTTAGCATTTTCTTTCTCTCCGTGCTGGACAGACCATCTGAGCAGAGGGGAGGCAGCGCTGCTCTCGAATGTTTGTTTTTAATGAGCAAAAATTATTCTGCCTCTGCTTTGCAGGCACAGCTACAGGGTAAGACACAGTCTTGCCTGTCTGGCTAATGGCTTTTTGTCAGGACAAGTTAATACGTTCCAAGAACACTGTGTTATCACAGCATCTATGAGAGTGCGTGCCTTGAGACTTCTGGGTTCACGAGCAGGGAGGGTACGTAGATTCTTTCTTGGGTAGCTGAAGAACGGTATCTGGCCAGTACAGCAGCGTTAACCTGCCCCCCACCCCAGCTCTGCCAGTACCTTCCTGCAGCATTGCCAGGCTGAAGGCTTACTGGCCTTTCTGGAAAACCTCCCCGGGAGCTGGGATCCCTCAAACAGCACAGACTGTCATTATGCTCACCATGCAAGCTGTAACTTGGCAGCACTGCGTAACTTCTTGCCAAGGGACAAACTAATTCACACATGGAGTTATGGATGCAATCATCTCCCTTTTAAAGCCCATTTCTATCCGTGATTGTATGCACACAAGGACCATCTATTCTCTTGAGCACATCATTGATATCAACAGCTTATGTATACGGAAATTACTCTTTCCCTCCCTCTAGGAAGACAGGCTTCTTGCTTTTAAAAGTGGAGGCACAGTTTCAATTTAACTTTCAAAAAAGTATTTATTGAAATCCAGCACGTGGGAAAGAGCCTTGAACATGAGTCTCTTTAAATCCACAATGAGTGAAAAACACCAGAAAGCATGAAAGATGACACAAGAGTTTACACCTTTGAAGCCTGGCTCATTTGAAACACTCCCCAAACACGAAAGTCCCTTTATTAATAGTTAAATATTGATGATTATTGTACTATCCTACTTAACGTCAGCTGGAGAGGTTCATGGTGCCTCAGCAGCCATTACTGCTAAGAAAGAAATGCAAATGTTCACCCAAAAAAAATCAGCAGATTTCTCAACAACTCAAATACAGTCCTTCAGGAGACGGCAGTTGTGGTACGACACTGCCTTCCTACAGTGAAGCTCACACACCGGCAGTTTTAGACCCTCCACTTCCTACACATTCTCAAGACATACACGAAACTCTTGCAGTCCCAACATCAAAGATTCATTCAGCTAGGACAGTCACCTCCAGCTTCAGGACAGCTCACATGCTCCTTCCCTCCTCTGATCACAGCAGCAGGGATGGGCAGAATCATTTACCAGAGGGATGCCTCTCTGAAAACATCCCTCCACTAAAGCTGCCACTCCGGGACTCCTGTGCCAGAGGACAGGGACACAGGGTAAAATTCCCCAAACTCCACTTTGAAATGCAGTGAGATTAGCTCAGCTGCAAGGAGTGTCAGATCTTGGTATGTAAAAGCCACTCAAACATTACAAACGTATCAAAGGGGGGAAAGGAGTTTTCAAGTTATCATCAATATTTGTCCTCTTTGCGTGCCTGGGCAAAATACATCATGCAACTCACCTTCAGTTTACAAATGGTCACACAATGGGAAAGAAAAAATAATGAAGCATGAAATACAAAACCTGCATTTGAAGTGAACCATTAAACAGTAAAGGCAACACAGCTGATCCAGTGAAGTGCTCTTATTCAGAGTACATGAGCCAAATTTAGAAGGTAAGGCTACAGCACCCCCCACCCCAAAAAACAACCCTTCAGAAACGGAAGAGGATTTAGTGTAATAAAACACGCCAGCCAAATTCCCTGCCGGTTTTGGGTAGAAAGCTGCACTGAAGGCACAAGGTGGAAAGCACTTGAACAGTAACAATTTGCACCAGATTAGAAGTTAACTCTTGGCAACAACAGAGGAGCAATTACAAGCAGGAATCTGCAGCCAGCTTTTGCTCTCATTTGTTCCTGTGGAAATACCAAGCAACTTCAGGGAAATTACTGGGCTAAGGCTGAAGAGAAATGCTAACAGCAGCCTGCAGTGTTCTTCTCAGCCTAGTCACAGAGAAACAGTCACCCTAATTTTTCATTGCTGCTCTTTTAGAGTCATTTGCTAATTTGCACAGGCTCACAGGAAACCACTGCAACTGCTCTGTTGAAGATCGGCATTTTGGTTGTCCTTTGTATACCTATGACAAACAGTAGCAAGCGCATTTCCAATCATGCACGACAGGCAGCTAGGAGCCAGCTTCTGCTGCCTCTATTTTCTCTGCTGCCTGTATTTTTCTGTGCAAGCAGCAGAGCTTTACTGATACAAAGGACAGATGTACATCTAAACCCAAACTGCTCTCAGCTACTGCACAGAAGCTAGGGAAGGATCACAAGTCTTGGGACAGCTTTGTTCCAGCCAGGAAGCATTACTGTGCAACCACAACCTCAGTGAAGCCTTTTCGATATTAGCAAAAAGAAAAATGCCTTAGCAGGGCTGCAGACCAGGCCAATTTGAAAGAGTTAAAGTGAACTACCTGCCTCCAGCTCCAAAGGAGGGGTTTTTTTTCAGCTGCTGTGGTTAAATGAGGGCCAGAAAGAACAGGTGTTTCTTCAGAGTCATTTCTACTTGCTATAGCAGACACTGATTCAGTATGAAGGGAGGCCGATGAGGCTATTTGGATCAAACCTGGTGGGAAGGCAATTGGCTCAGCCACCTGGCACACTGGGAACAGGAGCAACCTCCGGCAAGCAGCCAAACGCTCAGCAGAACAGAAGGGAGGTTTTTTTGCTTGTTTTTTTTATTGCTAGCGTGGATGGGACCAGGTTGACAAATGGAGATGGCGAGGTTTACACAGGTACATTAACCCGCATGCTATGGACATCAGTAGTTTGTATAGATTTTGGACTGCACAGAGCTTAGCACTTCATCTGTATCACTCCCCTGTGCTTCAGGCACAGAAGCCATTTTTGCACCTGTGCTGGGAGCCGGACAGTCTTTGGCATCACGTGATGTGATGCCAAAAGCATCTTACAGAAAGCTCTCACTTGGGTTAGGACTCCTTCCATCTCTGACTGCTAGTTAGAAACAACAGTGTGGCTATGCTGTCACTGTCTCTTATTCCTGTAGCTAGGAGGTCTGACCCAGAGCCATTCTGCTGCTATGAAGCAAGCCCAAGGTGAGACAATCCTGGATAGCTACTAAGCCCAGAGCCATCTTAGAGGACTGCAGATGCATAAAACTGGGTATAATGACCTGAAGAACCAGGTGCATGGATTTATAAAAGCATATTGCTCATCTGAATTGGATCCAAAACTCTTCAACCACTTTATATTTAAAAATTCAGCTTCCCATTCCTGTAGCAAATAGCATCGGCTGCCTTTCTGTACTGCCTGTTCTTGAAGGAGATCGGCTATCAGCTATCAATTGCAGTAGCAAGCATCTAATTTGACTTTGGCAGCAAGATGACAGTGTCTTGAATGCTAAATTACATCTGCAAAAAGGTCAAACCCCATGGATATCTGAGCATTTACATAATTCAAACAGCTCATCATCAGTTGCCTCTTTTTTTTCTTTTTTTTTTTTTTTTTTTTTTTTTAAAGCTACTCCAAGGCAACAATTTTGACATGACTTTCGGGAAAGTGACTTTTAGTGGGTAATGTTCTTGGGTTTGACCTTGTTTCTACAGTGTTAATTACTGTCATTATCAACTGCTTGCATCTCCAGAAAAAAAAAAGGCAATTAGTTGTAGGAATCAGCCCTCCCCTACAATCATTGTAATAAACCAGAAACCCCTGCCCTGAAGTGAACAGCATTCCATAGTCTACCATCACCTCCCAGACCCTCCTTCCTTCATAAAAATATCATAGAGCTATTCAGTAGACTTGTATCAAACCAGGCAGCTTCTCTGCTGGTGTAAACTGATGGGCAGTGCTGAAAGTCACGATGGAGTACACTGCTCCAGACACGAGTCCAGGAAACATTCACTTCTCAGCAACGCCACTGATTTCCTGTGCAACTTTTAAAAATTCTCAAGCAGAAAACACTCAGTATAATGAAAAAGGATTTCTGTCCCCTGTTCACAGCAAGGAGTAGAGTCACATCTTTCCAGTCCCATTTCCATCTGTCTGATTTTCTGTTTAACAAAGAACAGTCACTTTCCCTCTCAGTGCCTCAGTTTCTTCTCCCCAGGCAGCTCAGTCCGTGCAGCAGCACAGGCTGAATTCCTTCGGTGCACAGTTCTCCTAAGTGTACCTCACTGCTGCTAACCTATTCAAGTTTTCCTCATGGTTTATATTTTGCAGATGAATTACAGCTTTGTAATTAATCTTCCTCCTTATAACTCTATATGTTAATTACCATGATTATTTCTGGTAATTCCATTTTATAAATGCTCCTAAAAGTGTGAAGCACTGGGTGCACTATCTGAAATGAAATCTCTGTTCAGGAAATGCAATAAGAGCAGAGAGTGCAGGGCAGAGTCTTTAAAAGATGAGATGAAATTGTACTGTGACCAGCACTTCGCTCTTCACTGGGCTCCTCCTGCCTCATGGCTCCTTAGCCTAATTACCATCAATCAGAGAGGGAGCATTTTGATCTTGCATGCTTATAAGGCAGAGATCACTCACTAACAGGCTATTCCCTCCCCTTCATGTCTCTGACAAAAAAACCCAGAAGTTAGCTCTGAGCGGGTACGTTCATTGCTTGCTCAGGAAGGAAAGTTAACGTGCACCCCCAGTTCTAGACACACTGAACACGTATGCCATCAGCAAAAGAAACCCGTCACCGAGCTGCCTACTCCACTCCACTAGCACTTCTGCATCTCATGTTGTGTAGCTCCTGTTGCAGTGCCAGTCAGCCAACATCAGCAGTCTGTCTTACTGGCCAGCTTGCTACTCCCCACCCAGCTCATTTCTCCACTTGAATTCTGTCTCCCTCTGTCTGAATTTCAAGGGTTCCTTTTTTCTTATTTGAGACCTGCAGTATGATGGAAAGACATGTTTAGGGTTAATAAGTATCTCTATCAATAGAATATTCAATCAGTATGAATAACCATCACATCTCTCCCCACCCTTCTAACTGATGATAGCTTAATTACTTCTAAATATAGCCATAAAATCTGCATTAATCCTGTCTGCTCAAACACATTGGGTTTATTGACAGCATGAAGATATAAGCCAAGCACCTGCATGGAACAGAAGCTTATAAAATAGGAAATAAGAGCAATCCAGATGCAACGCAACTTCCATTAACCTTGTCTTTTTTGTTTCACTTCTCTGAAAGCTAAGACTACCACCAGATAATTATTTCTTTGCGGACAGCTCTGGACTTCAACCTAACTAGAGAATTGTACAACAGTACCACTTCCATTCATGTTATATTACTCTCCAGCTTGGAGAAAGATAACCAGAATGAGAGCTTCCTCCAAGAATACTAAGAGGTTAAGAAGAGTTTTTTGAGAAAACTTCCAACGTCTGTTTCCTATTAAGAAGTATGTTAGTAGTTCCAGTGTATCTAAACACTACAGTCACCACAAGCGATTCACACCACAGCAGAAAACAACCCTATCCACAAGCTTTGAGGAGATCTTTGAGAGCTAGTAAGCAGAAGAATTCAGTTGTTAATGACCACATCTGTTTATGTTTGACTTCACTCAAAGGCGGCAGCACCCTGATCAAGAGCACAGTCTCACAGGTTTTTTTCATGTGTATATAGTGAAGAACACACAGCTATAGGCACTTCTGCTCTCTCTGCATGACTTACAGTGCAGCAAAAACCAAGGAATTTTCTTCCATGGTGAACTGCCTTGTTTGGAGCAAGCCTTACAGAAGGATGATTGCAGGAGCAGGTAAGACCGGACCCTTCAGCTACCAGCCTTAGCACCATTTAGCTGATATATTGTACATTAATAAGTCCACAATAAGCCTATAGATACACATCTGGAGTCAGTCCTGTTTTGCTCTGGTGTAAATTGCAAATAACTCTATTAACTCCTGGAGTTACATCAAAGCAAGAGGTAAATAAGGCCCTCATCATGTTCCCTCTAAGGACAGCCTGCCCATCACGGTTTGGTTAATGCACTTTGCTGCTAGTTCTGGGCTGTTCGCCATCAGTAGTAATTGGATTGCAAGAAAGGCAGATAGCTGGTTCCAAATGACATTTTATCAATATCTGTCTGTTTACAGGTGTCTGTCATAACCTTCAAATACACTTAAATAACTCATTCATCCAAGCATTGAACATATGCTGAGAAGATTCATCAAGCAAATGCAAAACTACTGCTCAAGTTTTTGCCTTCTAAAAAAGTGTTACCTTTTCTTGCCTGAACCTGAGTGATAGCATGGCCAAGTCTTCATAGAGTCAGAGGGGCTGGTGAAGCAGATATTCACCCCAAAAATAGGTTTGCTACTCGTTCTGGGGTGGTTTGGGTGGGCTTTTTTTTTTTTTTTTCATTATTTTCAGCAGGAATTGTTATCAAAGTTTTCAAAAAGAAAAAAAATCCACTTTCCTGGAGAGTTCATTTTTTCTTTACAAGACAGTATGATGTTTAGATTCACACCAGCTACTGCAGTACCCTGTGAACACCGTAGCTCAGTTCCACTACATGCCCACTGCAACATAAGGCTAAATAACAACATCTATTCCATATAAAACCTCAGTATTTCATCTTTTCTGGATTGTGATACAGAAGGACAAACCTATGAAAATTCAGAGCCAAACATTTTAGACTCCCCTGAACCAGAAAGTTAGACCTACTGGTCCCCAGCCTGTCCAAAGATCTAGTGAACCTCTCAACACACCTGCAACTGAACTTCTACTCCAAACTTCAGGTCTTAAAATAGCTCTCAAGCCAGCGAAACCTACACAGCAAGGCCTTATTTTGTAAATTAAGCTGGAAGTGATTTGCAGTTCCTTAGTCCTTATAACTGTTCTGACTGCAGGAATGCTGCATGCTCCTGTAAAATACACAGCAATTCTTCCACCCTTTAGTTATTCTCAGTCTAATATACAAGTCAGGTAGAATGGCATGAATCAAAACTAGTAGTACCAAGTCATTCATAGCATTAGCACCTTTACAGCCAATAATCAGAGCGGTTTTACACAAGAGTTAAATGTTATGTAGGTAAAACAAGGTACAAGCCTTCCTTTGAATCATGTAAATCGTGTGGTACTCAAACCGTTAATCACCGCAAGCGTTTAACCCTCTGAGACAGGAAAAGCACCATCACCTCCACTCTAAAATTAAACACCAAACAGCACAGAACACGCCATTTGTTCAAGACTTCAGGGAGTCGTGGCAGGGTCCTCATTCCTTTACTCCCCCAGGCTTCCTCCCTGCATTTGAAGGGCAGGCAGCAGTACCTGGAATTAACATGACAGTAGTCTTGTCTCTACAATTCTTTGAGAGACAGTCAGGAAGGCTCAAAGTTAGCACACAGCGAAATGCTTTCCTGAAGGATCACCCAATATCCTGATAAAGCCTTTGGCTTGACTGCTGCTTTGAAGGGAGCAGCTTACTCCTACACCACTGACAAAAACAGAGCAATTCCGACCTCACAGGTTGTGCAGTCCTTTTTTTCTGATAAGCCTCAGTGCCATTTGAAAGGTCTTTTTGAGGAGTTGGTGGCAGAGTGACTATACAAGATGTGTGCAGGAGAAAGACAACTATCCCTACAGCTGACTGTGCTCCTTCTGTTTTATTGGAAGCCTCAGTTCCTCTAATCAAATGATTACTGCTTTCATTGAGCAGGACAGACTAAAATCCTCACAATTGCAGGGAAGAGATGCAAAGAGTTAAAAGGCTCAAAAAACCCACAAGTCAAATTCAAATATACATTAAGAAAATCTCAGATGTTGGAAGGATAACAGGGAATCCCAGCTCTTGGATTGGCATTGCACACTCCCAGAGCACAAACGAGTACAACTGCCACATTTGGCACTGCTATGCGCGATGCTGTTAAAATGCCAGTTTTAGACATCATCATGCTGCCAAGTCCACTCAGCGGAGCACGCGCTCACTTAAAGAATAGCCCCATCCTCAAAATGCTGATTCCTCAAACACTCTAGCCTCCATAAACTCATTTCTATTTGTTTTGCCTTGCTAATAAGCTCACAAATTAGAAGGAGGCTTGTGTGTCAGATTAAAGCTCTATGATAATGACTTTAATGTTTTACTTTAATATTAAATTTAATTAGGACAGCAAGGAGGTGGTGAGAGAGGGAGGACTGAAACCTGGAAAGTGTCACCAGCAGCTTCTTTTCAACATCTGAATTGGAATGGCTTTTAGCCAGATGAGCAATTACTCCAACAACAGACAGAGACAACCCATGCATGCGAGGCCCATATGCTCCTGCCTAGCCCCAGCGAGGAGCTCTGGGAAGTTCTGTCACTTCCCACTGTTCTCCAAGCAGCTCCAAGAGGCACCCCATGCTCACAGCACTAACCCTGCAGAGGACGGGGATCTCGGGAAGACAGCCACCCCCAAATCTTTCTGTCCCTCTAGCTTTCAAAGTAGCTGCCAAGCGTCACTTGCAGGAGGCAGCAGGGATATAAAGCTTCAGGTTTGCGTGATCTCTCTCTGCTCTAGCTCAGTGGGGAAGATGTACTCAGAGTTAAGCGAACGATGCTCAGAGCCAGCTTCCTTCAAATCCAGGCAGCAGGGCAGCCAGCCTCAGCTGGGACAAATAGGCCACCATGCTGGGGTGAAGTGACATGACTTAATACCCCCCAGCCAGGGAACAGAGAGGATAAAAAGCAGCCTTTATGATGTGCAGCATGAGAGCTCCTTGAGCAGCACAGATGTTAACATCAATGGTGCTGCAGAAGAGCTCCTCTGCAGAGAGGTCCTAAGCCCCTGCGCTGTTTATGCCAGCACCAACAGACATCTCTTGGTGACCCAAATCACCGCACCTCAGCGCAGAGAGGTAGCTGCCCAAGGAGGAAGGCAGCTCCCCAGCCAGGTCAGCAGCAGCTCACGTCCTTCACACTTGCCCAACACAAGGTTATGAAGCATCAGGTCTCCACAACATCCTTGCTGATGTCACAGCAGGCCACAGGAGGCCTCCTGTAACTCAAACCTGTCATTGCCATCAGGCCACCAGATGACAAAGCTGTATGTGGACAGCCACGGATGAGGTACTGCTTGATCAGCTGAAGTTTTAACCGCGCATATGCTGCTAGCACGTTGCACTAGTGCAGTAAAGCCACTCTCACAGATTAAGCTCATACTATTTAGTAACAAATGCACATCAACCAACTGGCAGTTAACTGAGGGGCTGAAAATAACAGACACAGGCTGACAGCTATAGTAGTTTGATCACTCTCAAGCAGCAGGGAAAGAGGCTCAAAAGCCCAAGTCTCACATACGCCGGAGGCGGCAGAGGTCTTTGAGTCTTTTGGCTTGACTGTGACCACATCATAAGCCAGGTTCCTAGTCCCTCCCTTTTAAAAAAGCATCACCACAGCAATTCTCTTTTAAGAAGGACCTCATGTCCCCAGTCCATACAAAACTAGAACAGCTTTCATTAGTAGTAGTCGTTGCATATTACATCTACACAGAGCCCTTTGTCCAAGGATTACAGACATTCTAAAACTTATTAATTAAGCTGTAACCCCCTGCCCTCCATAAGGTGCATTAAATTCTCTGTCAGCATTTTTAGACTAAAGCACTATTTTATAGCAGTTATTAATTAGCTGTAGGTTTCAAGTTCCTCACCCAGGGAAAGATGCAACTCCTGCCTTTCAAGCACAAAGCTTGAAGTCAGGATTCTTGGGGATTCTAGTTTTAGGTTCTGCCATTGATTTGCTTTCCTGACATTAGGCATACAACCACTGCTCATCCAGCCAGCTGTTCCCTCGGGCTGGCAGAGATGTACAGCAGACACCCAAGGAATTAAAACAGGTACCCAAGAACTGGCAGCATACCTGCTATAGCCTCTCATGTCTGAATCGTTCAGGACTAACTTTTTGTTTGCGTGGTCTGACACACCACAACTGCTTTGTTTCTCATTGTGCTGGCAACCTTCAACTTGCCCTTCTTGTCTTGATTTGTCTACAAGGTGATCACACAGCTGGAAGGTTATTTGTCCTTATGTTCCGAGCTACAAGACACCGATACTATAAAGCCTCTCGGTCCAGTCCAGTCCCCTGATGCCATCTGATGAGTCCCCAGGAGTCAGGCTTGACCTACTGTACAAGACTTAGCACAAGCGAGGGCCAAGGAAGATCAGGCTCCCTGATGTATTGCAACTACACTGACTTTATCTCCGACTCCCACCTGTACCTTTTATGCTTCTTTTGCTCCTCCCCACATCAAGAACCTTCTCGTTCATTCCCATTTACAAATCTGAGCAGAAAGCCAAGACAGTCCAAACAAACAGAACAGAAAAACCTTATTTCACAGTGCTCTGACCTCCCATCACAGAAGAGGACAGAAAAATCCAGATCCTTAGAGCAGTGGCCATTTCACAGCTACACACAAAATCCTTTCTACTGTGCACAGCTGAGCCTGTGGCCTTACATCTCCAGCTGAAGTCAACAGGATTTACCCATGCACAGCTGAGAGAGCTCATATGCTTCAATTTCCCCACCCCAATGATTATGCCAGCTAACCTTTCAAAATATTGCCAGATCCTAAGATCTGAATAGGGTTGTGTCTATGTGACTTTTGTCACAGCAGAAGTATTCTTTACCCGCTGGAGAGAGCAGTGGGATTTTTAGAGGGTTTACTATGGGAAACAGATACCTCTGCTTTTGTCTCCACTGCAACAGCAGCAAGCAGATCATTTTCAGGCCTGCTAGGGAAGTCAAGTGAAGTGGAATCCAGAGACCTCCTAATGATCCATCTATGCTGAAATGACTACAGGAGTTGTGAACGCCAAGAGCACATAGCATCTGGATGTAACATGGATTGGGAAAAGACTAAAACAGCTGGAAAAGGAGCTGCCTAGAAAAAAAGAAAAACACACCAACCGACATAAAGGGTACCTTGAGCAGAACAAGCCTCCCTCACCCTTAATCTAACTTGTGTTACACTGGGCCCCACGGAGTGAATGGTTTCACATCAGAGCATTGCCACTGGGCTCAGCACAAAGGGAAACCGGCTAATGAGCAGAAGTGGAGTCCCTGCTTTCTTTTGACCCAACCAAACAGGCCCCCCACTTGCTACATAACCTTGTGCTCAGCTCTGATAGCTCACTGCCACGATGAAGAGACACTATGCCGCTGGGAAGAAAAGGGTTATGAGGACAGGGTTTAAAAATAAATCAACTTTTGTGCTGTTTTGGAAGTAATCTATGAAAAAGATTTGGTTGTAAATGCATTGTATAAATGGAGGCACTATTATTGTTTTGACAATAAAAAACCCAAACAGTTTTCTTGTATTTGCTTGGAATAAAACCATTTTGCAGATGTCTTCAGACAGGGTTTTTAACTGCTTTCCGCATCTTAATTTTCCCTTTTAGGTTTTTATTACATTTAAATTAAAATTATGCCTGTAAGCAGTCAAGGGCAACTTTTAACAAGTCTATCATTGCTGAACTTTTCACTACTCATATCCATCACCTCTGCTCAGGAGCCGGTAAACAAAGCTTACCTCTTTTCTGATACCCCTCCTCTTCTCTGCTTAAGCAGAAATGCTTCTCCTACCCTTTGCACTTCCCAAGAAACCCCTTCTCACGGTGTATTACTGCTCTAATTACTCATCACAACAAAAGAGACAAAAGCCCTTCTGCACCTTTATCCAGAACAATGCTCTTTGGAAATAAACTCTAGCCTAAAGAGCTACAACGCAAGGAATAACATGCAACAGAAATAAAGGTCTCTTTCACTGACCAGTGTAGATAACAGACACGGTCAGGAAGAACAAAGCCAAAAAACAACCAACACCTCTCCCCAGTGCCAGATTCCAGCTTAAATAATTCGTCTTGGAACAGTAAAAGGTTTCTTAAAACACCTTAATAAAGTATCTTAATAAAATAAGCGATCTTTTATTAGGTTTCAACAAGATTTTGACCAGTAGTTTTGGTTCCTACCAGAAGATAAGAAAGTATCCTTCATCACCCTCTTTTTCCTGCAAGCACAACTGGTCTGGCTTCCCTCAAAAGCTGCACTTCAGTACTTACACAGTTTTCTACTGATTTTCAAAGTGTAAATCAGAACCAGGGACCACAGTGCTGGACAAAGTCCTCATAAGAGTCAATAAACAGGACTGCCCCACAACAGATGTTAGGGGTGGACTGAGGTTTCCTAAGCTTAATTTGCTCAGAGACTCCCAACATAGAATAAAAATCATCCTGTATCACAGCAGTGCTGGCAATAGCAGACACATGAGGAGACACTCAGCTGTAGATCATGATCACTGCCCAAACAGCCTCTCCCTCACCTCCTCTAGGACATGAGAAGAAAGAACCTTCCTTTTCTGAGTGTTGCTTTGAAGTAGCCTGAGTACAACTGTTCAGCAACCCCTTTAAAATCAAAACTGCATCAAAATAACCAAACCGCTAAAAAATACTAATGGGAAATACCTCCCAGAGACTGCCTTCTTGCTCTTGCACCTTTATATTTTCAAGATTCTCCACTTCAGCGAGGGCAGCTGCAATTGCTGCAGGCCAAATTAACGTGGCATGTTAAAGAGGACATCAGCACACCTGCTCTCTAGTAAAGCTTTTAATTCTGTTGCTATATTTATTCTCATTTCACTCAAACTAAAGTAAATGCTACGCAGACTCAAAGCTGCTCTTTGCTTATGGGGAAACAGTGAGAGCCCCCAGGTACATCCAAAGCACAGAATTAGGTAAATAATTAAGTTACCTCATATACTCTCAGTTAATTCCCATGTCTGGATTTAGTTCATATTTTCTGGGTTGAATATGTCTTGTTACATTAGCTGTAAGTATTCCATTAAAGTATCTTCAGACTGGTTGGGGGTTCTCTTGATTAATGAAGCTTCCTCGAATGGATTCTCCCAGGACCAACATGTACCAGGAAGAAGAGATGCTTTTCTGTATTTAGTACTTTCATTGTCTACAGATGCATTGCCAGGTTTGTGCAGCTACAAACATCTCAGTCACAAGTATAGACTTCATCTAACAAAAGGTTCAAACAGTCCGCGTAAAGGAAGCCAGCCCATTTTGCTCACTACAGCCTCATCACCTGAAAATTTGGGAGAGGTCTTCACAATGTATGCAAGCTGTCAAACATACTACAGTCTGAATTACACAGAGCACTTCTCTGCCATCAGCAGGAAGCAAGTTGCACATTTTTGGCCTCACCTACACAGGTAAACTAACCAAATTATTTCCACCCTACTCCGAAAGACAGCCCACACAGAGCTGTTTGCAAATATACAGTCTAGAGTACCTTGCCATGCAGTACCTGCAATAATCCCTACCCAGACAAATCCTGACACTTGTTAAATGACCATACAGAGCTAATTCAAAGCTTATCAGTAGCATAAGTAAAATTTTGTTTTCCTGACCCAAAGACTAAGGGCCAGGCAAGACAAACCACTCCTGCAAGGGACCACCCCACAAGCCCTAGCCATTGCTTACTTTGCTTACAGCCCAAGTCAGCTTTGTAACAGAGACTGCCTCAGGAAGAGAGCCTTGTCCCTCATCATTCACCTTAATCATAACTGTCCTTGTTTTAAGTGCCTTTGAAACATGCACGAGTGCCTACACTTCTCCCAAGTCTGATTTCTGTTCACAAATGAATTGTTTAAGCTTTCTTTGAAGATGCCATTATGATCTTTATTGGAATGTATTTCTATGTGACACCAGTTCTTTTGAAAATTTTCATATATATTTGTAAACCTATTTATTCCAGGAGTGCCTGTGGTGCACTGGATATAAACAGAAATACACCACTTACATAGAGAACAGCAAGACTGCAAAATACACAAAAGAAACATGATGCTGGTAATCTATGATTTTAGCCATAAAAGGTGACCAGCAGATGTTCAGATGCAGCTTGAACAAAGTGGGATTCTCCATATGGCTTCAAAACCCATCTTATTTGCATGTTTCTACGCAAACTGAAATGTTCATCAGGGATTCTTTCAGATGTTCACAATTTCCTCCCCCCAAGTTTCTACCACCGGAGTAAGACAAACTGCACTGCTGGCTTTATTTCCCATTTAAAGTGGAAGAACTTCCCTTCTCTTCCAGCTGTCCAGTCAAAACTGGAATTAAGGCAAGCAACATCTCAATACAGAAAATTATAAAGACTATATCAGCATTAGGTGTTTTTTTCACATCCAACTCCAGTTTAACGTTTATTACCAAATAGTACCAGCATGGCCACTTCTGTCCTGTTTCCCTTGCACTGCCAGGAAGCACTTCACACAGCTAAGAGAAGATTTGCTCTGTGTGTTGTGTTTGCTCAGCATTGATTTAGAGCCCACATCAATACCCTCACCTCTCACTAATTTTAATGGTGAACGATTGTGCTCCTCATTCAGGGCACAGAAAAGATGTCCTCAGAAAAACTGCAATGACCCCATTATGCATCCAGGGGATTTTTAGAGGGCCTGTCTTTGTGCTCCCCTCCAAGAGATGAGACAAGTCTATTGTTCTTCCTCGTTAACTCTTTATTAACTTTTGCCACCAACAGACAGGCATTTGCCCTGCAGGCTGAGACAAGACTCACACTGTAAGCAAAAAGATACAGCATTTATCAAGTTAAAACTATGTACGATGAATGAACAGCACTGGAATATTGGCTGTAAGCAAATAACAGCATCACCGGTTCATCAATTAGACTGGAGGGGGGCAGGGGGAGAAAGAAAGAGTAAGAGCCACAGTCAGCACATTGTTTTGATGGCAAACATTAACTCGGAAAGGTTTTGGTTATTAAGAGTTTCAGCAGCTCGACGTGGAGGCTTGTGCTGTTTACTTTGCTTATTAACACTTGGGGTGCATGTTTGGAGAGGGTGCCACGGTGCATGCATACTAACAACCCTGTAATCTACTCTAGTGAGTGAGGCATCCCTGGCCACCGTTCAAGAGCAGCAGAGAAAAGAAGCGCCTTCCAGCAGAGCCGGGAGGCTGGCCAGGGCCGGGGCTGCGCAAGCAGGTACTTGCTCAGCAAGGCCAGGAGCAGACCAGGCTCCTCAGGAGTCCCCCACTGCTCTGAATTCGCTCCTGCATCACGAACACACCCGAGGCCAGAAGATGTGACTGCACAGCTTGAGGTGACACGGATGATTTTCATTATTAAGTTACTGGTTTTCCAAAGAAAACACACCGCATACATAAATGACTACAGACCTCCCCACGAGGTATAACAACCTCAAGCAAGAGGCGAGGAACCTGCTCACAGGAATGGCACTGTAGGACAACAGGGCTGCTACAAGCAGCTACCACAGGGACCAGCACCAGAGAAAAAAATAATAATAATAAAAAAAAAACAACAACCAACTACGCCAAAGTAAAAATAGTGCATAAAACATACCTTTAAGCTTCAGAAGAACTGCTGGGACTATCCCCTGCTAAGCTTACAGTGTTGCTTCATACCAGCTCAACACTCCAACTCTTCTGGAGTTACCCCACCTACTAGCAGGGGTGTGACTAGCAGCCCCCCAGCACCCACCACCACAGAGCTTCTTCCTCTCCCTTCCCGTCTCTCCTTTAGGCGGGAGGGCCCTCCCAGTCACTCAGGCTCGGCCCGCCCTGGCCCACCGCAGTCACTCAAGCCCGGCCGCGGCCCACCCGAGTCACTCAGGGCCCGGCCCGGCCCACCCAGACAGTCAGGGCCCGGCCGCGGCCCACCCGAGGTGCCCAGGCCCGGCCCGGCCCGGCCCACCCCAGTCACTCAGGGCCCGGCCCAGCCCACCCAGGGTCCAGCCGCCCCCCGCAGGTGGGCCGGGGCAGCCGCGGAGGTGGGGCGGGGGGGCCTCACTGAGGCGGCCCCTGACGCTGCCGCCTCAAAGCTTTACTTCTTTCCTTAACAGGAAAACTTTTTAAAAATTATTTATTAGCACAGCTGTTCTGATATTTTCCTCCTTAGCTGCCCTCTACTCAAACCTGTCTCTAATTACAAAAGGCTTGTGCTTTAATCCCGCCCCCCGCGGCCTGCCGGCACCTGGCTGGCACCGAGGCCTGGATCCGTGGCCGGGAAGTGAGGCCGGGGGGAAGGGCAGGGGGCCTTTTAGAGCTGGCAGCCCCGCAAGGCCTCCATGTTATCACTCATCCTGTAGGCCCGGGGTGCTGGCTCTGCCCTCCCGGGGCGGCTGAGCCTCCCTCAGGGAGAAGCTCCCTCAGGTGGGTGCCGAGGTTGGGCCTGTGCGTCACCATTATGGCTGTGCTGCAGGCTGGGGGGGGTCCTGGCCTGGGTGCGCTCCCAGAGCAGGCCCTGCACTTCCTTTAAGCTGCAAAAATTCATTCATCAGTAGCAGCTTTTCAGCCCACAGATTGGAAACTGTGAATCTATTAATTCCCAGTACAGAGCTGAATGGTGAGCATGCTCAAGGTTTGGGTTTTTTGTTGTTATTTTTTGTTGGTGGTGGTGGTTTGTTTTTTTTTTAAATGCTTGTAGTGTTCAGGTATTTCAAACTGCTTGTCTAATTCATCATTTTTTGTTGGCAGGATTCTCCTGGTCTGGCCAGAGTGGGCTTCTGGTGTTCCACAGCTAGCTGGCAGCCTGTGCTGTGCTTTCACCGGGCGCACGAAGCGAGAGCTCACATGGGGCAGGTGGAACCATCCTGGTTACTGAAGACAGGAGAGGTGGGCCCACACCACTTCTGCCAAGTGGAAAGAGAACAGAGGGGCTCTCCAGAAACTGTAAGTGTTCTGTGGAGTTCCTGCCCGGCTCCTGGTGGTGGTAGCAGTACTGAGCTGGGGCTTGGTGGCCAGTGCTCTGTGCCCAGCAAGCTCTTTGGGTCTGGTCCTTGGTGGAGCAGCTGTTTCTTAGCTGTGGGTGAGGGCGTCTGTCCCAGCTGTGGCAGCTGGTGGCATTGTCACCTGAGGGTGTTGCTTCAGGTGGTAGCTAGCATGTGAGAGCAGCTGAAGCAAGTAACATTTTAGAGAGTGTTGGCCAGGTGTGTGATACTGAATTGGCAACCTCTACACATGAGCAGAAATAGTGATTTAGAACAAAAATACAATAAGCAAGACCTTAGCAACTTCCAGACACTTCTACTGGCTATGCCGTTTCTTGTTATGCTTCCAGGCTGCTACCGTGCTTCCAGGCATGAGCCCCGTTTCCACCTGCCCCCATGAACCTGCTTCAGCATTATAAACCAAGTGCCCTGATCCCATGAGGGACCTGCTGCCCTGAGTTTTTCCCCTTATACAGAATTTCTGTAACTTCTCTCCCAAGTTTAACGTGAATGAAAACATGAACGATCTTGTGAATAGGAAATGTGATGCTGCATGTTATGTTTTTAGCACTCTGCATCAGGGATTAGATGCACAACTCCTGTTGCCATAGCTTTCATCCCTCTGAGACTTAAACGTGTCACATAAGCTGAATGAGGTATGCAACCAAAGCAGGGGAGGAGAGAGGTATGCAGCAAAGGAGGGAACCACAAGCAAAGCAGAAATCCTTTCTTTTCATTTCAGCCTCATGATTCAACATTTATGATGTCAATAATGTTAAGCTGTAAACAGCAAGCTAACAAAAGCCATGTGTGGGAGGGAATTAAACCTGAGCTCAGGATGACTGCCATTCCTTGCGATCACTAGTCAAGCCTGCTTCAAAGACTTGTGTGTTCATTATGGACTCTTATTAGCACTGACAGCCTTCCCAAAGGAGATGCCATTACCAGAACAGACCAACAATCCCATTTAGTTTGTTGTGCAGTGGCTGGTGCCTGAGTCTGGGTAGCAAAGGCAGAAAATTCTTCCCAATGCACGTAATTATTCACAGCAGTCCTCAGTGCGCCCTGCACACTGCTAGAGGAAGTGACAATAAATGGGAAGGTGTCTGCAGTAGTTGTTTTGTCTTGTTTTTTTCCTCTGTGGAAGGTAAAGGGGGAAAGTTACATGTCGGTCAGGAAGGCTTCCTTGGGAACCTTACAGATGAGTAACAAATTGTTCTCTTTGGCAGTGTTTGTAAGAGGTGCCAATCCACACTTGGGCTGTTAAGTAAGCAAGCAAGCAGCTGTTCAGTGCTGGTATCTTGGGTGGCTTTGGTTTTGCTTGGAATGAAAAGTCAGCCACAGAAAAAAGGCAGAATACAAATGGGGGCAGGGGGGACCTGAAGGAAAAAAAATCTTGGTGACTCTAGATAGGTGGAATAGCTGTGACAAAAGGAAAGGGCAGATTAATTTTTCATCTTCTGCATATGTCAGTCTCTTCAGTTTTTAAACTGAAACTTTTCAGGTTTTAAACGAAAAAAACCCCAGGGATCCTTCAGCTATATTTTGGAGATTATTGCAAAGTGAAGCTTACATAGTTTGCGTCAGATGATTGTGTCTGTCCTACTTAAACAATGTTCAGCCAGTCATGTTTTTTGGGTAGCAGAGATGCTGGTCTGTTCAGCATCCAGTATGTTGGCTTGGAAGCTAACAGAAATCGTAGCATGGGATTTAGCAACGAACCAGCCAGAAAGCAGCGGTGAAGTGTGTGGCAAGTACAAGTGGACCGAGGCTGTGGGCTCAATAGACCCATGTTCTGGGTTACAAAGATGGGGGGAGGCAGGGGATGGAGGCTGGGTGCAGGCTGGTGGGAGCATGCTCCAAGGGTGCTTTAATGCTGCATTGCTGACTACCTCTGGACCCATTCATCACAGGTACTGCCTTTCCAGCTGTCCCTTCTGCCCTCTTCCATTCTTTGGACCTTTCTTTGAGGTCTCTTCCTGTGATGAAAATGCGTCAGGGCCAGCAGGCAACCTGTCTAAAAGCCTAAGTGTCAAAGGAGTTAGAAGTCTGAGATATCTTTAGGGAAAGGGTGATAATGAAAGTGATGATGCTCAATCGCCTTTAATCCATTTGCCTTTTAATTCCATGATAAGGGGCACCAATTAGCTTATGGAAACACTCATCTTGGAAATATTCACTGGGATGCTATAAAATTGGCTTCAACTTGTCTCATCTTTTGGCAGGGAGAGGAATCTAAGGAAAGGGTTGTGGGTTTTGGGGTTTTTTTTAATTTAAAAGAAAAGGAGAGGCGGATATTATAGTGTCATGTTTCCACTGTTCCAAATATATTTCTCCCCAAATCAATGTCATCTTTTGTAGATATAGCTTCCCATGCTGAATGGCTCGATCCCAAGGCAAAACATTGCAGCTTTATTGGCACTGTGGGTGTGGAGTTTGAACTGTGTTGTTTTATTTATCTGATTTGATGCAGGACTCCATAATCCGGAGCTGGGGAGGAAAAGCAATTATTTCCAAGTCTGAGAGACTGGTTTCTTGGACTCTTAAATGAGCTGCCTTTAGAAAGTGATGTCCAGTAATTGCATTGGCCAGGCAACAGAGAGCTTCTAGTGCCTTCCTTTTTTTTTTTTCCTTTCCGAAATTAAAAATCTACCTGGAAAATGTCCTTGCCAAAGAGTTTCTACTGATGGCTTCATGTGACCCGTCACCTTGCTGTTGCAGACAAGTTGTACATTCTTCGGGTTGAAGAGCAGTTGCTTGAGTTCAGTTCTCAGCTCTTCTATACAGTTTCAGACAAACCTGTGAGGGTTCATTGGAGATGGTGGTGGTAGAGCTCCAGGATTTGTTCCCTCCCCCTCAGCAAAAGTCATGGCTGGCCATGGTGTCAGGAGAAAATGTCAATTTCAGAGGGTCTTTCTCTGGTGAGGATAGATTGCCTCATTCCTTGATAACAGAGAGCACTGCCCAGAGGACCAGCCAGCCAAGTTCCTCTGAACCTCACTTAAATGAATGTGTGATGCATTTTATTTGTATTTTTCTTGCAGTTTCTTAATTTGGCTCCCTCTAGCTTTAGGCTGGTCTCCCTATTACAGTATTTAATTGAAATGGAACATGTGCAACACCAGTTATGTTTGGACTCTGAACTCACCTGGGGTCTCTGCCACAACATAAATAATAGCATCCAACTATATTTTTTAATAATTTGCTTTACACATCTGTAACACTGTTTAATTGATCAGGGCTGTATATAGGTTGGTTTTCGGGTACAAAAAATGGCAATTGTGCAGGTTAATTCCGGTTTTAATAAGATGGCAGAAAACTGCATGAAGGAAATGTCAGAACGTTATCCCACGTGTTCAGGCTTTTGTACATCTTGAGCAAATGGGCTCAGATTTGCTGCTATGGCTCAGAATCAGGTTTTGACCTGGGAGATCTGGAGGGAATGTCAAGACTCCTGTGCTGTGACTTCTTGCTAGCATCTCCTGACTGCAACGTAGCAGATGTTAACGATGCAGCTACAGGCTGGATACCCTTACTTAGACACGTTTCGTGCTTCAAGCTCTGATGATCAACATGTAGTAGTGCATCTCAGCCCTCAAGAGCTGCCACTGCTAAACAGAGGTGCCCCCTTGCACATCTGTCTTCCCTGCTGCTCCTGCCTTTCAAAATGAAGCTCTGGCTGTCAAAAGAGAAGGCTGTGAACTAGAGAGGGAGAACATGTACCTCATTCCAGTCCTCCCCAGACAACAGCCATGCTCGGGCAAGCAGAGTCACCATCCACTGTCCTAATTGAATATTTTGTTTTCCGTTCACTGCAGCTTCATTTCAGGTACCAGTGCAAACAAGAGATGGCAGCACGTGCATATTTACACCTTGTTCTTGTTTCAGCTACCCTCTTGGTGGCTTTTGTGCCTGAAGTAAACGCAGGAAAGGAAGGTGATAATAGAGCTACTGA
This sequence comes from Falco biarmicus, assembly GCF_023638135.1. Classification (NCBI taxonomy): domain Eukaryota; kingdom Metazoa; phylum Chordata; class Aves; order Falconiformes; family Falconidae; genus Falco; species Falco biarmicus. Next base: position 117,743,084 of record NC_079290.1, read on the forward strand.
TTAACGAGCCCTGTGTGGCTGGCTGAGGTGCAAGCTGGGTGGAACAACAATGCTGGTGAGAAGCTTCCCTGGTCCCCCCTCCCCCTCCACATCATATGTTTTTCAAGTTCACATCAATTACTTCCGTTTCCAACTGGATAAACTTGAATGAGAGGGTTTTCTGTAATTTGCTGACAAGACTGTGAAGCCCTTTTTGTTAGCTCCTCCTGATGTGGTCTAAATTGGGTGTTTGCAGGAAAGAAATATAGTGTGGAGCTAGAAAAGATTAAAAAAACAGAGAGAAAGAAAAGGAAGGAAAGGTATTAAGTTAGACCCTGTGTTAAGATTCTAGTTCTGATCTCTTGTGCCAGGAACACATGCCTGTTAGAGGTTACAATTGAATTAGGTGTAAATACGTTTGTGAAACAAAAGGTGTCTGTGTGCTTGTATGGCTACTTCTGTTGAAATTCCTCTGAAGAGTGGAAGTACGGAAGAGAATCCTCTTGCTAACAGGACCCTGGAAACAGGTGTGGTAGAAGAGAGCAGGCATCTGTATCCCCTGATATGGAGCTCCCCCTTTTGGGGGGGATCCCTCGTGGGAGAAAGACCTCGTGGACAAGCCTGCCATGGGCAAAAGGAGTAGTCAGCCATGAGATGTAGGTACAGATCTTACTGGTTCTCCTGCTTACAAGAATGTCTTGCTTTTCCTAACAGCTTGCGTCCAGCAGCTGGGAGGTTTATGTCAAAGCTACAGGCTGTTATAGTGAGCAGGGAATGCATTTCCCCTCTGGGAGGGGTAGTACATACAGGTGCGATGCAAAATCGGTATGTCCGTAACAAGCTATGTGGGAGGCACTAGCGCTTTCTGCATGTAGAAGCTCTGGTTAAAATGGTAGTTACCAGCTCTACTGTAAGCTTCCTCAGGCCTTGACCACCCAAGAGAAACCTCTGGGAGACCCGCTCAAGTCCTCTGTTGTTCTCTTGATGGCTTTAAGCAGTACTAAACAGCTGCACTGTCTGAATACATTGCATAGTTCCATAGCAAATAAAATTTCCTACCTTAAGGAGCGTAGCATTAAGACGGATGGTAGTCTAATCAGATTTTTGTAACTAGGCAGCTCTGTTTCTAATTTCCCTGCGCTTTACACAGCGAACTGCTCCTGTTGCCACTCCAGCAGTATCAAACTTTATGGGAGGTGTTTTGCATATAACCATTTCTGTTTTCTTGGTGTTTGGTATTAACCACTCTGTCTGCTTTTGTGCTGGGGAATTTTGAGTTGTGGACTGGTGTAGAATAAAGTAGCAGATAAATATTGACTGGCTCACAGTTACAGTAGACTGATTTACAACAGAGCAACCATTTCACTGTATCATGTGTCTGTTACATTATTATTACAACACACAAGAAAACAAAGATTGGTCTTTTGCCATACATATGGTCTTAAATGTGGTTGCTTTAAAATACATAGAGACGAGTGCATTGGAAGGCCAGAGATATTGCTGCTTAAGCACAGAGCTGGGCAGAAACAGAACCAAGATTCAATTTCCAGATCTGCTGCCTCTTTCCTGGGAAACATTATTCTGTATTGTTTAATGTCTGTGCCCAGCTTTCTTCTCTCTAAAACAGGACTGAGACGTTGTACCTTTCACATGTATTGAATATAGCAAATGACAGTCCATGTAGTTTCATGGGAAATAGTTCTTGTCAAAATGACCTGGTTTAGTTGTTTGAGGTTACAAATTTGGTTGACAATGGTAACAGCAGAGCTATAAAAAGCTTCAGCTGTTTTCAGGTGTTTAGCTGCAAGCTGTATGGTATTCTGATTAAAAGTTGGTTGAACACACAGTAAATAGCTGAACTGTGGAATGGGGAATTATTTTTTTCCTGATGCAATTCCACAGAAAAGTGATAGCAAGGCTAAAGCTTTAGGAAGGACTATAGGATAATTTTATGCTAGTTCAGCCATCACTGGGCTTCTTAGCCTCTCTGCCAAGGTGGGTAAGCAGGGCTTTGTTGTGCCCTGGGCAGGGCAAGGAGTTGGAACCAGAAGCCAGATTGAAAATGCATACTGTGTTCAGAAAAACACTAGTGTTAGGTTGCAGTGAATCTCATCCTTCCTGAGCTTCTAGGTTTAGCACAATTACACTTCCTAAACAGTTTGCAGTATCAGGAAACTTAGCATTGGCTTCTTTCTTGGCCTAAAACCTCCCATAGTCCATACTTGTGTGAATTACTAGCAAAGCAGGATAGTATTACTGTGTTATCAACAAGGTCTGTAGCACAAAAAGCCTCTTTGACCTTGGGCTTAGATTATTTCTCTGTCTTTACTGTCACTCTGTTCGTAATTAACCCAAGGTGCTTCTGCTGAAATAAGAGGCTGTGAGAAGTAGGGCCAGGTGACAGGGTGAAGATCACCTGTTCCTTGTGAAAGTAATGAAGCAGCTTATCTGGGATTGAAAACTATGGAGTCTTTTCACTAGGAAAGAGGATGGAGAGAGACTCCATACAAAATTTGCAGCTCTCTGTAAGTGAAGGCAGTTGTAGAAGTCTAGGAAACAGATATGTTGAAGGATAAGGTAATGATTTCTGTTTTGCCGTTGTGGATTGATGCTGAACTGTATAAGGAAAGCTGGGGGAAAAGGGACTTAAATGCTGGAGTTCTGACAGATGCTCTGCTGTCTTCAGGCTTTTATTGAGGTAAAGAAGTGGAGATGCAAGGTATAGGACAGTGGATTACAAGGTGCCTTGTATGTGCACTTTTTGATTGGGATTTTTGGTTTAATGCTGGATGCTTTTAACTTAGCAATGTAGTAATGTGTTTCTAGAGGCAATAAAACTTATGCCTTTCACTGAGTACAAGTCAGGAAATACTGCAGAGGAGCTACCTCTCAGATGAAAAAATAATATGAGGGCAAGACAGAACTGGCACTGAAGTGCCTGAAGTTACTGGAGAAGCCCAAATTTGAATCTAAATTTAGATCTTGCTTGGGCTTATTCAGAATAGGTCATTTTAACGTTACTGCTTGAGAAGGACCTTGGTTTATATGAATGGTTTTCTTATTCTGTGATAAGTAGAAAAACTTCGGAGAAAGGATTGTTGGAGCACATGTTCAGCAAGTAATGCATCTCCTTTGTCTTCTACTTGGTTCCACCATTGTGAGATGAGAGGGTGTGTGCTGTGACAAGGTCACTTGTGCTGTTAGAACTGCAGTGTTGTCAGTAGCACTTCAGAATTTTAAGAATTGCTCTGGTTCCTGCAGTTCACACAGCAGCCTTGGCTTAAAGTGTTACTCTGGGCTATTAAACTCTCTGTTGAAGCTTTGAAAAGGTTTTGAGCCTTGAAAAGGTTTGAGTGCTTCAGATTTTTCAGTGCTTGGTGCAGTGTTGCTATAATACTACTCCAAGCTCAGTGGATGGGGGCAAAGCAGGTGCACCAAAGGTAAGATGTTTCTAATGTCTTTTTTGCCTGGCAAGGTGAATAAAGTGCACAGGAAGGTGTGTGGCTTTGCCCTTTTAGCATGAGTAACTGGTGGTAATGGGGCTTCACAGGAACTCATCATCATCTGGATGGGTTATGTTCCTGGGGTGTTTGCATGGGTTATTTGGTTCATAATCTCTTTGTACCAGTTGCTCATAAGTGGATGCCACTGCCCGCTGCAGTGCTGTCTTTGGGTACCAGAAGCTGAACAATTGTCGTAAATGCGGTGCAGTCAAAATACACTTGGATTTAGGCAAGTGTCCATGAACTGTCGTCTTCTGAAACTAAATTCATAACATGTAAGAAAAAGAAGGCTTGATCAAAACTGTTGAAGATTGCATCCTAACTTTCTGCCAAGGATAGATATGTCACGCGCAGTCTGTGCCACAGACTATGGAGTTTGTTTGGCAGTAGATTTGTTTGTAACATGTTTTCGGTTCATTTTAAAATAAGATACAAAACTATCTGCAATGTATGCACAACGTTGGAGGGAAGCAGGCTAGGTGCTTGGCGAGAACAGGAGAAGGAGGTTGGTGTGTTATTGGAGCTCTGTAGATAACCTTGGCGGAGGCCGCTTGCCTCTGACATCTCGCTAAGCAGCTCCATTATGGGAGATGACAGGTCTGGGGGTAGGAGAATATAAAACTTGTGAAGATAAAAGCTTGACAAACTGTTGCTACAACAAGTTACCTTTGCACAAGAGATTTGCCATATCAATAAACTTTAACAAGTGGGATTTGGGGACTGGTGTGTTTCTAGTAAATCCTCTCAGAGTGGCAGTGTTTACTGCCAGGGCTTTGGGGAGCGTGAGTGATAGCAGCTCTCTTGGTCTCATGTAGCAACTGGAGAGACCACACTACTGAGGAGCAAATAACCCAGAATTCAGGCTATCTGGAGCAGATGGAGAGTGCATACGGTCACTGCCACCACCTCGCCCCTAAGTCCTGCAGTTAATGCTGTGTAAAGTTAGCACGTGGGACAAGACTGCATAATGCTTGCCATCTATGTGCCTTTATGTGGCTCTTCATCAGGTTCCACGCTGCATTTTCTTTATAATGTCTCTTGTGTTCAGAGCTTTTAATATGAGAGCATGTGCCATCACCCCGACCCTGTTCTGGGTACTGGGAGCAGGCAAAAATGGTTCTGTGTGCTCTTCGGGGTTTAGGGGCTGCTACTGTGTGACTGGCAAGTTGGAAAAAGCCTGTTGAGTGACCCAGGCTGTGCAACCAAAAAATCTGGGTAGGGAAACAATGTCGTGATAGGTGTTTAACCAAGCTCTAGCGTTCCCATGTAGAACTGAGAAGCTTCTCAGTGGAACTAATTATACTTGTTAGGCCTGGCAAAGTCACTTTCGCAATGCTGAACATATACCAGTGAGATTTTAATTTCCTCCCACAATTACTTGTATATGATACTAGAAAACTTAATCCAGGTTTGTTTATATCCAGGGAGCTCAAGTATGGCAAGAACATAAACAGTAATCGGAAAACCAGCAGCAGGTATAGCCGAAAAAGTTCCACTCCGATATCCTTCAGACTTTGCAGGGGCTAGCTGCAAGCCCCTGGTAGATTACATTCTTTGCACAGTATTTTCCCACTCCGATTTCCTCAGGGTTGTTCCCAGTGTTTTCATTTGCTGCAAACTCTTAGTTGCAGTTGGAAACCCAAAGTGATTACGTTAATGGATTGAAACTGACTCTGAAAGAAGTATTACTGAAGACTTTAGAAGAATTTTTCTCTTTATTTGAAACTACCTAAGGCCTGAAAGCATATCCATTGCCTGAAAGGAGGAGTGTTTTCTGTCGTATCAGTCTCAACAACCTCCCATTGAGCTGCTTTTTTGTGATTTGCAAGCTGTAGTGAAAGGAGAAACTTTGCAGCGGTTGCATGCAAATCCATCCTCCGCTCTTCTCCTGGGGCTTATCGAAATAGCAGAGGAATTGTCACGCATTCCAGAGTGGCAGAAATGATCATCACCGCTGATGTTCAGAGGGAGAAATGTGAAGTGGGAATTCAGGAAGTCCTTTAAAAAGTTTGGATGTCTGTTGGGTTTGCTTTTCTTTTGGCCTCCCCACACAATACTTCCCACCTTTCTCCATATTTAATTTGAAAATCAGCAATCTATAGAAGGAGCAGTTGCCTCTGCCGAAAGAAGTTGACAGGTAACTGTCGAAAGAACTGATTCTACAGCTGGTGTCAAATGAAATTGGTGCTGTGCTAACTTAAGCTACAATATGGGATGTCTTAAGGGTCAGGGAGGAAGATAAACTTGGGGATTCAAAAAGAGTATCCATTCAGGGAAGGGAAAAGTAGTGAAAAGTTGCAGACACCGCTGTCTTTCCTGGGGCTCTGTGTTGCATAAGGCAGTTGTGCTGCTTCTGAGTGCAGAGAGTGATTCTGCTGGTATTCACAGCCCAGCTCGCTCATTGCACTGGCTTCATTTTCTTCCTCCTACGCTCGTTGTGCAGTACGGTAGGATGCCTTGAGGAGGAAAACACAAGATGGAAAACACATGAAAAATTCAAGGAATTTTTTAATAATAATAATAATAGAAAAATCCCCATATGTTTACATTGTTATTAGAACTGAATAGTTGCATCAGCTTGGGTTTGAAGAAAAGGTAGAAATGTAGTGTTTGTATGTTAGATATTAAATTGAAGTCCCTCTGTAAAGCAGTGCCTGTGCAGTGCAAGGGGAGAGAAGGGAGTGGTGCAATGTCTTAGAGGCGTGGGACTCCATACGTTGGGTATGAGCCTCTCCCTATGTGTAACTTACAGCACCTGGCACAGCGGCTCTGTCTTCTGTGAGCTCCTGTAATAAACCTTCTGCTCTGAAGTGAATTAACCCTTGAGGAAGTGAGATGTGAAGCAGGCTGAGTATCCTTAGTAGCAGCCCTTTCCTCTTGACATTGAGCCCGATTCATGTCTCGCTCATCAGATCTTTCTGCATTATAAAGGCTTCTAACAGTTCCTTGTTATTGCTGGACCCGTTTGGACTCCAGTGTAAGCAAGTCATTGCCTGCTGCAGGCAGACAATGTCATGTGAATTTGCAGAAGCTGTGAAAAGTCAGAGTGCCTCAAGCCTAACAGGCATTCGGGACCCTAGAGCTGTTAGTGCCATTGGACCTTTGCTTTCCTTTTTAGCTACAAAAAGTGTTGAGGTTTTTTGTAGACTGGGCCTTTGAATCGCACTCTCACGTCCTCTCCCACTTACATTTTTCCTCTTTGTGTAAAAAAAGAAAAAAAAAAAAAAGCAAGGCTGAGGCAAAGACAAGGAAACTCCCTGTTTGAAATGTCATTCTTGCCTCTGCTGAGCATCTGTGCCAAAGACAAATCCATGGCTAGGGGCCGCTTGAAATAGTTTCCTGTCTAATATAAAGCAGAGTGATGTGTAACGTGGACTCCTGATGTGAAGGACTGAGGAGATTACAAGGTGAGTAGAACACCGCAAAGATGCCTATGAGTCTTATCCTTGCAATATTTGGATGCTTTCTGTCCAACCATACTAAACAAACATTTGCCTCCCCTGAATGTGAGATGCCTTCTCTATGGTGATGGGAATTTCCATGCTAAATTGTGTGAGATGTCCGGATGCTCTGACCTTCCATATATGCCCTGTAATGGAGTGATGGGTGAAGCTTGCCACAAAATCCACAGGAGTTCCTTCACTTTGGTGTGGCAATCGATGTTCTGCAAGGAGCCAGATCCCCTGCTTGTAAATCAGTTCAGCTTGTAATATCTGTCAAGTGTTTGGGGACACCTGGGTATCTGATGCTGTATAAATGTCAGTTGTTATTACAGTTTCTTGCTCGGGTTATTGATTTCTCCCCTGCTGTTCTCACTGAGATGGAATGATTTGAGGTTTTGGGTAGATCAGTTCTTCCTCCTCCAGCTTGTCCTGCATACACCGTACTTTGAAGCCCCTTCCCCTGCACTGCAGTGTAGTAGTTGCCATGTCTCAGAACCGGGTACAGCTCTCCCTGCTCTAGCTTTTTGTATCCCTTATCCCAGTAGGTTAAACAGTGCCCAGCTCCTGAGTACATACTCTGGGGCGCAGAATATCTTCTGTGATCCTTGTAGGGATGTTTTGTGGATTTTGTATTCTGCTTCTCCTCCAATGCACACATCCACAGCCACTTACCCTTTATCATATAAATTCTTCTCTTGTTTGAATGAAAATATGTTCAGCTCTGTTATTTTAGTCTGAAGGACAAAGTTATCATTCTATCTCTTAGTAAATGTGCTGCCCTAACCTTTGAAAGATCAGCCATGAAATACGAACCTTTGACAGGATCTGATCCTCCTGGAGTCCCTGCAGTGTTTTAGCTTAGCAATCAAAGCTGCTTCAGTTAAGGGGGGAAAAAAATATTCTCTTCTTCCCCTCCCAACTCCAGAAAATCTTCCCTGTCCCCCTTTTCTCTATTACCATTGTATCAAGAAACTTCCTTCACTACTTCAGAAAATTTGGGCTTTTAAGAGCAAAAGGGCCTAGCTTTGATTGTTTAGGCAGGATTTATGGAAAGCACTGATGTACAAGTCTTTCTGTTTTCCTAAATCAGCTGTGCCAAAGGCAGAAAAACATTGGACTTAAACTGGGTGGAGATGAATGTGCTGAAGTTAGCAGGGCAGATGTCATGCTCTCTGAACCTCTTTGGTGCTTATAAAATCTTTCTTGATTTTCTGAAGTTACACAGGTGCTTTCCAAGTGCCACTAGTGCATGTGGCACGAGTGTCACTAGCCCAAAGAATGCTCAGTGTGTTCTCCACTAGCCATGCTTACAAAACTTGTTTTAGCTGGTGCAAGGAGTGCATGTGGGTTTTTTTTTTACCTGTGAGCAGGTCTCTCTGGTGTTAGAAGTGTCACTAGTAAGGAATAGATACTCAGCTGGTGTAAGTTGACTGTATGGTAGTGGCAGGGGATGTTGATTTATAGAGCTGAAGGTCTGTCTTGCTCATCTTTTTAATTAGTATCAGATATTTGCCTGAAAATCCTTTTTGGATCAACATGTTGTTATGCCAGGTGCTTTGGAAACGCAGTGTAAGAGAGACTTCAGGTCCTGAAAAATTTGCAGTCTGCAGTGCAATTAGGCGACTGCTGCTTGAATCTCACCTGCTAACAGTTGTTATGCTAAAGTGGAGTGCAGCTTGGATAATTGCCCTGAATATCACCCAAGTAAATCTTAGAACCGATGCTTCCAAACACTAATGTGCTAGCTGTGCTCAAGCTAGCTAATTTAAAGCCTCTGTGGTATGTCAGCTCCAGCTGCAGTTGTGTGGTGTAGTGCCATGTAGATCTGACCATTTGTGCTCAGAATCATAAATTCAGGGATGTGACTTGACCAGGACGGAGAGCAGGTTGGTGTCAGAGACAGGAGCAGAAGTAACGCTTCACAGCTCTTAGGCTAGCATCCTGCCTGCTGCATCCGTACTTCAGCTATGCTTCCTGGCAGAGCATTACAAAAGCTAAACGGTTCTAACAGAGCAGAAAGGGCATGTGGTTCCTCTGTGCTTGGCAGGGAACTTGATACAGACGCAGGGAGAACAGGAAAGAGGAGCCATGTTCAACCTAAATGTGAATGAGACACACTTTTATGGGTTTCTTTCCCTTTTTTGTGTGCGCTGGGAGTAAGGGGCAATAAATCGAAGGATTTTTATATCTTGCGCAAAAGCTGACACTGCTAAAATATCACATTATCGTAAGCTGCCATAAATGAGCTCCTCGAAGAGACACAGCTGGACTCTGTGAATATGGAAGCAAAGTGATTACCGGAAGCCATCAGCTGGTACTGGAAGAACTGTAGGAAAGTCAATAACTTATTAGCACTAGTTTCTGGATTATCTGGTTTCCTAAAGAGATTCCCTCCCCCACTGCTCAAGTAAGTGATGTTTTTGTTATGCAAAGCCACAGATTGTCATCCCCTGTTATGCTCCCTGCTCAAAGTACTGATGTTTGAACAGAGTTAGAATGGGTCTAAGAAATGCTAAAGGCAACGTAGGGGCAGCTGAGGGTTTGTTTAAAAATTGCTGCTGTTCACCCTCGGTGCTGCTTCGATATTATATCTTGTTCCAAAGCTATCCATGAAGGCCAGGAAGGCTGCTTAAAGAAGCTGCTGACAGAGCTGTCCTCTTTGGTGCCTCTGAATTTCTCTGATGATGACCCTTGCCATGGTGAATGGGACACTTGAAATGCAGCAGTACCCCCTCTTCGTGCCATTCCGCTGCTGAACAAAGCCAGGTATCACTGTACCCAATGGCAAAGGGCTTTTGATATTGGATCCAGAGGATTCTTATACTGATGCTGTGCCTCAGAATTTAGGAACGGGTGATGCTGAGTACAGGAATACTGTGGCATGCCCACATGGGTAATCTGAGAGGGTCCTAGGAGATGATGTCTGAGGCAAGGGAGAATGCAGACCCACCCCCTTAGTCTTCGTGCCGTCTATGATTTAGATTGCAGTCTACAGATGTTCTTTCTGGCTTGGGACTGTTAAAGCACCACTAGTGACAGAGCTGTTTGATAAGGGTTCGTGGCATCCAAATGTGCTTTGAAGGGGATAGTGAGAAATAGCTGAAGGAAGTGAACCATCTTCAAAATAAAGATCCAAGGCAGATGGAGATAATCCCTGTGTGTTTAGAGCATGAGTACAAAGCCTGTGTTCTGATGGTGAAGTAGCAGGGAGGAATGCAACATTTGTTGTCTTTTTTTTTTTTTTTTTTTTTTATTTTAGGCAGATGAAAATGAAGTCCCTGCACTTAATTATGTTGGGGTGGGTAGCAGGTATGCAAGGAAAAAAAACCTATTTGACTTTCCACCCTGAGGGAGAAGAGATGCTGTCCCATCCTTCCCAGGGCCTTTTACACACTTTGTGTAGATGTTTTGGCCACTCTAGAAAACTCTTGGAAGCTGTGCAATGGTAGTAGATAAGAGGGGCTTGGTGCTTGGATACTGAGTTTCACAAGGGGAATTCTCCTTTGCTTCTCTCCTCCTTCACATACACTAAATTAATTTTCTTACTTGATGGACCATAATATCTCTGTCACCAGGAAAGCAGAATGTATACAGCTTTTTATATACGTATTTCTTGCACCATTAAACTATTCTCCCTATGACAGGACCTATGAATAAGTTCCAAGAGGTAACCTGGAATGTTTTAGGGTATAGCTTTCTGTAATAAATAGATATGTATATCTGCACTTGGCAACTCCTTAGTATGCAACCCAGTAAATAAATGTAGACTTATAAATTAGTGGTAATAAAGGGGTGCCTATACCTAACAGTCTTGCTTTGCCAGAGCCTGCCTTCACAGTAGGGTGGGAGCACGTGTTGCTTAGAACCCCTTGGCCCTGGTTTGTGGGTCAGTATGACTCGTGGAAATTAATGAGACTTATGGGCTCATTATCGCTGTGTAACAGGAGGTTTGTCCAAAGGCAGAATGTGTTTGTAGGAGCAGCTCTGCTGCGTTCCCAATTGCTTTGAAACCTGTGAATGATTGTGGCCAAATTTGACAAAGGGGCTCTGGTCTCCGAGCCCTTGTGTTTTTACAGGTGCTTTGCAAATGAGCAATTCTCAGCTGGGTGTTCCACCTCAAAGCCCTGCGCTTCCCACTTTCTGTGCCCAGGCTGTCTCCCTTCATAAGCCGCTGTCTCCCCTGCTGCTGGGGTGTGCTTCCAACAATGTTAACAGAATTTATTTAAACATTTAACACCTCTGCTGCTGTTCCTCTGTACTGAGTACATGTGATGGGGTAATTTATGTCCTGAAATTACAGTCCGTGTGAATTAGCCTGGCACAAATACATCATTTCCTAATAATATAGACAAGATGCTTCAAGGAGTGATGATGAGAACAGTCCTTTCCTATATGTTCTGTTTTACCTGCTGAGTAATTATCTCATTTTCTTGTAATGATATAAAAGGATTTTTATTTCCCCTTCCCCCCCCCCCCCCAAGTGCAACAAGTAAGTGCTGCCTGGAGGCTGTGGTGTAAAACAGGGCCCGGAAATAACAGCAGTAGATTGACTTTTGTGCTTACATAAATGTACACCCCAGGGAGAGTACCCTCCCTGAGGTTAGGTTTTAAGGGCTCACCCATGTGGCGAAATCAGTGGTGTCAGCTGGCGTGATGTGTGATTTGGGGTAACTTCCTTCTCTTTTATTTCAGGAATGAGTAAACGAACATTTATTTTAAGATGAGGTCTTAAGTGTGAGTGGTTACTGTGGCACCACTCACATTCCACGTGCTCACACATCTTGCTTTGGTTATGGTAGTTTGTGCTACTTACGCGTACCTTAAATAGATGACTTTGAACTTTCTTGCTCTGTGGTTTATTTGCAATTAAATTTATTCATCAAAGCTGTCTTCCTCCCCTGTGTTTTTTACAGCACCAAGCCCAGGAGTTCACTGAAAGATTTTTTTGGCTTCTAGGTGGTTCTGCAATATTAATTGTTGAGTTGCTAATTACCGGGGAAAAAGCCTGGGCTAGATTTTCTTTCCTCTCCCCTTCCCTGACTTCCTGACTTACCTGTTCAGCCTTGAGGGGTTCAGTGACAGGAGATGTCTCTCCCTCACCCATATGTAGGACTTTGCATAATCCTGTTTGACTGCCTGATGTTACCATAGTAATAAGTAATGATTAAGAAACCTTCTTTGAATTCTGTTCAGAGCTAATGATCAGAGGGGTGTGGGTAAGCACACCAATGCTTGGATCATTTTCTTTGCCCACAGCATGTAGGGTGCCAAAATCCAACCAGAAACCTCAGAGGAGCTGCTGTTATGACATGTCTGTGCTGCTCCAGGCCAGCCATACCTACTTCTTGCTTAGCCGGAGGTGTGCTGTTTGTCAGCATTTTTAAAGTGCTTCAGAGATGGTTGGTGGGAGGAGGCAACAGCTCTTCTATCTGCAAATAAAGTGGAGCCCCTGGTCCCAGGGATGTGGCTCACTCCGATGCCTTTGGAAGCAGTGGTTGTGTACAGTGAAGGTGGTACTTAAATGCTTTCCGGTATTGGAGCCTCCTTGTGCTGTAATGCTAGTTAGAGATAAATTGCAGTATGATTTCACCTGAAGCCTGGTTTCTTTGCTTAGTGGCCGTTACACATAAATTTTCAGAAGCTTTCTTACTCCGTTTCTTCCTTCTTCACATCTGTCATATGATGGTGAGCTGTAGTCATGCTGATGCATCTTGTATTATGCTGCCAATTTATTACCTCCCCAAGATGTAATACACATTATCCAAACGCTCTCCAGCTTGTGAAGGATACAGAATCCATAAATGCATGAGGGTCTGCAAGGGGAAAGGGGGAAACAGCTCACAGAGGCTTTTCATCAATTGTTTAACCCTGTGGCCTTATAGCAATAGTAGAGTGAGAAATTACTACTTTTTTTCCTGCACTCCATGGTGCAGTGACCTTGCTGGATAATTACCCTCAGGCTGTTGCTGCAGCCACCTTGAGTACAGTAAGGGAGAGGAGAAAACCTCGTGCATGTCAGATGCTGCTTAGGTGGTGAGTGTCAGTGTACTGGGAGACAAAGCATGAGCACTGAAATCATGTCTGAATAACCTGGTGACACCATTAATAAAACCTCATAAATAAGCAGAACAAGATCTCTGTCCTTACCCAGGCAGAGCTCCTCTTTACTGTTAGTATTTGTAGTGTCTGTTGTTAAGACCTTAGTGTTGTCTTTGGATATGAGGGTCCTGTTTTCATGGCCACATTTGCACTGGCAGTCACAGCCTTGCGTTCTGAGAAGCCTCACAGGCAAAGGGAAAACTGTGGGTTGGAGGCACAACAGGATTTTTCCAAAGGTACAGAGAAGGTGCAGAGTGGAACTGGGAACTTTAGGATAAGAACGCAGGATGTGCGATGGTGATGGCGTGGTTTCAAGCGATGTGAGTTTTTTCAGGCAGTAATTAATTCCCCTGTTTAGCCCACTCATTGCTGCTCTTGCTCAGGACTGGCTTGATTAATTCAGTGTTATTGTAGCAGTTTTGCAGGGCTCGTTCCATCCAAAGTGATGGTGAAGAACAGCTTGTTGGAGAGGTGTTGATGGACCAACCTTTATTATTTAATTTTACTTGATTTTTATAGAAGAAAAAGGGCTTGCCATAAGGCCCTGGGCAACTTTGTATGATTGAAGTATAAAACCCGTAACAATAAAAAGCAGTCAACCTATCAAGTAACGTGCATCAACTTAACCAACCGCTATGGAGCCTTTCAATGACATAAAACTAATAAGAAGAAAATATATTGTCGTATGATGAGTTGCCCTTCATTGTGAATCTTAAGTACTTCAACACATTTACAACCTCTGAATGAATTGTGTATCTCTTGGCTGTGTGGGTTCCTAATTGAGACTTAAACTCCTAGATACTATTAGTATGCAAATCAGAAATAATGGGAATAATAATAAAAATTATCTTAACCTACCGAACTACAGTAACAATACTGTAACCAGAAAGGGATGATCATGCAAGTAAGGTGGCAGTTTCGTTCTGGAGATGAAGATTGGTAGAGAACAGAGAAATACACTTGGCTTGCCTTGGTGTGCTGTGGGTGTTTTACAAGCTATGTGAATGCTTCTTGTTGCTCTACCCCACTGATAGTCTGTGCAAATGCCTCAGCACTGGGACAACTGTGGGGAAAAAAAAAAAAAAAGAAAAAACAAAAATTCTGAAACTGATTAAACCTTTCCAGCAGCACAGTTAGGTTTAATTTTAATGATACTGCTGATTAAGTTGGGGGTCTGTGTGCCCTTTTTGATTTCTATGATGTTATTTACACTTGTAATAAGGAAAAGATAAGCTTTCTAGCTAATAATTTGCTTCATGGTGTATCAAAGCCTCTAGTACAGCAGGGATGAATTATACTCCTCTAATAGTCATGAATTATGGGTGAAATCATTTCAGTCTAACTTACTGAACTGAATGTCAGGGTCAGGCCTTCTGTTTTCTCCGCTGATGTGCTGAGTGGAGAACCGTGTCTCTCCAAAACCTTCCTTTAAGTGCCAGATTCTTCCACATGTCACTGCTACTTATCCCCATGAGGGACTGAGGAGAATAATGTAAAAGATGCTCCATATTGTATGTTCAAGGGCTGACAACTATTAAGAGCTTATTGTGCTTATCTGTTGTTTTCAAATGGGGCTGCCAGACTGAGCTGGCTCCAGCCATGATCTTCCCATCATCCTTACACCATTATCTTGGATTTCTAATGACATGTCCATTCCTTCGCTCCTGATGGTCCACTTTAGCCAGGGAAGAGGATTATCATTCTTATTTTATTACTGATGACAGCATGACATTTTTCAACCACCTGAAAACACTGTTTGGCTGATCACTTTGTAAGTTATTGGGTTATTGTGAATTATGGAGTTCTTTCCTTCTACTCCCAGCAGATAAAAATGCATTTCCTTGAAGCTAATCTTAATGTAGAAATCAAATCCTGTCTCCATCTGTGATGTGTGATGTGATCTAAACACGCACTGACATAGTAGAGGCTAATGAGAACAACATCCGTGAATGCCAGGTTTTGGGTCTGATTCTTCTCTTTAGGGGGGCCTGAATGGAACAGTCAAAACTTGCCAGTAATTTGATGGGCCCAGTTATAGAGGAGTTGAATTCCTGGAGCCATTCGTGGGATACTTGTTTGGCAACATCAACACCAGTTATTCTAACAGTGTGACAGCCCGAGAGCTTCTACACAATGCAAGTCCTTGTCCATAATCCCTTTTTTGTAGTGCTGAGGTACAATTGCACATAATTATTTGTGAGGGTATAAAACCCACCTGCAGTGCATGTGGTGCTTAATGCCAATGTACTGTGAATTTCTCAAATACCTGTACAATCATCTCTGGCTTTTTCTTAACATCAGTATTTAATATTAGGACTGGCAAATAAAAAACTTGCTCTCTCCTCTTCCCCTTATTTGTCATCCCACTTGGGATTAAAGTGGGTTTTTTAAAATAAATAAAAATTTAAATTGCATTTTATTTTCTTACCAGCTGCTAACTCTCCGAGACAGATTGGGAGATCAATTATCACAGCGGTGAATGAATCTAATTTTTCAATATAATTTACGGTAATTCTATATTCTCTGCCCAAGAAGCAAATCGTGCTGGCTTTTTTCCAAAAGTGAGCTTAGAAAGAACAACAAAAGAAGCCTCAAAACAAGCAACACCACTGTAGTACTACAGCAAGGACCCCTGGTCTGCCACTGCTCCGAATGCCGTGCCAAAGGTAGAGAGTGTAGGACCTGTGTGTTCGGAAGGAACTTCTACGGCAAATTCTGGAATTGACTTTGAGGAGGGGGGTAATGACCTAACGGAATTCTGAATGTTTCTGTCTGGTTTTTATAGAGGATTATGGCTTTTGGGATTATGTTGCCTGGGCTCTCTCTAGCTCCTCAGTGCAACAGGAACTCTTTGTTGGGCTTCATGGAGCTCTGGACCATAGTCCAAATGTCAGATGCATCCCCGTGTCCATCACCACTTTTGTGTCTCTTAATGTTCTGCAATATGGGGTACGTTCTGCATCCACTTCCCCTGGGTCAGGCTGCTGCATGGGATGCTAGTTTTTAGCATGGGGCCTGTTCTCTGGGACATGGGAATTACATGAGGGAGGTTGGCCTCTAGGTATTGGCAGTGATCAAGAGGCAGGATGGTGAATGTGGCTGATGATCAGGATCCAGGATGCCAAATCTTCCCTGGGTACCATTTCAGTGATCAGTTCCCACAGATGTCACACCCAAATCGATAGAGCCCAGTGCAGCATGCGGATCTCCTGTATTTGTGGTTGTAGATCAAGTTTACATCTGCATGTTTCGGGGCAGACACCCCCCCCCACCCCCCTGAGCTGCCTGCCACGCAGACCTGGTGTGGCTGTACCATGCGCTGCCGACAGGGATTGTTGCAGGCTCTGTGGCACATACTCAGATCTGAGGGTACCTCTCAAATGTCAGGGAGTCATCACAAGTGGTTTATTAACTAATGCTTAGCACGAGTAATTGAGGCAACTCTGTTTCGTGTAAATGGCACTCTCACCCACTCCCCACCCCTTTTAGCCCCTTCTGGCACTGGGGACAGCTCCTGGAAATTCACAGAAAAAACTTAATATGCTTGCTGAAATTATATTTTACTAGTAGGGCTTCTTGGACTGCAGTCAGGACAGCACCATTTGGCACGGGAGGCCAACACTGTAAGCAGTTTCTGAGCACTTATGTCATTTATTGAGAAGTATGTTGTTTAGCGTGAGCTTCAAATGAGTTTAAATAATTAAAATAAATGGCATGCATAAGTTGGGGGGGGATGGGGGACAAAAAGAGGCTGCAACACTTGTTCTCTTCATTTAAAAGCACAGTAACTAAATCTCATTTCAGATCTACCAGGAATGCAAATAGTGCAATTAATTGGCAGTAATTTAGAAGTCCTCCATTTCAAAAGCCCCAGGACATACAGTTTGGAAACAATGAATCTCTTAATGTCAACAATGGTTCTGCACATGGACTAAGATGCAAACAAGTGCGAATAGGATTTTGCATATTTTCCCATGTTATTTATGGCTCGTCTTCACAAAGTGACAGCACATTATTGTATGTTGCATTAAAAATTCCTTCCCAAAGCTGATCGGATTGATTTCTCCCTTTTTCATTAATGCACAAAACAAGAAATTACTGTATTTTTTTTCTGTGCAAAGTGGGCCATGAATCTAGTAACTATTTAAGCCTTAGCGCAAACACTTGAAGCTCTCGGAGAACACAATAGCCTGAAAGAGGTCGCTTGTCAGGTCACAGATTTTTCTTTTTGGCTTGTTCACTGAATAACTGCAATTTCTCTGTCTCTTTTTTTTTATTATTTATTTCTGTTTGTACAGCCACCATTGTCCTTTGCAGTGTCTGTGATTTTCCATATTTGAATTGAGACCTCCATTCCCCAAATGACAAGTTCAAATAAAGTTAATGCCACACCCTGCAATTTTGGGGATGTGCTGTTTCAGTTCTCTGATAGATGGAAGGAACAGTGCCTTCTTGATTCCACAGTACCTTCTCCAGCAGTACAAAGTGCTTTTGAGCATGCATGGATTGCACAGTGCGATGCTTAACAGGAGATACAGAACGATATTTCAGTAGCCAAAACTTAAGCAATAGATGTGGCAGTTGGTGTGTTATCAAATCTGCTTAAATGTGAATATGTGTGTGAAATACTGTGATTGAGATACAGCCCAGGTACAAGGCCCTGTGTGACTTTGGGCGAGTCACTTGCCTTGTTAGCAAAATGAAGCAGCGCCAGCCTTTTTGCTTCTGTAGTTTGCAAGCTGATTGGGACTGAGACTTGCCTGGTTACGTGCACGCAGTGCGCAGTGGCGTCCTGCTGGAGTTGTTCATATTCCTTTGGAGCTGCTCTGTTACAAGTAACAGTGGTAGCTGAATTGGCCAAAGGGCTTGTAAGAGACTGTTCCTTTGATGTTTAGAGTAGGAGCTTGGTCTATGGAAGATACTTTCCTATGAAGCAGGTAAGGAGCCCGTGCAAGTCAGCGCAGTTAATGTTCTTTCTTTGCGTTGGCAAAAGCAGAATCTGCCCACGCTGTTGGGTAGCATTCAGAGATCTGCATAGACTCTACCACATTCTGTGACATTTGCAAAAGACTTTATTGTTTGCACCTCTGAGCATTTAGGCCTATAAATATTTATTAACCTTCTTTCAGACATGTACCACAGCTAAGGCAGAAATGACCTTCCCTATGGCTATGACTGGGGAAGAGGGGAAACCCCTTCCATGAAAGAGCTGTAAAGGCACAGATTCACAGCCCCTGACACTTTAGCAACATGCTGTGGAGCAGAAGAGAGCTAGAGGAAACAGCAAGGGTCAGAAAATGAGAGATGAGGGGTTGCTGAGAGCAGGAATAGTTCTGAGCTCAGATGGCAGCACACCCAGGCTGAAACTCACTTGCAGAGTTCTGCCACTTCAGGGCTGCGTGGGCTTTGAATTGCTTTCCAGTGCCTCTTCATTAAGGTGGATTGTCTTTGCAGCCTTCAGAGAGCGGGAGAAACTCTATTCACTTCACCTTTATAAGAATTGTATTAGCCAGCTGCTGGTACTAATGGAGTTGTTTCTTTAGTTTCAGCTACATCGTTTTAACACTAAAAGACCTTTTTTTTTAAACCTCCTGGACGTCTGCGCAGCATTATTTCCTTTGTCTGAAGTAAGCAGTTATTGACGTTAAAATGTAAGTTGGGCAGATGTGGGGGCACGTGGGCTATCAAGACTGGGTGGTCCAGGCACCATGCAAAGCACGTGCATGAGAAATTATGTCCCGGCCACTGGCACTGAGGCATGTAGGAGGCGGCAAGGGAGTCTAGCTGCACAAAGGAACTGTTTAAACGTGACCTGAGAGGATCCGAATGAGTCAGTGAATTGACCAGGGGATGTGGTGGACAGGGCAGAAGAAATGTTCTTAATTTGTAGAGAAAAGAGAAATTAACCCAGGTGTCTGGAGGGAAATGTTTATTAACTTCTCAGCATAGCAGTCAGCATCCTTCCATCTGGCGTGTCCCGAGTTAAAACATCGGGGCCTGGGGGGGCACATGTGCCAAATTAAACTAAAAGAAGTGTCCTCCTTTGCTTTAGAGTAGCAAAGATAGTGCAGAATGAGATAGAGAGGAAACAGGAAGCTGCCTCACAAGGCAACTATTGATTATTTAATGAGCTGATAAATAACAGGCTACAGCATAATTGCACATTTGAGCTTCTTCGGCCTGAGCCGGCCACTCTTTCTCAAAGCAGGCACAGGACTGCAGCCACGGGCTGAGCGAACGGGTTGTGTGCAACCCCCAGTCACCCAGCCGGAGGCCGTTCCCAGGAGAGCCCCTTCGTATCTGTCACGCTGCATCAGAAGGTCACTCGTCCCAGGGCATGAAAACCAAAACCCCATTGAGCTGTTGTCTTTAACAGGTTTCAGTAGAAATAGCCATTTCTCAACCCTACATTGAACTCTGGGTCTGTTTCTGTTGACAGTATTTCTAGGCCTTTATAGTGACATATTTATTCGCCTCTCCCTGTTCTGGCTGTTACCTGAACCGTACTCTGTGCTCCAGGGTTTCTGCGCACCAGTTTCAATGGCGCTAAATCATGGGGCCCCAGTTCTATCTTCAGAACATCTCCCACATTGCCCGCTAATGTGGTACATAAGCGGGAGCTTGGGAGTAATATTGCTTTAGAAATCCTAGAGACATGAAGAGAGTAGACCGTAGAGCTGAGGTTGTTGAAATGGCCTCGTTATTGCTATGACTAGGGTTGCGTTACCAGGGGTACAGTCATATGTCTGTGTGATGTTCATGTTCTGTCCCTTTAACCAGAGCACTGCAGTTCTAAACGCTCATCGTCGGTGGTTTGTCCTCACCTGAATTGTGGCTGCAAAGGCTGAAGTCAGACCTGAGACAGCGAGAGGAGGATTATGTTGAAAATGGACCTGATGAAAGTGCATCTGTCTTTGGTGACACTGAGGCAGTGGCCAGTAACTCTCATGTACCATCCAGTATGGTTTTGTACTGCTTGGGAGTACCCCCTTGAACAGTTTTCCTGCTGTTGATTATTTGAACACTGGCCTTTAGTTGAAGGGTAGGAAATAAATAGAATTGGAAAAAAAGAGAAGGGGAAAAAAAAGTAGGAATCTAAGCAGATATAGACAACACATAGCTAATGGAGATTGCAGAAACATTTTGATGTTCATATGCTAATTGCATCCCACTTCCTTACAAACTGAAATCACTTCATTGTTTTTGTGCTGTGTTTTTTGAAAAGATTTCGTTGGCGCTTCCTTAATTAGGCAGATACAGAGAATGAAAGAGGTATGTTATGGATGGAAATTTCTTCTGTGTGCTTCATGTTAATTCTTCTTTGATTTCATCTTAGCAATTTTGTTCACTTTACAGGCAGAAACCAAAATTGGTTTAATTGAGAGACTACTTTCAAACAGGCATCCTAGAGACAAGCTGTGCTCCTTCTGTTGTGTGCCTGAACTGGTCAGGCAGTCTGTGTGGGTATCGTGATGTTCTTGAGCTGTTGTTCTCCCTCCTGGGATGCAGTGGGGTGTCTCTTTCCCTGAGAAGAGCTTAAGGGAGATGCCCTGGCAAACCCAACACCTCTGGGAGATGATGCATGCCCTGTCGAAGTATTCTCCAGGCGTTGCTGCTGGAGATGTTGCATCACAGCAGTGTAGAGCGCAAGCCAGGCTTATGATTTATTGGCATAATCCATGTGTGGTTTGGTTTTATGAAGGCTGCTGGAGCCCTGAGAGCTGCTGCAAGAACTGGTGTGACTACGTGTATACTGGAAGGAGTCCTTAGCGCCATTAATTACGATGTCTGTAGGCTCTTTCTCAATTATTTGCATATGGAGAGAGCCTGTGGGCAGCAGAGGAACTCGGCAGCAACATAAAAAAAGCCTTTTCTTTTCTCTTCTAAGTGTGGTGCTGCAATAAAAAAAAAGTTTGTAATAAATGAGAGGAGAAGGAAATGAGGTTGTTTCCAGGGAAGGGTGCTTGTCTTTTGAGGTGGTTTCTATTTTGTCAGTCTTGGTTTTATTTATTTCTTTGGCTGTTAGGGGGAGACAATTCAAACGAGCTGTGGAATGCATGAAGTATAGCTTGGTAAAGGTGGTTCACCTGGAATATGAGTAGACCTAAACCTCTAGTAGGGGCATGACAGGAACCCCAGTACTTCCAAAATTGTAGCAAGGTTTGAACTGCCTCCCTGCTACAGCTCTCACTGTTCTCTACCATTTGTAGCATCAGCTGATGAAACTGAAAGGACAAGTCTGTATTTCTTGCCCATACAGTAACAAATGTGTAAGATGTTTGGAATCTCATAAAATTTCCGGACCAAAATGTTTTCATAGTAAGTTGCTACGGTTTCTGAAATTAGCCTGCCTTGAGGGTGTATTCGTATCAGAACACCTTTTTTTCCTAATTTTAGCACATGCATCTTGGGAAATGATGCCACAGAGTGTGTAGGAGTCTGAGAATTTTAGGGCCAGAATGAACTACAAGATCGTCTCATCTGACAGCTAGCATAATGCAGCATTCAGCAATTACTGCATCAGGATGGTGTCTGCTGCCCCATCCAGTAAATCTCTCGCTGATGCAGGCAGTGATTGAGAGACTTCATGTGAGGGCAAGTCAGCCGCGCTCCTAGCTGAGTTGTTTCCAGTAGTTAACCACTCCTCACTCTTTTCCAAAGGCTTTGGGACGCAGTTATCTGTTGGGAACAAATTGTAGTAGTTTTTGCTGTGTAATGGACAGGTAGAAAAGTGACAAGAAATCCAGAGGAAACTTATTATTTGAAATAATAGCCGTATGATGAGTTTAGTTGCAACTCCTGGTTCAGGTTGATAGTCTGTGGTGAATCTCATCTTTTCATCACCCTTGAAAGATTCTGTTGTTCCCATATGGAAACAATGCTTTTGAGTATGACAAATCACATCCCACTCAACGAAGTCAAAGCCTTCATATTCATTAGCTTCCTGCTTGTTTCACTACTTTTGATGCACCTGGCTTCCACCTCCACTCCTGCTAACACACTCTGCGTTTTCCCTTGTCAAACCACGTTTTTTTGGAGTCATCAAAGACAGGCATTGCTGTGTTTAAAGAACATAAACTTTTAATTTGATAGCATTATGATCAGCTGAAGACAGGTTCCTTTTGTTCGTGTTTCTTTGCTTAGACTCTTGCCAAGACAAATTGAAATGTAAAAATAGCTGTCCTTGTTTAAGCAATTATATTTAATAAGGCTTGGAGGGAAGTGTGTTCTAGGAAATACAAGAGGATGAGAACTGAAGGACTCTTGTGACTTTTGTCCTGGCTTTGTTGCTGATTTGTTGCTTGGCTCTGGCTCAATGGCAGAAGCAAGGAATTTGTCACTGGTCTGTACTTGTGTGTGCACCTATGCTCTGTGTGTGAGCCCTTCCAGCCCAGTGAAGACCCTGAAGATCAGTTGGTATCTCCAGTGACACTCCCAGACTCTGAGCACGTAGCAAAGAGAGCTGAACTGTTAGTTTAGAAATAGGTGGTTTATTAAGTTCTATGTAAGTTGCAGAGACAACAGCTTTTAATTTTAACAGGTTGTGCTTGGATGGAACAAGTGGCAGCAGCAGGTCTGAATGCTTTGGTCCTCTAGCTGCTGTAGCTGGGTAACTGAAGGTCTCTTCATCCTGCTCTCATCTGTATCACTAAGACTGTAACGTCCAGAGGACCAGGATTGTCACTGGAAGCCTGTACGAAGTGTAGCAGGACCTGATTTCTGTTGCAGTTTCTAGTCATTACTGTAATACACGTAATGGGAGGGGGTCTGGCACCATCTGAGGGAGACCACTAGTACACAGCCGTAGGGGAGAGTCAGATCTTGGCAGGGGCTTTCAGGGCCTCCTGGGTAAAGAACATCCTACAAAATAAATAAAAGCACTCGTGGTCTCGTTCCTTATGGTCCTGAGACTTCTCAGCGGTGTTTCAGATCAAGTCCTCAGTTACTTCAGAAGCTTCTCCAGCGCTTAACGTTCTACAAAATTGTATGCATGTTCCTTTAGATGATGTGAAGAAAGTGACTGCTCTCTGTGACTTGTGCAGGCGAAAAACAAGCCATTTCCATTTCCACAGTTTAACAGCTCAACTAAAGCAACAGCAGTGGCTCTATCAACAACAGGTGCACACAAACAGCACGGCCACTTTGACTGTGGAAACTGATCAATTCAAATTGATTCTCCCAAAACCATGGCAAACAAACCCCCCCCACATCTTCTAGGCTCTCTGCACAAAGCTTGTTGTAGTGTCATGTGAAATATTTATACCAAATTCATTTGGAAGCTGTAACTTGCATTATGCATAAATGAGTTCAATGAACCCTTTTGAGCAGGGAAGTGCTTTGCTATGTTTGGTGTTCTGGGGGTTGAGTATGCGCCCCCTCCCTTATTCTGTCTGTCCAGGAACAAGTTGCATTTCAGGGAATGGTGGTTTAAATTTTTTATTTCTTGCCTGTTTGGGAAGTCTGTGTCATTTTGGCTTTAGTTTTCTATGTGTTTTTTCAGCCTGGTAAATGTATTTTTTTCCTCTCTTTTATTAAAAGAGAGGAAAACTAATATTCCATTTAAAGTCTTGAACTGGGCAGTCAGGCTTTGAAATTCTGGCTTCTTTGCCGTGGAATCCCTGGGCTTCCTTGGGCACATCTAGCTGCTTACTGAAACTCAGCTGAATTTCATTATCAGCAGATGTGAACATCTTCTAGAGTTCAATTAAATTATACTCACTCTACCTCCTGTAGATGAAAACTGTTGTTGTTCTTATTTTATAGTTAGAGGAACCAAGAGGCTTAAGGGCCCACCTACACAAGGCTATGGAAGTACCCGTACCGCAAAGGTGAAGGTTCCTGTGCCGGCCTCAGTCTTGCTGACACAGGTGATAAGGCTCTGCCGGGTGTTGTTTGGTCTAAATTTATTGAATAAGAGGTGAGACTTGCTACTGATTCTTAAATTATTATAGGTTGCCTTTTTTTGTGGTTGCTACATTGCATTCTCTGCTGCTGAGCTGGCTGAGCTACTGTGGGATGACAGACCAGTGGTGTCCAGACCTGCAAGGCTGCTCCAGTCTAACCAGGACACTGGCTTTTGCTTGATTAGGTGTCATTAAGTTGTGATTGCTGCAGTGGGAAGATTAGGGGAAATGAGACGGACCTGTAAGAAACCAGGTTGTGTTTTTCCTCTGCTTATGGGAACAGCTTGCTCTGAGTGCAAGTCTCCTGCCAGCCCCAGATGTGCAGCTGAGTAATTTGGTGAGTGCTAGCTGTCCTCTGTGATGCTTAATCGTTTTCAGGGATGCAAACCTTTCCTTAAGGCTACTGCTGCTTTCTGGAAAAGTCTGTTTTGTGGGTTTTTTTGTTGTTGTTATCATGAGTCCTTTACTGCCCTGGTTCACCCTTTAGGAAACCTTTTTAAATTGCACAACATAATGAGCTGATTCACTGGTGGAATTTCTTTCCTTTCAGTGAAAGGGCTTGCCTCCTTCAAGGAGGAAAATTAGGTTGCACCTAAAATGGCCTTTTGCTACATACCCCAAAACATCCTTGTGGTGAGAGGATGTTGCTGCAGTGATAAATACGCTACTTTCATGACTTTAATAATTAAAAATGCACTTTGAAAAAATCCTTCTGCATACGCTATAGAAGGGTCTGTTGCATTTATTCTAGCCTTTCATGGATCCTTAAGGTTTTATGGGCACTTTAAAGCAGAAATAAAGATCGGGTTTATATTCAAAAAACAGATGTCTTTCAAACAGCCATCCTATTCCACACAACTGTAGCTATTTTCTCTTTAAGATGTTGCATCTGGACCACAGTCTTTTGCCTTTTGTTTTCTAGAGATGCGCAGGTTTAGGGCAGAAGAAGTATCACTAAAGATCCAAGTGGCTCCTCAGCTGGCCCTGTGTGCTCGTTGCCACTGCCACACGCTGTGGCCCAGACTGTGGGAGTCTGCACTGTAGAAAGACAGCCTGAGCCTGAAAGTGGTCACTCAGGCAGCGTGTCCACCTGCCCCCAATGTTCGGAACTGGACAGCTCCATCTTTGAGAGTCTCACGGTGTTTCTGCCTTCCCAGACTTAAGGTACACAAAAGCATTCATGGACATCTTTCTTGTAAAGATGGACTTAGCGTGAAGCAGAATGCTTCAGAGAGGTCCACCCTCATCTTCCTCCCCATGTTCAGCTAAAATATATCTAGCTGACATGTGCTTGTCTAGCTCAGAAGCAGGTTAAATTCTAATCTACTTTTGAACCTAAAATATGCATGTGACAAGTATCCCTTTGCTTCTGTTTTCCATCTGTAAAATGAGGATAATACTGTTCTGTTCCCAATGGCAGCTCCTAATGAAGCTCGCAGGTCCTGCAAAGTATCCAGATCAGTATGGTTTTGTTTCTGAAATTATCTTGGTGCTGCAGTGAAAAGAGGTAACTATGAGTATTGAAGTAGCAGACACTATGTAGCTTTGTCTTTAGCTGCTTGATCAGACTGCAGAATATCAAAGCATAAGAAAAGCCGATGAATTAAAAGGAGTAGTTGTGTTCTACAGAGTCATTATAGCAGAACAATGTATATATGGTTATTTATTTTTGAGATTCACCCAAGAAATCTCCCAGAGAAATAGAATGGATGCATCTGGTCTGGAGTATATATTTGCTTTCATTATTACTTTTTGGCAGAAAATGTCTTCGAAAAGAAATAAAGGAAGATATTAGATGAGAAGAATCGGTGATTTTTAGGATCTGCTTTCCTTCCACCTTGTTTTTTGTATTTGTGTGCTATCTTGTTTTGTGAGCTCTGCTTCGTTCATAATGAAGTTTCCTCAAGTTTGGCAGCTGAGGGCAGTCAGTAACCCAGCAGCCGCAGTATAAAGGCGCTGTGATGAATGGTTTAGGAAAACACGAGGGAAGCAAAGTACTGATTTGACTAATGGGGTAGGTTTGACAAAGAAGTCATTTTGGTTTTGCTGCTTTCCCTTTACCATGAGCAGGTTTGGTGCGAGGCGTTTCCAGTCGTGCAGTCAACCAGTGTGGGACCCTGGCTCTGCCGTTGCCTTTGTGCAGCTGTGAGCCACAATGCTCTTCCCACCTTCTGCTTCTTCATCCTGCCCTTCCCGTCCAGTTCTTTTTCCATGCGCTTTGAACTGATTTTCAAGCACAGGGCATGTATTTATGGGGCTCCCCCATGAAACTGATTCTGCCATTTGACTTCCAAAGTAGAATGGAAAAATCCCTACAGCCCAGTACAGCAGGAGTGGGAGTGCAGACAGGACAGTAAACTGAATTTCCAGAGGAATCCAATATAAATCAAGCAAGTAGTGAAAATGGAGGAGCAATGAAAAGAGACTTCTTTATTACCAGAAACCCTAAGTTCGTTTTCAGCAACTGCATTGGGAATAAGGAACATGTGCTATACTGTAGTCTCTGAAGAAAAGAACATGGATGAAATCCCTCCTGAGCGAAATAATGAGGTTAATAAGGATAGCTGTGCCTCCCCAATTAGGGAACATGGGAGGCCAGCATATTACTGTCTTGGCAGAAGACACTAGGATGTCCAGCTGGGTCTGATGGTTTTAGAATTTATAATAAGCAAGCAGATCAAAATGTGCCTGTGTAGTAAATAAAATACATGCCAATGCATGGAGGGGGGGTTGCAGGCAAACTGTTGTGTGCAGAGTTACATGCTGAAGGAACACATTCCCTAAAAGAGGAGAACGCTGCGTTCTACAGCTGTGGGGTTTGAGCTTCTCCAGTAACTTTGGATGATCATCTCAACACCTCTGGGTGGTAAGGACCATTTACCAAGGCAGTTTGATAAGTGGTATAATTTGATGAAATGTTACTGTTTTGTTCTCAAAAAAAGCATCATGAGATTTGGGCTACAGCTGCAGTGTGAGGCAGCAGTGTGCGAGAAGCTTGGATTCAGGGTCGGTCTTTAAATTACACCAACTGTACATACATTTGACCTGCAGTGCAGTCAAGCCTGGGCAAAAGATGTTTTCTTCCCACATCTGCCAGATCGTGCAGTTGTGTAGCACCACTGGCTTCTTCCCCTGCTCACAACCGTGTCAGGTCCTGAACCTCAGGAAGAGCTGAAATGGGAGAACAGTAAACAGAGAGAGAAGAGACGGAGGATTTGGCTAGTGAAATTTCTGGGTGAGCATGGACTCGAACAAGGCTTTGAAGTTAGTCTTTCCAATGCCCCTCTGAGGGGCAAGAACAGGTCTTCTGCCTTGCTGGGTATTTGTTGGGACCGTAGCCTCGGAGCAGAGGCTTGCTCTGTATTTGTGAAGGCAAAGGTGTTTGCCTACTGCACTCAGGATGCCTGAAGTCAAAAAGCACTTGTGCTTGAGGGAAGAATGAACTGTGCAGATATCTTGAGTGACTACAGAAAAGGGACAAGTCAAGCGGAAACAGTAGACACGTAAGAAGGAGGGAGAAAGCATCTTTACTGTTCTTTGTGACAAGGGGAATAGTGTGTTCTGTCCTTGCTCAAATTAGGTGTATTTTTTTGTTTTAATATTCACTAACATATTTGAAGCTAATGTTGCTTTGCAAAAATTGAGTGTTATGTGCCACTGCTGATTTCAGTCAGAACGGAGTAGGGAGAAGGTTTATTTTTAAAACATCCAACAGGATTTGATAGTGAGAGCTTTGTATTTATTTCACCTGAAGAGGAGCGGCAGAATGAGAAGGCATGACTTAGTGGAGAGCTGAGCTGACTTTGCTTTCCCTGAAGTTCAAAATGGAGGTTCTGTTACCACTGTACTGTCTACAGGATAGAAAGGCTCCAGCTGTGCTAATTACCTGCTTTTTCCATTAAGAAATTACTTCACCACTGAAAAGTCATGTCTGGTTTGAATATTTTTGAGAAACATGAAAAGGCTTCAAGTGAAAGCAGTTTATTATTCCTATCATCCTGCTGGAAGGGGACCCTTTGAGGGGGGGTGCTGGTTGGGTCCTTCTGGGGCTGCGCTCCGGAGGGGGTGACAGTGGCACAGCCCCATCTCCTGTAGCCTTGGCGGTCCCCACAGCGGAGCCACCATGTGCCATCCTAACACTGACCATCATCGCTGTCCCTTACCAAACTTTAGAAGCACTCCAGCCTCCATTCGTGATGCACTTTAATGGTGATGGACGTATTAAAAATATTACTGTAGCTTCTTCAAAATGTATGTGTGATGGATGTGTATATCCTTCAAATGTAAGTAGCTTTGTACCTCAGTTCTCTGCCACAATCTCTATGCTAGATGCGTGGAAGAAAAAAGCAATATAGCCAAAAGCTACAATCATTTACTGCAGATATTTCCTCTTCTTTCTTGCACTTCTGATATATCAGATTACCTTATCGGAGCCACTGGTTGAATTATAATATTGTTTATTACAGCCTATCAATCAGATTCCATCATGTGCAATCCCTATTACTGATAATGTGCTTTTACTTCAGCAAACGCTATAAAAGAGGGGAGAAAATAAAGGAGGGAGAATGGCTTTTGGCAGGGGGGAGGGTGTCATCAAGAGGTTTGTCGAAAACTTGACAGAAACAGAGTATTTTGCAGTCTGCAGGAACTGTCTAGATATTTGAGGGGGGGGAAAACCCACCAAAAAAATCTGCTCTTCAAAAGACAGATGATAAAATTATTTCATCTCCTTGGGTTGCTTTCATAAATATTGTTGCCTCTACAATTCAGCAGCTGTTTGAAATAAATGTAAAAATAGGATGTTTTATATTATTATCATACAATTGGAGAGCAATACGTTATACTCCCCGTGCATTCTGCAAAGTTCAGGAAGTATCATAGCATTACACATCAAAGAACAGGTTGAAATTGTCCAGTTGTGTATTACCAGTCCAGTAATGCTATCAGCGCAGTTTGAATAGCACTGTTCAAGCTGGGTGATAAAGTGGCTGGTTAAGGGGAAGCAAATCTATGGCGGTGTTAGCGATACTGCAGGCTGATGGTGGTTAATATACAGCTGGCATCTGCAGCCTGAGTTGGAGTTTATTGAACAGGTTGTGCGTTTTGTGAGTGCAAGGAAAGCAGAAGCCTTGTGTCTGTGAAGGAATGGCTGGATGTGCTGCTCTCATGGGACCAAGGTGCAGGAAATCGTGCAAGTGAGGAGAGCAGCTTCTCCTTGTTTGTTTTTGCTCCAATTTAATTGTCCTGCAAGTCTGGAGAAGGTAAAAGATGCCTTGATTGCATAACCCTTTTTGTTCTTTATTAGTATGATTGCAGTAGTAGAGAGAAGGGTAGTTAGGTCAAGCATGAAAACAGCTGAAATAGTATTTATTACCTTGAAGTCATACCATGTTGCTTCCTACACCAGCTGATCACAGGAGGCAGAGGTAAGTGCCAGCAAAGTTTTATGTCAAAACTTAAAATGGAGTGCTTAGATTTTAGGAGATTTCTCTTTTGACACTTTCATTTTCACAAAAGCACAAGCAGAGATTGAAAATTTTCCCTCCAGCTTTATGGTAAAAACTAGAATTTTGCTGCTGGAATGGTTTTAGTGGTCAGTGTTGCAGGGAATAACACAGTCTGATCTCTAGATTTTTGGCAGGCATCTTTATTACCTCTGAAAAATCTGGGTAGGGTGTGATCTTCGTTAAGCTGGTATGAATCCAGGAGATGCGGATAGAGGTTTTTCTTTGCAATGAGACACTTCCTTGCAGTGCAAGAAATGCAAATGTAATCATCCAGCTTTACCCCTCCCCTCCCAAACAAACAATAATCAAACTGGCTCTTAGAGGCTGGCATACAACAAAACCCAAGAAAATAAATGGACCTGAGCAAGGTAGTAACTAATCCAAATCACATGCAAAATAACCACGAGCCCTCAAACTCAACCCCCACTCCCCACCCCCGACCCAAACGAAACAAAAATCAACCAAAACTGCCTCCCTGCCGCTGCTGCCAATCAAAAGTTACATAATGAGAGCATTTCGGTTTGATTTAGGCTTTGATTTCTCGCATCTTGGTGCAACTCTCATCAAGGTTGTGTTTAAAAATGGTCTCTTTTTGTGCTCATTGTGACATGATGTAGAGAACCTTCAAAGCAGTTGTAAGGAAAAAGGAGTAATTATTTTTGATAAATTATGTACCGTGGTCAGGGTAAGGAGTAGCTCAATCTGTCCTTCCTCTCTTAGGACTTGAACACACAAGGAAAACAAGATTTCAAGCTTTTGAACATTGAATCGGTGGCAGAGACAGTACACATACGTTTTTAAATGACATTAAGGTCACTGAACATTCATTCTTAGAGAACGGGTCATACTGACATGGCAATTATTGATTATTTTTTAAAAAATTATTTTTTCCCTAACCCAGAGGCTCTCTTTTCCCATGTGTTGGTGCATGTCTTATTCTAGCTTTCCCTTCTCCTTGTGCTTCAAAAAAGAAAAGGTATCACCATTTTTAAGTGGTAAATCAAAAAATTGTAGAATGACCGAAGGTGTCTGGAAGGTTTCATGCTGCAGCCCTGTAAATGAGCCCCCTGCACCCAAGGGATGCTCTTTCCCAAACTGCAGCCTTACCTGCAGCACCTGGGCAATGTCGCTCGGGGATCATCAGTAAAAGTGTGTCCGTTTGTATAGACATGGCTAATCCCAGGAAGAGATTTGTAATTAACAGTGGCCTGAGCCTTGGGGGCTAGACTTTAACTGTTATAAATCACTAAATCTTTACTTCAATGGGCTGGAACCAGAAGGGTTTGGAATAACAACTCAGAGCAGGATGTGAAAGGCTAGAATGGCTCTTGGGGATGGAGACAGGGAAGGCTGGGGCTGTGGAGGATCAGCCAGGAACCGCTAAGCATAATTAAGACTGCAGATGACCTTCGGGCTGAGAACTAGACTCTATGACTGCTGGTACCGAGCTATCAGTGGGCGCACCACTAACCAGCACTAGATAGCTGAATCCTAGCTGCGTGCACAGGCGTTAGATGGTCCGCTGTGGTGGTGAAGTGGGTCTCTACGTGCTCCCCGTGGGTGCAGGGCTCCAGCATGTGCTGCTTTTAGATAGGCTTCTACTTTCGAAGTGCCAGTGTAGCACTTTATCTTCTCCTGCTGAGACACCCAGTGTCTCTATTAGCTCGATAATTACTCACCAAAGTTCCTGTTTTCGTAGCAGTGATAACAGTTGTTAATCACATGCTGTGCTAGGATTATACCTCCTATGCCAATCCCATGCATTATTCTGAAAACTTGACACGCACCAACCCGGGAAGTTTATTAATGCAACTGCAGCAAGTCATTAAGCTTTACTTATGGTGGGCGTTAAATGCGTGAATGGAAGTCGCATTCAAAGATGTCTAATGGGGAGTCACAACAGTCCTATGGACAGCAAATTCATTCTCCGTTTTTTCATCTGGGGAGAGGATCACAGCTGGCAGAGAAATGGGATGAAAGTGGCCATAAAGAAGAGAGCACAGCAAGCAGCAGAGGAACAAAAAGGCAATACTGGGTTGTTGATAAATTCCTCAAACTGCAGGGACTACTGGTGTTGGGCATGAGGAAGAGTATTAGTACTGCATAGACTGGCCAGGCTTCCTGAACCAGAGGTCTAAACAGATACAATTAGTGAAACAGCAAATGAGCTGGTGCTGCAGAAACCAGTACTTATTATAACATCCTCCAAAAATAGCTCTGGTTTAAGTCGGTTTGTGTCAAGCAAAGTTACCAGGTGAGTAAAGAAAGGAAGACTACACAGACAAATAGCTACCCTATGTTTTTATAGGAAAGAAGCGTTCATAGTAAGCTGTGCTGTGTTTATATGTGAAACATCTCTTTCAGTTTCATCAACATATGATGGAGAACTGACTTCTGCCAAATTTACATCTGCCTAGGCATAAAACCATTTTTAAATACAGAGCTGTCGGGAAAGCGACGGCATTACATGAGCATCTCTTACTGCCACCAAATATGTGCATGCCATGTGATGGTTGGTCATGAAACATTGAGCTTGAGATGTTGCATTATTGCTCAGTATTGTTTATTTCAAAGTAAATATGTAGGGGAAACAGGGCTGAAGGGTCTGTGAGGTTGAAATGATAAATAGGAAGAGAAACTTGCAAGTCTTGCAAAAAAAGAAGTTGATAAACTCTAAGGTATAGGGAAAAGATATTTCAGTTCTCACCTACGTAACACTGATGGTAATGCTTGTTGACAGTCCTTTGAGTGCCCAGACCTTAACAGCTTTGCCTGAAGGGCAGGAAAATGCTGGCCAAAATGTAACATAGGATCCAAAAAGCCTCCCACTGGAGGTACAAAGCTAACTTCACAGGTGGGATATGTTCACTAAACCTGCACAGGTTATGGACCTAGTCCGTATATACCTAATCTAAGTATAGATCTCTACAGTTCAATTCATTCTGGTCTTCACTAACCTAAAATACTCCAAAGGATTTCTCACGCAGCCTGATGTTCTGTTCAGGTATGGTGGTGATAAAATCTCTTGTGAAGCATCCAGGTTCTTTGGATGGTTTGGAGATGCAAAAGAAGAGCAAATGATTCAGGCTGAGTGTTTAAGCAATTAGGGAAGGCTGCTGGGGAAAAACGGGGAGCTTGCTTCCTTCTTTCTGAACCCCTGAAAGAATATTCTGAGCAGGTCAGATCCAGCTCTGCAAAGACAGCGTGGACTGTTAGTCGAGCGTTAAATACGACTCGGCAGCAAATGATATTCCCCTTCAGTTTCTTGTGTTCCTTGTCCTTTAAACAGCAGCAGCATCACAACAAACTTTCCAGCCCCTGAAAACCAGTAGGGGGAAAAAAGCCTGGGGAAGAAGACTTTGGTCGAGCGCACAGCAGAGCAAGGCTTCGTTCTCATTAGGTAGTCCATGAGCTGCCCCAGTGAGCAGCGAGATGTGTGAATGGGATGCTGCGAGGTGATGGACTGTGCTGGTGCTTGCTGGCTGAACTTTCTTTTCTAAGTTTTTATCCAAAGCAAAATGCAGAGGGGGGCAACTGGTCAGGGGAAGAGACAAAACACAGCTCAACAGCAAAATGACTGCTGCAGGGAAGGAAAAAGCTGCTTTTATTGAATGATGCTGGCACCAACAGAAACAATTTTCTTCCCCTTTTGACTTAATTTTTTTCTCTGCTTGTGTTTTGCATAATAAGGCTGTAGATCCATTGCTGTTTCAGGCCAAACTGTGAGGCAGTTTCTCCTTTTCCTTCTCCTGCTCTTGTCTATCAAGAGGGTTATTCAAGCCAATTCAGATGGGCCTGAGTGTGACACGGTGGACCCAGCCAGCACATCTTGGCTGCAGCAACTGATAGGCTTTGAATGTTGTTTGGCAGTGTTTGTTATAGATAGCATCTAGGGTTGGTTCTTTGGCTCTGCAATGTACAAATACAGATTTGTTCACTATCCCTGGGTTAGAAAAATCTCTTTAAGGCTGCTCTCCAAACAGAAGGGATCATTTTGAGAGACCTCTCTGCACTGTGCCTGTGTCTGCCTGCCTTGGATGAATGGAGATGCATCCTGCTTTATTTCTCTTCCTATGGCGCGGATGGGATGAAGGCAGGGCTGCTGGGAGTACTTTGTGTCTCCAAGTGAAATATTGTTGAGACTCCTCCTGTTTTCCCCTATGTTTTTATGTGCCGCCAAGCCTTTTGCTGACCAGCAGTGACCACCAGTCTGACTCCTGCCTCTCTCTGGCTGTGCTGCTCAGGGAAGCAAGAGGATGTTCACCTGCCTTTAATGTCCTTTATCTCACCGTGATGCCTTCTACAGCTAGGTCTGAGGTTCAGACTTGAGGGGTGTCTGTGATTGTTGGTGAAAAGGGCGATCATGCTGTTTCAGGAGGTCACAATTGGAGATGGGAGATCTCCTTTTCTACAGGGAAGATTCTTCTATCCAGTAAACCCAACCGGCATAGGAACAGGTATCTCCAGTCAGGAGGGGGCTGCTGAGAAACCAGAACCCTAACAGCTTTATTTTTTCCCCTTACGCTTTGCTGCAACAGCAATCTGGGGGAAAGAAAAAAAAAAAAACAAAAAACAAGAGGGGAAAAACAAAAAAGTAATCAGGTCAGGTGAACACAGGCAGTGAGTCCGCAGCTGTTCCCAGCCCGCTGAAAATCCTCAGGTTTTGGAAAGGAAACATGAGAAAGCTGACTTGGGGGTCTGCGCTTGCTGTGTCCAGTGTGTCATTCCCAGCAACCTTGCTGAAGGAGTCAGCCCCTTGCCCACCCAGACATCCCTATCTTACAGCTTCCAAGTAAAGAAATAATATATGTGCGGCGGTGACGTACCCGCAGCGGGGTGAAGCCTGGTTATGAGGCAGCAGGATCGGTCCCGTTCTCAGTGTCGTAACGTCGCCTGTCACTCGCTGCACAAGGGTGCCTCTCTCTCTGCTCTAACCTTACTGCCTGGCATCTACGAAGCAGGGGTTGTTTGCCAAATATAGGAGTTGGAGATAAACAAATTTGTTATGTAACTTTTCAATTGCCAGGAAATGTGATGATTTTTGACTCCTGCTGTCTGACTTGAGTAATGGATTCAGGATAGAGAGGGTGCCTGCAGAACTGAGTGGCTGTCATTTGTTTCAGGACACAGTTGACATTGTAAATAAACTTAAAAGGCCAAAATCTGCAGTTAGGGGTAAATAACTGTGACTCTCTGATCTGGCCTGTAACATTGCTAATGTTTATTTACCATTATAACTTAAATTGTTACAGCAAACTGCTTAATAATTGCTATGTGTAATGCCCTGAGCTATCTGGCTAGGACAGAGAGAAGCCACCATGCATTATTCACAAACGTCCTTTAGGACCTATCTGAGAAACCTACCACCCCAACATGTTCATTAACAACAGATAATGGTTCTGAGCAGCAGCACTAGTGGCCTTTTTTTAAATTCTGCATCCTGTGGCTGGATTTCTAGTTACAGGCACCATGGACACTGAATTTTTGTTCAGCGCATGCAGGGACCAGCCTTACAAGAGAGCCTTGTCCAGGTTTCCAAATGTCCAGGTTTCTGCGTGTGACTGTCCTGTGGGAGGTGGATGTCACCACGGGGGAGATGAAGAACTTTAAAGAATCTTTTCCTGACTGGCTGCACTGTACTAGTCAGGCAGTCCCAGTGCTTCAGCGTCTGGTGGTCATTAAAGGCTGTTCTTCATTTAGTTTGCAATCAAAAGGAATATTACAGAAAGTTATTTGAGTTTGTGAAGCACAGGGAGAGCAAGAAGATGCTATCTAGACGCAGAATGATTTTATTTTAGAAAGCTCTTTTTGTTCAAATTATGCCTCATCTCAGGGGTAGTTTAAAGTGTGTAATAGTCCATAGAACAGTTGTGCAGACTTGATGCATTATGGTATTTTTATGTACTGTTTGAAAAAAAATAATCAAAACAAATGGAAGGGGTTACTTGCTTTAAAACACTTGCCACTTAAAAGGCGTACAGCTACCCCTGATACTGGATGATTTAGTTATGAATAATAGAAAATAAGTGAATAGTAGGATGTGACTTCTCCACATTTTGAAGTTCCCCTATTTCAAAGCACTTATCAAAGCTATTATGAAGTATTTTGAATTAATGATTAAATGATAGTGGTAATGCAGCGATTATGTTAACCACCCAGTTGAATGCTATGGGCCTCATCCTGGGCTGATTTGTCCATCTTGCCCTGAAGTAAGAGAGGGATCAGCTGAAACGCAAGTGCTGGTATAAAATACGCTGGCGAAACCCTGTGAAGGTGCTTGTGGAGCTCAGCAGCATATGGTGTTGCATGCCTGGGACAAAGTGAATCAGTCAAGCAGCAGAAGGGAGGTTACCATGCCGCTCGATGAAGTCCACTGATGTTTTTCTGGGCTTTTTCTGCAAGGTGCTGACTACTTTGGTTTCCTGCTGGCCATCTGTGAGAGCCAAGGGCAGACAACGTTGCTGCAGGGTCAGACGCTTCCTTATTGCACAGCATTCAAATAGTATTTGAAAGAATCTTTAGAAACAACTGCCTTAAAGTAAAACTGGCTATTAATTGTAATTTATGTTGGGAAAGTTGAATAGAATCTTTGCTTTTCCAGAGTGTAATCAGTCATGTTTTGATATATACAAACAAAATAGCTTGGGGAAAATCAGAAGGAAAAACAATGACTAATGATCCTGTGCTCAGGCTGTGGATGCTGGTGTTCTAATTCATTCCCTGCCATTCCAAGGTTACTTTCTCTTTCCTTGAAAGACCATGAAATTGGGAAGCTTCTTTTCTGGGGGATAAGGAAGTCTGGCAACTTAGCAATGGCATGGTTTTCTCATGATCTGAGAGTGTGGCTTGGTGTGAGCTTGGGAAAAATGCAATCTAAACTGTCCTGAGTTCTGCAAAACTTGGATCTTTAGTACTGTGCTTGGCCAGGTCCCCAGGAATTAATATTAGTCAGTCACAAGTTTAAGGTACATAAGCTCATGCTGCATGACGGTCTAGTCCTTCACCTGCAGCTCCTCCTTAGACTAATCATAGCAAAGCCAGCTTCAGCCTTTTGTACAAGTCACTAATTGCATGTAGAACCACAGAAAGCACACACCCCGTGCAGAATACCTGCTCAGGCTGTGGGAGGTTGGGTGGAATCAATGGAACCGCATTGCTCTCTTGATGCAAACCTTGTGTTTGGAAGATTGGCAGCAGAGTCTTGCAAAGAGCTGGGCCCAAGGTCAAAAAACCTGGAACTGGTTTCGTGATGGCCTCGCAGGGCAGTCTGTGTAAGAGCTCTGCTGTTGGGATGCTTCGCGTTGGCCCGCTGTGAGCTTCAGGGCAGACCTGGAATTGCACCTCTATTTGCTGTGCTGGTGCAGACCTCCACTGCAGAAGCTGTAGAAAATCCCATGCTAACGCAGTGCACGTTTTAACACCGGTGTAGCTTGCCTCAGCAGCTTTCTGGCCTGATCTCCTCTGAATCTGATTTTATGCACGTGGCTGTGCATGATGAGTACCGACTCATGCCGCTGGCTGTGAAGGTCTGTCTCCTGTTCTTGGTGTTGATCACAATGACAGCTGTCATGTGCTAGCTGCTTACACCACTACACCTAAGTGGTTACAAAAAATTCTCAGATCTTGACAAGCTCTTAGAACATCCGCTCTGTGCTCTGCGGGCTTGCATGTGATGTGTGCGCGCATGTTTGCACACATACGTCTGTGCAATAGGTGATTTGCAAAGAAAGATGCTAGGTGACACAGACAACTTCGAGCATCATCTGCTGAGGAGCCCTAAACAGCTGCATTTGTTTTGGAGTGAAAAATCTTCCAACTGCTCATATATCAACCCTGTAACATGTCCCACGATGCTGTGCTGCTGGAAACTATGGCTTGCAACTGAAACGTCCGAGTGCCGGGCAAACGTGATTGCTAAGATAAAATGCCACGTTCATAAAATCATCATGTGCCGAGTAACTGCTGAGTGGCCTGGGCCAGATGCTGATGTCAGCTCCTCCGGTGTATTTTCACTTCTTTCAGTGGATTATTCTGGCTTTGCACTGGAGACTGGCTTCTGGCCAAAGAGTTTTGCCTTTGGTCAGATCAGACAAGTTGATTCTCTAGGACAGACAAGACCGTGCAGAATAGCTATGGACTGCGGCAACCTGCCATTTTCCCCACCGAGTGGGAAGGCAATGCGGTGCGGCGGCTGCTGTGATCTACCTGGAAGGTAAAGCTATGGAGAGAATGACAGCACCATCCCACTGAGGAACTGACACTTGATTTTGGGTTTAGTGGAGACACCTGTTACTTCCCCGAGGTTTTTTTCTTAGACAGTGTGTTGCATTAGCGTGACTTCTTAAAATGACAAGTATTTGCATTTGCATGAAGGTCTGTGTGTGTAACCATATGGTAAGCAGTATTTTTACAGCCTGTGCATTCGGGGTGGCTGAGCTTGCTCTGACCTTAGCTGAGGTCTCAGGACAGAATGTGATGTTTCTTGAAAGATGTTTGCGGTGTGCCTGCCGTGACTGGCTGCGATGGCCTGGCCTGTCAAGCTTAGACTCTTTAGGAGGAGGGAAATGCTGGCTCTTGGGTATAAAGTCCCTGCTGAGATTTTTGCTGTGTGGGTGTGACAGGAGATGAGCTGAAGTGCAACGTTATGAGTCTAAACAAGTACCTGGCTGTTCCTTGTCGTCGAGAGCTGGGTCACTCTGGCTGCACATCTAATGCCTCTCTGGCTTCTCAGCATTAATGAGGAGCCGAAGGGTTCCTCATCAACGATGCAGTTCCTATTATCACGTTGGAGAGGCAGGGATGCTATACAATACAGGGAAAAAGACTGGGGACACTTGAAAGAACAAATGCAATTTGGGGGAGCTGTATGGAGCCTGATAATAAAGCTGTGATTGTCTCTCTTTTATTTAGAAGTGCCATTGCTGGGCTTAAAGTTTAAATAATAATATTAAAGAATGAAAACAGAAATCAAATATCATATGAAGCAAAGTGCTTCAGTGCTTCCAATTTAACGGCTCGTGTGAGAACCTGAAAAGGATCATATTTGATAATGAGACATTTCATCTCAGTGACTGTTGATGAAGAGCTGCTGTTTGTCACTTCTGCTCTTGAGGGAATCTTCAAAGCCAGAGCAGTCGGTAGCTGGGGACAGCTCCTAGGAGGGGCGGACCAGATTCCCCCAAGGTCAGCACTGGAGCTACCTGTGTGCTCATAGGGATTTCAGATCGGACCTGGGACACCTGATGTTCCACAGCGTGCTGCTGTGATGTGTGTCCGGAAAGGGAGAGGGACCCGTGGCCAGCCAGCCCTGTTTGGTGCCCAGAAATTATCTGACCAAACGTATCGTAAGGCACCTGGCACTGCCTCGTGGAGCTCTCGTGCCTTCCAGGCTTCTTTCACCGATTGCACTGGACCCACAGGGTGTCACCTCTCAAGGTGGCAAGTTCAGAATCAGCGGTGACAGTAGCAGATCTTTGCAACCCTAGCTTCCTTTTCAGCCTAGATTCCTGTTGATTTTCCTGTCCTGCCACCGTTCTGGGTTGCTGAGAGAAGGCTGTGCCATGCAGTGGTCCAAAAATAGAGGAGAACAAAGGAGGTAAAAATGGGAAGAAGCTGGGGAAGAATTCCTGTATCACTTTGGTCAGTGTCAACTCTTGCGTTGGCAGAGCGGAGCCACGTTTCAAAAGAGACTCTATCAGAAAACTTTGTGCATGGATCATGCTTTGAGAATATCTATGTGTAGGGAGGTTTAAGAAGTATTTTCCTGTCCACGGCATGAACAAACACCATGTAATTGAATCACACGGCTGGGCAGGAAGGTGTTTGTACTTTCCAGCGAAATTTATGCAAAGAGACCAAATAAATGATGCCCTGTGATATTTGTGTAGCCAAAGATGGTATTTGTCCATCCAAAGCCAGTTGTTACGTACTCAGAGGACAGTTAAAGTATATAATCTTGCTCTTTAAAGGTAAGTTTTTAATTTTGGAGGTTCTTAGAATATCTGGCCTGTATTTTCTGCCCAGACTGGCTTCTAAATCTCCACCGGGCAACCATACATTACAATTTATCCCTTCTAAGCTCTGTTTTGGAGAACGGAACAAGTTGAATCTCTCCCTTTTAATGCATATTACTTACTGGGTAGCGTTTTCACAGCCAAGCTTCTTGAAAATAGTAAATCTGAAAGGAAAATCCATTTTAAAATCATTAAAAGCATTAAAAATGACCTTTACCTGCTGCAAACATAATCCGTTAATAATGTGCCTTGTACTGGACAGATAATGGGGATCTTCCACCCAGGGATTAAGGGATTGTGCGAACTCAGAGCTGCTGATTTACTGAGAAAATATGTACTTTTTTGAAATTGCAGGTGGAACCATGTAAGTACTAACACCTATACCAAGACACTTCCATCTTGTGCCTAGCCTAGATTTTAAAATTTGCACAAGTGTCTCTTAGAACATTGAGAGCTTAGCATCTCTGAGCAAGGGATGGTGATGCAACAACCTTTTGGTTATGGCTATTTGTACCAGGACAGTGTCTGGGGCCCTGAAGCATGGATTGGGCTCTTTGTGTTCTTGTGATATATTTAGGGTGGTTTAAATTCAGGTTGCTGGTATAATTTAGCTTGCTCCCCCGTGTTATAATGGAAGAAAATCCAACAAGAAATAAAGTATATAAGCATTTCTAGCTGTAGCTCATGGTGTTTGCAGCGTGCAGAGCTTGGACAGCCTTTATGTTCTAGTGTGATCCTCTTTAGAAATTCTCTGATGTTTATCTCCACACGGGACACGAGCAGTTACCTTACAGCTCTTGTCCAAAGTGGGAACCAAGAAGCTGTGGTTAGTGGTCTGGATTTCTCTCCAGCTCCAGTCAGAGCGCTTTCCTTGCAGTCCCGCATCGACCTGTGTCAGTTGGGAATGTTGCTCGGAGTTCCTGGGGGCACGGGGGTGGCTGAGATTTGTAATTAGGATCTC
Organism: Falco biarmicus; assembly: GCF_023638135.1. NCBI lineage: Eukaryota > Metazoa > Chordata > Aves > Falconiformes > Falconidae > Falco > Falco biarmicus. The sequence goes on from NC_079290.1 coordinate 117,783,493, forward strand.
GGAGTTCAAACATGCATCTTGTGTTGGCTGTGCTTCTGGTGTGATCCTGGAAGGTACTGTGAAGGGCTGTGATGTTACAGACAGGATGGATTTCCCGGCTTTAAGTGAATGGGGAGAAGGTGGGAGATGTTAGTGTCACCCTCCTCAATCTCATCTTGCTCAAGTCACTATTGTAAATAGGAGTTAAATGTTGAGAATGTACCAAGCAGTGCAGACAAAACTTTGCGCAAAACTACTTATAGCTGAGGAGGCTTCGTGGTGGCTGGGATGTCAGGTTGATTTATCACACAGCTTCTGGAGAAAATAAACAATTCTGGTGGCAGAACAAAGGTTTCCTCATTGAAGAGCCGTCAGATTTGCCAGGACAGTAATGGGCCTGGGAGATAGCCCTAGGGGGGCAGGTCGGGCCAGGATGGAGAGCTGCCAGGTGAAACAGCAGCACACACTGCCTCTCCTGGAGAGCTCCTTACAGCAGCAAACTCAGGAGGAAAAGATGGGGTTGTTTTCCACTGGTATGGCAGCCTTCCCTCTCCTAGAAATTGAAAGAAAATAACGACCAGCTACCCTGAACAGAAGTCTCCTCTGGAGGGCTCACGTAGCCCGTGGGGGTTGCCCAGGCCTTGGGACTGACCCCTCTGTGCACGGTGTTCTGCTTGGACAGACCCTGCAGGGCTGCAGGTGGGACCAGACCCACCTTGCGTGAGCTCCTGCATCACATCCCTGCGACTGCTTGGGACGGCGGGGGGCACGAGTGCGAGTGGCATCTGCCTGTGATGTGTCTGCCCCATAAGAAACACAGTTTGAATCCCCTGGTACCCCTCAGCCTTTCTGTTAAGCAGGTGGCAGGGTGGCTTGTCCTTCCCCGATACAACCTGGGTCCAGCCTTGTGCTCTGAGCTATTCAGCCAGTAGCCTGTGACCTTCTCTGCTCCCCAGCTCCACTTACACACCCGGGTGCCTTACAGGGCTGGTTCCGTGCTGGTACTCAGCGCTGCCCGCAGCCAGTGGTACCCAGGACTTCAGGTGCTGAGCCAGTGCATCACAACAGGCAGCCGAGGGCAGGGGCTGCCATGCGGTCCCAGGCTGCGCAGCCCCCAGCGCCGCAGAATCCAGGCTCTCCCAGCACTGTCGCCTTCTAACAGGGGTAGCAGGGTAAGTGTATCCAGCTTTTCTGTTGACCCTTACTAGGGAATCATGCTGATAATATTCATTAGGCTTTTGAGATTAATTTTCCCCCGTTTATTTCCTATTTCTTAACAAGACTTGTGCCAAAGACAATCCTTGTCATAATCCCCTCTCAAGGTGAAAGGAATCACAACAGCAGCTCTGTAAAAGGTGGAGGTGGCAGCAAACTCTGCAGCCATGCTCTTCACAGAGGAAGCTTTGTGTAATCAATTAACACAGGGTTAACTCTCAAGCATGGCTGTGTAATTATGTCTGCCTTTTCTCTTGATACTCACCCGGATTAATTATGTCTGAGTGTGGCTGAATGGATACCTCCTAATGCCAGGCAAAGAGCATCCTCTTCGTGCTGGGGAGAGACACCAGACAGAGACGAGGAAGCTGGTCACAACCAACACGTGATGAGTGGAGCATGGGACAGTGGGATGATCGATTTCCAGAAGTACTGAATGAGGAACAGGTTTCTGGAGCTTGGAGGAAAGTGTCCTGGAGGGAGGATGCCAAATGCTTTTAGGATGAGGGGGAAGAATATAATCAATCCTCTGCATGATGTAAATACCATGTCATGTTGGTGCGTGTCATGTTTGGAATGCTTTGTTTTTACTCTGATCAGAGGAGCCTGGACCAGCGGGGAAGATACCTGCCCTCTTGCATCTGTCTGACCTTTATGATGTTGGGTGATTGGTTTTGTCTCTTCTCCTTTTGGCTCTCAGGTCTACGCAGACTGATGCCCCCCAAGCAAGGGCTCGGTTTTGTTGTGCACCTGAGTAGTGCCATGGAGTATCAGTGGTGAACGCTTCCAGGACGCTCGTGTTGATGCCTGTTTGGCCGCTTTAGTTGTGTCCACCGTTGACTGTCTTATTTCTACTTGCTGATGACCATCTATGGTGCTCTCTGGGACCTGGTTAAGATGTAGTCTCATCCAAGCTAAGGGTTAGGCCTGTGTGTTCCTCCTGTGGAAGCTAACAGTATTTAGGTTATCAGCTCTTTAGAGATTGACAATGATCTGCAGCCGCCTATAACAGCAGAACGGTGCTTCCAGAGCCTAGACTGTTGTCCTCATGGGGAAAACTGGTTGAGCGTGGTGAATACAGTTCAACCGGGTCTCTAGTGAGCTGGCAGCAGAGCAGAAGGTAAATCTAAGAGTTTTGGTGGGTAGTTCAGAGATTTGCATCCAACAAGTCCTGAGAATCCTTGGAGGCATGCAGTCCATGGTGGGGTGTGAAAGAAAAGAGTATTTATTGAGCCAGGGCAGCTGCTGCTTTTTCTGGTTTGCAAACATCCGTGCCACTGGGTACACGTGAAACCTATGGTGCATCTATTGTCAGTAGCAATTTCCTGAGCAGCTTAAGTACTTAAGTCTCATTAAAATGTAGCAGGAATTGGGCCTTGCCAATCTCATTTGCGCCTTCGAAAAAAAACCCCAAACTTTATATTCTTTCTGTTTAAGGAGTTTTTGCTCCTCCTCCTCCTCTGGATGGCCTGCACTGAGCAGGCTGCAGCACCTAGGACTCCATGTACTACTTGCCTCTACAGTTTCAAAGCTGCTCCCAAGGTACAGCTGGGCTAATAAGTGATGCTGTAGCACATTATCTAGGAAGTATGGTGCATGGGCTGAGTCAGTTAAGTGATTATCCTGGGAATGTATGGGGCAATAAATGTCTCCCTTGCTCATAACCCAGTAGCTAATGTGAAGAGATACTGCCGGGCTGCTCTGTTTCTGCTGGGCTCTACTGCATTTAGATTGCAATTAAGCTGTATATTAAAAAAAAAAAAAAAACCAACACAGTTCAGCTGTGCTGTAATTCACTGAAGGTGAAATTCACCCCTGTTCAACAGTGCAGACCAAGACCTACCTATTGTTGAATTTTTCTACCTATTTTTTTCATGGTCTTTGTAATATTGACACTCTCCTTTAGTCTGCTTGGCCTCCACTTGTCTCAAGGCAAGCACTTGGAACACCAGGTTTTGACTACAGAGGCTGCATTTCAGCCAGACCTCTTGTGTTTGAGGGCAATGGAGTTTTGTGTTATTATTTATACTGCTGGAAGCATCGGGAAGAGCTGTGGATGCCTTGTGTAGCTGCTGTGCAGATAGAGGGTATGACAGCACTGCATGGTTACCCTTTGTATCCAAATGTCCTGAACTGCAGTCTCGACTTAATATGAAGTTGACAAGTTCCTTGAACTCCAAGCGCTTGAGTTGAATTTAAATTCAGGTCTTATACGCAGTGTGACTGGACTAGTCCTTACATTCAAAGTTTGTCCCAGCTAGACAGCACCCTTTAAAATGCAGGTCATCCTGCCTCCAACAGGGACCTCTCCTCTTTCAACTACTGAATTTTGAACATTTACACTAGAGTCACATTTACAAGATTTTCTTCAAAGGCCAAAGGATGGGAAGCTGAATTTTTGTTCTTTTGAGGGCTGAGTTTCTCATAAAATAATGTTATACCAGTATCTGAAAGCAAAAAATTAACGTGTATCATCAAAGTTGCGATAGTCTTAGATTTGGGAATACCTTGTTTGATTTTTATCTATAGCAGTGATTGCACTGCTGTGTCCTTAGAATTGCACGCACTTGAGAGCTTTGCTTTGCTTGACTTTGTGTGAGCAATGTACACTTGCAGGTTATTGTAAAAGGCAAAAAAAAAAACCAACCAACCCAAACCTTCTTGCAGTCTTTAAACCTCCTCTTTTTTTTCAGAGTACCGTCCCAAGTGGACTGTATGAGTACGTACCAAACTGAAGTCTTATGCAAACAGCTGTGCTAAGCATCCCTGGGTGCCCATCTTCTGCGTAGCCGTAGGTAGTCTGCCCTTGCTTTGGTATGTCAGTGTTCCCTCATCAGACCTGCCAAGCTCCCAGATGGATTCTTGCCATGAAATCAAAAGAGAAACTTTAATTAATACCTGATCATTTGGAATTCATAACTTTACAATGATTGAACAATTATAGTGAGTCTGTGAAACCCACAAGCCATTAATGAGGCTCCCATAAAGCCATAACTGATCAGCTCTGATGAGGAGCTCTGATGTCTTGTCTTGTAGCACCCACACGGGTCATCGCTGGTAGCCCCAGCGTAGCCCAGCCGAGCACGCCGGTTACGAGCTTGCAAACATAATTGGTGTAGGAAACCGAGCCCCTTCAGCCACGAGGCGACTGCTCATCAAACAAAGGGAAGAAAAGGCCATGAGAAAGCTTTTTGTCACCTGTAAATAGTCAGTCCCTTTCCAAAAGTCACATTCCAGCCTGGTGATTGATAGAGAAGTTCATAAATGCTTTAAATGCCTATAGCTAATGACAGCTGGATGCTTTGCTCTTTTTATTCTGGAAAAGGTTGCTTCCCTGTTTGGCAGTAACTGTGGCTTTATTGGGGATGCATTCGTGTGTGCTTCTCTGTCTCCCTTCATCTTTCATCTAGGCAGGCTGGTCCTGTGGCTGGGAACCAGCCTAAGTATTTTTGCTTGAAAACTGTGGGCACCTCCTCCAGCTTTTTGCACTGCTAGCTGTCTTCCTGGGCATGCTTGGGAGAGCACCAGCGAGAGGGAAAAGGTCACAGAGAAAAGATGGGATGTAAGAGAAAAGCAGAGTAAGTGAAGGAGAAAGGGAGAGATGTTGCTGTCTTGTGCAAGGGAGAACATGTGTGAGCTGAGGTGGCAGAGAGCTTGAAGAGGAGCATTGTATGGGAGTAAAAAGGAAGGACAGAGGAGGACATGGAGCAAGGAAGATTAAAGGAGTAAAGAGGGTGTGGGAGAGGGAAAGATCAAAGAGAACAGAGGTTTTCCATGGTCAATTCTGTGCTGCTTCTGACTCAGCTGGAAGCTAAGGCTGTCTCTCCTGGATGTCCCATCTCTGCCTTCATCCCTAGGGTGGCACTGCCTTCCTGCAAAGGGCTGGGAGACGAGCCTTTGCTATGGAGAGCAAGCCTCTGCGAGGAAACCTGGGCACATCAGACGGGCTTGTTCTCCGCTGGGGTGTTGCTGGAGAGCCCTTGTAGCCCACCTAGTCCCTTCTGCAAGGGGCCTGCCTGAGACATCGCGTCCTTTCCCAGGGCCACCAGAGTTAAGGACTGGTCCGTGGCTGGGAGTCTGTGCGGGTGTGGGAGGCTCGTAGCTGCCTCTCCTGGAGCCCCCAGCCCCGCAGCTGCTGCTCTAGCCCGCACTGTACCAAAATGCTTGTGCAGGGTCTCTTCTTCGGCTTTGTGCTCCCTCTGATAAAAGCTCAAGCTGTGGGAGGAGAGAACAAGCAGCTAAATCAGAGAACTTTTTCAACAAACTTTATCTAAAGTGTCCCATCTTTTCCCATCTCTGGAATAGCCGCTTTGGAGCAGGCTGGGGCAGCAGAAGGGCTGGCAAGGGGCACTGGGAATGAGCCGAGTAGAATTAATAAAGATCGTGATTACTTTCTGTGCTCTTTCAACCTGTTCCGTGCGTACGGACTCTCTAGTGCAAGTCAGAGGTTTTGTACCGCTGAGGTCAGTGAGACTTACTCTCACATTCCTGGTGTAAAGCAGCAGTGATCGCTTCTCAGATGCGTGGGGCTAATTTTCCTCCTTCTCGGTCATTGTAATTCCCCAGTACCACCACTTGGGCTGAGTTCCTTCTCGCTGGGGAAAGAGTTAAGATGAACTAAAATGAATTAAGGCCTCTTTAATTCTGAAGAGGAGAGTTTGTGTCATGGTCTAACACAGTTTAACTAATCTACTTTAAAATTAATTTGGTTTAATTTTCCTTAGGGCCCCCATGTGGATATACCCTTAAATACCTAGAATAAATAACAGGTAACTCGGCTGTAAATCACCAGAAGTAATTGTGTACCTACTTACCTATTGTAAATCAGCAGTAACTCCAGTGGGGCTGATTCTCTTTGTGTATACCTGGAATAAATGAAGAGTAACTTGCTGTAAGTCAATAAAGCTAATTTTCTTTCTACTTTCCTGGGATAAAACAAGAGTAAGTCCAGCGGTAAGGAGCTCAGCTGAGAGAAATTGAAACCAAGAAAGTACATATTTTTGCTTCTGAGGATAATTAACTACTAGAACAACTGACCAAGGACCGTAATGGACTCTGTGAGTACAGACTTTTTCTGTCAAGTTCAAATAATTTTTGGAGAGACTGCTCTTGTTCAAACAGGCGTTAGTATGGAGGAAGGTCTCTGGTATGTGATAGACAGAGTATCACGCTATATGAGCATATTTACTCCTTGCATGCAAACCCTGGAAGACCCTGGGAAAGTCAGAAGCACACCTCTATTTTTAAAGTTCCAGACAAGTCTCCTTGTGGTGAACCAAGGAGGCAGTAGATGGGCCGTGAAATGATTATCATGTCTCTCTTGGTTCCTGTGATCGCTGTAGCCATGGTCTTGCTCAGAGGGAAAAGCTGGTGTAGGAAATCAAGGGATTAATTCACGCCTGCCACTCCTGCATATAACGCTTCATGCAAGTAGCTTCATCGTGGTGCAGTTGGATCTGAGCTACTTTCAGCGTTGCCCATTCCAAGTACAGCTAAAACTGGCATCAAACCAACGCAGCTCGCTGAGGCTTGCAAAGCGTACACTGGGACCGTAACCCCCTTACACACAAGCGAGCTCCAAGATGAAGCAGCTGCACTGGTGTGCTCATAAAGCAGGGCCAGCTAAGAAGTCAAATTTACACAAAAAAATTTAGCGCTGGGGGAAATACTGCAAGGTTTTGTCAGTAAAATGTCAGTGTGCTCCATCCATTGTTACTTAACAGCTCATTGACACAACAAACTTGTTCTTTGCTTTCTGCTGCTTGTCCATCTCCATAAGCCCCAAGTAGGATTTATGATTTATGACTATGAAAAATAACTACTTATAGTAATGGTGGTATATAATATGCTATTCCCCCCTCCTTCTGACAGTACAGCTTCTGGCAAATTTTCCACTCAAGTCTAAAAATTCTGCATTGCTTTCTGAAGCACAGCTCTGTCCTAGTCTGCACCAACATGGAATATGACAAAGAGCAAACTGGCAGAGAACGTAATTAGCAAAGTGATTGAAACCCCATCTGATGTTGTGGCATTTCACACACCATATTTACACAGGATTTAACACCTTCCCTGTCATGCTTGGGGCATTACGTTTCACTCTGGTCAGAAGGATTTGTCTTCACTAGAAATGTGATTTCAAATCACATGCGCATCCTTCCACGAGCTCCTTGGTGCGTCTGTGGGGTTCTGTTGTCCTCCCTGCTTGGGTCTTGCAGCTCCTGTGCAGGAGTAGTCTCCAGCCCCCAAATTATTATTTTGTTAGTGATTTGGTTCAGCCTTGCATTAGTTGCCTAGATTTACGGCAGTGACTCAGGACTGAACTCCAGACTTTCTAGGGATTTTTCTTATTTGTGTGGATAAACCCAGTGCTGCTCTCATTTGCAGGACTACAGTGCCAGGTGCTATCCAGCCTGTACCCTTCGGGGGGGTGCTTTGAATCCTTTCCCTTTACAGCACAGCGATGGGAAGACCCAAAGTTAAATTGAAGAGTGAAAAAGGGCAGGTTACTCCATTGGCAAATGCTACGGATCAGAGCTTGGCCTCTGCTTGCATCGTGTTTGTCATCTGGCCTTAAAGTTGTTAAACTGGAACAAGAAAGGGGACCAAGGGGGAAGAGCTGGTTTCTTAAGGGTGAGCTGAGTGGGTTTTCTGCTAGGGGTCTTCCACCTCCGTGATGAGGCATGGTGGAAGATGGGTAGAGGGGGGATGGGAATGACTTCATGTGTATGAATAATCTCCCTTAGATATATGCCTCACCTGCACGGTGTATTTGTGGGTAAGGAAGATCTAGAGATATAATGTACGTGTGTTTTGTGTTTATGTCGACGTAACATGCATATATGCATGCAAAGAAAACAGCTTTGTGTTGAATGGATCTATGAATGTGTGCAGAAGCAGGGGCTGTGTGCAGGCGTAAGTATGGGGAAACGCTATGCTTTTATACAAAATGGAAGAATTAGACTGTGCTTTTTGTTGCTCACATATATAAGGCCCAAGGAAAGCTCACCCATGCCCAGCAAGCACAATCACAAAGGAGTGACCGAGGGTGGACTCGGGTCCAGGTTAGTCTCTTTTAGGGTGTTACTAACCATATCACAAGATACTTTCAATTCTTTAGTTACATTTTCTTGCAATTTTTCTTCCTATAAGGCTTGGCTTCCCCTTCTCACATATATATTTGCCTGAATCTCTATTTTTTTCATGCCTTTTTTCCCCACTCTGTGTCTGTCCTCTCACTCCCTTAGGGCGCGTTTCTGTTCCTGAGAGGGATTTTGCGGCGTGTTGTGTTAGACGCTGCAGATGAACAACTAAACCTCCCATGGAAGAAGTGGCTGGAGAACTAAGGAAATGATACTCAGCATGCTTAGTATTGGCTGCAGCAATTTTCCTTAAAATTACCAGCCGAGCCTCCTTCCTTAAGCAGGAGCCCCCCTCCACCCCAGCTACCTTCCCTTCCTGGGGAGCAGAGGAGATTCTGTTTGACAGGTCTGATCCTCAGAGTCAAAAGTTTATTCCTCCATCAGCACATTAATGAAAAGAGAAATGGAGCTCAGGGAGGAAGGCTTATGAAAAGAAAATCAAACTAAATCTATCAATTCCCTGTCCTGAATAAATGAATCTATTAGCTTCTGTGTGGGGTTAGATGCCTGGCAGGTAACGGGCATTCCACGGGCAATCAGAAATACAAAATTAAATAATAATAATAAAAAAACAACAGCCAGCCCTTTTCAAACCCAGCACTGAGTGCTGTTGGGCTTGTGTGTCTCCTGTGTGCTGTTAGGTTTTCCATCTGAGTCACAATTTTCTAGTTACTGCCTGTAAAGAGAACGCTTCTGTCTGCGTACGGGTTAGCAGAAAGTTAACAGGAAGAAATGCCAATAGATGGCGCTTAGGAATGTGTGGAGGGGCGAAGGTTTGGTAGGAGTGATGGAGTCTGTTGTCTTTGTGCGCTGCGAATAGGTTCCTTTACAAGCTCCCTATGTCTACTCTTAACGGAAAGCACAGGCTGATGATGTAAACGCACCCCTGGCCGGCCTGCCTGCCACTGTGAGCAGATGCAGCCTCGCCTCTTGTTCCCCAATTGGTCTCATTTTGATTTTAAACAAGACAAAATCTTTGGAGATGAGATAAGCGAGGCTGGTAAAGCCAGGTCGTCGAGGAGCTGGCCTGGGTATATTGTGGGTAAATCGCTACGCTACCTGCTGTGACAGGAGTAATTTATCTCAGGCTGAAAAAAGCTGCTTCTTCCCATCCTGAGCGGTGAGGGTCATTCATCACTTTTTGTTATTTTTATAACAGAAGAGAGAGTGCTGATTCCTTCCCCCCTTCCCCTCCAGCCAGTCCCTGGGGACAAATTAGCTAGTCTGAAAATGGATGAGCTCAGGGGCTATTTTCATTTATATTTTTAATAGTGTCACAGAAGCCCTCAGTCCTGCAGCCCTCCCTCCAGCTGGGGTAGATGGAGGAAGGCTTTGAAAGCTCCGCTGGGGAGGGGACGTGGCTTTCGTCTTCTGCTGCTGGCTTGGCAGGGGGCTGCACTCAAAAGCCCCTTAGTGCCTCTGAATCCACCATGGCATACAGCATGAGCCTGCGGGCTCCTGCAAAGTGTGTGTGGTCTGGTGTGAGAAAGCCTTTGGGGCTTCTCAGACGAGAGACCTCACCGTTAGAAACAAGGGCTGACTCTTCTCCTGGGGAGAGCTGGATCCTCACCGGATTAAAGGCTATCCGTCCATAGGAATCATATCTACCATAGGAATGCACAGCTCTGCTGCATCGGGATGCTGAGCTCTGCACAGCCACGTATGCTGTGCGTAAGTATATGTGCAAATATGTACAGATTTTATCTCTCTTGGTTTACTTAGATTTATAAGCGTGTGCTCAACAGGTTATTTTTGAGACCATACTTTAACATACGTATTTTTACATCACGCTGCAGCGCTGCCCGGGTCTGCCATGCTGGGATAGCTGCTCGCACCCCTGCTGTGTGATGGGGCTTTAGGGTTTTGCTCGTCACTTGTCTTCCTATTTGGGTTGTTTGGGCGCTGAAGAGCTGTATCCAGCCAGCGAGCAAGAGAGAAGATTGGATAGCAGAGACCTTCAAGATAATACAGATGCTACAGGATCCCTTCATCACCGAAGGGACATTGCTTCAATTACTCTGCCAATCACCTGTCACTCAGCCTGCCTGTCAATTTCTGTACAATCAAGGGGTTCACTTCAGAGTAGCCAAAAGTGGCAGCTACAGGTATCTCAAAGAGGCCGTTTTACATAATTCTGTGCACCAGGGAGCAGAGCGGGGAGGTTGGATCCAGAGCCCTATTTCCATGGCAGACTACAAGCAAGCAGGTGAGGCCATTGATGTATTAAGTTACTGGGACGTTGCACATAGGGAAGATTTTATTTGTAACGATAGAAATTGCTTTTGTGTCTCACGTGTCACTCTAGTGACTTTATTTGGAGAAAGGGCAATGAGGAGAAAGGGATGGTGATTTCTCTGGCTCTCTCCCCTGCCTTCCCCCCACTTCAGAGGAAGCTTTTGGAGCTACAGTGCATGCTGCGATGGAGATGCAGCTGCAGCCAGATGTTGTGTTCTGCAATAAAAGTTGTTGCTGTGTGGTGGTCCTGGTCCCTGCACAGTGAAGACTGGAGAGTACACATTAGGGCAACTGGCCCTAGCGCAGCCTTGCAAGGCAGATTCGGATTCTGTTTATCTCCTGTTGATTGTACAATATGAAGCAAATCATATAACGTTGGTTGCCTTGTCTGTAACAGCAGTGATTACTTATTGTCGTTTATAATGACAGGGGACAAGCAAAGACCATGTACAGGCACCGAAGGCTTCTTTTTAAAAAAAACTCAAAAGGGGCTTAGGTCTTCTGGGGAAGCAAACTGGCACTGTTCCCTTAGCTTCAGGGAGCACCACTGCTTTGTACTTGCTGTGGCTATGGTTCAGGGCTTCTCCGATAGCCTTGGTAATAGAGTCATTTGTCTCCCAAAATACTCATTGGTTTCACTGAAGATTTGTGGGTTCTTTTCATTATTAGTATCATTAATTTTTATTTGGACAGAATTTATGATCCTGTCCAAGGAAGTTTATCCAAAGTGGTATCTTGAAAATGCACTGAGAGGCTCGTGGGGAAGGAGAGGCTAGTGGCTGGTGTGCCATGCCCTGCCCCTGGTCGCTGGTGTGTCCTGGGCTCAAGCCAGAGCACCAGGTTCGGGTTCCTCTGGGGAAGGTGCTCATGAAAACTGGGGACAGCTGACAGAAGACGCGGCATGAGCATGTGGGGATTTAGGCTGCCTGAATATTGCTGTTAAGTAATACAAGACGTTCCGAGTATCCGTTTCCTATTGTCATCTCCTCTCGCTGAGGGTGTTGTGAGAAGAAATACCATACATGACCAAGAAATACCAAGAATGACCAATAGACTGGTCAGATGTAATAGGGGAAGAACAACGTCACTGTCTTTGATTTATATTTTTTTTTTGTATTCCCCTCTAGCCTTTAAACACAGCTCTTTTTCTATAGAGACAAGTCATGCTGCTCTTGCAGCAGTTCTTAATCTAAGAGGGGACCTCTCCCATCTGGGTCCAGCTGGGGCAAGAGGCTCTGGGGTTGAGGTCAGGCACCTTCAGCCTTCCTTTGCTGAAAACTGACGCTTCTACCTTCCTGCAAAGCTGGGAGCTGCTAGAGCCGAGGATCTGGATGCAGCTCTATTCTGTGCTGGGACCACGACCCTGGAGGATGGGGATTCAAAACCCAGTGCTACCTGAAGTTTTGTGGAGCTAGCTCTACTGCTGGGAAACTTCCTGCCAGGTTTGGGGGGTGGGGGGGGTGTGTGTGCGCGCGTGGGTTTTTGTGTTTTGGGTGTTTTTTTTTAAATTTGCTCTTCCACTTAAATTCTTCATTATCACTGCCACTTGCTGGGACCGACAGCTGCTAACAAACACCAAGGGATTCCAGACAGCTTTGCAGACTGTCTTTGAGTGCCTCAGGCAAAGCCTGAAACGCATACAACATGAAAATAACCTATTCTGTTCGCTCACAGACTCATACCCTCCTTCCTCCCTGGGGTAGGGAGTGATAGGTGATGCTCAGATCAAGTAGGTAGGGGTGGTCATATGCTGCAGGGTACTGGGATTCAGCGTGGGGATGTATCTTTTTTTATTCCTGCTGTGGTTACTCATTAGGGAGCCTTGTAGGCCCTGCTGTGGGGAAGTGACCCACTGCACAGAGCATGGTTCAGCCTGTTCGTGCCCTCGTGTTTTTAGCTTGGCCTCAAAAGGGAGCAAAGCTGATGTGATCCTACTCTATTACGTGTGTCTTTCACTTGTGAACCATCATGTATGATAGAGAACGAGAACAGGTATTAAAAGTCCCGGGGAATACGTAAGCGTCACACTGTCAGGCAGCTCAGTCAGAGGAGGGAGACCCTGAACGGTGGTATTTCTTTGTGGCAGAGCTTTTTGTGTAGCTGTGTACAGCACTGAACCCACAGCTCCCCGTTTCTTGGTGGGCCTCCCAGGGATGCAGGAAGGCAGGGCACCTCGGGCTCCCTTCCTGCTGCATCCTCAGCCTGTGAGCAGGGATCCCCAGGCTTTGATGGTGCGGTACTTGCCTGGAGCTCACTGATGTTCTTGATACTGGTTTATGGCTCTGAGATTGTTAAAATGCGCTGGTCAGGTTTATCCTTCCTAACCCTGTGTTATTCAAGTGGGTTGTTCTCTCTTTCATGTTAAACAAACAGACAACCGAAAAGCCTTAGGAAGCAAAGTCCTGATTTGCTGATTAGACCCAGCCCTGCTGGAATCTCATCGTAAAATTCATCTGACTGCGTCTGGTGGGCTGCCCTGGAGAACTGCATTATTTTGAGACTTGAAGGACTGACTTGAAAAACAGTTGCATTCAAGTGCAGATCAGAACGACCTGCAAAAAACAAGCACAGGTCAAGTTGTCTGAGGCATGACTTGGCTCTGTTAAGTGTTAAAAGGCTGTAAAAGAGACTGTCGAGGGTATTAGTGCAGGGGAGAAGAGGAGCACATATGCTAGAATATATTTTCTGCTTATTAGCAGTTAAAACAGTGGTGAATTCCTGACAGTTTTTAGTGTTTAGCTTGGAATAAAGTGTTACGACCTGAAGGAGAAAAAAGTTCAGGGCGGGAAAAAAAAGGTTTTCTTCCATACATAATCAGGAGAATGTGGAAAAGATATCAACAGGTAGATGGATGTTCCTTCCTCACTGGCCTTGTTCTGCAGGTGTGTCTGCATTGGGAAAGGGGTGGAGCATGAAGCTTGGACACAAACTCATGAACTCTTCTGCATGCTTTGCTATCTACGCTTGTTAGGACTTGAAAGACAGTGTGTCTCACTTTCTCTTAATTTAACTGGATTGCTCCTAGTGCCTTTTCCAAGCCCTAGGTTACAAGACCTTACAGTAATGTGAAAAGGAGTCCTCCTGTGAGGGCGCAACAAGGTTCCTCCCTGTGGAGCAGGAGGTGGGGAGTTCAGGTCAATTCTTCCATGTGCCTGCTCCTTCTCTGCCCCTGGGGCTTTTGGAGTAAGATGAGGCAAGGCCATTTCTTGGTCCTCTGCCCTAGCTAGTTAACACGTGGCGTGTTCGTTGTCTTCTATTTCCAAGCGTGGTTAAACTCTTCCATTCCAGGCTGTCATTTCATGATTAGTTTGCCTCTTACTCCTAGCAACTAGCTGTACTGCTTGCACATTTTCAGTTTGGTAAAGGGCTCCTTATTTCTTTGTTTTCTCTCCTCTCTCTTCAGAGAGAGAGATGTCCCAGTATTAGGTCCCGTAAGAGATTAGTAAGAGCTATTACACCCATGGGGGATTGTTCACTTACTGCTGCTGTCCCCTGTCCAGTTTAAAATGATGCCTTTCCTGTTTCTCATCAGATGCCACCTAATGCGTATGCATCCCTGCTAGAAGGTTTTGCCTGATGCTCAGCCTAATATATTCTGTGCACAGTTTTGTCCCATTATTCCTAGTTAAACTCTCTTGGATCACCCAGAACATGAGGAATGTGCAGCAGCTTCCCACAGCACAGCATAATTAGCTACTTCAAAAACTACCTGCAAAGAGTGATGCCCTCATTATGCCGAGCAGAGGAGAATTTGGTGGGGCGAGATGTCTCCAGAAAGAAGATGCATTTCACTTCTAAGCAAGAACAAGAGGCAGCCATTGCCCTCCCGCGGTTAGCTTTATCACTGATTGCCTTGGGAGCTTGAAGGCGCATGGCAATGCCCGTGATGAAAGCAAACACCTTCAAACATCCATTAGTTTATGGTGATTAAAATAAAGCCTTGTGGTTCACATGCTGCACTGTTCCCAGGAAGTAACTGCAAATGGGGTTTGAAAATGCTTTCCTTGCTGTTTTGCTAGGAGTCCTCCAAAACACATGTGTGGGTGCCAGTTTAATCAGCCTTGGTGCTACAGCGGTACAAGTAACCCGTCACCGGTGCTGGCTGGAACCCTCCTCCGCCACCACGGTTAAAACAAATCTACTTCATCACTTCTTCCTTCACTGATTCACGGATAAAACACAGAGAGCCCAAAGAAGCCAGCCTTGGATTGAGAGCTGGCCCTTGATTTTCCCCGCTTTTATTCCTGGAATCTAGAGCTGGCCAAGAAGTTTCTAGTGTGTGCCTGTCTAATCACAATAACACTCGATGTTGCAGCAGTATTTTTCATCTGGGATCTCAGAGTGCTTTGCAAACAAAATAAATAAGCTTACTATCAACCCTCTAGGGTAGGTATTATGATACTTACTTTACAGATGTGTAAACAGAGACACAGGAGCTTGAGTTTTTCATGTTCAAAGCACTTTGCAAATACTACCTAATTAATCCTCATGCTGGCCTTGTGAGGTGTGTGTTGGTCCCTTCAAGGGCAGAGCAAAGTCACTGGTGGGAAGGACTAAGGAGTCCTGTGTGCCAGTTGTCTTGAGCTACCGCAGTAAATTAGTTAATATTAATTGCAGCTGGCTTTGGGCAGCCCGTGTAGCTGGGCAATGTGTCACCTGGTGGCTCTGGGCTCCCTTTAAAGCCAAGGCAGGGAGAGAGTTCAGGACTAAGCTGGGCTTCTGTTGAACTTGTTAGGGCTAGGAACAGGCTTTAGAAAATTAAACTATCAGGCTCACTCTTTGAAGATTCTTAAAAGCCCAGACTTGGGGTCTGGAATAATTTTTAACAAGATTTGGAGTTGGGGAGTGATCATGGCAGTTCTGATTCCTGAGTGATGGCACAGGCAGGAGCCAGGGCAGGCGATCAACCTGGTTATTAGTCTTGGGATTAACACAGAGAGGGAAGAGCTCCTGGTATTGATGCTGAGGGTGGGGGCCTGGTTCTCTCTCCTTGTGATTCTTCTGTGTGTGTCACCTCCTTGAAAGACAAGCTCTATGCACCGCACCTACGTAAGTGCATTCACACGTAAAGGTGAGTGCTTCACAGCTGTTTTCTGGATCATGGCAGCTCTTCAGCGGTTTTATGCTGGTCTAGTATTTGAATAAGAGCTTCATATTGAACATTAGTCATAGATGCTCTTTTTTCTTCCATTGTGTGATCTGAACAAAACAGCTCAGCCTCTTTGATCTCAATGGGATGATGTTGATTCTTGGGACTTTAGATTTTACTGCTGTTCAGGTATTTGTTGCAGCTTGGGGATATTAGCCAGCATGACCAACGCTGCAAATGATGTGGGGATAAGAGGATTCCTGGCACTGAAAAAAGTTCATAGGCAAATGGAGTAGTCTTCTGCCTGATGGTTCTTGTGAACTTTGGAGATCCTGCTACAGGCAGCTGTGAACACTGGTTCTGACTATCCAGCATCCAGCGATTACAGTCAGTGAGTTGCTCCTTACTCACCTGGGGATTCAGGGCTCAGGTTCTGTAACTTGTTACAATGGCTATTTTTGGACAACTCGAATCACTTAGCAGCAGCTCCAGTCATTAAGTAGTAAGTTTCATGACTTTAATATGTGTATTTCTACAGTACGTTGCAGTTTGGAAGGTTTGCAAAAGACTACCTGGATGAAACCGTACTCTGAGAATGAAGGGCCACCCGTAGGTACACTGTGAGCGTGTGCGCATACCTGTGTGCAAACATACGTACAGGCTTCCATGTGAAATGTGGTCAGGAACTGCCACAGCGTGACTTAGGTGTCAAACCTGAGGTGACAAACCAGCGTCTCTCTGCTGAAGTCAGCAGAGCTATCCAGATGTACATTATCGGATGGTCTGATCCCATGAGTTTTTAAAGCACAGATTCTGGAGAGCACTGAAACATTTTATTAGCCTTTTAACAAGACAGAGTTATATCAAGTTTGTTCAGCATTAATTATACTTTCTGCAGTGTTCTACCTACACCATCAATTATTAATTAATCTCACGCTATATTTTTAGCTGTTACCTGTCCCTAATCACCTTGCTGCTGTAACTTTCTGGTCTTATGCCAGCATGTGTTGCCAGACCAGTTGAAGCCATTAGGATGAATGTAATTATCTCTCTATTGCATGTGTAATTTTGAATCCTCTATACAGATTACATTAGACAGACTTCTTGGAGAAGGAAAGGTAAATACATTTTCCCCCTGCAAGTAGCCCTGCTTTTTTCATGCCGACAGCTGTCTTTCTCACTCCAAGACAGGGGAGCGACCTGTGTGTCCCACAGTGGTGAACCCTCTTATGCAGCGACCTGGATGCCGTGAACCAGCTCTGAACCAGCTGCATGTAGCTGTGTTAGTGCAAGGCGAGGCTTTATGGAATAAGCCCTTCTGCAAGCAGAGTATACGAGCTCGGCAGCACTGCTGTGTGTCGGCTGGCTCCGAGCCGCCTGTGCCCAGAGGCAGGTACCCACGGCGGCAGCTCTCGTGAGCTCTGGAGAGAACTTTTCACCATTTCTGCCCTTTGATATTTGTCTCTACAGCCTTTGGCTTGAGTTAATCAGTGATCTAGAGACACAGCGTTTTCATCAGGAAATTGCTGCATGAGGGCTCTCTTTTTGCCAGCCTTTTTTCAAAGCTGTCGCTTTGTCACGTAATGTGGATGCGACAGTGTCAAAATGAGAGAACAAGGGGGACTGAAGCTCCCTGGAAGCAGCTTCCTAGTCATTGTATGAAGGGATTTAAGTTTGTCTTGTTTCTATACTAAGTTCCTTTTGTTTCTTGCATCACAATTACCACATCGAGGTGTTGCCACAAGCCTTCTCTCAAAGCTGCCCAGGAGAAAAAAAAAAATAATAGAACTTCTTATTTGTGCATGTTAAATCTTCTCCCCCAGCTGTGCTGCTTGCAGCTGTGCCGCGTCTGTGTGCTTAGGCATGTCCAGGGCTGCAGGTTTCCAGGCACGAGATGAAACTCCACCAGCCTCCAGACTTTTCAGCCAAACCTGCCTTTCTTCTGCTTTCCAGTGGCTGCTTCCCGACTGCTTGGCTACTTGTTTGCGTAGATGAACAAATGTCTACCCAGCTGGTTGCAGGGGCTATTGGTAGGAAAGAGACAGTTACGGAAGAGGCTGATGCTGAAGTTCCTTCCTTTCTGCAGCTGAGCACAGCTGTGTTTGTCAGATGGTGTTTGTGTCCCTGCTCTGCAGCAGTTGGTGTGCTCGGGGTTGCAGAGCCAGCTCTTCAGCCTGATGTAGCTTTGCGAAGGTCAGGAACTGGGCTGTGATATCAAGTGCTCTCTTTATTCCCTCCTGAGAAATACAGAATCGTTTAGATCATCGAGTCCAGGCTGTGTTGGAGCTAATCAACTGATTGCTGTTTTGTGTCAGTGAGCATGTGTGCAGGGGGAAAGGGTGCATTTCTCGGGGTGTAGCTGCAGAAGGAGGCTGGGTTTTTTGGAAGGGGCAGGAGTTGCTGAGGTAATTCAGAGCAGTACTGTTAGAAAAGCTGTTATACATCCATAGCCCAGGCGCACATGTTAACTTTGCAGCAAGTATGTTCCTCAGATCCGGGCCGGTATCTGGGGAACGCTTTTCTCCTTGGGTGCTTACCCTTCATTCGCCCAGCCGAGATATTTGTATGAGCAAAACTGCGTTATCAGTTAAAAAGTTGAGTACCTTGACACAAGTCCTTGAACTGCAGGTCTGGAAGCATCCACTCCAATAAATTAAAGGTTAGCAGTGTTTCAGATGAGTAGTCATGCAGCAGAAAGGAGGAAGAGCAAAGCCGTTAATTGAGCATTGCAGGACATAACTCTCGAGCAGATTACAAGAGGAAGGATACAGCCACACAGGACAGGGCTGTCCCAGGTTTTAGGTCCGAACATGCAAGAGCAAACAACTGCTTTCTTCTTTCTGCGGAAAAGAGCTGGCAGTGCAGTGCAGGAAGGGCTGAGTAAAGACTGTACTGGTGCACAGAGCTGTACTGGTGCTATTCCATGGGCTGTCAGGGTTTTTTTGCAGTCAGCCCAGGCAAGTAAAAAGCTGTTACATGCCAGCTGTGCAGGTGGAATGCAGGGAAATCTCTGAAGCATTGCCTCCTGAGATCAGCTGTTGGTTAGCAATGCATCGACAGCTATGGGCACAACTGAGCTGGGAGCAGTTACATTTGGCTGTGCGAGCCTGGTAGAGACCTCGGAGCCATGTCCAGCCTCTTCCGTAGCAGCCATGGAAGAGAAAAGCTTTGCAGGGAGGGAGCTCGGAGCGCTGTGCTTAGCCAAGTGATCAGGTGCTGCCAGGGCATCACTAGCCCAGCCTGCTGGGCAGCAGCTGCTGCATCCACTCTGGAGTACGAGTCCCTTCCCAGGTGCCGGAGAGGGGCTCGCTGGCAGGTGCTGCATTGCTGCAGGTGGGGAAAATGATGACTGCTAAGCTGTGGAGCAGGGTGGGAGGTTTCCGTGCTCCCCACTGGGGCAGAATAAGGCTGAGAAAGGAATTTGTGGTCCAGAAGGCTAAAATTTCAATTTGTTTGGCAGGAATGGGACTAGTTTTCTGGAAAAAGGCCATTCCCTCCGAGTGGAAGAGGACAAATTCTGAGGCGGGTGACTGTAAGCGTGACAGCTGCAGGGAAGTGGAGGATTCCATAAGTATCTACTTTCCAAATTCAAATCCATCCTGAGCAAATACAAGATGTTAAACAGTTAGTCAGGGGGAAAACCTGGGAACATCCAGTCTTAACAATTAGCTGCAATTAGCATGGCCCATCAGGTTTGCTGCCAGGCTCGTTCAGGCAGGTTTGCCACAGGTCAGGCTGGCAGTTCTGGCTGCCCAGTCCGTGCTGCCTACAGTCACTGCTGGCAGGAGAGCTGGGGTTAGAAAGGCAAAATAAAATGTGTAAAAAATGGAAAATATAGGGAGCTAGATCTCAGCTGGCACAAATTAGCATAGCATTTTTTGACATGGGTGGAATTATACCTTCCACTGAATAAAATCTTGCCTGCTATTTTTTTTTTTTGCAGTGTTTTTTACAGCTGATTTGACTTTGGAGTTGAAGTGGCGCTGATATGTTTGGTTTTTTACTGGAGCTGGATTCTAGGCTGTGAGTAGAGCTCAGCAGTAACTTTTCTGCAAAGTGATGCTGTTCTGTTTTCCCTCAGAATTTGCCAATTTGTCAAATTTGTTTGCAGAAACAGTGTGATTTTGATTCTGGAGGAATTAAGGCAGTTATCGAATGCAGCCTGCTTGGCAGTTTTATCCTACCTAGATCTGCTTTAGAGCTGGAGCACCTGCCCAGCAACTCAACTTGCTGAAAGCCTGGAAGCGCATGAGTTCTGGCTTCCAGCTCTCGTGTCCCATATGGTGCTCCTCAGGATGGCAGTGCCTGCTCCATTTCACGCAGAAGTAAAAACATTTTCTCTGCTAAATGCAATAGTCATTCTCCATCCAGCTCTAATGTGAATTCCTTCGTGCTGCATAGGGTTCTTACTGCTGGTTATTGTACAGCTCCAGCACAGCAGCATTCGGTGCAGCTCAAGTATTTACATGCTCAAGAGATGTGTTAGATAGTAAAGTTGAACTAAATGACCAGAACTGGGAAGCCTGTCAGAATGCAGGGATGCTAAGTGCTGGTTTAAATTCTTCCAAGCTTAGATCTCCATGTGCCACATATCAAAATATTTCTTCCAAAATCCTTGTGGTTTTTTTCTTCTTGCAAGTGTGAAATGCCTGGAGCTGGGGACTTCCTAGAGAAAGGGCATTCCACCCATCTTCAATGCTTGTCACGTTTACCATGAAACATCAAGATCCCTGAAGTCCCAGCAGCTGCTTTGCTGTTCCTATTATTTTTTTTCCTCCTGTCTGGAGTTAAATTGGGAGGCCATGAAGCACTCCTGTAAATGTGGAATGGTACGGAAGGCTTGAAGAGTAAAGGAGAATAAGGACAGACCCTGTTCGCTTTCCCTTGCTCAGAGCTTTAACTTGGCAAAGCTTGGCCACTCCCTGCCTGGTTCCTCATGCTAGCAATTGCACTTTTATTTCAGAAAGATCCAAGGGAAACAAGTTAAAAGCAACCAGAGAAAAATACCTTTTACTGAAGCCGTAGTGGGCAGTATGGATCTCTTATCCTCTAAACCCATCCACACAAACGGATATAATTTGGACAGATCCATTCTGTGACTCTGATGCTTTCACTGGGCTTAACTGCTGAGTTTGATGGTAAAACCATGTGACGATGCATATGTTAAAAACGAATAAGAAATTAGTGAAGATTTACTGCCAGCCAGCACATGAAATTGAAGAAGGAAAAGCATGGAAGTAATTGCATTACGTGGTCTTGTGAAGTGACGGTGATAGGTAGAAGTGTGGGTGACGGTGGGCAGGAAAATGACAGTTGGATCTCTTGGGCTTACTCTCCCTTTTGGCCAAAGCGGTTGTTAATCAGTAAAGTGAGCTTGAAAGTAACACTGTTGACAGGGCCATGAGGCTCCATTCAAAACCTGTAAGGAAAACAGGAAAATTGCATTTGAGGCTCCAGGTATTAAGAGGACAAGATGACCTTAAGTCCCTGAGACCAGAGCAGAAAGACTGAGAGATGCAGATGTTCCAACTCTGCTCCAAACAACCTTTTCATTTCTTCAGTCAAGCTTACTTCTGGTCTGACCTGGGCAATTGTAAATCTCAGAGCTGATTCTGAAGAGATGGGAACAATGAGGATAATTGCCCTTAATTCAGGGAGCCTTGGTGGGGATGGAGGTATATTAGCGCAGGAGAGAGAGGAATGACTCTCTTTATTGCAGTGAGAAGCAGAAGCCCTGCTTCTTATTAAAGTTGAGTGACAGCCCTGCTTGAACTTCCTCCATGCCTTTGCCAAAACTTAGATATATGAGCCAATACACGATCCTTCAATTAAACAATCATATTCTAATAATTGATAACAAAGTGGGAATTCAGGTTCAGTTTCAGCACTGGAGTTTCCTAGCTTCCGAGTGCTCATTTTTTGGAACCTTTTCCTTTCTTATAGTTTTGAGTGTTTGGGTTTTGGTGGGGTTTATTTTGGTTTTGCTAGAGCTTAGTAACCTAGCAATGGATCCATGGCTTGTAACAGTCGGCAGAACTTTTGACAGCAGCGGGGCCCGTGGGATAAACCACCCCACTGTCAGTAAACTGCGATTCTTTCCTCATTATGTAACAATGCAAATGTAATAATTTCTTCTCTGCTCCAGTTGTTACTCAATCCCCGATTAATTCAGAAATGGGCCAGCAGTGAATATACAATTGCAACGCCTAGCAGAGTTTAATATGAAGTTTGGGTTATTGTCAGATTGCTATTAATAACACCTGTGATTAGGCACTGACTTTTCCCTGAGCTGTTTAAATGTCATTGCTGGAATCAGAGGGGTGCAAGGAATCTAATCTCTTTTCCCCAACCCTCAACCTGCGTGCTACAGGAACTTCAAAATGTACAGGTTTTCCTATTGTTCTTCAGTCTATTGTAGAAGTGCTGCAGTGACTAATTCTTGCATAAATCATTGCCATGACAACACCTGTAATATATACTGTCAAACAGCGCCGAAGCGCTGATTCCTTCCACTCAGACAAAAGGCTAAAGAGATACAGATGCGGGTGAAACAAGTGCCTGGACCTGTTCCTAGTGACAAAGGAGCAGTGGGACGGGGCTGTGGAAAAATCTCCCTCCCTGCTTGCTGTCCTGCCTCTGTCCTTGGGAGCTTACCAAGCCAGCTGCCAAGGATTCATCTGCGTAGTGGCAAGTGCCCTGGTCGGGTACCCAAAGGTCTGGTTCTGCAACTGCCTTCTTGAACAGCCCTTGGTGTTTTCCTCCTCCTCCTCCCTCTGCTTGTTGGAGCAGACACAGCTCTATGGCACTGCTCGGTGCCGGGCACAGCGGGGTCTTGATCTCACTTGGGCTTGTTAGATCCCCTGTCATGCAGATGTAACAGGGTGACAGCCCAGTGTGGACAATTTACAGCAGCTGAGGACCGCGCTCTTTTTGCTGGACTGCATTAATGATAAACTATCGATTCTAATCTACTGGGAAACAGGCAAAGTTGGGTATTGTGTTTAATTAAGGACTTTAAAACAAGGACTTGTAAGGTGATCAATATTTATTAGGACAGAGTAATCTAGTTTTGCCTTTTAAACCTAGTGGATTTTATATACAGCAGCAGCGCTATAAATGTGTAGTAGTGAGATGCGCTTTTCACCGGGTAACATCTTTTACGATAACCTGAAGCCTGGCTCTGGTTTAATGGCAAAATATATCAACCCATTTTTTTCCTGTTCCTACTAGCTCTTCTTTATTCATTCTAAAAAGAAGGGCTGTGAAGGAAGAATTGAGCAGAGAGGTTACTGATTGCTATCTGCAGTCTTGTCTACAAAAGAAAATTTTACTAACATGGGTTAACATAGGAACAACTCGCATTTAACAGATTTCGTCAGAAGTACTTTACAGGTAGGACTGGATGAAAAACGAGGTGTGACTTTTAATGCCAATATAGAATCTATCTGTTTAGGTCCATCTACTTTTTTTCTTATCTCATTCATCCCTCTTGCATGTGAAGTCTCCTGTGATGTGTGAAGATCTCAGTTTCGCCTCAGATGAAAGGCAAGACTTCTCTATGGGCAGTGTTTCCTACCAGCGAATAAAGGGAAGAAGGAATGGGTACCACGTATAGAACGGTTGGTTCCTGCGGTGACAGCACACTAGGTTTTCTTTTGAGGTATCCTCCTACGGAGTGACTTTATTTATCCAGAGTCCTGGCTCTTGACCTGATTTTCTACTCCACAGTATCTCCTGTGGTCACTGACATCTAAGCGTGTGAAAACACTGCTATTCTAGTTTCTCCAGCTGGGTATAATGAACACTGTGCGGAGTAGCGGAGAACGGAGGTTCAGAATTGGACCTTCAGTCAGTGTAAACCAGTGAAGCTCCAGGGATCACAGGTCATTTTCGATGGTTCCTCGTCTAACGTATTCTTAAAAATTTCCTGTTGTGGAAAATGTAGGACCTCCCTGTGTAAAGGTGAAATGGTAAATAAAATATGGGCATGCTTGAAGAGAAAAGGGTTCATATGATGTTGCCCCAGAGGGAAGCGGGTAGACTTTGTTACCTGAATGATTCTCAGCCTCTGGGCTGGGCTGTCCCTCAGTGATTTGTTACTGTGCTCGAGTATCCTGAGAGTTGCAAAGTTTTACCTCCAGTCTAACCATAAATCTCCTGACTGGAGACTGCGGTATCGTACGCAGGTTCAGCCTGTGGCAGCATTCAGGAGATGCACTGAAATGTAAATTGAACTTTCTCTTCAGTTTCAACATCTGGGTTCTGGATTTTTTTTTTTTTTTTAATTCATCCACTAAGAAGGATTGAGGGAAAAGAATGTGGTTTGGTGTGATGCATTGGCTTAGCCACGGTCAGTGACCCTCAGGGAAGGAGAACAAGCACAAACCTATATGTTTAGCTGCAGGCAGACCTCCTGATGCCGAACAAGAAATGACTGAAAAATGTTTCCTTCCTCCCCTCCCCCTCTTTAGCTCCAGGAGAATTAATCCCAAATGAAAACCTTTGTTTTGCCTAGCAAGAGCCAGCAGGCTGAACTCTTGCTTGGAGCATGTGTTTCTGCAGTGTCACCAGCAAACCTGGGTAATTTGTGTAACAAAGAGTTTACTCACTGAGAAATGCAGTTTCTGAGTGGGAGGAGGCAAAGCTGTTTGTGAATTTGGGTCAGATTCAGTAAACGCTTCCTGCCAAACACTCTCCCTTTATTGCTTTTCCAGATAATCAAAATATTTCATTTTATATTTCTCAAGCAGCAGCGAAGTAAAAATACAATTCAGAATGAGCAGTTGCTTTTCACTTGGGAGTACCCCACGCTGAAAAATACAGATGAGCAGTGACATTTGCCTATGTAAAATACCTTATTTATCAAACCCCCTTGTTTTTCACAGGAAAATACCTGCCCGGTTCCGGGACAGACAGGCACATGTACATCACTCAGAGTGGGCTGGCTGGTGCAAGGATGTCATCTATGTGTCATTTACTTGTTAATAGAAAAAAAACCAGCAGATGGTGCTGGAGCATATACACCCTCCTCCTGGAGCATGGCCCGGTGCAGCTGCGGTGCACAGACCCCAGCGCATTGTGGGGCTGGGGGTGCGGGCAGCAAGGCCAGGGGCTGGGCTCTAGCTGGATGAGAACACGTGGAGGAGGGGAACTGGGCATCTCCAGGCCTGGTGCTGCCCATCCTGCACATGCCGGTGCTTGTCCCACTCTGGCTGAAGGTGTGATGGAGGCGTGATGCCTTCCCTGTGGCGTCCCCCTCTCCCCGGCTCTGGTTTCAGCTCTTCCAGTTGCAGCGTTATCAGCCACTGGTGGCTGCACGGTAGGTGGGTTCTGGCTGTTAGCAGAGACCTGCGAGGTCGAACAGAGGAGATAACACTTCTGGTTTTAAACTGTCAGTAAAAACTTTAGATTTGCTTTTTTGTTTTCTGGGTTGTAAATGACTGAGGAAGCACAGCAGCGATGAAGATGTCTGTAGCCTTTGTTTTCATCCGCTGGGGCTAAAAAGGTTGTGGCTTTGTTTGTAGCAAAAGTAGAAGTGCTCATGGACTCTCCTCCCTCCCTAATCCCTGGGGGCTAAGGGTGAAAACTCTTCAATGGCTCTGCAAGTCAGCGGGGATTTGTGCTGGGACTGCCGGGACTGGCCATGCCCTGCACCGCTGTGGCTTCAGAAGAGTTGCTCCAGATCTACGATGGCAGATCAGAGAGCAGAGATGTCCCTTCTCCCCCGTGTCATGGCTTGGTAAAGGCAGCCTAGCACCTGGTGACATTTCCCATCCTGACAGCTCATCTCTCTGAGAGCTGTGTTGCCAGACTGAGAAGTCTCTTTTTCTCCTCTCATTCCTAGCACAAGAAGGGAGATGTAAACCCGTTCTCTTAATGTGTGAATTAAGCAGAGAGGGAATGGAAGGATGTACAAACATCTGTCCTGTGCCTCTGCCTTTGCTGCAGAGATGCTCGGGCTGTGAGGGTATTGATGCTGTCGCATTCTGTGTGCGTTTGGGACACGTGGGGCTGAAGTTACTGGGCCTGCAAATAAAGCCTCTGATGTCATATTTACGGGTGAAGCGAGGACTCGCTATTTTCTTCTTCCCATGCTCACTCACTTTCCACGCTGTCAACATTCAGTTTCTGAAGACTCAGTCTAAGAAGGAGAAAGAAAAGAAAAAAACTCTGCTCGTATGGCAGGCTGCCCCAGCGCCCTTGGAGGTGCTGGCTAGTGGCAGTGGGGTGTGATAACGTCTGACTCGTGCGATAAATTCACACCCCTGCCTGAGAGATACAGGGCAAAAGAGGGCGTTTGCCTGTTTTTGCACCTCTGAGCCATATACATATGTGTATACACATCTATATTAAAACCCTTATATATAAGGTCTGTGGATTTGAATCTCAAGCTGTGCTCAGTGGGTGTACCAGGGCTTTGAAGCGTTGCACATGCTTGTGAATGTTTACACACAAAGGAAATTGCGATGGTACAAGTCTGTGGGAGCACTTACCCTACAGGCAATGCTCCAGAAGAAAAGGGAAGAGTCTTATCCTTTCTGAGACACAAAAAGACTTGAGGGAGGGCTCTCGGAAGTGATTTCTGGTATTTTGTGCTTTGATTTGCTGCCTTTGTGGAGATCAAATCACTTAACTGTGGTAGTCTACCAGGCAGCAACAATTTTGTTTAGTCCTGCCATTTTGGTTCATGCCTTTCTAAACCATATCCTCCGAGGGGAAATATTAACTTGTCTAGACCGAGGTACAGAATATTGGCTAGTTCATCTCCCAGGAAGGTTTGTACTTTCTGTAGGCAGCGCTCAGAGATGGACATAGTGTGCGTGTGGATTTAGGGAGGCTGTTAAAATTCATCTGCTTGGTTTCATGCAGTCAATGCCTCTAGCAATGAGCTGAAAAGGCAGAGATTTGGACATCCCTGCTCCTACCAATTTCATCTTCTCTGGACAGTGTGATTACCCACAGTGCATTTCCCATGAGTTCCCTGAAATACATTTAAAGTTGCCTTCTGACACTCCGGATAGCTTATCTTGTAGCTATTGCAGGCTGAGTGTATTCTACAAGCTGGAAGCTGCTTGTACCTCTTTGCTCACCTGAAGTGCTTTTTCCCTTTCCTCTTTATTTATGGAATGTGTGCCTCCCTCCATCCCTCCCCAGACCAAGAGCTTGCTGTGGTCTCCTTCCTCTTACTAGAGCACAGATTTTTTTCTATTTTTTTTTGCAATTTTAGATCCTCTGTGGAGATAAAAAAAATACCAAATAACTTTACTTTTTAATGGGGATGAGGTGGAGAAGAAACTTCTGGTTCCAAAAGGCGTCTGTGATCAATATGCTTCATTTCAGGACTTTTGCACAACAAAACCCATCAAAATCAGATTTCTATCCATGTGCTGCATCGGTTGTAGGGAAAACCACTTTTTCCACTGCAACAGATGAGTACAACGCTTCCAGTCCGTGGGGAGGCAACTTCTGTGCCTCAGCTGAGGGAAGAGCAAGGCTGAGCTCAGCTGGGATGTGCTCCCTGCTGCCAGGAGCTCCCTGCTTTGAAGGTGGGGGGGGGGCTGCTGGTAAGCAGGAGCGACCAGCTTATGGGCCCCTGGGTGCTCCTGGCTTCCCCTAGGGTGCACCCTCCTCTCCCCCTCCCCAAACAGCTGTTTCTTGTGACCATTTTAGCAGATTTTGGAACTGATCACCTGTAAAATCTTGCTGCCTCAGATACGGCAGGGCAGCTCCAGCCAAAGGGAGATGAGGGCCTCAGCCGTGTAACTTGCAGCCTTTCCCTCTCTGCTAGTATATTCTGCTGCTGCAAAGCCCCTTGTCATTACTTTTATAGGAAGCTTTCAGTGGCCTAATTTGCTATTCATATACATCTGTTCCACTGGAGCCTGTCATTAATCTCCTGATAGGTTTAAGTTTTGCCTCTTACATTTGCTGCATGGCCAGTCATCAAAGAGACAACTAAATGAATACTGATACAAAACAAATAATAGGTTCCAGGGTTACCTGATAATTGTTTTCTTGCTAAAATACATATGATGCATCTTTTTCTCAGTTAAGGGAAATAATAGATTGAGTGTGTGGGTAGGTCCCTCCAGCCCCATCAGAGTACAGAGCTTGGAGAGGAGCAGTTATGGTCCCCCTGCGTGTCAGGAGGGTGCAGTGGGCTGTGTGCCTGGAGAACAGACCCACGGGGGTTTGCCCCACGTAGCCCCAGCTTTTCCAGCTATCGTTACAACCTGGAGTATTGTATTCATCTCCTAGAAATGTGATGGCTATTAGCCAGGGCTGCAAGCAAAGCTGTAAACATTCTGCTGGGACTGCAGCATATGGGTAGAAAGGGGCATTTTTAAGGCTCTTCCTGAAGTAAGATGGAAATTAAAAAGATATTTTTGTCACAAAGCCAGACCCTGAGTAAGCGTCATTTGGCTCTGACAACTTCAGAGGAACAGTGCCAGTTTATACAGCTGAAGACCCATCTATGATATTAAGAAAAAACAAACCTCATTTATCCTGTGTCCTTGTTGGCATCACAATTCAACTATTAAAAAAAATGAAAACATAACGGACCAGTCCTGCAATCGTGAAGCAAGCATACATCAAGACAGTTAAACTGAACAAAAGGGATTCTTTGTTTTCTTTTTGTGTTTTTTTTTTTTCTTTTGCCTTGAGGAGTTCTGTTCCTGTGTTTTCTTTGTAAGCACAAGGGTGAAAGTGGTTTTTTACTGCAGGAGTCCAAAAGTAGGTGGAGAGGAAAGGCTTTCTGAAAAAAAAGCATCCCATTGTGACATCTGGAATGCTGTTTTCACAGGGAATGAGGCAGGAGCAGAACTTGCCTGGCAGCCCTTTCTCCCGCTTCCCCCCAGTCTGTCACATCCTGACCACAGACTTGTGCTCCTGGCGTTTTGTTGGTGTGGGACAGCTTACACCAGGCACTGGCGTGTTCACAAGGTTGCTCACAAATATTTTGCCTTACAGCATTAAGAGAATTTCTGGCCGTGGGTCATTTAAAATGACTTACTGGCGGTGACAGTTCACTTGCTGCCCTGTGCCTGGGCGTGCTGGGATGGTTGTAGGTTGGTTCAGAAGGGCGTTGCTTTGTTTTTCTAGGGTGCATCATAAGGATGTAATGTGATGGCATGGCAGAGTCATCTAGAACAGCATAGGGTTTAACACGACTGCTGGGATTGTGTTTTCCCAGGCTGCTTCTTTCTCGGAGCGTTTTGTTCCTGCGGGATCTTCCATCTCACTAATTGCCTCTGGGCTCCAACCCTTGGGCAGTTGTGAGATGGAAGCAATAATTCTCCCGCCTTTCACCAAGGGGCTTTTGTCTTAGAATTAATTGTTACTTTTCAAGAGCTTTAATATTGTCAGATGAAACCTGCTAGAACGTTCTTCTCCCCCCCCCCCCCCCCCTTTTTTTTTTCTCACTCACTTCAACACCAGGAGAGTGAGGGAGTCAAATGCCTGTCAGACTCCAAGGGAGAATGCAGGGCTCAGCCGGACAGGCGTTTAACCAAACACTGATGGAAAAAAACATACATATGCACACATATGTCTGCTCAGTAACAGTTAATTTACAGCTTACTCCTAAACGGTGAATTTTAATAACATTTTCTTTCAGAAGTGTTACATATAAATTTGCCGTACCCGTGTCAAAGTGTCAGCAGGCGCAGAGATCATTATTGCTGGGCTGACTGCTAAAGACTGATACGTTTGCAGAGAAAACATATTCTCTCCAAAGTGGAAACTCAGATTGTAAATTAAATTTGTCAATAAATATGGAAATGGTTTTCATTTACCTCTTCCACCCTGTGCTGCTGAGATTGGTCGTTCTGGTACCACATCCCTAGCGTGGCAAGAGAAATTACCGGCTCCTGCCCTGTCTGTGGCTGACAGGCTCCCGGTGTTGAGAGATCTGTTGTCCCAGCTTTAGGTCAGTGAGTTAATTGTACATTCATCAGTGATAGCAACAATACAGATTCTTTAGGAACAGAGTCTGAAAGAAGGTAATTGGTTTTAAGGAACTCAAAAAGACATTATGGACAACGTATCTTCTTAGAAATGTGCGAGCGATGGAGTAAGCAACACAGAAACACCAGGCGTTGGTCCACACAAGTGCTCCTATGAAAAATGAGCCTCAGGTGAAATTCCGTGTTCTGCTGCTTAGTCAGAAAGTTCCCATTCCAGCCCTGCTGGTCTCTCAGCCCCACTCTTGAGCTTCTCTTCTGAAGGGCCACTGTGTGTAAATAGTGTTACCCTGCCCTTGTGTTGCCACAAGGTGGATGTGATAGAGGAGAATTGTGGTTTTGGATTCTCCTGTCTGCACATGGACATCCGCCCCCTGCACGATTCAGTTCCTTGCCCAGTCTAAACCAGCACAGTGACACTGGGGTCCCTGGATCTATCCTGTGTTCTTTCAGCTCATGGTTTTGGCCTTGTCTCTTGGATGAAAAGCTGGCATGTCAGTGTCTGCAAGGCAGTCTGTCCAGGTGCTACCTGCTCGTATGGAAAGTTGGATTTAAGAGATAGCAACTTTGAGAGAGACAGGGAGAAGGCACGCTCTGAAGACATAAAGCTGAGTAATAAGAGATGCCTTAGACCCTCAGGTCCTCCCAGGGGGACCAAACAAGCTCAAAACTATCAAAAATGTAATGAAAGCCCATCACTTTGATAAATGGAAAAAAATCACCCTAGCATCAGAATAGAAATATAATTTTGTTTTATCACCCCGCTGTCATTAGCCTGGAGAGCAGAGCTCTGAGCTTGGGATGCCATTTGCCCTGCCTGGGAACTCACTGCAGTCCCATCGATCCTGACAGGGGTGCCTTAATTTTTTGTTTTTAGCGGAGCTTGGGGGATTTTGATTTCTTGGTTCATGAAATGCTCTTTTGTCTACCTGACATAGTTTTCCTCCCATTTAATACACACCTGCATTTTGTAAGGTGAGCGGTGGATCCATTTCCACATGATTGCATGATGTTTGCGGGGTCCTTCTGAAAGTGAAGGGGTTTCAGGAGGTTGTGCTCTTCTCTTCCCTTTCCAGGTCACCTTGCATCTCCTGCTGGGGGCTCTGGCTCCTGCTGCCTTACCTGCAGATCAGCGAGGCAGGACCAGGGCAGGCTGGAGCCTGCGGCAGGGAGGGAGGTGGCTGGTGGCAGTGGCGGCGCTGACACGGATGCTGGGTTGAGGAGGCGCAGAGGATGGTGAGGGCTCATTTGCTATGAGCTGCCCATCTGTCAGGAGCAGGCTGGCAGCTGACGTGGTGACAGACACACTAGTTTTGCTGTTGCCACGCTCCTTTGCAGTGTTTCTGAGAGGTCGAGGAGCAGCGCTGAGACACTTCTGCGTGGTTACTGCCTTTGGTTTTGTGGCTCTCAGCTCGCGCTGTCTCCCTCTCCAGACAGCTCGGTGTCCCCCAGATGTTCAGCACTTCTGCAGTCTTTATCAAACCACTTTTACAGTGACTCCAGTTACTTGCTTTTGAATCCTCCCCCACCCCAAAAGCCTTCTGTGCTTCCTACCAGAAGCCCATCTCTCTGCCTTGCAGATCCATCCCTCTTCTCCTTCCCACTTGTCTGCAATTTGTGATCTATCTTCCCTTGGGCCAGGGAACATTGTCTTGTTTATGGCCAGAGCCAAACCCATTTCAAGCCTCTGAAAGTCTCCTCCTGATGTCAGTGAGGCTGAGACAAATCTAATGTAACTTCACAGGCTGGTGACGAATCTCCAGCCCTTGCGAGTGCTTAGCTAGGTGAACGCTCTGAGCCAGAAAGATGCTACATCAAGAAAGAGAGCAGGTTCCTTGGGAGAACAAAATGAATTTCTTTTCCCCACCGTGCTGCTGCTACCAGCCAGGATCCCAGGGTGTAAGCTGACCTCCCTCGACCTACTTGATAAGTTTCGGGTTTTGTTCCCTCTCTCCGCGCTTTCAAGAACACGGTTAATTGTGGGGAGCCGCGTGCCAAAGTCCAGGCTTTGGCTGAGAGTTAAACACCACGAGCTAAACCCAAGCCGTCGAGCTATAGAAGGCTCTGCTTTATCAGAGAAGTGTCAGGCTTCCCCTCGCTGTGGCTGCTATCAGTAATTAGCACACCCTACAGAGCCTGCTGCCGAACAGTCCACATGCTAAATGCTGCTTTGTCATCAAAGTACAGTAGCTTGTAACTAATTACATCCCAGCTTTATCTGGACCAGTTCTTCCTTTTAAATACACTTAATAAGTCTGCCTTTGAAGGTTCTAGGCATAAAAATAACCACTTCAAATAATCTCCTGAAGACACACGCCACATTAGGTATAGAGCTGGAGTAGGCACCTTGGATTATCGGAGCAAAACAAGAGCCCTGGGCCCCTGCTGGGACATGGATGGGGAGCTGCAGTTCTGGCGTGCTGCTCGTCTGCTGGAGAGCTGAAGTTCAAGAGTCCTGTGAGTATGTTGTCATTAAAGACATGAGGAAGGAAAAGTGGACTGTGCCAAAAAAGAGCTGCAATTTGGCATGGCAGTGACTGACCTGAATGGAAGGACTAACAATGTAAGGGCTAAAATTCAGCGTTAGTCCCAAGTCCTCCTCCGTGACCTGGAAGCCATCCATTTCTCTTCCCAAATCGTGTTTAAACATTTCCAGTTGCACTGGATTCACGACTGTCTTCTGTCATCCTCTCCCTGACCCTGTCAAAAGAAAGACCAAAGAAAACATTTTATTTTCCTGATTTTGGAAGTTCCTGTGGGATGGGAAACACCTTTGCAGAAGGAAGGGCTGCTTAGCATGGTGTGGAAGCGGGACTGGAAGTCGGTGGTGAGACCGGGATTCATGGGCCTGGTGCCTGTAAGGGAGAGTCTCCACCGGTCTGTTTAAGGTTTATGTGCCCGTCATTGAAGCCAACACTGTGAAGTCTGGGTACCATAATTAGGCACTAAAATATCCCATAGGACAGGAGTGATTTTTCTTGTAGCTGAGTATTTTTGGCGGGTATTTTTTATTATTGCTTAATTTCCCGTTGTACGGCGAGACCCTACACTCAGCAATGCTTGGGCTAGATGGGAACGTGCTGGTCTCTAGCAGCAGTTTCTGTGTCATTGAGTTAGGGAAGAGGCAGAAAATTCCAAAGCAATCCCGGTAAGTACCTTGACAGGAGGGAGGAACAGAGCAGTAACGGAGGCCTGCGGCTCCTCATCCAAAAGCCAGCTAAACAAAAGAAGCAGCTAGTGCAGTGAAGATGTCATGACTGCAAAGTGCCAAGGAGGAAATCAACTTCAAGAGGTAGCAGAAGGGGAATAGATTATGGCAGTTTTAAATTAAAGATGTTCGGGGGATTCCTGGAGGGAAGAGGCCAGGAGTTGGAAGGGAATTCATTACGGAGAGACTGACTGTGCCGGTGAATCACCTGTACAGTCTGGGTCCATTAAACCCGTGTCTTACAATACCCTCAAAACGCAGGCGGGATCATTCGGTGTCAGTGACAGCCTGTTTATCTAATCTCAAATGACCTTTAGTAAAGGAGGCTCTGGAGGCAAGATGAGTATTTACAGCTCCAGCACTTCTCCTGCCACCACCCGTCTAATTGCAGTTAAAGGTGTTTGTGTGGTCCTGACGGGTGTTCGAGCTGGCTTCTGTGGTCCCTGCCAGGTGAGGCTAATGGCTTGACTGGGTGTCAAATTGACCGTTTCTTTCATTTGAAACAAAAAATACAAAGGAAGGGGGAGAGCTGCACACGTGATGCACAGAGACGGTGTGCAAAGACTTCAGAGGACTTTGGTCTGGAGGGGACGGTTTTCTATTCAGCTGGAGTAAATTCTGGATCAGCCCCAGAAATGAAGCAAGTCTCCTTGTCTGTAGTGGGAACTGGGAGCAACTTTAATAGAGCTATCATGGATTTATGTCTGGCCTAACCCCAGAAGAGTCACTCTGCATTTGCATTTTTAACTCAGCTCTGCCGGTCTGGACTATCTCCAAGAGGCTTCCTTGGCTTTGCTGTAGAATTATTTTTTTTTTCATCCATTTCAAGTGCAATTGTTAATGGATATCAATATAGAAAATACAATGAGTAAATTCAGTGTTTGTGGAAAATCAGAAAGCCAACACAAGGAAGGACTGAGTGTGCATTCCCCGGTGCAGCTGGGCTGGCATTCCCTCTCTCCTGAGTGCAGCTCCTGCTCTGCCAGGTTTGTGCCAGGCCACCAGCCCTGCGGAGTCCAGTCCCAAGGATGCTTTGCTGTGGTCCTCAAGCCTGTGGCCATTCTGCCAGCCTCTCCTTGGCTATGAGGGTGACAAAGCCACCGCTACAGCCTCATGCTGAATGAGGAAGAGGGAGGTGACCATATCTCATGAGCTTCCCACAGCAGCTTCCTCTCAAATGCCTCTTTGATCTTGTGGATTCTCACCTACATCAAACCCTAAATTCTGCAAAGAGTGATTTCCAGTGGCTCCAGACCCAAGCTGCTGTCAGATCTGCTCCCCCCAATAGCCTTACACCTCGCACGTTTGTCTGCTCTATTACAGGAGCAGGAGAAGGAAGTAAAACATGTTGGGTTTCAGCTTTAGACAGAGCTGATGATTTGTGCAGTTTGCAACTTGCCACACAACAAAAAAAAAACCAAAAAAAAAAGATTGTTTTGTCAACACTCGCATATGGTGACTCATGCGGCTGTACCGGGACACAATTAATTAATTGAGTCTGCTGTCTGTATCTGTCAGAGCACTGCAAAGAAAAGTTTTGGGATGCATTGTTTGTTTAATCTCATGTCTTTTGTTTGCCTCAGAATGGTGCGTCTCTTTCCTTTTTTTTTCCTTTTTCTTATCTTACCCCTTTCTAAAGCTTTAATTCCTATAATCCAAATGGTCTCTTTTCTCTCCTTGCTGCTGATCAGTTATCCACCAGAGATTAAATTATCTCAGATGGAAGGGCAGCAGCAAGTGCCCAGCAGCCGCAGAGCTGGTGACAGCAGCAGCAGTCAGCCGGGGCTGGGAGGCAAAGTGTGTCACCGCCGTCACTTGGTGCCCGGGCTCATCCTGGCTCTTCCTAAGCCCTGAACAGAGATTGTGCTCACAGGGAGTGAGCTGGACTCGCTGTCGCCTGAGTCAGTGAATAAAGACCTTCAGGTGTGATTCAGCCCTGAGTCACTGTCTGTCTGTCTTTCGGCTGGCTACAGCCTGGCTCTGTGCCCGTGGGCAGGATCGGGCACCGTGGCCTCGGTGTCTCCCCTCTGGGGAGAGGGCTGCATCCTGCCGGGTGTAAGGGTCTGAGGGTGTAAGGGATGGCAGAACGAAGGGGCATGGCTAGGTGAAGCCATCTTGTGAGTTGCCCCAGGGCTGGCAGCATGAGGAAGGCGCCCAGGAACCCATCAGCCCTGGAGACCATGGCAGCGGGAGGAAGGCTGCGGCGGGGCCGGGGCGCCTGCAGGCCCTCCCCAGGCCAGGAGAAGCCATCCCCACAGCATCCCTTCCTCCAAAAGGAACATCTCTACGTGCTGGGGTTGTGGGGCCGCTGTGGGGTTGCAGGGCACTTTGGAAGCTGTAGAAGTGCCAAGTCCTTCCAGCTGCCATTAGAAGGGCTGCGGTTCCCGCAGGCCGGTAGCGTTCGGGTCAGGGGAGCTTTGGCTTTGGCTGCGTTACCCAGGTGGCAGCTGCTATAAAGGAAACAGATGTTTTGTTACCATTTCTAAGGCCCTCTGACAGTTTTGTTAGATCTTAGGGAGCAGAGGGCCGAGGTCAGCAGTGAGTTGCCATAGCCGGTGCTGCAGGGCTGATTTTATCACGAGAAAAATAACTGTTTATTAGCGCAGGGGAGAGTTGGGAAAAATATTTCCAGGGGAAGGGGGGGGAAGTATTTGTGAGTGTTGGCTTGCTGTGAAAGCCGTGCGCACGCTTGGCTGGGTCTGTACCTCCCTGTTGTCAGCTGCCCGTGAAGCCTGAGAGCAACGAATGTTGGTTTCCAGAAGTTGCTTAGAAAGAGATCCACTTGCCCTTGGCAGAGCAGGGATGGTGGGACCACGGCTTCCTCTGGGTCACTGGGGATCGTGTTTTGGAGGGTGTCACTGGGAGCCAGGCTCGTCAAACCCCGTCCCGCCGGCTGCAGGCGCCGGGCTGTGTAAGTGCCAACAGGAAAAAAAACGAGCATTCAGGGATTTTCACCATTTCCATCAAGAGTGGGTCCCCCTCCTTTGCTTTTAGGACTAACTGAAGGACAGGTCGCCCCTCAGTTACACCCAAGGTCCTGCAGTAAACTGACACTTCTAAAATTGTAATAAAAACCCCACACGAGATGCATTTTCCAAACCTTTCTGTGGCTTTGGAGTCAGGCTCTCTACGTGATTCCCAAATGTTTTCCTTCCAAAACCTTAATGTCAGGTCTTGGAAGTTTAACTAATCATCTGCATACAGATTTTGCTTAGCTCAGGTCTTTATTTTCTCCTTTGATTCAGTTTGCAATCCAGCCTTCTATGCAGGATGTTAATTTTGTTTTTTAACCAGCTTCTTTTATCCCTGAGACTTGAATGCCAGGCACCTTGGGGCAAACTGGGTGGCCACAGGCTGGGAATAGTCAGGGAGTGAGTTCAAAGGCAGTAAAAACATTTTATCTGTTCAAAGACAGCCATAGTCCCAACTACTGATTTTTTTAGTGGTTCTCATAAAAACTAATAATACTTAATTAATAAAAGTTAAAAAATAACTCTTTTATAAACAGCATCTGAAGAGGTTTGGCTCAAGCTGCTGAAGAGGTAAATGTCTCTGTGGTCCCTCCCTAGCGGTACATACTGGAAAACGTTATGGATGTGGTATTTCTGCACTGACTCAGAGCAGCGGTCAGGGTGTTTGCTTTCTCTGTGGGCCAAGTGGTATCGTTGCTTCAGAGGTAAAAAGTGGGACTTTTCAGGCAGAAGCATGCTCGTCTCTTGGCCCCAACTCGGCTGCTTGCCGGGGGTGTGGGAGTCGGGGCTAGTGGAGTATCTCGCTCAAGGAGGTTTTGCTTTAAGCCTTCGTAATTAGAGCATCTTTTCAATGCTAAAATATGAAGTTTGCTATCCTGTCCCAAACTTTTATTGTTGCTTAATTATAATTCTGGCTATTCTTGTTCTCTGTATCAATATTCCCCACCATTTAAATTATTTATGCTTGGAAAGGTCATACTCATACTAGAAGTCAGGGCTTTGCATTACAGAGCAGTCTCTGCACAGGGTGTCTAATGCTTTCTGGGATGCTGTGACACAATTGGTGTGGCAATAGAAGGATTTAATCAGAGAGTTTCACAGGTCTTTAAATGCTTTGGTTGTTGGGGTTTTTTTATTCTTTATTCAGGTATCTGGCATTGAACATCTGAATTACAATATTGCTTTGCAAGTCTGTGTTCTTGGTAGGCTTTCTGTTCCACAAAGTTTAACAAGTTGTTTTATGAAACCATGAAAACTTTAGCATCCATGGCATCCTATGGCTTGGAGAACCTCAGTTTAATTATTATTTTTTTTTCTTTTGAAAAGGCATCTCCTTTTCTTGGTTTTGAATCAGGATGGGAACTGAGCAGTGGGCACCATTTGCTCCCTTCATGTTTTCAGGCTGCACAAACCAGGTAACAGCCCCTGAGGTCTCAACGGTTTCTCCCAAGGCACGGGCTGGTTCAACAGCATCCCAACCCTCCTCTCTGTGCTGCAGCCGCCCCCCAGCCCAGAGCTGCAGCTGTCTGCGGGACCCATGCAGCAGCCAGCAAGTGCCCCTGGTATTTGCAGAGCGGCAAACAGAACTCACCAGCTGTAGTCACAGCCAGGCTGATCTTTAAAATAAATGTTATTTAAATTGCTGTATTTCAGCAGCTGTGGGAGCAGCACACCTCGGCTTAGCATGCTAAATATACCTTATTAATTGCCTTGCTCTTTACATACACCGGAGGCTGGTGCATCGTTAAATACACCAAGAACTTTTATTCCTTGAGGTTTTGTTTCTTACTGAAGTATTCCAGTTGTTAATGGCTCCTCTGGCTGGGATCAGGTTGGACCTGGAGTAGTGCAACTTGTCCTGGTTTTTCCCTTCCTCACCAAAGCACAACAGTACGGTGTCCCAGTATCTGTATTTAAGTCCATCGTCCCTATACAAAGCAGCGTCATTAGACTGGCAGAGTAAATACCTTCTGAGAGTATTTAGTTCTGCTATTTTTCTGTATTGCTGCATTATCTAAAGGCTAGAGCCGAGACTGCTCTTTGCATCGTGTGAAGGCAGAGACAGCCTCCCAAAGTGCAGTTTGCAAACTAAGTAGGCAATTAAGAGAAGTGGCAGGGCATAGCCCAAATGCGGGTCAGGAAGCAAGACCCTTTCATTCAAGGCAGTTCACAGCATGACTCACTTCAGAAGGCACAAGGAATAGAATCCAAGTCCAATTTCTTGCTTATCGCCTTCGCTCTACATCTGGAGTAGCGGTGCTGGAGTTGCTACTTTCAGACCAGCATGTAATTGGCCCAAGAAGAGAATGTGAGAGGTGCTCAGCCGCTCCAGAAACCCATGCTGCGTTGGGTTCTGAATGGACTGTGTCTTTGAATACTTTCATGCATTCCTTCTGGGCCTGCGTGCTTCCACAGGAGAAGACTCGAGTGGGCTTTCAAAGGCAGGGCAGGAGCTTCTGCATTCTTTTAAAAATGCCTGCCTGTATCCATAGTGCTGCAGAGAAGGAAAAGCTGGAAGAGTTTCTCTTTCTGACAGAAGCAAACCTATCCTGGAAGATAACCTTGACTCCACTTCATATCACCAACTAGAAGCGTTCTGGGGGATGGGCTTGCTTCACTTAGAGTAAGAAAAAAACCTTCTCAGCTCCAAACAGCATGCTTTTTATTGAGAGCCTTTTCCTTTTTTACAGTCCTATTTTTTTTTGCTGTAAAAGGTGGTGAAGCACCTTGCACAGCACAGCCATGGCCTCTGCTCCCTTCCCGTGCCACAGTACATGGGGAGACGTGCACCGGGGTTGCAAAGTGTGCTGTGCCGTGGGATGGAGCTGGTGGGCTCCGAGGACCCTCACAGACACGTTCCTAGGACAGGCTGCACGCAGCCTCTGGAGTGTCTTGCATTTGCAGAACCTCAGCCCCTTGGCAGTCTTCTTTAAACAACCGATTCCTTCCCCAACTGCATTTGTTAAAGGAAAACACAACAGCGATCACCAGGCAACACGCCGTTGTTTTATTCATGCCCTGGAGTTGAGAGTGATTGAGGTGGGGAAAAGGAGAAAAAACTCTGCAAAATTCATTACAGCTTCAACACCGCAGAACCTCCTGGGATTTGGGAGATTGTAGCTTTAATTGGAGCTAATGGGCCCCTGTTCCACGAGAGATGTCTTTGAGTGGATGTGCGGAATGGCTGCGGATCCCTGCCTGGAGTGGTCAGGATCCAAGGGGCTGGGTGCAGGTCTCCGAAGGAGACGGCGTGAGTCACCAGGGAAGCCCCAGGAGGGAGCTACAGCTGTGACCTACGCGGTGACACACGGCTTCTGCTCTCGCGGCCTCAGCATCAGCCGATGCTTGTTCTGTCTTGTCTGTTGAGGCTAGAGAAGGTGGGACGGCAGCTTTCCTACCCACTGCCTCCTGCAGGGCCTGGCACAGCTCGCCTCTGATGTCAGCGGTTGCCGCAGTACTTAGGTGGAAACACAAAGGAATTATTGTAACCCGGTTTAGCACCGACATATTTTAAGCCTGAGCGCAACTTATCAATTCAAGGCAATGATTTAATTGTTCAACGCTATTTGCTGCGTTACTTCATTTGTCAAAGCAGACAACTTTTGTCTTTCCCTGGTCTTTAGATGGGAAGGAGATGCCTATCTATCCAAGGTATTTATAGACTCCATTATCTCAGTGCCTGATATCGCATGTGTTTATCCTTGCACTGCCTGTTGTTTATTAGGCGTAGCTGTTTCTCCGCTTTGCAGGGTGTGGAGAGAGGGGAAAGTAAATGTCGACTGCTTAATGGCTTCCGCAATTAGGAACTTAAGGTGGAGCAACACTCCTGCATTTTCTAGAGCCCTCTGGTTAATGGATCATCCTCCATCTGTATGGAAATCACTAAAGCTTCAGTGCTGCCACTGAATCTTCAGGTGCAAGTCCCATGGCTGCAAAGAGCAAAAATAGTTTTACTAGGGCTTTCTTCCAGAAATCCTGCCCTTTAGCAGAAATAATATGCCTTCCGTATTATTGTCCCATTTGCTAGGCTGTCTGCTTTGCGGCTGCGTCCAGCCGTGCTGTTGGATGCCACCGACGTCAGCGTGACCCACCACGGGCGCAGAAGGTGGCCGTGGGTGGATCAGTTCTTTGCACAGGGGGGTCTGCAGGTTCTCCCCTAGATGGCTGATGGCTGTGAAGGACAGTGCAGAAGGTGGCCTTGTGACCGTCAGCAGGATGCTGGTTACTGCTAACGGCTTTACAGCAGGACCGTCAGAGAGTAAACTCTGCCCGATAGAGCCCGTAAAGTTGAACAGTAAGTAAAGGGCGAGCAAGGCAGAGCTCATACAGTCTAATTAACTTCGGTTCCAGGCTGCATTTTTTTCTGTGCTCAAGCGTGGTTTCTTCCAGATTTAAACTGATTATGAATACCAGCACAATGACAAAATGCTGCTTTTGAAATCAGAGTTTTCACAGTAAATGCTTATTTGTTTTTCTGCACAAAAATATTGGTTTATCCAAGATGATACAATTCTCTCTCTTCCCTCTCCCACCTTCACTACTGCCTGATTTGTGTATGTAGTTTAATTAAAATCATACAGTATTTCCACAACTTGGTATGTCTCTGCTGCTAGCCTTTTATTTGATTTATATACAATATTCCAGTGAAACTGCCAGGAAAAATTAAATAGACATGAATCAACTTGCCGCAGGCTTTTGAAATCAAACATTTCACAGCTAACTCCCTGTGGACATCTCCTTTCAGCCTGATACAGGATAAATGTTACTGTAAGCTACTAAGCGCAGGGCTACGTTAAAATGCAGTCATTAGGTTTGGGGTTTATAATTGTAGTTGTTTGCCAAATCATAGCTTAGGAGCCAGGGAGCACTTTGATTCATTACCTGTGATTATACGATTATTTTTTGGGGGAAAAAAAAACAACCACCAAACAAAACAACAACAAACAAACTAACAAAACTACTTGGGCTATTAGAGTTCAATTTTTTTGTCTTGGCCTTTGGAATGAATCTAAACCAGTGGCGGATGTCAGATGTTTGTAAAAACGGCTTCAGCATAATTGTGTTTGATGAAGCTGTTGTAAATGCTTTTTCTGACTGGGTTTTATCTGGGGGTGTAAGCTGTTAGCTCTCAGATAGATACTTATTCTTAGCGGAGCTGCAGCTCTTTTCAGAGGCTTAGTACATCATAAACAAAGTTAACTCCTGATCAGAATCTAATCTTTAGTCTTTATCAGTATGACTTAAAATAGACCAAACAAGGCATCGTGCAGGGGAAAACATGAAACACCAGTGCTGTTATTCCGTATCCATATAAATGGCTTTCTTAGGACTAAGAATGAACGTCCAAGTGAAAGCTGTTCAGGACGAGGGGAGCAGGGATGGCTGCTGGCCCTGCGCATGCTCCGTCAGCAGCCGAGTCGGTCCCAGCAGCAGCGACGAGCCTTGTGTTCCAGTTCCAAAAGGACAAGCAGGAAGGGAAGAAACTTCCTTTGTGCCTCCTGGATCGTCTGCTGGGAGCCCACCGATTCCCATGCACAACTGTGCATCACAGCGCCTATGTCATTCAGAGCTGAACTACTCAGAGCTTCTGAGATGTCTCTCATCTTTCCTGCCTCGTGCTAGATGGGAGTTAATCAAGAATTGCCGGCATTATGGAAGACAAAAAGAGCCCTCTGTGGGATTTGGGCTCAGCTGTGTCCTTTCAATAATTTATAATAAGTCTTGGGCTCTAATAACCTAATCACAAGGATTTGGGGAAGGAGGCAATGAATTTGTTTCCTCCCAGCCACAGGTGATATTAAAGTGAAGAAAGAAAAATTAATCCCCCTTTCTGATTTGTCTTATGAAAGATATGCAAATAGTATTAGGGGCTGAAAATGCCAGTGATTACTGGATTGCTGAGAGTGAATACTAAAGCAGTCCCTCTGGACGACAATGCTGTTGTGGCTTATAAGTGCCAGTTGTGAAGATGTCTTCTGCTGTTGGTAAAATGCGGTGGGTTGGAATTATCTTTGAGGTCATTGTTGGAAGTAAGTTGGTCCCATCAGGAGAATTT
This sequence comes from Falco biarmicus, assembly GCF_023638135.1. Lineage (NCBI taxonomy): Eukaryota > Metazoa > Chordata > Aves > Falconiformes > Falconidae > Falco > Falco biarmicus. The sequence goes on from NC_079290.1 coordinate 117,825,349, forward strand.
GATGGAGGGATGCAGGGTGTGACCTTGCTTAGGACAAGTTTAGGCAGACTGGGATGCTGAATGTGGTGGGTGAGAGGCGAGCTGAGCTCCTCCAGAGACGTGCAGAGCAATGGTTGAAGGAAGAGGGGATGCAGTACCAGACCCAAAGACTTGGCTCGAGAGGAGAGCACGGCGTGTGCCCCTGGCGCCTTCTGCAGAGCAAAGGCAGCCGCCTGAGCCAGCCAGCGACGAGGCAGCTCAGGGAGCCCAAACTCCAGGAGCTGATGGAAGGGATGAATTGGACTTTGAAACCATTTGCGTGGCTACGAGACCTCCATCCCGTGCTGCAGCCCAGGCTGCGTGGCACTGCCTTACAGCTGCTGCCAAGAAGCCGCACAGATCCAGAGCGGTGCTGGGCTGCGCCATGGTTCTGCGTGCGCACGGTAGCTCGTGAAACCACCGTGCCTTGCTCGTGCTGGGGAAACCTCGGGGAAAGGTAAAGTGGTGGAGGGGTAGGACGGCAACTGGGAGACACGTCAAGGAGGAACGCAGCAGCAAAGCGCTGGTGGATCCCAAAGCGGAGGAGGGAGCACGTGGCACGTGAGGAGCGTGCTGGATGGGGCCCCTCGGCACGCGGAGCCGGGATGCTGCATGGGGTGGGTGCTGGCTGGTCCTGCCTTCCTGACCTCCGGAGATCCTGCCGCGCGGCAGAGAGCCTGTCATCTCGTGTTTGCGAGTGCTTTTCAGTTTAATACATTTTAATCAGAAAATTAATCAGGAAACACCAGTTCAGCAAGATAATTGAACAATGAAGAGACACGATAATTACTGTTTAGTCTAATTAACTTTGTTAAGTCTTTATTGGGAACAGAGACTTCCTGAGTGAAACTTATTAAATGGTTCTCCCTGGAAAACAGAATCTCCATCAAAAAGCCTTTCTTCCTCACATTGTTCGTTAGGAATCGGGTGCCTGTCTTTAAATCATGATTAGGGAAGCCAGCAGGTGGGTTTTAGGAAAACTCTTAAGTTACCATTCAGCTCAATCTTACACGTCTTTAAATCATTTATATCTCTTTAATCCATCGCTCTCCTCCTCGCTCCTTCCCAGGTAGGCAGGATCTGATTGCCAGCAAACCTCCGGGGCCGTGCAGCCCTATGGTGCTGCATCCGTGAGCATCCCTGTTTGGCTTTGTTCCCACCTCTCATCTTCAGGCGTGTGGAAAATGGGCAGGTGGGTGGGGGTTCACTGCAAAGAAGGCTGAGAGGCTTTGCTGCGGTAAATGGGTATTAAACCACCAAAATCTTCGGTAGGATGGAGCTGCTGGGAATCCTCCAGCATTTGATGGGTACGTCGGGGGTGTATGTGGTCCTGCAGGTCAGGATCGCGGGGTGTGGGGAAGGCCGGGTCTGAGCTGGAGAGGCCTCACGGTAATTGGGCATCGTCAGAGCCATGATGTTACTACTGAATATTTGTATATGGCCAGAAGATTTAACCTCAGTGAAAAGCCTTCGGGAATGAAACCTGCCTTTGTGTCTGCTTTGTGCTCCTGGGCGCTGACCTCTGTCCTTGCAGGCGCTGGGAGGACTCGAATAAATAAGCTGTGTTCATTGACGCATATTAATGAGGGTGAAGGAGCTGCGTACGCCTGGGCACAAATTAGTGCGAAAGAGTCAGTCTGTCTGGTCCAGTCCCTGCTCTGCTTTTGCTTTGCTTTGCTTTTCTGGTAAGGGCGTAGCATTACATATTTATAATTTCAGAATAGAGGATTAAAAATAAATATTGAAATGAACTTGATTGGCTTTTGATCTGCAGAAAGAGCCCTCTGGCTGGCCACAGTCCAGTAAGCAACTGACCCACCGGTAGCTTGTGCATTATTCATATGAGGTTAGGTCAGAAAGATGAGACTCAGGATATTGACCCTTTAGGAGAAGCGTGAAGGGATGTGATTTAATAACCTGTGGCTCATGGGGTTATCTGGAGGCAGTGAGCTATGAACCAGCAGGAGCTCAGGAGTTTAGATCTTACTCTTAGTTTCAGTCATGCCAAACCCGAGACATCCTTTCCTAGCCCAGGGGTTTCCATCCATGTAATGTAGGTGGGCAGAATCTACGTTCCCTAGGGACAGGAGTGCCTAAAACAAGCTGCGGTCCCTTGGCCGTTGAAGGTGAGGCTATTTTGTTTTCTGTCAATACTAATTGTCAACCACAGAAGTACTTTTATAGTAGAGCAGGTCTGCCTTTTCCAGAATTCAGATATTTTAGTGAGCAATTTTTAATGAGAAAAATGCTCTGCAAGAATATTTTGCTACTTCTGTTTCTCACAAGCTCAATGAGCATGAGAATATCTCAGACCATACCCAATGCACTCTGCCTCACTTCAGACCTCAATGTTTTCATTACAAGTAGGGTACAGGATTGCTCCCCACAAATCCTGTTATCTCCTACACTTAATTTGTGCAACTAATACCCTAAGCATTTTGAATTTCTTGTTGGTGAATGGCACTGTAATTGAATTTCCGATTTATTTGGTCCAGTTTATAATTAAAATAAGTACTCTTTCACTTATTGTTCTACGTGGCTCTTGGGTTTTTCCACCCTTGTCCTGCATTTGAGGCTGCAGAGCACTCTGCGTTCAATTCAGCCCCGATGCGCTGGGGAGACAACTTCATTATTTGTCATTTTTTCTGGGTCACCCAGTGGCGGGTGTCGTTTTGTTGCGCTGAAGCACTGTGTACTTTCACGACTCAAGACGTGGGTCTGTTGGGAGAAAGTGTTCTTGGAGTGTGCAGCCTAACAGCCTTGCCTACTTGTTTATTTTCTTCTTTCTCCTCTCTTTCAGTTAATTATTGTGTAAACACTGCTGGTTACTGCAGGATTGCCCTATGGATCTGGCAGCGGCACTCTCACCAGGGAGAGGCAGCGAATGGATTTTCTAGAGGGGCAACTCTTGAGCAACCTTCTGATTTAATTTTTCCCTCCCATCATCTCCTGTGCCGTCATAAAGAAAATAAAATTGCTAGAGCTTTAAAACACTTCCCTGGCTGAACAAGGGAGTTAATTATTATTTAAAGGGACAATTGGGCAAGGTTAAAAGCTGTGAAGTAAAAGAGAGGAAAAAATAAAAAGTTGAAATTGCCAAGATGGGGGGCAATGAAAGAGGTGATCCTTTCCTACAGCGCGGTATTTATATGGAGCAATAGTTGCAGTTTCAAGGTGGAAGAAAAGTAGAATAATCCTTTTTCATTTCCTTTTCCTGCAACCCTTCCAGGACAAGTAAATTTCAATTTTCTCCTTCAGAAGGAGAGACAGGAGCTGCTGTGGGTGCCCCATCCCTGGCAGTGTCCAAGGCCAGGTTGGACGGGACTTGGAGCAGCCTGGTCCAGTGGAAGGTGTCCCTGCCCGGGGCAGGGGGCTGGAACTGGGTGGGCTTTAAGATCCCCCCCAACCCAAGCCAGTCTATGAACTGGTGAATCCGCTAGTTTTATTTCCGCCCAGTTTGGTGGCCATGCAAATGATGTGCAACTCACTGTGCCTTGAAGGTGTCTACCATTAACTTTCGGGAAGCCACCTGTGGCGTTCCGCACATCACATCTTAAAACCGTCTTTGCCGTGCTGCCCTCAAAAGTAAAATCTCTGTGGCCGCAACTGTCATGCGCCAACGGCACAGCACGGGGGCTTCAAGAGCTTGGTGGAAAGGGCAGGGGATTCCCTAGGCACCAACACGAAGCCAGTAATTAAGAGCATCATGAAGCCTTAATGGGGGCTTCAGCCTGTTCTTCAGGGTGGTTTTGCCCTGCAGTCAGCCATCACTTGGCTCTGCTTAGGGAACCCCGAAGAGTCACGCTGCGTTGGGTCTGCTCCCCAAACCTTGTTCCACACCTTCCCCCCTTGCTCCACACCAACGCAGAGCTCCAGCTGTGTGTGCTTACACAGACCTTCCTCCAGAGCAGGGGAATATTTTTACCAGCAAAGGCTGTTCCTGGGCTCCCAAAGCCTTTGTGTTTATGCTGTGACATACGAGATTTACCTCACCTCACCTCACTGTTCAGAGCCACAAATACTTTTACTGCTCAATAGGTAGCAAGTCACAGTCTGCTGCAAAACTCGCACCATGCTGCTTGGTTTTATCCTGTACCCTGCAGAACAGCTTTTTCACAGCTACTTGTGCAGCCTATTTCTTTTGTCATAAAACTTCTAGTGCTGTGCCTACAGCACTCACCTACATGTCTAATTTCACTTCACCTTAACAGGCAGGCTACAGAATCTTAAATAAACGCCTGTTGGTCATTAAAGCCATATTTACAGGGACTTAACAGCTCTGTAATAAGCATAGAACTTGCTCTGCAGAATTGTTACCACATAAATATACCAGAATAAGCAGCTGGTAGTTAAAAGCTTTGTAATGTGTGGAAAGCTGTAACTTGCTGATTAACAATAGTTGATTGCAATTGTCTTGCAGTAACTCTTTCCTAGCATCACCAGAAACCTGACCCATCTCTGAAAGGGCCAAATGGAAGGGAAACACTGTGGGACTGTAAGAACAAAGGACTTTTGACCGTTAATGTTGGGTTCTTTTCAGTGGAGATGGGTCTTTGCAGCGCTGCGAGTGGGATCTGGCCAGAGCTGCTGAAGGTCAGTGTGTGTCTCCTGCCAGTGCGGCTTTGCACCAGCTGCAGATCTGCTTCTTTATCGCTGAAACCCACCGTCGGGGAAAGCCGACAAAAGCCGTGCTTTCTTCTCTATTCTCACTCATTTTCTGCTGCTAATTTGTTGGAGTTCCTCAGCGAGTCACTTCACCTCCATCTGTCTCTTCCTTCTGGGCTTTGCCTTTCAAGGTTGCTGGCATTTCAGGATGCTGTTTGCTCAGAACTTGGTGTATGCGAAACTGTATTTTTTCTGAAGCTTCCATGTACCTCTGCAGTATAGATTAATATACTGTTGCTACCGAACCCTTTCTAACTGACAGGATTTCAGTAGGATGTAGGTTTACCTTTTGCATAAACATCCTTTTCACCCAAAAGTGTCTTCGGAGTCTTTTAGTCTTTATTTTAAATTATGTTATGCCCCTCTTTGAAAAACGAGAAGGAGGAAAGAAAAAAAAAAAGAAAAAAAAAAAAGAGGAGTCAGGAACATAAATTAAGCCTTCAAATGCATGTGCAGTTCTGTGTGACACAAACTTTGCTCTTGGGGTTTATGATGCTAATAAAATACTATTCACTGCTAACAGCTCTTTCCTTCCTAGCCTCACAAACTGAGACAAATAAGTGCATGTGTTGAAGGAGTTCACATTTTATGTTTCTTTGCATCAATATGGCCCTGCTTTATTGACATTTTTAGGTAGAAACTGGCTAGTCATGCCTGGACTATATTAACTATCATTTATTATTTGGACTGAGGACCCAAGCCCTCCTTGTTCTAGGTGGTTGTATCCACAATTCAAAACTATTTGTATCCCAAAGAGCCTCTAAATATTATGAGACACAAGAACTAAGTAAGATAAAAAGATCAAGAAGCAGGGAGGCAATTTGTGCAAGACATGATGGGGAACAGCACACACAGCCACCGTGAGCATCAGCCTCAGCCACGATGGGGAAGAGCCTTACCCGTAGGCATTACGGAGTGTTGGCATTACGACATCGTGCCTGCAGGGTGGCAAAAGCAGCTGGCGATGATGCTGTTGCAGAACTGGATACACTGAGTGAGGAAAGCTATAAGGACTCTATACTTCCCATCCAGTTGTTAGGTGATAATCTGACACTATGGACTTCAGACATGCAGGGTGATGGTGAAGGACAGACTAAAGAAGCGCTGCAGGATGTGGAAGATGAAAACCAGTGAGACACAAAGGCCAGCAAGAGAACCCATCTCTGACCACCCTTCCCCTCCCCACAAAACCCCTCAGCGTCACCCTGAGAACCACCGAATCTGACTTTTACATTGGGTTTCAGAATTTAGGTTCCTGCCCTGTTGGGTTTCGTTATTTTTATTTTTTTTTACACAGTTTAAAATAAAATACCACATCGATACAAAGATGCAGTAAATGGTCTGCTGTGTCCCCAACTCGACCAAAGGGCTTGTGTTTCTGCTGAGGACTTGGACCCTCCCTTGTATGCTCTTAGATTTAAACTGTTAGGGGCTTACAAAGACAGTTATTTTAAGTGATCAACAATAATCAATTTTTGTCATCTTTAACATAAATCGTGTTAGGAACTGCCTGAGCAGGACAGCATAAGTAATTAGAGTCAGAATCCTGGACACATGCCCTCGCTGGCTCCAGTACGACTTATGAATTACAGAGCTGCTATTCCTGATGAAATATGCCTGTTCTTTTGTTGCAAAATCCGGAGTGGCCAGGTTGGGGGACCACTAACGGTGACATAAACATGGTGCTTTGGTACCTCACTGAGGGCATCCAGGCAAGATCAAAGTGAGTCCCAGACAACTTGACCAGGAGAGAGAAGAGAAAGTGAAGAGTCCAGCCCCATGTCTTAGAATATTTTCAAGACCAGTGACATTAGCCTAGGTTTTGCATTAGAATCTGTGATCTCCATAATCCAAGTTCTCCCAGCTTCTTAAACAACTTCACATGACTTTGTCATACATATAATAATACTTTCATCTCGTTTTCTCCCCCGCCTTCTTGCTGACCTAGAATAACAACAAATGCCTCTGTCTGATTCAGAGATTCATGTACGGAACCATTTGGGGAAACCACAGTGGAAACCCGAAACAGAAATCAGCCCTCAAAATGGAATTAACCTTTAGGAAGATCTCGTCAGTGGTTGGTACCCTTCAAGGTATTCTGTGCATCACTGACAAGACAACTAGGCTAATTTAAGCGTTTGTCATATAGATAAGGAAGAGTCACATTCAGCTCTCAGTCATATGAGCGGAGAGGAGGGTAAACGTGCGGAAGGGCTGCCCTCCCGTCGTGTCCACTTCCCTGGATTTCACACTGCTGCTCCGATGGGGACAGCCCCAGCTCCTCCGAGACGGGGGCAGTGGGTCTGTGCCAGCAGGGATGCTTGAGCTGGCCTGCAGTATGCAATTTCCTGATGGCTAGGAAATCTCTGCACTTAATTTTCTCTCTTTTTAGGGCCTAGACTTGTTTCTAAAAATAAAGCTTTATTCTTCATGTTCACTTCCTAAAGGACAATGACAGAAGAAAGAGAGAGAAAGGGAGAAAATGCCATAAACTGGGACATTTTGTTACCACATTCACAGCACATCTGGGAGCTCTTTGGGGACATAATTGCTGCATAATGCCATTCACGAGCTGCAGCCTCATACGTGTTCTCGTGGAAGCTGTTGTTCCACTGCCGTAGTCCATGCTTCGGGAACGGAGTGCGACCCATTGCGCAGGGATTCAGCTCACCAGGTAGAAACCTCTTGGTTCCTTCTCTTTGCTCCATGAGATCTTGTCCAGGCCGCTGCTGTGCTAGTTTTTTCAGGCTCTAAAAGCCTCGTTGCTCCCAAATCCATTGCTGAGGGAAGGGCACTGTTTAAGTCCTAAAGATAATTCTGTGGTGAGACCAAACGTGTCGTGCTCTGCAAGGCTGTGACACTGGGAATCGGGGGAAGCTCCTCTGTATAGCTGTATTTTCTCCATTGCAAACATCAGCTTATAGTGAAGTGGAGAAATTATTCCATTGGTTTTGTTATTTAAGAAAGGAACTCTGACCACAGAAGTGTGTTATCCACACCAACAACCTAGGTGTGATTAAGAAACAGCCACTGTGCTACATGTTCCCTATCTTAGCTTTCAGCAGCAGAAGAAAAAAAAAATCAAAACATTTTATTGAATTTCCTAACTTTTTAAAATGCAGTTTAAACAGAACTCTTTAGGGGAAAAGGCTGGTTAAGATGTTCCCCTACTTTTCCTTGTGATTGTGTATGGCTTAACTAGTTAATCCCAAAATTTTGGGAACAGTCATCCGAAAGGCAGGGAAGACGTGCCAGTTCTGGGGATAATTGCATGCAGTGTTTGCTCCCTTTGCCAGTGGCTGGGAGACACAGTGTGTTTTGGACGTACAGTGTCTGATAATGGATGAATGCAAGTTTAAAGCAAAAACGATTGAGTAAACTTCTACCATCTTAACCTGGAAGTGGTGTCTGTCCATGCCACATGGCGAAGATGATAAATTGCAGTGAATTTGTGATCTGGAGCCATCACATTTCCTCTGTCTTTCTTAACCTTGGGACAAATTAAATCAAATTCTGCTGTGAAGCCTAAAGACGTAAAATTTGTTAGCTGTAACAGTATATTCTGCCAAGCAGTCAGAACTCCCTAGTATTAATTACTTCATTCAGTAAGTTAAACAAATGATGTGATATCTGGATTCAGGGGGAAGCCACTCAGGGAGTACATAAAGGATGCAAAGATATTCCTGTCAGTGAACATCCAAACTCAAGCTGCTAATTTGCTGCGGAGAGCAATAATCTGTTGGAAAGCTGCCTCCATTCCTGAGCAATACCGTACCAAGTACGAGCATCATGAACAGGACTGCTTTTAACAATGCACCAAAACAATACCCACAAAAAATGGGAACTACTTTCCATGAGCTCTCCTCGTCTGGAGGGAGCAGCGGTGATTTTTATTTTTTTTTCTTTGCTCCCCAGCTGTGAGTAGTTTCCCACAGCTCTGCGGACAGAAAGAACTGTGTGAACGTCTCCTCTGCCCCAGATACAGCCAGGTGGGTCCAGAGCACCCCAACACCTAGGTTAAGGTAATCCTTGCTGTTGGCAGTGGATTGGAGATCTCTTATCTGGTTTCTCTCACAGGCAAAGCTGTGAAAATTGTTTTTCCCTGCAAAAAAGTATCTTTCAAAGAGACCCAAGTCTAGGCTGAGAGGCACCAGCTGATGGAGAGTCTACCACTCCCAGGTTGTTCCAGTGATTCATTACCCCATTTAAAAAAACACAAGCATTATTTTGAATGCAAATTTGGCTGCCTTTAATTTCCACGAAGAGATTCTCTCTACACTCATTTCTGCTAGATTAAAGAGCCCTCGGTATCTGCTGGTTTCTTCCTGAGAAAGTGCTTGTGCACTATAATCAAATTATCTTTTGAATTTCCTCCTGATAACTTAGAGAGATTAATCTTTTCGCAGTCTTCTTTCTAAGGCATTTGTTTCCATGAGCCTGAGTCACTTGTATGCCTTCTCAGCACCCTATCTCCGGATTTGTGTCTCGCAACAATACACAGATACTGCAAATAGGTGTAATGCTGTTAAACCGAGCTCAGAACTAGCCCAGGGTGTTGGTTCAGGTACCGTGCTGGTTCCCCCAGGCAGCCCAGCCACAAGCCTGGGACATCACACCAGTGCGAAACCAGTCAGAGAACCCAACTGCCTGCATCTGGCTACTGGGAGGAGAACCTGTAATGTGTGAAACCAAATCACATTTGCAGCGACACCTTCCTAATGCAAAGCTGTTATTAATGAATCAGGGGGAAACCAGCCAGCGTGCTTCTCATAAGTCTCGGTTTGAAATGCTTTTGCACTGTTCCTATGTCTCAGTTCAACTTCAATCTATCTTTTTTTGTTTGTTTTTCCTCCCCTATTTCTTTCCTTTCTGGTGGAAGATGGAGAACAGCTACTGTGAAAAAGGTGCTAAATAGGCACCTGATTTATTATCTTCATTATTTTACTGAAGCAGCTGTGTTTGGTATTATCCTCTAGGCAGTTGGGACATGTTTGTATTCAGCCCAGTGCTATGCAATCGGTCCTGTACCAGGAGCTGGCTGTTTCTGTTCCCAGCCTAGTTGCTGGGATGACCATTTTGTCCAGCTTATTAAATCCAAAGCAAAGCTTTCAAAGATCTTTTAAGAACTTCTTCTTATGAAGACCATATTAAAAGGGCTAAGAATTGTGGCTATTTTTAGAAAAGATCAAGTATTAAAATGCAAGAAAGGAAAGAGACGAGGTGGACAGGGAAGTTGCTCTTGCAGTACAGTGCTCAGCTCATTAGCTCGCTCTGCCTTGAGCAGCCTTCCACACTTGCTCTGGTATTAAACTTAATTTATACTGTAAAAAAAAAAAAAAAAGGGGAGGGTTTTGAAAAAAATACGCAGAAGCTCAATCCTGCCAGATGCTGAGTGCTTTCTTGTGTAGTGCTGAGTTGGCAGAAGTCAGAGCTGCTCAGCACCTCTCGAAACATTCCTCCTCCTCTTGCTTTATTGTCAGTTAGCCTGCAGAGCTGGCCATAAAACAGAACAGGAGATTTCCAATAAAAGGAAAGTCATGTCCAAGCGTTAAGATATGGATACTTCACTGTACAGAGTCATTCCAGAGGGTGAAATGCTAATTAGTCATCAACCCCTTAGATGTTACGGTAGAGGAATACAGAGCTCCTATGCCCAGAAGGGTGAGAAATGGTGGTGGGAATAGCGTTAGCTCAAAGAGATGCACCCATGAAATGTCCCCTGCTTGCTGCTCCGGCTCCGCTCGCTCGTTGCTGTCCCGTGAACACAGACTCCGGTGGGTTGTGTCAGCATCGGTCTGGGAGAAAAGAGGCTTTTGAAAGAGCATTTAGACTCAAAATTACTGCCATGCATTCTGGCCCAACGTTCCCTGGCCTTATTTACAATACAGGGCAGCAGACAGCATCTCCTTGGAGGTTTTAAAGCTGAACGTAAACCGTAGGTACATGATATTGCAGCATACATAAGGCGATGCAAACGTGAGGGGGGCGGCCACTGCCAGGGGTACCAGCCTGGGAAGGGGTCATCGTCTTGCCAAGGGTCACTGGTGTCTCAGGTGGTCCTGGGGACATAGAGCACGTGGCAGATGACTGTCTGGCTCTCCCAGGAATGGTACGTGGTAGATAAATGCTTCTGGCCAAAAGGTCCCTCCTAGTCTGAGTATGATCCAGGACTTGTATAACATAGCCTGGATCTTTGCTGTAAGCTCAAATCCTAATCAGTAGTAATAATTAGCAGTACCAAATGCAGAAGCAGAGATCAGAGCCTTACGGGGATGTGACCCATGGGGGCTTGGGGGTGCTTTAGGAGCGCCAGCCCATGCAATACTCGTGCAGTTATTAGCGTGAGGACTGCAAAGCAGTGCCTGCCGTGACCACTGTGCTCGTCCCGAGAGCCGCTGGCTCAGCCTCTCGCTGAGCAGAGCTGCCTGGGAAGGCTGGAGCATCAGCGAACGTAATCATCACCGAGGTGGAGGCTGAATCAGAGGAATAATTTCCTTTTTAAACCAGAAACTTAAGCAGCAAGTTGAGTTTTACAGAGTCCCACAGTCCTTCAGAAGGCACCTCGTGCCTATAAACAAGCACCCCCATCTCTCCAGTACACTATAAAATCCTTCAGTAACGATCATCATGACAACTATAAACCTGTTGTTTCCATTCTCTGTGATTTACGGAGCTGGTGGAAAAGGTGGGGCTGCTGGTTTATTGGGATGATCAAACGTTTGCAGAGGGAAAAGACAATCTGCATTCCTCCAAGGCTACTTTTACATGTTGAATCATGAAAACATTTCCTTTGCCAATAGCAATTCAACATTGTAGGACACGGAAATACTTCTTCAAATTGAATTTTTTTTTTTTTTATTATTTTTTGTAATGCCCTGGCTCTGTGGGAGTGAATGCAAGAGCCCTTGCAGCCATGGGAAAGCAGGCACTGGAGCCTTCCCTAAACAAGCTATCCCTGGGCTTTATTTTTCTGAGTTTTTTGATTTTTTTGAAAGTCTGAGTTTTCATTCCTAATGGGGATGGAGCCACGCTGCAGAATGCCAGAAGCCTCCACAAAGCAGCATTTTCCTTCTCTGGACAGCTCTGACCAAGATAATCACCTGTCCTGCCCTCCTGAGATGTTGACCATGTGCTTGTGATAATGGTGAACATGGGGAGTCGAGCAGCCACGGCGGGCACAGGACCACTGAGGAAAGAGGACTTTGGTCCAGAGAGAAAAGATGATGAAGGAAAACAAATCCTTTGTGTCTCTTGTGTGCTGGATCAGCCAGGCACATGCAGAGAGAAGATAAATGATGCATGGGGCTAGCATGGATTTTAGCCTTGCATCACCTGGCCATTTCTCTGCATTAAATATTTTTCATTGTTTTCTGCTGAGTTAAAAGGCTACACCGGCACTCTGGAGATACTGTATTTAATAGCTGCAAATGTGTAATCGAATACGATTAATAATAGTAACTGTAGTAACCAGCACGCTGTTGTAATTGACCTAAATGTTTCTTACTAATGAGAACAACTACAGTTCAGAAATCATTCGCAGGCTGGGAGCGGTGCTTTATATTGGAAAAAACAAGCTGGCCTCAGTCTGTGACACACATCAGTGTTGACATAGCAATGTCCAAGAGTGGATTTTATTTTATCGTTAAATTTCTTTGCATTTTCTGGGAAGTACAGAGCTGGGTGGACATAAGGAAAATGTTGTGGGGTCATAGCAAGGGGTTAACTGCGCTCTGTTCTCAGCTCTGGGAAGGGATGAGCTGGGAGAGGGGTGGCAGAGGTGGTCAGTGCTGGGTGTCGGAGCTGGCCGGGGAGAGGGACGAGCTGGGAGAGGGGTGGCAGAGGTGGTCAGTGCTGGGTGTCGGAGCTGGCCGGGGAGAGGGACGAGCTGGGAGAGGGGTGGCAGAGGTGGTCAGTGCTGGGTGTCGGAGCCAGCCCTGGGAGAGGGTTGAGCTGGGAGCCTGCTGCATCCTCTGTGCTGCCTAGAGGGGCTTCCCTTTCAAAACGCTTCAGGTGCTGACACGTCTGTGGTCACTGCAAGATGCTGCCTGCCCTCTATGGGGTGTGTGTGCCTGCCTGCTAGGTCTGCCTGCTCGCTGTGCCCAAATGTTGTGGGTTTATCTTTTTTATTTTAATGTTCACCTCTCTCTTGGGTCACAGGGTATGTGACCTGGTCACACTTCCAGCAAAGACAGTGTATCCAGATCCATTTGATTAAGCAATCTAGGATCTCTCCCCTAAGGATGCTCATCAAACTTCCTCCATCCTACATCTTGTGTCGTCATTTATGCTCCTGCAAAACGAATATGAACCGTTTCTGTCAAATGAGAATTTTTTTCTTGAGAGTTTATTTCTGATTTATGCACTGATATAAATTGTTGGGGAACACACAAAGCGGAACAAAACCAGGCCCAAAGCGTTTGTGGCTGCGGATTCCCACATTACAGAAGCACCACTGGGATGTCGCAGTGATCCGGGATGCGTGAGCAAGCGGCTCACTTAAGAACTGTGAATTTGGTGATTGATGGCAGCTTGGAAGGCATTTGATTTTAAGCACTGTTCCAAGTGCTTTGCTGGACCAGAGCCAGGGAGCTGATTTTTGCAGCCTTGCTCCTGTGCAGTGTCCTTCGCCATGCTCGCTCAGCCCCACGGGACCTGCCCAGTTAATCACCGCAGAAAGCGCTACCGGGGCAAGCGGCGCTTCGCAAGGGTGACACCGCGAGTCACGGCTTCTGTGCCTGAAGCTCATCTCAACAATGTTCTCATGTACGTTAGGTCAGAAAGAGATATTGTGGGCCACATCCCTGGCTGGCGTTAATCAGGAGAGCTCCACAGCTGGAAATGGAACCGATGGGACAGAGCCAGCTGAGGATGGCTGTCTTCCAAAGAGATGCACTGTGCGGCAGGACAGCAGGAACCCGGCAGAGCAGCTCTCCTCGAAGCAATGCCACCCACAGCCATCCCTTACCCGGCACCTCTGTTCCCCCAGAAAAAAACATCAGCCCCTTTCCTTCAAGGAAGAGAGACGGGCTGAGGAGAGAGCAGCCTACGCTCTCACACGGATCCTGAAAGGCACAGCACCGGGTAGCGTGACTCAAATTGCCAGGGAGGCAGAGAGGCTGACTCCGGAGGAAAATCAAAAGGGAACAGTTAAAGGCCTTGGCAGCTGGCTGCCCAAAGCGACCACAAACATGTGTCTCACCCTGGTAGGTCTCATCAGCACAACTCAAATGTCATCTGATCCTGACAAGCGAGAGAGAGAAAAAGACGACTGCCCTTGCTGGAAAATAATGAGAGTGCTGCAAGGAGGGAGGGAGCAGAGAACAGTCCCGGGCGGGTTGTGTCCAATTTGTATTCCTCCTCTCCCACTGTTTGTCCGGTGATACTAATTTTGGAGGTTATAAAAAGCTAGTTTTGCAGGAGCACTAGTGCTCCTCTGAGCCAGGCACTGTATAAATACCTGGGAGTAGAAAGCACCGGCCCTAAAGCAGCTGCTGCGCGACTGGCAAAGGCTCAACGCAAGGCACCGAGCGCTGATCCAGAAAGATTTTTAGGAGATGAAAGTTCAGTTCCCAAATTTAACATGCACTCCTCTGTGTGGTCTCTGGACAGTTCTCTTAATCCTTTCGTGCCTTAGCTCTCCAGGCTAAAAGCACATTAGAGGTGGTTTAGGTACGGCTGATCCTGCACTAGGGGGCTGTGGCTGGGCACAGCACTCGGTGGGAGCAGCCGCACCAGCGGGGCAGGCAGTCTGCGGGGGCTCATACCCCGCTAAAAAACCCGTGAGGTGCCCGAGACTCTTCCATCCTTGCGTGCAGCGTTCAGCACGACGAGACGCCGTCTCTGTGCTGCGCTACCCCATCGCACAGAGCTGGGCGCTGGGCAGTGCCCCCGTGTCACCCCTCTCCATCCAGGTTTGCTCCTGCCTGTTGGGTTCCCCAGCCGGTCCAGCTCGCAGGCGGGTGTGCTGGGCTTGCTCTGGGCTCCCTTCCACCACACACCCAGGCTTTTTATTTCTTTCCACTTCCCATATGTTTCAGGCTGAGACTGAAGTGCAGACATAAAGGAATGTGCGCTCAGGATGGCACGGCGAGGCGTGGGGGACCCTCTCTTTTCCAGCCCAGTACTTTGCTAAAGCCCCTTGGTATCTCCGCACTCGGCTGAGTAATGGCTCTCCCTCCCGTAGAAATATGTACTGCTTTCTCACTGCATTAAGCATTGGCTTCGAGTGAATTTCTTTCACAAGCAGAACTAATAAAAGGACTAAAACCTGCCAGATTCCACTTGACAAATGGCTCAAAGGAGGACATCTTATAAATGCTTTTAGCATTTGCAGTGATTGATCAGGGCGGGCTTAGAAGCAGCTGACCTGTTGAGTTTTTTCGGAGTGGGAATGATGGAAGGATGATAATACTCCTTTCTTCCTGATCACTGTAATTTTTGCTTTTCTACAGATAATGTATCCAGTGTCCAGAAATCACCACCTGTGTTTTGGAACCGGCCCAGGAATACAATTTAAATCCACGCGTACTGATTATGCGCCTATCTGTCAATTTGCTATTCGTATCATCGCATGCTGGGAATGGGATGACATGTGCTGTGAGTGTTGCTGTAGGCATGTAGAGAGAGACAGGCTTGCCCCAGAGTGGTTTATGGTCCAGAATGAAGGTCGCACAGCAGCTGGGATCAGAGCCTGCCATCAGCAGCTACAGCCAGTTTCAGCAAGGGTCTGTCTGCAGCCAGGCACTTACTCTTCATTTAAACTGTGTCACTCTCTCCTGTGAAAGCTCCAAAAGCCCACGCTCAAAGATGGATGAATTTTTGCTTAGCTGGAGCAGGTAGGAGCGGGAGCTCTGGAGCAGGGAGCTGCTCCTGCTTGGCACTCCCAGCACCCATCTCGGCAATGCGGCCGGGCAAAGCTGGCAAGAGCTGCCGAGCATCGCGCCGGCATGCTGGGGCGTTAGCTGTCGGACAGCGGGAGGGCGGAGGGGACAGGCTCTCCACTTGTTCTTGGGCAAGTCATCTCCTTTAAGAAAGTCACAATTTCTCTTTTTCAATAAAAATCGGAGGAGTAATAGTTCTCCCACAAGCACTAAGTGCTTTGAAATCCTGGAAGTTGCTAAATTTCCAGGTGATCTGTGCTAGCTTCTCGAAGCCAGACAAGATGAGGCAGGAACGGAGACTTGGGATCTGGTCTGCTAGCTGCTGCAGTCGTCCCTTAGATTTTTCTCATCAAATACATTTTCAAGCCTCAGTGACAGTTGTTTTCTCTTTATCTAAATAAATAAATAAATAGATAAAATTAAAAGGAGACACACTGTGACCACATCAGGAAACCTGTCCTTTTCTTGCTGAGGATTTCAGACACTTTTATCTCCCAGGGGATCACAGTAAAACCGGGCATGTGCTAACCAAGTCCAGACTGTCAGGTGGAAGAATCGATGGCTCTTCCCTGAGCTGTTTGTGCAGGTGAATGCTCTTTTGTTTAATTGATGTCCTATTTATTGGTGAAGTGTTGCCCTTTTCTTTTTTGCCTTCTCTATTTCTTGCTTCTCTGTCCAGGAAACAAGATTTGGTTCAACGATTGGTCACAAGAGATTAGCAAACAAGCTGAGAACAGTTGCTCTGGGACATATTTGAAATCAGGCAGCTCTTCCTGACCCCGCTCTCATCTCCCTCCCTCCCAGCAGCTTTCTCTGAATGCGTTAGGAAACTTAGTGGAGACTTTCTGGAGGTGGATTTTCCCAGAGAGTCAGCAGCGCAGCTGCCTGATTTATCATTGCGTGCAGTAGATAAAAGCAATTTTGTGTTATACTCTGAAACCCCTTGTTCATTTTATGAGTAACTCCTGTAAGTATCACTTCAGAAACTTAGTCAGCGAAGTAAAGAGGAAGGGACAGACACAGAACATCCAGAAAAAAAGGGACACCAAGTTCTATCTGCAAGTTGGATGCCTGGGGGTATTTTTGTAAACTCATCCAGGTGGGCTGGTGCTTAGGGATTGTGGAGCGGGCACTGGAGCCCTGTGCCTGGCGCAGAGCCACTTTTGCAGCTTCTTTTGTTCTCTCTGTGACTTTTTACAGCACAGAGATGTGGAAGCAGGGCAGTAACAGCACGTTCTTCATTTCCAGCTGTTCTGCATCCCTGCAAAGCTCTGCAGGAGCCATTAAGGTGAGATGTAACTGGAGTTCATTTAGCCTTCTGCAAGATTTGAGCAGCTGAAGCACAATCAGCCTCCTCTCGAGCTCTGCCAGAGACCGGCCCTGACATTCGGAGGCTTCGGATCAGTGTGGAGCATCTGGGAGACGGGCAAGAGGAAGCTCACCCATGCCATCACCAGGGACGAATGCCAAGAGAAGTGGCCATGTTTAGAGACCCCAAAGGAAAATCACTGAGGGTCCCGGAGGGCAAGGTGCGGCCCCTGCTGCAGCTGGAGGGTGTTAATCACTGCCTGGCGTTTGCTCACTGGAGAGGCGTTTTAATGAGTCAAGGACATGCCTGAGGGCAGCTGGTTTTAAAAAAACAAGTCATGGCAGGAACTGGTGGCACGTGGGCTGCTTCCCAGCCCAGTACAGCCCATCTGCTTCGTTTGATCCCCCTGTGCCTGCCGGATCGGTCCCGGCTGTGGGTGGCTGCCCAGGTGGCACGTGCAGTGGGTGCCTTTGCCACCACAGTGTCACCACTGGTTTGGGGCCACCCTGTGAGAGGGTGCATCAGTGTGGGATCATTTCAAGTCAGCGTGTTCCAGCTCAGCTGATCCACTTGCAGGTCTCGACTGAGATTAGCATCAATTAATGTTGATGGTTCTTCATTAAGGGGGAGGGACTTTGCTGTCTCCTCCCCTCTCCAGCAGCCACCTCTCCCCGCTGGCAGAGCACCGAAGGATGCTCCCGGGAAGGCTGTGGCTGGCCGTGCCACACTCCCAGTGATTCCTGAGAGTAGCTCACTTATGCATGCAGATTTCTGCGTTAAAAGATGTGTGGTTAACTCCGGGACCTGTGCCCTAGTGTGGCCTTTCCAGCTCTCTCCATTTTTAATTGTCACAATACCCTCCCTCATTCCTTGCTGAGCCATAAAGCCTGCACCCCTAGCCAGGATCTTCCCACCTTTTTCTGTGGCTGTGGGGGTTTTCCTGACTTCTGGTCTACTCTTGAGGAAATGTCGATGCATTTACTTGCAGTTGATGTGAAGCAAGTAACGTAAAGAGATCCCCTGGCCCTGTCTACTCACAGTAGCTGGTCACTGAAGCACAAGCAAACTTTCTCTTTTTAGATTTTTTTTTTGCACAATTAGGCTTAAGAATATTCTAAATCGGTTGACCTAGACTGAAATAAATGTGTCCAGCTGAGCTTTAGCATCAGGTGAAGACTCTCTAAGCTGGTGCAGTTGCTCAGTCCCTGCTGTGCTGGGAAGATCTGGGTTCTTCCAGGGATGCCCAGCAGAGCTGGGGCTCTCTGTGCCCAGGGGGGCTGATGCTGGGGCACCCTGGGATGGGTGGGCAGCCCTATCCTTGAGGGAGAGCTGTGGAGCTGGGCAGGCGGGGGGTAAGGCTCCTGTTCCATGTGCTCTGGAAATGGTACAGAGGACTTAATGTGGCTTGAGCAGGGTTTAAGAAAAATAAAAAGGCACTTTGAGTTTGTTGAACAGAAAAGAGAGAGAAATGCCTGGAGGTGAGGTGGATGCTGGGGTGGGCTTTTCGTGCTGTGGGTGTACGGAGGCTGCCTGCATGATGCTGGTGGCTGCACGCGGGGCTTGCCGTGTGGCTTGCTCTGACTCTCCCCCGGCTCTATTTATCCAGCTTCGCTTGAGGTGTTTTCTCCCACCTTCTTATACCGAGTTGTGAGCGCACAGATGCTTCTTCAAGGGCTTCTAGACAAGTGGATGAGCGGAGGAGATCTGTGCTGCTCTGACAACGACCCTCGGGGCTATGCGACCTGCTGCTGCACTGGGCTGAGGTCCCTGCGGGGATGGGGGAGAAGGGAGCACTGGGCTTCTGGCAGAGCTGACCAGAAAGCAAAAAGGTGAATCCCCTTCCTTTCCTCGCTTAGAAAGAAAAGGAGGGGAGGGGAGTATGAAGTACTGAAAAGCCTTTAAACTAAGCTGGCCCAAATGATATCTGAGGGATGCGTTTTTCGGTTCTCTCCCTCAGGTGGGGTGGCTGGCCCCTCCGCTGGTGTTACTCGCCATCTCTGCCGCCTCTCTCAAACCCGCGCTGTTTTTATTAAAAAAAACACGGCTCACGGGTCAGGCTCTTTGCTGCCTTCTCCATGGGGTAAGCTGTGATGAGGGGCTGGGGGCACAACTCGCCAGCGCTGCTTACGGAATGTTGTCAGCAGATCTTTAAGATGCCACAGGCTTTAATAAGCAAGGGATTAATTATGCTTCCCATGACCGCTCGGCAGCTTCACCTGAACGCTTCGGCGCGTTAGCGCATCATTAGTCAGAGGGCAGGAAAATGATGTCCCTGTCCTCCCTTTTCCCCCAGCTGCCAGCCTGTGCTCCGTACGGGGTTGCGTGGCGGCGTTGGCGAGGTTGTGTGTGTTCTGCTGGAGGAGAGGCAGTGCTCGCAGGCAGAGGGGCGAGCTGCGTGCTGCAGGTCACCAGTCCTCTGCTCTAACAAGCATCATTGAAGGGATTTACTCCATTATCCAATTTGATTACAGGCGAGCTGCTGGGTAAAACAAGGGAAAGGGAAGGCTTGTATGAAACCGCACAGCCCGAGTGGCTCTTTGGAGCTGATCTTAGCAACCTTGTTTATGTAGATGTGCTTGCCAGAGCCTCCCAGGCACAGCCTTTGAAGTCTCTTGCTCACGCTGCAAGTGACTCAGCCAGCCAGCTCCCTTTCCTGAACTTATCTGGCAGGTTTGGTTTCCTGTTGCGGCAAATCGGGCACTCCTCGGAGCATCGGGTTCCCAACCACCTCTTCTAGTGAGCAAAAATCCTACCTTTATGACTTCCCCGGAGGAACTTGGGATGACTTGTCAGGCAGTTCTGACCAAAAATGGCACATGAGGTTTGCTCCTCGAGGAGCTGAGTAATGCACTAATGAGTGCCAGACAGATCCTGCTGCTTCCCATCCGATGGGAATTAATCCTGCTTGTGCTGGAACAAAACTAGGCTGAAGGCTGGCTGACTTCTCATGCATTGATTGGGGCTTAAGTTTCAAGAAAGTACAATCGAGCTGAACTTTTCAATAAAGTTTGAGCCAGGAATGACGTATCGGTCGATGAGAACTGCACCAAGATCCCTCCCGTGCACAAGAACTGAGCTAGGGCTAAGCTGCTACACCTGGAACAGCATTTGTGCTGCAGAGCACACACCCCCACACACCCCCCCGATGCAACGCTGGAGATGTGTGCGGTAGCACGGAGACTCAGGGAGCCTGGCATTCACAGCCTAATTCACCTCAAATCAATGCCAAAGTATTTCTCTTTGATGAACCAAATAGTTTGGCTTAGCGCTGGGACTTGGCAGCACACGCGGTTCGTGCCTGTAAAACGCCTCCCCCGGGCTGTCCTTGCTGCTGTGCCTGGGCTGCCTTCGCGCTGTGGCTCTGGGTGAGGACCCCCAGCTGGGGCAGGAGCTCGCAGGCTGCGGGTGCCCACTGGCACCCCTGGCACGGGACCTGCCCCATCTCTGTCACCAGAGTCGCTCCTCAGCAGCTGCCACCACCAAGGGGGGCTCAGCAGGACCCCTGCCTGAAGGACACTCCTTTGGGGTGCTTGGGTCACTGGGGGATGCCTGAAGTGTTTGAGAGAATAACCTTTTAAATAAATAACCCTTTAAACCCACTTTACCTTGTTGCCCCAACGAGCCCTGATGCACGGGTAGGTACAGCCATCCCAGCAGAGCCCAGCAGGGCTGAACTGGACCCAGCTGCCCCTCACCTTCTTGCAAGACCATTAATCAAATCCGTGCTTCAGCAATGCAGACCTGCCCACAGCCTGATTACTTATTGCTTAACAAGTGCATTAGTGTAAATCAAGAGGCATGTTTCAATTATCTGATAGAAGAATTATTGATCCACCAAATGTTCAAATGTTCCAGTAGGAGAAACAATATTTGTATATGCTATAAAAAAAAAAAAAAGGAAGTGTGGTTTTATGTTTCAATTAGATTGTACTTGGAGAGCTGTGGCAAAATGCTTTTGCAGAAGCAGCTGTGACCAAACTGGCAGGCACAAACTCAGCTGTGGTCCACAGCCCGGGATCTGCTGCTGGGGTGCTGACCTTGCTTGTGGTCAGTGGATTGTGCAGCAATGAGAGCACTAGATGACATTCCTCCCGTTCCACTTAGGATGCTGGGCAGGGAAGCCCAGGGCTCAATTTTTACCTTCTTGTCCACTCAAAAGAGCAGCTGTTCCTCCAAATGCTAAATTTAGTTTTAAGTGTATTAAATCAAAAGAATTTTCTTCTCCCCTTTCCCTGTGCTGTGGTTCTGGAAGTTGGAGGGGAGGACGGGGATCTGTGCTCCTTGAAGACGTGAGTGTGAGGAGCCTTAGGCGTCTCGCTGATAAAACAAACATCCTGGAGGAGAGTTAATACAAAGTGGAGTTATTCTAAACCTTCTGGCTTTTAGTCCATTGTCCTTTGGTAACTGTGTAAAATGCAATTGAAGGATGTTCCTATTTCCCTTTGATATAAAACATGGGACTATTTTAGAAACTTAAACCCCATTCCAGGCTCTTCTCAGCACTTCTTTTTAAAGCAGCTCACTTCAGCTGTCAGCGCCTCGCTCCACTTCTAATTGAAATAGGTCTGTAGCCCTCACTGACAAGCAAACATCTACAGTAAGTTGCAAACTATAGAGCAATCCTTCTCAGCTTAAGAAGGATGCCAAATAAAGTGCCACTTGCCACCTCTCTGGGAGAGCTCTCTATATTTAATAATAAACACACAAATAAAGTTGTCATCTGGGAAGTTGTCGATAACTTCTTTTTCTGGGACAGGGAGCTTAGGTGAGACATAATAGCAGTTGTCTGTGTACTTCATGCAGTCCCGAAAATGTTGCTAGAAACTTCGTGTCCTCGACATTTTTTTATTTTTTATTTTCTCTGTGGTGCACTGTCCCACATTAAGCGCGACTTGTGACACAATGTCAGTCTGATCTGGTGAATTATGAAAAATCATGGGGCAGCTGAGGGGTCCTGAGCTTTGCTCTGCTGCAGCACCCCACGCCAGCAGACCCCCGCAGGTGGGGAGGACTCAGCCCCCCACAAAGTGTACCCAGCTTGTGGGGGGGGGGGGGGGGCACCCAGGGGACCCCCTCTGCTAGCGATGAGACGGAAAGCACCCTGAAAGGTGGAAGCGGCTTGCACTGGGGAGTTTGCACAAAATATTCTTGCGGTGGGAGCATTTGATCGTTTTATTGACAGACCAGGATTTTCCTGCTGGTACAAGGCACCTGATGAACCTGTCACCGCTTTTATGTTCCGTTTATTGAATGCCTGAAGAAACCCTCAGAAAGCAAATAAGATTAACTCAAAACAAATGTGTGGCGCGGAGCAGCAAAATCATGCTGCAGGATTCTTTCTGTCCCCATTATTAATAAGTTTGTTTTCCCGGCCTGGCCGCTGCTTGTTGTCTTTTTCAGTGTTTAAAGCTTTTTTAAAGTCCCCTGAAAGTCTTGGGGTTACAGGAGGCAGATCTCACCCTGTTTTGGGGGTCAGGCTGGTTATCCCTGTTTCCCAGGTGGGAACTCGTGCAGCACGAGCCAGCGTTAAGCGTGCTGGCTCCCAGCCAGCCCTCGTGCTGCTTGCCTTGCACGAAGCGTTTGTTTGTGATTTTTATTCATATTTGTGAGGGCTGCCCACAGCTCCTTCCTTCCCCCACCCCTGTTTCATGCTGCTCTCGGTTCATAACCCTGCAGGAGATTATTCCACACCCCTTTATCGAGCAGAACATCCTCTCCTGGGCTGAGCGGTGCTGTAAAGCTGTCCAGGTGGGAAGCATAAAGAGAAGGCAGCAGTTGTATTTTCACTCTCCTATTTGCATACTCTTATAATTAGGAGGATGTTTTTGATTAGCTAAAGAAAAAGAAAGAAGGGGGGGAAAAAGCTGTGTCAATTGAATTTAATTTCTCTCTAAAATTTTGCTCTTGTGAAAAGTTTTGGTGGTTTGCTCTGAACTGGAATATGGGCAATGGAGTAAGAGAAATCAATTTTCCTACTGGGTCTAATCATGACCAGTGTGAAATTAAGTTGTCACCCAGTACCCCTAATGTGCATGTCTAAGTGCATGTTAGACTGTTTGCTGAGGCAATTTGCAGAAACCTGTTCTTCTTTATCCCTTTCACTAGAACTAGACTTCCCTCGTTATAAACCACTTCGGGGCAAACTGTGGTGTGACACAGACACCAGGGGAGTAGAAAAGTTTCAGAGAAGTGAGGCATGTAATAGCAATATCAACTGTTATGAATCAAGAAGCTATTTATGAGCCATTTACTTACTTAGCCCTAAAAATAGCCAGAGCTGTGTGTGAAAATAGGTCTGTGATTGAAATCAAGCCCTAGACATGATGTAATAGGAAAGGGGGGTATGAAGACAGATGCAATCAGTTATTCTGTAAATAGACCTGCTGTCCTCTCCACGGATGGGGCAAGAGGCTGGTTTGGGCTCTTGCCACCAGGTAGCGGAGGGGTCGGTGAGGCTGGAAGAGCTGCCTGTGTGGTGGACCAGAGTCTGCAGCAAGACTGAAGGTAAGGGGAACACGGGCAGGGGCTGAGACTGAAGCCCACGGGGTGACTGCCCACCACCACTTCAAATCCCTGGCACTGCCACCCAGCTGGAGCCTCCTGGCCGGTGCTGTCCTTGGGGCTGCAGCACTTCTGCCACAGTAAGACGCTTTGCTTTCACGTGCCGTCTCTCTCTCAGCTGGAGGCCCGGCAGTTCAGAGGGCTGTGCTGTGTTTGGTGGGCCAGGTGGGCTTCCCAGGAGCATCCGAAAGAGTGAAGCTGGGCTGCTCTGCTAACACATGGGTGTTGCCTAGGTACCTTCATCGCAGGACTGCAGCAGGGGGGGCACTGGGCTTCCAGTGAAATTACAGGTCCCTCCTGACCCAGACCAAAGGTGCTGAGTAACTTCTCCTGGTGCTGTGCTTGCTGGAAACAGCTGTCTGCAATATTGCCCCTTTAATCTCTCGCTTCCATCTGGTATTTTATTACTCTTGCTCCATAGTTGCAATGTTTAACTTCTAACTAGAGAGGTGGCATCTCTCCCTGTGACCCGCTGTGGTCCTGCCCGGTCCCTCGGTGCTGGTGTAGGCACAGCACCCTGGCTGGGTGGCCATAAACCAGCTGTACCTTTCTCCTTAATCTGCAGGAGCACCCGGGGGAAGAGAGTGGGAGAAGCAGCTGGGGTTAATCCCCTACTTACTGTGGGTAATTAATAAAGGAGAGCACGTGTGTAAGGTCACCAGCTCTGCCTATGGACTGGGGCATATGCCCAGTGACACCAGGACAGTTCTGGCCCTTTCTTAGCGTGAGGTGAGAAACATAACTGTGCTCTTGCCACGGTGCAATTAAATAAATCCACTACTACCAATAAAGCTTAAACCCTATAAAATACAGCTGTTCAGTCCTGCTGGGTTTAAAAAGAAATGGTTTCACAGAAACAAATCCAGGTGCACGTTTGTGCCAGAATGGCTCATGAATGCTTGTTGGAAGGGCTGTGGAAATATTTTGGCAGATGTTCCTCTTGGTCTAGGGAATATTGCTGCAGGGAAGGAGCGTCTCTGCACAGGGTAATGCAGAGTAATACGGGCTGAGAGCTGCAGCCGCTTTGGGTAGCAGAGGGACAGCCTGTTTCTTAAGTCTCTGGTGTAGTGACTCAGCTGGGCAAAGAGCATCCCCTGTGCTGCTGCCCCGTGGGCATCCTGGTGTGGATGCTCTGCCCAGGGCTCCAGAGAGAGGAGATGGCAGTCCTGGTCCGTCTGTGTTTTCCTAGTCTTAAGCATGGCAAAAGCAGGGTGCTGCGTGCTGAAGCCAGCCGGGTTTACTCTGGGTTTCTTTAAAACAGGTTTGGATCAGGGGAGCTCAGCACCCCTGTCAGTGGGGAGAGGGAGGGGAGACTGAGCCCAGCTTCTGTGGTGGGATTTGTGACTTGTGACCATTTTTCAAGTTAGGATCATTGATTTTTTTTTCTTTATTTTTTGTACAGTTTCTTCTCTTTGAAATGCAACAAATTGCCTGAAGGGATCCAAGGCCATTCCCCTCTCGTGCCCCGAGCGCCAAGGCTGCTGTGACATGTGCTGCAGAGCTTTGCTGGGCGGTTTGCAGCCAGAGGGGCTGGAGATGGCTTAATGCTAGCACTGCGGGGGGGACGGAGCTGCCATTTTTATGAAGAGTCTTTAGATTTAGCTTTGTTCCTCGTGGCAGTCCTATTTTCCCTGTAGTGTTTCGTGATCCACCAGGAAAGAAACCCATTCTTTGTTTCGGAGTTACTCTAAATGCCTTTCTTTGCTAATGCCAAACCAGTTCTTTTTATGCTGCCTATTCCAATATAAAAGGAAATAAATTCTCTCCATGCACAGCTGCAGACTTTTGCCCTGAAAATGCTGTTTTGGTCATTTTGGGCAGGTTGCAGGAAGTTCTGTCGGTGGGCACTAAACCCACGAAGAGCTGTGCGCATTCCGGCTGGAAAAGGAGCGTTCTGAACAATTCTGTTCCCTCTTGCCTTTTTGCAGAGTTAAGCTACCAGGCACAGCAATGAATTTGGGGGAGAGAGCTTTGACACCGCCTATCGCTTACCCTCGCCGAATAATGGATGGTCGGGAGACCGGGTTGGGTTGTGAGCTCTACTGCTCGGTCACATCCCATCTGTGATCCTAGATACAAATGGGAAGACTAACGTCTTGTTTTATCTGCTCTACCAAAACGGGAGCTGGGGATTGATTAATACTTGTGAGGCGATCAGAGACGGGATGAAATGTGCTGTGTGCCTCCAGATACGGATGATTGGGAATTGGGTGTCTTGTCTGGGGGGGACAGGATGGCTGTGAACCTCCCAAGCTCATGCCTGGCCAGTGTGAGAGCATACGTCAGAGAACATCGCTGGGCAGCATGTGGGGACAAAAGAAGACAATAAATATTTTATTAAAAAAAACCAAACCGCTAAAATTGCTATTTTAAAATCAGGATGAGATGAATTATAATCGTTCATATGTGAAGGAATGTAGGCTATTGCTTCTTACTCCTTAAAGGAGTAAAAAGTATACCGTACTGAAATAGTTAGTGACTTTACATCTCTTTATGAATATTCTCCTGCAATTACTCAACTCTCTTATAGTTTTTCAAACATTTTTAGGTCCTAAAAGAGAAGTGCTGTTTATCACCTCTAATTTCCACAACTGGGTCTGAAAACTAATTAGTAAAATAGACTGTACCATATGCTTCCTTGGTATGTGCTCCTGCTATAACTATTTATATCTTAAGTTGTTTTTTTTCTTTGTAAAATTGCTATTGCTTCTAAAACGGCTTGATCCTACCTATTGTTGTTTTATTGTGGAGTCGTATTCCGCTCCTTATGGATCTGCATCTCTTCCTGGCATAAAGATTACCTGAGAGGAAGGAAACATAAAACAAAACTTAATCCTTGTCATTCTTTCTGCACAAATGTGTCTGGTTTCTATTCCCGGGGCAACTGTTACTGGAAAAAACATTGTGGAGTTTGTGGGTGAGAAGCAAGGAGCTGTTCACCTTACAAACCAGGGCCACTGATTGTCCGTGGAGAGGGAACGGGAAAATGAGACTTGGACTCCCTCTGTCCCCTCAGCCCTGAAAACAGGGACGTCATGGGTTGACCCGTGGGCTGGGGAGATGGTGGAGTGGCTGCAAGTCATCCATAGCTACTGGTCATGGCTGTTGGATTGACCAAACCCACTGGCTTTGGGTGGGACTTGACGCTCTCCAGAGCAGCACAGGACTGATGCTTTTGCCGTGCCGAGGAGGTTTTTCCGCATAAGAAACTGACAGAGCACAGTGATGCTCCATGGTAGATATTTACCCTAATATTCTGCTTAAGTTTTCCATTACTCATTTTAATATTATTATTCCTGTTCATACACTAAGCAACTCTTCTTCCCTGCTGTTTCATGTCCTCATTGCGTCTGCTTTCTGGAAGAAGAATCCTACTTGAGAGCAAAATATTATCCTTAAAATAAACTCAGCGATGAAAACTGTTTAGTCCTGGTTTGCATCTGCAGGATGGGTGATGGAGAAGGAATTGTAACACGGTGGACGTGCAAGTTAGTGCTGGCTGCTCCGCAGCGAAATGAGAGCAGCGCTTCCCTTCTGAAATGGGTGACTGCAGTGAAGCTGCCAGCTCTCCTGGAGGTGGAACGAGAAGATCAAAACTAACAACTCAGACTAGCCGTGTCAAAAATGACAATCTGAAGCATAGCCAGGCATTCTGATGTGCACCTTGCTGGTTTCTCCTTACTTGCAGAAGTATCGTATCGACTGTTAACAAGAAAGAAAATTGGAATGATAGTTGTGGGCTAGCTAAAAATCTATAGGTGTGATGGATGCTGTTCCCACTCCCAGATGCCAAAGATCTTTAGACCCTAGGTTTCTTTCAAGCTCATGAGATTCCCATCAAGCCAACAAGGACTGTGCTTGCCAAATAACACATCTCAGATGAGAGGTGCAAGATGCTTACTCTGCATGAGCTGAGCTGGTTAGGTCATGCCCTGCTTTTATCCTTCCCTTTGCGATCTCCATGACTGGTGGCAGGAAAGCCATTATCAAGTAGCTGCGCCTTTGCCTTGGCTTTGTGGATATAAATACGGATTCCTTGTTCCATTTTTCATGCATGACTCCTTTTCCTGTCTTGTTCAAAAGAACAAAAGGAGTTTTGAGCTTTCTGAGCTTGGAATTTAAGAGCTTTTGCTTGGTGATGGCATTGCTGATTTTTTCCTTCCCTTCTGCATCAAAAATAGCTTTTCCTTTTGGCTATTAGCATGAAGGGGAGGGGAGAAGAGGGGAAGAACTGAAACGGTGGTGGTGAAAGCTGGGGGAGGTTTAACCTGCGTGCATGAAGCAGTAATTGAAGTGATTTTATTGTTTGGGCTTTCTGACGGTCATCCCACACCATCAATAAGCTCTTGCTGTCTCTCTGCTTAGCCTTGCTTGTTAGCTGAAGGCACGGCAGAGCGCTGGGTTTCTGTAGCTGGCTGTGAGATGGCTGCCTGCCTGGTTAATTCCCCTCTCCCCCCGTCTCTCCAGCTGGCTTTCATTTCCATTCGGAATATATATGGGACGAGAGGCATACATGACTCAAGGGAGCAGGCGGGATTTATGGCCAGCAGACAGTATTTAGTACAGATGTGCGGAGCAGCAACTATCAGTTGCCAACAAAACCTCTGGAGATATACATCATAGGAGAAAGTTGTCAGCAATTAATTTTCAGAGGGCTAAACTTCACCCATTTTTTAATAGAAGAGGAGTCTGAGGGACCACAGAGAGAATAAATCATTTGGACTCACGGGAGGTTTTTAGCTACTTTCCAGAGCAAGTGTTACTACTTTTTCTCCTTTGCAACAGGTGAAACAGTTGGGTTTTAACCACTGAGACAAATATTTTTAAATAAACATGACTTAAAACAAAGAAATAAAATTAAAAATGGCTTTTCTTTGCTGGATCCCTTGAGTTCTTCCCCGAAGAAAGATACCAAACACTCAGATAAAGGTCTGGTTGATCTTGTAGGTGATGCCTGGGTGGCAGGGTGGGGGGCATAGAGAAGAATGTTTTTCCTTTTTTTCCCCCCTCGCTATAACTGGTGGATATGGGAGGTTTGCTGGCAGGGTTGGGACTCATAAAACTAGCTTGTGGGGTTGGGGTTTGGTTTTCTGGGGGGTGCTGGGGCCTGTCGGTGTTTTGCAACTTAGTGCATCTGCTGGCCACAGACTTGAGCGAGAAAATCCAGTCGCTTCACTGTAGAGATGGGCACGGCATAATTGCAGGACTGATTTATTGGTGGTTCATGGTTGTTGAATCGATAATGTTTAATGAGTCTGTGTTAGGAAAGGATAGATTATATTCTTTCTGCAGAGCCTCAATTTGTCAAAGCGTTTCAGCATTTTGCTTACAGTTAAGCATATGTTTACGTCCAGTAGTACGGTGCACGGTTTGGTGGCAGGTCAGTGTCACACAGACCTGGCCTGCCGAGCAAGCCCGGATACTCAGCATGGTGGCTTTTGATGCTCGTCAAATTTTCCTTGCCCGTTGAAGTTGACCATCCTTCGCCTATATTAACAAAAACCTTCCTGCAATTAAAAAAACCTGCACGTGTTGGTGGTGTTGACAGCTCCTGCCACTGCTCCATGCTTTCGTTGCTCGGCTTCTGAAATGCAAAGTGCAATGGGTGGGGGGAAAAAAAACCCAACCGGATCTTCCCCTGCCATCGGGGGGGCTGCCTGGCCTTCCCCCAGGGTCTGGAAGTAATCTGGAAAGCTCAGGAGATAAAGAACTTGAGCAGAGTCATTGCCGAAAAATTCCACTCTGTCATATTTCTCTTTATTACCCTTTCCTCTGCGGCCATGATGGGATTAGTGATATTTCCATTTGTCTGTTTTATGTATTTTGTTTTGCCTTCCTCTGAAAAATGATTACAGAATGAAAAGTTTGTCAGGCCTTGGAGTTCAGCAAGACTCTCTCTGGAATTAATTTCATACTGTGGAGTGTGAACAGGCATCTAGAAAAATGCTATTTGCTTAAACTTTTGTTTTAATGTTTAAAAAAATGGTTATTTTAGCTTGTTGGTGGGTGTAGGACACAGAGATCTGTGGAAAAAGGCAGTATTTTTATTTGTCAGATGCCTGAAGACTTAAAGAAATGAAGAAGCAGTAATAAGGAAGAAAGCTGGGGCAATAGAAGTGTTGCTACAGCTGATTATTTTCTAAATGGTGGAAATTCTGCGGCAAAGGAGAAACGCAGTAGGAACGAGCACATTGACCTTGAATAAAACACAGCACAGGTTGGATGAGCCGAGATCTGTGAGGGCTCGGGGCCCAGCAGAGCCAGATTCAAACGGGTCTGGCATGAAATGGCTCTCTTGATTTTATCATCCCCTCTGTAAAGTCTCTCAAGGCCTTGATCTAATTGAAGGGGTTTGTTCCGACACCTGCTGCAATCATAGCTAAACACTTTCCATGTAAAATCAATGCCAGTAACGAAGCCTGTGCTGGGCTCTTATCTCCATGCTGTCTCTCTAAGGCTGGTTTCCACTTGTTCCCGGTTGCAAGACCTTTCTGCTCTGCCGCTCCTTCCACCTGGAGCACCTTCCCATAGGCTTTTGTAAAAAGTACTCATTTTGAGCCTGAAAACTTGTGGATCTTTCCCACTCCCCCGTTTCAGCCTTTCTCGTCTCCTAGCATCTGTAAGCGCAGCGAGGCAGCTGCAACGGTTTTCTGGCGCAGCAGCAAGAGGAGGGATCCCGTGGGGTCCTGCTGCACCATCAGCTGCCCAACACCATCAGGGCTTCCCACTGGGGCTTCTGGAGGTGGGGGCACAATGTTGAGCCCCTTCCTCGGGGCTGTGCAAGCCCGTTGCCAGCCGAGGTAGCAAGCCTTGCCTCCCCGCACACGTTGCTGATGGCTGGTGCGCTCTGCCTTTAAACGAAGTAACCTCTGCAAGGGCTCTTCGTGCCTTGAGTCTCAGCCCTTCCTGCTATGGCAGTGTATTCTCTTTCCTACAGAACATCTCATTTTCTGCAGGCTGCTGACCTCCTGGCTCGCATGCTGCGCTGCACCTGGCGTGTGCGGCAAGGAGCTGACTAACAGATGACTCAAACCTCTTCAGGGGCGTTTGCAGTTTTGCAAATAAAAGAGCCAGCCCCTCTTGGAAACTCCGGAGGCTGAAGGGGTGTCAGGGCCTGGAAGCACACCCTGGCACTGTCATTAAATGGAATTAGCAAAAAGCCATTGTAAATGCAAATATATTAGCGCGGCTGAGTCAAAGGAGAAGGAGGAGCCACTCAATTATTTGCAAGTTCTTCCTGAAGTTCTGGAGTCTGTAGGTAGATCCCAGTGTCTTCCCTCAGGGCCCAGCAAAATAAAATATTCATCGAATGGTTTCTTAGGAAAATACCATCGTGTGAATCAGCTGAGCTATCTGGAGATCCTTTCTGCTAGTGCCAAGGTCTGATGGGTGGATGGTAAGGTAATCCAAAGCAGCTCCTCCCAGACGGCAGGATGCGGTCGGAGGCAGGATGCTGAACCTCTCCAGGGGTCCGTGTTGCACCCCTCGTTCTGCCTCTTCTAAACTTCCCATTTTGGGGACAGCACGGCAGAAGTGGCTTCTTTCTGGGGAAGGAGCAAGGAACAGGCAGATGGTTCTGTTTTGCTGGGGTTCTGTTGTTTAATTCCACAGCCCCGATTTTAAAGGCACGTGATATAGTTGTTTGTTATTTTTTAGAAAGGAAATCACTTGTTTGGGGGATTGCTGAGCACTACAGGGCAGCGGCAGGGTGGGAACTGTTGCTGGAAAGCCTCAATGCCAAAAGTGGTATCTAGATCCATGTGCAACCTGTCCAGAAGGATTCTGGACCCATCAGCTTTTTCCGACAGTCAAAGCACAGGGTCAGCAATCCATGAGAGTGCCGAGCTCCCCGCTGGCTCCGGGCTGTCACCACACACGGTGGGGGACAAGGGGCAGGCTGGGATCCTGCACCTTTGGTTGCACAAAAGAAATGAAGCAATCAAAAAATAGCACTGACATGTATTGTCACCGTTCCGTTGTGTCTCACTAAGGAGCAAAACCAGCAGCTGAGCTGAGATGCAGAACCCTGCAGAAAATAACGTGTCTCGTCTTCAGGGGGGATTGTGGGTGTCTGTTGCGAGGGGGGTTATTATCTTGTTTTCTGAAATATGCTTGGAGACCCTCCGTTGGAGGGTTTGCGTAATACCTGTGGTCATCTCTCATTCCTGCCTAGCGTACCCCGCCTGGGCTGGAGGTGGGAGAATTAATTGCACTTGAGTACAGAGCTCGTACTTCTCATCAGCTGGAAGGACCACACGCAAGCGCTGCGAGGTCTGGGTGTGGGATTATAGGGCTTTACGGTGTGCAGGATTGTGGCAGTAGTTCTGTAGGTTTTAATGGAGCCAATACTTGTAAATTAGGATATTTTTAATTTATGGAGGTAAAACTCCCCCAGGAAAGTGCATTTGCTGTTGTGAGGCTTAGAGGTAATTATAATCTCCTTATTTGACACTGCACTGTTGGGAATGAATGCCAGCATTTCCATTCGAGGGTTTATTTGATTATTTTTCTCATTTTGCAAAACATTATTACATTAACCCGCCACTCCTGAATCCTTATCCTACCATGGCATTTATGCATGAGAGGGACTGTGCTCTGAAAGGAACATCAAACTGAAGAATGCTCCATGATGATGGAAAGGCTTCTGTTTATCCTGTGGTTTTGGAATAAGAGCTTATTTTTTGGCTTTAGAAGCAAATGCAACCTAGCTTGGACCCAAAATGTAATCTGGTCCTTCATCTACGCAGTTCAGATCTTTATCGAGGGCTGAAAGTACTCAGCTGGGGTTCTGGGGGTTCTTTTATTTGTTTCTGTAGGAGTTGCTTTTGCAGTGCATATATGTATAAAGAGTACGCATCCAGTGGTGGTGGTGGTGGGGCGTCATTCAACAATCAGGCAATTTTATTTCTTCCTGCTTGTGCTTGTGCTTTGTGATACAGCCTTCAACTGCACAAGCGTGTGCTGGGGCTGAAGCACCTCCCTGCTGCACGGGGACGCTGCTGTGCTCCATCAGGTGATGCCCAAACCCTCTGGCCGGTGTGGCGGCCGGCTGGAACCGTGTCAGCGGGGAGGACCATGTCCCCTGTTCCTCCCAGTGGCTTGTCTCCCTGGGTCCCAGCCCTCATCCCCCTTCCAGCCCAGTTACACCTGAGGGGCAGGAGGGGGCTACTCCAGTCTGAAGTGATACCTCAAACTGTTCCAGCCAGGCTTGCGGATGATGCTCTGAGAGAAAAGTTACCCCGCCAGAGCACCCTGTGTTACCCCACCAGGGCACCCTGCTCCTTTTTTTCCTTCCAGTCTCTGCACACTGACCTGAATGCAATTAAAAATTATAAAATGCAATTTTAAAATAATAAAAAATTATTCTTCTAGTCCATACAATGCTACGTGCTTTTTTTTTTTTTTTTTTCCCTTGTTTGCTTTTAATTAAATCTCATCACTTGGAAAATCCCAAGGAAGAATTTGCAGATTTTTAATTTGATTTTTATTTTCATTAAGCTAAAGCTTATATGACAAGTTTCCCAAAGCTTTTGCTAAATGCACTTTGTTTTCATGCAGTGCTCTTCTGAACAAAAGTCCTGTTCCTGCCACAGGGTTCACCTGGTTTTTATGACCCTGCTGACCCGTCTTTGTTATTAATATTGTGGCAAGCAGGGAAAGCAATTAAATACTCTGCTACGTGGAGGCTGCATAGCATTTTTTTAAACTCCAATCATTATAGCTCATGTTAGCGTAGAAAGCCAGAGGAAGAAGATTCTTCATACAGAGCAAGCAATTCTTTTTGGACCTTATGAAATTAATTATTTTATATCCTGTAACTGAAACTTGTAACTCAGTGTAATTGGCAGGAGAAGTCCCGCAGTAACCATCACAGGACCTGTTATTGTTTCCTCTAGTACTCCACTGCGGGGAAGCTGGAAAAACAGCCTTCCATTCTGGCGTTTATTGGCAAATGTTTAAATAAATCATACTGGTTTGTACAATAAGCGCAACGATAAACAATTTCTTCTTCCGAAATGTGAAGTTTTGCAGGAGGGAGAGTGGTGGGGACGGGCAGGTTTTGTGGTACCTGGTTAGCCGGGATTGTAGTTTAAGGCTTAGGGGAGCTGTAAGGATTTGGAAAACTTTGTTCTCTTCCCAGTCTGCCAGTGTCTCACTGTGTGACCATGGCAGGACGTGGATTAATCTCGTCTTGCCTCCCATATTGTATTAAAATAACCCATTAGCTGCTTCAGACAGTTTGCAGCCTTGATGGAGGAAACTCCTCCTCCAGCAGCACCTCGTAGCGTGGCTCCCGTTTCCCACACTGTGCTGCTCGGCACCCTGGCAGTTTCTCACCCTCTGTGTTCAGCCCAGTGACAGCAAACCTCCTCGTGCAAAGCAAACCTCCTCGTGCAAAACAAACCTCCTCATGCAACAGCAAACCTTCTTGTGCAACAGCAAACCTCCTCGTGCAACAGCAAACCTCCTCATGCAACAGCAAACCTCCTCATGGGACAGCAAACCTCATGCAATCATGGAACAGCAAACCCCCTCATGCAAAGCAAACCTCCTCGTGCAAAACAAACCTCCTTGTGCAACAGCAAACCTCCTAGCGCAACAGTAAACCTTCTTGTGCAACAGCAAACCCCTTCATGCAAAGCGAACCTCCTTGTGCAAAGCAAACCTCCTCATGCAACAGCAAACCTCCTCGTGCAAAGCAAACCTCCTCGTGCAACAGCAAACCTCCTCGTGCAACAGAAAACCTCCTTGTGCAACAGAAAACCTCATGGAACAGCAAACCTCCTCGTGCAATCATGGAACAGCAAACCTCCTCATGCAAAGCAAACCTCCTCGTGCAAAGCAAACCTCCCTGTGCAACAGCAAACCTCCTTGTGCTGCCGTCAGCTCCAAAAGCACTGGTGTGAGTGACCCCTGCCACCCTCAGTCCGCTTCATGGACTTTGGTCTACCCTCGTCCTGGAGGAGCTTGTGGAGCTATGTCAGACCCAGCTGTCGAGGTGCCTCCAGCAGAGCTAAGCCCACTCAGGCTCTGCCACGCACGGGTTGAGTGTGTACCCAGGGGCTGCTGCTGACGTTCTGTCTCACGGGCCCTCTGAAGCTGCCTCCCTCTAGCAACTTGATATATTAAGATTTTTTTTTCCTATCTGCCTCTAATTTCTGCCTGTTTATCTCCCAGGTGGAGTCTACGGTGACAAGCTAAGCAGAGCGATGCATCTGACCCTGACCCGTTCGCACTCGAGCTGAGGCTGCAGCATGGCGGGGGCGGGGGGAGCAGGGGGGGTAGGGAGGGTTATGCTGTTGCTTAACGTCAGCCCTGGGCACTCGATGATGGGACAATTGAAGGCAAGGGAAGGGGCAAAGCAAGACATCACCGATCAACGTGGCATCTCCATCCCACTGCTGCTACTGGGAAGAGCGCTGGTTCGGGGTGCCTGAGGACACTGCTGCGATTTAATGCTTCGCTAGGAAAGCTGGGGATGTATCCTCAGCTGGAACAAGCTGGCCTGGCTTTCCGTGGAAATCAGGCGGTTTATGGAGGATGGGGATCTGACCCGTTGGTCGTTAAAGTCTTCAAGCTCATCTGTTATGCTCCACGTGAGTGCATACCTAACGCGCGGAGCCGGAGCAGGCTGGAGCACACATTAGGATGAAGCATTAAATGCTTTACAGAAACACATCTTGCATAGCCGAGTGTCAAGCCAGATTTTTCCACGCCCTGTTTTCTCTACAGACAATTCAGTCCAATTGTCATCTTCATGGGAAAAATGCAATCCTGGTAAAAGACCTAGGTCTCTTGGTATGAATCCACAACAATTCTGGAGAGAACTGTAGCTTTTAGGGGTGGTGCAGTGTTTCTTTTTCTATCTCTTCTGTCAAGAGAAGAAAAATACGCTCTTGAACTCTACAGGTAATGGTTTCAAGGCAGTATAGCTCTTGTTAAATCAGTCATTTATGGACTATTACGATTTAGTAAACGACCTCAAAGGCGAAACCTTCCAGACTTGTTTTCGCTTCCATATGCAGACTATTTTGGAAAATTTGGGTCAGGAGTCAGCATGGTTATCTGGGGCTGGGAGGAGCTGAGGGGCGTTTGAAGGGGGGTGAGGTGGCTTGGCATGGGGGTCCCCTAGTTGCCTTCTCTGATGACGGTGACTGAGGAGAGGAGAGCAGCGCTGGGAATGGTTAGTGAGTGGGTGTGGATTCAATCCTGCCTGGACTCTTCCCCAGTTTCAGCTATTGCTGATGGTAGGCGAGGGAAGGAGCCTGCGTGCCGCATGTCCGGGCGAACGTCAGAGTGGATATGACACGGCCCTTCTGTAATGATGGCACGAGAGTACGTAGGTGCTCAGATGTCAGGGGATGCACAGCACCAGGGGGAGGCTGATGACAGAGCTCAGACCGGCCTGGCAGATGCGTCCGGTTGCAGCAGCCAGCTGCATCCTTGCAGGCAGATGCATTCTGCGCTTTTACAAGGGCCAAGGTTGCAGCCGGTTGACAGGAGGTGCTGTAGGGCCTGGAAGCATCCCCAGGGAATGCTACAAAATTGTATTTGTGGGCACCCGTGGAGGGGAGGGTACTTCAGGTGTAGCACACTTGGCCAGCTTTGGATGGGGAGCATTTATCCTCACCAGAAGCACTGTGCTGTACCTCCCTCCCATCGCTCCCCCGTCTGCTGGTATCGAACAGACCTCAGGTTTGAAGCAGAACATCCTGCTCTGGGATTTGTTTGTGCTTTGTTAAATCCAGCACCCTGGGATTCTTCCTCCGTTTGCTTTCAAAGACCTAGTTTCACCTTCCCCTTGACTCTGGGATGCCAATTAAGTAGCTGGAAGCAGGGAGGGCTGTGGATGTTATTGATTAGGGCTCTAATTGCTTATTTCTCCATGCTGTCCAAGTGAAATGGGCTGTATGGAGATGCTGAGCGAAATAGAGATGTGGCTGCCTGCCACGCGGATTGCAATGTACATTGTTCCTCAATCAAGGGCTGGTTTTGAGCTATTGTTTCTCAGGCAGTGCCAGCTTTATCTCGCTGCTGTTATCTCTTCCAGCCTCCACTGAAGCCCCCCACTGTGGTCAGCCAGGGGCAGGGAAGGGTGGTCCACCACCAGCACACCTCGCGGGCTGCTGCGAGCACCTCCCAAACAGCCAGTGCTGCGGC
This sequence comes from Falco biarmicus, assembly GCF_023638135.1. Taxonomy (NCBI): domain Eukaryota; kingdom Metazoa; phylum Chordata; class Aves; order Falconiformes; family Falconidae; genus Falco; species Falco biarmicus. Next base: position 117,861,943 of record NC_079290.1, read on the forward strand.
AGGGCGGCCACATAGTGTCAATTATTCGGTAATTAATTTCCTTCCAGCTCAGAAGCAATGCTTGGCATCTTCAAGGCATTGCAGGACAGCGAGGGGCAAGTTCACATACATCCCCAGAGCCAGTTTTTTGAACAGCGAGAAGTTAAAAATTTGGGGCATGCGTTTTCAAAGTGTTAGCTGGTTAGAGCTTTGTTTACTCAGTACCCCTGGAAAGGAGAGGAAACCTCACCAGAGAGTAAAGCGATTGATCACAGTCAGAAGTGGACAGCTGTCCAGAGCCAGGACTTTCAGAAAAACCAGCTCTCTCCCCGTAATTCTGGGTTGTTGCTTGGCTGGGGAGGCTTCGGACCATTAACAGCCGGGAGGCACAGGGAAAACAAGGCGAGCTATTTGTTAGTCACCACAGGAAACTTTGCCCCCCTATGAACAAGGGGATGACTACAGAGTTGTCTAATTGAGCAGGCAAATGTTTACTGATGTTCACAAAAGGATTTCACATCCATAGCTTGAATTGACCTGTGAAGTGGTGAAAAGGCTGAATTTCACTCACGGCCCCTGCACAGAACTGAACAACCTGGCTGTGGATGAGAAGCTTCACGCTGGCTCTCGGCTTGGGGTGAATTTCATTAGAATGGGCTGATAATTGCGTTGTAAAGACAGACTCAGGTAGGGTGAATTCACCTTCAAGGCCCATGAAGGACAAGATCAAACCAACCTGAGAACAATATCAGATTTTTCTCTTTGAAACAGTTTTAGTGAAAACCTTGGGAGGACTTTGTGAACTGAAGACACCGGCCTTGTGGGTGTTCAAGGCTGACAACAGCTATTTTCTGCAAAACAGAAAGGTCTGTTCCCTGCAGGGGATGCACTTTCATCACTGCGATGTCAGGGCATCTTTCAGGAGTACGGCTGGGCCTGTGGTTCATCAAGGGTTTCTCCAGGGGAAAACTGGGCACCATCGGTGGAGTACGGTTCCACATGGTTTGGGGTGTTTGCTGGCAATGCCCCACTGCTTCGTGTTGGAGAAGCTCAGGGAGAGGGCTCTAACTTGCAGGTAAGACACAAAACGCTTTGTTCCTGAGGAAGCTTTGCCCTGCCTGGGAAGCTCCCAGAGGGTGCCAGTGCTCCTTTCCAGCGGGGCGCACAGAAAGCACTGCAGTGCTGGAGAGGCTGATGATGACAGTGCTGCCCTTCCTCCTGGCGGGGATTCTCCACGTGTGCTGGGTGGAAAGCAGCAAGCACCTTGCAGGTAGGAGCGGATGCCTTCAAGGTGGCTGCAAGAAGCAATGCACATACAGGAGGAGTGAAGACAGTGAGACTGATTTTAAGTAAATTTTTGGTTTTGGGATCAGATCTGCATATTTATCCCCTATCTACGTGCACGCTTAATCCCCCGTTGCAATGGGACACGAGGATTGCCTGTTTCTGCAGGCTTGTTCTCTGTGCAATTTCCTGTTGTTAATGCCGCTCGGTCCCTCGTTCCTGTGCCAGTCAAGTCACGCCAGTTGTCTTTTCCGAGGTCATTCTACTGCCTTAAAATTACCCCCACCTCTGTGTTTGCAAAGCTGGTGAATAAAGAGCTCTCCCTAAGGAGCTGCAGAGCCATGGCCAAGCAAGCGTGGACCCAAGGGGCTTTTCCGTCCCTCGATCAGCTGCCAGTCCTGCTGCTCTGAGCACGAGCACGCTCGGCTTCAGACAGGACGGATGTGTAGTCAGACTTCATGTACTCTTCGTATCTAGATAGCCCTTAGAAAGCCCCGCTCAGCGTTGTAACAAGTTTTTAGCATACAAAAAAGAAAACCTGGTTATTCCTGTGAAGTGGACAAAAGCTGGGAAACCTTAGCAATAGCAAGTGCATTTTTGAGATTTTCATGTGTCGCAAATTCTTACTTAGGTATTTCCTAGAAAAGTTGACATTGGTTATGGAAGCCTCTGTCAGTACAAATGCCACATCGGCTGGAAAAAAGTATTGTTCTTAATTTTTGATTTTTAGCCATCATGTGGTGTGACATTCATTAGGCAGTGATCAGATGTGCCAGACCTCCGAGGGGATGTGACCTGTTTGGAGGGCTCACCTCAGCACGCCGTAAAGCTTAGGCAGTGCCAAGAGGTGAACGTCTCTTGTGTTTCTGGTGTTCAGCTTCGGCTTTAGCCCCTTTCTTCCAAACCTGGCAACAGAGGGAGGCATCTACCCTCCGAGTTCCTACTGGCATCCTTCCCCTTACCTTGGTACCCCGTCAGCAGCCTTCCTGCAACCTGCATGAGCTGAGCAGATTGTCCATCTGCCTCCCTATCTGTACCTGCATTTATCCGCCGCCTTGGTACATGTAGGTATGGAAATATTTCCTTGTGAATGGCACATAGGAACTGTAATAAAAAGCTAGGACTTCGGTGTGGAAGTGTTATATTAAAAGCTAACAAAGAAAGAACAAGAGGAACGCCCCCGAGGGATGCTTTCTTGGGTGAATTAAAATCCAGGTACTGCTGGGCCAGTAGCTAAAAGAGCAAAACAGGCGAACCAATTGCTTTGCACCTTCTGCTTAAGTTTGTTCCCGTGCAAGTGTCTTTTTTGGGGGTGACAGAGCAGTGTTCAGATGCATGCAGACACTGACCTGTCTCACAGGAGCTGCTCATCACCTCAGTCCCTTCACAGATGACGGCACTGGTTCCCAAATGCGGGTGGTGAGTTCCAGCTGTTGGAGCTCTGCTCTCCCCTGGCCTCTGATTTCTGGTTTCTGAGCAAAACTGCGCAGAAAACGAGCACGAGGTGCAGGTGGAAGCCGGGAGGCTGGTCCTCCCCCGGGGTGCTGGGAGTCGGGGCACAGGGTCCAGCAGCGGGGCCAGCACGGGGAAGGGATGCGTGCGGCCGGGAGCCAGCCCTGGCCATTGCAGCCCAGCCGACAACTGGGAAAAGCTCCAGCAGGGAAACTGCGCGTTCCTGCTTGCTCCCGAGGGTGCAGGTGGATTCCCTGCACTCCTTTCGGCGCACTAACACTTGCAGGGCTATCAAGGAACCAGGGCTGGGTAGGAAGGGCTGTAGCATCTTTGTATAATGGTTGTCTGTGGTCTGGGGACAAGGCGCTCCGGCACCCTTTGCCTCTCTCCTGCCTGTTTAGGCAAGGAGGGGGGTGGTTCAACAGGCGAGGAGCAGCTGCCTCATCCAGGAGCTGCTGTTTCATAAATGTGTGAGAATTGGTGTTGAAGGGAGGGAGAGCAAGGCTTCGAATTGGAGCAAATGGGCCGGATGGCAGTAATAGAAAAAAACCTTCTGCTTTTCTTATAAGCAAGTGAAATCCGGCGTGGTAGAGGCGGCTCGTTTCTGCAGAGCTGCCTCTGACAATAAACACCTTGAAGTGTCGGTGTGGGGAGCAGCAAGTTGTATTCTTGAGTCTCTCTGATAAGTAACAATGCATTGTGCTTCACACACGTTCAAAAGGGAACTGTTCCTCTTCTGAAGGTTTTTGTCCCACTTTGCCAAGTCTTTTTATTCCACTTTCTCTGAGTCACAAAGTGAGAGGGGAGGTCAGGCCCTCCGGGCTAGTGTTGCAGAGAACGCGGAGAGCATCCCTGGCCAGCTCAAGCCAGCGGTGTGCGTTCGGGTTTGAATTTGCTGCAATAATCCCCTGATGAGGTCCCATCAGTGAAATGAATGGAACGGATGTATCATTAGGTTAAAAATAGATATTGACAGTCACAAAGTCTGTATTGCCTGGCAGTAAATGGCGTCTTGGCCCTTCCCCAAGCGTGCAGCTTCTGTTGCTGCCTGCGAGGCTGGAAGGAGCAGCCCCTTTTTGCAACAGAAGCGTTGCATGTCTCAGTGACATGCAGCGCGGTGGGAGGAAGGCGCCGGTTCCACCGCAGGCACGGGGCAGAGCAGCAGCTTGCAGCAGGCTCCCAGCTCGTTTTCTCGCCAGGCTGTGCCCACCCTGAGCTGTGTTTTGGGGGCACCTTGAGCCTGGCTGCGTTGGCAAGGTGGGTTTGCCCCTCTGCGAGGGGATTGTTCCGAAGGTACATTTTAACCTGTGCATATGCACATGCATGCAGCAGGCGTTCGCTGGAACTGGCAAGCTGGAAATATAAGTGTCCTCAGGGAAAATACATACTCCCTTGTTGGTGCCTTCCTCCCCTCTGCTGGCAGTTTCTCTGCACATATCACAGCTTTCAGCCTGCTGCCCCTGAGAGCCAGAGAGCCAGATAAAACGTTCTCGTCACAGCGATGTTATTTTTCTTTCAAAGTTCTCTCGCGCTTTCATATACGGTTGTTGATATCGAGAGCTATAGATGTCACAGATCTGGATATATGGATAGAGACCTACAGCTGAGTGTGACAGCTGGGTGTCTGACTCCTTCCCATTTCAAAATCTGATCCCTCTTCTCTGCCATCAGTTTGATTTCATGCCCCTTCTGACTCCTTTTTCAGTGGAGCTGGGAGCTATATAGAATTTCAGGATTCTTTTCCAATGAGCTTGTCGGGTCTCAGCCTGCAGCAGTGAACTCATTAGCAAAAATCAACACTGGCGAACATCCCTTGATTACAGAAGATGTCAGCACGTGGTGTGTCTTAGGGACTGAGCTGCCCTCCCGCTGCCAGAGGCTTTTCTCCTCGGCGATGCGGGGTCATTTGTTGGGCTTATCATGTTGACGCTGCCTGGCAGTGGGGAATTACACTGTGTCATGTAGCAGTGAGAGACCCCGCTGGGATCCAGCTCAGGTCCTGAGCAAGCCTCTTATCCAGAAGGCAGCTCCACATTCATCTCTTGCACTAGCGTCAGGCAGGGGTGATGGGCTTTAATTCGATTGCCGTGACTGTGTTCTTATGCTTGGTGCAATCACAGATAACAGCGCTGAACCCAACGGGAGGGATTCTCAGCTTGGCATCACCGAAGGAAGGGAGGGCAGAGCGGTTTGGTGGGCTCACACCGCTGCCTGCGAGGGTGCGTGGGCAGGCCTGTGCCGGCCCCTCTGTGGACCAGGCTGTGGTTCTCTCTGCGGCACCATCGGCACCGAAGTATTTCCTGCTGCAAGGCTGGAGAAGCAGAATTACGGCACGTACAGCTGGAGCTGATGAGGCTCAGCACCCTCGCTTCTTGTTTCGTGTTTAATTAGCTGCTGTGTGAAGGATGGATTGGGTAGAACAAGGAAGCAGGAGGGAGAAGGAAGGTTAATCTATCCTCCAGCCTTGCTATTCCTTCTTCCTTGTGATCTTGTGAAGCAAGGAGATGATGTGTCCTTTGAAGTGCAAAGTACTCCCCATCCTTCTCCCTGAAGTGGTCTCCTGCTCCTCCTCCTCCTCCTCCTCCCAGCCTTGGTCCAACTGCTTTCTGCAAAGTGCTGCTGATGGCTGAGGTGCTGGAGCTGTCCTTACGGGGGGCTGCAAGCCAGGGCTGGGAAGCAGGATTTCAAGACTGGCTTTTCTAAGCACCTTCAAAGCCATGTGCCTATTCAGACAGCCCTGACAGATGAGAGTGCTGCCTAGATTTGGTGTTGGGAGCTTGGGGTTACAGGAGCAGGAGGAAGAGCTTGAGCGGGGAGGGGGCAGGGGCTGGGGGAAGGGGCAGGGCAGTGAGCAGGGGTCGGCAGGGCTCTTCGGGGGGCAGGATGCTGTGGAGCTGGCACTGGGAAGCCCTGATCTTACCTGGGCTCTCACCGGGACCTCAAGTCTTACAAATAGCAGCGCAATACCCCAAGCTGGTATTTTTTAAGGAGAGGGAGGCGGGCTCCCTCCTCTAGTGGTCTTCAATGGCTTTGTTCAATTTTTCAGTAAACTGTCGCAGAACAACAGCTTGGAGCTGTCAGGGCAGGAGAGGGCTGGCACGGCGCAGCCCTTTCCCCAGGACCCGTGTTCTCCCCAAGTCATGGTAATTGAATTGTTTCAGTATTAATATCTTCAATATTAATATCTTCTCTGGAGCTCTGCTGATGGGAGGGAGGGAGAGATGTTTCTTCCAAAATAGTCTTAAGCTAATACAGAGAGTATGAATAAATCTCTCAGAGATTATAGCCCCTGGAAAGCTCCTGTGAGTATCAGAGAGACATCCTTACTGCTATGGGAGGTTTGATTGAATTACAAATTTGAGGCAACTCCAAAGTAAAACTGATTAAGTCTTTTTCACTCTCTTGTTGTAGCTTTTTTAAAGCGCTAAAGCTTTTTAATAATTAGAAATCCCCCCGTCCTGTTTGTAAGTAGTTCTAATTGGCATCATCCTGTCTGTAAGCAGTTCTAGTTGGCATTGTGTCCACACGGGTGGTTATGCACCAAAGCAGAAAACCTGCAAAGCACGAGCCCGTGACGAGAAGCAGTAGCAGTCGTTACCTCCGAGGGCGACCCATGGCTCGTGTTGCAGGAGGATCACCCTGGGGTTTGGAGAAGGCAGTGGGAGAGAGAGGCAACATCCAGGAGATGAGCCGTGGTTGCTGCGGGGGGTGATGGTGGCGAAATGGGGATGGGACCCCAGCTCAGGTCCCGTCCCCGCGACACAGGGAACTGGTGGGGCACTGGGTACAACCTCTTACGTAGCTCTGGGAAAGGCTTTTCTTGGCTGGTGTGGACACAGCAAAGCCCCCGTTCCGGAGGCACAAAGCTCTTGCAGCGGGGGAGAGGAGGGTCCTGCTCAGCTCTTCCCATCGGATGTGCATGAGCCATACCCGCGCCCACGGCGACATCGCTGTTTGATTAACATTGTCACTGCGCTGCCAGTATCTAACTCATCGCTTTGTAAAACATCGCCGGCGTAAAGACACTATAGAAATCACCTTATTCAGTTCCCTTCTATTATACCCAAGATTAAAAAACAGAAAGAAAAAAAAAAAAAAAGAAAGAAAAAGAAAAAGCGTTGTACCACAGAAGCTTCGCATCTCTTTGCAGGGCTGTCTACATGGAGAAGACAGCTGTGGTCTTTACCAGCCCTTGACAAGTGATTTTTCCAACAATCAGATGGGAGAACATGCTCTGTTAGGCTTATAATTGATAATATACCACTGTTGAAATATGCCTGTCAGTTCTTCAGGTAGATAAAATTCTATCATTGATATTTCCTAACAGTTTTCACAGGCAGCATCTGAAACCACATCCTCCCCCTGGCAGATGAAAGGTTAGACGGGAAGATGTGTCAGCAGGATCCGGCCTCCTGCCTCAGCGTGGGAGGGAGGAGAGGAGCGGTCCTGGGCTGGGTCGGCACGGACGGCAGATCACACAGGCGATTGAAGCCTCTCCCAGAGCCCAGCAGAAATGTTTTGTGCCAGGAGAATGCAGCCGGGTATGAAAATGTCGCGATCACAGAGAGGTTACAATAGCGACTAGGGAAATCCAGATAATCTAGCCCAAAGTCAGAATGCCGACTTTTTAAGCAGAGAAGGCAGTTAACTACTGGACATTTGAGCACGTGCTGCGATTGATCCCTCCACCCTGGGAATGTTTTGGAGATGAGCGCAGGCGTTGGGAAGATGTGGCATCACCACCCAGGCTGTGGGGTGCGGGGGGAGCACGCCTGCACCGTGCACCCCCGCTCAAAGGGGGACAAGGGCCGAGCCCAGGCAGAGGTGGCAGAGGGTCCTTCGCGGCTCTGCCGGCATCCTGTCCCCCCTGCCCATCCCACAGCCGCCCACTCCTACCAGAAGCCAGTATGGCTCAACTCACCAGAGTCCAGCAAAGCTCTTCAGCAGCGCTGGGGTGGCTGGGGCAGCCTTTGGGTGAGGGGCTTTGGCTGCCTTCGAGATTGCAGGGCTCAAAAAGAGCTCAGGACCCGCTCAGGAGGCAGGTATCACAGAGTCCCAAAAATCCAGGAAATCCAAAAGCTTTTCGGATCTCTTTCTGGAAGGTGTTTGCTGGAATTAAAACCTAGGGCTGAGACAGGGAGGCAGCCCCAGCACTCGCCACCACCTGGCTTTGCCTTCTTGGTCCCACTGACAGCTTGGTGTCTGCAGCATCAGAGGGGTGCCACATGAACTGGGTGATGAGAACAAGCAGTTGCTCAGCAGGGATGTCCAGGACCCTACAAGACGTTGCCTCTTGGGTTGCATGGGAAGCTCCTCGCCTTGCCCAAGCCACTGGTGCATTTGCAGTCCCGCAAACATGCTGGTACTAGGGAGAGAGAACAGGTTTTATAGACCAGAAGTTGGAAACAGCTTGTGTTATGGGAGAGGTGGAGGAAGGGACTGCAGGGATTATCAGCAGGACCTTGTTGCATCTGTCGGAGGAAATGTTGCTCCAGATGTGGAGTTTGCAGGCAGGGAGGAGAGATGCTTCGATGCATGTGCCGAGTCAGTGTCCTGCAGAATAAAAATGAAAAAAAAAAAAAAAAAAAAATTAAAAAAAAAAAAGAAAAAAGCAGTTCTGGAAGCAAAAGGCATAAATGACTCTCCTTTTGCTGCTGGGCAGGTGGAAAGCGGCAGGTGAGGCACGAGGTGGGGACCTGGCAGGGCTCTCAGCTCCTCTCTGCCAGCCTGGGCTCAGGGGGAGGATGCGGCAGCTTCGGCTTTCTCAGCCCTTTCTTCTCTCGCTTCCCTCCTTTCTTTCTTCTCCTGGCAAAGAACTCTAATGGCTGGATTGCAAGAGCAGTTACACGACATTCCCAACACCCCTTTCGCTGTGCCCCACGAATCCTGCCCCGCTCCGGTGGGTGCTCAGCGGCCAGCCCCCCTGCAGCCCAGTGAAGCTGGCTGGGGGGGGCCCTTCATCCACAGCATCCCCCACTGAAGCCCCCAGTTGGCACCTTGCAGCGAGGTGCTGGGGCCTGCCTCGCATCAACCCTTTCTGTGCTGCAACTCCTGCCCGTTCGTTAAGCGTTCTTCCCGTTCGTTAGCGTTCCTAACGTTTGGAGTCGAATTAAAGGCGTGTAGCTAATAGCGAGCTCTGAGTTCTCTCCAGGGTTGGCTGCACTGAGTGAAATCAAAGTTCTCGACATCCCCGTTCCCCTTCCCCCTTACTAATTAGCCCTCCCTGACTCTTAGAGGCCGACATTTAAAATGGACTTGGCTAAAATTAGTATTTTTGCAAGCAGGGGTTGCAGTGCTGCAATAGGGACACAGGGGGGGACCCCCCGACTTGAAGGGCAGGCAGGAAGGTGCCGTGGGGACAGGGGACAGCAGTGCTGCCCGGGTGCCCCTCCTGAAGCCTGGGGAGGGGCCATGAAGCTCCCTTGGATCGATGCATTACGGGGATCGGGTTGGGTTTTTTTCCTGACTCCCTGATGAAGGTCCCTTTCATGAGAGATTTCTCCCTTCGAGATAGAAAAACCAGTAAATTCTGGGCTAAGTCTGCAAATCCCCGGCTGACTTTTGTGACTTAACTTACTCTGCCGAGTAAAATGCAGAGCGTAAAGACGAGAGTTTTAGCAGTGCTGTGTGACCAGGCTGCCAGGCTCTTAAACCCCCAATTTCCTGGCTTTTGATGGATTTAAATCAGGATGGGTCTAATAATAATGATAGTTGGTACTTACATGCCACTTTATCTTAAAAGCACTGTACAAACATTAATTAATTATAGACACAGACTGTGTCTGCAAGTGTGTAGCTGCAGATGCGCAGGGCTTCAATGCCACGCACAGCTTTTAGCCAGGAGTCTCACAGCGAGCAAGGGCACAAATTACATCTGCTGCAGCCCCTCTGCGGGCAGAGCTGCTTTGCTCTGGCATTACCTGCCGGGGCTGGCAGCTGCGAGGACCTGGCCCCGAAAGGTGATTAAAGGAACAACCTGTGCCCCCATCCCTGCCTGTAAACACATTACCGGCACAGTGGGACGGCGGCTGGGGTGAGTGCCCCTCCGGGTGCTGGGGTCCAGGCTTTTTTCACACCATTTTATTGACGTCTCCCCAGTGAAAAGGAGGCTGGTGGTAGGTAATGCTGCAGCGTACCAGGTGGCGTGTTCCTTTGTGCTTCAGCCTCTACGTGGCAAAGTGGTGAGCGTGATGCCTTCCTCCATCTCAGTCCTGGACCAGTAAAAGGCACCTGCTTCCTATTCCTGGCTAAGGAGGTGCCAAGCTTTGGGGGCTAGCTCCTCCTTTGGGGCAATTTGGTCTGGCTAGGCAAGAAAGAGAACGAGTAGCCAAGTCCTGCCTTGGTTTATTGGCCTCCTTATGGTTGTAGGTGTTACTCTTTCGGGGGATGCTGTGGTCCCTGACTTCTATAGCCAGTAGCAGAGATGAAAACTGCCATCTCCTGCTTCTCCAAATTAAAACAAGCACCCCAATACTGCACGGAAGGTTGCTGTTGGCAGTGAGAAACCGTGGCTGCACCTCTCCAAACAGATGCAGCCCAACTGGGATGCAGTGGTACGTGTTGGGGATGCTCTGTGCCTACCTGGGAGGGAGGGAGGGCAGCAGCAGCCATGTAAGGAGGCAGGCTCTGTCTTCACAACCTTTCCCCATCTCTGACCACATGCTGGACATGCAAAAGATCCCTGTTTCCTTGGAAACAGGTTCTTTCTGCATGTGCTGCAGTGAGTCGGGGAAGTTTGCCTTCATCAAACCCCCACGGTGAAGAGAATAAGCTCCAGAGATGCTGTCCTGGGGATGGCAGCCTGATTGCTGCTCCCTCCCCTATTTACATCCCTGTAAGAAAAGAAAGAGGAAAATGAAAATCTCCCTCCTGCCCCTTGCAGAGGAGATCTCTCCTGATTCCTTGTGAGCCTTGCCAGCGTCTGAGGGCAGAGGAAATCACTTAAATCATGGACACGTCGCTCAGCTCCCCCAAACCACACATCCCCTCTGCAAAGCCTGGGCTGCAAATGCTGCTCCCCCGTGCAGCGGCAGGCTGCGGGCAGTTCATGGACGTGTCCCCTCGCTTCGTTCGCCTTTATTCCCTTTCCAGTTCATTTACCATCAAGTCAGGCTTTGAGATGAGAGACCCAGAGGTGCTGGAAGCGCCATGTCCGTGGGGCACCGATGCCAGCCTGGCCCTGCGGAGGCTGCTGCCGACTCGGGGAGCGCCAATGGGCAGGCAGGAGCCAGGAGCAGCCCGGTGATACCGCACCGGTGGCCTCTCCTTTGCTTCACGTGGGAAGCGGTGTCTGCCTTTGTGTCTTTTCCAAGCCCAGAGCCGCACAGACACCCCAGGGAAATCAGAGCACAGACCAGGGGCGTACGCTGGGCCAACGTTTTTCTGGCTCTGTCATCTCTGAGTCTTTCCAGAGGGGAGGTGGGGCAGGGGAGTGGGTCCACCATGGGCCATCCACAGCGACGTCCCTGCTGGCCGTGGCTCTGAACAGCTCAGCACAAGGGGCTTCTTGGAAGATGCCCTCAGTTGCAGCGTGCAGCAGGTTTGCATTTACCTCGCGCTTGGCCAGGTTTACCTGCCGTCACTGCACCGACCAGCCCAGATGCAGCCAGGGGCACCCCAGGGTGGTGCTGGGGTGATGCTCCCTGCGCCGGAGGAGTGCAGAGCCTGTCCCTGGGTGCTGGGCACCGGGCAGGGACTGCAGGAGATCCGAGGGGAAAGCACAGGGGCCACCAGTGCGGGCAGCCAGGCTGGAGGTGAAGCAAATCCCAAAGCCTGGCTCAGAGCGGGTGCGTGGGCGTTTGGCCCCACGTACGTAAGTGCCTGCAGTTTAGAGAAACCTCATAAAGAATTTTCCTCAGGGAGGATGAAAACAAAACAAAACAAATACAGGTTTGGGCCTTTGGGGCATTGCTGTGACCATCTCTTTAGAGAAAACGGTTGTTTCGCTGGTGCTTGGCTCTGGAGTGGGGGGAACATAGCTGCCGTGCGACGGGGATGTGGCTGGCACAGGGTCCTGCCAGGTGCCGGTGCTGCTGCAGGCAGCGCTGGGTGCTGCGCTGAAGTAGCCGTAGCTAAAGGGGCTGTCTGTCACAGAAACACCCCAAAAAAAGCCAAGCACCAAACCTAGTTTATTCATCGTCTGACAAGTATTTCCATCAAAAAATTAATTTTGCAGGGAGGGAAAACCAAGGAAAAAGGCTGAATGTTTCTAACGAGGGTGGTTTGGTCCTGTCATTCAACCAGGATCTGCCAAACCAAACCAGGGATCAAAGCCTTGAGTTCTGATCCAGAATGGGTGGGCAAGTGTCATGAGGGGTTTTGCCATTCTCCTACACTTGTTCTGACTGCCTCTACCTCTAAAGTCTTGTTTGAATTTGAGAGTGAGATTTAATTTCATTATTTTTACAGCTAGAAAGCAATGAATGAGTAAATGCTCTTTGCTGAACATTTCATTTGAAAAACACACTAAAAACCACTGAATTAATGACTCGGTGATTGAGGCTGTGAATTTCGGTTAATCATCATTTTAAAAGCTATACTAGTATAATTTTGTAAGCTGAGGAATATCATAAAATGTTTCAGTTGTTTTGCTGCTGTAATTATGCAAGACACACACTGTCCAGATGCAGTGGTTCTGGTACACGGGTGCACTGCGCTGCTACAAATTGCTCCGGTTCCCAACCTGGAGCTGTGCCAGTGTCAGCACATCTGTACCAGTGTCAGCACATCTGTACCATCGGCCTGAGCATCCACCACCGCGGCAGATGCCCAGCCAGGGGCTGGTTTTGGTGGAGCTGTGGCAGTTTTGACGTGGGAGGTGGGTTAGATGTCAGCCTGCATTTGCACAGGCGTTAATCACCTGGATCTCTTTGGATCCTGCTGGCCTTGACGCTCTAAATATTTGCGGCAAAGTTCAACATCCACAAAAATCTCTTTATTCTTGGAAATTCAGACCTTGTTCCCCAGGACTTGCTGTGGCTTTGCTAAAGTCACTGGCAGCCTTTCCAGTGATTGCTTCAGTTCTCTGGCTGCCTGCTGCTCATGGGCTTATTTTGAAGAGAATCCACTCCTTTTTTGAGCAAATACAGATGCAGTTTATGGAACTGATGCTCGGGCGATTCCTTTGGTTTCAGTATAAATCCCAGAGGAGATCAGCATTTTGCTTAAAAATCTTTGAGCTGCTCAAACAGAGGGACGGATAAAGAGAAATGTTTGCACAATCTCTTTGCAAATCAAATCTTTAACGTTGTGCATCGCTCTGGAGAGGCGGAGGGGAAAGATAATCCCAGATTTTGACTTTGAGCTTGCAAGGCAAAGCTGTCCTTCATTGTAAAATCAGTGGGAGTTTGTCCTGCCATGGAACTGGAGGATCTGGAGTCCTGAGACATCAAAGCAAATTACACCGCGATCTTTTTCTCAGCCTGACTCCAGGAGGTTTCGTCTCGTGCCAAGCGCACGCAGAGTGTGAGCGTTTTGACATGTTCTCCTAATCCTGGGATTTATAAAGCGCTTAGCGACACACACAGAAGTGATTCATTACTGCAGCAGTGCCACGTAGCCTCGGATGCAAAGCAGGGAGAGCGCCCGATGGCTGCCTGCCACGGCCCCTCACCGCTCGCACCCCAGCGCTGACGCCTGTGCAAAGCCACCGCTTTGGGGGGTTGTTGCTGAGGGGTGCTCAGGACCGTCGGTGCCTCCAGGTCTGAGCTCACCACATCTCCATGCTCTCTCTTGCTGTATGGAAAAAGGAAGAACGTGCCGAGGGATGGAGCCAGGAGCAGCCCTGGGGTCCCAGCCTGATCCATGGTACACAGGTCCTGGGTGCCACCAGCGCTGCATGGAAGCCAGGACAGCATTCCACATTTTCTTCTTGAAAAACTGATTCCTCAACATCTTGAAATTCCCCAAACACCTGTACATTTGAGATACAGGCCCCTAGGAACGCCTAGGAACGCTGCTGTCCTGCACTGAAGGTTGATTCCACAGGTAGTGAGTAAATTCTTGGGGTTTTTTATGGGTTTGGGCTGAGGTTTGGAGGTAGGGAGGTGCTGCTCGGGGTCTTTAGGACCCTAAATGCCTCCACAAAGCTGGTGTTTGGTCGCCAGCCAAGGAGCTGCACCCAGCAGGTGGCTTGTAGCCAGCCCATGGTGCAGGGAACCAGAGTAACGTGTGCTCATTATCTCTGCCTTGCTCAGAAAGGATATTGTGATTTTAATAACTTCTTGGATCCATTTTTTCCCTGGTAGCTCTTGTTGCCTTGGATACAGGCTCTGGAGAGGCTCAGCCCTGCTAAAGATGGTAGATCATTTAAATGGAATAGAAGATGAGGAGTGGATTTGCAAACTGCTTTTGCTCTCGTAGAGAGCTGGCTGGGAGCGCTCCAGCAAAGCCGAGCTTTTTGGGACGCGCCGAGTTGGGAAGGGTGTCGTTCATGGGAACGGGACACCAGAACTTCCTTTGCATGAGGTTCACACAGTGCCTGGTGTGTCCGTGTGACGGTGCCAGGCACAAAGCCTCGAGGCTTCGGCAAGTGCCATTGCACCGATTCCCAGGGCACTCCTGGCAGGAGAAGAGCTGGATCTTGGCACCTTTGGTACAGGGCTTCAAGGACCTCTGCTCTGCTGCCATCCTCTTCCTCCTCAGCCCCAGCCTCTTGTCTTCACTCTGGGCTTGCCAAGGTCCCACAGGTCCTGCAGGGTGGGCTGCAGGCCATCAGCTTTTTCAGCCTGTGTCCACGACGCTCCAGTTCTCCGGGTTGTTTAGATGCCAAGCGTAATTCCCACTCCTAGCACCCCCTCAGTCCCTTCCTGCCGCTTCACACATGCTGCTTATCTACAGATAAGCCATGCAAATCAGAGAAATTCTCATTTCATGCTGAGAGGTTACCCACCCCTAAAGGTCACCAAAGCTATTAAAGAAAAACCCTCGTGCCCAGGGCTTTGGACACCTAATTTGGCTGGCTTTGGTCAAATTTCACGCTGCTGTAGTTTTTGATTTATGCCCTTTGAAAGTCTTTTGCTGTGCTGGAGAAAGCCTGCTCATGGTGCCTGTTGTAATCAAATAGCTCTAGCTTTTCTGAGATGCTTTTTCTTCTTTTAATGACTCTGGGGTGTCCAGGCCCATCCTGATGATAAACAAACTAAATGAATTGCTTTTGCTTCCTGGTCCCCATCATAAGCAGATTTGGATATGACGGCTGCCTGACTAATCATTAAGATCATTTGATCACTGTCAGAGTAAATCAGCCTGACTTGAGACAATGCACTAAACCTCGACTTGCTGCTGGGGTTACCGAGTACAAGATGCTAATGACACTGTGCTCTTGGAAATTATTTCTTAATTGCTTTATAGTAGCTGGCAGAGATCATAGCCTTGCTGTGTTAGGTGACACGGCACGGCAGAGCCATTAGAGGAACTGCACAGCCAGAGACACCCAGGCAGCACCCAGCAGCACTCAGCAGCACCCAGGCAGGACCTAGGCAGCAGCCAGCAGCACCCAGCAGCACCCAGCAGCACCCAGGCAGCACCCAGCAGCACCCAGGCAGCACCCAGGCAGGACCTAGGCAGCACCCAGCAGCACCCAGCAGCACCCAGGCAGGACCTAGGCAGCACCCAGAAGCCACCCTCTCCCTGCACAGCTGAGGATGCTCTTGGGTAGCAACATACGGGCAGGACCAGGAGAGATGTGTTTGTGTGGGGGCTGACCTGGGCGCTTCAGCTCTTGCTGGGAGTGCAGGGCGGCGGGACTCCTGCCTCTGCATCCCAGCCAGTCTCCATGGGTGCCCCCGTGCCCGCCGCTGCCTCTGGGAAGGGGTCTCACGATCTCTGGAGGCCTCAGGAGTTTCACCCTTGATGCTGCCTCAGGGAGAGGGCAGCAGGGGCCCAGGAGAGGAAGGAGGAATCATTTAGGAAGTAGCAGCAGAACAAAGAAGGAGGGAAAAAAATCTTTTTCTTTGCTTAAAAAGAAATCTCAGCCTTCCTGGAGAGAAGAAAAGAAGAGGAGGGAGGTAGATGCACCACACAAAGAGAAGAAAATGTGCTGAGAAACCACAAGGTGTTTAAAAGCTCACACAGGAAACCAAACCCACTTTGATATCCCCTCTCATTGGAAACGTTTGAGGCCAGAATAATGCTGCCATGATTTATCACACAAAGGGATGAGAAAGTGAGTGGATCCGAGAGTTCCTTTCTGGTTCTTAGGACAAAAAAAATGCTTTGTATTAGATTACAATGTATAAGCAAAAACCCCTTAACAAAATGTCTATTTGCAGGCATGTATTTGTTGAGCAGCAAAGCGTGTGCCCTTCCAGGAACAGGCGGCTGGGAAAGCAGCAACCGTCGTGCAGGAGAGGGGCCACCTCCATCAGCGTGTAAGAACGTTCCTGCACTGCTTCACGCCTGTCACGCACCCCTGAGCCGAATGCTGGGTGTCCCTCCTGCGAAGGCTCACTCCACTCGGGAAAGGGCTGGGGCTGGCAGGCGCTGGGGTTCATGGCCAAGGGGAAACTGAGGCACAACCGGGGAATTTTCCCACACCAGAAGCCTGTGAGCACAGAGTCACCCATCTCCCAAGCCAGACATGTGTGCCCCGAAGCATCAGCTCTGCCTTAATTTCATCTCTCCTCCTATTTGTCCAACAGTCCAGCTTGAGAGCCTTTATTTTATGCTTGTTTAAGTTAATTTTATAATTAGCGGAGAGAGGAGGCGTTTTGGCTGGGTGGTCATTTATAGCTGTAGATTGGGGCAGCTGTTACCGGTGCCTGGTCACCGAGCGGTGAGCGATGCTGCCGTGCCCACATCGGGCTGCGTCTGTTCGAAGGAGAATGCTCCGTGCCGAGCAGCAACTTTCCATGGAAGCAGATCGGTCCCTGCTTCTTCCCTAAATACTGAGTGGATGTGGTCCGGGTCCGACACAGGAGTAGAAGAACTCAGCAAACTATTTCTCCTTAAATGTTCATCCCAATATATGGCAGAGCAGTTACTGCTGAACAAATGAAAGATAGAGCTGCATCAAAATCAACTTTTTTAACAGGGAAATGTTTATTATATACTGTGCTGCTTTTTCCCCTGGTGGGAAAAAAAACAGTATTCAAAATGAACATTTTTTAAACTGATGAAAAAATCAATGTAACAAAAAATAAATGCTTAATTTTTCATCTAACATGTCCCCATTTTTTAACTTCCAAATTACATTTTCAGTAATTTGACTTTTCTGCCTGTCATAAACAAGCTGTATCAGACTGTCTCTCTGGCCGGGAAGCCCGTGTTGGTGCTTCTGTCTCTCGCTGTGCTCAGGAGGGATGGAGCTGCTCCAGAGCAGGATGTTTCCAAGCTTCACCAGGAGACAGGGAATGAGAAAACCTTAGTCCACAGCTGTTGGAACCCCATGTCTTCTCCCCGTAAGGAAAGCAGCATTTTGCATCTGAGACCCATTTAGTGTCTCTGCCTGAAGCTGGGCAAGGGGAGGAGATCCTCACAAAGGCATGTTGTTTTTGAGGTTATTCCAATTCTGGTTGAAGCTGAAAAACTGAATTAAACCATGCAGGAGAATAGGGATATGGCTCAGACCCAAACACAGAAAGTGATGGGAGGTTTGGAACAAGCCTTTTAATAACTTGCTGGGGGGCAGGAGCCCTGTGGCACAGCCATGCACCCTGAGAACGGCCGGAGCGGGCAGGGGGACCCCTCGGGCCAGGGCTCCTGTCCCCAGGCTGGGCTGGCGTGTGCAGAGGCTGGTGGCTTGGGGGGATGCTCAGCGCAGGGGCTGGTGGCTTGGCTGCAGCAAGGGGGACGGCTCAGCAGGTGGCTGGTGAGAGACCCCCTTGGAGTCCAGCTGATCCCATGAAACCTTCTCCAAAGTAATTACAGCGGAAGGCTTGGAGGCAGAGGCCGATTTGCATTTTTAGTTGAGCTCAGAGGCTCCGAGGTCTCCCGGTGGGCTATGAAGGTTAACGGGTTCCCAGCCTGGGCGCGCGGGGCTCTGGAGGGGAGGCAGCTGCCGCTCGGGGTGGTGTGGATGGGGGAGGCAGGAGTTTGGGTGGTGGGGATGCCATAGAGCCAGGTTGCTTGTGGAACCCAGCGGAGCTGAGCTGCTTGCAGAGGGCGCTTGGATGGATGAGCCACCAAAAGCCACCCGGCTGGCGGGCGGCTCTCGGCGGTGAGATCCGATTCTCTCGAGATCCGATTCTGGGGGGAGCGGTTGCGTGTCCTGGCAGGAGCAGCTTTGTGGGGAGCGCTTCCCTGGGCACGTGCAGCCAACACCGAGGATCGTCTCTGCCAGGGAGCAGCAGCTGAAGGGCGCAGGTCCAGGCAGGCGGCTGCTGCGGAAGCACTGTGCTCCCCTCTCCGGCTCAGCACACCCCCTGCCCTGAGCCCCAGCATCATTTATGCCCCCGTTAGAGAGACACGACAGGCAGAGGCTCCTCTCTCACCCACACGGGTCCAGCACAGACCTTGCTGGGACCCAGTGTGACCATGCAGGATGGTTGGGGCTTGTCAGGTCCACGTTAGCCACTGATTTCCTTCCAGGTCTAGCGTGTCTCCAGAGCAAATCTCCTAGTGCAGAGCAGATACTGCCTCTTCCCAGTCCCCTCTCCCACGTGATGATACGGTGCTGTCCCAACACATGTGCTGTGATCTCTTTTAAATGGATGCATTAATCCTGCTATGGCAGCTTTGGCCGAGGCTGCGTTACTTGTAACCAGAGCCTAATCCTGCTCCCAGCTCGTGTGATTTATCTTTATTCCCTGCATATGTAAACCAGCCCCTGCCACCATCAGCATCACCTGGGCTTGATTTGTTTCGGCAAGAGAGTGCTATTTTTCCTTTTATCCTAAGCAAAATGCATATTTGAACGGGATTAAATTTGAACCCCTTCAAATGCTTAATTCTGAGTGGAATGCAAATAGTCCCTGTGGACCGTGGCAGTGGCTCCAGACAGCGGAGTGAGGATGGCAGTTGTGTTATGCCTTAAAAATATTTTCAATTGCAAAACAAAAGTGGGAAGAGAGGCCTTAAATGATGTGAAAATAACACTGTTTGAATTAATGTGTCAGCCCTGATGGATGCTTGCGCTGCCCGGAGTTTTGAAAGGGCTGTGACGGGTAAGATATTACCAGGTGAGATTTACCTACAGCCCATGACTTCTAGTCAGCAAAATCTTAGATGAAAACCTATCCTTCACTCTACACTGACTTGCAAGGAATATTGAATCAAGATAAAGACCTGCAGGGCCACATACACAAAGGTGTTTTGGCATCTAAGTCCCATTAATTTCGATGCAAGTTTTGGCATTTTCTGATATTATCTTTAATTTAGTCAAGTAAAGGAGGGTCAGTCCTTGTCCCCAGCGCGCCCAGTGCAGGAGTGCAGGCAGGGTGCAGGTCTGGGCTGTGGACAAAGCTGGTCAGTCCTGCCCTCAGTGGCTCTCTCTGGCTGTGCCAAGCGTAGTTTTTCAGTTTGTCTTCCTTATCATCATCTCGAAGCTGCACGTGCGTGTATGTGGTTTCTTGCACCCTGATCTTCCTCCCAGAGTGAGAGAATGACCTACGTATACAGGCGTTACACCGGGAGGATGCTGGGCTTTGTGACATGGGTTGTCTAAGGACTGGAAGCAGCAGTGCACCGCATCTTCCCGAACGGGCACGCTCATGCCCAGATGGGGACTGTGCTTGCCGCACACCTTTCCTTCCTCCCCCACTCCCTCCTCCTCTCCATGGCCACACGTTGGGTGCTGACCCATGGCAACGACCCGCAGAGCAGCCCGTTCCCAGTGCCCGCGGCCAAAGGGAGGGAGTGACAGCAAGGGAAAGCAGAAGGTGAGGATCACAGCGTGGGATCACAGCGTACACGCTGGACCAAATCCTGTCTCTTGACCTTTGAACGAGGCCGCTGGTGCCCGCGAAGGCGGGGATGGATTGCTGCCTTCAGGCCAGGGGAGAGATGGCAGGGCTGCGCCCGGTGCCGCTCCGCACTGGCAGCACCAGAGGAAAAACAGCATTTGAGATCCTGCAGGGCTGCCTCTGAGCGAGCAGGGCCTTTGTTTGTCGTCCCTTACGAGTCCCGATGTGAGATGAACTTTCTTTCCTCTTTCTTCCTTTACTGGCACAGGTAGGGATGTGCACTGCAAAGAAGATTAAAATAGAAAGCACCGAGCGATGCACAGGGAGGAGAGCGGCTGCAGATGTGCCTGGGAGTGCCAAGGTCCAGGTGCCTTCCCTCTGGGATCCAGGGCATTCTTGCCCTAAACTTTCATAAGTCCTTAATGGTTGGATTCTCCTCATACTCAGAGCTGGGTGGAAGCTGGTTTCTTAACCCCGATGATTTTACAGCAGTGTCATTTCTTTCTTCCCTGAACTCTTTGTGAAAATACCACCGAGGCTTTTCAGTTCTTTGCAGAAGGAGACGAGTGACAGATCGCTCACGGCACGGCAGCTCCTGCCCCTTGGATGGGGAGAGCAGCCTGTGCCCTGCTGTGCCCCACAGCCGCTGCCAGCCGCGCACCAGAAGCAGCCAGAGGAGCCTGCGCTGTTGGGGGTCCCAGCCGGGGTGCTGAGCCATGTTTGCCAGCCTGGGACAGGGACAGCAGCGCTCCAGGATGGGCACTTCACCCTCAGCCCCGTGTGCGGGCACAGTGCTGCGCTGCTGCCTTCTGCGAGGACCTTTGCAACGCACTTGTTGAGCCAGGAGTGGGGGGGCTTTGCTGGTTGGGGTCTCACCAGTCTGGGGGGGATCGGGCCCTCAGCCTCGCCATCACGTAGAAAAAGTTATCTTGGTGTGTTCAAAGTGAAATTCATGCTTTGCTGGTTCAGGGCCTGTAGGAATGCTAAAAATGCATTTAAAAATACCTAGGAAAAAAACCCCACAAGTTTAACCACCTTCTCTTCCTCCCCACTAAGCAATTACCAAGTGAATACAAAAATAAATGAAACATCCCCGTAAACAGACATGCAAAGAAAATGAAGCACTTTCTGTTCACAGCTGGTGAGCTCCCTGCCCCGAGGCAGAGCTGGCTGGGGGCTGTGCCTGCTGGAGGTGACATCCCTGGCACCCCTCAGTGCCCCACCGCCCTTCCCAGGGTGAGCTGATGTCCTAGATCAGTGTAGACTTCTGCTGTCCAGAAAGGAGACGTTCATGCAAATTCCTGCCCATGTCTACGTTTAATAACAGTATAGCTGCTTTCTTCTGGTTTCAGAAAGTCCTCCCATCAAACACCAGTGCAGCCGGCTGGAGCTGACCTTCGCCTTCTGCGTGGGTGGGGTGGATGGACGGGTGGGATGGATGGACGGGTGGGTGGGATGGATGGATGGGTGGGTGGGATGGATGGATGGGTGGGTGGGACGGATGGACGGGTGGGTGGGACGGATGGACGGGTGGGTGGGATGGATGGACGGGTGGGTGGGACGGATGGATGGGTGGGTGGGATGGATGGACGGGTGGGTGGGACGGATGGATGGATGGGTGGGATGGATGGACGGGTGGGACGGATGGACGGGTGGGTGGGATGGATGGACGGGTGGGACGGATGGACGGGTGGGTGGGATGGATGGACGGGTGGGACGGATGGACGGGTGGGTGGGATGGATGGATGGGTGGGACGGATGGACGGGTGGGTGGGATGGATGGACGGGTGGGACGGATGGACGGGTGGGTGGGATGGATGGATGGGTGGGTGGGATGGATGGACGGGTGGGACGGATGGACGGGTGGGTGGGATGGATGGACGGGTGGGACGGATGGACGGGTGGGATGGGGGTGGTGGTGTCACCCTGCCGCCAGCTCAGCCATCAGCCCAGCCGCTCCCACTGTGAGGGTACCAAATCCAGGCTGGGCTGATCCCCATCCCAACATCGCTCTCACGCCCTCTGTGAGTTCCAAGTTGAGTTACTTCAAACACGTTACATCTTCAAAAAACCCCGCTGCTGATCTGCGGTGAAGTACAGAGCCATTCCCCAGCACTTGGCAGCTTTCAGCACTTTGAAATCGCGACTCAGCTTCAAGGAGTGGAGCTGGGGCTGGATCTGACGGAGGGTTCGATGTTCCAGAGAGGCTGTTGGTGCGGGCAGCCCTGCCCCGGCGAGCTCGCTCCCTGCAGCAGATGCATTTTGGACCTGTGCAGCCAGCAGCCTTAATTACACCTCATGCTAATGATGGTTTTAACGTCCAGGGAGAACAAAGGCATGGCAGAACTGGTTGACTTGTTCTCAGTAAACAAATGCCTGATCCAGGAAGGCAAACTAGACCCCGTCCTACCACCAGCCCAAGGTTACAGCACTCACCGGTGCCCTGTTTGTCCAGTCACTACAGATTCTTGGCACTACAGGGAGCACCAGCACCAGTGGGTAACATGGAGCAGTTATGGGTGGCCAACAACTGCAGCCAGCTGTACAAACAAAGCTGTACTTGCTTTCGTATCCCAGGGATCGCAGATTCCAGCCACGCTGCCTGGCCACCCCTGCCACAGGGCTTCCCCAGCCCCATCGGGCTCCAAAAGGTCAAACCCTTGGCAATGGCACAGCTACAGAAGGGAAAAAAAAAACCAGAAAATTTGTGTATGCATTAAGGAAAGAAAATCCTGAAAAAATATTGATAGCAGATGCTTTATATTGTGAGGGAGGAAAAAAACCCGAATTAAAACTGAAGCTATGTTCTGTCTAAAGCTCTTCAGAGGCTGAGACGAACATTTTCTGTTTGAATATGTAGTATTTAAAAGCCGGTGCCTTCTCCCCAGCAAGATAAGTAAGGTTTTTATTGGAAACTTGCAGTATCTACACTTGGCCAGCTGCGAGGAGCTGGGTCCCTGGGAGCTGAGCCAGGCAGGGGGGCTGAGGAGAGCTCTGCACAGCCTTCCCTCCACCCCTTCCCCTCTCGCCAGCTGCAAAAAAACTCGGAATCAACTAAGCGAGGGGAAGGAGCACCCGGGGTCCTGGGTCATTTGAAAATGAATTTCAAAGTAACTCCCACTCTGCTTGCTTTTGCTGGGCGTTCGTGAAACGTGGAAGGGCGAGGGGTCACGATCTCTGCCTCTGCCCCCGCGCTCCATCCCGCTGCCCGTCCGCAGCGTATCAGCGTGTTTTCCACGTAAATCGATAGCAACAGAGATTTCTTCGCAGGCTGTATGGCATCAAGGTTAAAACCCAGCTGTGTACTTTTAGATTTTTCTTTGATTCTTCAGGATTTTTTGAGGAGGGTTTTGATGATTTATATTTAAGATC
Source organism: Falco biarmicus (assembly GCF_023638135.1). NCBI lineage: Eukaryota > Metazoa > Chordata > Aves > Falconiformes > Falconidae > Falco > Falco biarmicus. The sequence continues at coordinate 117,884,871 of NC_079290.1, forward strand.
TGAGGATTTAGCTTTCTTATTGGCTCAAGTTTGCTGCCGTGTATCTTTAAAGCACTTACTAAGCAGGTGCCGTTTGCTTTGTACAGCAGAGGGGAGCAGGCGTGGGCAGAAGCATGTTGCACGGAGCAGCCGGAGGTGGAGGTGTAGCCCGTGCTGCCCTGGCACTGGGGCTTGGTGGCACCTGTCTGTCCCTCTCAGAAGTTGCCAAGCCTGCATTTTTCACACCCACCCAATTCTGCAAGAGGCACCACTTGCACGTGGTTCTCCAGTGATTTAGGAGTCGCGAGCTTCCACTTGTAATGCACCTAGAGGGATGTTGGGATGGGGATCAGCCCAGCCTGGATTTGGTACCCTCACAGCGGGAGCGGCTGGGCTGATGGCTGAGCTGGCGGCAGAGTGACACCACCACCCCCATCCCACCCGTCCGTCCATCCCACCCGTCCATCCACCCCACCCACACAGAAGGCGAAGGCCAGCTCCAGCTGGCTGCACTGGTGTTTGATGGGAGGACTTTCTGAAACCAGATGAAAGCAGCGATACTTTTATTAAACGTAGACATGGACAGGAATTTGCATGAACATCTCCTTTCTGGACAGCAGAAGTCCACGCTTATCCAGGACATCAAAGCCTTATCTCCGGGAATGCAAATATTTGCCCCCAACCACAGAGGAAATGAAAAGTTTCTCCATTATGTGTTTATCTGTTTCAAAAAGATGTTTTCTAAATACTAGAAGACAAGGAGAGGGGAGCGAGAGGTTACCAGTACTACTCTGAGGAAGGAGCTAAACCAGCATTCCGAGCATGCCATTTCCTGCAGGACAAAGTCCTTTCCCCTGGCTGACATCCCCCTGTCTGCACTGTAACCTCCAGTGAGGGCTTACAGGACCAGCAGTCCTTACCGGTTACAAGCCCTCCCTGCCCCCAGAGAAATCAGCACCCTGGGATATAGCGGACTAGACTGAAGAAGGAAATACTGATGTTTGTGTTTCTCTTCTGCTCGGGAAGGCTTTCAGGTCATCCACACACGTAAGCATCACCGAGATTTCTGTACCATCACCTGACTCCGGGAGCTGGTGCTCGAGGGGAAGCACAGGTGGCCGTAGCAGCCCTGCTTTTTAGGTGTGACATGCAGGAGGCTGGGGCGGTGCGGCTGAGTTCTGACTCCTTGGGTGAGGTCTGAACGGCACGGTGGGTTTTTTGGTGTCCTCATGCGCTGCAGCTGGGACACGGTGCACGGGGAGGGTCTGGTGACCATCTCAGGAGGTTGGGTAATTTTCCACGGCTGCTCTGCTGCTGCTCCCCCGCTTCAAAGACAAATGGCTCGTGCTGTTCAAAGGGTCCAGTTCCTCCTTAGGTAACTTTGAACTCAATCATGCCTGGCTTTGCTTGCGAAGAAATCTTGAGACGCCTTGAAAGCCCGGTGCTGCCTCATTGACTCTGTCATGCTGACTCTCCTCCTGCACAAGCACACAGAACCGTGCCTGCTCGTTTTTGCAGGTTTGCTGCCAAAACAGGGGAGGAATTCAGTGTGAGGAATGAGTGCGATTTGGGAGAAAGCCCAGCAGAACATCACTTAGCCCGTGCCAGGATTTATGCTGCTCTTCTCGCGGAGCCTGTGCACCAGGATGCTGCATCTCGGTGGCCCGCGTTGCTCCAGGCTTGGTCACCATGCCCAGGGCAGACTGGGACCCCTGCTGTGCTGAGCAGCAAGCTGAGGCTTGCAAAAGAGGGGGCAGCCCCCCAGCCTGTGCTTTGGGGTAAGCCTCTTATGGGGTAAGCCTCTTACATGTGCCCTTTTTGACAAGCCCAGCTCTGAGCATCGGGATGCGGCCCCGCCAGCCAGCTCCTCTCCCGGCACTGAATCTGGGCCACCTTGAAAGCTTCCAGCTTTTTCAGGCAAACACTTTTTGTCTGGTATCCAAGAAAATTGGGCCCTGATTACTGATTAGACCTAACTACTCCCCGACATAGTGAACAAACACGAACAAAAGTTAGGGCAAAAAAATGTTACACGGAAACATAAGCCACAAAACAAACCAGTAATAATGTATTATTCATATATTAACGTCAGCATTAATAGTAATGCAGTGTTTTGCAGCTGTTTTAGTAATAATGCTACAGCTTTATGTATTAATAAGTGTAGTAATATTAATGCCACTTTCTGCAGTAAATAACATGGATAACAGCGTTGCTTCTCAGGGGTTGTTTAAAACTTCTGCTTCTTGCACTTTGTGTCCAGCCAGCATCCCGCTCCCCACCGCTAACGGGTCTCCCCTTGTGGGGTACACTCAGTGCAGCACCTCATCGCTCTCGGGAATAAATAAAATCCTCTGAATTTCCACTGCTGGATTTCCTAATTCCCACACCTCCAGCCAGGATCAAAGGTCCCCTTTGTTTTTGTAGCCTGAAGTTCTTTATTCCACGTCCCTCTGCAGGGGACTAACTACCAGCAGGGGCTCAGGGAGAGGGCAAGAGGCACCTGTATCCCATTAACAACTTCCAGGGTTTCTGTTGAGCTTATAGGTGGGTTTCAGACTAGTCTGGAGAAAAGCTAACTGCTGATGAGATCAGCAACTCCATCTGGTTCAAGGCTCGAATAACAAGCAAATGAGTCCTTCCACCTGGTGCTTAATGAGGCTGCTGCCAGGGGTTAGTTTTTCTGCCTGCTCACATGCTGGCCATGCAGCTGGGGAACAGACCCAGGAGGGTGTGGAGATGCTGTTGGGAAGAGAGGAGAGTCCGACTGACCCAGCAGCACACAAAACCCCAAACGGGGTTTCTAATGGAGCTGTTGGACTCCCAAGTTGGAAAGAAGTATGGAGGTATGTGTTTGCATGACTCAGCCTGCTGAGCTGCTGGGACCGTGCAGAGGAGGAACGGCGTTGCCAGCCCCAGTGGGGACCAGTGCCAGGTGAGCCGGTGCCCGGGGTGCTGGAGAGAGGAGCCGGCTCTGCGGGAGCTTTGGCCGGGCCCAGTGGTTTGCTGGAGCGATCCTGGGCTGGTTCTGGATGAGCTGGCCAGAAATGGTGCTGGTTGCAGAAGGCTGCAATGATGCTGGCTTGTAAGGGATGGGCCCTGGTGCCTCTGGGCTTTGGGTTGTTTTCTTTTTTTTTGCATCAGAGATGGAGTGTGTTGCAGGCACACTGTGAGAGCTGAGTAGATTCCAGGTTGGAGAGGCAGGATTTTACCCATCAGTATCTCACTGCCGTCCTGGGTTACGGCTCCTGGTCCTTTCTGGGTGGAATGCCCAGAGTGTGATACTATTGAGTACCGTGATGCTATTAGCTAAAAACTAAGCTTTGTCGCTTGGCTAATGGCTTGAATCCTCCCCTGCTCTGTGCAAAGCTTTCGGGTCCTCGCTGGTGGGCATCAGCCATCAAAAGCCTTCCAGCCTGGTTGTGGTTGCTGTGTTTTACAGCCAGCTTGGACCTATATTTTTGCAAAAGAACTTGTGAGCCTGCAGGCTCCTTGTTGCTGTTTTTCTTTCTTAATTGGCTTTGAGTGCATGTGTGTGGATGTGCGTGTGCCTGCCTCCCTCATCAGCAGCACCCCTGGTATTCAGTGGAGTAATTAGAACATCTAAATCTTCCGTATATGTCATCCAGACTTTGTAAAATTAACTGTGATTACTGGCACCAGCCTGCAGACGTGCCGAATCCCACCCCAGCTCCCGATAAGCATAATTGCTCCTCGTTGTTCCTCTGGAAAGCCTTGCGCTCGCTGCCACGCGTGAGCTCCTTCCCGCTCGCTTTTGTATTAGCGCCGAGTTAAATGACTTTGGCTTTTGTTGACTCGGGGAGGATTTACGAGGAGTTGCACACAACTGAAATCGGGAGCGCTTCTGGATTGCTGAGCAAACAAAAACCCTGCGTTGGGTGATGGCTCTGGAAACGAATCCTGCTCCTCCTCCTCCTCCTCCTCTTTCCCTGACCCCTGGCTGGATCCAGGAGTAGGGTGAGCTGCCTGGGATGTGGCAGGGAAAGCTGGCCGGTGCCACGGGGCGCAGCTGTGGTGGAGCGGTGCCCTCTTGCAAAGAGCCCTGACCCTCCCCGGGGGCCTACTTATACGTGTATAAATATATATCTATACTATATATAAAAACTAAAACCTGCAGGCTGTTGGGAGGAGCTGGTTTTGCGCCTTGCCCTGCCGGATGGCATTATTTCTGCAGTCTAAAGGTGCATCTTCAAAAGCCAATGACCATTCATCCATCCAGCTTTGCCATATCCATGCGTTACTGCCATCGGTGGGAAGGTGCCAACTCCAGGAACAAAGCAGGGGCAGCTAAGGAGTGGGTATTTATCGTTATTAGTCTCTTGTTAAATGCGGAAGGGCATTGACCACTTACCCATTTCCTTACACGCAGGTTAAGTGGTGTGAAGAAATAATTCTTCTTCCTGAAGTCACGTTTTTACGCCTCCTGCCTTTCCGCCCTCCCAGCCCCACTGGCACGTAGAGATCAGCACCACATCTTATCTCCCCAGTGCGAGTGCTGCCCAGATGTCTTTCATGTTTCTCTGTCTTCCCTGGAGGGTGCTGGGTCTCTCACACCATTCCCAATCTAAACACTTTAAAAAAAAAAGGCCAGGGAACTAACTTTGCTAATGACTTTGACTGGAATCATTAAGGACATCTCAGCATCATGGCTGCTCTTCTCTCTGCTTTCAGGAACAATATTGATTGCTATTTTAATTTAAATCTTGGACAAAATCCTTCATTTTTCTTCCGAGTTCTCCAGCACAGCCCGCTGCCGTGTCCTGGGGGTGCAGAGCAGCATGTGGGAGGGATGCAGAGCATCCTTGGGCAGTGTCCAGGCACAGCCGGGACCTCAGGGCAGGGGGGGCGATTGCCTCCCGGCTCTGTCCGGGGAGGGGGGAGCCGGGGGGTGCCAAGGACCTGCCTTGGGAGTGCTGGAAAATGGGTAATTGTGGGGAAACGGCTGCAAAATTCAGCCAAGAGGAGGCAAGGGTGGCATTTTCAGTAGGGAAGTCTAGTGCTCCGGTGTCTCTCTGCTCTCATTATATACTTTCCAATTGCTCTTATATATGCTTCAAAGGTTAATATATGTTTGTGATGAGTGCACTTTGTAGAAATGTTAATTAGCCCGGGTGCAATTTGAGGGATTCTTCCCTCAATAATAAATGCTCTTTCTGTATTTTTAGCCACCATTTTTATTGGCACTCGCTCCGCTCTTTATCCAGGCAGTGACTCGAGAAAAGGCTGGGGTGGGCTGCGGTTCCCGTTCCCCCCCCCCCCCCCCGGGCAGCAGGGGCTCAGGGGTTTTGGGGAAGGTGTCTGGCTGGCCCGGGGGCTGCTGCACCGCCGAGAGAGCCCCCCTGGGACTGGGGCCAGCCCGGGCAGTGGCTGGTGCTGGGGTGGCACTTCAATGTCACCAGGTGATGTAGGGACCTGGCATGGAAAATGGGTCTGGGGCAGGGGCTGCTCCGTGGGAGCAGCCCATTCTCGTGCTGGTGCTCTGCTGTATTGGTGTGTGTTCCCAAAAAGCTTGCGGATCTGAGGTTCTTCCACCCTAACTGATGCGATATCCAAGAATTCCTCTGGCTCCATGTCTGTGTGGGCTTACGATACATCCCAAGTGCTTGTGGATGGGGAAACTCAAGCCACAGGCTTCATCTCTGATTTTCATGAGGTTACCAAGTGAATGCCCTTCCATTTGCAACATGGGGGGACAAAATGGGATTTCAATCAGTGGGAAGGGAGAGGCAATTTCCCAGCTCACATTAGCTGGTAATAATTGCTTTGAGAATGGAGGTTTAATCTCAGGACTTTGTACAGAAGATAGCTTTCTGAGCAAGTTTCCAGTTCTCGACACGGTGGCTGGTCCCTTCCCCAAATGCCACGTCTGGAGGCTCCTTAAAGGCTCCTTAACCCCCCAGCCCCGGCGTGGGGCTGCAGCTCCCGTGGCTGCCAAGGGCATCTCCCCCCACCCCCAGCCCCCTGCCCATCGGGACTCGGCAGGCAGGCACCCACGGCGATAACGCGGTGCTGACTTGCCACGGCTGGTCAAGTGCTCCAATGTGGACCCCTGCCCCAACATTGTAGACTGCTACATTGCTCGGCCAACCGAGAAAAGAGTCTTCACGTACTTTATGGTCGGGGCCTCAGCCATCTGCATCATCCTTACGGTCTGTGAGATCTTCTACCTCATCTTCAAGCGGGTTGTCCGGAGTGCACGGAAGTGGAAGAAGTCCACCAAGCGCTCCGTCAGCTACAGCAAGGCCTCCACCTGCCGGTGCCACCTCAAGACGGAGGAGAAGGACAAGTCCCAGACGAGGTGGGTGGCAGCCCTGTGGGCTTTGGCTCCCAACCTGACTGCTGTCTGATGGGTGCTGGGAGGGCAAGAGGGAGGGAGAAGTGTCCTGGATTGTGCCAGGCTTGGCTGGCCACAGTGGTGACCACCAGTGATGCCACCAGCCAGGACCTCGATGGCTGAAAGGGGAGGGGGACACATCCATGGGAAGTCTCCTGCTTGGGAGCATGGGCACGTCCCTGGGTGTCCCAGCGGCGAGGGCACGCTCGGTGGCAGGTGGGTGCTAGCTGCCCCCGGGCATGCCTGAGGGTGTCTGTTCTTCCCACAGAGGAGAAGAGCTGTGAGCTCACCCGTCCCAGCCGGCTCGCCTTCCCCTTGGCCCAGCAGCTTTTCAAGCCTGCTAAGTCCCTGAACCCTCAAGAGTCAACTCATGAAAAATGACTAAGCCCAGAAAAATGAAGTCACCCCGAGAGAGGCCCACGGGTGCCTGAGCAGACGCAGGTGAGGCGAGGGCAGCCCTGGAGCTCTGCCAGCTGCACGCGGCAGCGCTGCGGGGCTTGGACATCCTGCCAACGTATAGATGCCGTGCATGACTCCACCGAGCAGCCAGCCCCACCGCAGCAGCCAGCTCAGTCCTCCCGGGCAGCGAGCCCAGCCAGGAGCTGCAGGGGTGAAGCCATCGAGCTGGGGGAGCACACGGGACTGGGGCTGGCAGGAGGGAGCGTGGGGACTCCCGTGTCCCAGCAGCTTCTCTTGGGTCCTGCAGCTCTGCTGCTCGCGTGCTGGGTGTGAATGCATCAGTGCCCAGCCAGGGATAGTGTCACCTAGCGCGGTGACAGTCCTCCTGGCTCGCTGTGCCCGTACAGGCACAGTCCCAAGCACAGTTTCATCCTCCTTTCTTTTGTACCAAGGAACCAAAGAAATGCTGGGCTCAGCGCCGTGGCCAGAGCCCTCTTCGTGCGCCCGGAGTAATCAGAGAGGAGCAGGGCTGCAGGCTGCTCCTGGCTGCTCCCTTTGCCAGCACTGGGGCAGGAGCAGCCTTTTCCCCTTCGCTCATGCAAGCGCCATGCCGGTGTCCCACCCAACTGCCCGTGCTGGTTCTGCTGCTTCTCTTGGAGCCTTTGCATCCCCCCTCACCTCCTCTGGATGTCACAGATAGCGTAAGTCATGGATCCAAAATACATCATGTTGTTTGTAGACGGTGGGATCTGCTCTGCACGCTTTGAATTGGGAGGACTGGTAAAGGCAGAAGAAATGGATCTGCAGAGGTTCCCCAGAAGCCCACAGCTGGGTCCTCCCCACTCCTGCCTCAGCTGGGGCTATGCGGCTCGAGCCCCGGTGCCGGTGTGCCCGGTGTCCGACCACTCCGCCTCCTCCCGGCTTGTCACGCATCGTTAAACTTTAATTCACCAGAACCGCACGCTGGCCCCCGAGGAAATCAAGGAAGGAGCAGCATCAATTATTTACTAAATCTTGATAAATATTACAATAAATAGAAATTATTTCCATTTAATCTCTCCTTAAGCGGTGCTACACGGAGGGTCTGCTGGCTCTCCGGCCAGCCCGTGAGCGTGCCGTGGTGTGCGCTGCCACAGCCAGGGCTCATGCCGCTGTGGGAGGCTGTGATGGCCCTTCCCATGCTGCTGGGGCAGTGACACGTCTCTGCGCTGGGACACAGAGCAAGTGCTTCCAGCACCGGCTGCTCCCATGGGCACCCCAGCACCATGTCACCTGTGTCACCTGAGGTGCCAGCCTCAGTGCCAGAGGAAAGATGCTCCAGGAGGTTGAACAGCAGAAGGTGGCTGACCAGGAAGCGGCTCTGGAAGCCACAGGGGTCTGCTTTGGGACACCCACACGGCTCACTGGGGGTCTGTGGCTGGGGCAAGTGAAGCCCATGCTGGGCACCATCCTGGTGGGTAAAGCAGCGTGGGAGCAGGCGTGTCTGCTGTCAGAGCAGCTCTGGTTCCCTTGCGGGTTTGGAGCAGCTCCCCAGAAGTGATCGTTTCCACCCGTGGAGGGCTGGGGGGGCTCAGAGCATCGCTTGGGGCAGGCACCGAGAGGGGACCATGCTGTTTGGGCAGCTACAACCCAGGGGTGGTGGGAGCGGGAAGTGGGATTCATGGTGGGCTGGCTGGGAGACGGGCCGTGGGCTCTGCAGCACCCTGGTGCCACGGCATGGAGCAGCACATGGGCGTCACCTGAAGCACGGCAATTATTTGATATTAAATATAATGATGCTATTCTGGCTCTGCCCTCGCTCAGCCCCGGCACTGTCTGTGAGAAGGAAATGCCATGTCTCGGTGCAGGAGAGGCGGCAGCTCCCAGTTGGTGAGAACTGGCCTAGTTTCTGGTTTCGGTAGCCCAAACCCGAGCCCACCGCCCGGGCTGACCCCACACAGCCCACGCCAACCGCGCCGGCCCTTTGCGGCCGTGGCAGGACAGCGGGTGGGGGCACACACAGCGGGTCTGCCCCCTCCCCAAAGGCAGCAGGACTTAAGCCTGTGTGTAAACCACCAGCATCAGCCCCCCCGCTCCCCGCTGCGGTGCCTCCGCACGCCCCGTCGGAGCAGCCGACGGCAAAGCCCCGTTTGAACCGGGCGGCGGGTGCCGGCCCGCGGGTCCCCGGCGCAGCTCAGCCCCGGGGCCGGGCAGCGGCGGGCTCCGGTGTGGCTCCAGCACCACCCAGCGCCCGCCGCGCCGCACGGACCCGCGGGGGCACGGGACGGGGACCGAGCATCCCCGGGGGACCGAGCATCCCCCCCGGCACCCCGGGGCATCTCCCCGGCCCTGCCGCCCCGCACCAACAGCGCGGCGGCTGTAGGGGCGCGCCGTGGGGTGGCTCGCCGGGGGTCCCCACCGGTGGGCAGGTCCGTGAGCCCCGCGGGTCCCTGCCCCGCTCAGCGGCTTTGCCGGAACCGGGAGCGAACGGGCGGGGAAACCCGGGGCTTACCCACCGCCCCCGGTGGCGAGGGGGCCGGCTGTCCCCGGCGCCCCCCCCCGGGGCCGCCCCCTCGGTCGGGGGGTGGGGGGCGGCCCCGCACACCTGAGGCTTGGCGCTAAGCCCCGGCCCCCGGTTTCCTGCCCGCGCTCCTCCCCTGGCTCCCCCCGGCCCCGCAGGGCCGGAGCCGCCCGGGCCGCTCACACCCAGCGCGGCCCCAGCCCGGCGGGACGTGCCCGGCGCGGCGGAGGTGAGTGCGCGCTGCCGGGAGCCCGCGGCGCCGGGACCCCCGGGGGGGCACTGGGGACACGGGTGCCTGGGGTAGGGGCACCCCACCGCTGGCACCCGCTGGCAGCCTGGGGCACCCCGCTGGCCCCATGCGGCTGGGTGTCCCTTTAACGGCCCAGCCGGCACCTCTGCCTGCTTAATTGGCAGGGGTTAATTAGAAGCCAGGGCTGCGGCTGTTCCTTTTCTCCCAGCCGGGCTGCAGGGCTGAGCTCTGCTGGGAGGGCTGGGCTCACCGGGGGTGAGGCTGAGGCACCCCCGGAGCGACAGCAGGTCAGCGTGCGGTGAGTGGTCTGGGGGGTCCCTCGGCTGGGGAAAGCCCTGGAGGGGGGAGCGGGCTGGGTGCCATCACCCCCCAGCGAGGGACCCGGCTGGGGGCTGTCCCTCCAGTTTGGGGTGAGCCCTGAGCAGGTACTGGGGTGGCTGCGGTACCCCAGGGGTTTGCGCTTCCCCCCGTTCCATGACCCTGGTGCTCTCTGCCCTTCGGCAGAACCGGGGCAGTGGGCTGTAGGAGAGGCAAATCTGGGCTGCTGCTCCTGTGAGCCCCCCCGTGCCCCCTCTCTGGGTGCTGTGGCCAGGGGATGCCCCCAAACCAGCGGGGCAGCGAGCTTTTCGCTGCGGGCTGTGTCCTGGGAGTGGGACTGGGTGCTGTGCATGGGACGGTGCTGGGGTGGGGGATCCCCTCGGTGCCTCTTCTCCCCCAGCCCCGTGTTTCTGCACTGGGGTGTAGGAGGAGCGCTCCTGGGCTCAGCAGTGCTGCCTGGCTCCCTCCCTTAGGATGTTCCTTGGTGGGTTGCTGGGACCCTCGGCAGAGCAGCTGCGTCCTGAGAAAGTGCAGGGTTTAGGTGGCCCCGTCTGCCCCGTGCTCTCCAGTGTGGAAACGGAGAATTGACTTGGCTCCCCTCCTCTCTCCGCTGGCAGAGGCACGAGGCTCCCTAGAAGATGGGTGACTGGGGGTTCCTGGAGAAACTGCTGGACCAAGTCCAGGAGCACTCGACCGTGATCGGGAAGATCTGGCTCACCGTGCTCTTCATCTTCCGCATCCTCATCCTGGGCTTGGCTGGGGAGTCAGTGTGGGGGGACGAGCAGTCGGATTTCGTGTGCAACACCAAGCAGCCGGGCTGCACCAACGTCTGCTATGACAAAGCTTTCCCCATCTCCCACATTCGCTACTGGGTGCTCCAGTTCCTCTTTGTCAGCACCCCAACGCTGATTTACCTCGGCCATGTTGTCTATCTCTCCCGGAAGGAGGAGAAGCTGAAGCAACAGGAGAGCGAGCTTCGGGCTATCCACAGCAAGGACCCAAAGATCGAGCAGGCCCTGGCAGCTGTGGAGAAGAAGATGTCCAAGATCTACATGACGGAGGATGGGCGGCTCAAGATCCGAGGGGCGCTGATGTGGACGTACATCATCAGTGTGATCTGCAAGAGCATCTTCGAGGCTGGCTTCCTCGTTGGCCAGTGGTACCTGTACGGCTTTTCCATGGTGCCCCGCTACGTGTGCAAGAGGGACCCCTGTCCCCATCAGGTGGACTGCTTCATCTCTCGCCCTACCGAGAAGAGCATCTTCATCATCTTCATGCTGGTGATGGGCTTGATCTCCTTAATCCTGAACCTCCTGGAGCTCTTCCACCTCTGCTGCAAGAGCCTGCTTGGCAACATCAAGAAGGTGTCGGGGCCGAGCCAGGACGGCTTTGCCCCCGACATGGTTGTGGGTCCCTACCCACCCAAGCACTACCCCTTCCTGCCCATGGCCGAGAGCCACACGCCACCCTACCAGGCCTACAACAAGCTCTCCAGTGAGCAGAATTGGGCCAACTTCCACAACGAGGAGAACCTGGCGCTGGGCAGTGGCAGCAGACCCCTCTCAGACCCCTACACCCCCGCGGCTGCTGAAGCCCCCACACTGGAGGAGAAGCTGTGCAGCCGGCCCGGGAGCTCAGCCTCCAAAAAGCAGTACGTCTAGTGCCGGGCTGGCCCCGGCTGGCCACGGGGACCTTCCCTGGTCCCTTGTTCCTGTGAAGGTGCCGTCTGGATGGGCTGCGGAGGCTGTGCCCGGGGGGACCTGCCTGCCCCGGGAGGTGATGCTCGGGAGCAGGGCTGGATGCTGTCCTGGAGCAGAGCCTCCCCGCTCTCCTCTTTTTCCCCACAGACCTTGCAAGGAAGGAAACTGCAGAAAGTTCCCTGGGACGCCGTGTCCCGTGTGCCTCGCTGTGGGAAAGGGAGAAATCCCTCGAGCCACACAGCTGGGAACAGGCTGTCCCCGGGGCTGTGGCAGGAGGCTGGAGCCAGCCGCGAGGCTGGAGTGTGAAAGCTGGGCCTGTGCCCTGGGAAGCCACTTGCCTCCACAGGCAGCGGGCTGAGCCCAGGAGGGCTGGGGCAGCGCTGCCTCACCGGCCCTGGCCACCAGCCCCATCCTGTTCCTGTGGCCACGGCTGCGGGCCAGCAGCTCCTGCCCCAGGGCTTGCTGCGGGAGCTGCCCCCTGCCCCACGGGGCATGGGGGGGTTAAGCAGCAGCTGGCAGCTGGGGCTCTGCAGCCACCCACTGATCCCGATGGCTGCAGGTCACTGCTCGGGTGCGCTGGGGCTGCGAGCCCCCAGCCCTGGACCCTTTCCCACTTGGTGTGTGTCTCTAAGTTATTTTTAACCTGCTGGCCTGAGCATGGGGCTTTCTGCCTTCAAGGTGCCGCTGTGTGGGATCTGGGGAGCCGTGTCCAGCCTGGCCGAGTGCCCTGGAGCCCTGTGCATTTTTCCAGGAGGAATTCGCCAAGCAGCTGCTGGGTTTGGGGGGTTATTGGTTTTATTACTTTGCACTAGTCATCTCCTGCTGTGGGTGGGGGTGTTGGGGGGTGTATGGAAGAATCAACAGCCGCCACATGAGCAGTCACCCTGTCATCCCCAGCCCACCGATGCTGTGAAAGGGGAAGGTCCTGCGTGACCCAGGCACGAGCGTGGGATGTGGGTGCTGCCCTCAGTGCTGTTTCCTTTCCTCCTGGCAGACTCAAGTGTTGCATCTTGTTGAATAAAGTTGGATGAATGAAAAAAGGTGAAGTGTGGCCTGACTGTGCTTCCTGCAGCCACCAGCTGTCCCTGGGAGGGTGGGTGCGGGTCTGGGGCTGAGAGGGAAGCTGCTGCCCTGTGGGGCTGGGGTCCAGGGGGGCGTGGGCACCCACCCACTGAAATCACAACCCTCCCTGCTATAGTGTCCCATCCCCTTGAGCCAAGCCTCAGCCCAGAGGCTGTCACTGGGCCATCTTGGGACAGGCGCCCGTGACCCAAAGCAGGGCTCAGCTCCTCTGCCCTGGCTGTGCTGCAGATAAACCGAACGGCGGCCATGGAGCTGCTCGTAGCTGCATAATAGGTGGAAATGAGCCACAGATAAAGGCACACAATGCGGCTCGGGCTGTTGTTTAGTTTCTCTGGCCAAGCCAGCCCAGGGCAGAGCCTGCTCTCTGCCGAGGGCCTCTTCAGTGAGGGTGGGACGGGCTAAAAATACCCTGGAGAAAATAAAATATGGGTGATATCGGGTAATATCGCTGCCACTGGCTGCTGGAGGAAGAGAAGAGGGAGGCACCCGGCCAGGCTGCCCTTGGTGCAGCGCCTGGGCTGGTGGCCGAGCCTGCCTTTGGCTCCCCTCCCTGCTGGGAATAACAAGGGGGGTAAAATCCCCTGGGGTGGGGGTCTGAGGTGCACGCTACCAGCTCTCAGCCCTCCCCTGCACCCTCCATGAGGATGCTGGGGAAGATGCTCTCCAGAGGGACCCTGCCCTGCTCCCCCTGTTGCCCAGTGGGGGCTCCCGGAGCACCCCAGTGCAATGGGGGACCACAGCCCAGCGCTCCCCAGGCATCAGCAGAGCTGCAAAGCCCCTCCAAGCTGCAGCTTTCTGGGGGAGGGGGGCAGTCTGGTGTGCTCAGCCAGGAGGAAATACCCGTGTGAAAGGTAACGGTGCAGCCGTGCAGTGTGTTTACCCGCCGGCAGCGTTCCCCCGCTCACCTCCCCTCTCCTGGGCTGATATTTTTGTTGGCACCAGGGGAGCATCACGCTTTTCCAAACGGCCTTGCAAGGTGGAAAACAAGACGGCCGAGACCCCCCTTGCCTGGACGCTGTGCCCGGCCACGGGTGCTGTGCAAACACAGCTCCGCGTCCCGCTATTGTTCCCATGTTGTGACAAGGCAGCTCGGGGCAGCTGGTGTGACCTCGTGCCGCCGGGACCTGCCCACGCCACATGCCAACAACAACAGCGAGGGGTTCACCTGCGCGGTGGGACCGGGGAGGGGGCGGCCGTGGGGCCGGTGTTGGCAGCAGCCCCCCAGAAGGCGGGCGGGCAGCCCTTAGGCAAATAAAAGTTTGCAGCTGATAAGGGTGCAGGCTGTCCCGGAGAAGCCCTTTGGCACAGCTCGGGGACAGATAGCGGACACGCACGGCTTTTCTCACACCTCTGTGCTCCCTCCTGAGTAAACAGGCCCCTCCGGTCACTCACTGCCCCAACCCCCGGCCCCGTGCCATGATGCTGAGCCCTGCGGTGGCATGGGCAGCCTGGGGGCTGTGGTGATGGGGTCCCCACAGGTACCCCAGAGACTCAGCTCTGGGGTAACGGGCAGCAAGTATGTGCCGTGACATGTGGGCACCAGGACGACTTGCAGCCACCTGACTGGGATGGCGGAGAGCCCTGGGCATGGCAATGGGGTGGGGGCACTGTGGGGCTGTTCTCCCCCATGCTGGCATTGCCCTTAGCATGGATTTTCAGGGAGGGCAGCTTTCGTATCGCCACCTAAGAGCCTTGTGGGGTTTATCCCACCCAAGGCTGGACGTACTTCCCAAGGCACCGCTGCAGCCCCCCGAGAACTGCCCTGGCAAGCAAGAGCTGCCTGCCCACCCTGTGCCATGGCGCGGGAGCTGGGCTGCCTTCCTCGGCAGCTCCCCCATCCTCAGCCCTGGAAGAAAGAGAGGGAGACGACAGGGCCAAAGGAGCAAAAGGAAGAGGTAGAGAGGTGGATGGACAGATGGACGGGCACCTGACCTGACCTCCAGCAGCCTGAGGCTGCGGGTGCACAGGCACACTCACCAGTTCAGGAGGATGCTGGGGGTGGGCAGCCACCCCAAGCACTCCCTGAGTCAGGAAAGGCTTTGGGGCGGCTCTGCCAGTCCTGGACCACACACTCCCCAGGACCCCGATTCCCACTGGGGGTGTTGGTCTAACACCAGCCACGGCCCCTGGGAGCTCTGTAACTTTGTCCCATGGCCACAGGTTTGCAGGGAGGTTCCTGCTCTCCTCCCAGTTAGGACCAGTCTGTGCTGGGCTCCCCCTGCCCAGCTCTGCCGTGGGTTGGGGGAGAGGAGCCGTGAGGGCTGTGCAGCATGTCCCGCCTGCAAGGCGCTGGCCAAGCACCAAGGAGGTTATTTTTAAGCTTTCCCAGGGCACAGAAAACAGCAAGTGTCTAAATCCGACCGGCTTGCAGGAAGAGCTGTGGCAGGAGCAAAACTGCAGCTGAGAGGGGAGGAAGGGCAGAGGGCTGGGCAGGGGGGCGCCAGCCAGGGCCACAGCATGGCCCCCCACCCACTGGGGCCCTGTTTGTGCCCAGGGCTCTGCCCGCAGCTTCCCAGTGCCCCGTTTCCCACAGCCCCCCAGGGAGACCGGGCGCAGGCAGGAGCATCCCTCTGAGCCAGGCGCAGACCCCCTGAGCCCACCGCACCCACCATCCAGGCAACACCAGACCAGATACAATCCTGCCCTTCCCAGCACCACTGCCAACAGTGCCGAACGAAGGAAAAGCAACCCCCAAATGGCTCCCTTCCTCCCCCAGGCACGGGGTTATATTTAGCGCTCCACGCGCGGGCATGGCAGACAATGCGGCCCCGTGTGAGAACCGCGGGCGGGAGGAAACGCGCTCAATAGCCCCGATGACTTCCCGCATCCTGACATTGTCGCTCCCCTCCAGTCGCTTCCTCGCACGGAGGCGATGGGACCGCAGCACCCAGCACCCCATGCCCACCCCGGGATGGGTCCTACCCCTGCCAGCGGCTCAGGGCATCGGCCTGATGCAGCTCCAGGAGGGCAGGGGGTGCTGCCTGCTGGGTGGGAAGGGAGCGTGCCCCACTGTCCCCGGCCAGGGCCTGGGGGACGCGTCTGGGTGTAGGGCAGAGCTGCTCCTCTCCCACAGCATGTCAGGGCTTCTGCCTGCTGCAGAAAGAGCCACTGGGCATGGCACGGAGGGTCTGCGCTGTGGGGCCGGGGCAGGAAGAGGCGAGTGAGACCGGGAGGCTGGGAAAGGACAGGCTGCGCTCAGGAAAAGGGCAAAACTGGAGCCTGGGAAAACAGCCTCGGCTGGCCAGAGCAGGGGAGAGAGCAGCCGTCCCCAGGGGATGCGGGGACACACACACCATTTGCTCTCCAGTGCAACTGGGGTGAACACTCTCAGTGTCCCAGGGCTGCAGGGCCACTGCGGTGTGCACAGATCCTAGGTGCCCCGGCGTGGCTGTGATGGGACAGAGGAGCGTGAGTCCCTGTGGGCCCCAGCGTCCCCCTGAAGCCCCCTGCATTGCTCTGCTCCTCCCCAAAGCATCGTCGCTCTGAGCCTTGCGGGAAGGGGACCGATGGCTCTGAGCAGCCCTTGTGCCAGCACAGGGTGACAGCATCCCCAGCCCTGCGCAGCTGGTGCATCCCTGCTCTGAGCTAACCGGACATCCGCTGCGGTCATCCAGGTGTGCCGAGCCGTGCCGAGCAGCCGGGGGGGCTCTCACTGCCCCTGCCTGCACAGCAGCTGTCCCAGGCCCCTGAGCCAACCCCCAGCAAGCCGGGGCACAGCTTGTGTGTCCCCCCCCAGCATGGTCCTGGCTCACTCCCTGCATCCTGCCTCCGGAAACTGCCACCTGCTCCTCTCACCAGCGGCTGGCAATGGACCGTCGGGTTTGGGGAGCAAACCCGGCCCTGGGCAGGGCAGAGGGTCGGCCGGGAAACTGTAGCCACCCTCGGAGCCAGCAGGGAGGAAGCAGCAAGGCAGCAGGGCCATGCCGAGAGCGCAGCAGCCAGCTTGCCCCCCTCCCAGCCTGGGGCATGGCCACCGCGGGCTGGGCAGGGACAGGCAGCACTTCTGCAGCTGCCAGATCCGATCCCTCCCCTGTGGCGCGGTGTGGCCGCAGCCAGCCCCTTCCCCAAAGCTGGACAAGCCCCGGGAGGACGCTGTCCTGCAAAACACCAACCTCCTGGCCAGGCTGGGACTCCCTGCCTGGGACAGGCTCACCCCTTGCATGGCCCCACACGTGCTGCTGGCACGGCTCCTTGCCACACTCCCGCTGCAGCATCCAGCTGTGCCGTGCTGGGAACAGCTGGATTACAAACACGCTGGGCTAGACGAAGGACTTGAGCGGCTGTGTGCAGGCTGGGGAAGCCAGCTTTTTGCCATAATGGTTTATTCACTAAAGCTTCCTCTCACTCTTCGTGAGCAACTGTGGCTGCTCACCCTAGCCCTGAGTGCTCGCCGGCTCCTATTCTTGTCCAGCCGGCACTTCCCAGGCAGCACATTGTTGGGATTCAATGGGAGGAAGGGTGGGTTTATGGTACTGAGGGCTTAGGAGAAAGGCAACCAGTCTCTGGGAAGCAGCTTCCCCCCTGCCCCAGCGCCTGCGGGGAATCCACGGCCCTGCAGCAACGCCGGCGTCTGCCGTGGGGACGGATGGGAGTTCCCAGACACGCGGAACCCAGCTGGAAACACGCAGGACCGGGAAGGCAGCAGTGGTGGAAGCAGGGCAGGGGCTGCCCAGCCAGGTGCCACCGGTGCCCACGCAGCCGCTGGCAGGGCTCCATCCTTCCCGAGCGCATTGCTCCAGCACTGCGCTGGAGCAGCCCCCCCGGCCGACACCGCGTGGGCCAGGGGAGGAAACGGGGCAGCGAGGCCCCGACAAAGCCCGATTGTGCCCGGCCAGCCCTGGGAACAGGCAGATCAATGGGCTATAAACAGTTGAGGGAGCCGCTCCGTCGCAGGGCGAACAAAGGCATTTCAGAAGATGTTTCCGAGCTGGGCCCCGTTGGTCCCACTTGGGGGAAGGGACTGGACCGTTCCCACTCCAGCGCACAATAGGGAACAGCCATTGCCCAGCGTCACCCTGCAGCCAGGCTGGGAAAGGAAGAAGCCAAGGGCAGGGGTCACCTCAGGGGACAGTGCCAGCCTGCCCGGGGGGACCGGGGCAGTGGCATGAGAGGTGCTGTGAGCCCCAGTGCAGGCGGCTGCAGCGGAGTAGAGCTGGGACAGCCTTTGCATCGCCCTGAGCCTCCTCCTGCACCTGCCACCCCAGCCTCAGCTGCCCTCACACGCCGCCATGCAAAGGCCTGAGAGTCCCCGGCGGTGCCAGGCTGCGAGCCCTGCCGGCCCGGGACAGCAGCAGGTTGGGAGGTAAACGCAGCCGGGCAGCGCCAGCAGTAAAGCTGTCAGCGGGGCAGGAGCTGGCCCCGAGGAAGGACGGACCGATGAGAAATGCTGAACCGGCTGCTGACCTCAGGGCTTCGCACCAGACACGACAGATTTATCATCCCCGGGAGGGGAAGGCCAGGCCGGGGCAGCAGCAAGACCTTGCTCAGGCACCAGGGGAAAAAACAAGCTGGGAGGCAGCGATAATCCTGGCTACGGCCCCAGCACGCTGCAGTTACCGGCTGGCCTGGCTCAGGCAGCTCTCGCTGGAGTTTGGTCCCACTGCGCCTGTGATGCCAGAGGCTGGAGGGGACACCGGCCACCAGCCCCCCGCGCTCACTGCCAGCCTCTCCTGCCATGTGCTGCCCTGCTCAGCAGCCCAGTGGGATCCCCCCCATCCCCTTGGACCCCACCCAGGACTGCCACAGCCCTTCTTGTCTAGATAAGGAGGTCGAAGGGAAGCAGATGACGTGGCCGGGGGGAGCTGGGAGGGAGGCACAACCTCAGCACGGGCTGGGATTTCGGTGCCTCCCCCTCCTTCCTGCCTACTCACCCTGCTGCCAGGCCCAAGGTCAGTGCCCAGCCAGGGACAACGATGGAATTTCTCCCATCGTAGAAGGGGCTGCTTCTTGAAAACATGGGGAGCAGAAACACACTCTGAGCCAGGGTTAGGGCCAGGTGCTGTTGCAGAAGACACACAGACCCAAGGACTGACAGAAGTTTATTTTGGCTGTTCCTGTACAGGGCAGACACCTCCTTGTTCTCTACACACCAGCCCAAAGCCACCACCACGCTTGGAGCTCTGTGACAGAATCGGGGCCAGGACTTGCACCTCCCCCCATCCCCCTCCCTCACTGTGAAGCCTGGGGATGATGCAGAGAGGGGTTCCCCGGAGTTCTCCACCACTGTTCAGGCTCCCCTGGGGGATAGGCAGTAGCATGGAGCTGTGGTCGGGGTTCATGAAGAGCCACGGGAGAGCAGTAAGCGGAAGAGCCGATCCTCCTGCCGCAGGCATTAGCCTGACCCCAACTCCTTGTCACTCAGGTCCAAGTTTCTTCTATCATCACATCGTGGAAGAAACCTAAAGAGATGTGGGGAACCAGGCCGAGAGGGTTTCGTGGTTCAGGGGCTAGATCAGGCCAGGAGCTGATGGGTTTCAGAAATACTCTGCCTGTGAAGCATGGCTCTCTGCCCGCCCTGCCACAAAAGAGGTCTGAGTGCTGTGTCTCGAGTGCATGTGGGGCAGGCAAACCCCGACCCTCTGGCGGGCCCCGGGAGGGTGAAGAGCAGCAGTGGACATAGTGCATTGCCCAGGTAGGGCCCGGTGCAGGAGGGAAGCTGGTGGAAGGTGCTGCAGGTGATAAAAGAGTCCCCAGCACAGTGCTGCGGGTCAGAGCCCTCCAGCTGCAGGTCAGAGCCCGCTGGCAGCCGGCCCCCGGCCCCAGGGACAGTTCCTCCAGGGCACTGCCTCTGCCCAACCAACTTCATTAACTCTTTTCCGGGCGGTTCCTGTTCAGCACGGCCCGAGGGGCGAACTCCAGCTTGTCCTTCAGGCTCACCACCTTGGTCAGGTCCTTGCCCGCGATCTCCTGCAGCTTGCGGTCCTCCCGCTGCTCCGAGATGCTCTTCTCCTCCTCGGCCGCGGGCTGGGGGTCCCCGCGGAGGAACCACTCCAGGTGGTAGCCCACCAGCCCCACCACGAAGGCCACCGGGAAGGTGACGTACGGGGCCTTGGAGCGCACGGCCGCCCACAGCACGGACCACATGGCGCCGGGGGCTGCGCCTGGCAGGGGGCGACACGCGGCGGTCACAAGCCGGGCCCGGCCCTCCGCGGCGCCCGAGGCCTGCGGGCTGCCAGCGCCCGGGCGAGGCTCCGGCGGGCAAGGCCGCACCGGGGCCTCCCGCAGCACCGACCCACAGGGACGCGGGACCCGCCCGGGCCCCCTGCTCAGCCCCCCGGGGTGCCGCCCCGCCACCGGAGCCGGACCCCCAGCGAGCCCCGGGCGGCCCCGCTCACCTGGGCCCCGCCGCCGCCGCCGCCGCCAGCCCCGCCCCTTCCGGTCAGCGGTGCAGCGGGAGCGCGGCCGAGAGTGGCGGCGGCGAGGCGCGGCGGGGCGAGGCTGCCCCCTGGCGGACAGCGCGGGACCTGCGGCGCTGGAGGAGCGGCCCGGGAGCGGGGGGAGACCCACGGGGAGAGACCCACGGGGGAAGAGAGACCCACGGGGGGAGAGAGACCCACGGGGAGCCCTGGGGGAGGGAGCCACGGGGAGACGCACGGGGACAGCCACGGGGAGGGAGCCACAGGGATGGAGCCACGGGGAGACCCACGCAGGTGCCCATAGGGAGACCCACGGGGAGGCACCCACGGGGATTCCTGCAGACATCTCTCGGGCACCCTGCGGGGACATCTGCTCCTGCCCCAGCGAGAGCCCCTCTCCCGCCCCACGGATCCCTCTCCCATCCCACGGACACCCCTCTCCCACCCCACAGACCCCTCTCCCACCCTCCCGCCCCACGGACACGAAGGGGCGGCAGTCGGGGCAAAGGCGAGCCCGGTGCCAGCCGCGTCCCCACGGGGAGGTGGCCACTGGCCCGGAGTAACCAAAGTCACCTTTATTAATTGCGGCGGTTCGTTACAATAAAAAGGGAGCCACGTGTCACGGTCACTGCACGGCGCTGGCCGGGGTGGGGGCTGGGGGCCCTTCCCAGGCACATCTCTAACTCCGGGAGGCTGGGCGGGGGGGGGGGGGGGGGCGACAGGGGGGGAAGGGGCTTCGGGTGACTGAGCGGGCACTGCCGTCCCAGAGGTGTTTAGCACTGACGGACCCCCTGGAGCGAGGGACCCCCAGCGAGGTGCCCCCCTGCTCGGCCCCAGCCCCCCCCTGCTGCATGGGGGGGGGGGGGGGGGGAGTGTGTGCAAGCTGGGCCCCCCCAAGTTGCTTCTGATCCCACCGCTCTGCCCGAGGGTCCCGGGCAAGGTTTGGCCCCGGATTTCAGGGGCTCCCCGGCACCCACCGGCCCTGCCTGGGGGGCAGCTGGTGATGCTGCGTGGGGCTGCTGGCACGGTGGGGTGAGGGACGGGGACGGGGTCCTCCCCAAAAGGGGCACTGGGGGGGACAGGATGCTCCGAGAGAGACCTGGGATGGGGACAGGGACAAGGCAGATGCAGCCTCCTGCCCCGCCACACTGCTCTGCCCTGGAAGGGACCTTTGGGGACCCCCCCACCCTGCTCCCAGGACGGGGTGCAGGGACAAGGGAGCTGGGAGCAGCAGCCGTGGGGCACCAGGCACACGACAGCCCCACCCTGGGGTGCCCTATCCTGGAGGCACAGGAAGATGGGGTGACCCCCCTGGGGTGACCTCTGGTAGCCCCCCACTCAAGGGGCAGCTGCTGGCCATGTCCATGCTCCGGTCCCACCTGCTGGCACCAGTGCAGAGCCACCACGGGCACAAAGGGGCTGCGGGCAGGTGTCCCCACCGCCACCCCCACTGCATTGCCCACCCATGGGGGACAGGGCTCCCACCGGTGGTGAGGCACAAGGGGGACACAGTACCCCCTGTCCCCAGCTACTGCCACACTGCAGAGGCGCTCCCAGTCTCCGGGCTGGTGGGATGGATAAGCGGAGGGATGGACTGATGGTGGAGAAGGGCTGAGCGGGGTAGGAAGAAGCGTCGTGATGCTCCGTGCGAGGGAAGCCGTGACCGGGGGTGTGGGGGGGGTCCTGCTGCTCTGGTCTGCCCCACCAGCCAGAACACAGCGCCGGTCACGTGTCGTTTCTGGTTTATTCCTCAGGTTATATTTATATATGTATATAGGGGAAGGAGCCCTGGGTCCCCTGTGGCACCCGAGCCGGGGGCAGGCGCGGGCAGCGCTGCTGGGGAGCCCTTTGTCCCCTCCACATCCCAAAGCCTC
This sequence comes from Falco biarmicus, assembly GCF_023638135.1. Classification (NCBI taxonomy): domain Eukaryota; kingdom Metazoa; phylum Chordata; class Aves; order Falconiformes; family Falconidae; genus Falco; species Falco biarmicus. Next base: position 117,906,681 of record NC_079290.1, read on the forward strand.
GTGCCGGCAGGGCTGGGGAGCGGGGCTGGGGGGGCTCCAGGTGGGCAGGGGCTGGAGGGCCGTCCCCACCACGCGCTGGGGGATTGCACTGAGTACGGAGAGGTGATGGGGGGCCTGCCTGCAGCCCCCTCTGCTCCAGCCCAGCGGGGCCAGGGGCTGAGCATCACCTCTCATGTGGTTGGGATGCAGGCGGGGGGGGGAGTGGTGCAGAAAGGCTGGTGGGGTGGGAAGGGGACGGAGAGCTGGGACACAGCCCCAGGGAGGGCAGAGGAAGGGAGAGCCCCGGACCCCGGGAGAGGCTGGCAGGGGCATGCGGGCAGGGGGCAACGGGACGGGGCAGAACCGGGCTTGCAATCACCCGCCGTCGGATCCACGAAAGGTCTAAGATAGAAAAGAGAGAAGCTGTGAGTGGGGCCAAGAGCTGCCCCAGGGTGTCCCCGCGGCTCCCCATCACAGTGAGCTACGGCCACGCCGTCCAGTCCGGGTAGAAAAGCGGAGGCTGCGGTCACAGCCGGGTCTGTGCCTCGGGGATGTAGATCTCGATGCTGTCCGCGCTCTCGGTGGCCGAGCTCTGGCGGAAGGAGGCAGCTCGCTTGGCTGCCAGGAGCCGCTTGCGGGCCTCCTGCCGCTGCCGGTCCACCGAGTCCAGCGAGCGCTCCTTCACTGGGTGCACCTTGGAGCGCGGCGGCTTCTTTGGTATCGGGGGAGGCACCTTCTTCTCCTCCTGCACAGACAACAGGGGCTTCAGGGTAGGCGCAGAGCAGGGACCTCCACAGAACGGGCGTCCTGGTGGGCTTGGCACAGCCAGCAGGCGTGATGGACACATGCGCCTCCACGCACGGCGCTGCCGTGGGTGCCAAAGCCACGGTGAGGTGGCCCCGTGGACCCTCCTGCACCGTGGGGAGTTGTGAGGCTGGGCTGCACGCCCCTTCCTCCATCCACACGGTGTGAAGGTGCCCATGGACACGCTGCCTCTGCCCGTGCCGAGACCCTGCCCGGCCCCTTGCGGGCAGCGCTGCCCTGGAACGCCCAGTGAGCCCCCTGCGAGACCGCAGCGGGGGAGCGGCCCCTTCTTTAGCTTCATTTATTCCCAGCTCTGTTTTTCAAGTGTTTGCCAAAACCAGTCACTGGAAACAGCCCAGCAGCGTCGGTTTGGGTGCAGATGTGCTTGGGGAGGAGGAGGGAGGGAGAGGTCGCAGGGGACAAGTGCCAGTGGCATACCTTGGGCTCCACGATCTTCCACCCATTGGCCTTGAGCTGCTGGAGCTCTGCGAACTTCATGCTGACATCCTCAATGGAGAGCTGCAGGAGGTCCCAGAAGCCGGCCAGGTCTTGGAAGGTGGGCACGGGGAACGCGTTGGGATCCTGTGGGGACAGAGGGACACGGCGTCATCCACGTCTGCCTGCGGGACATCAGTTCTGCTGGCAATGCAGCCATCCCACCCCCACACTGCTGGGGGGGTTCTATGTCCAGCTCTGCCCCATGATGTTACAAAGTCCCTTTTCCACTGGCTAAGGGTATGAGACCCCCCACCCGCCATGGTCAACCGCACGGCACCGCTGCCTGGCACTCACCATATTCTGCTGGCAGAGGCGGTAAAACTGCTGCACCTTCTGGGACATGAGGAGCTGGGCGCTGCCCACGGCACTCCGGATCTTCTCCAGGACTGGCAGGAGGAGAGCAGACAGTCAACACTCCCGCAGGACACGGAGCCTCTCCCCTGCACAGTGGGGACCTGCACCCCCTCAGGGGCAGCTTGGACCTTCCCCCAACCCAGGTGGCATCTCCTCCCTCCTCCAGACCTCACTAGTCCCTGAGGGTTTCCCAGTGTTCCTTGCTCCCACCCAACCCCTTTAGCCTTGGCAGGGGAGATGGTCCATGGTCAGGGCACTGCAGGACCGTGGCTGTGCCCCCACCAGCTCTGCAGGAGCACCCCGTCCCTCCCACCCGTGCAAACCCCCCTGACTCACTCTCCTCCGGCAGGTCGTAGTCCTCAGCCTCCCTCTCCATCTGCTGGCACCAGCCCTCCATCTTCTCCACCTCCGCCTGCAGCAGTTTGATGAACCATTCCCCATCGCGGTGGCAGGGGGAGGCACGGCCGGAGTCAGGGAGGCTGCGGGAGCCCCGCTCCATCCAGGCATCCCGCCGGGGCACCTCCACCGTGTCATACTGCAGCTGGTAATCCTCCCGGTACGCCCACTGCCCCTGCGTGTGCACCGTCTTGTACACCGCGTACTGCCGGCCGGACTCGGGCTCCGAGGAGTGCCGCTGGAAGGGGCGCCCGAACTGCAGGGCTTTGTCCTCGGTGGCCACGGCCAGGCCGGTGAAGCCCTCCAGCTCCAGGTCCGCCTGCACGCCCGCCGTCACGCTGTTGGAGCGCTTGAAGCGTGCTCGCCTGCGGAGAGCAAGAGCGCGTGGGGACCCTCGCGGCCAGCGAGGACGGCCCCATCCCCCCACCAGGTACCACGGTGGGCAGGGTGAGGGATGCCCACAGGCAGGATGGGGCTGGGAACCCCGGTTTGGATCCCGGAGCATGTGGGGCCATGGGGACAGCCCTGAGCAGCTGCAGCCTGCCAGTCTCTCATCTCCTCTGCTCTTAGCCCGTTTCCATGGCTACCGGCGCTGGACCAAGGATGGAGAGGAGCGTGTACCAGGGCTGCGTGGGCACGTTGCCGGAGCTCCCCTCCCGCGGGCCCTTCAGGTCCCGGCACACGGCATTCCCACCTCAGCCAAAACGTTTTACGTTTAGCTGCAGAAAAGCCCAAAGGTTTCATCTGCACCTGGGCTGGGCCCAAGGCTCACAGCTGAGCCCCAGCAGAGACACCAGCAGAGGGTGGGAGCAGCGGACCCCCTTCCCCAGGCAGGCAGCTAGCAGCAGCGAGGTGTCAGGGCCAAGAGAAGGCCAAATCCTGCCCCAGGTGGGGGCAGCTGGCCCAGGATGGGGACAGTGCTGAGCCCTGGGGTCTCAACCAGAGGAGAGAGGGAAAAGATGCTGCAGGGCAGCGGTGGCACGTGGAGCTCAGGGTGTCCCAGTTCCTCGGTGCAGTAAGCGTGGTGTGGTGGTGTGGTACCTTTTGTCCTCCTCCACCTGCACCCCAATGGAGTGGAACTCCCTCTGGCTCCGGCTCTCCGTGTCCGAGTCGGAGATGGCCTCGACCTGCCGAGGGGTAGAGGGAGAGCGCTGGAGGGTGACCCTGAGATGCAGCGCGGTGACTCAGCATCACCCACGCCACTCGGGCGGGCTCAGAACCAGCTTGGAGCCCACAGGGAGGAGTGAAGCCCACCTGGACACCGATGGAGGGACGCCACTTGCGCTGCCGAGCCAAACTCCTCAGCTCCTCCCGGCCGGGAATGGCCTTGATGATGAGTGTGGAGGGCTTGGGAGCAGTGCGGGGCTGGACTGGAGGCAGGTCAAGGGCCACAGATGTCACCTTGGAGCTCTCCAGGCTCTCAGCCGAGTTGCAGCGGGTCGCAGCATCTTTGGACCAGGCGGAGCTGCGAGTGACCTCGCTGGGCAAGTAGCTCTCGTGGGTGGACTCGGTGCTGCTCTGCGCCGTGACGGAGATGAGGGGTTTGGCTTTGGTTCCTGGAGGGATGGGAGGTGGAGCTTTTCTGTAACTGAAGGCTGTTGTGGGAGAGGCGCAGGATGAAAAGGCACGTGAAAACACAGACACTTGCTCATTTCCCGCCACGAACAGGGGTCCCAGGTGAATGGTGCCCACCTCCTCCCACAGCACAGGGCTTGTCACCCCGCAGCATTTGCACCTCAGCTGGCCAAGATCTGGGCTGGAGCTCAGAGGGGCTGTTCGGCCAGTTTATTCCCCAAAGGGGATTGGAAACCACCCCAGACCCACACTGGCCATGCTGCTGCAGCAGCCGGCAAGGGGCAGAGATGGGAACAGAAGCAGAGGGAAAGAGGGAACAGCAGACCAGTGCTGGGGGCACAGATCAGCCCCTTGACCGGGACTGAGTCATGAGCAGGATATTCCTGTCCTGTGCCAGGGATGAGCCACGAGCGGGATGCTCATGCCCTGCGTCGGGGCCGAGCCGCAAGGGGGATGGATGGTCGTGCCCTGAGTGAGATTATTATGCCCTGTGCTGGGGCTGAGCTGCATGCAGGGTGCTCGTGCCCCGAGTGGGATGCTCACACCCTGTGCCAGGGGCTGCACGGGGCCAGGGGCAGGAGCGGGGACAGCAGCAGCCCTTGGCAGATGCCCAGATGAGCAGGCAGGGAGATGCAGGGGTTCCTCACGTGGCCCAGCCCCTGCTACCCCCAGGGACTCACAAGTGCTGGGCTTCAGGATGCTGCTGGTGATGGGCGGCCCGGCGGGGGCGGACATGGAGAAGAGTGAGAGGCAGTCATCGTCCTGGGAGCAGCCCGCCTGGATGGCCCGCAGGTAGCTGTGGCTCCGCATGCGGAAGCAGCCGGGCAGGTCCAGCGCCTCCACCGCCTGCGACTCCACCTCGCCGAAAACCGACTCGCAGACGGCCTCGAACTGGTGGTTGAGCTCATCGTTGATCTGGGGAGAGCGACGGGTGAGGCTGAGGGTGGCGAGCCAAGGCCAAGCGGGGCGGGAGATGCTCGGAGGAACATCTGCCACCCCCCCCTGCCCCAGCCTGCCCACGGCACCTGTGTCATGCGACCCTACCTGGCCGGTGGTGAAGGAGCGCCCGTAGCCCTGTCCCCGCGGGAGCATTCGCGGTGGCGTGCAGCAGCTGGGACAGTTACAGATATATGAATCAGAATAGTGCCTACTTGCAAACCTAATGAGAGACAGTGGGAATAGAAGGGATCGCACCAAAAGCAACACATTCAAGCAAAGCATTTGGAAACGCAGCCGCAGCGATGCTCCCGCCGGCCACCACTGCTGTCCCCACGCCTAACTGCCCCAAAACACTGTCCTGGGGGTACGGAGCCAACCTCCAGTGGTGCAGAGCCACCAGAGGGGTATGTGCCCGTGCTGTGCAGCAGGGCTGGGGACGAGGAGCCAGCCTGTCACCCAGCAGACTGGGCCACGTCCCAGTCATCTCCTTTTGAGCATGCCTCTTCTCCCCAACACCTGCATGTGGCTGCAGCAGCGGGTCCCGCTCCGAAGCCCAGCGCAGCCATGTCCCCCCCGGCACCCACCAAGGGTAGCTACAGCGCAGGGGCAGGGCTCAGCACCACTGCATCAGGGAGCGCAGCCGTGAGCGAGGATGATGCCACTCGTCCTCCCAGGGAGCCCCAGCCCCTGGCCCCGCTGCTGCCCGCGACGCTGAGATGGGGCCGGGATGCGACAGCCCTTACTTGGTCCTGGCCTGGTCGGCGCTGGAGGAGCGGCGGTAGCTGTCTCGCCGCGTGGCTGCCCTGGGCGATACTTTGGCGCTGGCGTCCGAGTCGGCGCTGTCCTCATCACCCATGGCCTTGATGTAGCTGCCACTGCGCATCCGCCGGCAGGGGATCTCCCCGTCCTTGCCCACTGCGGGGTATCCGCTCCACTCGTCCTGCGGCACCTGGAGCAGGAGGCAAGTGTGGGAGGATGCAGTGGCCGGGGTCCCGCAGTCGGGACGTAGAGCCGAGCCCTGCACCTGCCACATGGCACATGCCAGCCCGAGCACAGCGTGCATGCATTGCCCAAACCCAGCACGTGTGCACGGGCCCAAGGATGGTGCACATGCTGGCACGGCTCCCCTGCCCTCCCCACGGCACCCCAGAGCTGCAGGGATAGACCCTGGGTGCTCTCACCCCCTGGGAAAGCCCCTAAACCCTGGAGAGCTGATCCCTCCTAACAGCCACGGCTGCCCATGCCCCACGCGGGGCCATTCCCAAAGCGCAGGGCAGCGCAGCTGCTCCCACCTCGCAGCCCCCCCGGTGTGCGCGGCTGGGCCAAATCCCACCCATGCCAGCGCAGCCACCCGGCTGATGTCGTGGCCGCCGGTCCTGCCATGCGCCGCTGACGCTGGCACCACGGGGTCCTTACCAGGCTGCGGCAGGGGGACGGTGTCCCCCGGGCCCCATGGGGAGGGCAGTGGGGCCAGCACCCTGCCCTGCTGCCCCCACCGCCGGCGGAGAGGGGCCCTGGCCGCCCCCTGCCCTGGCCAGCACGGCATTGCTGCTCCCTGTCTCCTTCCCCCAGGAAAGGGAGAGAAGAGTTAATTAGTTTTTAATTGGAAGGGGATGACCTAGAAGGGAGCCCAGCGACGAGGCGGGCAGTGGCACCCAGCCAGGCACAAGCAGGATAAAAGCTGTGTGGAAGAAGCGGGCGCAGGGCTGCCGGCAGCCCCAAGCCGACAGAGCTGGGCTGCCCCCCCGAGCCAGCGTGGCACGGGGCAGGAGGTGGCAGAGGGGGCTCCGCATGGCCAGTGAGGGGACAGCGGGGACCAGCGTGGGACCCCGGGGGATGGGGCGCAGGCGCTGAGGACATGGAGCAGAGCTGGAGCATCCCCACAGCATCCTGAGCTGCCTGGGATGGGGGGTCTCAGCCCCGGCTCACCCCATGGTATCACCGGCTGTGGTCCCTGGGGTAGCAGCCCCCCGCCCTGCCCAGCCCTTCACCTGCAGGTACTGGTATGCTCGGTCTTTGGGCTTTGCTTCCTGAAGCATCAAGGTCTTCTCGGTGCCGCTGGCGCTGGGGTAGGCTTCACGGGCCTGTCTGACGGTCATGGTGTGCCAGGCACTCCTCTTGAGCGTCTGGCCATCCAGAGACATGGACATGCCGGCACAGGCCAGGCATTTTCCTTCCCCGCCGCCCTTTAGACTCTTCAAGGTCAAGTCTCTGAAGGCACTTTCGGGAGCGTCCACACAGTACTGGGTGCCCTGGTCGGCAGCGTGCCGGCCGGACACCATGTAGCTGCTGTCGCTGTCCAGGTTGTCGTCGGAGCTCCACCAGCCCATCATCTTGGACCGGTGCCGGGAGTCCACCTTGCGGTCCTTGCTCTTGCTGCGCTTGCCGTGGCGGGACTGGTGGTGGTGATGGTGGTGGTGGTGATGGTGGTGGTGGTGGTAGCCGTCCCCGCGGCCGTCCATCTTGGCACCGTTGTAGTCCCGCTTGGCCGGCGCCTCCAGGGAGTGGGACTTGGCAAAGAGCTTCTGGACGGAGTGGACGAGGTGGCGGATGCGGCTGGGGCTCTCGCTGCGGGGCTCGGCGCCGCCGGCCCGCGGGTACTGCAGCGTGTGGAAGCCGTCGTGGTGCAGCGGCAGCTGCTTCTCGAACTGGTCCAGCAGCGTGGGGGGCAGGCGGTTGATCTTGCTGGCAGGGTGGGCGGTCGCCATGCATTCGTCACAGGAGTCGTAGGGCTGCTGCGCGTGGTGCATCCTCGGGAAGGTGCTGCTGGCGCTGGCAGAGGGCGGCTCGCTCAGGGGCCCGCCCGGGCACTCGCTGGCTGTGCCAGGACTCCGTGCCGGGCAGTAGGGATGCTCCAGGGAACACGGCTCGCTGGGGCTGAGGAGGTACGGCGGCCGGCCCTCGGGGCCGTGCTGGACGTAGTCGGCAGGGTGCTCGCAGTCTTCTGGGATGCAGCGGCAGCGGTGGCCGGAGGAGGGCTGTGCCTGGCTACGCTCCCCATGGTAGCCCTTCATGGTGTCAGCACCCGCCCCATAGCTTCGGCATCCTGCAGGGTCGTCCCTGCGGGCTCATCTGTGGGGACAGGGACAGGCACAGCGTCACGCTCCCCTCTGCGCCCCACCACCAGCATAAACATTGGGGCTGTCCCCTGGGAACTGACCAAGGAGGCTGGGAAGCTCCCAGGGCAGGATCCGGCCCTGGCTGAGCCCTTGTGAAGTGGGGCTGGAATGCCAGAAGCCTGGCTGCCCGTGGGGCAAGGGGGGCACAGTGCTGGGGCCGGGCACCCGCGGTCACCCCGGCTCAGCTGCTTGGAGGGGGCAGCGGGAAGAAGATGCTTCTGGCAGCGATGCAAGCAGCGCAAGGCCTGCAGACGGCGAGGGAGGACACGCTGCCATCATCAGAAACTTGTTTTCTTCTCCAACACCAAATATTATGAAGTGTTTCTCCATTAGGAAAACCGTTCTGGCTGAGTTTTTCAGCCGTTGCGATTCACAGAGCCGTTAATGAGCTGCAGCGGGGCGCGGGGGGGCTGCACTCTGATGTCTCCATCCAGCCTGTCCTCCCTCCGTGCTCCCAGCCACGGCACACAACTGCAGATGGAGACCCACAATCGGCTGCCCCCCCCGGCCCCCCCAGCCCTGCCAGCCCCCTAGATGGAAAGCCAGGGAGCGGAGGTGGCCGTGCCACGCGTGGGGCATCCCCAGCAGAGGCAGGACAGGCAGCGTTGAGCCTGCACCGCCGCCGGAGCCGCATGCACCTGGGAAGGTTTGTCTTACTTACAGGCCCTCAAAGGCTCTGCCTTCGGAATGATTATAAATGAGGAAATTACTTATTCTCCAGTGTAGCTCGGCTAATTAACAAGCATCATTAATACTCTTGTTACCATTCTTGGGCAGGGTGCTGTGGGCAGCCCGTCTCCAAGACCAGCCGCAGGGAACGGTGACCATGGGATGGTCCCTGCGGCACATGGGGTCCATCGTGGGGACTGGATACAAGGGACACCAGGAGGGTCTGGGATGTGTGGGGACAGAGGGGCCACACGCCCTGAGGAGCCCCGGGAAGGGAGAGGGGCTGGAGGCCCCCAAGGGGCGTGGGGACCGGCGGCGATGCCCGCGTTGGTGGCAGCAAGTGGCAGACAGAGCCATGGCAGCACCCAGGGAATGCGTCTGCCCTAAGAAGCCTCCGCCACTGGCTTCTCTCCTGGCTTCAAGGCTGGATGGCTGGGTCCCACGCCGCTCCTGCCGCCCTCACAATCGTGCTCCTGCTCCAACGAGGCCCCTAATTGCTGCATTTTAACCAAAGGATCCTGCAGCCTGTTACAAAAAGAAATGCCTCTCTCCTCCTGGGAGAGCTGCTACGGGGAGCGGGCACAGCAGCACGGGAGGGGGCTGCCTCCCGGGCCCTGGGATCGAGCCAGTGGGCAGCAGCAGGATGGACAGACGGACAGATGGACGGACAGACAGGCTCCCAGCCCCGGCTCTGCCTCCACAGGCTGAGCTATCACCTCCTGCTTGGGGAGGGAAGCTCGCAGCTGATCCAAATATTGCCGCTGCAGCGGGAAGAAGGAGTCAAAACAGCTGAGCAGCCCATCACCACAAGCCCAACCGGCTTTTGTGCTCAGCAGGTGCAGCAATTAAACAAGGCTGGGCCCCGCCACCGCGCCGGCAAGGCACCCGCAGCCTCCCACCACCACTGGCAGTGGCAGAGCAGGGCAATGGCACAGGATGGGGACATGCCACGGTGAAAGATGCTGGGTTCCACCCAGTACCAGCTCACCAAAGCCACGTAGGTGCCTGTGCCCTGGCCAGGGACCAGTCAGTCCTCCCAAGGGCATGCTAGGGATGGGGAAGGGGTTGGGAGTGATCCTGTGGGTCCGTGTCCCCATGTCACAGCAGGGATGGCCGCATGCAGAGGGCAGGAGAAGCCGCTGAGCTCGTTCTTCCCTCTCCAGGGTGGGCAGTGCGGGCAGGCGGCTGCCACGCAGGACAGGGGAATAGGCTGGAGCACGGCTCGTGGGCAGCCGGCTGTGGCCAAGAGCCGGAGCCGTGTCCCACCGAAGGCCACTTGCGCTGCAGAGCCCTCGGGAAATGGTGGATTTGTGCCACCGAACCGCAGACTCAAAAAGGGGGGTAAAAATCCAGCCCAGCTGAATTTTGTGCCATTTAACACCAGGGTAATTACCACCAGTGGGAACCTACCGCCCACACAATTATGTGCTAGGATAAACTGGAAGAGCATAATTACCATTACAAATAACTCACTTCTTGCCTTTATTGCATCCAAAGCCTGGAGAAACTCCCCAACGCCACCTTTCCTCTGATGTCTGCTGCCACCCTGTCTCTGCCCAGCACGAGGGTCAGCACATGGAGGAGAGGGGCTCACAGCCCCCCACACTGTGGGTCACGCTGAAATTCAGCCTCCTGCGTAATTCCCCATAGGGACACTTGGCAGAGGCGGTTCTGCTTCCTGAGGCCCAGGGCTGCGGGGACCCTGGGGCAGCGCTGGCAGAAGCCTGAACTCCCCTGGGACACCGTGGCACCCAGGGACCCCCAGATTTCCTCCAGCTCCAAGACCACCGGCGGGAAGGTGATGGGACAGCAAAACCCCACCGCAACACCTGGGTCCAGCAAACTGCCCACGCACAGGGGCAAGACTGGGGTTTCCAACATTTCCAGGTCAAACCCCAAGAGCTGGGGTTGCTCGCCCTGCACCCAGGGGGTCCCGGCGGCCTGTCCTTCCCAAGCAGCCCCCACCGCAGGCAGCGCGTGCTGGGGTCCCGGTGAAGCCCGTCGGTGGCACTTACCGCCCAGCACTCAGGGGGATGCTGTCCTCATGGCCCCAGCCAGCAGCTCCTCGGCGCTGGGTGTCCCGGCGGCAGCAGGCTCTGGGGGAGCGACACAAAGGGATGAAGCCCAGGGAGGAAGAGAGAGGGTGTTCCTCCCCAAAACCAGCCTGACCCAACTCGCCGGGTATTTTTCCAGCAGCCCAGCCTTCTCTCCTCCCCTGAGGCTGCCCCACACCAGCGCTGCCCGCACCAGCAGCGACGGGGATGGCTCCGCACAGCCACCAACACGTGTTTCGCACAGCTTAGCCCCAAAACCATCCCCAGCCCCATCCTGTTATGCAATTCCCTGCCAGCGGGCACCAGAGCCGGCCCAGTGGCCGCCTCGCCATCGACTTTGATTTGCTCCGGATCTGGCCATATGCTTCACAAAGCCTCCACCCGCCACCCTGGCTTTCCAGCTTGAGCAAAGGGATTTTTTTTTTTCCAGCTGCCAGCCCGGCAGAGGCACAAGCTCGGCCCGCTCTGCTTTGCAAATTAGCGTGAGGTTTTGCCAGCGTGGGTCCTGCTGGGGATCTTTACGGCTGGGGATGAAAGCAGGAGAGAACAAACACACAGCGTGAGCGCCCGGCACCGTGCGCAAGCTGGAGCCTGGGAAAAAAAAAATAATAAAGTGGTCTTCCCATGTAGGAGCTGAGCAAATTTGATCTACAGTCATCGGAAGAAAATAAATATGGAATACCGCCAGGTCATTTCCACCGCGCTTTTAATCTATTTACTTTTTCCCAACTCGTAAGCGAGGATTGTGGAAACTAATTGCTCTGTTATTTTATTAGGTTGTATTAGTAAAATTTACTCAGCCTCAAAAAAAAAGAGGGGCTTAGTAAGAGATCACCTAATTTAGTACGTAATTCTGCGCCAAGTCATTATTTTCTTAAAAGTTGAATTAGCTGAAAGCAGCTCACCGATGGTTCATTAGTTGTGTCAGGCAGGGAAGAGTGTCATTAGGGAGAGGTTTGTCACCCCGGTAGGTAAGGGCTGGCCAGGGGAAAGGGAAGGGAAAAGGGAAGGGGAACGGGAAGGGGAGCAAGCAGGGTGCAAAGATCACAGCAAACACCCTTGATGCAATCAGGAAATCAAAGCCAATTAGTGTTAATGGAAGAAAACTGAGCAGGCTGCAGGCGGGCACTGCCCGGAGAGGGCTGAGGGGCAGGAACCAACCGGGCACTGCTGGCAATAAGGGACGAGGCAAGATTTGTAAAAAGTCACAAGGGACAAACACCAGCTGAAGAACTGCAAATGTGAGCAGAGCAAGAAGTATTTACTGAGGCCACTGAGAGGGACTGGTGGCACCCAGCACGGATGGCCGGCAACCTGACAGAGCCGGGCTGGGGGGTCCTGGCACCCCAATGCCGGGGGGCATCTCCCCGGCTCAGCCTGCCCCAGCACGTCCCTCCTCCCCCAGCACGGGCGCTTGCCGGGCACCCAACCCACAGCCCAAGCCCAGCGCTGCCACCTCGCTCCGTGTGCTGGGAGGCTGAGGACAGGCCGTTTAACGGGAGGGGCAGGTTATTAAGCACATGATTAATTTTGGCACCAGCCCCGGCTGCCTGACAGCTCCTTCTCCAGGGCTGGGGAGGGCGAGCGCGAGAGGTGCTGCCTCTGCTGATGCAGCGGTTGGTGGGATGAAAAATCCTGCAATGCAGCACTGCTTCTTAATGAGCCATTTGTCTTTGAGTCTTCTTCACTCATTACCATGCCGGGAGAGGGATGGGAGTTGCCCCAAGTCCCCATCTGAGCAATTACTCCTGGAGAAGAGCGAGGAAATACGGCCATGACGCGCCCCAGCTGCCAGGGATCCCGGCACGGCCGCCAGCACTGGGACTCCCCGCCGCAACGCAGGTGCCTCTGGCCGCTGCCACCACGGGGGGAGCAGGACCCCCTGCCCCGCACAGCACACACCGCTCAGCACCGCCTGCCCGGAGACCCTGATCCCCAGAGCGGATTCCCCTGGGGCAAGAGCCACGCTCCTGCGGCAGGGCGTGTGAGGGAGCCAGAGCATCCCGGAGCTGCCGGGGCAAAGCCAGTGGAGATGGGAGCCTGGCGCTCCATCCCTGCAAAGCCCAAACCTGGATCTTGGCAGAAAAACCACTTCTTCATAAGCCCTGTACAAGCAGGGAGCAGCTGGGGCAGCAGCCAGAGCCCACACAGAAGCTGGCGGGGAAGGAAAGCAGTGGCACGGGGAAGGGGCCACACCAGCATCCCCGAGTGGGCACGGGCTGCAGAGGCGAGCTGCCCCCGAGGCACAGGCACCTCCAGCCCCCTTGGTGCTGCAGCGATGCTCATCCTGCCCACGGGAGCCGGGACACAGCACAGGGGAACTGACTGTCAGAGGTGGAACCCCATGGCCAGAGCAGCAGGACCACAGCCAACTAACTGAGTCAGGAGCCCATCCTGGAGGGACCCCCCAGCCAGGCAGGGCCTTGGAGACCCCAGCCTCCACCAGCTGGCGCAGAGTTCATGGGTGCTGCCCTGCATGGATGAGCACCCATCACCAGTTACACGCACAGACAGCTTCCTTCTCAAGGACGCAGTCAACACCTGCCCGCGCTGCCTGGGCCCAGCAGCAGCCAGCACACTCCCCCAGTGCCCCTCCAGTGCAGGGTGGAAAGGGGCGACGTGCAGGTGACCCCAGGGAGCCTGGTGGGACAGAGCTGACGCGAGACCAACACACCTGATGTTCACTTGCAGGAAAGGGAAGGGAAGAGCGGGGGCAACCCCTGTGCCACACTCGCCCTGGGTGCTCTGCCCGTGTCCCCGCCAGACACCTTGTTCCAGTGCCCAGCACAGCCCCAGGCGGGCGGTGGGCTCCAGCCATCCCCCCAGAGTTAGACTTGCCCTGCCAGAGGACCCTTTCCAGGCATCTGGGGGCCATGGCAGCCCCCCAGGCACTGCTGGCTGTGCCAGGGGCCCTGGCTAGCACTGGTGCCAGATGTCCCGTTTCCTCACCCACTCCCCTGGGCTGTGCCATTTTGCCCTCTCCTCCCACATGCAGCCCACTCTGTTGGCAGGATGGGCCACGCTGCCTGGGCTTAAAAAGCCACTTATCTCCCTGGCCACACGATGTAACGACTTAAGCCAGGGATCACTCCAAAGCTGCTTTGGTGAGCTCGGGGCGGCACGGCATTAGCACCAACTGCGGCAGCAGCGACGATCTCTGGCCGCCCCCTGCCCGTCCCCACCAGGCCCCTGGGCAGGCTGGTCCTTCCATCCCCAGCTCCGTTCCCCTCGGGCGTTCGGCCATGCCAGGGCTCTCACCTGCCACTGCCATTTCTCTGCACCCCACATTCCCCAGCACGTGGCACTCTGCTCCACCCTCAAACAACACCCATCCCAACCATTTCCCCTTGCAACACCATACCATCCCACGGCTCTTCCCGCAACGGGGCCACAGGGACCAAGGTTTCCAGCAAGCCCGACCTGGGAATGGTGATGAAGCAGAGGTGGCAGGGATGCTCCAGGCCACCATGTACCATTCCCAGGCTGCATCCCACACGTGGGGCTCCTCGAGGCCAGGGATGGGCACAGCGAGCCTGAGGCACAGCGCAGCCCAGCTCACCAGCGGAGGACCCGAACTGCCACTTTAATGGATGGGCTTAATTTGCAAAGCTGATGAAAACCTAAATATTTAAATACATAATTCTGCACAATGCTCTTAGCACGGGCCCGGTGCAGGGACAGAGCAAAGGGAGGGATATAGCTGGCAAACTGGGAGCATGGCAGGCATGGGGGGCATGGTGGCAGGACCACACTGGTCATCCAGGCACCGGCATATCCATCATGCACAGTGTGGGGACAGCGCGCATCCTCAGCCCTGCAGCAGGCAGCACAGGCAGGGTGGGTGCCATGGGGTGCTCTGCCGCAGGGTGCTCACCATGAGCACCAGGGTCCCACTCTGCCACCAGCCTCCAAAGCATCTCACAGGGAGATGCAGGAAAAGGGGAGCATGGTCTGAGCTGGGGAGCTGTGAAGGGCAGCGGGATGGGCCCCCGTGGAGATTACACCACCGATATTCCTGCTACAAGAGCTTAGAGAGAGAAGAGATTTACAGGATTTACCAGCAATACAAATTGAATATTTAATTTTAGCTGCAAGGGAGGCGCGGGGGCTCAGCCCAGGAGCACGTGGAGGTGTGCAGGCGGTGGGCTCAGGGGCTGCCCTGCCTCCTGGGGTGGTGCTTCCAGCTCTCAGGGGAAAACCCATGCCAGGGCTGGCACCAGGGGCTGGGGGGACCAGGCAGCCCCATGCCAGTGGCACAGGGCACCCTCTGCCCAACCTGCCCCTAATCCCACCAGTCGCTCAATGGCTGCCAACTGTGCAACAGCCTCTGCCACCACATGGGAGCTCCTGCAGGATCATCCCTGGATGAACCACATGTGTGGCCCCAGCATCAGGGATGCTCCTGGGGGCTCAGGAGGGGCCCTGGCCCCTACATGCTGCAACAAGGCTCTGCCTGGATGAGGATGCCCCTGGATGAGGCTGTTTGCCAGACAGGGCATGGACTGTGCCAGGGAACGGGGATGGAGACAGCAGGAAGGGATGCAGGAGCTGAGTACCCTCCGGGACAGGGTGCAGAAACCCCAAAGGGGACCTAGCCACCCCCTCCAAGGCCAGAGCAGGGGCAGGGACCACGCAGCAAGAGCGCCCCACCAGCCGCGGGGATGGGGGCTCTGCCAGCTGTCCCCAAGCCCCAGCACGGGGGTCCCCATGGTGCCACCGAGCTACGTGCCCATCCTGCCTCACCACACCATGGCCCGGCACGCAGCGCTGGTGCGGGCGCTGCCACGGGGCGGACTGGGGGAGGATGGCAGAAGATGAATGAGGGAGTCGGGAGGCTAATGGCATTGTCTGGAAAGTAGGTCGTGTGCTGAGCAAAAAGATATTTATATCAAAGCTTGTTCCCCCGCAGAAGCTCCCGAGCTGGGCACAGGCAGCACCACCAGCCCGTGGCCATGGCCACAGCACCCCGTGACCCCATGTGCCCCCACAGGACCCCCTGCCCGACCCCCACCCAGCTCTGCCATCCTGGGTACACACACGCCATCAGCCCCAGGGCTGCCCCGCTGGTGGGGCGGCGGTGCCAGAGACAGTTATCTCGACAGAGCCAAAGCCGCGGCAGCTCTCTGTCTTTTGCTGACCTGGCTGCAGGCACCGGGCAATGAATGGCACCGGGTTATTTTTATTTAATATAACCATTGCCAAGGTGTAATACCGCCAGGGACACTCCCCAGATGGGCACAGTCAGCCTGCACTAGGATGGTCACAGCGGGTCCTGCCCTAGCCCTGTGCCAGCTACGGCACCACGGCCCCTCTCCACACACCCAGCCCTGGCACCGGCACCAGCCACGCTCCTGCGTCACCACTGTCCTGAGCTTCAGCCAGGTCTCAGCCTTGTTGCAAAGCTCAGCCAACTCCTTTCCTGCTGGGGGGGAGACCCATGCTCCTCACCCTCTCCCTCACACCTCCGACCATCCCAGAAAAGCCCACAGATAGTCCACGCAAGCCCAGAGAGTGCTGGGATCTAACAAGATGTTTTGCCCCCTCCAGCCACGCTGCCCCAGTGGCTATGGACACCACCCAGCCAGCAGCCATACGGCCATCCAGCCCCACTCTCCTGTCCCCATCCCTGTCCTCATCCCCATCCCACACCCGGGCAGCCTTGGATCCAGCACGGGAGCAGGTTCATTTCCCGTAATAGCTGTGTCGGCTGAATTTACAGCCTTGCTCTGAGTTATTAATAATAATGGCCTCACTCTTAAGTAGGGCTTTTCATCTGCCTCAGAGCCCTTTCCAGAGGACATCTGCAGCATTATCACCATTTTATTCTCATTTCAACGGGCAGGAGAGTGAGACGGAGAAGGGACCGCCATGCCTGCTGCTGGGCAGCCAAGCCCAGGGGTGCAGCATATGGCCCCGCGGGGGTCCCAGCCACAAAAACCCCTGGGGGGGCTGGAATGCCCTGGCCCAGTGGGAGGAGGCAGCCACGGTGCTGGGGCTCGTGCCGGCCATGCTGCGGTGATTTACACCGGCGCTGAGCCTGGGCCCCGCCACGCGGATAAATCCACTTCAGGCAGCAATAAACCAGCATCATCACATCGGTAATCCGCAGTGCTCCCACCGTGGTGAAAAATTGAGGGGCAAGGCACTACCACCGCTGCTGACATGCTTGTGCCAATAAATCCCAGCCCTGTGTCAGCAGGGGGACGGGGAGGTCTCCGGGGTGGAAACCCCTGGCGGACCTGTGGTCGGAGAGGTGAGAGCCACCGGGCACCCATGGGAGATGCCAGCAAGGGAGACCCAAGCACAGGGCACGAGCCTGGGGATGGCCCCAGCACACAGGACCTGCAGCAGCCACGTGGGACCAGGGACATCCCCGAACCACCCCCCACGCATCCCACAGCAATGCCCACCCGCCGCGGGCAGCGCCGACGTCTCCATGCTGTGCGCCACAGCGGGGCTCTGTGGGCAGATTTATTTCTCTGTTAAAGCACTTTGATCTGAAGTTATTTTTTGTTTACTAGCAACAAGGTATTGTAAATACATCTTTGCTGATAATTATAGAGTCTGGGCGCACACCTTAATCTCCATAAAATATCAGATGTTACAATTTGCCTGATTTAATGAGATTGGAGGCTGATAAGCCGCTGAGGTAAGCTGTAAACCTGGGGGGGAGGAGGGAAATGATTGCAAATGTGCTAAAACGCCTTCATCATCCTCCTCCTCCTAGCACTGCCACGTGCACAGGCCGAGAGCATATGCCCAGCCCCTAGCCCCCTGCCCAGCTCCCAAGGTGGGTCAGGGCTGTGCTGCAGCAGCTTCACGCAGGGATGGGCATTTAGGGCAAACTGAGCCTTTTATACAATTTACCTCATTAAAACTCCAAGAGCTGAGAGCAGCACCGAGGCCTCACCGAGCTGCCCGCGGGGCTGCAGCCGGGGGCTCTGCCTGGGCACGTTCTGCACCCCGTGCCACGCCAGGGAGGACAGGCAGCACGGTACCGGGGCCCCGGGGCCAGGCTGGGGCGCAGGCAGGCACATGTGCACGCTCCAGTGCTGGCAGCGTGCACGGCCGCGTGCCGGCGGAGGTGTGAGGACGGGGTCCCCAGGGGGTGCAGGGGCACAGCTGTGCTGCTCAGGGAGGTGCGCACGCTGGCAGCCCGCACCGTGCAGGGATGCATGCGTGTGCATGCGTGTGCATGCGTGTGCAGCCCTGCCTGGCACCACCGGCCACGCCAAGGATGAGTTGGGGCTGGGGGGGGTCCATGCAGGCAGGGAGGGGGCCTGGCCTGCAGGGAGCTGCACACCCAACGCCTGCGTATGCACAGCCATGCCCTCGCCGTGTCTCTCCCCAGACGTGGGAGTCTGTGTGGTCCGAGGTGTCTGGGGTGGGGGTCCCCATCCCACAGTGATGGGGGGGCCCTGCCTGGAAAGCAGGAGGCTCCTCCCGGTCACGAACACCACCGTTTCCACAGCAACCTTAAAGGCCTACAGCTGCCATCTCTACTAACAAACCTGCGCTGGTAGCGTTCCCGGGGGATGCCGAGCCCCATCCCAGTGCTCATCACCCCAGCCTCGGAGCAGGGCACCCTCTCCCCACACCTGCCAGCCCCCAACCCATCTCTTCTGGCTGGCATCAGGGCTCACCTCCAACCCCCTTCCCTGCACCAAGACCCCCAAAAGACGCAGACCTCTTGCACCAAGAGGGATGGGCACCCCCAAACCATCCCTGCTCCAGCCCGGACAGGCAGGAGGAGCCGGTGGTGACCTACAAATGTCAGGCTGATGGGTTAATTAATTTCCCTCTTCCTCAGGCCGTTATCAGATGGAATAAGACGTCACCTGAGACTGTTAATTGGGCTAATTATTCCAGTTTCAGATTTTAAGTAATTAGTTACTGTTGTCTCCAGTCTTACTTCCACAGTTTTCTAAAAAGGTCAGGTGGTTCCCAGCTCCTGAGACCCATGAGATGGGGTGGAGGGGCTGCGGCGGGGGCTCAAACACACAGAGACCCCTGCACCAGCTGGGGACACTGGGGACAGCACGGTGGGAACCTGCCTCATCGTGCTCACCCTGGAGCTGGCAGGAGAGGGACGTCTCCGCCTTGATGGCAACGGAAGGAAACCAAGAGAGAGAATAGGAGATGAAAGCGCAGGGTGAAGGATGGGGGCCAGGAGGAGCCCTCCCCAGCCCCCTCCTCCCTCCCTCCACCGCAACTGTGACGCCTGCTTCAGGCTGAGCTCCCCCCGCCAGACTGAGCCACTGTCACCCCCGCAGCGGTGCCCAGGTCCCCCGGGTACCTAATTCCTCCTTGTTTGAGGTTAGACTCCCCAAGGGGGAAATCTCAGCCTGGCGTTTTCAGCGAGTGCAATTTTCCCGCGGGGTTTCCCAGCGGTTGGGCACAGAGACACACCGCGGCGGCGCAGGATGCCAGGCAGGAGCGCGGGCAGGAGCGCGGGCAGGAGCGCGGGCACACCGGCAGCACCCGCCCCGCCAAGGGTCATGGTGGCCAAAACCATAAAGCGATACCTGGTGCCCGTGGGGTCCCCACAGGGACCACCCGACATCCCGTGCGGGGCATCGGCAGCGGGGTGGGTGCCTGCCCAGGTGGCACGTGCCAGGCAGAGAGACAAGCAGAACCAGCTCAGCCCCCAGCCTCATCCTCTCAAGGAACACCGTGCTTTCTCACAGCCTCATCCCCCACTATTAATAGCCTTCACTAGCCTCCTCGGGAGCCATTTGCATATTTGATTGCAACTCTGAGGCGGGGCAGGGCCCTTCAATCAGCCGCTCCCGCAGTCTCATTTGCATGGTTTGACATTTTGTTCTGGGAGCGCTGACACCGGTGCTGTGGTGGGGGCCACGGCTCGGGCGGGGGAGGTGGGCACGGTGTCCCCAGGCAGCGGTGCTGGCCCGGGCACGCCACATGGGCCACTCTGCGCGCACCTGGGTGCTGCGAGCAGAGCCGGCAGCACCTCCTCTGCCTGCCCCAAATCTGGCAGGGCGTGACGGAGCCTTGGTGGCCCATGTCCCCAGGTGCCCTGCTCTGCCCTGCCCCACTCGCCGGCCCGGCTGGCGGTGCCCTGTCCCTGTCCGACCTGTGCAGCGGGACCATGAGCCGTGCCCAGCCTGGCAGGCAGGGCGGGGGGTGGCGGGCACGGCCGGGGGGTGGCTGCCCGTCCTGCCAGCCCTGTCTGGAGCTGCTGCACATCAAAGGCCAGCGTCGGGCCGGGATGTCCCCGGGGAGGGGGGGACCCCGAGCCCCAGCGCACCCATTGGCATCCCCAGGGGAGCTGGGGGGGACGCGCTGCCGGGTCCCGGCTGGCCACGCAGCGTGGGGCGATCAGCACCGCGGACAGCGCCCGGCCGCCACCGCCACGGCCACCACCACGGCCACCACTGCCACAGCCACCATGGCCACCACAGCCACCACCACGGCCACCATGGCCACCACTGCCACCACGGCCACCACGGCCACCACTGCCACAGCCATGGCCACCATGCCCACAACTGCCACAGCCACCATGGCCACCACAGCCACCACCACAGCCACCATGGCCACCACTGCCACAGCCACCATGGCCACCACTGCCACCACCACGGCCACCATGGCCACCACCATGGCCACCACTGCCACAGTCACCATGGCCACCACTGCCACCACCATGGACACCATGGACACCATGGCCACTATGGCCACCACTGCCATAGCCATCATGGCCACCACAGCCACCACGACCACTACGGCCACCACTGCCACAGCCACTATGGGCACCACAGCCACCACTGCCACCACAGGCAGCCACCCTGCAGCCCTGCCGCCAGCCCCTCTTGCAGCCCCAGGCCAGGGCCGCACCAGGCAGCAGCAGGAGGAGCTGGGCGGCTCCAGCGCCCAGGGCAGACATGGCCAGGAGCTGTGTTCCGGGACAGCCTTGCTTCCCCCCCAGCTCTTGGCATCACTCAGCAGGAAAAAACAGCCCAGGGTGAGGCGTGGGATTGAGCCTGAGGATGATGGGGATCGGAGGAGGGCTCTGCTACTTCCCTCCCTCCTGCCTCAGTTTCCCCTCTAATAAAACCCACCAGAGAGTACAGGTTTGTCTCATGGAGAGGCAAGGTGGTGGGGGAAAACCAGGGAGAGGTACGGGGGGACCGAACTGCCAGCGTGATCATGCCAAGGAGCAAACCAAAGACAGGCAGGGCTCACAGCACAGATGTTGGCACCAGCTGTGCCACTCCCCGGCAGCAGAGCCATCTGGCAGGCAGGCAGACCCGGGGGTCCCCAGCTCCATCCACGGGCCAACACACAGACACCACAGAGGGGACCCTGCCCCACTCCAGGACACGCTTGGCCTGGCCGTCCTGGGACTCAGCTCCCTGGAAAGCCACGGGCAGGCAAATCAACACCGACCCCGGGGGGGGCTCGGGGGAGGCCAGCATGTCTCCCCAGCTCTGAGCACGCAGCAAAGCCTCCCCCCTACACGGCCCGCTCCCCCCTTGCCCCGCAGCCAGCCACAGACCTCAGTGCTGCACAGCTCAGGGAGCGCTGGGCCTGGGGCAAGGGGGTCTCACCCCCCTCATCCTGAGCAAATACCTGCGCTGAGACCCCCGTGTCCCCAGGGCTGAGCGCACCACGTCCCCAAGCTCAGGCACAGCCCAGGCTGCCACCCACAGCATGCACAGCCCCAGCGCACACAGCCCCCAGCCCCAGTGTGCACAGCCCCTGGCCCCCAGTCCCGGCACACCCCCCACAACACGCACAGCCCCCCACCCCAGCAGACACGGCCCCCAGCCCAGCACAGGGTTGCAGGGAAAGGCAGGAGAGATCTCTGGGCTGGGAACTCCCCATCCCGGCCGGGCAAGCTTCAAGGCTGTGCCGGGGCTTGTCTGGGCGAGGGCTGGCTGGGAGCCATACGCTGCACACCGAGACGAGGGGGTGGCTGCCAGGGAGGAGGATTCGGCCAGGAAAGGGTTAGAAAAGGCTCCGAGGGGCTGCAGGCTACCGGCGCGGGGGGGGGGGGGCTCCCGCTCTGCCCGGGCTGGGGGCTGGGGGCACTGGGCTGCACCTCTGTGAACAAAGCAGGGCTGCCCCGGGAGAGGGGGTCTACAAGGCATGGACCCCCCTGCACAGAGCCAGACCCACTCCCCTCCCACCCAGCAGCCCCTTCTCCTGCGCCCACCGCCCCACTCACCCTGCCACCGCTGCTAAGCCATGAAGTTGCCCGCCCGGGCTCGGCAGGAGCCGAAGGATGGAAGCGGCACGGCGGCTGGATTCGCTCTCTTCCTCCACAATCCCTGTGGGCTGCCCATGCCGCGGCCAGGCCGTGCAGCGAGCGGCCACCAGCCCAGCAGGAGGTGGCCCCGGGGTCACGGCCACCCACGGCGGCGCGGCGGTGGCCACGCTCCGACACCGGCACCTTCCAGCAAGCGCAAGGCGGTGGCGGAGCCGTCGCCCCCGCACGTTGGGGACACACCCACGCACGCTCCCCGGCGCGCTCCGGCCACCCCCGCGCACCGCCACGCACCCCCGGGAAGGGGCTGCCCACGCCAGCAGCGCCCGCACGCCCACGCAGCACCCCGTACGCACCGCCCTGCTGCATCGCCACGCACAGGGATGGACGGACACGCAGCCACGCACGCCGGGATGGACGCACAGCCCTGCATGTTGGGACAGACATGCAGCCATGCATGCCAGGATGGACACACAGCCCTGCATGCTGGGACAGACACACAGCCCCACACGCCAGGATGGACACACAGCCCCGCATGCTGGGACAGACACACAGCCCCACACGCCAGGATGGACGCACAGCCCTGCATGCTGGGACAGACACACAGCCCCACACGCCAGGATGGACACACAGCCCTGCATGCTGGGACAGACACACAGCCCCACACGCCAGGATGGACACACAGCCCTGCATGCTGGGACAGACACACAGCCCCACACGCCAGGATGGACACACAGCCCCGCATGCTGGGACAGACACACAGCCCCACACGCCAGGATGGACACACAGCCGTGCATGCTGGGACAGACACACAGCCCCACACGCCAGGATGGACACGCAGCCCTGCATGCTGGGACAGACACACAGCCCCACACGCCAGGATGGACGCACAGCCCTGCATGCTGGGACAGACACACAGCCCCACACGCCAGGATGGACACACAGCCCTGCATGCTGGGACAGACACACAGCCCCACACGCCAGGATGGACACACAGCCCTGCATGCTGGGACAGACACACAGCCCCACACGCCAGGATGGACGCACAGCCCTGCATGCTGGGACAGACACACAGCCCCACACGCCAGGATGGACACACAGCCCTGCATGCTGGGACAGACACACAGCCCCACACGCCAGGATGGACGCACAGCCCTGCATGCTGGGACAGACACACAGCCCCACACGCCAGGATGGACACGCAGCCCCGCACACTGGGATGGATACACGGACACGCAGCCCCACATGCCAGGATGGACACACAGCCACCCCACACCGCTGCTGCATCCCTGTGCATCTGGATGGCCCCACAGCCACGTGCACCCCGCTGCTCCCACCCCACAGATCCCCATGCACCTCTGCACCCCGCAGGACCTGCGTGCAGCCCTCACTCTGCCGGCTCCCTGCGTGCCCGCACCCCCAACACCCACCAGCACCCACTGCAGCTCCTCCACCATGGGGATGTCCCCAGCTGCCCCCACCCAGAGGACATGGGGGAGCCCAGAGAGACACATGCCCTGACATGAAACACTGAGACACCCTCAGCTCAGGTGCACCAAAGGCACCCAGGGCGCATCCACCTCCACGGGGTCTCGCCCCGACCCACCAGCTGGGCACACCGACCCAGCCGAGCTGCACCACCACGGCAGGAACAGCCACATCAAGACATGCAGCATCTCCCCACTAACAGCCAGCTCACCATCTCCAAACCACTGGGCCCAGAGCCCCCAGTGCGACCACAGCTCTTCCACCCCTGGGGGAGATGGGGAGGGGGTGCCTTGGGCCAAGGCCACAGCACTGGGGATAGGACACCAGCAGGTCCCCCACTGGGCATCACGTCGGGATTCAGTACCTTCAGCTTTCGCAGTCCTCGCTCCAAAGCGGCACCCCCACACGCCCACGGACAGGCTGTTCTCCCGCTCCGCTCTGCCCACCAAAAACTTCAGCTAATTTCCAGCCCAAATGGCTCCCGGCCCTGCTGAGGGGAGAGGATCAGGCAGGCAGAGAGGCTCCTGCCACCGCCTGTCCTCCGAAGCTGCCAGTTTAAGGCCAAACAGACCCTCAGTGAAACACCGAGTGCTGGCAACCACGCCGCAAACATCTGTTCTTCCAACGGCATCATGATTCACAGGCTATTAATTGGGGCTTGGCAGCGCTGGGAAGTGTTTGCATCCCCTGGCTTCACTCAGAGCCACAACTCGCTGCCGACAAGGCCTGGGTGCCGGGGAAGGAGCCAAACCCAGCAATACACCGGCCGCAGTGGAGCCGCACCGGGACGGGCACGGTGCCCAGCTCCCGCACCAGCCGCCCGGTCCCCCAGGAGCAAGGCAGAACAAGCCCCAGGAAAACAGCAGCAGCAGCGCTCGGTGCTTGCCAGGAGCAGCCAGCATGGCACCACCAGCACGGCAGCCCCAGCACCCAGCGGAGCGGGGCTGCAGCACGGATGCCGCCTGCCCGGGCTCCCACTCAGCCGTGCACGGCGGGGTCCGTGGGTGCTGGTGAGTTCACCCCCAGCGCCGTGTTTCTGTAGGGTCTCCCCAGGGCACCAGCATCACCTGCCGCCACGGCATCGAGGGGAAGCGCAGAGCAGCACCCTGCTCCGGCAGCACCAGACAAAGGCTGTGAGAAGCCTCCTCCACCGACAGCCCAGAGAAATCTGAATTCAGAAGCTGATCAGAAACCATGTCATGGCTCCTTCCCACTCCAGCATTTGGGGAGGAGTGAGCTGGGGGGGGGGGGGGGGGGGCGATGTGAGAAATCTAATTAGGATTGAGGGCAGGTTGTAGAGGTGCTGCCATGGGAGCTGCAGGAGCACAGCTGCTGCAGGAGGGGGACACCAGCTGCCCGCAGCACCCCCAGCCCCGTGGAAACAGGGAAAGTACAAATTAATTCTCCTTAATCTGACGGGCACTTGCTCTGCTGCCACGTGCCGCTGCCACGGCTGGCAGAGAGCAGCCCGGGCCCCCCGCGGCTTGGCTCGCGTGCCCATGGCAGCCATGCCCTCTGTGTCCCCCCACGGCCAGCGCCGTACGGCCCTGGGATGAACCGCCGGGCAGGGCAGGGACAGCAGAAGGGGCTCGATCCTGCCCAGCCTGGGGGAGGTGAGTGAGGGGTGCTGAGCTCAGAGCCTGGCCTCCTCCTTGTCTCCTGGGGCGGCCTCCCCATGCTGCTGCTCATAAGGGAACTGGGCATCCCAGGGCCATCAAGAGGGCCACCATCCCACGGCCACTTTGGCAGCCCAGGCTGTACACCCAGGGGTGCCGGAGCCCCGAGGCCACGCTGAAGGGCGCTACGCAGGGTTGGCACGTCCCCCTCCCCTTGTCCTCCACTGGCACTGGCCATGCCCCATGCCACCTGCACCGCGGGGATGCCCTCCCTGATGTGAGGGATACAGGCTGCCACCTCCATCCACCCCATGACCGGGATGTCTGCCAGGACACATCCACCCGTGCACCCCCGGCCCTCCCGGCGAGTCCCCCAGCTGCCGGCACGTCTCGCCTGCTATTCTTAGCTCTCCAGCGCTGCACTCTCCCGGCAATGGCACCGTATATTACTATTATTGCCGGCTGCCAACGTCTTGAAGCAAGCAGCCAGGATCTTGGTGGGGCTTCCACACCCCTGGTGACCTGTCGTTCAGTCCCTGCCGTGCTCTGGTCTTCAACAGGCTATTTCAGGAAATCCAATTTGGTGGGCAGAAGGAACACAAGCCACACATTCAGCTCCTGAGCTGGATCCAGGCTCCTCGCGTCGCCGCTCAGATCCAGATTTTAGCTTCGCCCGTGATGGCAATAAGGGCCAAGAGTCACCTTTGGCTCCAGATCCAAATTTCTAGCTGGGTGGGATCCAGGGTTTTGGATCAGCTTGTCAGAGAGACACAAGTGTCTGCAAAACCTGGATCTGGAGCTCCAGCCCCAGCCGCAGCAGCAGCACCTGGGCATGAGACCCCAGCTCAGGGCCTGATCCTGCCTGCATGGGTGGGCAGACCTGTGGAGACTCACACCAGCGCAGCCACCAGCCTCGGGGCTCCTGCCCAGGCCCTGTGTCCCGCAGGTCCCGGCACGACGCTACCTCTGAGCTGGTGATGGGGAGGTTGAAGGAAGCCCCCCCAGGGACACCCAGCCTGTGCTCCCCACCACCCTGCACTCCCTCCCCGTGCCTTGCCCAGGCTGGCAGGAGGGCTGGGGGCTGCTCCTCCGGCCCACACCACAGCACAAGCCCTGGCACTCAGGAGGGAGATTTGGGCACCAGGGGCTTGGAGCCTGCTTGCCCGTGGGGACACCATGGTTGCGTCACCCACTCCCCACAGCAGGGATGCCTGGAGCCAGTCCCGGTGCCCAGGCTTGGTGGGGTAACAACCCCCAAGGTGGCCCCAAAGGTGGCTCATGCCCGCACCGCCTTGTGCCAGTGCTCTTGCTGCCCCCAGAGCCAAGGGCCCCTCCAGCTCAGATGCTCCACAGTCACTTTGATGGTGATTTTCTTCCCTCTCGGCCTGGCCTGCACTTGAATAGCGCTTTGAAAGGGCTGACATGCCTTCCAGCCTCCTGAGCGTGGCCGTGCCCATCTCCTGGTGGCTGTCCCCCTTCTCCATCCCCCAGCAGATGGGGTCCTCAAGGGCTGGGAGCCGTGGACACGTGCGGGCAGACAGTGGAAGCACCGGGGCGAGGAACCGAGATAGACGGGAAATGACATCCATTTCCTAAAGGGGAATCTGCGCTGGTGGCCAGATCCTGCCCTGATTTACACCAAGGGAGGCCACCTGCTCCCAGCTCGGACTCTGGTGGGGGCAGCCAGCACCCAACAGCCTGGCTCTGTCCCCTCCTGCCTGCTCGGGGCTTCGTGGCCAGCGCGGGGGGCAGGCAGGGACCCGCTGCGGGCAGCCCTGGGAGGGAGGTGATGTGCAGGGCTGGATGTCACGGGATGGAGAGAGACGGGATGGAGAGCGGTCCCAGCGCCAACTTGCTCTGCAGGTTTGGCACAGGGTGGAGGGATCAGATCGGCTTCTCCAACAAAACTCAACCGTCCAGGGGAAGGCAGGTGACGAGAGGAGAGAGACCCCCGCAAAGCTCCCCTTGGCTGCCAAGGCTGCGCTGTGCCATGGAGCCTGGATGCACGGGGAGAGTCACAGCTCGGCTCGTGCTCCCTGCCAGCCCCCAGCCCCCAGAGGCAGCCCCGGATCCGGGACCCCCAGCGCCCAGTCCCCCTGCCCCGCAGCCCTCCCAGGGGGGACACCACCAGGCTGGGGAGGGGTCCTCGGCCTGGCCGGCCCCGGCCCGAGCCCTCTGCAGCGGGAGAGCACCAGGATGGCTGCTGTCACCTTCCACGGAGACAGGCTGGGGGGGCTGGGGGCTTCAGCCCCCTCCCCGCAGCCCCAGGAGCTGGGGGGGCCCGCACCCCTTCTCCCGCACCCACCGCGGGGTCCCGACCCGCCGCGCTGGCTGAGCCGAGCACTGCGCTGCCCCCAGCCA
Source organism: Falco biarmicus (assembly GCF_023638135.1). Classification (NCBI taxonomy): domain Eukaryota; kingdom Metazoa; phylum Chordata; class Aves; order Falconiformes; family Falconidae; genus Falco; species Falco biarmicus. The sequence continues at coordinate 117,933,757 of NC_079290.1, forward strand.
TCTTGCCGGCTTCCCCCCAGCACCCGCCCGGCAGGGCTGGATGGATCCCCGCGCCACACGCCCCGTCTCCTGGGGGGGGGGGCGTCCCGCACGGCCCCGGTGGGGAGAGCCGCCCCCCCCGAAAGGCACCGCGGATCCCCCGGGAGCGGGACCCCCGCCCGGCCGGCGATGCCCCCGCGGCAGCAGCAGCCCCGGGCGCGCAGCCCCGCGGTACCGGCCCGGGCAGCGCCGGGACACAGCCCCCCCCGCGCCCCCCGCCGCTCTTACCCCGCTCCCGCCGCCTACATCCTCCGGCCGCTGCCGGGCGGCTCCCCGACGGCCCGGCCCCGCCGCCCCCGGCCCCGCCGCCCCGGCCCGGCTGCTCCCGGCTCGGCCCGGGCCGGCGGCACCATGCGAGTGGCGGCGGCCCCGCAGTGCAGCGCGGCTGGGCGCGGAGCGGTGCGGAGCGGTGCGGAGCGGTGCGGAGCCGCCGCCGCGGCGCAGCCAAGACACGGCGGTGGATTTTCCCCGGGAGTCAGAGCGGGCGGCGGCGGCGCAAGATGGCTCCGGTGCGGCTCTGCCGCCGCCTCCCGGCACCCCGGGACCCCCGGGGTGGGGAAGGGGAGGGGGGGGAGAGGGGGGCATCGGGGACCTGCCGCCGGCGGGGCACGCGGCGTGGGCTGGCACCGGGACGGGAGGTACCCGCCCGTGGGCATCCCCTGGGGCACCCCGGGGTGGGGGGCACCCTGGGACCTGCCAGCCAGTCCTGCCCTTGGGCACACTGCCTGCCCGGCCAGGGAGGGGTACCGGGACAGCCGTGGGGCACCGGGATAGCTCTGGGGTACCCGGATAGCTGTGGGGCACTGGGATAGATATGGGGTATCGGGATAGCTGTGGGGCACCGGGATAGATATGGGGTACCGAGATAGCTGTGGGGCACCGGGATAGATATGGGGTACCCGGATAGCCGTGGGGCACCGGGATAGATATGGGGTACCCGGATAGCCGTGGGGCACCGGGATAGATATGGGGTACCGAGATAGCTGTGGGGCACTGGGATAGATATGGGGTACCAGAATAGCTATGGGGCACTGGGATAGCTATGGGGTACTGGAATATCCGTGGGGCACCAGGATAGCTGTGGGGTACCAGGATAGCCGTGGGGTACCAGGATAGCTATGGGGCACTGGGATAGCTATGGGGTACTGGGATAGCTGTGGGGCACCGGGATAGCTGTGGGGTACCAGGATAGCCGTGGGGCACAGGGATAGCCATGGGGTACTGGGACAGCCATGGGGCACCGGGATAGCTGTGGGGTACCAGTACAGCCACAGGGCACCAGATTAGCCATGGGGTACTGGGACAGCCATGGGGTACTGGGACAGCCGTGGGGCACCGGGATAGCTGTGGGGTACCAGTACAGCCACAGGGCACCAGATTAGCCATGGGGTACTGGGACAGCCATGGGGTACTGGGACAGCCATGGGGCACCGGGATAGCTGTGGGGTACCAGTACAGCCACACGGCACCAGATTAGCCATGGGGTACTGGGACAGCCATGGGGTACTGGGACAGCCACAGGATACCGGGATACCCATGGGGTACTGGGAGAGCCATGGGGTAGGGTACTGGGACAGCCATGGGATACCGGGACAGCCGTGGGATACTGGGAGAGCTGCAGGGTACTGGGACACTCACGGGCAAGGCACAGCCCCCCAGGGGCCCAGCCTGCTGCCAGCAGACCGGGGGCTGCCAGCCCGCCAAGCCCCTTGCACCACACCATGTAATTTGCCAATAGTAATAATAATAATAGTAATAATTACGGCACGAGCAGGTTAGAAGTGCAGCGGAACAATAACCTGGTTGAACGCCTTGCTGCGTGCGGTGGCGGGAGCCACACCGCAGCACGTGCCCAGCCCTGGCACCATGCCGGCGCTGAAGCCCCCAGCCACGCCACGTGGGAGCCCGTGCCCGATGCGTGGGGGGACACAGCTCAGGCAAGCACCTGCGGGGGGGGGGGGTCAGCAGCTGCATGTCCAGGCGTTTTGTGCCCCAGAGCTGCGGTCCTTAGCCGAGCTGGCTGTGCCACCAGGCAGGGCTGTCCCCAGCCACGGTCATGCCATCAGTCACCCAGGGGGATGGCCAGGGCTGGAGGACACGCGTGTTTCCCCGGGGTGGCACAGGGCAACAGGAGAGCAGCACGCTGCAGGGAGCGTGCGGTCAGACCCAGGCCCTGCTGCCATCGCTGCGGCTCTGCAGAGCCACCCCCAGCTCAGGGCGCTCTGCTCAGCAGCCCCGCGGCCCCCATCACTGTCCTCCACCCAGGGCACTCTGCCAGAGCCAGAGCCAGAGCTGGAGCTGGGGCTGCCCCCTCCCCTGGCGTGTAGAGAGCCCCCCCCCCCCCCGAAAATCCTGCTGCCCCTGGGAGGGGATCCCCAGCCCCCACCCTTGCCAGGCCCTGCAGCACCCTGCATCGCCACCCGCACAGCTGCTCCTGCTGCATGGGGGGAGCGGAGGGCTGCCCACCCCGCTGAGCAGTTATATAAAAGGATTAAAATTTAATATAAACTTCAAAAGGGGAATAACCGGGTGGTCAAAGATGGCTGGGCCAGGGCCGGGTGTGGAGCAGAGCCAGCCTTGGCCACGTCCCGGCTTTGCCAAGACACGGCACTGTGGCACACGGAGACCCACTCCACCCAGCCTGGCCCATGGGCACAGCCGCATGGAGCCAGAGCAAAGTGCCCGGGTGCCACAGGCAGCCTGGCGTCCTGCGAGCCCACGCCATGTGTCCCGTGCAGCGGGCTGCCTGAGTGACGGGGTGCATGATTCCCATGGCACATGGAGACCCTGCCTCCCCAGGGCCCAGCCTTGCCCCACACCTTTGCCTCCCCACTGGCAGCCGAGCAGCCTTTCCTAACCCACCACCGCCAGGAAGAGCATCACCCAGCCGTCCCAGAGCCGGGCTGTGCCAGCGGTCCCCGGGCAGCCCGTCTCCTCCTGCCCGATGCCTCACGCTTCCTTCCCAGGGACTGGTGGGTTGGAGATTGCTTGGAGAACATCCCTGTGCTGGGGGGCCAGACCTTTGGCTGGGGGAGCAGCTGCTGGATCCCAGTCCCCACCACGGCCCCCCAGAGCCAGCATGGCTACGCAGCACCCACTGCTCCCACCCGTGCAGCGCCGGGGAGCGAGGCTGTGGCAGCGGCAGGAACGAGTCGGAGCTGGGAAAACACCATCTTCCACCCACGCAGCCGCCCACGGCCCTGCGCCAGCTCCGCCGCCCCCGCCGCGTGCCGGGCCCGCCAGGAAGGTGGGCGGCGGGCACGGGGCTGGGGGCTGTGCTGTGCCCACCATGGCCACCCACCCCTGGGTAGGGCAGGGATGGGGCAGGGGGGAGCAGGGCCCCGCAGCCCCCCTGTGCAGGAGCTGCCCTGGCGCAGGCTGCTGCTGCAGGAGCAGGGCTGAGCTGGGGCTGGGGGGCCAGGGCTGGGGGGCTGGGGGCTGCCCTGTACCCGGCTCTGCCCCAGGGTACAGGAGTGCTGGCACTGCTCGGTGTGCGGCACAGGTGCCCGCCAGCAAAGAGACCGGGGAAGCCTTTGGCTCATTCATTTTTAATCCTGGCTGAGAGCAGGAGGGATGCAGGCACAAGGCTCGGGAATGCTGCAGGATGGGGCTGGCTGCAGTGCCCCGAACAGCCCCCCCCGGGCAGCCCAGCTCATGCCACGGGTGTCTTTGATCACGAGTGTCTCCAGGGGACAGAGACCCCCCCGGGCAGGGACAGCCAACCCCGGGCATCCCTCCCTGTCCTGTCTCACCACATCCCACTACAGCTCAGCCTCACCTGCAGCAGCTCAGCCCCCCCTCACTGCGCGAGCCCCCCCAGTGCCTGTGAATGCAGGGGGCAGGATCTGTGCATGAGCAGAAACCGTGGGCCTGAGAGCACGTGGGGATGCGCAGAGAGCAGAGATGGAGGCGGGGGAGTGCATGAAGCCAGAGCTTCTCCCACGCTGCTCCCCATCCTTAGCCTAATGCCAGGTACCCCATCCCACCGGGACTGAGGTGCTGGGCCAGACAGGGGGCAGGACCCCAGCGCCCACCCTGCTACGAGGAGGCAAAGGAGGACGCGCGGGCACTGGGCACGGGCACGGCGGGGGCCGGCGGGGAGAGCGGGACGCACCGGCCAATCTTGCGCAGGGTCCGTCCCAGGTCAGCACGGAAGCGCCGGATGGAGAAGCAGTAGATGAGGGGGTCGAGGCAGCTGTTGAGGCTGAGCAGGGCCACACTCAGTGTGTGCAGCATGTCCAGGGTGGCAGGGGGCCTGCAGAGTGGCACGGGGGGCTGGCTGCCCACCCAGGGGGCCAGCGTGAGGTGGTAGGGGGCCACGCAGACCACGAAGACCAGAAGCATCCCCAGCACCATGGCGCGCGCCTGCTGCCGGTGGAAGCCCGGTGAGGCGGCGGTGGGCACCGAGAGCGCCCGGGCGATGGAGGCATAGGTGCCCAGCACCACCAGGAAGGCAGCAGTGAAGAAGCCCACCATGGCGTAGGCGTACACCCGCTGCCGGCCATGCTGCTCAAAGCAGGCGGTGGTCCCGGCGCGGGTGGGGAAGGTCTGCTGGGTGGCCAAGGTGGGCACGGCGCAGCCCAGCCCCAGCAGCCAGGCCAGGGCACAGGCCAGCGCGGCCCCCCGGCGCCCCGTCAGCGGCAGCTCCCGCCGTGCCGCCCGCACCGCGCAGTACCGGTTGAAGCTGATGAGCGCCATGAAGGTGATGGCACTGTAGGTCGCCAGGTAGTAGGCGGCCCCGGCCAGGCGGCAGGCAGCCTCTGACAGCAGCCAGTCCCCCCCGGCCAGGTAGTAGGGGATCCAGAGGGGCAGGGTGAGGTTGAAGAGGATGTCGGCCAGCGTGAGGTTGATGAGGTAGATGCGGATGGCCTTCCTCACCTTGCCGCTCTGCAGGAAGACCAGCAAGGCCACCAGGTTGCCCGGCAGCCCCACGCACAGCACCAGGCAGTAGACAGCAGGAACCAGCACGAACTGCAGCGGGTCGCTGGGCATGCACTCGCCGGGGTGCTCAGCCAGCAGCGGCCCCGACGCCGAGCCGTTCATCCTGGGCTCCTGCAAAGATGGGGGGACGGTCAGTGGCATGGCCCTGGACACAGCCCTCGGGGGACATGAAAGGGACATTGACCTGGACGGGGCGACCTCTCTGGCTGGCACCTGCCGTAGCTGGCGGGACCAGAGGCAGAGCCACCCCGTGGGGATGCCACCGTCTGTCAGATGGGCTCAGCCTCCAACTCCAACGGCAAGAGGCGAGGGGCTCTGGGATCCCGTCCCAGCCCAACCCCAGCCATGTCCCCCCCCTGCGAGGGATCCCAGCGGCTGCCGCCAGCGGTCCAGCCAGGGCGCCCCGGGGAGCGGCAGGCGCAGCTGCGCCCTGGCCAAGGGGCAGAGCCGCTGCCGGAGGCACCCGGGGGTGCTGTGCCGGCTCCAGTGCTGGCTCCAGTGCCGGCTCCAGCTGGCAGCTGCAAGGATTAACACCTCCCACGCAGCCATGTGCTTGCTGGGACCACCCAGCCCCGGCCCATTCCCAGCACCCTAAATCCCCCCACGGAGCCCACCCGTGGGGACGTCACCCACCACCGGCTCAGCACACACCGGAGAGGGCACGGACATGGGGTGTACGAGCATGGGGCCACAGCGCCCCGTGCCCCCCAGCCGTGCACCAGGCAGGTTTGCCGGTCCTGGCCATGGAAAACGACGTTGTGCCGCAATGGCTGTGTCCCAGGGCTGCATCTATTTCACCTCCCGTCACTGCCTGCCCACACCTCACTGACAGCACTGACTCACCCAGCGGGTGTTTTCCAGCACGGCAGGGCCGGATTCGGCACACGCAGCACCCAGCACCAGGCCGAGGCATGGAAGACATGAGGGGGACTCAAGGCTCATCCCAGTGGACTCCAGTTGTTCTGCAGAGCCAGCACAGACCCCCAAGGAGCCCCCAGCTCCCTCAGAGCCCCCCCTTCCCCTTCCCTTCCCCCAGCCCTGTTGGCCCAGGGGATGCTCCGTCTCACCCACACCAAGCTGGTTACTTACCCCACTGGGTCAGGCTGGACCGGCTGCGTCCCCTCCGGCTGCTCCTCGCTGTCTGATCCAGCCAGGCTGGGGAAGGCTTTAAGTGCTGGAGGAGGCAGGAGCTGCCTGATCCCCCCAGCCACCCCACCCCCCGCCACCATCCCAAGCCCCTGTGGGGGTCAGCGCCTGCGGGACAGCAGCTGGAACGGGGAGAGCACCTGCGTGTGTATGTAACGGAGGATTCCTCGCTGGAGCCATGGTAAGACCCCCTGCGCCGGCTGACGGGGCTGGGGGTACACGGGGGGGACCTGCCACCCCCCCCTCCACGTGCCCCCAGCCCTGTCTAGGACCATTTCCCAGAGCCTTTTTCCCACCCACGCCAGGATGAAAGCAGCAGAGGGTCAAGTTTCCACACCCAGCAGCTGGGGGGAAAGGGGGATGCCCTGAAAGGGATCAAAGCAGGAATCTGCTCCTCCCGGCTCTCAGTGCTTTTCTTGGCTTAAAGCTCGAATCAGGGGGAGCACAACCCCAGCCCCCCACCCCCCCCCCACCCCCAGCTCTGTGAGCATCTGACTCACAGCCTGGCGTGGCCCTGCAAATTGTGGATGTTCCTTTGGGACACCAAAGGTGCCACCCCCAAGGTGGTTCAGGTCCCACTGGGGGTACGGGGGTGTTGTACCCCCTCTGCTCATCCCAAGACGGCCAGTCTCCCCCCCCCGCCAGCACAGCTGCCCTACTGGGAGATGCACCGGGTACAAATGTGATCTTGGGGTTCATCCCAAGTGGATCACATTGGCTGTGCCCATCTGGGGTGGCGGAGGGCCCTGCACCCACAGGGTGCAAGATCCAAAAAAACCCACGCGCCTGCCCAGGCACAAGGTTTTGAGGAAGGGGGGGGTCACGCTGCTGCTGTTGCCCCCCCCCCGATGTACAAGCGGCCTGGCACATTGCTAGGTGGCTCTGGCCAGCCGGGGGGCTCCCAGCCCCACATGGGCTCTCCCCACTGGCTCTGTCTCAGTGTCAGCTGCCACCAGCTCCTGCCTGTCCCCAGCCCTTGACCCTGGGCACTGCTCCAGGGGGCCCAGGACATCCCCTCAGCGTGACGGGAGGCAGAAATCAACAGGGGAGGCAAAATGAAAAACAAGAAGCTTTATTCCAAAAAATGAGAGCCTCCAGGAGAGCAGAGCCAGCCCCAGCTCGACATGGCCAAACGCCGGGAAGAGCTGGACACCTTGTGCGAGTTCAGCAATGGAGCTCCTGGAGCGGCGGTGGTGCCACGGCCACCGTCCCACCGCACCAGCCCCAGGTCCTGCAGCACAGGGACAACCGACACCAAGGTCCCCAGCGGTGGCAGGAGGGGACACACCGCCTGAGCAGCAAGTTACCTCCCAGGACGCGATGCTGTCCCCCAAAATATCATAAAGGCATCACTTCCCACCAGCCGAGCCATCCGTCCTTCCCAGCACCGGTCACTCGAACTTGGGCTTGGCGGGGGCCGCGTGCCCGCGGATGTTGAGCAGCAGGAGGAGACCGAGGCAGAGGGTGGCGGGGGCACACATGGCCAGGGGCTCCCGCAGCACCAGCAGTGTGTAGATGGCACCTGGGCGAGGAGCACAACGGGGGAATAGGGGTCCCTGCCCGAGGGTCCCCTGGGACCCCACACGGGGTGACGGGCTCCCGCTCGCTCTCACCGATCATGATGACGCTGAGGATGAAGTTGCTGATCTCCTGCAGGAGCTGGGGCCCGAACGCCAGCAGCAGCCCGGCCACCGCCTCCACCCAGCCCACCACCTCCAGGTACCAGCCCGGCTCCGGCGTGAGCCCCAGCTCCTTCAGGGGGAACACCTCGGCGTACCGCACGAACTGCGACTGCTGCGGAGGGCAGGAGGGGACAGAGCAGCCCTGAGCCTGGGGTGGGGGGCACAGCCCCTCCGGCAGGGTCTGCTGTGCTCAGCCCTGTGCCCCAAGGGGTTCAATCCTGCACACCAGCACCCCAGCCTGCTCATTGCCCCCAGGGGGGCTCAGCCCAGCAGCCCCGCACCCCAACCTGCTCATTACCCCTGCCAAGGGGCTCAGCCTTGAACCCCCAGGGGTTCAGCCCCACGCCCCAGCCCGCTCATTCCCATCCAGGGGGCTCAGCCCTGTACCCCAGCACCTCAACCTGCTCACTCCCCCCAGGGGGCTCAGCCCCATACCCCCAGGGGATCATTCCAGCACGCCGACCTGCTTATTCCCCCCAGGGGGCTCAGCCCTGCACCCCAGGGGATCGTTCCTGCACCCCAGCCTGCCCATTCCCCCCCCAGGGGCTCAGCGCTGTGGCCCAGCACCCCACCCTGCGTGCTCCCCCCAGCTCAGCCTGCCGGCACCGCGCAGCGCCCCCCGCTGCAGCTCAGGCCCCCCGCACCGCGCGGCCCCCCGGCGCAGCTCAGCCCCCCGGCACCGCGCAGCCCCCACACACCGCGCAGCCCCCCCCCACATCGCTCAGCCCCCCCCCGGCGCAGCTCAGCCCCGCGGCACCGCGCAGCCCCCTGCGCAGCGAAGCCCCCCGACACCGCGCAGCTCCCCGCGCAGCGCAGCCCCGCGCAGCCCCCCCCGGCGCAGCGCAGCCCCCCCCCCCGGACCCACCATGTAGCGGTGCAGGTCGGCCGAGAGCAGGGCCGAGAGCTTCCCGGCGCCCGCCAGCAGGAAGAACAGCCCCAGCAGGACGCGCAGCGCTCGGAACGCCGCCGCCATGGCGGGCACGGGCGGGGGCGGCGGGCGGGGCCACGGGGCTCGGCTCCGGCCCGGGCACGGACCCCCCCCCCGCGGGGCACGGACCCCCCCCCGCGGGGCACGGACCCCCCCCCCGCGGGGCACGGACCCCCCCCCCGCGGGGCACGGACCCCCCCCCGCGGGGCACGGACCCCCCCCCGCGGGGCACGGACCCCCCCCCCGCGGGGCACGGACCCCCCCCCCGCGGGGCACGGACCCCCCCCCCGGGCTGTGAGGCCCACATCCCCCCGGCCAGCACCACCCTCCCACCGAACCTGGGCTGGGTGACAGCAAATAAATAGGGCTGGGGGGGTGGTGGTGGGATAAAACCCCCAGACCCACATTGGGACTGTGCGGGCACAGCGGGCCCTGGGCCAGCACCCGCAAAGGGACCGGGTGCAGGCAGCGGCACAGGCAGGTTGCCGGTGGCTGGGGTTAGCCACACAGCAGGCTGGGTAGCCAGGCAGCATAGCAGGGCAGCCGGGCTGTTAGCCAGGCAGTAGATTGGTTAGCCACGCAGCAGGCTGGGTAGCCAGGTGGCAGATTGGTTAGCCACGCAGCAGGCTGGGTAGCCAGGTGGCAGATTGGTTAGCCACGCAGCAGGCTGGGTAGCCAGGTGGCAGATTGGTTAGCCACGCAGCAGGCTGGGTAGCCAGGTGGCAGATTGGTTAGCCACACAGCAGGCTGGGTAGCCAGGTGGCAGACTGGTTAGCCACGCAGCTGAGCCGGGGTAGCCAGGCAGGCGGGCCGGGCATTGCTGCCAGGCAGAAGGCCGCAGCTGCTGCCCTCCCCGCGCGGCCCAGGCCTGCGTCACTGCCAGCACTGCTCGCCATGCAGCGTGTGCCCAGGCTCTCAGGGAAGACAGCCCTAGATTGGCACGAGCCAGGGGCTAAGGGAGCCACAGGGACACTGACATTACTGTAATTCAAGTGGAAATATTTTTTTTAATACCAATAAATCATGAAGAGCAGGAACGGTTTCCCAGGCACCAGGAAGCAGCGGCAGCACGCAGCAGCGCTGACCCAGGGCAGCCGCCTCGCAGGGCTGCCTGGCCTTGCAGGGCTGCTATTTTTACTCCTGGCAGCCATCGCTCCCCGGCTCTGCTGGGACAGCCGCAGTGAGGGCAGCCGAGGAGCTGCTCAGGATCATTTGTGGCTTCTCCCTGCTCCGGCTTGAATGCCAGGGAGTGATAAACAGCAACAGGCCAGGGATGCTCCAGCTCTTCTTTTAGAAAGCAGCGCGGTGCAGGGGGAAGGAAAATCCCAACCAAACCCTGAGCAAAGGATTGCAGCAGCTCAGCACCCTCCCACCCATGGCTTCAGTGCTCCCCACAAGCAGGCTTGGTGTTTAAGCAAGTCAGGGAGACACCCGCCCGCAGCAGCCACCTTCCTCCAAGCTCCCGTCTCTGGTAGCAGGGTTTCATCCCCGCTGCAGAGCGGAGCGCGCTCAGGGCCCGGACAGAGGTTGGTTTTGTGCAAACACTGCAAAACCATTTCACCGTGTTTGCATTTCCCAGGGCTGCCCCAGCACTGCCGACAGGGCAGGGGTCATGCCACCCACACCATGCCCAAGCCCCAGCACAGCACCTCGGCTCAGAGCCCCTCACAGCAAGACACATTGGCAGATAAACGCTCTTGTCTGGCCGGGAGACCAACACCGTCCACATGGTACCATGCACCTACCCTCCACCTGGTATTTTTTTAGTTACAGGAGCTACTGAGAGTAATAAAACATTTGGTAGAACCAGGTGATCAGCTTCACCAGCCAGGAGACATCACCCACCACCAGAGGAAAACCTCTCGCTAGTAGTCATCTTCCAGGTGATGAGCATGGCCAAACAAAAACAGTTTTCCAAAACACATCCCATTCTCCATATGGAACGCTATACAGGGAGTTGTAGGAGGCGCAATTCAGCACATTGGCTGCTTCCTATGTGAAACTTGTGGCCTGAATGTGCTTCCAGCATTCAATGCTGCAACAGTGGAAAAGAAATTAGGACAAGCTACTGGAAAATAACAGAATTTGAGAAAAAAAAAAAAAAAGGGCTATGTAAGCCTGCAGTAGCTGTGGAGACAAAGACACTAAAAACCCAGCTCCTTGCAGTGCAGCTATTGATGAACCACAAAACACCTTCTCGCTGAAGCCTTTTCAGAATCTAGACAATACCATAAAGAAGTCAAATCAAAGAGTGAAATACTTTGGCTTATCCTGTACCCAATCGCTTGATTGCATGAAGAAGTGAAAAGCAGCAGTCAGAAGCTTTTAATCCAGCACCAACCTTCTCTACTCTAAGCCTGCTTGGCAGCTGCGAAGCACCCCCGCTGCTGCTGGGGTCCCTTCCCTCTCCCCTACGCTTACTGCTATATAATTACAAGAGTCAACACCAGAAACACAGCTACAGCAGTTCTGACCAACATTACTGTTAATGAAACTTTCTGCCAGGGAAGTAAACAAACAGCATTTAAGACAAAGCACAACATATTCCTGGCTGCGATTTCAAGCCCAGGTGTGGTGTTCCAGCCAGGCACTAATGCTGCACCACTGGAGACCCACATGTCTCAAGTATTTCATACGGCTTTCCCACATTAAACCCAGTTTATTTTGATCTTTCTGGTCTGGCAAGGCAGTTCCCAGCCAAACGTTCATGACTTCAGGCCACTGTGGGGGGAAGACCTTGTTACAATGCAGCTGTATGAATAAAGCCTACTGCTGGTGTATTTCAACATGTTAAACTACTTGATAGTCAGACAAAGGATTATATTTAATAATTGACAGCATGAACTAGGTATGTGCACAACACAGCCGTGTAAAGATTCAAATGAAGCAATATGAACCACAGGAATTGTGCTTCAAGAGCTAAAACCAGCACTTTTCTGGCTTCCAAAGAACTCAGACTTTGGGATCTCAGGCTCAATTACCACAGCCATCACCAAGAAAACTATCACAAACCAAGGAAGCACATGTAAGCATTCAGAATTCTATGATCTAAAAATACAGCAGTTGCACAGGACTTGAGATGGGGGAAAAGAACGGGTGAAAATTCCAGAAATACTGAAGTGCCTCAAGTACAAGCAGAACTTACTTTAAAAAAAAAAAAAAAGACTTAAGTCTTTTAGCAAAAGCACCTGTGGCTGCACACTGGTCAGGAATCCAGCTAGCCTGAAAAACTGCAGCATTTGAACTACAAGAGGAATTCCCTGGCACAATCCCAGCAGAAAAAAACCTTGTATTATGCATTTGTCAATTTGTTATTGGTCGCAAGTGTTTCTCTTTTCTGTGCTTGTCAGGACCCAATGACCCAACCCCTTCTTGCTCCAGTGCTCTGACCACATTCCGCAACCCCTTCCACAGCCCCATTCTGTGGCAGTTTCTCAAATTCATCCCTATCGCATGCTGCTGAACAGACTGCTCACTCACTGAATACCCTCTGGAATAAAACAGCTATCACTTATAGAAAAAAACAAGTATTTTATTTTTTTTAAATTTTATGTTCCTGGCTCCTCTTCACTGCATTCGGACTTCATCTTCTTCTGCAAGTGCAAAGCACAGAGTTAGCAAGACCATTAAAAATGCCCACAGAGATCACACATAATGACGTGAAACAGGAATCAGTGCGTCAGAACAGGCCATGCGCCTGTCAAATGCTCTCTAGGATCCCAAGTTCTCATGTCAACCTTGAGATTAAATGAGCAGCATTCACATTTTTGTCTGCTTCATAAATTTCAAAGATCTGAAACAGCTTTGTGTTTTACTACCCTAGAAACAAGAGCAGCAGTGACAAATCACACACGATTCAATAGGAACTCACCAATTGAATCGCACTGGCTTCACATCTTACAGGTTCAGTTGTGGCATATCTAAGCTGTTACTTACCCATGAGTGAGTTTAGGCACTTTGCATGTTGCTTCTCACACAAGATTTTAATATCTGAAGTTCCCCCTTGTAGTTTTATTGGTAAATTAAGAGGGAAAACATCATAAACTTAACTTGCAGAGCTGGAATTCATTTCCCTAAATCGCTATCTGCTTATGCTCTGTATGTGCTAATTTGTATTCCAAGTTATTGTGAACATTCACCGTTCACTGCAATACTTCAGGAAAGTAGCTTTTTAACATCTTTTAGTTGGATTAACATTTGAGAAGCAGTTACTCTATTGTGCCCCTTTTTCCTTGCTGACAATCACCCACTCCATTCACTGGAGCCTGAAAGGAGAAACGGTTATTTCTTGTTTGACCACCTATAGGATTCAGAGGACAGAGTTTGTATTTCATGCTGCAGGGCTGAAAAGCCTCAAACAATGGTTATATCTTCGCTCTACAAAAGAAAGTCAGAAGAGTTTTATATAAAACTGAGATTAATCAAGGGCTAGTTTCAGGCAGGAACTACATAATAGATCACAGGGTGATGGGCTACCGAGCTCCCAGGGTAGTGTAAGGACACTGCTTACTTACTTGTTCACTTGTTATCTTGGTCCCTCCACATATCACTGGGCATCATGCTGGATGTGCTCATGCTCGGCTCCTGAACTAGGAAAACATTCAGAAGTTACACCCACAGTGATTTTGAAATCTTCTGTACAAACCCATGTCTAGAAAGGTATTTTTAACCACTGCTGTCAAGATATCAAGCCCAGATGGGAGTCCGGGTGCTCAACCCCACAGCTTGACAGCAGGTACTAAGTTCTACCCTATGCATTTAACGTACTCCCTTGTACCGATTTCTCGATATTCAGTGACTGAACATCAAGCGTCCAGAAGCCTTTATTATTTCACCCGCTCAGAACAAGAAGTTATGCTTACTTCCCATGGATGAGCACTCCGGTTTCACTCAGCTTTCATCTTCACCTAAAGGATAACAACTGAAGTTATTATAGTAATACACAGAAAATTCTGACCATTTCAAAACTAACTTAAAAATAAGGTTTTAAGATACATGGACTGATTAGTTATGAGGGGGGGAATTTACAAATTATTCCAAAATATTAAGTGGAAGAATAAGGGGCAGAAATAGGCTAGCCTAAACACTTGTAACGACATGAAGGAATATGCAGGTAGTTGACTGAAGAACTGCGCCTTGTCTGAGCACAAACCGTAAAATCACCAGTCTGAGTACAATGAAGTTTGATTGCAGCCAGAGGTATACTATCCCTTATGTGAAGGCATTAACAATTTTGTCAAGCTACTTCCAACTCTTTTACCCTAGCTTGTCTCCTGTAGTAATGCCCTCTTTCCTCCCCTTCATGAAGGAGTGCAATGGCCCTGGACTCCTAGCAGCCCTCAGGTTCAGTAATAGCCCTACAAGTGCTTCAAAAGCCAAAGGAAGACACTAGAGGTTAGCAATATCAGTCTACTGCCTTTACTCTCGGCAACAGATTCTTCCCTTCTGAAGGCCCACCCCTCTACTGTAGCTAAGTTGAGGGCAAACTGCAATGGTCAGCAGCTAGGGATATAGTACCAGGCTCTGGGCACACCTCAAGTTGGGAGGCAAATCACATCATGGTCACAATGTGATCTGACCAGGCAGGGAGAAGTTCAAGTTTAGTCTCAAACCCACCACCTGGGTTTTATCATGGCCCTCAGGAGCAGAAGTGTAGTATGCACGTTTTGTTTTCTATGCCATAGCAACAAACACCATGCATAAGGGATACTATATCTTTGTGCATCCTTTTAACACTCCAGATTCACTTATAGCCACACTCCTCCCAACCCTCCCCAGTTAGCTCTTCAGTACTGGTGTTCAGAAGCAACATTTATAGAGATGGGGTATTCACAGACCACTGCGGGATTGCACAGCCAAGTCCTAACGTGTCAATCATTATCTAGCAGCAATGACAGAGGTGGGAGAAGGCCAATCCTCCCTTTTTTTTCCTTTTCCAGTAAGCAGCTATTTAACAGCCCCACTAGCTTGTATGGAGAGAAAAAAAAAAAATCTGAAGCTAATTAGCAGATTCCAAACTTGCTAGTAATGGAAGAAGCCAAGTAATTACCCAGAGCAGCATACTTTTTATGCATCCTTGCCAACATGCTTAGCCTCATTGAACATAATGGAACAAAACGCTGGCCTTCCTGATCGTGTCACTGCAGCTGGCAATGATTAACAGAGACATGCAACCCCATTACTGCTCGAGTCCTAAAACTACTCACAGGCCTCAGTGTTTAGCTATGGGGAAAACTGCAAGCAAATCAACACTTTGTATGCTTAATGTTACAGTAAAGCCCCCATACACACTATGCTGTGCTCTCTCCTGACAGCACCAGTATCTGGATCTGAGGGCCTAGCAGGTACGCATATGTATTCTGACACCACACTTCTGAGCTTCAGGTAAGCTTTTGAGAAAAAGTGTATTTCACATACAGATAAAACCAAGATGAAACACAATGCGAGCACTGTAATGTCATTTCTTGTACCCACTCGTTACAGACTGATTTAGAGCAGACATGACTATTTGCTTTTAAGTTAGCTACCACACCAAGTTTCATTACTGCAGACAGTCAGAGCTGGTATGAGACCCATGGTTCAGTCACATATTGCTTGCTCCAATAGCGTCAAAAACCTGCTAGTTCAAGTACGTAGAACAAGGCAGATGTGCCAATAACCCCTCCACGACATTCCTGCAGGTCAAGTCAAGTATCCAGAGCACACTGGAAAAACTGGTCCGATCTGAGCACTGGTTTAAAGATTAATAATTCAGTTTTGCTACATGACAGTACGCATACTGCCATCATTTTTGCAACTGAATTCTAGCCACAGGTAAGAGTAAGCCATCACAAAAAGCCAAACTGACTTTGTGACAGGTGGTGTCACTGCTTGACTAGCTAGAATTCGGCTACACTCACTGCGGTGTAACCAAAGACCTGTTATGATCTTAAGGTGCAGCTGCTACTTCAAGCTTTCAGTGGAACATGAAAAGATAGCTACAGCAGAGGGCAAGGCTGTCCAGATCCCCTGTTCACCAGCAAAAGTCTTGCCTGGAAGATAACGCAGAAGGTTCAAATGTGACAATAATACCAGAAACAAGTATGCAAAGCAGAACTTTGCAGAACAAGCGGGAAAACACATTACAACACCTCTGAAATAAACTGAGCATCAGACAAAGAGCTAGATCATGTACTGAAACAAGGGACCTTGAAATTCAGGTTCAAGAGCTAATGCAAAAGAGCTGGAGATCAGCATGTCTGGGTGTCTGGAAGCGTAAGCATGTTAATCCTGAAACACTACATTCAGTACTTCTAGTAATGAAGAGTTTAGAATTACAGCCCCAAGACTGATGAAAAATGAAATTGAGCATTACGCTACCAGGATGACTCTACGAGGCAGAAATACAGAATCTCATCACTGTCAATTAAAGGCAGAGGAATGTATATTATGCTTGTCAATCAAAGATTAAAATAAAGACAACTGAAATGTCCAGTAAGCTCTATGAAACTACTCACGAGGATATTCATTCAAGCACTCATTTGTATGTCCTCAAAAATATTCCAAATCCGCCTCAAAGCTGACTGCATTAGCAAGTTTAAAGTGACTATCGCATAGTGCACACAAGGCTAGAGCAGTGGTTACTAACGCATTTCCTGCTGAGCCAAGACTCTACGAAGGGATGCGCTGCAGATGGGCCGTTTTGTCACTACAGGAAGTTTAAACAGTCCTTTTCTAGGCACTGACAGCACCTAGGTGACTAGTTAAGTGAGGTTAAGATCACGCTCCCTCTTCCCCACAGAGCTCATCTAAGAATATCTTCATTACATCGGAACTAAGAAAAATCCACACAAGCCGAGTCGTATGTACAAAGGAATCGGGTCTGAAAATACTTATCTAAGAATCACAGTAAGTTGCTTATTAACTCTGAACAAGACAAAGCTTAAAACCGAAAACCACGCAGCTTTGATGCAAGCTTAACATACAGGTATGAGGAGTGCTGCACTGTAATTCCACAGTCAGAAGTGTGATGTCAGAATACCCACAGTATAAGATTACATAGAAAGTCACCAAGTTATATTATATTGCTTGTTACCTACCTGTATGCAGTCGGCAATGAGAATCTTGGAGCAAGCAGGAATACTACATCCGGGTCCTAATGTCCATTGCCATTTGTGGTACTACGTTCCTCACAGTTATGAACTGCAGAAATGCTGGCTAAGTGCAGTTATGTAGCAGGCCACTAGTTTTAAGTGTAAATTGCAGTCTCAAACTCCAGCAAAAACTTGCTGCCACAGTAAATGGTTGCCAAGGAGAAGCCAAGAATTTTTCTACCACAAAAATGCCACAAAATCTCAAAAGCAGTTTCAGTTTCTCATCAGCTGTATAAATGATTAGTGTAATGTGTCTACACCAGAAGATAAGATTATTCTGTATTCGTTTCTGAGAAAGTGTGAAGATATATGTATAGCGATACCAGTTTCTACATGCTGCAGTTTTTAGAGATCTCAGTGTCAAAATGGGCTCAATTTCGATAAAGCAAGCTAAATTGCAACAGCCAATGTCCTCTAAGTCCAGTACAAAAATGTGTTATGTGATCCAGACCATCCAAAAACAGGTCTGCCCAACGGAAGCACTTTTTCCAAATGGTTTTAAAGATTCAATCATATAAATCTGATTTTATGAAAAAAGTCCAAAACCTCATAGGAACAGATCAAAGGAACATAACTTTCTCGCCTCCCACGTTAGCAACTTTATCACATTTTAAAGTTGACATGTTTGCCAGCTTTTAAGACACCACCTTTAAAAGGTCTTGAAAAGAAGTTGGCTAGTTAATTGTATGCCTGTTTAATACATGCAACTCAAAGCAGAACTTGTTTTAGAAACTCTGCTTATGCAGCTACAACAAAGCCACATTTAACCAAACTTTCAGATGTTTTGAAAACTGCCAAATCTTTCAATATACTTACTAGTCATGGTTTTGCAACTCAGCTATTTTTAATACCTAGCAATGGTAGCTTACGTACAAAACAGGGGTACCAAAAGACAACCTCTGTAAGGTACAAGGACATCAGCATCCTTCACTCTTCCAAGTTACAGAACTACAAAAGAACATACTTTAGGATATGCACCAGCATCTCTTTAATAAAGAATGACATGTAATCTGAAAAATAAACTGAAAAAATTAATTTAATGTTTACGTTCAGAATTCCCCATCTCAGACACCTTCACCTTTTGCGGGTGTCCCATGAACACCCTCTTCAGGAAAACACAGGCATTATTTAATACTACTTCAATAAAGCAAATTGCATCGGTACTGCTGATTTTTAAACTAAAGTATCCAATACAAGTACTCCCAAATACTTGGTCTGCAGTTTAGGAACTGCCAATTCTGAATTTCCTGAATTCATTCTTGTAGCATGTTCTCAACCCTCAAACTTTTCTGGGAAAATAAGAAGCGTTCACCAAACAAGCTGAGTCGCTATTTAGTGCGCTTAATATTCCAAGTCAGTGTTACCTGGTATCAACATTTCACAACATGCTATTTTTTCATTTAAGGAGTAACAGCACTTACAGTGAGTACTTCAAGAGGGATCATCTGCACTCTGAAAAACACTGCAATCTGACACTGAAGTTTTAACCGCAGAGAAAATTTAGCACAGAATTTAGAATTAGCCAATGCGTAGCACAAGGAATAGAAAGATCTTTGGAAGATTAAAGCTACTCACAGAATACCCAGTAGTTGGGGAATCGTGTGAAGGTACAGCCAAACTAAGTTTACCTACTTTGTGCCAAGCAGGTTGATGTATCCTGCATTAACACCAAGGTATTTTACACTGGGAAGTCAGGTTCCCAGCTTACCTGATACAATGTAATAATAAGCAAAGCAACCACCTTATCAATGAGTCCAGAATGCTTTGAAATTCTTCTGGGGCTTAATAAAATATGAACAGCAAGCTAACGAATTCATCAATCTTCTACAAAAGAACCTTAAAGGGAGTTTATTTGTACTGTGTAGTATTAGCTATTAAACTCCAGATTCAGATACTACTTTTGATGCATTATCTCCAAACATCAATAATAAAAGAGCGATAACCATCATGCAAGCAAGCTAATTTCTGTATTTTACATACAGGTTTTTAGGATTTGCCCACCAGCTACATGATTTCAGAATAGTTCCTGCAGTCCCCATAATACAAATGATTGTATTCTGAACTATGCAAATTAGTCCACTCAGTTAGCATGAGGACATAAGCAAGTTAACCGTAATCACTCAAGTACACTTCTGGTCTTTTTGCCAAGCAATTTCAGGCAAGTATACAATACGGAGCAAGGCCAGATCCTGTAATCTCAGACAGCTTAAGAGCATATAAATATCACATTAACAATCCTTTAGTTAGAAGTCAGCCAATACAAGTCATTCTATGAATTTCTTTTAAAATAACCATTGCTAGTCTTCTGCTTAAAGTCTTTAAAAGATTCCAAGCAGTAACTGCCAAGGTGGTTAAGTGCTACCATCCCACCACCCGTTATCCATAGCTAAATTACGAAATTCATTACATACTGCACTGCTTGCAGTGTAGCTTTAATTAATGTATCTTGCAGCACTTGCAAGATTTCCGTTTGCTTCCTCACTGCAGCACAATTAATGCTCAAAAAAAATCTGCACCTGCTGGAAAGTTAGGCTACTATTTAACCCAATCTTAAGCTAGAGGCATTACGGGAAGAGATTTCACTCTTCACTACAGTTCCACACCCTGGTCTAAGTTTGACCTCCACTCAAGGCTCTTGGTTTACTGCGGAAGGTGTGGTATTTAGCCTCATGTTTAACCACGGATGGCAAGAAGAGTTACTACATTTAGTTTTCTATTTATTTGAAGCACAGTAAAAAAAAGTTGGTACACTTTGGGAATTCAGTGGCACAAGGTACACTGCCATCAAGTTAGGGACGTTATACATCAAAAAAACAGCTAAATTTGTTTTGAAACACTGCATTACATAATTAAATTGTACTCGCCCAAACAGACCACTTACAAATATTAGGTCAGTAAGTTTCTAACATCCATAAAAATGTAGCTTTCTTACTAAAATGCAAGAATTAAAAAGTTGGTGTCTAAACAAGACAGACAAAAACAAACTGGAATGAAACTACAGGTCACATCTAAAATCGGGGCTTTTTGTTTGGGCCTTCATATTCTTCTCTCCCTCTACCATATCCTGTTGGTGTTCCAGGCCCCATTCCTCTAGGACCCTGGCCACCCACAGGCCCCGCACCTCCCTGCCCAAAGCGTTCAGGACGCTATTGGAACAGAATTAACAGTTCATTATATGTAGTTGATGTCCATGTGTGTTAAGTATATATTTTTAGAAGGTTCCGTAGTCAAGGTTCGTCGATACAATCACCATTGAGCCGATCCACAGGTACCGGGAACATAGAAAGGAAAAAAGGGTAATTTAAAAATTAGTTTATTGTAATACATGCCTTGAGGTATGTTCCCACTTGATGCATTCTCATACATCTGTTACAAAGAACAGATCCTCCCTGCAGTGCTAGAAATGTAAGCATTAGTGCAGATGTGAATTAACAACTTTTCCAAAAGAGCTCTAGCAATTTTCAACCAAGTTAATGCAAATAGCTTGCAAACTTCTCACCTTTAGTGCAGTAAAAGCTCAGATTACATCACTGTCATTTCCAAATAAGCCTAGCCAGAGAACGTATCTTCAGTTCACTGAAGTAGGAGCTGACATTCATAAAATGTCATTGTAAACAGAATGCCTACTCACCAGTTAATGGCATGTGCTGCAATAGAGACCATGTGCTTTTCAAGATGGGGTTAAGACTACGGTCTGCTGACTAAACTGCAGAGGCCTTAGGCAGTAACCAAAACTGATTGTGAGCACTACTGGATTGCAAGAAGAAAAAAAAAAAGTGAAAAAAGCTAATGACCAGTGATTTACCTAACCAACGCAACTGCTCGATCAGAAGACTTGCATTTGTTAAAATCCCATGTACTCCGGAACTGCTGCTGTATAATATGCAAAACGTGTTCGAAGAACTACAATTTATTTGGTGTTTAGAGTTAGAACTATGCACAAAGGGTTGTGTGCATCCAGTCAGTACCTACCTCCCTCCCCACCCCACCTTCACCACAAGCTCTTGGAAAATTCACAACTTCACAGCATTGAGTGGTTTCACACCAAGATGTAAAAGCTAAATTACCCTGCAATAAAGCAGAGACTTCAGGTATGTCTTTTACTAGTACCTCTAGTTGCATGTACTTCATTCAGTTACTGTATCAGTAGGTGTGATCAGCATTCAGTCTATAGAACTGGCAAATTATAAAGTCAAAGATAGTTTTATACTTTCATTTCAAGCAAGTTTTCCACTACCGAGTAACTGAACAATGGTAGGTTGGTTGTTACTGAAAGTATCTGGAACTGAAAATTCACACTTCAAGTTCTTGACTTCTGAAAGTCAGTATCAATCCTTCCAAGAAAGGAATTTCAGAAATTACCTAGGTTCTTTCTGCCTAATTCATGGCAACTTAAGCTTATCTCCAATTCTGTTCGAAAGATTATCAGCCCAGGAACTGTGACAGCATTGTGTGGCAGAGATCCCCATCCTAAGAAACTCAAGGCAGTTAAACCATCTTACTGTCACACCTTTTGACCATAGCACGTTTTCAAGTATTACACAAGTTCAGCATGCACCTGTACCATGATTTTCAGGAGAAAAATGTACACAGCATTCACCACAGACTGCTTAACTGTTCACGGGAAACTTAGGAAATGCTTAAGTATCAGTAGATTATATAGATACATTAAGGCCAACGGCACTGTCTACTGAAATCAATGATGCTCTGCAAAGTTACCATTCCGAAGATATGGTTCCCCCAAAAAAACGGAAGATACCTGACAAGCTACTATGGTAGCTCACCACGTTAAGCCAGAGGCCTAAACCCACCCAAAAATCATTTAGTTCAGCTTGTGCTACAGAGTGTACACCCTTTCAGGAGGGTGAAAGCACACCAATACCGCCACCTAAGCCAACATAGATTTCCATCCTACCCATTGAACATTTCTTTAATCTACACCCGTATGGCTTCAGTGTGGTAACACCAAGCAGGCTCAAAGCCCATTTCACACATATAGTGTGCCAAAAATAGTACAGTTTGGAAACATACCTCAGAACATGAGATATGCCGTAGCTTTAGCAAACTCTACCTACATAGTCATGCCCAACACGGGAAAACAAGAACAGGCTATCATTCCTCTGAGATAGGAACCACAAAATGGCTACAGTCAAGGATCACTGGAACATGCCTAAAGCTAAAAACCAGCATTTCTGCTCTTCTATAGCAAACATCAGCATACAGAGTAAGTGATATGCTGTTTACCATTGATTACTTAAAAGTTAATCTGCTGCTTAAATAGACATGAGCGCAGATTTCTGAATTAACAGCATACCCATACCAACATGCATCAGTCCTAACTAGGCTTGGAAGGGCCAAAATAAATGCAATGTTGCACACTGCAAAGGAGAACAAAAAAATATCCCTTGTCCACAAATACAGAATGTCAAATTGCTGAAAGTCTACTACATTATGTATTTTAATTATGAAATTTGGCAGATTCTCTGGAATTTACAAAAAAATCCTTCCAAGCCTAACAGTGACGCAGAATTTCCAAAGTCCAATAAAATCAGAGTTAATTGCAAATATGCTTAACAGCACATTTGAATTCACTTACAAACAACTTCCGACTGTGTAAGCTACCATAATGGTTAAGAACTAATCTAATACTACATACTGCCACACTAGTCTTCATTCATGTTAAATACCTGACAAGAAAGTCAGCAGTTAACAGTGAAATTTACACAACCATCCGAACACTGGTAGAGAATTCAATCCCCAGCCACATTTCCCTTGTGCTAAACTAAAGCCACCACAGGATACATTACCATGTCACTTCCCATCATAGAACCACTCATGGCTGCTTGGCCAACTCCTGGATTAGCTTCATAACCTATGCCGCCACCACCTCCGAGAGGTGGAAATTTCTGGGCTGCAGAAGCATAAGGATCTATGAAAGAGAAATATATAATCATATTCTGACAATTTCTAAGTTAACCACATAAAGTAATTATTTAAAAATTCTTTACCTCCCATGTTCATTGTGGTGGCACCACCCATTCTCATGTCTCTCTCCCTCTGCATAGAAGAAACAGCTTTTAACATGGATCATCAACTACTGAAATCTGTACTTTTCAGGAGATAAAGCACATGTACAGCCAACTACAACCATTTCACCTACGCAAAGACATTGCATTATCTAACCTAAAGGAAGCAAAATGCATCAATCTTGAAAACACATCCAAAAAAAATCCTCAACACTGTAAGGTACCCAAGAAACAACATGATTTCACTTACTGGATCCATGTAACCCATTCTACTATAATTCTCTTCCCTCTGTCTCCTCATTTGTTCTTCCATCTCCCGCTGACGTATCATCATTTCCTCTTCCCGCCTGCGACGCTCCTCCTCCTGCCTGATCATTCCAAAGCAGACCATTAAACCCCAGAAGTGTAACACGTTCAATACTTAGCTCATCAATATCACCAGCATGAGCAATTTAGAACGCACGGAATGATTACACTTAGGCAAAAAAAGATACTGTATGATGCTCAAATACTCAAGGAAAAACTTACACTGCAGTTCAATTTCTCATACACAAACTGAAGCGGCAATGGTGTTTCTTGAAAAATAAAAACTTTCACATAAGTCATTTAAAAAAAACCAAAAACAAATAAACACTGAAAAAAAATCCCATGAAAGCCAAACCAACCTCAGCTGAATTTCCTTGCGTTTCTGCATTTCTTGATTATGGAGTTCTTCCATACGTCTCAATTCTTCCTGACGCCTCATAAGGTCTACAGAAATGAAGCTTGTCAGCAGCTATTTCACAAACTCATGTCAGATTTAAACTCAAGATTTTAACTAGATCAACCTCATCTGCACCAGCTGCCTTCCGTATCACTATTCTTAAGAATAGTTCATTCAAAAATGGAAAAACTATCAGTTGCTCTTTTTTAAGCCTTAAATTCTCAAGTTAGCAATAGGAAGCATGAATTTATTAATTAACAGCCATACATTTAAGCCAGCATTTAAAGCAAAAAGATGACACAGAATTCAGAGCCAACTACCTTGCCGCAAGAGGTTTGCCTGATGCTCGTGATAAGCATCTTCCATCTCACTTTCAAGTTTGTCCTTGGCATCTTTCATGTTTTTTGCTACTTGCTCTCTCTGCTGTTTTTCCATTTCATCTAAAGATTTCCACCTCTGGGAATATTCAAATTCAAAACTGCCAGGCTGAGCAAAACGGGGAGGAGTCTCCCTTTCCCTGCAGAAAGCAAAATGCCCATTCAAACTGGGTAAACCTGAAAACT
Source organism: Falco biarmicus (assembly GCF_023638135.1). Lineage (NCBI taxonomy): Eukaryota > Metazoa > Chordata > Aves > Falconiformes > Falconidae > Falco > Falco biarmicus. Next base: position 117,957,917 of record NC_079290.1, read on the forward strand.
GAAGGTCACTAAAAGACCACAAGCATAAGAACAGAATTACCAGGGAACATCACAGGAGCCCTGAAAAATACTACCTCACAATTATGTGACAGAAAACTTGCTGTGACAGAATGCTGACAGCAATACAGCATTTCACACACTTAAACCAGCAGCATTTAATATGAATAAATTCTATGACTACTGCAGCAGATATGGAGACTCCTGGACTATCACATCCAAGTAAATCTTCCCACTTACAGTTTTACTGCAAGTTTATCTTGTTCTTAAGTCTTCATTAGAAAATCCACTGCTGGCAACTGCTAGTGGCAAAATCCTCAAACAAGACAGGCCTTTGACCAAGTAGGTACAGCTGCTCGAAACAACAGCATATGAAGAGATGGATTTTTTTCAGTGCTGACTTACCCAAAGCACTATCTGTCAAAGGCAAGTAATAATCTTCACTTTAACTTAAATAGTTTTCAAAATGCCTGAGAGCCAACAGTTTGTCACAGGAAAAAAATGGAGTCTCAGATTCACTAATTAATAGAACAACACTAGGAAAATTCTAAAGCTTTCCATACATTAACAATGTAACAAGTTTTAACACTTTAGGAACACTATACTAACCTACACTGTTTTCATAGACACTACCTCTATTAAATTGTTTACAGGTTTTGGTCAGAGCAAGCAATTCTGAACACTTCCTCATACAAACAAGACAGCCTGGATCTCCCCCCTGCACTCCCTTTTGTGACCTGGGAAAATACAACATTTCTGTAACAAACAGATTTTAAATACAGGTCCTAACCTAAACCTGCTATTTATTAAGACTCCTACACTCTCTTATCTGCTGTTTTATGCCCAGTGGTCAGCCTCCTAAGGCAAACCCACAGGCAACTAGTTTTTATTAATCATGAAACGAGTCAAGATTTTACTTAATTTCTCATTTAGTACCATAAACATCAGTGTGTAGGTTTCCAATGGAATCATCAACATGATATATGCTTTAGGCAAGATGACAGCTTTCAACAACAGGATGAGCAAACAGCTTAAGTCTGATTTTCAGAAGTTTCTACATACACCAAAAACCATCTGTTACTGGGCTGCTATTTAGGCTTTACTGTTTCTTTGTGATACAATGTAGAAAACCGCTTGTGTAATGTTTAGTGAATATAATCTAAAAAATCAGTATATTACCTAAAAACAAACTACTACAAAAAAATCAAGATCTGAAAATACTACTCAAATCTCCAAGGTTGTTTCTGAAATATTACTCCATCTCCTTCAGAGTCTGGGATAATTCCACACGACATACATCATCTAAATAAATACTCTTTATACCAGAAGATAGTGCCTACTTTTGATACATCGGATTCTTCTGAGCGAGCTTTTCTGGAAGACCATCTTCATCATCCAGTTGCTCCAACGGTTCCACAATAACTGGCCTAGGAGTGCTGAACAAAAAAAACCTCATTTTACTTTTCCCTAAGAATCTCCATTCTGAAAAACTAGAAGCTGACGATTTTATTCAGCTTAAAACTAAAAACCCTGAACTGCAAAATACTTACGTTGTCAACAAAAACACTCCTTCAGTACACCGTTCAAATGCTTTTCTTGCAGCTGGCTTTGATGCAAATTCAACAATGCCTTTTCCTGTTGATCTACCTCGATCATCTACAATCACAACAGCTCTTTCTACTGGACCAAACTGGGAAAAAGCTTCCTCCAGCAACTCGTTGGACACATAGGGCGAAAGATTACGCACTGAAAGAGCAGCAGCATGTGTAGCAAACCGAACACGAAGCTGTCGACCCCTCATGGGGGTATCATCCAGTTCTGCCTTCGCAATTTCTGCAAGAGCTCTAGATTCCTGAGGAAAGGTTAAGACCCAGTTTTAAAAAACCAAGCTGCAAATTACCGTTTGGTGAGAATTAAACAGACGGACGTACAGTACAAAAGCCTACCAATTTAATGAATCCAAAGCCTTTCCCCTTATTGATAAAAACCTCTCCTGGCTCCCCGTATTTGGCGAACAGTCTTTTAAAATCTTCGTCTGTTATATCAGCGGGCAAATTACCAACGAATAATCGGCAACGCTGCGTATAGGTCTTCTCCCCGGGTCGCCTCAGCAGAGAGAGGTTTGCTTTAAATCCCTACAAAGAAGCATACCAGTTCGAGCCATCACTGCGTGCCGCCCCGCCGCGGCCTCCTCCCGCCAGAGGAGCATACAAACCCACGCTGCCAGGCCAGACCAGACTCCCCGGGCTGCACTCGGCGCTGCCCAGGCACCTACGGAACACGCACTCGCCGTGTAGGTGCCCCGCAGCCCCGGCTGCCCTCGCCACCGCCCCCCTCGGCGCAGCCTCCCCGCGCCCGCCGCTCCTCCCCTCAAGATGGCGGCCGGGGCGCGCTCAGCCACCGGGCCCAGCCGCAGCCGCCGCCATCTTGTGGCTCGGGGAGGGGGAGGGGGCCATGACTCACCTCGTCCGAGAGCTTCTCGCCGCCGCCGCCGGCCGAGCCCTGCTGCGAGGAGAGGCTCTGCTGTCCCTGGTGCTGCTGCCCGCGGCCGCGCGGCTCACCGCCCGGCCCGCCGCGGTGCCCCGGCCCGCCCTTGTGCGGCCCGCCGGGCCCCTGCTGGGGGCCGCCCGGCCCCTTAGGCCCGCCGCCGGGCGACTGTCCTTGTCCTTTCTTAGGGCCGCCGGCCGGGGTGGGGCTGGGGCTCGGCTTGGGCTGCGGCTGCCCCCCCGGGCCGGAGGGAGCCGACGAGGGCGCCGACACCGGGGTCTGCTGCTGCGGCGGCTGCCCCGCGGGCAGCGCGGACGGCGGAGGCGCTCCCGGGCCCGCCTGGCTGCCAGCGGGCCCCGCCGTGGTGGCGGCGGCTGAGGACGACGAAGAAGGAGGAGCGGAGGTCGACGCGGGCGGCTTCGGAGGCTCGGGCTTCGGGCCCCCGCCCGGCGGGCCGCCCGGGCCCTGCGGGCCGCCCCCCATGGGGCCGCGGTTCTGGCCCATGCCCATGCCGGGCGGCGGAGAGCGGAAATCGTGGTTGGGGCCGCCGCGGCCACCGCCGCCGCCACGCCGGTGGAAGCCGCCTCCACCGCCGCCACGGCTACGGAACCGATCCCGCGACATGGTGGTGACGGAGGGAGAGAGGGAGAAGGAGAGGTGCTCCAGCGGCGACTGCTGCTCCTCAGAGCCCGCTGCTCAAAATGGCGGCGAGCTGAACGGCCTCGCCGCCGCCTTTGTCCGCCCCTAATATAGTTTCCCCGCCCCCGGAAACCACCCCCTCCTCCCCGCTAGCCAACCACCGGCCTCAGCAGCGACGACCGACAGGCGCAGCCACCAACAGCATGTCCCTGTTCTGCTAACTCTTTGATCTCATTGGCAAAGAACCTGCCCTCTGCCCATTGGCTCATTTGACCGCCGACGTTGGCACGGATGATCCGTTAACCTCCGGTGTGCTGATTGGACAGTTTGATCGGCGGGAGGCGAAAACACGACGAGATGGCGGCTTGCGATTGGCTGCCTGGGCAGTCAGTCGGACGGGAGCCCGCCGGGCCGGCAGGCGGGCCGGAGCAGCCACGCGTTGCGCAGGCCGCGGCACCCGGCCCGGCCTGGCCCCGTTGGCACAGCACAGCACAGCACGGCACGGCCCGGTACGGCACGGCAGCGAGCTCCGGTTAATCCCCTGTCCCGCAGAGGGCACGGGGCCGCCAGTGGCTCTCTGCTGGAAAATTTTCAAATAAATACATTTTTAGATAAATATAGTTGGCTGCTTTTAGCAGAGTCGGCAGCCTTCACTTCTACTTTGCAATCAAATTTGATATAAAAAAATCCTATTTATTCATTCAAAGCTGGTGGTGGAAACCCAGCTCTGATGTGGGAGGTCACTTTCACTCCATTTCGTTTGAAAAGCCGGACAGGGAAGCGCCGAAACTGAATTCCCAACCAAGAACAGCAATCCACAATTCACAAACTCCCTGGAAATGCAGGATACAGCCCTGAGCGCTGTCTCCTTGGCTGAAAAGGAAGTGGATGTCATTTCCCCCAAAATGTAAAAGAGCAAACTTGCAGTAGAAAAATAAAGCAGCTGTAAAAATTCATAGTGGTTATGGCCACCATATTCCACGTCCTAACAAAGAAAACAGGCCAAAAGTACTTTCTGTCTATTTAATGTCACTGGTTTCAGTGGCGTTGCACTGGAGGCATGCTAACATTCGAACAATGTGACGTTTTTGTACGTGCACTTCACCAGGGCTGCAATTCATCACGCACCCCAGCTCCCGCTGATGTTTCACATTGTGGTTTGGGTCTGGAGAACCAAACCCCACATGAAACCCAAGCAAAGGCCCTTTTGCTCTACCTGCACAGAAACTGTAACTGTTGTATTGTTGTGATAAAATCAATCAATCTCAGTATTTGTGAAGTCCTGGGCAGCCAAAGGCTGACTTCATTCTTAGCAAAATTAATTTCCCTGTGGGTTCACATTTTTTAAATAAAAATCTGCTATAGATCAATCTTGTCCTCCAATTAGCTATTGTACCCACTGCACAATTTGACCAATTCCAAGTGCAGCAGAATGGAAACCCCAAATTGTTTTAAAATGGATTCTCCGAGATGCCAGCCCCTCTCCGCGAGCAGTAAATGTTTCCACCACGAGGTGTCTCAGAGGTTAAGGAGCTGGAAGAAGAAATTCGGGACTGGCTCTTGCCGCACACCAACACTGGCATTCGCTCGTTGTCATGCCTGGTTACATCTGTTCAGAAAGATAAAAAAAGAAAAAAAATTAGTATTAAAGGGCTGGTTTTGCCTTTGTTGTGTCCTAAGTATAAGTGAACTGTATTTTAGGGAGCTATTAATCTTTAGCATCCTTTGAAAGAAAGAAAAGAGTATAATTCTTCCCCAGTTCTGCAAAAAACTGCACAACGCCCCTAAGTCTGCGAAGTCGCTTTACATTTCCACATATCTGGTAGAGGCTAGGATATGATTACATGTTTTGTAACTGCAGTATGGATATTTACCCTGGGTTTGAAATCAAAGAAACATTGATGTCGCTAAAAGGACTTGAAAGAAAAATGACCTCTGGTAACAATCACCTATTTTGTAAATATTCGCACTAGGCAGCTTGCTGTTTTCATACAAAAACAAACACGCAGAAGAAAGCTTGAGATTTTCTCCCCAGTATGTTCCACTCTAAATAAACATTGTGTCTGAGACTGGAAACTCATTTTATGACTACTGCGGTAACATTTGAAGTGGTTCTGTAGTATTTCTCCATGCTTCATATTAAACTAGTTATTTGGATGTTTCATGCATACATACATTAGTTTAGTTTAATAAGGGCTGCTGGGAGAAGCAAAAAAGGAGGGAGAACTTGAGACCCTTCCCTCACTCAAAATGTTAATACTTATAACACCAATGTTACTATTTCTAAAGATTTTTTTCATACTGTACAACTGATTTACAAAAGTTAATTAAGCCATGGTAAGAAGTGGTCCATGACTGAGGAGAAAAAGACCCGTAGCAGGCCTTAGAGGAATATATGAAAGAGGAATTAGGCTGACAGTGAGGTGTCTGCAGTTATGAATGTTTCAGCTGCCATCTAGCACAGGGTAATCTTCAGGTAAGAAAGGCATGGATCTCAGCAGGTGGTTGATTTAGATAATTTTTTCCCCAAACTGTTCCCTCCTCCTACAAACATAAACAAAAGACTGACAAGAAGAAATCTGCATTATCTCTATATTATTAATTGCAGATTGCAGGAGGAAAGAGCAGCATGTGTCCAACCTCCTAATTAAGAATAATTACCCCATGAGGTTCTGGTAAGTGTCCTACGTACAAACAATAAAACTGCATGAATCACAGTAACATGTACCACCACTAAAGAAGCAATTAAATGTTGTGAGGAAATGTGTCCCATTTTCTGGGGATTCCCTGGGCGTTTTTGACCAACAAGGGAACAGTTTAATGGCTGTTGGCACAAATTCAGGTATGTCACAGAACTAGATATGCTCAGGAATTTTAAAAATCAGGAAGCACAAGAGGAGTGGATGGAGATCAGAGCAGTGAGGCACCCAGAAGGTGCAAGGTAGCGTCCTCACCCTGCTGCAGTTTCTGCTAGTCAAGTCTGTGGTGCAGCGCTTGGATAAACCTGTCTGGAACAGCAGGGGTTTCTGCAGAATGGTTTCATTATTCCAGGGCTCAACACAGTCTCATGAACGATAGTTTCACCTTTTATAGAATAAAGCAGGAAGTAAAATGCCTGCAGCAACATGTGGTACATAAAGCTGAGAGGCAGGACGGAAGGAGTGGCTAGTAGCTGTTGTAACGGCTACCCAGCCACACCAGTTCTCAGCAACTTTCCTGTGTCACTTGACGATGAGAGTTCTCTCCCTCCTGCATTGTTTTCACTCCCTCCTTGAGCATGGATTAAGCCTGCTGTCCAAGAGGTTTTTCTTGTATACCATGAAAAATATGCCCATAGGGCATTTTTTAACCCAGATGAGTGAAAGTAATTGCAGGGTCATATGAGAGATTACAGTGAACGTCAAGCAAATTTATAGAGACTGAAAGAAGGAAAGGAGGGGTTGATTGTCTTTGCACAGTAACATCATTGATTTCAGTGGATATAATCTTGATTCCTCGTGGAACAAAAGAGATCCAAATCAGGCTCAAGAGTCTACAAAAAAGATAATATTGGATGTGCAAGGAGGGTCTGCTATCTGAACACTACTGACAACCACACATTCACAGTTCTGCTGGAGACCATTCTTTCAACATGGAAGGGTTAAAGTTCATTTATAATTTCTCTGAACTAAATTAAGGTCTTGAAATGTCTTAAGTAGCAGTAGTTTTGAGTCCTCTGCCAAAATCCAAACTAGCATCAAAGTCACAAAAGAGACTTCTTTCTGTGAAAGAAGCATTCAGCAGACTGGTGAGGAAGTGCAAACTTCCGCGGTCATGTCCCCTCTTTTCCCTTTCCCTTTTCCTCCTCTCTCTACGCTTCCCGTGATGGGCAATGCAGCTGGTGTGGAAGGCCACAGGTGGAATCTCTAGCCTGTTTACAAATACTCTGCACTACTTCACAGATCCAAGAACACTGCTCTACTCCTCAGTGGTTTTTCTGACACTGCTTTGTGCTCTAGTCGTCATGAGGGAGGGCGTGGTTGGTGATACTGGACAGGTAAGACAAGCACTGGGCCTGAAAAAAGAAGTCCATGGAATCATTGCACCAAAGAAGGAAATGTTTTACACTGCTATTTTATATGACCTGAGAAGTGTTATATGCCGCTGTTATAATCTAAGAAGTGCAAGTAATCATTCATACTCATGCAGTTCCCACTGCCACTGTATCTGACCACCTCACTACCTTTAACATATTTAACTTCATAACCTGGCTTAAAAATAGAGACCTCTGAGGCTGGAAAGTTCTGTCACTTGTCCAAGATCACACAACCCACAGAAAGGCGAGAAGAGGAATCTGGTGTCTTGAGCATGGGAATAACTGTTTTTTCCCCTCCCCTGGCCACCTGTCTTCTCCTCTCTCAGCAGAAGCTGTGTTCTGCCAGTGGGCAGAATGATGCTTGTACACAGTGTGTGTATCTGCTGAAGGCACACTTGAGCATGCCAAGTCTGTCTTCCAAGAGGCTCCAAGAGCCCTCCGTTTCCAATGAAGTCAATTGGAGTTAAGGATGCTTACTGGCTTGCAGAAGCACTTAGCACAGTTGTACAACAAAGCCATGAATCTACATATTTCCTTGAGCTGTGGAGAGAAACAAGATACGCATAACTAAATTTTTTCCTACTGCCCTAAAGTTAACAGCTTCCATTCCTTCTATGAAAAGAATTTAAAATTTTGTCACTGACAATAAATATGTGACAAGAATGGAAGGTAGCTGTTAAAGAGAATCCTGTTCTTCATTCTTACAGACGAGACAAGAGCTCAACAGAAAACAGATACATCAGCTCTGCAAAAATACCAGCAGCTCTGAGCTGCAGTTCTGGTTAATGTTTGGCTATGCAAAGAATGTAAGCGGGGCAGAAACAGTGAGTAGATTCACAATGCTGTATTTCATCAGACTGCCATGACTTTCCTAAAAATTTAAAGACCAGCAATGTCTTCTCTGTGTATTTTTTTTTAATCCACTGTTATTTCCAAAGCATAAACTCACTCAAAAGGGGAGACATTGGAAACATACAGGAGATAACCATAAGAAAACTAGAAAACCTTTCTTTCATAACATGAAAATGGCAGAAATATTGAAATAAACAGTTTTATTCTGAATTTGGAACAAGTGATGTACTTACAGCATGAAATTCAGGATCATGTTAGAAAGCAGCAACCAGAGTTTGTCAGTGGGTGCTCCTGCATAACTTACAATAAAGAACCAAGAGCAGGTCTCCAAACAACAGAAATGGCCAAACAACTCCATAGATTATTCATGTCATTTTTCAGTAACTCTCAGAAGACAAAGATAAAATTAATACTGCTGTAGCATCAGACAGTTGAATAGACTCCACAGAGGATTATAAATCTGACCTATCCCAGGCAAAATTTGTGAACTTGAGCTCAGATTTTGCAAAAGTCTCAGCTGACTTTTTTTTTTTTTTAATTAGCTTTGGTGTCTTATTATGGCAAATAATACTCTCTAAACATCATGGTATCACAAAGCCTCGCAGAGCCTGCAAGCTGTCTGGAACAATGGCTCATTGAGGTCTTACTAATCTCACCCTATTTTTCTCTGGGTGCTCAGTGATGACAGCTTGTTGCCAACACTAACTCTTCCAGGGCTGATCAAAGAAGCACAGGGCTATGTCACAGGAAGGAAGTTTACACAGGGTGGGAGTTCAGATTTTCAGCAAGAAGAGCTGATGAAAAAAAAAATAAGCAAAGACACAAAAGCAAAGAGAAAATTCCTATTTCCTCTCTTGTGCCTTGACAGAAGAATCTGCTAGGAGCCTGGTACAAAACTTCTGTTACTAAAAGCCTCGTCTCCATTAGAAAAACTTGCCTATAAATCTCTATTGGTAGCACAAGCAAGGCATGAATATAGCTGGAAAACAGTTAAGGACCATGTAAGAATATCAACTGCAACAAAGATGAGTTTTCTGCTTGCTTTCTATGCTAACCTCCAGCCGCAATCTGCTATGGACTAAATGCATCAATGTCTCAAGGATATATCTAGCTGATGGGCTATAGTTAAATAAGAAATTTGGTTCTCTTCTCCCTCTGAGTTTTGGGCTTCTACCACAGACCTTTTCACAATAAAGCACCAAAAAATAAGCTTCAAAAGCACTACAAGAAACAGTGACTTGTGGATGGCATACGACAATTTTTAAGGCTACAGAGTAAAAGAGATTGATAGTCACTGACACAGAGTAGCATCAGCTGTTTATAATACAGAATTAGATGTAAAAGTATAGATCTGCATTTGTACACATTGGTCACTGTCTGTTTAAATATTTCATGATGTATGCAATTAAGTTCCTTCATCACTGTTGACTCTGTGATTTTAGAAATCCAGTGTACTTACCATTATCTATGTTCTGGGCTTATTTTCTCATTTCCACAGGGTTGCACAGTGACAATGAATGAAAACAATTTCCTTTGTATCTATAACCAGATTCACTTTGGGGATCTGAGAACTGCCATATTTGGTGTGTGAAAACTTATGTCTGGCATGTTTGGAAACAAAAGCCTGTCTGATTTAGACTTTAAAAGAAGATGCAGAATAGATTTATAATGATTGTAATTAGAATAAAAGCGTGATTGCACTGAACTTAAATCCTGGTCCAAATTTCATATACAACCACAAATCTATCCAAATAGAAATTAACTTAATAATTAATAGTGGATCACTCCCATTACAAAAAGACACTATTAATTATGGATGACGCTTGTATTTCTTCCTAGCTGTTTACATCTTTTCACCCTCCAGTTCATGGAGGGCTCTGGATAATGCAGCGTGTACAAATAAATGCCTCAGATGTAAGTGACTACTCCGCTCTCGTCCTGCCTGCACACAAGATGACCCGCTCCTGGATGTTCTTATCAAGCAAAATACAGAGGGGCATTTGTTAGCACGAGCAGAGCTAGAATATTCTCTTTAGAGTTCAGCTTCCTCCTTTCATCCCACCCACCACCAGACACTTCCTGACATTTCTCCTGCAGGCAGAGCAAGGCAACTGCTATTTTTTTCCCCCCTTCTGCAACGGCTGCTTCTTCAGTAATCTGTGAGTATTGGGGGAAGGGGACGTTATCTCTACAGCAAACACAGCCCGGCAAGTCTGGGACGTGAGGGGGTGTTTCAGGATGAAAATAGGCCCCTGCCAGCCCTTCTGCATTTGTGTATCTATGACTAAGCACGCTGAATGCATTGCTTTTAAACTTGGCTTTTCTCTTTCCTTGATCTGTGTGGTTTCCAAGCCGCCTGCTCCCCTTTGTCCTCGCAGCCCCGGGGGATCTCGCAGAGGCAGGTCCCTGACATCACCAGTGCCAGAGAAATGCAAATCCTGCCTGGCGAGCCAGCCAGCATGTGCTGGGGGACAAAGCCAGAGCAGCTCCAGAGCTGGGAGACAAACCTACCTCGCTGGGACTGCCTGCCCCCCCCCCCCCCCCCCCCCCCGCCCCGAGCCTGCTCAGGCACCAAGGAGAGACTCCACTACCAGTTGTTTTTCCACTGAAACATTCATGGCTTTTGCTTACGTCATTCCAGCCCTGCCTTGGAAGTGTCTGCAGTACAGGGCCACTAAGAACTAAGAGCTTTTGGCAGTTCTGCCCATGTCTGGGACAAAAGAGCTGCTGGCTGCTCATCTCCGGCGTTGTCACTACTACTCGGCTGGGAAGGTGCCTCTGGGTTCAAGGGGCCAGTACAGAGAGCAGGAAATAAAGATGCCAGGCTCCAGTTTGTCTTGCCTAGACCAGACTCAACCTCATTCCCCAACAAAGCCTCCTCTAAGCTTTAAACAGAGTCTTCTCTGTGTACCGCACCCAAGCCAGATGTGCTGTGGGCCGGGACTGAGGGAGGCTGTAGCTCCTGCTGCCATGAGCCCAGTGCATCTCTCCACACCTGATGCAGAATTGGCCTCTCGTCACATCCAGTCCCAGTCCCCTACAATGACCGGGACAAAGAAGTGCCCAAAGCAGCACAGAAGTGCCCAAAGCACCACATTTCAGCTCCAAGCCTTCCTTTCCTTCATCTTTCATGTTCCCTCAATTCTCCAAGTTCCGTTTCCTCAGTTTTCTCATCAGTCTGTCCCTGCTCTCAGGCCATCCTATGCCACAACCGCACAGCACTGTGCTGGGTCCATCCCTGGTATCACGTGCCAAGTGAACGGGTGCATATGCTGCTCTTAACAAGTCTCGTGCTCGTTGGCTGGACTAGATGCTTGTCCTTGTGTCACAGTGTCCATGGGAGGCCAAACACCATCTCCATCCTGGCAAAAGGTGGTATTTGCAGAGGGATTGAGTACAACCTGAAAGAATCTCTGGGTTTTGCTCAGAAGACTCCATTGGCGTTAGCACGTTCTAAGTGGCGCAAAGCTTGTTTGTACAGGAGTGACTTGCCAGTATAGCTATACTGGTCTGACCTACACTGGTTCAACCTTTCCTAATGCAGTGTCGTAGGAGTTCGGTGAGGTAAGGCTTTGCTGACTCTGCAGTCCCATCTTTTTATACAGGACATCCTACATTGTTCTTCTCAGCTTCTCCTTGGACCCCAGATGCAGGTACAACATACGCAACAGCCGTGTTTCTAAGCCCACCTCACAAAGTCTGTCCTATTTGGACGCTCATTGAGCTCATTGAAAACAGGATCATTCATTGTTATTAATTTGTGTTTGGCCTGAAAGTACACAGCACTACTGTAAGCACCTGCAACCGCAATTCTCTGAAGAGAACCTGAGCTGGAACAGAGGAAGGAGTGCTTAGATCTCAATATGTACAGCTGGCAGGTTTTCTGGGTGATCTATATTCAGCTGTGCATGCCCGTGGGTATGGGGAAAGATCATTCATCCAGTTCATTGAACTGCAGCCTGCATGTGAAAGGAGTTTCATGGTTTCTTTTTTAAATGTCACTGTTTTAAAGACGAATAGTCTCATGCAGAATTGTGCAGCAGATTATAATACAGGCACTCCAGGGGTAAATTAAAAAGCAATTCAAAAACAATACTGTGGAACAATCTTATCTTTTCCCTGCCTTATCCAGGCGTTTATCTAGGTCTGTTCTGCACTAGTTATCACCACATTATCTACATATTATACAGTGTCTTTTTTAGCCACATTAGTACATATACAGTTCATTCAGAGTCGAAAGCAAGTCAGGTCTGAACAAGCTGGAAAACATCCTGCTCTAGTTCAAATGCCCTATTCAGGGAACGAGCTGAGAGATGTCTGCAGAATACACCAGGGTTGATCTAGTTTTAAATGGTCCATGCTTACTGTCACCCTCTCATCTATCCACAGTATCAGCTCAAGCAAACCTTCCATCAGACATAAATTTCAACAGCATATGGTTGTATTATGGTCTATTTTAATGACAGGATCTATTTCTAACGAAATATTTTTTTTACTGGTCTAAAAGCATTTTCAGATGCATGTTGAAAGTTCAAATATTTCCATCAACTCCCTAATTTACTTATGAGAACCATGGAATGAAATAAAGATGTTCATTCCCGTTAGCATGCTTGAACAAGTTATATTAAATTTTCATTTTATAAAATACTATGGAGATTTACAATGTAGCCCCAAGAAGTTATAACAGCTTTTTCGAGTCTTGTGACGCTACTGGAATTTTTAAGTTATTCTGAATGTCTGAGCATTTGGAGTTGTGATTACATGAAAATATAGGTTTAATTAAAACAGACAACTCGACCCACACACTTTCTAAACTTCAGCCTGAAAATGTGAAAGCAATGCACTATAATGCCTCAGAAACCCAAGGTCAAAAAGAAAAAGCAACTTTGTTATCCTTAAGATCTTAATTCATAAACCAGCCTCATCTTTTACAGTCTTCCTCCTGACTTCTGAATAATTGGATTTCTCAACATTGTTATGAATTGTTTAGATAATGTATAAATATTTATATTCTAAGAGGGCTATTGACTTTATTGACTTTTTTTCTTTCTTTGTATTTTCTACCTTCCCAGAAAATCCCATTCAGAATGTTCAGATGATCTGCACATGTACAGCACATCTGTGCTGTTACACACATGCTTCTGGAGAATCTGTGTGCGCACAGTGGCCTTTTATGCACAACATCCACACGTCATGCCATCTGCTCAAGGCACGAGTGGACATGTCTGAGGCAACCTTGACATGTGGCAGCCCTATATTTAGACTACATTAGAATTTCTAGCTATTCAAAAACCGATACAGACATTAAGTCATATTTAAATATTTTACGGTTACTATATTTTGGGCCCATTTAAAAAGATTAAAATATTAATTCTCTTCATCTGTAGCTATCTATGGATAAAAGTAATTTTTGAATAATTATTAAGTTTCACATCAAGCTCGCAGTTTACATATAGCATCTTTTGTCATAAAAAAATCCCAAATTCTTTAAGAAATTTCACCGCATGACTCATCAACTAGAATTATTTTATACTTGAGGATGAGGATTATTGCGTAAGTGAGAAGCATTATTCATAACTTATTAAATTATTACATTAATTATTTCACTGTCCTTGGAATGCAGTAATTTCTAAAGAGAGGCTTGACAGGATTTCCTAAATGAATCCCAGTATTATGTATCTAGCATTTTAGGCCAGATGAAGGACAGTGTTTATGTACGGATCACTTCATTCACCATTGAAATGCAGCTGCTGCTTAATAACATCCTTTAATTGTGCAAATCAGATAAACCTAGGAAGGGGAGATTTCTCTTAAAGACAAAGTTTTAATTAGCAGTTAAGATTATTTAAGTAGTAAGGAGAAGGGAACACATTGTTCTCATCAACTGCTTGTGGGTGCTGGTGATGTTTGACATTGTTCACAACAAAAAAGACAACAATCTGTATCTTACACATAGTTTCAAATTCTTTCTTAAGAGGCCTATGCCTTGCTAACATTTTGAGCGTCTTAAATATTGGAAAGCATGAAAATGAAAGTCAACATTACAAAGCTTTAAATATTTAGGTTTTAACCTTGAAAGGTTATGCTGATTTTTGCAACTGAAATGTGACCTCTCAGGTATTTCAGGTTAAACAGATATGCAAATCTTCATGGGATTAAGTCCTCACAGTCTGTAGAAACAACCCTTATATGAACTTTTGATCAACACCAGATGAGGAAAAATGTGGTCAAATATAAACCATCCATTCCAACATTAAAACCACGGATGTTTTACAGTTGTACCAACAAATGTTAAATTAACTAAAAATTACATAATGGTTCGTTCATGAGTGATGCCATGGAGGCACAACAAAAAAATACCCAGATTGGTTTATATTCTCAGGCTGATTCTAATAAAGGGAACAACCCAAATGTCTAATAAAGGGAACAACCAAACTTCATGCCCTCTTCAAAACCACTGTGCAGTACGTTCAGCACAGGAAGGAAGCACTTCTAGGCTCCACGGCAGCACAAAATTAAAAGTGAACGGACTTGGGCTGAAACAGGTGTTAAAATCTTTCAATGCTTTGGGTTTGGAACGCAATTACTTTGTTCAATTATGGTTTGTGCTGTGTTGAGCATCCTGTTGAATAAACAAATACATACCCTCTCCAACAGGAAAGCTGCAAGTCCAACGTGTCAACTTCTGGAGCATTCCTGAAGGGAAGTCGCAACAATCCAGGTCTGCCCCGCACCACTGGGTCCATCCCCCAAGGCCGCCTCACCGCTGATGTTGGGTACAAGGCTGGGCACCCTGGGGGTGAGCGGGATGCCAGGCCGCAGCATGCACATTGCATTGCGCCACAGAGGTGTGACACCATGAGTTGGGTGCTGCGCGGGGGCACTGTGTGATGGCCAGCCACGCCTGAGCACCTCGGCCTGGTGGCATGTGAGGTGCGGCAGGGCGAGGCGTGGCCTGCCCTCGGTGCCACGACACCTCACCGCCACCGCGCACCACCACAGACCAGGCCTGGCGGCCATGCCACGAGGTCACAGCCCTCTGCAGCCACCATAGGGCCAGTCGAGGCCCACCAGGACCTGGGGCGAGCCTGGCGCTTGCCACCCCGAGCCCGCCCAAGGTGAGGGGTGCTGGGCTGGCCCGCGGCCCCCCGCGGGGCCCAGCGCCCTGGGGCAGCCACCCAGCCCGGCCCTGAGGAGGCGGCCGCGCGCCTGCGCGGGGTGGGGGGGGCGGGGGGCGGGGACACGCGGCCGGGCGCAGGCGCGTGGCGCATGCGCGCTGCGGCCCCGCGCTGGGCTTGTCGTTGCAGCTTTAAGAGGGCTCGCGGCCTGGCGGGTCCGGCCCCCCCGCCGCCCTGAGGGAGCCGCCGGACCCCCGCGCCAGCCCCCTCCTACCGCAGCACGGCGCGGGGCCGGCCCAGGCACCCCGCCGAGCGTCCCCCCGGCGCCCCCCGAAGGGGGGAGAAGGCTGAGAGGGAGTGACCCCCGGCCCCTAGCCCCGGGCTGGGACAGCTGAGGGGGGGCGCAACATGGCGGAGGCCAAGGAGGAGGGGCCTGGCCCCCGTGCCAGGGTGAGTGGGGGGCGCGAGGGGAAGTCAAAGGGGAGGGGTCAGGGGGCGGGGTCAGGGCGGGAGGGGGCCGCGGCCCGGGCGGCGGGGCATCGCCGGCCCGCGGGGATGCGGCGTGCGAGGCGCCGCGGCCCCCGCCGCTGTCCAGGGCCCTGACAGGCGGCCCCGCCGGGCCGGGGGGGGGCCGGCGGCCGCCGAGCGGCCGGACCTGGCGTGCGGGGACCCCTCCAGCCCGGGCCCGCGTCGCAGCTGCCTGCTCGCCCCAGGCCGGCCAGCAGCGCTGTCCCCTCCGGCCTGAGCCACGCTGCCTCTCAAGGGCTCCTTAGTGTTCGCTTAGCTCTTCTTAAGGAGAGCGTCCAGACATCATTTTCAGAAGCGTCTTGGCGTCACTGACAAAATAAACTTACAGCTAACTAGGATCCATCATCACTGGCTGTCTCCTTGTTTAAAACACGGCGTTCTTGCTGCTCTTCTAAAATTTGTTTCAATTGTCCATATCAAGCCATAGTGAGTCAAGATGGCAGTTTCATCCCGTTGTTAGGTACCAGGGCTGTAACCGTTGTGTGAGTACCATTAGCCACACAAATCCTGAGGCTCAGTCCTTCGTTGCCACAGCTTGGTCTGTAAGTGCAGTAGGCACACTCATCTACTTGAAGAAATTGTCTTTTAACCAAAAGGAAGGTTCTTTGTGGCCCACACCTTGTAGTCTGTGAAGTAACTGAGGGAGGCTAACTTTTACGCTCAAAATAATCTTGCAACAAGTCAAGTCCTCTTTCCTGCATGTGTGTAACTTTTGCTGGAAAGCTTTCCGATCGCAATGAGATCAAGTCATATTTGTGGTTGCGTGGAAGAGTCCATAGTCCGCTGCAAGACACGGAGCTGTCCAGTTCCCTTTTCCCAAAGATGAAGAAGTTTTCCCATTCTCCAGCCTTGAGAAAGATGAGGACAATAGCTCAGGTTTTCCTTTCCTGTATGTGGGAGAAGTTTAATTTGCTGAATTTATTTCAGGGAATGTGAAACTTGTGACTGTGGTGAAATTAATTGCTGCTAAACAGAGCAGTTGACCTTCCAGGGTCTAATTGGAGGAGTTGCGCAGACATTGTTTGGCTACTCTGCAGTTACAGAAAAGACCATCGTCACTGAATTGACTCAGACCCGTATCTTTCAGACACTTGTACTGATTTACGAGCAAACTCAAACAATTTTGCGAAATTGCTCACAGATATTACATAAATGTTTAAGTCTTTTGGGGGAATCGAGATTTTGGCTGTCTGCAAAAAGTTTAAAGGGAAGTGGCTACATGTAGGACGATAACTTAAGGAATCTTAAACTTCATTCCTAGTCATTGAATGTTAGTGGACATAGGGAAAGACTTTTACACCATGAGGATAGTCAAGTATTGGAACAGGTTGCTCGGAGAGGTTGTGCATGGTGTCTAGTGGTCTCCTCATGCTCGTTGCCTTGATACGCTCAATTCATCTGTCAAGTTACCTGGCATTACCAGCACAAAAAAAAGGAAGACTGCTCTTTTTCCTCTCAAGCTTGCCAATTATCTGCTAAGGAATAAGAAAGTATCATCAAGTTAGTATCATCTTCATTGGTCTTAGGAAAAATTACTTCTCTATTGGTTGGCCAGTTATCCACTAGGTGGTAAGTCAAGAAGTCTCCATCAATTATTGCTCCACTTGTCCCTGTACATTATGGAAAGCCTTTTGTGCTGTTGGCATTGATAATGTTCTCTGCTCCTGCAGTAGCAGAGAACTTGTTCGGTAAAGTTTCGGGATGGTCCTGAAAAGTGGAGTTGCCCCAGACAAGTAAGTAAGGAAAGAGGAAACACAACTTGCCCAATCCAGCTTGAAGGAAAATACCTTCCTGGTCCCAAGTCTGACAGGTTAATCGGTTAATCTTAATTGTGCCAGAAAGGCTCCAGTGAGATTTTTAAAAATAAATAGTAGCACCAGTGCACTGCGTTCTATCAGTTTGTAATTTTCCGAGTCAGGGAGGTGAATTTCCTCATCTCCCTCCCCATCTCAAAACCAGTTTATGCACCAAGATGTTCTTGAGGAACATGAGGAGAAGTGAATCCCTCCTGGTTGCTTGAAGGAATGATGGAACCTGGAAAGAATGAGATTAGCATACCATAAATACAGCATACTTGGATCTTCCATTAAAGCCATAATTAACGAAGTCTTGCAAGATCTGCATGTTCCGTTCCTCTTAGTGGACTAGTTCCCATTCTACAGGAGAACATGATGATGGACTTCTCGAAATCCTGTGCCTAAGGAATAATGAGCATTTCTTATAAAAAATTATTTTCCTTCATATAGGAAAAAAGACTAATTTAATGATTCTTTCCGAGGGGAACTTCGGAAGTGCTGGTATATTCAGAATTTTTCTTTTCAATATTAAAATATTTTGCAAATTCTGCAATTCCAGAAGCATATATACTGAAACTGACAGTTTTCGAATCCCATTGATAAGCAATTGTCATCTTTTAGCTCAATCCACAGTAATGAGCAACAAACTAAAAAAGAAAGGTTTTGCCAGTGTAAGATTAACATAGAAGTTTGTCTAACTTTGATTTTTTTAATAGTATCTGCAAAGTTTTTATGGTTAAGTTCTTATTTTAGAGGTGGTTAATTTCTGTCCAAAATCAAAACGTGTATTTTCTGAGGAAAATATATCAACATATTCAACTTTTCATCCTTATTAAATAATATAAATATAAACTTGAAAGGTGTATGCTTGTATGGTTTTTTATTTAGCTTATAAAAATATTTGTGGCAAATTGACTTTGTGTATAATATCATTGTTTTGAACAGTTTCTATTTTGAATAGGTTGATCATTTATTTACAATACTCTGTCAACCCATTGAACTAGACAGAACAATTGGAGCTGTACAGTGTTAACTACTGAAATTTGAGACTTGGGCTTTTGGAAAATAATTTGGTGTGAATAGGTGAACACCTGAGTGTCTACATCAACAAAACAGTTGCAAAAGATTTTTAATTTTGCATGGCTTTAAGTAAACGTTGAAGGAGGTCATCACATTTAGAAAGTTTTGTTACTGAACTCCTCTTGAATGGTACAAAGACAATGAAAACATTTCTCTGCAAAGGCTTGTGCATCCCTCAAAGGATGCTTTGATGTTATAATCTTTGAATTCACCTTCTGAATTCTAAAAATAAGCATAATGGATCTCAGTCTTTTGCATTAGGACTTTTCACGTTGTATAAAATACAGGAAAGTTAAGTAAGCTCTTTATGCTTACTTCAAGGCCCCTTGTGTGATTAGGATAGTGACAATTAATTCTGAAATCACTCCCAACATCCTTGAAGTGGTTATCTCAACTTTTCTCTCATTTAATGACTGTTGTATCCCCATTATTCCTTCCAGACATTCCAATTCACATTGGCCTTTCCTTAAATGAGTCTTGTAGCAAGCTTTATCTAGTGAACTTTCTTCAAGGCTTTGTGTCAGTGACTGACTCTGTTCAGATGATTTCCATCATCCATTTTATAAGTGCCATAACAGCATAAAAGCAGTGCTCTTGTACTTCGCTCCTGCTTTTGCTCTTAACACTTACTCTCTATGATCATCTAAACTCTTCAAATTAAAGCTTCTCCAGCAGAGAATATTTCATCAAGGGCGTGTTAGCAGAATCGTGTGTGCTCTCAGTGTCTGTCATCTTAGCCTGTATTCTGCTTTATGCTCTTTGATAGAAAAAAAAAAAGTGTTTCTGCAGGGGCAAAAGAGGGAGATGGGTAGAGTACACCCGCAAGGTTGGGGGTTTTAATTAGTTGTCCAGTGGAAAGATAAAAAAGAGAGTGAGCAAGAGTCAATCTGGGAAAATAACTTCAGGATAAAGTGAACTCTGTTATTGGAAGGGATCAGTAGAGTGCTTCATGAATGCTCTAGGTGTGAGGCCATGATAAACTAATCCTTGGATGTTGCTGATCCCAGGAGCAGTTACTTTATTTCTAGAAGCTCATACCAGGCTGAAGCAAAACCCATGTGACATCTGAGTTTGAAAGAGATTGAAATCTGCTATCACGAGCTGCTCTTGAACCATATCAGGAAAAGGGAGACCGATTTAAGTGTCGAGCAGGCTGCAGATCGGTGCTAACCTCATGACCTAGAGTAGATGGTGTGTATTACCTTACTCTTTTTCTTTGGTTCTTTGGAAGTTCTACTCAGAAATTTCAAGGGCAAGAGAAAGTTTAAAAGACTGTAGCTGTGCTTTACTGAGATGGAACTGATCAAAAAATTGCATGATGTATTCTGTCCTTTCTGTAAATACTGGCTGAAGAATGGTGGTAATTTATTTAGCTTTGGTTACCATATTTGCTCTCTGCTTTAGATCTGTTTAATTTTAAAAGTAGCTTGAAGTATTACAGGGCTTACCTATACATTAGAAATTTTTGAAGTGTGTTGTGTCTAATACCTCTGAAGTTTTTAGTAAAAAATGTATGATAATCAGTTACCATTCTAATCAAAGTTTATTACAGCAGATTTTTGGTAACAAAACGAAAACTTAAATTTTACGTTTGGTCCTTTTCCCTTTTGATAGCGGGTCCAGATTCAGAAAAATATTTGAAGTCTTCTAAGACTTCTAAGAAGTTGGAGAAGTTTAATATAAAAAAATTTGAGTCTTGGTCCTGAGTTAGCTAAGTACTTGGATCTGAGAGCCATCGGGATTAGTAGTTACTAAAGACCCCAGTCTTTATGTGTTAGACTTTTGCTGTCCACAGTGGTGGTCAGAAAGCACAAGCTCCACACAGAAGATGGCACAGGAGAGCACAAGCAAAGTGCAGGAATCCTGGACTCTTCTGAACTAGCAACCAACGTGAAGTTGCCTTTGTGCATTGCTCTGCTGTGTCTGTGCTGAAATGGACTTTGCAGACTGTGCTGTATTTTAGGTGAGAAATAGAGGACAAAGAGTTGTAGGAAATTCTTGGGTTTACTTTCCTAGTGGAGAGTGTAGAAATAAAAGTTTTCCGTTTGCGCTCTTTATGCTATAAGCTGTACCCACAAAATAGATACCTGTCTAGTCTCACCCAGGTGCTCTGGACTCTTTCTGCCATCAATGTAAGCGATGGGAATCTCTGAAAGATCCATCTGCTCAGTCCAGGGCAGGATGAATTGCTGCTGCAGGTATCTCTTAATTTCCAATGGAAAGAGAGGAGACCTGAATCACTAGCTTAATAAACTAATGTTTAGTTGTCTAAATTTAGGTGAGAAGAACCTGAGACAGAATTAGCACAACAGTACAGAGTTATTCCTACAGGAGGCATTTTGGAGGACTTGCTTTCTTTTATTATTTTTTTTGAGTAACTTTTGTGTAGTTTTTTCAATTTTGGTATTAGTTACAACAGTCTAAAAAGTAAATGGAGAGATTTAATCATTAATAAGTGTTGTTATTTGCTCAAGAAAGCTTTTATGAAATACAGTTTAGTTAATGCAGACTATTAACAGGTCTTGATTATGTTTAATATTAGCCTGGTAGGAATTGTTACAGTGCTCTATGGAAAAATTACACTTTTGTGTGTTTATTGGCAAAATTCCTGCTATCTTGAAACTTATTAAATTGATTGCTTAAATATATTTTTAAAAAGTTTCACTGGGAGGAGGATGCCTATATAAGATAAGCTTTACCTCCATCACGTCTTTGCAGGCAGAAGAATCAAGCAGACGTGGGTCAGTATTTTTTACTGCCTGGCTGTGATCGTTGTTCATGTCCTTGCAGGTGCTCTGTGTGGACAGTCTCGTTTGTTCGTGTAACAGGGCAGTTCTGGAGTGCTCCATGAAGCAATCACACAGGACCTTAGCTGAGAGCTCTGATCACATAGTACTAGTGTTTTTTCTGCCTGCTTTTACAGGTGTTCAGGCATTTCATTCTGAAGAGCCTTGGATACTTGTAATAATATGTGCGAAGAAGGTGGAACATCCAACTAAGCTGCCTATTGTAAGGACCACTTCTTCATAGCAAAGGAAAAAAATAGAAGCCAACCAGGGCAACAACTACAAACAGGACTGGAATTGTAGCCACCTGAAAGAGACAAATGCCCGTTTTTATAAGAGCAGGAGAGGAGAAAATTGTAGAGCTGTACAGGAATGTGGAAGAGAAGCAGAATAGGCATGAAGGAAGCCAGAGTTAGGAAGGTACTGTGAAAATTAAAGTGGATCACATGATTGCTTTTCTCTCTTTAAGGACAGAAATACTGAAATAGAGAGAACTGAATATACATACAGGCTCTCCAGTTTTCACCATCAATTGTTGTTGCTGGCAACAAACTCTTACAAGAAGGGAAAAGACTTGCAGGACCTAATGGTAGATGAGGTGATTCACCAGTGCGTGCCTATTAACATATAAACCATTCTGTGAAGGAGGGCTGATAATCCCTGCTGTGTTTATCAACAAGCAGAAGGTGCTAAATTTGTAAATTTTCCCAATTTGCATGCAAAGCCATCTTGTAGGCTTCGTTTCTGAGGACGCATCATAATGAAAAGCAGACGACTTAGGTTTTATACGTGTTTCACTTTTCTTTAAAGATTATTTACAGAGAGCTGGGGTTCCTGCCCACCCCCCCCCACCCCCCATTAGTAGCAGAACTAGTAGCAAGCAGTTACTAACATGGTTAATTATCCTCTTGGGGGAGACATTGAGTAAGGGATCCTTCCGAGGTTATAGTACTGGTCCTGTTTCATTGCTTCTTAGTTGTATTACGTGGACTGGCTTTCCCTTAAAATACATGGTGATGGCTCTTTCTTAATGAGCTACTCAGCTTCTGAGTTAAACGGAATTAAAAGGATTGCATGCTTTGCAGAACATAATCTTCTAAATAGCTATACTTTTGAAAGCTTTGGCCAAAAGTGTATGTTTGTAGTCTGGGAAATGCTGTCTTTCTTGTGGGATGCTGAAATATGTAAGTGAACTGAAATACTTAGTTGTGAGTAATTACTTGCTGAGTATCACAGCAGAAACATACATTGTTATGATACGGACCCTGCTCTGATTTTGGTGATTATTACATCCCTCTAACTTCAGTTTAGTTTCTCTGATTTAGGCTGTGAGAAATAGGAATTATCTTTATTGCATCTTACAGATTTAGTGTAAGCAAAATCCTAGTGTCAACAGTTGGTTGTAGTGTTTTAACCAGCAGCAGAAAAGTTCAGTGCATAGCCAGGCGTGAGGTTTTGAGGGGAAGTTGTTTTTAAGAAAGCCTTTACTGTGGATGTCTTGGTTTGTTTGCTTGATGTTTTTTGTGTCTGTGTGTGTTTGTTAATTTGCAAAGCCCACACATCTAGCAGGCTTCAGATCAGCACATCAAACTGGTGTCTTTGCAAAAACCATTGCAAGGTGAAGCCATCCCGTGTGGAGCTGCTGCCTTCTGAAATCCGTGGGTTTGTGGGTGGATGGGAAAAGGGCTCGACCCCCCCCTCTGTTTTTTATAGGTATGGATTAAACCCACCAAACACTCAGAAGAAGTAAGGCACGTTGTAACTTCTGTGTGTTTGACAGGCTCGTCTACTTGGCGTCATGTAGGTTGGTAACAGTCTGCAGCTTGCGTGTCTGTGTGTGTGTCTGGGTGTCTGTGTCTGTGGGTCTGTGTGTGTGGTGGATAAAGAAACCAAGAGGTTGACAGGGGCTTTATTTGGAATTGGGCCATGAATATTCAGCACATTCAGGAATGTCAGGAGAACCTGGGGACAGAAAGGGGCAATACACTAACATGCTGAACCACTCCCCCTGATTTCTGGTGATTCTAAAAATGGACAAATGAAACGGTAGCAGCATGTGCCTAAACCTTCTTTCCTGAAAGTTCAGAATTGGAGATGCATAAGTAAGTGAGACGGAAGGTAAAACTGTGTTTCTTGAACAGGAAGATGGGGAGCCACAAGAAGCTGAAAAATGCCTGCCTTTGTCTTTTTACATGTATAGGCAATTGTTTGGGATTTGCCTTTAAAAGCACTCATCATACTATCCATTTAATTGCCCTTAGATTAGATTTAAAATCATCTTTCGAAGTCCGGGGCATGGCTCAGATGCCCAGGGGAGCCTCCAGGACACCCCTCGCAAAACCTGCCAGGCTCGCGCGCTCTCCCTCTCCCATCCTCACCTATGCAGGGCGATGTGCGGCCCCCCACCAGCAAACCACCGGGGTGCCTGGGTGCCAGCCGGGGTGGCAGGGTGCCAGCCGGGGTGCCTGGGTGCCAGCCGGGGTGCCAGCCAGGGTGCCGGGGTGCCAGCCGGGGTGCCAGCCAGGGTGCCGGGGTGCCAGCCGGGGTGGCAGGGTGACAGCCGGGGTGCCTGGGTGCCAGGCCACTCGTTGGCCGGGGTGGGCGGCTGTCCGGCACGGAGGTCCGGGGCGGCTAGGGGGCTCTGCAGCCCGGCACACCGCGCCGAGCTCTATGGCTCGCCTGACCCCGCCGGGTTCCCTTCCTGCCGCAGTGGTTCTTTTCCTGTAGCAGGTATCTGCAGCAGGCTGGCTCTTTGTTACCCTCTGCTCTTCCCTCCTTAGGTGCTCCGAAGGTACGAATCGTTAGGTCTGTCCGTGTTTCGGTGGAAAGCAGCTCCGGGAGAGACCTGCTGCTTAATTCTGCTCGTGTCGTGGAGTTTTCCCGTAGCAGAGGTGCAGCGCGGTTGGCTGGCTGCCTGGCATCCCTTCCAGGGGTGTCATGTGTAAAAGGTCAGGGAATGCTTCCTGAGCTCACTGCACCTGGTTCAAGAATAGCAATGACAGTTTAAATTACTTTTTTTTTTGGTGTCCTTTTTAAATGGTGTTCTTCCTTATCAGTTTAATGAATTCCGAAGTGGGGGGGTTATGGTATGTATATAGGGATAAGGAGGCTGCACAGAGAAAAAACTGAGAATCGTGCTTGACTTTTTAATTGCAGTTTTCTTAACATCTGCCTCCTTCCTGCAGTTTGCTTATGGATGCAGTAAAACCTAGGATCAAACTTCAGAAGGCTTGCTAGAAAGATACGTGCCTGTGTATGTGGAGTTGTTCCCGTTGCTTTGTTTATTTTTTAAAAGAAATTCTCTATTTTGCATACAAAACAAGGTTGCAGCTGCAGGCAGCTTTTCCCTTTATATTGCACGAAAATAATCTATTAGTTGTTTGATCTATGGATACTATGGCAACTTTGAATGGTGTTAAAGTATTAAACGGGTTTTTGGTTAATTCAGATTAGCGCATTGTATTAAAGTGTAGACAGTGTCTTTCTGTCACCCGCTCCAAGCAAAGATGGGTTAGTGCTAGTGAAATATTTTATTTTTTTTATAAAAGCAGTATTGTCTTTATATAAAGAGCAGTTAATTTAAAGCAAAACACATTGCTTCCAGGAATACCTAATTGTTTTGTCACCATTTGTATATTCTTGTTTCATTTATTTATTTATTACAACCTGAGTACACAGAGCATTGCTTTGTGTACAATGCTAGCTAACGAGACAGGGTCACTAAGAAAGATACATTGTAAAACATTTAATTTTGCTAATATCAAACTTAAACTGTTCTGTGTTAAACTCTTAAGGAATGCTCACTACTTAAAAGCAATAAGTATCATGAAGTTATTCTCTGGCAAAATATTAACCGAAATGATTGAGTAAAGGTGCTTTAAAATACATTCTTGAGGGTTTTTTTACAACTGCAAGTACGTTTTGAGGACTGTGTTCAGGAGTTGAAGCCTGGAGTATTTTAACAGAAAACTTGCTGTTCCTGATACTTTCCATTCTGTAGTTATTTAGGACTTAATCTGGGATATTGAGGTGTCTCTTCTTAGATCTGTCAAAAATGACCCATAGGAGATGCCATCTGGTGAATCAGTTTCATGTTTGCCTCTAGAGTATTTTTGTTCCACTAATCACCAAATCTTAAAAAATCTGAGCAGAAGAAATGAAAGGAATTAAGAGTGCTGACGACTAATCAAAGGAGGAGGTATGAGAACTGGTGAGAGAGGGAATTGCCTTGCAGACATGTTATAGAATAATATAGAAATAGTAAGCTGGGCATTTCTACTTACATTTCTCTATAATACAACACCATAAGCCAGTGAAAGCCAACTTACATGAATGATTAAGGTGATATATTTTTATGTAACTATTGATATGCAAAATTTCCTCCTGAGATGGCATTAAACAAGATTGTAACAGGATTCAGGAAAGGAATAGAAGCGTATTTAATTGAGAGAATACCCCACATTAATTCAAGAAGAAAGTATATGAGCCCTCATTTGAGAGCATGGTCCGGTTATAGACTGTTAGGGAATGAGTAATTTATCAGGAGATAGATATATAGATATTTATGTGTATGTAGATACATCTGTATCCACATACAGAAGCCTACAAACACTTCCCCTAATTTTCTCTCTGGATTTACACCATGTGGGAGTTCTGTTGCTGTTTACCGTCAGAAACTAGATGGTGGCTTAGATAAGACTGCTGGTATTATCAGATGCTGAAGTTCCTGTTTTATAAATACTTCCAGTGGAAGCTTTTGACCACAGACACAGATCTTCCTCCGCACACTAAAACCTTTGAAAGGAAGAAAATGCTCAAGATGATCTTTTATTTTGATAGACTCAAAAAAGGAAGAGAAAAGAAACAAAATAGGGCTTTTTTTTTTTCTCCCTAGGATGACGTTGTTCTTGGGAAGTGCCTTGTAAATGTTTTCCAACTTGTCCAAAATATTTATGGTAGTCCCTAATGTGCTCTCGCAGGTGGTCCCTTGTGCTGACTTGCATGTTGTCGTTTCTTTGAATGAAAGAGTTGGAGGGGTCCAGGCTGCAAAACATACTCTTTTCCTAATAACAGCATCTCTGGTTTTGTCCCCTATTATTAAAAGATTTGTTACCACCAGAGAAGGAGGAGTGCCTAGGGTTCGGATGTATAAGGTAAGCAGGATTGTGGTAGAACCTAGAATACTTTCCCACAGGTACTCGATCTCTAAGGACTTAAAGAACTACTTTGATACAAACCTGCTTCGAGGAAAGGATGATCTAATGCTTCATCTCAACTGAAAACTTATCTCGCCCTGCCAGCAAATTGTCTGAGACTTTTTTGGAGAAGAAAGAGCATTACTGATACGAAGCAAGCAAAGGATCAAGGAAGGTCCGCATAGAGAAAAGGACCTAGGCTATCATTTTTGCCTCCCCAGGCTTCGTATCTGGTAATATCAAATGGCAACAAGTTCCTTTTTCTGTTCTTCTGTAAGAACAGTACACCACCGCTATCCTTGTTCTCAGCAACTGATATCAACACCAAGTATATCCAATATTTATGGAGATTAATTTTACGCTAGTGTCAACTTAGTTGACTACAAGTGGACTTCTACATCAACATTAAACTTGCATCTCTGGAGACACTCCCGGGATTATAGAAGTAGCCGAATGCAAACCTTCCTGGAAGGTGTTTCCTTGTTCACATGAGCCTTGTCAAAAAGTGTAACTTTTTTTTTTCTTTTTCTCTTTTGGTTCTGCATTTCACTTTTCCAGCCTCAGCTATCTGCTAAGAGAAGCTGGAAAGTTTTGGTGCAGTATCAAATTGTCTTGATATTTGCAAGACAGGTCCTCGCTGTTCCATGTGTTAAGCTGAAGGAGGTAACTTGTCTTTGTAGACCTGCAAGTGATAGTGGAAAGAGACTGACGGACTTTTTGCTGTCAAATTTTGCTGGGACAATCTGTTGTCATCCTTTCCCGGAGCTGGCTGCTACCAAACTGATAGTTCCCATCACAGTTCTGTGGAATATCAGATTTATCAACTAAATGGCCTGAGTTAAATGAAATTAGAGATCATCCCTTTGCTATGAAATCCCATTACTTTCCTTAAGATGGCTTAAGAATTGAAGTGTGAGCAGGATCTACCAGAAAAGAAAGCACAGAGCTAGAGATGCAGGGAGAGGAGAGATGACTTAAATGAATTGCTGTTATCTTTTAGGCAGAAAGGAAGGATGCTAATGAGTTGGACATTCTAAAGGAAACTTTAATTATGCTGAGTGCGCATACGTCTTCAGACAGTATCTGAGCATACCATCGACTTTAACATCTGTCAGGGAGCATTTAATGTAAATGGATGTTTTGTACAGCACTCGAGCCTGGCTCTTCTTTGGTTACGCTCATACTGATGCTCATTGTCTCGTTACTGTTAGGAAGTTAAGCATTGCATTTCACTGTTCCTGGAAAGGGGACATTCCTTCTTCCAGAGATGAAACCTTTGTGTCTGTGCAGCCCACGTCAGTGGAAGCTGTATGTGCTGTTTTTCCATGTATAACATTCAGAGGAAATGAAGGCTCGTAGCATGTCAAAGTGGGCAGAACCTGTGATCTTGAGCTGGTGCAAGTATCGCATGTAGAAGTGAAAATTCTGACATTCCCTTCACTGCCCTCTCTCCTCCACCTTCCCTGGGAAGCAACGCTAATTCTAAATTTTTATTGTGTGCTTTTGATAGGTACTTATGCATTTGTTAGGGTAAATGTGACATCTCAGTAATGTAATAGTCTTAATTCATAGAACTTTGCTTGGGGCCAGAAAGGAAGGAGGAGGAATTGTGGTCCTTGTTGGTTTTTGCTTTAACTGTGTATTTTTTAGCAAAGTACATGGGAGCTGACCAAGATATTGACACAGTGTTTTCCTTTTTACAGTTTGAAGAGAAGTCTGATGCGGTATTTGATATTACAGAAAAATGTAAGTATTTTTATTTATTTATATAAGGCTGTCATTTCACAAAAGATTTCTTACAAGTGTCATTGCTGCTGAAAAAGACTATCTTGCCTTTCGCGTAGCCCTTGCTACTTTTTCCCTCCCTGCCTTGCCTTCTGCACAAGTGTTACAAATGAGGTGAACTGCAAGTTAATTGTTTTTCTTTCTTTGGTTAGTTTTACTCAATTCAGCTTCTGCTTCACTGTGTGGTGAGTGGGACAGAACTGTTTCTTATGTCAGCAATGTTTTATTAGTAATGTTGGGCCAAGAAGGCTTAAGAGTATTCAGGAAATTGCAGCCTCAGACACATTAGCAAAGGACACTTAACACTTGTCCTTTGTTATGCATAAAGTTTGGTGAATTTTCTGACTGTCTGTGGGTTTTTTCTCCCTAGGTGGTGAAATTCTGGATGCAGAAATGTCTGAGGATGCTGACCATAACTTAACACCTGCCCTCGACAGCTTATCTTATGGAATACAGAATCGAACAGGATCTGAAAACTCACTGCTGGATGATGATGATGACGATTATTTTCTGAACTCTGGGGATCTTGCAGGCATACCTGTTGTTGGGAGTGACAATGAAGATGATCAAAATTTCACTCCAAAAGACACTCTTTCTTCAGCGATTCATGATGAAGACCATCTGGAAGAGGGCAAGAGAGTTACAGAACATGAACTGGACAGTGAAAAAGAAATTCAGATTCAGAATGCAATCCAAAAGGATCTTGCTTCACCATTTGAGCAGGGCCCTGTATTTAAATCAATTCGAAAAGATTTTAGCATAACAAGAGATAATGGCAAAGAGACTTTTTCAGCGAAGGACAAGAATAGAGAAGGACATTTTCAAGAACGTGAAAAACGGTTGGAAAAAATCCCTAAAGATATGGATTCTAGATTGAAAAGCAGTTTTCTTGACAAAGCAGGTAACTGTTGACATCGTAGACCTGGCTACCCAGCAAAGAGGAACAAAGAACTAGACAGAAATTAGCAATAGGGCTAGTTATTAAAAACATCATCTTGTTGAAGAGAATATGCATAGCTGCACGTAGGGAAGCATTTTACAAAGAACCCTGAAATATGGTGAACTCTTTGTGAGTACTAGGGTTTGCAGAAGGGTCTGGCAGCTTTAGGGGGGGAGTCTCATCCTCCACAGCTTGTTTCAAAGCGTCAACATACGCTTTGTTGTTGTGGTTTTACTAAACCAAGCTAGGTGACAATTCAAGCTTCCTTTTGGTTTTCCTTCCTTAAAAGAAAAGATGGTGAAGTTTAGGTTAAGTTGATGGTCAGGAGAGATTTTTTTTTGAGCAAGGTGCCAGTTCTTCATTAATGTATACGTATTTAAAGCAGTATGCATTTGATAGTAGCATGACAGAAAGGCTTGCCAGAAATGTATTGGTGTCTGCAAGAAGTAAGCCAGAGAGTAACTTGAGATCTGCTTTTCCTGGGAGGCTGCTCTCCTTCTTTCTCAGATACTTGTGTCTTGGACTTCGTCCAGCCAACATGGAGAGAACCAAGGTTGCATGTAATCCATTTCTCATTTGAGGGAGCCTGACAGTCACCAGTAGTCTTGCTGCCCACACACTTGTTTTTGACTCCCCAAGCTCTGAAAGTGACAGTAGGACAGTAAATGAAGGAGTTAGGAATAACCCAGCTGGAACATGCGATTTAAGTTTATTCAGAAGACTGTATGGAGAGAGGGTTGGCTGACAAGTTGGACCCTCCTGACTACTTGTTCAGATTCACAGCTTACAATTCTGATATTTAAACTTTGTATGTTTAGTAACAGCATCTTTAAAATCAGGGCTTCTGGGTTGCACAAATGATAGAGAAGCAATGCAGATTTTTTAAAATAAAGAAGAATTAAAGATGGCTCTTTACTTATATCTTCAGGTAGTAGCAAGTAAAGAATATTTCTGTGCAAGAGACGTATTTCAGAAAATTGTAAATACCTATATTTATAAGATTGTGGCTGAAAGCTGTGCAGCCTCAGGTAGAGTAGCCAGTAATTGAAACAGCAATGCTCATAGGCAGCATTCATTATCCAGGCAAATCCAGAATTTTTAAAAGACACATGCTAAAAAAAGCATAAGCTACAATTTCCTGAGAAGGGGGGGAAAGGCAAAAGACCAGAACAGAAAAGAAAAGAAAAAAGGATGAAAGTTGTTGCTCTGAAAAATATTTTCTGATTTAAATGTCAAAACATGAGAGAGTTGAGAACCCACTGGGATGTAGAAAATTCTGAATGAACAGTTTGCCTCAGAATTTTACAATCATTTGGCTGGAATGGGAAAATAATGACCCAATAGAATACTAAAAAAATGTCAGTTCTCTTTAAGAATTACCATCTTATTTGCAGGGAGGAGAAAGGGAGTAGTTTAATACTTCTGAAGTGCTGTCAGACTATGGGGTTGGGGATCAGGATGAGACTCTAGATAGTTGTAAAGGAAATGCATTGGAATCTGTATTCATTTATATTTAATGTATATGTTTTCCTCAGTTCATAATCAAGTAGAAGAAACATTACGGACGCAGTTAGCGCCACAAACTCCAGAAACTAACTTCAGGGTAAGCTATAGATCTTTCAAACACTTTTGCAAGTGCAGCAATATACTGGAATAATTCAAAATACGTATTTTGTATTTGAGTGTAAATTTGAATATCAAGAAAACTGATCTTCTGACTCTTAGACATCTTTGCTACTTAAACAGTGTATATAATTTTGTTAAATTTTGCTGACCCTCTCTTTGGATTGAGGATTCTTTTGATAGCCACTTTCATGTTCAGCATGGTCTGACTGACTGGTGAGCCGAATCTAGACCTGGATGCATCCATCTGACCTGCTGCCTTTTTTTCACATGAGACAGGGAACAGCTGTATCAACAGGAGACACTGCCCAAACAACCGAATGCCCCTGCTGACAACCAAGTTAGAGAGCTGGGTGGCTTCTGCTTTGTCCAGAGGAGTGAAAAGGATTGGGGGTGGGATGACAGAGGGTGCTGCAGGGAGGTAGAGGCAGCAGCTGCTGCCCATCCTTTCTCCCACCTTCCAGTGGTAGGACCAATTTCTTTTGGTCTGCAACAGAAACTCCCCTTGCCAGCAGCCCAACTCCTAATGGCAGATGCAGGAGGGTGAATTCTTTTTCATATTATTGTTTCAGGAGTCTAGCTACCTATTTTCTAGTAAGGAATCTATTGGACAAGAGCTGGGGAATTCCTTTGCACCAAATATTAGAATTAAGGAGGAGCCTTTGGATGACGAATATGATAAAGCTATGGCCCCACAGCAGGGACTATTAGACAAAATTAAAGATGAACCTGATAATTCCGAGGTAAGTTTCCCATTGCATTTCTCATTTTGGTCTGACAACTGACCGCATAAGCTGGACATAAATTCAGCAATTTATTTGGTTTGTTGACCGAAATTTAACTTGAAGAACATAGTTTAGTAGAAGGATTTTTCCCTCTTATACTACCATGAAACCCAAACACCCAACTTTTTGATGTCATGTTACCATGTCACTGAAAATGTTTTGCTTTTCAGTTAGAAAAAACCCAAAGTGCTGTTAAACTTTCATTATTAAATCTGTGGCAGTATAGACAGCTTTTCTCAACTTGGTCTCACTAGGAAATAAAATGTAAATCATGTTTTACTGAATACTTTGTGAGTAGTGACAGTTGGAGATGTGTAGTTGAAACAGTGCTGTTCCTGCTACTTCCCTCTTAAAGATTATCTTTGGGAGCACAGTGGTTCATTGTTTGTTCTTGCTTTAAGTAACACTTAGAGGTCTTACCTTAGCAAGATATTTAAATACATACACATCAGTGAAGTCAATTGTAGTATGCTTTAAGTACTTTCTCATTTAAGACTGCCATTTTTTACAACGATACAGGTAAAAGTTCAATAATTGCAAAATGGAGAAAGTCTGACCTATGGATTGAGCGGTGCTGGGGCAAGGATTGCTGCGCTCTAACCGGGCTTTTTGCCACTGGTTTGCTGTGTGACACCAGGGAAATGATCTGTGTTGCAATTCCTGTCTCCTCGCGGCGAATATTGGGGTTACATGCCAAACTTTACACACGGTTAAAGGTGTGCAAAACTTGCCAAGGTGATTCATCCCACTTGCATCGACACAAGAGTGCTGGTGTTCTTGCGCTGGCATTAGTTTTTCTAGTATCAGTCTGTGTACTTCTGCTAAACCTCTTCTCTCTGGGCCTGTTTTCCCAACATTTTTTCTTCTTTTCCCATAATACTCTTGGCTTAATAAAATAAAGAAGTAGACTGAATATTTGAAACTATTCATATTTCAGTGCCCTTCTGATTTGTGCAGTGTCCATGAGATCGTTTGGTTTTATTTTTCCTTAGGAGTACATAATGTCAAACCATGTGTAGGTTAGTTAAATCTGTCTATTCTTTTGTCGTCCCAAGATGGCATCTGCTGTATGGATTTGTGTGCAATGCAATGTGTCTGTGGTTATGAAAGATCTTTTCGATTAATAAGTAAAAGTGAAGACTTGAAGAATTGAAGTATCAGCTGTCTATATATAGCTCAAAATATTAATTCCTGGAGTAAAATCCTGTAATTATCAACTCTGCCTGATGCTGGAAAAGTGTAACTGATGGAGGTTCATTTTGTTTTGCTTTAGACTGGAATTAATGGGGGTGGGGGTGGTTTTTTTCATGCATCCTGCAAGATAAGAGCATTTCTTGCTGTAACCAGTAGTTGGAGCTGAAGGTTCTTGGCTTTCACCAAACACGCTGCTGGGAAGCTACGCTTGCTCATGCACAGTTGATGTCAGGATTTGCCTCCACTTCTCTTACTAGTGTTGACTAAGGATAAACTGCAGTTAAAATGCTTAAAAACCGGTATGTCTGCACATAACTAGTTTTTAAATCATAATGTTAAGAAAAATGGTGCTTTAAAACCCGTCATCGTGCCCATACACAGATGAAAGGCTTCTCTTCCTTGAGGTTTGAGTGTTTCAGTCTGGTGGCTCACATAAGGAGCGAATAAATACCATTGCCTGTTCTCCTGGGAAACCTGTTGGCAATAGTTTGGTTGTCTTGGAATAGAAACTTGTAATTCTTCCGCAGGAGTAAGAGAAGTGTTAAGTTTAAGCATGTCTGACACGGATGTTAGTGTGTGATTTTAGGAGATGGCTTAAGCTGAGGGAGCAGTTCACTGCCACTGAGAAGCAAGAGCTTAATTTTGCTTAGTGCTTTTGAATTGGCTTACCTTGCAGCCAGACACCAACTGTGGATTTAGCTCAGTCATAACATGACATCATGCCTCACTACTCTCAAATGACTGTAAGTAGGTTAAATCTTATCATCTCTGTAGTTCCAAGAGATTATGATTTTCAGCCTATTAAGATGTACATGTAGAGTGTTACAAGCTGCTTTCTGGTTCAGATTTCTAGGAAGACCATGGGCAGGAAGCATGGTGTCAATGTGTGAATAGCTGCTGTGGAGTAAGCTAGTAATTTATAGTATGTCAGCTATTCCACAAGTGACTGTAGGGATTTTCTTGTCCTGTAGAAAGTGTGAGGTTATTCCCCTCTCACTGAAGCCTGTCTGAGCAGGGACCGTGGTGGTCTGGCTCTAGTGCCAGCTTTGACCTGCTGCGAAGCTTCACCTTAGACCACTCCAGGGTACATAACTCATGGATAAGTACAGGAAACTTCTCACCATCTAGGTCCCAGTCTATTTCATGATTATCATCTGTGAATGTGAAGGTCAAACTTGTTGCACAGAACAGGGGCGAGGACTGCAAAGCACTTGTAGATGGAAAGTATGTGTGAGTGGAAAGCAAAGATTTCTCTTTAAGCTTTGTCTGGCTGAATTCTGAGGTGTCTTGGAATACAGCTGGAAAGGGGTGGACACCAGGTGGCCGTGCTTTTCCATTTCTACACGACACCCTCGGTTGTAGGTTGCTGTCAGCCTCTGAGCAAGTTCTCTGTGTGGTGCTCATACAGCAGCAGCTGTAAACCTGGCCTTTGGAGCCGGCTTAGGACACTCTCTCTTCCTTAAGACTCAATACAGCGTTATGAAAGAATGGAAATCACGTAACCTGTTATTACATGTGTGTATTTGTTCTCCTTTTCCTTTGTTTTAGGAGTACGGCCAACAGCCAAAATCTCAGGAAGGGGAGCTGAAAATCAGTGCTGTATTTTCAGTCAGTGGCAGTCCTCTTGGTAAGCAATAGGCAAGACTATATTTCTTTAATATGTCACCTTTGCAAATAGTCTTGCAGGTTATTCTGCATTTTGTTTGTCATGTCTGACCCCAGTAAGAAAAGAAAGAATTAGTTTGTTTTAGAGACAACGAAATTCAGAGTAGGGAAAAAACAACTAGATTGTTTTGCAGGTTATTCTGCATTTTGTCTGTCATGTCTGACCCCAGTAAGAAAAGAAAGAGTTAGTTTGTTTTAGAGACAACGAAATTCAGAGATAATGAAATAATTTTATATTTGAGACATAGGAAAATAGAATGTGAAAGGGATGTTAAAGTGCATTCTCAGTCTTAAGAGTAGTTGAGAGCACCTACTATACAGAAGACCAGCACAGGGCATGTATTTATGGAGAGTTTATCTGCTATTTAATTCTCCCTTAGACCCTGACAACGTAAATGAAGTCATAAGCTTTGTGCATGCCCCCTGCATGGAAGTGAATTAAGTGTAATACATGTGTAACACTTACTCTCTGTTTTCTCTGTGGTTGGTTTTTTTTTTTTCTTTTTTAGCTCCACAGCTGTCATCAGGTTTCCAGCCTGCTGTGGCATCCTCTGGCATGAGTAAAATGCTTCCTTCAGTTCCAACCACAGCTGTTCGTGTTTCCTGTTCTGGCTGTAAAAAAATCCTGCAGAAGGGGCAAACGGCATACCAGAGGAAAGGCTCTACCCAGCTCTTCTGCTCCACACTGTGCCTCACTGGATACACTGTTCCAGCTTCTCGCCCACCAGCTTCTACCAAGAAAACCTGCTCAAGCTGTTCAAAGTAGGACAGTGTTTTCATTTGCTGGAGTAATAATTGATGTTCAAGCCAATAAGGGAAGGCTTCAGTTCTATGAAACATGCTGGTTTATGCTTCCCTTCAAAAAATCGTGGCCGATACTGTTACTTGTTAATTGGTCTGTCCATTTTCAGTTCCATTTCATTAATTGGATTTTACATACGCATAGATTTAAAAGCCTCTGTGGTGGAGCGTGCCTCTTGTCTTTTTTTGATTTAAGTAAGCCGAATATGAAAAACTGTTTCAAAAGCTACTACATTTTCATGCCATGTTTAAGTGTTGTTGCACTCTCAAAACCACTAACGAAGAGTACATTTTCAAAAAAATACTTTATGTATTAATTCTTCTAGAGGAAAATAGGTTTACTGAATCCCTAAAATGAAATAAAACATGGGTAAATTAATATGTTTGAGGCAGGATGTGGCCTTAGATTCTAAAAAAAATTTAACTTTCCAGTCTGTCTCCATTCTGTGACCTTAGATTTCTGTAGGTCTTAGCTCTTCAAAATAATGTCACTGCTGCCTTTGTAAGATGTAGAGAGATAAAATTTATTAGGAATTGAGTTTTTAGGAGCTGAGGTTTCAGCACCCAGATCAGTTACTGTCTGTCTGGGCCTGGAGTGGAAAGGCGAGGCTTGCTTTTGGGAGCCTACTTGGGAAAAA
Source organism: Falco biarmicus (assembly GCF_023638135.1). NCBI lineage: Eukaryota > Metazoa > Chordata > Aves > Falconiformes > Falconidae > Falco > Falco biarmicus. The sequence continues at coordinate 117,993,901 of NC_079290.1, forward strand.
TAATTCAGGAAAGATCTAAGTTTTCCACAGTCCTGTTGGAAACACAGGCCCGAATCTTCGACTCTAAAAAATGTTTTACTTATTAAAATTTTGTGTCCATTTCTATTATTATGTCCAAATTAGCAAAAGGAGACCTTTGTGGCTGGCTCCTTAAGATGTCATATTACTGTACCACTAACTTGAGGTAAATAAATAACTTTGCAGACTGATTGTGCTGCAGTCTGTTTATAGAGGAGAATTATTCATCGGTATTATTTTTAGTTACAAAAGTTACTTTACAAAAGGAATGCTGCAACCACAGATTTATTACTTTTAAGTTTTACAAGGTCAACTGAACTAAAACTTGACACTTCAATTAATTATTCTTTTCACTTGCTGTCTCAGTGTGATATGGCCTTGTAATAAAGTTTAGCAGTCTTGGCTGTAATTTGTATTTATTCTGTTAAAAAACGGCTTACCTCTGACAAGACAAGTGAGAAGGAGGCACCCTTCCAACAAGGAAAATTACATAACTGTTTCCTTCTAGTTTTTTGACTTAAAGGCTTTGAAGCTTTTCTGTGGATGACTGTTTCAAAAGAGAGAAGAAATAAAGGAGAAAGTTCAGTTTGTTAAATACAGCAACAAATAAACAAAACTGTGGATAGGAGCTAAGAGATGGAAAGATAGAACACTGTCTTTCAAACAGTTCAGGCTGTTTGGACTGAACTACGTGGTGGTTAGAAATTGTGACCTTTTGTTTCCCTTTTTTTCCCCTTCCCCATTATGATCGGTATTTTCTTTGTTAAAGGGAATTATTCCACATATTCTGCTTTCTAATTTTTTTTTTGGTAAAGGCTGTGCAAAACAGTTATCTTTTCCCAGTTCCTTTTGAAAAGATTTGATGATAAAGCTTGATGTATTTATAGGCCACTCCTAAATCCAGGTAGAAAATGTTGCACAAAATACCTACTTGAGAAATGTACTGCTGAACCGTTTTCCCTAATAGGAAAAGAAAAAGTAAGTCAGGTACTTACATCAGCAAAAAGAAAAGCTTTAAATTAAATGAATCCACCCTCTTCTAGAGCAAGTGGACATGAAACTAACATTCAGTCGTTACCTCTTTGTTTGTTTGTTTGCTCTTCTTTTTTCCAGAGACATTCTAAATCCAAAGGATGTAATCACTGCCCAGTTTGACAATACAAACTCCAGTAAGGATTTCTGCAGCCAGTCTTGTCTTTCTACATATGAACTGAAAAGGAAACCTATTGTTACTATTCATACTAACAGCATTTCAACGAAGTGCAGCATGTGCCAGAAGAATGCAGTGGTAATTACAAACTTCTTTTCCATTTGCATTTCCTTTAGGTCAGGACAACTCGCTGTCTCAGGGATGAACATACATATTCTTTCTATCCTTGTTAAATATTCTTTCTTTTCTTCCAGATTAGACACGAAGTGAATTACCAGAACGTTGTACACAAGCTCTGCAGCGATGCCTGCTTCTCCAAGTTCCGCTCGGCTAACAACTTGACGATGAACTGCTGTGAGAATTGCGGAGGATACTGCTACAGTGGCTCTGGCCAGTGTCACATGCTTCAAATAGAGGGACAGTCAAAAAAGTTCTGCAGTTCAACATGTGTGACGGCGTACAAGCAGGTATATTTTGACAGAATATTAAAAAATATGTCTTTCATTAGGTTTTGGGTGTTTTAAGAAACACCTGATTTATGAGTTGATTATTTCGGTTACTGCCTTGGTTTGAGATAAATCCTTTTGCCATTTGCTGCTTAATCTTTGCCCAAACATGTTGCTCTGTTTCCCTCACCGCTGCACTGGTTCCCAGAGGATTCCAGTGGGAGAGAAGTGGAACCACTCAGCCGCAGTCCACAGGGACTTTGTTCAGCCTTTTGAGATGCTCCCTCTCGGAGTATTCTCTATTAAATTGTAGCATTTGAATTCAGTGGAGAGGAAAAGTAAAAATTAGTTGATCATTTTGATTTTAATTTTTAAACTTTTAATATTTTAATTTTGATTATAATGGACCCTCTTAAAGAGCTGAACAGTTGAGAGAACCTTAATTTATTATAATAGCTCAATTATTTTGGACTGACTTACTTTAATGCAATTACTTCAGGAAAAATTGCCCTCTGATAAGATAGTGTAACTTAATTTTGTGACTTGACTCTGCTGCCCCATTATTTAGGCCTCTTAGGCCAGGAAGGGCCTAATGAATTTTAAAAAAAATCTGGTTAAAGTATTTCATCCAGAAAATTACCTACAACATTAGTTGTCCTCTGAAAGAAATCTGGAAATTAAATTAAATAAGCTGGAAAGGAGAGGGATTTCATGCTGCTTTTGCATCTCACACCAAAACCCCATATATGTTAGTCTTCCTGAAAATACAGTACGTTCAAAGGTTGTAAGGCTAAGTCTAATATTTTTTAATTGATTTTTAAACAGCATTCAACTTAATTGTCAGATACATTCTAATAGTTTTGGCGAGTTTGTGGGTGTTTTTAAATCCTGAAAACATATACTCTGTTCTGTCCTTCTGTGAGGATCTGGAGGAGTTGTTGATAGAACTAAGTGCATTTTTAAGACTCATAATAAAATGATGTAGTGCACTAGTTCTCAAAGTTTTTTCCAAACTTAAAGATCTTAAAAACTTTCCACTGTTGTAAACACAGAAAATGCGTCTATGAAAGGTGGGCTTCTTTTTGTGTCTTTGAAAACTGTCGTTATTACTAGGAGATATATCTCTTCTCCCATTTTGCTACCAAGTATATCTTCAGGGAACCTGCTTCTCTCTGTCTCTTGTGTTCCTATCTGTTAAATGGGAATATTGCTTACATCCAGAGCTGATGTATTAAAAATGATAAGTAAAATGTTACTTCTCGGCAAAAACGTTGAAGTTGTCTGCTATGAGGTGCTTGTTACGTGCTATTACAACACGTAGCATTGTTTGCACTTGGAGGCCTTCGCCCTGACAGCCTGGGTACTGTTTAAACTGGCCTCTAAAGGTAGCACTTACCCTGAGTGAGAGATAGCCCAAGTCTCGGGTGGTCAAAGTGTGAATATAGCTGGAGAACTCAAATAAGTATATCTGCATCATAAATAATACAGCTGTAAAGTACGTGCTGTTTCAAGTGTACCAGCAGTCACTTCTATACGTTTTATATGTTAGCATTTAATTTCCAGGTTAATAAAAATACTGAGTTTCAAATGAATGATGGATTTGCATGTTTCCACAGAAGTCAGCTAAAATTACACCTTGCACACTGTGTAAATCTTTGAGATCTTCAGCCGAGATGATAGAGAGCGCAAATAACTTGGGAAAAACTGAACTGTTTTGCTCTGTTAACTGCTTGTCAGCATATAGAGTAAAACTGGTTACTTCTGCAGGTAAGTTTATCCTTTTACTTCTTCAGAAGCATCATTTCACATAGCTCGTATCCAAACTTAATTTGTCTTAAAGTTTGGGAGGGTGGGAAGTGGCTTTTTTGGGAGGGTGGGAAATGGCTTTTCTTTTTAAAGGTAGGTGCTGAGGTGGGAATAAGGACTTTCTACCATTGATAAACCTAACAGTGACAGTACAGCCATTTCAGCTTTGTTTTTAGAGAGCTTAGACACTATAAAAAACCTGGATCTATTCTCTGCTCTTGCAAGTGCAGCTGGGGAGTTTCCCAGCTAGACAAATCCACTTCTGTGGACATATGCCATACCACCGCTGTGACTGTTCTGCCCCTTGTTCACCAGGGTGATTAGCTTAGTTACCTCTGCCTAATGTTGCATTGAGCTCGGCAAACGTAATTGTAAAATAGAAAAATGCTTACTGACATCCTAGGGATACTGGGAGATTAATTAAAGGATCTGGCAAGCAACAAGCACTGCAGCTGCGGTGGCTGCTTATGAATCTGTAGAAACTTGTCTTGGGCTTCTGTATGTACCTTGGCTTGTCATTCAGACTCTGGTTTTGTATGCACAATGCAAAATTAGCTGCAATACAACTTGATGTTGCATAAATCACTTTTTCTTCTCTGTTTCACCCTCAGGTGTTCAAGTTCAGTGCAACAGCTGTAAAACTTCAGCAAACCCTCAGTATCACTTGGCTATGTCAGATGGGAGCATACGCAATTTTTGCAGCTACAGTTGTGTAGTAGCTTTTCAGGTGTGACATCTAGGATTTCTTCTTAGCTGAATTAACAGAATAATAAAGAGATAGTGTAAATATCTGGGATGTCGGGTAGAATAAGTCCTACTGTAAAATAAAGTCTGTTCCTCCATTTGTTTTCTGCAGAATTTGTTCAACAAGCCTGCAGGAATGAACTCCTCAGTGGTACCTCTGTCGCAAGGTCAAGTCATTGTAAGCATTCCCTCGGGGGCAATGGTATCAGCAGGTGGCACCAGCTCGACTGTGTCCCCCAGCTCCGTGAGCAGTTCAGCTGCAGCTGGTCTACAGAGGCTGGCTGCCCAGTCCCAGCAAGTCACTTTTGCCCGCCCTGTTGTAAAACTCAGGTGTCAGCACTGTAACAGATTGTTTGCAACCAAACCAGAACTGCTTGACTACAAGGTAATAAAGATGAGGGCTTTTCAAGCTCATATTTCTCAACAGAAACACGAGAAATTGTAGCTTTTATGCAATGGTCTGTCAGTACTGATGTTGCTTACTATGAGCTGCTGTGGGAGGAGTTTGGGACTGCTTTTGGTGGTGTTTAACCGTTATCAAAATTAATACTGATGCTAGCAATTTGATCTTAAAAACAGAAAAAAAAACCCTTCCAAAAAAACCCAAATCCTATGATTGCCTGGCTAGGTAAGCACATTCCTGATTCTTGGTCCCAGAGCTGATCCTTTTAATTCCAGGAGAAAGCACATTGGTGAGGGCTTTCTGCAGAAAACTGTTCTGTCTTTGTTATAAAGCTAAATGGGGAGACTTATTTGCTATTGTTGTCTGTTGTTGGTTACGAAGGGTATAAATACGCTTTTGATTTTTATTAACAATTAAAATGTATTATCTGGGATGTGAAACATTGAAACCAAAACATTCTGGCTGTGTTGCAGGGTAAAATGTTCCAGTTCTGTGGGAAGACCTGCTGTGACGAATATAAGAAGAGGAGCAGTGTAATGGCAATGTGTGAATACTGCAAAATTGAGAAAATTATCAAGGAGACAGTGCGATTCTCAGGCATAGATAAACCATTCTGTAGTGAAGGTAAGAAAGGGCAAGGCTATGTCTCAGACAAATCAAGTCAGAAGTGTTTTGCCTTAAAATTATTGGTGATACTAAGAGAAACCTAATCGTTACAAGTTAGAAAACTTCTTTAGGTTTAGAATCACAGAACTTTGTTCACACTTTACATTTTAATGGTGTGTTTCAAGAAGTTATTACAGACATAGCTAAATACAAGAACTGGAAGTGCCGAGCAAATGTCATTTTGATATTGATGGGTTTTTTTGCTGTTTTCTCTTGTTTTAGGTTGTAAACTGCTCTATAAACATGACTTGGCTAAGCACTGGGGAAATCACTGTAAAATGTGCAGTTACTGTTTACAGGCTTCCCCCAAACAGGTCCAGAGTCACTTTGGGGGGAAAATGGAGGAATTTTGCTCAGAGGAGTGCATGTCTAAATTCACAGTTTTGTTTTACCAGGTAAGCCATATTCTCACATAACATCCTCTAGAATATCAACCTGTTAGCAAGTGAACTTTTGTACATTAGGAGCTATGTGAAGTGCCTGTGGCTGACTTCTGTGTCCATGGAATATATTGCATACATGGGAGAGATGAGTAAATCCGTCTTAGCTTTTGAGTACCAGTTTTCTATATAGAGAAAACCTAGTATGGGTTGTGGGAAGACAGGCACTGAATGTTCTGCTGCTTTGTGTTATGCTGCAAAAAGGATGCACCCTTACAGATTTCTTTACTGAGCAGGGTGCAGAGGTTTTTATACACATACTCTTTGTTGCTGTTTACAAGTGCACTTAATTTCTTCCTCACTGTGTTTTCCTAGATGGCAAAGTGTGATGGTTGTAAGAGACAAGGTAAACTCAGCGAGTCCATGAAATGGCAAGGGGAGATCAAGCATTTTTGCAATCTGCTTTGTATTCTGTTGTTCTGTAATCAGCAAAGTGTTTCTGACCCTCCACCCCCAAACAGCACAGGTAAAACAGGCTGGGAATAGTATTGCCTTTTGGTGTGCATGACAGTGATATGAACCTTTATTTGGAAACTCAATTCAGTAAACTTTTTAAGATAATCTTCTACTGGGGGGGGCTTGCCCATTGCCATTGAATGGGCTCAGTTTTAGATCTCTCTCTTACTTCAGACAATTTCAAACTTCGGCAGGTATGAAATGCGATTGCTTCATATACCAAACCTAGATTTTGATTTTAAAGAAGATGAAACAAAAGCATTCACTTTTCAATCACTTTTATAAACCAAAGGCCTATTTTATTGGGGTAAAATATACTGGTATCTATTGAAGACAATGTTAAAGCTTGTCTCCTGTACTTGGTAACACATAGCTAGATATGGTAGAATGTTAATGTTCATTTAACAAAACCAAGCAGTGAAATTAGTAGACTTAATGGTTGTAAATACATATATGCACTTAAAATAGCCAGTTCTGTGTAGTCTGTAGGCATACGAAGTGTTACCATTTCTATGTCATTAAGTGTTGTTTCTTCAAGTATCAATGCCAAGATTAATGTGCCTTGTAGCTGTTTTCTTGCTCATTATTTTAGCAGATGGAATGGGAAGGAGGGTGGGAATGAAGCCCACGGGAATAGGAACTGTGAGCTTCTGTAGGGAATGAAATGCAAAGGGAGGAAAGGCAGAAAGGCCCACAAAGGCAGGAAGAGGAAGTAAAACAAAGGGCAGAAATAGCACTGATTCTAAAGAGGGGCATAATCTCCCACTGAGTGATGGTGACAGCAGCATTAAGGCACCCAACAAGCAATAAAGAATATTGACTGAAATTTTATAGTATGCACCAGCTATATTCAACTTTTCAACTTTGTACACGTCTGCTGCTTACATTGGTGGGAGCTGTTTTCCCTGATTAAGAGTAATATATGAGTAACTTTATACTTTCAGGCCATAACTATGCCATGTGATGCTCCTGGTCTTGTCATTTGGCTCTTAGTAAGGATAGGAAAATGTACGGTGGGCCTGCTTCTCCAGAAGTGTGCCTGCAACTCAGCTGAGGCAAGTGCAACGCCTTTGCAAAACTGGTCTCCAGGCACCTCTCTGAAATGGGGGCTACTGGCATAATGGAGTGCCTCAGGAACAGTCTTTTTTGATGAAATGTGATAATTCGTGGTAACGAATGGTGCTTTCAAATGGAAAGAACCTAAGAATTTCTTGAACTGTCAGAGCCTCATAAAATTTGCATCATTTGTTATTTGTCAGGATCTCAACTGTGTCCTACACTGCATGTGTTCAGTATCGAGCACAGTGAGGCATCCAGTGCTCTTGTCTCCCGAGTGCTGCTGCAATACACGTACTATTCCAAAGAGAAAGCTGCTTTCATAATATGGTGAACTTCTGAAATGTTTCAGTTACTGGAAAACAGCTGAAGTTTGCTTGTGGAACCAGCTCCTATTTAAACCAAAACACTGGACTTTGAGACCTACGTCCCCTTCTCATACAGCAGGCTTTTTCATTCGGAGATAGATCTGGAGGGTGGGTGTTGTTTTAGAAATGCTGTTTTATAAATTATCTTACTGCTTCTTTTAATTTTCTTCTGTCTGCTCTGTCCAGCAAACCTTTCTATGGCACCAGCTTCCTCCTCAGGCCCTCCTCCTTTGAGAAAGGACTCAACCCCTGTCATAGCAAATGTGGTGTCCCTTGCAAGCACCCCTGCTGCCCAGCCTACGGTGAATTCCAACAATGTTTTACAGGGTAAGACTGCTGACTAGGATGCCTATATTTTCAAATCTCTGTTCCTGAACATTTATATTTGCTCAGGAATCTTTTCCACTGAGGACAGCAGCCACTTCTTCATTACACTTCACATCAGTGCAGATGGTTACGCTTCTGTCCTTCCTTTACCTAGGTATAAATAATAATTAACATTTATGTATGTACAGCAGGGAATGGGGTTTAATGGGAATTCTTTTTCTTGACCTTGGCAGGGTATGGTTTATGGTCCTTGATTATGGTACACAGGCTGTTTTATGGTTTTTTTCTTCACAGGTGCAGTCCCTACTGTGACAGCAAAAATAATAGGAGATGTAAGTTTTACGAGAGACTCTTTTTTTCTCACTTTCACCCAGATTGTATCAATAACAAGTAAAGTAGCCGAGAATTTTGCAACATCATTTTGTAACTGCTTTTCCTGGTTGTGATTGTGATTTAAAATCCATCCAGCTTGCAGACGCTTTTTTAAAAAATGGATAGAACATGTATGGTATGAAAGTCTTTTTGTGTCCACTGACAGATGGATTAGATGTTTTAAGACAAGGCTTGTCATATTGTAGCTCTTGAGATGGCTGTAGTTCTCAAGCAGTTTCTGTGTGGCTTCTGTACTTGAGGCTACCTTCTGTGCCCAGCAGTGGGATGTGCTGTCAAATGGACTAGGATGGGAGGAGGGGGACCGGCGTGGGCTGCTGGGACTGACGTGACCAAGCTCTTGCAGCTTAGCTCTCCTTCCCCACTACTCAGTGTGGTAACAGAGCTGTGGGGAACCATTGGCACCACTTACCTATGAATAACTCCTAGAGTTCCTATTCTTAAGCCCTTTAAGATATGTGGTGTACATCTTGCAACTCTCTTCAAATATGAAGACTGTGTAGTCTGGAAGACTGACACCCTTGCTTTTCACTGAAGTGCCATTTGTGCATTAGAGTATGATGAGTTTTCCCTAATGAAATAGATCCTGTTATTTGAATGCATGCCTGAAAATTACAGTTAGCAGGACATGAAATTAGCACAAGCATGAATAGTCAGTCTGTGTGTAATCAGGAAGTGATAGTGATAGTGATACTGCCAGCATTTGTGCTCATTTTTTTCTTCTGTTTCTTTCCAGTGGTTTCACATCATTTACTGAGTTTTTTGGGTATCTGTATCAGCCAGACTTTTAGTATCTTGATATAACTCCTGTTTATATCTTTGCCATCAGTAAGATTCCAAGGTAAAAAGTTTGTAGAGGTTATTTGACTACAGAAACCAAAAATTCTTGCAGATTTATTCATTGCACTATTAACAAAAAAACCCCCACGCCTGTTGTTTGATTAAAATAAATTGAGGTGAAGACCAGAAAGCACTGAATACATTAGCAAGCTGTTTTTGCAATAGTTTTTAAACGATCATTTTTATCAAGAAGGAGAGTTTTAATTTGTTCAGCCTCCCATAGTAGAGAACAAATGCCAATCTTACGGTATCCTCCAAACCTGTACTGACTCAGCCCTCATTTGTATTTTTCCAAACAGGCTAGTACTCAGACAGATGCCCTAAAGCTACCACCATCACAACCACCTAGGCTTCTAAAAAATAAAGCGTTACTGTGCAAGCCAATCACACAGACTAAGGCCACCTCATGCAAACCTCACACACAAAACAAAGAATGCCAGACAGGTATGTATCTAATCTCCTACCCTTTTTATAAAAGTCTGTATTGCATTTGAGAGAGTAATGCATGATTTATGTAACAGAATATTTTTGAATGTATGTTAAAATCTCAACTAGCTTTCAGATTGTTGTACAGTATATTCCAAGTAGCTGTTTGCCTTACAGATAGCAACATTTGGTGTTCTTTGGAATCCATAAAGCTTCATGCGTGATGAATCTTGAGATTTGCTTTAACTCATGTTTAGCATCCTGCAGTTGTCTTAACTATGGGGAATTAACTGAGTGGTTAAGTGACATGCAAAAGGCTATGGAGGGAACTTGTTTTCCTGAGGACAGAATTTGTGAATTCTTAGGTCTCGCAGCTCAAGCCACAAGAGCAAACTCATTTTAATAAAGTGCATGATTTTTCAAAGGTTATTTCAACTCTTTAGTTATTAGATAAGATACTAAGAATCTCTTGAAAGTTAAGGCCCTATTTCTAAGATAATTTCTTTAGATTCATATTTGCTCGAAGCTCCCTCTGTGGGAGGGCTGGGAAGGAAACAGAAGCCCCTTCAAAGGCTGTTACATAGTCCAGATTGCCACTGAGGAGTGCTTTTTTCATCATTGTTACTATAGAAGGAGCTTGGGGCGTCTAGCCTTGATACAAACCTCTTGGTGAGGAAGATGAAGTGGGAAGACTATAGTGTTTTTTTTTTAATGGTACCTTCTTACAGTGTTGTAGTTAGTTGTGAGGTAATTGCACTAACACACCATTTACTTGGATGCAAGCCTTAGTATTTAATACTTATTTCCACTCTCTTCCTTTCCAGCATTTTGTGTATATAATCACAGTACTGTTATTTCCAAACTGTAGTATTAGTACTTGCTACAACAGTGCTAAAGTGAAAGATGACTGTGAACCAAGACCCAGTGCTGTGCACACTGAGTTACAAGCAGAAGTCCAAACAATTATCATGGACACTCTGGAATGTACTGGATAGTTACATGGTTAAACAATTTTTGTTTTGTTCTATTTTTGGTATAACAGAAGAAGAAGAAGCTGTTAAACCCCAGATTGTTGTGGTGCCTGTTCCTGTACCAGTGTTTGTGCCAGTGCCCCTTCACCTCTACACTCAGTACACACCAGTTCCACTTGGGATGCCAGTACCTGTAAGTTACTCTTCAGTTCACTAGAGAAGTGATTTTCAGTCCTGTTTCTGAACAGGACGCAGAGCAGTGTCATTGGGTTTTGTCACTAGTCGTGCCAGTGGTATTTGGAGTCCTTGAAGCCATTTCTTTCCTTGTCACATAGTGTTTGGTTAAGCACCATCACACAAAACTACCAATTTTTAGGGTTGTTGTAGAAATGAAACAAGTTGTCCAATCTGGAGTTATTTTAAAACAAAATATAGTAGTCCTAAAATATATGTGAGATTAAATGAGAGGAATCTCCTTTGTGTATTTGCTGTTTCCCTTCACCCCCAAACATGCTCTAATATTTTCCGCATGTTCCATAGGTGCCAGTTCCCATGCTCTTCCCAACTACCCTGGATAATGCTGATAAGATCATTGAAACTATTCAGGATATCAAGGAAAAGATGCCCACAAATCCATTTGAAGCTGATCTCCTTCAGATGGCAGAAATGATTGCAGAAGATGAGGGGAAAGAAAAAACACACTCTCATGGTGGTATGTGGCATTTTTAAAAAGGAAACTAAATGCAGTGAGATTAAGGTCCTCTCATCACGGAAGATAGATAGAGAAACAGATGTAGGACCTGCATTGGCTGCTTCCCAAGTACGCACGCCAAATTAAATGGTCCTCTTATCTTACCAACATTTATTTTTCATAATGAAAGTGTTCATGCAAGTAAAATGCCAACCTAGACAGGACTATAATGCTTATCTCATGTCTTAGCAATTTTGATTACTTAATCTTAAAAAAAGGAGGCCTTCTGGGAATTCAGCTGAACTGCATGTTTTGAGATAATTTTGCCTCTGTGTACAATATTCTGTTCTTGGTTTTGAAAACATACTTTCTTTGAAGATTAATTTACTCTTCCTCCATTGTTCCCATCCCAGGTGCTGGTTATAGCCGCACCTTTCTGCAGGTTTCATCATTTCACAGAGGTTTATCAGTCAGCGATCACTAGAGCTATGTTAGAACATAGAACAGCCTAGAACCCATGTTAGATATTGAGCGCTGACAGTGGTTTAGAAGTCTTTGCATCCCTGTCACTGATCGTAGGTGCCGACTTGACTTTTGCTGACAGTAACAGATATACTAGAGGTAGTAATCTCCAGATCAGTACATCATGCATTAGCAGGAGTCAAAATCAAGAAGACAGTGCAGCTGTTTTACAAGAATATTTTCCTATCAGGATTTTTATGGTGGATTCTTGGAGCGTGATGCAGGTTAGAGTGTGTTGGATAGTGATCATCCCATGTAATAAAAGTGGAACAAGCTGAAAAGAAATGAGCGAAATATCTTACTTGTCTACAGATGACTCAAAGACGGCAATGGAAACATTTGGAAAAGCAAACATGGGTTAGTTCTGCATTTCTGTTTCTCCCGTAACAGCGTGACCAAGGTAGAAAGCTGTTAGGAGAACTGTAGCGAAGACACGTGTGTTACTGTTACAGCCTAATACATAGCCTTTCGGTGTTCAGAGTATTTTGTATTAGTTATGTAAGCTGTGCCTCATTTGTAGATACAGATTTCCTTCTTTTTCTAAAGGATCTCAAACATCTGAACATGAGCTCTTCCTGGACCCCAAGATATTTGAGAAAGGTCAGTTAGATTGTTGTGGTGTTTTTGCCAATGGTTTTTGATCCTGCTGTATCTTTTCTTGCAAACTCCTCTTGTTGTTTGCCCTTCTCTATAGCATGTGGTATATCTGATCACTCTCATTGCAGACCAAGGTAGCACTTACAGTGGAGATCTGGAATCGGAAGCAGTGTCCACTCCACACAGCTGGGAGGATGAGTTAAATCACTACGCCTTACGATCAAATGCCCTGCCAGAACCAGATCCAGAACTGAAGCAGTTCTCCAAAGGTGATGTGGAACAGGACCTGGAGGCTGATTTTCCATCAGGTCAGTATAATGAGAAGAAAAATGCATTGTTGTATAAAAGTACACAGTTTTCTGAGTAAGCATTGTACTGGCAGCTTGCTTAGGAAGGGTATGCGTTTTCCTGTAGTAAAACTGGATATTGAATGCTGCAGTAATATATCAGCTCTACTAAGAATTAATATTTTTGAAATATTGCTGGTATCTTTAAAGACAGCATTCTACAGAACCCACAGCAGCAGTAGCAGGTAGCCTTACTTGACTCCTTTGAATTTATCACTTCTGTGTCCGTAGGTGTAATCCCTGTGAGTGGTGCGTAAGAACGTAAGTTGGCTGGAATAAGTACACCCACTGTTTGGGGGGGCTTTTTTTCTCCTTTGAGAATTTACTTCCTTTATACAGAATGTATATAGATTGCCTAATTATTCAAAGGTAAAAGCATTACTTGAATATACAAGTATGTTTGCCAACTGTAAGTTATTCCATAGTGACACTCCTACCTGGGCTCTTAAATCTGGTAATTAAACTCTTAATTGTGTTGATTTGACTTCAGACTCATTTGACCCCCTGAGTAAAGGACTGGGTTTGCATTCGCGTTCACGAGCAAGACGGAGACATAGAGATGGCTTCCCACAGCCAAAAAGACGGGTAAGAAAGTACTTCTGGAACACCAGTTCCTTGCATTTGGGGTAATAACGTTATATGCATGCTTATTTTCAGAAGGACAAAAATACTGCTCCAGGGTGAAAATGAGACCTCAGTTCAACTGCAGTGTATATTTATTCCTGTTCTGCTGTATAAGATTTTTTTTTCTCCCCCTCTGCAGCTAGGTAGAATAAATGCTCTTTTTAGTGCAGAACATCTTTTAAATGTGAATCATTTAAAAAAAACTCCAAAGAGATGTCTTTTAAGTAGTGTCATAATCTACAGGAAAGAATAATTTTTTTCTTGTGTAGCTAAAGAGGAATATATTTCTGTGCATATTTATCACAGTGAGAATGACTGATTTTTAATGCATCTTTTCTGTAAAATGTGGTTAATATTTGTCCACATATTAAAAATACATATATATCCATTCAGATTGTGAGAGGAGGATTTTGTTACCATGTCAGCATAACAGACTTTTTATGTGAAATCAAGTTAAGCATCCATTGATGAAGTGCTTACTAAATGTTTATTTGTTTTGATTTGTTTGTTTGCCTGTAGGGACGGAAGAAGTCTGTAGTTTCTGTAGAGCCCCGGAATCTGATGCAGGGCTCCTATCCAGGTTGCTCTGTTTCTGGGATGACCCTAAAGTATATGTACGGGGTAAATGCCTGGAAAAACTGGGTCCAATGGAAAAATTCACAGGAGGAACAAGGGGACCTGAAGTTTTCAGGTAAATTTTTCTCTCAGTGGAAACAGAATACTTAGTTGAAGAGCCCTTGGCATGATATGTTGTTCAAATAAAGATTAAGATTAGATATTACTGAGTTTTAAAATACCCATGAGTGGAGAAGAGATTTCATGGAATACTGTCTTACATCTTTTCATGCATTTAAAAATCGTAGCTGTTACATTTTTAATTGACCTGTTACCTATTAAAACAGGCTCTAAAATACCAGATTTCTTTTCAACATTAGAACTGTTAGTCTTTTAACCTTCACTTTGTGTTCATTTGCATGTAGTAGTTCTTCATTTGTAGAAGAGATGCTTTATGCAGCTGCAGAGCTTTCCTGAGCTATTATCAGGCCATAATTCTAAACTGACAACACCAGCTTGGCCCCATCTTTTTCATCTGTAGCTAACACATTCACAAAGTATTTGTTTCTCAGCATAACTTTTTGCTGTAAAAAAATTGTGTGCTACAACGTTAAAATCTTAACAACTTATTTCTAGGCTGCACAGCTGGAAAGAAACTTGTCAAAAAGTCTACCCATTCTTTGCTGCAACCTGCCTGAAACGAACTTTAAAAGCATGAATTTTTCCTGTGTCTCACTAGGGTGATAGATAACAATGACAATATAAATATCAATTTTGCTTATTTTTCTGGTTATGGATTATTTTATTTGTTTTTACAAAAGCAGAGCAGTCCTGGCATTTGGCAGTGGCTAACTCCCCTTTTCCCTGGTCTCAAATCTGTCTTACATGCTTGCACTGAGAGTTTTGTGGGCAAATTTTCAGAGTCAAGCAGAGAATTTAAGTAAGGAATACAACTGAGCTTCTTTGGGATGGTGGGGAAGAAAACAAACTAAATACTTCTGCAATGTAAAGAACTAGGCATGGCAGGGCTTATGTAAGAAGGATCCCCAAGGGAAGAAATTTAGCTAGAATGAGATCTGCTTTTTCCTCTCTTATTTGGAATTTTTGTTCTCATTACATGAGAGCAGCTGGTTTTTGTTTTCCAGAAGTAGAGTTGTCACATGAGTTAATGTGTTTTCTTCTTCTAAGGAAGCAAATATTACAGTCAGTTCCAGGAATCTGTCCACCCTCCCTTCTCAGAAAGGTTCCCTGCCTAGTCCCAGGCAGGTTCTTTGTAAGGTGTGAAGCAGGCAAGCCTGGTAATTTCATTGCAGATCCTTTGATTGATCGATTCCCTGATTGCTCTGCTTCCTTTTCCGAATCCCATGCATGTCCTGTTAAACTCTTCATTCCTTCTCCCTTTAAGGAGTCAAATATGCTGCACTCAACTCCAGTCCAAAACTATTAGGAAATGCTCAAGATCTTTCTCTCACTCAAAATTCCCCTGAGTCCAGCTATAGAGGTGAAACCTCTTTCCCAACCCTATGCTGCCAGCCTCCGGGACATGCAGCCATTGCCATGCCACCTTTTGAGCCCAAAAAGCTCTTTTTTGAGCTCAGCAGACTCCCTAACATTTCAATCTCTTACCTTTAAATACCTGCAGCCTTATTACTCAATTGCAGCATTTATACTGGTCGCACATGCAGCTGGTTTGGTTTATATTGGCCAAGTCCTCATTTAATTGTTAGCCAACAGATGGGGAATCGTTCAGAAGTTTAGTCATCCGGGGTACTTCATGTACGAGAGAGAAGATTTAATAGTTCTGCCTACATGAAATAATAAGGAATGTGTGAAGATTTAATCTGTTGAATCGAGTTAATTTTTTCTAATAATTTTCTTTGCCACAGTTTGTCCTGTGAAACTCAAGGAGGACATTCTCTCATGCACTTTTGCTGAGCTGAGTTTTGGCTTGTGCCAGTTTATTCAAGAGGTGCGGAGACCAAATGGAGAAAAATATGATCCTGACAGCATCTTATACTTGTGCCTTGGAATTCAGCAGGTAACTCAGAGAATTAGGGTATTGCTGAGAACATACGAAACTTGCTATGCTTATTTACGTTTTATATCCATAGTCCCATCTAACTGCATGGTTTTTGTAGAGGAAGCAATTTTGTGCTTTATTCTTAAGTCTGTCTTAATCACATATTTGACAAATTTGTGACCTTTTTATGATCAGAATGAACAGGCTTCTTCTGTACTTGGGAGGAGTGTGGCATGAAGGGCTAGGTGTTTCTACCTAAACACAAATCTTTGGGTTTGGTACCTTTTCAGTCCCTTTTCATGTATAGGAAAAATTTGCTTCTCAGAATTATTTGCTTTATAATGTAGTGCTCTAAATCTAGAACAGTTGCACAATGTTCTTCTAATATACAAGTTTACATGGAAGAGGTTACCCAGCAAAGCCTGAGCTCCTTCAGTCGCTAGACAGATACCTTTTGTGTTGGCAGTATTTACAGAAAAAATACAATGGGAATAATTTCATTATAATTAATAAATGCTAAGAGTAATGTACCAAGTCCTTGCTACCTGCCTTGCAACAGTTGCAGTACAAACCTAAGACAATACTAACTTCTGTTTAAAACTCTACATTTAGTATATTTTTGTTAGGGGCATTTTTTTAGAATAGCCTGCTTATTCCTTTCCTTAAACAGTCATTTGGAGATAAGGAGTCAAAAGCTACTCCTGATGAAAACCTGTCATTTGACTAGGCAAAGCTACTTCTAATGTAAAACCTGTCATTTGACTAGGCATGGAATTACCTTTTTTTTCCTTGTTTTCTGGCTATGCTTGAAAAAAAACGTAGAAAGAGTTAAAAATTCAGAGTGCAGTGGATAAGGCCTAGAAGTATCAGCAGTTTTTGTGTATTCCAGTTTTGACTTATTTATTGATACACACTCCTCACTTGCAGAAAAAAATTTTTAACTCCTGCTTGACAGGAATTTGAGGGACTTGCACCTTGATGCTTTAAGTTGAGCTATTTCAGCAGCCTAGCGCTGGGCCTGTATCTATTGTTGGGAGGTATTAGCATGTGAAGTTGTTTTCCACAGAAAAATACTCAACACGTTTTCTGGTTTTTATAGGCAGGCTTTTTTCAAGAATATTTAACACTTAAAGAACGATGATTTTTCAGAAACCAGCTCTAGAGCTGGGAATATTAACAATAATTCTTGGCTAGATCTCTCATTCCATACTGGGGAGGTCCCAGTCCCTGCAGAAAACTTGATATCTTACTGAAGGTTTCAACAAAGTGGTTTGCAACATAAGACACTGGAACATAAGAAAGGAAAAGAATCTGATGTCCTGTGTCTTCTCTGCACTGTTAAATAATCACAAACTGTATGTCTTCCTTTTTTTTTTCTCTTGTAGTACCTGTTTGAGAATGGTAGAATAGATAACATTTTTACCGAGCCCTATTCCAGGTTTATGATTGAACTTACAAAACTTTTGAAAATCTGGGAACCTACAATTCTTCCAAATGGTAGGACAATTATTTTGTTTTGTGTAGCTGCATGACAAAGCCATATTATAAATTAATATTTTCTCAATGCTGTGAAGAAGAATGTGATCTGAGGCATTTACATTAGTCTGTTTCTCCACCATGTAATTGTTTGTGGTAGACTAGCATCATGGATTTTATGTCTGTTTCTACCAGTTACGGATTACACTTAAATATATCTTTGCCTCTGATCAATCTCTCGACTCCTTTGCCAGAAAGGCTTCCCATTCCAGTAGTCAACGTGCTAGTTCTCTTCCCTCAACTTTTAGCTCATCTTTTTTGAATACAGATAGCCAGAATTGTCTGTAGGGTTTGCGATGAGTTACTGTAAATACCGTGTACAGTGGCACTGGTATTTCCCTGTTAGTACTGGAAATACTTCTGAGGGATCTGAGGATCACATTAGCAAATCATGGGAATCTTGTCTTGGCTCCTGGATTCCAAGTTCTTCTCACCTCAGTCACTTCCAAATTAAGAGTTTCCAAATTCTGCAGATATTTTTAATTGGTCTTCAGGTACGATCATGCAGTTTATAAAGCTGGACACCAGCCGTATTAGTATGTGAGATCTTTTTCAGAGTATCAGCGAAACTTGAGTGACATTGGCAACTCCATACATGTATTCACAACTGTTTTTTCATTTAGAAAATGAACTTTTTCTTTAATACAGAAATAATCTGGTTACTTCTAGACTGCTGCATTGAGGGATGTGGGTTTTTTCCCAACAAACCTCTTACAAGCACCCGTATCTTCTTTTCCTAACAGACTTACGATAATCACAGTGGGCTGTTTGTATATAAAGATGGTAAATTTTAAACTCATGCTCCATGTCTTAGGAATTACACATTTTTGCAGTTGGCTGACTGTGATTTAATAGAGCGAAATTAGAACTTGGTGAGGTTCTGCTGGTGTCTGCAGTCTTCCTTTGTATCCTCTCTCCATTCCTTAGGTATTGGAAGATCATGCTGTTCCGCAGCTTGGTTCTCCATGCTCCCTCTTAACGTTTGTGCATGCAGTGTTCTTCGTTTTATTGGAATTACAGTTGCTTATGATAGGTCTGAATTTGATCTGATACGCAGTTTGTTAATATAGAAGGTCAGCTGAAAGAGGATTTACGTGAATCTCTGGCAGAATCTGCCTACTTAATTTTACTCATTTCTGCCTTCCCACCCGGCTCATGTATGAAGTTTTCATTGCTTTGGGAAGATTCTGAAAATCTGCTAGATTAGACACAGCTTGTAAAAGCTCTTAATTTGTAACTGGAATACGGGGAAAGCCCTAAAATTGCATAAATAACTCTGCTGTTTTTTCTTTGCCCGTTGTTTCTAGGTTATATGTTCTCAAGAATCGAAGAGGAGCACTTGTGGGAATGTAAACAGCTGGGTGCATATTCCCCTATTGTTTTATTGAACACACTTCTATTCTTCAACACCAAATACTTCCAACTAAAGAATGTCAGTGAGCACCTGAAACTGTCCTTTGCCCATGTTATGAGACGCACCCGAACTCTGAAGTATAATACTAAGATGACATATTTACGTTTTTTCCCACCCTTTCAAAAACAAGAGGTAGAATCAGGTGAGCGCTTTCTGATCATCTGAATTTTGGCAATCATGTTTATGTTGTCTGCTCCTTTTTTCTAGAAAGGACTGAAGAGAAAAATATTATGCAGTAAGCAGAGTTGTGAAGATGCTGTTACCCTGTAGATTTTCAAAATTTTTTCACTCTAGTAAGGTTTAAAGAGAAATTCTGCGTGACCCAAGGTGTTCAGTAAAAATTTATAAAAGAGGTGCCACACGTTTGGCTGCAAGCTTGTCTTTTATACCATCCTAGGCTAGCACAAAACTTTAACTACTGCATGAGTTAAAGGCCTTTTCTGAAGCACTTTTCTCTGGACTTCATATTCTTGAGGTCCAGAACTTTATCATGCCCTTTTAATGCCCAGATTTGTCCTAGGTCTGTGCAGTGAACACACAAGGCAGCCCGAATGATGAACAGCAGTTTTAGGTGAAGCTAGGGGCTTGCTCATGAGCAGGGACTATCCTGACCTCGGAGGCGAAGAAAGACAGGTTTTCCTTTGTGGTTATTTTTTGGTATTTGGAAAAGGAAAGTCTTGATCGACTGCTTCAGTTAATAGTTCCGGTGTGTTACGTGAATTCTGCTTTATTAGGAAAAATTATATCCTCCATATTTTTCTGATAGATACTAATTCTTGTTGGTTTTCTAGACGAGCCATGGGCTTTGGACAGCGTGTAGCATACGCAGTCTTTTGCCCCTCCAGCAGATCAAACCATTTGACTTGCATGTGACAGATAATCAGTTCAAGTAGTGTCCTTCCGTGTGATGCACAGTCCCATCACTAGGTGCTAGGCTAAGCGACTAGGGCTTTTTCTTGAAGGCACTGTTTTTCACTGAACTTTTGTGATGCCGTTTTTGTGTATCCAGATAAATTATCTGTAGGCAAAAGGAAACGCAGTGAAGATGAGGAGATTCCAACAGCAGTGGAAATGGCTGAAAATACGGATAATCCTCTGAGATGTCCAGTCCGACTTTATGAATTTTACTTATCAAAATGGTAAGTGACAGAACTTGATTTTTGGTCTGTAGACTGGAACAGGCATTTGGGCAAGGTTCCTGCTCAGACCTTTTGTACCTGTGCTGCGGGCTCCTCTCTCCGGTTCCTGATCCCTCAGTGTGAATGCAACCATGACTTCCAGCATCAGCACTGCTGTTAGACTCAGCAAATAGGTAGTATTTGTTACTGGTCTTGAGTCAAGATGTATTCTTTAAATACCTGTTTACACATCCACAGGGTGTAAAGGTAAACAAGGGGCATTACTATAGTGACCGTGGCTTTCTCATCTCCCTTCATTCCCATACAGGATCCTTCTTTTGAGAAGATTATAACTTAATACCCTGACATCATGTTCCTTGTGAAAGAGGGTGGGAAAAGTGTGACTTAGGTAAAACTGCTGATAGCTTTTGCCTGCTGAAATGTGAGATTAACTTGTTATCAGGAGTTAGAAAGGAGACTGTATAGCAAGGACATAGATATAAATCATTTTGTCTCCTCTTGTTTCTATATAAACTTCAGTTAGATCGTTGAGCAGGTGGAATGTAATGTTCTTCTCCCTTCAGAGAAAATACACGTGCAAAATGAAACAGCATCTCATTAGTGTCAGTTAAAACTCAAACAAATCACTCTCAAAAACGCACCTACTGAGCCTACTACAAACAGTCCAGTTACTTAGGCAAAGGCATGCCTGGCAACTGTCCTGACTCTTTGTCTCCCTCTGCTTACCTTCCTTGTCTTTACTGCATATCATTAGAAGGAACTTTTAGCTGTCCTTGGGCTGGGAAAACATCTTCATGCTCCTCACATATCATAGCTGAGCCCCCGCAGTGGTGCAAGCAGCAGTAAAAAATCACTTTTCTGTTTTAATGTGAATATTCCAAAGCCAGGCAGGAGCGATCCTTGCTCTAGAGGGCTTTGTCTTCCTCCCAGAGCCTGAAAGCTGCCTCAGAGCCACACGGTCAGTCGTTCAAGCAGATGGGCTTACTGTTCTGCACCATGAGTAGGCAAGCTAGGATTTAGTTTTGCTAGCTCTTGGAACATTCCATGTGCCAAAGTGTGTAGCAATTCTGGAATTCTAGAACCGGTTTCATTTGGAGATTGACTGTTCAGTGCTTCTATCAATCATATCACGATGCTAGTACCATTAATTGGATGGAACTATGATTGAAGAGCCACATCTGTAAAGAAGTCACTGATTTTCTTTGTTTCTTTATAAGCAGCTAATGCTAAATGACCTGGAAACAACCGTTCCCTAAGTTGAAGGGAGGAAAGCGAGTCACTAACAAAAAGATTGGAATTCAGCTGTTTAAATTACAGTGCTGTCATCTCAATGTAACTTTCATTTTCTTCGCTGTTTCTCCTTAGCGTTTTTGTGAGTAGGACTGTTAATGCTGCCTCCTGCTAATGTGCTCTTCCTTTTTTGCCATTGGCAGTTCTGAAAGCGTGAAGCAGAGAAGTGATGTATTTTACCTTCAACCTGAGCGCTCCTGTGTACCCAATAGCCCCATGTGGTATTCCACATTGCCAATAGACCCAGGAACCTTGGACATCATGTTAACACGTATTCTTATGGTGAGGGAGGTACACGAAGAACTTGCCAAAGTCAAATCAGAGGACTCTGATATTGAGTTATCAGACTAACTGAAGTGGGATATTTTCCTTTGAATACACATCAGAAGCACCAAACTGTGAATACATCCAGCCTTTGGAAAATGTGTATCAAATAAGCCAAGATAATGTCACCTACAGGCATATTTTGAACCACAGTGGATGTACAAACTGGAACTGGAAGGAAGCAAGCTGTGTAAGCTGCAAAAAACAACGTCCTGTGGCACCGATAAATCTCTGAACAAATTCAAGATGAACCTATTTGAGTGGTGCATAAATCCGTTATCTGTTTAGGATTTGAAAAAGTTGCAAGATATTTTTAAGGAAAATGGTTGTGTAAAATCTACCATAACAATGTTGGGCATGGAGAGCTAGACTGTGGCTCACGTGACGTCTCAGCCTGATGGCTGGCAGTCCTTGCTGCCAAAGGACACGTGGAGATCCTAGAGCTCTTCACGGGGGCGAGAGAGAAAGTGGTGATATTTAGACAGACACCTTCCATTATAAATACACGTACACATATGCTTTTGTAATTTTTTTTGGAACTGGGATCAAATGTTAGGAAGGCAGAAGCCGCTGGCTATCTAACTGGAGAACGGTCTGGCTGCTGTTAAAGGGTCACACGAGGCCAGAATCTAGCTCTCGGTCCAGGCTGACACCAGGTCTAGCCCTGTTGAGTCTTCGATGTGGAAGAGGTGCTGTAGGTCAAACTTCAGAGTGGTCGTGTTACGGGACGAACATTTCTGGGGTATGTACAGGAGAGTGACTGTCCTGGGGTATGTGCAGAAAATCCCTTACCTAGCCCAGTAGCTCTGCAGTCTGTCGATATAATCTAGCAAATACTGTGGTGCGCGGAAATTGTTTCTCCCTTAAGGCAGCTTTCCTTTCTCCTCTTTCCCTACTCCTCTGTTTTTGATTATTTTGTAAGGCGAATTTGGAGGGCCTTGTCATTTCAAATGAAAGATACATGCACTCTTTCTCTTTCCACCTTTGCAACGCGTGCAGTGTTGTACAAAGGATGCAGTATTACTTTTGACAACAGAACTGTGGTAGAAAATTACCATATGTGTTCTTTTTCCCACCCCACCCAAAGAGATTTAGTCATAGTGTTGGAAATGGAAAGAAATTTTTTTAAGGCTTGGCTGTTACTGCGTCTTTTTGAAGAGAAAAGCTCCCACATTGTGTTTAGAGGACAGGAGATTATCAGATGCTGTCTGTACCTCCGTTTTCTCAACCTACAGATATGTGTTTCTGATGACCAGTGGTCACAAATTCATTGGAAACCCGAACTATTTTTAAAGAAGAGAATTGTATGGTTTTTATCTAGCTCTGGTCAGTTATCCATCGTGTAACAGGGGTCTGGTATTTGATCTTGTCACTAAAATTTCAAGAGATGAAAATCAACAGCCTTGAATTATATTTCCTTTTTTTTGTTTGTTTTATTTGTTTTTGTTTTTTAATTATTTTTTTAGCAGTAACAAAAGTAATTTAACAAAAATAAAATCAGAAAGTAGTCTATTGACGTTGTGTACTCGGTAGTCCTGTCCCTGCCTGTAACAGATTTCACTGATGTATTTTTTAATACAGAAAACTATGTGAAAAGTAAACCTGCCCCTGATTCTGTCTGATCAAAGCCCATCTGTGTCTTTCATTTCTGATCCAAGATACTGCTTGCTCCATGTGCTGGCCTAGCACTCCAGGGGGAGATGTTTGGGACATAATCCGTACCCTGCCAGTACAGTATCCCGGCATTTGGAGGCTCAGGGATGCTCCCACAGGCTGATTTCTTGTTCTGTGAACACTAACCCGTCCCTCCCCATTGTTCTATTAGATAGTGACATAGCAGGCACGCTACTTTGGATGGGGCTGGTTGATAGAACGTTTCAGGGAAAATAAAACCATTCTGGAAAGATGAGTGTATAAGTCTGTAGGGGATAAAAAATGTCCGAGCTGTGTCTGTTGCACACAGGTGTGCCCAGAACCTCGATGTCAGGAGGAGAGGGAAAGGATTCGGGAATGCCTGTGTTCATCCCCTAGAAGAGTGCTGCTGTTCTCAGCTGGCTGCCTTTGCCTGCTCCCTCCTTCCCCAGCCGCCCCCAGGAGCAAGGGGGCAGTTAGGACAAGCTGTTGGGAGGGCAGGCTTCCGTTGGGCGAGGGTTGTCTAAAAAATACCACATCTGAGTTTTCCCTTAACAGAAATATTCCCATCGAACAGCAGTATATTAGTATCTTAGGAGAAACATACTCATTTTTTCTTTCTCTGAAGACACTCACTCCTTGTCTGTGAACACTTCCACGTATGTTATTTTTTTCCAGGTCCTCAGAACGAAAGATATTATTTGCCTTTTATGTTCTCTCAGCAAGGAAAGTGAAATCACTTTTAAGCTTGACTGGGTGAAAACAAAGTTGTTAAACGTTTTGCTAACTCCCGTTTGCTTCGTGGCTCTGAGATGAGAAGGGTTTCAGTGGAGTTAAACGACACAGTTCAGGACAAGTAGTTTTAGTTTCAGCTTCTCTGGTCAGACACCATCAGTTAACAGGACAAATAGTTTTAGTTTCAGTTTCTCTGGTCAGAACCATCTGGAGAATGCATTTTGGTGTTGTCCAGGGTGTGCCTGGGCTGCCTTTGCCTCTCGGGTGATTTCTAGTCAGCCCGGGTAGAGTTCACACTTGATTTACAAGATAGAAGGTTTAAAATACATTTATAGATCATACACACAAGATCAAAGTTCTGAACACTTAAGATGAAGTTGTTTATAATAAACGTATCCGAATCATTCGCTGACCATGCAACGATGTTTGTTACTTGAAATATTCTTTTAAGCAGAAAAATCATGCTGTAATCTCGGTGCGGACAGAGGAACGACCAAGATGGGTGTGAGAAAAATAGAAGATGATGATCCTGCGAACAGGGTTTCTGTTGCTGTGCCTTCCTGCTGCTAGACACACGTTCCACTCCCCTTCGTGTTCAGCCTGCAGGGATGATGGCATAGCTCTGCAGACCGGTTGGAGAGCTTGGAAGCGAGCATGTCGTGTTACTTGTTAGCGAGCGTATCCACAGTTCTGGCTACTTACGCAAGTCTTTGGATTTTTGCAGAGTTTTTTTTGGTTGAAAATGCTTCTGGAATGTGGCTATTCCCTCCGTGGCGCCGGCAGTTCCCTGGCAGCTCTCACTGTGAGAGGTGCTCGGTGCAAGCCTGCTGCTCTCTCCCGGCTTCGGCTGACTGAAGAAACTGGGGCATGTTGAATGCCACAGAATGAGGTGCAAAAAGAAGTTCAATTATCTTCGGAATTATTCTGTCAACTACAGATCTAAAAGAACCCCCTGGATTTCTCTGGCAGTAGTCTCCAGCCGAGTGATGGCTCCTCAGAGACCTGAAATAAAGTGGCAGCAGAATCACTCGTTTCCCATTTCCCCAGGGTGCGCTCCTGCACCGGTGCCGGTTCAGTGCCAGGGTCACAGAAGTGGCTCTGAATGTGCAATAAAGTCTTTGTTTTCTGGTAACAATCTCAGTAACTCTGCTCAGTCCCTTGAGCAATAGTTTCACTGTTGCCTTAAAAAAAGAAGAAACCAGAACAACTGCTTGTGTGTAAAGTCCTTGGGGTGCTCTTCTCAAACCGCCGGCACCGTGTTCGCTCTCTGGGCTGGAGTTTTGCTCCCATCAGCACAATAGGTTCCTGCGCTGCTTTTTCTTGCATTTGTCATTTTAAACAGTCCTAACAAAGCAGAGGCAAAATTAAATTTCGTTGTCTTCTATTAAACAGCTGCTCGCCTGCAATGTGTCCCCTGTAGCATCATCAGCCTTAAAGAAATTAAGTTTTGAGCAGTTGAGCTACTGAGCAGTTACTGAGCCTTTCCTGGGCAAGAGAAGCTGTCCCGTTTTTGAGAACGGAGCACCGAAAATGTGTAAAAATCATGGAGCATGGCTGAGGAGAAAGTCTAGAAGGAGTTTTAGGAGCGGTGAAGCTGGATGGGAGCGTACCCTGTCTCTCCAGGTCTTGCTGAGGGGTTGCTATGAGTGGAGCAGGCATGAGCCACCGCTTTTCATCCCAGCCTCAGCAGATGATGGCAAGACTAGTCCCTGCACGATCGATGACCTCCTTTCTTGGCTTCCTGTGGGCAGCTGCTTGAGAGAAATCTCTTTTCCCCCCACGAGTCGGCTGCAGATTTGTCGGGCAGGTAGGACTAACTCTACTTTTATGTCTCCCCTGGTTGGAGAAGCTGGGGGGGTGGGGTGTAGAGTTTTTGCAAAATGTTGCATTTGTTAAGAAGTTGACCTCAGCCCTTTTTTTTTAGAAGGTGGATTTTTTGAACTAAGGGGGAAATGGCTCCTTTAGTCCCATCACTGGCACGAACAGATCCCCTCTAACTTCATCCCGTGGCTCCCATGTCAAGTCCGTAGCACCAAGTTGGTACCAGCTTGCATTTTTATCTCCGGTTTCCTCCCTCCACCACTTCCAAGAAGCCTTCGATAACTTTTCGTTTGTGCTGTGTTTTATGAGGAAACAATTTCAGACATGCCAGAAAGAGTGAGTAATGACGGGGCGGGTGGTGGCAGAGGAGCTGTTGCAGGGTGCTGGGAAGGGTGCCTTGGGCAGGTGGGCAAGAAGCTAATACGAATATTTAAGTGTCTAGGTTTCATCATTTGATATTCAAAACATTTCAGTTGGATGCTATTAAGGACAATTAGTGAACGTGGGTGTGGGTCATAGATGGGACAAACTTGGAAAGAAAGAACCTGGATGTAAAAGCGTTTTCAGTTCCCGCGCCAAGCACGCTACCTCTTCTGCTGTCTCATGGCAAACTGCAAAATCTGCAACAGCTTTTTTATTTTTCGATTTTCATCAGTAGATGCTGCTGCCGTGGAGGTCGTTAGCTCTCAGTCGACGGCACCAGTGCTAGCTCTGGTCCAGGGAGAGGCGCAGCGTTGTAGGATGGGTTTTAGAGTCTCAAAGGAATTTGGGCATCTTGGATTCTTCTAGCCACAGAAGTCAAATTTCCATTGGCCATAACATTCACGAAGCTAATGGTTTTTCAGCAGAGATACGGGTTTTGTTAGAGAAAAAACCTGAAATACCTTAGATTATTACTTGCTTGGAGGGAAAAGGGAATTTATTACAACGAAACAGTCAAGCTAAACAAAGCATCACACACACCGAATCTCAAAAATGTATCCCAAGTGCACAATTTTAATTAACTCAAAGCCGGTCCAAGTTCCCGGTGCTCAGCCTTAGGATGCAGGCTGCGATGGCCACGTTAGCTGTGGCTCAGCTCGTTTTGTGGTTCACGGTCAACTACTGGGTGTGCCAGCGAAGGGCATACCTGGGGCCTTAGGCCCACCAGTCTCGGACTTTTTATTCTCTCTTCTACATATTTATAACACAAAAAGCCAGACCGATTTGAGAAGGTCTTTTCAAGCTGCTGGGAGCCGAGCCAGGCTGCTGCTTTTCCGAGAAGGGTGTGGGTGATCACTCCTGGACCTTGCCCCCCCCCCCCCACCCCCCAATTAAGCCACTGACTCATTATATAGCCCGGGATCCAGTGTACACTTCATGTCACTACTGTTCTATCGATGAAGCCTCGTGTTCCTTCCCTTGCCAATCTGTACCTCGGTTGTACCCATCTGTAAATTGGCCAGACTTTCCTACCTCGTTTGGGCATTATGAGGCTAAATTCTGTAGGATGCTTTGCAGCCCCGTGATGAAAGGTGCTATATAACTGCAAAGTGTTACTTCAAAAGATTTAAATAGGTCACCAGTGCATCATAACCTATATTAAAAAGACTTTTTCTTATATGAGAATTTATAGAGTTCAATGTATGGTATTAATAAGTGAATTATTGAGACCCCCAAAACAGTTTTTGTTTGAATCGTATCTGTATTCTGGAAAAGTGATTAAAAACCTTTAACCTTAATAAAAGAGTTTAGCCTTATTTCCTGTATGATGTTGGAATCTTTTAAACTTAAAGCAGAATCTCACAGATTTTAGGGGTGGAGGGTTTACTTGTTTTTAAGCCAGCATTAAAATAGCAGCTTAATATCTTCACAGCAAGGCTTGGTCTTTCCCACACGGCCGTGTGGCAGCTCACACTGCGTTTTGCTCCTCTTGGAAGCCTCTGGGATCGGCTGTAATTAGATCAATCACCAGCAGAGCTTGTTACACACCTTCCCCAACTGGTGGCTGCTCGAGGGGTGCTGGCCACCAGGAGAGTCCTCAGGACCCAACGTCACCTTTGCTCTGCCACCCTGAAATGCCGGAATGGGCCAGGAGCCCATGGAAGCACCACCGCTCGCCTGAGACCTTCATACGGCGCTCGGATGCCTCCCAGCAAGGGCACGGCAAGTCTCACGGGCTGCCGAGTGAGCTCCCTGAGGCTCCTCCGTGTTAGGAGCCACCAGAGCTTTACTCAGGGCAGTTTTCAAGGCCCTGAAGCTGTTTTACGCTTATTTTGAACTGTGCTGGTGCCCCCACAGCCAGGCAAGCGCCCGTGCAGCCAGCATAGCCTTCGGGTTTAAAGAAGCTGCTGAGAAAACAGATAGGGGCAATCGCAAGCAAAAAAATAATTACTCAAATGCTGATTAAATGTTCCCAGCAGCCTGAAGAATGAGCATCTGAAATTAGGCACACCCTGGTGCGGCCCCGATCGCCAGCAGACATCACGGATGCGTGGTATGAGTGTCTGGGGGCAAGGGAGAGTATTAGTTTCAATGGAGGATGATTATTATTATTATCATCATCATTATTGCTGCTATTATTATTTATTTAACTGTTACACAGCTGACACCGATACCATCATTCGAGGTGAGCCGGGTCTGCACAGGGATAGCTGGTGTTCGGTTCAGGAGACAAGGAAAACTGGAAATGCGATTAAGAATGATGGCATGTGATGTGCAGAAGTGGCAGGGAAATACCGTGTCTGCTTGTTGACTAATGCTGTCATTAATGCATTTATTTTAGGTAATTAATTATAGAGAGTATAGTAACTGAAACCCAGCTGACTGCCAGGGAGACCCTTGGTTGCCTGGGCTTGGGACACCACAGGGGACACGTGCCACACATCAGTCCCATCTGCCATCCGTCACCACACACCACGTGAATTAAACACAGTAACAACCCTATCTCCGGCCTTGCCAGGGTCTCGGCTTTTTTGGGGCGAGGGAGTGCAGGGCTGAAAACATACTGCTTTGATTCCATTCCTGGACCACCACACATCCCGAGGAGGTTGATGGATACCCGGCCTCCGACCGCACACCCGCCACCACAACACCCCCACATGTGAACCGCCTTTATTGGTTTCAATGCACTCATTGCTCCAGCGGAACCGCAGATTGTAAGAGGGTGGCCGGGTTGCTGGGGGGCTGCGGGGGCTGCCTGGCAGAAACCTCGGGCTCAGGCACCTTCTTGGCTTCACTTGGGTTTGTCACCTGAAGTTTTCTTCCAGTTGAACAGCCTGGAACCGGCCACTGCACCGAGCGGCCCCAGGGTAGACATCAGCCCGATTTTGGCACCAAGAGAAAAACCTCCAGCTCCTGCAAAGACAGTGACACCCCAGGATACCCCAGGAGCACTGATGCCGCCTGCTGAGGGGCTGTGCACCAGGCAGAGACCACCGAGGACTTCTGCTGGGTGGAGAGAGCCAAGGTCTGCTCCAGGCTGTGCCGGGGAGCTGGCCTGGGGGCCGTCTCTGCCCACTGAGCACTCCAGCCCCTTTCTGCTGGCCCATGCTGGCCCCGGCCAGCACTGTGGGCAAATAATGCAGACACTGCTCTTGCCAGGAGAGCAGACACCCACCTGATGGCCCCAAACCCTCCCCCTTGGTGCCCTACCCCAGCAAGTCTTGATGCGTCCTACCACACCGTGGATTTATCCTTCCCCACAGCTCCGGGTGATTTGGAGCAAGGATGGGTTAAAGGGCTGGTTTGGCTCTACAGCACCTAAGGTGGTGCAGCCCCCCAGGATGACCCCAGCCCCACTCACCAATCGACTGCAGCACGGCCACGGTGCTGCCGGCCGCCACTGCTCCGTTGTTGGCTATGGCAGCTGCTGACATCATCTTGGCAGCCAGGGACCCAGCGGCGATGCCGGTCGCCTTAAAGCCCAGCACACAGACGCCCGCGGGGACGCCAAAGAGGGCCACCCCTGCGGGCAGGACACCGCAGCGTTAGGGGGCTCTCGGCCACCTGCACCACCCCCTGCCACCGGTGCTGGATCTGGCCCCCCAGAAAGGACAGAGGCGTTGGAGAGGGGAGTGAGGGCTGTGGGGTGCGGGGATGGGGACACCCCATCCTCGGGAGGGGAGGCGGGCAAGGGCTGCAGCAGGGGCTGCAGCAGGGGATGCAGCCGGGGATGCAGCCGGGGATGCAGCCGGGTATGCAGCCGGGGATGCAGGCAGACCCCCAGGCACAGGCCGGGGCTGCCCCCTCCCTCGCAGCACCCCCCGAGCTCTCCCCGGCCCGGCACTCGCAGCCCCCCAGCCCGGTCCCCCACCACAGCCCGGGGCTGGGACCAGGCAGCGACCCCGAGCGCTGCTCGCCCCACGCCAGCCCCTCACCTACTCCGACAGTGGCTCCGATGGCGGCTCCTTTGACTTTGTTTTTCATGGCTCGGAAGGAGAGGCCCTGCCTACCCTGCCTACCCTGCCGGCCCTGCTCGCCCCGCCCCGCCCCGCCCCGCCCCGCCCCGCCCCGCCCCGCCCCGCCCCGCCCGGCGCGTCATCACGCGGGGGCGGAGGCTGCGGGCTGGCCGGGGCCTTTCATTAAGGGGATCGAGTGCAGCAGGGGAGGTACACGGGGGGCGGGGGGGGGTGTGTCTCAGCGAGACAAGCATCAGTGAGGGTCCCGAGGCGGGTCCCGGAGGGTCACAGCAGGACTCCCCCGAGGGCAGCCTCGATGACAATCCCGGCCACCAACAGCCGTCACAGCTGTTGGACTTCACTGTGGACCTGAGGAAGAGGAGGAGAAATCAGCCCGAGCCTCCCCGTCCCCAGCATGGGGCCCCCACTGCACCCCACTGCCTGGGGGGGCATCCCAAGGAGGAGCAGCCCCCACCCCCCCCCCACCAACGACCTCACCTCCCTGTGGGTGCACCTGGCACCCCACACCAGGGGGGACCCCAGGGTTCCCCCCTCCCGTGGCCGCCCCAGGCCCTCATCACACTGCTGGTACCTCCTGGGGAGGCTGAAACACGGGGTGCGCTGCGGTGACCCCGTGGGCACCGCGTGGCACAGTGCCAGGAGCACTCACCAAGCAGCTTGGCTATGGCCACCAGGGTCCTGGGGGCCACCCTCCCGCCACTGCCAACACAAGCATCGTCCGGCATGCGGGCATCTGGCTGCGTTACCTGCTTCGGTGAGGCTCGGTGCCAGCAGAGCTCCCGCCACCGCCACAATGAGTCCTGCTGCAGAGAGAAGCAGCGGTGACACTCCCACGGGAACACACATGTCCCCAGGCTGTGAAACCCTCAGCCCCGGGGCGCTGCTCAGACACGCGTGTCCCCCCAGCCTCAAAAGAGGGGGGTGCGGAGGCAGAGCCCTGGTGGCCCACGCCAGCCTGGAGCAGAGCAGGGGGTGCAGAGCACCGGGGCCAAACCTCCCTAACTGGGGCACCGAGAGGGTCCTGCATGTGGGGTGGGCTGAGGGGCAGCGTTCTGGGGAGGGGGCAGCACCCCCGAGCAGGGTCTGTGTGTGCAGAGCAGCAGTGCGAAGCACCAGGAACGTGATTTGTTTCTGCGTGGTGTCAGCCATCCCCGTGCCCACCAGCGCCTTACCCGTCGGTGGGGTCAGCCCAAGAACACAGAAAACCTGTAACAGAGCGGGGATGGAGGGCGGTCAGTCGGCCGGGCCGAAGGGAGGGCGAGCTGCTGGGGCGCTGCGAGGGGCTCCTCCACGCCCTGCCCGCACCCCTGGACCCCCTCCTCCTGCAGGAGCATGTGCCCCTTCCTGGGAGCATCCCGGCGCCCCACACCAGCAGGACAACGGCTTGTGCCTTCTCCAAAACGCTGGGGAAGCACGTCCTTGCCGGCACAGCCCCACTGCCCACAGCTGGCCCTGGCCCCGTCCCGTGAGAGCCCCAAGCCCCCGAGCCCCCCCGCGCCTTTGCTCAGAACCGGAGGGATATTTGCTGTGCACCCAGGGGTGGGTACCCCGTGTGCCCTGTGCTGTCCCACTGTGGGGACAGCACCCCTGACCCCGGGAGCCGCCGCACAGCTTACCCATGGCGGGCTGGCCCGGGGGGGCAGCGGCTGGAGTGAAGGTGTGGGGCGTCTTGTCCAAGCTGGGTCCTTTGAGGAGCAAGAATAAGAGTTTCTTCCTAGAGTGGCATGGGTGGCGAGCGGGCTTTTGCTCTCCTGCACAGCCACCCCCTTCCCACCCCATCCTGCCCCCCAGGAGCGCCTCCATCACCCCACAAAATCAGAGACCCCCCCCAGACCTCGTGTTTCTTCCCAGCCCAGGACTCCCTGGCCACTCCGCCAGCCCAGCGGACTGAGCACCCCCCCACACTTTTATCCCCCCCTCACAAAAGGGGTGCTGTCCCCAAGCACCTGCCACGGTGCCCCAGCACCCTGTGCCACCAACCTGCTCGTCTGCTGACCAAGAGGTCAGTGCTGATAACAGAGGTCTTGGGTGACATCGGACGATAAAGTTCCAAGAATCACCCTGCTGGGTTGTTTTCCCACAATTTCTGGTCCACTCCCGTGTTCACCCTTGGTGTGCCTGGTTCCACCAGAGCTGGAGGTGGCCGGGCAGCGCGGCTGTGACTTCCCTGTCCCCAAGGGTCGGACCCCAGGGCTGCCCCCCACGGGGAGCTCCCTCCCTTTGCTGCAATGCCCTCGCAGGGACGGGGGGGACGGGAGGTGCCGGGGCTGCGGTGGGGAGATGTGCTGGGTGGGGAGGAGGCTCCTCACGCTTGTGCCGTGACGGCTGGGGCTCCTTGGGGCATTTCCCCACCAGCTCTGGGGCTGGGGAAGCTCGGCCGTTTTGGATGAGGACTATGGGCAGCACGGGCAGCCTGGCAGCACGGAGATTTCCACCAGGCAGCCTCAAAAAACAGCCAAAACCCTATTTTGCAAACTCCCTTTCCCCCACTCCTCACACCCACTCCTCACCCCGAGCTCCTCCGGGCAGGACGCAGCCAGCCCACCCGGTGACAGCCCCCCGGGGCCGGTGAGGGCGCAGTGGGTGCTGTAGCCATGCGCCTCTGCAGCTGGTTGAAGGGGACCAAATCCAGTTGCAAGTTGATCTGGTTCCTTTTTACCAGCCCTAGGGACACACCGTCTCTCCAGAGGTGCTGCCTGGACCGGTGCTGGTGCTGGTGGTGGGGTCCCGGTGTGGGGGTCCCAGCCCAAAAATACATACTTCTTAACATTCCATAATGCCGGCCGACTCCATATGGGCATATGAAGAAGTATGTAGGGTTGGGAGGGAGAGGCAGGCAGCGTGGGGCTGGCTGGTGGGGCACAGGGCTGCCCACCACTCCCGGCAGAGCCCACCGGCTCGGGGCTGGGGGACCCTGGAAGGCGCCGGTGGCCGCAGTGAAGCCCGAGGCCCCGCAGGGGCTGTGGGGAGCATCTCCTGCCCACCCCAGATCCAGCCCCTGCCTGTGCCCAGCCCCGGGTGCATCCCCGGCGTGGCACTGCCCGTACGGTCCCGCAGTGCCCACAGCCACCCTGGGGCAAGGGGTCCAGCGGGTTCGGAGAGGGCGACGGTGCCGCAGCCAAGGCGTGTGCCTGGGACACAGAGCCTCTGCACCAGCCAGAGGATGCCAGGGCTGCCAATGTGCCTGCCGCCGGGTACCTTGGCCGGTGGCTGCCCTTCGCGGGCGGTGGGATGCCCCAGGACGCAGCCAAGGCTCAGGAGTTTGGGCCAGGGGGTGCCACGGGGGCTGCACCTCCAAGTTGATGGGGCCACAGCCAAGTGCCGTGGATGGTGGAGGTGGGTGCCTGTGCTCGGAGCCACTTCCATAGCGGGGGTCCCCCCATCAGCACTGGGTCGTCACAGGGGGTCCCCGCTGCTGCTGCTGCGTGGGGTCAGGATGTTGCAGCACCCCCTGGCACCCCGCACTGCCCCAGCACACCGCACCAGAGCACTGCTGGCAGCTCAGGCCAGCGCAGAGGGGGCCCCACATCCCACACCCCCCACACACCCTGCCCAGCTCGTTTGCAAAGCCAGGGGGACGGGGGCGTCTGGGCCCTCCCCAACCCGCAGCCATGGGCAGGGGAGGCTGGAGATGCCTTTGCCCACGGGAGGGGGGTTCAGCTGAGATCTCAGGGGCTTGAGACCATAACAGGGTAGGGGGGGCACTCCCCAGCCCCAGCACAGCACGGCCAGGGCAGGGCGATGGAGGGGGCGAGCATCACCACAGCCCAACCGTGCCTTGACCCCAGTGACCTTCCTACCCCTAAATCCATGGCCGGAGCGGTGTGATGGTGGGTGCAGGGAGCCGTCCTGGGGGTCCTGGGCCCGCCCTTTCCCAGGATGGGGGAACAAGTGGTGTGTGAGGGGCTGCACCATGGGCAGGAGGGACACGGGGCTGGCCGGGCCCGGTGCGGCCGTGACTCAGCGCCGGGAGCTGTGGCCACACGCGCTGCAGCTCTCTGCAAGGAGCCAGTGGGTGCCAAGTACACAGTCACCACGCTGGCCCCGTTCACAGCACCCACAGGCAGGAGAGACACTGCTGGGTGGCCCCCAGAGCCACCAGCCATTGCCGTGAGGCGCAGGGCTGCTGCCAGCACGGCCACTGTCCCCACAGGACACTCCGCCGACACCCAGGGACGCAGCGCTGGGGACCCTGGAGACATGGCTCCCAGGACCCAAGTGCCCAGCCCAGCAGCAGCAGTGGGCAGAGCGTGTCCAGCTGGGCCGGCACCCCTGTCCCCCCAAAAAGCAGAGTGAGTGGGTGTCCTGAGGCTGGAAGCTGCAGAGATGTGCCCACTTAACCCTTGGGGCTCTGCCGGCCCCACAGCACAGCGGGATGCTGCCGCACAGTTTTGCTGTAGGGGTGCAGGGGATCCCCAGGGCCCGGCGGGGCTGTTGGGGAGCAGCAGGAGCCAAAAGCCGGCAGCTGCACTCACCCTGCACCCCCAGAGCCAGGACACAGGGTCAGGGCTCTCACGTCCCAGCCCAGTTCAGCTCCAGCCACCTCGGCTGACCTTGGGCAGCCTCCCAGGACTGCGGTGCCAGAGGTGCCACAGCCCCATCCCACGGCACGGTCCCCGCAGCCCTCGGCTGGGCTCTCCTGGTGACCTTGGAGGGCTGCACCCAGCGCCACGGGATGCTCACTGCATCCAGGACACCCCACGTCCCCCAGCTCCAGCCCAGGCCACCCCTGCCT
This sequence comes from Falco biarmicus, assembly GCF_023638135.1. Taxonomy (NCBI): domain Eukaryota; kingdom Metazoa; phylum Chordata; class Aves; order Falconiformes; family Falconidae; genus Falco; species Falco biarmicus. The sequence continues at coordinate 118,028,790 of NC_079290.1, forward strand.
GCTCCCACCACTCCTCCTTGCCCCTGCCCTGCCCCATGGCCTGTCTCTGCCCCACCACCCTCCTTGTGCCCACATGTTCCTGGCCATCAGCTCCCCCCTGCAGCCCTGGGAGTGCTCCCACCACTGCAGGCAGCCCCCAGCCCTCCCCAGCCCCAGCGCTGCCCTTGACGGCTGCAGATGCATCCCGAGCTGAAGCCCTCCAGGCACCTCTGCCCTGCGGCAGCCCCTCAACCACGGCTCCTCCGTGCCCCCAAGCTGGCCAGCAGCCCCGTCCTGGGCAGCCCCCAGGTCCCCCACCTGCCCCAGAGCAGCCCCCTCCCTGGGGCTTGTGGGCACCAGGGGGTAACAGCCTTACAGGGGGGAGGCAGAGGAGCTGGGGGGGCCACCCCAGGGCTGGCCGTGGCGGCAACCCATGCGCTTGCACAGCACCCAACAGCCCCAGCCTGGCTATAAAAGGAAGCATCTTTTTATCCCGCTCCCCCCAGCGCCGTGTGCCCGGCCGTGCTCTGCAGTCGCCGCCTCGCAGGGCCCTTCCCAAGTTTTACTGTTCAGCGCTGCCCACCCAGCCGGCTCCCCCCGGCTCATCCATCCCTGGCAAACCCACTGCAGCAGCCACGCCAGCCGCTGAGCGGCTTAACAAAATACCAAGAGGCCCAGCAAGGAGGAGGGAGGTGGGTGCGAGGGGAGCGGGGAGCGCTGGCGGAGGGTGCCTGGGGGAGCCCCCAGCCCCCAGCCCTCTGCCCCTTTGCCTGTGGGCACTGCCCATACTGGGGCCGCAGGTACACGGCCCGTGGAGCCCTGGTGCGCCCAGCCGCGGTGGGCAGCGCTTCCCCCCGTGCGCGCCCAAAATGTGATGCCAAAGCACCCAGGAGTTGGCCTTCCCTTCCTGCCCCATCCCACCGGGGTGGGGTATCCCCACTTCGTGTGGCTGAGGGAACCCCAGCTCCCTGGGGAGGGGGTGACTGACCCAGCTGCAGGGGGGGGCACCCACAGGCAAATGGGCCTGGGTCTGCACCGCTGCGCTGCCTGCGGACCCGAGCACCCCCCACCCCCCCTGCAGCTGGGACCTGCTGGGGGTGACCCATCGCCCCTCCAACCCCACAGAGAGTTTGCTGCTGCCCCCACTCCTCCAATTCCACCCAGGCTGGCCCGAGGCGGCTGGGGGGCTGCGGTGACCCCCAGCCCTGGGGGCTGCCCCCTCCCTCCCCACCCCGAGGGGAGCCCAGCGTGGGGCCGTGAGCGGCCGCAGCATCCCCAGCCCGAGCGGGGCTCGGCACCAGCCGCCTCGCTGAAGGTTAAACGCCGATGGCGGGGAAAGCCCCGCTGCCCCCCACAGCCCCCGTACCCCCCCGCCCCGCATGGCCACTTACAGTCCTGGGGGGGACAGCGGCCGGCTGCAGGCTGGGCTGGTGGCAGGGGGCTGCGGTGACACCCCGCACAAGCACGCCGCTTCCCCGCTCGCCTTGACTTTGCCACAGGACTCCTCCGGCTCGTCCGCAGGAGCTTGCAGCATCCTCCAGTTCAGCGGGAGAAGTTCCTCGCCAGGGAGGGAGGGAGGGAGGGAGGGAGGGAGGGATTTAAGGCAGACCCTGCCTGGGATGCGGACGCCTCCGGGTGCAGGTGAAGACCCTCCGCTCACTGAGCACCCCACAAGCCCCCTCCTCGCACGCCCCATCCCACACGGGGTGCCCCAGCACACGGTGTGCCCAGCTCTGGGGATGCTGCGTGGGTGCTCTCTGCTGGGAAAGCCTCTCCCCCGGCCGAGGCACCCAGGGTTGCCACCGGCTCGCAGCCAGCCGGCCACCCCTGCCCTCCACCACTGGCCCCACAGCCCCCCGCGGCTGCCTGGTGGGGGTCCCGGCAGGATGCCATGGGGGGAGCCACATCCGTTGCTGGGCCCAGCAGCAGCCCGGGGTGGCTAGGAGCACAAAGCAGAGCCCGTGGGGGGCCCGGGAGGGTGAAACTTGTCACCGCCGCAGCCACAGGGGCGTCCCTGGGCCTGGGGGTGCCCCACAGGGACGGGGATCCCAGGCTGCCCCAGGCCACCCGCTCTGGGTGTCCCCAGCACCCATGGGGCGGCTCTTGGAGCATCTGGAGCAGCAGCATGGGGGGTACCGGACTGCTCTGCCCACCCCGGGACCCCGCCGGTCCTACCTCTGCCTGCGGAGAGCCGGCGGGGCGAGGGGGACCCCCGCTCGGGGCTGCGGCGGGGGCAGGACACCGGGAGACACCTGATTGTGGTTCCCAAAGGGAAAAGCCAGAAAAAGCAGCCCGGCGTCCCTCCCGCGGCGATCCCGGCGGCTCCCTGCCTGCCACGACGCCCTCCCCACCCCGGGTGCGCTCTGTTTGCCTGCTATTTTTGGCAGCCTCCTAAGAGCTCCTCTCAGGCTATTAATAATGAGAGTGCGAAATTCGTTTGGCCTCTCCTATATAAGGAAAGGTAGAGGCTTAGAGGCAGCTAAATATACTGGCGCGTGCGGGAGCGAGCGGGGAGGCTTTGGCACCGAGTGTGGAAAAGAGATTGTTCGAACAATGGAAAGACGGACTCAGCGCACGGGGCCCCGCACGGACAAAGGGACAGACGGCAGGATGGACGCAGGGTGACGGTGCCCGTGGGCCCGCAGCGCAGCACCCACCTGCACCCTGATGGCCCCAAGGGCCCTGCGCGGGAGGGGGAGGTGCTGCAGCAGGGATGCTGTGCCAAGCCCCTGTCCCCAGCCAGCCGTGCCCCCCCCCCCCCCCAGCGCCTGTAACTGACCCACGGGGCCAGCAGCGACCCAGGGACCAAGGCTGGGTCTGTGCCCAGCTGGGAGGGATGCGCGGGCTGCGGCAGCGCGACTGGTTCCCACTGGGACGCAGCCAGCACTGGGCTGCTCCTCCAGCTGGGCCCCCTGCGAATCCAGGCTTCTCTCAGAGCAGCGACCTGCCCCGGCTTTGCCACCCCAGGGGCAGCCCCGCAGTCGGGGGCCAGGCGGGGTGCCAGCAGTGCCACAGCATCCCCAGGAGCCACCAGCATCCCTGCAGTGCCCATCGCTCACAGGGGCTGTCCACACCTGTGGCCACGGGGATGCTTAAGGAGTGACATCGGCACCGTAACCGTGTCACCCCGCTGCTGCAGGGACGCGGGGCGAGGTGTGGGAGCTCCTGCCAGCACGGCCACCCGGAGCCGGGCTGGAAGAGGTAAAGCAGCAGCAGTTCAGGGAATCCTAATGACAGAAGGCACCAGTGAGCAGCGCCAGATCCACGTGGTCAGAGCAAGGACAGCGCAAGCAGAGGGGTGAGAATGCCTGTGGGGAGAGAAAACCCCTCCAGCTCCAGAAAGAGCCTTTTTTTTTTTTTTTTTTTTTTTTTTTTTTTTCACCTTTTTAACTTCTCCCAGCAACCGGCACAGCTTAGGGAAGGACAAGCGGAGCCAGGCAGCTCGGGGCTGTATTTGCAGCCACATCGAGCTCCCCGGCTTGGTCATGGTCCAACAGGCATCCCTTGGCCATGGCTTCAGCTGCCTGCAGCATCACGGTGCCGGTGGCTGCATCCACGCGACTTGAGGGGCCTCGGGGCTTCCCCCAGCTGCTGAACCACCAAAAAGCCGGGACAGTGGCAGCGGTGGGCAGGACCCTTGAGCTGCTGCCCTGCCCGCCGCCACCGCTGCCTCGGTTTCCTGAGCCATGTAACTCCTGTAACGCAAACCTGTTTCTCAGGCTGAGGCTCAAATAAGGAGCAGCTTGGGGTTGCTCTGAGGCTCCAGAATGGACCCACAGCCTCTCTGGGGAGGTGACGCAGACCAGAAGCTGCTGGAGGCAGTTCTTTGCCCTCGGGGCCATGAGAACCCCGTCTCTCTCCCTCTGCTGCCCTGGGGCTGGTGCAAGCTTTCCCCGGCAGCAGCTGAGCCCCGAGAGCCCACAGCCGGGGGGACACGGGGCTCCCTTGCCCACAGCCACCACCTCTGTCCCTCACCGCATTTCCTCTCGCTCCTCTGCAAGGAGCCAGCACCTACGAAGTGGTGCTGAGCAGCCAGCGAAGGCAGCTGGCTGGGAGCAGCCGGGAAAGGGCAGCCCTTCGGAGAGCTTCCCGCAGGGACACCGAGCGAGCAGGAGGCAGCAAAAAAGAGCAGAGCTGGGCGACACAGCACAAAGAGCACGAACACAAGGGGAAGGGACCCAGCTGAGCACGGATGGCGGAGAGGTGGCAGGCAGGAGCCTTCTGCTTCGGATTCCCAGAGACAAGGGCTGCTCCCAGCCAGGTTCCCACTGTGGGACAGTGGGGCTACAGCTGCCCTGAACCCAGGTGGAGGGGTGCTACGGCATCGCGTGCTGTTTGATGCGCAGGGAGGGGTGGGACGGCTTTATTTTGAATGCAGCTGCTGCTGCGCTCGTGGGCAGAGGCAGCGGGCTGGGGAGCCCAGCAGCTTTGGCTTCTCACGTCCTTAGGTGACATTGAGCAGCGTGAACTCCAGCGGCTCCGGCACAACCCGCGGACCACGTGGGCTGCGCACGGGCAGCCGGGCAGCTCTGAAGGCGAGTCTCTTCCTCCCCTCTGAAAAATCCCGTGTCCCACGGTGCCACCAGGTCCCTTCTGGCTGCCGTGGTGCTAAACCATGTTCCCTATAGCAGCCAGCCACAGCGACAGCTGGGTGGCCGCCTTCATCTCCTTCAAGGACTCCACTAATTAACAAACGTTCCTCTGCTGCAGCAGGAGGTACAGTTTTACCCCAGGTCTGGGTGCAGCTGGAGCCCCACCGCTGCTGCCGTTCTGCTTTCCAGTGAAACCAGCCCTGCCTTGGCTGTCAGGGACAGCGCGAGGCTGCAGGACAGCAGGGGCAAGAGCTGCTGGGGGCTTCGGCTGAAAGTTCACTTCAAACAGGAGAGGCTAATTATGGCTGTGCTAAAGCAGGAGTCTACAAACAAACCAGGGGTCAAAACGCAAGCGCAAGGCCCGTAGCACGAGGCTCGGCAGCTCCTGCTCCCTACGCACAGCACAGCCTCCCACATGTCGAGGTTGCTGCACTGGTCGCCGAGCGAGGAGCGGACTTGGCCGACTGTCAAGAAAGCTCTTGGCAGCCCCGTGAGCTGCGCTGGCAGCAGAGCCCCACCGCACGCTACAGCGGCTGGAGCGAAGGTGGTCCCTGTCCCAGCAGCGCCCACCGAGACCCCGCTGCCGGGCACCAGGGAAGAAGAACGAGGGAGCACTTCCAGTTCTTACGCAAAAAGCACGGCGGTCCTGGTAGGAACCATCCCACACCTGAAACTGGAGAAAGAAGCAAGCTGAGCAGCAGCAAAACATCTTCCCTGTTTATTTGCAAGAAACATTTTGTTTAAAAAAATTACTTTTAGTCTTGATCCAAGTAACACTGCAATCAACAAACATTGTTAAACCAAAAGTTCAAACAGGTTGGGCAGCCCCCGCTACACAGAAGAATGAAGAAAACATTTCAGAGCAAACTATTTTAAAACTAGAATGCAACATTTGCCTCAAACATCTTAACCAGTGTTCGAATATGTTAAAGACGACAAAAATCAAGTGAAGCTGATGGTTCATCTAACAGATGTCTCAGCTTTTAACTCCCACACCTGGGTAACTTGTAGCCAGTGTCTCTAATTGTGAAATCATAATGCATAGCAATGCAGAAACCTGCCGGAGCAAGGTCAGCCCCGCTCACGGTGCTCAGGCAACAAACCAGCAGCGACATTAGCGATGCCACAGGGGAGGAGCAGAGGGTGGCAAGGGATTTCCAAACACCGCCTTTGCTCCGTGTGCGCACACCGCGGGAGAGCTCTGCATTAAGGGTGCGCTAAAGCAGAGAGCCTGCCCCGTCCCATGGGTCAGGGGGCTCCTACACTGGGCCAAAAGGTACCTCCTCTGGCCTGGGAGGGTCTCCTCGCCTCCCCCAGCCTCGCAGGCCCTCGTGCTCCCGCGAGGCCGGGGTGCAGTTGCTGCGTGTCCCGGTTTCTTGCAGCCCGGCGAGGGCTCAGCGGCACCGAGGGTTAACACGAGGAGCTGCACAGCCAGGGAATACTAATGGGAGCCAGAAAACTAACGGAAGCTCGCGCCACGCTCTGTCACAAACCTGCACTCGGTGATGACAAATGACTAACGAGCGAGAAACCCTCCCAACCCAGCCGCTCGGCACAGGGGGAACACCACAGCCCCCCGCAAAACCCAGCCTTGGCGGGCAGTGCTGCCAGCTGACGACAACACCCCAGCCCAAGTGTTTGTTACCCCACAGTGAAATATAAGGATGAAGAAAATAACCTCAGCTAAACAGAGGTGGTGGTGGGAGCAGCTGCGTGGTTTTTAATTCCCTCTCCCGTAGCCAGAAGCCAGGCTGGCTTCAAAGCGCACTCTGCCTCTCTGTGAGGGGTGCTGATCTCTGCAGCAACACCCGAGGGATGAACCATCGCACCCAGCCCTGATCCACCACAGGGGCAACTTCCCCGGGACGGGAAAGAGCAAGAGGCTCAAAAAACACAAGCCCCAAGGACCAGGATCGGTGAGAGTACAGCTCTCCCTGAACAGCCCAGACTGCTTTCAGGCACACCCTCAGGACCACATCTGGTCAATCCCTGCAGCTCCAAAACCTCCTTTTCTCATCGTTTGTTCCGCTTACAGCCAAACGTACCGAAACACAGCAGAGGGTGGCATGGCATCGCCCAGGAGTTACATGTCCAGCCACAACACAGCTCCCAGCACTGGGAGCATCCCAGTGTCAGCTGTCCCCGTGTGTGGTCCCAGGCGGGCTCGGAGGGAAGGAGCTGTTGGGAGAGCGGGTGCAGGAGCAGCCCGGGAAGGAGAAGAAAGAAGAAGCTCAGAACACCAACAGACAAGGCAGAGGGTGGCCCGTGCCATGACGCAGGCAAGCGAGGAGGAGTTGGGAGGGCAGGAGGCTAATGCCTCCGTACTCGGGAGAGCAGCCAGCCCCGGTGCTGGTGCCCGAGGAGGACAGCCGATTGCCCAGACAAATAAACTTAGCAGCAGCCATGACTACATTCAGCGAGGGAACATTCCCTCGCATTCAATAGTGTTTAATCTTCATCTAGCTCAACACAAATCAGTAGTGCAGCAATATAAATACAACCAAGGAAGTTAAAGCCTTTTGGCTTTCATAGCTCAAAAAAATAAAAGCGCCAATGAAACAAGTTTCCAGTTTTTTTAAATTAAACACAAAGAAAGGCAATAAACTGCTCATCCATCCACAGAGGAGCAGTGGCATCCTTCATGCCGGCAAGAAGCTGATTTTTGCTCGAGGACAGGGGTGCAACTGCTGCAAGCAGCACAGTGAGATGAAGGAGCAGGTACAGGGTCGGCCTGCCACACACCTGCCTCCCAGCGCGCAGGCAGCAGACACGCAGCTGCTTGCTGCTGGCACTGCCCACACGATGCCCTCGGGTAACAGCAGTTCCCTTTTCCACCTACTAAAGGACACCAAGTGCATGCTTCACGCCGCGTCAGGAGCACGCAGCGCTCTTCAGCCGTAACAACATGAGGCCGCTAAGCTGCAAGCCAGAAGAAGCAGCAGCCGGCTGCTGGGAACTGAAGATAGCAACCCCCATTTGCCTGGGCTGTGCAAATTTTAAGGAAAAAAAAACCCAAAACAAACCAACAAATAACCAAACCAAACCCCACTATACATAGTGTTTTGTAGCCGAGATATGGTTAACGTCCAGACTCACGGACGGCTTAGTGACCAACAGAAGGTGCTGGGGCCACTGAACAACATCTCACAGCTTTGGAATTAAGCCAGACATTAGACAGGTACCAAAGGTGGGTGTCCCCTCCCAGCTCTGGTACCCAGAACAGCTTGCTGCAGGAGGGGGTCTCCTAGCCCCAGCCGGTTACCACAGGCAGGTCAGCTTTCCACATCTGAACAGGCACCTTGTCATCAACACTCCCAAACAAGAGCAGCCTGATAGTAATTTACAACAGCTACAAAACCCTCTCCTACCTGCAAGCTGATGAAGCGTGCCCATAGTGTTTAGATTTCCTCTCCTCTACACTCCAAAAGCAGCCAAGTGCATGTGAAAGGACAAGTCTAAATTAAAATAGTGCTTAAACCATTAGGGAAGGTGGGAGTAAGAGAGAAGAAAGCTGCTGGACAGCAAAAGTAGCCTGTGGTAGGCTACTGGAGCCTGAAGGGGGCCCTGAGCACAGTCTTGACCTTCCTTCTCCGAGGAGCTCCCAAGGCAATTGAGCTGCAAGTCCATGGGTGTTTCCTCCACTGCAGTCTGGGGTGGGCTAGGAGGGTCCTGTACATTCACAGTTGCTCCAAGTGGTTCTCTCCTGCTCTCCAGATGCCGGCTCTGTCCTTTTCCGACGCTTTGCCCAGGGTTCACAGTTGCCTTCTCCTCCCTTTGATTTCCCTTGAAGTTCAAATTCAAGTACAACCAGTTTTAACTGAATGAAAAGAAACCCACAAAAACAAAGTTATTTTCTGTGAAATGAGTTAGCAGCGTTGTCCTAATCAAACTGGCCTCCGAAGGCCCTTGTAGGATAGGGATGGGAGTGGCCTTTCCCACTGAACTCCAGCACACGGCCGCCTGAGGGCAGCTATAGAATTTCCTCCCTCTGGTTCTTGGGTTTGAGCATCACTTGTCCATTGCGCAAGGAGCCGTTCTGGCTACGGAGCAGCTTCCCTTTTTCACGGTCAGGCCACGTGAAGATTGCTTCATCGCTGTCCAGTTCAGACTCTGAATGCATCAGACTAGTGTTGAGGACCTGGGCTTTCTGTCTGCTGCCTTTGAAGGAGAGAGATTCCCAGGTTAAAAATACTTTTCATACTGGTCAACAACCTCGCCTTACTCCATTCCCTCTAAGTCTCCTTTTCCTGTCATGTCGAAGGAGCAGCCTAATCAGACTTTCCTGTGTGTGTCACTTATTCCCTCAAATGCCAAAGCGATCCTGTTTCAGATTGTGACAGAGGTCACGACGACTCTTCAAGATAGTGCAAAGCACAACAAACAGGTAGGAAAGCAAAACTATGTTACCAGAAGGGGCTGTGAGTACACGTGGGAGCTTTGTCTCCCTGACCTTGCTCGGGGCACTGCCTAAAAAACTCTGAGGGCTTAACGGCTATAGTAAAGAGAATACGCAGGTGGGTGAGAGATCACCGCACTTACTACTCTCCCTACTCTCATCTCTGCTTCTCTTGCCTGCAAAGGAAGAGCGATAAATTAGCGGGCTGAATTTAGATTAATGTGCAAGGACAGGAGAGAGACTTTTACTGATATTGTCAGCAGAGGAAATATTTAAATTTAGCTTTGCCTTAATGGAGAAATGCAACATTTCCTCTGTTAGCAGAATGCTCCCTGGACATATCTAGCAGGGAAAAAAAGACTTTAGTCAGCAGCCAGCCTCAGAAGAAGCACGATGAGTTTAGTTACCAGACAGCAAATGGTTGAGGCACATTTGCTAGACTGCAGAACAATGAGCCCTTTATTTAAGAGTGGGGCTCTTCTGTGCGAGGTGACAGATGGCCAGATTAAAGCAGAGTTGGGTGCTGAGGGAGGAGAAAACATCCAGTTTTTCTTCAAGGGTATCCGTACTTGTGCAGTTGGGACAGCCCAGTTCTCGGGGGAATCGCCTGATTAGCTCTGTCGCTGCAAGGCCCTCCAATGCTGCTGCTGGGCCCTGTTCACTTTGCTGGAAAACCATTAAATGGGATAATACTAGGATGAGCAGTTATCTTCCACTAGCAAACAAGGATCAGGGACTGTTCTCCATGCACAGTTAAAATAACTCCTCCTCTAAACAAAACCAGGATGCACACTCATTTCAGACACGTATTTCAGCGGCTGAAGTGCTCCCCAGCATTCGGCGGGGCTGTGCTTTGCACGTACTTTCCCACATTTCCCTCCTTTCCTGGACAGTCAGCAGGTGACCACAGCTCGGGTCAGGTATCTGATACAATCGCAGCAAAAATGCTCCTGCCTGAAATAACCCAATGATCTTTGCAAAACACCTGACAAGCACTCTCGAGGACAGCAATGCGGGCAGGAAAATGCTGGCTAAGAACACTGAAGACAAATGATTGCCTTTCTGGAACAAGCCAACAGGCTTGTAGCCACACGGAGCACAGAGGACTTCATGGGTCCCCCTCCTAAGGTGTCTACTTCCTGGAGAAATTAGAGCATTAGCTAAAACATGAAACTTCGAGCCTGATGCTCACAAGGGCAAGAATGAATAAATTTATGAACAAGTCATTTGGGGTGGGAGAGTAGGGGGGCGGAAATAAACATCACTCTCTCCAGTCCGTGAGTATTTTCAGGTTGCTTTCAGATGTCCCTTTGCTTACTGGCCAAAGTCAATCAGTTTAGTGAGACGCTTAGTGACACTGAGTTCATGCTTTGCTGCAAAGCACGGGCAAGGAATTGCATAATGGCAAGCAGCAAGCTACCAGAACCCAGCAGAAAACTTCAGAACAAGAGAAGTTTAGTCAAGACCCAGTTTTGGGCTTCCTGGATCAGGCAAACCTGCCCAGCTTACATACATCCACTTACTACTACTGTGATACAAGGTGGAGACATCAGGCCCAGGCCAGTTCCAGCCCCAGTTTCTAAACCTCTAGATCTAAGTTACTAAATACCCTGCACACAGACCTGAAACAAGCTCTTAGATCTTCTGAGACTTTTCTGTCAGTGCCTACTATCATGTTTGTTTCACTCTGTGATTTTAAGTCCACTGAGGAAGACTGTTCTTTAGTCAGCATTCTGGAAATATGAGCTCTTCCCTCTCATGTTTTACCTGCTTTGGGATTTGGTTTTAACTCCAGGCTTTCTTGATCCGTTGCATCCAAAATCTTGTATTTGCTTTTTCTTTTGGATTTTCCTTTTCGTCTAAAGGGGAAGAAAAGGAATTAAGAGGCAGGTCCTTTCTAAAGAAGCCAGAAGAAAAAACAACTCTGATCTTCAAAGCTAGAGTACTTGCTTATTTCAGATTATGTTCATATCATAAAGCAAAACATTAAAAGCATTGCTTTAGTTGCACTTTTATAGGTTAATCCAAATCTTGCTTCTTAACTGAACCCAAAGTTCTACGACTTCAATGTTTCACCTGAAACACTAAGTGACAAACACTAACATCCCAGGGCTAAGCAGATGACCTGCTGGGACAACGGGTTTATCTTTCACCTCTTAAAGCAGCTACTTGGCTCTGAAGCACTGATACAGTGGGGGTTATGGCCTCAGTCCCACCTCTTGCAACAGCAGATCACCATCCAGGATAAGATTCCAAAGGCAACCACAATGACGAAAGATGCAATGATCACATACAGCACACTCCACTCTGAAAGCAAAACACCCCAGAGATAAAGATGTTTTGGCACCTCATACAGTTGACAGTGTGCGCTTTAGATGACTATTGTTGGGAAAGAAAGAGAAAGGCCTGACCCTCTCTGCAGAATCAGAGGCTCGCAGCCATCACTGACAGTACCGCTAACTCACCTACGGAAGCCAGAGGCTTGAGATCCAGCGTGCGGACTCGCCGCACAAGGGCATTTTTCAGTGTGTGCCAATTTATACAATTTGCTTTCCTGTGGCAGGAAAGCCTCTGTAGGGGCACGACAGAAAAGAGGTGGCATTTATACATTACAAACGGACTCAACACTTAGTGAGTGTTCACCAAAAGGATCTAAAGAGGAGTTGCTTCCCCATCAAATACCACCTGCCTAGAAGGTACGTGTAGTGAGACCAGGGCAGGGACTATCTCCTCGTGTGAGCTTCAAGTCAGAGATACCGGGAGAAAGCAGGTACCTGTTACTCTGCCTACCCTGGGTTTCAAACACTGTTTGCTTTCCAAACAAACAATCCCAGGGAGGCTGCACGTACCACAGTTGCTTTCGCCATCCCCCATCTGCACCCTGATGAAGTTCTCCATCCAGAAGGGATCACAGATGCAACGCTTGGTGAAGGAGTCACAGCGTCCATGCTCAGAGCAGTTCAGCTGACATGCTAGGGACCAAAAAAAAACAGCCAGGTGAACTAAATGACTTGCACATGAGGCAAAAATATAGTTTTATATATATATATATAAATATATATATACACACACAATATAGTTCAAAACAGCCAACCCTGTAGGCTCTAACTTGAATCTAGTTGCTCTGTAGTTCATTCGTAGCTTAGCCATAATTGCAAGCAGCAAGAAGTGCAAGCATAAGCACCCAGGCCTCATGCCAAACTCAAAATTTCCACTTTGCTAATATAACACACATAACATGCTAAGAAAATTCTACCTAATAAATCATGACTTTGACATCAAAGTTACGGAATTTGTCTGTGTGTTAAGCACATGTTTTTAAAAAAAGGTTTTGATTTTCAAATTCAAACCCAGCCTGTGAGACAGACAAGAAACAAGTAGATCCTTTAAAAGGGACCAAACAACTGAAAAGTGGCTTCTGAAGGCCATGAAATCATAAGATCAAGAAGCCATGAAAATAATTACTTTACATAATTCTAGTTTAAAATATCTACTGATCAGCCAATGATCCACACAGGATGGAGTTCGTAAAAGAAAAACAGTGCTAATATAAAGTTGTAAAATAAAAGATAGAAGGGAAACATTTCCTTTAGAGTGAGGTTATGTGCTGCAGAGGAAATGACTATTCACAGCTACCAAGATCTGCAGTTTTATTGTTTTCAGTATGACACACATTTCATTGGCTGTCTTTCATTAACATTATATTTTCGTTTTGCAAGTATGTATCTGCTTTTGATTTTGTCAATTCTTATCTTCCTAGCAACATTACAGGTAACCATTTATAAGCGGTTGAACAGCAAATAGACAGAATCAATTGGTAAATAACTGATTAATGTATAGTCTAACAGACTTATTTTTGTGTTTCTCATTTCCTAACTTAGGAAAGCTACTGGAGTGAGTGTATGTGTGTGTACACGCAGGTGTTTTTAGCACATGTGAAAGTCCTTATTCTGGCAGGCATCTGAAAAGGGAAAAGATGTTAGCATGTACCACAGTTTTTGTACTTACTTATTGTAAACTCTTACTTACTGACTGTGTTAATTTCTAATGCCCGGAAGATGAGGAAGTCTGACTGTTGTTTCCGTAGTTCATTTTTTAACGTCCAGGCCACCTCTCGTCCTTTGAATATCTGATGGGGAGGCTGGTTCTGTACAAAAAACACCATCTTCGTGCTGCAAGTCAGACAAAAATTATTATCTGTTGCTTCTCCAAACATCAGGTAGAGAACCATTCTCCCCAGTCTGCCATTAGAGAGGCTTATTCAGAATCCCAAATTTATTTGGGGACTAGATATCTGGTTCCATCTTGAAAGCAGTAACGGACCTGGTCACACAGTAGAAAACCCTTCAGAACATCTGATCCACCCATATTTTCAATGCTAGGGCTGGACTGTTCTTGAGTTTGCTAATGGTTTGCTCATCAAGCACATCTTTGCATTTTCATGCTAAGCATGCACACCCCCATACTTTAAGGTCCTGCCATTTTCACAGTCTCCTCCCTCCTTCCCTGTGGGATCCTAAGACCTTACTACATGCCAGACTTGGGGCTCATTTAACCGCTCAGCACGGAGCTCCCGCATCAGAGAACACAGTGAAGGTTCAGAGTCTTTTGCAAAGCTTAGTTTAAATGCAAGAAGTGTTATAGCCAGAAAAAAGCACAGGTGTAGAGGATTACTGTATTCTGCATCTTTTATGGCATTAACTTTATGATAGAAGAACTTGCTCCCCTAGGCTTGCTAGCCTTGCAGAGCCCTGTGTATCCTTCAGATTCACAGAAGGATGCATGGATGTTTCAGATTTATTACCACCAGCGAGTAATTTATCACCACCTACGAGTCAACAGGATATTAATGAAGCCCTCAAAGTATGGGGGGGGGGGGGAAAAACCAACACAGCAGCTGGGGGTAAAAGATGTTTTTTAAACAGTACAAGTTACTTTGATAGTTGAGGCAAAAATGGGATCTTTAAGCCGTCTGCCAGAAAATAATCTCTGCTCTTTTATAACACTGCCCACTCTTCTGTCTAGTTAACAAACATATAAACAGACAAAACATTAATTACAAGAATCCCTGACTTGCCTTACTCCATGAGGAACAGTGGCACCCGGCCTGGCCGTGGCAGAGATGGAAAGGTACATTACAACTGAAAGTGCTAGCTCTTCTGTTCTGAGCTCCTTAGGTTTGCATGGACAATGAATTCTGATTTTACTGCTACAGCAGGCAACATGGACACGAAGGAATCTATACATTACTGAACTCAGGAAAGTGTAAAGTATAACTGCAGATTTATTGCTGATTTGCTGCATGACTTCAATCATATCCCTTAAAGCTTTTTCAGTGCTTTATCTACCTTAAAACTACTCCACTTCTAGTAAAAATTAAGTGCAATATTGCACATATTTCAACAGATTACCACTCTGCCCTTGATAAGCTCATTGCCATGCCACTCACATGCATGTTCAGGCATCCTCAAACACACCTACAGTAACGATGGACTGCTGTTGGTACGGAGCTGTGTGCAGCAGTTGCTGTGACAACGCTATAGCGCCAGTTGCTGAAGTTTTCTGCAGAACAGTGAATTTCCCAGACCAGCCATTTGTACAGAGCGGAAAGCTGAACTTGATCTGGTCCTTTCATGCCAAAGGAGCATGGCCAGGATCCAGCTGGGCTGAACTAACCCTTGTGTGACTTGCTGGTACTTGGAGCTGAGCAACACTGTCCAGGCAGGCAACACGACCCTGGCCTACAGCCCTGCCTATAAGCAAACCTCCACTTGTTTAGAAGAGACCAGCTGTAGTTTATTTTAAGCTAAACAGCAGTCAAACCCAAGTTTTCCTTATCTCTTCAAACAAAAAACTTAAATTGGTTTTCAGCATTTTATTTTGCGTTAAGTTGAAGCAGTCATGTAGGCAGTAAAGCTAATGTGAAACTACAAAGTTGGCATGCAGGGATCACTACACCATCACCTCTGGTGGGGCACCAGCATTTCACCACACCACACCACTCCTCTATCAAGCCACGTTATTTCTCCAGTTATAAACTGCTGGTGTAAAACGTCCCTCAGTCTTCACAATTTTCAAAAACAAGTAAGATTAGCTCTTACTTTACAGATTTGGAGGACAAAGACATTAGCAGCAGCAAACGGTTTCAGAGGACACTGGACCACCTCCAGAGGGGAGGACACCCAGGACCTGCCTGGCAACACACCTCTGACCCAAGCGAGCAGGAATATCAATGTTAAGCAACATCCCCATGTGTTTTGGTTGTCCATTCTGCTTCCTAAGAGAAAACAGCCCTTGGTTTACTAAACCCTCAAGCAATCCCCCTCCACGTACGCTCACAGACAGACCCTACCTTTGCTCAGTGTATGGCTGGATCTTCTGCACAGTAATGTCCGAGTCGAGGACGCCCAGCAGAACACCAATTTGTCGGATGAACATACCCTTCTGCCTCTCAGTCAGCTGGCTGACATTAACATCCAGAATTATCTCCACAAGGTTGTTTTTCCTAGGATCTAGTGAGAATGTAGGTAATAAAAATCTTTATAACTTCTATTTGACCGTCTGGGTACAAGTTAGGTTTCTAGTATTTTTCCAGAATGTTTCTGCTTTGAACACATTACAGAAACACACTGCAGGAAGGGATAAAAGTCTGACTTCCACAGGTAACAGCAAGCAGCAAGAGCCAGTCCCCATGAACCAAATGAAAATACCATCACATCCAGCAAAACTTTTGACTTTTACAGTTTGGAGCTGGACTAGACTACACATTTTGACCTCAGTACACTTTACCCAGACAAACAGAGGGCTTGCTAGTGCACTACGTGGTACAGCACGAAACCCGGTACAGACTCACCAGGTTTGACTTCCACTGTGGTCCTTTCCACATCACTCTCTCCTTTGGCATCTGTTACTCTGAGGTGGAATGTGTACGTCCCTTCTACTAGATTGGACAGGAGAAGGACAGGATGATGGTCTGAATTATTCAAGACTTCCTGGAAGGCAGAGCAAAAAAAAAAGGAAGGATCAGCAAACAAAGGATCAAACTAGCATGACAGATCATTATATTTAAGGATATCACTACAAGGTGCAACAATGAGCTTTACATTTCCTCTGGAGCTGTCAATGCTACCTTGCACTGACTTTTGTGATGCTGCAATTGCCATTTAAACGCAAGAAACCTCACCCCAGCTGCAGGGCTCCCCTCATCCCGGGTCCACAAGTAGCTGACAATTCCCTTATCATCAGAGGACTTCAATCCATCCAACTCAGCTGTATTTGTGGGCAAGGTGATGACAACATTACCAGCAATCTTTGCAACTGGTGGCTTGTTTATCTCTAAGCGAACAGAGAAGAAAGCAGTTGGAGAAAAATCTGATAACGCCCAATCAAAAAAATACTGCATTAGGGATTTCTGGGTTACAGTAGAGATCTATCTAGCCCGGGGGGAAGAGAGGGGGAATTGCGTACCCCAGGACTCAGCTGAAGACACTGTTTCTCCAGAAAAGGGTAAATCCCTGACTTAAGGCCATTTCAGTGCTACCCACGTTATTTTCACCCATTCCTTACTCCTGTTGTGCCCCTGAACACAGGTTTTGCTGAATTGCTCAGAGACAACCCGTGCCTCACCCAGCTCTGCTCACGGCTGGACGTACCTTCCTTGACAATGACGTTAACTGAGCTTTGGCTCTGCAAGTTCCTCTCATCTTTAACTGTCAGAGTAAACTCGTATGTCCCAACCTGAAGGCCTCTTACAGTGGCAATGCTGCTGTTGGCATTCTCCAGCTTGACACCATCTGGGCCCCTAACCAAAGCACAAGAGGATCACTTTAAACTTTGCACAGACCACAGGAGCTAGGCTCACACCAAACTCACACAAACACACAGAAGGCTCACGCAGAGCTTATGGGGACACAAACAGACAGCTGCCTGGAAATACAGAGTCCATGATAAAAAGCAAAATTATTTTCTCCAGTTACAGCAAGATAATCAAAAGAATAAGTGCAGCAATCAGAACAAAACCATTTCCAGTGGTTTAGTGTTTTGGTTGTTTTTAAATGAGAGGAGCACCAATACCAGCATTTAAGTAGTACTTTCAGCAAAATTGGCTCATGAACTGCACAATAAGCCAATTTCTTTAAGAAAAGGTATAGAGCAAAAATAGTTCCTTCATTTCTAAGAGCTTTGCACAGAATTCGCATTAGCAAACAGAAAAAGCTACTGCAAGTTGCTCATAGGCTTTTTCCTGAATTCCCTAAAGCACTTCAGGGAATCTAGAGTCTGAAAGGAAGCATGACAATGAGAAGAGAAGAATGCTACCTCATTCAAACAAACTGCAAGAGCATCGAGTTAGAAGGCCCTGCTGTTGTTTGATTACAAGAGTCAGTCTCTTCATAAGACCAAGACCACATTACGCTGCTGTGAACCGAACATGGTCTCCTTTACAAGCCACAACCATGCTGAGAATGGGAATCGGGCCTGGAGATGAAAGCAGAGCTACTTCTAATGCTCAAACACAACTCCACCTCTCTCCAACTAAACATAAATCCTTGTCTCATTCTAGTCACTGGTAAAGCTTGTCAGGCCCAACGTGACCAGGATTTGACATGAGGGAGGTATGCGTGGGTGTGTCTTGGTTTAAATGAACGACCCAGATACTTGCATAAGAACAGTCTGGAAGATGATACGCACCGTGTTTTTTCCCAAAGAAAGGAGACTATCTTCTGGTCATCTGTGCTCTTGCTGCCATCTAGAGTGGTGCTGTCCACAGGAAGAGTTAATTCTTTATCTGGACCAGCATCCGCCTTTGGCGGCTTATTGTTCTCTGGAAAAGGATGCAATATTTTTCATATGCATGCCATAAAAGGTGAAGCTTAAGACCCCAGTATTGAGAATTTTCTCCATGATCCCTAGTATATTTCTTGCCCCCTATCTCAATCTTGTACTCTGAGAAAGTGACACTGAAAGCAGTTAAAAAGTTCAGCCCAGTGTTTCATTCACACATCTGCAGTAAAATGAGAATGAAATCTAGGAGTTCTGATTTTTGCTCTCCTTCTCCAAGTACTACTCCACCTTTCCTGCTCCTGTCACACAACCTAGCACCGTGAGCAGAGACAGCTGCTTACAAATAAAATCCTGCCATTATGGTGGGATAACATCAATTAGACTACATTGTATAAAATAAGAGAACAGCCTAGAAAGGCAATATTCCTAGGAACTTTCTTTTGTTCATTTACTAGCAATACACCAGCCAAGAATGGTCCTAAATTAGAGCAGCTTTTTTTCTGAAAGCAGCACCAAGCTACCGTAAGATCTATTGACAACAATTGACAACGATCTGTTGGCAGACTGACGCTCACCTCTAACCCCTGGAATGGAAGTGGCAAAAGCAGCTAAAGGCAGCTTACCTGGCTGGACTATCACAGTGACCTCTGCAGTGGACTGGTGCCCAGCAGAATCTGTCACTATTAGCTGGTAAGTGTAATCACCTTCTTGCATTGCAGAGAGCTGTAAGACTGGTGTCCTCACGCCCTTTAAGAAAACATATTCAGATTTTAAAAAGAATCCTTATGTAGATGATGATAGACCAGAAGACTCTGCTTCTAAAACAACTATTATCAGCAGATTCGAGGGGCTTATTACTAACTCCTGCTACAGGGCCAGAAGCCTGTGCCACTTAAGCATGCAATGCACTTAGAGCTACATTTATGCACAGCAACAAGGACACTGCTGTGGAATGTAACAACAGTAATGCCATATAGGTGTTAAGATCTTTTGAGATTCAGTAGTTAGCAGTTTGAGCAAAACCTCTGGGGAGCACTGTGCAAATCATACACATTGTGAACCCAATTCGTGGACTTTCTTATTCCATAAACTTGACAGGAGTAATAATATTTAGAAGAAAAATGATGACATGGAAACAAATTCCAGCTTTTACTGTTTAGGACTGAGGAGTGTCTGGCCAGTATCAGCAAAGTTTAGACTCCAGGGTTCAACTCAAAAGATCCAGCTCATTGCATTTGTCCAGCTTAGGAAATGCATGACCTGACAGAATGAGTTATCCTGTGCATCTAAATGCCGTCCTGACTGATAGTTACCTAAAAGATCACATAGTCTGGCTTCCACACCTGCTGATAGCACTTAAACATCCCTATTTATACCACCATTGATTTAGCCATCACCCATGTTCTGAGAAGTCAGCAACTGAGCTCAGAAAGAACACAGTCCCCTAGCAGCCACATCGGTTAAAGTGAGATACACGGCTGTGATCAAGTTGTGCTGAGACCTGTCGTATGGGACATCAGAATCCAAAGCCAACAAGTTCCTATGTCTCTCAGTCCTCTTCAGCAGTATTTAAAACTGCATTGCTCAAGAAAGGAAACGGGATGCCAATGAAAACATGTGGCTAGACTGGTGCACCAGCTCAGTCACTAAGCCAACACAACTTTCATAAGGGTTAAGTATATATTTAATCATCACATGCTTGCTCTGTAGGATTGTAAGAGACGTGTGCTAACAGTCAGTTAAAAATGGTTTAATTAGAGAAAAAAAGCCAGCTAGTGAGTAATCCAGGTTAAGTACCAGAGACCTGCACTGACCTGCATCTCCATCACCTTCCCTTTGCTGTTTGGGCTGAGCAGCCACTCGTAGCTGACAATGCTGTGATCGTCAGTGCTCTGGTTCCCGTAGAGGGTGATGGAGTTCTGAGGCAGAGTGATGACTTGGTTTGGGCCCGCATTTGCCACTGGAGGATAATCCACTGCTTTGTTCACAGTCAGGTTTGCAGTGGTGGAGTTGCTGGCACCGTCTGAGTCCACTACTGTTAGACTGAAAAGGGAGAAAAAAAAAAAAAGTGAAAGTAGTGAAGAGTCATGATTATGAAAGCTGAATACAAAACACTGGCTGGAGTTACCTGGAATGCAAAAGAAGAGTCAGAAACTTAAGACACAAGGACAGAATAGTAATTTTTTTCAGGAGTGAAAAAAAAACCCCACCTATAGTTTGAGGCAACTGTGCTTTTTCCAAATAGAAACTTCCCCGAAACGCCCAATTATCAGCCTCAAAGCAATGCAAGAAATTCAAGTCACATCCATCTCTCACTTGAGATCTACCTACTAGTTCCAAAATAAAACTGTGCTAGTGAAAGATCACCAGCTTTCACACACAGTTGTGATGGAAAAGCCCTCCCTGAATATAACGCTGACGCCCAACAGAAGACACTCATTAACACGGACACAGAAGCTCATTACTAATCCACACGTAGCTTGAACACAGTATGCCTCCTCAGGTAGGCTACTACCACAAAACAGAACTGGTATTTTGCTAAATCTAGATCTGAATATTGATCTGATTAGTTCATATACCAACTGCTTCAAAGGAAAACAATGCTCAGTTATAGATCCTCAGGTTTATTTTATTTTAAATAGATCTGCTGATGCAGCGTGTGGGCATCACACCAAAATGCAGACCAAAGGAAAAACACAGAATACACATGCAAGTAAAATCGGCTACTATTACTCAGGTATGTGCATAAAACCATTAGGCCTCATTCACTTATCTGGGACAAATATATTGCATTTAAAAAACTGGATTTAAAGACTGCATTTCTGCTTAAGCCTTTACCCAAACAGTTTAGATTTGACATTTCAAGAGACATTTTGTAGCGCTGGCAGACCATTTGTTCCCTTCTGCCACTGCCTTAAACTAGTGCTACAGTTTAAGAATAAAAAGTAGCTGGACAGGCTTATCTCTTCTGAAGCCAGAAGCTATGAAACTACCTAGAAGCCTAGGAGTGGAGAGAGCACATCACAAAATTAAGTTCCCTCTCTGCTGCGTTTTGTGTGGTTTTTTGTTTGTTTGTTGTTTTTTTTTTCCAAACAGACTAACACCTCAGGAATCTCGTATATTTTACTCTTAAGGGATAAGAAAGGATCAACTCTTCCAGGTATAACCTACCTGAATGTGTAATTCCCGGGTACCAGGTTGGTCAGTGTCAATATGGCAGTATCGCTAGAAACCTTCTCCTCCCGCAAAGGACCCTTCAGTTCTTCCCAGTGATAGCTGACGATTTTATCATCATCGGTGCTTTCTGTTTCAATTATGGAAGAAAACACGCATACAAGGAATTGGAAAATGCTGCTTCACCAACCCCAAACGTTCAGTCCCCTACTTCAGCACTGGGCTTATATGGGCAAAGACATCTTTGGTCCAAGCCCAGATGCCCAAACTGCATGCTCTCCTCTACCCTCTTTCACAGGTATACTCAAGCACCCTTAATCCCAGGTTTATATGTGTGCTGGGGCAGGGAAGACAAAAAAACCCCAATCAAACCACTAATATCATAATATAGGTGGGGATAAGACAACCTGAACATCCTTGGAGAAATTCCTGAAAAGCTCTGGTGCAGGCCAGGCTCAGTAAAGGTGGTGTGTTAGGTAACTAATATGTCTGAAGCTTAACGCAAGAGGCCAATAATTTTGACTGACAGTAATTTTTTTTATTCTAACCAGCAGCCTCTAGAACTTTTCCTTTTTTAGGACGTTGGCTCAAGCCAGTGCCCCTCAAAAGGAAACATGAAGAGATACTTTCACGTGCATATTCCCCTCTCCTGGCAAGAGTGGCTGATTCTTTTCACTAAAGTGTTTGACAGTGTCACAGCTAAAACTTTATCCAAAAAGTCATCCCAGAACCAAACACACAGAAACCAGGCTTGCTAGACTACTGCATTTAAAACTGCAGGTACTCACGGCTGCCATCAATAACAGTTGAAATGGTTGGCAGTGAAATCTCCTGGAACTGTGGGGACACGATGGCAACAGGAGGCTGATTCACCCGAGGCTCTGCAACAATAACCGAGCTGTTACAATGATATCTACAGGCAGATCACAACAAAAAGCTCCGGCCAAGCAACTCTGCAAAACTACCCTGCCTTTGTGCACCAGAAGTAGCAAGCAGAATACATACTGCACATCGTCTTTCCTCTCCCCAGCCCCATCTATCCCTTCAGTTCTACAGTCAATGAGTCCAGGAGAGGAGTCCAAAGTGTGGAACTGCTGTGCCACACAGCTCCAAGACAGCCACCTATCAGACTAACTGCACAGAACTGCACAACCAACAACCAGTTCAGGGAAACCACGCTAACAAAAGGGACTTAGAAAAGCAAAGAGGTGAACTGCCACCATGCTAGTACTCTGGAAATGGCTGCACTGCATCAGTTCTCCCATACTGGGTCAAACATTCAAGCACAGACCATTCTAAAAGTGCAGCACCTAGAGCTTCTTGCCAAAGTTTGGCCGCTGCTCTGAAAAATGAATGATTTTAATGCATGCTGCCAGCTGCAGATTCACTGCTTATAAGGAAATGATCAGCAACAGCATGCAGAAGGCCAGCCACACACTCTTGCTAATTTAGGGAGTGCAAGAGCACTTCTTCGCCCACAAAGGCTGTTGAAAAAGTCTTGCTGAAGTGTGCAAAATAAAGGTAGGTTTTTTGCGTAAAAGGAGATGCAGAACCTGTGGTTGCCTCTTTACAGAGGCCACCTAAAAAGTGACACCTGGTGAGACAGTCAGCACAAGCTATTGTTATCTACACCAGCTCATCTGCAAACCACATCTCACCGTAAGGAATGAGATTTGATTTTATCTGCCTTTGGTTGGGAATTATATTCTTTACTGGACAGGGAAAAAAAGATCCTCCAAAGGAGCTTCAAAGCTCCAGCTTCCCTTCATTATTTGCTCCTGCTGCTATAAGCTTTTTATCAGGTTACAGTTAGTTTTTGTTGAAGCAGTGGCCTTCCAGGGCAAGGCATTTGCTAGGCACTTTCATATCAGTATTCCAGCTTTTTTATTGACTGGTTGGCCTGTGTGCAGTATAGCAGAAATAGCTATGCATATTAGCAATAGTTTCACAGCCCGGGAGATGACTTGATACACATACATATATACTGAGTTCACAGCACAATACATTTTCACTGCGTTAAACCAGCATCCAGTTAAATAAGCAGAACACCATGATACAGGTATCGTGGTTTGTCAGAGACAGATGAAGTTAAGAAAAGATACAATTCTACCAACTCACTTGGATTCACTGTTACATTCACATAACCCTCTCCACGTGCATTTTCCCCATCGACGACGACTTTGAATTCATACAGACCAACAGTAAGCTGGAAGTGAACACAAAAGATTATTTACCTTCAGGGTAGCAGCACCTTATCAGGAGCTATTAGAAGGTCAAGTTTTGGCTTTGTAGCTTTGGCACAGTAGCACATTATGCTTCAACCTATGCATACACAGCAAAGGATGCTTTCCACACCAAAACGCTGTTGCCTCTCTTTCAGCTTATAATGGCTGTGCAGAAACCAAAGACTACTATTTCTTTCTACCACAGGTGCCACAGAATTGTCAGACAAGCTTTATTTTCTAGCAACAATAGACAAACACAAGAGAGATAACAGAGATTAGTTCAGGTTGTCTGGCTACAGGAATCTGTACTAGCAGATTGCATTTGAGATGAGAAAGGCTGCATGTAAGAGAAGAAAATCTCTTCTTGTGTGTTTTTACAAAGAAAAGTGTTTATTCTCTTCCTTCTAGATTACGTGAGTCAGGCAGTCACGCCTTCATCATTCACTGTTGAATGAAAGTGGGAGGATGAAGGACTAGGTGCTGGCCAACAATCATGACATCCAAAAGGCTGAAACCCTGACAAGGACAGACATGCTCCTTTTGAAGGGTTTTTCTCTGGCTGATATCATGACTACAGTCTGTAGATTTTTTCCCCAAGTTTAGCAGAATCCAAGATGCTCAGAGGCATGTCTCATAAATAAAGCACTGTATAGTCACACAATATCTAAAGCTATTTCCTTGTTAAGAATCCCCAAGTGCAGAAACTGGCAACACTTTTGCTGTTGGAGCTTGTCTAAAAGCAGCAGCCAGGGACATGCTACAAGGTATTCCACAGGCCTCGTTAATGGAATCTCAGACATCCCTTTATCAGTGGGTAGTACAAGGCTTCAGACCTGAACAGACCACCACACTGTTTCAGCAGCAGAAATATTCACAACCCTTTGTTAAATGTTAAATAGTGCCATTTGTATGGCTTGACACACTGCTTGTAGGCAGCTTTTAGATCCTGAAATCAGTTTCTTCTTTCCCTCATGCCAGATCAATCTCCCTTTTATAAGAGACTTAGAAGAGGGCTTGCAGTCAAACGTTGGCTGCCTGCCCATCACGCAATTTCCTATTCATCCTGAAATCACATACAAGTCTTTCCCAGCTGCCAGGGTTCCCATCTTCTCCACTTGGCATTTAACACAACAGGATACAAAGCAGAAGAACCTTTACCTTGGATAACTTCAGGGTCTGGGAGTGCTTCCCTTCCATTTCTCCACTGTAGTCTTTTGGATGAGTAATCAATTCCCACTCATAGGAATAAGTGGTTCCTTTTTAAAAAAAAAAAAAAACAACAAAAAAAACCAAATTCCAGACATTTGTTTTTAAAAGACTGCCTTTCCGCCATGCTAGGGAAAAGCAAAGGTATTAAACATTTACAAGGCATATTCTACTGCACTATGGAGAAATGAGACAGCTTGGAGTTTGGGCTGCAGCTTTTTGGGAATATACCCAGGAAAAGAGACCATCTGTGCATGTAAACACATTTATTCTGGAGCCAAAACCCATCTTTCAGCCTCTAGGGCATTAAAGAGCTTTGGAACAATCACAGCTCCAGGACAGTAATAGAGAAAAGTCTTACCACACCCTCAAATCCTGCAGACACAACATAATGCCAGTGTTTGAACAGGAATGCATCTATTCCTGTTGCTGCACAACACGTAACACTTGCCTCTCCTCTGCAGAATCCCACTGCCATTGTGGACAGAGCTATAGATGAGAACTTTACAATACCCGAGAACAATTTGCATGATGAAACGAGGAATGCATAGAAATGTGTTCCTCAGCATGTCAACCCTCCAAATCAGATTTCAATCCACCAAATGAGAGATCACTTGCTAAGACAGCTTGTCACCTATCAGCAAATACCACAAATAGATGCTGAAGATCCACTGCTTCCTCACATACCACTCTGAGAACATGCCAT
This sequence comes from Falco biarmicus, assembly GCF_023638135.1. NCBI lineage: Eukaryota > Metazoa > Chordata > Aves > Falconiformes > Falconidae > Falco > Falco biarmicus. Next base: position 118,053,849 of record NC_079290.1, read on the forward strand.
CTCCCAAATCTAATGACTTTGTACCACTTCCAATGTTTTTTTGTGTCTTGCTATTTTCTGTGCAAGGCAGCATGAACTAACAGCACAGGATGAAAAATTTATACAGGAAAGTGTTCTCTGACAAAAGACGTTTCCTTATTTAATGCCGTATATAATGCCTTTTTGCCATTTCACCGTCAGAAGCCCTTAGCAGAATTCCCAGGAAGCCTTACGAGGTGGTGGTTCAGGAAGCACAAACGCATTCAGCTGAACTTCATTCTTTGGCAGGGTCACTTCGACGCTGTCTCCAGCAGAAACTACCAGCTCCTTCATAACTGAGAGGGAGAAACACAGAATTGAAAGAGGAACAGGGAAAAAATTAAATATATACATAAAAACCACCTTGGTTTCAGAGGCTATGGAATAAAACCCAGCTACAAACAGCTGTAATTTGTAAACATCCTGTCACTCAATATAGCTCCTATTTCAGGTTTCGCTCTCATTGTTAATGCAAAAGCACTAATGGGGTTTTACAAGTTTTAAGACAAGCCCAAAGTTACTCAGTCACCTCTCTCTCTTTGCAGATACTGTGCTGCTCCTGCTCCTTTTTTCTAAAGAGCTGAAATGTGACCTCGGGCCCTGTGCAGGGCAATCTATTCACTTAGGTCCAGCAGGATGGGAAGGGTTTTACCCGACAGGTTTCAGCAGAAAACCCAGCTGCAGTCTCATGGCACAGCAAGACAAACACTGCTATTTACCAAACTGCAATTCCAGATCTTCACAAATATACGAAGAATCCATGGTATTTCTTTTTTGAAAAACTGCTTGAGGGCTAAGAGATTTTTTTAAAAAAACCTGCATAGCTATCACATTGAGTAGGGAAACTCAAAATACAAACCTGTTACTTTTATTTGTATTTTCTTTTCAACCCCTGCTTAAGAATTTTCTTGCCATTCCATTTTGAATAAATTGACAGGTAGTTTCTTTTTAACGACTCCAGGACAGACTTGAAAACTACGGCTGGTGACATTTTTTTTTCCTGCTTGTTATTAGCATTAAGGTAACCAGAAAGCTGACCACATTTCTTAGAAGTACCACTCGGCCTCCTCATCCTCCTCTTCCCTTCCCACTTACTTTATTTTTGTCTTTTTATTCTTGGGCCTGGGAATTATGCATAGAAAACAAGAACTAGAGTTGCTTTACCCTAGTTTGACCCTGTCAAAGATAATGTTTTGGAAATACACACACAAAAAAAACAAGTTACAAAGACAGGGAAAATGTCATTAAACATTTAGCCTTTCTTCCATCTGTTTATTAACTACTAGAGTTAACCAATTAACTAAAAGAAAACAAATTCATCAAATTCTTCCCCCCTGCCCCCCACCCCAAATTGCTCCAGATCTTGGGATATTATAACTCCATCAGTCTTTCAGCTGCAAGGAGTTCCAAGGCAAAAAGAAATCTGATCTCAGTAGGGAAAAAAACCCAAAACCAAACAGATGAAAAACAAAAACCCCACTTAGAAAAACTACCCTTCACATCATCTTTGTATTGTTTAGCAAAACAAGGAGGCCCTGGTTATATTGCTTTTCCAGCACAAGCCACTGAAGAGGTTTAAAACGTATTTTTCCAGTTGTAGCTGGGGTAAGCCCTTAAAAAGAATGCTAACTTGTTAGCACAAGCATCCAATAAGCTTCCTGCCAAAACTGTCTTTGGATGCATAATTTCCTTTACACTTTCCATTTGTTCCCTTGTAAGGGAAAGGAACCCTAAATTCAAAAGAAAATTCAGCTGTGAATACTTCAGCAAACTGGATTAACTAAATTCTGAGGTATCACACAACTAGTGCACACCATTCACTGTATGTACACATCCTTACAGAGTGAGCTAACGGCCTGGGTGAGTTAACAGAGCTGTCCAAAGTGCATTTTGGCTTTTATATATATTGAATAGTTTGTTTTAAGAAATGCCAGTGTGAACAGAAACATCATTTTGCTGCAAAGCAAAGCATAGCCTAACGGCCAAGTATGCTGTTATCCATGGCTGAACTGTGCACTGACATTTCAGGGACAAAAGAGAAAAGAATCAGCTACACCCCATTTTGAGCAGACACTAAGATTCCTGCTCAATTTGACAGATAGCAGTGCATCAAGACTGACAAAATGAAAGAACGCTTCACAAGACTATGCCTTATACCACATCTCAACTTTCACTTTCGGAATTAAGATATCACCATTACTTTCAAGCCGTTCCTGAAAATAGATCAAATGGCCACATGCAGATTTATGATGCCAAAGTCACATTCTCAGACCTCATGAGTTTATGGGGTCCAACCGGCACATGCACTGAAGCATGTACCTCAGCACTTCTCAAAGGTACCATAATTTCTCAAATTATCTCCTACTTTGCAATGCTGCAATGGCTTGTCACGAAAACCTGACTAGGTGACATTTGCTGGAGCACTGCACATTCTCACCGGGTGTGGTGGCAGTAGTAGTTGGTGATGCAGCAGTGTTGGTCTGGACTGTAGAAACACTGCCATTTGTGGGAACCCCACTTGGCACAGAAGTAGCTGTCTGCATCTTTGTTGTGTTTTTGGCCAGCACGGGGCTGACTGTGGGCAACACATCTGAGGAGTGAGGATGTACCAAAGCATCATCTGACTGCCCAGGCTTCTCAATCTTCTCTGTGGCTGGCAAGCCCTGTGCTACAGGACTGGAGAATGTAGCCAACACCAATGGTTCTGGTGCAGATATTCCTGTGTTGATCTGTAAAGGAAAAAGTTGTCTCAGTTTGACTTCAACACTGAATATCAGTTTTGTTTTATTGTGTAAGTTACGCTTCTCCTCCTCCAGTTAGGGAGGCTGAAAAGTCCCTGGCTTGTTTTTCCCAGAAGCAGGTTGTTTTCCTGCTTCCTCTTCTCTCTTCTAAATTGTTTCTTCATGTTCTTCCTCCACAGCAGACAGGCCACTGCTAGCTCAGTCGAACACCTGTTAAGACCATAGATTTAACTACAGCATCTTCAGTACCACAGCTGTTGATGTGGCAAACACGACAGGAGATCTAGGTTCAAAGTTGCAGTGAGTAGAGCTAAAGGAATGGAGAGGAGGGATAAGGCAGAAGCAAAAAAACAGGGCCCAGGAACTGGGGTTTGTTTGGGTCATTGATTTTGGCCATGCATTCCTTTTTCTAAAGCTGTGCAACTGGCAAGCACAAAGCAGGAGGATTGCAATGGCATTTTTCTGTAATAATCGAATCACTGCAGCAAGAGGAAATTTATTTCAGAAACACTCTTCAAAGCAAGATGACCTGACACAAACAGTTCCCTGCGTGCATGCCACAGGAGATGCTGCTGGGGCAGAGAGCTGAGCTTGCGGGCAGAAAGTTTGCTTGCATCCACACAGGATGAGCCACTTTATTGAAAATAATCGAAGTGGCCGGAACAATTTCCTTTCTTTCATCAGAAAATTCCTTTGACAGTACCTAGCCCCATTCCAGTTCTTAGCCTGCCAGGCAATACTTGACAATTTACCTTCCACTATGACGTACATGTGTGTAGCACACTTCATTGAACTAACGCTATTTTGAGAACATCTGCTAAATATTTAAAATGGAGCAATTTACCATCTTTGACTTGGAAAGTGTTTTAGAGCTGAATTGCCCACCGCTGCTCCCCAGTAGAGAAGCTGACCAAAAGCTCATATTGAAGGAAATATTCTCAAGCTTTTATACCATGCTGATGGCATTCAGTCCAGAAAACAGGAACTGGAAAAGTGCTCTAGACCATGGTGGGCAACATCATGGTCAGTAAGTGGGCTGGGCTTCAGAAAACACTAAATGCCAGTTGCAAAAATAACACTGTGCTGCACGTACTGAACAGCCAGCCAAGCCAAGAGTAGCAATGAAGGCATTGAAGGCCTCCATGCACATTTTTTTGCAGTCTTGGGTAAATAGTTTCCCTTCCCTGTATCTCAGCTAACTTTCCCTCAGTCATAGAATTTAAAGCATCTCAATTCATGTACATGTTTGATGAACATCTGAGCTTTATGGACCAAAGAATCATTTGTTCGTGTTACAGACACAAGTTTTTCTCTATTTGCTTACTTCTTGATGGGCTTCCCTCATCTTCCACAAAACTACAGATTCTTTGGAACAAAATGCAGGCAATATCTGGCACACTGCTCTGTGCTGTTCTTTATTGGTGGCCTCAGCACAGCTGGCTGTCCCAAGAAGTATCACCTTACACCAATTCATAACTCTGGTCAGCTCAGGGTACTGAGTCCCTTCTACCAAGTAGGCAAGTAAGATAAAGTTAGAAATGCTGCCACAACAAGAAGGGAACAGCCAGACAGGAACTCAGACACTTGAGACAGACTCTTTAGGAAAAGCACAGGAGCAGAAAGTCTCTGTGACTTCACACCACTATGGGAAACCACCTTTTGCTTAGCAAGAATCAACGCAGATGGGTCACAAGAACAGTTGTCACAACACACAGGAGACCAGCACCCACCCACCGGGCACAACAGCCAAGTCTCTACTTTGCTTGGTAATATTTTCAGCAAGCCAGATGCTTCCTTGACTTGCTTTTTAATGCCTAAAAAAAAAAAAACCCTTTACAGTTAAGAGATCCTTTTCCTCCCAGAAGTCTTCAGGATGACTTGACAGCCAAATGTCTGCAGAGAGCTTGAATTAGATAAGCTTTGCCTGCGGCAACATAACAGTCAAAAATGCCTCTAATGCTTGCAAGCCGAGACATTTCTTATCTTTACTCTGTAACCCTGAATTCTTTAAAGCAAAGAACAGAAGACTTCCTTCTTGGGGATAAATGAGGAAGAGACTAGAACTAGTTTGCCAACTGTCCCATCATATTAGCTTAGAAAATAGAGAGAAGTGGCACATTGGCCTGAGTGAACATAGGAGTGTCTGACACTTTTCATTCTGATCCCTAACTGCCTTTGGCCTGGGACAAGTGACCTGGTCTCCTTGTCTGAGTCTCCTACACCTCTAAGATGGAACCAGAGCAGCTATATGCATCGGAAGCTGCACTAAAACCTAAGTTACTGGAAAGAAAAATACACCTGTGTTCTGGAATTTTATTTTTTAATCTAAATGGGCCTTACTTTGCTAAGCCTGGTCTGAATTTACAAAATAGGCTCTTTTCAGCTTAGATTGTGTCCTTAGTTGTTTGCACTAGGTGCCATGTCTGTGAAGACCCTTAAGACACAATGTCACAAACCATTACAGAGTTAGTGCTGACCTTTCTTCCTGCCTCATGGGGTAAAAAGCACCCAGCACTAGCAGTAAGCATGACAGCAAGAGTCAAACCCCGGGCTGGCTAGGGCTAACGGTAGCCAGAATTGTGAGTGCGGGAATGAGCTTTCTGGCTCTGTTGTAACAAATCCACTTTAAAGGCTGCAGTCTTTTCCAGTCTGACTGCAGAGTTGCTGCAGTGCTGCAGCAGCCCTTCTCAACAGCAGTGCTGCGCTTAAATACTTCTCTGCTTGGCTATTAAATGCATTGCTATATTTTAAAACTGACAGGTATTTCTACGAGGCAGTAAAAAAAAAATGGTGCCTGGAAAGCGTCACTCACTCTAATGGAAAAGCAGAAATTTCTCTTCCTTAGCTAAGGGCTGATGAGCAGGGTGCACTGTGGTTTATCCTGGTACACTCTCCTTCACCCATCCCTGGCTCCATAGCATGGATACAGCAAGACCGCAAAGTAATGCTAGCTGCACATTAGTGAATGACATTGCAGATGGCTATGGAGCTACTGGAACTGCAAGAGGAAAATTAGAACTCAGTGAGGCAATGTTTTCCTAAAACTGTCACTTCTCCTCGAGTCCCTAGGAGCAAAGGAAAAGATCTGCCTTCCACACACTTAATGCTCATCAATAGAAGATGAGAATATGCACATTACTTTCTTCCTCCCCTTTCAGAGAGGAATTAAGAGCCACTTTGACCTCAGATGTCCTTTCCCACTTCAGATGCTTGAAGCTCCCAGGTATGAACTACTTCGCATGCAGTCTTCTCCCCACCTGCCAAACCTTCTTAGCAATCACAATATTAAATGCACAGCATTCACCTGCTGAAGCCATGTGCTCCATTACTGGACTAAATCTAGCCCAGGCGAAATTCTACTGATTTCAGCATGTGTGTAACTTTACTTATATTGGCCCACAACCAACCCAACTTGTAAAACTCCCTGCTTTAGCATCTCCCTCCTGCAAAGGTTGGCCATGTCCCAAGTACACAGCCTTGAATGTTATATCCTTGGCCTAAATTAAACTGCTCTCAGATCAGAAATGCAAGGACAGCTGCATAGCTTGCCTTATATTTTGCAGGTGAAAGTTGGATGGTTCAATAATCAAGGAATTAGCCCAGGGCTGGGTAGAACCAGCTTCAGCTCAATACTCCTGTTAAGGTGGATTTTTTAATTCTTTCTCCTCCTCAAAAACTTTCCTAAACTTCAAAAATGTGACTTCCAGGAATTCCACCACAGCCAATATAGTTTAGTAATAAGTTTGTATTTTGATGAACCTGCATTTTGTCAAGAGATGCCACCATTCTTACTAGCAGAAACCAGTAAGAAGAAAAACTTCCCCAGCATACATCCAACAGCGCACGGTAATGACATTGGGACTGCTTCCTGAAGATGGGAAATCCTGGATACTCAGCAATATTCAGAACCTGATTAATCAGTGTAATTCAATATTTTTGATTGATTTTTTTTTTATTTGAATGATTTTTTTATTTAAAAATCCAGTTTACTGGACAGGCACTGAACAGTAATAACATGACAACTCAGAATGCAGCACTGCAAACTGAACAAGCAGGGAGATAACAACTATTACCCAAGAGCAACAGAAGACATTAAAGACTGGCTGCAAAGAAGTCTCCCCAGATGCTGCATGCATAACAACTGAGAGAATGGGGTCACTGTGTAAAGCTCAAGTATGAGGAGGAGGAAAGAACAGGCTGGGTGGAAATGCTCTAGTACTGCAGGGGAGAGAGAAAGCTGAGATCTTGAGTCAGCCCTAAATGCTGTGGGGTTCTGGAAAAATCAAACATTTGTAAAGTTTTAGTGCATGATTTCACACGCCACTTGTGCTGCCCTGGAGCTCTCAGCAGTGTCCCTTGGCTGCTCTCCACATCCTGCTCTGCAGGGTGGTGGCTCAGACCAGTCACAGCCCTACCTGGAACTAAGATTTGAATACAAGGGAGAGAAATTCAGCCAGGTTTCCAGAACAAGAACGTAACTACAGAGACAGGCATCAGGCTTCAACAGTGCCAAATCCTAGAAACATGGTAAAATGTATTTAAGGAACAGTTTCACAAAGCAGAATTCTATTTCACCATCATGAGTGCACAGGCTTTTTTTGTATGATAAGGCTCAAAAAACTATTTGCAGGTTTAAAAATGCAAACATAATTTAACAATTCAAATGTGCCAATTTCTCTATAACATCTAGATTTACTAGCTTAACACTGCACGTGTTTGGAGCAGAGACCAAACTGGCTTCATTCAACCAATGCCAATATAAGCTTTTGTGGATTTGAGAAACTGTAGCAGTCTTCAAAAACAGAAGAAAAAAAGTTGGCATTTAAGATGCCAACTCAAGCAAGCTGGTTGATGTGAAAGTACACTGGAAACTCAATGCGTGAGTCTATAAAATAACATATTAACTGCCTCAATTCAGCATTCAAAGGAAAACATTTTATTTTGGGGATCTAAAAAAAGTACTTTTACAGGTAACAGTTTTCAACTCCCAGACGCTTCCCACTGACATCACATCTCACCTTTCCTTCTCATCTGGCAACCACGCTCTGTGATTATGCAAGATAAGCATGATCATGACCTCCACCTCCCCTCAGCTTCCCAAAGACAGTTTATCCCAGCTAGGAAGAAGGGGGAAAGCCTTCCACCCCCCAAAAAACAAACAAAACCCCCAACCCTTGGCCTTGCCTTGTTGACAGGAGGCTGAAAACAGGCAGCCAGAAAGGTATTCTATCACTTAAGCAGTTTTAAGTCAAAGTCTACATAAAGCAAGATGGAGCAGGAGAGTGACAGCTGTCCAAGGCAGCCCCATTTCAGCCCCAGCAATCATACTTACCTGTAGCAAGCCAACACCGTCTGCGTCGCTTGATCTGTTCACATTATTGCTTTTAGGAGGAAATGGGCTTTTGGTTTTCTGCTCTCTTGGATTTTGTCCGTTTTTCAGAGAGTCTTTCTTTTGATTTGGATGGCCTTCAGGAACAGGCCTGTCTGCCACCAAGTGCCTCAGTACTTCATCATTTAAGCGCTCTGCTTCACTTCGGCTGCTTCTAGACTTGCTGTTTGATGCTCTGGCTGCACCCTCAGGACTGGGGCTCGCTGCTGTATCCCTTTTCAGGAGTTCCACGCTGTTACCTGCCAAGCTCCACTTCTGGAATGACCTCCGCAGCCTCTTTTTCCTCTGCACAGGGATGCCCCAGTCCAACCACTTATGAAAACAGGTCTTCATGTCACCTTCCATTTGAAACTTTAAGTGCTCTGTGCTTTTCGATTTCTTTAAAAATACCAAAACAGAGTCAGAAAAGCCAGTCCTGTTTGCCTGACACATGCCAGGCATAGTGCAGTTCACCTGGATGCACATGTTTTCTAAGAACCAAAAGGCATCACAGGTGGGGCTCTGGCAGCAAGCAGTCTGACAGGACTGTACAGTATGATATCCTTCCAGAAGCTGTAAATTGTGATCTTCCCACGATCTCAAACGGCTACCAAACAGGATCTTCCCCGGCTCACATTTAGATCTGTTCCAGTTTGCATCTGGGAAAGAGGAGGCAAGACAAATAAAGCAACTCTCAATCCTTTAAAGCACTGGACAACAGATCCTCATCACTATTGTGAAGATGAATTTAGGGCACAGGATTAATGCAGGGGAGAGGGCACAGGACAATGAAATGGAGACCTCTCAGAATCTATACCTGGCCTCAGTATCCAGTACTTACACAAGACTTCAAGCAACAATCTGCACCTCCTACCAAAGGGACCACAACCCTTTTTAGTAACTGAGCTAAAGCCATGTACCACAAAAGAAGTGAAAAGAGAATGTTCCTGTTTCAGAGAAGACTAAGGCACAGGCTGCCCAGTGAGGCTGAGGTTACGCAGCAGGTTAAGAGCCAGAAATCAAACCCAGGAATCCAGAGTCATTTCTTAATCTAACCAATAACCACCACTGCCTCTCTGCCCATAGTCTGCTTTGAAGGAGAACTCTGGAAACAGTGACACTGGCTTGGTTCATAGTACAAAGGCATTTTTTTCCTCTTCCATGCTGATGTTTGAGGTCAGTCACTGAAACTGCTCCGCTTGAGAAGTTGTTACACCTTCTAGAACAGGGGACTGCAAGGCCTGTCCTTGCCACCCGCTCCACTGTAATGCTTTCTATAACAGAAATCGTGTCAAGCTCTTTTTGTAAAGAGTTAAATTACTTCAGATCTCAGATGAGCAGTAAAGCAATAACTGCTTTGCATATTGATTTTTTTTTTTTCTTAGCATGAAAAATTAAGAGTGCTTGCAGGGATCAATGGATTAAAGGCTTCCAAAATTCAGAGCTCTGCAGATTAAGGATTCCCTAAAAATAGACTAATGACCTATGGGACTGTTACACTGTGCTGTGTTCAGCATCCAAGGGATAATAGGTCACTGGAAGATTACTTTACGAGCTATGTCACTGGCCTCCGAGTAGTGCAGCTGAAGAATGTGCTCTAGATCTGGCTCCCTGCCTGTCAAGAACAGGGTTTTTGAACACAACACAAATGGGAAACTTTTTCTCCATTAAAATAGCCTGAATTTAAACTATTGTACCTTGCTCCCCCTTTCTTGACAGCACATAAAGAAAAGTTCAGTAACATTACTGTTCCCGTAACTCTGTATGAATACAGGCTTCATGTTGCTTTATATCAATGTTTACTGCAGTGGTAACTAGACAAATTAATAAGCATGGATGCAGAGGCTACTGATCCATCTGTCTCCCCTGATAAGACTTCCCACCCCACTTCTCCTTGTCACTTCCAAGTGACAAACATGTTAAAGATTTAGTATGTTGAGGCACAGGGGAAAGACCACATAGATCTCCATGTCTCACCCACCAAATAAACGTAATTTGGTGATGCCCCTGCAGTGTGTTTTAGGATTCTTGGAAGAAATGATGCAAGGTCCCCACTGTCCGGCACAACTCCACCTGCCCTGCTGAGCCACAGCAGGCTTACATAGCAGGAAGCTTTCCAAGCATCAACCACGACACAGACAGAAGCGCAGAGGGGGATGTATTTTTCTGATCAAGTCTGGAGCACACAAGCAGTGGTCAACCTCAGCCTCCTCAAGCACCAACCCTGGAAAACTCTGTGAGGCTAGAACAGTACAGACAGGTGCCAGTGTCTTCTACTCCGGCTGGTTTAGGCTACTTGAAGCATTTGACTTTAGGACTTTAAACTACAGCCACAAAAGCACTTTACCTCACGCTACTGAGATGGCAAAGAACTCTGACTCTATGAATCACAACTAATACCCAAAGTTAGTGACACAAAAGTGCTATGACACTGTCCTTCCTCCTGCACCATCCCCCAGGTGCAGGAGGAAGTGGAAAGTCATAGCACTTCTATAACCTTGCATGAAACTGGATAATCTTGTATGGCCAAAGAAAGCAAGCGGAGAAGATGAAGGACATCTTTTGTTATAATTCAGTTATCCCAAACACCACAGTAGATGTAACAGCTTTTGTACTCCTGATCGTTAAAGGTATCTACATACAATGATTTTCTCACCCAGAATGGATTAGACACTTGTTTAAGATCAAGGACAGTGGCCGTATTCAAGTACCTTTTGGGTGGAATCTCTTGCTACAAGAATTTAAACCTAAAAAGGGAACTCACAGCACCACTTTGAGATATTGGGAAACAAGAAGCAAAAGTGTTATTTACAGCTTATTTTGAAGCCAGCTCAGCAAAGGCAGTTTGAAGACGAGACTCCAGAAAGGTAGCATCAGCTGCAACAGAATGCACTCAAGATCTGCGACCAAACTGGGGGACCAGTTCTCCCTGTGGGTGTCTGAACCCACAGCTGTGCAGAACGTGGGGAAGCTCTTCACTCAAGCGAGGCCCAACTGCAATGTGTAAATGAAACTCCGCATATTCAACAGAGAGAAGTTGACATCAGCACCTTTAAAATCATCACCACCCTTGTCACACTTCATCAACACACAGCACTTCCTTCGAGAGCAAGCAGACGGGCAGCCTGTCTGCCCGAGGCAACAACTGACCTCATTACACACCGAAGTGCTTGGACTGACAGTCACCCTGGCACAACAGCGCGCACAGGCAGGGACAAGCACCTGGCACTAGCCTGATGGGCCTGAATTAGGACAGGGTGGGGGGTTACACATAAAAGGTGTGTGTATGTACACACACACTCCAGACTTTGAGAAACAAGGAAAAAATGGAAGAATTACACTGTCGCTGTCAATTTCATGAGGATCTTACCCATTCAGACTCAGTTCAGCCTAAAAAATTCACTTTCTATTAAAGATTAAGCATATCCTGTGCAAAAGGGAAATGTGCTGCTTCCCACATCCCCAAAACCCCTCCTCCTTGACCAGTGCTGATCCATCTCTTCTCAGATGCCAGTCCTGGCTCACACATAACACTCAAATTAAGGCTCGATACAGAACTCGGTGAAATTCAGCAGCAGCTTTCTAGTACTTAGAACCAGGGCACAAACAGAATCGTAGAATTGTTTAGGATGGAAAAGACCTGTAAGATCATCAAGTCCAACCACTAACCTAGTACTGCCAAGTCCACCACAACAAAAGTGTTCCCAGTGAAGGTATTCCTTGTTGAAAAATATCACTAGATAACAAGTATTATATCTATTCACACTAAATGTAAAACCAGAATCCCCATAAGCACCTCCTAGGTATGTCAGAGCCACGACACAACACTACCATGCTGAGAGCATTCTGCTTCTCTTTTAATCTACTGCTAAATCAAGACTCAGAGATTTGAATTATACTTTGGCCAGATTCTGTTTCCAGAACTCTGTTAATGGCCACATAGGACTTGTTTGAAATTAGCCAATGTTGTTTCTGAATTGCTGTACATTGATTGCTTAAAACTCAGTTAACTTCAGGAACAATAGAAGCAAACAGGCAACTCTCACTCAATACGCCAGCCCAGAATTCTAAGTGTGTTTTTTCCACAGAACCATACTGACTTTCACCTAAGCAGGTCCCATGGTCTTTGGTGGGCATCACACATTCAGACAACTCCAAGTGCCACGGCAGAAAGCAGAGCTCCTCAGTCTACACTTGCATTTCATCTCTAGAAAGATGAAAGATTTTCTGCCAGGAAAATTCACCCAGCCTAGTCACAAAACACTTCCTTCCCAAAACTCCTGCAGGAACACACTACAGGCCAGACAAATCATTGTGATGAGAAGCTGCACATTGCTATTCGCAGGCTTCCAGATGGAGACCTCCACAGAATCTGGTGCAGCACCTGCAGTAAGTGAACACAGCCCTGCACCAAATGAGAAAAGGCAGCTGTGAGTACAAGCAGAGTTATAACTCCTGCTTATTTACTGCCTGTTCGCTCCCTTCCAGTTCCATGTGCTGGACCCTATGCAACCACATACAGCAGTCTCACATGGGAACTTGTAGGCTGCGTTGGACCAGCAGACCAGTAAATCTGGTCACTGGCAGCACCAATGCCAACAGCTTCAGAGCAAAGCACGAGAAACCTGTCAGCAGCAACATCCCTGAGAATGAGCTCCCTCCCAAGCCCCAGCTGCCTACTCAGCCTAGCACAACACAAATCACAAGACATCTGCACAGTGGGTATGCTTAGTCACTTCTTAATATTGTTTTTGTCTTTTTTTTTTTCTTCCCTAGTATACCAGTACAAAAAAAATGCTGCTCTTCCCATGAACTCAGGAGTTCCTTGTCCTGGCAATGCAGCTCACAGCTTTGCTGAACAGCAGGGGAATGGAACAGACAAGAACAGTTTCTATTAATAAATTCAGGTTCACAGACTTGTTCAGGCAGTTAATCCCTCCTGATATCAGATTAATGATTAAAGACTTGACTCTATAGACTTTTTAAATCTGTCACATGTAACCAATTATGTCAACAGAGTCTTCTTACATAACCCCACATGATCACGCTAATTTCTAGGCAGCTGTAATTCCTCCTCAGTTTAACAAATTTTGCTGCTTCAGTGACACAAACAAGACCAGAACAAAAAAACTCTACAATGGAAAAAGCATCCACATCAGGATAACTATGTCACGCATAATTATGCTTATTTCTGCGCATGCATCAGCCTTCATGGTTTTAACTCCCCCAAGCAGCCCTCAAGCACAACAGCACTGTCCGGAACACCCTCTAAGAGTGACACAGTATTTGCAGCTCCAGCTGTAGACTTCTAAGGTATTACTAAAAACAGGGAACACCACACAAGAAACACAATTCTATAAGGAAACACACAATCCAAACACATAGTGCTGAGAACCCTTTGGTAGGACCAGGAATACAAGTATTTCTTTCCAGGTTCTAAATTAGCTCATTAAGGTCAAACAGCTCATTAGCATAATCAAATCTGTCACTCAGTAAGTGTTCAGAAAGGCCTGGTGAAACAATAGAAATGCTGCAGCAGCCTAGAGAACACATCCACGTAACAAAGAAACAAACCAAAACAACCCCCTTTTCAAATCTTGCTACCATTAAAGCATAGCAACCTCCCAGCAAACAGAAAGCTGCTGGCAGCTGCCACATGGGTTGATATATACTGAGGTCACCACTGCCTCAAACCTGTAATTCACTGCAACTTGAACAAAGAGGGACTAAAAGGGCACATAAACTTTCTTAACTAGATCTGGTAAATGCTACATGCATGCATGGAAAAAATACCACCTCCTGGTGAAGATGTGGCCTCAAAACACTCACAGGAACTTAACAAGTCTCTCAAAAGTCAGAATCTGAACTCTAAAAGAAAAAACACACGCAATCCATTAGGTGAAAATTTCCATACAAGCCACTAACTTGGTTATTTACTTGAGCGGGAGGTTGGTTACTCAAGTTTGAACAGGAAATAAGAAACCAAACATAACAGTTGCCTGTAGGCAAATACGGATTATTGACATACTGCATCTGGGGAGACTGTTAAACATTTGAGTGCTAAAACCAACATTCCTGCCTTCCCAACGTGCTTTGTGTATTCCTTAGATGAAATTGTTTTCCACATTATCACTTATTCCTTCCGAAAAAAAAGATTCTCAGCTCAGAGAAAGCCTTTTTATGAGATACAGGCAAGTGTCTGAAAGCTAGCACCGCATGCGACAGTGCACAGCAGTAGCTGTCGGACAGACACCCTGCTGTTGACCACTCGGTTACTCAAAATAGCAGCTGGTTATCGGAGCAATTCAGTAGTGTAAGAAAGGACCCCCTCATACCCCACATCCCTCCCACCCTTCTGACACCTCATTTAGTAACTATTAAGGGTGGGGGATTGTTTTTTAAACCAGCTACAATGTCTAGCAGCAAATAATTTCACTTCCCTCTCAGAATATTTTAAACAAGTGAGAAGGAAAAATATCATTAAAAAAATATAGACACAGTCCCAGAGAGAACAGAAGAATCACCTGCTGAGGAGCACAAGGCATACAGGCAAGCACACAGGTAGAACAGCTGCAGACTTCTCAGCTCCCTTGCAGGTTTTCCCAGGTAGTATCGTGACAGAAATCGGGCGCTAATGCTGAACTTGGCTTCCAACCTCTTCTCCATGGCCTTTGTGGGCAGCAGCAGGGTTCTAGAAATGTATAAGATATGAAACACAAAACATCCACTGGCAATCGCTACGTTCTTGCACATATCCAGTTGACACTATGAAGAACATGGCACATTTGTGGAGGAAAAGGAACATCTTATCTGCCTGCTGTGACTTAGACCACTGCTGCTAAGTAACTATCAATACGTTACTAAAATGAAATCTGTAGTATCAACGTTTCCAGTGCTGAAGCGCAGCAGGTCACCACAACAGCCATTCCCATCACCCCTGCGATTTTGTCCTCCAGACCCCACCACTTTCAGCGGCAAAATATCTACTATAACAGACTACCGTATTCCAAAGACACATTTGGGAAATTTGTTTCAGCTATCCCGCAGGGAATGGCCACCCAGCCACAAGCATAACGAAGGCACAGATAAACCCCACACATCTGCCTGGCGATGTCATCGCTTGCAAGTTGGTGCTGGCTGGTACCAGCCAGAAACAAAGAGAAACAAGCACACAGCAATGCTGGTCAAAGAACTGTTTCACCCCGTATTTCGCTCTGCAGGGCAGAGATCACAAAAGCAGTGATGCTCCATCTCAGCCCTTCTAAGGCCAAAGGCTTTTACAGCCTCATATGTTAGTGAAATACAGTTTAGCTCTAGGTGATGTGATATGAAAACATTAATTACTCCACCAGTAGTAAAGATTACTTGTTTTTATAAAGAGTAATGAAGCACCATTAGGCACAAGGAGTTAAATCTACCCTTTCTGAAGAATCAGAAGGGAATATAGTTACAGACCCGACTACCAGGGCGCTGCTTGAACACCTACCCTCTGTTAAATCCCGAGGGAATTTCCCGCGGCCGCCCGTGCAGCACCCCACGGGGCGGACACAGGAGGAAAAGCTTCCCGAAGGGAGATGCCAAAGGGCGGCTGCTCAGCCAACAGGTCCTTAAGGAAACTTCCCCCACCCCTGGGCCGGGTACCCCCGCCGCCACCGGGGCTGCCCACGGGGGCCAGGGCGGCTCGGCCCACGCCGCCGCCGTGACTCGGGGCCGGGCCGCAGTCGCCGGCCGGGCGGGCTCACCCCGCAGCGGGCCCGGCCGGCGGGACGCGCCCAGGCCGGAGGCCCCGCAGCCCCTCAGGGCCCCGGGGGCGGGACAGGGCCCCGGGCGGGAGGAGGAGGGAGCGTCCCGGGCCGCCGGCGGGTACGTACCAGGGGTGCATGGCGAGGCGAGCTCGGCGGCTCCTCGGCGGCCTCAGGCGGGCGGCGGGGCCAGGCCGGGCCTCCAGCGCGGCGGGCCCCGGGGCAGCGCAGCCTCCTGCCCCGCGGCCATGGCGGCGGCGCCTCGGCAGCGGCGGGCACCCGCTCACCCCTCACCCGGAAGCTGAACGGCCGCCTCCCGGAACCGGGGCTCTGCGGGCGCTGCCTGGTCGGAGCCGGGGCTCCGGAGCCGGCTGTCCCGCCTCACGTCAGCCCAGCGGGGGGCGGGGCGGGGCCGCCCTCCCGCAGCCCGCGGGCGAAGGAAGCCGCGCAGCCACAGGTCATTTGCCTACAGGCCGCGCGGAGGCGGGGCTTCGGGGGCTGCCCAACAAGGCGGCAGGCGATTGGTCGGCGGCGCGGCAGCGGTGCCTGGATTGGTTGCGAGGCTGCACGAGCGGTACCTTGATGAGGTAAAAGGGACGGGAGACCGCGGCTGGTGGTGGTGGGTTTGCTGCTCGCTCTTCGGCCTCCCCTGCCTGACCATGGCCTCGGACTGCGGAGACAGAAGTGCGACGCTGAAGAGGTGCCTCGGTGTGCTCAGAGACGCGAGGAACGACAGCGAGCAGTTCGCAGCCCTGCTGCTGGTAGGGAACCACCGCCGGCCCACGCCGTGGCCGCCATCGCCTCAGGAACGGGCTGGGGAGGGCGAACCCCGCCGCTGGCAACGCGGGTGCCCGAGCGGCGCTTGCCGCTGTGCTGGCGGGCCTTGGGGGCTTCAGGGCCTTGGAGGCCTCGAGACAGGGGGCTTTGGGCCTCGGGGGTTTTGGGGCAGGGGGCTTCGCGCCTTGGGGTGCCCATCAGCAAAGTGGAGTGTGCCTGGCCTTGGTTTGGGTGTGCAGAGGGTTAGGCAGCATCACCACACTCTTGAAACACTCAGGTAAACCTCTGGATTAGCACTCAGGCCAAATGCCCAGCTCAGTTTGTACTCCTCTGTACTAATCTTGTTTTGGCTTCCTATTTACCTGTTCAGTCCTGTTCAATTTAGCAAAGCCTCTTGCTCTGCGCTCACCCCTTGTTTGCCTTCCAGGTGACCAAAGCGGTCAGAGCTGGAGAAGTAGATGCTAAGACCCGTCGCCAGATCTTTGATGCAATTGGATTCACATTTCCAAATCGGCTGCTCATCTCGGGGCACCCCCCGGCAGGCTGCCCCGAGCACACCTTCCGAGCACTGGGCCTCACTCTCTTGGCATGTTTCTGCACTGATCCAGAGTTAGCTGGTCACTCCCAGATCCTGAACAAAATCCCAACCTTCAATGACATCCTGGTGTCCCCCTGCAATCCGGACAGCACATCCATGATCGATGATGTATACCAGTGCCTGAGTGCTGTCATGGCCACTACCAGAGGCCCCAGGGAGCTGGTGAGCAAAGGGACAGTGCCTGTCCTGTGCCAGGCCTACATGAATTGCAGTTATGGCTCTGACCGTGCTTTGGCACTGCTCTTGGGGCTGTTGGCCATAGCAGAGGCAAAGTGCTGGCAGAGAGACGCTCCACACCTCCTGACCGTGCTGAGCAAGCTGTCTGATGATTTTCTCAAGGCTGAAGACTTGACCAAATTTGAGTTGTGTGAGGTTCTGCCTCACTTCATCCCCCTGTCGCCACCGCTCACACAGGACTCGCAGGGCTCTGAGTGCCTCCATAGACTTTACAAAGGGTTGGCTAACATCTTGGGCAGTAAACTCAGCCAGTCACAGCGGGACCCTGCTCTGAAGCTTGCTGCCTGCCTTGTGCAGGCCTGTGGGTCAGAGTGGATCCCAGAAGGGAGTGCTGGAAGCAAGTTCCTGGCCTTGCTGGTGAACTTGGCTTGTGTGGAGGTTCGCCTGACCCTAGAGGAGCCAGAGCCCTTGGAGGTGGAGGGGAAGAAAGAGGTGGTAACAGCCTGCTATGTCCTTATTGAGATGGGGATCCAGGAGTGCTTGAGAGAAGAGAAACCGCTGCTAGAAGAGGTGCAGAAAATGCAACTCATGAGGATCATGGAGGAGGCATTTGGAGCTGTAATATTCTATTTGAGACAGGTAATGCAGGGCTTTCAAGTAAAGAGCATGTTTTCATGGGTTTCTCTGGGAGGCTTTGATAGCTCTTCACCAGGACGCTTAATGGGGACTCAGCAGCTCATGGCTGTAGCTGTGTAGAGCAAAATGTGCGTCTTTGCCCACTGTGGTTTTCGTACCTGTAGTAGCTTGATAGGAAAACAGCCCTAATGTGTCATTTTCTATCTGCTTCCTTCTTCATGCAGGTTAAACAGGAGAAGCTACAAGATCCTTTAATATTAGCTTCTGTTCGAATCCTTGGAGCGTGGATGGCAGAAGAGACATCATCCCTCAAGCAGGAAATCTGTGAGCTCTTGCCTTTCCTTGTTCATTATGCCAAGAAGCTTTTCAAAGAGGGCAGCCCAGCTGCGAGTCTCCCCCAGCCAGAGCTGGTCAGCACCAAGGGCTCTGGCTTACCCCAGGATGCTCTGAGGTGTGTATTTTAAGCGTAGACTTGATGCATTTTAGCACAAAGCTGCTCAAATCTTTTTCTGTTTTCCATTCTCCTTGAAGTGCCAGTTCCATGGCGCTTTTTTTCCCTCCTGTTGGATGTAAATGCAGGGCTTAGCCCCATTCTACCTCATGTTTCCCATTTCCTTCCCTTTCCAGGTTTCTGCTGCCTGGCTTTTGCCATTTAACAGCAGAAGACAGGCCCCGAGACATCCTCATCTCGGAAGGGGCGCCAGCCCTGCTGTGTGAGTACTTCCTCCATCAGTGGGCAATGCTGACCTCCGAGTCTGGGTCCCTGACTCCACTGACAAGCACTGAAATGAGTCTGCAGACTGCATGTGGGATTTTCCTTAACTTGGTTGTGACTGCACCAGACCTCATCAGGTAATCGAGCTGCAGGGGCTTGCTTTGAGATTGTCAGTGGGAGGAAAGAGGGTGCATTGTGAAATGAGCTTGCAGTATCTTTTAAAACACTGTGCTGAAAAAGGGTTATCCCTTTTTCAACATCAATTACATTACTTTTTTTGGTGCTGCATTTAACCTTAACATTTTCAGGTGCTCCTGACTCTGCTCAGGGAATATGTCTCAGGGTTTGCTTTCTCTCTAGGCGAGACAAAACCTTTGCCTCTTTGATGGACACATTGCTAAAGTCCCTTCCACTTCTGCTGCCCCAGAAAGATCAACTGGTTCTAGCAGCGAATATTGCCACTCTGGGCCTGATGATGGCCAGAATCATTTCAAATTCAGCAGGTAAGAAGAGTTCCCATTGGCAAAGATGCACATTGCTCTGTGTGAGCAGGGACCAGGGTCTGGGTGGTTGGGATGGAGAAAGCTGCTATGAGGGAAACAGGTCCAGTTTCTGTCATTGAAAAAGTGCTGAAATCAAAAACCTGGAGGGGCAAGGAATATGCCAAAAATTCAGCAGGCAGGTGCACTGGAATTAAGAGATTTTTAGGGCAGGAGGATGTTATTCTGATCTCCCCGAAAGCCCTGCTGCAGACAGACCCACCAAAGGATCCTTCCTTTGGCCGAGTAAGCTCTGTATCAAGTCATTAATCTCCTTTTTCTTCCAGTTCTTCAGGGGACGCAGTCTGCCAAGGAGTTTTTCGGAGCTGCCATTTGCTTCCTATCACAGGCCCATACCACCCAAGCAGACCCCGGTAGCAACGGCTTGGCCGCAGCCGTGTCACCTGCCTACACGGGCGCCTGGGCTGACATCTGTGAGCTCTGGTTCCTGGGGATGCAGGCCTTGGCCGGCTGTGTGCCACTCTTCCCCTGGCTGCCGCAAGCCATCCTCCAGGCACGGTGGCTGGAAGGCCTCTCTGAGTTACTGACCCGCGTTGCTCCAGCCTCGGTGGATTTTGAACTCATCACCGCTTTCCAGGGTGTGTTGGTAGAGCTGGCCAGAGCCAGCAAGCCGTGCAGGGATGTCATCCTGTCACACTACGGCAGAGAGTGGGCCAACCTTTACGGTATGGCAGCTTTGGAACAGTGTCTGTCCGAGGAGTGAACAGCCAAAGCCACCCTGGTGTGGGAAATGAAGCCAAGCACCTGTACAAGAACTGTTCAGTGTTTCTCATGCACCTTTTGGTGCCATTAAAAAACATTTAAATGACCAAACTTTATAACATGAGTGGTGCAGCAGAGTTCAGCAGTACTTGCACTGTGCACAACCTGATGTGCAGAGCTGTTGCTGCCTCAGAACATTTCAACATGCACCTGCTTGAGCTCTGTCAATATTTAAAACCAGCCTGTTTTCTTATTAAAGACAGTTTTTGTTGTGTTGTTTTTTAAATTCCTGCAGCGTTGGGATTTATTTCTGCCAGGGCCCTGAGAGGTTGCCTGCCTCTCCTGTTAACGTGCTTTCTCAATTTCATCACAGTAAGCCCTTCAGGATGTCACCTTATTTTGTCAGAGGCCTGCACCTGTTAGTGAAGTAACCCGTTACTACATGTAGAAGCCTATAAAGGGCAGGAACAGGAAGAACTTTACTATTTACTGATAGCAGTGAGAGTAACTCTCCGTACCGTGGCACAGATGAGATGTGAAGACAGACAGAGGCTCTTTTGCTGTGCTGTGGGATGCACGCGCCAGGCTCACACCCACGCCTGGTACCATCTAGAAATCCTTCGCAGCGCGGTCTGCTGTTGCCTGTGTTGTAAAGCACCTGCACGAGGCACGGCCGTGGTGGTTTGTGTTGGCTCAGCTCCCTCTTGCTGCAGAGATGAGATGTACAGCGGGACTTTTCCACTTGCAAGGTGAGGGGTTCAACCTGCAAAGGCCTTGAAGCTCCCTGGAGCCTTCGGGGATGGACTGTGAAAGCAGAAATGAGTGAATTGCACCTCGCTGCCCCCCTGCGCGGACGAGTAGTTTGCTTTACGTAAGAGAAAGGCCACATGTACAATGCGAGTAAATCACTTGTTCTGCTTGCAGCCTGGGCTGCCGCCACTAAGGACCCTGTGAGCCTGAGTGTGAAACCTCCCCAAAAGAGCAGCCGGGACGGGGTGGTGGTGCGGAGTCAGGCTGAGGGAGGATGACTGCGGCTGGAGCCCAGCTCCTGCCTGGCAGCCGCGGGTCCGGGAAGGATTTTCCACCAGGTGTCAGTCGTGGAGCTCTGTGGGAGCAGCAGCCGCCTCCCCGGGGACTGCCTCTGCTGCCAGGCCGAGGCACTCATCCTGGCTGCCCTCAGAACCCTTGCTGGGGGGGCTGTGGAATCGTCCGATTGAAAGAAAAACCGAGTGAGGAGCTGTACCAGCAGGAGGGCTGAGTCGGGGTGTATTCCTGCTTTACACCACAGTTTTATCTTGCTGCTTTATGAAAGCAAACGCCTTACACAACTGGAGAGGAGGTGTCTGCTCTTGCTCAGGAAAAGTATCTTTCTGATCTTTCCAGCTCAGCCCTGAAAAGTTAATGCAAGTTGGGACAAAGGCAGGTGCTACCAGAAGAAAGCCGTGTGAGCCAAACATGCAAATGAGCCTCCTGGCCTTGGAAAAGAGCACAGCTCTGCTCGAGCGTGGGCTGGGAGAGTCTCCCCATCCTGCCAAGAACACCTCATCCCTACACCGCGGGGAAACATCAATGCCTTGGAAGAGTCAGAAACACATTTCAGGGTGTCAGAAAAAAAAACACTCAAGCCCTCAGATGCTTTACCTTCAACTATCCCTGGTCCTGTATGCTCTTCTGCCTCTGGTCAAAGGGTGTGGGCTTCCCATTAATGAAAGGTTATCATTAGCGCTAATGAGAGATAGGCGCCTGTATCAGCTCCTCTCTCCCCCAGCAGTGCACTGGGCTCGCTGCGGTTAGCCCTGCTGGTTTGGCCGTTGCTCAGCCCCGCAGGCAGCGGTAGGAGCTCCCCCAGCACCCGACCGGAGATTCAGCATGGGCCTGCAGGACCCCGTCCAAGACCAGAGCAGCCCTAGACCCGGAGGCCTTTGGCTGCTGGTCTTTAATTCCCAGGCAGGCTACCTGGGAGCAAACCAAGAGCCCAGGGAAGTCCTCCAGTTTTTCCTTCACCACATCCTGGGGCAGTGGGGTTTGGCCACCAACAGGTGCTTGCAGAGGAGCACCTGTCCCTCATTCTCACGCTCTTCAATGGAAAGTCACATTACCAAAGGTGTAGTAAGGACCCTCCATGCTTTGCCAGAGCTGGAGCCTCCCAGAGACCCTGATGGCTCATCATATGCTTGTTTCTTTGCATAACACCAAACACACTCCTCTTGGCTGCTCCTGAGCTGACAGAGGACAGGGTAAGACACTAGCCTTGCTCTGGAATGTTACCAGGCTGGGTACCAGGGGAGATGCATTGTGCAAATGCTGGGGCTCCTTGAGCAAAATCACTGCTCTCTTGTCCCAGGACACCACTTTCCAAACACGTTCTCGGACAGAGCACCCAGGTTTCTCTCCCTGAGACACAGGGCTCTGACAACAGGGAGCACAGCATGCTCAGGAGGGGATAGCACCAGGGCTGGTGGAGGCCTCCTGCTATGTGGACATCTCCCTTGGCTCTGCTTGTGCCAGTCTGCAGGCCCCGGCACACCCCGGGGCAGCTCAGCCCAGTGCAGGAGAGATGGTGCCCCAGCAGCCTGGCTAAGGCTTCAAAGTCCTCGGCCTTCCCAAGCTTTGCAAGCCCAGCCACATGTTCTGCTGCTGGCACTCAGCATCTGCAGGCATCAATCCTCTAGTGCCAGGAAGGTGAATGATGGCATCACGTAGCATCCCCGGTCTGCCACAACGCTTTGAGATCCCAGCACAGAGTGGGACTGCAGTCAGCAACACCCAGAGCAAACTGTGCTCCAGGAACAACATGATCATTCACCGTGGCTTGGACAAGATGGATAAGGCCCCAGAGGAGCAGATGCACATTCTGTTTTGCTTTGACAGCTTAAATGTCATAATGCCATTGCAAACCTGACCATGGCATACATTATCTTACAGTGTTTATTCAGACCACCCCAAAAGCACTGGCAATAAAATTAAATATTTCATGTGATGTTATTTGGCTGCTGCGCTGCAGGAACCAAGCGCAGCCCCCTCCCACAAACCTCTTGCCGCAAGATGTAGCAGGGGTGGTGAGGGTGGGAGGCCTGAGCACCAAGGGGGGGGCTGCCCTGTTCCCTGCACACCCCTCGATGGGGTCCACGTCCTCCCCAAAGCCCTGCCTGGCTCTCCAGCCCCACAGCAAGGAGCTTCCTTCCCCACCTGGCTTCCTGGGAAGGGGATGTGGGAAACGATAGGAGCAGCCCATGTTTCTCTGAGGTGTTTGTTGGTGGGAGCTGGGCTTCTGGAGAAGAACCAGTTCATCTTTGGCTGGCGCAGAGACCTGCGCTCACATACTTTCATTTCCATGCCCGTACTGCCCTGCTCAGCAGGTATTTTTGCTGCTGACCCCCAAAAGCAAAGGTTGCTGCCTCAAGCCCCTCACACGCTCCTGGAAGAGCCGGCACACACATTGATCTCCCTGGGAAGGAGCACTGGGACCTTTGTTACAAAACCAGTTTTTCAGAGATTTCTGGCTTGGGTGAAAACACAAGTGGTCCCTGGGGTGGAGACCTGTCCCAGACCAACAGCGAACGCCCCCCTGTAGCTGGGAGTGAGGGGGCAGATCTCGTGTTGGGGACCTTCATGTTTGGCATGTTTGGCAGAGCAAAAACATGTTTGGCAGAGCAAAACACCAGCACAGCTGGATGTGCACGTGGTCCTTAAACTGGGAGGCTGAAGAGTAGCAGAAAGCTGCCTCTGAGCACCCCGCGTCCGCGTGACCCCCAGCAAATGCTCTGGCCGTGCTGACCCAGTAACAGAACCAGGCAGCTGCTGGGACAGTGTGTGTGCAGTGCCCAGTGTGACAGGCCTTGGCACTACCTGGGACCTCGGGGGACAGCAAGCTAAAGCGAGTAATGGCTCATTATCACCACTGGTGCTTAGTGGCCACCTCCTGCCCATGAGACACTCATGGGTTTGCTTTGCTCTCACCGGGCAGATGAGAACACTCTTAGCAAAGCTGGACAGAGGGAACAGGGCAGGGGGGGATCCGGGCAGGTCTCAAGCATCTTGCAAGGACCGTTCAGGTGCTTGCAGGGCTCTGAGCGTGCTGCTGGCCAGGACCCCAGGGCTGGAAGGTGCTGCCTGTGCTCCCGGCGGAGGGTGCCAGGGTGGAGAAGCTGCGGGGAGCTGCCCCACGCCCGGAGGAGAGAAGCGGCCAGAGCTCACCTTCGGCAGGGACACGCACAGCCCCCAGCACCAGCCACAGCCGCTCGCTCTTGTCTGCTGCGAGATCCCTCGGCCCCTTCCTGGGCACCGGCTGGGCTGGGGGGGGTGAGCCCAGACTCGGGCTGCCTCGGCCCCCTGCCCCAGCCCACCACATTGCCACCAGCCCAGCTTGCCAGGCCTGTTCGGTAGCAGTGGGGCAGCTTTGCCTTTTGTTTTTCCTTCCCTTTGTCTGTCAGCGTTGCAGGTTTCCTCGGCTCTCTCATTTTTGGGTGGAAAAAACAGCTTCCCTCTGAGCTGCCTCCAGGGAGCATCATCCCACTCGCCCCACAGTCCCAGGCCCGCTCCTGGCCCTTCCCGCCTGGATTTTGCACAGTTTCACCTCTTTCAGATGAATAAAGACTTGACATTATACGGACTAGACGAGCAAGGGATGTTAAGAATGAACTGGAACATAACTGCAAAATACAGCATGTCCAATCCAATTTTTCCTAGCAAATGAAATGGATCTGGTGGAAAATAAATACAGAACTTTCAGGAGCAGCGTCCTTGAACAGCATGTGAGGGGGATGAAGAGATTTGAATAGATCAGCCCTTTACACCTCTGCACATCCCTCCTCCCTCCCTTAAATGCCATCTTTAATAGAAATAAATTAGAATAAATGATCAGCCCTTGCCTCCTAAAGACAGGTGGCAGGGTAATATTAAAAGAAATGAATAAAAATTCATTTAATGAGCATTGTTAATTAAACCTGGAAATCAAAGAGGTCTGAGTTGTGGGAATTCAGAGGAAAAATGAAAATGAAGGGAGCTGTAGCTCGGGGCAGGAAGAGTGGAATTAAATTAAATGCAATGTGGGATTGTGTTTGTTAATGTCGATCACACATTGCGGTGCGTTACAGTCGGGGGTGACGGGGTTGTTCTCCGCTCGCACACAAATTCCGCGCTGACACCAATGGAAACTCCTGCGCAGCAGCGGGCAGCCCGCTCCCCGCGGGTGGCACGGTGAGACCGCGGGGACCCCGCGGGGCCACGGCCACCCCCAGTGCGGCCACGGGTGTCCAGGGGTGCGCGTGTGGGGTGTGCGAGCGTGCGGGTGCCCGTGCGGGTGTGCAGCCCCCGGGGGGGTGGGGGGGGGGGTGTCGCTGAGGAGCCCTCCGTGCCGCTGGCAGGGCCGCCCCGTCCGTCCGCCTCGCCCCGCGCGGTGCCCGGTGCTGCGGGCCCGCCTCGCCCTGCCCCGGAGGGAGGGCCCAAGCAGAGGGCGAGGGAGGGATGGAGAGGAGGCGGGAGGGATGGAGGAGGGAGGGATGGAGGGCGGGGAGGCAGGCACGCTGCCTGTCATTGCTCCTCGGTTTCCCCTGGTTCTGTCTCGCCCGGCGCCCGCCCTCCCGCCCGTCCCCTCGCGGGGGGAGCCAGGCCCGGAGCACCCCCAGACACTTCTCCCTCTCCCCCAGGCCCGGGCTGGGGCTCCCTGCTCCCCCTCGGGGAGGAGGGGGAAGCGCCACCGGGTGACCCCCGGGCTCTCCCGGCAGGACCGGCCCCGGGCCCCGCTCCAGCCGCCGTCGGGCGGAGGTTGCAGCTGCCGCCGGGGCCCCCGCTGCCCGCTCGGGCTAATAAAGTCAAACCGTAGAGCATCGCCGCGGTCCCGCAGCCCGCCCGCGCACACGGGCCCTCCCGGCCCTCGGGGCTCGGTCCCCGGCACGGCCCGGGGCGCCCCTCGACAGGGCTCTCAGGCGGCGCGGCCCGGGGCGGGGGGACCCGCGGGTGGCACCGGCGGGGGGAGAGGTAGCGACACCTCACGACACAGGAGGGGGGCCGCCCGACGGCGCGGGGAGCGGCACCGGCCGCGCTCCCGGAGGCGGCGGGCTCCCCTCGCCCCCCGCCCCAGCCGCCTCCCGCCGCCGTCCTGCTGCGCCCGCCGGGCGCTGTCGGGAGCCGTCGGGAGCCGTCGGGAGCCGTCGGGGCCCCGCGGGAGCGGGCGGCGCGTCCCCGGCCCCGCGCTCTGACGCGCGCTCCCGGCGCGGCGGGCGCGCCCCCGCCGCTATAACTGGCGTGCATGGAGTCGGGGCCGGCGCAGAGGAGCGGGCGGGCGATGGGAGACGCCGCTCCGGCGGGATAGAGGGGCGGAGACGGGGGCACCCCCGGGGCCCGGCCCGCCCGGGGCTCGCCGCGGGCCCGCACAGATGCTAGTGCACAGCTACCCGGGCATGGTGAGTGCGGGCCGGGGGCGGGCGGGCGGGCCGGGCCGGGCCGGGGCCGGGGGGTCGGGGCCGGGGGTCCGCGCCCGCCTCACCGCCGCTGTCTCCGCCGCCGCAGGACCGCGCCGAGGGGCTGCCCGGGGCACCGGCCGGGGCCCGCCTGCCGCAGCTGCCCGCGCTCAACCAGGCGCCCTACGGCTCGGCGCCGCCGCTCTGCCACACGCCCGCCGCCGACTTCCAGCCGCCCTACTTCCCTCCGCCCTACCCGCAGCCGCCGCTGCCCTACCCGCAGGGCCAGGAGCCCGGCTACCCGCACCTGGCGGACCCCTACGCGGCGCTCAGCCCCCTGCACCAGCACCAGCAGCCCGCCTGGCCGCCGCAGCGCGGCCGGCAGGACGACGCGGGGCTGCTCTCGCCCTCCCACCGCGCCCTGGGGCTCGACCCCCGCCGCGAGTACCCCGCCGTGCCCCGCCTGCTGCACGGCCTGCCCGACGGCGGGCACGGCCTCGCCGACGGCCCGCTGGGCCTCCACGGCCTCGGCCACCACGGCATCGAGGACATCCAGGTACCGGGGGACGGAGGGAGGCTGGGGAGGGTGTCCGGGGGAGACGGGAGCAGCACCCCGGGGACCGATCCTACCGCCGCCTGTGCGCCCCGGGGCGGGAGTGAGGGGGTCCCTGCGGGCGGGACGGGACGGGCCCTGCGGCGTCCGTACCCCCGGGCAAGGAGGGCCGCCGGGCCGGGAGCCCCGTTACCGGGACTTACCCGTGCCCTAACGATTCCTCGTGACCTGGTGCAGCGGGTGGACCGGGTCCCGGCCGCGCTGTCCCCACGCCCTGAGCGGCCGGTGCCCGTCCGCACCGGGAACCGCCGGCTGACGGCTCTTGCTTCGGTGCTTTCAGGCCGTGGACGACGGCGGAATGAACCTGCTCGATCAGTCCGTGATCAAGAAAGGTAAGAGCGCGGCGGCACCGCGGGACGCGGCACCGGGCCGGGCTCCTCGCCCCTCTTCTGCCCTCGAGGCTCCCCCGCGTCGGGTTCCCCCCGCGCCAGCCGTCCCGCGGGGTCGCTCCCCTCCCGTCGGGAAGGGCTCGCCGCTGTCCCCGGCCGGACTGAAACGAAAGCGGCGGGTCCCGGCGGGCCAGCGCGTCCGCCCGCCCCCGGCCCGCCGCTCCTTCCCGGGACCGGTCACCGAGGGGCCCGGGCGGGCGGCCCCGGCAATCGGGGAGCCCCGGGAACCAGCCCCGCCGGCGGCCGCGGACAGTTCGCGTCGGAAGTCTCCGGGGATGCCCCGGCGGGGCCCGGCGGCAGTTCCCGGTGCCCCCCGGTCCCGCCGCCCCGGGCCGGAGCCCTGCGCCCGACGGCAGGGGAGGCATCCGGGGCCGCGCACTGCTCCGCACCGCCTCGGGCGGGGAAAGCGCTGGCCCACGGCGAAGCGGGCCCGTTCGGCGGGGCTCGTACCGGGGGGAAGGGGGCGGTTAACGGGGGCGAGGCGGTGGCGCGGCTGTGGGAAGCGGCGCTTCCCGTCCCTGCGGCCGGGTAGCATCCCCTACGCGCCCCCCGCCTCGGCACCAACCCGGGCCGGCGGGGGGACCCCGTCTGCGGCTCCAGAACCGGGGCTTTACCCCGGGGACGGGCGGGGAGGCCCGGCGCTCCCTCCGGGGGCCGCCGCGGGGAATAGGGGCTGCGGGCAGGGGTCCCGCACGGTGGCCGGTGCCCGGCGGCCGGTGCCCCCCGCCCGGTGCCCCCCATCGCCTCTCCTAATTTACTGCCGACTCTCCTCCACCTGCTGAACTGCCCCTCTGCTTCCAGACAAAGCCCCGTGCTTAAACCAGCTCAACTCCGTAAAATATTTTTCTAATAAAAACTTCACCGGGGCATCGCTGGGAGCAGAGGGGACGTGAGCGATTTATGCGGCTGCTCGGGGCCATAACTCGTATGAACTATTCAAGCGCTGCTCTTGGCTTCTCCCCGCCGGTTTTTACAAAAGGAAAAAATACGTGGCTGGAAAAGGCGTGTGGAACCGCAGCTCCCCGGTGCGGGCTCCGGCAAACGAAACGGCGGCGGCCCGTGCGGGCTGGACGGGGGGGGGTAACGGGAGGGGGTAACGGGGGCAGGCCCGGTGCCCCCAGCCCAGCGGGGTGCGGGGTCGCTGGGTGAAAGGCCGAGCGCCCCGGGGGCCGAGGGGGGGCTGGCTCCGGCGAAACGCCGCCGAAACCGGGAGGTTTTAGGTCGCCGGCTGCACCCGGAGCTCGCAGCGAGCTTCGGCCCCGCTCCCGGCCGGGGGCCGCTTCCCACTGCCTGGCCGCAGCCCCGGGAGCTGCCCAGCCCCGGCAACCCGGGACAAATATCCCGATCGTGCCGCTCTTCCCCCGCCGACATCGCCTATCGCGATCGTTACTCGCAGGAGGGAGCCGCGCCCGCGGTGCGTTCCGACCCCCTTTCCGTGGAAATTGTTATTCCAAGAGCGCAGCTTCATTACACGCGGCCTTTCAGTGAAGCATTAATGACCGTAATTATTTTAGCTTTAATTAGAACACATGAGAGGCGTTCCATTAAATATCCTTGCCTGAGAAATGGTTGCCACAAGCTGCGGGGTGTGTGCGCGCCGGCCGTGGGTGCCGAAATGCCAGTATTTGTCTGGAAGTTGGGTTGGAGTTGCCGTGGGTTCGGATTTTGGTTTGATTTTGGTTTGATTTCCCCCCTTTCCTTTTTTTCAAAACGCGCCATTCCTTCGAAATTTTCGTCTCCCATCGGGAGGATTTGTTGTTGTTTAGTGCCAGAGATCCTCTAGTCTCTTTTATTTAAAAAAAAAAAAAAAAAAAAAAAAGGAAAAAAACCCAGCTAAAAGTTGGGCTTGTGGCTGCAGTCGTCTGCAGCCCCTCTGCTCTTCCCACTCTTGCTCTTTCCACCGGTTCTCTTGTTTTTTGTTTGGTTGTTTTTTTTTTAAATTATTATTGTTTAATTTTGGTGTTGGTTTGGTTTTGTTGGTGGGGTTTTTTTTTCCACCCTCCCTGCTATGTTCGGCATAAAGATGCAAACTACCTTTGGGAGAGCGCTCGGGGTTCGAGAGCGATGCGCTTGCCAGGGTGCCCCCATCTCTGCTCGGCACCCCAACCCCCCCCCATTTACCGCAGCAGCTGAGAAATGGACAAACTCAAAGCATCTGTCGGGGGCGGGGGGGACACGGGCGGCCCCCCCGAGCAGCCCCCGGCCGGGCCGGTCGCCCCGGTGGCCCCGGGGAGCGGTGCTCGGTGCCGTGCGGGTCCCGACCTACCGGGCGGTGTGTTGGAGCGGCAAGCGCCGCTGCCCTCCGCTCGAATGAATTACTTTGCAGTCTGCTTTATTTAAATTTTTCACACATATATATTTTTAATATATAATACAGCGTCGTTCTTACTTCCCTGCCGCAACGGGGGCGAGCGGTGAGCCCAGGGCGAAGCCTCGGACCCCGAGGCCGGAATGAATTACACTCGAATAAAATAATAATAATAATAAAAAAATAAACGGTTTGCAGGCAGGAGGTGTGCAAATGGACGGCAGGGGATTCTCCCCGTGGGGAGGGAGGGTCAACGGGAAAAAGCGCAGTTTTATCATAAATCGCGCCGAGATTCTCAAATACTGCACCGGGGAGGATTAATCCCGGAATTCCTGACGGGATGGCCGTCGGACAGAAACCTGATATAAATCTGTGCATGTGAAAACAGATAAATCTCTCCTTAATTAGTTACCGAGATACTGTTGTCCTGGTTCAACAAAATATTAGTCACCTGCCCCAAATCCCTGAAGCCACCTTTTAACTCCGGTGCTCGGAGGCGCTTTTCATTCCAGCCGAGCGCGGGGACCCCCCGTCCAAAGCAGCAGCAAACGGGCGGCCAGCAGCCCCCGGGGAGGGGCTCCGGGGCCGGGGGGATGTTCAGGAGATGGGGGGGGGGGGGCAGGAGCAGGGAGATGAAGGGGACTCCCGATGCCCCCAGCCGCCTGTTTGCTCTTTTCCCCCGTTTCCTTCTTCAATAAACTTCAAGGCTCTCCGCAGTTAATATCGCGACAGGGGATTTTAGGGGGAGATCTGAGGGCTGATACGGGGTGGGTGGTGGGGTGTCCCGCGCCAGCAGCTCTCTCCCCCACACACCCCTTTTGCTGCAGGTAGCTTCGCATGTAGCAAGTGGAGGAGGAAGAGGGGGGCGGCCCGGGGGTCCCGCCGTGGCGAGGGGTGTCCGGGCTGAAATGAGGTGCTCCCGACTCGGTGCCCACCGGTGCTTTCGGGACTGGCCCCGGGTCATTGTTCCCGTGACCAGCCCTGAGGTGGTGGTGGGGCTGGGGCTGGGGTCCCGGGGTGCTGGGGGGGGAGGCAGCGCTGGGAAAGGGAGGACGAGCTTCCCCCCGTACTGGCGTGACAAAGGGGGGATATATTTAGTTTAGGAATTAAATGGATAAAATCTTGGACAGGACAGCAGAGCTTCTGTGAATAGCCTTTGTATGTGCGTGCGTTCGTTCTCCCTGTTTTTCACAAGTATTTTAGAAATGGGTTTCTGTATCTTTTTATTTAATTTTATTTGTTTCGGTCTTGTTGGGTTTTTCCCTTTTTTTTTTTTTTTTTTTTTTTTTTCCTCCCAAGCACTTATATAAGACCAGGAATATATTTGACTTGAAAACGGTAAAATGAACCCTGAAAAAGTTTAGTCGGGGTCTCTGGCTGCTTTAGGCTACAGCAGCTACAGGCATTTTCTGCTCTGTTCACCTGCTGCCCTGGTGTTTGGATTCCTGGGACAGCTACTCATGGCTGGACGTGAATCCCACCAGAGAAATGCCTGGAGACTCCCAGCAAGCCCCAAGCTGGTCCTGCTCCTTCCCTCGGTGTGGCGAGGAGAGGGGGATTTTCTGTCGATGAACTCCAGTGTTTTTGCCACTGTGCTCAGTAGCAAAAAAAATCCTGCAGCTTGGTCATAAAATAAGGAGGGGTTTTATTGCTTTGACATCCTTTCAGGATCAGCGGAAAGCTTCTGCCAGAGCCTTTTTATTACAAAGAAAAATACACATCTCCTTCCCCAGCACCCGGGGGCACGCTGGGCACAGGAGCAGCCTGGGGTCCTGAGAGATGGGGCCCTGTAAGCAGCAGGAGCGGGGAGAGCCGCAGGGGCCTGCACACCCTGCTCACGGGCAAGAATTTTGGCTGTGGCATTTTACAACCTGGAGTAGAGACCGAGCAGGGTGTAGCCCGCGTGGGTTCACGCCGGCACTCAGGCATGCACGGCACACGGGCGCTGCATGGAGAGTGGGGATCGAGCTCCCCTGGCTTCACGTTGAGGCAGCAGGATTTGGCGGCTGCGCTCTCCCTCGTGTTTGTGACTTGTTTGAATTTCCATCCGAAGCTTTTCAGCTGCTCCGGAGTGGCAGGGCTAGCGTTTCTGCTGAGGAATGCGGACCTGTTTGGCTGGATGCTGGACAGATGGATGGAAAGCTGTGCCTCAGAGTGCTCCGAGCCCACATTTAGAAATATTGCAAGAAGTAGCTGTCACTACTAAAGAATGCAGCAGAGGAGGGAGATTAAGACCGAGAGCCTCAGATCCACTTGCCACCGCACGCGAGCTCCAGGTTTGGAAGCAAAAACTCCCCGTGGGCTTCATGTGTGGGGCTGCCGGTGGGACTGGGGTGCCGGCGTGGCCGCAGCGGTGCCATTTCTCCTTTGTTTCGGTGCAGCGAGGAATTGAGCTGTAAGAAATGCCGCGTGAAGCCAGATGTGGCAGGGGAAAAAAAAAAAAAAGTCATCCTGAAAGAATAGTAGATTAGATAAACATCATTTCCTGTGACGAGCAAAGGTAATAAATGAGGTCATCCCGTAAAACACCTGGGGCTGTGAAGACACATCTTTTATAAGACTGTCCACGGACGTGGGTGGAGGTGCTTGGACTCCAGTCAGATGGTGCTGAGCTCGGCCGGCAGAGCCCTCCCGGCTCTCTGCAGCTTTATCTGTGGCGGTAGTGTGCCTGAGTGGGAAAAGGGGCTCACCTGGGACAAGCTGGGTCTTGACTGGAGGCTTTGCTGTCTTAGCGCTGCTCACAAAGGCTTCAAAGTTCAGACAAGCCCTCGCACACACCGCGAGATACAGCGTTCATCAGAACAGTCACACCGCCCGATCCGGGCACTTCTCCCTCGCGCACACAGGCGTGTGGGGCAGGAACACCTACTAATCAAACAGAGCAACTTAAAAGAAAGTTTTTACTCTGAACTGCATCCAGATCACCATTCCTCCATTAAAATTATATTTTTAATGCCCTATAATTGCACCAGGATAAAACCAGGTGTGTGTTCGTGTGAGATAACACACGCGGGTACCGGTGAAGGCGCTGGGCTTTGTCTCAACCTCCCCACTGCCTCCCAGGCATGTGTTATCTCCAAGTTTCATGTACCTTGTCATGACTTACTGTTTAATTAGATGTTTTTAAATGAATTCTTTTTTCTTTGTTAGAAATAAAGAGCAGCTCTTAAAGGGTAGGTTCAGAAAAGCCAGCTTGGGTTGCTATTCGGCATGTGGCTTGTGAGTCAAAACTACAGCCCTTCTCCTCCCGGAGATGGAGCCCAGGTGAGGTTTCTCCATGGGACGGCTCCGAGTGAGGGACCGTGGATGGGATGGGCTGGCGTGGAGCACCTCTACCTCCTTTTCTGGGGCTGCAGGATAGTTTTGCAGCTCGGTGGTTTGGCCGGTGCTCAGACCCTGCTGGCCGGGCAGGGCTGCAGCCGTCCCCACTCGTGGGCAAAGGGGTCACCAGGGGCCGTGCTGTCCCCAGCCACCCCTGGTGCTCCCTCTGTAATTTGAAGAGCTGTGTAAAGGCATTAAAGCTTCTGGGGAAGAGCACAGCACATGCTTCCATCCTTCTGAGCGGCGGATCGCTGCCATGCCACAGCCCCAGCTTCCACGGGGACGGCTGTCCGCCGGTGGGCTGGCAGCAGGGTCAGCAGGAACAGCCTCAGCTGGGTGACACGCACCCTGTGGTGCTTGTCTGCACATCAGCCCCACAAGGGAGGTCTTAATTCTGAGATCTTAATTCTGTAGATGTGCCAGACAGCCAGCGTGTGACTCACCAGGGTCCCACAGGCACCCACCCATGGCAGCACCAACACAGGCAAGACCCACGGGGACCGGTTCATATGCCTCCAGCCCAGGTCACACCGCGTCTGCAGCAGAGCAGAAGCAAATGTAGACCATTCCCCCCCATTTAGTAATATTCCAAGATACGTGATCTCAGAAAAAAAACACGTTTGCAATCTGTCTTAATTATTTGAAGAGCCTGAACGAGGCTCTCTGAAGTCCTAGACTAGCACCCTAACCACTAAACCATCCCACCCTTTCCTGTGTGATCCGAGGGAATTACTCATTCTTGCTGTCCTTCCATTTGTTTGTTTATTTTAATTCTTAATGGAGGAACTAATTAGCAAATGTGGATATAATGCTTGAAGCTGCTACACGCTCAGCTCTCCTCTCTGTGCCTTGTCCCATACCCAGCTCTGCTGTGTCCGGGTATCGCCTTTGGGTTGGGGAGAGGTTAAAGTGTTGTGACTTGGTGGAAAAGAGCAGAGAAGCACCAGGGAGTGAGGAGGAATTGCTAGAAATGAGACCAAGCTACCCATTGCTATTAAATGTCCCAGAATACAGCTTGCCAGCAGCTGAGGAGCCAGGGCAGCTGTCAGCAGGTTCACCTTTGCAGCCGAAAAAACCATCGCAGCTCCTGCAGCGCGTGCTTGGGATTCCAGCCGGGCCGAGCTCCCCACCCTCTATCTCAGGCATTTATCTGGCATCAGTCACCCCAGTGCCGAGGCGCCAGCAATCGAGGGAGCGGGTCAGGCCCTATTCCCTCTGGACTGGTCAAACAGGTCGCAGGGAGCAAGCGGTGTCCCCAGTGAGGTGGCTGTGTGGGGCTGCCATGTCCCCAGGGCTCCCTGAGAGCCCCGAGGTGGCCCCGTGGGGCTGCAGTCCCGGGGCTGGCGGGGTGCGAGCAGAGCATCCCACCAAGGGTACGCAGGGTTGCTTCGACCACAAGATCCGAGTTAGTGAGAGATGAGGGCAGTCACTGAAGGAACGTCATCAGAGAGCTTGTAGATGCTGCAAAAGCTGCGCCGCAGTCCCCTGTGTGCAGA
Source organism: Falco biarmicus (assembly GCF_023638135.1). NCBI lineage: Eukaryota > Metazoa > Chordata > Aves > Falconiformes > Falconidae > Falco > Falco biarmicus. The sequence continues at coordinate 118,088,411 of NC_079290.1, forward strand.
TGTGCCCCGCACAGCTGGCCAGGCTCTCCTGACGCTCTCTCTGTGGCTGGTAGGGGTTGTTTTGCCCAGGGGAAGATGTGGACGTTGCTCCTTCACTGTGGTGGCTCCTGTGCCACCGCAGAGGTGTTCCCTGGTGTGTGCCCAGGCTGCAACACGTCTGCTTTGCCCGGCATCCCGCCAATACGCAGGGGTTAGAAGCCCAGGGCATCTCCCGAGCAAGGAAAAGTATTGTCTGTGGGATAGTGGGCGAGCAGCACCTCTCCCCAGTGATCCCCGGGTGAGCTGGCGATGCCGGAGCAGCAGGTGAACCGACCCGCCGGCACTACTGCGGTCTGAAGCTCGGATCAAAACCCTCCCGCATGCTCTGCGGATTGGCAGCAAGTTCTATACGAGGAGAAGTGTTTTTCTATTATTATTATTAATGTCTAATCTTTGCTGAAGGGTCTTTTGCCCTTCAATGATCTAAATACATTTTAACAAATTGATAACAACATCACCGTGGCTTACATGGGATCCGCCACCGCTCACGGAAGACACTGCATCTTTGTTCTCCCTTTTTAGATTATGTAGATCCAAGCCGCACAAATTCAGCGCTTCTATAGGGAATACAGGGAAAACCTCTCAAGCATGTTACTGTAAAATGGATTATACTGTTTAAACACATAAAGATCCCATAGACTGGTTGCCAAAATGTAATGGGAGTTTGTGCTGCTAAATGAATAAACCTGTGATGGTTAATGCTACAGGGCAGAGCAGCAGCGGGTGTGCCAGGCTGGGTGACTTTGGAGGAGAAACTTTCCTTGGCATCAGCACGGAGCAGCACAGGTTTCCAGTTCCTCTGGCTTAAATCCTCGGGCTCTCCAGCCTCCCCTTCCAGTTCTTGCCTTCCCAACACCTGCGTGTTCTGTGCTGTGAAACACGCGAATTCCAAGCAAGCAGAGCTACGTAGGTCCACCCAAAGCAGCTTGTAATTGAGCTGAATTTTAAACAGTTGTTGTTTTCCTAACGTAAAGAGGAAAGGGATTAGCTTCAGATTTGGAAAAAAAAATAATTTTGAAGCAGGGGGAGTGAAATAATCTGAATTACCCCATTAAACTGACTTTTCAAATGAAGTCGCAGAGGTGGGAGTGAAGCGCAGCGGTAGGAGGGGATGGGGATGCTGCTGCACCACAGCGGCTCTTTCCACAAAAAGCAAAACCCATGTGCAATAAATACCTGCAAATCCACTTCAACATTCAAAAGCAGAAACCAAACCCTTTCTCATTCATTTCTGGCAAAGGTTCGAGCATTTGGGTTTCACTCATTAGGAGGACATTTTAATCACTGATATTTTCTGCTTTCCTGTGGGGTATTCTTGAGGTTACCGTCCAGGCTTCGACATCAGAGGCTCCCCAGACAGCACAGCCCAGTCCATAAAATGAAGCACAGCAGGGAAATGTGTGGAAAGGCACAACAAATTGTTTGTGAGTGGTTTCCAAAAAATTTCACAAGCTATTCTGACCAAGCAGCACATCTGAGGCCGAGTCATTCCCAAACAGTAAAGCAGGGAAATGCATGAGCTGACATGAGCAGACCACTTGCTAATCCCCTTCCCAGTCCTGAGGGAGCACAGGGTGCTTTTGTGGCAGGTCTGAGTGAATTTTGTGATTATATTGATTGGCCATTCCTACCAAGACACAAGGTATTAAGCCGGTACTGTCTCTCACCGAGCCATCGTGTCTGCTGGTCTGGGGTGGCTGAACCTTCCTGCCCCCTCGATCTGTCCCCAAGCCCCCCAGGAGACACCTGCGGTGACACATGGTGGCAGATACTTTGCTGGGTAAAACAGAGGCACAGAAAGAAAAATGCAATTAATATCACATGGCACCTTAACATTTAGTTTGTAACCTAATGTATTGATTTGCATGGGAAACAAACTGTTAAATACAGGAGCTTTGCATAGGCATGGGACCTCTCCTGATTAGCTTTCTCATGGGAATAATTTGAGGCTGTGGAGTTGTATCCCTGCTCCCTCTCTTCTCGCGAGGGTCCAAGATCCATTTCCCTATCAGGACTCGGCAATCTGGAAAGCCCAGAGATAAAAACAAGATTCTTTCCATCCTTCCATTTGAAAAGGCCTCCGAGCCGATTACAGCGTTTCCTAGAGAGGCTCTTTGACATGGGGACTCGGTTCAGGTTGTGCATTCAAGATAAAGAAAATACCTGTATAATCCCCTCTGGGAAGAAAGGATAATTACAGGCTGCAGGTTTGAAATATAGCTGATGGCACTGACCTCCTTCCCCGGACCATCAATAAATACCTCTCTGCTGAAACACCAGGAAATCGAAGCAGCTGAACTCCACAGCACCTCCTCGGTGAAAAAGGGCTTTTCAAGCGGTGGTAGGAGCAGCTGCCTCTGGCTGACACCCACACGCAGCTACGTCTGCCTGTATATATCTCCATCTTATAATTTACATCAGAGACATTCAAACGAAGGTTAGATTAGTTCACTGAAGGCCCCTCCTGAAAACAGTAATCCCTCGCCTTGCTGGAGCACCTTTCACCAGGGGCTACGCACAAGCACCCACCGGCCAGCACCCCCCACCGCTGCCTGCCCCGGAGAGGGGCAGAGCTGCGGGGACACCCAGGGAACACAGCCCGGGGGGCTCGGGGGCTTCATCACTGGGCTTGCAATATCGTGGAAGCAAAACCTCAGCAAGGAGTGGCCGAAAGAGGTTTGCCCAGGTGTCCCCTTGCAGGGCAGCACAGCTCAGGTCTCCCACAGCTTTACTGGGGGGCTGCCCTGAGCCCGCAGCAATGCCCGACGCAGCCAAGCTGAGCGGTGCATGGCCATGCATGGGGACCGGGGGGGGGCTGAGATGCTTTTGGGGTGGCTGGAGACAGTGCTGTACCTGAAGATGAGAGATTGCTTTGTCCCAGGTAGTCTCCTAAAAGGATTAACCGATACGTCTTTAAAATGCAATCTAAACTAGCACACTCCCACTTTTGAAAGAGATGTTGCAACAAAAGCTCCAATATCCAGGGACTCTACGTGGCTGAGGAGGAGGATTTACCTGTAATGTATCTAAGGAGAGAAGAAAACAGACTTGTAAGACGGGCAGAGATTTGCATGTTCCCTCTGGACTTGTTTTTTCCCCCCTTGCAGCACCCCAAGCTCCAGCTGGAAATGAAACTGAGCAAATAACACCATGATAAGCAATTTCATTTCCAAGTACCACAAATTTTCCTGCTTACAAATCATTTTGCAAGCAGGTAGCACATTTCTCATATGGAAATGAGTCAGTACTTTGTCTTTTTGTAGGTAAAGTCTCTTTTTCCCTTAAAACCAAAAGCTGACGGTGTGCAGTCAGCCCCCAAAGCACGGTGATCCCACAGCTCCTGGCAGCACCCACGCACAGAGCCTGAGCCCAGGCTGCAGATACATTTTGCACTGAATATTTACATGTAAAAGCATCTGTTTTCAGGAATGATTGTGGTAGTTTCAGACAGAAATGTTTGTGAACGCAGACGGGGAAGGGAGAGGCAGTGCAGGAGCTCAGGGACGGAGCATCATCACCCCAGACCATGAGGCAGCAGAGGCATGGGGCCGTGGGTCAGTCTGGGCTGGAACTCAGGGGGAAAGCTGGAGATTCTCCGATACTTTCTAGGTTCCTAGGCAAAGGCCTTTGAAGAACGGGTTTCTTTTCCTCCATATTCTTTGTACCTGGAACCTAAAAGCTGAGGGACCCGCCTCTGCAAACCAGAACAAAAGCGTCAGAAGCTTTATGCTTTATCTTGGGGCAGCTCGAAGGCACCAGGCTCCTTACTCCATCCACTAGACTCACAACTGAGCCATCATCAGTTCAGTGGTGGTTGTTTCTTCTCATTCATGCTTCTGCCCAGTATCTCCTGAAAAGCCCTCCCAGAGACCAGGCTGTGGCATCCCATTGCTCCTGCAGCATCGCCGGAGGTATCGGGCTCTCGTGTTGACAGGGGTTGCCTTGCCATGGCATGCCTGTCTGCACCTGCAGGGACCATCATCATGTCCTGTGCTTGGGCACTGGACTGACTCCTGGCTACATTTACCACCCAGGGACTTCTCACCTGGAGAAATCCTTCATCCAGGGAGCACTTGGCAAGTTTTAACTGGGTATCACAGCATCCCTCCCAGGTGGATGATATTATCTCCATTTTGTTGCTGGAGACAGTCAAGCCCAGACCGAGGGGGTGACCTGCCCAGTGTCATAAAACAATTCCCTGGCAGAGCAGGGAGCCGGCTGCAGCCTCCCCCGGCTGCGGGGACACAGCCACACGCAGGGTGCTCTCCAGCTCAGGGAAATCAAGGGACGAAGCCTTTGGTGTTCTTTGAAACCAGGATGTGTTTTGAAATTGCTTGCTCTCTCTGAATCAGGGGTTTTCACGCCACAGCAAAAGAGTGGTGCGAGTTTCATCACCTGACAGCTACACCCAGGGTATGTTTAAAAGACAAACTAGACCTGACTCAGCATGAAAAAGGCATCTCTGGTGGGAGATCCCAAGCCTCGTGGGTTCAAAGGGAAGCCAAAGCCACGTGTAACTGCTGCGGAGCACCGACTCACACGGGAGTTTGTGTCACGCTGCTGCTGCTGCTTGATGCACACATGAAACACATAATGTACTGGAAGCGGTACCTGCCTCGCAGCGTTCAAGGCAGCAGCGAGATGCCGAGCCCCATGGAAATGCTTCCCGTGATGTTGTGCCACGAGGATCGTTTCCCTTCCCGCGTTCAGCGAGGCACCGTACACCGATTATCGATACGCTGCCATTCTCCGCTTCAAACTACAAAAGCATCACGAGACAAGACGACTCTGTGGCAAACAACTATTTCACAGCACTGAAAAGAAAGTCTGGAGTTACAAAACTGGAGGCCATCCTTAATCAGTTTTCTATACCGCGCTTCCTAACACTTGGGCGATAGTTAAAACCCAGGTTGCTTGGAAAAGCATTCCCACAGACCGGGAGCGTGTGCATTCAGGTCATGCCCACAGACCTGATCTTTGGTAAATCATTTAACTTGTTCTGTGCCTCAATTTTCCCCAGCTGCAATAACGAGCCAGCTCACACAGGCACTGGGAGCGAGTTAATGACTGAAGTGGCTGGTCCTGTAACCAGCACCGGGCTGGGGATTAGCAACCTGTGAAGCTCTTTGAGGTCTGTCCACATAATCTTGTTTCAACATCAGTTTTCCCTTTCAAATCAGATCCCTCTGACCCGTGTGCCATGCAGCCCCGCAGTGCCTGCCTGCGTCCAGCCCAGCTGCAGCATCCCCACAAGCGGAGGCTCGCCAGGTCCAGATGCTTCACTGGGGCTTTAGTTTGCGAAATCTGCAGCCGAGCTCACCTCTAGGCGAGGAGCCGAGCATCAGCAACAGCAATCAAAGCCTTTTGGATTTCTGAATTAGAAGTAGCAGGATTACTGTGAACTAAGCAACCCTCCCATGGGGAAAAAAACTCTCGGGAGGACCTGGTAACTAAAGAGCAAAAAAACTTTAGGGAGACAAAGTGAAGCAACCAGGCCCCAGCGACCGAGGGGGTTCAGGGAGCAGACTGAGATGTCTTTTTTTGACCCTTCCCCCATGCAGACACATCTCCATTCTCTCCAGTGTCTCACCCCACCAGCACCATGCCCAGGGCTTCAGTCTCTCCCCTGCTGTCCCCAGCTCCCCAGGCAACACTAACCCACGTGGCAGCTCATTATCTCAAAAGCCCCCCCGCCAGTCTTTCTGGCTTGAACACGTCTCCCAGTAGCACAACACGGATGCTCACCCTCTCGCTCCACCAGATTTGGCTGCGTCTTTGCTACAAGGCTCCTGCTCAGAGGCCACCAGCACCGGTGGGTCTGGCTACAGCTCCTGGCTTTTGGGAACAGATTTCCCCCAGCACTGCCCCAGGCTCCCCAGCTCACCCTCTGTTCACCCATCCATCCCGCAGCTCACAGAGCTCATGTGCGAATTAGGAAATGAATTTGGAAATAATAATAATAGCAGACAGCAAAGATAGACATAAAAAAAGACCGCAAGCTCCCCAGGAGTTTTGTAAACTGTTGCTAGAAGACTGGTGGCCTCTTGTTCCTCTTTCTTTGTTGAATCAACCCAAACACAGCCTTGCAGAGGAAGAGGCAGCCTGTGCCCTGCCTTTTACAGCTTCCTGGGGTGGGGTGGCCCAGCTGAGCCCTGTCCCACTCATCAGGCCTGGAGGGAGGGGGCTGAGCACCGGGGCACCAGCATCTAACCCTTCCCTCGTCAGCCTGCGTGATGCGTCGGTCCTTCCCCGTGTGAATGAGCATCTCTGGGGTGTGTTTCTGCCGCAAACCCCATCCTCCGCGGTCAGGAGCAGGAGCTGAGCCTGCCCACGCCGATGCCGTGGGGATGAGCAGGGTGAGACCAGCTCACTGAGAGCAAGGTGTCATCCTGCCCCCGTGCCAAGCCTGAACCCAGGGCACCTCAGAAGGGACGAGCAGTGCAGTGACACCCACGTGACGGTTCTATTCCCAGCTGCAAAGTGCCGCGTGGGGCTGGGGTCTGTGCCTTGCCCAGCTGCTCCTCCGCTCGGGCACAGCGGCACCGAGTGCCTCCCACTCGCGTCCTCAGAAACCTCCTGGTGAAAACCCCGTTTTTGCCCCGTGGCTGGGCCGAACCCTGGACACGAGGCTGTGCGAAGCAGCACGTCGTGCTTCCCAGCGGGGCCAAGCGCCTGCATGCACCCCTCGTGGTTTGGAAGGGTGCCGTGGCTCCCGCCCGCGGCGGCAGCGGGTGCAGGGGGTCGGCGTGCTGGCGCGCCGGGGCGCTGGGCTGTCGGCTGCGTGCTGTGCCGACCCGCGGTGGTCTCATCCTTCCTTCTTGTCTGCAGGCTGGCTCAGGTGCTCCGATCACCTGCTGCTTGCGGGAACGGGAAAGCAGCAACTGAAGATCGAGGGGGACTTTTGGTTTACTCAGATGACAAGAGACAATTTTGGTTCCCCAAAAGCCAAGGAAACAAAGCTGTCAGGCTTTAATGGTAGCTTGTCTCCCTCCTGCAGCATGTTTATGGGCAAACAAGCTGCAGATCAGACCAGGCAAACAGCAGCAGGTGAGGCCAAATAACAATCATTAATAATTAATGGCGAATGTGGCTATGTTTGTTCTTGTATTGAGGCAACGTTGTCTAATGGATGAAGCACTGTTACAGGACTCAAGAGACCAGCTCAGTTTCCAGCGCTGCCGCTAACCTCTGCGTGATGCTGGGCCAGCCGCCCGTTCCCTCCCTCCCTTGGCACCCCCTGCGCCCCGCCGCTGAGGGTGCCAGCTCTCCGTGCCACGGGCGGCCCTGTCCCACGCTGGCACGTGCCGAATGTGCCAGGGCTCTGGCCTCGGCTGAGGCCTCGAGGCAGAAGAGCAATGCCAATGTTCACCTTCTGTTCCGGGCGCCCGGTGCTGCTGCCTGCACAGTTTGCTTGTGGCACGGAGCAGGGCTGACCTGACCGCCCCGGCATTAACCTTGGCAGCGGAAGGCTCTGGGTTACAGCCTTCAAGGGGATTTGTTTCTGACAGTAGCATCATGCCAGTGTGTGTTTCAAAAGTGTTGTGGTGTCTCCATGCTGTGCATCAGCATCCATCCGTGCCTTCCCAGCCCCGCACGCTGCCGGCGCGCGTGGGCGACTTGCATTGGACAGACCTCCAGCCCGGTTTTCCGTAGGCTCTGGTGTTTGCCTCTTCCCCAGACGCCGTGTGTCACGGGCATGTGTGGCGAGGCACGATTCCCCTCTCTCCTGCATGGCTGCCCAGTCCCTCGTGTGTAAGCAGGTCCCAAGCCACGCATGCGGCTTGAATGCACGCCACCGCATGATCTCAGGCATGCACAAATATGCAAGTAAATAAATTATGCAGAGCTCTTGGTGGACAGACAAAGTATATGGTACTACAAGCAACACCTGCTCTCCAGGGGTGTCTGGTTTGGGGGTGGCCCTTGCTGCAGCAGAACCCACATCCGCCGGGTGCCGGGACCCGAGGTGACACACGCCTTGGCAGCAATGCATGGATGTTTGTAAAACATGCTCTGACTTTTTATTTTAAGGGTGTCCCCTAGAGACAAATATAACCTGTTCTGGGACTGTTGAAGAAAGCTTTGAAGTTGCTGCTTCCTGGAAATAGCTCTGGTTTCCTACGTCTCATGGTGATGTTCCCCTATTTGTTCTTCCCTGAACATCCCTCAACCAGGCTCCAGTCCTGGCAAATGCCGGCACCGCAGCTGCTGACTCCAGCAGGGCACCAGTGCATCCTGCCCTTCAGTCCCCTGACTTTGTACAAGTTTCACGCTGAGAGGAAACTTCACGTACCTTAGCTCTTTTCCATTCATCTTTTAGTCTTAAAACATTACCCATTTTTATGTAACATGTGCTACTTTTTTATTGCCACGCTAACAAGTTGTTGAGCTGTATTTACAATATGCTGATTGTAAGCGCCCCCTAATAGGTTCAGTCTATGTACCCTCCCCAATTAATTTTCGGGTTTTCTGTTTCACTTTGGGCATGTGTATTTCCTTTATAAAACCTGCATCTCGCCCTGGTATTCGTTGCTGTGTTACTCGCAGGAACCATCTGAATGTGCATTGTGGAACAGTCATTACCAAGGAACCACAAGGCGTGCCAGCGCCGGCATGATCTGGAGCGATGGCATTTGCAGTCCTCTTTGGATTCTTTCAAAACCTGCTTTTTTTCCAGAGTTAAATTGGTTATTAATTTCAGAACATAAAAGCCAAAGAGATTTGGCACAAGTTTCAGCCACAGTTTTAACCTATAAACCTTTATTGCGTCTAAGAATGTTTCTTACTGGAATGACGTATGGGAAAACCGTGCCCACCGTGCCGGGTGCGATGCCACAGGCCCGATGCGGCGCTGCAGTCTGACCTCTTGTGTTAACTGACTTCTACCCATTAAGTAAAAGGAAGTTTGTGCTGGATTAATTTGGCTTGATCTTCTCAAGCTTCCTTTAAGCCCGGGATGAGGAAAGTTTAGGGCTGTGGCTTGTTGTGGGGCTAATCCCAAAGCTGAAGTCAAAGCAGCTCTTTCCCCTGGTTCCTGCGGGCACACAGGGGCAAACGCAGCTCCCGGCCACCCCAGCATCTCCCGGGTTTTACGCAGGGTGTGAAGGATGCAGCTTAGCCCCGTTGAGCCTGTCCGGTGGGATGCAGAGCTGGGCTGCAGCCGTGATCCCGTGCCAAAGCCGGGAGAGGAACGGCACCCAGGGCAGCATGATGAGCCAGCGCTTCGCCCCGCCACCCCACCGCCACAGGGTGCCCAGAGGAGCCGGGGAGGGGAAGCTGGTCACAGGTCCAGACAGTGATGCTGCGGCCAGTCCTCAGCCTTCCAGACCAGCCCAAACCCTTGGGTTTAATTACAGCAGAGCTGGGAGGCGTGGGAAAGCAGGCAGAGCAGAGGCCAGGTTTCTTCCATTGTTTTTTTCTTTCTTTAGTTTCATCACCCCACCTCTCTTCTTTTATTGAGGAAAATAAGGAACTAACTGAGATATCCCAGCCAGCCATGCTGACGTCTGCGGATGGCGGACGGGTGCTGGGGGCTAGAAAGCTGCCAGGAGAGTCACCCAGCAGCTTCCTTGGCTCGGGATTCTCTCAGCCATGATCTCCTCTTCTTTCTTCCTTCCTTGTCTCCCAGTGCCCATCCCCTCGAAGGCCAATGGCACCACCATTTCCACCCTGTCCATGAACAAAGATGGCCTGATCGGAGGGGTGACAAATCCCAACGAGGTCTTCTGCTCCGTGCCTGGCCGTCTCTCTCTTCTCAGCTCCACCTCCAAGTACAAGGTGACCGTCGGGGAGGTGCAGAGAAGGCTCTCGCCCCCCGAGTGTCTCAACGCCTCTCTCCTCGGCGGAGTCCTCCGCAGGTAAGCTGCTCCTGAGAGCCCTGGGACAGCACAGGGCTGAACATGGGAGGTGATGCTGAAGCAAGCTTTGTGTTCAGCACCACCTCTTACACCTCAGGATAACAGACGGGAGAAATTCGGGTGGGTGGTGTATTGGGGAATAGCATTTTTGTTGCTTTTTCTTCTTGCCTTGCAAACCTAAAAGCTTAAACTGAGATTAGTTATAGTTCTTTTAACATTAATTACATCGTCATGTTTTCCTCCCTCGTTTTCTCTTTTCAGAGCAAAATCAAAAAACGGGGGTCGGTGTTTAAGGGAAAGGTTAGAGAAAATCGGACTAAATCTACCTGCAGGAAGGCGCAAAGCTGCCAATGTCACCCTGCTGACATCCCTCGTGGAAGGTAAGAGTCGCTTTCCACTCCCACGGAGGCTGGGAGTGCCGAAACTTCAATCCCTTTCATTTGCAGCTTTCCACAAACAAGAACGCTTAAACCAAAGTATGCAGCAGCCACCACCGAGTGAGACTGGAAATATCCCTAAGTCTCCGTGCTGATCCAAGCACGTCTGTCTGCTGAAACTCAGACATTTCTGTCGGACCAGTCATAGACCATGGGGAAAAGGCATCCGCAGCCTGAACGGGGCTGCGAGCTTCCTTGCGGCTATAGCTCAGGGTACCGTTGGTTCCTGCGAACTAGCGCTAATAACGCTTAGGTTCACAGAGACCAAACAGAAAAAAGCTTGAACAAAGCTGCCAAGGATTTAGCAGCTGTTCCGTACCACCGTGCACTCAGGGCGCGACTCAGGCGCTGCCCACCGTGCCGCCCTCGGCCAGCATCGCCCTGTTCTGTCCGGGCTCCATCACCATGCTCAGGTCCGTCTCTTGTCCCCCGTGAGAAGGAGGTGCCCCGTGTCGGAGTCCTGCCCTCCTCCCTGGGACGGCAGGGGACAAGCGAAACCTGGAGGAGATGCCGCACAGCTCTGAGGTCTTGCAGGTGGAGGTGAAGTTTGTAGTAGCTGTCCTCGGGGCGTGGCATTAAGGGCTAAGCTACGGAAACCGCGCGGCAGGCAGCGCGCAACCTGCCTCGATGCGTGAGGTGCCCCTGCTTAAAGCCGCGTGTTTATTTGCTCCCCTCCTACTTCTCGCGCTATGGAAAGGATGATGTCCCCACCGCTTCTTGGGAGAAAAAGGCACGGGACGCAAACAAATGCAATGACAGCTCTGACTCCCTCCGAGCTTTGGAATCCATTGTGTTTGTACCCAGCGTGTTGGAGGCAGCTGCCTGCAGTTTCTGAATAGAAAATCATCTCCATTGTTGCCAGCAAATTAAATGACCCGCTTCATTAGGCGGAGGTTGTTACTGAGGGCAGTTGGTTCGTGCTGAATGAAAGGCTGATTTCCATTAAAAGAAAAGAAAGAAAAGAATGAAAGAAAGAAAGGAAGGAAGAAACGTACATTTTGATTTCAGGTGGCTGCTGATGTTTTGGTTACTGCTTACCAGCTCATAGTAAATAACAGAGCGGTGCCGTGTGTGCTTGATGGATGTAATTTCCTCTTGCACGTAAGTGTTATGGTACTGGGAGATGCTTCACCCAGAGGAAGGTGCCATTGCATTGTCACTGCTCAGCACGCAGAAACTGGCTTGTGCCCCTATGCCCCAGGCACCCTCTTTCTTGGACATTTGCTGTCTTGGTTTAATTTGTTTTCTCCCCTCTGCCTCCCCAGCATCCTTTCATTTAAGAAAACCCAACAAACACTGGGTGTTTATTTGAGTGCTAACGATATACTTTTTCTTACGCTGATCCCCTGCCATTCCTATAGATGGAGGAGAACGGGGAGCCCAGGAAGCACCACAGGGGCTGCAGGTAGAAACGCAGCTTCCTTCGGGAGCCCTCGCCACGTACACCAGGCACTTGCCCTCCCTTGGGCACCTGCTCTGTGAGAGCAGCTCCTGCAGGGACCCAGGAGAGCAGCAGGGCTGTATTTCAACTTCAGGAACATCCTTAAGCCCTCAGAAAGAAGCGTGCATCAGACAGGCTCCTGCGGCCCCTCTGCCTGCGGTGGCCCGTGCCCCACGAGCGCTCTCCTCCCCTGGGCTCTGCCTTGCGTGGCTGTGACACCGCTTTCAAAAGCTCGACTGCCTTGTCCCTTCCGTCTGCGACCTCCCCCAGCCAGCACCGAAATCGCCTTTGAGACAATCAGCCGTGTAGCCTCTCGCACACTCACGGAGGAAATAAATCCTGGCTCCAGCCTGGGCTCTCGCCATGAGGTCCCGAAGCCCTTTTTTAGTGTCACAATGACCATTTTTCAGCAGCTATTACTTTCTGAGTGTTTTTTAACCTATAGACAACGGCAGTTCTGATTCTCTAGGTTTACCTTACTTGCTCCTTTGGAGGAGGAAATGAAGTGGAGACGGAGTTGAAGAAGGAAATGAAGAGATGTTATAAGGGAAGCACGGCCAGTCCCCATAATGTGGCTTCACAGACTGAGCTCCGGGAGCTGGGGAGACCGTGGTGGGATCTAGGTTAATGCTATTAGGATGGATGGCTTAATACATATGAGCAGCAGGGGGGCAAGTCAAATTAGCTCTGCCTGCCCGACCGGGATTTTGGGTGTTGGGCATGATCAATTGCCATCAGCTCTGATTATTTCCACGGGGACGCCTGGAGATGGATCAATTCCATCAATGGGTGGGCATTTCCACGGGGTGATGGATACGCTGCCTGCGCGTCCAGCCCGAGGGCCCTTGCTCGCTGCGGGAGGATGTAAACCTCTTCCTTCTGCCCGTTTCTCACATCCCCGTTTTGTCTAGCAGTCAGGGACTAAGGTCGCTTTTTCACCCTCCAGCCCCTGTTTAAATCTCAGCTCAATTTGGAGAGGCCAAGCAGGAAATTTTGGAATAAATAGGGAAAGAAAGATGCAGCAAGGGAAGCACCCAAGTGAGAAACATCTCTGACGTTCTGCCCTTCGGAGCAGCAGCCCAGAGTCACACCTCATCCTGCTCTAACACCAGCACCATCTTAATGCTTTTTTAAAAGCTGGCAAAAGAAGGAACCAGCTTCAGTTTAGAGTTGACAGTGGTTCATTTGAACCTACGCAGACTAATTGCCTGACAGATGAGTATAAGAAACTCATAGTGGTGTCTCTGCACCGAGTGGAGAGAGCTCTTGGGTGGCAATTGAGAAAGTGCTCCAGTCCCAGCAGAAATCAGCCCCACCAGTGAGATGGCTGAAGTTGCCACAGAAAGCGCTCCCCCTTCCACGCAGGTGTTGACACAGCTTGTTAATCTGTCCTGCTCACAGGTGAAGCCGTTCACCTGGCTCGGGATTTTGGGTACGTGTGTGAAACGGAGTTCCCAGCCAAGGCGGCGGCAGAGTACCTGTGCCGACAGCACTCCGACCCCACGGAGCTCCACACCAGGAAAAACATGCTGCTGGCTACCAAGTGAGTACAGGTGGCAATGAGCCACTGGTGCGTTAAGATATCCACAGCCCAGAAGGGCAGCATTAGCCCCAAAAGCATACTCTTCTGCGGGGAAGAGATGGTCTCCCGTGCTGCACACAGATCTGAAAGATATGCAGCAAGGTGAATAATCTACGTGGCTTGAAGGGCTTGCTCCTGGCCTGGGAGAGGTTAACCTAAGCCCAGGGAGCACGTCGACATTGCCACAACGTGCCCCTTGGAAGCAGCAGCAGCAGTTGCACCAGCTCTGACCCTGCACCCAGGGGCTTTCCCCGGGCTGGAGCCCAAAACTCCCGGCAGGGAGGCAGCCGCTCGGGCAGGGAGCAGGGCAAGGACCCCCAGACACACCTACACCCCTGCAGCTTCCCAACAGCCTTTCTAGTAACACAAACCTCTCTCTTTCAGGCAAATCTGCAAAGAGTTTGCAGACTTGATAGCCCAGGATCGCTCACCGCTGGGGAACAGCCGCCCCTCCCTCATCTTAGAGCCCGGTGTCCAGAGCTGTTTGACTCATTTCAGCTTGATAACCCACGGCTTTGGGGGCCCAGCCATCTGCGCAGCGCTCACGGCCTTCCAGAACTACCTGGTGGAGTCCCTTAAGGGGCTGGATAAAATGTTCATGAACAGCACAGGGAACGGCCACGCAGCCGGGGACTCCAAAGCGTCAGAAAAAGAAGTGAAGCATCGGAAATAACGTGCTGTCTCCCTCCCTCTTCCTGGTGGGAGCTTTTCCCGGTCACTATAGATAGCACTGGGGGGGGGAAAGATGATCCAGTGCACTGTTTTCTGAACTGCTACATTTGAACTTGGATGAAACTCATAAAGCAAACAAAGAAAAGACAAAAAAAAAATTTAAAGAATTTAAGAAGAAAACAACTCTAATGGACGTAGTGAGATTGAGAAAAAAAAGCCAGGTTGATGGCTCTTGGGTTTTGCCTTTTTTTTTTTTTTTTTTTTTTTTGATTGTGGATGCAGGAAGCCAAGTCATGTGCAATTTTATTTTGATTCGTTTTTTAAAAACCCATAGTGAAATCCTGACATGCTCCGGGAATTTGTTGCAACTGAAAAACCAAGAAGAAAGAGCAAAAGCCTCATCAATGCAAGAACCAGAAGCATGAGCAGCAGAGGGCAGGGAGTTGGATCAGTGGCTGTACCTGGATTTATCAGCTGGTTTTGACAGGCAAACACACAGGAAACCTTCCCATTTCCCCAACTACAGCCCAGTCCTAAAGCCAGGCCAAGAAAAAAAATTGCCAGCAGAACTGCTTGGGATTTAAAGCGGTTTCAGACTTCGTTTACAGTTTTCAAAGTGAGACTCGAGGCGGATTTTCCCCCAGGCTGAGGAGCCCTGAGCCGTGCCACGCGGGGAGGAACAAACCGCACACCCGATGGTTCCCAGGGCAGGAACCAGACGAGGAGAGCCTTCCCGACTGCTGCGGTCACAGCTGGGGAGAAAGCAGGAGAAGTTCAACCCAGGACTAATTAAAACTTCACAACCTACAGATAACAGCACACAAGTTTCTAAAATTAATTATAATTAATAAAGCACAAGGAGCAGAACTTGAACCAGGCCAAACTGAACTGTTCCAAATCTGTATATATTTATTTATGTGTAATTAAAATCTGAAAGTTTTAAAATGTCCAGTGCAAGTTATTTATATCAAATTGAGTTGGGTTTTTTTTGTTTTGCCTTTTTTTTTTTTGTTGTTGTTCTTGGGGTTTTTTTTGAAAGATGAAAGTTCTGGATTTTCTGCCATTAGAAATGGGAATGAAGTTTTGGATACACAAAACTGTAGCATGGACAAGATAGGCTGTGATGATAATGACTATAGAAGTTCTGCAGGATTTTGTACTTGCTGTTGTTTCTCTTAATGCTGCAATAGATGTACAACACCCACACCACAATGTCATTCTCATTATCTTAATAAACCTCTTTTTATTTGAAGAAAGCACCTCCATCGTCTTTGTGAACAAGGATGCTTTTGCCTCTGTGGTTGTATCATCACAGAATCATAGAATTATTGAGGCTGAAAACACATTTAAGATCGGGTCCAATGTTAAGCTGTCACTGCCAAGCCCACCACTAAACCCTGTCCCCGAGCGCCACATCTACACGTCTTTTAAATACCTCCAGGGACAGTGACTCAACCACTTCCCTGGGCAGCCTGTTCACTGCTTGACAACCCTATATAGATTTAAGAAATTACACCCTCCAGTTTCATGGCTGACGTTTGACTGATCTGTGCAGTCACAAATAGAGAGCTCCAAGTGTGACTGGAGCTGGCGTTAATGCTCTGGTCTCACAAGCCATCGCAGCCGAGCCAGCCGGCGCCGGTGGTGATGCTCAAGATGAATAGTGAAATGATGTGTTTGCAGATGTTTCAGAACTGCTCAGGGTAGTCAAATCTAAACCTGTCTGTGAAGAGCTGCAGAAGGACCTCATGGTATCAAGACGACGAGTGATAAATTAGCAGATAAAATAACCCTACTAATCTATATGCAATTAAGCTCTCCAAATTAGCTGCTATGTTTGTGGCATTATTACGGCTAAGCCTCTAAAAACAGCCACCTTGTACTCACGGGAGCTTAGAAATAAACAAAATGATGGGAACTGTTCAAAAAGGATTAACAAACCAGAAAGCAGATTCTGCTGCGTGATATCCGTGCGCTTCCATCGCTCTACCTTGAACGCCACTCGCAGATCTGGGCAGCCCAGCTGGTAAAACCCTGGAGAAAAGCAGGCAGGGAGATCTCAGGTGGGAACTGACTTTGGTGCGAGGCAAACCCAAGGGATTAGAGCTGCACCACCTGCACGGGACACAAGCAGCATGTGACAGAAGTGTGGAAAACAACACAAACAGGGAAAGATGACAGTAAAACTACAGGCAGGACGCCAAATGAAATAGTCAGGAAGCAGGTTTAATTAAATGAACAGAAGACAAGGAAGAAGCTGCGGCTTTTCAAGGAAGCAGACGCATAAATGGCTTTTGACACAATGAAAGAGGGATGATTTTAGAGAGCGTTTGCTGTCTTCCCTACACATCCACCACTCATCACAGCTAGAGACTAGGCAGATGGACACGGGTTTGAGTCATTACAGCACTCGTTATATCGGACCTTTCCCAGAGCTGTACCCATCCCTTTTCTCTGGAGGTTGCAGAATAGGCTGATGACAGTAGAAAAAACCCCAAACGATCCCAAAAGGGACCACAGAGGTTTAGAAATACAAACCCTTCTCCCTTTCAGAAAAGCATGAAAAGAAACATTTTATGTACTAATATAATTTGTGGGGATGGCTCAGTCAGAAGCCTCCATCCAAACACTCCCTTCAAAAGCTGACGGATGTATTCAAATTGGGAATTGGATTGGAAGCGTCCCTTGGTATGAAGTTTGTGAAAGCAAAGACCTAAATGACGGGCTCTGCAGGTCTGGGTTTGCTCTGGACCTTCCCAAAGGAAGAGCCAGGGAATAAGGAGGAGCCAGGGAGCAGAATGGAAATACTAGAGACACATTAGAGGCTTCTTTACACTTCAAAGCTATTTTGGATAATGCAGGGTGTGAGCAGAAAGCACAAAAACTATTCCTATTTAAAATTATTCCAAAACAGGAGTACCCTGTTCTGCATCAGCATAATCCATGTTTAAAATGGATTATGATAAAGGAGAGTAAGGTGCTTTTGTGCTACAATACATGTTTCCCTACATGGAGTTATTTAGGATAACTATCCTGAAATAACTCAATTTGTAGACATCCTCTGGTGCATGGGATCGTCATCACACATGACGAAAGTGTATGTGCACACGCTATAATATACAGGCATGAAATATAATTTCATGGTGTAATCATATGATGAAAACCTGACTTGGTTAGGGCACTTTTTAAATATCAAGGAATTGTTAGACATATCAGCGATGAGCAATGCAGACAAAGAATCAGGATATGCCTACAGTAATCACATGCCATGTCCATCAGGTGGAAAGGTACCTACCTCCTCGTCTTCCTTTTTGGGTAACTGCAAGTCTTTGGAATGTTTTATGAGGAACAGTCTGGTGCCTGAAAAGCCAGGATGCCACCGATTCCCTTTGAATTGGGAGGAAATGTCATGATTTGGATTCACTTGTTGATTCTGGCACAGATGCTCGAGACTGACGATGGACATGCCGTGTAGGATCAACTTTCTAAAAGCATTGAGACTTACACTTCCCCGAATTCCCAAAGCTTCATTTCTGCAGGCCCAGATACCCGAGAGGAGCACAGCTTTCAGAGGTTGTGCCAAGCCAGTTCTGGTTTGTAATAAGTTCATACTGGAGTTCCCCTCCCAGCTCACTGTCAAACAAAGCCATCCCCTGATACGTTCTTTGCCTTTCCATCCTAAGAGAAAAAAAAAAAAAAAAAACCAAACCAAACGGCATTTTACACAATTCAGGGCTCAATGCTGGTATAAATTCCCACACTGATTACAAACATTATCGTGGGAAAATACGTAGGATTGTGTCAAAGAGTAAAAATAGATTCAGGCTCATGGTTTCTGTGCTTGTTATAGAACACTCTGGAATTTCAATCCTAAAGGGGAATTGAAAAAAAAAATAATATCTTTTTTGAATTAATTTTGAATGAATGACAAGTCCAGGGAAACCACATGACAAACCTTGACAAGTGAAAAAGAAAAAGAACACTACCAAAATCTCTTCATTCCCTAACAGTCAGCTATCCCAAGGGTAAACTGAGGTTAACATTGAACTGTGACTCTATACTGTATCATTAACGTAAACAAGCAGAGGCTGCGTTGGCATCTGCACGGCTTTGGATAGACTAAATAATTACCTTTAAGCAGGCTACCTTAAAAGCAACAGGTTAATAATAGCTCTCCATACTAAAACAACGCAATAAACAGACTTTGCTGACCTGTAGTTAATACATTCTTTCATATATGAGAGTCCATTGAATTCCAAACTTTACATAGAGAACCCGAGGAGCCACACCATGAGCGAGCAAAGGAAGTTTTTCCTGTTAGTGCAGCTGAATCAAAACACCAAAACCGATAACATTTTCAACTCGGGCAGTAAAACAAATGTTATTTGCAAGGTTGACAAAATGCTTACTTCAGAGGTTATTGATCTAGCAGCCCAGACAGCACAGCATCATGTGCAGCATGCAACTATAGCCTTAATTAGCCTAACAGACTTTGGCAGGAACAGTCTAACCCCAGCCATTACACGGAATCTGAACACGTCAAGCCAAAAGGCATCATTTTGGTCTTCCTGCCCGTCCTCCTTTACATTGCAAAAAAATCCCACCGTGGCCACCTGAGCACCGGCTGCATTTTCAATAGGAAATAAAAATTCCTATTTATTATAATAATAAAACGGCAATAATAATTCCAGACATTGTAATTCACCAAACCTTTGGCCCCGTAATCGCAGTGCTGAAGCATCCCAGCAACCTCTCTGAGGCAGGCAGGCAGCAAAATTTATGCCAGTGTTAATCTGGATGGCTCCTTTGTATGTTTTTATCCCGACAGCTTCAGCTGTTTCTTATTTGATTCTTTTCGGCAAAGAAAAGGCTAAAATTATACCCTGAAATTGAGAAGTGTTTCCCATAAGGATAGCTTCATTTTAGTAGCAAAGTTTAGAGCCAAAGATTTATTAAATGGAGACAATTCACCTTATTTTTTGGGTGGGAAATGAGCTCAGAGAA
This sequence comes from Falco biarmicus, assembly GCF_023638135.1. NCBI lineage: Eukaryota > Metazoa > Chordata > Aves > Falconiformes > Falconidae > Falco > Falco biarmicus. The sequence goes on from NC_079290.1 coordinate 118,107,443, forward strand.
AGATCAAGCTATTGCTCCAAGTCGAGAAGTTCTGCAGCCTGTCAAGATGCATCTGGATGCTACAGTCTCTCACCTGATGCTGCGTCTGTCTGCACAGAAGTGCCTTGGGTTCCCCTCAAGTTTTTCCACTGTAAGGAGCCTTAAACCGGCTAAAGAATCCCCAAGAGGCAGCATTTTCTTGGTGCGACTAAATGACCTGCACTCAACAAAAAATGACAATCAGACCACCATCTTCCTCTGTCCACACCCAAAATTTTACGTGTTCTACGTGATTCTATTTATTATCTCACAGAACAGATAAGTTTCAGCTAATTTCCAGCTAATTCTGCCATAGCATCTTGGATTTATTTATCCTCCAGTGGCTGAAGTACTGCATGCTTTTATTCTGGAGTCCAGGAGAGCTTCATCACGCCTTGGAGACTTCACTCCAACAGCTACGTGGAATTCTAACCAGAGGACTTATCTGTATTTCCCGCACTGATTGTATCACCCAGGGATGTTTCTTTTCCCACAGGTTTACTTCTCAGCATGCCACAACTATTTTTTTTTTTCAAAAAGGAGCATTTGCTATGAAACCATTTCATTCAATCCACTCCACGTACCTATGTTTCAGGAGGGTTACATTTACACTCCAGTAGCGCCTCGTTGTGCCATCAGACACCAAATCCTTGTTGCATTAGGCCCTGTGCAAAGAGATCTTACCCCAGAATTTCTATTTTCATAGAGAAGATTACGAAGGAAAGAGTGACATGCATCTTCAAGAAAACAGAGAGTTAAAGTGATTTGCAGGGGAAGACATAGGGAGTTTAGGAAAAAGCTGGGATCCACACCCAGATAAATCAAGTCTAGCGCTGGAACTACAAAAAAAACCCCAAAATTAATTTCAACAGTCTGCTTCAGCCAAAAATATAGTTTGTAAGTTTATTATTTCCAGTGATAAAATGACATCTCCTTTAACAATCCATGTTCTGTTTTGCTGCTTCTTGGTTCCTTGCAAAAACAAAGGCAGAAAAGCATTCAAACTAGGAAGGCAATACATCTAACGTCTGTGCTGCAGGTGCTACAGGCGCTACAGGCACTGCTGAGGAGAGGAGTGGAAAGGCCAGTTTGCTCAGTTCGGACAACGAAAACAACCTTTCTTACACCCTCTTTGTAATGTGCTGCTGTTTTGACTCTTAAATGGACCCTGGCACCACAGGGAATTGCTTCAGCCCAGGCCTCCCACTCCTGACCCATTTTCATTTCATTTCCTCTCCCCCAGCCTTGTCATATGTCAGGAGCATATTATAGCTTTTAGAGTTTCCTGCTAATTTGGTCATCACAGGGAGCCTCCAGAAGAACACACTAATTACCCTGCTAAATCAGACTAGTCTTTTAGCACAGATAACTCTAACTCTGCCCCATTCAGGATCTCTTTGCAAAGAAGACGAGGTTTGGCACGGTTCTCTGGAGCCAAAAATGGGAGCGAGCGTATCCACACGGGATAGGGAAGCTGATCCCCACCTCAGCACGGCATGGCCATGCAGGCACCAGGCAAAGAGGCAAGTTTCAGGCACGCTGAGAAGTGTCCAGCTGTCCCCAGGAAAGTGAGCAAGGCAAAACAGGTTGGAAACCTCTCCACCCGATGGAGCATCTTTCATAACATTTGGAAGGAAGACAGGCAGTTTAGAAAATCCACACTATGGGTCTTACCCAGTAAAGTCCAAAGACTTTGATGAAAAGGTTAAAAAAAAAAAAAGCATACAGGAACATTCCTGTTTTAAAATATTCTTAAAAAAAGTCATCAGTGCCTTTCAATCTGCTGAGCTAAGGAGTAATTCAGCCGAGTGCTGCAAGGAAAAATAGCTCTGTTCAGTTCAGTTCGGGGTAATTTTTTTTTTCCTATTAATGCCATGTGTTAATAAACTTTTTCACAGCTTTTGAACATAAAGAACCTTTTGGTTTAGCTCTCCACAAATTCTGGAGCCAACATAGAAACCAAAACCAAAAACGTATGGCTTTACAGCTCCTAAAAACATCAGCAGAGGTTAACCTCAAATCTTTAACCAGCTTATGTAAACATCTGAGATGAAGGCAAGCTGACCTCTGGCAGTGTTCACACAACCAGCCTTCCTGACGTTTCATCAAAGCATGGGCAATAAACACTAAGGTAAATACTAATAACACAAACCAAGCAATATCAGATGTACCAGACCAAAGCCCCAAGTGTGACGATTTGGACAGGTTTCTCACGTGCTTTGCAAGAATACCGTAAAACAAATGAAATTACAACCTAATTTTAATAGTTTTCTTCTTGAAGGTGCCCACTCTGAGCTACATGATATTAAGGATGATCATAAAAAAGGAGAGGAGAAACAGATTTGAACCTTATTACTTCAAATGAAAAAAAAATAAGAAACAAGTAAACCCTGGAGATCTTTTTATATCCTGTACTTGGTCTTGCCCAGTAATAGAAGTTCCAAAGATTCAAGAAACTGCTGTTCAAGGGAAAAAAACCAACAACCAAAACTCAAAAACCCACAAAATGATCTGACAGCTTAGGAAATGTCTTCCCTGTTCCCAGATGTCAGAGGCTGGTTATGTACTTTAAAGTTTCCGATTCTCATATACTCCAACTGTGGACATTTTAATTATACGGACAAGTGCATTTTCTGCTAAACCCAGGACCATAATGGTATCTTTCAGCCATGGCCTCAACACACTATATGTTTGTTGGGTAAGAGCAAATGAATGTTTTATAATATTCCACATTCCCAAACAGCCATTTCAGACTTTTACTGACTTTTTTTCTTAAGCAAATTTTGCTGTGGAATCACAGAAAGTTCTTTGAAAATAGTATCACACGGTGCCGCAGCTTTTCCTCCCCAGCATGCTGTTGCTGATAAAATATTGTGAGCATCCTCACTTCAAGAGCATAGTAGTAAGCACCAAGAGCACTTTTGCAAGAGAGAACGGCATTATCTTAAAAAAATTAAAGATGCACCTTAACTTTATATCCCTGTTTGTTAGTGTTTGGACTAACTAGTAAAGGACAGATTCCAGCTCCTCTTTTTTGGTCATTTTGGCGAGTCACTAACTATCTTAGCCTTTACTTGTGAAAACATGGATAATTTTCATGGGACAACTGTCCAACACTTGTAAAAAATAAAAAGTGCATCTTCCAAGGAGGAAAACACCTCAACTTTGTACATCCTATCTGCCACTGCTGTGCTAGGCGTTAATCCGCTCTCCGCAACGAGGAGTTTCTGTGACCATCAGATGATCTGCAGAGATGAAGAGGCCAAACAAGTTTGCAAGGAGGCGGCAGTGTGTGTGCAGGATCACTGCCCTCTGCTGAAGGAAGAGGCTGGTGAGTCGCACAGGTTTCCCCCCCAAACCAAAGAGCTCTGGCAGCAGGGTAATGGCATCTGTTGCATTTCAAGTGCAACATTTAGCAAGAGAAGATCAAGCATCACTTAAGCCCATGGGCATTTTGGTGGTACTATAGTAGGATACTGTCAATAATCCTAAAAATACTGACACAAAACACGATGGAGCGTGCTTTGTCTTCTGTACATTAACTAAAGGAGCTGCACTATTTTCATGTTTGTGCATAAACACAAGAACTATTTGATGACATCAAGGAAGCCTCTACTAAGCAAAAGGTATTTTACCCAAATTAAAATACACTAAGCCAAGTCAGCCATTTCAGACACTTGAGATTATTAGGTTGGCCCCACCTTGTATGGTTGCCTTAGAGTTAATTTGTAGATCCAAACCTATACTACATTTGCTGGTATTCAGATCTATCCATATTTTAGTTTCACCTCTATAAATTTGATCAGCAGAATTTAATTTTTCACAATTCTTGCTAACCTTTAATGCTTTACTACATTACATGGGGAAAAAGAACATACTGGCAGTTCTGAAACAGATCTTTTTAAACATCCTTTCCTCTCTCACTGTTCCTCAACACTAAAGGGTTTTCTCTATTCCTTCCACAGCTGTCTCGAGTTAGACTACATGAATAAGCTTATTGGATAACTACCTAATTGCACATTAGCACAGAAACAAAACACTTAAACTGTCACTTTACATTTTCAAGACAACTAACTTAGTTTTTAACACAGTCCTTAGCAAGTCAGGAGTACGCAGAGATTCAAACCAACATAGTTGAGAGCATGGAAAATAGAGAAGTTTCATATTTTAATTCCACCATTCTCATTTTGCCTTTTTTTTTTTTACTCTGTTAAAACAGCTTATGTCTGTTTAGTTTGATCAGTGCCCACATGAAAATTTCCTGCACTTAATTACTGTTGATGGCAGACTGATAACAACACATGGAAACTCTGTATGAGGTTAAACCTTTAAAGAAAAAAGAATTAAAAATGGCTTGAAGGATAAACTTTTTACAGGTAGGATAAATTTATTTTTCCTTACAGACAATACATACAGTGCTTCACAGTAGCAAAGTTAGATGTTTTTCCCTCCGTAGATGTCAAGCTATTTTATACAAAAAGAATATTCCCTCCTGGCTTCAGATTGGAAAATGGAATCATCCAAATCCTAAGCACTATGAACATAACCCATGATGTCAGCCCTGGCATCAACTAATATTTCTTGTAGGAACCTACTGTCAAAACTAGACAAGGAGCACGTCCAACAAAGGTTCTAGAGAACAAGTCCTGTGAGGAGTGGCTGAGGGAAGCGGGGTAGTTTAGCTTGCAGAAAAGGAGGCTCAGGGGAGACCTTATTGCACCCTACAACTACGTGAAAGGAGGTTGTAACGAGTCGGGGTTGGTGCCTTTTCCCAGGTAAAAAAACAACAGGACAAGGAATGGTCTCAGGTTGCGCCAGGGGAGGGTTAGATTGGGTATTAGGGAAAATTTCTTCACCAAAAGGGTTGTCAAGAGCTGGAACAGGCTGCCCAGGGAAGTGGTGGAGTCACCATCCCTGGAGGCACTTAAAAGCCTTGCAGATGTGGCACCTGGGGACAGGGTTTGGTGGTGGGCTTAGCACTGCTTGGTTAACAGTTGGACTCGATCTCAAAGATCTTTTCCAACCTAAATGATTTTATGATTCTGTAAGAGCAAATGAAAACACATTCTTGGGAAAGCTTAGCCTGCTCTCTACCCTCTGCTCCTACATCTTCACTCTGAAAAGCAACAGCTCCATTTTTTTGTAGTTTCTGACAGCGACTGTTTCATCACCTCATCTTCAACAGGAGTCAGACTCAAAGACTGCTGAGAATACTCTGTAGGACTGCTCCAAACATGCTTTATTTCTCTGTCTTGGATTGTTCGATTGCTATGCAGTCTCTACATTGGCTCATGAATTTCTACAAACGTACCTGCTAAGGACACTCAGGTTTACACAGAAAAAGTAGTCCCTGCCCAAGGCTTATCGCCTACCTGTGGCTGAAGTGTCTCTTGGTTTAACTGAATGGGGTCATGGATTTCTTGGAGTGGAGAAATCTTGGGGAAACATGTAGGTGAATCAGCTTGGGGCTCTCTCCCCCACCAGCAGCTCCGCATAAAGGCTGAATACAGCCAGAGGGGAGGTAGCTTTCACCTCTACATTTCAATTTTTAATTGCATGTCTGTGCTTGGCCATTGCTTGCCATCCCATGTGGGGAGAAGCTTCATCACTCGAGACTCCTTAGAGTCATCTGGTCACTGTCAGGACTGCAGAACTGGCCTGATGACATTACAAGCCTGTGCCAAGTACAATTACGCCAGCCAGCTGAGTACCGATGACCTCCTCTGTGCCAGTGTTTCTAGTATGAATGAAAGTCTACAACAAAAGTGCAGATTTTCTTCCATGAAAAGGTATAATTAACACCAAGAAGAAAAAAAAACAACCCAGAACTATAAGCACTGCACCTACACTCACATACTCCTTTCAGCAAAGCACTCCCAATGTAACGTGGCCTAAGGCACAGTGGCTCTGTTCTCTTGTAAACCGATCTCAGAGCAAACTCCAAGGTCTTGAAGAGATGAGCTGGTGCACTGATCTGTTACATTCACAGTGCTCAGGAAGAGACCATCTTTAAACAGGAAACCTAAAACAAGAAATGTGCCTTGTTAACTCTTTAGGCCCTGAGGCTTTGGTAGTAAAACATATGGTCAGAATTACCAGCCAAAGCAAAGCAGAACAGCTTATTGTGGCTACAATGCCCTAGGAATACGTTACCTTGGTTTACAACATTAATTTTTTATAATATGAAGAAAAAAACCCTTATTAGTAGAAAGCAGTGCTTTCTTGCAGTGCTCAATTCTTTCAGATTTCTTATGAGAGGCCTGTTGTGATAAATTAAGATGCTTTTCAAATGGAAAGGCGAATTCTTTCGAAAAGGGATTCCTGGATTCTAGGGAAAACATGGTTTCCAAAAGCTTTAGGGCTAAACTTGAAGCAGGTAAGTTTTCTCCTCAAGTAATGCAAATGGAAAACTTAAAACATTGGTTTTTCAAACAGATTCCATGTATTACTGTCAAAAAATGAAAGTCAAATGTTTCTGAATGTAAAGATCAGCACTGTATACCTTTAAAACGATCCAAAGTTACACAGCAAAACTATCACACCTTCCCTTATAAAGTGTAAATTCTTGGAAAGACCTCAAAAGAATCTACCTCATTAGAAGCTACAGTCCAATCTCATTGTGGGCCAATTCTTTTGTTCTACTGGTTTGAAATGAAGGTCTGTATTTATTCATTCCTAGAGGTTGCTGCTCTGTTGGCTTCTGATGCAACCCCTTGTATCTTGCACTCAGTGGGGGATTCAGATCCTGGGCCCTGCCCTCAGGCAAAACATATGTTCCACTCCAACCTGAATCCAACAAGGGTGTTTGCAAGGGAATAATTGTTTTATGTTTATTAATCACCTGCATGCAAATAGGTGCCAATAAAAACTCCAGGCAGATTCTCTGCCAGACTCACAATCTAATAGCACCACACCCCAGTTTTGGTGTCTGAAATAACAAATACCTCCAATAAGGAGGCATTGCTACTTTGATATGCAGTGACAAAAATATCACATCATCTCAGCCACTCTGCAATGATGACTTTGAAAAGAGAGACAAGAAACCTGCAAAAACATTCAACGTCAGTGGTAAAATAAATTAGAGATACTGCATATTAAGCTAAAAAAATACATTAATGCAACACGAAGGGGTGAGATTTCAATTGCAGAACTGGAACACTCAGACTCTACTTGGGTTAAATGTGACCTGCCAGGAGAAAATAAGCATGCTGTGGACTTCTTTTCCTAGTGTAAAAAAGTTTGAAAATGTTTTTAAAAGACAGTACATACTAGCAAAATGTTTCAGAGAATTATATGCCATCGACCTTAAATAAAAGCTATTGCAGCCACGGCTACAACACCACCACCTGATAATTAAACTCATTCTGTAAAGAATTAAACTACAAAGCCTGATGGGACTTCAGTTACGGATTAGATTCAAGGGTAGCCTTAAGAGGCAAGATGAGTTAAAGCACTGACACAGCAAATTTCTTCTGTGACATTAAGCAAGTCTCAGTCTCTAATCCAGTTCTCACCCGTTCAATATGATGGGAATACTTGAGGTCTTTATGACTGACAGCTTTTGTGGGAAAGAGACTAACATTCTCAAACCCACTCCTGAGGCAAGAACAAAAATGCTTTGAGAAATAAAGAGTTAGGTCTGTCACTTACCTCTCCCAACTGAGACCTTAGGTCTTATGCCATGCCACACAAGTAACAGTCTGCACACAGTCTTGTATGTATCCATCCTTCTGTTTCCAAGATTCTTTTCCCAAGCTTATTCAAACATAAAACAAGCACCCAAACAGAGCATTTTAAATGGTTAACTCATTCAATGCAAATTCAAGTAGGGAAGCAGTCTCCATGAAAATTATTCTCAGAAGACTCATTTATGGGCAGACTGCAAGTATCAGCCACATGATAATTTTCTGAAGCTGTTCTGTGAATGGAGTTTTTATATGGAAGCATGATCTAGAGCCTAGACAGATCCGTGATTATTCTCATGGAAACAAAGCTCCAGCTAGCTGAAAGTAATTCAAAGACTTATGAAAAGTGTTGTGGTTTTATTTCTCATCCAACTGCTTTCATGCACTTCTAAATGTACAGACACATCAATTAAGATAAATCATGCAATTGATACATCAGTTTATATTTTAAATACTTAATGTAGTTATGAGCCTACTGTGCCAGCAGGCGAATATTCTTTCCTAGTAACAGAATCATGGCCAGGTGACTTAAAAGTGACACTAGCATCTTAAAATCCATTCTACTTGAAAAATCTTTTCTTTCACCTTTCACTTGGATTAGATTGAAACAAACAAAAGCAAATTAAGTCTTTGAAAACCTGATTGTTTTATACAGCAAACAGTGGTAACATCTTTGGAAAAATAAAGTAGACACTGTATGTTTAGCATGGAATACTTGCCTGACATTTGATGAACTTTAATTATGAGAGTGGATGACAGCACACAGCGTCATCCAGAAAATAAAAGTTATCAGTTTTCCCACACATTGGAAAACTTGGGGTGGGGGTGTAAAATCTCAGAAGAGGAAAGAAAGATAAATAACCTGAACATGCACACATTACCAGTAAATCAAGTTTCACCTTCGCTGTGGAACAGTTTACTTAAATACTCTCAGGAAGGATCAGTGGAATGAAAAGATAAAACTGGCTATATAAATGTCAATCTTTATTCAATCTCCCAGTGCAGTACATGACTTGTGTACTTCAAATTATTAGAAAAAACCAAAAGTGAACAAAAAAGAAAACTGCTGAGGAAAGATCTCGGGGGTTAGGACATTGCTTTTGGAAGGGGTATATTGTCCACTTCATGGATGCCATCTTTGTCAATGAACCGGGCATTGAAAGAAGCCAGATTTAGGATGAAGCGTTTCTGAAGCTGTTCAACAAAAGACAGAAAGACAAAAAGAGATGAGATTCATTCAAGGCTTAAATAAAAGAGGAGAGCATAATTTAAGGGATATGCTGTTGCACATCAAAATTTCCATCCTGGTTCTAGTGACCTGAAATACTAGGAACTAGAGTTCCTGTATTTTTCCACTGTGCAGGAATCAGTTAACGCAAGTTTGTTCTCCGTTGTAAGACTATCCATATTAGACAAGCCTAGGCTACAAATGCAAAATACACAAGCCTGTTCACAAGGAAAACATTTAAGCAGGAAGGCTAGAGCAGGCTACAATTTAGGGCACAAAGTGCAGGTACCAAAAAGATAATTCAAACAGAACCTCTTTACAGTACTTCTTCCTGACATTTCCCCAGGTGTTTCTTCCCAGTTACATTCAATTCAACCTCTTAAGACAAGGATAAAGAATATCTTCCTACAGTAAGAGCCTCAGAGTCTGAAAGGTTATGTTTATGCTAAAATTGATCATGAACTTTAAGGTTAAATCTTTACCTCAGTTACATATCACTTCACAAGCTGGAACAGAAGTACACTTAGAAGTCTGTACTAGTTAAGTGTAATACAAGTAACGGAAGGATTCTTGCATCGTGTTCAGTTCAGAAGAAACTTTAAAAGGAAAATGTCAAAGACTGTCTTTGCAAAGCATGGAAGAAGCAGAAGTAAAGAAAAGCAATTAAGCTTCAAGTTTACTTTCTGAAGGATGTGAACCATGCTAAGACAATGCAAGTGCCCACAAATCCCTTCCCTCAGTAGCTATTCCACATCTGGTCAATGTGCATTTATAACCCCTTCTGGCAAAGAACAGCAAAAAGATGTGACAAGAGGAACAGGAAAGTATCAGCAAATGAATGCAAACAAACATTCCTTTCTCAAGATCACAAGGGCCTAAGTCTGGCAACTCACCTCCTCTAGACATTTTTTTAGGAGCTCCACAGCTTCCTCACGTGTGATACCTGAAAGGGAAAACATCCACAGATTGATTTAATTAGAGGCCATCTCTCTCAACAGAAACTTTATTAAATTTAAACAACTTTTCAGCTGAGCACCAAAAACTCTCCTTCCCAGCTCACAGAAAACACTTTCCAGATGTACTGAGGATGCCCTGCACCGAAGCACTCACACTGCAACAAGCCATTGAGAATCGATTTGTTACACTGAATAGGAAGCATGACGGAATTTTGCCTCCCATGGCCAGGGACCGGGCTTCGGAGAAGTCCAGCCGTCTCTCTCCTCGAGTTTATTACAGTTTTAAATCAGCTCCATCTGTCCACAGCCGGCTGCAAGTCAGTGACAGTAGGCGGAGATTGGTTTTAGTGCTATGTTCCCTGCTGGGTATTAGTTTTAATAATAGGAAAGGCACGTGTGCGATGCCCCTGCTATTCTCACACATTAGGATAAAATCCAGCACTCCATAGGGATGACAAGCCATGACAATGTATTGTAGCTCACTATTTTTCCTCTTTTCACAAGGAATGGTGAAAAAGGAGCAGTGTAATTTGCAAGGGACATGACTAGAAAACAGCTAAGCTCTGTGCGTTACACAAAACTGTGCAACTTCTAGAGTTTGTTCCAGACATGTATCCACTGTTCAAGTAGAAGTCCCATTAGAATAAAATTGTCAGTTTACAGCTACATTTCTTGCAGGAGACAGATGAAAGGATTACAAAGCAAACATCTCTCCTATGAGATTAAACTCAGCTTTGCACACAGGAGTAAAGTAGTTTTGTAACTAAAGCCAAAGATGTCAGATTAACAATATTCCAAGCTTTGCATGTTTCCTCATCTGTAATGTGGCTGTGGGGCCATGTTTATTCCTTGGCAGTGTAAGAACTGGATTACAATTCTAAAATTAAAAACTTTAGACAGGTAGAGACGTGTAAAACAATTACGATCAACAGCTGCCACGTGCATAAAACTGTAAAACAAACCAACAAATCTTCATTGCCACCACTTCAGAGTACTGAAGACGGTCTTGCTCGGAATATCTTTTCACTAGTATGTTTTTTAATGTATCACACACAAATCCAAGATATGGAGCAATAGGATGTGGGACTGCCCTCTAAAGATTGATACTCTGGGAAAATGTACATGTCATAGCCAACAGAGAAGCAAGTAGAAGATAAAGTTATCAAAATGTTATTTATTAAAAACAGACCACTAGCAGCTAATGGTCCAGGAAAGTCTAGTCGAGTTTTAGAATAAATTGAAACTTCCTTCACTTACAGTCTGTTACGCTTTAAACAGGAAAACACTTTAAGGAGTTGACTAGTTTCATATTACTATTTCAGCAAAACCAGAAGGCAATCTTTAAAGCTACATTTATTCCAACAAAAAGTCAAGTTCAAATCTGTAGCACCACAGCAATTGTGCTGGACCATCTGATTCGGCAAACGTCAGTCTCTCAGTTTAAGCCTTTAATTTATTAATCGGCAACAGAATTTTCTTCTTCATAGATTCCACTTACTTGGCTTGTAATAGCGGTCAAGGATGCTGAGGGTAAGGAATGCACCATATCCATGTGCTGCAAAAGGAGCTTTAGCCAGAGCTGCAAGGTAATCCATGTAATAAAGGGCAGGACCCTCGTGGTCATCATAGCCAGCCAGGAGAAGGTTGACATGGTAAGGGGTCTGCAAACAGAAAGGATGTTTTCCTTAAGGCAGCCACACCCAAACCTTTGCATCTTAATTCCCCATGCCACCTACAGAACAGCAACACAGTCGATTTCACAATTCGTTACCATAAATGCTACTAGTAACTTCACCAATACTGTCTGCAGGAGATTACAGGTCTCAATCTAAAACCGATTTGATCTTTTAGTAATACGGAATGCATAAGCAAATAAAAACATAAAACTCTGATTCTCCTGAAAACTTGTGGGTTTGTGTTTTTGGTTTTTTTTTTTTAAAAAGCTTTCAAGGCACATTCAAACTTAAGAAAATTTTAATTATGTTTTCACACCAGATTCTTTCATCTCAACATAAAACTTGTGGATTTTTACTGTCAACATGTAAGCACAATGTGAACATTTTGCAGTTTATAAGAACGTCTTTGTTAATTTAGCATGCTCTTTTCTCAGTCCTACTACTATTAACCGTAGACCAGTTTAGCACATATGAAAGCTTACATACAGTGCAAACAGTTATATAGAGTGTTATGCCGTCTTGTTAATTGGCAGTTAAGATTTTTTACTGCATGTACCAAGTTTAATCTTTAATATTAGGCTAACTCAACCAAGTGAATGAAGATCCAAGGAACTGGCTTATTTCTATTCAAAACTGACTAAGATACTGCAACATCACAATAGCAGTATCTTTTCTGTTTGGTTGGAAACAGTTTTCTTAAGTTCTCAAATTTTACTTTGCTTTAGCTGCTGTCTTCTCTGATTCTTGTTTATGACTTCAGCAAAAGCCTATCAAATACGATTGAGAAATATCTACATCTTATCCAAAAAGACTATGTAACCGCATTAACAGAACCATGACTTTTTATTGTGCTGTACTTGCCAATTTAGCAACTCCTTAGCAGTTTCCTTCATGTTTTAAGTTTAGTGGTTCCACCATAACAAATAAAGCAGATGTCCCTATACATCTTCTCCCAAGATGTGTACTTTATAAGATCATGAAACATGCATGCACTGTATTATTTTTAAATGTAGGCTCAAAAGAAAGTGTTGGAATTGTATATATTTTTTAAAACAGCTTTTATATACTTCCAGTATTTTCATATCTAAAGAATGTTTCTTATTAAATTAATCATACTAACAGGGTATTTCTTAAAATGCTGGAAAGCCTAAATCAACAAAGCAACAAAATAAGAAAAAAAATGATGCAACTAACAATAGATTAAAACAAGCAAACACAATTTCACCCTAAAGCCAAAACATTAACTGTACCATAGGAAAAAGTTTATTTTAGTATAAGTACAGTGAATCTGCACTAAAAAAAAAAATAGAATCACAGAATACCATATTTTTACCTTCACCAGATATTAAGAAAGAATAAAGCAGGCTACAGTTATATATCAAACATATTACTGTAAATTGTGCGATTTAATCTTCAAAGCATTCAAGAATATTTGGAAACAAGTTACCATGCAGCTGTATTCTTTTAATTAGTCTGTATTTCATCATTTATTTATTCTGAAACATCACACAAGTTGATATTTAAGAGCCATGACACAAGATCACTCAAATTATTGTGTGACTTTGAATTACCAACATTGGCATATGCGAGATACTCAACCATAAATAAATGGTATTATACAGACTTAAACAAATCTGTTTTTCAGTTTTAAATTCTCCCGCTAATGGTCTATGGGACAACTTCTTAAAACTCAAATGTAAATAAAGTGCCCCCTATGCCTTGCTATTATTTGAGAAAGGCAGGATTTAAACATTAGAAAATATACATAATCTATTTATTACTTCCACAATTACAAAAGAAATTTGCAGTCAGCACCCTAGTGCTGTCTTAGTGGGACTATCTCTACGCTGGGACTGGTATTCCTTGTACATCTCAAGCCTTTTGTCCATTTCAAAGGCAGCCTTGGCTTTCGTAACTAAATCCGTGCCAACGGTTCTAAACTCCTTAGAAGACTGATGTGATTAAAGGGTGACCAAATGAGGGGATGACTGACACTCCAGGATAGAATTTTTTTCCCCAAAAAAAACCCCCTTACCTTCCTATTAGAGGCAATATTTCTCATCCCAAGTACCTTTGCACTTTCTGCTGTTTGATTTAAAATACCTACAGCAATTAAGGTATGTGTGAAATTCTTCAGAATCTACAGCTGAAGAGAACAGTTGTGATAAATACACTGCAACAACAAGACTGGCAGTGGGAGGCTGGGCGGTGACAGGCAGCGGCGTGACATCTGGCGGAAGCCAAAGTCACAGCAAGGGGGGAAAAGGTGGGCGTGAGGAAGCATCCTGCCAAGCATGGACAAGGACAGAGGAACTGCTAGTCTTTCTTTGGACTCAGGCCAGACCCTGTCACCTATAATTAAACATAGCATCACAACAAGAAGATGAACTCCATCATGTTTGGAGGGGCAGGGGGATATTTTCCTTACCACCACCACACAACCTCAGTACATGTTAAACGTACTAAACCTGGCACTTGATTCAGCAGGTGAATCAAGGGAGATGCTGCAGTAACTAACAGTGGAAGAGGAACTACAGCACCACTCACCTGCACAAAAGCCAGTGGGCTCCAAAGTAGTTTCTAGGTTTGCCTCAATTGCAACATATAAAATGAAATCAACAAAGATTCTTTTCAGATCCTACTCTAGAGCATAAACTCCAGGTTTTAAAATAAGCAATGTAATGAAGAACCACATATTGACTATGAAAAGAGCACAGTAACATAATGGCCTTAAGTTACAAGGCCAGCGTCACCACACTCGACACTTTCCACCAGAAGAACTTCTGAAGCACTGCCTTATGCGACACATCCCCAAGGTTATTGGGAACTTGGATGACATTAGCTACAAGGTTCATGAATTAAATCAAACTAGATAACATAGTGAGGAACCCAGATGGTGAATAACAATGCAGATCAAGCTCTACTTTGGGCTGGGCCATGCCAACAGTATAATGCCTAAAAAGAAGTGTTAGCCACTTCCCTTCACATACCTGCTACCCTTCTGCAACAGAAGTGGCTTCACACAGTAAGTGGCAACAGAGCAACAAACTATCTTTTCCCCTACTAAACTTATTACTTCTAAATTATTTTCCTGCTACTAAGAGGTGGCAGTCACATGTTTTACCTTTTCATTTTTTATTTTTATCATCCACATAATTAAATTAGTAGCCTCCAGGAATCCTATATGCAATTTAAATAGACACAGAGAGCTAGTGCTAATCCTTCTGGTATCCCACAAAGCATGATGAAAATGTAACAAAATTCATGGGGGAAAATTCTGATGGCAAGGCTTGTATCATCAAACTCCAAATCCCACAAACAAATCATTAAGTGCTATGTTTAAAGAAGAAGGAAAAAAAAAAAAAAAAAAAAGGGAGTTCTCCCTACAGTATAGAGATCACTGTAGTGTGACAGTAGTGTCAGAGTGCGCCACTTGCTCCGGGGCATTGCCATCTGCAACAGAACATTTTGTCTCCGGTAAATAAACACATCTGCCTTTGCCAGTGTCCTCCCCACTGTGCTACCCATCTGGAGCAGGTGAGCTGGAAGACAGGCGTGGGCTCACAGGGAGGATCAGGCCTCAAGGGGCATGGCACAGAGGAAGACAACAACAATGCCACATCTAAGCCACATCCTGCTGGCCAAGCTTACCAAAAAGCCTCTTAAATTACTCCTGTTAGAGGTATGTTACATCGTATGCAAGATATGTCTGCCTCCACTTAAGCGGGCAGGACATCCAGTGTCAGCCTCGCCTACCCCATCTGTGCAGGTCATCAAGATGCCCTTGAGACAAGCCACCAGCACCAGGCAGCCGACAGCCATCTGGGCCTGGCACCAAGCAGCATTACTCCTTCACATCGACCTCAAAAACTGCACAGAGTTCCACAAAACATACACAGACCTTCCAAATCACATCCAAACAAAAGCTAAAGCAAGCAGCATCGCTGCCAACCATCATCTACCAACCATGCTTAATCCACATGGTTGGCTGGAGCCATTTAAACCAGGAGAGCAGCGTTTCACATACAAGACTGAGGCAGGACTCTGCACTGAGTTCTGACTTGCTCTAACCTCAGTAACTCGAAAACTTGCTACCTGCAGCTGTCATCCACGTCATTACAAGCCTATGCAGTATACTGTTAAAATAGCAGCACAATTTATCCCATGCCCTATCCCTGACAGAGATGTTCAACTTAATTCTCAACATCCTATTTCTCCTTTTCTTTCATATAGCACATCGAGAAGAATGCTAATGAAATGCTTCCTAACCTTGGGTCTTTAAAAATCCATTTGCCCCTTCATGACGTCTTTTTGTACCTTGAAAAAATTACTGTGAGGAAAAAATAAATAAATCAGTAACTGCAGTTTAGTAACTCAAAAATACAGCTCCAACTTGGATTTGATATTCACTGAAAGCCTCATGTTGCTGTTTACAAAAGGGACTTGTTTTGCTAAGTACATCAAACAGCTCTGCTCTATGAAATCATTTTCCAAGAAGATTAAACGGATTCAGTGCATTTGCATGAAAACTGACAACCTTATCTCGATGTTAAAGAGGCTTAATTCACTTTGCCGTTTGCAGTATTTGTGACAAAATGTTTATTGAGCCCAAGGCTGGAATTTTAAGACTATAGTTGTATCAGTTATTGATAAGTGATGTGATAAGTTTTTAAATAAGCAAATCAAGTTATATTTTAATAAAACGTCCTTTCATCAAAGTTAATTCATCACTGAAAATGGAACCTTTTTCATCAGACTCCATTACTTCAAAATGGAAATCTTCCCCTGTAAGCCTTTGCCAAAATCCTTCAGCTACTACTCACTCGACTCCGAAGATAGTCAGCTAGGTTTCGTCGTGTAAAGTTTGCAGCTGCAGTAGGAGACAATTCATAACCTGGAGAAGAAATGTGTGTATTTGAGAACAGTACAAATCCATATTCATGTTTCACCTTCTGACTTTCCATTCTATTTTGAAATAACAAGTTATTCTTTAGTGACAAAGTGTTACACCATTTGTCTAATTGCAGTTTATTCTCAAAACTACAAGCATGGAAAGGGCCCTCAAAATCCAGGTAGCTCATAGACCATTAAATTAAATAGCTTAAAAAACCTAGAACACTACCGGCACGTAGCTTGAATTTCAGTCCAGTTATCAGGAAAATTGGTAACAACTGTCATGCAATGGACATATTAAGAGAAATACTTTACTAGCAAATCTATTACTGTGTCACTTATATTGCAAACTGTTTAGCTGGGCTTTGGATAAAACTTTTGGCTTATACTATATAATCCAGTCTCTATTTCTTCATCCTGCCACCTTCATTATCACCTTTACTTGACAAAAAAAAAATATGCAGAAATCCTTAAAGCTAGAGAAGTTTTGAAAACAACACTTTGCACCAACATTCAGCTGTAAACTATACCTATCATTAACTCTGCTTCCAAACCCTGAGCAAGTAACTGTTCTACTTCACTCACCATTTCTCATTTTGTAGAGCTGAACATTTTTCTGGATGTATTCTGCAAACTGTACAGTGTCTCCAGCCTCCCCAACACACAGGAGTAAGATCTTTTCACTCATCTTAAACATTTTGTCATGGTCTAGGCAAAGAAAAATAACATTAAGAGCCACAGTCAAGAGAAAATAAATTATTCTGCCAGTGTCATAATATCATAACTTCTTTCAGAAGCAAGGAAGACACTTGGATAACTCCATTATGACCTGGAGTACTACCAAAACTCTTCCTAAGCAAACTCCAAAATTCAGCTTCTCAGTTGGTGGCACAGTACAAAAGACTCATTAAACACATCACCAAGACAAACAAAGCTGAAATGCACAAAGTGCTTCCTTCAGGAAGGGAGGCACTTCAGAAATACATGGTCTTTCTTACATAGAGACAAAGACTAAAACTTCACACAGAATACTACGTGCAAAGTTTAACATTATACGTGGTGCCTCCTGGGTTCACGAATAAGTTTTGCTCGGTGACCATTCTGCTTTACCTAAATATACTGCATCAGAAGCAAATCTTAGGAAATCCAGAACAAAGTTCTTTGTCAAATGATCCCCTCTTCCTGATATCCAGCACTGTCTCAAAAATTATCAATTTAGGTGAGTGAAGCTTTCAGAAACAAGTTTTTGCTTGTCATTACTTTTTGTTAAAAAAAATAATAATAATTTAAGTACTGATTTCAAATTATAAACATCCAACTGATATACATGGAAATTAAGGAACAGCAAGATACAGTTTTACTCATAACTGCAGCTTAAAAAAAACCCCATCTGTGTGTATTTGAGGGAATCCAAACTGTCGTTCTGACAACATTGAGGACAATTTTGTGCCACTCTAACACCTCAGTCTCATCTAATTAGAGCGGACTGGCACTCGGGTATCTGTGAGACAGAAAATTTCAAGTATCTGTTGGTGTGAAAGCCAGACCACTTCTCTGTACTGCTCTACAAAACAACACTAAACCTCGACCTCTGAATTTGACTTTTGGTTTACTCAATGCTGCTGAATAATCTCTGCTGCAAGACAGGTATAAAGTGTCACAATCCTCTAACAGGATTTCAAGAGTTACTGAAGTACCCAGGAGCTGCATGTCTTGAGAGTTCACGGAAGGCCGCTGACATTGATCAGCCTTTGCAATCTATTTACAAATCAAAGCAAGTATTAGTAAATGCCAATATTCTAAACAAGTATCTGAAATCTGTGAGTTCCTCTCCCCCTCCAAAGACAAATAAATCCTATGTTGTAAGCATAATTTCCTTAAAGTTTATGATTAAATCTACTTGGAACCAACATTAACTTACAAAACATTGTTTAAAGCGATCATACTTGTATTTTGCGTGTGCCACCGCCTTTCACAACCATCTTTTTCACGCTACTTAAACTTTCACATACCTGAAGTATTTCAGGTAAAAGCACTGCTATAACAGTCATGATTTTATGGGATGTTTATTAACACTGCAATCTAAGACTTTTCTTTAAAGAGCTTCTAATCCATGGGAAAAGATCACCACTCCTTGTAAACAAGCTTCAGTCCAGGTTATTGCAACAGTAGACTGAAAAAGTCTTTTTCGAGAACTTCAGAGGTACCCCCCAGTTGTAATACACCTGATAATCCCCCAGGTGTATTACTACATAAAGAAAGCAAAAACATTGCAGTTTGGCCCTTATGCCTTGTGCTACAAATTTCACTGATGCTTTTCCTTCCAGTATTTCCTTTTTCCCATTGACTACATTTTCCCAGTGACTTAGACAAAACCATTTAAGCTCACCAATCGTTAACCCTGTGCAGTTTTCTAACACATCCACATTCCGGTACAGAGCAGGGCTTGAGTTACCCAGCCAAGGCTTACATGCGCCGGTAAGTTAACATGACAACCCCACACAGTGCAGTTATACTGGCTCAGGCTCGGAAACCTTGCTCTGAGCAACCGGCCCCTTGAGACTCTGAGGGTCCCTCACTCTTGAGGGGCAGAGCCCGCCCAGGAGCCCCTACAACGAATAAAACCTCAACTGAGACATTCAGCAGCGTTTACCGCCACCAAGACTGCTCTTTTAACAGGCTTTCCTCAACCGCGGTCACAACCGGAGACCCTGAGCACCATAACGCGTACGGGGAGCTCTGGCCGGAGCCCAGGGCCCCCCGCCGGGCCTGCCCAGGGGAGGGGAGGGCGCACGGCCGGCACAGCCTAACGGCCCCCCCCCGCCGAAGCCACACGCGCCGCGCGGGCCTCGCCTCTCACCGTGCTTCATCTGGACGATGCTAGAGGCCGCCACCGTGTCGGCGGCCACCAGGACGTAGTCGGGGCCCTGGATGCCGATGAGGTACTCCATGGCGGGCCGCGCTCCGCCGTTCCCTCAGGCCGCGCCGTGACACAGCGAAGCGCCGCCACCCCTGAACCCGCGCAAGCGCCGGCGCGCCCTGATGACGCCACCGCTCGCGAGAGCCGCGCGCCGCGGGGAGGGGTCACGTGGCGTGGCCCGGCGGCGGCCCGAGGCGATGGCGGGGTCCTGAGGCGATGGCCGCAGCCGGGCGGGGAGCGGGCCGCCGCTGTACCCTCGCTTCCCCATTTTGTAGCCCCTAGTTACAGGGCCGTCCCTAACGATCCGGGGGGGCGGCATTTGGGAGGGGCACGGATACGGGCTGGCCTGTCTGCGCCTTGCGGGCTTCTGATGGAGCCCTCTCCCCCCGGGGGCCGCAGTCCGTGAGGAACGGAGCTCGGGGCTGAGCGGCCGGGGTGCTCCCACAGCGCTCTGCCCTGGGCCGGCACGCTGGCGTGCTCCATGACAGGGGTGCTCATGGCTCTGGGGGCGATGGGGCGGTCGGGTAGACCTGGATTTCCTGTCAGGCGGGTGTGCTGGGGTTTTGGTTTGGGGCAAAAATGCTGTCAGTGAGTGTCTGGCACCATTCCTCACCAAAACACAAGCGTTTTGGCTATGAAAATGCACAGTTCCAGGGCAGGGTCACAGCTGAGAAAATGGAGTGGTGATAACTGCATGTCCCACTTTTGCCTCACACTCAAGGTCCAAGAAGACGGAAAAATACTCTAAACCCACCTTGTATGGTAACTGCTCCTTGGGCGCAAGTTCTTTTGGAAATGCACGGTGCCCCTGCAGCCTCTTGATCTATTTAGTTAAAGGGAACTGAACTGTGAAGAGACAGTGAAATCGTTCCAGGAGCGATGGAGTGATTGATTTGCTGCCCATCTTCCTGTGTCAGAAGTAGCCAGCAGTGCCAGCTGCATGCAGAGGGGAGCCCTGAGCTGCTGCGCCGGCCTTCCTGCAGCTCCTGCCACGGTCTGTGGCGACAGCCTGCCGGTCCACAGCCGGTAACCATGAGTGTACATTCAGTCCCTCCTGCCATCCCTCCTGCTGCCCCAAGCCGAATCCCCCCAGCCAAAGGGACAAGCCCTAGCCTGACTCACCTACTGAGCCAATACAGGATTTTTTCCCTGACTGACATGCCCGTGCCAGCCACCAAGGGAAAACTGAGCCGCAGATGTGCCTGAGGATTTCCCTGTCAGTTGATAGCTTCAGAGCTCGTCTGTGAGCTCAGGTGTAGACCTTGGATGACCTGTTTCATCACCTGGCTGGACAGCGGTTCTGGCAGCCGCTGATGAGCAAACGCTGTTCTCTACTATTCCTTTCTCCCCACCCCCAACTCTTAATCTACTTAAATTTCTGAGGGCAAAAAATGTCTTGCCTTAGGTGTCAGTGCAACACCCAGAAGCTTCCAGGTGTGTCTGTAATGTAGATAATTAATAACAAGAGAAACAAACCAAGTACTCTAATTGCCTGGACATTGTCTAACTGGAGGCGCCATCCTGATGAGCAGAGTAACTCCAACTGGCACTTGGTTTATTGATTAGACTCTGCCCGTGCCTGAGCCCCATCTAATATGTTCACTAAGTGCAGCTCCACAAAGACCCAGCCCCACGCTAACGAAAGGGGCCACCGAAGCATTAAAACCTCACGGCAGTTGCCGTAAAGGAGGCAGCCCCAGGAGATAAAACTCTGGATGCTACAGCACATGGCAAACGCCCAACTGCACCTATACCAAGAAAGTCACTGTGTAATTATGAGAACTGGGCATAACCTTTGTGTGGTTTAAAAAATACTAAACATGCCAAAAAGCAACAGCAAATTGTCTTCAGGAAACAGTATAAATGAGTGTAAGCAGCAAATTCACCATTTTGACTGTTTTCCAATTGCCTGTAGCTACACTTGTTAAATTGAGTGCTGCGTGCATAAATCAAAACAGGATGTTTGTTTTACCTAACAATGGCCAAACTCTGTGCCAGTGCTTAAGTATTTTCAATGTGGATCCAATCTGAAGTTTTAAATGCATTTTTCCCTATAGATCTCCATACGTATTGCATGTGTACATACAGCCAGCCAGTCTAACTTATATTTTGAGACCTTTTTAAGAGAAGGTTAACGAAAAATCAACAAGTACCATCCTTGTTGATTTTTATTGGGCCCTAGGGTACAATTAAATGTTAAGGTTGTTATTGAATTTTCTTGACAGATTGAATTTCCCTGTTTAGGAAGCATGTGTGCATCTAGTACACACCTACCTCTCTTCCTGGGGTGAGGGTGCTTCTAATGTTAGTACATCGGTATAAGAAGGACAGCAGGACATCTCAGCCCAGCAGAAATTGGGGAGCATTTTCTGCCATTAAGGGAAATTGCCTTAAAATTCAGCTTCCCTTTGCCTATTCTATTTTCAAGGCAAATATTGCAGTTATGTGTATTTATATGTGTGTGTGCTACACAACCTTGGTGGAGTTATTCCAAGAACAAAAGCTGTGAGTAGCACAGGGATGCTAAGCAGCCTACATAAAACTCCTCTGTGTCCTGAGATACCTGATATACAATATACAGCTTCCAAGATGCTGGACCCCAATATACAGAGATAGCCAAAGACTCTGTGGTCCTGGGAGTATCTTTTCTTCCTTGTTCCGGATAAGTTATGGAGCTGAAGCGTGCTGGTACAAAACAGGAATGGGAACACAGAGGGTGAGAGGAACACCCTCCCATCCACCCATCACAGCTTCTAGCAAGTAAAGTATGCTTTAGCTGGAAGCGTGGTATCTTCTTAAAAAGGAAGGTTGATCATTTAAGGAACCCTGAAATGGAAAAAAAAGGAAAAAAAGATCACCCACAAAGGAGGAATCAGCTTGAATTTATTGTGTAACTTGCCATAACTCTGTGGACTGCTCTACACCAACAAGTCAGTGTAAAGATACACGCAACAAAGGAAACTCAGCAAGGACAGACTGGTTGAGAAAGGGAAAAATAGGAGGGCTGAGAAATAGATAGAAAAGGTGTCAGGGATTAATAGCTTGTCATGCTTTCTATACAAAGGCAGGCAAGTAGTTAGTCATGTGGGAAAACCTATAAAACAGTAAAAGTTAGTAAAAAGCGTCCTCGGTACAGCTCAGAGTCAGCTTTGCGCTGAATATAAATCCACTGGGCGCTGTTACAGCCACTGGAGCTGTTTGGGCTGGCACCAGCTGTGGATCTGGCCTAGGCAATAATTGCTCATCTCCAGTGACGCAGGATGACCAGTACTTCCTAATTTAAGGTGATACTTACGGAAGAAAGCATTGCAGTCTCTTTACTAGGTGCTGATTGCTCTGGCAGAGCGGCTGGAGCTGAGCAGAAAATGCAGACAAGTCATTGCTTCAACAGCTGGAAAACAAGTGCCCATGAAGATACAAGCTAGCTTTGTAAACCTTTCAGCATTTCTTTTTCTTCCCCACTATTTTTTTACCCAGGGGCACAGGGATTGTGCGAATTCACACGCAGTACAGATGCATCTCTGCCATAGACAGCACATCTGCAGTGCAGAGAAGTTGCGATACATTTGCGGTCGCTTGTCCAGGAGCAAGCACTCTGCTTGCTGAACTCCTAGGCCACTGGCTAATTGCCTGATGACTGGCATTCCTCCCTCTTCCACCTCTTGTAACAGCAGAACACTTCTTAGAGGGGACACAGTGCCCTAAATGTGGCAGAGGATGAGGAAAACTCCGCAGGTTCTACATCGGTCTTGTAATTTGGTGATCCCAGTTCCTGTTCCCCTTCCAGAAGAGCGATGCTGAGCCCTCCTGGGTGCCTTGCTGCTGCCTCGCGCTAAACCAAAGCTGGGCAGTGCTGGCCTGAAGCATCTGCGCTCAGCTTTCTGCTCTGTCCCCAGCTCACAAGGCAGCCCAGCCGGCGTGGGGCTGTGGTAGATGTATGACTGTGGTATGGGAGGTAGTTTTGGTTCTAGGGATTGTTCGACTAGTGCTTGCACTGGCTTTTGCCCTTTGCTGTCATCTGTCTCAATATGGTACTAGTAAAGATGATGTTACAGTTACTATAATGCCTAGACAAGATTTCCTGCTAGGAGCTCACTGCTTTCCAGAGAAGAAAAGGATCCTCATGTTCCTGCTATTTCAGGTGCAGGAAATGAAGGCGCAGAGAGGAGAAGTGATTTAGAGGAGATCACAGGGCAGGTTAGTGGACTGGATAGGAATAGAAACGTCTTGATTCACTGAGCGCCTCTCTAGCTGCTGAAGCGTGCCAGTTGGATCACACAACCCTGAAATGAACTCTGCAAGGCTTACATGGAGCTTTGCTCTTAATCTCTCTGTCTGGGCTCCACAGAGCTCCTCGAGCTGGCTTTCTGTGGGCTTAAAGATGGTCTACTTAAATAGATTCTCTTTAGGTTTGGGCAGGGACAAACCTTGTGTTGTTCCTCCCATGCCCAGGCTGATGGGGAGCCCCTGGTGCTGTTCCCCCCCACTGAGGTGCCTCTGGGTCACCCAAGAACAGCTCTTGCTGAAGTTTCAGCTAGCAAGAGTTGCAGAGTCTTTCTTTCACATTTGTTTTGACAGATGGGTGTTAAGCACTACCTGGATGGAGGGGTTTTGTCAGTGGTATTTAAATCATGAGCCTGGCTTTCCTGGGATGCAGAGCAGACTGTGAGCATCCCCCAGCAGTGCTCACTTTCAGGCATACAGCAGCTTTGCAGAGGGATTGCTTTGAACTCAGGAGGCCTCGTTCACCTCTCCTGGCATTTCCCAAGCTGCGACTGGTGTGGAGGGAGTTTGTCCTTCTCACCCACTGCCAGCAAAACTCCTTCCTAAGAGTCCTCATTCTTACTGAACTCATCAGGAAATGTCAATGGCTGGCAGCGTCAGTCCTGCAGGCATCCCACAGAAACCCCTTGCTGCCGGCAGCGGCCGAGCTGGCTGCTCTGCCTCCCTGGTCCCAGGTCCATTGCCGAGTGTTTACCCTCCACCTGTGATGGCAAGAACGGGGCATCCATTGGAGTGTGCAAGTGAAAATGGATTGTAACCTGCCATCTGCCATCGGCTGATTAGCACTTGTATGTGTCTCTGGCAGGATTGATCTTGCAGGTGAGAACGTTTCAGAGACCAGCTGGGGCCCTGCTCCTCAGCAGGATGCTCCTTCCTGAGTGATTCTGCAGTGCTCATCATTGTCTCCTTGCAGTGGGCAAGATGATATTCACTGCAAGCAGCTGGGATGGCCAGGGCCAGGGCCTGTTATTTCTCAGTTTTCCAGTTTCTGGAGCCTCCCCAGCAGCCCCAAGCATCACAGTTGCTTCCTGCTGTGGTAACTTTTGGTTCCCTGTGCCAGTTTGATTTGATGCTCAAACCTTCTTGGCGAGGCAGGGAAGCAACAGGCACTGCAGGCTAACACTGCAAAAGCTCCATTATGCAAACCTGTGTGGTGATCCCGATGCAATGTCTAGCTTTGAGTGGTGTGTGACCCATAACTATGCAGTGAGTCCAGCAGGAAGATCTGTCTCATAAGCGTTGCTTATTGTAAAATTAAACCCTAAGAAGAAAAGTTGCTTCAAGTCATTGGATATTTTTTTTCTCCACTGAGGAGGCACAAATCGAGAAATCAAAATGTTTAATAAACCAAAGAGATTTCTGCAGTGTTGTGAGAGATTTACAGAGAGCAACATCTAGTCAAAGCTCCCCTTCAACTCCTCTAGCTCTGTCCTTCTGTTGAATTCCTGCTGGTCACTGAATTATTACTTTTCATACTATTTCCTGTGCTTTAAAAGTGGGGAAAGCACAATCAAATTATCGTCATGCTCATTTGGTTAATTACCCATTTAGTTACTTATTCAGTTCATTACAAAGACGCTGGGCACTGTCAGTTTGGAGGAAATTCAGAGAGGCAGGCAGTTTAGGAGACAGGATATAGGACAAAATAGGCCATTACTCCAGCGCAGTGAATGGCAATTTATATCCCTTCTTTTCTGCTACGTCACTTCTGTGCACAGTTTGTTCTGGATGTAAAAAAAACCAACAACCAACAAACAAATGAAGAAAGCATTCTGCTAGAGATCACCATTGCTTATTAGAATCCATTTAGGTTTAATCCAAAGCTCTGCAGAAGACCAAACCACCTATTTTAGGACTCCTTTTTTCAGCTGAGAAAAATGTGCTGCTCCACAGGTCATAAGATGCCTGTAATTATGACCCTGAGTAGATAGAAATGTTGCTTCTTGAGACAAATTCTATCTGACAGTTTTTACAGTACGTTCGTTCAGAGCAAAATGCCCTGTCCCCTGTCACCCGGATTGAAATTATTAAGAAAGACAGACATTTCACTGACAACTCTAGCCTCAGGGGGGAGAATATTCCTTCTGTTCCCCTCTGAAGGTCAGAGCTCACATAATGCAAAACACTTAGAACACGCGCGTACACATGCTCACACACATGCGGAATGAAACTTTCTCTTCAAGCAGAGCTCTGGATAGATTTTATGACGAACAGGAACCTGCTTCACACGCATCTCAGAGAATTTTGGCCAAAAAAGATGAACTTTACATTTCTTCAGTGTTTAGTTCTTATTGTCCTGTAGATTATCTCTTTCTCCTCTGCGTGTAAAACATCAGTAGATGGTCATGAGTGCTCACATGTTTGTACTTCCACTCACATGATGCATACCCAGACGTGGCACATCAGTCGCTGGCAGTTCCTCTGACAATCTGAAATCTGTGGGAAGGTCACGCTTCCCTGGCATCTCTTTATTCTTTTAAAATATTTCCTGGCTTCTTTTCCTTACTGATAAAAGCCCATTTGCAACTTATATGTCCCATTTATCACTTAAACTGCGTTGCCAGCTGTCATTTGGCCCAGTTTATCACACAGAGGTGTCCCCGTGCTGGGGATGTGCAGGTCCTCTCCGTAAGAGCATCAACTCCTGCTTGTTCAAGAGCTTTTTCATGCTGGAGGAAGGGCAAAGCCTGGCCCTTCAGTGCATCTGCAGTCCTAGCTCAACGTGTTAATACAGAGGTACGCTGCCGCATATGAGCTGTCATTCACCATGTCTTGCCTGTGGATCACTGGGCTCGCTTAATCTAGGGCTGAAAATTGGACTTGAGCCAAGGTGACTGGAAGTGGGAAACCAGACTGCAGCTCATTAACCTCTTCCCATTGCACAAGCTAAAGCAGTGGCTCTGTCTTCCCCATCTTCCCAGCGATTTGGCACGCATCAGGCTCACGCCAGGTCCCTGCTGACCACATATGTGGCTTGGTGTCACTTGCACGGAGCTTCCCTGGCTGGACTCAGCTCCCGAGCACCAACCCTGCTTTTTCAGCCTGCCTTAGAAACACTGTTTAAATCAGGGTGCTAACAGGCAGCTGGCTTGCAGCTCCCCTCCCAGCACCCCAAGACAGAGGCCTTCTGAGATGCTGGCCCATGCCTGTCCTCCAGAAACCACTGGATTAATGCCACCATCTGCCTGAGGACCTGAGGGGACCCCGACTGCACAGACCAGCATGTTTCTTTGGCTGGCTGTGTAAGTCATGTGCCTCAAGTCACACACTGGCATCAGCGGCAGAGCTAGAAACAGAGCTGGGAAGCCTTTGTTCCATGTTTACTCACAGAAAAAAGGGTGGAAATCCCAAATCCTGCTCTATACTGCCTGCTCCACACATCCCATCCCACTCTGCAGCCTGGCCTGGATCTCATCTTCATCCTTGCTCTATCCATCGCCTCCAAAAGCCTTGTGGGACTCTCCAGGACAGCAGTGCCGGCCAGTCCCCTCTCCCAGTATGCGTGCTGGTTTCTGTGCTTGCTTTTTGACACCACTGTTGTTACCCACCAAGCAGTGCAGAGGCGCAGGGGGTGCAGGGGGATGTGAGCACCCATCCCAGGCTTGGGGTGCCGGCAGCACAGGGAGGCTGAGCGCTCTCCAGAGATGCCCTGCAGGAGGGAACCGAGAGGTCCTTGAAGGGCTTCGCATGCTGAGGGCAGGCTGGTGAGGAGCTGAGAGGGGATAGCGGAGGGCTGAGCAGGCAGCACAGCTGGGAGCACCCCAAGAGCGGAGGGAAGGGGAGTGCTCCAGCAGCCGCCCTCCTGCCCTGGAAAACCAGTCTGTATCCCTGACACTCTTCCCATGGGGATACCAGCTTCTGCACAACATCTTCCATCAGATCCACAAGAATCTTAAAACTTTTCTTTCTTCTTTCTCTCACTCCCTCTTTTTCTAAGTTTAATTCTGAACAGCCGGCTGCGTTCAGCCTGACTGGTTTGTTATGGCTTATAATTTGTGTTAGGATTAATTAACTAATTACCGACAAATGTCCGTTGGCAAGATTCTGCTTCTGCTTGTCAACTTGAAGTATTTAATTATTTTAATCATTTACTTTCATCTTCAGAATTTATGCTCTTCCAAGAGCGTTTCTAGGCATCTTTTAATTATTATTCTGATTTTTTTTTTCAGAGGGGTGGTGAGCTGGGGGGAGAGAGGTGGGGGATGGTATAATTTCTCATTAACTATTTCAGTGAGGTAACTTCCTTGGAAAATCATCCTTGGTTTTCAAACCTTGGTGCAGAGAAGGGACAGTCTGAAACGAAGGTTGTGTGGAGATGCACAGAGAGGGCTGGGCTGGGCTTTTTCTTCCCAGCTAAAGTCCTCCCTTTCCCAAAAGGGTTTCAGGGATCCAGACTGAGTGATGACACTGTACCCGTTCCCTGGTCTAGGGGCCCAAGCTGGCACTGATTTATGCAGATGCTTCACACACCAGGAATAACCCCCTGATTCCACGGGAGCACTCAGGACACCCCATCGAGCACAGAAGGGTCTCTGCAGGATTAAGGTCTCAATGGACTCAACCACTGTGCCAGCAAGTAAATAAAATAAAAGATCATGAGAAAACATCCATTTATATAGATTTTTAATCTTTAAAAGATCATGAATTGCTTAAAACCCACAAACCGAATTCTGCTCTGAGCATCCCACAGGTTCGAATGGGGAAAGCGGGAGCACATCAAGACAGAATTTGGGCTGGGGAATCCCGGCCCCTGAACATGCTGCTGGTGGGATGGGAGGCCAGTGGGTAACTGGGACAGTGGAAAATTCAGCTAAGAACATCTTGCTTTTACAGGGAATTCCACTGGGCTGCCACAGACAGGACCCCACCTGAGAGCAACCTGAATGAAATGTCGATTTGCACAGAAAAAAAATGGACCCCCTTAAAATATATTGCATAAATTCAATGTATGCATTGAATTCCTCCCTTCCAACCACATTGGTCCTTGCTGTTCCTTCCCAGTTTGGATCTCAGGGTAGGGCAGGGTGCCACGGTAATGCGATGGTACGCATTTTTGGTTTGCACCCTTAGCACCCGCTCAAACAGTCTGTAGTGGCCCAGGAAAGTGTTATCCCAGACCCAGAGTGCGCCTTGGGAAGCTGCCTCTGACCGCCTTCACACTCGCACAGAGCTGCAGTGTAATCCCAACAGCCAGAACCCAAGCCTGCACAGGTCTGCGTGCCGCACCCCGGAGGCCACCCACGGGTGCACCGGCACAGGCACACATCCACCGGGCACCCAGCTAACCAGCAGACCCAGCCGGTTTGGAGAGCACCAGGAGCTGAAACGGCAGCTCAGCACCTCTCCGTGCCCAGGCAGATACCAGGGATACAGCCTCACACTCAGCGCTGCCCAGCCAAGGGATCTAATCTCTCTTTTTCTTTCACACATCAGAGCTGCAGCACTTCTGTGGGATTAAAACATGAGAAAAGAAAGCGTGATAAGCTGATAAAAGACAGTGAAACTCAGAGTCTTTCGCTGATACTTTCCAGCAGACTTCCAGGCTTTTTTTCTTGCCAAATGCTTTATGCTGCCAACAAACTGAATTCTGAGGTGCTTGCAAAAATCTTCCTTTGGTGGCCAGCTGCCCAGATGGGCATAGCCCCACATCTTCAAGTGGGGCACACATACCCTACTGACTTCAGTAGGAGTCTCTCTAGTGAAGATTAATGAAGGATTCAGCCCCAAGACTATTTCTTTCCTGAAACAAATGAATCCCTTGGACCAGAGCGCTGATGAGAGTGTGCTATTTAAAAGGTTTCTTGAGGGTACATAATTATATTGAAAATAATTAGGGGCAAAGCAGCAGTATTATTACTACTTATCATATCACTCTAAACTTAATCCAGACTGATCTACGGGAAGGCATCGGGAATGCAGAAGATGAATCTTTCTTAAGCAAGATGAGTCCATAACATTGCCAGTTTCCTGGGCTGGCATGGGAGGCAAGAGGCGAGTTTCCTCTTAAGATTCATCTATTGAGGCCAGTCGGTTTGTCCCAGAAATGAAAGGAGAGGACCAGGAAGGCTGCAGGACAGTCCTGGGGTCTTGGGAGTCTGAGATTCAGCGCTGATCATTTGGCCCTTCAGGCAAACATGTTCCAGGACCTGTCAGCCTTTGGGGTGCAATCCCGGACCCTTGCCCTGAGACATGACAGTCCCTCAATGTGAGCTGCAGGGTAAGCAAAGGCTCCCCAGGAGCCCGGGGAAGCAGAATTGCCCTGGTGAGTACTCGTGGAGAGATCTAAATGAGATGAGAAAGATTGTCTTAATTAACTTCAGAATCCTGTTAATTAGAAGCCTTTCTGCATTAAAAATTGCTCTAGTGACCAGACTAAGTCATGGCTACACATGAAGGCTGAGGTACAGGCAGGTCAGGGATGGGTCTCACCCAGGTCTTGTTTGGGTTTTGACACCCAGGTCTTGTTTGTCTCACCCAGGTCTTGTTTGGGATTTGACAGAGGCTGTCAAATCACAGCGTTAAAAGTACAGCTGGACCACCGAGGCTGTTCTGGAAGCCGAGCTGAGGACCCCCCTCAAGGGGCATGGAGTTGCATGAGGGGAGGAGGACATTTTAGAGAGGCTAAGAGCTGCTGTGGGACCTTGAGAGAGAGAAGGTGTGACCAAAGCCCCAGGAGGGCTGGGCTGGAGGGGCTGGGAGAGCCTGCAGGTAGGGAAACTGAGGCACAGGGGGAGCACGGGGTTAGAGGAAGGCACTGCAGAGCTGTGAACAGCCTCTGCGTCCCCCAGCTCCTGGGCTGTGCTGTAGGAACCCCACGACTCTGAAACCAGCCCTGCGGAGGGCACGGGGGCTTGCAGGGCTCCGGAGGCTCCTCCACTCGCTCCCAGCAGAAGGGGAACAGCTCCAGAGTCACCGAGGTGCAGGGGCCGGGCTCGGTCTAAGGGTACATACAGGTCCTTGTGGGAAGGAGAGCCTTGTCCTGTTGAAGGCTGACAGAATGAACTTCAGTTTATGCCCCTGGCAGTTTTTTACAGCTCAGCTATTCCATTTAGGGCTTGGGAGCCAGTGGAAGGAAGCTCGGATCGCTTCACTGACCAGCCATAACATCTAGCCAGTACATTAACTGCCCTGCTGCCCTGATCTGATGTGGTTTTACAGACAATAGCTACTGGCTATTTAGGCAATGTATAAATTAACATATTCTGCACAAACTGGGAGCATATTTAAATTAAAGGAGAGTGCCCTTTATTTGTCAATCATTCAACATCCACATTTTTACATTCCTTTAAAAAGACAGTTTCAGCCTTCTTAATCCTACCTCAGATTGTTCATCTTCACAAGGGGAAAACGTTGTTTGATTGCTCAAGTGTTTCTTTGCCCCCCTTCCCCTGCCTCTCTCCTTTAATTAAAACAATCCCAATCTGCTCTCCTGGAATTTCTTTCCCAGTTCGGCTCAGTAACTTGTGACCTTCGAGTCAGAGCACCTTCATTTCTGACCAGGCTGGAGGCTGCCTGGCATGCAGGGGTCAGAGATGGAGAGATAAAGGAGTCACCTCGCAACGAGGCACGGAAACACGGGTGCACAGCACGGTCCGTGGCGGCTGCAGTCACCCCTTGTGCAGGGGACACTGCCAGGGCTGCTGCAGCTGCAAACTTTATCTGCTGCTATTCTGATGTGGATGCCTGACCCTGCAGTAAAGCAAGAAACGGGTGTTGGAGATGGATTGAACTGATGGATTGGACAAAATGGTACCCAAAGGGAGAAAAAAATTACCTGAGTGGTATTTTGTGAACCTGCAGCAGCCTGAGTTCACACACCTTTCAAGTGCCATTTCCAGTGATTTTAAGAAGTACATGATGCTGGTGCAAAAGCCAGAATTTTCCGGTTTGCATTTCCAAGAATCTCAGGGTTTCTTGGAGCTCTGCAGCTCTTGCAGATGTGAATTGTGATAGCTCAGCAAATTATCAAAGGGCTTTTCTCTTGACAGCAACTGTCGACAACAAAGCACCTTTCCCTGCTGGATGGTCTGATCGGTCAACAGTGAGGTGCCTGATGGCTTTCAGCAGGACAATACTATTTGAATATTTGAACTCCATCTCAGTCCTTTTTCTGTCTACAGAAAACACAAGTTAAAAGAGAAAAATGCAAAATAACCCCTGTCCTGAAACCTTCCTAACCACCACATCCCAGCTTTTGCCTGGCTCCCATGCCACAATGCTGACAGAAGAGAAAATACACTGCAAAGAAATGCCCGTTTGGCAAAGTTTGCCCTCTCCCTGCCTGTCAGCCAGACGCCGACACTTCGCTCTTGCCTGGCTAACCAGGGCCAATGTGTTTATTTAAGACCAAAAACCCATCGATCAGGATCCGTCAGTCACTCTCCCGGAATAAAGCGCTGGGGATGTGGTGGGGTTTGGAGCGGGGACGGTAATGGACACACGCTCCAATGAGCTTGCAGCCATTTCACTACATGCCCCGAGGCTGGGATTCTTTTTTTTAATTCTTATTTAGAAAATAAACATTTTGTTTGTTAAGAAACTGTATTTAAGGTGCTGAAATTGAGCTTTCTTTAATGCTGAGGAGCCTTTCCCGTAACCCTCTGCAGCCAGGCAGCGGTGGAGGGGATTTGGAGGTGTTTGGAGCTTTGTGCTGAGCTGGGTGCCTGGGGCAGCCCCAGCTTGCCCTGCCATGGTTCCAGGAGGAAGAGGAGGGAGGAGAGCTGCTTCGGCAGGGCAGCATGGATCCCACACAGTCCGACAGCATCGTGGTGATGCGTGGGACCTGGCTGTTAACAACGCGTCCAAGAGGTGTGAACGCTGTGGTGCATGGGAAGCTCCAAATGAATAACACCACGCCAAGGGAAAACCACCCTGACTGCCCTCAAAATGGAGCTGCCTCCCCCCTGCTCCCCTCCCCTCCTCCTCCCACCTGCCTTTCATTTTTCCTCATGCATGGAAGGTATTAATTACCCAACTTGCTTTAATGGCTCGCAGGAAGTGCCCCGCAGCAATCCCAGTGCGGAGCCAGCTTTGCCCAGTGCAGCTCTGCAGCGCACACAGCCCCTGGGCTGCCAGCCGAGGAAGAGGATCACGGTGTGAAGCTGCCAGGACACGAGGTGTTTCCCATGGCCCTGTGGAAGGGACCCCATTTTTCTGAGCCCTCTGAACAGCTTTCTTTTATTGCTGGTGACCAGCGAAAGCAGCTCCTGAGCCCTGGGGGTGGCTGCACGGGCTTTGTTAACTTCTGGGGCAGGCAAACCCTGACCTCTCGTGCCCCCCCGCAATAAGAACAACTGCTCGTTCCCACTCACTAACTTATTATTTGCTGCCACTGAGCTGTGCCTAACCTGGCTGAGCTGTGCCTAACCTCGGTCACCTGCGGGGAGAGCCAGGGGGAGCGGGGCCAGGTAACTCGCCCCTCGCTGTGGGAGAGCAGAGGGGAGATGCAGCCTGCCTGCATCCCCCAGGAAGGGCTCAGTCCTGCAGCTGGATGCAGTGTCGGGATCAGCGAGTGCTGCTGCAGCACGGGGGGGCCGAGACTCCCCCTTTTTGCTCCCAGCTCTGTGCTCCAGCTGTCAGAGGAGGAGTTTGGGCACCAGGCTTGTTTCTGGCACAGGGGATGGTCACCAGCACCTCTCCTCCCACTCCCTACGTGGCTCGCAGGGGCTGCAGGGGCCTCCTGCAAAATTGTGTTTGTACCAGCAATTTTAATAAAGGATTTGGAAAATAAACAGCTAGAGCAGCAGAGCACAGGGGATTTTTAATCCCAGCAATGTCTGCCTCAGCACTGAAACCTGGGATGCAACTCTTTGGGCAGCTCCTGAGTTTAAATTTGGGCTGTCTCCTGCTTCTGGACACCACCTTCTTTGCACCAGCCTAAAACCAAAGGCGATGTGCTCATCAGATTCATCTGAAAACTGATCGACACAGGCAGTGCTGGGATCCTCTGGGAAGAAAGGTGACAAAACCCCTCTCTCCCAGGAACAACGGTTAATTCATAGACCATTTCATGGCCAAGGATGAGTCCCTGGGTCAGAGCCCTGGCTCTGCTCTGCCTTTTCCCTGCGCTGCCAGCTCCTTCCCTGCTTTTGGCACCAGGAAAACCGAGTGCCGTCCCCCGCAAAGCCAATTGCCTGGTGCCCACCGGTGTGGGACCTGCCGAGGCAGCAGGGCTGAGCGAGGGGAGCACGGGAACAGAGCAGCGATGCACGGGAGCAGAAGGGCATTAATCGCCTCGCCGTGATTAGGGGCTCACTGAGCACAGGCTGCCTCAGGGCCTTTCTGCTCCCTCTGAGTGCCCCAGTTTGCCGTGCTCTCAGACAGATGCAGTCCGGGCGCACGCATGAGCCCTCGGTCCAGGGAGCACCGGCTGGTTTGCATTCCCCCCACAGGCTCCAGCTCCTTCCCACCCTCTACCAATTGCTACGGGAAGATGTGTCACCATGGTGGAGATGGCTGTTTCTTCATTGCTTTTAGTGCTTTGCTGCACGGGAGACCAGTAAAAGCAGAGTCTGCCTTCTGTGCTGTAAGTCACCTTTCTGGGCTGAAACTTTAGCCCAGCCCTGGGGACCGGAGCCTTCGGCCCATTCCTCATGGAGCATCGAGGCAGCGACAAGGGCTGAACTGAACACCAGGGAAGCAGGGCTGCTGGGAAACACCACGATGGGAGAGGCACATTGCACCACCGAGGGAGAGGGCAGCTGAGGCCACATTGTCCTGGGTTGCCCACCCACCTCAGAAAGTCAAGTGTCAGAGGATGCAGAGATGCTTTTTTTCCATCCTGGCATACACAAATTTATTCACTTGGAGCCATCCTTTTATTGCATGGAGATGGATGTGTACACACACGTTATTTTAACTTCACGGCTCTCCCATCCGTACATAAAACAGCCCAGGGAGCCAAAGTTGATTCATCTGTTTGCCACAGAAGATGGATCAGTTAGCAAATTATTTTATTGACCCGCAGCTCTGCTCAAGGTCATTTGTTTCAGTGGACAAGGCAGCATGCCTGGCATGGCAAACAGGGCTGAGGAGGGAACCTCCATATGAGATATGCATATCCAAGCCCCTGGGAAACTGGCCTCGTTGCGAAACCTTCAGCATCATGCTGGACCCCTTGCAGCCTGGCTGTGCTCGCTGGATAAGCTCAGCATTTGGGCTTTAATGCTGCAGCTTTCTCAGCTGTCTCGAGGCTTTTATCTCCGGCTGCTGCTGGGAAAGAAAATCCTTCCTTCTTCACCAAAATGTGGTTTGAAATCTTTTTGCTTTGTTCTTTAAGGACAATGAAAATAATTTCTGATGAGGAAGGGAGGAAATAGAATTAAGTAGCTCAATCCTCATCCAAACTTATCCCAGGTCCATAGCCCACAGAGACAAGACATGCACAGAAAACCACACTGCAGAAAAGCCAGGCGCTTCCCAGGCTGTTGATCTGCACCTAAAATCAGGCAGGGATTAAAATGTAGACAGCCTGGGGGTGCCTGAGGGGTTTCTCTGGCGAGGGCAGGTTTTGTGAACATCCCTGCTGCCCCACATCCTTGTGAGGTCCCACCGATGTGCAGAGACCCCTGGCTGCCCCTGCACATCTCCCCCTTGGCTCCTGCACTCAGTGTCCTGCTGCCCCGCGCGCCTGCCGGAGCCATCCGTGCTCCAGAGCATCTCTGCTTTTCGCTGTCCTCTCCGAGCCTCCGGATGAGCTGGGGCCTTGCTAACCTCCATGCTAACCTCCATTGACTTCGCCTAAACATTTATTAATTGATCGCTGCAGGGTTACCACAAGCTTCTGCTTGTGTTCGGGGGAGATGAGATGTCCAGAGAGTATCCTCGCATGAACTCCCGCCGTACCTCCATCCACACACGTTCAGTTCTGCATCTGCTGCTCTTGCTGCTGAAGTGGCTTTTAACCAAAGACATATGGGGCCCATTAACACGGTTTTGCTTGCTTGCAGAGCCCAGTCTTAGGAAGAACTGGCTGATTTCAGCTCATAGTTAAAAATCTCAAGCCTAGATAGAACTGGGTGCAGAAGCAGAGACCAGAGGACTGGTGCCAACCCAGCAGCTGGCTGTCAGCATCACGCTCAGGACAAATGCAGATGGGGTTGAATCTGCAATGGGCACAGACTAGATTAATTATAGCAAAGCCATTGGTGTTTCCTTTTACCCCACTTAATGCTGGGCCCTTCCTACGGTAGGTCTTGTCCCACCTGCAGCCCGCTCAGATGGTGGGGAAGGGAACTGGGAGGAGCGGATGGGATGCAGGGACGTCCATGTGGCTGCAAGAAAATTATCCCGATCAAAAGTATTTGGGCAGTACCTCTGCCCCTCACCTCTACCTCAGGAAATGGATCTAAAATAAAAGCTGGGCTTTCTCCATCTGGAGCGCCACCCTGATCTTCACACTTTTTTCTAACTTTACAAATGTGGCAGATTTTTTAAAGAAACAACAAACAAAAAAAAACAAAAAGGGAAAGTAGCACATCCCTTTGTGCAAGGCTTTCTTAAAATCCCTGTTAAGTTCCTGTACATGCTGACAGTTTTACAATTTACATGACAGCTGGCTTGCTTGGAGGAGATCTCTGTTAATTAAAATAACACAAAGGGAAAGAAGTGAAATCGTGTCAGCGGATAATTAATTCAGAGCAGGGCACCAGGCTGCACGCTGATCCCGCTAACAAAACTCTGCAGGAATTCACAGCTTTACTGGGCCTCGCCCCGCTGAGCCTCCCGGAGCTGCGCTCGCTGCTCGGTCCCTGTCCTCCACACTGGGCTGGTCCCATGCCCGGGAGGACACGTGTCCCTGCTTCAGAGCCATCGTCCTGCTGTGCCCTGGGTGCAAGGTGCTGCATCCCAGGGAGGTCAGAGCCATCGTCCTGTGTGCCCTGGGTGCAAGGCGCTGCATCCAGGGAGAGCCAGGATTCGGATATGTGCCTTCCTGAGGTGTCCAGGTCCAGTCCCAGCCCTCCTGCCCTCCTCGTCACTGGGGCTCTGCCTCTCCAAAAGGGATGTGTTCTGCTCCTGCCCCTTTTCTCCGAGCCTACAGCCATCCCTTGTCCCACGCGCAAAGGCTGTGGGAGAGCATCTCATCACCTCCGCCGCTCGATGCCTTTCCAGGGCTGCGAGCAGCCGGCAGGGACCCCGGCCAGCAGCCAGCACAGCCGAGGCCAAATCATTCCTGGCGGCAGCCGGGTGGGTTATCTCCGCGCTCCAGCCCCGCTCAGCCAGGGAGGCCATCAGAAATGGCTCCAGAGGCAGCCGCAGCCGTGCTGATGGAGATGAGGATGAGCTCTGTCCCTCTTGGCCCAGCGGCAAATCTGCAGCAAGATGAGCCGTTTCGGTGCCTCCCCAGCAGGATGGGATTTACGTAAGAAGCGAGGAGTGGGTGTGCGAGGGGAAGGAGGGTGAGCGAAGGGGGCTTCAGTGAGCCCCGGGTGGCTTCGGGGAGCCCAGGGGGGCCAGGGGAGCAGGGAAGGAGCTCCTGCAGGGAGTAACAGGATTTAGTGGGACAGAGGGAAGCAGAGCCAGCTGAGCCAAGCCCTTGGCTGCCGGCCGTGGCCCTGGGGCGCTGGCTGGGTGCAGACTGTGCCGTCGCTGCACTCAGCTCCCCTTCTTGCCACCCTGGTGCCCGTGGTGGCCCCTCGTGGTGCCACAAGCTCCGGGTCCCTGGGCAGGGACGGCGGTGGGCCACAAAACCGGCCACTCAGCAACTCGCAGCTGAAGTTCTGCTTAGTTAACTATTCTGCAGCTCGCTCTCGCTGCTTTAGTGTGCTGATCAGGCGGGCTTGGAGATGGGGAAAGGAAAAAAAAAACACAGAAAGGAAAGAGAAAGAGCAGCCCAGGGCTCCAAAGCAGCTGAGGTGTCAAAGACAGAGATTTAATGAATGTGCCTGCGGTTCACCTGAACAGATGAGCACAAGCTAGAAGGAGAGAAGGAAGAAAATGGAAAAAAGAAGGGATCATTTTTCAGATTGGCAGCTCCCCTCCCAGACATCTTTTAACAAGAGAGGAAAAAAAGGCTTTAAAGGGCCAGCCAGCTGCTTCCCTCCGCCGCAGCGGGGACCCGAGCACCCTGACACCTGTCACAGGGGTCGGGCTGGATTGGTGCTGTGGCTCCGAGACCCCTGTCCCCCTCTGGGGACCGGCTGCTGCTGGTGTGCAGGAGGAGCAGGGTGCTGTGGGGCCTGCGGCAGAGGAAGGGCTGGAGAGGCGACCTGCAGAAACGGCGGCGAGAGGAGGCAAACCTGTCAGCTCATCCATCACCCTGCGCCAGACCCTGTTTGAAGGCAAGCAATAAGTGTCTGTCTGCAGAATAAATTTGTGCGCTGAACATGTTAATAAACAGAAAGGGTTTGCAATAGCCAGCCTAGGTCAGTGGCACTCCACGCCGTCCGGAGCTGCCCGGGCACACCACAGGCACTCACACAAGCCCAGGCAGAGCCCCTGGGACATCCCCATCCCGCACCACCCCGTGCTGGGGCTGGGCTCCGTCTGCTCCATCACTTGGTCCTGCCTCGGGAAGTTGCACAGGGAGCCTGGGAGAGCTTCAGTTCTGGAGGTTGTTTGCAGTTTACCAAAAGGGAGAATTTTTCCCCCAGTGGCTCCAGGCAGCTCCTTTTCTGTTCTCCTTTGTAACCATTTCCCATGCATAAACCTACTCTAATCATGTCCAAGCAGTTGGCCATGGGTTTTATCCAATGTTTCTTTTTCAAATGTCTAGAGGGAACTATTTTAATAGAATTGTATTTAATACAATTGTCTTAAATTGTGTTAAATACCACGTGTAAGGTATCCCGAGCCAGCAGCTTCCCTCTGCTCCTTCATCCCGTGAGAAAAAAAGAAAAAACCCACGCAAGAATGTCCCTTAGAAAAGTCACGGCCAGCTGGCACAGGATGGGGAGCTGGGGGCACCCAGTGGGAGAGTGGGCAAGGACCCACCGCCATCCCAGTGTCCTGGGCAGTGTCCCCCTCTGAGGGCAGAGGAGGAGCCAGGGCTCTTCCTAAAGTCCCAGCAAATGTGGGATGAGCTGTTCAAAACTGCTTCATAAGAAGTTAATGCCTGTTCCCAACCGGGCCGGCTCCGAGCGCTCCCTAACCACGGCAGAGGAGGGAGAGATGCTGGCACCAGGCAGGCGATGGGCAGCGTTTCAGGTGCTGGAGGCAGGCAGGGCAGACTCCTGCACCTGCTGCATCCCCTGCCTCCCTCCGGAGCCGTAAGCGGCCGGAGCAGAAATGCTGTGCAGGTGATGAAGCCAGGAATGCTGCCTGGTCCTGGGGCACCACGGAGCAGCTGGGAGCAGCCTTGGTCCACACTGGGTTTGGTGCCGTGGGTCCCTACCAGGGTTCTTCTACAGGACGTGATAAAATCTGGCCGTTCCATACTTGAGCAAGCAGGTGGCTGGTGTAACGCAGGGTTAGCTGCGCTAAAACCTGCACAACTGGCTCTGGTGACTGAGCATCCCACCCCAGCTTGCAAATTAAGTAACAGGAGATTCAGGGCTTATTTTAACCTGCAGCCCCTGCAGCTGCATGCACAGGCATTGTTGGAAGAAGCTGCTTTAAAGGTGGTCACTGCAGACCCTGCCCACCCTTCACACACGGTGGCCCGTGTGGACCCTGCTCGCCCTCGCCCACCCTTCGCACGAGGACCAGCACCATGTTTCTTCCCACGTGCACACCGCTCCCAAGCTCTGTGGGCCTGTAGCAATGTGGGTAGGAGTACTCTAAAGTAAAATAAAGCAAAGCCAGCGTAGCCCTGGTGGTCCTGTCCCTCCTGGCTGGGTGCTGGGACCTCGGGGTCCCCCCCAGCCCATCCTTGGCTGCATGGCCAGCGCTTGCTCCTGTGCTGCGCCCAGCACTGTGCGTGGCTGCCGCAGTCAGGGCTATCTGGGTTTCTTCGTAGCTGCAGGACAACATTTTTGAAGGCAGGACTTTGATCTTATTTCCTAAGAGTTTCTCTTTCTTTTCATGTGTGTTTTCCCTGGGTTTTGTCTCATTACTCAGGTGAAGGCTGATGTCCCCCAAGGCGGCCGTGCCGCAGCCACGGTCCAGTCTCGCCCCCCACCGCAGCCTCGGCCGCCGTGACCCGGAGGCACAGGGATGGGGCATCGTTTCCTCATGGAGCAACTTTATCTATGGGCTTCTCCTGGGCAGAGGCTGCCAATTACGCTCCATATGGCGAGCTCTGTCAGATCAGGTTCTTGTCAGGGAAAACGCCGCACTGGGGTCCTCCTTCCCCCCTTTTTTTTTTTGCCTGTGGTTCCTTTTTTCTTGATGCTTTTAATGATTTTGTCAGGGAGCCCTAACGGTGGAGATGAGGGTGCTGCTCTGGCTCCCAGCAGCACCGCCATCCCCAGGGACTGTCCCCTGGCGAGTGCCAGTCACCCTCCCGGGCAGGCGATGGGGATGGTGCTGCAGCCTGGGGATGTGCCATCAGTGGTCCAGGCAGCTGCAAGGAGGCTGCCAGCCTCTCGGGATGTGCCATCAGCTCAGCCCCGGAGTATCAAAGTCAGCCCGGGTAAATAAGTAAATCTCGTCCCCTGAACATTAGCATTTCTTCTTAAAACAGGCCCAGCCTTCTCATAGCTGTAATCCTCCCCAACACCAATCTCTGATTAAAACTCCGGTGCTGAGTGAGTCGTAATCCTTGCCACCTCAGGGCCATTTTATTATTATTATTATTTTTTTATCCATTAAAACCTGTTTTCTCTAAATGAAATAAAATAGGGGCAGAGATAACAAAACTCATTGCTTTTTCAAATATATATAAAAGAAAGAAACATTTTGCATAAAAAAAAAAAGTTAATAAATGGCCGAGCCCCAACAGATGGGGGTGTGTGCAGAATTTGCATTTTTCAGATTAACATGCACGAGCGAAGATAGAAAACGCACTTGCCCCGGGGAAATAATTTGAGAAATCTTTGCATATTTTATTTAAAAGCATGCCGCGTTAGGCAGGGTAATAATGCAGAGCGATGGTGATTAGGTTAGGCCTGGAGGGATCGCAGCCTGGGACCTTCCCTCCTCTCTTGCTCCGTCTCATCCCCCCTCCAAGCCCCCCTCAAGCCCTTGGTGTTACACCCCGGACCCAGCCCAGTGGGGGGGTAGCACAGCAGTGGATTTAGCCCCATGGATTTGGGGTGGCTCCGTGGTCCCTGCAGCTCCGAGCGCCAGCGGCTGGGCACGGGATGCTCCAGCCCCACTCGAGGAAATCCTCCCTCTGTTCAGCCATCTCGCAGGTGAGGTGCCTCCCTGCGGCTCTGCAAATCCCCTGGGGTTGATGGAATTCTGCAGGGGTGGCTGGGGGGTCCCAGCGCCCTGAACCCACAGGCTGCTTGGAAAATCCCGGCTGCAGAGTTCAGGTCTGGCAATGCCGAGGTCCCGCTTCTGCAAAAGCGTTTGTACTGTCACTCCTGTTTGAAGTCAGGTAGTAAATCAAGGCTCATCCCTTAACTGCATCTCAGCCTGGGAACACCGTATGCGGAATATGCTTTAAAAATGCATGGCCTTTGTTGTGGGGATTCAGGCAGCTTAAAAGAAATTGGGTGATCTCTCATAAACTGCTTCCGCTGGAGCACTAACAGCCTGCTCATCACTTTTATACATCTTCAAACCTCTGGATCTGAAAGCACTTGACAAAGGTATTTTGTCTTCCACCCCACGGCGAGGGAAGGGGAAGGTGAAGCGAGCTGCACGTAGCAAGCCCGGAGCCGGGTGCCAGCGGCCCCCCGAAGCCCCCAGGAGCCATCCCACTTTGGGCTGCAGCGATGGGCAGCCTTTCCCCAGCACAGCACAGCATCGGCTCGTGGGGACCATGCTGCTCCGGTCCTGGGGGCTTCAGATCATCCTTTGGGTTCCTCCCTGCTAATTAATACCTCGCTCGGGCAAAAGCTTAGGCAGATGGATTTGTCCCTCCAGGAGCCCACCCCTCTGCAAAGCTGGAGCGGAGCCTCCGGAGGGTGGCTGATCCTACAGCTCCCATTAACACCGGTGGTGCGAGGCTGGTTTAAAACCTGCGGTGCAGAAGTCTGAAGATGAAAGTCCCCGCAGCTGTGCAGTTTAACAGGGTGATAATTGGGCAGCGGGAGGGGAAGGAGCAGAAATAGGAGGCACAGCAGGGGCAGGGGTTTTGCCACTGAGCTGGGGGCTTCTTCCTTGCTGTATGGGGGGGGGCTCGGCAGCTGCCTCTGCAGCCCAGGGGTGTCTGCAAGGTGGGCTGCTCTTCTGTGCTCTGCCCTTGCTGGGTGGGGAGTGGGCAAATGGTGCAGATCCTATGGGGCATCTTTTCACAGGGGGCTCGTCCCATTCCTGCTGATGGAAAGGTGGATGGAGGGAGAAGCTCAGAGACCTGTCCTGCTCGGAGATGAGCAAAGCTTTGCTTTCCTGTCTGGCTGATGCATGCCAAGCCTGCAGCTTCCTCTCAGGCCAGGGGTACGGGGCTGGGGGCCGTGCATCGCTGGCCTCACTGGTGGATGCTGCAGAAGCTGAGCAGAACCCAGCAGCAA
This sequence comes from Falco biarmicus, assembly GCF_023638135.1. Classification (NCBI taxonomy): domain Eukaryota; kingdom Metazoa; phylum Chordata; class Aves; order Falconiformes; family Falconidae; genus Falco; species Falco biarmicus. Next base: position 118,149,600 of record NC_079290.1, read on the forward strand.
AGGTAATGATGGGAGGAATTCTACAATTCTACCTAAAAGGGATAAAAGCACCAAAACTGGGGCCGCAATGTTGTTTAAACCTTGAAAAATCTTAATCTGTTCTTTAATGTGGGTCCTCTTCATTCTGGCGTTTGAAGCTTAAGGTCTTGTTTGTCAGGTCTCTTTCAAGGCGATGACATCTTGCAATCGTTTAAAAAATTCTTCAGCTGGGGGCTGCGAGGAAGACAGCCCCGTGCAATGCAAGAAAATCTCTTGGAAGTGGCCAAACCAGCCTGGCGGAGAGCTGGAGCGCTGCCCTTCCTTGCTCAGCCCCATCCAGGGCTTCCCAGGTGCTCAGCAAGCCCCAGCGCTCCTTGGAACCAGCCCCAGCCCCTCGCTGCCCACTGGCATCTTCTGCAGCCTCCAGACCTGCCTCCAAACGTGGCAAAAACCCCTCTTCCCTGGCAAAACCTGGCCCTTGGAAAGCTCCTGCCACTTCTCCGGCTTTGAAATCTGACCCAGAGCCTGACTCCCTCCCTGTCTGCTCCCTTTATTAATAAACTTTGAAGGGCTCCCTTCTGTCCTTAATGAGATTAGTGTTATTTTCATGCATTGCTGCAGGGCAAAGGACTGAAAAAGTGGCTGATCTGTAAACTAAAGGGTGCTAATCTATAGAGGGTGGGTCCCCCCGTTCTCATGGCCTCGGGGGCTGGGCGAGAGTAATCAATTAAAAGAGGGGATTAGAGGTGCTGTGGTCACCTACTTTATTGAGGTCACCCTGACACCCTCCCGAAAGCAGGCAGCCGTCCGGGTCCAGGCCTGTCACTGAGGCTCTGAGAAGAAAAAAGAAGCTTTAATCACCAGCCCCTGTTTACACTCTGGACCCAAAGGAGCAGTAGGGGAAAATCTGTTGTTAATATATTAATGGGCACAATTTGCTTAGTAGGTCTGCCTGGGCTTTGTAAATTAATGCTAATTTAAAGCACAAACTCACTGTCTTTCCCCACCCCCCCAACCCCCCAGCTTTATTCAAGCACTTTCATTTTGCCATGAACTTGGGAAGGAAAAAAATATGTAATTTAGCCAAATATGGTATTGCTTTTGCTTTGGTTCATAGAGGTTGTTTTAAACACGGATTATTTTAGGGTGGCCTGGCTCAGGCTGAGCATGTTGATACACAGTTCCAGTGTCCACAGTTGTGCATGTAAGAGATTTTTATGCTGAGCTTTTTCCTCACCTTGGGCAGCTTTGTGCAGGGGTCGAGTCGCTGCCCACGCCCTCCACTACCTGCTGGTTAAAAACAAGCCACGCTGCACTGATGAGGGTGAGTGTGGCACGCTCCCAGGATCTCGGTCCTTCCCTTTGGATTGCAAATCTGCATCTGGAAACAGCCCAAAGCCCTGACCTGCCTCCAGCCCATCGCTGGGGAGAGGAGGCAGCAGTTTGCATGCTGTGGGACTTGGGCACTGACACTAATTAAATGCCTCTTTGCAGTGAGCAGGAGCCTTGGAGCATCCCAGGCCGGAGCTGTGGCTGGGGACCACAGCACACCGGAGCCCTGGCTGCACCCCTCACCTCTCCTCTAACATCCTTCCCCTGGGATGTCCCAACCACCCCTGAGACATCTGCTGACCACGAGCCCAGTGGTGCTTTCCATCCCGGACAAACCGTGCCCTGACTGTGGCTGGTGTGGGTTGCAGGGCTTGGGCAGTGGTGCCCATTCGGAATGCCACAGTTGTCACCTGCAGGCATGGCTCAGTGGCGTTGCGCTAAGGCTCATCCACCCTGAGCGCTGGTGAGGAGCCGGTGGGATCCTTCACAGCTACCATAACGTGTCCCCTGACACCCCACGGCTCCCGAGCGGAATCCAAGCCCCCCCCGCTTCTCAGTGAGCTGATGCTTGGCTCCTCACCGCCATGTGCGAAGGGGATGTCAGCTTGGTTTTCTCCCAAGCCCCATTACTGTCTTGGTGATGGTTTTGGGGTGCTAAAGGGATTAGCAGCCCCTGCCGTCTGCCACGCGCGTCGGGCAGCCACGGCGCCTTGCTCCGGCAGATAACGTGGGAGCAGCAATGCAGAAGCGGAGACTGCAAAAATAATTACCTTAATTTCAAGACCAACTTTAGACAGAGGAGAAGCCTGATGTGACGGGGAGAGACAGCTCCTCTCTTGGGCGCTGGGGTGAATGTCAAGCCCGGAGAAAGGAGCTTTTCTTCAAACAAGGGTGGCAGCCTGCACCAGGAGCTGAGACCATGCTGGATCCTGCAAGGTTGCGGGTCCTGGGGTGCGTGGGGGAACGGCGTGGGAGCATCCTGAGTCACTGGTCCTAGCGGACACAGGACTGCTGGTCTCGGGGGGGGGGGTTGTGTCCATCTCCCCGTCCCTGTCCCAGAGGGGATGTTCCCACTCAATGTAGCCTTGTGGTTGGCACCAGTTCCCGGTGCGGCACCGAATTGGGAGCTTGGAGGCAACAGAGGGAAAACCAGCCGGTCTGGTGGCTCATGGCATGAACTTGGAAGACTCAAGTTAGGCAACTTAGCAGCCGCCATTTGCTATGAACACTTTATAGGGGTTTGTGTAAAACCAGAAGGAATAAAGGATTTCTTTGGGGAAAGCAATTAGAGGCTGGTTGGGTGTCAGCAGGGGCTGTGACCCACTGTGATCGGTGACAGACATTTGTTAAACTGTGTCAGAGATGGCAGCCGTACCCAAACCGTCCCACCGTGCTGAAAGACTCCCTGGGGCACGACTCAGCCCTGCAGCCACACTGTCTGCCGTGTCCTTACCACCTTCTTCCACCCCTTGGTGCAGCTCTGTGATGAAAATCAAATAAATTTCAGATCATTCATGTCTTTGCGCTTTTTCTTTCTCCTGTGTGGCACCGATGGCCTCACTGTGGGTGCCTGCAGATGGGCAGTAACACAGGGCAGCAGCCACTGAGGATGGGCTGGGAGAGCCTCTGGGTGCAAGGTCTCAGCTGTGGGATGTGGCCGGGGCCGGATCCTGCTCTGTGGTTCCCCAGGCTGCCGCAGTTATTCCCTGGAGCTGGAGAGGCTGCTGGGGACCTGGTGGCTTTTGCTTTACCCTCAGCATCTCTGCTGAGCCCAAGAGCATCAATGGGTTTGCATCCTCAGCTGGCTCCCAGCATCCCACCTCCAGCCCCCACAGGGTCCACACCAGCCTGAGACTGGGTGCTGCCCCCCTGGAGAAAGAGGGGCAGCCACCCCCCACTTTGCCTCGCTGCTTCAGCCTACCGCCTGCATCCAGCCCCTGGGAGGGGACCACCACCCTGCAGGGCTCTTGCTGCAGAAAGCCCCTTCTGGTGGGCTGGGGAGGACAGACACCCCTCCGCACCCCCTCCAGCTCTGCCGCTAAACCCTCCCCTTGGCAGCGGGTTTAATCCTCGCAGCCACAGGGTCCGGGCTGCATTGCCATGGGTGCTGGATTAGGGACCAGCCCCGCAGCACTCCTTTGTCCTCCCTATTGTGGAGCATTTTGCTCGCCTCTGCTTTAAACCTTGTAACCATTTTGCTGCCTTTTAAAACTGGGTTGAATAGGGGGTGGGATGGAGAGGGGTGGGGGGGGGAGGGGAGCCGAGGCTTTGAGGTTGAAGAGAAGCATTCAGGCTGCAGCTGCCCCGTCTCAGCACATTCCCCGTGACCCCCATGGGCACCATGGCGGCCACCGAGCATCACTGGCAACTCGGCCGCTCCGGGACAATCCACCTGCTTGCTCAGGACAAGCACTTTCATGCCTATTGGGATTAGAGATTTTAAGTGTCGTTCCGAATTGTGCGGATAAACAGTCTTGTGAAAACTTGTTATCGTGGCGAAAAGGCCCCCGCCACCACCCTTAGTCCCTGGCCTTTTGTTCGGGCAATTTTTATTGCCGGATTGGATTTGATGAGGTTTAAGGTTTATTCTTAGGACTCCATTGAAGAGCTGATCCTTTGTCTCCCGCTGCGGAGCGTGAAGAATATGAAACGTAGGCAAAAATAAATCTGCTTTTCACACGCACTAGCCCCTGGTACAGGCAGGGACCACCAAACGCAGCTGAGAGCAGCAGCATCCCTGTCCCTCTGCCCTGGCCCCCGGGGTCTGCTCCACACCCTCTCCCCGAATCCCCTCAGCCCCCCTGAGTGGGGACAGCCCCCACATGGCGGGTGGCCATGGCCACCCTTCCGAGGTGCAGGAGCCAGGCGAGGGCTGGTGCAGCCAGAATAGAGGTGCCAGGTCTGCAAAGAACCCAAAATGCGGCGGGGGGAGAGCATCCCTTCCTGCCCACCCCCTCCGAGAGCATCCAGCCCCACTGGCAGGTCAGTCCCTTAATCACTTCATTTATCACCAGTGACTTCGGGAGAGATTAATCAGCGGGATAATTCCTGAGGAAAGGTTGCTCCAGGGGCTGCCTTTCATTTGAGAGAAGCTCCCTGCAAGTTTCACCTTTCTTGCGGGGAACCTGCTCCGACACGCTCTGCACCAGCACCGCCGCGGCCACCCGAGCACCAGGGATGAACCTGTGCCCCGGGCTCTGTCCCCACCTTGTCCCCGCAGCCACAGGGCTGCTGTGGGGCACGGGGTGAGGCTCGTGCCCAGGCTTCGAGCTGGTGACTTCCAAGCAAGCCTCCGGGGCAGTTTTGGCAGTACCGGGAGCCGGCGGTAAGCGTCTGGCACGAGCTGAGAGGCTGAGTTTCTGGAGAGCCTGGAGCGGGAGGCAGAAAAATCATGCAAAACTTGGTGGATTGGGCTGGTTCCAAGCAAAAAAAAAACACCCTAAAACAACTAAGCCCAGGGCATGCAAAACCTGAGCAGAGCCAAACCGGAGCAGGGCTGGCCTGGAGGAGCACGGCCAGCTTCGAGCGAGACCTCTCCTGGTGGCTCCCACCATGGTCCCTGGATGTCTCCAGACTTGACCTCTGCCACTGCCAGGTCCCACAGCCGGGGGCTGCCACGGCCTCGTGGCATGAGCTGCTGAGGGGTCTGCAGCCCTGCCTGGCGCACGCCAGCTCACCGCGTGGCACAAGGACTCTCGGGCACAGCAGCATGGCTTCACTTCTCACAGCATCTTTTCAGCTGAGCCTCATCATCTGAATGCCTGATCCTCTAATAAGAATGATAAAAAAATATTTTTATAAGAAATATTAAGAATGATAAAACTAAATAATAAAGTTAGAGGGAGAGAGGGAAAAATGAGTGGTGGAGAGGAGAGGGAGGAGAACAAAGAGACGGCAGGGGAGCAGGTTGGGACACGAGCATAGCATCTCCAAGCATTGAGGATGCGAGATGTCCTCGGTGGGTACCCGCTGTCTGGACATTGGTCCCACCACAACATACCATGTCTGTGGGAGGGACAGCAGAGGAGGAGTCAGATGAAGGCTCTGTCTGCAGGAGGCAAGATGCAGCCACCTGAATTAGCTTGGCTGGGATGCCCAAGACAGTGCCGCAGGCTCCGGACACTTATTGTCACACTGTCCCACCGGGCAGGGCAGGCATCGTGCTGCTGAGGGCTGGTGATCCTGTCCCCCTTCTGCCACATCGCTTCCCATCGCTTGCATCTAGCAAGATGATTCCCTAGATACCCGGTGATGTTTGAGCTCCTCCTGTTTGGATAAAATATCTGTAATTACCCGCATGCATAATTTGAATTATTTCCACAGCACAATCCTAGCGCTTTGGACCTTACTAAGCAACTTGGCAGGAGACACCTTTGTCAACGGGGACAAGTGAGGTGGTGGCACTTCTGCTCCTGGGTGGGTGACCAGCATGGCTATCGGGTGACCACCATGGGGTGCCAGCAGCTCATTCCTGGCACCCAGAGAGGATCTTCCCTGGGGTCCCGAATGTACTTTAGGTGTCTGATCCCATAAAGAGGAATAGGGAAGGAGATTTCTACATCTGCTCTTAGACCTGCCATGGTCATCTCCCTTTTGAACCTTGGGGGGTGCAGGAAGATAACTGATGTGCCCCAGGCCTTTGTTCGTAGCTGCAGAGATGATGGATGCTTTCCCAAAAGCGACGCTGCTGTCAGAAATTGTGGGGCTGGTGGAGAAGGTACCGAGTGAGTTTCCTTGGCCCATGCTGCGCAAGACGTCAACTTTGATTCTTGTCATGGTCGATGGGCTCAGAACTGGGCTTGGCCAGGCAACAAGAACTATTTCATCAAATGTTCAAGGTTTTAAAACTTGGGTTTCTTCCAACGCGCAACCAAACGGAGTCCTTTTGAAAGTTTTCCATGGCGAGCCACCCCTGCCATCAGCGCATCCCACAGGGCTGGGGGCTGCAGGCAGAGCCCACCACGGGCAGCAGCAGCCTCCCCACCACAGGCAGGATGTTTTGAGGTGCAGCCCCCTTCCCAACAGGTCGGCATGTCCCAGCGATGAGCATTGCCAGCCCCGAGCCCCCCGAGCCCTCCCCGCTGCCCTGTGCACCCCGATGGCCCCAATGCCGCTCCGGCAGGTCCCTGCCTGCCCGCTGCCAGGCAGCATTGTCTCTGCATGGCGGGTTTCTTTCTGTGCAGGAGGGTTGTGCATCCCCTCTTAGCTGCGCTCAGCAGCCTTTCACTGTCACATCGCGTTATTTGCTCGACAAGAAGTGACTGGTGAACCTTCCCCCCTCCCCTTCCCCTGCCTGCAAAATTCCCGGTGGCTGCCTGGCATCGCCGAGGCACAGAAAGGGGGATGCTGGGCAAGGGGACCCCAGACCACAGCACCCGTTGCTGCTCCCCTGCCCAAGCAGCATCCGCAGAGGTGCGCGCGGGTGGCTCAGGGGTTGGGGAGGGATATTCATGGATTGGGAAGTAACATCTCAGCTGGGTTTCACCCTCCTGGGAATGGGGTGAGGTGGGCATCTCCCCACCCAGGCTCTTGACTGCTGCTGGTTTTGGGGGCAAGGGTCCAGGCAGGGCTAAGCCCCTTGTCCAGGGCACAGCACCCTCCCCCTGCAACCACATTTCCCCCAACTCTTAATTCGTTCTCCATTATTTTTGTCTTCCCCTCCTCCCCCTCCTCCGTCTCAGCTGCCTGATGAATGAAGGATGGGTTTTTAAGCCTTTTTTACCCCCAAGGCCCGCAGCGCTGGCTTGGCTGCTATCGCTGGGATAAATGCAGGCTTTTCAGCCTGGAGCAGCATTCGGCAGAGCCGCGCCACCCCCCCCGCGCCGGGTTATCAATCCCCGCTCAGCATCGCCAGCGTCGGGCTGGGTCCTCTCCACTGGGAGCCCTTTTCCTACCCTCTGGCCACAAGAAAGACCAGTGTGGCTTAATTCTGCACAGTATCAACACCAAACAGACTCAGCCCAGCACTACCGGCTTCTCTTAATTCGTCTTTGTATTCCTCGTTTGTCATGAATTTTTAAAAAGTTTCTATTTCTTTCCACGCCTCTGTCTTATCCACCGGGTTGCAGTGGGTTTGCTGGGACGTGTGGCATTGCAGCCCCCTCCTCGCCCTCCTGGAAAAAAACAAAGATGGAAAGTCAGCTTGGATCTTCCCCACCCTGGAAAGTTTTTGGATGGCTTAAGAACAAAAATCTCCTGCAGCTCAGCAGATGAAAGGGCCCGCGTGGTTATCAGATCCACTGGGCTCGGGTCCTGGCACAGCCCGGTGGCACGGTGTGCTCCCGCTCGCTGGCAGCAGCCGCTGCTCCCGCCGGCGTCACTCAAACGTGAAAATACAGATGGTGCCACTTGCAGGGCAGGGCTGGAGCCGTGGGGTGGAAGGAGACTTTTGGAAGGCAAAATAAAATGATCTGAGCCCTCGACGGACTTAAAAAAAAAAAAAAAAAAAAAAGTGCATTTCTGTGTTGTTTTGCTCTACTGCAAAATGCAGCCTTCATCCATGACTGGGAACTGGAAGCTGCCTTCTCCCTCCTGGCCCTGTCCAGGGAGCAGAGAAATTAAGGCAGGATAGAGGGAAGTGGAGATTCTAAGATGAAAAACACAGATAGAGCCCGTGAACACAGCCAAGCCGGGCTTGTTCAGAGCCAGCGTTTCGGTTTGAATCTAAACACAGATAAGCCAGGAGCCTCCCTGCACCCACCCCCACCAGAGCCCTCCCCTGCTCCCAGCTGCACGCAGCATCCCCCGGCCCCCAGGGAGCTGGGTGCCCACCCTGGCCATCCCGCGGGGGTCCGCTGCTTCCAGCCGGGCTGAGCCCAGCTCCCAGGGTCCACAGCCCCAGGGGTTCGTGTTGGGGTGGCAGCGGCAACACCACAGTCCCACATGTGTCACAGCTGAGCTGGAGCCCATCCTTGGCAGCCCCCAGCCCCATCCTGATGTGCAGGAGCCCCCGGGGCACCATCTCCTCCATCCCGGCCAAAAGGAGCCAGCAGACCACCGTGGCCAGCCCTGGGTAGGTGTTTCTTGGCCATCCAAGCAGAACCTTTGTTTTTAAGCCCTCGATTAAATGCTCGTGGACAGGCAGCTTGCGTGGCACTCGGATTATTATCCCCTTGGAGGAATAAAGTGCAGCATCGAGGCTCCTGGGATTCAAACCGATGGTTCCAGGGCTCGAGATATTTCAGTGCTGATGCTTAAAACCAGGAAGGCATTCCCTCCAGCCAGACAGCCACTACATCATGCAGGGAACGCTCCATGAAATAATGATGTACAACCGGCCTTGAGGCACTCTTTGCAGCTTGATTGGCCTCGATGGCAGAAGAATAACCGAGAGTTTATTGCTTCTCTTCTAGTGATCTTTACTCCCAGCTGTTTTCTCGGGGAGGCCTGGATCCCCGTGCCTCATCCGAAGAGCCACAGGCTTGGCGAGGTGCTGAGCACAGCCGGTTCCCGGGATGGGGCTCTGCTGTCACGGGGTGGATCCCTGCGGGAAAATCCCCCCAACCGCTGCCCAAGGCAGGCGGTGAGACCTGGGCACATCCTGGACCCCTTTCCCCCTCCTCCTGTGGGTGCAGCAAGCTCCTGGAGCAGCCCTCAGCACCCTCGGCCTCAGCACCCAGCCATACCAAACAAAGAGCACCCAGCCCCTTGGCACCGCAGCCCCTTCACCAGCACCCAAAGCACCCGGCATGCCCGTGCCGCGGTGCCGCACCTGGGCAAAGCCCCTGCGGCTGCAGTGATGCCCGAGAGCCGATTTCTGCCCACCGACATCCCTGCTGCCTGGGCAGGAAAAGGGGGAAAAGAGCATTTTTACGCAGAAAGTTGCTAGCAATCCCCAGCTCTTGGTGCCATTTGCAGAGGGCAAGGGTTAGATAGTTGCAGGTGATTTTTTTCCCCTTTTCTTTTGAGGAGCCATGCCGCAAATAGCCAGATTTCTAAGATTTCTCCGACATTAAAATGTAAATGAAAACAGACACGAAAACAATCTGAATTTCCAGCCGAGTTGCTCTTGCTTAATATTCTACCCCGAAGGGGGATGTGCGGAAGCAACAACATTTCAAAGGGAATCATTAAAGAAGGCAGGCTCAAACTGCGTTTTCATCAGATACCGTGGCAGAGCCGAGCACTCCAGGTCTTGCCCATCCCGCTGCTGCTGGAAAGGACGAGTGGGAAACAGCTCTGGAAAAAAAGAAACGTCCAAGCCAGGGCGAGGAGGACACGCACGCCAAGCCAGGGCTGCACCAGGGCATGCAGCCGCCTGCCTGCCCGAGGAGGGTCGTGTCCCAGCACGGTTCGGCTCCGTGGGACCGTGGGGGCTCCGGCTGCATGTGCATGGGGGCATGGCAGCAGCGTGACCTGCGCCATCCAGCTGGGACGATGCCCAGGTTTTAATGCATCCTGAGGTTTTAGAAATGCCCTGGAAGGGCAGTGGGTTTTGTGATATGTCCTGATGCATTAGCAGTACAGGTGTGAGGGGGAAAAGACCCCAATATTCCCAAACCTGCCTGCAGCCCCCTTCCACGCCGAGCTCTCAGCATCGGTGGTGCTGCTTCGCTCTGTTTCAAGCAGGAAGCTGAAGTGACTGTATTTATACCACCAACATAATGCATTTTAAATTACATTCAAAATATCAGAGAACAGCCTGAAAAATCATGTGAATCCTGGTTCAGTCATGCACCGGAGCACCTTGGGTAGGGAAAGGGCTGAGCAGTGTTGTCTGCATCCTCAGCGTGATACTTGCTGCCCCAATAAGCTGAAATGTCAGCAGCGCCCTGGCTCGGCTGGCACAGAATAGCTGAGTGCTGTGGGGTTTATATTTAGCTTTTGCAGAGGTCATCGACTGCGTAGAGGCTCGCAGGGTGCAGGAGCACCTCATCCAGCGCGGTGCAGGATGTGACCCCGATGCCGGACACAGTTTGTCACCCCACTGAGGGAGAAAGGACATCGGCTTCAGGGCAGCACTGGTGCAGGGCTGTGGGATGGCTTCGGCATCGCTGGTGCAGGGCTGCGGGATGGCTTTGGCATCACTCTGGGACAGTCCCCAAATGCTGCGGGGGGGCGTCCAGCAGCTGGGGTGGGTCTGTCTCAGCAGATGCTGCTGGAAGAGGAGGGATGTACGAGGCTTGGGGCCACACATGAGCCCTCAGGACCTGCCTCTGGCCCTTGGGTGCCCGCTGCTCGGTGCTGCTCTCCTGGGGCTGAAAGAGAACGAAGCCTGGCTGGGCAAGGAGCATCTAAGGGGCAGAAGCAGCAAAGGCATCCCATGCTCAGAGCTCTCTCCTGGCTGCCTGTCTGGGCATCCCACAGGCAATGCTCGCCAGGCAGGGGCAGGACAGGTCCTCTCTGACCCCTGCCCTGGCCCTGGACCCCCTCCCTTTTCCCCATTGCCTCCCCCATCCATGCTTCCCGGCCATCTGAAGGATGCTGCAGGATCCATGCTGCTCCGTGCCAGATAAGGGGCTGCGTGGAAAAGGCTCTCAGCCGCCTGGCTCACATGCCCACGTGTGGGACAGCTGAGCCGTGCCCAGGGCACAGCAAGGACAGAGCTTTTCTGCTCCCCGCCACCCTCCTGGACCTCCCAGGCAGCAGCAGGTGCTCTCGGCACGGTGGCACATATGGATCCTATAAGGGCTGAGATCATCTCTCCAGGCAGCCTCACTCCTCCATACACTGGGGGGTGGTGGGAAGGAACAGTGGCGGTGGGACTGGGGGCACGGAGCCCCTCACTGTGCTGGGTGCTGCCTGGGTGCAGCGTTTAGGGTGAGGGGAGCAGCCCCAGCTGGGGTCACCCTGCCCGCCGAGAGCAAAGAAAAGCCCTTTTCCCGCTGTAAACCGAACACGTGAGATCTGGAAGTCTCCGAGACATAATAAACAGGAGATCCCAGGATGCTTTAAGTGTGTCCCAGTCTGGATCTCTGGATGTTAATGGCCTGAGATGATTAATTTTCTTTTGTACTTTCATGGCATCAGTTATCACATAATTTGATTTTATTTTTAAAGACTTTTTTTTTAAGCCCACAAAATACTGGAAGGAGTTGGGCTGGATTCAAATTACAAGGTAAAATATTTCCCTCCAAAGCTTCATAAATACTTGATTTTTTTTAATGCTATTATTTTAACTTTCAAAGAAAGGCAACGTTTGCCAAATCTTGCTTTGTGCAGTAAAACCAGTCCAGTGTTACAGGGATTTAATATAATAATAACTAAACTTTCAGAGGAGACCTTAAAAACAAAGGCCCCTGTCTGTCGTGCACGGAAATCCAAGCTCACATGCCCTGGGGTCTGCAGCTCCTTTTCCCCCTGTGCCGGGAAGCAACGACATGGCTCCCCACTCCTTCCCAGCCCCACAGAATGGCCTGATCCAGACCCTGCTGGCAATGCTCCCTCTGCCCACCGACCTGGGGGCAGCGGGGGGGAAGAGTTTGGAGCCAGAGCATCTCCTCTGAGCCACCAAGAGCCGTGTTACCCATCTGTGAGCTGATTCCAGCCCCTTATTCACCGAGGCTTGGGAATCCCTGGGGATGGAGATGCCCCCACCGTGGTCCTTGGGCACATCATCCCACTGCATCCATCCTGCGCCAGGCTGGGGCCGCAGCTGCAGAGGGAGCTGAGCGCTGGGTGCAAGGCTGGGTTTGTGGAGTTGCAGCCTCCCGGGGTGTGTGTGCCTGGGGGCTGAGCAGGGCCCTGGCTCCCCCAAGCTGGCCCAGGCTCAGCCTTGCAGCTTTTTGTGTCTTTATTGGTTTTCCCCCTGCAGTTGGTCAGATTTTTAATTAATTCCCAAATCTCATTTGGGCACTGGAGCTTGGGTGGGGTTGTGTGTGTGTGTGTGTAAAAATCTGTCTGAAGTTGATTTTGCAAATCAGCACTGGCCATCTCAACCCAGCTCTCGGGGCATGAGCGTCGGGGCTCCCAATAACTGCGGAGGAAGCCTCTTGCTTGCCGAGCAGATCCGCCACTTTGATCTGCTCCCGCAGTTATTCTTTCATTTCTTGAGCAAATAATCCGGATTTTCACAATATTTACCTTGGAAATAATTATTTGTGTAAAGCATTCGACCAAGATAAACAGAGAAGCGCTGGGTCTCTCTGCAGGGCTGGTTAAGGCTCGTGTTCCCCTAAACCTGCCCCAGCACGCGCTCTGTGGGCAGCGGCTGAGGTGGGAAGGGGGTCTTAAAGTCGAGCACGGGCACATGTCTCAGGGAACCCAGGGCTGGGGACAAACCTCCCGGCTGCAGGACAGACAGAAGTGCCCACTGTGCCCGTCAGGAACCGCTAACCCAGCCCCTGCGTCTGTACAAGGGGCTATTGCATCCCTGGGTTCCCACAGATGCAGAGATGTAAAGGAGAAGCAGGAAGGGAGGAAGGGGAGGGGGAAAGGTGAAGGAAGGTTCAAAGGCCTGCTACAGCTTCGGTTTTTCATCTCTGGTTAATCGCTGCAAGGCCTGAGGCAAAGTCACCTTTGGGTCAATACTCAGGTGTTTTTATCTGCCAGCCCCATCTGCCCGGAGCTGCCCCCCCATCCCTCCCGATTAGCCGGGGCCGCAGGGCAGGGTGCTGGGCTGCCCGGGCAATCCGGTCCCTCCGCTTCCAGCCACGCTCTGCCAGGGCAGGGGGTAAATCCTGCACCTCTGCTGTGCCTCAGCACCAGCTCCACGGCCACAGGGAGGGCAACGTGCTGGAGATTATAAAAAGCGAAAAGGCTTTTAAACCCAGCGTGAATTAACTGCCGGTGCTGGCCCGGCGCATCAGCAGCCCACGCGTGCCCGGGGATGCAGCAGTGGCAGGAGGGTGCCAAGACCCCTGCCCTCACCCTGTTGCCCACCCACGCTCCAGCACCCTGCGGCGAGCACTGCCAGCGCCTGGCGAGCTTGTGAAGGGAAATAAAGGAACAAATCCACCCGGGGCTCAGCTCTTTCACCTCCAAGGCTTTTATTGAGGTGCGCAACATGCCCACGATCACGCGACGGGGATACAACACAGGCAGCAGGCGCTGGACACGAGCGAGGAGGGCGGCAAGGCAGCCCCAGCCTTGCAGGGATGCTGCTGGACTCCCCCGGCCCCCGGCACGGGTTGCTTTGAGCCGTGTACTCTTCCCCACCAAACGTCCTTTACAGAAACAGAGTTTTGCCCATCTCCTCACTTTAGCTACCGGCGGCAGCAGCCCCAGGCGGGAGCAGAGCCCAGTGCCAGACAGGAGGATGCTCGGGCAGACCCTGGCCCCATGGGTCACTGCCGGCTCGGCCGTGGTCAGTTGTGGTGGTGCAGGAGCATCTTGCGGTCGGTGGAAGCTGGGACCTGCCCAGGCTCCAGGCTGAGCCATCCCACCATCCCGCCGCTGCGCCCCGGCAGCAGAGCGGGGTCCTGGCAGAGTCATGGCCACCGCTCAGCTCCGCTCCTCCGACGCAGGATGCAGTTTGGCTGGGGCAACGTGGCAGCTTGGAAATCTCTCGCCACCCTCCCTTTGCAGACAAGAAACAAAATTAGTGCCTGGCTTTGCACAACAATTCCAGGTCCCCTCCTGGCTGAGCACTCCCCGTGCAGCCAAACCGCCCCCGCCGCTGCTCCTTCCACATCAGCAAGTTAAATAGCACACGTCATACTAACACTTAGTAAAATACAGCAAACACACACAGCATCTCCTTTTTAATCTCTATTTAAGAAGCCTGTGCTTTGTACTCCGTATGCAGTCCTCACTGGGTAAAATGCAGATTAGAAAAAAAATATTTTCTTTGCTTTCCAATGATAAATTAATATAGACAGCAGCAGCACAAGTTTGCAAGCAGCTTCCTGATCATGCACCGTGTTAAAGCATCTCCCACGACAGACAGATGTGCACACTGGCTGTGCGGAAAAACCTAAATTAACTTCTGTAATACTAAATCGAAAAAACACATATTGGCTTTCAACCAGTTGACACTTACAGTTATTTTTAAGCATTCTGAGGTGACTTTTCAGAATGATTTTTTTCCTCCCTCTCTCTCTCTCCATCTCCCTTGCATGAGTTTAGATCTTATCTGCAAAGCTTTTACACATGCCTCGGTGCACCGGGGTGCGTCCGGCTCAGGACACCTTGCTCGCACTGGCAGCACAAGACACGTTTAACAGCGGCCGGGCTGGCTCGGTACCGGCACAGCGGCGTAGGTGCGATGCGGGGCACAAAGCGAGTTTGTGCCTGTGCCCGAGCCTGTGCTGAAGGGCTTTGCCCAGGTACATTTAAAAGCTTCGCTGTCCCGAGACCCTCCTGGTCTCATGTGTGGTTCAGCCAGGCTCGTACAAAGGATCATAAATTAGATTTAAAAGCTGAGCCTCGTCACCCTGGGCTCGGCAAACCCCAAGGTCCTGAGGTTTACCCAGCCCAATGCCGCATGGTCCCCAGACCGGCAGGACAAGGTGCAGAAGAAAAATAATTCCCATGCAGAGGGAAAATGGAGATGAATGCTTCGGGGACTCTCAGCTACGCTGGAGAGAGATGGGAAGGACAGCGGGCACCCAGGCGCCCAGCAGGCGCTGTGCACCGGCATGTGGCACGGAGAGGCCACCAGCCAGCCCCGCGCCGGCCGGGGGGCAAGGGCTGGGCTCAGGGGCTGGGGGCAGCCGCCGCGGTGGGGCACGCCGGGCCCTGCTGCATGCAGCGGATCAGCTCCTTGCGGTTATCCAGGATGGTGTCGAAACTCTCCTGCAACCGGTTCTGCTGGTCCACGACTTTCTGTTGGAGGCCATGGATCCAGCGCAGCAGGGCCAGGCGCCGGTACATCACCAGCTGGATGTGGTGCTTCTCCTTCTCCTGCTCCTTGAAGCGCTCCTTGTCCTGGAGGTGCTGCACGGCCTCCGCCAGCGCCGGGAAGAGGGTCCCTGGCTCAGGCTCGGCCGCCCCTGGATGTGGTGGGCTCCCAGGGATGGGGGCAGAGGCTGGGGTGTCCCAGGCGTTCCCACAGGTGCTGTCAGGGCTGTCGATGCTGAGGGAGCTGCTGGCATAGCCGTTGTCCTCCGCAGGGGAGCTCGGGGGCTTGCTGCATCCCCTGGCTGCCTCCTCAGCAGCAGCGTTTTGGTCCCCCGCCCCACCGACCTCCGCTCCCTCGGGGGGGCTGCGGACCCCCGGCTTGGGGAGATGGGGCCGCGCGGCGCCCAGGCTCGGGGCGGCATCCCTAAGCCGGCCCTGGACCATCTGTCTCTGCATTAATAACAGCAGATTATCGGATGGATTTGTCGTGTTTTCACTCCGGCTGGAGCCCTCCTCCGGCGGGGACCCCGGCGCTGGCTGGCTCCAGTTCTCATTGCTGTCACACACCTCTCCCACGAAGTTGGAGTTGGAATCCTGCCCGTGCCCGGCCCCTGGGATGGCCGTGCCCAGCACCGGGCCCCCCCGGAACGGGGTGTTTGGTGGGCAGACGGCGAACATCTTGCCGTTCTCCTGCCTGCAAGAGAGACACGGAACCATAAGGCGTCTGTGGGGCACCTGGGCTGGCACGACCAGGGCTCCGACCAGCTGCAGCGGGATAAAATTGATTTGCTTCTCTTTAGAGCTACTGAACCCAAGTCACGGGCTCATCCTTTCCCGGCATTCGGCTGCTGCTCTCAGCGTGTCCCCAGGCAATATCACCCAGGGGCAACTTCTCACCTGCTGCAGAAGCTGAGGGCAGCCCCCCCCCTCCAGCCCAAACCTCCCCAGCTCATGTGGCCGCCCCTCGGTGAGCACTAGGGGCCATGCCGGGTGCAGGTGCCCACCCGCACGCTTGGTGCTTGGGGTAGGTGCGAGGTATTCAGGGCTGGGGAAGGTTTGCTTAGAAGGAGCTGGTTTTCCGACAGCAAGAAAATGTATTTAAGCAGGTGAGACGGCCTGGGCTCCTCCGCACACACCCTGCTGCGGGCCCTGGGTCTGCTCTCCACCAGCGGCCAAACCAGTAACCCCGCTGGGCTGCTTCCTGCCCTGCAGGACTGGGAGCAGATGGGACCAGTGATGGGAAGGGTAACCCCATGCTCCCTGCCCATCTCTGAGCCCCCTCCCAGCGAGGACACGCTGACAGGGCTCACACGAAGCAAAGCCCAGGGAGCATCCCGGCCGCATCCCAGGAAGAGGCAGGAGGGGCGCGGGACATGGGCTGCGGCTGGCAAGGGCTGGGAAAGTGCACAAGCGGGGTTGGGGGGGGGAACAGCCCTGGCCGCATCCCCCCCGCTGCAGACCCCACAGTGCTGTGCTGATGGCCAGGGCAGGAGGGCTCAGACACAGAGGTGCTGCTTGCAGCGGTGAGGATGAGGATGGCGCATGGAGAGGAGGGCGAGAAGCCGGTGCACAGCCGGGGGGTCCCGCAGGCCTGTGCCCCAGCAGCCCCCCCGCAACCCACCATGCAGCCCCTTGTGGGGCCGGGTGCATGGACCCAGCACCAGCCCCGCTATCACCCGCCCCACACCCCCCCCGCACACGCGTGGGGTCGTGCTGGGGGGGGGGGGAGCGCAGACCCGGGGGGGGGCACCCTCAGCCCCACACATTGCCTGGTGGGGGGTGGGGGGCGGCAGGGCCCCATGCCCGCACTCCGCCGGGAAACATAACGGGGAGCAGGGGGGGGCTGCGACCCCCGGGCCTGCCCGCCCCCTCGGCAGCCAGCAGCTCCGATGTGCCGCGATGGGCGCCCCCCCCCCCCCCCGACCCCCCCGGCAGCGAGCCCTTCCCGGTCTTGGCCCCCCCCGCCCCCCGGCAGCGCGCCCCCCATCCCCCCCGCCCCCGGCAGCGCGCACTCACCGCCCGCCCGGCCCCGCCGCCGCCGCGGGTGGGAGCGGAAGCGGCCCCGCGTGGGGAGGCGCCACGGCCGCACTTCCGACGGCGCCGCCGCCCCGCGCTGCCCGGCCGGGGGGGCTGGCCCGTGCCCAGCGCCGCGCACACGCGATCCCCCCCGGTGTCAGGGTGCGTGGGCTGCGGGGGGGCCGTGGGGCCCGTGCATCCCGCCGCGGGCAGCCCGGCTGGGTGTCGGGCACGGTGACCCCCCCCCCCCGCGCTGCCGGTCGGTCCCGTGGGGCTCAGCAGGTCCCCGTGGGGACGAGGGGGCTGGGGGCGGGGGGGCACGTCCTCAAAGGGGCCTTTCACCCCCCCGCAGCCGGGTGCTGGGAAAGGAAGCGCCTCAGCGACATCAAACGTGTCCCCCAGCGCCAGCCCGGCGCGGGGCGTCACATGCGGCACCACGAGTGTTTCGGGGGATAAAAGAGGCTTTGTGGGGTCGGGGGTGGGGGTGCTGGGGGGCTGGCAGCCGGGGCGGGGGCAGCCGGGGTGCCGCAGAGCCCCTGTCACCCACGGAGGTGCCTGGAGTGGGAGTGGTCCCATCCCTGGGTCCAGCCGGTGTGGCCTTGGCAGCATCCCAGGGTGGCTCTGGGACAAAGGTGGCACAAGCCCAGTGTCAGCCCAAGAAGCCGCAGCCCCCCGAGGGCTCAGCACCTCCCAGCCCCCCCGCGAGGGGGAGGACGGAGGGGATGAAGGTGCTTTCAGGGTGGACAAAGACCCTCTCTGAAGCTCTGGAGTGTCGGAGGTGGGACATAGGGGAGAAACACTGAGAGCAGATGTTCCCCGGGGACTTCACGAGGGTTGCGAGCAGTGGAATGATGCTAGGAGGTGATAAATAAGTTCTTTTCACTCCCCATCTGCCTGCCAGGACCCCAGGGCAGCCTCTCCCGCTCCGACAGCCTCGGATACCTCTCTCATGCAGGAATCGGTGGGGCAGGACCCAGAGGCATAACTGGGGCGCTGGGCTGCAGCACTCCTCCTCGGAAAGCCGGAGACAAAAGAAACAAAACTTTCCCGTCACACAAGAAAGGCAGAAACCAGCTCGGAGGTGCCTGTGGATGGGCAGGAAAGGGAAAAGTTTGGGCAAAGAGAGGGCTGGGCTGCTCCGGGCTGGGCTGTGCGTCGCTCCGGTGTGGGCCTGAGCTGGAGCAGCATCATCCGTGCCATGCTTCACCCGCTCAGCATTCCCAGCAGCTGTGCGGCACGGCGGGGCCACGAGCAGAAGATGGCAAGTTGGACCGAAGTGTGGCTGGTGGGGCAGGAGCGAGCTTTGCTCCCCCTGGGCGCCACACGTCCCCACCCCGTGGGGCTGGTGGGTGCAGATGTGCCGGAGCCCGTCACAAACCTGCTGCGCTGGCTCCAGCTTACTGGTGAGGACATCCACCACATTCGGGGGGGTTCCCCCCAAAAATGCCAGCTGTGCCAGGTGCGCCAAGGGAGCCAGGAGCGGTGCTTGCAAGGCTGGTCTCGCTGGGGTTGGGTTTTGCGCCGGTGCAGCTTGGGTCCAGCCCAGTGCCCCCAGCCCTGGGATTATCCGTATTGGATGGAGAGCAGAGGGATTTGCTGCTTGCAAGGAAAACAGCTCCCTGCGAGCCAGCCGTTCCCTCGGCCCCGCTGCCCCTCACCCTGAGGATGCTGCCAGTGGGGATGGCTACGGGCCCCCCCAGCTCGGGGTGCAGGAGGGAGGGGACACAGGGACACAAGGACACGGGGAGGGCTGGCTGATCCCTTCAGGCTCAAGGGGAAAGGGAAAGTTTGGAAGTGAAGGGGGCTTAGTGATGGATTTCAGAGTCGTCTTCCCCTCCCCTTCCCCAACTTTGTTCCAGAAATAAATTAAAAGCTCTCTCTCCAGGAAATTAAAAATCATTTAAGAAGACTGAGCACGGGACCTGATGCGCTGGGGTTTCAGAGCTGGGTGTCCTGGGTGACACAAGTGCACCTTGGGGCTTGGAGGGGAGCGGGGTGCTGGGGTGACCCCACAGAGCCGCCCCAGATGGCACTGGCACCACATTCCTCCACCAGCGCAGGTCCCTGGTGGCCGGGATGCAGCCCCCTTCCCCTCAGCTGAGCGTCCTGGCTGCGGGAGCCCCCTCCTTGCAACCAGGGGACTTCCATGACTGCTGGGGCCTCACACCAGCGGAGACCCAGCACCACTGCAGGGAAACACTGGAGACGGGGAGCCTGGCACTGGCCGTCGTGGAAATCATCCTTCAAACCCTTCACCGGCTCCCCGTTCCCTGCACTCATCCCGTGCATGGGGCAGGCAGCCGTCTGCTTCTCATCTGCCGTGCGTCCCGCTAACCGATGCAACGTGCCACGGGCTTTGAACAAAATTGGTCCCAGAAGAAGCCCTCGTGCTTGGCCCCGTGCCCGTGTGACGTCAGCCCCGTGTCACGGACGCGGCGAGTGCCCGACCTCTCTGCCAGGAAGGTGGCACCGCGGAGCTCAAACACCTGGTGCAGAATGGGTTGGGGGCTGCAATGCCCACGGGGGGACAGACCCATGCATGGCCACGTCCAGCCCCACCGGCGGGGACCCAGATGGCGGAGGGAGGGGAAAGGGCCTTCAGCATCACGGAGGGGCTGCCTCCTCCTGCCCTGAGGGCAGGCACCCCGCGGCCTTGCCAGGGAGCTGTGGGGTGCCGGAGCAGGCGAGTGCTGGCATTGCTGCTCCCCAGGTTCCACCTGCAGCACCTCTGCTCAGTATGTGTGTGCAACGCATGCACATGCACACCCGCTGCATGCCCACATGCACGCACTGCACACTTGCTGCACACGCAGTGCGGGCACACCAGCGCTTGGGCTGGCCGAGCAAGCGAGTGTTGGTGCATGGGGGGGCTGTGTGCGGAGGGAGGCATGTGGGCTGGAGGCTGCAGTGCTGGAAGGACATGAAATGTTTTTTTGGAGATTTCCACATTCTTCCTCTCCCTGGGCTCCCAGTGGTTCCCATCTCCCACCCTGTCCTGCACTGGGCACCGGCCTGGCTGCGCACCCTGGGAGCTGGGCAGGGTCCCTGGTGCGGGCGATGGCTGTGGTGGGGCTGTGCTCGGCCACGCAGCGATGCTGGGACGGGCTTGGCCAGGTGCCGTCGTGGCCAAGAGCACCCTGGCACTAGCCCACCCAGGACACTGCTCACCCAGGAGCCACTGTCCCACCAGCAGGCTCAGCCCGGGACCCAGGTGCTGAGAGGGGGAACCCGTCCCGAAAGAGTTAAGGGTGATACATTGCAAAAAAGGAAAAAAAAAAAATTACAAAAGAAAAAGTGCCCTGAACCACATGCGACCTAACCTCCCCAGCGGCTCATCTGAGTTTAATAACGGAGGAGGGAAATCTCCCAAAAAGCTCTCAGAGAAATTAAAGTAAACAGCGTGCTGACCTCCAACCCCGCGCTGCCCCGCCACTGACTCGGCCGGCTGCGGCAGCCACCGGTGGCTCGGCATTCCGTGTAATTGTAAACACATTCCGGTAAATACAAGGGGGGTGGGGGGCACTGGGGGGGCCCGGGGGAGCCGGTGGCCAAGCGGGTGCAGCTCTCCATGCAGTATCTGGGGACCGAGCATTGGGACAGCCGGACAAAGCCATGGCCATGGGGGATGCTGTGGACTGATGGCTCTGGGCTGGTGGCAGTGTCACATTCCTGGCCGCGGGTCTGACGTTACTGGTGGGAACAGGAGCCACTGGGACCATCGAGCTGCCCCGTGGCTGCAGGGCTGGGGCTGAGGAGCCTCATGTCAGCAGCGCTGGTGGGTCCTGCCGATGGAGGGAGCAGGAGGGGGAGGATGCTGTAAGGGGTTTGTCCTCTTGGCCTCACAAAATTTAAAAACAACGGTCTTATTTTCATAGATTTTGGTCAGTTTTGCAGGCTGAGGGAAAGAAAAGCAACCCCAGGCTGTACAAGTGCTGGCACTCCTCTCCGGAGAGGGGCCAGCAAAGCCACTGGCCTCAAGGGGGGGAAGCAGAAGCTGAGCCCTGTCCCTTGGCACTGCTCCATCCTATCCTCATCCCTGTCCCCATCCCCATCCCCATCTACTTTCTTGTCCCCATTCCCATCGCCTTTCGTGTCCCCATCCCCATCCCTGTCCCCACCCCCATCCCTATTCCTGTCCCCATCCCCACCCCACCCCCATCCCTGTCCCCATCCCTGTATCCATCCCAACCCCATCCTATCCCCATTCCCATCCCATCACCCTCCCATCCCCATCCTCTTCCTATCCCCATCCCCATCCCCATCCCCATCCCCATCCCCATCCCCATCCCCATCCCCATCCTCATCCTATCCCCATCCCATCCTCATCCCTGTCCCCATCCCCATCCCATGCCTGTCCCCATCCCATTCCCATCCTCTTTCTATCCCCATCCACATCCACATCCCCGTCCTCATTCTATCCCCATCCCATCCCCATCCCTGTCCCCATCCCCACCCCTGTCCTGTGGTGCCCTCCACGCGGCATCCCATCCCATCCCATCCCATCCCATCCCATCCCATCCCATCCTGTCCCATCCCGTCCCATCCCATCCCATCCCATCCCATCCCGTCCCGTCCCGTCCCGTCCCATCCCATCCCACACCATCCCACCCCATCCCCTGCCTTCTCAGGGGTCTTGCTGGGGCAGTCACCACTCAGAGGCGGGGGAGGGGGCAGAGAGGGCTGGATCCTGCGACCCCCCCGCCACTGCCCTGCAGCCCCAGAGCCCGGGCTGGCCCTCACCCCCACCATCTACCTGCAAACCAAACTGTGTCCATCACAACCACAAGCAGCGACAGACGCGCTGGGTTTGGTGAAAAATGCCAGGAATCTGCAGCCGGGTTGGATTTCAGAGGAGCCAGGATTCCTGCAGAGGCCAGACCCTTTCCCCGGGACTGGAGCTCAGAGCCCGCTCCCCCAGCAGCTCCCAGCCCCGAGGAGCATCCCTTGGGATGGCACCATGAGAGGAAGAGGAGGATGTGGAGGAAGGGGAGACGGGCCAGTGCGCAAACCTCCTGCCAGAGGGACAAGCCCCCGGCGATGGGGACCCAGCTCTGCCTGGGGACACGCATCCCTGTTGGGAGAGACCCCCTCGCCAAACCTCCTTCGTCTTTGCTCCCCTAACTCCCCCCAAAGGGGTTGATCCTGGTGGGGAGATGTGCTCCGCCAGGAGAGGGGAGCTGGCGTCCCGCAGGTGTTTCCTCTGGGATTTGTCTGCTGCTGAGCTGCAGAAGGGGAATGCTGCTGCTGCCTCCACCTCTTCCATCGGAGCAGGACCCAAAACTCACCATTTCCTCTTGGCCTGTGAATCACTAATAAACTCCAGACAGAAAGGTCTGATGAGGAAATTGTTTGGGAAATGGAGAGGAAGGGGGAGCGACGGCGCTCGCCGCCTGGGCTGGTGGCTTTGGGTGGCTTTGCCCATTGGTGTCACCTCCCCGAGCTGTGGCATCGGTCCTCGCCTCAGGGTCCCCGCGTCTGCTCCGGCCAAGGGCCCCGTCCCAAGCCCAGCCCAGGGGCTCTCCCAGTCTGGCTGCAAAGTCCACCAGCAGATGGTTTTGTCTGTCTGCGAGGATTTGGGGATGAAAATCACTGTGTACATTTAAGCGTATATTTTTTTCCTTGATCCCTGTCCACTGGCTGTGCCAGGGCAGCGGTGCTAAGCAAAATCTCTCCATCATTTGATACCTGCGGCTGGGCACTCACCAGCCTCTGAGCCTGAGACCCTCAGCTCGAGCCCCCAGCACCCCCAGACTGTCTCCTGCCCGAGCCAGACCCTGCTCACAGCCTGGCCGTGGGGATGCTCCGGGCAGGAAACTCCTGGCTTCCAAATAATATAATAACGGCAACAACGGCTACAGGTTGCAGATTCCTGCTCAGCGTGCATTTGGGAACGGCTGTGCTGTCACCCTCACCAAAAACTAAACATTTCAAGCAAAACAAGCCCCTGCAGCGAGGCTCCTGTTCAGAAGGGCTGCTGTAATTAATTCAGAAGGGCTGGTGTAATTAATTCAGAAGGGCTGCTGTAATGGGACCTATATATATTTCACATATATATATATAAATAAAGCGCCTATCACCGTATCGTAAACATTCTTTGGAACCGTTCTGACCGCAGAGGTAAGAACCTCCTGCAAACCATCCGTGCCGGCGCTCAGGCCAGCACCGGCCCCATCCTGTGCTGGTCCCCAGCCACATGTCCCACAGCCCAGACCCCTTGGCAGTGATGGGACCATCCCCATCCCCTCCCTGCAGATGAAACGGTCACGGCAGCGCTGGTCCAACTGCTGCACACTTGTCCTGAAACAGAAACGCTCCACATTTGGACCTCATAATGCAAAAAACTTCAGGATTTTGAAATTTCAGTCTTGGACACAAATCTGATACATTCCATAAATGCTTTAATTTATCCCTTCGTCACAATATTTGATAAAAGGTTTCGTTTCAGCTGCCCTGCTTTGATTAATAACTGTAACAGATTCTAACCTGAAGGAATCATCTTATATTGCGTTCATGGAAATTAAATGTTTGATTGCACATAGTCAGAATTTTCTGATGCGGAAACTACTCCACCAAAGAACTTTGAACAAGCTCTAATCAAAAAACATTTTGGTGTTGGTTTTTTTTTCTCAGCTTCCCCTTCACCTATAACAAGTCCAAACATCTGTTAAAATTCAATCAGAGCAAAACTGGCTGAAAAAATTAAAATTCAGAGCGTGCAATTAAATGGCCATCCACGTTGCAGCCAGGTGGGATGGCGGCACGCAGGCTCGGCACGCAGGGGGTGGTGTGGGCAGCCCACGCTGTGAGGGAGCGGCGTCCCACGGGGGGTGCCCACCCCCCCGGCCCCTCCTGCCCCCGCCACGTGCGTCCCTGTGTCGTCATACGCCGGTGCCGTCGCAGGGCTCCATGGTGGCAGCCCATCCATCCATCCATCCATCCATCCATCCATTCATCCTGGTTCCCTGCAGCAGGAAGGGCTTTGGCAGCAGAAGGCGCCTTTTGAACTGAGCAGGACGTTTTCCTTATGCTTGGAATCCTCTCCTTTTTAATAAGAATAAAAACACTGGAATGCCGAGGGTGGGTTCATTTTCCTTCCTCTCTCTTCCTTTTTCCACGGCAGGGTGATGGGTTGAGATTTCCCTACGCCATGAGTGAAGGCAGAGGGATGGAAAGCAAGAGGGAGAACCCAAATCCCATGGGCATTTGGGACCAGGAGCACTTTTCTGCAGGGATGGCTTGAGCGGGCGGCCGGCAGCCGCTGCTTTTTGGTGACGATCCCGGCCGTGGCTGGGCTCCTCCATGCCGCAGGTGCCCCTGTGCCAGACAGAGAGCAGGGGCATGTTTTTGAGGTCGGAAAGCAGAGTTTTCAGCAATTAGAGCGGCATGCCAAGATAAACCCCCACTTCCTGGCGGGCCTGTTCCCATCAGCCATCGTCCCAGTGAGACGGACCCCAGCGAGGGGCTCTCCTGGCGGGAACAGTCCGGCAAATTCTCTCTGCATGGGTGAAATTCCCTCTGCTACCGAGGTTATTATCTCCGAACAGGAACCAACAATATCCTTTCATTTAGGCACTAATTTGAACAATGTGCGCTGGCCGGGGGAGGAAGGGCGCTCACTGCTCCGGAGCCTTTGAAAAATCCAGGCGGGAGCCAAACCAGAGGGAAAACAAAACCCTGCAATGATGCGAACGGCTTGGCTCGGCAGGGCCAGTGCCCCAGGCTCCAGCTGTGCCAGCTGGGTGACACTGGGAAGAGCTGTGGTGCCACCAGCACTGGGCATGGCACAGGGACACTCGGGGCACCGAGCACCCGCATCCCAGCTTGTTAGTGGGGGAAAATTAGCATTCAGGCCATCCTGGAGCTCAGAGCCCTGTCCTGGGCAGGCGTGTTTTGCCCACTGGGGAAAATCACCTCCTCTGCTTAACCAGCCTGTTCAGGCTCGTAATTACAATTTCCATAGGGCTGGAGGGTGCAGTAAAACACTTCTAAATTTGTTCTATCATAAAGCTCACACTAGGCACCAGAAAAAGTTGGAGTGTGTAATTGATAACTATAAAAACATTTTAATTTCCGTTTTTCAGAAGCAGACAAGACAAACACAGCAGGGGGAAGGGAGCACCCACTGACAGCACACGCGTCCCCTGCAGCTCCTCACACCACTACTCCAGCAGCCAGGGGCTGGTGGCAGTGTCCCCCTGGCTGCGGCCACCTCACTCCCTGCTGTTTGCCGTGGGACCAGTGTGATTTGCAACTGCTCCCCAACAGGGATCTCTGCTGGCACATGGCCAGCAGCAGCAGCAGCCCCATCCCTGTCCCCATCCCCATCCCTGTCCCCATCCCAACCCCATCTCCATCCCTGGCCTCATCCCCATCTCCATCCCCATCCCCATCCCCATCCCCATCCCCATCCCCATCCTCATCCCCATCCCCATCCCATCCCCATCCCTGTCACCATCCTCATCCCATCCCCATCCCCATCCCATCTCATCCCATCCACGTCCCCATCCTATCCCCATCCCATCCCTGTTTCCATCCCCATTTCCATCCGCATCCCCCTCCTCATCCCCATCCCATCCTATCCCCTTCCCCATCCTATCCCCATCTCATCCCCATCCTTGTCCCCATCCCCATCCCCACCCCCATCCCATCCCCATGCCTGGTGGGTTGCAGCATCCTGTTCCCACTGGCCGTCCCAGTGATAGTTCCTCCTGGGCAGACCCTGCAGGGGCTTGCAGGGGAAGGCGAGGCAGGGGGGGGATTTCTGCTGTATTTACTCTTAGTGTAGCCGTGATGAATATTTACACCCGTGTGGGGAGAGCAGCGCGTTCCCCGACGGGGATATCAGTTGGAACATCATCTAATTGATTACATGGAAATTGCTCCTGGTGGAAAGGGAAGCCCTCGCCTTGCTCTTGGTGAATTAATTTAGCTTTTGCCATTCTTCGCTGTGCTCAATTAATCTTGTTAAAGTGATATAATTTTAGCTCGCACTTCACACACAGGGGTACCGGGGAGGCCCTGGCTGATAACGACGGGAGGTTGGTTAATGACAGGTAACAGGGGCTTGGTCTCATATGGGAGAGGGGCTCCTGCCTGGTGCTGCCGGCCCTGGCTCCCATGTGTGGGATCAGCCCCGGGACCCCAAGGCGCTGTCCCTCCAGCCAGGGCCACCGGGATGCAGGATGCCGGGTGCCGCGGCTGGGACGCGCGGTGGGTCGGGTACCTGAGCTGTCCCCAGCTCCGCGCTGAGACAAAGAGCATCGTCTCCCGCGGCCCCCAGCAGCTGGTGCGGGGGGACGTAATCCCACAAAAGTCCTGCTCTGGGGGGATCAGCGGGAGAGGTGAGGGGCACGCCGCCACGTCCCCGCCATCGCTGCCCCACTATTGACTGCCTAAACAGTTCTTTGGTGATTACAATGTAAATATAGCTTTTCATGGAGTAAAGGCCTTTTATGGGATCCGCACACACTTAACCACTTAACCCCGGCGACAAAAAGAGCAGTGAATTAGCTGTTTAGAGGCTGCTCGTGCAGAAAAGCGGGTCCTGAATGGGATTTGGGGATCTCTGTGTATCAATTGCTATGCTTCAGGGGCCCTCAATGGGGCTTTTGGCGTTCGAGCATGTGCCAAAGGGCTCGCGTGGGTGTGGATGGAGTGTCAATAAAAAAAAAAAAAAAGAAAAAAAAAGAAAAAAAGCAGCTGCTTCTCTCTAATAAAACAATGATTTATTCATAGCGACTTGGGGAAGGGGCGGAGGGGGGGAAACAGGGAAGTGCCAAAGCGATGCTCGCCCTGCTCAGTGCCCCAGCGAGGCTCGGGGGCTGAGCCCGCCTGTGGAGCGGAGGCACAGGGACCCCCAGAACAGCCCATGGGGACCCCCACGCAGCCCAGGTGGCAGAGCCAGCTCCTGCTGCAGCCCCAGCCAGGTGGCCGGGGTGTCCCTGTGGCTCCTTGGGGACCCTTGGGGGGGTGCAGGGGCCAGAGGTGCACCCTCTGCTCCCTCCTTGCCAAGTGGCATCTCTGCAAAGCCAGGTGGCAGCCAGTGCTCCCCCCTGCCCCGGGTGCACTGGAGGGGCTGTGCACAGCCAGGGATGCAGGGACCCACGCGGGGCTCGGCGTGTGACCCCCTCCATGCTGAGAACGAAGCATTTTGGGATGGGCATGGGGGAAGAAGGAAGGCTGCGCTTGGTGCCCTGGGTTCAGTGCGCCCAGGCTGCCATGGCCATCCCCACCGAAGGATGCTGCAGCCGGGACAGGACCCTCGTCCCCCTGGGGTGGGCAGCCTGGGGTGGTGGGGGGTGGCTGAGCCCCCCCAGGCTGGTGATCGAAGGTGCTGGGCTGGTGGGCACATGGCGGGGGCACCGGGCGCAGCCAGCCCCCCAGCTGCGCCTGCTGCCGAACAAGAGCAGCCTTCATGGAGCGGGGGCCGGGGGGAGCAAACTCAAAGCAGATCTGAAATGAATGGCCTGAAACGAGGGGAGGTGGCTGGACAAAGCCAGGGCTCTGAGTGGGAACGGGGGGTGGGGGGATGAAAAAGTGGCAGCACATGGCCAGGTGCGTGGAGGGACAGAGGCCGGCACCAGCACAGGCACCAGTACCAGCACCGGCACCAGCCACGCTTCTTTGCGGTGGGACGCGGGGCCAGGGCTCGGAGCTGGGAACGGCGCCCGGCTGTTTGCTCACATGGAGCAAAACTCAGGGGGTGCAGGGACCCCGGCACAGCCGCTCGGTGTCTGTGGCAGGAAAGCAACACCGGAGAGACACCAGCAGGTCCCGTCCCCGTCTCGCCAGGCCACAGACGGGATCCCACTGAAGTCACGAAGGGCTGACGAGGGAGCAGATCAAGTCAGGCTACGGGCCTATTTTTAAGCTGGTGCAGATGGAGGGATGAAAGAGGAGGGGGGAGGCAGGGTCGGAAGACAAACAAACGCCAAGCAGATGTTGGAGCGCTGCTCTTCCCCTCGCAGGATGCGTATGCGGCTCCCGGCAACACCAGCTCTGCTGGCCTCGACCCCCAGAGCCTGGGGGACCACGGTGGGGACCGGGCTGTGATGTCCCCTCCTGCTTGTCCCCCATTGCCAGGGTTCACACCGGCACCCCAGAATGGTGGCGCCACATCAGTCCCATGAAGTGCTGGGGCAGGCAGCTCCATACCGGGCTCCCGGGGTGCCCCAGGGGGTCGTGGGGACATGTCCCACCATCCTCACCGGTGCCTGGTGATGGGGACAGGCAGTGATGGGCTTCAGGAGCTCCAGGGAGGCTGCCCCGGTGTGGTGGTGCTGAGCCCTGGGGTGACTGGGCAGTGCCAGCGTGCCCACCAGGGCTGCCTGTGGGTCTCACCGGTGGGTCCCTGCACTTGAACCACGAACACCCCGCGGTGCAGCTCTGGGGATGAAGCTGCCGCTTTAGGAAGCAGCTCCGGTGCCCGGCTTGCCCCAGCCACCGCCCCCACCACCCTCCGCTCTGCCAACCCAGCACATCCCACCGTGCCCTTCTTTGATGCCCGATGGTTTCTCCAGGTCCTGCTGGACCAGGGTGAGCACTGGCACCGCCGTGGGGTTCACTTTCTGTTCAAGCCGGAGACACCGGCAGTGCTGCTCACGGGCTTTTAGCAGGAGCCATGGTCAGGACCCAGCCTGCGCAAGGACAGATCTCAACCCTCCAGACTTCACCAGGGTCTGGGGCCGCGGTTCTGGCCGATGAGTATCAAACCCAGCTCCTCCAGCACGGCTTTTGCCCCCTGCGGATGTTCGGGGGTCTTTGCCAACTGCATTGACCCCAGCTAATCTTTTCTTCCTTCCTTTTCTTTTCCCTGTCTGGCAGAAGGGGATGGGATGGGGTGACCGCGGTGGGTCCGCCTGGGGGCTGTTGGCAGCCCAGCAGCGGCAGTGACACCTCAGGAGCTGTTGTCATACCTGGGGGCTCATGTCACCCCTTCGCCGAAGATCACACAGGCTCAGCAAATCCGTAGGTGGAGCAAAGGCTACCAAAATCAGGCCGGCTCTGCCTGTGAGATCATCCCCCCGGATGCCTTGCTCAGAGCTTTGTACTTCGAGCATCGCCCTCACGTCACGCAAAATAGGCAACACATGGCAAGTATAATTGCCTATTGCTTTAATTATCTTCTTTACATCAGCGGGCTGGATGGTTTTGCATTGCCTTTGGTTGGAGCGTCTGCAGCTGTGGCTGGTGGAGCCGGGATGTGCATCCTGCGGGAGGTGCCAGCTGTGCCACCAGAGCTGGGTGACATGGAAAACATCCCGGATGCCAAAACCCCTGGGTGGGTCGCTGACAGGGCTGCCCTGCAGAAGCCTCGAGCAGTGGCACCAGCCCACACCACCACCATGCCAGCCAGGAGCTACAACCAGGAGAAAGCCAGCCGGA
This sequence comes from Falco biarmicus, assembly GCF_023638135.1. Lineage (NCBI taxonomy): Eukaryota > Metazoa > Chordata > Aves > Falconiformes > Falconidae > Falco > Falco biarmicus. The sequence goes on from NC_079290.1 coordinate 118,179,030, forward strand.
GTAGCAGCTCCCGTACCTCGTGTTCCCAGGCGGGGATGGGGGCTGCACGAGGCAGGATCAGGCCCTTGTGCTTCATCCAGGCTCGCTGGGCTGGGGAGCAGGAGGAAGGAAGGAAAAGCCTTTTTTTTTTAATCTGGTGTTTAATTGTGAAAGGTTGGGGGTTTTCAAAGCCCTCCTTCAGGCTTCGTGTAAAACAGGAATGTGGAAATACCACCTCTGCGTATCCTGAGCAGCCGGGGAGGTGCTGTTAGCACCTGGCTGATTAATTATCCTTTTTGCACAGAAATGCGCCTCTGTGAACCACGGTGGCTGGGAATTAGGCAGTGCAGAGAGATGCTGTGGCGCTGGCTCGTGCTGCCCTCCAGCCAGGACCTTGGGGCTGAGCATGGCATGGCACGGCACAGCATGGCACGGCACGGCACAGCGCGGCAGTGGCACGGCACAGCATGGCACGGCATGGTGCAGCATGGCACGGCACAGTATGGCAGAGCAGCCACAACCAACCATGCCAGGATGCAGCAGGGTGCCCGGGCTCTCTGTGGCATCCCCCAGGGCAGAGGTGAGGGCTGCAGGCAGCTTTTGGGGTGCCGGGTGGGTGCAAGGACACAGTGAACGTGTGCAGGTCTTGTCCTCCAGAGGGAACGTGTCTCTTGGATACTGATCCCCCATCACCGCGTGCGCAAACATCGTCAAATATTGAAAATCAATCGGCCACTGTAAGCGAAGCAGCACAGAGCGTGTTGCATGAAAACAGCCCTGAGGAGCAGAGAAAAAATATTAGCTAAAATAAAATTAATCTCTTGCAAAGCTTTAAGATTCGCTTCTCACCCCTCCCCCCTGCGCCGCAATCTTTTATGTCATTTTCTTTAATTACAGCTGGTTTAGATCTCTGCTGCCTGGAGAAGCAAAGCTAGACTTAGCCATAAATTGGGCTTCTGGATGATACAAGAGAAAATAATAACCCCCAAGGACTGAACATCTGTCCACACGGAGCACGCGCAATGTTATAATTAATATTAATGACTAATAGTTAGTATGGAATAAAACTTTTGCTTTACAGGTCAGCTAATACACCCAGCCGCGCTGCAAGTCCCAGAGCGAGACGTTTTCCATGTCACGAGCTTGGCTGGACTCTGCACATCCAGGAGCCCCACGGCTCCGCTCCGGGGCTGGGGGTGCCGGGGAGCACGGCGAAGGGGGGTGCTTCACCCCCAGCAATAAAGCAGCACGTGGGGCATCCCACCCAGGCATGGCCCCAGGTGGCGGGGAGGGAGGATCTTTGCCAAACTTCCATTTCCCATTTGATGTCAGGTCGTTGATGAAGCGCGGGCACCAGAGGTGCGCTACAGCCGCTCTCTCGCAGGAGGAACTTCGTCAGGACCACGGTGCCGGCCGAGGTGGATCCAGCAGCCCCAGGCTCGGCCCTGGCAAGTTAAGGCTGGGGGTCAGTGGCCACAGGGCTGGGTTGAGGAGGGGACCTGGCACCCAGCGTGGCCGGTCTCCCTGCCGGCTCTGCCTGCTCCCACCACACAAGGCAACACCTCGTGGGCTTTTTCCTCCTCTCTGCTGTTATCTTTTTCTTTAGGGAGGAAAGCACTTGCCTGTTAGTAATCTCAGGAAGGTTTGGGTTGGAGGGGACCCTAAAGCCCACCCAGTTCCAGCCCCCTGCCCCGGGCAGGGACACCTTCCACTGGGACCAGGCTGCTCCAAGTCCCGTCCAACCTGGCCTTGGACACTGCCAGGGATGGGGCACCCACAGCACATCCCAGTGCTCCACCACCCTCACAAAAAAATAATTTCTTCCTAATATCTCATCTAAATCTCTCCTTTTTCCATTTAAAGCCAGTCCTATCACTGAATGCCCTTGGAAGAAGTCCCTCACCGGCTTTAATCGAGGGCTCTTTGTTTTCTTTTACTATATTCCTGCATTGTATTTCTGTGTTTTCTTGAATTACCTACTCCATTTCAGTGAGACTATAGACATTGCTGCCCGTTGTTGCTGCTCTGTCTTCTGTGTTTCCTTTTCTAATAATGAAGAACCCAAAGGAAAAGAAACAGAGGCTGGAAACATCACCTGCTCCCTTCCAAAACCAAGCGCGTGCTAAAGACGTTTTCAGGGGCCCAGACCTGTGCCCCATTCATCACTCCTGGAGAAAGGATGCACCAGCTAACGAGCAGGTCGAAAGCCAGAGAGGGTAAATAATTGTGACACCCTCTCCATCCACACTTGCGTGGATGCCTGGGGGGTCTTTGTCCTTTAACCCTCATACTGGGTCTGGGACAACCGATTAAAGGTCCAGGACGGATGAGGTGCGGAAGGTCCGTGCTAAGAACACACAAAACATACAGCACACTCCTTTTCATGTGTCCACTCTGACATAATTCTTCACATGTTGGAAATACAGATGATTTTAGCCTGGGTCCATCTGGTTTCCCAAATAACCTGTCTATTTGATAAATAACATAAATTAAATTAGACAAGACAAACAAATAGTTTTTTTTCTCTCCCCCTTTCAGTCTCTTGGCAAAAAGGAAAAAAAAAAAAAAAAAGGAAAAGAAAACATAATTCAGTGGCTGCCTTGAGCCCCTGAGGAGCTGTGCGGTGGTGAAACCTATGATTATAAACGTGGTTGCAATGTTAACCTTTAACACGGACCGAGGGCCGCTCCTGCCTTTGCTTGTAAGTTCTTTTTTAATTTCTTTACTATAATTTAGGCTCCTAAGAGCTCATTCCCCCTGCAAACTCAGCAGGAAATCCGACGTGCTTCGCAGCTCAGCCTGGCTCCCGCCGTGCAGCCCAGGACCAGGAGCTCGGATCTGAAGGGCTGCATTCCTCCCGCCCCTTGCACAGCTAAGGGAAACTGAGGCACAGAGCCACGGCCTCGTTACAGCTGCCTAAGCTGGATGGAAACCCTGGTGTCCCACCACGGGGCAGCCACTTGTGCATCTCATGCAAAGCCAAACCCAGACATCACCCGTCCCGGCTGCGAATTAGCCCAGAATAGGGGGTTAGGGGGAAAAAGCAGCGAGGGGAGCGGAGGGAGCTCTGCCTTCAGCCCAGGACAGCCCTGCAGAGAGGCACCACCACCCCGGAGACCCTTGTTCCCACCCCCTCGCCCCTCTCTGCCTTGAGCCTTAGTCAATCCCTCCTTCCCACTCCTGGCACTTCCAGCAGCAACAAGGGGGGGGGATTTGTCTCCCCATTAGCACAGCGGCATCGCCTCAGTGCCAGGAGGGGCGAGCTGGATCGATACTTGAAAATGAGAAGCCAAAGCTGAGTTAATGTGCCAGACAGGAGGTGGGGTGGGGGCAGCCCTGGAAGAGCCGGCCGGAGGGATGAGATGGATGAGAGCAGGTCTGCGGCACAGGTGGGAGCGCAGGCAAGGGTCAGCCCCAACGCTGCAGCTCCCGTCCCCGCTGGGGAGATGGATGGTGGCACAATAAGCAGCAAAAGCATCTCAGCTCGTGGTTCAACCCCTCCTGCGATCGGGATTTCAGCTCCTGGCCTCCTCAGGACACAGCATGGAAAACACTCCCCTGGGGTGCAAGGCAGTGCCTACCTGCAGCGTCGCGTGCACCCCGAGCGGGTGTTGGGGGGAAAAAGAGTTTCCCCTGAGCAGCAGTAACCAGAACCCTTCCCATTCCATGTATTTCCATTTATAAGCTCTTCAGGCCCAACAGTGTTTTTCTACTCTTGGCTCCAAAACAAGCAAATGTATTTTGAAGGGAAAATTTTAAAGGGAAAGCAAAACAAATGCCATCGTTGCAGTTAGCGGATGCAGAGGAGAGGCCAGTAAAACCACCAGGACAAAGCCAACCCTCTAAAAGTGCTCTTCAAGCTACCACCTTCTAATGCAAAAGTGCAGCAATTACAAGTCTACATAAATTTAATCTTTCACAGTGCCATAGAGGATGGAAAATTCTAAGAATTTCCCCTTGAGTCAAGAGTACAGTTTAAGCTTTAATCATTCTTCCTTCCCCTTTTTGCTAGAGGAAAAGCATTCTCTTGCTGCTCTCTAGTGGCAGGCATTATTAGCAAAATTAAGAGAAGATGCTGGATTTTGCAGCTTCCAATATTTTCACCCAGTAAATCTGTGCTGAATTAGTACAGCTTACAAATCAGTGCAAATGCTGTGACAGAGAATTAACTGGATATCCAGATATCAAGAAATATCTGATAAATGACCTTTCCTCCTCCTTCATTCTCTTCCCTGAACCTCCCATCCCAAATCCAGGTATACTCGTTATCAGAATTGCTAGAATGAACTGAAATAGGCGTGCCTCGAGACAACAATAAAGGAAGTTTTGTCTAGGAGCAAACAAAATCAAAACTATTGAAGCAGTAAAAAGAAACATTCTTCGGGCCAAGAATTTTATGCAAACCCTAAGCGGAAGACTTGAGAATTTACACTCCAGTAAACACAGGGGGGTTGCTTTTGTTGTATTCCAATATTATTGCAGCTGTTCCTAGTGAAGGGCTTCACTGTGGCTACAGAAGAAAAGCAGCAATAAGGGGAGGGGAAAAAGAAAACCAAAAAAAAGATAAGTAAACATTTTGGAAAACCCCCACATACACACAACTGAGTGAAATCCTGCAAATTAATTCCAAGTGCCTCCAAAATTAAAAACACTTTTTATTGTAAAGTTGCACTCCAATTAGAACCATAGTTCTTTATAAACATAATATACAGTAAAATATTTTACATGTAGCACACCAGGCTTACGCTTATGATGTTACAAAATTTACAGTTCAGGATCCTTCACTGACAGCAACTTACGTGACATCAAGTTCCTTGAAAGACGTTTAAGTCTTACAGAGCAGGCCACTGTGGTACCATTATCTGGTCTCTAACACATTCAGCATGTGATCAGAAATGCCAGAAGTGCTGTATATCCTGTCTCAAGCTGCTTTCACACGATTTAGAATAGTTGTGAATTATGGTTCCTTATTATCTAATTTCCTCGTTCTAGGGAAGCCCTTCGTTACTAGCTGTTCTGAGATGGACGATTTCCCTTGGATGAGTGTAGCTTGCATGAAAACAACAGAACAAATGATTTAAGAATCTTCTGTTGGGCCAAACTAACCCAACTTGGGCTAACTCCCCCCTTCACAAGGCAAATAAACCACTCCAACACACCTCCTTTTCCTCTCCTGCTTCTGTTAATCCCATTCTTCCCCCTCCACACATACACACATTCATACACATGTCCAAGAATATAAACAACAATAAAAACTTGGAAAGAAATCATTATCGTACTGTCTCATAAGACGGGGATCTGTTTTAAAAGTATACGCTTCAAGCATAAATTAGAGTTTCTTGAAATGTCAAGCTAATAAAGGCTTAACGTTAGAGAAGATAAGACATTGGAGGTAGTCATGGCTACCTTTGTACTGCAAGTATAAGCAACATACGTCCTGCCATAGTCAACACTGCTTTCTTCTTACACAAAACTGCAGAAATACTTTCTTCACCTGTGCTTTAAGCTAACTGCAGCATTTCTGCATCATACCTGTCACACAAATGGCATTTTCAGATGGCACCGATACCACTGAAGTACATGAGATTCTGTGACAACAGTATACAGTAGCCTAAGTTTCCTTAATGCTTGGGAAAGACGAAGTTAGCATTTCATTCCAAGCCAGGCATGGATTTTGTGCTCTCATCTGCCATGGAGCACTGAGAAAAAACAAAGGAGAATAAACAAGACCATACCCTGGAAATTACTGGAACTTGTGAATTAAGTGGCAGCACAGGAACGTACAGCGATTTGTTTACCTTCCTGGCAATTGCTAGCAGATTTGCAGAACAAACCACAACTGGCAAGGAGACAACATGCAAAGAGACGAGATGCAAACTCTGGCCCTACACAGAAATATTCAGCTCTCCAAGTACTGGAATATGCTTCGGCTTTGACTCGTTTCCTCGGTGTTGTCTACCTTGGGCCGTTTGGCCAGAGACGTTATTACTGCAGTAGGACCCCTTTTCTTCACCTACAGGGGACAAAGATACATTGGAATATACAAAATCTCCAGAAAGTTTAAATTCAGAATTATGAGGGAAGTATTTGGTGTGAGAGCACATACTAGGAAATCACAGAGAATATTTATAACAGCAACGCTCTTAACTGCTTGCCAGTGCTTAGCGCTTGTACATTCAAATAATCTGCACAACTGGCAGCACATTCCACACAAACCTTTACCTGAAGTTTTGATTTCTCCTTTGCCTCTTCACTCTTGTCTGGGGAAAGCGTATGAAAGACAAAATTCCTTGAATTTCGAGGTGCGTTTGGATTAAGATCTGACATTGCTGCTAGTTTCTGAAGGACGGCTTTAGGTCTGTTCAAGAGAGACCCATTTTTTATCTGAAAAACAAAGAAATCCGTGTTAAACCATCGCATGAACAAAACACTGCCTAGTAGGTTACTCTGAACAGAAAAACTACTCCCTCCTAAAACATTACTCGCTACCACACAAACCAGAGATGGGCAGAATCTGCTGTGTTCTACAGGTGCAGTTTGGAAATACCATTTTTCAGAACCATTACCCACCTGCATGTCACTGGCAGGTCTGAATGTTTCAAATGGGTTCCTGGGCAGTAGCACCGTGTCTTGTACCGCTACTGCTGGGCTTGCTAGCAGAGACCAAGAGGAAAACGTCAGTTTCCAAACTTCACTTGAAATAACATAATTTTATATCAAACTGAAGAACTTAGAATTGACAACAGACAATAAATACTGGGGGGGAGGAACCTGCACCAAATTATACTATGAGCCATACAACTGATAGATGACTGGCAATTAGTTCTATTAGTCAGAAGGGAAAAATCTGGTTTTGAAGCAGCTTTGCCCACTTGAAGGCATGTTTTTGTCACAACCAAGGAAAACTTAAATTTATTTTCGCTACATTACATAGTTTTTCCTGAAGTTACAAACATCTGGAGAAAATGCTGAATGTCACTTACAGTCCACTTCTCTGTGACTTAAAGGCAAGCAAAGGAAGAATGAAAGACTAAACAAAGATGCAGAAGAATTTATTTCCACTCTACAACATTGTTTTCAAGAAGTAATATACTACTTTATTAAAAAACGCACCAACTATCATCAACCTTGCAGTTGCATATTTTCAACACTTTTAGAACTTTTTCAAGTTCTGGAAGACAAGAGCTCAGACTGGTGTAAGAAAATGAGACATGAGTTTTCTGATCCATGGGCTGCTTCACTGAAGACCACAAGTGACAACTGGAAGTTAAACTTTGTTTGTCACTTCAATAAAAAGTAAGCTTACCTTTCTTCTGTAGAGATTTAGCAGTTACTTTTTTTGCTAGTTTCATGAATTGGCTGTCTTCACCAATTTCTTCCTCCTCGTCTTCATTTTTTTCCTTCTGTAGCACAGAGAAGACACTTCAAAAAAGTTCGTATTAAGAACGAACACTTAATTCGGTATTTTAAGTAGACCAAGTCTTTTCATTATGTAAGTTAATATATTCAGTTTTATTTACTTTCAACTGTAAGAGTTTATTGCAATTTTAGATACTTATAATCCTCATTCTATTGATGAGCAGCAAACCTGTAGCATCACATTCAGCTGACAGCTGACCTAATACTGAAACTTCTAAAACTCGTAGTTATGCTCCCAGCACAACAGACTTATTCCACCTTTGAAGCTGACTTGTTTCAGAACATAGTTGTTTTGCCTCTCCCTTCTGAATTAGCTTCTCTCTCTGTACAATACTTGTAGAAGAGAAAGAACAGAATTCGTGATGAAAAACAAAGATACATTTATGAACAGTATTTTTTCCAGATGAGGAACTAACAATCTCACACCTAGCAATGGTATAGAGTGAGCAAGATACCTTTCTTGAATCTAACTAATACCTGCTCACGAAGCCACTGTTCTCGTTCAAATCGCTCTTTCCTCCACTTCACTTCCGTCTCATCAAGCTGTTCATTTTCATCATCATTATCTGAATCTCTCTGAAACAAGTCAATCTGTGAAGCATAATCTGGACAAAGAAAAAAATGATTTAGCTGCGATTTTGAGAGGCATAAAATATGTAGGCTAGTAAAAAAAACCCCAAACATCACAAAAAAAACCCAACCAAAAAGACACACACCCTAAACCAATTTATGTCTGAAAAGACTTTAATCCTGAAGGACTACTGAGTGCTATTTCATACACACACACTCTCTTTCCAACCTTTCATCCCTATTTACTAACTACAGATCAGAAAGGCACCTATGTTTTTCCATCTGAACCTCCTCATTCTGCCAGGGCCATCACTATGCAGGTCACCATCAATGAGGTATTTCTCCTGGTACAAGCGTAACTGGCGCTTGTCATCGTCAAGCATTGCCTTCCTATCAACACAGAAGAAAGGGAGCAGGTTAGTCCAGACGAGATCCAAGAGCCATGACTTCACAGGCAAAAATATACCCTAATACTGTCACTGACAGGTGTAGTTTCTGTACTTGATTTCCTAATTCCACTTCATTAGGGAGTTCCTCGTCAATAATCTCTTCTTCATATTCATCCAGGTCTTCACCATCATATTCATCTTCACTGCCCACATCACTCCCTGATAGCTCTGCCTCATCTTCCATGAAATCCTGCAGTTTTCTACAAAAGAACATTAAAAGAGTTCGGTTTGGTAGACCAATAATCATCACACGCATCTTCTGAAATCCAGGTTTATCTTTTGACACAAAATTAACACTATCATCATTTCTCATTTAGGATATGTCTTTTCAAAAATTGAAGATGTAAGACTTTAGTTCTCACACGTTTACATACACAGCCTGCCAACATACATCAACTAAAATTATTGTCATCCAACAGATTCCTTGCCAGTTACCTACCAAATGTGATGGCAATGATAACTGCCAACTAGACATTTTACTTACTAGAACAAATATATATCTTAAGACATGAGGAATGACAGCAATACTCTTGGCACCCTTTATTTTGGTGTTAAATAAAATTTGCATTCCTTTCATCATGGCCTTTTCATTTCTATGAAAAGAAAAGAAATTCATCTATAATGAAAATTATACTGGAAATCCTCTATAACCCATCAGCAACATAGTTAGACTCACACAACATGCCATCACCAAAGCAAAAAAACCCAGCCAGCGTCAACACCAAATAAACATTAGCTACTAATACTGTATGGTGAATAATTGCAGACTAAAATTCTAGTGCTATTTATATTCTGACTGGCAATTAAGATACAAAAAAGATGTACTTACAGCTTTTTCCTCAAGCCCTGTCTATGTCTCAGCAATTCTTCTTCTTCATCACTTATTTCTGCTTCTTCAGCATCACTATCTTCACTTTTTTTATCCTGTCAAAGAGAAAGTTTTCAGAAATTAAGGAATTTCTGAAAGTGGATTGCTTTGTAACAGCTTCTTCGGTTCTTCAATCAATAAACACAGACCAGAACACCAGAGATTTTCCAGAGCTTTTGCTATGCCAAGATGCATTATAAGATATCATAATATTAAGTTATCATAACACTAAGGAGATGAATGATCCAAACATTGCTTTTAAAAACGTTTCAGTAGTTTGTTATGGAAGTTGCAACACTTTGCCTTATAGTTGTATTAAAAAGAAAAAAAGCCCTATGTAGACAAATGGAATTCTTAGTCAGAATGCTGTAGCAGTCTCCTTGCTCCATCAGTTCATACCTCTTCACTATCAAAGGCATCATCATCTGTCAAAAGCTGAAAATCATCAAGTTCTTGCTCCTCCTCACCTTCTTCTTCCCTAGGGGAAAAGTAAATGAAAGAAATACACGTTTTCATTTCACCTCCAATGACGGCTTCACAGTAATTCAAGGCAAAATTTCAACCACCACATCAGCTGGTCTCAGACAATTACAGTCTCCCAACAGCATTTAGCTTTACGTGCCCAAAATCCCCATTAGCACCGATTTTTAAGACTTCAGGTCTTCACTTGCAGAAACTGTGGGACAAGTACTAATGTCTGAGTTTATTTTCCTCTAAAATTCCTCTTGGATCTTCCTAACATTCCCATTTGAGAAGCCTCATTATCCTTTTGTCAGGCACCCATACAACTTTCCAGTTTAATCAGTGGAAAAAACACAAGTACCCAACTTACATCGAGCTATGGTTCCCGTAGTTTGGCAACGGCCCAGAAGAGAACCCCAAAGTCCTACATTCTAACAACCTTCCCTCAGTTTGATGAAAGCTCCTCAACACTTCTTTCACTATCAGTGACAAAGAAGGATTTCTCTTTACAGTAGCTGTGGGCAACAGTATATGCTGCCAACTTAGAGAATGACTGCTAAGCAATTTGCAATATTCCTCCCCTTCACCTCCCCCCCAAAAAACAGGCCACATTTTTGCTTACAGCATTTTGATTTTGAACAAGAAAACACATTAAGAGTGAAATGAGACAACTACCACTGTATGCTTTTGTAAGTTTTAGGAAGAACAATGCTAACCTGTCTGTGGGAAAGGAGCCTGAACAAAGCGCTAGAGCTTCTGCCATTGGATCTTCTATGTCACTGTCTTTTTCTGCCTTGGAAGATACTGAAGATGCCCATGTTGGAGAACCTGCTACAAAAAGTAATAAGACGGCAACTTATTAGACAGATACATTTCTACTCTTAAAATGTCAGAAAGCATCCTAGTTAGCACACTCCCAACAAAGGCAAGAAATTGTTAGAGCGCTCAGAAGTCTTGGAAGTTCCACATTCTGCATCAGTGCCCAGAACGACCCAGAAAAACGGGTACCTCAGCATAAAGCTTATAAATCCAGTAACCCACAAAGCCGAAAACTGAATTCAGGACATACTCTGAGACATAAATTTTCCTGAACAAAGATTGAGCAATTCTTCCATGTTCTGCTTTTTGTTGCTGCTGGTATTTGGCACGTGTTCAGCTTGACTGCTAAACTGTCCCGAACACAAGTCCAGTAATTCATCCATATTGGCATCCATCGCATTCTCATCCATACTAGCCAGAGTCAGCTGATGCTTTGAGGACTGGTATTTACTCCTATGTGGTCCAACATTCAAGAACCTAAAAGACAGACTGCAATTAGAAAAATCTTGCTGGTCTGTAGGTCCTATTTCTGTTAAAAGGCACAAAATGCCATCCTTTACATCTAGTACTTACCCATCTGCATCAAGCAGCTGGCTCTGAGTGTCATCTTCCAGAGAAAACTGAAACTCTCCAGTGCCTGGAAATAAACTCTTAGGCTCAGGAGAGGCATTATACAGGTCCTGGGAATCTTCTATGGGAAGAGAAGGCTCAGACATCTTTCCTGAGCTCTAGTCAAAGGCATACAAAAATATTCAAGTTACTTGTTTTGCAAGCCTAGAATTCAAAAGCAAGAATGGGATAAACCAGTTAAGCTATTTTAAAGGATTAGCATCGTGCAGGAGTCAAGTATGTCCACACTGTTCTGATAAATCATAGGAGGTCATTCACATCAGCTGTTGTATGACCCACGTAAGTATGCTTAAAAATATTTGCAATGTACATATTTTAGATATAAAAACCAGATTATGGCATCCTTTATTTGATGTTTTAGAATGGAAGTTTTTAGAATGTCGTTTTTAACCATTCCAATGTGGAGACATTTTAAACTCCCTGGACAGTTTGCTTTTCTGAAATCTTATTTGCATAAAAGCATTTGCCTAGATGCCGCCTTCTGGTATTATTTTTTTTTTAAACAGATCTGACAGTCAGGATAAAATACATTTATTCACTACTCACTGGGAATAAGACTGAGAACCTTACCTTAGAAGCAGAGCTGATAAAGCTTGTTTTGAAAAAGCCCGGAGAAGGTGACCTGAAACCTCCTGCTGCAGGTAAGAAGTTCCCACCACGTGATGTCTGTTTGTTACAGGGCTGATACGATGGAATCATGGAGCCAATAAACTCAAAGCTGCTGTTATGGCTGTTCTCTTTTGCTAGTGTTGGTAGAGAAAACGAGTCATCATCCTCTGAAAAAAATAAAATTAAGTACAGCACTTAAAAGAAGTTAAGTGATCCAGTAAAACCTCAAGATCCTGTTTTGCAACACTGACACGTTGCTAAAAATTCATTTTTTTGTGCTCACGTTGGATTTCTTTCTTCATAGAGGATGCACATTACACTATTTTACTGAATTTCATCTTATTGATTTCTGACCATTTCTGTATTTTTTTGCAGTATCATTTTGAACTTTATTTTTCTCTAGCTTTTTCAAGCTCTCTCATTTTTTTCATCAGTCTTATAAACTTTCATAATCACACTGTATACAGGTGATGAAATAAGAAAAATATTGAATACCAGTCTCAAATCGAAACTTCTACATAGGCCACGTGACAAAAATGCTAGCTATAATAATTCTACTTTACCTAACTTGGTAGGTCCTTTGTCTGCAGATTCTTCCATTTCAAGTTTCTCATCAGGAAGAGAATATCTGCAATTCATTAAATAAAATTTATTTACCAATATATACAAGATGAATTGCTGTTGTCTGTCAAACCTAACCTAATTGCAAAAAAAAAAGGTAGCACACAAAAATACATTTAATACACTTTGATTAAGACACAGATTATTCCACTAAACAGTCATTAAGCTTTTTTTAAAGAAAGCATTTATGAATGCACATATAACTACTGAAACAAGACAGAAAATATACTTTATAGAACTACTTTAAATAAAAACATCTATGTGTACTCATCAAATTTAAAATTGCTCAGGCACCATTTTTAAAGCTTGGCTTGTTTTGGCCTATTTACCCCATTTTTGAGGAGCTGTCCTTAAAAAGCATCAATGTGGACTCTGTTGAAGGTGGTTTGGGGACAGAATCACAGTGCACAGATTTCTCTAGCTTTTCTCCATCGATCGATTCTTTGTCAGTTTCTTTATCACCATCTTCAACATGTTTCTCTTCTATATCTTCATTATCTTCCTCTGCTTCATGAAGCAGAAATTCCACATTCTAAAAAACAGCCCCAAACATAGCACAGATACGGTGATTATTGTTTTGGTCTGTCAAGTGACTCACATACTTTTCAAGAAAATGTTTTAGCATATAGAGGATGAAGCTGAGTGACATTGACAGTTCTTAAATGCACCTATTCCACTCTCAGACGCTTGAGAGGCACTTGAAACAGCCAAGATATTCTGATCCTTTTTAAAAAAGGAAAGGCCATGGCAAACCCTACCCCAGATTGCGCAGGTGACCTCAGTTTTTCCCCTGCTAGCAACGAGCCAAGGTTTTATAAAAAGAGAAAGTAGCACCAGAATCTTTTATACACTTATATTTGGTTTTAACACTGCTTAGACAAATAAGGAAAATACTAATATTTTTATGGCAGTTTTAGACAATCCAAACGCTGAACATGCTCACCATAGCAACTTTTTAGCTTCTAGGAAGAATTTTTGGCAGTTTCTCATATTAATAGTGTACTAACATCTCATTTCATTGGGGAGAGGTAGCAGAATTGAGAAGCTGACTAGGTTATGTAAAAATGCTGCATACAGACCTCATGATTGCCTTCTTCCTCTTCCTCAGACTCATCTGTCATCTCTTCCTCCTCCTCCTCTTCTTCCTCTAACATGTCCTCGTTATCCAGTTTAAACAATGCTTGCCGCTTCTGGCGTTCCTCAGTCCTGCGCAGTTTCATGGCCTCCTGGAGTTTAGCCTTCAGCACTTGCAGCTTTTCACCTGGACAGAAACGAACACATTAGATGTATTAGATGCAGTGAAACTTCAACTTCACCGCCTTCAAGCATCCAATCTAATGTAACTACACACATAAAAAGGGAATTTAAAAATTACTTGGGTTTAAAATGCTTTTATGAATTGATCTGTAAGAGCTAGAGCAGTTAGTTTCAATGAGCTCAATTTAGAGAGACAACATGACCTCATGAATTATCAAGATTCCTCATTATCCATAAATGCTACCAGTGCAATGCTCTGAATGAGAATCAGGTCTGTCTCTCCACTGTGTCTTTCGGGAACAAGAGCATCCAATTGCCATGGGCAGATGTGCTATATAGCCCATGAATTAATGAAGAGCAGCTAAAAATAATGCATGCCCATAGAACTCACCAAATAATCTATTTTCTTCAATAGATACCACAGGATAGTCACTTTCCACACGTATTTTTGCTTGCAAATACATACAGTTCTATTAGAAGCTGCCGTATAGAAATAAGTAAGCATGAGCGAGATCTAACAAATGGTAGTAGTTCACAAAGAGTCTAGGAAGTTACATTCAGAGGGCTGATGGGAAACAACATTGCGGATGTTTCTAAAATGTTCTGGTACAGATGGGGAGAAATCCAGAGAACCAGTCACAAAGATTTGACTGAGGCTGTTCTGCACTGGCCAGTGCTATTTCAGAGGTCTACTGATTTCACAGACGAAGATCCCTTCATCTGTACTTCATAGGGCAGTACTGGGAAAGGGGGAATGAGAGAGGAAAAAAAAAAAAAAATAGACACAGCATTTTCCAATTCAATCATCATCACTTCTTCTCCCAAACCAACCTGGCTTTGTGTGGACAGTTTCATCCAGGCTCTCTGCAGCTAGCACTGCTGGTACCACATCTGCTTTCAATTCCTCTTTCCCTTCAGATGTAGTCTCCTTACAAATAATGTTTATGCTTATGGTCTGTTCAACTTTGGATTTTGACGTTTGAAGAGTGTGCTTCAAGAAACGTGCTTTCAAGGCTTCTAATTCTTAAAACACATATTAATTAAATTTCAAAATGCAAATGAAATTCATTTGATAGCATTTAAAAGCATTGAGTGTTGAAGCTGTACCAAGAGTAGGTCTTCAGAATTTTTTTTCCAAAGGAAGTCAGTTAAAAACTCTAAATGTCCAATATTAAAACATTTGCAAAACCATTCTATGTGACTAATAAAACAATAAAATACTACAGAATATTTTTGCTGTAACTTGTACTTAATGGATATTAGCTATTATTAAATTACCTCACTATTGACTATGATTTATCCACAAGACTTCAATCCACTTCCAGTCTAGCCTTCCAGCCACCAGGCAAGTCTAAGTTTCTGTTAACACATATATCTAAAGCCAGACTGATGGCTGTCAAAAACCACTGTTTCTTGGCAGGGGTCAGTTTCCTCCAGGCACAGAGGTAGCATCCAATCCAGACACTCTCTTAACACCTTCTAATCCATCATAGATTTAATGGAATTATAAAATTGCCTAGTCATTTGCAATCTTTCCCTGAAACATGGTCAATTATTTAATACTGACGAATAGATGTTCACATTCCAGTACCTAAAAAGACATTCAAAACGTTCTTGCTACAAAAGTAAATTTTTCCTTGCTATCCAGCCTTGCCTTTTAACAAAATCTGTAGTAAACACTCTGGAATGCAGGCCAGTTTTGTTTCCAGATAATTACTGCATGTCTCATTTTTGAATCAATTTGAAAAAGTGCTCCCATGTGCTTTAAGTACCAACATAATCCACTACAGCAAAATGGAAATAAATCATTCATCATTAAATAGTTATTACTGAGCACTCCTTCAAGCTTTCAGATATCAAGGACTCGGAGCTTCCTTTTTAAACATTGGCTGAAAGAATAGGGATACCAACATTAAGCAAAGAATCTGTACCAGTGAGTGAACACACCTGACTGTTCTGTCACCTAAACACTTCTCGGAGATTTTCCAGTTAAAGTCAGATCAACTCTGCTTACTTGCACAGATATGACAGGATTACAACAATAAAAGCAATACCTTTATTGGAATCAGGTTCCTCAAGGTTTATGAAGGATTCATTGCCAGAGCAGATTCTTGGCTTGATGGACAGGTCTATTCCCAGTTCACGAAGTTTATCCAACTTGGACCTCCTCGCCTTTTCAGGTTGTGCCACCAACCCAGGCCCCACTTGTTGATTACTTTTTTCACTTCCTAAGTCTGGTGCTGTTTTGTCTCTTTGCTCAAGGGCATCTCCTTCAACTGCTGGAGGAATTTCTTTCTCTTTTCGTTCACTACAATCAGCACTTAGGAAGTTAGAGCACTGTTGTTCTTCTGTATTATTATCAGTCGTTACAGTCCTAACGGTATGAGAATCATCACTGTCCTGTCTGGGCTCTTCAGCACAGTCTTCTGTTAAGTTCTTCCCTACATCAGCAAGAGGCTGGCTCACAGTAGCATCAACATCTCTGCTAAGGCTTGTTCCTGGTTCATTAGCTGTTGATTGATTGCCTGCTATTCCCCCATCTTTGCAATCCGTGCTCAAGTTCTTAGTGCCTGCAGATTCTTCATTTAGGGATAGCTGGTATTTAGCGGACCTAACGAAAGAAATGTATCACGCATGGCTATTGTGAAAGGGGAGAAGAGGCTGAGAACAAACTCAAAGAGAAAGAAATCACTTTCTAATTATTGTCATTAATTTGTAGGAAGAGACAAAGGACAGGAGTCTGAAAAACTTCATTTGGAGGAAATAAGGAAGTGTAGAATAGTAAGCAGTTTGTACCAGTTGGTTATATTATCACAGTATAAAATTCTGAGAGATTTTGTGACCACGGTAGCTGAAGTATTTTACTACACATTACTCGAAATAATTTATATACCAAGTAAAATGTTGGGATCCAATGTAAACCACATTAAAGTAACTTTGCATGAGCATGTTACTTCACCTGGAGTTACTACTAGACCCTGATTGTTTCAATAGCACAACTGTGTCAGACATGCAGCACTGCCTTATGTTAACAGTGACATATTCCTGGTTTCCAGGTGTTCACAGAATTAAAGGAGCCTAAGGAAGTTTCTTAATAAAACTTTCCAGTCAAAGCAACAGCCACAATCACACCAGAAAAAAGCTGTAACTGTACACAGAGCAGGTGCATGGGTCATACAACCCCTATAGCATGCAAAAGTCTGGTTATCCTCAAAAGCAAAGCTGGGATTTCCATCAAAATATATGAAAAAATATGACAAAGTTGAAGTACTTACTTCAGTAATGCCATGGCATTTCCTTGACATACTGGTCGAGGTCTACGCTTGAAGAAGTCGTGAACGCTTTTGGTCTCAGGCACGTGATACGGGAGAGACACAGATGATTCTACCAGAGAAAGGAGGTGAAAAAATTTGAAACGTCACCAGAGGCATTTATTTGACATCACTGAAATTCAGAGCTTGACACAAGTATTTTACAGCAAAGACATCTGACTGGGCACAAACAGCACAATTCAAACTTGAATACAGCAAACACTGCTGTCTGGGAAAGAGCTCCAACAGCAACAGTCTTGGAGGCCAAATTTACAGTATGTCTATGGATTAATTAGGAAATGAACTGTGATGTTAATATATCAGAATGGCAGGACTGGTTTCAATTTTATTACATGCCTATCAAACTCTTCAAACGTTGCACTAACTTTACACAACAAGTTTACAGGTGCAAGTGTTTGCACAATTTTTTTTTCCCATTAGTTACAAAGGTATCTTTTAACAGGTCCTTGAATAAGTCATGCTAGGTGAAAGACGGTTCTAACCTTTCAGGTAAATTCTTTACATTTCTTTCCTGAATTTCTTAATAGTTTATACCCCTCTACATACAAAGAATTTAAGTTTTACCTCTTATAAGTCGTTGGGTCTCACTGTGTAGTTGTTTAATGGCTTCTTTACTTAACCTTGCTGCTTTCCGCTCCTTAAGGAAAGAAAAGAAAGTCTTCTTAAGTCAGGAAACAAAATATAGGACTATGTCTGTACTTTCTAAACAGCTTATTTTTCTATTTCAAACAGAAAAAACTCAGAATAAAGCAGCCAGTTAAAAAATGGAAAGATTAAAAACAAGAAATCAGCAAAAAACATTGGACAGCATGCATACAAAAAGCATTTAAGACACTACAACAAACAATTAAGAGCTTTAAAAAGATGAATATTTCACCTTCCTTTTTGGTTCTTTTAATACAGGTTCCTCGCTGTCATCATCAGATACATGCTTGTAGCCTTCACCCTCAGAAAATCGTTCTTTGTTCTACAGTGCATAAAGAGATTCATTTATTTGGCTAGAAACACGGGCACTACCAAGGGCAAACAAGTTAAAGTAAAAAATAATAGTACAGAATCGCCACTGGTCAGCAAACCCAAAAAGTATTCCCATAAACCAACAAAAATCCCACATAATACTTATGGTAGATTTCCAAAGCTCCTACTACAGCTTTATAACTTGCCAGGACAGTGTCCCTCCATCTTTAAGAACAAAAGCAGAGGACTAGTCTCTCCTCTCACAGCAGAAGTTCACCATTGTTAAGAAGTTTTAATACGTGTTCAGGTACAACACTTCCCACTGACGACCAATAATCTTGTATCACTATCAAATGTTACCTTGTATTTTTTTAGTTTGTTTTTCACTGCTGCTCGTATTGATTCTATCGACTCTTCATCCTCTGGAGGGTAATCCTTTTCCTCTTCTAAGCCATTATCAAAAAGTTCTTTGTCATCAAGAAGACACCCACTGTCATTAAAAGGATACCTCTCACCACCAACTACCTGTGAATAAAGTATTTATGTAATTCATTTCAGCAGGTCCCCTTCAGTTCGTTGACATTAATTTAAGTTTACTGTCAAAAGGTCTTGGTGAAAGAAGTTAGAAAAAGTACATGCCATCTTTACAGGACCCTGTGTGTCCTGTAAGCCAGTCACATTCACTTTATAGCACTGCAAAGCTGACAAGGTAATTCATGGAGCACTGCTCCCTACGTCTACAATTAGCAGGGAATTTCAATAATTACTGAAGACCAAAATGGCTCAGAGAGAATAAATTAACACTTAAAATACACACTTTATAAATAGCAACAATACGAAATCTCCCAAGCAGCCTTTTATTTAGACCAGAATTCCAATGTGAAAGTAGACCAAGGCTTCTTCCAGAAACTAGCACAGCAACGTAGAGAAAAGCTGAAATACCCATCAAAGCAGTTTCTGCAGGTAACAAACCCCCAACAAACCCAAAGAACGCACAGAATTTCTGCCTGGCTAACAAGCACTGACATTAAATCAGCAAGTGTTAGGGTTTTTGCTTTCTTTGCAGATGAAACTGAGAGACTTATATGGTGTTTCGTGGATTCCTGTGGATACCATGCCTGCTATAGGAATGTGAACACTAGCAATGCTGAAGCACTGAAACGTAACAACCAAACGCAGCAACAAAATTGGCTTAGTTGAGAAAACAGATGAGATTTTCTGCCAAAATATATACCTCTGTTCTAGGCTTCTTTTCTTTCTTCAGTTGTTTAATGGACTCTGTTCTTCTCTTTTCCTTTCTTCTTGATTCTCCTACAGCTTTTTTTGCTGTCTCTTCTTCAAAATCATGTTTACGTTTTCTGAACTTTTCCCCAGATTTTAGGGGTCTTTCCTCTTCCAATTCCTCCTCAAGCAAGCCAGACTTTCTGCTTATTTCAAGGTTTTCAGTCTGCAATTTGTCACCAGTGTCACTGTCATCACTGTCTTGCAGGCCTTGGTGAATCTGATGAGATTTCTTGTTCCTCTTGGCAGTAATACTCTCTTTTTCCTCTCCATTTTCCTTTTCTTCACCCAGAGTATCGTTCCACACAGAAAAGCCACCTTCCTCTCCATCTTCACTCTCACTGTCCTGAAGCACCTTCCTGTTTTTTGCTTTTTTACGCACTAAAACCTCTTCCTCTGAATCTGACAGAAGAAAGAGAAGAAATGATGCATCCTATGGAGAGGAAACCTCCACAAGTCAATTAACAAAAAATCAGTTAAACATGAAGTTATATATCTTAAATCTCACAGGTGTCAACAGCTATAGCGAATTAGTTTGAACTCAAGTTTTCAAAATCCACTTCTCCCTGTGGTGCAGTATGTAACTGACCCAAAACGATGTTACAGATTTTTAACCTTAAAAAAAAAAAAAGGCAAAACTGAAAAACCTTCACTGATAAGATTGTGAGTTGCCTTGAAATAGCAGTAAAACCCACAGTAACTAAACACGTGCATAGATTAAGCAAATCATAAAAAGGAAGGAAATAATCAATTAAGACACTCACATCCCATTTACTGTTTCTCTTTCCACAACTCAAAAATTGCTTTTCAGAGATTTAAAGATGTCTGCCCACATTCTGAGCAACAAAAATAAGGCAGTTTGGATTCCTACAAGCCAAGCAATGATAACTTCCTAAGAAGATATTTATAAACCGAAAAATGCACCGTTGAAGGCAACCACCACCAGGCACAATTCACAGAAATATTACAGACCTCTGTCATCAAGAGACGCTATCTCCTTGCTGAAGTGTCCTGGAGAGGCTGTTTCACAGCTGCCCTGTCCGCTGTCAGAGTCACTATCAAGGGTTTTCTGCAAGTCTGAATTCAAATCTTCTAATGAAAACTACAAAGCAAAATGAAATTTTCCTTATTGTAAGTGTTGTTTATGTAGTAATGACTCTTGGTGTCTAACTTTGTTCCAAAAATGGGGCTAACCCCTTACACACAGTGATACCGGAGGAATTTTAACAGTGTGCTTAACTGTAAATGTTGCCACTGTGTATCCCAAGACGTGGCCCAGCTGTAAAGTGCTGTATAATGTAGTTTAGCTACTAGTAGAATGCTGCATTGTATAGTTTAGCTACCAAGTAGATAAGAACTGGCCCAAAACCAAGACATGAGCCAAGAGTACTGAAACACGGCCAGAAGAAGAGAAGGTTATGAAAGGATGAGAAAAAGAAGAGGAAGATTATGAAGAAGAGGATGAAGATGTCCCAAACAACCACCAGAGGACCCCCGACCCATCAGGCCACACATGCATAGTAAGAATGTAGGTATAAGTAGTTGATGAACTGTAATGAATATGTTAATAGTTTCTCAGAAGTGTCATTAATATGTATATATCAGCCGTATAAAGATAAAAGAGTGAACAAAGTCAGGATGCATGTTGGGTGGCACTTATCCCCTGTGCATCCAGTGCCGAAAATAAAGAATTTCTGCCTTTTAATGCTTGAAACCAGGTATTAAGGATGTTTTGTCTCTGATTTTTCAGTATCAATAGTAACATACACATATCCTTACATTTTGACAGTTTATTGGCATTTAGATGAAGGGAGATTACATCAACTTTTACTAAAAGGTGTGCTTGCACACAGAAAAAACAAATCCACACACTGGCAGATCTCCATTATATTATTCAAAACCATTAGAATGAAAACTTTATTCTCCTACAGCTGCATTTCACCTAAATTAATTAAATAGAGACCAGAAGGCACTTCAGGCGCTTCTTTAGGAAGGCTCCCCCGTGAGGGTGCCCAAGGCCGGTGTGCGATGGAGGGCCCCCCCCGCGTCCGAGGATCCCCCTCCCAGCTGAGGCCCGCGGGGCCGTCACAGGCCTGGCGCCACTGTCGCGCCGCAAGGGCGGCGGGCCAGCAACGCGGCCGGGGCGCTCGCAGCCCTGCCCGGGGCTGCAGGCGCGGCCCGTGGGCGATCGGCTCGGGCGGGGACGGGACGGGACGGGACGCGGATCCCCTCCCCGCTGGGCCCGGAGGTACGACCCCGGTAAGCGCATCCGGCCCAGCATGCACCGCGCCCGCCCGGGCCCCGCACCGCCTTCCCGGCGTGCACCGCGCCCACGGCCAGTCCCCGCACCCCCAGCATGCACCGCGCCTATAGGGATAGGCCGAGCACAGTCTTCCCAGCACACACCGCGAGCATCAAGGCGGAAGGGAGAGCCGCCCGGCATGCTGGGAACCGTAGTCTGTGGCGGGAGGAGCCAGCTCTGTGGCGGCACCGTACCGCCCAAAGAGGCGCCGCCGCCGCCGCCACTTCCCTCGCGGCCCCTCCCAGCCCTCCGCCGCGCCACAGCCAAAGCAGCCCCGAGGCCACAGGCAAGCCACAAGCTGCCCCCCCACTGGCGACAGCCAGCCGGTTGCGCGGAGCAAGGCGAAGCGGCAGGACTCACCTCAGCGGGGGCCGCCGCCATAGCCCCAGACCACCGCCGCCACCCGAACACTTGGCTGCCCAACCGCCTAGGGCACGGCTTCAATTCTTCGCGCGCTGTTCTGGCCCCGCCCAGCCCAGCAGATAGCCAATAGATGTCCAGTGCTTCCCCAGGAGCCCCGCCCCTCGCCTCTTTATTGGGAAATGTACAATTGTGGTCCCGCCCTCTCCACCTGGTCCAATCATTGCTCGCGCCTCGAGGCCACAGCACGCCTTATAAGGCCGCCCGGCGGCAAAACTGTTTCCTACTCCCAGTTAGGGTAAGGTGGCGGCGGTACGGCCCCGTGGGGCCGGCCGGGGGTGGCCTGGCGCCCTAGGCCTGGGCCCGGGGGGTGTAAGCAGGCGTGCACAGCCCTCCCGGTGCGGCTCTGGGGGGTCTGCGGGCCCCTCGTAGCTCGGGCTGGGCCACAGCTACGGGGGTAGCCTGGTGTGAGCCAGCAGTGGGTGCTGGTTTAGGTGTGGAGGTCACAGACCTGCTCCTGGGCATCTTGCAGGCAAAAGCCTTCCCCTAGCCATCGGGAGCGTGAGTACAGGAGAGTGAGTAGAGATGCATCTCACACCTCGACTCATTTCTCTAAGTAGGTCTGCTCCATACAGAGTGCTGTGGCCACGTAACACCACCAAGCCTGCAGTATGCAGGGCCCCAGTGCTGCCAAGGGGGAACAGATGGCAGGTCAGACCTCAACCCGGATGCTCAAGAAGCTTCTCCAGAACCATAAAAAGTCACAGGAAACCACAGAACTCTTTGGGTTAAGTGGCTGTGGGGTGTGTCACCTCTTCATTCACTCCCCAGAACTTGGAACTTCCAGGGGTGTTTGCGACCCACTGGCAGCTTGAGGGAAAGCAGTGAGCTGGGGTGAGCATTGGGGACCTTGGTCTGAACTAGTTACGGATGTTTGGCACTTTTTCATTGTTATGTTTGCTTTGTAGAACTTGAACTGCTACAGTAATGCTATTTCTTCCAAGTCAAACAGCAGTAATTTGCTGTTACTGAAGGCAAGCCCAGGAAAAAAAAAAAAAAAGCAACATATTCTGGAGTGTTTGGTACCAGTCACGGTTCTGTGGGGGATGAGGAGCAGATGGACTAACCTACTACAATAGTTCCCATATAGCCAACAAGTCTGGAGTGGAGGAAGTGAGAAAAGCAAATGGCAGTGAAATCCACTGCAAGCATCACAATACAATTCTGGTTTCCTGTAGCTGCTACAGGAGCTATAGTAATCTAATAATTACTATTTAGTAATGAGGGGGGCAGATTTTGGCTCCATAAAACCACTATTAGGCCATATAATTAGGATACTGTCTCTAACCTACCAAACGGAGTCAGAGAAAAGAAGAGAAAAAGCAATCCTCGACCTTAGTAACAAACAAATGACATTACCTGCTTTTAAAAAAGGTGCTCGCTTTTGTGAACAAATAAAACCGTAGAGTTTTTAGACTGTTGTGCAAATGTAAACAAGACATTCAGCTAATATTTAAGGCCATCTGTCCTTTTCCTGCAGACCACTGTTCTTTGCTGAAGAAGCAGTAACCGTGCAGACCTTTGCTTCCTGATGCTGTTCTCTCACTGGTAACCGACAGTATAAAAAACGTGGTGTCATTACACTAGAAATTCCTGGAATTTGGTGGTCTTTCTAGGTAGTCTGTCAGTAAAAAAAACCAAACCAAAAACCCCAAACAAACCTAGCAGTTTATTATCTATAACTATAATCTAATTGCTGTGTTAGGAATAGTTCTGAGAGTCAGCTGGCAAGAAAAAGGTGGCAAAACAATTAGCTACCTGCCATATTAGGGTATTTCTGACTCGAAGTTGTGTTACTCATACCTAGCATGCAAAGGCATATGCCTCATGGAATAGGTGACTCTTAGTATAAATTGCAATTAAGGAGATTCTAAACTAAATCAAAACTTATTTTTAGCACTGGATAAAGTACTATATTAAAACATTCATTCTTTTTAAAGCTAGTTTATGAATCCATTTTTCACTCAATACCATACTCCTACAACTTCTAGCAGGTGAGAAGTTTAGAAGTAAGCCTTCAGAACTGAGCCCGTCATAAGCAAATTAGGTCTTACCACTGGGAAACACATAGCTGTCCTCAATATAAGGGTGGGTTTACACACAGAAATAAGGTTCTGACCGCTTTGGCAGTCAGGATGCCTCAATGTGTATGTAATATTTATCAAGCTAATTGCTGACTTTTTCGAATTTATAATGCATGAAGTATAGGCCTGAGTTGGCATACTCAGCATCTTAGAGGACCAAGCCTTTGTATCGCAGGTTTCTTGAGGCTGAGATTGCATCTGTGGTTTTTTTAAAGTACTGTCTGTGTAGCCCTACATATATGAGTTTTTATACCTAGATATGCTGAATAATTGCATGGAAATGTGGCCAGACGTCATGGGATTTTGTTACCAGTCTTGTAAAACCGGTGTTTCCCTCTAAGTAGTCATCCACCACTGTCAGGCAATTATATGAGAATCTCGGATTTCATTTCATTTTAAAATAGGGTTTTGATGCTTCGACTTGGAAAATATCAACCCTGCAGGTTGAAAAAGGCAAATAAAATGGACTCGGCATTTATTATTCATAAAATGTTTTGACTTCTGACCTTCTTGTGAGTCAGCTGAGAATTGTTGGCTAAACAGAACCTGCGGGCTGCGTGAGGGAGCAGGTCGCTAAGATGGCGTAAGCCACTTAAAACAGCAAAAAATCAGTGACCCCCTTATTTAAGGGCACTTTTTCATTTTTTAAAAAGTCAACACTTTAGGCCAAGTTGTTGCCCGTGAGCCCAGCCCCTTGCCAGTGCTGGCTGACCCTGGGGCTCCTCTCTGACGAGGGGCGAGGGGTGGCCCAGGAGCCAAACACCCAACCGGTGGGTGCCAACCGGGGTCCTGCCACCGGGGCCTCGCAGGCAGCTCCCGGGTGACCTCCCCGGTGGCTACCAGCTGCTGGGCGGCCATCGGTCACCAGCCCCCTGGGCCCCACCTTGTGCCTGAGGGGCCTGGTGGCTCCCCTGACTCCTACAAACCCAGGTTTTTCAGGCGGTTTAAATCGTTGTTTGCGTTGCGCGGCTGCCGCGGGGAGCTACCGAGAGGGTAGTTCATGGCGGCGGGGGCGCGCTGCCGCTGTCGGGGGCCGGTGGGAGCGGAGCAGGCCGGGCCCGGGCTGGGGAGCACCCGCGGGGCCGCTGTCACGGAGCGTGCCCGGGTGCTCGGGACATTAGCAATTACCGGGCGGCCCCTCCGGCGGGTCCCCTCAGGCGCGGGGCGGGGCCGGGCGCGGGAAGTCGCCGCCGTCACCGTCACCTGTTGCCGCCGCGGGGCCGCGCCGGCGTCGAAAGGGTGCGGGCGGCGTGCGCGCCCCCGCCGGCCAGGGGGCGGCGCGCGTGCGCGAGCCGGCGGCGCCGGGCAGCGTGGAGGGGCCGCAGCCTCTTCCTTCCTCCTCCTCTTCCTCCTCCTCGCCCGGGCGGCGGGGGGCGCGCGCAGGGGGAGGCGGCGCGTGCTGGCGGCGGCGGGGGCGCGCGCGGGCTCGGGCTCGGCGGCGGCGGCGGCGGCGGCGGCGGCGCAGCGGGGGGATTGTTTGCGCCGCCGCTCGGGGAAGCGGAGCGCGGGGGCCGCTCCCCGCCGCGCCCCGCCGCCCTCCTCCCCGCGCCCCGCCGCCGCCGCCCCCGTTCCCCCGCCGGGCCCCCACCCCGGAGCCAATATTCCCGAGATCAAGCGCTACGCGGCGGCGGCGGCGGGGCCGGCGGCGGGGCCCGGGGCGGTCGTCGGGGCCGGCGGGGACCGCAGCGAGGCCGCCGCCGCCGCCGCCGCCGCCATGGAGGCGCTGGGACCCGGTGAGAGGCGCGGAGGGGGCGGTGCGGGGGCCCGGCCGCGGCCTGGCGGGTGGTGGGCAGCGCCGGCCCTGTCAGGCGGCGGGGCCGTGCCGGCGCGGGGGGAGGAGGCCGCGGGCCCGGCCGGCGGCGGGGGCTGCCCCCGCCATCCTCGGGCGTTCGCGGCCGGCGGCCGGCAGTCGCCGCGGCCTGTGGCGGGCCGGGCCCGGCGCCGCGCTGACCCCACCGCAGGCCGCTGGCGGGCGGCACGGCGGGCGCTGCCCTGCCCGCAGGAGCTGTCGCGGGTCGCGCAACTTTCCGAGGGGGTTTGCGTGTGCCCGGGCTGCCGCCGCCGGTGGGAGCTCCCGCGGGGGGGCTACCGGGTGACACCCCCCCGAGCCGGCGGCGCTCAGGGGGCTCTGGGGGTCCGCAGCCACGTGCTCCCTGCCCCTCAGCCCTGTCAGCTCTGCCGTCCTAAGTTTTATTTTAGATGTTGAGCCATTGTTTTGCCTGATACCTTCTTGAAAATAGGGTGGTTTTTTTATTTTTTTTAAACAAACTTTTTTCTCTTTATCGGTGGTATTCTGCACGTAGCAGTTTCCTACTTGTGTCCGTGATTATCTGTCAAGTGGCTGCAAGAGGTGTCTCTTGACCTAAACGGTCTGCGCATCTTATCCATCAAGTTCCCATTCGAACTACTGGTATAATTAAAATAGCGTTAATTTTGGCATGATAGGAAAATGTGCATGGACAGAGAGGTGCGATTCCAGAAGAATCCAGATTTTAAGGCAGTGGAGGGCTGAACTGGAAAGTCTGATGCATGTATGTATGATGTAGCGTGGTGTCCCCACGACTTACAGCTGTGGAGGCAGATCCTCTTTTAGTGTTGTAGAACTGCTGCCTGCCTGAAGCAGCTTGGTGGAGGCTGCTCAGTACGTAATCGACACTGAAGAAACTAGAAGACCTAATAGCATATATAACCCTAGTCAGGCTGGTCAGGCAAAAATCATGGTAAAATAAGCATGACTGGCAGCCTGGCTTCAAATGGGAAAACAGTTTTTAACTTATTCTCTGGAATCCTTTGAGAAATAACTTTAGAAAGGAAAAGGTGTGTGCTTTATCTCCTTTGATCAAAATTGACTGAGGTCAGCATTGCCGTGCCTGTTTACAGAACTTGTCGATACCAAGGGAGGAAAATGGGTAAATATAGTTGTCATTTAATCTCTTGCAGGAGGTCACTGCCTGCACTTACTTCAGACTAATTAGCATGGGATTAATGGATCATCTCTCTAGTATCCAAATAAGCACAGCAAACTTTGATTGCCCTTGATGATTCACACTTGTCAAGACAGCTGTAGTTTTTTTAAAGTACTAACTGTACCTCGCAGCCGGTTTAACTACTGTGTTGTGGGTTCCTCCTGGACAGATCGCAGTTAGTCAGGCCAGCGATGTGCTGTGTGGGACGTCGGTGGCCCCAGCAGCCACCCTGCTACTGCAGCATTGGGGAGCTGACGTATCAAGTGGGCTGCAGCTGCTTACGTGCTCTAAGTATTACTTCTGCTTAAAAATATTCTAGGGTTAGATCAGTAATTTAACTGGTAGTGCACTAGCCATTGGATAGCTTACGAGCCCAGTGTAGAAGGCGCCTTGGATTTGGTCCTGGGTTTAGTTTATGTTTGTGTTAAAGTTTGTTGCTTCACCCTGAAGTGCACCCAAATATGAGTTTCATCCTCCCACAGCTTATCTGCCCCTCTTAGATCCTGGTGTAAACTGTGAGCCTTTGACTTAAGTAGATACTGTCAGGTTGACACACTCTTGCAGTACTAAATTTGCTCAAAGTTTTATGATCAGTTTATTACTGCGTTCTTGTAATACTTCTCCCCCCCCACCCCCACCCCACCCCCACCCCCGCAGCAGAGGGAACAAACTTGGATCATACCAAGCACTGGTAGATATAGACAAAACCATGAAAATATCCCAATTCAATTTGCTTTATGTGCAGTGTCAACTGAGGCTGTGATAGATTTAATAAAAAGAAAAGGTTGTTTAATCTGGTTAACATGGTATCGCAGATCTTAACACTTTGAGGAAGTTAAGACTTAACTAGTGACTAGCTTGCATGTGAGTACTTTTTCAAGCCTTTCATAATTTCCTCTTGGAACTGTTCCTGAAGCTCTTACTTTTGTCCAAATAAATTACCTTCTCCAGATCTGTTAGGAGTCTAGACCTGTCTTTATGCTTTCTCCCTCACTCTTCTTTTAGGAGAAAGCCTAAACCTTTCCTCACTCCTTACTTCGTGTTTTAAATTGGATGAAATTGCTCTAGGGGAGAGGAATTTTGCTATTAACAAAAGTGATATGTTCATGATGTAAAGGAAATGACGAAACCGTTTTAGCTTAGATCCAGTATAGAAATATGTTTTTAATTTAGTTGAGAATAAAAATATCTCTTACCCATTTCCAGATAATACAATTGTCAGATAAATATTGGGGGTGTATGTCCTAAGTATGCCAAGAGCGACAATCCTTAACATCCGAACTTTAAGCCTGTAGTGAAAATAATGAAAAAAGGTGGCTTGTGTGGCTATTGGCTAGTTTAGAAGTGGTGGTAGGAATATATTTATCTTTACATTACATAAAAATACATAATATGTAAATGGTTGTATTCCATCTCAGGATTCTGTGAAGTTCATAACCACAGTCATGAATAAATGTAACAAAAATTTTACGAATTAATTATGGCACTAGCCTATAGGTGCTTTAGGGAGCGCGCTTTTTTTTTTTTTTTTTTACCTGGAAGTTCCAAACAGCTGGAAGGCTGAGCCACTTGGAACACCTCCACTTGCGACCTCAGAAAGCTACTTAAGATTTCTTTCTACCCTGTCAGAAAGTCAGTTAAAGTACACCTGAAAGGATACTGCACTGAGTGATCAATTACTTTTCAATCCATATTTACTTGATTTCCCTAGGGCCCCCAGCAAGCCTTTTCCAGCCACCTCGTCGCCCAGGCCTGGGAACTGTTGGGAAACCCATCCGCCTCCTAGCCAATCATTTCCAGGTTCAGATCCCCAAGATTGACGTTTATCACTATGATGTAGATATCAAACCAGAAAAACGCCCCCGAAGAGTGAACAGGTATGAGTTGCTTAATAAAGAAAATGAAAAAGTGTATATGCTTCAATTTAAGGACGCTGTACATCCTATAAATTCTTCAGCTGCTCAAGGCCAGTTTATGTTTGTACTGTGGTTAGCAGTTGCTTTTCAGTGAACTAGAATACAGTATTCTCCCTATTTTTATTAAGATGTTTTGCAATTGGCCTGTTATCTGGAAAGCTCTAGGAAATGTATGAAGGGTTGAACTACAGCTGTTTTAATTTTACAGTCTACAAGTGAATGTCCCTGATAATTGTTCCACAGTCTGTTATACAAACGTGTGTTGGCAGCTGAGGGGAGGGAATTTGACTTGCAGATCGATGCCAACGTTTTAGGGTTCACAGGTGGGTGCTTTGTCAGTAGAATCAATCCACAGAGCACCCCCCTCACCTCAAGGCAGAGGTTTGTATTGACTCCTGTGTTTGAACAGCTCTTCAAATTCCACTGCCTGTTCTGGCCGTATCTCTGCTGACAGTACATATACTTGCCTTGTGTATAGACACCTGTATGGTGAAACTTGGGTGCCTTCATCTGGAGGTGACTCTTACAACTCCTGGTATTGACTTGTGCATGCTGCAGTGCATTGTTTCCATACCTTCCTCATTTAAGAAAATGTGAAAAAGGAATTAGAAACTGTTTAAGACCATTGCTGGATTTTCTGTTCTTCAACCTAACTCGATAAATCCCTCTGTAGGGAGGTGGTGGATACTATGGTGAGACACTTCAAGATGCAGATATTTGGGGATCGGCAGCCTGGATACGATGGGAAACGGAACATGTATACTGCACACCCATTACCTATTGGCCGGGATAGAGTAAGTGTTACTGTAAGCAGTTTAAAGTTTCGGTGGGAAAACTGTTGCAGTGTCATTTGGAAAGTGTTCTTTTATTGACATAAGTGCAAAATGCTGTCACACATGTTAGTACAGTCTTAGAAATGACAGGCAGTGCCAGTCAGGGATCTCTAGGGACTTACGGTGTTTTACTGAAGTTTGTTGTCTTCAGGTTTCTAGTTCCCAGCTCTTTAGTTGGAGAATTTGTCAGTGATAGTGTGAATAAATGTGTTGTGTTCTTTTGTCTGCAAGCAGGTATTTTTTTTCTTTTTTCCACCCAGATAGAAACTTCCCTTTTCTCTGTTCTAACCCTTGTTCTGTTGCTAAATGATAAAGTAGTTGTAGATGACAAATAACACTGGTTTGGTTTGGCTGCACTGTTGAGATACATCCTCCTGTTCTGTAACAACTACTAGATCAGCTGCTGGCCCTTCACGTCCTGGGCCGTGCTCACCAGCACCCTGGCTCTAACAGTTTGCCATCTATAGTAACCAGTCCTGATGCACAACTTAACTCCCATCTACTCTTCTCCCCACAGATCTGGTTATTGCTGGTACAGTGCCATGAGGAGTACGTAGAATGAGTTGACATTTACCCTTTGGGCTGAGGGTGTGCGAGAATAATCTCAAGCGCTGTGCTAGAACTCTTGACATCTGTGTTTCCCAATGAGTTCTTTTTGACCAAAAGTTTTTCTTGCCTTCCCATTTGGTTAGCAAGACATCTTGCTATTAATTGTCTGGCTTAAAAAAAAAAAAAAAGGTGACTCACAGTTTTCCAGAGCTTTGATATCACCATAGGAATTACTGCTTCAGATTTACATTTAGAGATACCTCAGTGCAGTTTCTCAGATGAATAAATTACAAGCTTTCAAAATCCTAAGGAAACCAATTCTAATATTTAAAGAGAACTGCACAAACTAATGGTCAAAAATATAGTTTCAAAGGATACCTAGGAGAAAAACATAACATTGGTTAGTGTTGCGATAGTCTGCAGTCCGTAACAAAAGCTTGTGCTTAATTCTGTTCTGACTGTGTCAGGTGGATATGGAGGTGACGCTTCCAGGAGAGGGGAAGGACCAGACTTTTAAAGTATCCATTCAGTGGGTATCAGTCGTCAGCCTTCAGTTGCTGCTGGAAGCTCTGGCAGGGCACTTGAATGAAGTTCCTGAAGATTCTGTACAGGCACTCGATGTAATTACACGGCACCTTCCTTCCATGAGGTGGGTGCTTTGGTGCCTTCGTGACTGGCTTTGTCTTGTATCTGTCTTAATGTTTGTATTAGTTATTACTTGCTGCTATTCTACTGCTATTACACTTCGCTAATGTAGAAGGGGTGAGGGATGCAGTTGTGTAATTCAACGCCCGCCTTACGAATTTGCACTAGAATAAGGAAATCTGATCCGAACTGAGGACTTGTATGTGCCGGTCATGTTTCTAATGGGAATTTGCTGTAGCCTTTCCAACTGCGCTGTCGGTGAAGGCTTTGTATGCTTGCCATAAGGGAGCTCTAACTGTTCTAACGTGCTGTAGAAATGTGTTTTAAACACCGTAGCCGTGAATGTAAAAAGGCGTATTGGAAAGGAATGATTGAAGTATTAATTTTCTTATTTTTTTTCAGGTACACTCCTGTGGGTCGCTCCTTTTTCTCCCCGCCTGAAGGTTATTACCACCCCCTGGGAGGCGGCAGGGAGGTCTGGTTTGGATTCCACCAGTCTGTCAGGCCTGCCATGTGGAACATGATGCTCAACATCGATGGTATGTAGGAAATTGTGTCTTGCTAATGTAATAGAGTTCGTTCTGCTTCTAAATTGAACGTCCTCTTTTCTTTTTTTTTTATCTTAGTGTCAGCAACTGCTTTCTATCGTGCCCAGCCTATCATTGAGTTCATGTGTGAGGTCTTGGACATTCAGAACATCAATGAACAAACCAAGCCTCTGACGGACTCCCAGCGTGTCAAGTTTACCAAAGAAATCAGAGGTAAAGGCTGGCACTGAAGCTGCTGCAACAGAATACTGGAAACGTGCTCGTATTACGTTGTAATGAAAATTTGCAAGGCACTCAGGAAGCTGGCCTATTCCTTTTTGCCTTCATCTTTCCCAAAGGCGACTCCTGTGCCTGAATTTATTTAGATGACTTTTGTGTTGGGTTTTCAGGTCTAAAAGTAGAGGTTACCCATTGTGGTCAGATGAAGAGAAAATACCGGGTCTGCAACGTTACTCGGCGACCAGCCAGTCATCAGACGTATGTATACAAGCATTTTCAGACAGTTTAAAAAATCTTGAACCTATTAGGTGTACTAATAGGTATATTGTTTATGCAAGAACAGTTGATTCTGGCAGTGAAGCTTTACAGGAATGTCTGCTCTTAGTGGAGTAGAGGGATAGTGTGGGTTTAGACCACTGCTTTATTTCCTTTAACACAGGAAAGCTGAAGCTGTATCCTGGCTTTTAAATATAGTTACGAAAGGCTGTAATTTTTAAAATAGCTGTGAAAAATTCAGTATATAGTCTATAAAATCCTTTTCATAAAGGAGAGATCCAGTAGCTAAGGAAAATAAATGTTTCCAGCATTTCTAGTCTGCAATAGATTTTCCATGCAATTTTTTCCTTTTAATAAAAACAATCTTAAAGTCTAACCAGAACAAATGTCCTTTATAGGTTTCCTCTGCAGCTGGAAAATGGGCAAGCTATGGAGTGTACAGTAGCTCAGTATTTTAAGCAGAAGTACAGTCTGCAGTTAAAATATCCTCACCTTCCCTGTCTCCAAGTGGGACAGGAACAGAAACACACATACTTACCGCTTGAGGTAAGAATCTAACTTTGCCTTGCATTGCGGTATATCCTCTGTTAGGCGGTATTACACCATCTCTCACTGTTCCCATGTAGGTGTGTAACATAGTGGCAGGCCAGAGATGTATAAAGAAGCTAACGGACAATCAGACGTCGACTATGATAAAAGCAACTGCAAGATCTGCACCGGACCGACAGGAAGAAATCAGCAGACTAGTAAGTGTTTTGTCCAGCTAAACAACTTTTGTCACTTCTTGCTGTTCTTCCAGAAGCGCTGTAGTGCACGTAATGATAAACAGAATGACCAAGAACCGCAGAAGTTAAAAAACTGGACTTCTTTAAGACCAATCCTTTTAAATAGAAAGCCTGTTCATGGCAAAGAGGGCGGAGCCACCTGAAGCATTAGGTGTAGTTACATAAATACTTTTCTTGTCACCAGGTGAAAAGTAACAGTATGGTTGGTGGACCTGATCCATACCTGAAGGAGTTTGGTATTGTTGTCCATAATGAAATGACAGAGTTGACAGGCCGAGTTCTGCCAGCACCAATGCTGCAGTATGGAGGCAGGGTGAGTTTTCCATGCCTTGTAAAATACCTTGTCCTGAGGTTATTTAAATTCATTAAGTGTTTTGTATATCTTCTCCTGAGGTGTCCTTTGTATGAGCGTTGTTCGACTATATTCAAAACAAAGCAGCATTTTATTTTTAGTTTGCCTTTGGTTTTTACCTAGAACAAGACTGTGGCCACACCAAACCAAGGTGTGTGGGACATGAGAGGGAAACAGTTCTATGCTGGCATTGAGATTAAAGTTTGGGCTGTGGCCTGTTTTGCTCCTCAAAAACAATGCAGGGAAGACTTACTAAAGTAAGTATTTTCTTCTTTATTCAGAATACCTCTTTCAAGGTTTATTTTCCTCATATTTCTGAAAGGTGATATGCAGTATGAGTTGCTTTTCATGCATCTAATAGTAAAAAGAGGAAACGACTTCTGCGGTGTCTTAAATATTTACAGCTTGGGAGGAGACTACAACAGAGTTCATAAACTAATTGGCCAGCTAGGAAAAGCATTAATTCCCTTACAGCTGAGGCTGTGTTTCCTGCTCTGGAGGCTGCATTCCACTTGTGTTCTGTTGTTTTTACAAATAACTGATGATGGGTCTTTCATTCTAAAACCTGAACTAATTTTTTCTTAACTTTCACTGCCTCCCAGGCAACATACGCCATGTTTCTTCCCTTGTCCTTCAAATTACGCTACAGAATCCTAAAGATACAGGTTGGGTGAACTACTCAAATGTTTGGCAAGAGTCATGGTTGCAGTAATGCTCAGAGAAGTTTGGTGAATGAGTGAAAAATCTACCGGAGCATCAATATTAATTTGAGAATCTGCCTCAGAATGTTCTACTCAGATGTGTGTTTGTTTCTGCAAGACTTCTAAAATTACAGAAACAGAGGCTTATGAAACTTCCTCTGACAGAATTAGAGTTGTATTAGTGAGTTCCTTATAGTGATAGACTTGCTAAAAAATAATTACTTTAGCGTTAGATTGGAAGTGCTGTGAAATAGCTGGAATAGCTTAGATCTTATTGATAAAATGAATGGTGAAGTGAAACACAGTGAAAATCCAGGACAAATCAGTTTGTATTTCATCTACAGGAGTTTTACTGACCAGCTGCGCAAGATCTCCAAGGACGCAGGGATGCCGATCCAAGGCCAACCCTGCTTCTGCAAATACGCCCAGGGTGCAGACAGTGTGGAGCCCATGTTTAAACACTTAAAACTGACTTACGTTGGTCTGCAGCTGATCGTGGTGATTCTGCCTGGAAAGACGCCTGTGTACGGTATGGAGAAGAGGCTGTAAAGTGTTAATTAGTTGTACAGCAAGTGGGGGCATCATATTATGTGCTTCAGCAGTAGGAAGGAGGCAGAGCAGGCTATACGTTCTGTTTAAAAGCGGGTTTTGGTGATGGTTTGTCAGGCCTGATTGGAGTACTTCTGTATTACCAAAGAGCGAACTGAACCTTTGTCAGTGAACTTCTAAGGATCTGAATTACAGTAATGTTGGGGGGAGGGGGGAGAAAGCAGATGGAACTACTTACTGACTGTTCAGGTATTGGAACCACTAACTTCTTCTTCTGTCACAGCTGAAGTAAAGCGGGTTGGTGACACTCTTCTAGGAATGGCCACTCAGTGTGTTCAGGTAAAGAATGTGGTAAAAACCTCACCACAAACGCTGTCCAACCTGTGTCTGAAGATAAATGCAAAGCTTGGAGGAATCAACAATGTACTTGTACCTCATCAAAGGTGAGATGAAAGCTCTCCTTGTAGTCTGGATTGTCAAGCAAAACAGCCTTGTTTTGTTTGCTAAAATGATACCTTTCAAAATACTACGTGCTTTAGAAATGCCCACAGTCTGAGGTGAACAGAAGGAGGCTCCTGCATTCAGAGTCTGCCTAGGATCATCTCTAGTGTTAGAGCCATCCAGCAGTGTGTGTGGAAACAAGCTCTCAAAGGCTTTTTTTTCCCATGTCTCTTTTTCCTGCCTTTGTGTTCATTTAGTCTTAACCTTTTCCTCTTGCTACCTCCTTAAGCATACTGTATTTCCTTCCAAATTGAAAGAAAAGGAGTGAGGAGGAGTGACTTAGGATAAATGCTTGTGACTTTGCCTTTGGTCCTTTTCATTTTCTGTTCCCTCTGGACTGTGAGAGGCAGATAACTTTATCCTTAAAGATTCTGACAAGGTCTTGGTTCTGTTGAATGGTTTGGATATACCTTAGCTGTAATTATTTTTTCTCTTGCTCACCCCCCTCCTTTGTATTATTATTGTTGTTATTTATTATTTAATAAACCTCAATTTATTATACAGACCATCGGTGTTCCAGCAGCCAGTGATCTTTTTGGGAGCAGATGTCACTCACCCTCCTGCTGGAGATGGAAAGAAGCCTTCCATCGCTGCTGTGGTAGGCAGCATGGATGGCCATCCTAGCCGTTACTGTGCCACGGTGCGCGTGCAGACCTCGCGCCAGGAGACCTCCCAGGAGCTGCTGTACAGTCAGGAGGTGATACAGGACCTGACTAATATGGTGCGAGAACTATTGATCCAGTTTTACAAATCCACTCGTTTCAAGCCCACAAGGATCATTTACTACAGAGGGGGAGTATCAGAAGGACAGATGAAGCAGGTATTGTCTAATGACATGTTGTTGCTTATAAAAAGGGTTTGGCCCTTGAAAATACATATATGTATACTTGGACTGCATTTGTCAAGGGGATAATTAACGGTTTCATTGAGTTTTCTTGAGCAGGCACAGTGTATGGTTATCATGTCTATCATGTTCCTTACAAAGTGGCATTTGTAAAGCATAGAAATGAAAATAATATTTTATCTATTCAATTCAGCACCTGATAGTTCAATCTTCTACTTCTAGGTAGCTTGGCCAGAACTGATAGCAATCCGGAAGGCCTGTATTAGTTTGGAAGAAGATTATAGACCTGGAATAACCTACATTGTTGTGCAGAAAAGGCATCACACCAGGCTATTCTGTGCTGACAAAACTGAAAGGGCAAGTAATGTTGACTACATAAGAAGGAGGTGATGGCAACAGGAAAGTAAGACTGTTTGGTTAAGTGGGGTGGTATCCATCTTGCCCACTAAAATTGAATTTATCTGTAGAAGCAGTAGCAGTTCTGTGCAGTAACATGCTTTCTCTACCAAAATAACCAGTTCCTCCCCCTTTTTTGTAATTGCTCTAGATCAAGCGGTCAAATGGAACAGCTTGTTCCCAGCCCGTTTTGGAGTAGGCGTACTCTATATCCTTGTATTTGTGTACTTGGAGCAGTAGCCTGGGTTTTTATAGTCTGGGATTCCTGACTATAAACTGAACTGGTTGTTCAGTTTGTTGCCTGTTCTGTCCCCAGATGCATCTGTAAGATTTGCCTACGGCACAAATCCACAAGTCAACTAAGGAACCTTCTTTAGGAAAGTTCTTGATCTCAGGTTTGCTTAAAAAATACAGATCTCTCTGGTGGGAGTGCGAACAAGGGTATGACATAAATTTATTTCGGAAAACCTGCATTTTCAGATGCTGAATTACTTGTGTAGGCTTTATCCCACTCTGCAATTTTAATGGTACTGGCAAGTATTTTATTTTTCTCTGATGACACACCGGTTGGATGTGGTGAAGTTTCTAAAAATGAACTCACAGAGAACATTTTCATTCCTCCTATGTAAATGACCTTAATATTTTTCCACCTTTTTGAGCAGGAAGTTCTCAAACAGCTTTAAGTAGAGCCTGCCTTAGGAGGCATTTTTGGGTCACTTCCAAAAAGACCATAGGCTAATAATAAACTTTCCTCAATAGGTGGGTAAGAGCGGCAACGTACCAGCAGGCACTACTGTGGACAGCACGATCACGCATCCTTCTGAATTTGACTTTTACCTCTGTAGCCATGCAGGAATTCAGGTAATGTTTCAACTCTGCTGCGCTCAGGCCATAGGACTAAATCCTTACACTTGTCCCGATGAGTAGTGTTGCTTCTGTTTATAGCTTGGCAGACTTGACAGTCACATCAGTTCAGTGCCCGTTTGGCACTTGCTCCTCAGCGCACTGGTAGAAGGTACAGCCTTCGGGTACCGCCTCTGGTTTTGGTGGTGCTCTCCAACCGACTGTTCGTCTGTTCTCTGCAGGGAACCAGCCGGCCCTCCCATTACCAGGTCTTGTGGGACGACAACTGTTTTACCGCAGACGAACTACAGCTGTTGACATATCAGCTGTGTCACACGTATGTCCGGTGTACGCGATCAGTCTCTATTCCAGCTCCCGCGTACTATGCCAGGCTGGTAGCGTTTAGGGCGAGATACCATCTTGTGGACAAGGATCATGACAGGTAAGGAACTGTGTGCCTCGTCGTCTTGGTAGCCAGCTCCCGGGCCCGAGTTATGTACGCCTTGCCCCAACTGTTCATGGTTCTCTGTATGTGTCTGCGTTTTTACAGTGCTGAAGGCAGCCATGTGTCAGGACAGAGCAATGGCCGTGATCCTCAGGCTCTGGCAAAGGCAGTGCAGATCCACCACGATACTCAGCATACGATGTATTTTGCTTGAGAGCATCTGGGAAGATGAGGCAAAACCAACAACCCATGCAGTCCTGAAATGTTTTGAATGCCTACTGCTATAGCTAGGGCCCAGCTGATTTCAGGCTGCCCACTACCAGCAGCTCTGAACAGTCGCACTGAATCTGTACTTCACAGCAATGTCTGATGCACCAACACAATTGAGCCATTTGTTTCATTGTTTTATGTAATAGAAATTCATAGACTGTCTTTTCTGATGCATTGGACTGAATTTTTACCTCAAAGCGCAAAAGGCCGATCATCCTGAAATTTTTAAAGGACTTGGCACGAAAGGTTTCTATTGAATATTTTGCTAGCTATCATTTTTAAGTTATCTTCCCATCCCATTAGCTTATCATGACGACTTGATTCCCTGTCTTCATGCACTGCTTAGTGAGTACGCGTATTATGGCAAAATGTTTTACTCCGGTTAAATGTAATCGTTCTATTGTGTGGGGCCATAGATTTTTTAATGGAGATTTTAGACTTCACTACTGTAAATGCCTTTTAACAAACATAACTTTCACAGGTATTGCAGTTTTTTGTCAGTTTTACTAACTATCTTTTTAATCTCTGCAGACTTCGGCTGCAAAGCAATTGCACTATACTGCGAGTTCAAATAGGTGGTTCTTGTTCTGTGAATGTGTAATATAACCAGATAGTGATGCCTGTCAGTAGATTTTAATTATAATGGTTACAAATAATACTGCCATGGTATCGTAACAAGTACTGAACCATCATTTCCCCCTCTAAAAATTATAAAAACAAAACAAAAAAAATTAGCTTTTAGGTATTTTGCAAACTTTTACAAAAGTGCCCACTTTATGCTGCTGTGTGGTTTGATAAATCTAAGTGATTTTAAAACTTTTTTCTCATAGAGGGTTTAACTTTGGCAATAAATATTTGTTTTTTAAGCCCCCCCTAACAGTGTAATTTTCTAGCTGAGGATTGTGCATGAGTTTAACCGACATTCTCGTGTCGTTTTCTGAACACACAATTTGGCAGTTTCTGAAACTAATTAGAAAAGACGCACTTCCATGCTTTTTTTAAGAATTATTTTTAACTGTTTTATATTCACTGTTGGTGTCCTGTCTACATTTTTTATAAGCTTGGAAACTGGGTGTTACATGTAGGAAAGGCTTGCCAATCTGTACAGTCTAAATGTATTGTGTGACAGGCAACCTAAGGACTTGTACCAGCATTTTAAACTTTTTTTTTTTTTCCTCCCCCCCGGGAATCTAGGTTGCACACACAACTGCATTCAACAGCATGTTTAACAAATCTAAGTCTCATATACTGATTCTGTCCCAGCCTAGAAATTAGGGGTTTTTAATCTGCTTGGCTTTTTTCAGTGTAATAAAGAACAGGGGCTTGGTTTCAATGAATAGTCTTGGAATCTGTAGTACATTAAGACTAGATTCCTCTTAGTGTTAACTTGAGTTAGCACAGATTAAAAGCTTATTCCTAAACTGAGGAGAGCCAACACCACTACTTTGATAACAGAAGTTTGAGAAGTCCAACGATTGCACTGTGGTCTCTGATACTCGTGTGGGGTTTGCTGCTAAGTTGTCTGCTGTTCCAAAGCTTAGGAACCAGCCCCCTCAAAATTTCAGCAATATGAAATGCTGTTTCCTTCGGTCTTTAAGCTTGTAAATAAATGGAAGTTTACATTTCTAAATGCTGGGGTTTTTTTCAGTTGTACCAGAGTACACTGAACTCAGTCTTCAAACAGTTTTATAATATTCTTTCAAGTAGTACGTCTCATTAAATTAAGTTTAAATTTTTTTCATTTTTGTTGAAAATGGGACTGAAGTGAACTCTGCTCCTGGCACGTACCGTGGACAGGTTTAGATTGAGGGAAAAAAAAGATTCTTTTTAGTTGTTTTTTTTTATTTTATTTTTTTTTAAAGAATACCTCACTTGTGTAATAAAATCAGGACATGTGGGTGGGAGACTGACCGCTGCTTCAGCTAGATGGCTGCTTTTCTCAGTACTCGTTCAGGGAGAATACAAAAAAACCCTTTTTAGAATGAACTCTGACTGACCCAACACACATGGAGAACTTCGGCACCTTGAAAAGAAACTGAGCACCCTTTTTAGGTTTATAGGATCAAAGATCGCTATTTTGAGTTTGTGCACTAGGCAAGAATGTGACTGGTTTAATCAAGGGTGCATAAGAAATATTTAATTTTATCACCAGTTGGTTGTCCAGTGCCAAGCACTCCTAGTTCAGATTGAGTGAAGTGAGAGCCTCTCCTTTGTTTGCCTGTGACTGGACTGAATATTTAACCTCAGACTAGGTGGATTGTTAGACCTCGGCTGGCCCTGGGACACAGGGTGAGGACGTGAACCCGATCTTGTGTTAAAACGCCGCTAAGGGCGCGGTGCTGTGGCTCTGGGAGAAGGGCGCTGAAGTTCAGGACTGTTGCGTGGTGGTAACAGTAAGATCAGAGTTTCGGCAGTGCTGTCCTACGTAGGTCTGAGTCCAAGTCTGGAGGTTGGGCTTGACGATCTGGATTAACCCCTTGGGCCTGACTGAATCGTTATGCATGTGTCAATCAATGGGAAGATGTGCATTCTGTAGATGTAGTTCTTCGGGTGTTTTGGTTTTGGTTTGGTTTTTTTGTTTGTTTTTTTCTTTTTTGTTGGTTTGTTTTTTTTTAAATAAATAAAGCCTGTTGGCCACTGTTTAGCTATGTGGTGTGAAAGATTTTAAATGTAGCAAAGTTTAAAGAGTTGGGGAAGGGGGTGGTTGACATTTTAAAAAATTTTTTTAAAAAAAAGGGGGGGGCAGAAATCCCATTTTCTAACCAGTTCTGCTTGCTTTGTGAACAGCTGAATTCTGAACAAGCTCTGGCAATCACTAGTTAGCCTGTCTCAAACATTTGAACAGCCTGGCTTATTTATTCTTGTTGTAAGTATCACGGTTTAGTGTAGTGCCTGTAGCTGCGTCCAAAGGGCGTAAGAGGCAGCGATGTACAGGCAAACGTGCTTCATGCAGTATGTCTCTCGTCCCGGACACACGCGTCAGAGTTGTTTAATCTCTATCAACAGCTTTGCTCTTCGGATGGGAAAGGGCACCTTTGTTCAGATCCAGCGTTCGACAAAACCTACCCCCCCACCCCCCCCCAAACTACCTTTGTGGATGTGCTGTAGGATTTTTTCTTGCTCAATAGCAAGGGAGTAACTCTGCTTTCATTTTAGGAAGGCAGGGTTTGGAGGGCATTGTATCAATACTGTTTCAACTACAAGGTTTTTTCCTTGTGCACTGGAGGAAAGATCTTGTAATATCACTTACAGATTTTCTTATACCTTGCTATTGACATTTTCATATTTCTATGTCTAGAGGCTGAAACTTTAATGTAAAATGTTTGCATTTGTTCATTTTGACTTATGATGTAATTTTTGTTTCTATATTGTTAGACTTGTAATGTTAAAAATTGTATTTTATTAAATTTGGACTGGATGTATGTCTATAGCAATACGAGGTACTCTTTCTAAACTGTTATGGATGGGTTAGCAGCCCCATGTTGCGGTAAGATGCTGGTCGTGTACAACTTGCAATGTATTCTTTTCTTTTTTTTTTAGCCTGCAGGGATATTTTGTGTTCATGTGTCCAAAAATAATAATAATAATAAAAAAATGGCATTCTTGTGCCAAATGTTCTGTTTTTCCTTGTTGATGTCTAATAAATGCAATGTACAGAGTGAGCAACCGATACTGTTGCCTGTAAACAAATGTCTTAAATTATTTAACTTTTAATTAAAACTTGTACACAATGTGTAACCTGTGGAACTCATTGCCACAACCTATTTATTTCTGATGTGTGAGGATTTAGAAAGGGATAGAAATATGCATGGATAACATCTCTAGCGTTCCTGAGAGGAGGGCTTAAATTACCTGTTTTCGGAGGCTGTGCTAACTGCAGGGGGAGATGTTCATAACGGGCGTATTTTTTTAATGTTCTCAGAAATTATATAGCGATGTCTAGAGAAAACAAGATGTTCACAGACTCTGTATCTGCCTGGAGAAGTGATTCTATATTAGAGAGCCCCAAATTAATAAATGAAAGAGCTGTTTGCTTATTCATCTTCTCTATTTCAGGTGAGGGTTTGTTGTGTCCTCAGACAACCGTACTCCACTAAAAATACCAGGGTAAGGACAGAAAAAGGCTGAAACATGACAGCTATAAATGAACTTGGGACACATGATTGCTTAAAATAACCTGCCTTTTCAGCAAACCCCCTGCTTCCAGGTTTTAATTTTTTTTTTGCAGCGGAGATCCTGTGGGTTTGGGAACGGAGACACTGGCGCCTCAGGTGAGCCCAAGCAGCTTAAAGGTGGACAATGGCTTTATCCTCGAGTCTTCTGAAAGTGGTGTAAATGTGGTTGGAGGGCCGTGGCTGTCACGGGTGCCCTGTGCACAGCCCCGGGCCCAGGCCGGTGCCTGCCCCTGACGTGGGTGCGGGATGGGTCCGGTTCCCACCGGTTTGTGCTGCTGCCTCATGCGCTGCTGCCCGGGGCACGGACCTGAGGGGACATGGCCGGCCCGAGGGGATGGCCCAGGCCTTTGGCCTTTTTATGAGCACTGTCAGGCCCCAGCGTGGCTTTTTGTTCATGTTTTTGCTGTGGGCCCTCGCCTGGGAGGGAAGGACTTCACAAAATGAGCTGAAAAGCCAGGGTTTCTGCCCAGTTTCGCCGGGTGCAGGTGGCGCGGCCCACAGCGCCTCAGGAGCCGCACAGAAGCTGCCCCCGCCCGCCCATCGCTGCCCCCCCGGCCTGGCAGCGGGAAGGACTCGAAAACAGGTGAAAACACCCCAAAACGGCCTCTGTGGCGGTGGAGTGCGGGG
Organism: Falco biarmicus; assembly: GCF_023638135.1. Lineage (NCBI taxonomy): Eukaryota > Metazoa > Chordata > Aves > Falconiformes > Falconidae > Falco > Falco biarmicus. Next base: position 118,221,529 of record NC_079290.1, read on the forward strand.
CAGGCCCGAGCGCGGGCAGCGGGCGCCGCGCCGCTCCCGACCCCCGGCCCCACCCGGTGGCGCCCCCCTCGCGCCGGTGCCCGGCTGCCGGTGCCCTGTTCCCGCTGCCCGCCGGTGCCCTCCAGGTGCGGCCCCGGCGCGGCCGCGCCGCCTCGCACGGGCCCAAGATGGCGGCGGGGCCGTCGGGCGCCGCCTTTGTTGGGCGCGGGGCCGGGCGGCGGCGGCGGCGCGTGCGCGCTGGGGCGCGGGCAGAGGCGGCTGCGGCGGGCGGCGGTGCAGCACCGGCCCCCGCCCCGCCCGGCCCCGGCCCCGGCCCCGGCCCCTGCGCGCGGCCCCCGGCTCGGAGCGGCGCCCGCGTGGATGGGATGGAAGCGGGACCCTCGGGAGCAGGTAGCGGCGGCGGGGGAGGGGCCGGGGCGCTGCGCACCGGGGGGGTGAGGAGCGTGTAACGGCGGAGCGTGCAGCGGAGGGTGAGGAGTGTGCAGCGGGAGGGGGGTGTGTGCGGGTGTGTGTGTGCAACGGGGGGGGGGTCTGCGCTGAGGGGAGTTGCAGTGCCGGGGGGCTGCACAATGCGGGCCGGGGGAGCTGTAACGTGGGGGTGCGGGGGGCAGCGGCGGGATGCGTGGCGGGGGCTGCGGCGGGGGGAGCCCCGCTGCGGGGTGAGGGGGGCGCGGGGGGGGACACGCCTGTGCAATGGGGCGCTGCGGGGAGCGCTGCTGCGGGGGCCTGGGGGCGCGGGGGGGCTGCAGGGCCGCCCCTGTCTGCCTGGCTTGTGCCCCAGCGGGCCTGGGGGCCAGCAGCCGAGCGAGGGCAGGGAGCAGGAGAGGGGGCGATGGTGGGGGGGGACACAGCACCCGTGGGAGTGGGGTACGGGGCTGGGGGCAGGGGGTGCCCCCGGAGCGGTGCTGAGCCCTGCGCAAGGGGCCTGCTTCACACGGAGCAGCAGCTGCAGCAGCTCCCCGTACGTCCCCCCCAGCTCCCCATCCGTCCCCCCAGCTCTCTGCCCCCCCCCCCCATGTCCCCATCCGTTTCCCCACAGGTCCCTGATCCCCCTCAGCTCCCTGTCAGTCCCCCCACATCCCCCCCAGGTCCCGGATCCCCCCAGCGCCCTGTCCCCTCCATGTCCCCATCCACCCCGCGCAGGGCCCTGTCCCCCGGTGTGGTGTTTCGGGGTGCGGGCTGGGAGCTGGCACAGAGCCGGTGATGCTGTGCGCCGTGACAGCACGAAGCGGCTCTTCTCCCTGCGCCGGGGCATGCGCGGAGCCGGGGCAGCGCACAGCCGGCTGCCGGCGAGGGGCCGCGGGGGCTGAGCCCCAGGGTCACCCCGTGCCCCCCCAGCCCTGCCTTCGCACCCCTGGCTGCAGGCAGAAGCAGCTGACGGAGCTTTCGGTCCGGGCCCCTTGGTGTCAGGCAGCTCTGCGGGGGTTTGGAGAGCCCTTCCCCAAAACTGGCCCGGCTGTCGCGTCGGCAGCCGCTCGCTGCCATGCCCGGCGTGAGCATCGTTAACCTGTGCTGCTCTAAGCCGCAGAAGGATTTTGGTGCCTAAAATAAGGCAGGAGGAGGGCAGGGGGTGGTGGGGACTGGGAACTGCTGCCTTTCTACGGCTCTCAGGCTGGCAAGTTTGCTGCCCACCATAATGTAGCAGCGTGGTGAGATTTTAACGTGGAGCTGGTGCGTGTTTACAATCAAACTTTGGTCCTTTCTTACAGTATTTAATTTTAAGTGTGGCATGGAGATCTCTTGATGTCTGTGTTACCTTCTGGCTGCTGGCGTTTTGTGTTTGGGGCTGATTTATTGGCCTCTGGAAGCCGTGATTTGGCGCAGCTTGGGCTTTGCCGGCGCCTCGGGGCGATAGCAGTGCTGCCGCCTTGGGCGATGCAGATAATGCTGCCGGCGCTCCTACACCCTGCTGCCACCAGTCGTACCTGATTCTGTTCAGGTGCTTTATAAAACGATCTCTTGGATGGGATGGGGCCACGCTTAGGTGTGCTGGGTTTGCGTTTCGGTCCCACTGATGGCACAGGGGTCCCTGGGGGGGGGCGGGGGGGGCTGTACTTTTGGGAGTTTCCCCTTTCCTCCTCAAATCTGGCTGGGGGATGTATGCTCCCACCCGCGTCACCCTGCGTGCAGGGGAGATGTTTACCCTGTGTCGCAGAAACCGCTGCGGATTCTGCCCTGCCTTGGCACCGCTTTGCCTGCTGACGGTCCCCAGGTATAGGGCTGAGCCTCACATATGAGCCTTGACAGTGCCAGGCTGCGACCCGTTGGGGTAATAAAGCAGAAACTTCATGTGTACCTGGAAGTGCACAACATGAAGGTGCCTGGAAAGGCAGTGGGAGAACCTGGGACATCCTCTGACCTGCAGGCACTGCTTGGGGAGGCATGCCTGTGCAGTGGGTTTAAAAATTAAACTCGGTTTCCCCCCAACTTTTAGTTTTCTTTATCCCTCGCAAACTTCCTAAACGTTGTTGACCTTAACCGTTGTCTTCCTGTGCTAAACCCTGCAAAAACCCCAAAGCTGTTCCATCTGTTGGATCTCTTTATCTTCAGGAAACATGAAATTGCATGTGCCTGTTTCTGGGACAGGATTATACCAAGAAACAAAGCCGGGAGAAGCACCTTGCCTGGAGACACGGCATGTATGATTTATCTCTAAACGCTTTCTGCAGCCTCTCTCTAAACCCTGAGAAGAACAAAACAGAGACAAGTTATTAAGATGGCAGACATTAAAAGGAAGCCAAATCAGGCAGAAAAGCGCTGCTCTTTGGGCAGGGTGATGTGTGGCAGAGCTGTGCGTGGGTTTTAATCTCCTCACTCGGAGCCCCTGGCTGGCAGCTCTACGGGGCTGACTGTGGTGAAACGGGGCTGACTGTGGTGGGACATGGAGAGGAGCCGGTGTCGCCTTTGTACTGTGCCCTCAGGCACTGGGGGCTGCCTTTGTCTGTGGCTCCCAGTTCTGTGCATCCCTGGCTGCTGCTTGGACAGTCTGCGGGAACAGTGTGAGACCCTGTGGGGCTGGCAGGAGCGGGAGCAGCCTTTACCCAGTCCAGGCACCGCTTGCGGGGACCCCAGGCTTGTGATGTGGTGTCACACGGAGTCTGGATGAGCCACCTGGTGCGTTTGGCAAAGTGGTGGCACTCATAATGCCGGGTGCTTCTCACTGAAAAGGGGGATGTGGAACCACTGGGCAGCTGGGGCCAGCTCAGCAAGAGCCTTGCAGGTTGCCTCATGCCACCTCTGTGCCACTGGCATTGCCGTGCTGCTCTCCCTGGAGCCAAAGCAGCTGGTTGGCGACTCCTGTGAGTGGGTGTGGTGGAGGCGGCGATGCTCTTGCTGCTGTTTGTTCTGCTCTGTCGCATCATCTGCAGGTTCACCTCTGGCCCAACGCGGACAGTGGGACTGTGTGTGCTGGGGTGTGGGGGCGCTGGCCTCGGTGGCAGCAGGGCAAATTTTTACCTTGACACAGAGTTCACTGCCCATGATTTCCAGGCGGAAAGCTGAGGTTTGACATGGCACAACGATGCCCTTTGTAGCGCTTGGCACTCGGTCTCAAGGATACAAAGAACTGAACTGCTTTCAGAAGTAAATACCGTAGTAAACCAGATTAGAGCCTGTTTTGGCTCATTTCTTGGATGCAGCCGCCACAGCATGGGGCAGGAGCAGGGCTGGGGCAGCTCAGACATTCCCTCAGAAGACGGGCTCTGGTGCACAGGACGGGCTTAGTGCTGCGTATCGATGGCTGCGGCTGGAGCCCTCTGCCCCCTGTGGGCACGATACACTTAAACTCGGTTTAGTGTTGAACCAAAAAGCGCCTGCAGCTGCGTGAACCTGGTTGTGCTCATGGCAGCTTGGGAAGGAGCAGGCGGCGGGGGGGGATGTCTGGGCTGGCAGAAACGAGATGGTGCTTTTTGAAGTCTGGGCTCTGTGGGACGGTGTCGGTCGCTGCTCAGAGCTGGCGGTTTTGAAGATGTTGAGCCTGGAGACTGGTCGCCCTGCCAGCAGTTGCCTTTCCTGCTGGTGCTGCTGCTTCCTTTGCCTGCTGACGAGGGGTTTTCACTTCCCTGGGGGTTTCTGGGTCCCAGGTGGATCAGGATGGACCATGCCGTGTGTCCAGCAGCATTTGGCATGCCACAGCCCCGCTTGCTCCTCTCCGATTGCCGGCTGTGTTTTGGCGGGGCTGGGTGTGCGGGGAGGGGGCCATCGCAGACCCGCCGCCGCCGCAATAAAACTCCCTTTTGTCTCGGCCTGGTTCCCGCGGCCCCTCGGCTGAATGTGGCGCTGGAGAGGATTTAAATGACATGGTAATTTCATGCCGTCCCACCGGCGGCTTTGCTGGGACACAGGCAGCTGTTGGACAGTGGGTCGTGTTCCCCAGCTGTTACAATAAATAACAGAAACAAAGCGTATTCCAGTGCTTCTTACCCCAAACGGACTTCTCCCTTGGCAGCGCTGCCCTCGCTGACATCTCTGCCCACCGGTGCTCCGCGCGCACCTGGCGAAGGGATGGTGGTGATGGCAGCAATGCTCCCGCCACCAGCGCGTCCCCAGGGCACGGCTTTTGTGTGCGAAAGTCTGTGATTTCTCCCGGGCCGCTGAATTTATAATGGCAGGCGGATTTCATCCTGCTCACTGGCCGCATTGTGCTGCAGGAACAACACTCGCCCTCCAGCCCCCGGCCCGGGCGCCTGCATTTACATGACAAAGTGGGAGCTTGTGCAGCTTCGCCATGGAGAGTTGAGGTATGCAGAAGCCCCCCTGTCTCTGGGTGGTTTGGGTCGCTTTTTAACGAGGCTTCTTCTACCGAAGGGGAACTGGCACGTTTCGCCACTGGCCCCTTCTCTGCTGCTCCGAGCTGCAGCTGGGGGCTGCAGGCACCAGGTGCTGGCAGATACCACGTCGCACTGCCCGAGTTCCTTGGCACGGTGTCCTCCAAGCCAGGCAGAGGGTGGCTTTCGGCAAGATTTGCACCTAGGCAAACTGGGGGGGGAGACCGTGAGCGCCCTGGGGTAGGGTCATGGCATGGGAAGGGGTGAGCCCAGCCTGCATGTTCACCAAAGTGCTTCGGGGTCTCTCCCACCTGGGCCAAAGCAGCCAAGGCCAGGCAAGAGCCCGTTTCGCACGCCAGAGGTGCTGGATGCTGCAGCTTCCATCGGGCGCTGAGCATCACCCCTGGTCCCCCCTCCCTGCAATAGCTGTGTCTTGGGTAGGCACCACTGTGCCAGGCTGTGCACTTGCACTGGAAGATAATGGCTTTTTAAAAATCTTTGGATCTCGAGGTAGTTTAGAAAGGAAAAGTAATTATCACTCCTCACTTTGCTGGGCGAGCTCCGGGTGAGCAGCACGAGCTTGGGGCTGGGCTGCTGGGGTGGCTGCTCCGGCTCGTCGCATTCAAGGATGGTGTGTCTGCAGTCGCCAAAGTAAAACCCTCGGAGTCAGCCCAGGGCTGAACTTCCCCATGCTTGACGCTGGTCTTGTGTCCTGCTTGGTCTTTGCAGAGCATCTCCCTGCCATCACGGTGCTGCTCCCTCCAGCCAGGCTGCCCATTTATATTACCTTGCGTTTGCAATATCTCGTGGCTCACATGAAACTCCTGAGCCAACTTTAGTGTTGCTGGAGGCAGGCTCCTTCATCTGAGATTCATGATCCTAATTGCGAGGCTTTTTGTTCATAAAGTATCTGGTGATCCTCTGGTGAGAGGGTTTGTACAGCAAAGTGTTATTTTCGGGCTGGCCTGGCCAGTGCAGTTGCATGACGGCTGTGGGACTGTTCGGTCACTCCTCCTGCCAGCCCCAAACTGGCTTCAGCTCTTCTCTGGCACTGAGCGCTGCCGGGCGGCTGATGACCTGTGGCTGCTGCCCTGCATCCCTGGCATCCGTGGGGACACCATGGGCATGTGGAGATTCTGTCGCGCTCACTGCTGCCAGGATTGTCTCGGGGTTGAGAAGGTCCAGAAGAGGAGAAACTGCAGGTGCTGGCCTTGATGTGGTTGCAGGAAGGGCAGCGGGGAGCTGCTGTCCTCCGGCAGGTCTTGTGAGTGGGCTGCGCAGTTTCTTGCTCGAAAGGCAGAGCAGGGACCGGAGGCTCCAGCAGCGCTGGCAAATGCCTCTTTGATTGCGAACCATGATTTAAAAATGCATCAACTTGCAGCCAGGGAGCTGGCGATTGCCAAGATATGTTTGTCATGTGGAGACATGAATTACACCACGAGTAGCTCATCTGAAAATCAGTTTCTTAAAACAAGCTGCCCCTGGAGCACAACGCAGCCGTTTGTCACGGGGGTGCTCGCAGTCACCCTGTCCCAGAGCAGCTGTGAGTGCCTGCAGGGCTCCGAGCCCCGTGTTGGCCTCAGAGATCCCAGTCTTGCTCGTCAGACTGCTCTGAGTCCTATGCTGCCTTGTCCACAGAGGTGCTGGGGCTGGCTTAGCCCCAGGCTTGGGGCTCTCAGCAGGTTGTGGAGCTCCCGGGCTCCTGCCACAGGCCAGGAGCAAGAGCAGAGGTTGGCTTTGCAAAGTCAATGCTGCAGTTCAGCCCCTGGACACTCACAAGGGTCATTCCATCCCCCCGGTGTCCTGTGGCTAGGTGGCCGTCCATCGGCAGGAAAAGTGTTGCATTGATGGGGTGCAAAAGTAAAAAGCAAATCTGAAGCTTAGTTTGCTGCGCTTCTCTCTTTTTGCTTCTGATATTTTTAGCCTGGAATTGAAATTTAGATTTAAAAAGAAAGTAGATGGGAGCAAAGGGTGCTAAGAGCACCATGTGTTCAGGAGCCTAAATTGGAGCCGGGTCGCTGTCTGGGGGCTGACTTGGACAGTTGGCTACCCAGATGGAACGCTCTGAATATCCACATGCTGCGCTCCCTGCACCCGGCCCAGCTGGCCGAGATCTTGCGGGGTTTGAGAAACAAATAGGAGATACAAAACTGGGATAGGTGCCGGCAGGCAAAGTGGGAATGGGGCAGGAAAGGCAGATCTCACATCGGAGAGCAGCAAATATTTGCTGCAATATTTTAAGATAACTTTGTGTCCAAGGGTGCTGTCATTTTAGGAGCGCAGCTCAGTCCTGTGGCCCTGCGCTGGTTCCCAACCCTGCACCTCGGGAACTTCATTAGTAAGTCTGTATAATGGGCTTTGTGGAAAAACTCGTACTTCCCTCTTCACAGGTTTGGGGCCCATGCTGCTTGAAGTGGGGTTTGGAATTGGTTTTTTTCACTACCTCCCATAATTCATAGGAGGTTTCATCAAACTGTTTTTAATTTTCTCTGGGTTTTATCGGCAACTTCCCTGGAGTTAGCCTTCCTCTCCGACTTTTTTTTTTTTTTTTTGCTGAACAGCTGTTGAGAATTACATTGGGGAGGGGTAAAAGGTAAGTTCAAATACCGGGACTTGAGTTATCTTGTGACCTGGAGTTTAAAACACAATCATTAATAAACAGTATAAAACCAAAGCGAGCTGTTATCCTGCGAAATCTAGCAGTTAAATAATCGTGTAGTGCAGATGCAATAACGTGTTTCCTGTTTCTTGTGGCCTCCCTCCGGCAGTGAGTCAAAATTTGCTGCAGGATGGAGGGGAAAATGCACGTGTCTGCAGGTCCTTGCTGATGGAGTATCCAGGGAATTGCATCCCCATGGAGAGGGACAGACCCGCAGCTCTGTGCCGGTGGAGCCGGTGCTGCTCTCCCGTTGGAGGTGGCAGATGCTGTCACCACGCGAGCTGGCAGGGAGGCGGGTGGGGGGGGCCACTGCTGGCTCCTTGGCCCCTCGCTTCGCCTCTGGCAGAAGTCCCGGGTGTCTCGGTGGGGCCATATTTCTCTCCTCAGAGCAGACGTGGTCCCTCGCCTCCTCCCACCAGGCAGATCCTCCCCATTGTGCCGGCGCTGGCTTGTAAATCAGTGGGGCAGGGCTGGTCGGTGGGACAAAGGCTGCCTGTGCTTCTGGGGTGTCCTGGCTGAGCTCCCTCTGGCAGGACCCCCCAGCCCTGGCACAGGGGTGGAGGGTGCTTGCAAACCCCTTCCCTGCTAAAACCCACCCTGGGTGTTCCACAAACTAGAGAGTGACGTATTTGTAGGAAAAATACGTGGAGGCAAGGGTACTGTGTCCACCAGCCACAACCAACAGATGGAACTGGGTGAGACCGCCCTGTTCATGGCAGAGCCCCCTGGCAGCGTTGGATGGGTGCTTTCTTCTTCAGGGTTTGCAACAGCATCCAGTTTCTCCTCACACTGCGACCCAGCAGGTCCGGTGCTGCCTCCTGCTCGGCGCTGTCAGACCTGGGCTATTTTTGGAGCTGCCCTTACAACAAAGCGCTCTGCGCGCTGGAGCACAGCATGGGTCGGCTTTGATGTCGCCGTCACTGCCGTGCAGCAGGGCAGGCGATGCTTGGCCCTCTCTGTGCTTGCTGGTCGGCAAACACCATTCTGCAGGATGGGATGCTGGGGGTGCCCAGAGAGACACAGCCGGAGGGTTTTCTCCTGCAGGAGCTGGGGAAGGAATGGGCAATAAAAACACACCACAGCCCTGGGAGGGCTGGCCTTGGTCTTAAGTGTATCTTCACTAATTCAGTGTGCTGACGTCTCCCACACGCTGTAGGTGAAGGTTGCTGCTGCAGACCCGTGGCGAGCTCTTGGCACGGATACGGGGCTCTACTTGCTTTTTAAAACTAGGGCTGGAAAGTTTCTTGCCGCTGTTCTCGTTGTTTGCTTATTGCGACATTGCTTGTGTGAAACAGAACTTGAAGTGCAGCTTTGCGGCGGTGTAGCAGGCACTTTCAAAACGCTTTTAATGTGGACATGAGGTACAACCTGTCCTTTGGTGTCAGGAGAACTGAATGTAGCCTTCTGTCCCTGCATCTGGTCAGGGAATTGAGTTACGGATATTGTGTATGCCAGGACACAGGTGCGCCCATGGCTGGGATGGGTAGTGGGAGTCCCTTGTTCTCCCAGATCCGTACTGCTGCCACACATGGCTCGGGGTAAGTTCCTTTCCCTGAGGCAAAGCAGAGGTTTTTATCTGCTGGTGGATGGTTTGACATCTGCACAGCTGGTGGTGGCACAGCAGAGCAGAGGGCTTGGCACTGCCCTTTGACAGCATGGCTGGTGGCGGTGCTTGCCGGATGGTGGCCAGGGAAGCTGCTCTCAGCTGTGCTGGTCTGAATTCTGCCACCAACATCTACTGCCAGGAGCGTGAGTAGTGGGAGACCACCCAGTTTGGGATGCAGTGGTGGAGAGTGCTGCGTTGTCTGTCTGGGCGCAGGGTTTCTCCTGGCCCTCCTGACCCATTTTCTCTCCCCGCAGCTGCAGGCGCATACCTGCCACCCTTGCAGCAGGTATTTCAAGCGCCGCGTCGGCCCGGGATAGGAACCGTTGGGAAGCCCATCAAGCTCTTGGCCAACTACTTTGAAGTGGACATTCCCAAGATTGATGTGTATCATTATGAAGTGGATATCAAGCCTGACAAATGTCCACGCAGAGTCAACAGGTAAGGCAAGTATTAGAGGTTTTGGCACTCGTTCCCCGCTTCCAGTTTCCTTGTGGAGGCTCCCTAAGTGCCTGGCTCTGTCTTCACCAGTGGAAGCAATCAGGGTGACGCGGTGGCAGGGGTCACAGCCCTGTCCAGCGCCTGTGGGTGGCTGGAGCCCACAGCTTGTGCAGCAGTGCTGGTTCCTGGCCCTGACAGCCTTGGAGGTCCTGAACCTCAGCACAGTCCCCTGCTTCTTCAAAGCAGCTGTGCTATTTTGGCAGCAATCCTGTATTTAAAAATAGCAAGCCCAGACCTTGGGCCATGGCGTACTTTTCTTTTCTTTGTTTTTCTTTTTGATGTCCTGCTCACTGCCTGTCCCCTCCTGCCTTGGCAGCCTGGGTAGCTCTGCCATCTGAAGGTCGCCAAGCAGATGCTGCACATGCTTTTGGTGGCCGCAGGCAGTGGGTCGCTCCCTCTCACCCTCCCGGCACGCGCGGCGGGTTCGCAGCCAGCTCTGGCGGGTGTGCGTTCCTGCATGCCCTGTAAACACACTCTGCCAAAGCCGATGTGCCGAGCTGTGGGGCAAGGCATGTGGCCGCTTGTCTGGGGGCACTCCTGCCCGCGGAGCGCTCTGCTCTGCTCACTCAGAAGTGCCCCAGGTAGGGAGCCTGGGGACCGGGCAGGTCATAGGAGGTGTCAGGCTGTAAAGAAACTGGCAAAACGCACCTTACCCTTCTCTCCCCCTGCCTCCCTTTCTTGCCGCGCTCACCTGCATAGGGAAGTTGTGGAGTACATGGTGCAGCACTTCAAACCGCAGATCTTTGGCGAACGAAAGCCTGTCTATGATGGGAAGAAGAACATCTACACTGTCACGGCCTTACCCATCGGAAATGAGCGGGTAAGAGGGGGTGGCAAGCCCAGTGCAGGCAGCGTGACCTGCCTGCTGCCTGGGAAGGACCAGCTGAAAATTACCTCCTCCCCCTTGCGTCAGCAGGGATGCCATGATTGCTTCCCCTTCCCTTCTGCACCCAGGTTGACTTCGAGGTGACGATCCCAGGGGAAGGCAAGGACAGGATATTTAAGGTCTCCATCAAATGGATGGCCATTGTGAGCTGGCGCATGCTGCACGAGGCCTTGGTCAGCGGGCAGATCCCTGTTCCCCTGGAGTCTGTCCAGGCGCTGGATGTTGCCATGAGGCACCTGGCTTCCATGAGGTACCTGCACCGAGGGGTGGCCCGATGGGTGGGTGGCCCGATGGGTGGGTGGCAGGGGCTGTGCCATGAGCACGGAGTGTGCCAGGGAAGGAACCGGCTGCCCTTGGCAGGCTGATGTGACTGGGACTGGCCTTGGTGGTCTTCGGGAGGAGGCAGCCCCGCCTGCCATGCCGCTCAGTGCCATTGCTGTGGATGCAAAATAAATGGGGAGATGCAGTGGTGGGGGCAAGTGACGGCTCGGAGGGGCTGGGGGTGCTTCTCGGTCACTGCTGGTGGGGCTGGTGTGTGCTGTTTGACGTGGTTTGCCCTGGTTCGCAGGTACACTCCTGTGGGTCGCTCCTTCTTCTCCCCTCCTGAAGGCTACTACCACCCCCTGGGAGGCGGCAGGGAGGTCTGGTTTGGTTTCCACCAGTCTGTCAGGCCTGCCATGTGGAAGATGATGCTCAACATTGATGGTGATGTATTTTTCGTGCTGGGGAAGTGCACCAGTAGGGCTGGGTGCGTTTGGGGAGGCTGGATCCAGCTGGCTCTTGGCCAGGTCTGTCTGCTGGGAGAGAGCAGAGACACATTGTCATATCTGTCCCGCAGTGTCGGCTACTGCCTTCTACAAAGCCCAGCCTGTAATTGAGTTCATGTGCGAGGTGCTAGACATCCGGAACATCGACGAGCAGCCGAAGCCCCTGACAGACTCGCAGAGAGTGCGTTTCACCAAGGAGATCAAAGGTAGAGCTCCCGGCGAGTGCCGGGGACCCATCCCCAGCCGGGCACTGCCTCAGGCGCTGGCTGTGGCTTCTCTCCCACCCAGCCCCTGCAGCAAGGTGGGGGTACAGAGCTTGCACACTTAAAATGTCTCCTGGGGCAGCGTTGTCTCCTTCGTGCACTTCGCAAGGCATTACCTGCTCTGCAAACAGTTAATTACTTAAGGAAAGGTGTTGGTGGTGTCCTGGGGAAGTTTTGCAAAGGGGAATTGCTCCCACCTTTACCAGTGACTCTGCTGTGTCTCCCTGTCTTGCATCAGGTCTGAAAGTCGAGGTTACCCACTGCGGGCAGATGAAGAGGAAATACCGTGTGTGTAACGTTACCAGGCGGCCAGCCAGCCACCAGACGTAAGGCGGGTGGGAAGATGCCCTTGGAAAAATCTGAGCTGTTCTCCTTTTTAACAGCTGCTGGTGTCGTTAGGGAGAGCTGGGTGGGAAACTCCAGCCTGTGATGGCAAAAAGAGATGTGTTTGGGGCTCTGCAGTGGTTTTGGGCACAGCAGTTCACGCAGCTCTGTGCCTTGCATGAAGGCAGCTCTGTGCCATGCATGAAGGCAAGCGGGATGCAGGGGAGGGTGGGAGTGCAGGGGATGCTTTGTCTGGCAGGCGGTGCGCTGCAGCGGGCGGGAGCTAACATGCCAGGAATTGTCCTAGTTTTTACCTCTGAGCTTGGTTTTCTTCTTTCTTAAAATAGACACTGCCAAAGCAGAAGCTTTGTCAGGGGATAAAGCGATTCCCTGCCTTGAAATTATTCGCATGTGCCTGGGAGCAGGCTGGGCCTGGGCCCCTCTCTGTGTCGGGGTGCTGCCCTGCTCCCCACAGCCCCCCGCAGCCTGGGGGCTGCAGCACCAGGAAGGGGAAGGGGACAGCAGAGGTAGCCTCAGCACCAAGCTGTCAGATGCCACAGCCCATGGATGTTCCAGGGTTCATCAGTGGGGTTTGCTGTGGGAATTGCCCCCAAGGAGGCTTGGAAGCAAAACTTTGAGGCAGAGGGGGGAGAGCAAGCAAACCCCCCAGACCTCCCCATGTGTGTTGGGGCAGTGCTGGGGCAGGAGGGGCTGTGCTTGTATTCTCTGCTGGGTGCTCGCTGAGTGGAGCTGGAGGGGAGGCGGGGGGATGTTTTTCAGGCTGTTTGCCCCCCAAGTTTCTGCAAAGTTTCTAGAAATTTTGCTGACAGTTAAAAAAAAAAAAAGGAAAAGAAAAAAAAATGAACACAACAAGAAGTTTTGGCTCATGCTGTACAAACCCAAATGCTGGCAGAAAAGCTCTCCTTCCTGTTCTTGCCCGGTACCAAACCAGCAGTGCCTGCTCAGGCCGGTGTTGTCAGGCTTCAGAGCACGCACCGAAGTGGAGACACCTCCGTTGCCACAGCTGTTTCCTTGTTGTACAACCCCATCCCCGAGTGTATCTCTGTTTGTGTGCCTGTCACCTTGTGCACCCTGCTTCTCTGGTGCTCCAGCATCCTTGTATCCCAGTCCTGGGGCTTGGCAGGTGCAGGAGGAATGTGACGCCTCACCAGGGTGCTCAGGCTGGCTCTCCTGTCTAATTTTGGCTCCATAAAGAATATCAGGTCAATGCTTTGTTTTCATGGCGTTCTTTATGGTGCCAGAAACAGCTGGTGCTGGGTGAGGCTGGGTATCGTGCGCTCTGGCTGTGGATGGCGTGGCACCCCTGAGCCTCACCACCGGGAAGTTTGATTTTCTTTTCCCCCCTGTGGTTTTGAAGGGAGATAGACCCCTCCTGTCCCCCACGCCCGCTCTGCCTGTCCCAGAGCCACCACCCTGTACAAGGAGAGGCCACCTAACCTTTCCCTGGAGCTCAGCTCAGCTCCCAGGGAGGGCACCAAGCACAGAAGTCCTCCTGAGTAGCAGTGTGCTGTATTTATGTACCTGATGGTGGCATGCGTGGCATGTCCTGCAATAAACATTTGCCCTGATTAGCTGGATTAGCGAGGGAGAGCTTTATTTAGGGACCTCAGTCCCACGCTGGGGTCAGAGTATTCCTGAGTCGATTTCTGAAAATACCACTGTTGTGCTTTTATTTTCTTTTGTGGTAGCTGGGAGTGGGAGCCTGCCAGTTCCCTCTCTTCCCAGCCAGAGTAAGTAGTGCTTGAGGTCTGGAAGTGTCTGTTTTGAGTAGGTGCATCCTTCGTGTCCTGCCTCTGCCAGGTTTCCCCTGCAGCTGGAGAGTGGTCAGACAGTGGAATGCACAGTGGCTCAGTACTTTAAGCAGAAATACAACCTGCAGCTGAAATATCCTCACCTACCCTGTCTCCAGGTTGGCCAGGAGCAGAAGCACACGTACCTGCCCTTGGAGGTGAGTGTCGGCTCTGCACTGCTGGGCACTCCAGCTTTTGGGCACCTTGCAAAGCAAAGGCAAGTGGTCTTTGCTGGCAGATGCATCACAATATTCTGCAGCTAATGTGTCATGGGCACTAGTTGCCTCAATGTTGACCTGGCAAGGGCCGCTTCTAGTAAGTGAGGGAGGAGACCATGCTGTAAAAATGCCATTTTCCTCCAGCTGCAGGCTAGGCATCTCTCGTCTGGGGCTAGCTGCAGGGCTTGAGTGCCATGCCTGTGGGGCAGCTCAGCTGTGATTCCTCATGTCTCACCTCTCCCTGACTCTTGGCTGCTGTCTCTCCCCTCCTGTGCAGGTGTGTAACATTGTGGCAGGCCAGCGGTGCATCAAGAAGCTCACAGACAATCAAACGTCAACCATGATAAAAGCAACAGCCAGGTCTGCGCCAGACAGGCAGGAGGAAATTAGTCGCCTGGTATGTGGCACGAGTCCCTGGGAGGGGCAGTGTCGGGGCTGCGGCTCTGATGGTGGGTTATGGCAGTGTGTCTGTGATGAACCTTGCTGGGGTCCCACTCCTCAGCTGCTCTACACTGGAGAGCTGTGACCTCCAAAGATGCTGCTGAGGTTAACAGCTTGGTTTTATTCCCCGTCTTCTTACTGAGTCCCTGGTCAGAGTTGTCTGCATTTGTGTAACGGACATTTGCATAGAGCAGCCCAGCTCAAAGTGACTGAAAACTCGTGTGCAGCATCAGGTCCTCGTGCTGATGGAACCTGACCCAAAGGGAGCTGGAACTAAAAATAGGAAAACAAATTAGAGAATTGACTCCGGCTTTGGGTGTTCGTGAGGACTGTGTATCGTGGGGCTGTGGTGTAGGAACTCTGTCTACGGGTCAGCCTGGGGTGAGCCAGCGGAACAGCAAACCCAGCTCCACCAGTTGGCTGGGCAGGAGCTGGTTAATGGTGCTCTTGTTACCCAAATGGATGTCTCGGGGCTTTTGTAGCCAGGGACATCTGATATTCCTTCTGAGACTTGATAACAGTCTCCTGCCAGTCTGAACCTTCCTGTTGAAGGCTTAAATCTCAGGAGCAGGTGCTGCTTTCGGTTGATTTGGTCAGTGCGTTCAAAAATCAGGTCCCCCGTGGGTCACCTTGGAGGACAGGGTTCGGCCCTTTGTGTTAAACCACTTGCCCTTGCCTTATGGAGAGGACTGCAGCTCTGTAGAGGACAAGACTTCATGTGCCTGTGTTTCCTGGTCAGCTGAAGCTGTGTGAGATGCAACAGTTGGTCTCACTCCCTCCCATGGCCCTTCCTTCCTTCTGCAGATGAAAAATGCCAGCTACAACCTGGATCCATACATTCAGGAGTTTGGGATCAAGGTGAAAGATGACATGACGGAGGTGACGGGGAGGGTCCTGCCGGCACCTATCCTGCAGTACGGAGGCAGGGTAAGCAGGGCTGCACTGCCCGGGTGTGGAGCTACGTTGTGCAGAGAGATGCTTTCACACCCAAAAACACTGTTTCTGCACAGAACTTGTGCTGCCTTCATGTTTGTAGGTTAAAAGGTGGAAATTTTTCATCAGAGTGCCTTGGGTTTGGGTTTTTTGGTTTTTTTGGCAGTATAACTGTTCCAAAACTTGTAGCCAAGAGTCATTCAGTGACAAAAAAGTTTGCTGAAGGGGAGAGGGATGCTCAGGGTGAGGCAGCTCAGGTGAATTTTCCATCACTGTTGAGGAGCTGAGATTGCGAATTGTCCGTCGCTGAGTGCCGCAGCAGACCCTGGCAGTGCAGAGAGTTGGCTCTGGCGAGGCTGTGCAGCTTTGTGATGGGGGGCACAACCACAGCCGTGTGGGTGCTCCCCAGGGGCTGCCAGCGTGGGGCCGGGCAGGATGCGGCAGCGCTCTGACCGTCTGTTTGCCTTGCAGAACCGGGCCATTGCAACTCCCAACCAAGGCGTGTGGGACATGCGAGGGAAGCAGTTCTACAACGGCATTGAGATCAAAGTCTGGGCGATTGCTTGCTTTGCCCCGCAGAAGCAGTGTCGAGAGGAGGTGCTGAAGTAAGGAAGGGGGCAGCCCGCGCGAGTGGGGTGAGCCAGGGGAGCTGTGGCTCGTGGTGCGGCCACCCTGCTGCTCCCAGCCTGGGGCTGCATGTCTTTCATTGCTAACACTGGATCTGCACGCAGCTGAATTCCTCGTGGTACAAATTTGATCTGAGTTCAGACTGGGTGTTCAGTCTTGTTTCTGTTAGTTTACCCAGAATGCCTGACTGTTTATCCTGGCTGCAAACAGCCCCTGAGCCATCGCAAAGCCTGGCAGGTTGGAGTGAGCACATCAACACTCCAGCACATGTGAGCTGACAGTCAGACTCCCCTTCATCTGCTCTTTGCACCAGGTAGCTGCAGTATCACAGTCTGATACTCCAGCCCTAAAGCTATATTGAGCTCTTCGGAGCTGAATCTCCTCGGAGAGATGGGGTTGTGAGGGATATTTAATTAAAATTTTCCCCAATACTCTCCCTGAAATATGTAATTCATGTAGGAAGCAGCCTGACTCGCCACAGGTTTTTGTTACAGAGAAGTCTTAGGCTTTCTGAAAAGCTTTGGTAGCTTAGAGATTCTCTGCTTCAGTAGCAAAGTGACATAGAATGGGGACAGTTTTATTTGATTAAGGGAAATGGTCACCTTGGTTTTGGATTCTGCTGGGGACTTGGGTGTCTCGTGACTGAGAGTGGATGCATTTAGCCAAGTATTTTGTGTGCCTCTTCTGGGTGTTTGGCATGGTTAATGTTTGGGATGGTTTGGAGCAGCTCAGTGTCTCTACATCCACAGTAGCTGGGTGCAGGTGTGTGCAGAGTGACACTGCACTCCTGTGACCCCTTTGGGGCAGAGCTGGGAGCCCCTTGCTCCCTCTGGTTGTCACTGCGTCAAATTTATCCTTGGTAATCCAAAAATCCAGAGTGTGGCTGAGCACTTTGTCCGGTTTGGTAAGTGAAGGCTTACGTTAGCTTTGGAAATCACCTGGAAATCAACTGTCCCAGGCAGCTGGTCTGCTCCCTCCTTCTCCAGCTTTCTAATGGAGAACGGCTCACAGCTCCGTCACTTCAGGAAGAGTCAGTACTTGGGTAAGAGGGCGCAAATTGGGGACAGTTCAGCTCTAACACGTGTTGGCCTTGTGGTTCCTGTGCTGTGTGCTTGCTGGTTGCTGTAAAGCTGCAGGCATGGTGATGTGTTGTCCCCATCTCTGTCCTGTGGTGTAGCCCTCCAGCCGTGGGTCTTTTCTCGCTCGGTGGCCGGGGTGCGTGGCAGAGTTGCTGTGCAGAAGGGCTCAGGGCTCACTGCTGCTCCTCCCGGGCACAGGAACTTTACAGATCAGCTGCGCAAGATCTCCAAGGACGCGGGGATGCCGATCCAAGGCCAGCCCTGCTTCTGTAAATATGCCCAGGGTGCAGACAGTGTGGAGCCCATGTTTCGACACCTCAAGAACACCTATTCGGGGCTTCAGCTCATCATTGTCATCCTGCCAGGGAAAACACCGGTGTATGGTGCGTCTGGGGCAGGGGCAAGTGGGGAGAGGAGAAGGGCTTTGCTCTGGCTCAGCAGGGCTGGCTCTGCTCCTCTGTGGTGCTTTCTCTCCCTGTTCCCGAGGACGCTGCTGGAAGCAGCACGTTGCTGATTGTCTGTGTGTTCATCTGCTTCCTCTGCCCGCAGCTGAGGTGAAGCGTGTTGGGGACACCCTCCTGGGAATGGCCACGCAGTGCGTCCAGGTCAAGAACGTGGTGAAAACCTCCCCGCAGACCCTTTCCAACCTCTGCCTCAAGATCAACGTCAAGCTTGGCGGGATCAACAACATCCTTGTGCCTCACCAGCGGTTCGTACAGCCACTGCCTCTCACGTTTTTGGGGCCTGTTTCCCCGGTCCCTGGTGGTGCTGCCTGTTTAGCTTTACCTGGGGAAGAGGGGCCTTGCGTAGCTCGTAGAAATGGGGGGTTGCAGCCTGTCTGGCCTGATAATGAGCAGTTGATGAGCCCAGGCCAGAGACTGGAGGTTGAGACACGTTTTGTGTGATCTGCTCATCTCTGTTGGGCTGTGCATCACCCTTAGGTGGCCCCAAGATGCTGACTGCTGCTTTCTCTTTTCTTTCCCACCAGCTCTGCCGTCTTTCAGCAGCCGGTGATCTTCCTCGGGGCCGATGTCACTCACCCCCCGGCAGGCGATGGGAAGAAACCTTCCATAACAGCTGTAAGTTCCCTGTTCAGGGCCAGGCTTGGTGGCCAAGAGCCCTGTAGGAGCTGGAACAGGGCTCGTGTGTCCATAAAGGGCTTGTGTCACTACTGTCCCCACGGTGACACTTTTCAGGGTGGCCCCGTGCCCTGTTGGATATTTCGATGCCATTCTTGGGGAGGTGGCTCCCCAATTCCCTCCTGCTTCTCCGTAGAGGAGCTGCAGTTTTGGGGAGTCACTGGGAGAGCTGGTGGCTGCCAGCAGATGGGGCTCGTGATGTGCTGGGCCCCGTGAGCGCTGTCAGGGCATGTGGGGAGCTCCATGCGGCCACTGTGCTCCCTGGAGCCACCCCTGGGCATACCAGTCCTTCAGCACAGCCCTGGTTGGGGCCTTCCCCAGGCTAGAAAGCTGGGGTTTGGAGAAGGGGGGGAGCTGGGCTGACTGGGCTGCTTGTGAGCCTTTTGGGGAGGATTTGCCTTCACCTCAAGTGAATAATGAGCATCCATCAAGTGAAGTGCCTCTTGTGTGCCAGTGAGGCTGGGTGGCAGCTCGCGCCCTTCATCAGGCTGTAAGATGTTGTCCTGTGCTCGTTGCAGCAAAGGAGAGTGTCAGGTTCTCTTAGCGTCTGTTTTAATTAAGCACGTCAGCATTTTCCTATTAAGTTCTTCACTTTCCAGGACTCATAGCTCAGGTTTTCCTTGGCATGCAAATGCATCTTTGGAGGAGTGGTTTTTTTTCTTAATTAGAAGGGGTTGGGAAATGCTTTTGGCTGTTTGCTGTAGGTGTGGGTGGGACAGAACAGTCTGTTTCCTGGCGGCAGCACTTCCCCTCTGAAAACATCTCTGGTTTTTTTGTGCAGGACCACTGTGGGCGTTTTTTCTTAATTTTTCTGAAAGCTTTTTTGAAGCTGTGGCAGAGGAGGAGGGTAGATGGCCTTGATCTTGTCCTTGGTGTGTTGTTAATTAGACAATAGAAGGGGGCCCGTGAATGAAGCTAAAGGAAACATTTCTGTTGCACACATCAGCTCCGGTGATGCACCCCAGACCCTAGAGCTCCGTTTGCAAAACAAAAGTGAAACCGATGCTGAGGGCTGGGGCAGCAGGCTTGATGCTGCTGAGGATGTAGGGTCTGCGGTGCTTGCCCTCTGCTCGGGGGTATGTGGACAGCACAGCAAAGTCCTTGCTAGCCGTGGTGCAGCGAAGCAGCCAGGCATTTGTCTCGCAGCGTGGGCCAGCACCCACTTTGGCAGCTGTGACTCATGCCGTACCCCTAGCCCTGCGTCACGGCTGAGCCCAGCTGCCCTCGGCCTCCTTGCCCTGATGTCTTTGAGGTCTCCCCTCCAGAGTGCTCGGCTGTGATGAGAGCTCCCTGCTCGACGGCTGTCACACAGTGACTCGGCTTTGCCGGGTGCGCAGGAGGCGGCCACACTGGTGGCACAGACCGCAGCCATCTGGGGCAGCTCCACTGCCTGCGGCTGAGCGAGGGCAGGCGCAGGGACGTGATGCCGGCAGATGCTCTGTGTGAACTTTGACCTGGTTCAGTCACCTTTTGGGCAGAGGGTCTCTGGGCAGCCTGGGGCAGGCAGGGCAGTCGTGCCGCAGTCGGAGGGGTAAGGACTGGCTGATTGCAGGGCTCCCTGGGTGTTGGCTGTGATGTAGAGCGCAGTAGCAGCTGTTACAGCAGTGGCATTGCAACTGCAGGTGGGGTTTTGTACCCCGGGGGCTGTCATTGCCATGGCAAAACCAGCAGAGCAGGGTTTGGGGTCCCACAGTCCTTTGCGGAAGCCAAAAAACTCTCG
Organism: Falco biarmicus; assembly: GCF_023638135.1. Taxonomy (NCBI): domain Eukaryota; kingdom Metazoa; phylum Chordata; class Aves; order Falconiformes; family Falconidae; genus Falco; species Falco biarmicus. The sequence continues at coordinate 118,241,266 of NC_079290.1, forward strand.
TTGAGGGATGGAGGGAGAAGGACTTAGGCAAGTGGAAAGGGCAGCCCCGCTCTCTGCTTGCCCCTCTACTGTTGGGCAGGATGAGCAAAGCGGAGACAGAGGAGCCACCACAGCCCGCACAGCCACATCACTCAGTGTCTCACTGGGAATTCCCATAGATGCTGCAAAGGTCATGGCAGTGTGAAACCAGGGTGTGACCACAACCAGGGATGTCCCTTTTGGGCGCTAGTTGCCTGTATGGTATTTGCTGTCCCATCTGACCTGTGAGCTCAGGTGCTCTGTTCGCTGCCAGCTGTGGGTGTTGGAAGCAGGCAGAGGCCAGGAATGTCCCACATCCTCTCAGTCCTTCCTGTTGTAACACATGGGTCTGGCCTGGCTCTGTCGCTGCAGGTTGTGGGCAGCATGGATGCCCACCCCAGCCGGTACTGTGCCACGGTGCGCGTGCAGCGTCCTCGCCAGGAAATCATTGAGGACTTGTCCTACATGGTGAGGGAGCTCCTCATCCAGTTCTACAAATCCACCCGCTTCAAACCCACCAGGATCATCTTCTACCGCGACGGCGTTCCTGAGGGGCAGCTCCCGCAGGTGAGGACCCATCAGCCAGCGGAGCTGTGCTGGCTCCCATGGAGTTCCCTAAGGGTGCACGGGGGTGGCCAGAGTGCCAGTGTCCCCCCTCACGCTGTGTGCCCTTCTCTCTCCAGATCCTTCACTATGAGCTCCTAGCGATCCGAGATGCCTGCATCAAACTGGAAAAGGATTACCAGCCTGGCATCACCTACATTGTTGTCCAGAAAAGACATCACACCCGTCTCTTCTGTGCAGACAAGAATGAGAGGGTGAGCGCCGCGGGGTGCCAGGGCTGGAGGTGGCTGATTCATCCCTCGTCCTTAGGAAGAGCCAGCGCTGACTCTGCTGAGGGGAAAGCTCATCACTAGCAAGCAGAAGGCTCTTTCTTGAATGAAACGTGCTTCTTCGTTGACTCCCGCGTCCATGCAGATTAGGCTTCTAGAAACCCAGACAGCTGTTTGCTGTTATTTTGAGTTACCGGGTGCTGATGATCCTGGTGACTTTTGAAATAGCCTCTGTCAGCTTGAAAACATCTGTTGTTTTGGTGATAGCTGTAGCCGCTGACGTGACAGGATGAATAAGCCCTTGCTTGCTCACAGCTGTGTGCTGTGCAGTAACATTGATTGCTGTAGCTTTTCGTGGATTTGATCTAAATTCAGCGGTTAGATCTAGTCTAACTGGACTCTAGCTCTACCAGAGCATGAAGATTTAATCTTGGGAACTGAGGACAGTTTTTGGTCAGGGTGCAAAAGCCCCAGTCTGTCATGGCAGAGACTCTAGTTTACACTCTGCAGGGTTCACTGGAATTCTGCTCACTTAATCCTTATTTCTGCAGTAGGATGTGCCAGTGCCCAGCCCTTGCCCTGCCTGCTTTCCTCTTGGTGCTGTTTGCTCTATCTCCATGTCATGCCTGGTGTTGGTGCTTGCAGAAAATGCCAGTGAGCCTGTTGGGGCAAGGAGCAGAGCAGAATGAGCTGCTTCTGTTCCCCGCTAACGGGCACTCGGGGAGTGGCTTTGCATGTTGCTCTCAAACCGAGATGCTGAGATGGGCATCCTGCGCCGCGGCCCTGGTGCAGGGCCAGGTGTGTTACGGGCGGTGCTCTGGGCAGCTGGAACTAACCAAACTCTACAGTGCTTGGATCTCTTTTTCTATTCCCTGTAGATTGGGAAGAGCGGGAACATCCCAGCAGGAACAACAGTGGATACAAATATCACCCATCCCTTTGAGTTCGACTTCTACCTGTGCAGTCATGCAGGCATTCAGGTACCGTGCTGCAGAGCTGGCTGTTGTAATGCTGCTGGTTTTCTTTGGCTGTTGTTGCAGATTGTGCTCTTGTGCATCTGACCTGGCCCTGGCATAGCCCCCCTCCAGCACCGGAGACGTGGGCAGTTCGATCCAAGCTGCCGTTGCGGTGGTTTGGCAAGCAGGTGCCAGGACTGCACTGCTGCTGCATTATGTGGCACGTACTCGATTTCTCTGCTGGAGCCAAGGATCTCTCCTATGAGATTTTCCTCCTTCAGACTGGCCAATTCAGCAGCTTGTCAGCTGGTGTCTGAGTGGGCCGGGCTCGCTGGGGCGCCTGGTAGTCAGCAGAGACCTGTTGTCTGGCTGTGGGTGGGAGAGCTGGGGCCAGCCATCCCTGGAGCAGGCGGCTTGCTTTGCAGCTGCCTTTCTTCAGGCAGCCAGGATTAGTCAGAAACAGTACTGAAAAAATTGCACTCATGTAATCTACAGCTGCTTCCACAAGGGAGGCTTTTTGGCTTCCTCTCCCCCTGCGAGGACAGCAGGGAGCTGGCCCGGTTCGGTGGGGAGCCAGTGCGATACGTGATGCAGTGTTGGGAGCCGGGGTGGCAGCGCAGAAGCACCAGCAGCTCCTGGGCACAGGGCAGCAGCGTTAATGCTGGTTTGCACCTCGGTGCTAAGGGCTTTCCTGCCTTCCAGTGCCTGTGCACGTGTGGGGTTCTCAGATTAGGGAAGGATGGGCATCTCTCCTGCCCAGGCTGTCTTCTGGGTCGTTTTGATCAGGGCACAGGTGATGCAGATGCGAGGCACCACCTCTCACGCTGCCCCCTCTCCTTCCCAGGGTACGAGCCGGCCATCCCATTACTACGTGCTCTGGGATGACAACCGGTTCACCGCGGATGAGCTGCAGATCCTCACATACCAGCTGTGCCATACTTACGTGCGCTGCACCCGCTCGGTCTCCATCCCGGCCCCAGCGTACTATGCCCGACTGGTAGCATTCAGAGCGCGGTACCATCTTGTGGACAAGGAGCACGACAGGTGAGGGGGCTTTGCCCATGGCCCCAGGAGGGAAGACCCCAGGGATGGGCAGGAGCATGAGCACCCTGCCTTGATGTGTGAAAGTGCCCATGTCCCAGCAGTGCTTGGGGGGAGACAGGCACGTAGCCGCATCCTCTTAGGTCCCAGCCTAGGGAGAACTGCGGGTAAAGGAGGGTTACATCCCATCCTGAGCTTGTCCTGGGCCTGGAGGAGCACCCCGGGGGTGTCCGAGCGTAACCAGCCACTTCAAGGTGCTGGAATCTCTGCAGTGCCAGGCACGTGCAGCATCCCCGTATGCTGTGGTGAGATGCCTTCCTGTGCTGCCGGAGCTCGGTGGACTCTGATCTCCGAGGGGGTTTCTCAGTGTTCCTGTGGGGAGAAATACAAAATAATTATGCAGTGATTTCCTTGATTTTCAGCGGCGAGGGCAGCCATATATCTGGACAGAGCAACGGCAGAGACCCCCAGGCCTTGGCGAAGGCTGTGCAGGTTCATCAGGACACTTTACGTACCATGTACTTTGCTTGAAAGCCTAACTTTTGTTACCTCACTCAAGAAAGCTTTCAGATTTGTAGGAGCCATACAAAAAAGGAAGCATTGGGACACCTTGTTTTTTTTCCAATGAGAAATCACTGCAGGGCAGGCAGCGTCGATTCGAGGCAGGAGACCAGCACCACGGGACAGAAAGATCCAACACCTTTGTAGGATTGGAAGAGACTGATGATTATTTTTTTAATTTTTCTGGCTTTGCAAAATTTTGACCTGACCAAACACATGAAGGCATTCAAGGAAGGGATAAAACTCCCAGGAGGCGGAAGCAGGTTTTCATTTTAAGATGCAATACTATAGACTCCTGACTGTGAAATGGCCGATGTGGTCCTCCGTTGCCCACCAGGCGCTGGTAGGTATTTTTTGTGGGGGTTGGGGGGAGGGGATTTTTAGAGCCTTAAAACAGAAGACTAGATTTATAAAACTAATATTTTAGAGTATGAGATGCTTTAATGGGTTAAGGGGAAAAACAACTAGTTTATAGGAGAATTCTAACACTAACAGTTCCCCACCCCCGAATAATTCCCCCCATATAATGTAAGGCACCCTAGCACTTAGCTCAGAACTGAAAACTGTCTTCCTTGTGTTAAAAGCTAGTTAGCTGCTGCCATTTGAAGCAACAGTCACAGACTTTTCCATGGGTGAGTGCCTTACTATGATGCTGCAAAATTTCAATGTTTTTAATCTTGTAAGGAAAATAGTAATCTTGTCTTGATGGTGGTCCATATTTCCATCGGAAGGAGTTAATTTCTATGGTCCTCAGTTGCAGTTTTGTTAGATCATGACCTCATGGTGGTTAAACTCCATTGAAAGATGTGCACTTTCATATAGGACACGTTTAATGGCTGCTGACCCATTTTTGTTTCCAGTGTACTACTTGTTATTTAAAACTTTCTGACAAATGGGGGCATCTTCATCCCATGAGGACAGAAATCGCTATAGATTTCTTTCTTCTCTCCCCTTCCCCCCTCCTCGAATTTTTATGATGGACACCGGGATTTTTTTACTAAACATTATTTTTATATGATACTGAGTCTGTTGCCAAAATACACAAGTCATTAACATTCTCAGAGTTTACATCACCACACTTCCTGAGGCTGTGGGCTCACGCCAGAAATTTCTAACGTTTCCTGTCCGATGAGTGTTACCAATTGCAGTCCATGCAGCGCCGGGTGCTCCTCAGCACCCGTCTCCAATGTGCATTCGGCACATATCTGCCCGGGTCAGCTGCTTTCCGAAGTACCGTGTACCCCAACTCCAGCACCTCCAAACTGCCACCCTCTCTGCTGCTAGGTTTTGCTGCTCTTCGTGTCATGGTATCACTGATCTCATGCACAGGGTTTTTTTTATTCTGAAAGCACACCAGATTTGTTCCTTAGTCAGAATGATGAAATCCTTTTATTGTCATGGGGGAAACTCCTGCTGATTTGGGTTTGTAACGGGAAAAAAAGCCTTTTTCCCAACAGTAACGTAACGACTGCTTTCACACTCATTTTGTTGCACAGAATGACCGTCATGCACAGTGGGGCAGTAGTAGCAGCTCATTACCAGTATCATGTGGGCAGATTATCTGGGCTTTTTTTTTATATGAAAGTGTGCACCGCATTTCCTTCAAGAGAAAAAACGACGCGCACACTCCTACCAAGCTCTTAAAGGGAAGAGCTCTGTTATCATTTTACTGCCAAACGTGAACACATTTCCAAGGCAGATGCACCACAAGCACTGCCCCTTGTCAGTACGCGTGGATAGAAGCACACCTTTTTTGTTTTGTACTTTCTGATGTTTAAACTTGCCTTGCCTTCACGAAAACCACATCGGTCACGTTGGCCCATTGATCTGTCCTAACCCTGGGAATTCGCACTACCCGTTTTCTTTTTGGGCAATGTGTTTGTGAAAGATGAAGACATCAATATGCTATGCAAACTAAGCGCTGAGCCCACTGATGTCATGTTTTGTGAAGATCCTACATTTAGCACAGTCCTATTTTTCCTCAAGACTACAGTATTTGGTTCATATTCTCCTTTGCACCTTGTGTCAACCTCCACTGCTGTATATTTACAAGGTGACGGGGAGGAGACCAGGAACTATTCATGGTCAGTAGGGTAGTGAACTCTTAGGAAGGCTTTTAGAGCGTAGGGGATGCATCAACACTAAGTGTCAACATGAGAAGCCTACATTCCTATACACAAGTGCCTGCATAGTGACACAAATTCAGCACCTCTCCATCTCATCCTCAGAACTCTGGCTTGTGTTCATCGAAAGCAAAATGATCTCAGAGGGGCTGTACCCGCTCAACTTGTGTTAGAAAGCCCCTCGTTAGAAATAAAATTGGGGTTGAGGTCAAGGTTCTCTCTGCAAATCAGTTTGTTCACCAGCATTACAACAGAAAGCACCTGGCTGCTGTTCTGCAGCGAGGGGCAAAGGTATTTTAGTTTCTAGTTTTTAGTTTAGTGTTTTAGTTGGGTCTAGAATTCTGAAATGTCTTTTAGTAGCTATGGCATAGCACGTGCCATTTTTAACCATTTGAAAAGAGATAGTGTGGGCATTTACAGAAACAGCTTGTTGCTCTGTAACAGTTTTTTTTAACCTTGAGACTTGAAATGTAAAATGGACCTTTAAGATTTGCACTCATTTGTAAGGTGGCTGTTCATAGAAAACTATGAATGAAGACTTGCTGATGTAGCACCTACTTTTAACAGCAATTTTAACTACACAAAAGCTTCACAGCTTCTGAAACTCTCAGCTGTTGACTTGCAGATCATGTTCTGCCCTTATTTCACCCTCTGCGTTGGGTTTTCATGGTTTTGAATAAATGAAAAAGCCAAACTCAGTAGCTGCTGTGCCCTTTAAACCCTATTTCCATTTTGAAGAAATTTAGAAGGGGTTTGAGTTACCCGCATGTTTTGTATAACGGACTATGCACTGTACCTTCTACGCGGCTCCAGCATTCAGCGTTTCTACCCTTTTCTTGTCCAAGATGCAAACGAATAACTGCATGTTGAGGTGCTGTGCATTTTGCTACCCATAGCGGATAGGTGTTAACCCAGATACATATCAGGATTTGTAGTTAGCCACAAACCCCCACAGGGACATCCCAAATGGCTCCCAAGTCTCTGCCTTCTCCATGCGCACGTGTTCCTTCTGCAACTGGAAACATCACCAGGTGCATGCAGTTTTGTGGGAAGAGGAGTAACTTTTCATTTACCTGTCAGTTGTTGAATGCTGTTTGTTTCCCTTTTTCTCATATCTTGAACATAACGGGGGTGAGAGGGCAGAGCAGCCCTCTCCCCAGAGCTTCCAGGGGCGGCTGGGGTGTTCTGGTATTAGCAAGCGTACGTACGACCAGATGGCTTAGCGTCAAGAAGCCCAAGCGTTCAACGTTGCCTCGCGGAAGGTTTTCTTCTTGGAAAATTAGTGTGAAGTAAAAGAATGCGATTCTTTCAGGAAGGGAAGCCAGACAGCAGGACAGCAATAAACAAGTGAAATTCATATCTTGCCTGAGTGATTTGCACTTCAATAGTTGTGAAAAAAAATTTACAGGACTCCAGTGCTTTTGTGTTCAGTTTCTAGCCCCTTTCGTACCTCCTTTATACGAGCAAGTGTTGAACTGTACATAGGGTGTTTACAAGACGCTCTGTTTGGGTTGTTATTTTTCTTGTGGTTTTTTGGGGGTTTTTTTGCTTTAGCTTGAACTCTGTATGGTCCATTTGTTAAATAGACGTCAACAGTTGATGTACAGTACTTACTAAACAAGCAGCAGCACAAAACTTATTTTATTAAGAAAATATGGCTTATATTTTAAAGGTTGAATATCAATTTTTTTTTTGTATGCGTGGAATTAAGACTGGGAAAGAGTAACAAAATCCTTGGATTAGGCCAAAAGGAAATACTGTAAGATCATAACCACCTCTTTATTAAAGAAAACAGTATGATTAAAGAGCTACAGAACATTGTATTTATATTTGATTTGATTGCTTTTGTGGATTTTTTTTTTCTTTTTTGCCTTGGTCCTGACTTTTGCTTGCAACTTTGACTTTGCAGTCCCAAGTGTCTGTTACCCTGTAACTGTTGGCAGAAGACCTAAATAAAAGCAATGTGAATATGCTGGGGTGACACTCCTGAGTCAGATTGCGTGGGGAAGGTACATGCGCATTCCTGGCCCTTCACTTGAGAAAGGCTTGGGGACAAACAGTGAAATGCTGACTGTAGCTGAATTGCATCAGATAACTGTGGAGGATCCAAAACGCTTCACCTTCCAGATTTCAATTTGATGAGAGAAACACTTAAGTGAACAAATATGTGCTTAAAACTTCTTGGAATGTGGTAGCCAATTCCACTTTTTATTCAAATGCCATCCATCTGAGAACTGATTTAATTTGAGCTCCTTGAGTTACCAGATACCAGAAGCATAACATTAAAATACGCTGCTTCTCCAGCCACTTTGGGTGCTTTGGGGGATGTAAAAGGCTGTTGGCTCCAAGGTGCTTTAAGGACAGATTTCAGATTCCTTTTGGGTTGGGGTTAAACTTGATCCAACGGGTTTCTGTAATGCATCATGTTTAACGTTCCCCAGCTTTGGAATTGCTTGCATACGTCCTAGTCCTCTCCAGTGCCAACAGCTTATGGTCCTGTCTTAGGGTTGCCATCCTGTGGATTCTTTGGATCTGCTTGTGCTTTACCTTGCAAACGTGTGTTGACATACCTTTAAACGATGAATTATTTAGCAGTTGAGCTGCAACTGGGTTTTTGAATAATGCTAAGCAATTTTAAGGAAGTGCTTGCTAATGGCATGCACGTACTCGCTACCTAATTTACTTAAACTGTAGCATGCAGAATGTATTGTACTGAACTGAGCACCTGTATGGATTCAGCACACCTCCTCCTGCTGCTCTTAAGATTGTATCACCTTTCTTAAAAGGAGTCCTACTATATAACAGAAATCTTCTTTTAGAGTTTCAAGGGGGCTGTTTTTGTGAGAGGTATAAGAGAAAATTGTGCCTTGTGCAGCTGGGTCTGAACTCCTGGAAAACAAGTCGGACTCCTCGGTTTCAAATGTTAGATTGGCATTTGAGCCCTGGCCCTTGGTTCCCATTACAGTGGCCTAAGCTGCAGAACCAGAAGTGCTTGCATGCCTCTAAGGTATGTGCATTTTGCAGAGACATCTCCCTCCGCCATATCTGCTTGATCTATGGGATTGAATTTCCCCTTCCCTCTCAGGATTTCAGCTAAGGAAATACTCTAGTAGCTTTCTTTTCATTTGCATGGTTTTAAAATCATCCTTACTGCGTAGCTTACCTGTTAACTACATTTACACTTCTAAAGACTAATTTAGCTGGCACCCTCTTGGATGGTCATTTTAAATAATGATTCTGAAATTTGGATAAGGAATCTCAAAACACCTCTTCTGCTGGGCCAAAGTTTTGGTTCTTCCGTACCTCCCTGGCTGCTTATCTGGGGGAGTGCCCGTCTCACTACCAGGAAAGGAGACATCTTCATAAGGACTAGTAGGTTCAAACCTGCTTGGACAAGTCCCGGTGTATCTTTCTTACCAAAAAATGACCACCTGGGGAGCAGAGGAAACAGAGATAAGGGTGCCGCTGCCTGACCCACCACTGAGCCTGGTACCTCTGAATCGCTTCCCCACGTGCACACAATTGCTTTGCTTATTTCACCCTCTGCTTGTTTGGTGACAGTTTGTGTACCAAATCTGTAACAAAGGGGTACTAAATATTGTTCAGAACACTGCCAAAAACTGAGAAAAGGGCAGACATATGCTCTGAATTTATGCTGATGTAGTGAATCAGTGTTTATTCTTCTCATCAACCCTAGTTACTTAAGAGTCTCATAGCTTCTCTGCAAATTGGAAAAATAAACAGAAGCCTGATGTCAATCCATTGGTTGTTATGGGAATGTTGAAGGATAATGTGCATTTTCAGGTTTTTTTAGTCAGTTGAGTGCATGCTTGTCAGATGTCTTTACGTCTTAGTCCCCAAGAAGGCTGCTTTAAAGCCTTGTGGGAGGAAGGCTGCATAGTCACACGTGCACCCTCATTATCTGCAGCAGCGTTTAATGTTTCAGCCTTGCCTACAGTTGCCTGGCTTTGTGCTTCACCCTCCAAGCCCTCCCGTCAGCAGCTCTCTCCCCTGCGTTCTTGCAGTGCTGTTTCCCAGGATCCCCTCCAGGCACCTCAGCACTGCAGCCATACACCATACGTGCATTACCAGCTTTCTCAGTGCAGAGGAAAAAGCTGGCGTACCCAGTTGGCGCTCGTGGCAGCGTGTGCAGAACGTGTCAGTGCTATCAGCACTCCCGCCCAGTGTGCTGCTGCGTCCTGAGAACGGGAATGCTCGCAGGGTGCTATGTTCTTGTGTGTGACTAAGGCCGAGGCGTGGGTTTTCTTCTGGGAGATGTAGTGAGGATTAAATACTCGGCAACGTAAATCATTTGGAGCTGGGCTAGAAGTCCTGGAAGCTGTCGCACGCCACAACCACCGCGGTGTGTGTTCGGCAGGCTGGAAGGGAAAGAAAGAAGGCCGCGGTTACGCGAAAATCTGCCTCTCTGAGGCGATGGGGGAGGAACCCAGCCCCGGGCTCCCAGGTGTGGCTGCTGAGGCCCCCGCGGGGCCGGCCCGGCGTGCTGCTGCGGGGCTGGGGCACGGCCAGAGCCCGGCCTCCGCACACAGCTCCGCGGCACCGGCCGTGACCAAGGGGCTCGCCCCGCGCCTCAGCCCCGGCCCCGGCCCCGGGGTTGTCCCGGCCCTGAGGTGGCTCCAGCCGCTCCCGCCGCCTTTCCCGCCCGCGCTCCGTCGCCCAGCAACCCCGCACCCGCGGCTATTTCCGGCCCCGCCTCCTTCCCGCGCGTCCCCGGCGCCCGGAAGCACCGCCCCCGGAAAGGGCGCGCGGCCCGGCGTGCGGAGGCGGGACTTCCGGCGGTTTAGGGAAGGGGGGGGTGGCGCGCGCGCGCGCGCGGCGGGGCAGAGCGGCAGCGCGAGCCGGGGCTGCGGGCGGCCACGCAACTTCCGCCCGGGGGGCTCCGCTCGCCGCGCGCCGCCGCCGCCGCCTGAGGGGACGGGAGCTCCGGGCGGCCGAGGCGCCGCGCCGGGGCCTGCGGGGAGCGGGGCGGGCCGCCGCCCAGCCGCAGCCCAGGGGAGCCCCGAGCCGGCCACCGGGCCCGGCTCCGCGGCGGAGCCCGCAGCCCCCAGCGGCTGCGCCCAGCTCCATGAATGGAAATCGGCAGCGCAGGTGGGTGCGCGGCGGGGCGGGCTGGCGGGGCTCGGCCGCGGACCGGGCCGCAGGGGGGGGGGCGGGGGATACCGAGCCTGGGGGGTGAGGCGGCCGGCCCTGCCCCGCGCTGCCGCCCGCCGACGCCTGGCCGAGCGGGGGCTCCCCACCGCCCCGGGCCGTGCGCCGCAGGGCAGCGCCGGGCCGGGCTGCAGCCGTGGGGCCGCGGGGGGCGGCGGGCGGGGAGCTCAGCCCCGCCGGCGAGGGGGGAGCCGCGGGATCTCTTCTGTTAGCGCTTCTGTAAAGGGGGGGCGCCCAGCACCGCGTCCCGCTCTGCCGCCCGGTGCCCGACGTAGCTGAGGAGGAATTTTTTTGGTTGCATTTCATAACTGGTGTTTCCCCGGCAGCGGCTGCAGGCCGGCTTGCATAATGCTGTAGCGGCGGTGCTGCCTCCGAGGCACCGCCTGGCGAGCGTGCCTGCACCCACCGGGCTCCCTGCGGCACCTTCTGCCAGGCCAGCGCGGGGGGGTTCCCCTTTGTGCCGCTGGACGCTGGAATTTAAGGCTCATCCCCCCGCCTTGGGGAGTCCTGCGCCGCTACAGCCTCCCCCCGGAGCCTTACGGTTTTGCTTTCGGTCGTTTGATCCTTTTCTGTGCGAAGCACATGCTTAGTTGTGATGAGCTTTGTGTTTAAAATGTTGTTGGGGAGTTGGAGAAATAAGTTCAGCTTCAAGGCTCGTGGAGAAGTGGCAGGAGAGTTCAGATTTGGGCAGCGCTTCACCAGCAGTTCGTGATGGAGCTGGATGTCAAAGAGAACGTCAAAAGCCACTTGGATTTCCATTTCTGTTGTTTCCAGAGGTGCCACAGCTAGTGGAAATCTGAGTGGGAGGCTGAAGGGTCAATGCGAAACATGCATTTTCATCTCTTCATGCATAGATACCTTTGTAACTTCTGTGGAGATTCAAGAGAATGATGGATTCGGCTGGAAAAACTTGCCACCTAAGCTATTGTCCTTGCTTAATGAGGTGTGTGATGGAGTTGGAAGTCTTTTAGCGATCTGGTGGATTTCAGATGGTTGTAAACTGGATGTGTAAAATAAACTTCGCTTACAACCTGGTACAAGTCTAGTTGTCTTATGATAAAAAATAGATTTGCGAGAGTAGCCCGTAAGCCTTTTAGTTTTTCTTTGGTGCAAGTTTACCTGTTGTTAGGCTACAATATGTTAGATTTGAGCAGAGCGTGCTCTCAGACAGTGCTCCTGATGGGCTCAGCCCACTCAGCACCGTGTTCAGCGTGACGGATGTTTCTTTCTGTCTGCTGTGTATTGAGGATAGCATGAAGCGCGTTGTTAACATCCCGTGTTTCAGGGAACCTTCTGGCCATCAGACATCAGGATTGGTACAGGAGGACACAAACCATCCTCGACTGAGCAAAGAAGGGTTAAAGTTCTGTCATAAAAGGGAGAAGGACATCAAGGTGTGCTTCCTTTTGTGTGTGTGAGGGGAAAATATGGATGAGATAGACTAAGAGAGAGGGGGGAACAAAGATAGTTGTGAGTATAGCTGGAGTAAAGTATGGAAGCGCGTGCCAGCACATCTCAGTGAAGCAGTGCTGTAGGTATGTTCCTATTTGTGTGATAGGGTTAGCCTAGGGAATCTAGAAAGTATGCCTTTTCTAGCTCATCTAATTTGAACACAGTTTAAAGTAGGATGTAGTTTAAAGGACGTGAAGCTGGCTATTCAGTGTCCAGGCTATGGGGAAATGAAGTAAACTGAGGAATAGAAAGAAAATGCTCACTGTGTAAAGGTGAAGCAAAATAAAAGCAGCTCTTGGGAACAGATGGAATTCAGTGTCATGCATCATGCTTCCACCTGGAGAGTGGTAAGTAAACTTCCAAAAGGCAGGTGTATTAAACCAGTGCTACCATGGAACCAGGGATCCTCTGTGGTATGATTGAGTCAAATCAGAGTGCTATGTATGTCTTCATTTGCATTTCATAAATTGTTCCTTCAAAGTTCAAAGCTTTTTGTTTTTAAAAAAAGTGTGAAATTGTTGTGGGTTTTTTCGCTCTAGTATGGTATGTTTTTAATGAAGCACTATGGACATCTTTAATCTTCTCTTTGCTTTTCTACACAAACTTTGGGCAGTTTAAATGCTGAGAATTCACTTTTTTTCTTTCTGTGTTAAGAGAAGTAATTTGGGAGGACCATTAAAAGTTACAGTTTTGTGGGTGGGTAGAGGAGGGAAGAGGAATGAATCATAGGTGCCTTCAAAAGTTATTCTACTCCAGAGTGCGTGTGATGTGAGATACAATGGAAGTTTTTCTATGGAGTTGCAGTGGAAGCCGTTTGACTCATAATATGAGCTTTACAAATTGTTTCATCCTGGTAGCTTTACTTCCTTAGTGTCGGGATATTCCTTGAGCTAATTTCCTGTAGGAATTAAAAGAAGTGACAGGAATATACGGCTTATCTGCCTTTCGACACATCTGGTATGTGTTTAAACAATACTCTAATTGAACCACAGTTTCCTACTGTATCTAACTCCAGCCGACTGCTACAGGAAAGAGCTGAAGCCAGCCTGCAATTGATGTTTTGCAGTTTTACTGGATAATGTGAAAATTCAGCTGATGGTCCTGAGACTTGTGTTGAATTTAGAGCAAGAAGTAGCAGCAAGCAGGGTGACTTGCCAAGTAGTCAGAGATATCTTGATAACTGAAGGAATTTTTCTCTCTCATTAGGCTAGACTCTGTAACCAGACTGTCATGCAAAGCATTTACCTCTTAATTAAAGTTTATAGTTGGATACCAATCAGTTTTGTTCATGTTCTTCACAGTATTTAATTTCTTTGTGCTCTAATGCATTGTTCTCAAAACAGTGAGATCTGTTGTGAATTTATTGCTACTTTTTATTTTGCTTACATGCAAAACTTGTTAGGATGTAACGTAAATCTTAGTATTATGTTTAAAGTAACTGTTAAAATTGTATTTTATTCTGCAAGGAACTTTCTGGTCATGTGGTTCTAAATTCAGTAATATGACTGTGTGTCTCAGATCTTGGTGTTCTGCTCTTAGATGTTTTCCAGGCAGTAAATTGGAAAAAAGGGAGCTGCTTGTGTCTTGAATTTGAAACCTAAAGAGCAGGTAGATGGGCAGTGTGTTTCATGCTCCATTGCAGCAGTTCAAAGTTAGTGAGTATGGAGAAGGAATTAACCTAATTTTCAAAATAGTAAGTGTGAAAACAGGGTAATAAAGATGTGTGTTAAAAATCATGTACTTTCTTGGAAAGTGTTTTTTTTTAGTGTAAGTGCAAGTACATGCTGGTAAAGGTTTCTTTTGGTGGCAAAACATGGTATATCTACACACAGCACTAAGTCAGTTTACCTTCCTAATTTTGGTCTGTGGAAATACCTTCGAGGGAAATGTCTTGGTGCGTGGGGGCTGTCAAGTTCTCTTCTCCTGGAGTTGTTATAGGTGTTAACCTTACAACGTGCATATAAGCTGCTTTTTGGGGAGTGAAGTTCTTTATGATTAGATATTGGGTTTAATGGTTTAGAGGCATTTATTATCTTGTAAATGCTTCCAGAACACTTCACTGTCTTTTTTTGTAACTTTGTTAGGATAGAACAAGTTAGCGCACTAGTATTTACTTGCACAGTTGGCTATCGCTGAGTGTGGCATCAAAATGTTGGCTTTTGATGAGTTTTAACATGAGCTATTATCTGAAACCTTGGGGGGTGTGGGGGGGGGAAAGCCTAAATTGTGAGCAGGAATGTTAAGAAAACGTGGATTGCATTACTCATAAATAATGTAATGCCACCCAGCGAGGCTGCAGCTACAGAAATAAGACAATCCATGATTTCTAGCATAAGAGCAGAGCTCAGTTATTGGAACCAACATGTAATTATAATCTTCCCTATCTTTATTCTTTATATATGTAGAATTAACTTAATTTTTGATAGTGATAGGCTTTTCTTTGAGTTCCACAGGCTGGGCCTCTGAGTCCAGGCAGAGGCCAGGGGCCCTCTGAAAGGGAATCTTCCCCCCGTGGAAAGCACCATGGAGAGCTTTCTCCCAGGTGCAGACTCCAGCCTGAGGATAGGATCTGTTAGCCAAATCTGCCTTGTGTTACTGAGCCACGGTTTAAGTAATATTTTACCTGCTAAGTCCTCTATCATCTGTTTAAGGCTGTTCAGTCACCCATTTAATTAGAGATTTAGAACCATTTTATAAACAAAACTGTTAAGTAATCATCTGTGATTTTTTTTTTTGTTCTATAATGCTGAAGCAACAGTAGGAAAAAGGATATTTTTTTGCTGGAAGCATGGTACTATGTAAGGAAAGGATTGTGTAAGGAAATCTGTATTTTCAATTAGCATCTTGCTACAAATCAGTATTTTGCTTCATGCAGTAAAACACTTCTGCATGCCAAAAGCTTCAATGTTCTTTAAATGGTTTGCTGAAAGTATTTCAAGGTTTCTGTGCTTCTGCTCTTTCTGTTCAGGCATTATTCCGATTAGGGCTTCGTTTTGTTGCTAGGTAGATTCAAGCCTGTGTTTTGGATGCACGCCAGATGTGTTCTATACTGCTGGCTGTATTGCCATAGAAATTGCAGTCATTTTTTGTTGTGCTTAATCTTTATTATAACATCTATAATTCCATGGAAGAAAAGTTTCTGATTCAGAGCTCATTTAAACCATTAGAGGGACTAACATATTGGTTTGGAATATGATCTGACTGAAATGGGAATTTTCGAATTGTGGATCTGAATAGTGACAACTGCAAATCTTCACTGCTTTCAAGTTCTGTTGGAGTAAATGGTTCTGTTAGCAGAGGTGCCATGGAATCACACTTGAAATTAATTTCCTTGTCCACGTATTTTTAATGATACTCCAAACATTAGCTCTTTGAAAAAGCAGTATGGTTATGAGCTTTTTCTTCAGAGTGTATTTCATAAACAATACACTTACTCTATGTTAGCGATTTTTCAAAAACATTTTGAAATACTATTTTCTCCATTAAGCCCTCTAAAAGTGGCAGTTCTCTTTTCCATCTCTTTCTGGATTTTGTTGAGATACTAGAGTACATATGAACAAAGCTCTTCAAAATATCTTCCGTCTCATCAGCAATCTACATCATTATGGGACGGAGGTTATTGGGCACGTTACCCAGCACAGCGCGGTGGGCACAGGTCGCACAGTGATGTCCTGTATGTGCCCGTGGGAAACACCAGTGTAAATCCCCTGGGAAATGCAATGGGGATTCAAGATACTTCCTTCTAGACTGGTAGGGAGCCAGCCATGGTCTTTGTGTGCTGCTGTACAAAAATGTGGTAGATAGAACTTTCTGGGTGTAGTATTTGGCTGTTTTGCAGACAAGATTATAAGAGCTTTTGCTCCTACTTGTTTATTGAGCATTCACTCGTGAGAAAAACCTTCCAACGTTGCTGAAGGATGTTCATAAATGACTTCAGCAAATGCAATGAATGGTAATCTATAAATTGATACACCTTTGGGTCCTGAAGAGATTATTTTTTCCTACCTGGTGTTATTACTGATTTAAATACTTAATTAAATAGTTTCTCTGCTGGTTTTTCCTGTAGGTTTTCTGATGAGTACGTTGGAAGGTTCAAGTTATTTAGTGATGGATCTTGTATCTTCTTGAAATGTACTCTCATGCTGCATAAAAGCCGTCCAACAACCTGTCTGAAGTGCCAGGTTTAGTTCTGTTTGTGTATTCGTTGTTCTGTGCTGTGGACCAGATGCCTGTCAGCGCTGGAGACTTTCCTTAACTGGTTTTATGACTTGGGTACTCTTCTGGCATGCTAAACAGACTTGGTTTGTTGGGGGGTTTTTTCTTGGATTTTTAAGAACTTGCTAGGCATGTGTACATATCAGATGCTCTGATGGCAGAGTAATAATAAATTTTTAAAAACAAAAAAGTTTCTCCTTTAAAACTTGAGGGCAACTGTTCAGTGCAGAGCTGCTCTTCTGGGACACTGGGAGCTGGCACGTCCCCCCCTGCTGCGGTAACGCTTCGGCAAAGGTTTTGTTTGAAACTTTAACACTTTGGTTTTGCAATGGTTAAATAACACGGAGGAATCAGCCTGCCAACTATAGGCACTTTGTGCTGTTCAGAAGAATACTACTTTGAGTACTTTGGGTTTGTGTGTTTATTTCCATTAGCTTGACACAGGACTTAGGCATGAGGTTGAGTGAGTCACTGATATGATACGGGAGCAGTAGCTGTCCTCAGAGAGCGTCGCTTGTTATTTATGTTTTATTGGGGTTTGAGTCACAGGTTTGAAGTCGGTGACACAGACTTTAACAACGTGCAATCTGGCTGTTTAGTGTATTTTGAAAGCAGGATACTCCGAGTGGGTGCTAGTGTATTTGGACGGTGGTAGCAGGATTGAGTTAGGACATACTCATGTTTTCAGGTTAACTTGTCCAAGAGAGCATGTGTATCGCACAAAATGGTAACAAAATCAGCTGCATTTTTAAAAATCGTTCCTGAATAGTGTGTAGACCTGCACTTCTCATTCATTTATTGGTTGCTTAATTCCCATTTGCCAAAATCTGTGTTCTAACTGCTGCCAGAGCAAGCTGTTCCCTGCGGAGCCGTGTGTGGTACGGCTGAACGAGTGAGGCTAAAGAAAGCCTTTGTCTTAACAACTGGTATTTTCTTGTTTTGTTCAGCACTTTTCCAAGGAGCAGAGGTTGGAGGCCTGCTTGCATACTTGGCTTTGAGCAGAGCATTTATTTTATGCCCCAGGATTTTGAAGCGCACCCTGCCTCGTATTAGTAACCGAACGTCATTTCTCAGTTTCAACTTTTTGCCCCTGTGCGGTTCATCTCTAGGATTCCGCTAATCTAAGCAAAGGGGTAAACAACAGGACAGCATTCCTGCAAAGAGGTTTATTTCTTCTCCAGCAGCTGATTGCTTAGTTAAAAAGTTCAACTTGGTGGAGTTTTCTAGAGGAGATGGAGGCAAAGGTTTCAGCCATGCCGTATGTCCCTGTTCATGGACTTCAACTTCTTCATGTAAGGTTCATGAAGGTTGGCTTCACACTGTTGCTTCTGTGCTGGCAGATTTTAGCAACCGTTTTCACATTTTACGTGATTTTTAACAATCGGGGTGGGGGGAGACAGGGCAGCCCAGACTATAGCAATCTTTTTAATGTTATCTTTATTTCAGCAGGGTTTTTTAGCATTTCCTACAGATATGAACTAAATACAAGCTATGGCATGTATGTCTTTGTAATATTAAAATAAGCTGTTGAGTCATTTGTGTCACTCAGATGTTTAGTAGTAATTTTTTGCATATGCTTATATTTGAAAATATATCTGGAGTAAATTGTAGAGTTGCTTTTACTTGTGTGACAGTATTAAAATGAAGAAAAAGTTGAAGAGAACAGATGCTTGGAACAAGTTTTGCATGAGCTGAGTCTGTGAGGGTGTTTTAAATGATGGTTCTTGGTTTATGTGTTTGTTTCATGGCTCGAAGCCAAGCCCACTCAGAATTTTTTGGTAGGTTTCTGTGTAGAGCCAGACAAATGTTACAGTGAAACTTAGCTTTGATGTTCACCTGTTCTTACTTGGTACAGGGTTTCCTTCAAGGTAACGTGATTTTTTCCAGGAATGGTAGAGATTAATCAAAAGGCAAATAAGATGTTTTTACCAGCACTTGACATTTTAACTCTTCTATGAAAATGAGTGGGCTGGAATTGCTATCTGCGTCACTGAGTAGGAGTAGGGGGGGGGGAAACTTTTAACTTCATCAAATGCTCTGTAAATCATGACATTTGTACGATGAGTAATTTTTTAAAACTTGGTCTACAAAGCATTTTGGGTTTGTTTTTGTTTCTTGACGGGGAAGAGATGTTTTTTAGTGGAAATGCCAGTAGAAATTCTTGAAAGTGGACTGTGTTTACTACTGTGTTTGGTTTTGTAAGGCATGAATAACCCAGATCTTGAGCTGAGGATTCTCATCTAAGTGATGCAAAATAAATAGATAAGAAGTGAGAATGTAACGTAACGTATTTTACTAGATGGATAATAGCTGACTTTCAGAATACCCATCTCTTATTGTGGATTTTGATGGTTTCTTTGAGCAGCTATGCATATTCCTCTCTAATGTATAAGTAAATAAGAGTTTTACAATCTTGTGTCCTAAGTTGAGTTTTTCCTCTTCTGGCCACTTGGCTTTACCGGTGCGGTTACACAGGAGGTAGTAGTTTTACTCTTCATCCATTTTCAGCCAGCAAAATTCAAGAGTAATCTGTCTTCTAGTAATGGCAATGAAATTAAGAGTTTTTCGCAAACAACATGCATCAATCCAGAACTGCTTCGGTATTTTTGGTTTTGCAGCAACTTTGTTATTACTAGGGTGTTCAGAAAAGACTTGCGAAGCTTGTGCTTTAACAGCAGACAGACTTTGCATGATAGTGAATTCTTACAAGGAAGAGCACCCATGCCGATTGCAGAAGCTGAAACTCATGTGTAAGAGAACAGTTCAGATGTGGGTGGAGGCTCAAGGAGGGAAAATGGGCAAGTGTTAGTTTGGAATTTAACAGGTTAGCGCGCTGTTTGATGTGTGCTGTTCGGTACAGCTAGCTTACCCTTCCTCCAGTCTGCTGGCTCTGCTGCCTGCCTGCTCGTCCTCTAGTTGGTTCAGGGAATTGCCTGAGACTGAAAAAAAGGGGGTGCATTAGTAAGTCTCAATTGGAGGCAAGTACATGTACCTGCAAATGCAAGGAGCCTTATGTATTTTTAAACTGCTGAAACAGAAGCAAGTAGTGCCTTTGCAACACAGCTTGTCTGTTGTGCTTATCTTCTAATCTGTGACATTTTTTTCTTTCACAGGACCCGTCGGGGCACAGCCCCTACTCATGGTGCCCAGACGTCCTGGCTATGGCACCATGGGCAAACCCATTAAACTGCTGGCCAACTGCTTCCAAGTTGAAATCCCAAAGATTGATGTCTACCTCTATGAGGTGGATATCAAACCAGATAAGTGTCCTCGGAGGGTGAACAGGTAAGAAGGTGAAAGTTGTGTTGTAAATTACACTGATACTGAAATTTTAAGGAAGTGGGACCTACTGGAGTAAATCTAGTCTCTATGTATCTTAAAATCTGAGTTTTATGCTATGGAGACCTGTGTGCAAATTCTCACAAACATCTGAGAGATGGATGCAGAGCCTTTTCCAGGTTCTCTTCAGTTTGGTTGTGACCACATGCTGTGAAGTGGGGCAACCACTGGTGGTCACAGTAGTTTGTGAGCTGTTTGGCATCAACCCCCATTCTTCAGGGCAACATAAATATGGTATAGCTATAGGCAGTTACTGGTTTTGGTTGCGGTGTGGAATCATGTGAGGTAGCAGGAATCTGTTCCCATGGGTGTTCTTACCCCGAGTTGATATTGAGGTACATTTCAGCATTGATTAATCTGAAGGTTCCCCTGTTTAATTCACTGGGGTACTGTGGTCAGAAGCTACTGACTAAAAGCCATTGCTGTAGGTGTAGGAGGAGACAGCCTTCAGCTGGGAAGCTTCCATTAGGGGTAGTGGTATGAAAGCACTGCACACAAACTGTTTTCCCCCTTGGTAATAGGCATTTCATGCAATCAGCTTAGTATCTTTGAAATGGTTAGACTTCTCTTGAGCTCCACCTGTGTCCTTTCTCTATTGCTATATAGCACATTGTATCCCATCGTATTTTCATGTCTGCTATGTATTAGGGTCAGTTAAATCCCTTGCTAGACTACTTTTGCTAAATTTCTGGTTAAATGCAGGGAATATGTTCATGTTCTGTATCCCTGTTCATTTAGTGATCCAGCAAACGGTACATATTGAGAGCTGTCCTCTTCAGCCTTAACAGATTCCTAGTACAGCTTTTTAGATATGTATTTTGTCTGAAACCTCATACATTTTGGGAGCCAGAGGAGCCTCCAAAGAAAGAGCGGTTAACTGAAAATGTGATAGTAAAGCTGTAATTTTTGCTTTTTAAAGATTACAACATTTTGTATTTCCTGTATTTCTTCTCTGCGCTGAATAATTTTTTTGAGAGGAGTTACGTGTTAGTTTCTTGTGAAATTGTTTCATCAGTTAAAGTTCAGGGTAGCTGAAAAGCAATTATTTCCTCTTTCATCTGCAATTCTGTTTTTTTACATTTTAACAATAACATATTGCTAAGGCCTGATTCTGACTAGTGATTTTTTTCCCTCCCTGCTAGTTGCATACTGCTGTTACAAAGGCTTTATAAATACCTCTGTTAAGTATTAATTAAAAGGAAATTAATAAATTGCTAAAATTGGGATATAATAGTTCTGTGTGAATATTTAATATAATCTTACTGTTATGAAAGGTTAATTTACTACCATATTGTTAAACGAGGAATGCTTGTGAAGCTGTGCTCATAGGCACACAAGGAGAAATAAGCTGCTCTAAACTGACTTGGTTTGTATGTCTGATTCTTTTCTAGTGTGATCTTGTAATGAAGATAAATGTAATTTCACTTCAAATGTGTTGACTAAAACCACTCTTTTTTTTTGTTGTTGCTGTATGGCAATGCTTGGTTAAAATAGACTAAGGGAGACAAAGCTGTAAGAACTCTGGTTTGTCCAGCAGTGACAGTCTGTGATTCTGTGTTGTGAGTTGTTTCCACAACAGTGGGAGAAACTACAGATGTTTGGAAATCGTGCATTTGAAATAAGCTGTTTTAAAAATAGCAACTAAATTTTGGTTAAAATTTACAAGAAAAAAAAAATCCCTTTTGTGGTCCTGTTGGTAGGGTAATTTCCAGCTTCCTTTGAAAACCAAAATTGGTGTGTCTCACAGCTTGTTTTAGTTGGTTATGCTCTAGATAAATGCTGTATCTTTGCAGTTTTCAGTTCACGTGGAGAGAGGCAAAAACATTTGGTTTGAGTTTATAAAGTTACCTTTGTGTGACATGGTCAATATTTTTGTTTACCTAAGTAATGATTTCCTGAAGAGCATGTTTGCAGCTGATACAACTTTTCATACACTCTGCAGGTCTCATATTATCTAACTGTTGCTTTTGACTTTTGTTAGTTTGTGTGAGCGTTGATTGTTTCCCAGAAGTGCTTTTTATAGACTGGAGTTAATTTGAAGTGCTTTTGGAGGTTACTCATTCATAAATGTAGTTGTTGTAGTATAGGTGTAGTTCAGATGCATATGTAACTTCGTCCAGAAGCTCATCAGCTTTCTACTCTACCAGTAAAAACATTGTCTGGCTTTTCTTTATCGCGTTACCAACTGCTAGAAGCAGTTGTCTGGGTTTTGTCAAGGTAAACTGAGAAGACCAGTTGAATGCAGGCAGCAAACCTAAACAAGTTGCTTTAGTAGTCAAATATTTTCAAATGAAAGACCGAAGTTTGTATTGAAATTTGACAGCAAATTCGAAAAAATGTAAATTATGAATTCTAATATAAGCTGTAGTTTAAAAGCTGAGGGTAAGTCTAGCATGCTTACTGTTTTTTTCAAAGTAGGAAACTGAAATTGGTTATTTAAAATTACTAACTACCAACTTTCATGTGTGTAAAAATGTGGCAGATGTTAGTTAAAAACTGCAAGAGCTTGTATAAATGAGCCCCATTAAAAGAAAATGACCTAGTATCTGCTGACTAAATTACTTTAGATAGTGTGCTCTGGATTATGCAGAGAAGAATGGCTTTCATAAGTCTAAATCAAAATTAGTATACTGAAATACCTGCTTTGAAGAATTTCCCTTAGAAATACATTTTTTCCCTCTCGCATGCTCTAAGTTATTTCTAAGTTGCCAGTGGATTTACATAGACTCAGCTCTGCTGAAATAGTTTCTGACGAACA
This sequence comes from Falco biarmicus, assembly GCF_023638135.1. Classification (NCBI taxonomy): domain Eukaryota; kingdom Metazoa; phylum Chordata; class Aves; order Falconiformes; family Falconidae; genus Falco; species Falco biarmicus. Next base: position 118,263,731 of record NC_079290.1, read on the forward strand.
TCCTGTCTGCATGCTTTTATTTGGAATAAATAGGGGGTTTAGTTCCTGAATAGTTGCTGCTTTTTTAAAATTCACCTGCACCTTTGTTAGCTGGAGGGAGGCTTTAAAACCTAGAGTGTCTTCTGTTTCCTTTTCACTTTCCTTTATCACGATGTCCTTTACCCGTGTTTCCGCTGTGTTGTGAACTGGAAAGCAGAAGGTAAATGGTGCTTTGCTTTGAAGCAGAGCTACAGCTGAGAGCTCTAGTGTGGGAGTTTGGCGTTACACAGCCTCTTGCTTTCTCCCTCTTGCTCCTACTCTTCATCACTAACTTTTATCCCTCTGCTTTTGTCACAGGTTATGTGACAAGAAGCTGGCACTTAGGAAACAGGTTTTGTGCGCTGATCCCTGTGCGTAGTGTTGTGAGGGAGCAGCGCATCAGTGCAGAATGGGGCAGTCAGATAAAGTAGACTTGTGCAGGAGCGCAGCTGAGTACTAAGTAGATATTTTGAAGTTGCTTGAGTATATTAGTGTGCTTTTAGCCAGTGAGAGAACTTGGATTCTGAGAGTTTAGTGACACAGAGAACTGTGAAATGGAGAATTTCTTTTCCCTTTCCCCTAGTCCCAGCTGAGAAGTGAAAGTACTGCTGCTAATTTTACTTGAAGAGGAAGACATTATTTATTGTCTTCCAGCAAAAATGGCTTTAGGTTAATATTGCCTGGTTAGAAAACAGTATACTAGTAAGCTTTTGCTTTGAGAGGATGCTAGCTTGCATATGCTTAAGAAGAGTGTTTTGTTCCTGTAGAATAAGGGAATTAATGATGTATCAAGTAAGGTACAGTTGTTGTGCCTCTGAAACACAAATAATCCCCAAAGAATTCAAATGTGAGGTATTGCAAAAGCTTCTTTGGATCTGATCTATCTACTACTTGTATCAAGAAGCCTTATTTATATAAGATGAAAATTTCATGGTGTTTTTTTAAAGTGTAATTTCAGCGCTAGTATGAGGTTACTATTTTCTTTATTGCCATCAAGTTATAACAAAGGAGAATGTGTGCAAATTTCATCAGGCTGTTGGGAAAAACCCAGATTATTAAGGACTTAGAGAAGACTTTTTTGTTAGGGTATATACTCTTCTATATACAGTGTAGGCAAAATTCAAAACTCTTGTTAATTGAAGAGCAGATGAACATTACTTGGTACTGGCATAGCTTTCAGTTGGGCATTTGTACTCATTTTTCATAATACTAGCTTGTGGGTGTCTTCCAAGGTAAGTGTGTACTTGTTTTCTATGGAAAAGGTTATCCAAAGGTCTTGGTCATCTCTAGGGCTTTCTGAAATCATTATAGTAACAATATTTTCCAGTATTCAAGCATTTGTGTTGGTAGTGATTTTATTCTTCAGTATTTATCTATTATTTTAGTTGAATTATGTGGAGCACCTTTTTGGAACATCACTTGGGTGTTCTATAGTTCAGTAATATGTTTGTTGAAACTATTTCAGCAAAACGCAGGGGGTGTGGGAGCCAGTTCCAGTCTGATACTTCTTTGAAAACATCTTCAATGTAAATATCAACTTTTCTAGGGAGGTGGTGGACTCAATGGTGCAGCATTTTAAAGTGACAATATTTGGGGACCGTAGACCGGTTTATGATGGGAAAAGAAGCCTCTATACAGCCAATCCGCTTCCTGTGGCCACTACTGGGGTAAGATAACTGGGAAAAAATAAAAAAATTATAGTTGCAATGGCTTCATAGGGAAGAAAAAGAAACAAGCCCTACTTCTGATACTACTGAGTTGAGAAAAAGTATCTTACAGCATCCATATTGAAGTAGGGTCCCTCCAATGTATTTTCACAAGTTCCAGTGTATGTAAATGTGCATGTAATAGTTGCATTTGGAACCTCCCCTAGAATTTGGTAGCCTGTTTCTACAGCAGAATCTATTAAATACTCAGTTCTACACACGGTAATACATCATCTTACAGTGAAGTACTATTAAAATATCAAACCAGAGTTTCTCTGGAATGAAGAGTTTTCTGGTTCAAGATGGCAAAAAGTTACGTGATCCTCTTCTGCTTGGTGAGGACCCAGTTCTCTTTATTTTGTGCATTTGATAATGTACTTTTAGCAAATGTGTTGTGAGGCTCTGGCCCAGTTATGGGAAGGAGTGGGAATTCAAGGCTACCAGACTTGAGATTAAACAGCTGCTGTTTTGTTTTTTTCTCTCCTTCCTCCACCCAGGTGGATTTGGATGTGACATTGCCGGGAGAAGGTGGAAAAGATCGTCCCTTCAAAGTGTCAATAAAGTTTGTTTCTCGGGTGAGCTGGCACTTGCTGCATGAAGTTTTGACGGGAAGAACCTTGCCTGAGCCGCTGGAACTAGACAAACCTATCAGCACTAACCCTGTTCACGCTGTCGATGTGGTGCTACGACACCTACCCTCCATGAAGTAGGTTCACTGTCTTCCTGCAGTCTGTCTTTACCTGAAGTATCCCCACTGGGAGACCTTCATCCCTGTTTCTTCACAGGTGAAAAGAAAAAAATGATCATTCCCCTTAGGCAGCACAGCTGGTTAGCTGAACTGGGGAGACTGAAGCTAATTACGTACAAGTGTGTATTTCTGTAGCCATTTAAACTTCAGAGCAGGTGATGGATTTCTTTGAAAAGACCAAGAAACAGCAGACATGTATAATAGGCCTTAATTGAAATATTGAGAGATTGTAGTATGCTGTAGCACTGCTTTCATGTTTTCGGCTCAAGTTGAGCCAAGTCTCATGCACTTGGCAGCAGTGACAGTCTAAAAGCACGGGCCTTTTTCACTCATTGATGGGTACTAGATAACTGTCCTAATAAAGTCTATTGTTTATCTCAGAACCCTGAAACAGAAGAAACCAAATTATTTTTTCTTTATTTGGTCAATGAAAGTTGCTTTTAAAGTTTGAGTGCTGGCTTTAGACAGCAGAATGGTTTTGCCCTACAGTTTTTCATTGGGTGTAATGGACTTAAAACCACAAGCTTTATTTTTTTTATGGAAGCCCGTGTTCCTCAGCTACCCTGGATCCTAAGGAAGCATGAAAGATGTTAACTACTGTACTAATGCCTGTCCATTACAAATGTGAGGAGGTGTGGATGTTCATGAGCAGTTGTTTTCTGCCTGAGAAATGTGAATTTCTCTAGTTCTTTGTTTCCACCATAGTTATTACTTCTCTCAGTGTACGTTGTGTTCAAACGTTCCCTAGGAAAACATGCAAAATGATATTTGAAGGTCAGTCCAGTATATACAATGCTGTTGTACCAAATCTGCTGTGATGGAGATTATACTTGCTTGATGTGGAAGATAAGAAAGGGTTCTTGATTTGTTGTAGAAACTGAAAGTGGTTGCTAAAATGTGAAATTTGTGTAAATGTTTTGTCTAAATTTGAAAACACTGCAATGGGGACAGAGGCATTCAGAGTGTACTGTTTAAACTTGGTTCTAGGCACAGATTCCAGGTGCACAACATTCCAAAAAATAATAACGCTCTGTTATTGTCTTTATTATAGAATTTTTTGTGTGGAAAGCAATAGCATAAATGTGTGGTCATCTTTTCCACTAGGTATACCCCTGTGGGCCGCTCCTTTTTCTCAGCTCCAGAAGGATATGATCACCCCTTGGGTGGGGGTAGGGAGGTCTGGTTTGGATTCCATCAGTCTGTTCGGCCTGCCATGTGGAAGATGATGCTCAATATCGATGGTAAGTTGGGATTCAGGGTTAACAATAAAGATGATACCAAACATTCCTCTAAGAATAAAAGTGACCTTGCCATTCGGTCATTTTGTTTGTTTGTGGTACCATGTTTCTGTGTGGTGATAACTTTTGGTGTCATCTGTGCAGAGGGATTTAGTAACCAGAAGCAGTCTTCTGCACTGATTTTATTATTTACAATATGAATTAAGAAGAGTCAAAGTAGCTTGAGGGTATTTTGCTGGCATTTATATCAGAATAAGACTACTTTCTTTTGGGTTTTTGTGTTTGTGTTAACTTTGTGTTGCATGCAAGGGGTTTTCAGCTGAAAAATACTTGCGTCTCATTTCTCAGTTTGAAGATTTAGTAGTTGTCTCTTGTAATATCCTTATGAAAAACAACATTAACTGTGAAGTCAACCTACTGCAAAAGTTGTGATGATAATAGGAGAGTGTGATTGTAATAACGAAGTGTATGTATGCATACATTGGCTTCCTGTTCAGCCAGTTCAGACCAGACCTATATGGCAAAGGCTACCTAGAAGTCCTAGGTTTTTCTGGATTTGTCGTCATGTCAGTGTTTGGGCAGAAATTTACCTGCCATATTGAAAAAAAAAATCCTATATAGGAAGGAAAAGCCTAGCATAGCTTGTTACATCCGTAGTGATAGAGGCAAATTGCTTAAGGTGTGTCTCCATGCAGCTGTCCACAGCGGATGTTATTCAGTACTTCCAAGAAAACTCTGTAAAAATATGTCACAAACACTTTTGTGAATAGGGCTAATTGAGATGGGCTTTCTTATGCAAAATCAGATCTGCTTTGTACCACTATTTATTAAGTCCCAGATGAATGCAACTGAGATCAGCTGGTGCATGTGTTGGACTCCCTGGTTCTATAAGCACTCTGTTTTAGTTGTTAAACCCCTATTGAAAAATTGTCAGTGTTTGAGATGCAGGTGCTGCCTGAAGTTTTCTCTTAGTTCACATTCTGTTCTCACTGTTTGAAATGCTTTATAAAGCCAAGGTGGTAAATAGTCTTGTCTTTTTTTGCACTAGGTTAAGCACTCTTAAGTGAGGTTGTGATTAGCATCTGTCTTGGAAATAATAAAATGTTGCAGATGATACTAAGCTTTCATGCTGAAAATTTGCAAGTCCATGTGTTCTTGTCTACCTAAATAGTGGATGACACTTATATGACTTGAGACGAGTTTGTTCTTGTAAAATTGCCTTTCAGACAGCAGTTATGGTGTAGCTGTTGTTTGAAAATGTAAATATCTTACCTGTCTGAGAGAGAACCAGTACTAGTATCTATATGCTAGGTGCTGAGATAATACTCTTGTGCTACCTGAACTGTAGTTAATTTACATCAGTTTATGACGTACTGCACCATTGCTTTCTATGAAACAAGTTTTTCTAATCGGCATTAGAAAGCGTGCTAGTAACTCTGGCAGTAGAAATTTTTCAGTCCTTCCTGTGAATGTGAATCTTACTTTGTAAGCTGTGGTTTATGGAGCAATCGCTTTGTCATGGTTTGAGGCTGTGAAGATTATGTTCCAATCCTATTGCTTGATTTTTTGGTTAGTTGTTGAACTTGTACCACGTTCTCTGCAAAAATCTGTGGTTTTCTGTCGCTTGTGTTGCTGTGGGGGATGAACTGCATGCTGCCAGTCACTGGGGGTGTCAGCTATTTGTGTTCATTCAGTAATCGACATCCGGAGGTGTTGGCCGGACTGCGTCATATGAAGTTGGCAGCTTGCTGAAGTGACACATGTCTGAAGAATGTTTCGTTGTATTAGCACAGAGATATGGTGGTTTTGGTACACAAGATCTGGAAAACTAATAAAATGCTCATCAATTATTACTTTTCTATTGCCATTTAAAGTTTTAAATGTATGGAGTAGTTTGCTTGTGTCTGAGCTATATCTACGGCACTTCACCTTTGTTACTAAAAGATATTGTTTCGGTTGCAACTTCATCAAGCAGATTGTTTATGGTCATCCTTCTGTGGAGTGAGCCAACTGTCCTGGTTAATAAGAGTATATTGTCACTTAATGTAATTGTGTCATTAGTATGCTGGGAGGGTACGAGATTTTGGTAGATCAAGGGTTGTACTTGCCACTACACCAACAGAATTTGCGTAGAGTCAAAATAGCGCTCATGTTTCTACCAAATATTATTTCAGTAATTGAGCAGATCACATGACTGATAAAACCATATTGCATATTGAATAATCCTAGGTTTTCATGTTAAAACGTCTTCAGTAGAGATTGATTAATACTGTCTCTGTAGCTCCATACAGAGTCTAAAGGATGTCTCCCTGGAACGTTACAGCTCTCTAGAAATAAACATTATCTGGGGAAACCCCCTTTCAAAACACCGAAATGCAAAGTAGTTGCAGGGTGACTGTGCTGAGGGCTGATGTGTCACTGGGCCCTACGCTGGCTTTTGTATACTTAGTTATTGCAAGGCTTGCTAATCTATTTTTTTAAAAAGTGTGCTGCACAGTATTTGCTTGAGGGTTACATGGAATTTTAAAATACATTCATTTATATACTGCTCCACAACATTTTTTACTTGGGTTTTTTTACACTTAATGTTTTGCTCTTTTTAGTTTCTGCCACTGCCTTCTACAAAGCACAACCTGTAATTCAGTTTATGTGTGAAGTTCTTGACATTCATAATATTGATGAACAACCAAGACCTCTGACTGATTCTCATCGGGTAAAATTCACCAAAGAGATAAAGGGTGAGTAGAAATGTATCTGTTCTGTCCCAGGTAACGCAACCAAGCTAATTCTAAGGGACTGGTTTTTAACTGGAGTCCTCCTGGTTAGCATGCATCAGCAGGGCCCTGGAATTGCCAAGAGAATTTCAGTATGCCCTATTTGTAGTTCTAGTCCTGAATGAAACAATGCAGCTCTACAGAAATGAAAGATAAAAAATGAAGTGTGTTCCCAGTGGCTTAAAGAGGGAAAGAGAAAGTATGTTGTTTATGGCCTGGACAGAGGTAAGATGCCTTGCTGGATGACTAACCTTTTGTAAGCAAGGGTCACTGAGGCCATCGTGGTGTCATGCTGTAGGTCTCCCGCTGTTTTAACACTGAGGCAAAGTGAAAATTGATTTCAAAGCTAACATCATTGATTCTTTGAAAGTATGCTGTTGCAGTGACTTGTAATAACTGAGTGCCTTATGGAAAAACAAATACCACTTGCTAACTTGCAGCTGAAGGCCAAATTCCATTCCAAAGGAATTGCATAAGCTGCTGGTTTGAGTAGTTTCACTCCATATATGCTACATTGCTTGTGTTTTCCCATATTCTTTCTTTCCAGTCTTAATTTGCAGAGAGAGAAGCCTTGAAAGAGCTCAGCTTTGCTCTTAAATGCTTGCATTAATTGATGCAAGATTAGACTTTCTTGAAATACAGGATAGCAAAAATAAATTTGAACTGTAGTCGTGGACAGATGTGTTCATAGAATAGTCATTAGGGGAAAAAAGCTTAAAGGAGTTATTTTGTAGTAGTCCTAACATGCCGCCTTTTCACATCTACCTATCAGTCTTCATTCTGGAAGACAGGTAACTGGAGAGTGGAAAGCTGTCTCTGCTTGATCTTGGATGCCTCAGACACTTTGTTACCATAGTCAGAAGATACCGAAAGGTTACCTTGGCTGTCGGTATTTGGGTTTACTACTGTAGTACCTGCGAACTCCAGCCAAGATATGATCACGTATAGTGAAACAAACCCTGCACTGAAGAATTGGCAGTCTGTGAGCAGCTCTGTGGGAGGGTAGTGCCTTCTGTAGTGTCGTTGCAGATTAATGACAAAGCGGTGAATGGGTTCCAGATATTTCTGTATTCACAACCCTTTTCTGCCTGGCCACAGTGATTCATAGTTATTTCTTTGTGTTTTCTCTTAATGGTCTATCGGGGCACTGGTAGTTTATTTTTTGATTATACCATCCTCTAAGTAATACTGATGTTAAGGTTGCAATTAGTGTTGTTGGGAATCAATGAAGTACAGTTGACACTTCTTTGGGATGTCTGTCCCTAGTAAACTAAAGACAGTATCTGCTGTCTGGTGCTTAGGGACCTGATCGGGTGTGGGGGATTCAGTCTGTGGTCCACCATCCACAGGATTCAACAGGACAAGTCATCCAACTCCTTTCTCAAAAGCCTTTGCTAGTAGGCTGTGGGTTGAATCTTTTTGGGTACCAAGGCTCTGTTTTCGACTGCCTTCTCTTCTGTGGGGCTGGGGAAAGACAGAACAGCATGTCGATGCTACGCAGCACTTGTGTGATAAGCTCAGTACTTCCAGCAGATGTTGAGTTTGCTCTGTACATACAGTACCGCCAGTGCCTGCGCAGTTAAGAGCCACTGAAAGCCTCTTGAAGCTCCCATTGTTGCTATCGTTGTTGTGGATAGAGAGTCAGGTCTGGTGAGCCTCTGGTGTACAGGCTGGGTGCTTTTAGACAAGATCTTCAGCTGCTCAAAATCTAATGTTAAACTGGGTCAGGGAAATTAAAATTACAGGCTGAATGCGGGCACAAAGCTGGGGGTGGGAAATGAACAATGAGGTAGAGATCTGGGTTTACCTTTTTAATTATATTGGAACTGCTGGTTTTCAGAGGTATACAGCATTGAGAATGAGAAAAAAAGAATATGGTGAAAACAGCCATCTGTGTCTGAGGTTAGTCACGTGCCTGTTAAATGAAACTGCTACAAGAAATTAAGATCACATTGAACATTAAATATTACACATTATGGTTTGGTCTTGAGGGTAATAACCTGATTAGTCAGAAATCAAGTTATAATGAAAGAAAATCTTCAGAGAATAATTTCTTACGTGGTGCTGTTTGACACTGACGATCAAAGCTGTTGGATTCGAACATGTTCTGTTATAGGAAACCTTGTGTCTCCTGTGCAGATCTTTGTGTAGTTATGACATTGTGGGGTTTTGGTACTTTTATGCAGGTCTAAAGGTAGAAGTCACTCACTGTGGAACGATGAGAAGGAAATACCGTGTTTGTAATGTAACAAGAAGACCTGCAAGTCATCAAACGTAAGATGCTTTTTGTCAGAGCATAAACTGTGTGATAACTTAACGCTGAATGTGTAACAGGACCTAATATTTTATTAATTGGGGGGGGGGGGGTGTTGATAGTTGTCAATGAAGATTTCTGTACATATTAATAAAATGTATGTCTTTTCAGCTTTCCTTTGCAGTTAGAAAATGGCCAGACTGTGGAGAGAACAGTAGCACAGTATTTCAGAGAGAAATACAACCTCCAGCTGAAATACCCTCATCTTCCTTGCCTACAAGTGGGACAAGAACAGAAACACACCTACCTGCCTTTAGAAGTAAGGAACTTAATCTGATAAATCAGCTCGCTATCGGTAGGCTGTATCATTTTGCAAAAGGTTATGCAGTGGACTTTGCAGTACAGCCACGTTTACATATTTACATGTTCATTCTCCTTTTATCTCATTAAAGGCTATCTAGTGCTTTAAAGTTTAGAGCTCTGAGAAAGAATATCTGGTTACTTAAACACACCGGGGGTGTTTTTTATAGTGATAGCGTAGTATTGTGTGTGCACGGTATGTTGGGATGTTTCTAATTACTCCTATGGTGTATTGACGCTTCTGATTTTCCTTTAAGGTATGTAATATTGTAGCTGGCCAGCGGTGTATCAAGAAGCTAACGGACAATCAGACATCAACTATGATAAAGGCCACAGCGAGATCTGCTCCAGATAGGCAGGAGGAAATAAGCAGATTGGTTAGTTCTTTAATTTCACTTTGGTGTGATACTGCTCACTAAATAACACTGGACTAGATTACATTAACACACAAACTTTTTGTGACCAATCTAATCTTTTAATTCTTTCTTTCTAGCCCTTTAACTTGATAGATTTTAATTCAAAAAAATACTTTTTTTTAACAGTATTTATTTAAAATAACTTGCAACAATAGCGTGAGTCCAGCAGTATGGGCTTTTGTGTGTTACAATCTTTACAATTAATTCCAAGCAGGTATCAGAACTACTCTGGACTAATAGTTCACTGTTTTACTGTAGTGGACCCTCAGGGTTTTAAAAAAAAAAATTTGAGAAATGGAGTTGGATTTTAATACCCAAACTCATGAAAGTAAGATTTTGTTCTAGGTACTTTTCTGATTCCTATTGATGTTTGAAAGCCATACTTCTTTTTTATTGTTGTTATTATTATAGGACATATTTGTAGTGGTACTGAATACTTTGAAAATCATGAGCTAGACTGAAGACTTGGGTCTTGAAAATTTCCCATTGTTTTTTGTTAATAGTTTGAAGATGGTAGCGTTGCTATTTTCAGTGCCTGTTAAAATGAAGTAGAAACTGGAGCAACTTGCATCGAGAATCATACAAGGAATCTATAACAGGGTAGAAGAAGGAGTCTAGGTGCCCTGAACCTCCGTCTTCTACTTGAGATGTTTTGACTGCTTGCTTTAGTACACACAAAATATTTTCGTCTGATAATTCCAGTATCTTCTTGGCACTGAATCCAGACACTCTAAACATCAGTGTTTTTTTTCTGACTTGAAGTATTTTTAGTTGAATACTCTTACACAGATAACTCTTATTGAAACAGTCTGGGTTTTGAGCCGACAAGTTAGCCAAAATTTTGTGATTAAAATAAGGCTGTTCTGGAAAATCCAGAAGACATGAATGTGCAGTAATAAAATGAACTAATTTGTTTAATCTTGGGTTTGCTTGTCTCTGAAGGACAATACTCACAGGATAGATCAAAAAGCAAATGTTATTGAATGAGCATACTACAAATAAGCACTTGAGTAAGGGAACAAAAAATATCTAACATATCATGTGGTATTAATTGTTTTCACTGGGGATAGGTTGATAGTGTTGAGCAGTTAAATCTGAACTTTTTTCAATGACAAGGGGAATTGTAGAACACTTCTGCAACATTCCTGTTAGTCTTCTGTTATATGAATTATAACAAAATACTTCTGTAACATGGAAAAAACCTATTCTTCTAGGTGAGAAGTGCAAATTATGATGCAGATCCATTTGTTCAAGAGTTCCAGTTCAAAGTCCGGGATGAGATGGCCCATGTGACGGGGCGTGTGCTTCCAGCTCCCATGTTGCAGTATGGAGGACGGGTCAGGTTTTTGCATTGTCTTTTGTTTCTGTTTTGAAGAGTGATTTTCCATGCACATTGACTATTTTAGTCAGTTCAGTTGCATTGTGCAATGCAGGGATCATGGAGTTTGAATGGTAAATTTCTTTTTGTTATCTTGAAACTGAAAATAGCATAGACTTTTTTTCAATCACTTGAACATCTGTTGCTTTTGTTTCTGCAGAATCGAACAGTGGCAACCCCAAGCCATGGAGTATGGGACATGCGAGGGAAGCAGTTTCACACTGGTGTTGAGATCAAAATGTGGGCTATAGCTTGCTTTGCAACACAGAGACAATGCAGAGAAGAAATATTGAAGTAAGGCATGTTGTGGTTCAGGCTTCAGACTGTTCTCTTAATGAAGCCATCTTAGTGAAAACATGAAAGTAGGGCTTCTAAATGAGTGTGTTACCTGGTTTTAATCATCTTAAGATGTTAGGGAGAGAATCCAAGCTGGTTTGCTTCCTTGCTGGAAGCTACAGTCAAGACACTGTGTCTGGGTACACTGGGTTTTGATCCTGTGACATTGCTGCTTTGTGAATAGTTCCTTCTAGCATCTTGAATGAACTACTAAAGGTGTCTAAATGTGAGATTTTTTCCCCCTGCTTGTTCTGTCATGTTCCAAAGCTGTACAGCCTCCGTATAATGAACATTTTTAAAGTGCTGCTTTGAAAAGCTGTTTGGAATAGTTTGAGTAACACAGTTCTTCTATTCTGTTTTGGTGGTTGTGTGCTGTTGCTGCTGTGAAAATTCAAAAAACTTCTCATCTTTAGGGGTTTTACAGACCAGCTGCGCAAGATCTCCAAGGACGCGGGGATGCCGATCCAAGGCCAGCCCTGCTTCTGTAAATACGCCCAGGGTGCAGACAGTGTGGAGCCCATGTTTCGACACCTCAAGAACACCTATTCGGGGCTTCAGCTCATCATTGTCATCCTGCCAGGGAAAACACCGGTGTATGGTAAGGGAATACCTCTGTCTTTACCCATGTGGTCAAGTATCGTTCTGAGAAATTTGCCACCCAACATATGTTACAAAATTCTTTAGGCCTATCCTTTAGGCATTAGAAACGAATGTTTTGTGTCTGAAGCTAAAATGAATTGTAAGTAGGGCTGAGCATGGAGATAATTTGGAAGTTATTTTGCAGGGTATGTACATACTTAGATTATCGTGACTTAAGCTAAGATCAAAATACAGCAAAATAATTTCAAATGGATTGAAGTTGTATCCTAATATTTGCTTCTTAGCGGAGGTGAAGCGTGTGGGAGATACGCTGTTGGGAATGGCCACACAGTGCGTTCAAGTCAAGAATGTCATTAAAACATCTCCGCAGACCCTATCAAATCTGTGCCTGAAGATTAATGTTAAACTAGGAGGAATCAACAACATCCTTGTACCTCATCAACGGTAAGATGCTTTGTGGAGACTGATTTGGGTTTTAACAGATGCGGTTACATTTCCTACTTAGCATCCAAAATTTAAACGTGGCAAATTTTTAATTTGAAATATTCTTCTGGTAATAGTACATGATATTTGAGGTAGAATTAAATTTCTTCTAGCATGGACTCAGAGTGATTGTTGGCTTATGAGTCTTAAGCCAAGATTCTTTTCAAATGTTTGTTCAGTATTAAACATTTGAAGAGAAACTGCAGATCTAGAGGTGTTGAAATATGAATGTAATCAGCAGTTTTTGCAGGTTTAAGAGCATACAACACATCACAGAATGTAACTGTTGGGCATACCAATGTGCTGTTGTGAATAAGTGTAAAAGAATACTAGAGGCATCTTCTCTTGCTATAACAGGCTGAGTAATTCAGCTCATGCTTGTTCCTTGCGTGACTCTTCTCTGTGTTCTTATTTGAATGTGTGCTCCAACTGCTTTGGTGCCTTCAGTGGGAAGGTTTGAGAAGTCCAGCCCACGTGTGCTCCCTTCTTTCTGACATGGGTCATTGTAGAGAAGCACAAGTCTTTTGGTCCTGAAGACTAGAAATTAGCATTGACTCTGACCTTTACTAAAGTGTATCTATTTTTGAGTGGAAATATGTATAATGCAAGGTAGAAGCCAGAAAAACTTTTGGAGTATAAGTCTTAAGAATTCTTTCCTGAGAGCTTGGAACCAAAGTTTAAATGCGAAACAGTACTGTGTGGAAGAACATTTTCAAGGCATTGGGTGACCATCCTGCTGCTTAAATTGTGTAAGCCAGAATGTGTGCGCTGCTGCACCCAGTCATTTGTTGCATGGCTGATGCAGTACCAAAGTCATGCTTAGCTGACCTCTGAGCGTTAGTGTAATCATCCTGTAGAATGATGGTTTCCGTAAGAAGTTGTCTGTACCATTCAGGTGTAGCTCTGTGGCTTTTCTCCACTAGAATCACACCACAGTTAAATGGCAGTGTATTTTGGAACGACTGCTGGGGTGGTTTCAAAATTCACATCTTGTGCACAAAGATTTCATTGTTTAGGCTTGGCTGAGTACCTGATAAGAAGGCATCTCTGTGCAGCTTAGCTGAAATTGAAACAAAACCTCATATTGAGCGATAACCTTGCGCCAACTGTTCATCTACAAGTGTGACTTAGCACTTTTTTCTTTTTGAAGACCTTCTGTGTTCCAGCAGCCAGTGATCTTTTTGGGAGCTGATGTCACTCACCCTCCTGCTGGAGATGGAAAGAAGCCTTCCATCGCTGCTGTAAGTTTTATGAAATTAGGATTGTTTTTTTATCTTTGGTAAACGTTAGAATAATAATGCAACTCATGGACTATGTCTGTGTCAAATATGTTTCAGGGCTTGTCCCAGTTCTTTGTACACATGTCCGGTATTATTAATGATATATTTAAAAGAACTGATCTAATCTGAAGTAGCAGGCAGTGGGTTTTTCTTAGCTTCTGAATGTTTAAATCAAAGTAAAATGGCAGTCCTGGTAAATAACATTTCTGAAAAAAAAAATTGTAAAGGAAATAACGCAGCTTTGTTGAGTTAGTTAATAACATATTTGTATTTTTAAAGGCCTGGTTTGGCAGGAGTGTTTTTGATACTACTTGCCTCTTGTGTTGGTACAGTCTGGGAGATCAAGGTTGGATGCTTGATCAATCCCTTCCTATGTTGTCCCCTTAGTATTTTACTTAGCATTGATTGTAGTTACAGAAACTGTCCTTGTTTAAAGTAACTATATGCAAACTGAAGTGAAAGTGAGAAAGCTTCAAAGAAAAGTCTGTGTCTGGACTATAAGAATATGCATTAGCGTGCTGTCAACAGAGGGGAAGACTCCAATTCTGCAGATGCATTTCGGCGTGCTTGGAGGGCAAGTTCTGTACCCTTTTCAAAAGGTGTTAAACCTGTACCTACTAGAAGTTCCAGTTAAAAATGTTACTGTGATTGTTGGTTTAACATAAGCATCTTTTATTTGAAAATGGCTCCTCTTGCCTTTTTTGCTATTTTAATTTTTTTTTTATTATTATTTGTTCTTGAAGCCTTTACTCATGTACTCTTCCGCTGAAGGTTGTAGGTAGTATGGATGCTCATCCAAGCCGATACTGTGCCACAGTGAGAGTTCAGCGACCCCGGCAGGAGATCATCCAAGATCTAGCCTCCATGGTGAGAGAACTTCTCATCCAGTTCTACAAGTCAACACGGTTCAAGCCCACACGTATCATCTTCTACAGGGACGGGGTCTCTGAAGGACAGTTTCGACAGGTTGGTTCACATGTGGGTTTTTTGAAGGACTGTGTAATTCCAGTTCTCATATGGGAGTAGCTGTACTGTTGGAGTTGCTTACATTTTACACCAAGATGCCACAAAATCATTGAGACATAAGGACAGAATTTCTTAAGCATGTTGGTTGGGTAAGAAAAGCTGTAACTTGTTTCCTGTCTGGGAAGGACAAGTCTTAGAATTGGGAAATAATATCTTTCTAAGTACTTCCGAAGACGACTAGTTGTGTAGCAAAGTTGCACTTGATTTTAACTACAAACCATTTATTATGTGTCATGTGTAGGATACAGTGGAAGGAAAACCTAAACTATTCTGTTCTTGTGCTTGTAGGTTTTGTATTATGAACTGCTAGCTATTAGAGAAGCCTGCATCAGTTTGGAGAAGGATTACCAGCCTGGAATAACCTATATTGTGGTGCAGAAGCGACATCATACACGTTTGTTCTGTGCTGACAGAACAGAAAGGGTAATTGTTGCCCTCTCTCATGGAAGCCTTGTGTGAAAAGCTTGATGTCAAGCACTTGCGCTCCTGGAGAAAGTACTAGCATGGGCTTCTCTGTCATTAAGGGAAGATGTTGAATTGATAAGCGCAAAATGTGGCCCCAAATTGGAAATCATTGACCTTAAGTATGTTTAGAAACAAAAATGGTCCCCATCAGGCTTTGTCCTGTTGCACATTGGTTCTAGTCTTTGTCAGTGAACTATAGCAAATATCCATGTAACTAACTAGGACCAAGTCTACAACAGTTGTAATGGAAGAAAACACAAAATTATGGAAGCTTTAACTTGTCTTTTCTGAGTCGATCCAAACTCAAGCTGAAAATTCTAAATACCAATGTATGTGCAGCTCTTCTGTCTTTCTGAGATTCAAAGTTCTTACAAGTGCTGTAGGTGCGCTGTGCCGTGTTGAGATGGTAGAGGGATACAGTATCCTTGTCAAAGATCCTAGGCTGCTGTATTGACACATTCCAAGCAGGACTGAAGCAGTTCATTCGGTGAAACCTTGCATGTGTTGAATTAGAATCTTGTATTTTTAATTACAGTTGAAATGTATAGACAGTTGTTAGCTGCACTTCTTAACAAAACCTTTTTTCTAGGTTGGACGAAGTGGCAATATTCCAGCTGGAACAACTGTAGATACAGACATTACACACCCATATGAGTTTGATTTTTACCTCTGTAGCCATGCTGGAATACAGGTACGATTTCTTTTTTGTAGGCAAGTGTGAATTTAGAGCACGGTTTTTCTCTCTGTTTTGTAACACTTGTGTTCCAATTACTTTATATGGAAATGTCATTTTGTCTGAGATCCCATGTTATTGTGGGACCAATAGTATTTTTGCTTAAGAGGTGGTCTCTGCTACATCTTTAAACTTGCATTGGTGGTAAGTGATGCTTTTTAAAGTTTATTGTAGAGGTCACTTTATTTTGTGCCTTTGTTATTTCTGAAGGTAAAACTTGCTACTTCTCTGATTTATAGCCACAATGAAACTTGCATTGAATCAAATCTTCAAATGTAAACAGTTTATAAGACTGAAGGCAATGTTTGATTTTATTTATTTTTTTTTTTTGACTGTATGCAAACTAGTAAGTTACAGGCTGTGGAAATTAAATCCAACAAGGTGGTGGTATTGCCAACAATACAGTGGAGAGTCAACTTAATGACAAAAATTGTATCAGAATGTTTAAAAAATGGAGGGAAATGAACTCTTTACATTTTTATCATTTGAGTCTGACCATATTGTCACATGTTAGAGATTTAAGTGTGGAAAAGTAATTTTGAACTCCTGAATAAAAAACACTGCGATGATTCAAAACTGGAAAAGAAAACATGCCCACCCAACCTAAACAAAATGTTATGACTGGTTTCCAGTTCTCTTAAGAGTTCCCAAGAACCATACTCAGTGGTCAGTACTTGTTCATGATCTGTAAAGGAAGCGTTAAAGTACTGGTGGTGAAAGTGTGTGTCTGGGGGGAATCTTGACATGAGTGACATGTAAAAATCTGATTCAGCATAATGCCAAAGAGCAGTGCAACCATTGAACCTGTAGGAAAGATGACATTGTGTGGGAGTAAGGAAGCTCTATAGGTAACCTCCGAAATACTGGAACTGTTTCTGGTGTTTGTACTTCAAGTTAGGGTGCCGAGGAATGCGAAAGAGTTAAAAGCAGCAGTTATTTCTCTGAGAAATGCTTCTCAGTGAGAAACAGTTTTAATTGAAGGTAGTTAAGAGGTAATATAATCATGGTTTAGTCATGTTGAGAGCAGATTTTGATTGTTGAGGGTTATCTAGAAGGCATGTGGGTTTTTTTCCAAGCAGGAATAATTAAAGTAACATAATCATGTAAATTTTAGTAGTCTTATTCATCTCTAAAAACACTTGGGGCTGACATAAGACTGAATTTTCTTTGGCTGCTGTTATGTAGGTGTTCAGACTAGATAGTCTGACCCTTTCTGAACTGAAAAATCTGACTTGATTGTGGAAAAGCCAGATAAGTGAATTGATGTTCCCTTCTTCTTAGGGTACCAGCCGTCCCTCACACTATCATGTTTTGTGGGATGATAACTGTTTTACTGCAGATGAACTTCAGCTGCTGACTTACCAGCTCTGCCACACATATGTGCGCTGTACACGATCAGTTTCTATACCTGCACCAGCGTATTATGCTCACCTGGTAGCATTCAGAGCACGATACCATCTTGTGGACAAAGAACATGACAGGTAAATGAAAATTTGTGCTTAAATTTCTGTCCCCATTGGTCTTTGCTCCATTGGCAGGCATAAAGCCATCTGACTATAGATAATTACTGCTCGTTTTGCAGTTGATTTTTGCTAACTCTGGGACTAGTCTCAAGAGAATCATTCCTGACAGCTGCTGCTCAGTTTCAGACAAGAGTGAGTTGGTGGATTCTGCTGAGTAACACTCAAATTAAAAGAATTAGGTTTAATAATAAAGTATTCTGTTATAAATTTGACGTGGTCTGAGGGAATTGAGCCACACTTTTACTTTCTTGCTTTAGAATTAGTCATGAATGAAGCAAATGTTAAGTGCCTTCTGCTTACCTACCTCTGTTTTGTATGTCAGAAGTATTTCATAACCTTCAGGCCATCAGTATATTTGTAACAGGCTTATTTTTAGATGAACAAACTAAGCAAAGGTAAAGGGATTTGTCAAAAGCCTTGAGGTTGCTGGGTGAATAGACAAGTAGATTTTTCTCAGTATCCAGTTCTATTACTATTGCCCTGTTGCTTTCCTAAACATTGAAGAGATGTGAAGGTGGCTTTTGTGATCCCAATTAATATGATTTAAAGCCCTGCTTGTCTTTTTCTCATTTTTCTTGCAGTGCTGAAGGAAGCCATGTTTCAGGACAAAGCAATGGGAGAGATCCACAGGCCCTCGCGAAGGCTGTACAGATTCACCAAGACACCTTACGCACGATGTACTTCGCTTAAGTCAATAAAATGGGAGCATACTCACTGAAAGGAAGAACTGAAAAATAAGCCACATACAATGTATGTTTCCAGTGGGGTTGGTTTATGGGGTGTGCCTCCGATCATGCTGAAGTTGACGCTGTGCAGGGGCGAGAGGCTAACCCTTAAATTGACACAAGGAAGATTGTTTACTTCATCGAGGAACACAGCACTATTATGCAATATGAAACCAGCCAACTGCTTTTTCGGCGCGGTCTCCTGTAGGAAGCACCGCCATCATTATTATTTTTTTTTTTATTATTTCTCGTAGTTTAACCCTCTTATGCCTTTACCTCAAGTTGCTCGGCAGCACAACTATCTTTGCAAAAAAAAAAAATTAATAATAAAAAAAATCAATGGTGTAATTAAAAAAAATAGCAAACCACCTTTATACAAACAATCACAATGATTGTTTGGGGGAGGGAAGTGTGCAAAAAAAAAAAAAGTAATTGTTTTACCCCAGTGCGTTGAGGAATCTTTCTCAGTATTGCCATCAAGCATTCGAATGTGAACATATCCAAGTACATTTGAATGTATAGCACTAGCTAGAAAAAATTGAGGGGGGGGGGGGGGGGGGGGAGATGTTTTGCACACTAATCCAATAATTTGAACATAATTTAGCCAACTGCTGCCTTTGTGTCTTTCTTCAAAGCTTTGGAGTTCTCTGCTCCAATAGTTCCCTTTTAAAAAGCAAACAAAGAAGCTAGTGGTATTATGTGCAGGCAGTAGTGATCCAAACTCTTTCTTGCTCCCTGGTGAATTTACTAAAGCTGCTGTTTTACCTAGTCCAAAAGTTTCAATTATTTTCTATCTGGCAAGACAAATATGTTGAAGCTTCATATGAGATCAGATGTCCCAAGTTTTATGGGATTACATACAGTAAACACCAGAACTGAAACTTTAGAGCTAAGGTCTTTTTGGGAAAAAAGAAAAATGCTAGTTTACTTGCTGCCTCTCACACCTTAATGTGATTTCATATGTATGTGTTTTTGAAGTTTAGCTTCCTTTTTTTTCTTTTATATTTATTAGAGTAATAATAATGCTTTAATTTAATTATTACAGAACATATGGTCAACATCAACTTTTATTTTTTAGAAATGTAACCATGTTTATTTTTAAAAAAACTGACAACTTGTTTTGCTATCTTTTAGTGCAATAAGCGTTCTAAAGGAAAACTGTGTCCATTGAGCTGTATTAAAGCAGTGTTTGTACCACTAACTGTGGAAGAATGGACACCTCCATGATTTTAAAAGGACAAAGTAAAAGCCTTAATTTTGAAAGGAAAGTTTTATAGTCAGAAGGAATCTTGAATTTTCCTTTTTTAAATCAAAAAATAGCAAAAATGCTTCTAGAATTCTGCAAGCTTTACTTGTCACTGCAGTGTTTTGATTTAACAAAGGAATTGGCCATATTTTTGGCTTTGAAATGTGGAGGATATTTGAATTAAATGGAAAGAGTTTTTTATTAAGATCTAAGTTTTTACATGCTTAGTTAAATCTATTTGACATCAGTAAAGTGTCTGGAATTAATAAAAGTTTTTAGGCTTTTTTCCTCTTTGATAATGACTTTCCTTTTAAAATTAAGTTATTGGTAACTTCATTTCACTCTGCAAATAAAGAGGGCTGGGATAGTTCTAACATGTTAAATCACTGAAATGTGAAAACAAATCAATGGGACTCTTTCATTCCACTTTAAAGGTAAAACAATATTTAAGATGTCAGAGACGAGCATTTATTCAACGAGAGGACTGAGGAGTTTTGCACTTTGTAAACTCGTGAATTGCATTTTTGACTGTTTTTATTTGCACTGGTTCATAGTATATATACTGCAGATCGTTTGTATGGGCATTGCTGTTATCCCAGCCCTTCTGAACTCCACCTGCTCTCCACATGAAAACCAGTGGGTCGGTATAAGTAGCTTATCTCCTGTCATTCTCATGAAATCCGCTGTTTGCCAATATACTGTATTTTGAGCCTAAAATCTGAGCCCGTATTGCTTCAACAGGCATGAATCTCCCCCATTTTTTCTGCCAGAAAACAAAGTACTGTATTTTGTGCATTTGTACATTGTATTGAAATGTTTGTAGTGCTGTTCGCAACACTGTCTCCAAGAGCTTTACTAAACAGTGTATATACATATTTTATCTCCCAACGTCAAGGAAGATAATTTAAAAAGACTAACTTTGCAAAGTTAACATTGCACTGGAAATAGTCGTGACAGTGGGCAGTTGGCTGGTGGCTTTGGGGGTCCTCAGAGAGGAGGTTTGGGGGGTGACCAAGGGGGACTCGGCAGAGTCTTGGGGGTCCTGGGAGCCGTGTGCCTTCGTCAGCTGCACCCGCGGACCCAGGGCGGCCCAGCCACGCTCTTTGACTTCTTAATGCACTTACCTTTCAGCGCCTTCAGATAAACCTGCTGCAGGGAGGTCGGTGTAACGAAATAATTTGAGCACGATGGTCTCGGAGTAAGTCTCTCAAATGTTTTTCTTAGTCGGTGACATGACGATTTTCTCCTAGAAGCGCTCTAGCTAGTAGTTCTGTTTATAAAAGGTTGAGGTTAGGCTTTTTACAGAAGAGTGTTTTAAAAGAGAGATTTTTTTTGTTGTTGTTAAGAAAACTATTTTACAAAGACTTCTTGGGGATTTATGGCGTTTAGATGAAAATTCCTTTTTAAAAAGTCTTTTAACACTCCTTTCAAAGACACTGTATGCTTCTCGTCCTGCCCACGCTCAGTGACTGATTTGAGAAGCTTTTTTGCTCACTCCTTTCACCGAAACATAAATTAAAGAAACTTCATTGGGAAAATGACTTCGATTACTTGTCAAGCTAGCATTTTACCTGGTTTTCATGTGAAGAGTATTTGGAAGTTTTAATCTCTATTCTTGGTTTTGCAAATATCTACGTAAAGTGCCGATACTTATTTGTATTACGATATCAAGTTACTGACGTTGTGAGGGCCACACATTTATGATGCTGTAGCTGCTATATTTATTTAAATGGAGATGGACAATTACTGCACTAAGGAATGAGGAGATAAGCAAGGAATCAAGGTTAGTTAGGTATCTTGGTTTTTTTTTTTTTAAAAAAGAGAATTAATGGTGTGAAATATCAAGTGTAACAAAGGGTGCTGTCATTTTAACTGAGATTAAATAGCCAGATGTTCTTCCTTTGTTTAAGAACATATATATTTTGATGTTTGCAGTTTGGGGGTGGGGGGTCGGGATAAATGGTACCTCATCTGTGGTGGCAGTTTCCAGTATATTTTCAGAGTATATGGATTTCTTTTATTTTTGTACCTGCTCTCCTTTAAAAAAAAAAAAAAAATAATCTCAAATTTTATGTGCTGTTTGGGGAAATCTTGAGTGGCGTACCAGATCCCCCTCTCTTGCTGGGAGCTGTCTGTGTATAGTCCAAAGAGGAATGTGGGCAAAGGCTGATAGTTCTACTTACTTCGCAGGCAGACTGGCCTTGTTTTTATGCCTATCGAGAAAAAAACGGTTCCTGTCTCCTAAGACACTGTACCAGTTGACTGCACCGAGACCTCACTTGTTAAGTACAAGTGCCACTAATTGCTTCTGTGATGGGAGCACGCACAAGGGCCCCAGCGCCGGGCTGGGGCAGGAGCAGCCGTAGGGCATCGGCCACACCAGCCTGCGGCCGCGGTGCTGGTACCTTGCTGAGAGCGGGAGCCACGGCCGGTGGCAACGCTTCTCCTAACCTGGCAGAAAGCCTTGCCAAAACCTGCCATCTGGCGACTAGTAGATCTGGATTTGGGGAGAAGTAGAGTGTTTTATAGTTTGAGACGTTAAAACTTGCAACATCTGCTAACGGAATGACTTAACTTCACTGTAAGTAGGTTGGTTTCTTTTTCCTTTGTAGGGCACTTCAGCTGTGGCCATTTTACTCAGGATCGCTGTATTACTGTTCAATGTGTAATCTGGTTAAACGCATCCAAGAGTTATTTTTCTAGGGTTCATTCTGGCATCCTTTTGGAAGTTTGGCCACAAAAATGGTTTTCGGGAGTAAAATGGGTTTCTGGAAGTTGTCAGTCAAGTTATTTCAAGATGCTATTGGTCCTAAGCTATTTCCACTTCTTCATCTGTGAATTTTTGTCCTATAAAATGCTCACACATAAGATACCAGACAGTCATCTTCATACAAATTCCAGATAAGAATACTGGTTTTCTACTAGTCTTGAAGTCTACTCTGGTGAAATTCCAAGCTCAGCCTACACTTAAAGCTTGAGGCCTTTTTTTTTTTGTTGTTATTGTTGTTTATACTTTCTTCATATCTTGTCCTCTTTTGATATTTTCCCCATTTTGTGAACTGAGGGTTTAGAACCTTACTCAAAGCACTTTTTTAACCAAGGAATCAAAAGCTCAGATTATGTATGTTGAAACTATAAATTCCGTTTTCAGAGATCGTTGTTTCTAAATGGCCATCTTCGTCTCCGGTGACGCCAAGCAGATACTCTTTCCCTTTCAGTGCTGTGGAGTTTTGTGGCTGCTACTGGCAGGTTGATTGGATCTAATGAAGAAAAATCCATAGGGATATCAAAAGGAAGGATTCTTTTCTTTTTTACCCAAAGATGGTACTTTAGATTGATACTAGGTGTTAGGATATCATTTTTGTTTGGGCACATGTTTAAATAAAACTTCATGTAGCCAATTCACTTACCATTGGTGTTTTTTTGGTTTTTTTTTGTAAACCTGAATAGAGTGGTTAGAGCTTGAGCTAATTGATGCTTTCCGCTAGTAGAAGATTTTGTACTTTCAGTAGTGGAGGTATGAACAAGATGGGTACAGGATCCTATGTTTTACCTCCCTAGCAGAGTCTCAAGAATCCTGATCTCTGTGACACTAAAACAAAACCAAATTGTTGTCCCTGAGTAGGCGAAGGTGCATATGGAGGGGAAGGAATCATAAGGGAGAGGCCTGCGAGGGAAAATACTGAAGCATCAGTTTTACAGAAATAAGGGTGTTGATGGAGACTCCATCCACTTTCCATCCCGCGTGCCCTGGCCTTTTCAGATCTTGTCAGAGGTACCCCCTCACCTGACACGGGTAGTTACACTAGGGTCCTTTTGAAACAAAGCAGTTCCGCTGTTTAAAGTTTGGAGTGATTTTTATTTTTTTTTAAGCAAGACAGTCCTCAGAAAGTGCCTTTTTAGAAGATGGTGCTGTAGATTTTTATTTTCCAGTTGTACGTGGCTGAAAATTTAAGATAAATTATTGAAAAATGCCAAGTGTTTGATGGTATCTTTCAGGTACTTTCAAGCATCAGCTTCTCTGAGTCAGGACCAAGAATAACCAGGAAGGTGTTTTCATTGGGAGGGAGAGGCATTGAGGAGCGATCACCAAATTCAGCTGGTAGGCTAGAATCGGTTTTGATTTAGTCAATGCAATTTACCTCTTCACATTGAGGGGGGTGTTGGGGGGTGGGTATAGGAGGAGCAACAGCATGGGACTCGGGGGGGATATGGTTAGTGCCGAAAGGGAATCCGTAGCTCCTGAAGGATGTTGTCTCTTAGATGTAGCAAGCTCCCAAAGGTGAAGTAGACAAACCGAAAGCTGTCTGAAGACTTAGGAGATGGTTAGTCCTGCTGTGAGCAGACCTCATGTGGCTTGTGTTGTTTGAAGGAGCGATGTGCGTGTATCGACGGGACTTCTGATTCCTAGCTCTAGGAGTTTTGGTACTCTGAGTGGGAGCGGCTTGGTGGGGTGGGTGATGCTGCCCTACTCGGGGGGGGGGGGTGGGGGGGTGGGGGTGGAAGAGGGTGTGGGTCCATAGTGAGTTTGGTGAGCATTCCTCCCGTCAGGAAAAGCTGTAGACTAGACTATTAAAACACTGCACCTCAGTAACCTTGTAATGCTGCATAAAGTAATAATAATAGCAAAGTTCTGCTTTGATTACACTGTAATGTGCTTGCACATGCCTGCAAAAAATACACACTTTTCATTTTTGTAATGGTCTTAATAGCAGTTATCAGACTTTTCTTTTATGATGAACCTTGTCCTTTATTGTGGTGTTTCTGTATATTTATTGGTAATCTGTGTGCAGCTCATAGGTCTGTGTGTGGTCTGTATGTTGCTTTTAACACTTCTTTTTAGGTGGGAGAAGTTTCTGAATGATTTGTTTCTCTTCTCCAAAGTCAGCTTAACCAGTCGTGTTTGAGAGGAGACTGAATAAAACAGCTTGATAGACAAGACTACTTTTAATTGGTACCTTGTTTCTTTAAAACTAACATGATTTTGTGTTCATTTTATTACTGTTCATACAGTATTGGGCATTTAAGATGTAGAATAACTCGATGTCAGGACATTTTTGAATGTCAGGACATTTTTGAATATCAGGAGCTTAAGCGCAAAACTCCCACTTCAATTGCGAGTGGTATCTTTGCAGGAATATGTTCATGTCTGGACTTTTTCTAGGAGTAAAGCAGAGCTTTTTGACTTTTTGATTTGATTAATTTGGACGTGATCAGAATATTTAGGGTACACAGTCCCAGAGCGGGGCAGTGACCCTCTTTGGAGTTGCCCACACCTCTTTGTTGAAAGGGACGCTGTCAGATTAACGCGCAATAGAGCACTCCTGCTTACGCTACCCACAGACTCTGAATCAAGTATCTTTTTGCTGTGTAGATTTCTTCTGATTCCAGTTAGAGAAAGGAACTGGTGTTTCTTGTAGTCTGTTACCGACTTTGTCTTATTACAGTGCCCAATGCCACTTTGTTGGTATTTAAGCTTGCAATGATGTTAACTTATTTTATATTCCCGGTTTCTTAATGTTACTAGGCTAGGATTTAGAAAGCATTTTTTCACTCTAAATTCTGAGCCAAAACTGTGGCTTTCTCTCCCTTTTAGTAGTAGGCATTTTCATCTTAGACTAAAAAGGGCCAAAAATCTTGCGCCATCAGCTTGTTTGCAGCAATACTCTCCATCTCTTCCCTTGCCTGTCAACTGGTTTATTTTCTGTCTACATTTAGTTAATACTGAAGCTGTTGAGATTTAGAAGGAATTTGCTGTCTCTTCTTTTTGTCAGAAAAAATGAAATGGAGTTGCATCTGATGGTGCTGGTTTCTGCTGGGCACAGATTTCTTTCTAGAAGTCTTGCCTTGGTGATGATCAACTATAGCACACATGGGTTTAGTTGCAGTAGAGATGTTCTGTATGTTTCTGTTGCTTTCATTGGAGGGTGCATGATCTTTTAAAGTATCCAGTTCAAATACACAAGCTAATAAACCACTGAAAACGTAGACGCTATTAAAATACTTTAAAAAAAATTTAAAAAAACCACAAAACAAAAAACCAAACAAAAAAAAAAAACCAAACAAAGAAACCAACAAACCAAACCAAAAAAACCCCAACCCAACAGTCTAGTGCACATGGATAGTTTTAATTCATCCTTCTTCCTGGCAAAGTTTGAGACTGAGGGTTTGCTGTAATTGATGCTACTCATAGTGAGCCGTGCTGGGATTAATCCTAAAACTGAACTGACCTGGCTATATGTTTTATGAAGAGGAGAAGTGATAGTGGTGACTGTGCTATTAAACCAATAGTAGAAAGCTCTAGAAAATGCAAGGAGGAAACTTGTCCTTATAATGAAAAAGCTGAGTATACTGAAAAAAATCTCAAGCTGCTAGAGAAACCTGTATGTTTGCATCCACAGTTGACCCAAAAAGGCCCCACATGACTACTTCAAAAACTACTACATGAGGGGAAAAGCATTTTCCTGTATTTTAAGAGTGCCTGTTCACCTCCTAAAAGGACCGTGCTGAGAAGCAGGTGGCAGTGCCTGTAACAGCTGTATAGTTAAACCAAACTGTGTGTTTTGTATCTAAACCTTGAAGCTACCTTACTTGGTTTGAAATAGATACAAGTTCCAGTAGATCGGTGCTATTTGAAACAACGGAGCCAAGGGGTTTTGTGAGCAATATCTGACCCCTCCGTAAAACGTAGATGCTCTGGTAGATGTCTGGTTGCAATTTTCACGCGGTTCGCACTGAAGTGTGCCTGGCTACCAAGGAAAACAGCAGCAGGCAGTTGTAGAGTTAATTTTGCTGTAGCACTACAGTTGCTCTGCTCTTCCTCAGCTCTTACCTACCTCCCTGTTTCCTCCACAGGATCGCTCACCCTCCGCTGCCTATATAGAATTAGCAATGTTGAGGACGCTGTAGCTGTGTGGAAGGTGAATCAGCTTTGGACGCGAAGGGCAGTGGTAGTGTGATGGTGGTGAAAGCAACTGCCTGTAGAAATAAAGGACTGGGTAGGAGTTGGGTGGATGGCAGGTAAGCTGTGGTCAGCTTGAGCCCTTCAGGGAAGCTGATGGGAATGTCAAACATTAGCTTAGGTGTCTTGAACTGTTTGTGTTGGACTTGAACTCATTGAGAGCAAGCATGTGCCTTTTTCTGATCAAGAACAGAGCTGGAAAAACTTGTGTTTGCATTGGTAGTATGGATAGTATTTTTCTTGACCTGCTTTAAAGCTTGAAGTCCTTGGTCAGACTGGAGTTGGTTTTGTGTTGAACTACTTTAAAGTGAGCCCTGAATTACTTGTGAATGGGAACTACCCAGAGAGGAGAAGCTTTTAAAATAAGTCGTTTCTGGAGAGTGATGTCATCAAATAAACATACTTCCTGGTAGACTTGCAATTTTTTAAATAAGATTTAACCTTGATATGTTTCTCTGTGTAAGGAGAATCATTAATTCTGCCCTTATTTGGATGTTGCCTGTCCAGTGATGTCTTCACTGTGCTCCTGCAGGTTTCCATACATTCCATTGCTTCTTCCCCCTACCCCGTTTGGTGGCTCTAAGGACACGAGGAAAGTTGTCCAGGAGCAGTGCAGAGGTCTGATTAGGTAGGAATGTGGAGGTGGGGATTAAACATCACAGGATTCTTCAAGAACCAGTTTGCCAGCAGCTGAGGGTCGTGATGTCTGCCAACAAAATCGTATGGTCTCTTGGGTTTGGAGAGTTAGCCAAGTGTGGTACAAGGGGAGAGAAGATCCCCCATCCTCTGATATCGAGATACTAGTAGAGGGAAGGCTGTTGTAGACTGTGTGCTGCACAAAAGTTAGGCACCTGTGTCCTTAGATGCTAGTTTGTACTTAAAGCTGCTAAAAAAGTGGATTTTCAGTCTGAAACGGAAGAGCTTCTTCAAATAAATTATATTTGATGCAGTTTTGAGATATTGATGAGCTATCCAGCCAGGAACTGTGGTATCAACGCTGGCTCTGAAATGGGTGCCCTCTCTGACCTTGGGTAAACGATTCTGCCTCATTTTTCACCCTGTCTAGAAAATGTTTATGATGATTCACATCGCCTTACAAGAGCTGGCTGTTAGGTGTTCTGAGGATGAACCACATTGTGGAAGTGCTAACTTCTTGATACAGACCTCTGTGCACCTTCTTGCAAATTTTCATCTTTGATTGACAGTTCTGTTTGGAGTCAGTCTCTGACGTGAGCCCGTGCTCTTTACTTGCATCTCATCGCAGCTCTGCCTGAGGAAGGCTGTTGGGATTGATCCCATGTTGTTTACCTGTTGCTTTCTTTTAAGATAATCCATTTGTTGCAAAACAGACTGTCAGAGGGCGAGTTCATTTAAATGGAAGTTGTTTGGGTTTTTTTTATTGCTGAGAATGATATGTCTTTCAAACACATTTGGCAGTTGGAAACTTAATACTTACTGTAATACTATCTAGCAACACAGAAAAATATGACTGTATGTTGAGTTTAGGGCTGCACTAGCCTATAAATCACAAGTCCACAACCATTTAAGTACAGGTGTGCAAAACTTAGCTGTTAAAATACTTACTAATAAACTTTCATTATGCTTACACTTGCAAATCTCTTAAATATATTCAAAACCAGTTTCTTTGATAGAAAATCCATGCCTTGCCAGTTAGTGTTCACTCAGGCATAATAGCAAAGTAATACCTACTGGAGCAATGCTAGATTTAAAGAATCTCTTGGAAGTTTTTGAACCTGATGGTGTGCCAGCAAAGTGGAAACTTGACTAGGGCTCTTTCAGTGGTTCGGGAAATTGAATGCCAAAAAACCTCGGTGAGAGGAAGACTGCTGGAAATGACGTTTGTCTTCTGATTTCTGGCAACTTTGCAGTGAAGAATGGCTTCTTTTGGGTACTTGGGTTTTGTACATCGCTTTCCTCCAGTGGCTATAGTTTTTAGTTTTCTTTGGACTTGATTTCTGTTTTTCAGCAAGATGTTCTCATTTCTGCATCTTCAGTGTTGAATCTAGCCTTGAGACAGCTTAGCCTTGTTTTCCTGTAGAAAAACCTGCTTCTAGAAAGTTGCATTTTGTGTCTGTTTTTGCAGGCAGTTTTGAAAAGCTAGCCTCAGCACAGCAATAGAGTTGGCAGAACAAGGTTTTGGTCTGAAATACTGATTTATTTTTTTTTTTACAGGCTTGTTGCCCAGCCCCTACTGCCACCACCAGCAACACTGGTGTACAGATCCTGCGTTTCGCAGGTTGGGTGACACACTTTGGGCTCACAGGGTACAGATCCTCCTGTCTGTTATATTCTTGTTTCTTCCCTTGGTGTAAGCAGTTAAGCTTCCCCAGGTAGCCAGTTGGTGGATGAATAGTGTTGTTGCTTGTGGTGGGGAAAAACTAGGCTGTTTACGTGGCCTTGGAGGTGTCTGATCATAAATAAGACCATTGTTTATCAGCAGGTATTACTTTAAAGCTTTTATGGTAATTGGTAGCATTTGGTTATGAGCCAATATGGGTATTAAAGTATCTTCAGGAGAAGGTGGCTCAGGTGGCATGGTGTGTGCCATAAACCTTGCTAGTGATCAAGCTGTATTTGTTTAAGAGACTGCTGGAAGCAATGTCGTGCATATAAATTTTGCATATTTAATACCATATGTTTAAAATTGATACAATAAAATATTGTGCTGTTTCAGGATTCCTTTTCAGAATAAAATTCTACTAAACCAGTCCAGTGGATTGAGATTCCCTTCAATGTGTATGTCTTGCTCTTTCTCAGACGCTGGTAACTGCTCCCCTCTTGTTTCGGTGTTACCGTTCCCACTGCGAAGGTAACTGGGGGGGAGGGTGGTGTGTGTGTGGTTAAAGCAAAAGGGATTTGTAGAGCTGTGACTTGAGACATTGCACAAATAGATTGTAGACGGATGGCAAATGAACTGGTAAAAAGCCTTTATTTTTACTTAACCATCTTGACCATGTGTGCCTATTTGTATTGCGGATGTGGGCTGCAACCATGCGGGGTGGGAGGGAAACCATGTGTCGGTGTGTTTTGAGATGTACTTGCTAAGCAGAAGCGGTGTCCTCTGCCCCTTTTTCCCCTTTCCAGAAAAAAAATTGTTCTTGCCAAAATTTTCTACCTGTTGCAAGAGTTGCTTTCTTTCCAGCACAGTAAAATGTCAACTTCTCACTGTTCATTCCCTCTCGTAGGCATCTGTAACCTCTGTACGATGTATAGTACACACAGCAGTCACCAGATCTCTGCTGGCTTTAGATACCATCAAGTTGGGTGTATTGTAAACGAACCATATTCATTTGAAAAAATAAATCTTTTTTTTTTGAAATGCATACGTGATACTTTATTTTTTTTTATAGATATACGTCTGTGTATACACTTGCATCATCTTAATTTAGTCCCAAAGCCTTGCGGGCAGGAGTGGATGGAGATGGAGGTGCTGATCTGGCGGCGTCTGGAGGAGAGGCCACACTTTTGCTATTTATTATTATTTTTAAGGACTTGGTGCTCACGGGGGTTTGAACCCTCCTGGCCTGTGGGAGCGTGGGTCTTGGCGGGTGCCGGTGCAGCGCTGCACGGGCTGACTCCCTGCCAGCTTGTGGGTGGCCTTCTCAGTTTGTTTTTTTTTTAATAATTAATAATAGTAACTGGTTTTGTTCGCGGTGTGCCGGCGGCTGTAACGGCGACGGCCGGGCCGGGCCAGGGGAGGCCGCAGCCGCCATCGCTGCCTAGCAACGGGCCGCGTGCCGCGCAACGCCCCGCGGCGCCACCGGCCCTGAGGCGGTGAGGGGGGCCGGGACCGGGGCCGGCCCCGAGGCGCGGCGAGGGGGGCCGGGACCGGGCCGGCCCCGAGGCGCGGTGAGGGGGACCGGGAACCGGGGCCGGGGCCGGCCCCGAGGCGCGGTGAGGGGGACCGGGACCGGGCCGGCCCCGAGGCGCGGTGAGGGGAGGGAGCTGGGAGCAGGGTTGGCCCCGAGGGAGCAGCAGGGCCCCGGCACAAAGGAGCTGAGGCATGCTGCTCAGGGCTGCCTGTGCCCAGCCAGGGTGAGGGCCCCTTCCCTGGACCCCCCTTCTCCCTGCGTGTTGGGCCCCTGTGCCCTGCGGCCCTTTGTGCCTTCTGTCTGGCTCTGCAGCCCCAAGTCCTGCCTGCAGCGCTTCCTTTAGGTGTGCCCTGGCTTCTCTTCCCCCTTGGGCTTCAGTACAGATGGCTGTGCTCGAGGAGGAGGACTGGGAGACAGGCATGGGGTATACTGGAGCCAGGGAGTTTGTCTGCCCCAGAACTCCACCTGCCTGTGGGTGTTTGGGGACCTGCAGTCTCCTCAGGAGCTGCTCTGATCCTGTTGAGTCATCTCTGCAATTCCTGCCAGTTC
This sequence comes from Falco biarmicus, assembly GCF_023638135.1. Taxonomy (NCBI): domain Eukaryota; kingdom Metazoa; phylum Chordata; class Aves; order Falconiformes; family Falconidae; genus Falco; species Falco biarmicus. Next base: position 118,294,383 of record NC_079290.1, read on the forward strand.
TGCAGGGATGTGCTGGGTAGCAAGGAAGATGGCTGCAAACTGTACTGGTCCTGCAAAGCCTTCAAGTCCCCTGGGACTGCAACCCTGGGCTGAGCTTACACAGCTGTAACAAAAGCAGAATCAGTAACGTGATCAGCCGTTTTGTCTAAGTTCAATAAATACTATGTGGGAGATGGTGCTGTGAGCAGCTCCTTGTCTCTCTGCAAATAGCATTGTTCTCCAGCTAGAGACAGGTGGACAGGGCTTTCCTCCTGGCCTGGGGGCAGAGGGTGGCTCTGATCACCTGCTCATGTGCTTCCCCTGTTGTGCGGACATGTCTGCATTAGGCGAGATGCCAGGTTACAGCTTGCTGCTGCTTTTCTCTTGAAGAGCTTTCCGGTTTGTGGATGCATCTGCATTTTTGGTCTATTTCTATGAATAAACACAAAAATCTTCTGTTCCCTTTTAGTCACCTGTTAGCAAAATGGCCACGCTGAGTGTAAAGCCAGGACAGCGGTTCACTTTGCTAGACTGGCACACCAACTCCCATCTCATCTCAGCTGATGCTGAACGCCAGCGTTCTGCTTCCCACCAAGTCCGGCAGGAAGCCCGAGCTCTCCGCAATGAAATCAACAACCAGGTGGGTCTTCTGTGGTGGGTTGGCTGCTCCCAGGTTTGTATGGGAGAGTGCCTAGACTTCGGTGTATGGATGAGGGAATAGGAGAAGGCTTTACCCCTACAGAACCTGCTAAATATGTAAATTTACCTCTTGTAAACCCATGAGCAATGATGCATGGGTACTGTCGTGAAATCCCTGGGCGTGATTCTCACACCCGTTGCAACTTGTGGTGTTTTCTGTGCTCTCCGTTGGTATAGATGACCATTAGACCAAATGGCAGTCCTGTGAGGGGTCAGTCAGTCCTGAAAATGGTGAAGAGCTTCAGCAAGATTCACAATGGCAATTTAAAAAAGAGTAATGGTGTTTTTCCTCTAATTCCAGGCTAAATGGGATGAGCATGACAACCAAACCCGCCTGGCTGAACGTATCAGCAGCGTGAACAGATGGAAAGAGACCCTGGACAAAAGCCTTGCAGATATAGATGCAGAAATCGATGCCTTAGCCAAAGTACGTTGGGAGGACAGATGGCTGGAAATCAACTTACACTCTCAACATAGGATGTTAAATAATTGAGGCTTGTCTTCTGCAATGGGCAAGCCCATATGGAATTCAAGGGGGGCTTATCACAGATATACTGAGATCTGTACCTGATGAAATGACTTCCTGGAAAACAAACCACTGTGTTCTTCGCTAAGCCAAGCCATTTTATGGAGCTCTGCATTGCATGCTTATGTTTGGGTTTTAGGATGTTTTTTGTTGTTTCGGGGTGTGTGTGTGTTTTCTTGAAGCTCTGAAGGATAATGAGAAATATGTGAACACCATAATCCAAAACGGTTTGATTTTAAATAGAGAATAGCAGTGGGATCTCTGATTCTTTTAGTTCTAGATGCAAAGGCTGCTGCTCCTGGAGTCACTAGGCCCCAGCAAGGTGCGATTCCCAATGCAAATAGCAGATGTAGGGGACTAATGTGTTTAGCTCTCATAATTTTCATTCCAAACTTGCTAAAAGGTTTCAGAACTGCAAAGACAGCCACTGCGAAGCCCTCCTAATGAGGGTGTCGGTAGTTTCCCCTTCCTTTCTTCCTCTCATCCCTGAAAGAGACTCCCCACACACCCAGCTGGCTGCTTCTTCCAGGTGAAGGAAGCAGCAGAACGTGCCCTCCAGGCAAAGAACTTGCCTTTGGATGTTTCCATTGAGTGCCTGACACTCCGTGAGAGCCGTCGTGCCATCGATGTGGTGAGGGACCCTGTGGAGGAGGAGCTGCAAAAGGAGGTGAAGGTGATAGACAAAGCCAAGAGAGAACTGCAGCAGAGAGTGAATGAAGCCTTCCAACAGCTCTGGTGAGGCAAATGACAAAGCTGTTGACTGGCCTCTGCCCTCCTTGCTTGGCCCCAGCAGTTTAATGTGCCTCTGATGCCACATTGAGATGGGCAAGGAGGCCGGGAACCAGTGACCCACTCAGAGGAGCCTTTGCTGATTATTGCCAAGGTCTGTGGGGTCTGGGGGTTTGTAGGGGAGAGCATGTCAAGGGAGACTTCATAAGCATCCTCGGAAAATTTTGGCCCAGATAGGTATCTTGTGCCACACGCCTTGGTTCATGAATCGGTGACCTGGAGGTGTTAAAGCTTCTGGGCCCTCATCTTTTGTGGGTCACTACCCTGCTGCGGGAGGGTGGGCGGCTCAGTTCACCAGTGCGATGCCAGAGCAGAGCACAGGGGAGCCAGGCAGGCAGTAAAGCAGGCATGCTTCTTTATGACGTTGGGCCTGGCTCACTGGGAGTGCAGGACCTCATAACTCATTTTGAAAAGGTGACTGATGTGGTGTTGAAAGCTTTGGAAATTGTGAGCTGCCTGTCTCCTCTGCGTCCTTGCTGCTGACTCCAACCCTGCTTTCTGCAGCCTCTTACAGGAAGCTCGCCAGCAGCTGAGTTCTGACCACCGGCGCAAGATGGAAGCACTGGAAATAGATCGCATGTGCTTATCGCTTAGTGTAAACTCCCCCAACATCTCCTTCAAGGTCAACCCAACACGGGTCCCGGATGGGTAAGGAAAGAGCCTGCCTTTATGTGGCCAAATCCGTGCTGGTGCTTGTAAGAGCCCTGGGATGCTTTTTTCCTTCCATGCTGTATGGGTGCAGCTTTGGAGAGAGCTCAGAACAGGAGCTGGCTTCTGGGATTTGTTGTGGCTCTTTGAATTATGAAGCCACAGACTTTTGGCAGTTATCTAAATTATCACCACAAAAATAGAGAAGCTAACTGCCCTGCCTCCCCTGTGCTTGGCTGTAGGTGACACTCAGTAAGTAGTGTGGTATCGGCCTTTGGCACAGCTTACGGGAGAGTTGCTGCGCATTTTCACATGCTTGGCATTTCATAGCACGGTTTGGATGTGTCCCCAGCTTGAGCAGATGTGGGCTCGGTGCAGGAGCCACGGGGTAGCAATCTCCAGCTGGTGCAGCAAGATCAGACAGGGTGTGACCTCCTGAATTGTTTTGTACTGCACAAAGCCTTCTTGGCCTGCAGCAGGTGGTTCCTTTTGAACTGCCTTGCAAACACTCAACTTATTTTCATAACTGCTGATTTGTTCATAGATCAACTGCACTTGATGAGTGGGAACAGAATAGCCGATGCAACAAGGAGCGTGCTGAGGCAGAAATGAAAGCCTCAACTGAGCTCCGGGAAGCCACAGTGCTTGCCATTGCGCAGGTAAAGGAGTCCCTTGGCTGTGAATCGCTGGCACAGAAATTCTGGATCCAGTGTGGGAGAATGGGCTGGCATGTGGTGTGTGCAGGGGAAGGGAGCCTTTGGAAAGACAGCATTGGCCCACGGGCCGCTCTGAGAGCAGCTGCCCTCCTGGTTTAAAAGAGGAGCCTGATCGTGCTGCAAGAGTCTGCAGCCATCTCGGCAACCAGGAAGACACATAACTGGCTACCGTTCCCTGCCTTTTGGCTACAGGGGGCTGCGTGACCTGCACACGCGTGGCAGCTGCCAGAACCCGGCTGGTTTTGTTCATAGGCTTGTCCCAACCTCAGAGGCAGCAGCTGGGAGGGAGATACCTTCTAGATGTATGTGACTGGAGCCTGTTCTCTGTTCAGACAAACAACGAGCTGGAGGCTCAGCGTGTAGCTACGGAGTTTGCCTTGCGCAAGAGGATTAGAGACCTGGAAAGCGCCTGTGATGAACTGAAATGGCAGGAGCAGAATGTAATGTTGCTTCTTTGGTTATTGATCACAACCTTGGGTGGGAATTGAATCCAAAAGGCTGTTTGCTGTCTGGAAAGCTACTTGGCCTGAGCCTGGTTTCCACATGAGAGCTGTGAAGCGGCACACGTATGATCCCTGCAACATCCTACCTCCTTCTGCTATCACAGTTGCTGCTCTGGCATTTCTCAGCAGCAGGACCAGGTTTTGGCCTTTTTATTTCAGCCCTGGTCTCAACCGCTGTGGCCATAAAACACCAGCAGCACCATACCTGATCTGTGTGAAAAGCTGTGAGCAAAGGGGTTCAGTACTCGGAAGCCCACCAGCCCTTGTTTAAAATCCTTTCCCAGCACACTAAAACCCCAAGATGCATGGGGGGGGCTGTTTTCCAGTCTGTATCCCTGGATGTTCCTTGTAATACGTGTCTTTATCCTTAGACCTTGGAGGAAATTGCTGAGATGGAGGAGGACATCCGACATTTGGAGGAAGATCTTCGGAGGAAAATGCAAGATCTGAAAGTGGCACACACCCGCCTGGAGACCCGCACGTGTCGGCCCACTATGGAGCTCTGTTGGGATCAGGTACCCACCCCGCCTGGCACGCTTCCTGCTGGGAGGAACTGGGGAGAATTGACCAGTGGGTCTGAAAAACGTGGATCATTTTGGAGAAAACTACAGAGGGGCTGAGCAATGGATCCTACAGTCACCTAGCGAAGCAAGGAATTACTGTTGTAGCTGGGCTAGAAAGGTGCCCTGGTTTTGGCTGGGATAGAGTTAATTTTCTTCTCAGTAGCTGGTACAGTGCTGTGTGTTGGACTTAGTATGAAAATAATGTTGATAATACACTGATGTTTTAGTTGTTGCTAAGTCGTGCTTACTCTAAATCAAGGAGTTTTCAGTTCTCTGTGCTCTGCCAGCGAGCAGGTGCACAAGAAGCCAGGAGGGAGCCGAGCCAGAACAGCTGACCCAAATAGCCAAGGGGATATTCCATACCATAGAGCATCACACCCAGTATAGGAACTGGGTGAGGGGGTGTTGGCGGGGGGCTGCTGGTGGCTGTGTGGGAACTGGCTGGGCATCGGTTAGCAAGGGGTGACCAATTGTGCTCAAACATCGCTTGAATTTTTCCCTTGGGTTTTATTCCTCTCGCTTTGTTACAATTGTTGTTTTTAATAGTTGAAATAAAATATAATAATTTGTTCTTATCTCAACCCATGAGTTTTACCTGTTTTCCAGTTCTCCTCCCCATCCTGCTGGGGCCAGGGGGGGAGTGAGCAAGCAGCTGCGTGGGACTTAGTTGCCAGCTGGGCTTAAACCACGACAAAGGGGACCTGTGGTGTTTGTGCACCGCCACTTCAGCCCTGTTAACTGCTGTCGCCTTCTCCCTCCCCACCTCGCAGGCACAGAACGGGCTGACGGCCGCAGTCCACCAGCTGGAGGGAACGATCCGTGCGCTCAGGCAGAAGCTAGCAGAGGCATGGTAAGTCTCCTGTGTTCTGAGGCAGAGCAGCAGCCCCACGTTGCCCGTGTGAGGGACGTGGCGGTGTGCAGTCCTGGAGCTGGCACACTTCCAGAAGCTGCGTTTTGGAGTTCGAGTCTGTTCAGATCAGGAGTGGAAACAAGTCTCTGGGCTTGGTGGGCAGCTGGACCAGGCAGTGGGGTCCAGCGAGGCACGAGAGGGCTGTGTGGTGGGAGGGCGAATGGGGTTCCCACAGTCCCTGCTTGATTCAGACTTCAGCTGGGCACAGAGAGTTTTGAAAAAGGGGGGGTGGGGAAAGGGGTGAAAAGTAAAGGAAGAAATAAAGTGCTGCTCTGGGCTGGTGTGGGCGCACATCCCGAGGCACACATCTCTGTGCTGCACTCCAGGAGCAGCGTGCGGGCTCGCTATTCACAGACCCAAAGAATGCTGCTGCTGGGCACCAAGAAACACCTGATGCATTCGTTCTTTGTACAAAGGCAAATGCTGCACAGATATTTCTGCTGCCAGAAAGTGGGAAGTTGGGGGTTTCCTGTCCAACTTGGAAGTGAATGCCGTGTTGAACCCAACTCCTCTCGCTTCTGCTTGTTCCCAGGGATGCCTTGGACGCTCTTTACAGACAACTTCACCGCATTCAGACAGATAGCGGCTACAAAGCCAGTTCCCTGGTGCTGGACAACAAGTGCATGGACAGCCGGAGAAAGCTCGTGGTCCCTGCTGAGAAATTAGTGCCAGAGGTCAACACATTTAACCGGACTGCAAACCACGCGCTCTCCCCGCTGAACACCGGGCAGCTGGACTTGGCTTAGCGCGCCGGGGAGTGTTGTGCAACCAGCCAGGCTGAAGAGAAAGCTACCAGTGACTCAGATCTGTAGCAAGGAAAGCGGACATCTGTGTCCTGTTAGGCTAATGTAATTCTCCTCCCTCCTCCTCCTTTGTTATGTAACTGTCTGTCCCCTCGTATGATGTTTATAGCCTCTTTGCACTCCACAGAGCGTTATAAACAATAAAGAGTCTGTCCCCAAGAGCAGTTGTCATCTGACAACGTTGGAAGTGTTTTCCTGGTGATTGAAGCCATCTGGGTTCTTTTAGCGTTTTTTAAGTCTTTTTAAAGCGTGAGGCAGCGCTCTGAAAAGGGACTGTGTAACGGTGGCAGCGGGCCAGGTCTGCTCGGTGAGGGTACCGACTCCGATCCCCTCGCCTTAACGATTCCGGTTTGGCTTGGGATTTCCCCTGGCCTGCTAGCCCTGCGGAGCTAACGCCGCTACAAAAGCAAGGGCTGGAGTCCGTTCTCTGGCTCTTGGAGCCCTGGATTTATTCAAATCGAATTGCAGTGCTTGCATTCTGCCGGTTTTATTGTTTCTATTCCAGGCACGCTCCCAACGCCCTGCGCGCTCTTCCCGGGGAAGATTGTGGCCGTGCCAACCTGCCCTGTGCCGCCAGGACCTGCTCTTCATCCCTCAGGTGGGAGGTGATGCTCAGTAAATGCGCGCGGTGTAAAGCAGCCTGGATGTGCCTCTAGGCTCTCGGATTAAATTTCGATAATGAGGAATGTTAATTGGGAAATAAGGCGGCTGGCTCCTAATTGCATCTCCCGGGCAGCCGCCGCCGCTCTCCTCCGGGCCGCCAGGGGGCGCTGGCCGCGGCCAGCGCCCCCTGGCGGCCCGGAGGAGAGCGGCGGCGGCTGCCCGGGAGAAGATGGCGGCGGTGGCGGGTTCGGGCTCAGGCCCGGGGCGGCCGGTGGCGCGGCCTCGGCCAGGACCCTCCCGGTTCCGCGGTTGTTTAGCCGGGGCGTTGTTGGGTGACTGCCTAGGCGCCGTCTTCGAAGGTAGAAGCGTCGTGAAGCTGCCCGACCTCCTCCGCTTCCTCCGAGGCCTGGAACCGGCGCCCGGGCCGCCCGAGGAACCGGCCGGCAGCGCCCGCAGAGGTGGGCGGGAAACCCCAGGAGCGGGACGGCGGGGGTCGGGCCTCCCGGAGCACATCCCCCTTCCCCGTACCCACCGCCCCGGGCCCGGCTCCCAGCACCCCACAGATTAGAGCCCAGCACCCCCCTGACCCCCCCAGGATCAGGCTTTGCGCTGCTGCCCCTTACCTCAGCGCAGGGCACCCCCCTGGGACACCCCTAGCAGCCCCCAGCCCTGCTCTGAGCCCCCCACCCGGGTGAGGGTGACCTTGCTGAAGCGGTGTCCAGCTTCTGGCTCCCCCAGGGCCGTTCCTGGGGTGCTGTGCCCGTGGCTGCTGTGGAGGGACCTGTGGTTTGCTGTGCTCAGCCTGTGCCGCTCATGCTGGAGCGAAGCCAGGGTGTTGCAGTGCAGGGGTGTCGGCACGGAGCGGCTGTACCAAAAGATAAGGAATAGAGGAAGAGAAGCCCAAGAATGATTATTTAACTCTTAGCAATTGATGATGGATTCGCTTTGGGGTTCCAAGCTGTGCAGCAAGCCCTGTAAACCCTTCCAGCAGAACCCTAAAGGCACACGATTCACTTGCAGTCTTGTCCAGAAACATGACTGTGCTTTCTCTTCTCTGCTCCTCAGCGTATGCTGTAAACTCCTTGAGAAAGAGATTTGTCTTGCTTGTCTGTATGTGCCTCTGGTTATCAAACGCTTTCGCTTGGCTCTTCTTAATCTTGAAATGCATTCTGCCTCATGCGTGCTGTGGATGCATCTCTCTTGCTCAATGTCTTACTCTGATGACTGTGGCTAGTGACAAGTGCTGGGGAACTTCGTTCATGTTTGAACTCCAGCTATACAGATAATTAGGCCTTGGAGAGCAGGGAAGTGCTGACGGTGGAGAAGGACAGGAGGGGAGTTTGTTCATGAATGGTCACATTATGTTTTGACTTTCTGTTTTAGAAACACTTTCGTACACAGATGACACAGCCATGAGCAGGTCAGTGGTGCAGTCCCTGCTAGCCAAGCAAGAGTTTGATGAAGTTGATATGGCAAAGAGGTAAGGACAGCAGCCAGCTTCAGAGGCCAGAGTGTTGACCTTTACTAGTGAAAGCAAAACTTCCTTAAGATTAAGCAATCACTGTGATTTTCAGTGAAAAGGGGACAGGGGCAAGGGAAAATCGTTGTTAATTTGTGGAGGCAAAAAATTAGAAAAGTGAGGGTCAATCCTGTAATTTATTGTGTGTTTTGCACTGTTCTGGAACATGTAGCAGTGCTAGTTTTAGCGTGAGTTCAGAGTTTGCTTAGAAATGAAGCAGGATGGGACATGCTGTATCACAGCCATGTAGGTATATTCACCTCTGTGGAAGAGGGTGCTTAGAAATTTTGGAAGCGTTTCCTTTCATGTTTATTTGTTGCTATTTATGTTTGTACTTCTCTTAATTTAGTTAGTGAATGTTAGTGAAGTCAGCTTCAGTTTGTTTATGATCCGTTTCCCTTTTGAATCCACAGCCCTGGTAGCATTTGGTTCCACTTAAGGGAGGACATTTATTTGTTTATAAAACTCTTCCATTGAACTCGAACAAAAGACTTTCCTTGTGGTTATGACCCACGGAAATGTTTCCAGTTTGCTTCTATTTCAAGGCAAAGTTGAGAGGGAAACAAGTGGGTTGTGAAAGGTGATGTTTATACACCCTTTCCTCCTTTTGCACCAATTTTTGGGACTCAGAATTTTTTCCCTGCAGAACTGAATCACTTGAACCCTGACTGTCACTGAATTACCTGTGTGTTATTAATTCATTTTATCAAGTGGCTTTATACAACCTTTTTACAAACTTGAGTAACAGACCAAATATCCCCTCTATTTTTTCTCACCTGTGTAACTGCTGCTCTCTTGTCCGTGCCAGGTTTGCTGAGGAGTACAAGAAGGAACCCAACAGGGGCTATGGGATGGCTGTTGTCAATGTCTTCAAGAAGCTCCTGAGCCCCAAGTGCAATGATGTGTTTGAACCAGCAAGAACCCAGTTTAACGGGAAAGGCTCCTATGGCAATGGCGGTGCCATGAGGGTGGCAGGCATCTCGCTCGTGTATTCTGATGTCCAGGATGTTAAGAAGGTACCGTTCTTGGCTCCTCTGGGGAGTCCCTGCTGTCAGGCCAGTCTCACTGTGATCTCTCAGGTAGGTTTGCTAATGGTGTGTTTTTCATTCGCAGTTTGCGAAGCTGAGTGCTGAGTTAACCCATTCCAACTCCCTGGGCTACAACGGGGCCATCCTGCAGGCCCTGGCCGTGCATCTCGCCCTGCAGGGAGAGCTCAGCAAGGAGACCTTCCTGGAGCAGCTCATTAGCCACATGGAAGATGTAGAGGCAGATGATAAGTCTCTTACTGACGCTCGAGCGTAAGTAGCCATGAGGAGCGCTACCTGCCTTGTACAGTTTGGTCTGGCTCTTCGCATTCTCTTTCCTTCATTGTGCTTTTTGTTTCCAGGCTGGGATTTGAGGATTTACCGTTTTCAAGGCGTCTAAAGAAAATAAAGGAATTTTTGGAGCTCAGCAGTGTTCCTAAAGCAGATGTATTGTTTGAATTAGGTAGGTACCTTTCTTAGTACAAGTATTAGGAAAGAGCTGGACACGGGACTAGCTCAGCAAGTCTGGTTGATGTGTCCTCCTTCAGGCTGCCACTTTGGCTTCTGCTGTCTGTCAGGCACAGAATGTGCTGGAAAGGCTGCCTGTGCTCACCAGTCAGCAGTTCTCTGAGTCTTGACTCAGTTACGCCCTCTCTGTATTGGTGGGGAAAAAAATGTCTTGCTAAGAAAAACTTACCATGCATATTCTGAGATCTCTTAATGGCTCTCAGATCTTCATGTTGGATGGGAATGGGTAGATGTGTGTTGCCAGACTGTACTGGTGTAGCTGGGAGTTGGTCTCTATGATGTGAGTAGTGCTGGGGGAACTGTGGGGAGACTTCTGAGATGCAAACCTTTGCACCTTGTCATGCTAAAATCAGCAATACCGGTATTGAGAGTATCTGGCAATAGGAAGTTGCAGTTAGAAGGGAGAAGGTACATCTGCAGGAAGGAAGACGCAGGTGTTCTGCACTGAAGGTGATTGGTTTCGTTAACAGGCAATGGCATTGCTGCTTTGCGGTCTGTCCCTACTGCAATTTACTCTTTCTTGCGCTGTATGGAAGCCGACCCAGACATTCCTGATCACTACAGCAACCTGCAGAGAACCATCATCTACTGTATCTCTCTGGGTGGAGACACAGATACCATTGCTACCATGGCAGGAGCCATTGCAGGGGCTTATTATGGGGAGGAACAGATTCCCGCAAGCTGGGAGCAGAGCTGTGAAGCTTTTCAAGAGACACAGAAGCTGGCAAATAGCTTGTATGAACTCTACTGCCAGCGGCTCTGAGCTCCAAGGGGAGTGTCTTTTCTGAAGGCGAAGCAGGTGGACACCTCTGCTTTTCTGGTCAGAAATCTGGTGGTGGATCCGCGCCACTGCAGACACCGGTGAGCCTCCGCCTGGGTAGGACGCCTGCTGCTGTGAGTTGAGAGCTGGAAGTACAAGCTGGTTTGGAAGAGAGGGGACATACCCTTCAGTTACGGTTCACCTGGGAAGTGGCTGCATGTGGCACCTTGGACAGTGGGTGCATCTCCTCTGAAGTGTACAGGAGCATCTAGTTTTCCATAAGATTTCTGCTTTTTGCTTTGTCTGCCATTACGCCATTCTGTCATTACAGTTACTAGGTGGGTGTGTGAATCCACTGACTTTCTCGCTGTTGTCCTCTACTACTGTGTGCTGCAACCTTTGTTTCGGTTGTTAGTGCCTGTCCCGCAGTGGCTTTGTTAGGCTGCACACCCCTCGTAAACACCAGTTCACACTCGGCTGACCAGCTAAGGGTTGTAAATGGGCATCATCAGAGAGGCACATCCCTGGAGAGCCTGCAGGATGTCCAGCATGGTGGCATGGGTCACCACCTGCGCGGTGGAGTGTGGAGGGTGCACCTCCCATCGGGGTTTGCTTCCTTACAGGCAGAACGGGAGGTGCCAGAGACGGGAGAAGGGGTTTCTTTGCATTGCTAGTAACTGCATTTTTGTTCAGCTTTTTTGCAATTGTGAGAAATACCTGTGGTCACGCAGACAGAATTCCGGTTGGCTCACTGTAACTGCTGGAAGAAGGTGTGACTGCTGCTCCTTTGGTGTGCCTTGCTCTGCCATCCACCTGGCACCGTCCTGATCTATTGCATCTTGTGTTCTCTTACACAGCTGGCTTTCACGCTGCTGCCACTACTCTAAGCTATTCCTTTGTTCCTGGTCTGTGCATCCTGCGTTTTTAATGCTGCCCTATGTATGCCCAGAGCGCTGAGCGAGACTGGTGTTTAAATCTGGGTGGACATAGCTGTGAAACCAAGGATTGAATTCCTGATTCTGCTGCAGTCAGTGACAAAAATGACTCCACCAGGAAGTAGGAGTTACTTCTCACAGTTTTAAAACTCTGTACTTGGTAAGAATCATCAGAAAATAAAGGGATAGGTAGGTTAATTGGGGGAGAATTTATCGAACTTTAAAAGAATTTGTGCATTTGAAGCTGGTACTTGTGGCCAAGGACATTCTAGCAAAGCTGTGTTGTTCCAGAGTTTCACATCTAAAACCTTTGCCCAGTGGAGCTGGTGAAAAAAAGCATGTAACAGCTTGGGTATGGCATGCCTAAAAAGGATTGGAAGCTTGAAATAATTGAAACAAAAAGAAAAAGGCAAGCAGTCATCATATGGAAACGCTTATAAATTTGAATGTGACAATGTAATTCTCTATTATTTCTCCAGTATTTCTTGTGACACTGGGAAGTGACTGTTCTGCTGAAGTGGAGCTCACTCCCGTTTGGTATCAGCACATGGTTGTTGTGTGTGTCAGGCTGCGTGCACGTGTGGAAAATCTGGCTGCCATAGGTCCTTCCAGTTTTCCTGTAGTCTACTTCCTTCGAGTGCCGGTCTTCTGTGTGATGTTTTAATGGGTTTTCCTTGTATAAATGAATTCTTGTCCTGAGAACATGAGGAATTTTGGTCTATTGTGTATTTATGTCTTGTGCTGCCGATTTGAGATGTAAAGTGTCAGGTTTTTCACATCATTCTGCCAGAGGTGTGAACATATTCATGGAACTATTTAAAAGAAGATATTTTTTCTTTCAAAGCATCTTTATAATTTTAAATCTTTGAAACTTGTGAAGAGCAGAAGAGCTCCCGTTTGAAAAATACAGCTCATTTTAGGCCAGAATTTAAATGTGTACTAAAACATTTAGCTCTGACTTCCGTGGAAAGAAATAAAATGACTTGGTTATCTTTGTTAATTAGCTACTGCTCCTGTGTTTTCATTCAAGCCATGAAGTTGTGCTTCCATACTCAATGACAAAGGGAGCTGTACGAAAACCTCTGGGCTATTTCTCCCCACCCCAATGCTTCACGTCTAAGACTCAACCTGAAACTACTTTGTTACGGCTTCTTAAAATCATTCTGTAGGAAGCAGAACAAAAGTAGTTTGGTGCTGGTTGGAGACATCTTGCATGTGGCCGAGGCTCCTGCTTCATTTGGGGTGAGTTTTAGTACTGGACATCTGCTGTAAAAACTACTTTCAGGTGGCTGCTCTTGCCCATGAGCCGTAAGGGGAGCTGAGTTCGTAACCCCCCGGGAGTGAGCGAGTGTGAACAGCAGGGCGAGTGGGAAGCGTCGACACTGTGCGTCGCAGGGAGGTTTGCTGGAGAGGCCCTTTTCCTCTGCAGGCTGTGTCCGCCGCAAGGAGCGGCGCATGCAGGGCGTTCAGCTGCTGGAATCCGACGTGTGATGATCACGCAGAGACCAGGGAGCGTGCTGGGTGCCCCCACAACTCACAGCAGGAGGACTGCTTGTTCTTCATGGTCAGCTTTTGAAGCAATTTGTGCACGTGGCAGTCGGGCTTCTCTGGACGTATTTCACCTGTAACAAGTAATGTCTCCTCTTCCAGGTAAGATATCAGGCGTGAAAACGTATGTTCTTCTCTTTATTCTTTGTACTTTTAGCTTTGGAAAGCGATTTGCTTACAAGTCATTCATCATTTCTTCTGCGTGTTACTGCATTGACTACTTTTGCTGCCCGGGATGTGGAGGTTGGCTGTAGACAAGGTTGTGTAGATAGCAAAAATCCTAAAACAGTGTCATGGAAAAACCAGAAGGGAAAGGGAATCCCCAACACTTTGACTGAACTTCCTCAAATTAATAATTGCCAGTCTGGAAGGGTCTGGATTTCATCCCTTTTTCAGAATGGACTTCTGGAGACGGGAATCTTTTCCTTAATCACAACAAACATGCAGTGCCTTCTTACACATAAAAATATTAATTGGGAAACAAATCTGCTGGGAACAAGTCAGCTGGATTTGGGAAGGAAATGCAGTGCAAGAGGTCTGTATGACTGGTCTCACCAGCAAGGCTGGGCAAGCCCGTTAATAACAGGACAAAGGCACAGCTGAGCCCACCTTTTATACAATAAGTTTTATTGATGTTTTGTCAATACAATCAAGTACTGTAGTTTTAGTTCTGAAGAGAAGGCCAGTTTCTGATCACAAAAAGAGTGCATTTTAAACCAACTTTTACTATGACAGACAGTGCATGTAATAAGTATTTACAAAACTAAAAACTTCTATATACTAGGTTAGAAATGAAGATACTAGAGGCAAATTTAAAAAAAATAGTAAGAATTTGTATATAAAAATGCACATTGTAATGCAGTTTTCATAATTAAAAATAGACATACTTCATCCAACCCAACCTTTTTTACTATTGTGATTGAAACCAAAATCCCATGCGCTCACACACACGACAGAAAATAATCCTTTCTGCTGGCGAATATCACGTACTCAGTACTCCAGAAAAAAAATTCTTCCTGACAGTGTCCAGTTTAGTGAACAGCCTCCCTCATCCTGTGCATCGTTTTTCTAGCCTAGCTCTATGTGCGTGTAATATCTTTGCCTTTCAATTACTGTGTAAATGTAACAGGTTATATAGCTGCGGAAGGTTGATTATGGTTTATGCTCTGCACATGAAGGGAAAGTGAGATTGCGAAACAGTATCTACAGCACTGAACGAGTTAACGTCTCGGTGTGGTTATAGTGAGTATTTTTGTCATTGCTTTTTGCCAGCTAGAACAAGAAGTTTTGAGTAAAACAAAACAGAACAAAAAAAAAAAAAAAAAAAGATGGAATGTAGGTTAGAACACAGTATAAATAAGTTGCTTTGCTGAGTAACAGGAGGGAGCTTCCACCCCAGCGCGTGGCTGGGGAACGAGAAGCTCCTGGCCCTGCTGCAGGTAGTGTGCACGCCCGCGCGGTGGGAGCCAGACCCCGCTGCTGGCACCAGCTCGAGTTCCTTGCTGTTCTCCACAGGAAAGACGCTTCAATAAAGGAGACGCAGGCCCTATCCTAGCACCCTCCCCTCCCAAGCCTGGGCTTGAAGAAAACATCTGAGCTTCCACTTTTAATTTTAGGGACTTTTTTCGTATGGCTCCTATTCCTGTTGGGAAGTAACCTGTTACGATCAAAACCCAGGTGGTCCTGACACCTCCCTGCCTTTAGGAGTTACAAACGTCCAGTGGGATCAGACGCTGGGGCAGCCTTTCAGCTTGAGAAGGTTTAATCTTTCTATGAAACTTGCAGCTTTCTGGGGAGAAAATCCCGGGGAGGGGGACATGCCAGGCCCAGCAGGGCAGCAGCTGAAGCGCTGGTCTTTCAACTGTAAGTTTCCTTTTTGTGTATCTTAATTTCAGGGATAGGTGTGTTTTTAAAAGGAAGCCCTGGATGGCAAGAGGCAGAAACACAGGACAGACTTAAGGAGAAAAACAAACAGAGAAAAAGAAAAGTTGTTTTAAGTATCTTGTACAGTCCGTCTGGAGAACAATCCCAAGTCCCATTCTTGCTACATTTCTTTGGCCATTGAACAGGCTTTAGGAAAATTCAAGGGTAATCGTTGCTCAGCTGGTGACCAAATTGTTGCTGCTTTCTCAGGGATGTGCCTTTGCAGAGGGACACGCAGTGTAACGCATGCGGATTAACTTCAGCAGCGTGCTACTTGCCTGGGATGAGGAGAATCGTTTTACTGTAAGTGCAAGTGACAATGACTATTCTACCATGAGAAAATCTGCAAAGCAACAGGGTTCAGTTGCTCCCTTTACCAAAGGACAGAGCAGCCAAGTGGTCAGTATCCGTGCATCCCTTTCCCAGAACCTTGTAGCTCATATTCAGGTTGGTAACATTTCAAGCATTAGTGAGACAAAGTGGTAACAACAGACAAACATGATTGGTTGGCTTTTTTTTTTTTTTAACTTAAGTCACAGATCGGCACCTGGAATGATGCACTGTTACAGGTACATATTGCACTAGACTTGTAAATTAACATTGTTAAGTAGATAATAGCACCGTTGTAAAATGACTGAATGGAATGTTAGAACAAACACTATTTTTTCTTAATTAAAAGATCCCCAGAGAAAGGGGGGATACCAATGCAAAAGTTTACACATCCCGAAATAGTGAGACAGTAAAAGCAAGTTGTCTATAAGTGGCACTTCGGAGAAAGCACCCCTAAACCTTCTGTCAAGCCAGGCTAGAAGCACCGTAAGCCAGGCTTGCAGTGCCATCCTTGGGTTGTCAACAAATAAGATGCTCACAAGGCCAAGCAAGTCTTTGGGCTGCAGGGAAATGGACAGGACAGAAGTAGCCCTTGGACTTGCTGGTAGCTGAATTCACTCAAGAGAGAGGATTGTTGTGCATCCCAGGGGTCCCAGCTTCCCGCAGCGGGTTTGGAACAGGTTGTCTGTCATCCTCCCAGATACTGATGGCTGGATGTTTTTATTCCTAAAGGTGCTGGGTGAGGGAGGGTTAAAAGTAATATTTACTTCTTGTAAGAAGGTGCTTATGCAAAGTGTTCCACTTTGTAGGATTGTAAATCCAACCATACTGAATCCAGAGTGAATCGGAGAGACTCTACCTCAAAGCACAGTCTGAAAAAGTAGGCATCCGTGAGACTGGAACTTGGGCATCTGATGGTTTGGGAAGGGAATTTCTCAATCCATCATGGATCTCTGCTGCTGTACAGGCTTGTGATAAGTGCCTGGGACCCCTGCGCTGGTTAGCAAATACACCATCCACTACAACAGCTGTATTTATTTAACTAGTACTCAAAACGGGAAACAAGGGCACTTGATTACAGACCAGAAGGGGTCTGGCCTTCCAGAGGGGACCCTCCCTGGATCACAGAGCGGTTTACTGCAGAGCCAGATCCTTGCCATCCCAAGTGCGTTCCTGTGTTTGATGTACAGTCAGTAGGGTAAAATTTATTCCAAATACGCTTTGCTGAGGAAGTCACTCCCCTCCCTCCCTTCTCCCTCCCCCAAAAAAGATTGATATGTGTCTCCTTTCCAATTACCCTCTTGACTCGTGGATCAAACAGCTTGAAGCAAGGTCCCACGACAACGGCTTGCGCGTTCTTCCCAGTGATTTTTCTTTTTTGTATTAATTTTAAAAAACTTTTTTATCAAAAAAAAAAAAAAAAAAAGACAGTTTATGGCTAAAGTGGGTGAAAAGGAAACATGCCCAGCAGCCGTTATGTGGGGCAAAGCAGGAACCCAGAGAAGGAGGAGTGGATGTATTCCGTGGAGTACAACCCGTTGGCCTGGTCCGAGGGCATTTGTACCCAGACTTGGTCATTCTCCTTGAGTTCAAGCACGGCACTGCCCGAGGCCTGGTCCAGGTAGCCCTTTTTGTACTCGTCGTAGGTGTAGGTGGCAGGCACGTTGTTCTTATAAAGCGCCACCCAAACGTTAGTCCCTTTGACGTGCACGTGGTAGGCAAAGTAGTAGATGCCGGATACGGGGCAGGTGAATATCCCGGTGACTGGGTTGTAGCCGTTGTGCCCATTATACAAAGTCCGGTCAAACTTGACCGGCATGCCCGAGGCTGGGAAGGGGGAGGTGAGGATGGCGGTGAAGGCTGGTGCGATCCGGGCAGAGAGCTCTCCTCGGCCGTACTGCGGCTTCCCTGCCTTGCCGTTCCCCAGCACGGCCCCTTCCACGCCTCCGTCCGGCAGGTGCAGCCCCGCGATGCCCGTCTCGTCGAACACCCCGGGCGCTCCCGGCGGACCGGGTGGCCCTGGCGGCCCTGGTGGCCCGTTCATCCCCGGCGTTCCTGGCATTCCTGGTGGGCCGATGGGTCCGGCCATGCCAGGCTCGCCAGCCTTCCCCTCACCAGGAACCCCTGGGAGCCCAGGCTCTCCTTTCAGCCCTGGTAACCCCTGAGGCCCCATGGGACCCGCGGGTCCTTGCAAGCCCGGGATGCCCGAGGGGCCCCTCAGCCCCGGCTGCCCTGGGATCCCACCGTCCCCTTTCGGCCCAGGCCCCCCCGTTAACCCCGGCACCCCTGGGAGGCCAATGAACCCTGGTTCTCCTTTGGGGCCTGTTGGGCCGGGGGGTCCCAGTGACCCAGGCAGGCCCCTTTCTCCCGGCACCCCCGGCTTCCCTGCGAAGCCATTGGGGCCCTGGTCGCCACGCATCCCTGGCATCCCGGGGGGGCCACTCGGCCCCACGTCCCCTTTGGAGCCAGGCAGCCCGTGCTTGCCCGGCAGGCCCATGGACCCCGGCGGGCCTGGCGGCCCGATGATGCCAGCAGGGCCCGGCTCGCCCGGCTCACCATCAATGCCAGGCTCCCCCTTGTCGCCGATGGCTCCCGGCACCCCCGGCTGCCCGCGGTCCCCTTTAAGGCCGGGCAAGCCCGGCTTCCCATAGCCCGTCGGGCCTGGCAGGCCAGGGAGGCCGCGGATCCCGGGCTCCCCTTTCGGTCCCATGGGGCCCTGTATCCCTGGCACCCCCGCAGCGCCTGGCACCCCGATCCCGTCGAGGCCGGGGGGCCCGCGGGGCCCCATGGGGCCAGGCTCCCCGTTGACACCAGGCCCACCCGGAGGGCCCATGTCACCCTTCTCCCCCGGTGCACCCGGCAGGCCATCGAGGCCGGGTTTTCCAACGCCGACAGGCCCTGGGGGCCCCGCGGGGCCGGGAGGGCCCCCGTTCCCTCGGGGCCCCGGTAACCCTGGCTTCCCCACGCCATTTTCACCCTTCATCCCTCGCTCCCCGCGGGGACCTGGCTCTCCCTTTGGGCCAGGCTCGCCACGAAAGCCGGGCAGGCCAGGGCCACCCTGTGGGCCCGGCTTCCCATTGACCGAGATGCCGGCTGGCCCCGGCAGCCCCGGGGGGCCAGGCAGTCCTCTCGGCCCTTGCTCTCCTCGCATGCCGGGCTCACCCTTGGCACCAGGCATCCCTTTCATACCCGCCTTGCCGGGGAGTCCTGGGATGCCGGGTTTCCCAATGCCAGAGAAGCCGGGGGGGCCAGCAGGCCCAGGCTGGCCGTGCATTCCTGGCTTCCCCGTGCCCGGCTTGCCCGGGTAGCCGGGGGGCCCTGGGGGTCCGCGTGGGCCAGGCTTCCCCGGTGGTCCTGGCTCCCCTTTGAGGTCCATCGGCAGTAGCGGCGGCATGTCTGTGGAGAGAGGAGACATGGAGCTTTAGTGGGGCCGGTGGACGGAGGAGCGTGCCTGGTGTGTGATGCCCTCAGGGTGTTAAATCCAGGGGCTTCGGCACTGCTGGGGTCTCTGCTTGCAGGAGCGCCCTTCTCTAGACATGGTTTGATTTAAACATGGCCACGGTGGCTTTCTGGGCCACCGCATCAGCAGGAGTGTCTTGAGGCAAGACCTTGGCCGGAATCCAGGGTACTAATCCAGGCCTTACTCCATCCATCCCTCCAGAGAGGGTGTCAACAAGACCAGCAATTGCCGTCGGCTCTGGCAGTGTTGCTTTGTGATGACCTGCTGTGAGGTTTTTTTAGGAGCTGGATTCAAACCTCCCACTGCCTCACTTCCCAGCGGCCTTGAAAGCACCGTGGGATTCAGTCGCTCCTGCCTGGGCTCAGCCGAGAGGATGGTGACGGAGCAAGCCAAGGCTGAGGATAATCCCTCCACCCCATCCTGCGAGTCCAGGGCCTCAGGAGACCTTTAATCCTTTTGGATTAAAAAGAAAACTCTTGGACATGTACTTGAGAGACTGAAGAGGTGATTCATGTATGGGTTAAGACATGCCCCCAGTGCTCACTGGCTCAGCTCCCGTGTCCAGCAAGGCAGAGAAAAAACTCAGCAAAAAGAAAAAAAGCGCTGAGGATGGAGGAAAAGCCAATAGCTGCAAGGGAAATGCAACCTCGGTTATGTCCAAATGAGTCAGCCCAGCTGGGAATAGGCCGTAACCACTTGACATTTAAAGAATTTATAGAGGTCTTTTGCAAACGGATATAAGAAAGAAACTAATGGGCTGAGAGACTACAAAGCCGAGGAGAGCCAGATTACATGCCCACCGCAGCTCAGTACTTAAAGCACAGGCGTAAGCATAAATAACTCCTTGAGGCCGGCCCAGGCAGGGTGTTGCTTCCCACGTGACACCGGGAACGGGCGAGAAAGAATAAATCTGACAAACTCTTTTTTGGGAAGCTTGAAATGAAGGAAACACTTGGCAGTCGCATGTACATGGGACTGTGATGAAAAATGCAAAAGGCAGAGCAAAGGGCCTTGACATCCCGGGCAATTTTTAACTAAATCTGCCTGAGGTAGATCCTTCCAATTGGGAACAGATCTGCACAGGCAAGTTCCCGGCATGGGAATGAGTCCCGTCTGGGATGGGGGCAGAACAGAGGGCTGCGTGCCCCAGCATGGCACTGAGGAGGAGGTGGGGGGTCCGACCCCGAGGTCTGCCAGAGTGGCCCCCAGCCGGGGCATTCAGCGAGCTGAGCCGGGCCTTGGGAGCACGGACACCCAGAGCACCAGGATCCGCCAACACGGAGATTTTCTCAGTCAACGGGAAAAGATTAGCGGAGATTTGAGACACGTGAAAAGAATAACTGTGGCGGCAGCAGGCACCGTTCCCGGTGCATCGGAGGTGGCTCTACCTTTCCTAAGCACAGCAATTAGCCCAGGCCATTTCCAAACCTGGTGCCTGCTTGTTTTTCTTTTGGTAATGGAAACATTTTCAGAGCTTATCTATATATCAAAGCCTGGCCCGCAGCCTAGGCTGTAATAGAGGTCACTTGGCTGTCTTGATTACGGAAATACTTGTCTGTCATGACACTGCCACTAGATTTCTGCAAATCTCCTGCTCCTCACCCCAGAAAACGGTGTGGGAAAGAAGACAAGGGAGATGTGAAGTGTTGCACTGAAGTGGATTTCTGGGGTTTGAATTCTGGAAAAAATTTTCTCCAGAAAATTATTTCAATGTGTTTTCTGTCATCCCGCCCCCCCTTTTTTTTTTTTTTCTTGCAATGGTTTGTAAAGAATTAGTTTTCTAGGTCATTTTGCATGGAATCAGAACAAGGATCTACAGCTGAGCCCAAGAAGGAAGGAAAAAGAAACACACTCTCACACAACGCAGTGAAGAGAAACGCCAGGCGAGAGCTGCCAACTTGCAGGCGGCCAAAAAAGCAGACGGGAAAACCAAACCGGGGACGTTAGCGGAGAGAAACTGGGACATGGCAGCCGCAGCGGTATCCAATTTCAAAAGCCCATGTCTTACCACAGACGCATGTCTCAGAGCTCTGCATTTCACAGCAGCAGCATGGGGTTATGTGTTCCCCTCGAAGCATGAACAAAAGCTGCCATGAATGCTAATGCAAAGAGCCAGCTGGGGCAGCGGGAAGGGGAAGGAGCAGGCACAGCCCCTGCGAGCTCCTGCTTGGGCACCACAGAGCTTTCCACCTCCCGAGGAGCATGGACGCGTCCAGACAGATCCTGCAGCCACTCCGGAGCTGCCTTCGTCCCGGTAAGAACCCCTGCACGCCTGGAGGAGGGACCTGGCAGCATGGACTGGCCAGCAAAGGAATAATGCAGCAGGATGGGAAGTGGTTCCCAGCCACGAGCAGTCAGCAGCGGGTCTGGCCAGCGCGGCCGGATGACACCGCAGGAAGGAGAGGTTGGCTGCTCCATGGCAGGGCCACGCCGAGCTCCTGGTTCCAGTGCTGCTGCCAAGCCCTGTCTCGTGAGAGTGAGTTTCACAGGCTCATAGGGACATTGCCTGGGACCAGTGTTCCTGCATCTGTCATCCCATCCCTCTGTTACTGCAGCTCTTGTTGCAGCGGGTGCCCTGAGCCGTGCGGGGAGGCTCAGCACAGCACAGCACCAAGCCCAGCCACAGCCCTGACAGGTGGAGCTGCCGTGCAAGGGGATGGCGGTGAGATGGGAGCAGACTGCAGAGAGGAGCATGGAAGTGGCAAGGTTTCCACGTCGGCAGGAGCTAAGGGAAAGGACCTCTTGGCCGCATGCATCAAGCAACAGCCCCACAGGGACTGCAGGATTGAGTCCCTTTAACAGCAGCGGGACCTGTGGGCCACTGGCTCTGGGGACACCGTGTAGCAGCAGCCCAGGCGCTGCCCAGCACCTGCCTGCTCCCACCTCCTGGGCAGCTCAGCCCTGAAGTCCTTGACTCTCCATGGAGCTTGCCATCGCCTGGGGAGGTGAAAAGTGCTCCTTTACCTTTGCAGCTGAGGCCACTGCCCCGAGGTGAACATTCTGTGCGGTGGCTAGAGGGGAATATTCTGCTTGCCTGGCGTAAGCCCCTGCCCCGGGCATCACCTGTGCTGTATCGCTGCCCCGAGGTGGGGTACCACTGCCTTGGCTCCCCACGTGCATGGGGAAATGCCGAGCTCCCTGAGCCCTGGCCAGCACCCAGCAGTGGGTTTACCTGTCTGCAAGCTGCACAGACACGGTTTTAACCAAGCCAGAATAAAACCCAACTGTGCAAATACCTGCTGAAATGCTTTTAGTGTTTTAGCATTTCGCAGCATCTCCTGCCCAGAGCTGCCTCCGTGCTCCTGGGGAGTCTATTTTTGGGTCAGAAAAGGTGTCTGGTACCCTGAGGAAACCAGCCCTGCCTCTCACTGGATGGCACCCGCAAGCCTGCATTGCCCCCCGGGTCTGGCCTGGGCCCCCAGGTGGGGGTCACAGCTCAGGGGGGCCCACAGAGCTCCCCATCGGCTTGGGGGTAACCTGCTGGGGCACGGCACGGCCCTGCGCCATCGCGGCGAGTCAGCTGAGCTCCCTGAGCAGGGCAGAAGGCCAGCAGGGATTTTCCTTGCCAAATGAGAGGTTAAGCAGAGATGGGAGCTCGGTGGGATCCAGGAGGCACCAGCTTCCCCAGCAGCCTCCGTGCAGCCCCCTTGCCTGCATCTCCCTGCCCGTTTTCTCTTTCCCAGGGGTTTTAGGAGAGTAATGTCCAGGGGACTCCCGTGCTCTGTCCTGCCTCATTGTCCCCTCTAACCCGTGCCTGGTGTCACCTGCCAAAGCTCGCACCCAAATCACACCTCGCAAGCAGCCCGGGGTGCTCACTCCTCTCTCCGCCACAGTTAGCAGGCAGCGCAAGCCGCTCCAGTGTATAGGAAGAAAAGGAAAAAAGAAGGAAAAGCAGCGGGGAGATATTTGAATCCAGTCCCACCAGCAGCTGAAACGTTCCTGCGCTACGCTAGAAGGTTTTGTCTCTGGCTGGGATTCAGGGAGCAGCTTTACAACAGCTGGGAAGGGGGCAGGGAGGTGAGGGGGCTCAGAGCATGCTTCAGCTCCAGGTTTTGCTGTGTGTTTTCTGACATATGTGCTGAGCTGAACTCCTGATAAGCCATTCAGCCCAGCAGTAAATCAGCCACCGGCAGCCAAGCCTTCTCCAGTTTCTCCTCGCAGAGCCAAGACTTCAGCTCCCCGGAGGGTCTGGGTCTGTGTGAACCCAAGGCAGGGGCTCTGGCAGCTCTTCCCAAGGGCCAAGCACTGACCTGGTGGGTGCGGGCACCGGAGCCCCAGCACTGCCCCATCCCGCCGGCTGGCCCCGGAGAGCGCGTGGGGAACTGCTGTGTTTGGCATGCAGGAAAAGGCTCGGACCTTCCCCTCCATCTCGTCTTGAGCCGAAGGTACCGTGCTGCTGCCCGGGGTGCAGCGGGGGTTGTGGGCACCTCGGGCAGGTGCTGGGGGCTCGCTGGGCAGAGGGATGCCCCGATGAGCCGAGACGTGCCAGAGAAACTCAATCCCACTCAACAGGTGTGGTGTTTGCAAAGACCCCAAGTTCCTGAGCAGTTCCCCAGGGGGTGTGCAATTAACACATGCTAATGACCCTCCTGCTGTGGGGCACAGTGGGCCCACCTGTGCCTTCTAACCTCTGGCACCCGTGGCCAGGGCTGGGTATAAAATGAGCCCTGGGCTGGCCCACGGGACTCCAGCGAGGGCAGGGGCTCCGGGCTGGAAGCGGCACGGGAGGCTCGGCTGCGCGGCACGGTGACCTCGGTGCCTCTGCCCCTCTCTGCTGGCACACGTGCCTCGGCGGGGAGCGATTTAACACGTGTGGAGTTCCTGGTCGCTGCTGTCTGAGGAGGAAATGTCTCTGCCCTGCTCTTCCCTCGCTAGGCTGGCTCTCGGCTCCGGCCCTGGCTCTCTTTTCTTTCCCAGCTGGTGCAAAACACAGCCAGGGAAAACGGAATAGGTGGAGGAGTGGAAAAAGCCTTGCTGGGATGGCTCATGTTTAACAGCAGTGAGAGGGAGAGATGGCGAGTGCCAGGACTCCCGTCCCTGAGCTGTGCCCCAAAGCTACCGGCAAGGACGCGGGACGGGGGCAGAAGCGTGTGGGTTCCCTCTGAGCGCCGGCTCCCGGATGGAGGGACCCCGGGGTGCTCACCCAGCCCAAGAGGCTCTGCTGAGCCTCTGTGCCCATCCTTGTCCTTCTGCACGGGGTTAAGGAGACCTGAATGGCCCCTCTGTGCTTGGCCAAAGATGCCTTGGACAGCAGCACCCTCAGCCATGCCATGCTGCTCCCCGGGGGCACCGGCCCCGGGGGTGAGGGGACGATGAGTGCCTGGTGGCTGCTGGATGCTACGGCCCCATCCTGCTGTGCCAGCAGGTGTCCCAGGCAGCTGTGGCCCCATGTCCTCCCCGCTGTCCCGCAGAGCGCATCCCTTACCCAGGTACTGCCCTTTGCCTTCACGGAAGGGGGGTCCCAGGGGTCCCTTCACCATGGGCTGCATGTACTTCACTTGGGCATAGCCCGCCACGCCGCCTCCCGCTGCCGAGCGAAGGCCGACCACCATCACCACGACCAGCAGCAGCGTCACAGCGTCCGACAGCATCCTGCTCCCCACTGCTCCTGCAGACAAAGCAACAGTGAGAGCGGGCACCTGCAAGCCCTGTTCGCACCCTCTGTCACACAAGGATCAGCTGGGAACCTGGGAAGGATCCTGGCAGGAGCAGGACTGCCTTGAAATTGCCTTTTTCTGAACCACACGTGCCCTGAACGCGTTACCCTTCCCAACATGTGCCGGCTGGGAGATGCACAATAAACACACAGTTTATGAGCAATAACTAACGACGAGCACCCAGCAGAGCCTTTCAGAGCCTGCCCCGGTACTTGTTTGCCTGGGGTTATTTCCATATCAGGCTTGTCTTACATCTTTTTAACGTATAGAAGAGGAGGGGAAAAAAAGGCAGGGTGAAACCCACAGCCCACGGAGCCCTGCATTGCTGTCACATCTCTCGAGCGAGCAGGGTCTCCTCTAACAAAAGCCACGTCTGCTCTGGCTGTGGCTCCCGTGGGCTGCCACTGCCTGTCCCGGGAGCAGCTGGGTGGGTGCCGCATCTCCCAAACGGGTGCTGCGTCTCCCAGTGGGTGCTGGACCAAACCCACAGTGTTGCAGCCTGAGACTCGCTGCATTTGTGGCTCAACTGCAGCACTTTGGGAGCTCGCTTGGAGGGTGAGGGTTAGAGCCCTCAACTGGGAAAGCCCAGGGGAGGGCTGCGGCACTTGGGAGCAGCAGCTTCTGCCTCAAGTGCCTGTTTATTTAAAATAAACATTCTCTATAAATACACCTTTCCTCTAGCAACTTTTTTCTCTGCCAGCTCCATGCGCGGAGCTGCAAACAGATTGATTTGCAAAGAACATTTATTTTCGCAAGCTTAAATAACACGTGATGCCAAAGAGCTTTGCTGGTTTTCCTCCTTCTTGCAATAATTGACCCGTGGTGGTTATTAATGAGAATTAAGCTCTCTGCCTCTCCTGCCGGGGAGCAGGGGCAGGGCTGCTATGCGTTGGGATTTGATTGGAATTTCCTGAATCACTTTTGCTGAAGCAGCATTGGGAAAAAAAAAAAAAAAAAAAAAAAAAAGCTGCAGCCTGGAGAAAAAAAACACACCCCCAAAACCCCCTAAATTAAAACAAAATTTAAGCAAAGGGTGGGGGGAGCCCTGGCGGGGGATTGTTCCTGATGCTACAAGTGCTTGGCCGGTCTCCAGTGATGAGGCAGCCTTGACCGCTGCTCTCCTGCCTGGTAAAAGCCCATGGAACTGGGTCCCTTGTGCTCCCTGCGCAGTGCCCAGGGCTGGAGGGGACAGGGACAGCTCTGCCACTGCTGGCACAGTGGAGCCCGGCCCCTGCGGGGATGCAGGTGGCCATGGCAGATGCTGGGAGAGGAGCTCTGCTCTGCCCATCCTGCCGGAGCCAGCGGGACTGGTGCTGTGCCATACCCACCGCAGCACCCGCGGGGTGGGGGTCACGGCCAGGCTCCAGCCCTGCTGTGGCTTGGGTGGGCACAGCCAGGGACACGCGTGACAGCCACCACCAGCCTCCTTGGCGGCACGGAGAGGGCCTTGCCGGCGTTATTGTTTTTCTGTCTTCGGGGTCGAGAAGAGGAACGCTTATTTTTATGAAGCATTATTTTACAAGGATTTGTTTAAGGGAAAAAGAATCCCATTTTAAGGGATTGCAGCTGTAAAAATACAGTTTCTGCTAAATAAAAGAGGAGAACAAACCCCTGAATCAGCTATTTATTTGTTTTCCTTACCTGGTATGACCCCTGTGCCTCCACCTCTAACACCCTCCCTTCCCTGCTCTCTCTTCTCCCACCTGGGCTTTATTCACCCCTGCTCCTCCCCTCCACGGGGGTCCTCCCAGGATGCTGAAATGAGCCCCCGCTAGGGAAGCAGCACCCTGGGGTGGCCCAGCCCCTCACTGCTGGGTGCCACGGCGCGCTCGCCGACGTCCCCCTGTCCTTCTGTGAGACCTCAGCCCTTGGAGAGACACAGGACTGGGGGAAACCGGAGCCGGGGGGAGGGGAAAGGGAGGACAAGGTGATCCAGCTGCTTTGGCTCCGACCGTGGGTTTGCAGCGCGCCAGACGCGAAACCAAGTCCCGCTGCTCCGCGCCGAGGTGGCCGTCTGCAACCCGGCGTCTCCAGACACGGGCTTAGCTCCTGCACGTTCTCCCTTGGTCCAGACGGATCATTCCACCTGCCCCCGCTCTCCCAAGGGGCTGTGGGAGCAATGGGGGGGGGGCCTGGCCTGACACCTCCAGGCACGTGTCTCTGTCCCTCAAGGAAAAGGGGTCTCTGGTGCGTTGCCATCCCCCACGGCAGTGCCCGGCACCGGGGCAGGAGGCCTCCCATTACCCGGGCTCTCCAGGCGGTGATTTAATAAGAATAAAATGGAAACATCTGGAGTCTCACATGATGGATAAAGTGTGCACGACGTGTCTGTGAAGAGGCTCTTTCATGCCTGAAATCTCCTGCGTTATGAAATGATAATTAATCACCACGAGCAGCCGTGCAACATTCTCGTCTCCCAGGGCAGGTTGCAAACGTCGGCTGGTTCATGGTGCAGATGGGGTCACTGTGCCCCTGATGGCTTCGCCCAGGTTTCGGTGCCACTCCAGTACAGCCAGCAGAAATCCCAGGAGGAGCCACTTTTTTCCCTCCTGGAGCAGGGGAGATGCTTTGGGGGCTCTGGAGCGCAGCCCCTCGCAGCCCCAGCGCTGCAGGACAGGGCTCACCATGCTCTGCTGCCGGGGCACCATGGCCAACCACGCTGCCACCCTTTGGAGACGGCACCAGCCCCCCTGGCACGGTCCAGTAGTTCAACCACAACTGCTCCTGGCGGAAAAGGCAAGCCCAGCAGGAGCAGCTAAGCCAGGAGAGTTCACGCAGGGGGAGCGCACCAGGGGTCCAGCAACGCGGTGCTGCTCCCCCAGGGATGCTGGAACAGGGATGGGGCTCGGCTGCTTGGCTCCAGGGGGAGTGGGGGCCCGACCCAGCTACAGCTGGTGCGGCGGCGCGGCACGGAGACCCCTGGCATGGCTTCAGAGCGCGCCGCCGCCGTGCTAACTGTGCAAGTGTCTGCTCCCCTGGCAGTCGGTGAGTAGACGTGTTAAAAACCCCTGGCACGCAATGAAAGCTCCAGGAAAAGGAAAAAAAAATCTCACACTTAAAGCATGAGAAAGGAGACAAGAAATGTCACCTTGTTCTCGCAGGAGCGCAGGGGCTCAGGCAGCTGGAGCTTGTGCCACCCCCAGCACTCCAGAAACACTCTGTGGCTTGTGCTACTCAGCCCGGCGCGCTCCCGGCACGCTGCCCCTGGCCCTTCCCAGTGGAAGGGGGCTGCTGCCGCCCCCCCGTCCCCCTCTCCCTGCAGCATCCATGTCAACGCTCCCAGACACCCACAGACCCAGGGGACTTTCCTGCGAGCAACACGGCCGCGCGCTTCCCCGTGCACACAACCAGGGGCTTGTTCGCTGCAGCTGATTTATGGCTCCTGTTATTTAAATATTAATTATGGGCCTGGCAGGCAGGCACCGCGCCTGCGCCCTTCAAGGCTAATTATTTTTTAAGTCAATATATGTGATCCACAGGGGATCTGCGATTGCAATTGAAGGTCAGTAAAATGGAGAACTTGTTTAAACCTGGCAGTAAAAGCATGATCTGCGCGGGGCACGGCGCGCCGCTCGCTGGCCCTGGCCCTGCATCAAACCCAGCGCCACGCCAGCCCCCATGGAGGGTTGCTGGGGCACAGGGATGAGCCAGGATGGGACCTTCGGTGCGTTTCAACCATGCGCCCAGGCTCACTGGTGTGGCCCTATCCCTGTCCTGATCCCCATGCCGAGCACGGGGGCATGGGTACCACTTCTGCAAATTGTGGCAGGAGCTCACCCCGGGCTGCTGGCGAGTGGTGGGGAGCACCTCACGCACTCCCCCGGCGCGGGTGGACACTGCAAAGAGAAAGCACCGAGAAAGCAGCCGGCGTGTGTGGGTGGGCTGGAGCAGCGCGGGTTTGGACGCCGCCATGTCCCATCGAGCCACTCCATCCTCCGGTCATTTACAATAAAAAATAAAGCAGGGAGGTTTTCCAAACCCAACACGGGGCTGGACTGACTCCAGCGGGAGGTGGATGATTTGGTTTGCACTACACATGCTTTAAAAATAATAATAAAATGAGTCAAAAACAAAAAGTGAGCTATTGAAACAGAGAGCGAGCACGTTGTTTCCGTAGGCCGGGCTGCGAAAGCCAAAGGCATCAGGCAGCAGCTCGGCAGAGCAGCGCCGGGGCGCGGGGAGAGGCTTGGCACAAGCTGGTCCTTAAATGCATGAACCTGATCTGATCCAAAAGCTGCTGTACGCGCCGCACAGACCCGGAGCCTCGCCCACCCGTCAGCCCAGGGAACAAGAAAACATTTTCCTTGACGCAAAAAACCCCCATCCACCCCACCCCATCTGCAGCAGCCTCCTGCCACCCCTGCAGCACCCGCGCCTGGCCCCGGCGCAGAGCAGGCTGGGCATGGCACAGAATAGCACGGCATGGCATGGCACGGCACAGCATCCCATGGCATGGCACAGCACAGCATGGCACAGCATGGCACGGCACGGCATGGCACAGCACCACACAGCATGGCATGGCACAGCATGGCATGGCACGGCACGGCACGGAACGGCACAGCACTGCCCTGCAGCACAGCCCCGTGGTGCCTCCAGCCCAGCTTGCAGTGGGTGGTGGCTGTGTCCATCCATACTGCTCTGGTCCAGGCAGGGGTTGCAGCCAAATTATCTCCGATGCGGGGGGGGGGGGGGGGGGGGCTCCGTGCTAATTAACTCCTGCGGCGTTTGCAACTACTGCGGAGGCGGTCAGGGCGGAGGGCTGAAGGAGAGGCCACGGGCTGAGCTGCTCTGGGTAGCCACCAGCCCGCTGGCATGTGTGAAACTCGGGGCACCCGTGGCCGTGCCAGGGCGCAGGAGAGGAGCTGGCCTTGGGGGGCTGCAGCGGGGGAGCTGCTGCGGCAGGAGGAACCCGGGGATGGGTGTAGGACACAAGGCAGACACACGCAACCTGGCTGGCAGGCAGCTGCTGGAAGAGCTCGCTGCAAAACCCAGCTGGGTGTTTCTCCCTGTCCTGACTCACCTCCTGACACGCCTGAGCCATCTGCCATATGCAGGATCTGCACCCTGCCCCACCGTGCTGGCCGGGCGATGCCCCGCGCTGCTGGCACTTGGGCCATAGCAGGGGCCTGTGTGGTGCACGCTGCCCACGCTGCACACTGCCCGTGGTGCACGGTACCTGTGGTGCACGCTGCCAGCAGTGCACGCTGCCTGGTGCACGCTGCCCACAGCGCACGCTGCCCAGCTGCCTGCGCTGCATGCTGACCAGTCCACGCTGCCCACGGAGCACGCTGCCCAGTGCACACTTCCCGGTGCACGCGGCCCACAGTGCACGCTGCCCACAGTGCACGCTGCCCGGTGCACACTGCCCGGTGCACGCTGCCCACAGTGCACGCTGCCCAGTGAACACTGCCCGGTGCACGCTGCCCCGTGCATGCTGCGCACAGTGAACGCTGCCGGGTGCATGCTGCCCATGGTGCACATTACCCGGAGCCAAGGAGCACGGGGTCCGGCGGTGGTGCTGACAACAGGGTCGGTGCTGCCACTTGATCCTGAAGCCGCTGGGTCAGGGATCAGCTAAGGCGGATTAATGACCCTCCACGTGTGTGTGCCGGGAGCACAGCAAGGCGTGAGCCTGCCGCAGGTCACAGCTCAGGGCTTAATCCCTCACCTCCAGCTGTCAAAACTCCTCCGCTGAGCGTGGGGGACCCGGCTGATCACTGCCGACGTGCCTGGCCACGGCTGGAGCCGAGAGTGCCCGTGGGGATGAAGCCATCCCTCGGGAATGGGGAATGGCGGGCACCATGGCATTTGGAGACCTAGACAGAGACCTCTGGGTCCGTGCTGGCTTGGACCCGGCTCTGGGTAGAAAATCCTGGCTCAAAGCCACAGAAATGCCGGGTTCTGCCTGGGGCATGAGGCTCGGCCCAGTTCACCGCATCCCTGGGGTGCCGTGGTCCCTTTGCCAAAATACAGCTGGGATATTCCCCCAGACACACATGGAGGCGAGTGAGACCCAAGGGACGTGTCCCCCCACTCGCCCCGGCCCTGACGGAGGGTTTCTGCACCACAAACTCCCCAGTGCTGTCCTCCCCCCCACCCCACCCCGCCAGCCCCAGCTCCACCGAAATACCAGACTGTGCACAGCATTAATAGCAGGGTTGCCTGCCAGGTGCATAGTTTGACCAGTCGGATCACACATGCCAAACCACAGGTATTTTATGAGACGTTTCCTGTTATGAAGACATTTTTGTGGGGATTCATTTTTTTCTTCCCTTCTTCTTCCCCTCTCCTCCTCTTCCCAGCGGGATGGTGGCCTGCCCAGGGGGCAGCAGTGATGCCATCCCTGATGGCCAAAAGACGAGCAGAGCAAGAGCCAAGTGCCGTAGCTGGGGCATGCAGCAAGGATGGTGGTGCCGGAGGGTCCCATCCCCTTTGCTGCCCCGGCTGCCGCTGGGCAGGGTCTGGAGCCCCTCTCCTGGGGGCTGCGCAGGGTCTGTGCAGGCCAGCAGTGGGGGCCATGCCGCACGGCGTCCCAATGGCTGCGTGAGCCCCGGCTCATGCCGGTACCTGAGCACAGCTTCTTGTGCCTGGATCCTGGTGCGGGATGTGGACCATCTGCACAGATGCCCCGGGGAGGGACACGGGCTGTGAGCCCCAGCGAGCTGCAGCAGCTTGGGGGCATCGCTCCGAGGGACGCACACCGGCACAGCCAGCCAAAGCCCCCCTGCTCCGGGGACACATCGCTCTGGTGGGAAGCAGTCGGTGTCTACCCCGGGTCTGTGGGTCAGACGCCACTTTGCCCTCACCGCTCCTGCGCACGGGTTCTCGTGTTTTCTAATGCAACGGGTATTTTGCAAAGAAATCTGCTAAGCCTGGAGGGACCCGCAGAGAGCGATTCCCATTGCAGGGAATTTGCAGGCAAGTGGCCATCAACCGCAGACATTTAAACTTCCAGCCTCGTGCTGGGGTCATTTGCTTTATTATAACGAGCTGCAGTCCGGCCCTAAGCCTTTTGGGGCAGGGGTGCTCGGAGTGGCCAGGGCAGCTTGCTCGGGGGGGGGCTGCTGCCCCCACCGTGGGCCAGGATGTGTGGGGCAGGGATGCCCCAGAGACCTCCCGTGTCCCCATCCACACAGTCCCTGCCGAGAGCTGGGGTGGTGCTGCCGGAGCCCACTGCGCCTGCATGAGCGTTGCGAGGGAGGCAGCTCCTGCGCCTCAGCGAATGCAGCAACGCTGCCGCTGCCCAGCCCCACAGCACCTGCGTGGGGGGATGCGGGCGATGGAGGAGCAGCGGGAGCCCGTAACAGCACCAGGGGAGCCGGTGCCGTGCGGAGCCGCTGGTGAGGGCAGGAGCCCTACGGTGCCTTCAGAGCTCACTTGGGAGGACCTTGCCCTAAGCTGGACATCTCTGCCTGGCTCTCCAAGGCCTCACCGCAAGCACAGCAGCATTTTCAGCCACTTCCTCAGCACCTAATGATCCATCGCTGGGATGAAATTTAGGGCAGGCGGTGAAGGTGACAAGAAATGCCCAAGCTGCTGAGAGCAAAGAGGAGAGGCCAGGTCTGAACGGACGTTCATTCCTCAGTGGATTAGGTTTTAAGCAGCGAGCAGCTGCTCTGCTCGACCGTGTCCAGGAGCTTCTCCTGCCCCAGACCCCATCGCCACCATCCCAGCCCCTCCGTTCATCAGCCCCGACACCCGGCTCTCCTCTTGCCACCTTCAAGGATCCCCATGGTGGCTCCAGTTGCAACAAGGACCCTCAACGGCGGCAGCTGCCCTCCCACAGGACAGACACGCTCCATCCATCGCGGCCTCGCACCACGCTGGAAACAGGCTCTGGAGCAGCGGGAGCACACAGGGACAGCAGCTCCCGAGCTGCTCTCAGCAGAACTGGTGCCACTGGTCGGCACCTCGCTCCCCGGCACAGCGTTACCACCATGGCGTCCCCCACGCTGGTGTTTTCCTGGGCTGAGCACCTCACCAGCACCGCCCTCCGCTGCTCTCCCAGCTGCCCAGACATGACGGCAAATTTGTGAGCTGCCAAGAGAACTTCTTCTGCGTGAAACACCAAGGAACATAACCCCAGCCTCTGCCCGCCGGCGAGCCCGGCTGCCCGCGATGGGAAGCTGCCTTGCAATGTTTATCCTAACAGTCATTTTATTTTAATGTCAGGGGTTGAAATCCTGTCTCTGGGTTTTGCTGAGGCCTTTGATCTCCGTTTCTTCTCCTCTTCCAGTTTTTTAGCAACACCCCCAGGTGAGCCTGCGTGCTCCTGGCTGATCCCGCGCTGCCTGCATCCCGCCTGGCTGGGCAGCCCCTGCTCCGGCCCTGCACGTCCTGCAAACCCCTCTGCTGTAACACGCCAGGGAAAACAGCTTCACCCCCAAAGCCGCATTTCCTTCGGTGTGAGCATTTAGGGGGTGACCCCAGAGCCTGGCTCTCAGCCCCCAACAGTGCAAGACCCCAGTGGGGGCACCCCCAGCTGCACCAGCCTCCCCCATCCACTGCAAATTCTCCTGGCATGACCATTCCTCGGCTGTCACCGCTCCCCGTCCCGGCGGGTTGGTCACAGCCCTTGGGACCACATTAGCCACGTGCCTCTGCCCAGTGGTGTTGGCTGCAGGTGATGGGGACCTGCCCCAGAGTGGTGCTGGGGGCCAGGCAGGTGCTGTGCTGCCAGTGGGGTCCGGGCACGGGGTCCCCCCACCGCCGTGTCACTGAGCCGGCCGCTGCACCGCTTCTGGGGTTAGCAGGGGGAAAATATTGTTTATGCTTCTCTAATATCTGCCTTCTGTTTTGCATTTGCCATTGCTTCAAAGATAGGGAGCCGCCTCTGCCAAGATTCCTGAGGAGATATCCTCAGCAATGCCGACCACGCTCCCCACCGCACTCAAAGAAAACAAATGTCAGGCCAAGGATTGATATGAAATAGTTTAAAAATGAGAAAAAGCTGCCTTAGAGCTAGGTTTACATTAAAATAAATTTCAGGAGCGGGAGCCTGGGCTGCGTCCCTCGCCGGCAGGCGGGCGGCAGGGGCGCGGGGGGATAGGGTTACCTGCCGGGGCTGTGCCGCAGCCCTGCCCGCACCACCGCTGCCCTCGCCTCGGTGGCACGTGGCACGTGGCCCAGCACCTGCCGCTCCCTGCCCGCGCCCTGGGGGCTGCCCGGGGTGAGAAGCTGCCCCCCAGGGACAGCGGGGCAGCAGGGGGTCCCAGGCCCCAGTTCTGCCCCCTGGCACCCCTCCGGGCAGCACTGGCACAGTGACCCTCCCTGCCCCATTTGCTCAGCAAACCCCCCCCGGGGTGGTCGCTCCCCTCCGAGCCACCCCCACCCCTGCCTGGGATGCACAGAGCATCCCGCCGGGGACCGGTACCTGCGGGGTGTTGGGTGGGCAGCGGCAGAGCCCAGCGAGCTGCGGGGCGGCAGGGAGGAGGAGTGGGGGCTGCACCCCTCCAGCTGCGGGGCCCCTCGCCGTGCCCGGGGGGGTGATTGACAAGCCCAGCCTTGGGTCGGGGCAGTCAGGGGGTTAAAGCACGTGGCTTTGCTGTGCTCACAATTAGCCCAGTGAAGAAAATGAATGGTGGCTTCTCTCTGGATGGTGGGGGCTCCTGGCAGGACCCTCGTCCCCCACTGCCCCACAGCCAGAACCCTCCCATCCTGCTGCCCTGAGCACCCCATCCTTGTCCCCACCCTTGTTCCCATCCCTGTTCCTGCCCTCACCCCCATTCCCTGCTGCCCCCGGGGCCGTGCACCGGAGCTTTTCTGGCACAGCAGCAGCACCAGAGCTGCTCACACATATTCACACCCCAGCGACGGGATGGAGCACACGCTTTTCAGGCAGCATTTTAGTTTATTTAATTTAATTTAATTTATGTGAGCTGATGCGAGATCCCAGCAAGCCTGAGGTGTTCACTGGAAACTCTGACAAGACGCTACCACAAACCACGCTCCCGCCGCCCGGCCGGCGCTGGCCCCGCTGCCGGCTTGGATTTCAGGTTTTCCTCCGCACGCTGTAATGCCCTGGATTTCAGGTTTTCCTCCGCACTCTGAACACCCATTCCAGTTTGACCAGCACCACGGTGGGTGCCCAGCGAGGCTGCGCTCCCAGGGCTCCGCAGCACTGCGGGGCTCCGTGCACTGATCCCACTGCGGGCAGCCCCCGCGCTGCTCCCCAGCACGTGCCTTTCCGTTGGGACGGACACGGGTTGTGTAAAACCAGGCTGATTTTTTCCCAGAATATTGTTTGGAAAAAATTTGTCTGACACTGTCACAAGATGTTTCAACATCACTGAATCAGCTGCTTTGATTTTTTCAATTTGTTTTGTTGGTTTTTTTTTTTTTAAGTTTCCACATTTCCTTTGTCTTGGAGCCGAAAGCCTCACAGGGAATTCCAGCAGCCCTGCTTTCCTGAGGATTACACCAAAACTCCCATTCCCCCAAACCCTGTGGCAAAGCGAGTCCCACGGGGCAGCTCTGCTCCCCTCCTCTCCCGGAGTTCCCGGGTCTTGCCCAGCTGGGTGCTGCATCCCAGGGGACACAGGAGCTGTTCACCATCCCCACGTGCACCATCTCGATTTGTCATAAACAAAGAGCTGTCAGCCTCAACTAACACAGTGTGCCGCTACCTGAAGCCACAATCTTATTGCCAGGCGCCTAATTTCCAGTGCAATTGAGTATCTCATTTAATTTGCATTAACAGGTTCCAGATCCCCCTCACCTGCACCTGGCTGGACCCCTGCGCCCAGAAACCAGGTTCATCTCCCACTGCTTCTGCTTCTCCTGACGCGGCACCATCCGGCACCACCGCCCTGCCCGAAGGCACACGGTGCCCTGCGGAGCAGCTGGACCCAGACCGCGCCAGGGCAGCCCAGAAGAAAATGGGATGGATTCCCTGTGCCCCAGACCATCCCAGGGGAAAACCAGCTTCTGGAGCCAGGTGGGTAGAGCAGCCGGGACAGCGCTGGGAGCGAGGTGGCTGGGAAAGGCATGGAGGAGCCAGTGACCTTCCCGGGCTGGGGAGCACCATGGCCAGCCCTGCCTCGCCACCGGGCACAGAGCATTTTGCCTTGGCATCGACCCTTGGCCGAGCAAAACTGGGGACCCAGAGTTCAAGCACCAGTGGAAATCAGTGCAAAATATACAGAATATTACCTTAGTGGAACAATTATTTCTCTTAAAGACACCAGCCCTCGGACAGGCAGGCAGCTGGCAGCGCTCAGGGCTGTCCCTGTGTCCCTGCAGTCTCCCAGGGACATGTTTTGCTGGAGGATGGGACGGAGCCTGACGTGGTGACGGTGCAGGACCATGCTCCATCCCAGGAACACCGGGGTGCAAAACTGGAGACCAACCCGGGGGGGCTGGGGAGGGCTGTGCTGTGGCCAGCTGAGCCGGGTGCTGAGCCGAGGCCAGGGGATGCACTTATTACAAAACCTTTTGTTTAGGCTTCAAGCTGGAAAAACACTCAGCTCCTCTTTTCCAGGCAGAGTTTTCCTCCGGGCTGTGTCATGTGGGAACCTCCCTCCATCCCTGCTCAGGACCCACTCCCCAAAGAGGGGCTCATCCTGCCCAAGACCATGCGGGCCAAAAGCTGCATGGCACTGAGGCCACTGAGGACTCCCCACTTCTACACAGGGGTACCCCCTTGTCTGGGCACAGGTGCTGCAAGGCTGCTGTGGCACTCAGGAGGGGACTGGCACCCGTTCCTGCACCCAAGGGACCCCAATGCTGATCTTCATTTTCCCCCCATGCTGAGGAGCAGACCTGATACGGGGCACAGACCCAGACCCCAGGCGCAGACCCAGACCCAGGGAGCAGACCCAGACCCCAGGTGCAGACCCAGACCCAGGGAGCAGACCCAGACCCGGGGCACAGACCCCGACCCCAGGCACAGACCCAGACTCGGGGAGCAGATCCAGACCCCAGGTGCAGATCCAGACCCAGGGCTGGCGCTGGCACGTTGCTGCCTTCTAGGAAATGGCAGGCGCGTAGCAGCCCCGGCTGAAGCGAGTGCTGGGCATCTGCTGCGGGCACTGCGCTGCCGTACTCGCCTGGAATTTATGAGCCTTCACATGTGGCAATGAAACATGGCGAAAAAATTAAATCGACCTATTCATCCCATTTTTCTAGGAGATAATTATTAAAAAAGATCATGAAACAAAACCAGAAAAGAAACGCAAGAAACCCTTCAGCCTTCAGCCTGGGAGCTATTGTGTGGGAACGGAGCGGAAAAAGGCTCTGCGGGCACCGGCCAGGCTGGGGTGGCACAGGGGGGGCAGCGGGCGATACCCCCCGATCCCTGCCCAGGGAGGGGTGACAGCCCCCCGCCAGGCTCACCGCAGGAGGGACAGCGTGTGCCCCAAAGCTCCCCAGCCTCACCGCTGCTATGGAAATAACAGGAATAAGCAGAGCCAGCCTGCAATGGCAGGGAAGTCCCGGAGAGACGGGGGGATCCAGAGGATCCCACCCCATCCCCAGCCGCCTGGCCAGGGCTCAGCCAGTCCCCGGCACGCCTACGGTGGCTGGGCTGCCAGGAGCCTTCCTGCACAAGCCCACGGACATTTTCCACCTCATTTACAGCAAGAGCATTAAAACGCTGTTTTCCGAAGGCACAGCACATTGAAATGCCAGGCCCTGGGTGGAATTTGGCGGGGGCCTGGTGGGAGGATGGCTCTGGCCACGGCTGGGTGCCGGGAACCCTGCTGTCTGCGCTGGCCCTTGGCACGCAGCTGCTGGCCCCCAAGGGAGGCACCGGGGTCTGTGAGGCCACCGCTGCCTCCGTCCCTCCCAGCACGCTGCAGGCAGCGCTGAGTGGAGGCGGCCGGCGCGAGGAGCCCTGGATGGGGTCCTGCCCCTGCGCTTGGCTCCCGGCACCGTCTCCTGCCCACTGCCGGGCTCCTTTTGTCGGGATGTTACAGCTGCCCCTTCCCACGGCCCCCACTGGGCTCTGCCAGGGTCAGACCATGGCCCTGGTGAGCCAGGCTTCCTCCGACGGCAAAAAGCAAATGCCACGCAAGGCCAACATCCCACAGCCTCTGCCCATCTCTGCCCGCAGCAGGCCAGCGCTGCAGCAAAAACACAGCGAAGCCGTAAGGCCAGAGCTCTCCTCCCAGCTCTCCTCTGTCAACCAGCGCTGGCCAAGGGGCCGCTTCACGGCACCCCCTCCGTGTGGTGCGCCACACACACCGTGCCCCAGGGATGCTCTGCTCCCCTTGCAAGAACGCAGCATCCTGAACCCAGCCTCTGCAGCAAACCCATCCCCAAGCATGGCTAGCACCTGCTGCCCACCCCTGGGGCATCCCTCCTCGCTGGGGGACAGCCAGCTCTGGGGGACACGTCCCACTGGAGGCTGGTGGGAGCTGGGACACATCCTGGCCAGCCGGGGCAGCCTGTCCCGGTGCTGCAGGAGTGGCTGTTGTGAGCCTGGCTGGGGAGGGAGATGGAGGGGCTGTGGCGTGAGGACAGCCAGGATGGGAGCTGGGGAGTGGGGGGAGCCCTGCTCCCACACCCAGCCCCGGGGCTGCCTCTGCCAACATCCCGGCCACGCGCGCCTTGGCGGGGCAGCAGGGCTATTTCAGGAGCTTTCAGCACCACCCAGAGAGGTGTCCGATGCCTTTATTTATAAACCCACTGGCTCCTGCCCAGCTCCAGCCGGCTTGCATGCAGGAAGAAGCCCAATGGAGCCAACACAAACAGAGCCAGCAGCATCCCCGCACGGCAGGAGGTAACGCCAAGCAGGCCAAGGATGCTCCGACTGCACCGCCCAGCCCTGGGCTGCCCGGCAGGATGGACATCCCTTGGCACTGCGGAGCCAGGGCCAGGCTTCCACAGCACAAGGCTGCCATGCCATCTGCCCGGACCCGCGGCAGCCTGGGCACGCGTGGGGGGCTGCCGGCGGGACCCTGTGTGCTGCCCCCAGCGCCAGGGCTGCCGCTCAGTGCCAGGGATGTGCGGCTGTGGCACAGAAGTGCCCATGTCCTGCTTGGGGTCTGCAGAGCCGCTGCGGGCACCTGCTGTTGCTGTGAGACCCTGATGCTGCGGCTGCCCCTCTGCTTCCCACCCTGCTCCCAACGCACTCACTGGGACGGTCGGCCCCGCTCATGGACAGTGTGCTCCCCAGGGGTGCTGCAGGGGAAAAACCTTAAATACCAGCTGGGGCTGGGGCCAGAGCCCTTGTGGCAAGGGCAGAGAGGGATGCAAACTCCCACAGCTCCTGCCGAGTGTGAGGGTCCAGCCCCATCCGAGGGGGCAAAAGGGCTGCCCCATGGATGGGCTCCAGCACTGGCTCTGGTTCCCAGCAGTGCGGCAACAATTGGGTTATTGTCAACATGCCGCCAGGGACATGAGTGTGCCGAAGAATTCAACAAACCCGGTACTTTCCGCTTGTCCCACTCAACTTCCCAGCCCAGGCTAATCCCGTAAGATGCTCCGTCAGCACAGCTGCGGCTCCACAGCCTGCAGGGAGGGACGGCAGCTCCCGGCCCCCCATCTCCCCCAGGCACTGTCTGCGGGCAAAGGTGCTGCTGTAACGCAGCCCCATCAGCTCCCATCGGGATCGAGGTGGGTGCAGACAAAGGCACCATGAGCGCCGGCTCCAGCCACCTCGGGAACTCAGCTAATGGGGTCCATTTGCTGGGTAGTTCTTGGAATAACAAATTGTATCATCCAAAAAAGCAAAACCACAAAAGGGGATCAGCTTGCAGCCTGGCTCACAAAAGCCCCTTGTCTGGAGGCCCCCCGCGCCCCCCAATCTCCCGGAGAAAACTCAATTTAACCAAAATAAACAGCGCGCCCAGCCCTGCGCTCTCACGCTCTCCCCAGCAAACCGCGGAGCGACGTGGCTCAACCCGATACCGCGGCTGGCAAACTCCATCGCCCGGCTCGCCGCACCCGGGGCATCCCACCGGCCTTGGCTGTTTGGCTGTGCCATGCCACACTGTGCCGGAACGCTGCTGACCTCTCGTTCTCAAGAGCTTCATCTAGCCAGTAAAAACCAGCAAAAACATACCGCTCAAAGCTGGCCGGTGCCCGGAGGGCTCTGCGCACAGTGCAGACCCCTTGCTGCAGCCCGGGGGGCTGCCGGCTCACCCTGCACTATTGCAAACCCCATCTCCTGTTCCCTCCAGGACAGCAGCGAGCACGAACGCAAAGGGCAGCCCCGGCTCCAGCGGGGCTTGCACGGGAGCGGGGAAGAGCGAGCCACGGACTTCCCTGCAAGCAGGATGAAAGATGAGGCTTGACACCTGCTAAACCTTCTAATCCTCCTCTCGTTCACCACTATCAGCTCTCCAGCAGGCTCAGAGCCCACCAGCCAGGTGGGAGGCTGGGATTTATAGCAAAGGAGCCTCTCTGGAAGCGCCGGTGAGCGCGGCAGGGAGCGATCCAGCCAGCAGCAGGGCCAGCCAGATGGACACATCGGCTGCCTCTGGGCTGTAACTCCCATGGGCATGTCCCACGCCTGCACTCGCAGCCGGACCCCCGCGGGGACCCCCGAGGTCGCCGGGGAAGCACACCCAAGGTTGCAAGTGCCCATCTGCACCCTGAGAGGGCACATTACATGAGACACCCACCTGGGTCCTGTCCTGGGAGGCTGCAGCAGGGGGAAATGGCTGAAGGGAGCAGTTATACCCCTCTCCAGTCAGGCTGCACTCCAGAATAATGGGATCTGGGGGCCTGTTCCTCCAGCTGGGACTGGACTGCAGGGAGCAAACCCCACCCCGTGCCAAGGGCCCGCCAGCAGCCCGCCGCGCAGGGGTCTTGCCGTGGGGCAGGTGCCCTCTGCCATGCCTCCAGCAGCCCCGCAATGAGATGGACAGAGGCTCGCTCCTCTCCCAGCCCCGGCCTTCACACCTTCACGTGCAGGGCAGGAGCCCCCATCCCGGAGCACCGCTCCAGCCCCCAGCACTGGTCAGGCACCCCCCAGCCCCAAAACTCACTTGAATTATTTGCACTCTGTCACCTGAGCAAGTCTGCTTGTGCTTCAGGCCAGGTTTCATCCCTGGACCAGCCGCCACCAGCCAGGGGACTCAAACAGACGATTTGGGATGCCCCATCCCGCCCGTGCAGGATGCCACGGCCCCGCGACATGCAGGCACTGGGCTGGGAAACGGCCACGCTGGCATCCGCCTGACCTCCCACATCCCCTGGGAGTGCAGGACCGGGGGGAGCTGCCGGAGCCCCCAGCGCCGCTGCCTCCAAGACAGTCACCCCGGCATCTCCCTGCTTCCCAGCTGGATGCCCAGGGTGAGCCGGACCACAGGCGACCCTGCCGTCACGGCTCATCTGCCGTGGGTAATTCGCTGCCTGCCCGGCAGCGCTCTCACTGCATTCCTGCTGTAAGTACCGTGGATTTGCTGTGCTTTATGAAAAACGAAAAGAATGTTTTAAATGAAATTAATTCTTACAAACCCAAGATTTCATAAAAGCGCTGCCTGGGCACGGTTTGGCACGGGTCTGCTCTTGTTCGCTCTATTGGCCTTGCCCTGGGGGGAGGAAAATATCGGTCTTGGTGTAAAATAATTACAAACTCATTGTATAGCTCTGCTTATAACTGCTCGGAAGGAGCTCTGGGGTCTCGTCCTAGCTCATAGTTTATGTTCAGCAATAACATCACACGTGGTCTTTAACAAACAGCTATGGGAGAACACGTAATGGAAAAAAGCATCAGTGGACGTGCCGAGCAGCATCAAACGCAGCCTGGCCGGAGGAGCGGTGCCGGACACCTGAGCATCTCACGCTGGGGCCGTGACACATGAGCTGGCACTTCCCAGCCAGCGTGGCGCGGCACGGTGCAGTGTTTGGCATGGACAAGGTCCACTTGCGGCATGGACTTTTCTGTGCTGGCGGTGGGAAGGAGCAAGAGGAGGTTCGGGAAGCGGGCACGGAGCCGCTGGTGCTCGGCGCAGCCCCACCAGCTTCCTCTGGAAGCAGACAGGGGAACTCATGCAACGCTGCCTGGCTCTCCCTTTCATCTTTACTTTAAAAAGCCACTAAATTAAAACCACAAAGCCACCCGAGCCCTGAAGCGACTCTGCTGTCCCGCTGGCCCCTGCGCCAGGGGATGCTCGGCGGGACACGGTGCTCGCTGCAGGCAGAGCAGCTCACAGCCACCCTGACCTCGTTCTTTACGTAACACAAAGCGCTATTTTCATCTGTTCAGGCACTGCCCAAGAGCTAGCAGCTGAGACTCCCCCAGCGGGACCCTCAGAGGTCCACGGGCAAACAGCAGACACCGGGCCCCCCGTGCCACCATGGCCAGGGGGATGCCCCAGCCCCAGCTGTGCCCAAGATGCCAGGCCGTGGCTGGTTTGGGGTCTGCTCTCCGTGCCTGCGCTGCTCACCCTGGGGGACTGTGGTCTCTGCCCACCCAGCTGCAGTGGGCAGGTATCAGCCTGACCTCTTCGGGGCCCAAAGCATCTGAAATTAAAGGCAAAGAAAAGACAAAAGTATCGCCGCTGTAATCCAAACCCAGGACCTCTGGGATCTGCCCGTGGGTTGTGAGTGCCAGACTGGCAATATCAGGAAATATGAAGAAATAGCAATAAAAGTAGGCTTGTTTCTCTCCGCTGGCTGGCTGGCTTACAGGACACTGGAGCAGCTGAGAAATACCTTTCTGCAGTCACTGACAATACATGTTTGAGGCTGAAAATATGCTTCTCTGGCAAAAGCCCACATATTTAACCCTGGTGGGCACCAGCAGCTCGCCCTGCGGGTCCGGGAGCAGGGCTCTGAGGGGAGCAGCGGGACCTGACAGCCTCGCTGGGCACGCAGGCGCGGTGGGGATGCTGCTCCCAGCTGCTGACACCGAGCTGCTAAACCGTGAGCAGGATGCGAGGGCGATAAGTGGCAAGTGTTGAAATTAAAGCTACACTGAAAGTAAAGGAACTGTTGCAGCTCCCCTCCGCGCCAAGCCTTCCGTCGCCTTATCGGTGCTTCCCTGAAAAAGATGGCTGTGTTGTCCTGACATTAAATATTCTCTTTGCAACGATCTAGATCTCCTCCATTTCACTGGCAGCACCGGAATGCTCCAGCCCTGATGCACACCCTGGATTCACACTCTCACCCCTCAGAGCCGAACCTGGAGCAAAGCCAAAATCTCCAAAGAAAAAATGCAGCCAGAGCTTCCAAGTTTCGTGGTAAAACCACATGATTTTGATGGGAAGCCATAAATCAGTCCCAGGCTCTCTCAGCCTCTGGTAACTTCTTAAAACAAACCTGGGCTGAATTTTAGGACTTGTAATGAAATCTGAAAGCAGGTGAATTGGCCGCAGGGTGTAAGCATCACTGCAAGCCTTGTGCACGGAGCGGACTCGGCTGCTCTGGACAGCCCCGATCCTTGGCTGAACAGGCTCAGCTTTCCCTTAAAAACAGGGCACATCCAAAGCAACTTTCGCCTTTTGCACGCGTCAGGTTTGCATCTCTGCCCTTGGAGCCCCGAGTGCTGCTCCATCCCTGCAGCAGCGCGGAGACCTGCCTGGCCCGGGGCGGGGGGGCATGGAGAGAGCCCCGACAGCGGGTGCAGGGAGGGTTACAGCCTGGCAATGCAACGGGCAGGACCCATCTGCCCTGCCCTGTCTGCAACTTGGGCACAGGGGACTGAGCAGGGAAAGGGGTAAATCCTCGTGTGGCTGCAGGGATGGCAGCTACACGAGGTGGTCTGGCCGCAGGGTCTTGGGTTTCGGTACAAAACAAAGAGAAGGCTCTTATTTGGTTAATGTGCCTCTGAAGAAAGGCTGTATCCTTGTTTGCTCCCACTGCTGCATTGTCAGTAGATAAAGACAGGGGATAGATCTCATCTGATACAGGCAATATCATCTCATCCATCTGGATGGGGCTCTTTACAAGACCCTCCTTTAGAATTTAGATCCCTGGGAACTTGGAAGGCAGCAGTGAAACAAAACCCTCTGCAAGAACAATAAAGAGGCTCTCGGCGACAGCCAGAGAGATCTGTGGGGCAGGCACAGGCAGCGCTGTGAGGTCCCAGCAGTCCAGCCTTGCTGGGCTGTTCAGGTTTGCAGAAGTTTCCTGATTTGGGGGAATTCCTGGGGCCGCATCCTGCCCGGTGAAGGTAGAGCTTGTGTTGGGAGCACTGCACTTCAATGTATGAAATAGGGACTTAG
The DNA here is from genome assembly GCF_023638135.1 of Falco biarmicus. Lineage (NCBI taxonomy): Eukaryota > Metazoa > Chordata > Aves > Falconiformes > Falconidae > Falco > Falco biarmicus. The sequence goes on from NC_079290.1 coordinate 118,337,922, forward strand.
GGGTTTTGGTGCAAAATACTGAAGCTGGGAAAGCCCTCGCCACCGCCTCTCTGCATCCACAGCAGGTGGACATCAAGGTCATTGTCTCCTTCCCTGGCTGCTCCTTGCCAAGCCCTGTCCTGGACAGAGGCGCCTGGAAGAGCCTCTGAGGACAAACATCTCCAGATGGGCCAGCAGGACGGGCTTGGCCCCAGGGAAGGTCGTGGAGACGAGACCCGGCTGCTCTGCAGATTTTGGCTGCAGTTTCTGCCTGTGATCTGCCGCTTCGCTCCGTGAACTCGGCTGACACCGGGGCCAGGGGCCATTCTGCAGCTAACAGGCTGAGGCTACGGCAGAAACACTCACGTAGCCACCTGCGGCTATTTTTTCTCCCACCTCATTTTTGTTAGCCCCTATCTCCCACCTGCAGCACCCCAGCCAAGCTCAGGAGCTCTGCAGGGAGGCAGCAGCCAGCAGGAACCATGGGGTCCCTGGTGGGATGCTCCTGCGAGGACGCGGGGCTACGGGGCAGAAGGTGGCTCTGGTGAAGGGTCCGGCTCCTGCAGCTCCTTGGGAGCAGTGGAGTGATGCCCGTGGGTGAGCCAGGCTCTGCAGAGCAGAGAGGAGCATCCCGCTGGCCACGGCAGCCCCTGTGCCCCCCTGACCCCCACACAGATGCTTCCCCGGTGTGCTGCCAGCCAGCCTGGAGAGCCCTGCGCGTTCACAGCCCATGCCCAGGGTTCTGCAGCCAGAGCAGCCAGATATGTGACTCAGGGACGGCTCCGGTGACAAGGGGAAAAGAAAAAGCAGTTTATTATGTCTGTGCTGGTGTCCAAATCGCCATGCACAGGAAGCAACATGCAGCTGAGCCCTGACCAGGAGGGGAGAGCCCAGGAGAGCCAGCGGCGGCGTGGGGCATCGCTGCCAGCTTCACCCGCTCCCGTGGGATTGCTGCAGGACACAGCCCGGCCTCCAGCAGCACCCAGCCCCTCTCCCCACAACATCCAGCACAGGGAAGCCCCTGCGTGTGGAGGGAGTGGGCAGGAGTCCATGCGCCTCTCCACCTTTGTTAAGGCAGTTAACTAGCCTCTCTAATTAGCCAGTGACTGAGCGCATGGGAGAGCGGGGAGGCTCGGAACCCAGTGCGTGCCCAATGGAGCTGATGGGAAAGGGCTGAGAGGGAGAAACAGGGGGAAGACAAATGCAATTCGGTGTCTTTTTATCCCTCCGCCTCCCTATTAGCTTTTATTGTCACAGACATTTTCTTCAGCGCAGGGCAATGGAAACTCTGCTCCTTCCCATGCTGCAGACAAGCCGAAATAGGAGAGAATGACAGAGGGAGTGTGTGAGGACGGGAAGGGACTGGCCCCGCACGCCCTCGCCACCGGGGTTAATGCCTTTTGCAGGTGCCATTACCCAAATCCCCTCGATCCACCATTCCCCCCGCTCACGAGGAGCCCGGCTGCTGCACGGGTGTGGGGCCCAGGGCCCACGGAGGCGGTTTTGACACTCACATCACAGATCCCAAGAGCAGATCCCAAGAGCCTCCCTGCAGAACATTAAAACCAGGCGTTTTTATCTCAACCTTCACAGGGAAGGCTGCACCGCCCGCCAGCAGCCAAGCGCTCGGATGCACCACGCAGCGCCTGCATCCCGTGATGGATCAGCTCTGAAAACAACACCCTGCTAATCTTCCTCCCCAGCAGCCATAAAACTGTCTTCCCAGTTCCTTCGGAGAGGATTTACAGTGGCTCAAAGTACCCTGGAGTGGCTGGCGGAGGCGAGAGCCCCCACGAGTGCTGGCCCCACACCTGGGGCGCATCCTGGCAGCGGGGCAATGCCCCCGCACCTCTCGGCCCCCAACCACTCGCTTGCTTTCCCCGCTCAAAAATAACGCTCCCCAACGGGGACCTGGCCGCCCCCCCAGAGCAGGTCAGTGCCCCCAGGGCCATGCCTGACCCTGGAGCCTCCCACCACGGTCCCAGCCCAGCTGCCCCAGGGTAGCACCCCACAAAAGGACAGGAGGGGAAGGGGTTTCTTGACGCAAAAAGGGGTACAACAGTGGCGGAGCAGCCGCCTGAGTGGCACCCGCTCCCGCTGGGTGCCTGAAGCCTGCCTGCAGCTCCTGCAAGGCTGGAATGCTGGCACAGCCTGTGCCCTCGCTCGGCGGGCTCATGTACCCCATGACAGGGGGCAGATGGAGCAGGGCTCTGCCCCGAGCAGGATAGCCTGCCTGTAGCTTTGGTCACAGCCTTGGCGACCACCCCACACGTGGTGAAACGCAAGGGGCAGCATCCCACCCAGCCACAGCTCAGCGGGACGCGGCTGCTTTCCAGCCCTGGGAGCTTGCTGGGGACATGATCCACCAGGGTCCAAACCCCTGTGGGGCTGAGTGCTGGGGGCTGCCCCGCGATCCCTGGCCAGGGCCTGTGCCAGGCCCCCCGGGGGTGAGAGAGCACCGAGAAGGGCTTCCAGCCGGGGCAGTGGGAGCAAGAGGGCTGCCCCCGCGCTCCCCCCGCGCCGTATCCAAGTGGGAAACTGAAAACCCAACACAAGGAGAACTGTGCTGAGCCCCTGCCAAGAGCCACGGACAGAAATATCCTTGATTTCACCAAGGTGTGAATAACTTTTGACACTTCTAGGGCTTATTGCCTTAAAAAAATCCCCCAGCAGTCCCCATTCACACTCCGCAGGACTGTGTTTCATATGAATGGAATATATGAATCACTGTAAAGAATTTAAATGCTTCCCTGTACAAAGAAATGCTCCCTCCCCGCCTCTGCTGTTGCGGCTGGGCTCCGCACAGCCTAAAACAAAGGCATGGCAGGAGATGGGGGCAAACCCCATCAACGACGTGCTGCCTCGGCTGGGTGACTCAGTGGCCAAGGGCACACCGAGCTGCTCATTCGTGCCAGCACAGCTTGGGCAAGAGCTGGGCACCCTCCACCACCCACTTCACCCCATAACCACCTCCGCTGGCCACAGCACCCCTGTTTTCCCAAATCCCGAGGAGCTCCTGACAGCTCCCTGGTTCACTTCTCCATGTGCCTCTCACATCCAGGCTCAGCTCCCACCCCAAACCCCATTTTTCATCTTGGAAGAAGCAAACACAGAAAAAGCCTGGATTTCCATTCCTCTGCCCAAACACACCAGGGCAGCCCCCTGCCCCGTTGCCAGGGGGGATTGGGTCAGCTGGGCTGACGGGAACCAGGCAATTCCTGCAAGGATCTGCCCCAGTTTTTAGCAGTTTGGGGGTTTGCTGCTTCTTTTCCCCTTGGGCAACAGGGCGAGGAGGAAAAATGTAACTAGAAGTGCAGGGCAGCCCTGCTGGGCTGCCGGCTGTGATGCCTCCCTGGGCATCGCCGCCCCAGCTCCACCGGGGCTCCCGGCTCCCGGTCAGTGCCCGGTGCCTCAGGTGGCAGAGGCAGAATCCCCGAGCCAGGCCCGGCACAGCCCCGGGAGCCCCCAACTCCCACTGCCCACTGCCCCTGCCCAGGGGGGCTCCCCTCGCCAGCCTCACCACCAGCTCAGTGCCCTAAATTCGTAGGATCCGGCTCTGAAAGGAGCAGCTTTGTTTCCCAGTGTCCCTCGCAGACGGATCAAAACTGCATTTTTACAGAAGCAATAAAAATCCCAGGAATTCACCGGCCTTATGATTTATTAAACATGTTCCTTATAGCAAAGCTGCCCATAGATGAGAAAATATCTCCAGTAGGTTATTGCCTCGCCTGGGGCTACCGTACAGGGGAAATCGTTCCTGGCTGATTGGGGATGTGCGAAGCCAGGGAACCTGGTAGATCAGGAGCCAATTAACAGCAGCACTCTTAAAAAATCCCAAATAAAATAAGCACCTTGTACTTCCCAAGGTGTTTGTAGAAGGAGCCACTGTGACCTGCCCCGGTACCCGCTGGGTGCAGATGTTTGCAGATGCGGGAAGGGACCGCGTCCCGGCGGGGCAGCGGGATGTGCCAGCCACGGCCATCCCAAAGGTCACGGGCGCTTCCCCCAGACCACTTCTGTTCTCCCAAACATTTCCTAACAGCGGGAAGCACGGGCTGGACGGTAGGACACGGCTGGACACGGCAAAGCCTGGGGGGAGGGTTGGCTGGGAGAGGGACGCGATGGGGAAGGAGGGATGGCAGAAGGGAAAAGCGAGGAAGGGGAGCATGCAGGCTGGGACGAGGCGCTTGGAAGCGTCCTTGCGGTATTCCCCCCGCATGGGGAAAAGCAATTAGTCCCGGGGACTCGTGACCGAGAGATCCGAGAGTTCCCGCGGCCGAGCGGGGAGCCCAGGTGAGCACGGGGGTGCGGGGGGAGCCGGGGGAGAGCCGGAGCCGGAGCCGGAGCCGCAGCCTTACCTCGGCGGAGCGCGGCGCGGGCGGGCACGGGCTGGCGCCGGCGGCAGCGGCCGAGACGGGCCGGGCCGGGCCGGGCCGGGCCCCCCCGCGGGGGCGGAGCCGGCTCGGCGGGGCGGTGCGGGGCGGTGCGGAGCTCTGCGGGCCGGGCCGGTGCGGTGCGGAGCTCTGCGGGCCGGGGCGGGGCGGTGCGGAGCTCGGCGGGCCGGGCCGGTGCGGTGCGGAGCTCGGCGGGCCGGGGCGGAGCGGGGCTGCGCCGGGCGCCGCGGGGGGATGCGGCGCGGGGCTGGAGGTGCGGAGCGCAGCGCGGGGCCGGGCCGGGCTGGGCTGGCTGTTGCGATTCCTTCCTTTTCCCTCCTTTTTTTTTTTTTTGCCCCCCCTTTTTTCTCCCCCACCCCCGCCGGCGGTCCCAGCCCCGCAGCGCTTCCCCGCCGCTCCGTCGCAGGGGCAGGCTGCGCGCAAAATAACTGACTAAAAGCGCGGCCCCCCCGACCCGCCGGTGGGGTGGGGTCAGGGGGCCCTGGGCCCCCTCCCCACAGGGGCACGGCACACCCCAGCACCCACCTGCCCTCGGTGGGTACCCAGTGCCCTGGGGATGCTGATGACAGTAATCCCAGCCACGGTGGTGGGAAAAGAGCCCCGCTTGGCTTGCAAAGTGCCCAGAGCCGGGTGCTGCCAGCCTCCACCACTGCTCTGGCACCCGGCGGGTTGGGGTTCAACCCTCTTCCCCCTTCTCAGCCCAGGGCTGGAGCAGCTCGCTCCCACGCTCCCCCAAACCCACCGCCCGTTCCCATTGTGAGCATGGGGCCCCGGAGCTGCTCCTGCTTTGCTGTGGTGGGGAGACTTCATCACCTCCAAAATCCTGCTGCCCTGAGTGGAAAAGTAGGGAAGTGTGGTGCCAGTGCAGCCAGCCCCTGTGCCCCTTGGTTCGGCACAGCTGCAAATCCTGCAGCGGGACAGAGCTGCACCGATCCCGTGGGAGCGGGGTGCCTGCAGCCCCCCCATCCCGCCTTTCCCCACCACCATGTGCTGCCCGTGCCCGTGGCGAGGGGTCCTGGTGTCCCGCTGGCAGCCGCGTGCCAGGCACAGCCGGGACACCGCCAGCACTGCCCAAGATGCTGGGGTGCACGGGCCGGGGGGTGCAGGGCCCCGGGGTGCCCCAGGAGGCAGATTAGGGTTGCTCAGGCAACGAGCAAGGAGAAAGCCCGTCTGGATGGAGGCCGCTGGGGCGCACAAGGGTGTTTGTTTTCTGTATTAAGCGCCTGAGCAAGGGAGGGGGGGGGCGGGCATCAGACGGCTAATCCCCCCTCAATGCCTTCCCTCTGCGAGCGGCCGCCGTGGCGCTGGACCCTGCTCCCAGGAATGCTGATGTGCTCTGGCCCGTGTGGGTGGACAAGGCTGGGGTCCCCTCGAGAAGGCAGGGCAGGGCTGGGGTCCCCTCTGCACCCCGAGCAGGCTGGGCTGGGGTCCCCTCTGTGCCCCAAGCAGTCAGGCCTGGGGTCCGCTCTGTGCCCTGAGCAGGCAGGGCTGGGGCTGGGGTCCCCTCCGCGCCCCGAGCAGGCAGGGCCGGGGGTCCCCCGCAGCTGGGCCCTGCCGCCCGCCATGGTGAGCAGCTCAGAGCAGCCTCAAGGCTGCTCCTGGCCACAGCTGAGCCCGGCTGACCCATGCACCTCATCACCTGCTGCTCAGGGACCGCGGCCCCAGCAGGATGGCACGTGGCAGAAACTGCTCTGCTGCCACCTCAGCCCCACAGCTGCCATGCCCTGGCAGTGCCAGCTCTCCTGCCCTCGCCTTTGTCCCGCCAGTGCTGGAGCATGGAAGGGGCTCCACCGGCACGGCACGGCACAGCACGGCACGGCACGCTCCTGCAGAAACGGACCAGCCTTGTTTCAGCGGAGCTCTCAGTGGCAAAGCATTTCCTCCGCACGCAGACTCATCAGCCAGCACAGACATTCCTCTGTCCCACAGAGCGAACCATCGGCTGCAGCCTCGCTCCGCGCTGGCCTCTCCCGCCTGTCATCACCCCCACGCCGCTCGCTCCTCCGAGGCCCCCGCGCCTGCCTCTTCGCCAGGATGGAGCCTGGGCTGCGGCCGTGCCGCCCTGGCTGTGCCAGCGCAGCTGCCCGGCTGTGCCCGGCCACGCACCCGCTCCTTCCCTCTGCCCAGCTGTGCCGGAGCACCGGGAGTGCTCGCTTCGCGCTCAGCGGTGTCCCCATGGTGCCATGCCAAACCATGCACGTGGAGCACCAGGGACGAGCATGCCTGCGAGGGCACACGCGTCTGCAGCTGCTGCCCTGGCCACAGCTCGTCCCTGGGCACGGGTCACCCCGGCACAGGGCTCAGCCCAGGCACGGCAGCACGGGGCCGGGTGCTGGCTGTGCCGAGCTGCTGCTGAAGGCTCTCCTCCCAGCGGGAGAGGGAAGCCGGGCTTAGCACGGGATTTAGCAGCTCTGCTGCCTCTAACCTCTGGCAGCTCCACGCTCGCCTGCTGTGCCAGGGCTCCGTGGTGGCCCCGGCCTCCCAGGGGGGTGAGAGACGATGCCTTGAAAACCAGCATGGAGCTGGCCCTGCCAGTGGCCGTGAGCGAGCCCACGAGTGCACTGAGGCCGGTGTGCACGGGCACTGCTGCACCCAGGGGCTGCCCATGGGGTCCCATGTTCACTGTCCCCCCAAAGCCCTGTCCCAGCCATCCTGTTGCTCCACACAGGAGGAACGAAAAAGAGGGGAAGAAATAATTCAATCTAGGGCTGAAAAATGCCTTAACTTAATTTCAGTGGGTCACGGACATAATCAAATCAGCCCCGTGCATTGGAATATCGTTTCCATGTTTCCACAAGATGGATAATTGTGCTCTGAAAACCAGCCTTGGTGCTCAGCAGGAAAATTTGCCGTGGGGGTGGGAGGGGGCCAGGGGCTGGGCTGGCAGCCGGGGGCCTGCAACGCTTCTGCTGAGCAGAGCCCTGGCGTGCCAGTGGCTGCGCACTGCTGTGTCCCCATGGCAGGAGAGCCTGAGCCCTGCCGGCTGCGCGTGCTGGGTGTGCTGCCGTGCTGGCTCGGCTTGCTGGCACTGCTGCGCCAGGCTGCGCCGCGGGCAGGGCTGGGGGGCCAGGGTGCATCGCCTCGGCTTTGCAGGCAGTGGGTGACAAGCAGGTGAGAGGTGCCCCGAGCGGGAGGATGCTGGGCAGTGAGTAGCGGTGCCGATGCAGTGCAGGGTGAGTTGCAGCTCCGTGTGGAGCATGGTGCCAGATCCCAGCCTTCGGGAACATTCAGTGATGGATTAAATGCAATCTGACTACCACTGTGGGAGGTTGGAGAGAATTACTTCATACAAATGCACTTCGGAAAGTATTTAGAGTCAAATTTTCAAAAGCCCCTGAACGATTTAAGAGCCAAAATCCCATTTTCCAAAGTCACTTAAATGAGCAAGGAAAGATCAGTAAAGAAAACATGCTGGCCAGCCGGGGCCTGGGGTAGCGGCTGCGGCGGCCGTGGGCACAGCACCCCGGAGCGGCTCTGTCGGCACATCACGAGGTGCCGGTTCAAGCAGCAGCTGCGATCGGCCAATGCAGCCTTTGCACCGGGGGACACCAGGACGCGTTGGCCTCTGAACGCATCCCCTGCATTTCTGCCCCGGCGGTTCAGCCTGGGCTGGGGACGTGTCCTAGCGGGTTGGCTTGCAGGGAACAGTCCCACGGGGTGTGGGGACAGCACTTGGCTCTGCATCCACAGCAGCCGTGGGGACACCGTGGCCATCGCTGCCATCACCAGCTCCTAGCACGACCCTGCTGTGGCGGGAAGGGTCCTCGGCTGTAACGGGAGAAGGCAGGGCTGCAGCTGGGAACCGCATGGCTCCTTCCCTTACCCCACAACCGCTGCAGCCTCCTAAAAGCATCTCTAGTTCCCTGTTCAGCATCCTAATGAACCGCAAGGGCAGCTGGGACCCTCTGAGGCAGCAACCATGGAGACTTGACCCCCCCAAAGAGTAAATCCCAAAGCAATTAGCTTTGCAAGCTTCGGCCGGGCTGGTGGAGGTTCCACATTCCTCGGTGGCTATAAAGCTCTTTACTGGGATTGTTTTTCTGCGTAAGCCCTGCCCGGGGTACACATGGCCATGGCTCCAGCTCCCAGCGCCTTTGGTACATGTCATAAAAAAACCACTCTCAGCACGTTGACTTTGCTAGAGCTAAAAAGAAGTGGCTTTATACACTTCCCCGATAGAAAGCATAAAGGATCTGAGACAGAATTCTTGCTCCAGGATCCTTTACAATTCCTGGAGGACATTTTTGGAAAGGGAAGGGTTGTATTTACTTTGGCAGCTGACTCCGCTCCTATATACACATGCATGGAAAAACTGCACTCACCTAACATTTCCATGGCTCCCTTTTCTGCCGAGAGCCAGCCCAGGTGGGAGCTGGTGGCCTTGAGACCTCTGTTTGGAGATGGCACATCGAGCTGAAAGTTGCGGAGGAGCTGAAGGTTAAACCTGTCCCTATGGCAGCCCTGGAGGCTGCTGGCCCTTCCCAGGCAAATGCTTGCCCTGAGCCAGTGGGCAGAGGTAGCAGAGCCTGGAGTGGAGCTCAGGGGAAACGCTGCTGCAGTTTAGGGGGGCAGGAGGAGGAAGGGTAGGAAGAGGAAGGCTACTGGCCACTGTTAGTGAGTGGAAGCAGGAGCTGGAGCAAGAGTAGGAGCAAGAGATGTCTAGCCCTGTGCTGCCATGGGGCTGGCAGGGAGAGGAGGGACGTGGCCCCAGTGCTGGCAGCGAGGTGTGCCTGAGGGCTCGGCCGTACCCCGACCCATACAGGCAGCCGGCGCGGGGCAGTGCCTCCCTTGCCGAGGCGTTGGGATGGGAGCGAGGGGTGAAGTGACCCACGTCACCATTAAACACAGCAAATGCAAAACAGATGCCCAAACGCTGCCACGGGGTCTTGCTTGAAATAGCTCAGCGTGGGCCCAGGGATGCGGTGTTCACACAGACAGCGGCAGCATCTGCTGCACGGGCTGGACCCGGTGCTCTCGTCCCTTGCCCACTGTGATGGCAGCTGGTGGTGACAGGGAAACCCGCCTGTGGCCCCTGCAGCAGTGCTGGGGGAGCAAACCAGGGAGATTCCCGGTGAATGACCCCCTGGGCTGTTTTTCCTGAACACAATAATTCTCAGCTGCCTTCTGGGAGAGGCATCGCAGCACTGCACTCCTCGCCCGTGGCCGCAGTCCCCAGACAGCAACCGTGAGCTGCAGCGAGGACAGTCCTGCTGGTGGGTGCCCTGGCACATCAGGCTCCGTGTCCTTATCGGGGCAGGTGGGGAGGTGGCATAATGTGGCTCCCTGGGGAATGGCAGCGTTTGCAAGTGTGAAATCAGCTGGAAGATGTGCTCCTCTCCTGGCTTCCCCCAACCCAAACCAGCGCCCCGAGACAGCAGCTTGGCAAGAGTGCTGGAGGGCAGCCGTGGAACTCGCCATGGCTCAAGGCAATGGGGCTGGTAGGCACCGTTCCTGTGGTGCCTCGTGCCCCATGTGCCCCCCTGCCACGGTCCTCTCCAGGCACCTCTCCCTGCCCTGCGCCTCAGCCTTCCGGTGGCTGCTGTGATTAAGTCACTGACAGTGGGGCAGGAATAAATCCACTCATTGGCACGTTGTAAATTCATCACGTGCTGGGGGAGCGCATTCCAGCCCACCATAAACACCCCTGGCTATGAGCTAGTAAATCTGCCTCCTGAGCCAGCAGGTGAACAGTGCCTGGGTCCCAGGGGTTGCTCCATCCCGGGGCCAGAGTGACCCTGCAGCACCCAGCTGTCCCTGGAAGAGGGTGGCTCGGAGTGGAGCCATCAACAGCAAACGCCCGGCTGCCATCACCCTCCCAGTCTGGATCCCTCTTCCCCATGGCATTCCTGTACCAGTGAGCAGGCTGCGTGCTGCCATCTGCACGCTGCTCCCATGGTGCTGGGGGCCCATCCCATGGGGTGAGGACAGGGTCCTGCAGCCTGACTGGGAGTTGCCCCGGGGGTCCGCTGACCTGCCTGGAGCATGCAGCAGCGCAAGAGGTTTGCTGCTCCCAGTGCTCTGCTGTGCTGCTGAAACGTTTACGCAGTAAACTAGTTGTAAAAGAGAAAAAAAAATATATGTTTTACTATCCACCAAACAGCTGCTGCTTCATTTTATGGGGGTCATTCTCCGAGGAGGTCCGGCTGGTGGAGCAGAGACACAAAGCCCAGGTCCTGGTGGGCTCCAGGCTCCTGGCACCCCCTGGCTCCGCTCCCCCTGGTCCCCACCCACCCGCAGCACCAGGTTGGGCACTCGGGAACACGGCCTGGGGAAGTGCACTTGTCGCTTTATGATTTTTATCAGCCGCCTTATTGTTGGGGCTGTCAGCAGGTTGCCCTGGGGAGGTGGCGCGGGGGCTCTGCTCAATGGGCACCAGCACGACGCTGTGTCCTGTGGCACCCGGAGAGCCGGCTGTGAGGCCAGACAGTGCGTGAGCAGCTCCGGAAGGCAGGGCAGGGGAGCGGGGGCCCACGCTGGTTCCCATCGCATTCCCTGGGAGAGGAAGCTGGGGCACAGCACAGCCACCCTTTCCCAAAGGAAACAGAGTGCTCGGGATGTGGCATCACTGATGCCCAGAGCCACAGGGCAGGGCTGCAGGGTGCAGACGCCAGCCGGGTGTGCTGGGGCCAAGGCTGCCGCAGCCCCCAGCCCTGCACAGAGCCTGCCCCACACACCCCCACCAGAGGGTCACTGAGGGGCTGGGGGGGTCCCAGGCATCACCACGGGTTGGGGTCCCCATGGCAGGGTGAGCGTCAACAAGGACAGGCAACCGTGGGGACGTGTCAGCCCTTGCCCTCGTGCTCTCCTTCCTCCTCCATCACCAGTGCCCCCTTTGCCCATGCCAGTGGGAACCGTGTGCTCCACGTGGGCACCGCTCTGGTGTCCCAGGACCTCGGCTTGTGCCAGCGCTGGGGAGGGGGCGTGGGAGCCTGTGCCCCAGCACCGCACCGCGGCCAGCCCGAGCGCTCCCAGCAGCTCCAGCCCTCTATGAAATAATTTGTTATTTTAGTTGTAAAACAGTAAGTGGCCCCTTTCCAGGCGGCGCGAGGGAAAAGCCAAACGAGCCCCACTCCTGTTAATGACTGAACCATTCAGTCAGCGCGGGCAGGGACTGGCAGCGGAGCGGCAGACTGCCTCCCCCTTGTCCCCACCGCCACCCCAGCCATGGGGACCGAGCTAATGGCTAATTACTGGGGCTGCCACCTCTCTGAGCAGCTTTTGTGCAGGGTGAGCATGCCAGGGCCGTGAGGATGTGTGGAGGTCAGTGCCAGCATCTCCGGGTGCTGGGGCTGGCAGCTTTGGCGTGCCTGGCACCTTCGCCATGCCTGGTGTGCCGAGGAGTCCCATGTGGCTCAGCACACGCCAGCACGGCTGCTCCGGCTGCCCAGAGCATGTCTGGCTCTCCCAGCATGGGAGCAGCCAGACCCGCAGCTCAGCGCCATGGTGCTGCGGTGCCCCAGTCCCCCAGTGCTGGACTGGCTGCTGCTGGGAGATCAGACTGGGAATGTAACCCCAGGAGGTTTAAACCTTTCCATGCCCAGGAAGAACATCTCCCTCTCCTATGTCCAGTGCATGAAGACGGTGTCGGTGCGGGGCAGTGTGCCCGGTGACGGGGGACCAGGGCAGGGTGCAGGCAGGGCCAGCCCCAGCCAGGTGACAGGATGATCACAGCTGGGGCTGAGAGCCCCCCAGGTGAGGGCTGTCTGCACATGTCATATATAAGGGGCCAAAAGCCCAGCCCAGAGTTGGGTTTTGTTTGTTCTCTCTGGGTAAGGAGAGAAATGTAGTTGCTGCTGGGGGGGGGGGGGGGGGTAATCTCTTGGGGCTGCTGGGAGCTTCTTTGCTTCTTTCTGCGCAGGGTTTTCATGATGCTGCCTTCTAGCCCAGCTCAGTGCTGGTGGCCAGGGTGGGAGCAGCCCCCAGGCTTTACTGGGCAGGCAGGGCTGGGTGGCTACTGTGGCTGGCTCTGCCAGTGGCAAGGGTGCCAACCTGCTGGAAAACCATCAGGGGCCCATCTCCTTGCAGGGGTATGAGGCCACAACTTGTGCGTCAGCAGGAGCGGTCCTGTGGCTGCCTGCCCTGCTGCAGCCTTGGCTCTGTGTGCCTGGTGGCGTGTGGGGAGGTGGCCAGAGCGCAGCCTGCCAGCGCCGGGGTGGGGAGTGACGTGTGGGCTGGTAAGGCCCAGCTGCCTGGGGAGCAGCCCTGATGGAGCTGGGATGGGGGCTGTCCTGGGAGGCATTCAGGTGGAGACCACAGCTGGGTACCAGGCTGCTGACAAGGACTAACTGGGGTCCCAGGTGTGGGTGTTCAACTGGTTTGCCCACAGCACAGCGTGGGGCAGGAGCTGAGGACCCTCCCTTGCAGGGAGCTGTGCCCAAGGAGGGGTAAAGTCTAGTGCTGCCTGACCTCAGACGCCCCAGTTGTGGCCGTGTAGCACCTCCCACCCAGTTCACGCACATGGGTGACCTTCCCAGCGCCAGCCTGGCGTGGGGCAGCTCAGCAGCCAGCATAGCTCAACTTTTATCCCAGCCCAAAATCAACACGGAGACTTTGGGGCAGACACTTAGGGCCAGGTGGGGGAAATTGTGGGGTGAAGAGTCTCCTTCCTTGATCCGCTCTTAAAATAACAAAGCCGAGAGCCTGCCGGCTTGTTCGGGCATAGGCTGCCCCGAGCAGTGTGCCCGTGCCAGCTGGGGCTCGGCTACCTGCTCAGGATGTGCCTGGCTCAATTGATGTGAGTAGCTAATGACCTTCTGCTGTTATGGGTGCAATGTCCTTTGGAAACCAGCACCCTGACTTGTGTCCTTTCCTCTTCCCAGGGTGAATACAGGGATGTGGCAGCTGCAGCCCTCAGCCTTAGCGCTGGATGCACCCCATGGACACAGGCAAGTGCTGATGGTGGCTCCTGGGCATGTTCACCGTGACCTCCCTTTGCTGAGAGGGGCTGGGAGGGACTGGGGCAACTGGAAACTTTGGGCCAGGGTGAGTCAGACCCACGTGGGACACAGTGTGTGTGTGTGTGTGTGTGTGAACAAGTGGCTCGTGGGGCTGGGGCTGGGCACAGCCCGGGCAGGTTCCAGCTGTGCTGTGGGGCACCTGAAGACCTGGTGTCCAAACCTTGGCCCTCACCGGTGCAGAGGGAGGTGGCCTGTGGCCGGTAAATCAGCATCACTTCACCTCCATCGGGGATAACCTCCTCCCAGCCGGGCTGCGATGCGTTTCCCCCAGCTGAGCTTCAAAGGGGATGAGAAGCCCTGGGAGGGGAGGTGCGACTGGACAGAAGCAGGGGCATGCCTGGGAGCAGGCGTGGGTGTTGATTGCTTCTTGGCATCTTCCCTGGCCCCAGGGATGGGGAGACCTGGAATGCCCCCTCCTGTTGCTGCGAGCAGGAGCCCCAGGGGTGCGGAGGGTCTCAGCCAGCAGAAGCAGGGCTGGCTCCGTGTGCTGGGTACAGACAAAGGGCCCAACAGAGCATTTCCTCAGGGTTGCTCCCCCCGACCCTGTGGGGTCTTGCAACAGTGCCAGGGGAGCCCAGCCATCACTCCTGGAGTCTGGCAGTACCATGCCAAGCACTTCTGGGCTGTGCAGGCAACACCCCTCCCCGCTGTCAGGTTTTAGACTTGAGTCCTCAAAAATGCAAAAAATGCAATGGGAATCAAGGTTGGCCTGAAGATTTTTGATCTTTTAGCAATTGCTGCAGTATTGCTGTAAGTACATCCAGATGGCTGCAGACCACACAGAGGCAGCGCGCCCTGCTGCTGCCGGCATGGCCACCTTCGGGCCACCCCATCCCATGTCCCACCTTGCCTGAGATGCTGAAGGACCTTGGGGGCCTTTGGGGAATGCCAAGGGGATGTGGCAGGTAGAGCTGTGTGTCACTAGGGTTAACCCCAATGGGTGGCTGCAGGGTGACCGTGGTGGCCCTGAGGGATGCTGTGGCAGAGCCATCACCTTGCTTTGTACCGAGTGCAAGGATGTGACCTCCAGTAAAGCTTTGCTAAGCATAACAGGGAGCTGAGCATCATATAGCCAAAACCGTAGATCGGCTGCTGAGAAGTGATGCTAAACTGTCTTGGAAACCACTGGCTCCGTCCCCTCCACTCCCACCCAGCATGATCCTTGTCATGGCTGTGATGGGCTCCTCGGTATGGCAAGTTGCTGCCTGGCTCCATGAGCTAGTTTGCTGTTTATCTGGCCTGAGCATTGCTCTTGCTGAAACTTCAAATGGGAGGGAAAATTGTCGGTGTAATTTATTACCAGTTAGCTGCTGTGTCTGCAGAAAGCTGGGACAGGGCAGACCTGGGCTTGTTCTGGTGCTTTTACTGTGGCTCCGAGCTGAGGAGGGAGGGATGGACGGGGCGACGTCTGCCCCCAGCAGTGTGTGCCCAGGAGGCTGGCGGGTGGCCTGGCCTCAGGGTGCTTCCAAGGGATGCCCAGTCCCTGAACATGGCGCTTTGCTTCCCTCCCGGTGCAGCAGTTGGGTTTTGTGCATGTGTTCTGGCCCTACCACGGGCGCTGCTGCCCATCCTCCCTTCCCTGCTCCCCGAGAATGCAGGGGCAAGTGATGCTAAATTAGCTGGGAGGCTTGTTTTAACCTGCTGCTCTACGTGGTGCTCAGCACCATGGTGGGGTGGGGCTGGTGGGAGGGTGCAGGTGCCTGGATCTGGCCAGGGGTGCTGGAGCAGGCAGAAGGGCAAGGGCAGAGCTGGGGCCTGGGGTCCCTCCCACACGTGTGGGCACCTCCAGAGCACCTGGGTGCTGCCAGCTCCACTCCTGGTCTCATTCCTCGTAGGAGTGGGAACATGTTTACCCAAAGCTTGCTCCTCGGGGAACAAACCCACAGTGGCTTTTGTCAGAAAGCAAGAGCATTTCTCGGGAGATCAGAATTTCCTTCTCTGAAAGCCAATTCCCATTAAGGAAAAGCATGTTTTGAGCAAACGCTGATGCCCAGTTCTCTTCTCTGTGGTCTAATGTGCTGGTGGGGCAGGGTGGGTGCCTTGCCTGGCTCTGGTCCTCCACAGCAGCAGCCACGCCAATGGGGGTCCCTCAGTGCAGGGGGTGAGGGGCTGCCCCCACCCACCAGCCAGCATCACCCCAAAGCCAGCCTGGCTGCCAGCATCAGACTCATGTGGTACCTGGCCAGGATGCTCCCAGCGCCTGGCATGTTCCTCCTGCTCCTCTCCCATCACCCAGAGGAAGGTCCTGGTCCTGTCCC
Source organism: Falco biarmicus (assembly GCF_023638135.1). Taxonomy (NCBI): domain Eukaryota; kingdom Metazoa; phylum Chordata; class Aves; order Falconiformes; family Falconidae; genus Falco; species Falco biarmicus. The sequence goes on from NC_079290.1 coordinate 118,353,510, forward strand.
TGCTCACCTCTGGTCTCAACCAAGCACCCGTGGGCCAGTGGCCGTGCTCTCCCTCCCCTCTGCTGCCCACCAAACCGAGGAAGTTGCAACCGCAGAGCTCTTGAAAGCATTTTTTTGGTGGAGACCACCGGTACTGAGAGATTAAAATTGCTGTTGTTTCTTCCATTACTCAGCTTTCCTGAATTATGGGGTGTAATACTCAGGGAGTGGGAATAATTAGGGGAGAACAATGGCAGGCTTGAAGGCTTAAATACGCCTGTGTGGTACTCCCAGCCAGTCCAGCCTGCTGTCACATTTCTCTAGGCCTCCATTTTCCACAGCCTGTGCCAAACCCTTTCCACTACTGGTACCCGCTCCTCAGCTTCCTCATTCCTCGGGCTCCACTCCCTGGCCCGGCTGCCCTGGTTAACGCTCTGCTCCCCGGCTCCCGGCCAGCCAGCACCCACAGCAGGGCTCCCCGTGCCCACTCAGCTGGGATGCTGGAGCCTGGGGGATGCAGGAGGGCAGGGCGAGGGATTTGCTGGAGCCTCAGGGGATGCAGGAGCCCAGGGCAGCCCCATCACCTCTTTGCTCCCGGCTCACTTCTCTGCACCTGGCAAGTAGAGGTCCCACCAGGTTGTTCTGGTGCTCCGTGCTCAAGGAAGCCGCTGGGTTTCTCCCCTTTGTGGGGGCTGCCCCTCCGGCTCCTTGCTGGCATCTTGCTCAAGCGCCTTCCCAGCAATGGCTCGCTGCCGTGGGACCTGGGGGAGTAATAACGGCCCCGGCTGGGGAGCTTGGGCAAGAGGCCACGATGCCGACACTGGCCCCAGGGCAGGTGCTGGCTCCAGCCGGGGCATGTGGGGGGCTCCATGCCCGGCAGTGGGATGGGGCTGTGGAGCCGCAGCCTAGGGCAGGGTAGCCACAGCCAGCACAGGCCCCGTGCCTGGCAACTTCTCTCCAAGCTCTTGGATGTCACTGCTAGCACTAATTAAAATAATATCAATATTTTTTTGCTGGAAAAAGCTGTTGTTCTGGTGAGCACTTTCCTCAAGCGAGCTCTCAGTCTCGGCTGCCCGCGTGCGATGGGCACGGAGAAGCCAACGGGATCCCAGGGCTAAGATGAAAGTCTGGGGCTTTGCTTCGTTCAGGGAGTGGATTGGGTTTAAATTTTCAAATAATTTTGCTCCTTTCTCTGTTAACCACTGGAAGCCTTGCCTGCAGCCCATTCCCAGCCATCCAGGCATCTGGTTTGGTCCTGCTCCTGGTGGGATGGGATCAGGGACAGGCTGCCCTGGGGGGCTCCTGAGTGCCCCCCAGTTGGTACCATCTGTGCTGCTGCAGTACCGGTGGTGGCAGGGCTGGCACCAAGTGCTTTAAAAACAAACCCAGCAGGGCTGGGGACAGGTCACCCACAGGCAGCAGGACTCGAGGAGGGGCGATAAGCTGAGCATGTGCCTGTGTGATGCGCTGACCCGGCGCCAGCAGCTGAGCGGTCTTCAGCATCCCAAACCTTGCAAGGGGGAGATGGCACCCATGCGGGGCAGCACCCATCCCGGGGGGCTGGGGAGGCAGGAGGGAAGCAGGTCCCCAGGGCTGCCCCTCACAGCCCATCCCTAGGAGCAGCCCAGGCGATACCCCGAGGGCTGCACCGTGCCACTGCACATGCCCACCCCCAGCTGCTGCCCAGATGTGCAGGGCAAGGAGGTGGCTCCTGCAGCTGGCCGACACCCTGGCGAGGCTGGGGCTGGCTGGTCGCTGGATGAACAGACTCAAGACAAGCAGGAGAGGAGGAACCAGCAGCTGAGCCGCTCTCCCCAGGCAGTGCTGCAGGACGGGACGTTGCAGGTTTGAACGCTGCAGGAAAGACTTAATTTAGAAAGTAGCAGCTTTTGGGGGGCAGCTGAGCAGGGGCTGGGCTGCCTGGAGCTCCAGCATTGGGTCTGTAAGCCCAGGTCAGCCCAAGCGCAGTGGGGTGAGCTGGGTCCTGCCCCAGGACCACAGGCAGGTTAGGTGCCCTTCAAAAACCCGGTTTGCTGCAGCTCAGGGAAGCGCGGAGTGTTTCAGCAGCTCCCTCCCTTGGAAGCCACAATTAAAACTATTTTAAAAGAAAACAAACATTTCTCAGCAGAATGCCTGTCCGTTTCTGGCCTGCAGCTTGTCACAGGCCAAAGCTGCTCAACACCAGCAGCTTCCCGAGCCGCCTCCGGGCACATCCACCCGAGCCGGACTCTTGGAGTTCTGGCTGTGTTTGGTAATCGCCCCTTGGAAATTTTGCACCTTTTGTAGACAGAAAGGCCGGCGGGGTTCTGCCCTGCTCTCCCCAGTGCCTCCGTTTCTGGGATGGCAGCAAGCTTATGGCTCGGGCCATACCCCATCCCATGGGTGCTACTCCACCATTTTGGCTGGAGCCCGGCACCGTGTCCCCGTGCCACCGGACAGCTTCCGGAGGGGAACGGTGCTGCTGCTGGCAGGACAATAGCGGTTGTGGTTTTAATTATTGGGGTTTAGTTGTGTGGAGCGGAACGGGAAACTGAGAGCAGTGAAACCGCAGGGAGAAAGGCAGAAAGGATGGTCTTTGGCTGGCTGCCTGGTGGGAGGTGTGGTGGGGCAGCCAGACCATCCCGCGGCCGGCAGAGCATTGGTGTCCTCGCTGGGTCACGGCACCGGGAGCGGCGGTGCGGTTCAGCTGGTGTCAATCTGTTTCTGTCGCGCTGTTGCTCAGCACCGTCCCTTCCCATGGCAGCTTGGCACGAGCTGCTGCTGCCAAAACAGCCGCATGCGGAGACTCGGGTCGCACGGTGGCTCGGGCACATGGACCCGACCGGGTGCAGGGGGACACGGAGGCGAATCAGGATCCACACAGGGTCCCTACCCTGGATGCCCCTCGTCCCCGCATGTGCTGCCGGTGCCAGTCTGTGCCTGGGAGCAGGGATGTTTCTCACCACGGTTCCGTTCACCCAGCACTTTAACAGATGCCTTTGCTGCAGTGTTGACTTTCAAAGGGCTGGATCAGCTCCGCAGCCAGGCAGAGCGTGGGAGGAGGGTGCCTGTCCCGCTTAGGGAATGCAGAACAATAAAAAAGGAACAATGGAGCCTCTTTCCCTTCACCCAAAATACCAAACGCCACCAAAATGTGGCAGAGCTCCGAGCAGTGCTGCTGGGGCAGCTTTTGTGTCCTCTGGCCTGAGGAGGGGAACTCCAGATACGTCCTCCTCTTCCTCGGCCCTGGCGAGGGATGCTGCAGGAGGGTGTGTGCCAAGGAGCATCGCCAAAGTGCTGCCCTGCCCCAATGCTGCTGCCAGCGGGCATTCCCAGATTTGGAAACCATGTTTGGGCCAGGGCAGGGGGTTTTGCAGCCTGGCTGTGCCTTGGGGAAGGATTTTGCAAGTTGCCTGGGCTTCCCAGGTCAGCTGGATGAGCTTCACAGCCAGCCTGGGGGCCCGGGAGGGTTTATAAAAGCATCCGTGTACCCAGACTGTTATCAGGCAGAGAACACAATCATTTGGTACCGAATGGTGCCAAGCGCTGGGAGGTGCTTGGCCAGAGCTGGGAGCCCTGGGGCAGGGATGGATCCATGCCTGGCTGGACCTGACACCCCGAGCATCCTCTCACCTGGCCCCTGTGCTGCCAGCAGCCAACAGTTTTTTAACACACCACCGCAGCGGGTGCTTGGGGCTGCAGGGTTGGAGCACCCTGAGGGGCTGGGACTCAGCATCCCACATGTGTGGGGCTCAAGGGGGCCATTTGTTGAGCTGTGAGCAGATGGTACCAGCCCATCCCTGCCTGCACCTTGGCTGCTCGGGGCCACCAGCACCATGCCAGCCTTGTCGAGGAGCTGCCATCCCTGGTGCACAAGCCCTCATGGGTGAAACATCCTTCACACGGCCCCAGCGAGCGCCCGGCACCCTGGCCAAGCACATCTGGCTGAAAGCTGTGGGAGATGCCCTGGCAATGAGGACACCAGTCCGGAAACACTTCCCTCCCGGAGAGATTCCCCAGTCCCATCCAGGCTCCTCTCCTGGCACCATCCCTGCCCCTTCGGCAGGCGCCAGGCTGTGGGCCTGCAAATGGATGGTGCCCAGGGCTGTTGCCCACCCTGGTTTATGTGGCAGGAGCGGGGCTGGGAGCTCCCCTTCCCACCGGCGAGGGGTGAAGGGACTGCCTGGCTCCAGGCTGGCGTGAGGGTGAGATGAGGATGCTGTTAGTACGATGCGGTGTGGAGTGTGGCTGGGCTTGTCACCAGCTCCGCCACCCTGTACTGTGTGGTCAGAGCAGGGCAGCACCGAACAGCCTGCGCCGGCTGCCTGCAGCAAAGCAGGCAACAAATCCCAGGTGAGCTGGGGGGTGGCAGCCAGGTTGTCCCCACGCTGCAGGGGTGAACTGGTCTAAATCCTCGAGTTAGACCCTAGTAAGTCATGCACGGGACTTCAGCTCCCACCAGTGTGCACCATCGGGACACCAGCCAAACTCTTGCTTTGCCCGTGGATGGAAACTGTGCTGGAGGAGGGCAAGGGCTGGAAAAGCTCCTTCCACCCTTCCGTAGGCACTGTCACCACTAAAGCCCCTGCAAGTGGTGCTCTGGGAGCCTGGGATGTGGTGCTGGGACTGGGACCTGGGGGGCTGGGCGATGCAGAGCCCACCTGCTGCCACCACAGGGTGGCCGGTCAGGCTGGCCGGGTCCCCAGCATGGGCTGGCAGGGGCCGGGCACAGCGGGGGACTTGCCCTGTGCACCAGCCTCCTGCAGCATCACCCTCCAGCAGCTCTCCTGCCCTGTGTCCTGCACCCCCCCGCCTTGACTTGTTGCTATTGTCATCTCTAATATCACACAGAGATGGGAAAGGCTGAAAGTTGCCTCTTTTCCTGCCAGGTTAAATCGTTCACCAGGAATGTCTATTATTCCCACAAGTCAACTTTCCCCTTCGCGGTATGTGTCCAGGGGTCAGGCCTGGCACTACATGAAAGCGAAGGGTATTCAATAACCTAGAGCCGTGGAAAGGCTTTAGTCCAACTCCAACCATGTTCAGGCTTTTATTGATGCAGCATGCCTTTCCCCATTTGTTTCCTATAAACAGCACATGGTAATATTTAGTAGGTTTCAAACAGCGCTTTTTGCATATTCTCCCTTGTCTACAATGAGCTACTTGGTAGTAGACAGTTTTAATTTACTTAATGCAATTTTTGCTTTTTGTTCTTCCAGAGGGTCTGGGCTGGTTTTGACCCAGTCGCCCCAGCAAATTACTGCACAACTCTAATTCCCGGGGGGCTGGCAGTGGGAGCTGGGGACCCCCTCCCCGCAAGGGTAAGCGCGTTCTCTTGCTTGCTGAAGGAGTGAAAAGGACGCAGCGTGAGCTTGCTGTTGCAAAATAACCCCCTTTTAGCTGCGATGTCAGCAAGGACACGGGGCTTCCCTCCCACCAGAGCCTCCGGGACACTGTCCCGGGGGGCAGCCGCTGCCTCTGGAGCTGGGTGCGTGTCGGGGCTGTTTGGGGCCATCCTGGCTGGCCAGGCTTGGCTCCCGCTGCTGCCCAGGCAGGCGACACGTGATGTTCGCCAGCTCCAGCCAAAGAGAAAAAGCCACTTTACTGCAAAAGCTGCCACTTCCCCATCCCCGGGGCTGGCAGCAGCCAGGGCACAGCTCTGGGTGCTCACTGGCCGGCGCTGAGCAAGGCTGCAGGGTGCCCCCCCGGAGCAGGGGGTGCCTGCTGGCACGCTGCCGGGCAGCTCCCTCGCACCACAGGCTCCTGGGGAGCATTTGCACCATTTATACAAGCAAGGGAGCCATGAATTCCTGCTCCTGGAGAGCCAGCAGTTGCCACTCCTCGCCTGCACGCTACCAACGGCAGCCGTGGAGCAGCCCCCATGGGGAGGGGGCACGGATTCCTCCCAAGGTGATTTTTTTTGCCGCTATGAATGGCCACAGATAACATGTATCAGCTCCCTCCGCAGCGGTAGCAAGTCACTGCTAATGTACACGCACGGGGTATTCACGGAGCAGAAAAAAAGCCAGTCCTCAAACAAACATTGACTGTCTGGTTTCCCAGCGCTGCCCATCAGCCCCCGAATCCCACCCCCAGCCATGGTCCCTCCGTGTGCTGAATATTGGGCAGGTTTCCTTCTGGCGGCAGCTTTCACGTGCCAGCAGCCAGACATTCTTGGTGTGGTGCTGCCGTCACCCTGCCAGCCCCGGGCAGGGCGGTGAGCTCATGCCGCTCAGCCGCTGTGCCGCACCAGCACCCAGGTCACCAAAAAATAAAGCCAGAGCAAACAGTCGACACTGGGATTCTTTTAATGCAATTGCTTTTAAAATGCAGCCTGAAAATGACTTCAAATGGTTGACAATGAGAAACAACGGATCTTTCTGATCTCTGCCATGTGACCGTGCGGCACCTCTGCCTCCAAAACCCACTGGCCACTGCTGTTCCGTGATGTCATTCTCCAACTGCTTTGACAGCGACTCACTGCCACTTCACAGGACACACGTCACACGGGGCATCCAGTGCCTCCCACTAAAGTGGCTCATTTGGGCAAAAGAAGGGATGGCGTGACTCACCCAGCATCCAGATGACCCAACATTCATCTGGAGAACCTGAACGGCCGGCAGCACAAGCAGCAGTGTTCTCTTCCTCACCTTACACTCAGGCATAAACCTGCAAAGGTATTTGAGCCACCAGCTCCTGTGGAAGTGAGTAAGGGCTACCGACTTTAAGCTCCTAATTACCTCTGTGGATCTGTGCCTTCATGCTATGTAAAGTGGTTTGAGAACCGCATGTCTGCCTGCCTTTTCTGGCTGAATGGGATGGCAGAGGAAGTTGATTTTCCAATTATCTGGCTTTTTGAGATATAATGCTACTTTGTGTATTTATTTTACAGAGCCTGCCAATTCAAGGAACAGGGGAAATTCTGTTGTAGCCTAAACATCTGTGAGAATATACCCCAGCACCACCTCCACGCTGTGCAGTGTTTATACGCCGTAACAGGAGAACAGACTCGACTTGCTGAAGTGCGTTTAATCCCTCCCAGTCATCAGTCTGAGTTTTAGTTTTTGTTCTGTGGACCTGCCACGCGGCCCCTGCACTGTACACACTGTCAAACATCAATGGTACTTCAGGCACTCCTTCCTTTTCTCCATTTACCATGTCTACTGCTGCTCCATGGCAATTTAATGGCCCTCCCAAGAGGGGAGTCATGAAGCTGCTGCGGGGGAAGAGAAACTACAGAAGAGCCCAGGCCACAAGGACCTCGTGAATCTGCCAGTGCTGGGTGACGCCACCGCTCTCTGACAAGAGGAGCCTCCCCAACCTGGTGCCAGCACTCACATGGCTCTCCCAAATCACCTCCTTGTATCAAGCTTGCATTTTACTAGTAACTTCAGAATCAAACGCAGGAAGCCAGTGTGGTCTACAGAAATACTATGTGCTCATCTCTGAATTTTAAACACCTCTTTTTAAGGACAGCATTCAACAGTAAATGAGTGGACTCTCACAGCTTGGTCTTCAATTCTGGTAATAAAACATAGATTCGGGTTTGAACAGACTGGAGCTCTTCTAGGGTTTGAGCAGTAGTTCTCACACAACAAAACGTCACAATTAGAAACTGAGCATAGAAAGAGTCCCCAGGGGAATACGAAAAAGACGTCACCTTATGAAAAAGCTTCAGAATGAACCTGTGAAATAAACAGCAACCAGATAATCGTCTTCTACAGAAGATGAAGTAGCAGTAGAAGAATATAATAATATCTTAAACAGTCAGTGAGTCTGTCTGAATGTACAGGGGCACTAGATCCCTACAGATCTGTGATGAAAGCGCTATATCCCTACAGATCTGTGACGAAAGCTAATAGCCAAAACCAGCTGGTCCCCTCCAGTCCCAAAGGGAGACTGCTTTGCAATTCACTCTTCACCAGCTGGAAGATTGTCTTCAATCCGCCTGATGAACTTCATTCTTATTTCTGTGACGCTGTCACCCTTCAGTGTGTCCTGGACGAATTTTACATCTACGGCCATCTGAACCTAGGCGGTGGAAGAGGAAAAAGAGCTGTTATCTCCCTTACAGCAGCAGCTTCTCTAGGAACCGTCTGACCGTGAAGCACCAGCTTAAGGACTCTAAGGGCATGACATGCAATGCAGAGCTCTACGGAAGCACTCATTATTTTTCAAGATCACATCCTCCTTGTACACTGCAGCCTACACGGTGGACTGTGGGCACCTTACCTCAGCAAACATACCTCCTACAGCACAACTGGGACTCCCTGCAGAGATCAGAGCCTGATGAACCCCATCACTCAGGGCTACACGACCTGCTGCTCCATGTATGCTCCTCAAAAATTTCAGCTAAGCAAAATAATCAAGCCTCAATACAGACTCCTAAATTTGAGACATAGCTGTTTGCTTGTTCCAGCCAATTCCCAACTAGGGCTCAAAGCAGATACAAAGAGAGGATTTTGAAGCTTCATGAAAATTCAAGGAGATACTAGTGCCCACACTTGGGTCATAAGATGAAGGGGCTTGGGCAGCACCCCTGGGACTCACAGCTGCCATAGGCAATGGCAGCCGAGCGCTCCTGTAGCTCTGCTCTTCTCCCGGGAATGAATTTCAGATTCAAAGCAATCAAAGAAGTCATGAACACAGACTAAACATTAAAGTATCTGCTGATACCTCGGATATATCTCTCTCTCTAGAACAGAGATGTTGGCTCACCATTTCCAGAGCTCCTCGCAGCACTCCACACAACAAGTTGGAATAGATGAGAGATGAGTGGTTGTCGGGGAGCTCAACAAAGTCCACCAAGGGATTATTTTCCAAGATCAGGGAGAACTCGTCACCTCCAGGACTCCAGTTGGTGATGCTTGGAGTGATGCCCAGGTACATTTTAAATGCTATCTGTTATGTCAAAGAGATTGTGAACAAGAACGTATCCCATGAAGCAACAGCACAGCTCTGATCTTTGTAAAATTACTAAAGGGTTTTGAAAACACTCCTTTCTCCCAGTTCCCACCAGTCAGCAGTACCCAGGGATCTAATTCTCTCTTTTTCCTCCCCAAAATCTCAGCCAAACTCTCAAAACAGTCCTGCAAGCTGCAAATACTCTATCCTCATAGGCAAAACCATGACAAAACCTGACAAAGCTGTGCTTTCACAATTACCTTTGCAATAACATCCGCGGTTTCACGGAAATCATGGCATCTTCCGACATTGGACCGGGCCAGAAAGTCCTCTATTAGCCGAACACCTATGTTGTAACCCCTGTGAATAGACCAAATAGGAGCAGCTACAGAGTGGGAAGAGGATAGCTTTAGAAAGACAACCAACATTTATAAAAGGACCAGTGGAGGGAAAAAAAATATCTGAGAAATACCAGTAAAACAAAATACATAAAATATAAAATTCAGTCTGCCAGGCTTTTATTCACAAAGCAACACATAGAGGTGCCTCCTGTGAACCTGAACTCCTACAAGGCTCTGCTGCAGCAGATTCACTTACATTTTGTCAAGCTGCTTGTTGACATCCTCATCATTCTCATAGTCCTTGCACAGCTGGGTGACCAGTGCACCATACGTCAGTGTGAAGAGCTCCGAGTTCTAGACAGAGGCAAAAGGGATTTAAACACAAGTCAAAAAGAAAACTGACATAGCACTGCTGCATCTGTGTCCAGCGCTGCTTCCGTTGGCCCGGAGAGGGGGAAGAGAAACCTGCTGTCTCCAAAGAATTTGCTGCTTAATAAGGAGAGATCCCAGTTCATATTTTGGCAAGACAACTTCAGTCTCCTTGGAAAGAGAAATCCTCTTTGACTAAGAATGACTGAGCACTTTCTTTCTCTCCCTCTCTCCACACACACACAGAGCATTTCCCACTAAGGTGTCCTGAATCTGACCTGAAGAGGCAAGCCAGGAGGCTGATGACATTCTTAGTAAGTTTTGTCAGCTGCCACTTAGCATCCTTCTGCTTTAACAAGCACATCCCCGGATAACTGGAACGACACCTCCAGGTCATCTGATGTGCTACCAACCACCTCCTGAGTGGCTAAAAGCGCAGTTACCAGGGACCTTAATCTGTTTCAACCACTGACTTAGAGGTGAAAACTTATTTGTGTTTCATAAAGGCGCTGCAAACGGGCAACACTCATTAGGCTCCATTTCTGGTCCTTTCAACAGGACAAAAAGTGCTCACCCATTCACAGACTTATATTCTGCTACCAAGAAAAAACAAGATTCATCTGGTCCCTGGAAAGTTATCCAGGCACATAATTCGCTTCATACATTAAAATCAGTTCCTCAGACCCAGAGGAGGAACAGCGAGGACGACTTCAGGTCAGCTCAGCAGATCTGCGTTCCGCATATCCGCTTGCTGTGCCTGGTTAGGATCAAAGTTACGTGGGCTTTCTTCGCACAGTTGTGGGATTTGCAGGAAACGCCAAGGGAAGAGATCTCATCTCCCAGCCACCATCCTCAACCTGAAGCCACTATGGCAAAGCGCATTTTTTTGGCACCCATTAAGCCAGATCAGTGATTAACAAGGTCCTTAAAGGCTGCATAAGAAAAAGCTACAATAGGCTTTAGCTTTTCACAGAACCTGAAGGAAGTGTTTTCAGGAACAAATAAAGCATGATAATTAATTTCTGCTTTCAGTTTTAGCATTCAGAAACATTACAGTCTAATCTCAGATTAAAAGCCTATCACCTACCATGAGATGCATAGATGCAGAAGGTGAAATGAATGGCAAATACCAATACTACAGAATGAAAGCAGCAGGCAGGCAGAAAGGAAGGGAAAAGAGACAACATCAGAGTTAAGTGACAACACTGAACGCACTTCATTCTGAACAAGTTTACAGAAAGACAAACACAAGAAGGAATCGATCCAATATTCAACAAAGAGAAACTGGGTTGGTTAGAAGACACAGGGAATTCCACCTTGTCATTGTAATTCACAGGTAAACAGCAATTAGCTACCAAAAGGCTTTAAAGCACCTGAAAAGAACCAGTCAGGCTCCTTGGTACTTTTGCTTCATTTTCGATCTAAAGAACTGACACATTTTTTGGGTTTTTTACTTACAATTCTGCTTTCATCCTGGAAAGCTAAAGGTTGCACAAGTTCACATCACTCAAGAGTGAACAACAAGGCGGAAGTCTCCTTTAGCTCAACTGGCAGTCAGACACTTGGCAGAGAATTTAACAAACATGCAGAAAAGGTTATGCTATTTTTAAGGATTTCAGTCATTTTAGTAAAGACAGGGCTTGGCAGCTGGAGAGAGTAGGGGGTGAATGGATGGAGGGAATCCAGCTGTTACCAGTCCAAGATGCTGTCATTTACTGTGTAAAGCCATGAAGTCATCACCTACAGTTATCAGCCCCAAAGTGAGCAAATCCAGTGTTGGCCGTAGTCATTGCCTGCGACGCTGCTATTCAGGTAACTTTTAAACTGTTATAAAAAGGCAAACTTTCACATCTGTAAACAAACTCTTCATTTTTGGTCCATCTAATGGAATTAGAGTGCCCAAGACTTTTTCCATTATTATATTTTTTTGTATTGCAGACTAGCGTATAGTCTCAGCATTACAGAACCATTCTGCGGCTGCAAAAATCAGGCTCCTAATGACATAACATTAATTCCTTAAATAAAAAGCACTGTGTTTAAGGAGTTGAATCCCTAGAAAAGAATCCCTCGTGGTGCGGACAGGATGGGAGCAGAAAGGAGCAGGCAGCTGCCTGGCCTCCGCTGAGCCTGAACCAGCCTGTCAAGGTGGCCAAGGAGGGAAAAAAAACGTATTTTATTTTTTGTTACTTGCTTTCAAATACTGACATTGCACCAAAATGATTTCGTTTGGTCTGGTCTGACCCAGCATCAGACTTCAGCTCCGCAGCTTTGCTCTCCACCTCTCCCCTCTCAGCTCAGCTGGACTGGTGACACGGGAGTGATAGGAGAAAAGAGACGGAGAAAAGGCTGTGCGTTTCGCCTGTAGCATTTCCACAAGAAGTGTCCCGCTGCTGCCTGATCCCTGATCCCGACCCCCGGCAGCCCGGCCCCGCCGCACCGGGCACTCGGCGCCCTGCGGAGCGGGTGACGGGAGCTCCAGTTGGGCAGCGCTGCCGCTCCCGGACGCTTCGTGCCGAGCCCGCTCGGGGGCTGTGGCGGCTCCGAGCTCCCGCGGAGCGGCTGGCGCAGCACCTCCGCCCCGCTCGGCACCGCGGGCGGCCGCCTGGGGGCTGGGGTCGGGCGGGAGGGGGCAGCCGGTGCCGCCCCGCCGGTACGGCCCGGGGAGGGGCGGGTCCCGCCGAGCACACCCCGGCAGCCCGGGCGCGCAGCGCGGCCCAGCGGCGGGCGGGAGGGCTGGGCCCTGCCGCGGGCCTCCCCCTGACAGCCAGGCCGGCTCCCCGCCTCCTCCGGCACCCCCCGCCCCGGGCCCACACCCCGCCGCCAGGCCTATCCCCGCGGGCGGGCGGCGCAGGGGCCCACCGGGGCCCGCCCGGCCCCTCAGGCACCGCCTCCCCGCCGTTACCATTTTCTTGCTCTCGGTGCTGCGGCCGGCCTGGCGCGACATCCTGCCCGGCCCGCTGCGTCCCCGGCCCGGCCCGGCCTGGCCCGGCCGCCTCCCGTCCCGGCCCGCCCCGCGCCGTGTCGCGGGGCACGCCGGGACTCGCAGGCCCCGCCGCGCCCGCCCCCGCGAACTACGATCCCCAGAGTGCAACGCGGGCGAGCTACGCGCATGCGCCTGCCGTGGCGGCTGAGGCGGTGCGGCCTTCCTGTCATGTGACGGGGCGCCTACAAATCCCGGCGGGCCCTGCGAGGGGCGTGGGGTTTTGCCGCGCCGCTGGGGGGCGCCTGCGCCCGGGTTTGGGCCTTGTCCGGGCCGGGAGCCCTGCCTGGCCGGTAGCCCTGCCTGGCCGGTGAGAGCCAGGGGGGTGGTGTTGGCGGTGCTCCTGCATCCTGTGACCAGTCCCAAGTGAAGGCAATACAGCAGTCTGCCCTCCAGCTGGGCCCACCGGTGCCTGGTGGCTTCTGTTTAGGCCCCTGTAGCTCTGGTGAACGTTTTTACTGGAGGAATAACTCTTCACAGAACGGTGCATTGCCAGGGCAAGGGCCTGTCCATGGGAGTGGTTCCCTTCCCTGGCACGCCTGGGCCGGCAGGTCCTGCTTTTGCTTTGGTCCCACATTGCTCCTGGCCCTGCCCAGCTGCTGGCCCCAATGTCTTGGCAGAAGCTGGTTCCTGCGGCAAGGGCAGCCAGCATGCCCCAGGGTGGATGCAGAGAGCCCTGGGCCAGCATGGAGCCTCAGGCTGCAGCTCGGTGTGGGAGTGCTCAGCACAGGGCTTCCATGCCTAATGCGGCAAGAAATACACCCAGCTGTGCAGAAATGTGGCAGGGGACAGGGGTGTTGCAGAAATCTGCCTGGCTTGGGGCTCTGAGCAATTGCAGTAAATAGTTACGGGAACAGCTGAGTTCCCCTGAGCCTCCTTGGCCAATGCGGCTGCCCAAGCACTGGCCTCTGCTCCCAGACAGACACTGCCTGGTGGTTATTTGTTTATTTGGGTATGTGTCTATTCTAGCCACGTCCCTGAGCAAGTGCTGGTTGCTGACTCTTGCTCAAGGGTGGCTCCAGCTGGGGCAGTGCAATGGTGGCTGTGTGCTGGGTGGGAGGATGTCCTCTGGAAGTGGAGGAAGCTGGGTAGCAGGACCCCCCCACCCCCCGCCCCGGCTGCTTAGGAATCCAGCAGCTGGGTGATTGCTTGCTGTCAGCGCCAAGCAGCAGTGCTGGGAGCGTGGGGGCTGGCCGGGCTCTCACCAGCTGCGGCCAACCTGCTGGCATTGCCTTACATGGCTACGTCCCTGCAACAGCGCAGCCTGTACTCACTCGGCTGCTGGCGGGCTGCAAGCCCCTAGGCCTGATACCAGCTCCTGGCATGGTCAATCCAAGCTGGCGAACTGCCAGCGTCACCTCCATCCCTGGCAGGAGCAGGACACAGTGCCGGCAAGATAATGAGGTGGCCTGCAAGCACCAGCTCCCCTCCTGCTCCCAGTCCCATCCCAGCACTGGCGGGCAAATGGCCATCTCGATGCACATGTTGCCCCCTGTGCATCTCCCAGCCCGAGAGCTATGGCCAGGGGAGGGCAAAGGTGGGGACAGTGGAGACGCCACAGCACACAGGGCACAGCGCCACGTTTGCCACACTGGAGGTGGGTGTGAGCTCCCCGATCCCGGTGGCCACCAGGGTCATCCACGTGGAGGTGCAGGTCTCCGTTTGGGCTGCCTGGTGCCAAGCCCGTCCCTGGCTGTCACTGTGCCACTTGTCTCATGGGAGCGGCTGTGTGAGAAAGCCATGGAGCGCATGTTGTGGTGTGCCCAGGGGCTGCATGTGCTCCTTCGGGTCATGCCGTGCTGGCCTTTGCCGGCTGGGGAGTCACCCGGCCAGGCCTCAGGACACGTGCCAGGTCTGGTCCCAGCCTTGCCAGCATGCTCATGCCGCACCCACCACCCAGCCTCACATCGTGTCCCCGGGCTGCAAGCGTGGGACTTGGGCAGCACAGCCAGGAGGACCAGCAGCCTCGGCCGCCAGCACTGGGAGCGTGACCACGGCTTCCATGGCTGTCCCCGTGAGCTGGTGGCCACTGCAGGTACCGTGTCCCTGGCCACCAGGTGGGTCCCTGGCAGCGTCCCACTGTGCCAAGCTGGCCAGGCAGCAGGGAGCATGCATGGGACCCATGCTGGCGCCAGGCTCCGTGGCCGTTGTTAAAACACAAAACGAAGGCCTTCCTCTCGTCACCCCGGGCCCCAGCTCCAGGACAGGAGCAGTGACTGGGCCCCCTCTACGCCCCAGCCCCAAGCAGAGGCTTGAGCCCCGCCGCAGGCAGCCCCACTGCAGCAGGGGCCACCGCGGGAGCTGGTTTGGCGGCACCGGGCAGCTCTGCCGGTTCCCTCGCAGCTGTTCCCGTGCCCAGAGGTGTCGGGGCTGGTGGGAACCGCCACACCGCGACCGGCCGCCGCTGCGGAGCCAGGGCCCGGCCAGGACCCGCCGCCCCCGACGCAGACCCCGGCGCACGGCCCCCAGCGCCGGCTCTGGCTGCTCGTTCTCCCGGTGCCTCCCGGGGCAGGGGGAAGCGCGGCCCCGGCCCGCCCCGCCCCGCCGCGCCCATCGCCCGTGGCCTCGGAGTGCCGGGCCGCGCTCGCCGAGGGAAGCGGGGCCGTGCCGTGCCGTGCCGTGCAGCTCGGGGCCGTGCCGTGCCGTGCCGTGCTGCTCGGTCCCGAGCCGTGCCGTGCCCCGCCGTGCCGCGCGGTGCCGTGCTGTGCCGCGCCGTGCCATGCCGCGCCGACCCGCGCCCCCGGCCCGAGGAGCGGCCGCGCCGGGGCTCCGGGCCGCCGCCGTGCTGCTGTGCGCGGCGCTGAGCACCGGGCCGGGCCGGGCCGAGCCCTCCCCCTTCCCCTCCCCCACCCCGTTCCCCTTCCAGGACCCGGCGCTGCCCTGGCACCGACGCCTCGACGACCTGCTGGGCCGGCTGAGCCCCGCCGAGCTGGTGCTGCAGGTGAGAACAAGGCGGGGCCAGCCCCGGAACCCCCCCGGACACCCCCTGGGACACCCTCGGGATCCCCCCGGGACCTCCTGACACCCCCCCCCCCGTGCTCAGCACCGCCTGCCTGCAGGTGGCAAGGGGGGGTGCGATGGGGAATGGCCCCGCGCCCCCCATCCCACGGCTGGGCATCGCACCCTACAACTGGAACACGGAGTGTCTGCGGGGCGACGCCGAGGCACCCGGCTGGGCCACAGCTTTCCCCCAGGCGCTGGGGCTCGCCGCCGCCTTCAGGTACCAGCACCAGGGCACCCAGCAATCCAGCCGGGATGGGGCGCCCGGGGATGTGGGACATGACCCGCCACCCCCCAACACCCCCGTGCTCTCCCCACAGCCCTGAGCTCATCTACCGCGTGGCCAACGCCACTGCCACTGAGGTGAGAGCCAAGCACAATGTCTTTGCTGCCACTGGCCGCTACGGTGACCACACAGGGCTCAGCTGCTTCAGCCCCGTCCTGAACATCATGAGGCACCCGCTGTGGGGCAGGAACCAGGTGCCAGCACGGAGGGGTGACCCCAGGCTGGGATCAGGCCACACAGGATCGTGGCTGACCGGTCCGCGGGGTCGCTGCGGGTCCCAGCAGTGACCCACTTGTCCCTTGGCCAGGAGACCTACGGGGAGGACCCGTTCCTGAGCGGGGAGCTGGCCCGCAGCTTTGTGCAGGGGCTGCAGGGCCAGCACCCCCGCTACATCAAGGCCAGTGCCGGCTGCAAGCACTTCAGCGTGCACGGTGGCCCTGAGAACATCCCCGTCTCCAGGCTCAGCTTCGATGCCAAGGTGAGCGCAGCGGGGCCAGGGGCCAGCTGGCAGCCCCCCAGGCACTGACCCCTCTCTCCCATGGCGCTTGCAGGTGCTGGAGCAGGACTGGCGCACCACCTTCCTGCCCCAGTTCCAGGCGTGCGTGCGTGCTGGCTCCTACAGCTTCATGTGCAGCTACAACAGGTACCGAGCGCGGTGGGGGCTGCACGGCCTGGGCTGCCTGCAGGGTGGCCGGTGCCCAGCTGTCCAGGCTGCCCCATCCCCTCTCCGACAGGATCAATGGCATTCCCGCCTGCGCCAACAAGAAGCTGCTGACAGATATCCTACGTGGCGAGTGGGGGTTCGAGGGCTACGTGGTGAGCGACGAGGGGGCCCTGGAGCTCATCATGCTGGGGCACCACTACACGCGCACCTTCCTGGAGACGGCAGTCGGTGAGCTTGTGGGAGGGGTGTGGGGTCCCTGGGCATCACGCAGCCATGATGGGCCACTCTCACCGGTATGGCAGCCTCAATGAACGCCGGCTGCAACCTGGAGCTCTCTTACGGCATGAGGAACAACGTCTTCATGCACATCCCCCAGGCTCTGGCCATGGGCAACATCACGCTGCAGGTCAGCCGGAGTGAGCGGGGCTGGGGGCGTGGGCAGGGAGCCAGGGCTGCCCCTGCCAAGCACAGCCAAGGTTTCGGTACTGGGGTCTTTGCAGATGCTGCGTGACCGGGTCCGGCCCCTCTTCTACACACGTATGCGGCTGGGGGAGTTCGACCCCCCAGCCATGAACCCCTACAGCACCCTGGACCTGAGCGTTGTGCAGAGCCCTGAGCACCGCAACCTCTCGCTGGAAGCTGCCATCAAGAGCTTTGTGCTGCTGAAGAACGTGCGGGGGACGCTGCCCCTCCGGGCCCGGGATCTGCCCGGCAAGCGCCTCGCGGTGAGCACCGTGCACGGGGGTGAGCAGGGGGACATGGTGACCCAGAGGCTGCTGGCTCCGTACCCCGGGCACGCAGGTGTCCCCTCCTTTGGAGATGCACAGGCTGCGTGGCACAGGGCTGCCGGAGCCCACCCTCACCCCTCTGCCCTCTGCAGGTGGTGGGTCCCTTCGCCGACAACACCCGGGTGCTGTTCGGGGACTACGCACCGGTGCCGGAGCCACGGTACATCTACACTCCCCGGTGAGACAGCGCGGTGCCGCCGTACATCCCCGGTCCTGGGCACTGCCTGGGGCTGCTGCTGGAGCTGCTCAGCCCTTTGCTGGGGGCTGGGGCAAGGGGGGAATTCCCAAGGTGCCCCAACCCTGGGGCACAGCAGCCCCCCTGCCCTCTGCTCTTCCCTGGCGCAGGAGGGGGTTAGAGATGCTGCCGGCCAACGTCAGCTTTGCAGCGGGCTGCCGTGAGCCGCAGTGCCAGCAGTACTCGCAGGCAGAGGTGGTGGAGGTGGCAAGGGCAGCCGACATGGTGGTGGTCTGCTTGGGGACAGGTAAGTGGGAGCGAGGAGGGCGCTGGGTGGGCACCGCCTGGGGAAGAGGAGTGCCCCAGTGCTGGGGTGGCACTGGGAGAGGAACGGGTCCCCATCGGCCCCCAGGGTGGTTGGTGCCCCATCCACAGTGCCCCAGGCAGGGTCTTAGGGGCTGTCCCTTGGTGTCCCCATGCAGGGATAGATCTGGAGACAGAGGCAAAGGACCGGAGGGACCTGTCCCTGCCGGGCCACCAGCTGGAGCTGCTGCAGGACATCGTGCAGGCAGGTAGGGGCTCTGCAGGGCTTGGTTCCCACGGGGGCAGCATGCTGGTGCCTGGGGACTGACCTGGGGGTCAGGGCCAGCCCACGGGAGCTGGGGTACAGGGAGGGGTTGCACAACCCCCCCAGGGTGTTCCACATCCACAGGGCACCCCAGAGCCATCCAAGCGGCACCAACGCGGGGCTCTTGGTGACGGCTGTCTCGTTGCAGCTGCCGGGCGCCCTGTCATCCTGCTGCTGTTCAACGCGGGGGCCCCTGGACGTGAGCTGGGCGCAGGCGCACGAGGGCGTGGGGGCCATCCTGGCATGCTTCTTCCCCGCGCAGGCCACCGGCCTAGCCATTGCCAGGGTCCTGCTGGGTGAGGCAGGGGCCACCCCGGCCGGCAGGCTGCCGGCCACGTGGCCCGCAGGCATGCACCAGGTAAGGCAAGGGCAGGCAGCAGCACCCATAGCCCTGCCCTGCCTCCATGGCTGGGGGAGCCGTGGGATGCAGGGCTGATGCTTGGCTGTGCTGCCCAGCCCTGCCCTGCATCCCACAGGTGCCACCCATGGAGAACTACACCATGGAGGGGCGGACGTACCGGTACTACGGGCAGGAGGCCCCACTCTACCCCTTCGGGTACGGGCTGTCCTACACCACCTTCCGCTACCAGGACCTGGTGCTGAGTCCCCCAGTGCTGCCCATCTGTGCCAATCTCACTGTGTCTGTGGTGCTGGGGAATGTGGGGCAGCAGGATGGCGAGGAGGTGAGCGCAGCTGCTCCATGGGTATGGATGTGGCTGGGGTCCCCCCTGCCAGGGGTGCAGCCGGAGGGTCTCGTTGGCACTGACTCCTGTCCCTCCTGGCAGGTGGTGCAGCTGTACCTGCGGTGGGGAGCAGTCATCCGTGCCGGTGCCCCGCTGGCAGCTGGTGGCTTTCCGCCGTGTGGGCTGTGCTGGCTGGCCGGGAGACCAAGCTGTCCTTCCAAGTGGCGGCCGAGCAGCGTGCCGTCTGGGCACAGGACTGGCGCCTCGAGCCTGGCACCTTCACCCTCTTTGCTGGTGGGCAGCAGCGGGCCAGCAGACGCGGGTGCCTTCGGAGGTGCTGAGCGCACAGTTCACTGTCACCGGGCGCAGCCCGGCCCCTGCGCGGGTGCTAACGGTGGGGGGCAGTTGTGGAGCCATGGGGTGCTGGTGGAGGGAGGGGCACGTGGCCTCCCACGTGCCGTGGGGAGCACAGTTGTCTGCCTTGCAATAAAGTGCTGGGTGCTGCTTTGTGGTGGCTGCATGGGGCCCCCGTCCCATCACCCCAGGCACAGGGCTGGCTGCCTCCCCGCAGCAGGACGGCAGTGCCCTCGCCCTGCCTCGTACTTTCACCCTCCTTCCCGTTCCTGTCCCACCCCGGGGTGCTGCTGCAGCCCCACACCCTGCCCATGCCCCACGCCGGCCCCGAGAGGCAGCAACCACCTGGACCCTGGTGTGCCCCAGCGGTGCATGCCTGCGCCTCCCGCTCTTATTTATAGCTGCCAGGGCTGCTCCAGCGCATTCCCTGTGCTGGGCGGGCAGGGAACCGGCAGCGCTGCCTTCATCCCCAGCCTGGGGGGCTCAGTGGGCCAGGGGCTGGCCCCTCTCCTGCCCAGGCAGGATCTGTCCCCAGGAGGGTGGCAGCCGTGTGGCCAGCTGGCAGGGCCAGTGCGGCGAGGAACAGGCAGGATGCCGGCAGCGGTATGGGCAGAGATGCAGCCAAGCCCTGCGCTGGCCAGGGGGATGGATCCAGCCCTGCAGCAGCTTGGGTGCTGCGGGGCTGGGGTGGGACGGGGGGTCCAGCAGCAATGCTGGTGGGGAGCGCAGGTAGCCAGAGCCAGGCAGGAGCTCCTTGGGACAGCGTTGGAGCGCTGGGATCTCCTTCAGCCCTGTGGCTGGAGGCCAAGGTGGGGCCGTCCGGGAGCACATGGGGCTGCCCAGATCTGACATCATGACATCAGGACACTAATTACAGATGCGGCCTGGGGTAATTACAGAGCGGGTGAGAGCTGCAGCAGGGCAGGGCAGGGCAGGGCTCAGCCCATCACTGGCCCATTTGTCACCTGCACCCACAGGGGATTGTCCTGCAGCAGTGGGGCTTTGTGGCTGGCTGTGATGCTGGCCCCATGGCAAGATGCTCAGGGCCGGCAGCTGCCGCAGCACACTGCCAGCAACAAGCTGGTGCCCCACGCCCCCACTCTGGGGACAGACCCTCGCCCCTACGTTCCTGCTGGGTCACTGCCCCATGCCTAGTGGGGGTCAGCAGGAGTATTTTGAGGGCAGGTGTTCAGATCAGCACTTGTGGCCCCGAAACTGCCCTGTGCAGAGCAGCAGGGTGGGAGCAGCTTGGGGTGGGGACAATGTCCTGGGGCTGGAGGAGGGAGGTGTGGGGCAGAGGGGTGAGGAGCGGGTGGGATGGGTGTGTCCCGTGCGGTACTTTGCCCGGAGATGCTGGCACGGTTTGTTGCTGTCCTCATTCCTGTTTGCACCCAGTCTCCCGCAGCGTCAGCTCCCGCTGGCAGGGCAGTGGCCAAGCCGTGGCTGTAAATGCCCTTTGATTTTGGGGTGCTTGGCATCCCATCAGCTCCCCGCAGGCAGCGTCAGGGCAAAGTGCTGGGCACACTGTAGGTGCTAGAGGCATGGCCAGGCCCCAGCCCACCGGGTGCAGCCCCCTCCCCAGGCCGGTCCCAGGCTGCGTTGCACTCCACACCGAGGGGCTGAGGAGCACAGGGAGCTCTGGGGCATGCAGCTGCTGGGCGGCATGCTTGTCATGAGCTCATTGAATTTTCCATCTGCACAGGGAGGGCGGCTGTTCCCGGCACTGCGGGAACAGGGTGGCTGGACCCAGGAGCCCCGCTGCGGCGGAGCAATCGATTGATGCTCTGCTTGTTGTATAAGCCCATCGACCCAGGCTGGCATGGCAGCAAGGAGCCCTGTGCATCACTACCCGCACTGGGAGCACTGGCAGAGCACAGCTGCAGGCCCTGTACACCTGCAGTTGCCCCTTCCTCACTGTGCCCCTGCTCCAGGCTGGCCCCACGGTTGGAAGTACCATGGACATGCCTGGACCCGCTGCCAGGCTCTCCTGGAGCCCTGGGATGCTCATCTGCTCTGCACAATGGCCCTGTGAGGCAAAGGGGCTTTGGAAGCTGCCTGCCAGCACCCTCACAGCAGGTCACAGGGCAGCCCCGGCCCCACACTGCTGGGTCCCTCGAAATAAGGGGCTGTGGGGCTGCCATAGCCCCATGGGAGGCTTGGCCACGCCGGCTGTGAGTAGGGCTGTTCCCTTTCCTGGGGTGTCCCCTCTGTTTGTAGGTTCACTGGGACACACTCCTGTGCCACGTGTGCTCCTGTCCCCCGCCATACCCCAAGGGCCTCACAGCTCCCGGGGCTGTGGCTCGGCCACGCAGCATTCCCCGGCAGGGAGTCAGCCGGTTGTGGCTGCTGAGAGGTTTGGGGAAGCCTCTGCTCCGGCTGAGCCGGGCCAGCAGCCGGCGGGTGGCAGGGCTGGGGGCCACGGGGAGGTGATGGCTCAGCCACAGCTTGGAGCTCTGGGGCGTTTGGGCTGGTTTGGGGTGTATGGCCACCCCTGCAGCGCACTGAGTGGGGCCGCCCTGTCTGCTGAGGAGCCCTCCTGCCCGCTCCCTGTCCCCTGAGTCAGAGGAAAGAACTTCCGGAGGAGAGGGCTGGGATTTTGGGAAACCTGTTTGCCTGGTAGGTGAGGGAGGATGGGTGGCAGGGGATCTCCTGGCCCTGCGGTGACATCATCTTCCAAAGAGGCATCTCTGATGGGCGCTGCCTGCAGAAAAACGAATCTGTTCATCAACACATCCCTGTGAACCCAGAGATGGGTGCTTTGCTGGATGCCTGGACCAGGCCAGCTGTGCGGTGAATGGGGACGTGTCCCTGACTCCTGCTGTCCCTGCAAAGCCCTAAGCAGCATTTCTCCCCCCACCGCCTCAGTTGCCGCTGCTGCTGCCCACATGTCCCCTGCCCCTGGACGTGCTGCTGCAGCAGGCGGGCACCTGTGCCCGGGCTGCGTTTGCTGGGGATGCTGTGCAGGGCAGGGATGGGGGGCATGCTGCTGGCCCACCCCTGCTTCTTGCAAGGCCGAGAGGAGTGTCACCCGCGGGTGACTGAGCCGCGGCCTCCGCACCCGTCCGCAGTGCAGGGCAGGCCTCATTATCTGCCTGTTATCAAGGCAGGAGGGGCTGTGTGGGGGCGAAGCCCTCACCCCCAGGAGCAGGGGGGTGGCTGCTGGCAGTGACTAAGGCTCACGTGTGGCGGGTGGGTGGGTGGGTGGGGGAAGCAGCTTTGAGGGTTCATCAGCAGCCAAGGTGGGGCTCCAGGATGGAAGATCCATGTTTCTTTGGGGTGCCTGGAAATCGGGCAGCTGCTCCGAGCAGCGCTGGCGGCGGCACCGGGCACGGCGAGGGCAGGGCGGGCAGGGGGTGTCTGCTGCAGGGCCAGCGCTTCGCAGGTGACCAGAGCGTGGTGAAATGTGGGGAGTGGGAAGGGTGGGTGCAAGCCCCAAAACGTGGGAGAGCAGGGGCTGAAGCAACGCTGGGGGGTGCTGGGCGCTGCGGGGGGGGGGCAGGCCTGAGGCCGCGGGGAGGGGCGCGGGGGTCCCAGCCCCGGCGGCGGGAGGGCGGTCGAGCCCCCCCGGGGATGGGAGCCCCGGGGCCGGGCCAGGGGCAGGGGAGAAGCGAGTCGGGCCAGAGCAGCCCCCGCCCGCCCGCTGCCCCCAGCCCGCGGGGGCTGCGCGGCCGGGGCCGGGGCGGGGAGCGCCGTGCGTCCTCCCCCGCCGGGCCGGGGGGGAGCGGGGCGGCGCGGCGCGGCTCGGCACGGCTCGGCCAGCCCTCTGCGCCTCCCCGCCACGCCATGGAGAGGAGCCGCGCCGGGCGGGAGCCGCAGCCCCAGCCCCAGCCGGCCCAGGGTAAGGCTCGGCGGCGGGGACCGGCTCCGGTAGCGGCGGGCGCCCGGGGCCCCCTCCCGCACTGCGGGGGCCGCGCCGGGGACAGGGAGCGGGATGCGGCCGCGGGAGCCGGCGGGGGGGGTGCGGGGCTCGGCGCGGGGGTGCGGGTCCGGCCGGTGATGCTGCGGAGAGCGGGGCGCTGCGCCGGGCCCGGGGGCTGCGGCGGGGCCGCTCGGGCGGCAGAGCGGGGCGGGGGCCCGGGGAGGCTGCGGAGGAGCCGGGGCGGGTTGGGGGTGGGGGGGACCCGCGGCCGGAGCGTCTTCCCGGGAGGGACAAAGCCCGGGCACGGCCCCTCCATCTTGGGGTGGGACGGAGCGGCGCAGCCCCGGGCCCCGCCGCCGCCGGGGGTGCAGGGGGAGCTGCCCCGGGGGCGCCCTCCCGGGGGCGGCCCCGCCATGGCGGGGGGGGGGCCGGGGCGGCGGCCTCTGCCCTTGCCCGGGCTCTTCCCCTCCAGCCGGTGGGCGATGCCGGGCAGGGCCCCGCTGCCGCGCGCGCTCCCGGGGCTCGGTGGGGGGTGCCGGGCGGCCCTGCCGCGGGAGGGTCCGTGCCTTGGGAGCGCCGGGGTCACCGCCGCGGTCCGAGCGGAGGAGGCTGCCGGGGGGGCGCAGGCGCTGCCCCCCTGCGGGGAGCGGCAACGCGTCCCGGCCGGGCCCGGCCCCGGCGCTGCCCCGGGATGAACCGCTGTCTCCCGGCTCGGCCCGGCCCGGCCCGGCCAGGCGGGGCGGGGGCTGCGGCCCGGGGCCGGGGCTTGTTTGGGCTCCTTCCCGCGGGGCTCCGGCCCGGCGCTGCCCGGGCCCGCCCGCCCCGGGCGCGGGGCTGTGACTAAGCACGGTCTGTGCCGGAGCCGCTTCCCACCGATGGAGGAAGAGGAGCCGCGGCTCCCCTCCCCCCACCCCCGGCCCCGGTGCCCGCCGCCGCGCCGGAATTCCCCGCCCGGGCCGCGGCAGGCGGGGTGGGTGGGTGGGGGGGTGGGTGGATGGCTGCCGGCCCCCGGCCTTGCCACAATGCCCTTTACCGCCGGCTCTCCGACAAACCGGCGGCGGGTCCCCAGCGGCGCTGCCCGAACGGCTGCAGACATATTGTCTGTGTCCCGCTCAGCGCCCCCGCAGCCCGCCCGCCCGCCTCGGCCTTCCCCTTCCCTCCGCTTGGCTCCCTGGGCAGGGTGGCCAGCAGCCCCCAGCCTGTTGCCCCCCGGGTGGCTCGGTTCCCCCCTGCCCGGAGGTGCTGGCAGCTCCACCACCAGCGAGGATGGTGCTGGGGCAGCGTGTCCTGCTCCGAGTCCGTCCCTGATCCCTCTCATCTGGGTGACCCACGCGGCAGGGCGGCCCAGGCTGCTCCCTGTCTCACTACCCAGTGTGGGTCAGAGCCCCCTGGCCGCCCTGGTGTGCTGTGTCCTGGCCACCAGTGGGGATGCGATTTCACTCCAGGGATCAGGACCAGCTGGTGGTGTTGGGGGGGCCAGGGGAGGGGTCGCAGAGGGCACATGGGACAGGGTGTGGAGGCACCAGGTGGGATGCTGCCCCACGGGGGTGAGGACCAAGACAGGGAGCAGGCAGGGCTTGGTTCTTATCTGGGTTTTCCCTGGCTTCTCCGGCCCTTCTCCCTCCAGCACAGCGGAGAGGGAGGGTGCAGGGCGAGCTGGTTGCCAGCCAGCACCTGTGTTTGGGAGCAGGCGGCTCGGGAGTTCTCCCAGCGCGGGGACGCCAGCAGAGCCACTGCTGCGAAACTGTCAGAGCAACGTGATGCAACGTGCGGAGTGGTGATGTGACAGTCCCGTGGTGCCATGTCTAAAATAGTTAGCACAGCTTTTGCTTGTTGGAGGGCTCCGTGCAGGGACAGGCAGCAGCACAGGCAGCCTGCTGGGAGCAGAGCTGGATCCTGCACGGCCCCAGCCCTGGTAGGTGTCTACATCCACGTTGCGAGGCTCAGGACCTGTTTTTTGGAGGTGCTGAGCTCCTGGCTTCCAAGAGGCCGGATCCCAGTGAGCACAGAGCCCCATGTTGTGCCTTTGAGCCAGGTTCTGTTTTTCCCAGCGTGATGCTAGCAGACAGGTTTTTGGGAACATGGCTGGGCTGGCTGCCCTCGGTGCTGGCGGCTCCGCACGGGTCGCCCCAAGGACGTGGGCACCTCCTGTCGCCACTGCTGGCGCTGCCCAGATGGATGTCAGGCAGGTGCTGTCTGCCCCTGCCCTTGCTCTGTTTGGGGCTGTGCTGTCACTGCAGCCAAATGGAAAGTTTGCCGTGGGGGTGCCAGGGCGCAGCAGCAGATCAGGCTCTTTCCTTTGCATGTATTTTAAATGCTGGAAACCCCCCCGGCTCTGGCGCTGATCTGGCCACGAGATCCCATCTTCCAAGTTCCTCTTGTTGCTCTTTGGCTTGGCACGCCACTGCTGATTCGGTGCTTGCTGCAGGAGCTTGGTGGACTCTGCCACAGCCCAGAGGCTGGCACAGTGCCCCCATGGCTGCCCCCACATGCCCCCGTCCCAGAGCCATGGCAGGGCACAGACCCTGGGAAGGGAGGCTGGATCCTCCATGCTGGTGGGGCTGGGCAGCAGGTGCAGCCCCCTGCCAAACCAGCGCTGCCAGGAGCAGTGGCAAAGGCAGTGTGGCCCCAGCCAGGTGGGCAATGCCCTGCTGTGCCACTTACTCCTGCCTGGCACCCACCGTGGCCATCTGCTTGTGCCATCCTGGCTGCCCTGCTGCCTGTGCCCCTCCTGCCCGGCTCCTGCCTGGCCCTTGAGGCCTGTCCCCGAAGCGGGGCTGTGGGCAGCACGTGGAACACCGTGGGATGATGCCTGACCTGCCCCAGCGCTGCCGGCTGTGCTTTGCTGGCTCTGAGCCGGCAGGGAGAGGAGCCAGCCTCAAGCTACAGCACCCATACTGCCTGGGGCCAGGGTGTGGGCAGCAATGCCATGGGACCCCCACCACCGGGGACAGGGTGCCATTGCTGTTGGTGGCTGCCAGGGTGGCACTGGCCAGCCCCATGGTGCGGGGCTGCTGGCGCTTGCTCTGTGCATTGCCCACAGCTCCCTGTCCCTGCATGTGAGCTGGGGCCGAGGGTGTGCGTCAGCACTGCGCGCTCGGCTGGGACATGCCAGGGACATGCCAGGGACGTGCCGGGGACGCTTGCTCACTGTCCCTATCATCCAGGTGCCGGGGGTGTGGGGGGGAATTCCGGGGTCTGAGTGGGACAGGGCAGGGCTTGGCTCTGATGCATGTCTGAGATGTGGTGGGATCGGGGTCAGCGCTGGGGCTCCGAGCATCCCCTGGGCTTTGAGCACCCCTGTGCACCCCACAGCACTCTGGTGGCCTCAGGCAGCTGCTCTCCTTGCCCGACACGAGCACCTGCAGAGCAATCGCAGCCCCAGGGCCACAGCTGCCTCCCCGCTCAGCACCAAGACCTGCTGGCAATGAGGAGAGGCCCCGGGGGACTCATCCTTCCCTCCTCCTGCACGGCCGTGGGGCTGCCATCAAGGTCAGGGGAGGCAGCTGGAAAGCAGTGGCACCGGGAAGGGCCCGAGGGTGCGTGGGTGTCCCCACGGGCTGTGGGGAGCAGCCCTGCAGAGCCAGCGGTGGCTCTTGGCGCTGGGCTTTCCCTCGGGATCTTGTCCTTGGGCATCGCAGGGACTTGTACAGTGGCCAGGGTGGCCGGGGTCTGCCAGCTGGGTGCTGACACCAGCCTCTCTGGGTGGCTTTGCAGTGGTCACCAACGGGCCCCCGCTGCACCCGCCAGCCCTGCTCTGCTCCCCTCCCAGGGCAGGGGTGGGCCGTGCCGGATGCCCCTCGGCTGGGGCAGGCACAGCACGCGGAGCCGCGCATGGTGGGCTGTGGCCGTGCCACAGAGCGGGAACATGAGGATACGGCGGATGGGGGGAGCTGAGGTTAAAGCAGGCGGGTGCTCCCTGCTGCGTCCTGGTGGGAAGCACCCTGCGGGGATGCGGACGGACAGTTAACGAGGGCTGCTCGCCTTCCGACCGGAGCACCCTGCGGGGCCTCGATGTGCTCTCGCTTCACGGCACCAGGAAATTTGCCTCTGCCTGGCTGAGCATCCCAGGCCATGTGCGGGCCACGGAGCAGCACCACGCTGGGCAGTGCTGGGCTGTGGGTGCTTGGTGGCATGGGTGCTGGTGCCACATGGACCCATGGGAGGAGCTGGGCTGGGCTGGGCGATGCGGCATCCAGGAGCAGCACCTCGCCCCAGGGCCATGGCCCATGGCTGGGCGCATCACCGTCCTGGTGCTGGCAGCGGGGCCAGTGCCGTGCAGGCTTGATTGGGCTGGGGGCTGTGGGGGAGCCGTGCCTGCATGTCTGGGGGGCTGGGGAGCTAATCCCTGCGGAATGCCCCAGCCAGGGGAGAGGGGGACGCCCGCACTGCCTGGGCGCAGGCAGCGTTGGGTTTCAGGGCAGCTGCTGCGCTGGAGCAACGACAGGGACAGATGGCGGCAGGGCTGGCCCCAGCCGCGCATGGGGGTTTTGGCTGTGCCCGGCAGCCCTGCCCTGGCCATGGGTGCTGCTGTCCCTCTGGCTGGTGGGGCGGGATGGATCCTGCCCAGGGCTGCGCCTGCGGCTCGGTGCCCAGTGGCGCAGGGTGGCAGGAGGCACCTGCCATCCCCTGGCACTGCTCCCTGCGCATGGGGGGCTCCAGGAGGTATTTCCATCTGCTCGGAGGCATCAGCCTGGCTTTGAAACTTTCCCTTGGCTGGTGACCTCGTGGGTAGCGCCCGGCTGTGCCACCACAGTCCTCCTGGGGGTCACCTCTCCCAGCTGGGACACACGTGGTGCCACTGCGGGTATTGTCCTTAGAGCAGGTGCCTGTAGGTGCCGATCTGGGGCAGCCCTTGGGGGCACAGGGTGGGGGAGCCCCCAGCTGCAGCCCCGGCACCTTCCCAGCCATGCGTCAGCCTCACAGCCATCTTGCCAGGCGCAGCCATGGGAATGTGGGATGTGCAGGATCGGGGCCAGGGGATGGGCCAGCTTCCTGTGGCAGAAAATACCCGGAAGGCTGCCGGGGTCTGCGGGGGGGCCGGGGCTGGCTGTGTCCCCCGTGGAGCCTGGGGTGGGTGAATCCTGCTGGCGTGACCCCCAGCCTGGGTGGGGGGCTGCAGCAGGACCCCCAGCCTTTCCCTGGGCAGGCAGATGCTGCTATGGGTGCTGTGGGCCCATGGGACCTGGGGTGCCCCCGTGCCTGCAGCGCAGCGGGCGCTGGCGGTGCCTGCCCTGGCAGCCTGGGCCTGCCCCGGCTCGGCGGGCTCCAGCGTGGGATGGAGGAGCGGCGCCGGCCCATGTTTGCAGAGCCCACACTTTGCCCCTCGCCGAAGATTGTGGAGAGCTCTGCAAACACGGCCGAGCCTGGTGCATGACATCACCCCGTGGCGAGAGCTGCTTGCTGGGTCCTGTGGGTGCCGGTCACTGGTGTGTCCCCCACCCCAACCCGCCGGACCTGGGGCCGTGCACTGCAGCGGTGCCCGTGGGGCTGGAGCTGGGTGCCCACAGCCCCACCATGGATTGGGCATCATTCCCGGGCAGGAGTGACGGCACTGCCTGCTGTCGGGGGTCAGGATGGTGTGTTTGCAAAGGGCTGGTTAGTGGGAGCTGGGGGGGATCACTGCTGCTGGGCACCGCCGGCGATCCCAGCACATCCATTGTTGCAGAGGACATGCGCTGCGGCTTCGCAGGGTGGCTGGTGCCCTGTCCCCAGCGCTGGCGCATACGGTGGTGGGTGTCCCTTGGGGTCTGCTGGGGGCTGGCTGGGATGGGGAGGGGGTGCACAGGCACCGTGCCCCTGCTTGCCCCACGGCGGGACGGTGAGCAGCCGGCCCCACACGAGGAGGGGGTTGTTTGCTGGTGTTGCCGCAGCCTCGTGTGCATTCCTGGGCCATGAGTTCATGGCTGCATGCGCCGGCCGCGGCATGGCGCGCGCTGGGGGACATGGGCTGGGGCGGTGATGTCAGGGCCCGCGCCCATCCTGCCCCCGGCTGCGCCGCCAGCACCCGTGGAAGCGGCCCTGCATCCTCCGGGGAGAGCAGCGCGGAAGCTCGCAGGTCCCCGTCCCCACGTGGGGTCTCTGCCCCACGTCCCCCCCCACGGCAGGGCCAGGGTGGCAGCTGCCGGGGAAGAAGGGCGGCTTTGTGGCGGCGGTGCCTGGCAGAGCCCCGGCCGGTCCCTCTGTGCATTGTGCACCCAGCGCCTGGCACCTGCCATAGGGTGGCCTGGGTGCCCCCCAGGATGGGGGCAGCAGCAGGGCTTGGGCGAGGGTCCCACTGCCTTCCCCAGGGGGACCCCGCGGCCATCCCCAGGGCCTGTCCCTGGCCCCTGCAGCCAGGGACAGCCTTGCTCCCGAGGGCTGCGTCTGGGGGACAGGGCTGCACCCCCCGAGCACTGCGTTTGGGGGGGACAGGACTTCACCCCCTAAGTGCTGTGTTTGTGGGGGATGGGGCTGCCCCAGACTCCCCCAGTGAGTGACCGTCTGTTCTGTTCTGCCTGTCTTTCAGGGAAGCCACCGTCCCTGATGGGAGACAGCGTGCCCCCCCCGACCTCGCCACCCCCCCTCACCTGGGGATGCCCTGCAGGGAGAGCGCACCCCCCCGCAGTGTGATCGACCTGTCCCTCCAGACGTCATCCCCTCTAGACAGCCTGTCTCGCCCATCCCTCCAGCCGTCACCCCCTCCGAAAAGACCGTCTCGCCCGCCCCCGCAGCCGCCACCCCCCTCCAGGCAGCCCACCTGCCCCCCAGCTGCGATGCCCCCCTCCGAGAGCAGCACCCCACAGCCTGACCGACCCACCCCTCCAGCTGCGACACTGGCCGGACAGCCCGTCTCCCCCATCCCTGCGGCTGTGGCCCCCTCAGCAGAGAGCGTCCCCCCATGGCGTGACCGGTCACCCCCTGGGCCCCCCCAGCCCCCTGTGATGGAGCACCTCAAAGAAGAGGCATCGCCCCAGGCTGCCGGGCAGCTGGTCCCCGTCCACGCTGCTGCTGCCCCCTGCCCGGCAGAGACGCCGCCCTGCAGGAGTGACCCCCCGGCTGCTGGTGAAGGGGCACCCTCTGATGCCAAGAGACCCCCAGGCAGTACATCTGGGCCCTCAAAGGACGTACCCCCCCGGAGCGACCGGCCCCCACCAACTGCAGCCTTGCCAGCTCCTGCTGCCAGCCCCAGGCCCAAGCAAGGTGGGTGCCCGGGGGGGCCAGGGGTGCTCCGGTGATGCTGGCACGCTGCGGGTGCTGCTCGATGCCTCTGCCCAGCTGGTGCCAGCGCAGCACTGGGGCTGGGGGGGGCCAGGCGCTGCTCTGATGGTGTCTCCCCGCTGCAGATGCCCAGAAAGCCCAGGCAAGGCACAAGCAGGCGAAGGAGCGGCGTGAGGAGCGGGCCAAGTACCTGGGTACGGGGCTGGTGGAGTAGGGGGGGGCCATGGGGCCATGGAGCCCTCCGGCGCGCGCTGGGAGGGAAAGTGGTTGGTGGAGGGGGTGGGTGGGGAGGCAGGAGCTAAGGAGCTTTGCGGGGTCATGGGCAATCCCATTAGTTGCCATGAGCTGAGCCCGGGCAGGATCTGCTGTGCTGGTGGCTCTGCTCCCCCAGCACGCTGCTGTCTCTCCCAACACGCCAGCGCCCTTGCTGCAGCACCTCCCCGGCTGCTCCCCGCGGTCTGGGTGCCCCCCGGGTGCGTGGGTGCCCCCCGGTCTGTGCGGGTGCCACCAGCCCAGCGCCCAGCTCTCGGGGCTGCAGGCAGCAGCAGCAGCTGCAGGCAGCCCCGCAGCAGCTCGGGGCGGCGGGTGAGTGGAGCCCCTGTGCCGCGCATGGGGCCTCCTCGTCCCCGCGCTCTTTCCACCCTCATTCCCCCATTGTTCACCGGCGCGGCTCGGCGGGCTCCCGGCCTCCCTTTTGTCCTTGCCCAAACCCCTCCCTCGTCGGCCGGCTGCGATGCCGCCTGCCCCGCACACCCAGGGAGCCCAGCCGTGTGCCCTGGCCGGAGCCAGCCCTCAACCGTGCACCACCGCTATGGGCACGCATCCTGACCGTGGGGCTTGCCGGGGCTGTGCCTCGGCTGTGACGCCGCTGCTCTGGCTCCCTCCTGCAGCCGCCAAGCGGGTGCTGTGGCTGGAGAAGGAGGAGAAGGCCAGGCTGCTGCGGGAGAAGCAGCTGGAGGAGCGCCGCAAGCGCCTGGAGGAGCAGCGGCTGAAGGCAGAGAAACGCCGCGCTGTCCTGGAGGAGCGGCAGAGGCAGAAGCTGGAGAAGAACAAGGTGGGCATGGGGGATCATAGGTGCAGTGGGCAGGGGGCTGGGGCAACACACAGGGGACGTGCTTCCTGGGGAGACCTTGTGGGCTCCAGCAGCCCTTCGGGAGCTGCCCACTGTGCCCATCCTCATGGTGCAGAGCATCTGCGGTGCCTAGCTCCTTGGGCACACATGCCCTGGCCAGGGTGGGCATCTCTGCCCCATCTCCCTCCAAGCATCCCCATCACTGTGATAGCCTCCTGCCAGGAGGCTCTGCCTGGTCCTGGCCCCGTTCCCCCAGCTGCCAGCCTCACCTTGTCCCTCTCCCTTGGGTAGGAGCGCTACGAGGCGGCGATCCAGCGGTCGGCCAAGAAGACATGGGCAGAGATCCGGCAGCAGCGGTGGTCCTGGGCAGGGGCCCTGCACCACGGTTCCCCTGCGCACAAGGACGGTGAGTGCCAGGTTGGGCGAGGGTGCCCAGGACCCCGCGGCTCTGCCGGCGGCGGGGGCGGCTGGGCATGGCTCTGCAGTGCTCGGTGCAAGGAGAGTGAGACCCTACAAAGGCAGTTCAGCCCCACTGCTGCGGGTCATGCTGCTGTCACCCTGGGCTGTGCTGGGCTGTGCCAGGACCTTATGGGGCCCTTGGCTTGTCCTTGCTCTCGTGGGGCTGGGTGTAAGCTGGAGGCTGTGCGTCACGGTCACTGTTCTGTGCGGGGACGTGCTTGGGGACAGCTCTGGCTGCCTGTGGGGATGCCGTGGCCATGCTGCCCGGGTCTAAGGTGGCCGGGAGGAGTCAGGCATGGGTTGTGGAGCTGTGCAAGGCTGTTGCCATCTCTTGTTGGGGTCTGTGCTGTGGCATGTCTCCTTGTCCCCCAGCTGGGTGGAGGCAGCGCTCGGCCCCTCCAGCTTCGGCGTAGGGGTGACCATGGCTGTGCGTGTTCCTGGGTGCACGTGGCTGTGCTGTGTCATGCCATGTCCTTGCAGTGGCTGCTGGAGGCTCAGCTGTGCCCACTGCCCCACCGCTGGGGTGCTGAGCCCAGCTGGTCCCTCTCCTTGGGGACACCCTGTGGGGTTTGGTGCTGGGGTTGGGCTTGTAGAGGTCTCCCCTGTCCCCTGACCGCCGAGGGGACAGGGCTGCGCCAGTGGGCACTGGCAGTGCCTGGTGTGTCTGATGATGGGCTGATGACACAGAGGGCAGTGCTGTGCCCTGGGGTCTGTCTGCCCCACTTGTGCCATGGGGCAGCTGCGGCAGCCCCGGCTGTGCCTGGCCGGGCTGTGCGTACCGGTGTGGTGAGCCAGGTGGTGTGTGCCGGCGCCATGTGGCTGGCACCGTGTGTGTGCAGACGTCGTGTGCCCGGTGGTGCCTGGCTGGGCTGTGTGTGCAGGAGCCGTGTTCTGGTTACGCCTGCCTGGGCTGTGTGTCTGGGTGCCGTGCGTCCAGCTGTGGCTCGTGGCACGCTCCGGGACACTGCAGGACAGACCTGTCCATGGTGCAGCGCCTGGCAGGGTCTGGCATGGGGACACCTTCCCCTGCCACCTCCCGTGGGGACGTGCTACCAGAGCTGCCACCGGCGCTCTCACTCGCCAATCTCCTGGCTGCCAACTCCCCTGGCAGCAGGTCCCCCGGCTGTTTTCTCCAGAGGAACCTGGCCGGGACGGAGGGATCCCCGCACCCTGCGGGGGTGCTGCCAGCCACCGGCACCCTCCTGGCACTGCCGTGGTGACCCGGCACCGGTGTGAGCGTTTTCCCCTGTCTGTCTGGACCTGCTGCCCTCAGTCTGCTCCCCCAGGCTGTCTGCTCGCCCGGTGCTGCCATGGTCCCTGGCCACCCAGTCCCCAGTTCCCAGGACTGCTTCTGGGGAGACTGGCGTGGCGGGGCGTGGGAGCCACCCTGGCTCCCCAAGGATGAGATCGCTGCATGATCCCAGCATGACCCCCTGGGGCTCGGGCACCGTGCTGTGCCAGGTGCCAGTGCCGTGTTGTGGCCCTGGACACCAGAACTCCTGACCCCACTCTCTGTGCCGCGTCCTCCCGCTCCTGCCCCAGCACCCCGGCACAGCTGTGCATGCTGCATGTGGGGGGCCCGGCCCTGGCCCCAGGACCTTAATGCCCTTGTGTCTTTTCCCTTCTCCAGGTGCGAGCCGGTGCTCAGTGTCCGCTGTAAACCTCCCCAAACACGTCGACTCTATAATCAACAAGCGGCTCTCCAAATCCTCCGCCACCCTCTGGAACTCTCCCAGTAGAAGTAAGAGCCCTTTGTGTTTGCCCCAGCGCAGGGGGTGCAGCCTGGCTCCCACCCAGCGCTGGGGACCCCCGAGGCCAGGGTCCCCCATCCCCAGGCCCTGCCTTGCAGCACGGTGCCCGCGGAGAGAGGAGAAGCCGTTTGCTGTTTGCAGGAGGAGGCTGGAGCCGGGCATTGGCTACTTGAGGCTGTGTGCAGGCTGGGAGGAGGAGGAGGAGAAGCGGCTGGGTGGTGGCAGCCCTGTGGGGCGCCAAGATGGGGACAGGGAGCCCTGGCTCCCTACCCCGGGGCAGCTCAGGTGGGTGCAGATGCAGCCACAGAGTGGGGTTGCCAGCAGACCTCCTTGGGACTGGGCACCGTGCCGGTGCCTGCCACCGTGCCGCCTGTCCCCACAGGCACTGGGAGCTGGGTGCCATGGAGTGCCGTGGGTGCGATGCTGTGTCGGGTGTTGCGAGGTCGTCGTGGCCCTGGGCGAGCTGCCCAAGGCTGCCGGCTACGCCGGAGGGATGCGTCCAGCGTTGGGTCTGCTGTTGTGTTTCGGGGTTGCCTGGTGATGGGCGAGCGCCTTCCCGGCTGGGTATAAATAGCTGGAGCAGCTGACGCGGGTGGCTGCAGGCGGTGGTGACGCAGGCAGCTCTCGCTGGCCCCGTGCTGGGGGCTCAGCCCAGGGAGAGGCACCCAGGGGCTGTCGGCACTGCCTGGGTTGGAGCAGCATCTCCCTGGGCTGGTGCCAGACCCGGTGCCCTGTCCCCTGCACTGCACCTGTGACTCTGTTTTCTCCCCTCCTGGCAGCAGGTGCTGCTTCCAACCTGATGGGGGACCCCGGTGGAGAGGGGCCGAAGGGCCCTGTCTCTGTGGGTGCTTCCTGCATGTCTGTGGGGTGTCGGGTGCCAGCGCCATGCACAGTGGGGCAGCCAGTGGCAGCCCTGTGCCCAGCTGAGCTGACAGCGTGGCCGGGGGCCACCGTTCCTTGGGGGCCATGAGCCTGGCCTGGCTCCCATGGCAAGCTCAACGACTTTGGCACAGCTCCCTCGGGGGAGGGCACGCTGCAGTGTTGCTGCAGCAGCTGCCATGTGCTGGGGACTCGCTTCTGGCAGCACAGGGGCACAGGGAGGCTGCGCGCCAGTGCTGGGTGCAAGGAGAGGGCCAGAGAGGAAGGGGCTGCTCTCAGCAGGGTTGCACCCTGGCACTGTGGGTGCTGTCCACTGTGGATGCACGATGGCTGGGGTGGCTGCAGGGTATGGGGACACCGTCGTCATCGTGCCGCAGCACCGTCCCGCGGGCACCCTGCCCACCCATGCCTGCGCCCGCACAGCCCCTCATCCTGCTCAGCCAGCCATGCAGGGCAGTGGGACCCCCCTCCCCAGCACGGCCGAGCTTTGGGCATTCCCAGGGCTGCGCACGTGCCCCGGCCTTGCCGCAACCGCATGGCTGCTCCCTCCCGGTGGGTGGCTGTGGGGCTGGGGGCTTGGGGGTGCGCTAATGGCCCCTCTCCCTCCCCAGACCGGAGCTTGCAGTTGAGTCCGTGGGAGAGCAGCATTGTGGACCGCCTGATGACGCCCACCCTGTCCTTCCTCGCGCGCAGCCGGAGCGCCGTGACTCTGGCTGGGAACGGCAAGGAGCAGGGTGAGCACTCGGGGCAGGGGGACGGGGCCACACAGGTCCTGTCACAGGCAGGGGACTGGGATGAGGGAGCCTGGAGCCAGTGAAGAGCTGGTGCCGGTGCCGTGCTGGCTTTGTCCTGACAGTGTGGTTGCTCCCTCCACCAGTGCCTGTGTGCCCCCGCTCAGCCTCCGCCAGCCCCCTCAGCCCCTGCCACAACCACCGCCTGCAGCACCGCTGCTGGGAGAGGCGGAAGGGGACGGCTGGCAGCCCTGACGTGACGCCACACCGCAGGACCGAGTCCTCACCCGTGAGTGCCACCTCCTGCAGGCACCCCTTGGTGCCAGGGTGGCCGTGGGGCACAGTGTGGCTCCCGGCTGACCCGAGCACCTGGCACTGACGCTGTCTTTGTCTCTCCCTGGCCGGAGCAGAAGAAGAAGGAGAAGAAGGAGAAGGAGAGGGAGAATGCCAAGGAGCGCAGCGCCCTGTCTCGTGAGCGCAGCCTCAAGAAGCGGCAGTCGCTGCCAGCAGCACAGCCCCGGCTCCTGCCCACGGCAGACAGCAGGTAGGGACACGCCACCATGGAGGCTGCCTGGCCCCAGCCCCACCACCACGGGGGCTGCCCCAGCCCCACTAATGCCGCCTCTCTCCATTTGCAGCCCTGGCCCCAAGAACCGTCCCTCATCCCCTGCCACCCCCAAAGCCCGTCCGGCATCCCCCAGCCCAGCCCTCAGCTCTCCCCACAAGCCACCCTTGCCCCGCAGCGCCCACTCCTCTCCCAAGGTGCGGGCCAGGGCTCGGGAGGAGCGGCGGGAGCAGGAGGGCCAGGCAAAGGCACGCGAAAGGAAGGAGGAGGAGCGGGGCCCGGCTCCCCCAGCCCTCCCCGAGCCCCCCAAGGCGCCTGCAGAGCCAACAGCAGGTGGGTATGGGGTGCCTGGGGGATGGCGGGGCTGGGGGGACCAGGAGCAGCACTGACGCTACATGAACCATGCAGCCCCCCCGGCCCCTGCAACCCCCAGCCCTGTGCCAGCCACCCCTCCAGGCAGACCCCCAGCCGGCACCACAGACCGGGAGGAGGCTGCCCGGCTGCTGGCAGAGAAGCGGCGCCAGGCCCGCGAGCAGCGGGAGCGTGAGGAGCGGGAACGCCGGGAGCAGGAGGAGCAGGAGAGGTGGGTGCTGCCCCCCTGGCCCCCGGCCCCAGCCCCCCACCTTGCTGAGGGCCCCCTCCCCACAGGCGGCTGCAGGAGGAGCGGGCGCAGCAAGCAGCAGAGGAGCAGAGCCGCAGGGAGGCCCTGGCACGCCAGCGGGAGGAGGAACGGCGGCTGCAGGAGGAGCGTGAGGCCCAGGAGAGAGCACGGGCAGAGCGGGAGGAGACAGAGCGGCTGCAGAGACAGGTCTGGGGTGGCGGGGTGCGGGGGCAAGGGGTTGCAGGGCAGGCAGGGTGGAGGATGGATCCTCCCCAGGGTGGAGGGGGAAGGCAGGAACGCTGTCCTGTGCTTCCCACTCCAGCGGGATGTAGGTGCGAGGACCAGTCCTGCCCCTCGATGCCCAGGGTGGTGGGAGGAGATGTGGCGCAGGGCTGTGCTGAGCTGCCCGGGCAGCATGTCCCTACTGTCCCTGCTCTGTCCCATCCACCCCTGCCCTGTCTCACCCGTCCCTGCCACCCCACTGTGCTGCAGAGAGAAGAGGCTGAGGCAAGGGCGCGGGAAGAGGCTGAGCGGCAGCGCCTGGAGCGGGAGAAACACTTCCAGCGTGAAGAGCAGGAGCGGCTGGAGAGGAAGAAGGTGAGGGCTGCGGGCACCCCATGGTGCGTGGCACAGCAGGGGCTTCCCCTGTGAGGGGTCCTGCCCAGCACCCAGGGCAGGTCCTGTTGGCGAGGACTGTGCACGAGCCCCCTCTCTCTGCCCTGCAGCGCCTGGAGGAGATCATGAAGAGGACGCGCAAGTCGGACGTAGCAGATGCCAAGGTGGGTGCTTGTCCCCTGTCCTGAGGCTCCTGGGGACATGGGAGACTCCGCAGAGCCCTCCCGCCCATGCCTGGAGCTGCCACTGCCCCTCATGGCTCTCCTCTCCCTGCAGAAGAAAGAGGACAAGAAGGTGGTGAATGGGAAAGCAGCTGAGCAGGAGGACATCTCAGGTGCGTGGCCCCTTCCCATGGCCCGCTGCACCTTTGAGGTCCACGGAGCCACGACCGCGTCCTGCTCCCCCCACCCAGCCATGCTCTGGCCCAGGGCCATAGCTGAGCGGGGGCTCTGCCGATGTCCCCAGGCCACGAGAAGCATGCAGGGCCCGTGCCAAAGGAGGAAGAACTCCCTGAGACACAGACACTGAGCGTAGGGACCCTGGGGGGGCCAAAGGGCCTGGCAGGCGATGGGTTGCAGCCAAGGTGAGCATCGGCGCAGCTGGGGGGGGCCCAGGGGTGGCATGGCCCTGGCTGACCTCAGCCTTCCCATCCCGCAGCTCCCTGGCCAAGGAAGTGGCGACCCCGGCATCCTTGGTGAACGGTGTGCAGCCCAGCAAGCATGAGAACGGCTTCTCAGGCACAGAGGGGTCGCAGGAGCTGGTGCTCTCCCACCATGGCAGCAGCCCCAGCAGCATCATCCCCTTCGGTGACAAGGAGCCTTTCCTCAAGCAGGCTGTGGTCAAGCCCCCCCAAGTGACAGGTGAGAGATGGGAGCTGTGCAGGGAGGCCAGGAGCTGGGGCAGTGCTGTGGCCACCCTGGTCTCACCACTGCACCCTCCCTCTGCCCAGAGGTGCTGTGAGGGCCAGGCCCTGACAGATGTCCCCGCGGGGCCACCGCACATGTCCCAACTCCGGACACCTGCGCAGAACTGTAGCTGTTGTCAGAAGAAAAACCTCGCTGCTCCCCCCTGCCCGCCGTGCGTGCCCAGCCCTGCCACGGGGGGCCCGGGTGGCGTGGGACCCCGGTGAGGCAGCCGCCGGCCCCCTGCCTGTTGCAGGGATGCCTGGTTTCTCTCTTTGTTCTTGTTTTTATTTCGTTGATTGGTTTTTGTTTTTTTTTAAATATGCACCTTATCAGACTGACACCCCCACCCTAGCAGCCTGCCAGAGTCGCCCCAGACGTGTGGTGTAATAATGTAGTTATTTAACTTGCTGGGTACAATGTATGTGAATACTGTAAATAGAGCTCGGCCAGACGCTGGGGATGCTCGCCCGGCCTGACTGGCGTGGGGCAGGAGGGCTGGGGGCTGCCCAGGGCTCGCAGCCAGGAGGGCCGCAGCCTGGCCAGGGGGAGGCTGCTCCCCATCCCCACATCCCCGCACACACCTGCGTGTGCACTGGGTGCCCCTGTGCCGCCGGAGCACATGCCCGGGGCCTGGCTGGCGCCACGCTGCTCTCCGTGCCGTTGTGACAGTGTTACGCATCCGGACAACCTTTGCCAACAATAAAAATGGACAACTGCCCTCGCCTCGCCTCCTTGTGTCCCTGGGGGCAGGAACCCTGCTGTCTGTGGGCAGGTGGCTGTGCCACGGTGCGGGGCTGGGCTGGCAGCACTCCTGGTGCCCCGGCAGCAGCAGGGCAGGTTTACCCCACGTCAGGGCTTGCCCATCCCGCACTGGTTGTGCTGTCAGCTCCCTGCTCCCTCCCGGGGACGCAGCAGGGTGATCCTGGCTGCCTCCCCACACCTCGGCGGGCCGCTGCCCGAGAGCTGCACCCTCCCTGGCCCGGCCTCTGAGCCGGGGGCCAACCGCTCGGGGCCTTGCGGCTACTGCGGGCCGCGGCCTGCGCCGCCGCTCCCCGGCTGGGATGGGGCGGGAAGGGGCGGGCGGGCGCCCGCACGACCCCTCCAGCGACCAGCTGCTCTGCGTGGTCGCCCCCCTCCCGCGGCGGGGGAGGCACGCGTGAGCTCAGACGGGGCGGGAGAAGGCTCAGCCTACAGGCGACCGGCAGCCCGCAGCCCTGCCAGCGCTCGCCGCCATTTCCCTGCCACCACCCTGCCCCTCCCGCCGGAAGCCCCGCCCTCTCCGTGGCGCGAGGGGCGGGCAGGGGAGAGGGCAG
The DNA here is from genome assembly GCF_023638135.1 of Falco biarmicus. NCBI lineage: Eukaryota > Metazoa > Chordata > Aves > Falconiformes > Falconidae > Falco > Falco biarmicus. Next base: position 118,392,590 of record NC_079290.1, read on the forward strand.
AAGTGACGTAGCGCTCCGCGCAGAGTCCGCTGGGAGCTGTAGTCCGCCCGGCGCGGCCGGCCAATGAGCGCGGGTGGGGGCCGGACTGCGGCTCCCGGCAGCCCCCGCGGGCGGGGAGCGGGCGGGCGCGAAGCGGAAGTGCGTGAGGAGGAGGTGGAGGCGCCTGGCTGCTGAGGAGGCCGCGGGCGGAGAGGGGTTCGGTGAGTGCGGGTAGGCCCGGTGCGGTGGGGCTCGGCCCTGCTCTTCGTTACTGGCCGCTTCTCTTCCTCTTCCCTCCTCTTGACTCGCACCGAGGGTCCTCCGCGGCCGCGCCGCCCGCCCTGGCTGGGTTTTGTCCCCCTCCATCCTGGGCCTGTGCGGTGCCCCCCCCCGCCCCCCGGCGGCCGCCACGTGCTAGGCGCGGCCCCTCTGCCCCCCTGGGTGAGGCTGGAGCGCGGCGCTGCCGGGCCTCGAGTGGGGCCTCGTGGCTGGGCCGGGCCGGACCGTGCCAGGCCTCGCGTCGCCTCCTCGCGTCGTTGGGGCCAGCCCGGGCCTGTCCCCGGAGGCTGCCCTTGTCCCGCTCCGGCCCGGCCTGGCCCCGCGGAGGCATCCCCCGTTTCTCGGCCTAGCCTATTCCCGGAGATCCCCGTCCTTCGCCTGGGCCTCTGGGCCCCGTGCCCAGAGGTTCCGCCCCTATTCGGGCCCTTGGCCTGTCCGCGGAGGTTTCCTCCCTTTGCCAGGGTCACCGGCGGTGTCCGGGGTACCGCATGCCCGCTGTGGCTCGGGAGAGCCGCCTCTGTTCCGGGGGAGGCGGTGGGGGCGCTGGGCCCCCGGGGCTGGGGGGAGCGGCAGCTTGCAGAGGTAGCGACACGTCCCGGCCGCAGCCGTGACCCCGTGAGCTGGGGTTGAACCCCCGGTAACGTTTAGCTGTCACAGGGCTCACGCACCGGCGCTTAGCACGGTGTGCTTTGCCGTCCTTCGCTTTCCTTGCTCGCATCTTATTGTGTAAGAGTGAAGTTTAGTAGAGCCTCAAATGATGCGGTGGAATGGGCTTTGCAGTGGCACGGAGGCGCGTCCGAGCCCTGCATCTTAGTTTTCACCAGGCTGATAAGGGTTTGTTGTTCTGGAGACATTGTGTTTGAGGTTTCTATAAATATATTTCAAAGTCTCCACTCCACGAGGTAATTGTCACCGTAGTTTCCTCTTGATTGTCTTTCTGATTGTGTTTATGTGCCAGAAGGTGACACGGTAAGTTTGGAATAAGTACTGTGCGTAGAAGCCTTGGGAGGTGCAGGTTAACTTCTGTTTGCTCGTGTGTGTTGAGGACTCTATAGAGGTGGAGTGGGTGGTGGGTTGTGTGCAACAGCGTTTCCTGGGGGCTTGTCAGGTGGGGAACTCGTGTGGGTATGCTGTATAGGTGTGTCTATACAGTGATGCACTGATGCTGTGGCATAAGAACAAATTTGTTCATTGAAATAAACAATACATAAAAGTGCTTGGAAAACGTTATGGGCTGTCTTATAGCTGATAGGTGGAAGGAGAGGAGCCTTTATCTGCTGCTTCTGCAGCAGCATCAGCACAGAGCACGTGTGTAAGAGGCTGCAGGGTCACATCAGTAAATGGACAATTTCAGGATGCTCTTTCCAAGGAGCACAGACAATTAAATCATCCAGTTATTCTCTGCAAAGGACTCTTGCAGTATGGCTTCCCACTCATAGCAAAGGCAGGTAGTTACGTCAGTGTTTACAGTAAGACCAATGTGATGTTTTAGGTGTGTTTTTGATGTGCCTTTTGTGTGGACGCTGCCCTCAAGTGCTGTGGCTGAAGAGGATATCTGTTCTTTGGGTTTGTATTGCATAACCCGATTTCCATTAATTTCAAAATGTGTTTTGAAGTGTAGCCTCTCAGATTGCCTTTAAGGGAGCATATAGTGGAGGCAGAAAAAAGGAATATTTAGACATAAGAGTGCCTTCTCCTGGAGCGTGTAGTAGTTCTGTATACTTGTTCTGACACCTTGCAGATGTCCAGCACAGAGTAAGGAAATAGCTGACTTTGTGCAACTACCAATGCAGTTCATAATCTAACAGCAGGTAAGAGGATAAAATAAAGCAGTTATTGTAGAGAGCTATCTACAATGTATTTTTTTGTGACATAGGATCCTATGTAGAGTCTAGGGCCTTGTGATTACATCTGATTTTTCTCTGTATCCTGCTATATGTTTTTGTTTTGCATCCTCCCTACTGTGAAATACTTGTTCCTAGTTCAGCAGGAACAAGGAGGGACATGTAGAAGTCAATGTTAAGAGTTCTCTCTTAAGTCCTTAAGAAGCTGACATTGCTGGTTATAAATGTTGCTCCCAAGTCGGTACTCCAGCAGATAGGCCTTGGTGTCCTGAGATGTCTTCTCAAAATTAGTGTTGACTACATGTGAGACGGTGTGGTCTGCAAATTGTACGATCTCAGCACAGGGAGCCTGCAGAGTTCTGGAGTCTGAACAGTTGGCTGCAGCGTTGCACTGTTCCCCTTCAGGTGGGGCTCCTGCCGGTGGGAGGGAGGAAGGCGCAGGGGCAGCATGCTGTCATCGGCAAGGGTACAGAAGGCCTTGCTGCCTGCTGACTCAAATGCCCGCGTCTTTACATCCTTCTTTGTCCAGGGATCAAAAGGGGAAACCTTCTACCTGCCAGTTTACTGTAAAGGAACAACCTGCCCATGGTAAGGAGGCATCTGTAGCACAGTCCGTCTGGTATCTTTTTGAGGTGCCTTGCTAATTCCACATCTCTCTGTAAGCTCTGTATCTGAAAAGTATAGTTCTGTTCTTACTGCTTTAGTAGGTACTGTCTGGAAAGAGGTTTCCCTGTCTGCTGTGATTTCAGAGCTGCAGTGTGCCCCCGGCCTTAACTTACAGTTCTGTTTTCATGAAAGCAAAGTTCTATTATGTATATTGTAAATTAAATGAGTATTCTGTTATTAGAGTTATAATATAATTTAGCTGTCTGCTGGTTTCTCCACCTTTTTAAGCCAGGAATTTTTTAAAGAAAATGTTGTGTTAAGCCAGGCCTGGGTTCATAGCTGAAGCTTTTGAGATTGGCATGCTACAGAAAAGCTGGTGAACACCTTCTGACGTGGTTATTACTGTTAGAAAACAAAAACATTACATGTATAAAATAGGTGACAATCCATGCAAGTCAGCAGATGTAATAGGGTTTTTTTATTATTATTATTTGCTCCCACTTTCTCATAGTTTTTTTTATTATTATTTGCTCCCACTTTCTCTTCTGTAAGACAAATATTGCTTTGGGAGACCTAGGAAGTGCTGTGCACATCCTGAGGATGCTTTTCATTGTAAAACTGTTCCCTTTGTGGTTGTATCACTAGCTCCCTAAAAGGATAGTACAGTTTTGCCAGAATCTTGACTTTCTCTTTGCAAAATGACAGTTTGCCATGTCGGAACTTCTTAATTGTTTAAGCAGCTATATAGCCCACGAACTTTTTTCCATATGTGGAAAAGTTCACAATATACTGAGCTGTGTTTGGTGGCTGCATGTGCCAGTACAGTAACGTGGTTTTTGGGTCATATGGTTTCCTCTGAATTACGCTAGTACAGAGAGTTCCTCTGCGTGGCAGGATTTTTGCTATTTAGCCATATAGTTTAGGCCACAGGCATTGAAAGAGAGAGGAACGGTGGTGTTAATTGCAAAAGCTCTTCTGGATCCCTGGGGGAGCTTGTGTAAGGTAATCCTGCAAGGCTGTGTCAACAGCTAATGGTAGGAGATGGGGTTGTGCTGGTTTGCCTTGTTTGTCCTGTGCCTTGTATTTGTGCTTTGAGCTGACCCCTGTTCCTGTACTGGTAGGCTCTTCAGCAGATGCTTGCTGCTGGGCAAGCCTGGGAGCATGGCTTAAAACTGCTTTGTGGGTTTCTGTAATCGGTCCCAAGATGAGGAGAAGTTGTTAGATGTAGCACAAGAGCTCATCTTGTCTTCTCTGTTCATGCTGGAGTCATGCCAAAGTGGTGTCTGGGAACAAGTAGGTGCCATTTTGTTTCTGGGTGGCAGGCTGGGTTTGTAGGTCTGGAGTCTTTCTTACCATAAAGGAAAATATCCTTCCCCTCTTCACAGTAAAACAGAGGCTAAATGGTTGAGGTAGTCACTGCTATTAGGCTGGAGAAGAGTTTCTGCTTAATTTAGCGTTGTCATGTCAGAGCTATGAATAGTAAAATCATGGGATTACATTTCGTGCCAGCTGAGAATTGTGTTTGCACTGTTTCACTCCATGGTAACCCGGAAGCTGTCGTGTCCATTAAAAAAAATAATAAATTAATGGCACACAGAGATGACAGCCTCATTGCAGGAGCACTGGATCCTTGCAGGGGGTGGGGGTGTTGTTTCCTATCCCAGGCAGAGTTTTCTGTCAGCGTTCTTTTTTCCTGTCACATATGAAAATACTTTATATGTTTCTCCCCTGTTGCATGAGAAGGAGGCCTCTGCAAAGTCCGGCTTGTGGCTACTGCTCCTTTGAAACAAGAGCGAATGGACTGCTCATAGTTTCATCTCCAAATTTGTCATCTGGCCATTTTTAGCCTGTCATGATTTACGGTGTAAGGTAGCTGTACAAGACCCAAAAAAGACCCTGCTGTAACGTGAGGGGTGCTGCAGCTTGCACAGCTAGTCTGTGTATGTCCTTCCCACTGCTGCCTGCAGTTCACTTTTACCTTTGGTTGAGTGAAAGGAAGAAAGGAAAGCTTGGCAAGTAACCTCATAGGTGCCTCTGCTCTGAGAGCACAAAAGGTGATGGCTTGGAGGGTGTGGGGCATGATAAGCGGAAATTCTGTTCTCAAGGGAATTAGGCTCAGTATTAATGATGTTAACTTGTACCTTAACAGAGGGCTGTACACATGATACCTTGTGGGTATTGTGTACCTTATTATTTCAGGCCCTGTGTATCTGTGTAAATTATTACAGTTAATTGGTCCTGTAGGGCTGTGGATGCGATCGGTTTCTTGAGTTAAAGATCTGTGTATGCACTATCTGATTAGGTTAAGTAAATTTGTCAGCCTCTTTTTTTTTTTTTTTTTTTTAACTGGGAAATGGTGCTGGGATGAATGGCTAAAATCGGAATCCTTTCCTATGCTTGTAAAATGTGAGGATTTGCCAGTATCATGATTGGTTTAAATTTTGTTTTCCCTTTTTTACTTAGGTGAGACCTCAATCGCTTCTAACAAAACAGTATTCAGAAACATAATTGATGGGAGACTTATACAAGGTATGTAAATACAGCGCTGAAAACTGTTTGAATAACCTTATTCCATACGTACAAAATTTCTGTGGACAGGCATTTACTTACCTCTGTTCCATAACCTAGCAGAGTGTAGGGGTAGCCTGTTCCTGATGGCTTGTGCTTACAATAGCTCCATGTTCTTGTATATTTTTTAAAGAACCTTTAATGTTACACCAAGTCATGGAAATATTTTTCCTTGTTTTCCCCTGAGGTAACGAGATTCAGGTTAAAGGTAGAGATAAATTAGGTGCTGGCTTGAGAATAAATATGTGAATGGTTTGATTTTTGCAGATTACAAATTAAAGTTGCTGGTGCTTGTATTTTCATAGGTTAAGTGTGTGAAGAGAGTAAGCCTTTAGGACAGACTCAATTTTGGCTGTAACTATATTGTGTATTTCAGAAGATATTCCAAAGAGCCTCAGATTCAGTTGTTTTTTACATGACTTGCTATTTCTTTGGAAGCATAACTTTCACATTTTTATAAATGCATTGTGGTCACTAATGAAGGAAATGCTGGTGTGCAGAATCTGCTGGTTTCTAGACTGCAGTGACCTGAAAGGGTTGAAAACTTCACTGGAGGTCACAGTTTATTCTTCCATTGCAATGTGGGGAGTAGTACAATAACTTCAATTACGCACAAGTTTAAATTCTTTGGTTAACTGATTTTTGAATAGTTTTCTTACATAAATTGGATAATTTCTTGCTTCTCTTGGGGGTCCTGAAACTACAGGCACAAGGATCCAAGGGTTCACTTTCGAAAACTGCTCAAAATAGTAGGGTTGCACTGTGAGGAAGCCATTAGTTTTGAGAAATACCTGAAATTTCTGCATGTCTGTTCCCAGGCTGTATAAGTTTGGAAGCAAAAAGCTGATGAAATAGGTTTTCCTCTTTTTTTCTTCTATATTATGGATGGTTCTATTCTGTATTTAACAGAAGATCCAACTGCCTGACTTCTGTAACAAAAACATCCAGATTTCTAATCAGCTTTTTCTTGAATTTGTTTTCTTTGAGGGTCCCTGTTCACTAAACTGTCTGAATGACAAAATAAGACTTTTTCAGCTCAAAGATATATAGCATATTTTTTGTCAAGTAACTAGTGTCATAATTGAAGTCAGTTATTGGTGTTTATAGCTGGTCAAATTATTTTGAAAGAGACTGTTCAGCACTGCGATCTGTAGAATCAATTATTTTTAGAAGAACCTGTAAATAGTCTGCCAACCATTCTGTAGAACCTGCTTCTAATTATTTGAAACCAGGGCTGGAGCTCAATATTAAACTTATTTAGGGATTGGTTTAATTGTGTGAAAACACAAACACGCTTGAAAGAAAATCTTAGTTTTGAAAGCATATAGACTAGAGAGAAATTGGAACTGTTGTTGAGAAACTAGTGCTTCTCTTGCTATGACAGAATAATCTGAACTTTTTTTTCCCCTCAAACCGTGTTTGGCATGTAGTAAAATAGAACACAGTGTTTTGGTTTGGGTTTTTTCTTGTTTTTGTTTTTAGCAGTGCTATCCAGGAAAAAAATTTGTTGAGGAGGTTGGTAGGTGTAGTTGTAGGCTTTACTTTAACTTGTGTCATTAATCTCCTGAAAACATACACGGGATACTTGATCTAGAAAGAGGAATTGTTCTGCATTTTGTTACGCTAATGAAACTGGAACTGCGTGATTAGAAAGAGAATTTTAATTTGCAGGCCACCAGGCTGGCAGTGGGACCTATGCAGGTGGCTCTTTTTTCTTCCTCTTAAGTGCCCTGTTGACATCAAGAGCGTACTTAATTTTTGGTGCAAGACCAAACCTTAGCTTGAAAAGGAAGAATCAAGTAAAAGTGAGATTATTAGACTTTGATTTCTGAGCTAGCTAAGCCAGCGTCTGCTTTTTGTACTTTGTACATTACTGCTGGCACTTCCAGTGTGCTCAGACATGTGGATAGCTGCAACTTTTTTTCCACTTGATAGCAAAATCCTGTGCAGCTGCAGTAAAAAGCTTGCTGGGTGTGGTCGTTTGACCCTGGCTGAATGCCAGGTGGCCCACCAAAGCCACTGTTATCACTCCCCTCCTCAACCTGACAGGGGAGAGAAAACACAAAAGCCTTGTGGGTCGAGGTAAGGACAGGGAGGTCACTCAGCAGTTACCATCATGGGCAAAACAGACTTGACTGGGGGAAATGAATTTCGTTTATTACCATTAAAATCAGAAAAAAACCCCACCTTCCCTCCACACCTCCCTTCTTCCCAGGTTTAATTTAATTCCTGATTTCTCTACCTCCCCACAAGTGGCACAGGGGAATGGGGGTTATGGTCAGTTTATCACATATTGTTTCTGCCACTCCTTCCTCCTCATGCTCTTCCCCAGCTCCAGTGTGGGGTCCCTCCCATGGGAAACAGTCCTCCATGAACTTCTCCAACATGAGTCCTTCCCATGGGCTGCAGTTCTTCACACACTGCTCCAAGTGTGGGTCCTCCTTGGGGTCACAAGTCCTGCCGGCAAACCAGCTTCAGCACGGGCTTCCCACAGGGTCACAGCCTCCTTCAGGCATCCCCCTGCGCTGGCGTGGGGTGTTCCTTGGGCTGCAGGTGGGGATCTGTTCCACCATGAACCTCCACGGGCTTAGGGACACAGCATGTCACCATGGGCTGCTGGGGAATCTCTGCTCCAGTGCCTGGAGCACCTCCTGCCCTCCTTCTGCACTGACCTTGGTGTCTGCAGTGTTGTTGCTCTCTCTGTCTCGTTCCTCTCTTCTGCTGGCACAGATATTTTTTTTTTTTTCCCTTCTTAATACGCTATCACAAAGGTGCTGCCAGTGTTGCTGATGGGCTCAGCCTTGGCCAGTGGCTGGTCTGTCTTGGAGCTGGCTGGTATTGGCTCCATTGGGCATGGGGGAAGCTTCTGGCATCTTCTCACAGAAGCCACCCCTGTAGCCACCCCTGCTACCAAAATCTTGCCATGCAGCCCCACCACACTGGGAAACAGATTTTACGTAGCTGTCGTGCATAGCAAGGTTAATTTGCTGTGCTTCTGGACTGCTCTTTTAGAAGAGGAGCTTTAGTTCTTAGGTATATTGATGGTTGTCAGACTTAACTGATTTAGGAATGTTATTTTCATGTTTTAATCTAATGTAGGGATTCATGATTGTCCAACTGCTATTGTCATTATTTTGATTTGCTCTTTGATAGAACTGATAGGTCTGGGAGCCGCAAGGAAAGAGCAGGTATCGTGTGTCTTTGTGCTAATTGCGGTTGGGTTGAAGGGAGGTGGGTTCCAGGGCGTTCTCTGGCTGCCAGCGTGCTGCCATCCCTGCAGCAGTCTCAGCAAGTGCAAGGTGCTGCTTGGACTGCACGTCCTTCCAGGGAATTAATGCGCAGTATGAAAAATAGCTTTTTGGGGCACTTGCTGCAGAAAATAATAAAAAAAATGAATAGCTCTTCTATTTTTTGCCAGGTATATGTCTAGTAAACAAAGATTGCTCTGATTTGACACTGGTGTCGGGCTGCTTTTCCTAAGTATATTGAGCCCGAGTGCAAGAGAAAATACTGAGGACCATACTTATTATAATTTTATGTGTTTTTACATGAGTCCAGTAGTTCATGTTTGGCTTATTTAACCAACTTGTTCATATCAGTGTTACTCGATGTTCACCAAGTAATTTGGTGTTGGACATAGTGAAACTTATTCTGTAGGTAGATAGTTAAGTTAAAACAAGATTGTTCTGAAATTAATTTAAAAGATGCTGAAGGTTGTTAGTTACTGTTGCATTTTATTTGACACTTTTTATTTCCTGTAGTTTGTCATTGTATCTTCACTAATATTTGGCAGTTCTTAACAGTGCTATTACCCAAGTCTTGGGACATATCTGCAGGTGCCACTTACCTCCTCTGCTTCCCTGGGAGGCAGATGAATTAAAATGCACAGAAGTTGTGATTTTTACAGGGCTGTAAATTACAAGATCATGTATAGGACTGGATTTTTAATTGCTTGATCAGATTTTCTGCCTCTGCTAGGCCTGTTTATAACAGGTTATAAAGGTTAAGTTTATAAATAGCTAATTTCTTATTTTCAGCGCTTTCGAAAAGAACACAGTGCTGACACTTCTGTCAGCGCTTTCCAGTATCTTTGATATCTCCGTAGCATATGAATTGGGATTTAGGGTCAGTCAGCAACAAATAATTTTTATCTTCTGGGGTTTTAAGTTGTAAAGAAGCAGTTTGTTGGCTAGGACAAAGGTTGCCACAGTTTAAATTGATGTAAGCCTTTCAGGTATCTTATCCAGATGTTAAAAAGCTTGTTGTGTGGAAAATGAAACTGTTTTTCTACTATGTAGTTCTGTGACTTTCTTTTTAAAAATGTGTTTTTGTAGTGATTGCTGTTGCTTTATTATACAGAGTACACTGTAAGACATTTTGTAGTTCTGGTGTTTTTTTTTTTTGTAGAATTAACTAATCTTGTTTGGGTTTTGGAGCTCAGGATTATAAATTATAGAGCTGGCTGAAGGAGAATTTTTTTTTTTTGTTCCCTGATAATGAAGGCTGTTGTGAGCAAATAGCAGTTCAGCTGTTTCTCCCAAACTGAATGTTTGTGCTAGCAAACACTAAATGAATGACAAGATGCTCAGGCAGAAATGTTTTCTCTAATGAGGTGCTATCTTGTTTGCTCTGGATCTTGCAGCAAAATAAGCTGGCCAGAAAGGAACAAGTAAATTTTTGTTTTCCTATGGCAGTTTATATAGTGTTTTCTACAAATGCTTTTACAAAATATGTAATATTTGCAAGTTAATGTTTTGTAAACGCTGTGTAATAAAATGAAACTAATGAGTTTTACAGCCCTGTGCACACTTGTAAGGTATGTACATAAACAATTTCACTTGTTTCCAAATGTTCTTAGTGTTTATGCTCAGTCTATTATAGACAGATATGAAGACAAAGAAACTGTTTCTTTTGGTAGGGACATACCTGCTGTGTTTTTCTCTCTAAGCTCGTGAATTGTGGTGCTATGTGCAGGGTACAGCAATCCTTGATGACATGCTTGAGATGGAGTGATACCAGCTTAACATTTTGTCAGGTGGCTTTTCTGTACAGGGCCGTGGTGGTTCTGTTCTGCTTTAACATCTGTGAAAGGTCTGAAATAATGAGTACTGCTTGAAAGACTTCAGAAAAAAAAGAGTGGAAGATGGAAAGAGACAGTCATAAAGTAATACAGGCCAGTTGGAAATAGGAGAAAAATTCCTGGAAAAAGGCATTGTGAAAACTAGAAATGTTCTTCGTTTGACCCATGTCTTGGCATATAGAAATGTTCTTTACAGTGTTCTGGAATAAGAAACTCCTGGACTATGATTTCTGCTTCAGCAGAGAGCGTTGAGCACGTTTCCTACTTTCCTTTCCATATCTGGAAGAAAGGTTAGCTGTTACTGCTTGTTGTGTGTTGTCTTGGTTCATTTTTTTTGTAGTAGTGCTCTAAATATGAGAACAGTATCCTACAAATGAGAATTCAGCCAACTTTTGATCTGGATGACACCTGTGTGCAGCAGATTGTATCAAAATTTTGTGGTAATGTTGGGGGCATAGGTAAAAACCAAAACAAACCCCATTATCACAAAACAAGAAAAAAAATGGTTATGGCAATATTTTTTTTCTGGTAGCCACTCTGAAAGGTGGAATGTCAAAGGTCTTTGTAAGGTAAAAGTCAAGATTTCACTCTTTCATGGATGTTTAGATGGATACGTGACAATAGTAAAAATAAAAAAAGAAGTCTGTGGTGTGGTGTTCTTAATTGTCTTTGTTTTCAAACATTGGTAAGCATGATTTAGAAAACAGTAAACCTTGCAATATCACCTTCCCTCTTGGGTGAGAATAGGACTTAATCGCTGTTTCAGAGAAAGTATAATCTTCGAGTAGCCTTGAAACCTTTTTTCAGTGAGTTAAACAGAAGAAATTAATAGCTTTAAACAAGTTTATTTTATGGTTGAACAGAAAGTAAATTACATTCTTGCTGTTAGATCAGAGATTTAATAACATGGAGTAATTTATGAGGTTATGTTTACTGTTGTTTTCTTTTTTAAAACTTATACCCCTCTAACAGTGCATGGAAGGATACTGAAATGTAATTGTAGACCTGTCAAAACAGCTCACAGTGGACTGGTGGCACCCTTTGAAGACGGCGATATGCTGATGGATGAATTTGTCAGGAAAACAATTGTTTCTCTTGGCTTGTGGATTCTCTTTAACAATATGGGAAAATCCTTAGTCCCGAATCCAGTAAGACCGTACAAATGAGCTGAGAGAACTTACTTCAGTACGGCTGTACAGATGTAATGACAGCAATTAGTATGTATATAACAGGAGATGGGATGGGAGGCATGGGAGGTGGAAGAAGAAAGGAAGGAATAAGCAGACTTAAAATTCTGAAAGCTTGAAAAAACGCTTTAAAAACTATGTTCTTCATAAAAGTACATGAAAGTATTCATGGTGAAGTGGGCAAAGAACTTTTGCAATGTATGTGCTCTGTTGAAATACTTAAGATACAAAGAACAGTGTGGGTACGGCACTGGATGATAGCTTAAGGAAGCTAGGCTTCTGTTGGTCGTTGTTGGCAGTAAGTACAGCAATGTACATACAAAGATGCTTCAATGCATATTCTTCTCATTTCAGGTTTGCCTCCTGATTTCCTAATTGACAAAGCTGCGACGGTGAAACCTGACTGTTGAAGGGTGCAAGGTGTGAACCTGCTCAAGCAGGTAGGCATACAATAGAAAACACCTTCAAAAGTGGTAAAACTGCCTGTTGTGGGGTTTGGAATATGCCTTCTAGCCTGGGCATACCAAAGTTAGGCTGTATCGGTTGAATTCTTTCTTCATTGTTAATACTGCTGTGCATAAGGGACTGTACAGGCTTTGAAGAAACAACTCAGCCTTATGTCTTGGAATGTTTTGGCTTGTCTTTCCAAATAGCTGGTAAATATAAGGGTAAAATAGAATAATTTTGTGAAATCTTGGATGTTCTGGAAGTAGTACCTACATTTTTAATGCTATGTTGAGTGACTTTTGGATTTACACCCTGGTAACTTTTGAGAGAAAATGACTCCTTCCTCCTATATACCTTAATTGGCCGGGTTATTAAATGTTATACTGATCTAAAGTGTTAAACCCCCTTATTCTGTCCGTGTTGTCCCCCATTCCCCCCTCCCCCCAAACATTTGTTCTTTTGCTGTGATTTTTGCTGCTGTGTTGCAGCAATTTGAGTTAGTAGCCATAAAAGTTCTCGTTAACTCTTCTGAATAATTTAGTTTTGAAGCTGTGGTAGCTTGTGGAAGTGTACAGTGGTAAGAGACTCTTGACAGTGACTTATTTTTTTCACTGCTGTGGAGCGGAGTTGAACTGTTATTTTGAGTTCTGTCAGGAGACCTAAAACAGGTAAAACATTAACTTTCCTGCCACTGTTTCATGACAAAAGTTTGTCTTCTGAGCAAAGTCCGTTTGGTGGCATAATAGGAGCATTTGCTCTTCCATCGTTGTCACCTCTTTGAGTAGTCTGATGGATTGCTCTGAGGATTTAGGAATGGAGAAGGCAAACTTTCCTTCTGGAAATAGCCTGCAAATTTTAGGAAAAATTTTAGGAATTCAGCAAATTTGAGAGTGAGAGGCTTCCAGGCTGTACTTCTCCATCTCAACCTCCCCCTTATTTGTCAGTAGGGCTCGTATGAATGGGGTCACGTAATTGGTCTGGATTAAAAATATTCTTGTAAAACAGAACATTTGTAACCTCTGTCATGGCATGGATTAAGTTTAGAGTGTAGATTAATAATTCATTGTATTGGCAGAATGGGAGCTTTCTACATGGGCCTTGTTGCTAAGGCAGTAATTAGTCAAACTGCACATCAACAGAAATACTCTGAGACATCTATGTTAATTTTTGTTTTAGTTCTTTAAGAAGTAGAGGTGGATCTCTGAAGAAAACTGTCCACAAAGGTTACTGTTAAACACTGAAGAGGGTTGACTCACTTTTGTCTTTGCTTGGTAGATGACTTGAGTTGCCTACAATTTGCAATATGGGTTCTATTTGGATAAGGTGCTTAGAAACCAGGCTTTTATCGCTTTTCCTTTGTAGATGTTAAAGATTCACAACATTTTTATAGAAGACAAAAGTCTTGTAGTTCTTGACCAGAATTCATTCCCTACTGCATTTTTGTAAGAGTCTTCCCTTTCTGAATGGCACCATTTGTGGTGTGGCAAAAAAAAAAAAAATTAAAGCAGCTCAAGAACTGCCAGAATGAAGAAGCTTGTATAAATATTACTAAAACTACATGCAGAACTGATCAGCTTGTGTTGCTCACTTTCCTTCACAAGAAACAGGTTTAAGAGTTCCAGGTGTATGCCTTTGGGGTCAGGGTGGGAAATCCTTGATGCCAAGAAAGGGATGTAAGTAATGTGGCAATGTTCTCCTGTGAATTAAATTCACTTAAGTTACTAATTGCTGTCAAAGACTCTTGCAGCTCAAGTAAACACTCTGACTTTCCATAAATTATGGAAGTAGGATTCAAAACAGTTTAGCCCCAGTAAGAGATGGTGTTTGCCAGTTTGAGTCTTACTGTTCAATGAAGCTTTGGCTGTACTTGTTTTCAGACAAGGCTGAACTTTACACCTTTGTGTTAGTCATACAGCATGTGGGAAGCTGCAGATTTTCATGATTTCTGCAGAAATGTCCACATTTCTTACAATAAGAATCTAAAAAATAATAAAAATAATGCTGAATAATTTGCACTGGTGATGTACTTTCAGCCAACTAAACAGCTAGCGGTTAGATTGACTATTTTCTTTGCTGACCAATTTCAGTGATGTCAGATCTGTCTTGCAGTAAATGTAATTAATTTTATATCTGTGTGATATGAGTAAATTTAGCAAACTAATTTGGAATACACATTGTTTCTTCAGACTTGGTGTGTGTTGAATTATGAGGTATGTTACACAGTGTAGTTTTATAGCAGATAAACAAGCTGTCAAATGTCTGTTTTCCAGTAGGGTAATATCTTACCAGAACTTTTAAACTCTGCACACTCGGGATCAGTGCTGGTATTTTTGGATGCAGGACTACGCTACTCGGGAAGAAGCTAGCTGTCCAGCAAGCTTATAACTGGGTCTTCACAAAAGACAAACCAAAGAACAATTTTGAAAATTCCTGGCTGAGTTTCCAGGAGCACATACCTTCCAGATGTGTGCAGTCACGCTTGTGTCTGCTGGGAGATGAGACCTGATGAGGCAGCAGGAGTCAACTGTGCCCCTTTCAAGGTAGAAGTGGAGCTGGTGTCATGGGAAGGCAGTTCTGTAGCTGTAACCAGGAAGGGAATGTGACGTCTGGCAGAGCAGATTGCTAATGACAAGTCTCCATAGCATTGTGTAAATGCTTCTACTGCAGGGCCCACTCAGGACCAGACACGTTTTACCTTCCAGTGTTTCAAAAAGCAGCATCCCCCTGTGAGCTCTGAGGCTGTATGCCTGTGCACGCTTTGGGGCCACAGCATCCTGTGCAGTGGAAAAATCTGAGTGGTAAGGTAAGTGAGCAGCCACCACTGCTTTCACAGTTGGCCTTTGCTTCATTTACAGGCATCTCTTTCTTTAAAATCAGAGTAATGCTTAGGATGTTTTGTAAGAAAAGATTCTTTCAGAGCAGATCTTTTTTCGCTTACCAGCTGAACATGTTTTATCTGACTCAGCCTTTAATTCTTAGAACAACTAAATGCATATCACAGTAAGTTAGCAACTGCAGTGTTGACACAGGGGAGCCAAAAAGACTCCAATATTTAGTTTGTTTAACCTTTTGAGTGCTGATAGAGCAGAGCAACTCAGTTTCTATTCTAGTAGGCATTACCTCACTTGTTAGGAATGAATCAACTTTAAAAATATTGACAAAGATTAAAAAAACCGCCTAAGACAAGACCTTTTGGCACACATCGCACATACCAAACTAATGTTTGGCTAGTAAGTGCTGTGGATCAAAGTAAAATACAAAGTCTCTTAAACAACTCGAAGCAAGTGATACCTTTAAAATCTATTTTGGGGGCCCTCTTGGGACTTACTGGGAGTTACTGCCACTTTTACTGTACTTGGTCAGTTGGCTCTAACCACATGCTTTTTCTTGGAAAATTATTTATTTCAGAAGAGACACAGCAGAAGAGCTGTGGTGAAAGCTGTTTTAATTGTATTAAGTCTATTAAAATATTTCAAGCAGTACAGAGTTCAGTGTAACTAAAAGTAACTAACAGATGATAATATGTTGAAATGTAGTTCTTGAACTACAGGGTTGTCGTTTAGTTAGAGAGCTATTCTGAAATTACACAGTTTATGGGATATATTTGTAATCTTCTTACAGAATGTAGGGTTTTTTTCTGGTTTTATCATGTCAGAGCCCCGCAGGATTCAGCTAGGAGCAGTGCTCTGATTCAGAGAGGCAATTTAGATAATCTTCCTCTATCTTCTAGTAGTTTCTATTACTATTTGTTTCTTCTGCTTCTCTTTCATGTTTTGATTTACTGTGTTAAACCTTTGATTTTGTCCAGCAGACTAGGAAATGTTGCTGTTTCAACAGATGTACTTAGTAAATTAGAAGGAGATGCTTACAAATGGTCTTTTCACACGTTCTTTCCCTGAAAAATAACCAAATAACCATGCATAAGAATGAACTTTGCTTCTTCAGTGGTAGTGCTTTTTGATATTCATCCCTGGTGTGATTTGTTTTTTTTCCTAACAGAACAGGAAACATTCAATCGTGTCCTATCCCTGTGTCGTCCCATCCCCCGCACCCCCCCTTGCGTACTTTCTAGTGTGGAATATATTAAAATACTTCAGTTGAATTGATATAGCATCTTTAGTATAACGAAAGGGAACATGTAACGTGATTTTTAAAATAAAGGCCAACTTCCCATTTCTGGAAAGTACCAGCTCTCATGATGAGGAGCAGCCCACTTTCCCAGCAGCTGCTCCTCTGACGGGCGTTCTGCTCTTCCTGAAAGTGCCCTGGCAGTAGTTGGAGTATTCGGTAACTATATATGTAATTTGGCTTTGGAGTGAAGTGAGGACATTTCAAGTCAGTCCACTGGAATTTGCTTAAAATGGATTAAGCAGCAGAAGTACTTGATCATTTGCATTCATATACCTAAATGTGTCTATTTTTCATCAGTAGTTGAAAAAAAGGATAAAGTTGTACTAATATAGTTCCTTTTTTCTTCCTGGCTCTTACTTGTGCAGAAAAGTTTGTTGATAACTTTTATGCAATATTCAGTTAATGCAAATTTTGTCTTTACAATCCTTCTCCTAATTCCCAGAACAATCATAGGTTTTTTCCTCTTCTATAATGTGGGTGATGAATATTGCAGAGTGTTTGTTGTCAAAATGCCTCTTTGTTCATTTCATGATTTGAGATGCTTTTTAGCCATTGAAATAAATAATTAACTTGCAGGATGTCATCTCTGGACCATCACAACAGTTATTAATGCTTAGTTTTCTCGGGGGCTCTGTGATCTCATGTACTTGCACAATGTTTATTTTATTCTCTCCTAGGGTATCAGAGGCCAAGGACTTGTGGTCGCTTGAAATAGAGTGGATTGTTAAGGGGTCTGTCTCAAAGGCACTGGCAGTTGTGGACTGCTGTATATGATAAAAACATTGATTAGATTTTTACTATATGATCCTTTATAACTCATGTATTTTGAGCTTCCTTAAGTAACATGAGAGAGGATATTTGATGATTTAAAGCTGAAGTGCTGATTGCATATTAGAAATAGACACTAATAAAAATCCGGCTCTTAGTTAAAACATGTTTGTGTTTATCCAGTAATAAGTTTTTATTAACAGCATTGCAGTTGAAGTGTCTGCTTGATTGGAAGCACCTAAACTTCTGCTTCTGGATTTATTACACTGCACAGACCTTAGACATATCCTGGAAATGCAAAGACAAATTTTAAATCTTTATAGGCATGCCACCTCTACCTGGAGCTGGGATAACTTAGTGGTGGATGATTTTGGAACAGGTTTTGGGAAATACAAGTTGAGGCAAAATAGCAATAATTCATATTCTGGGAAGTCTTAGTGACCTGCCAATGATGATTTTGAAAGGACAAGGATAGCTCAGCAATCCTAAATAAAAGGATAGAAGAGTATAAAAGCAAGTTGCCTTTTCAGTGCACTAATTAAGGTCAGATTTCCTTGCAGTATCATGGTGGCATTCATTTTGTGAATGTGGGTGTTGCAACCTAAAGCTTTGAATGAGAGTGAGTTCTGTTTTCCTGACTTGGAGTGCAGATGGACAGATCTGCAGAGAAATCAATCAAATGTGATCAAATATACATGCAAATCTGTCCCAACTCCAAAACAAGCTCGTTTGCTAACATGGGGGATATTTCCTGACAAAAAATACATTCAGTTGTAATCTGGAAACTGTGTGTCTGTACTTTTCTGTGCTCATAGTATCATTTTTCATGCATTCTCTATAAAATTCCAAAACATCAGTAACACTGTGTACAGATCCACTTTGAGTGGTAATTCAGTAAAGTAAGAAACTTTTCCATAACCATAATTTTGTTGTTGAACATGCACAGGTAAAAGCAGTACTGTAAATCTACTGGTAGGCTGATTTTTTCCTTTTTTTTTTCTTTTCCCCTCTGCCCAAATTACTTATAGCTATGCAATATTTTACTGACTTTGAGAGGAAGAAAATGTAATTTTTTTGTAGAAATTCTTAAGGAATTCTGTTAAATGCTAACTAAATTTCTTCTGATATTGTGAATGAAACTTACGTATTGTTTAAAGGGTACAGATTTTCTTCTCAGCTTCATTAGCTACTTCTGGAATTGCAGAGTTCAAATCTAGATACCAACCGCTCATGTGGAATACTCAACAATCTTAACACTTAATTCAGACTAGCACTTAGTCCCTTTCCCAGCCCACTATGGAAACCTCCAGTTTCTAGGAATGAAAATAGAAAGGCGATTGAGAACTTGATCTGCTGAGCGAAGGAGTGGAGTTCCCTTCTTCCTCGCCAAGTCAGGGGCTAAAGCATTTTCCATTTAAGCTGAAGAACTATACTGGAACCAACAGGGATTCAAAAGCTGGAGCATTTTTTGCAGCATGATTGAATTTGAAATTGTAAGGAATTTTGTTTATGGCTGGATACAGTGATTAAGTAGGTCAGCTATTACTACAGTTGAGAAGCACTGCGGTGGCTGGACAGAAAAGGCATCAGAGCTCTCCCAGCCTGTCTCTGGTATGCTGGGTTTGCTTCCACAGCCGTTTGTGGAAGGGAGGTCACAAAAGGAGGTTGTTGGTAGCATGAAGTGGAAGGTTTGTGAAGGTCCCTGTCAGAAGCCGCAAATCTGCATATTCGGTGTTTTGGCTCTTTGGACACTGACAGGAAAATTGACCAGCTGAAAGAAATCTAGTGTCTTGAATTTTATCAAAGTTTGTACCAACCATCAAATGTGAACAACATGACGCTTCCCACTCTTAATAGTCCTGAATATTTTTCTCGCCCTGGAAGTAAAGAGATAATGAAAACCCTCTAGAAAAATCCTGCTTATTGTTACAAGTTGATGTTTACAATAGAACAGATCAGGCAGGGTGTAACTGAAACAATTATGGGTTAAGTTGTATTCGCTGAAACATCTTTTAAGGGACTCTTTAACCTTTACCTGGATACATGCCTGAAAATAGCCGAGGTAATTCATAATTATAGCTATTTTGAGTCATTTAATGCTGCAGCATAATCTCTTCTGTCTCTGAATAGTTGGAAGGACGTCTGAATTATTTTGGCTGCAACAGAACTCCTCACTGGATGATACGCACTTGTAACTGATCGTAACAACTGCATAAACTGAAGCAGACAGGACAAGTATGTCCAGGATTTAACCTAAGTGTTCATAGTGAGGCAGATCTGTGCAAATAGTGTCATATTCATGCATCTTTTTGTTTGTGATTCCGTCTAAAGATTTAGAGAAGAGTTTAGGGGGGGTGGGCTTTTTGGTTTTTTGATGGTAAGCCCTTTTTATTTCTTCATTGTTGTTTAAACCAGCTGCAGCTGGCTGTATTGATAGTGATGTGACTGAAATGAAATGGTTTGTGTCTCTTTAAAGGTATTCTAGCAGCATGGCCTCTGCTCCTGAGGTTTGCATTAACTTGCGGCTTTCAGCTGTAGCATTTATACTTGTAATTACTCTGGGTTGAAAGCCTTTTATTCTTTTTGCAGATTTCCTCCTTCAACCAAAATAAACCTTCTATTCTCAGCCCAATACCATTCATCTGTTATTAGGCAGCCACTTCAAACATTCATATTTCCAGTCTTATCAAGCTTCATGTCACTCTGTAGTTTGTCAGGCTGCCAGATGTTGCCTGTTCTTTCAAATTTCCTGTGTTACTTTGGGTTTTTCCAAATACTTCTATTTCCCTGTTTCTTTCAGGTACAACTGACAGGTGCTTGCAAAGATGTCTAAAACTAATAAATCAAAATCTGGATCCCGTTCTTCCCGTTCGAGGTCCGGATCACGTTCACGCTCACGTTCCTTCTCCAAATCTCGCTCCCGTTCTCGTTCTGTCTCACGGTCAAGAAAACGCAGACTTAGGTAAGTGCCTGCAGCTCTGAAGCCAAAGGGTGTAACTGTGTTTTTCCTCTCTGTCCTGTTCAGATGGTTTGTCACTTAATTCTTTTCTAGGGAAAGACTTCGATTGTCAGATTCTAGGACAGATAGTGTCCTGCGTCTTAGGCTGTTTCCTGCCAGCCTGTACTGTTTTGAAGTGTTTTCAATGAGCTAAAATAATAAATCATGACGTGTTTATCAGCATTGTCAGGATACTTCTTTTGAGCCCTTAATCTGGTCTCTATAGCATGGTTTTGGTGAGCAGTAGTTTTACTTTTCTGTGCAGGTTTTTTCTCCCTAATATGAATGCTAACAGAGACTCTAATGTACAGTTAAATCAGTGGTTTTGTTACTGTAGCTCATATTGTCAGGAATCCAGTCCACAGTGAGTTGCTACAGCCTTTTCAGACTGGGCCCTTAGAGAAGACTTCTGTACTTGGTTTTTCCTCAAAGGTATTAATAGAAGCCTGTGTCAAAATGCATGAGTTTGGGTTATTTTCCCCCCCCCCATGTTCTTCTGCAGTTATTGATTGCTGCTGTGTGTAAGGGTTAGGCCTGTTGTGCTTTTCCTAATGCATCATTTCTGAGATCCAGTTTCCTATATTAAAAGTACTTATGATTAATGATGATGATTGAAATCACCAAAGCAGGACAAAGGGGAAAATACAGCTTTTTATCATGACCTGAGATTATTTTGAAATTTTGATTTTTATGAGACGTTTGCTTTATTGCTGGAAGTACGCAAGTTTAAGTGTGTGTTCCATAGAGTGGGGAAGGTCCATAGCAAAACATGTTCCTTTTTGTTAAACATCTTTGGCTTTTTTTAAGCTTTTAATGTAATCCCAGACTTGAGAGGCCTTTGCGGACGTTGCATGCTTTTCCACTCTTTCTAAAAATGAATTCAGACAAGTTTTAATGTCAGTTTAAGATACTGCTGTGAAAGGTAGGGGCAATTTTTGTTGTTTCCCTGCCCCTCCTTCAACATACAGGAGTTGTTTAACAGAAATGATTGTTCTGGATGGATAAATTGGATCAAGATAATTTCACTGCAGTTAATTTTGAGAAATCATTAATGTGCATAATAGTTATTCTTACCTCCCTGAATTGCTTCTGATCAGGCGAGTTACAGGCTTACATCTTCCCTGAATATCAGGATATCTGTTTTTTGCTTTTCTTTGGCTAAACATCTTTGTATCTGGCAAAGGCATTCCAGTTAGATTGGCTATAATGATGTTCAGCTGCTTTTTCACTAATCTTAAATTAATTATACATTCTGAAAATTATTAGACTGCAAGCATATGCAACTGTTAACAATTAGAGCCCCTGCATTTGAAAAAAAACCTCTTTAATAAATGTACAGTTCGAGAGAGAGGGACATGACAAAACTAAATTAGAGGCGGAGACTTTAGTCAAGCCCAGTTCTTTGCAGAAGGAAGCTGGAATGCTGCAAGATACATGGCCATTTGGGAATATCTGCCTAGCTATGAAGGAACTTTGACAGTTGAAAACAAAGGCACCCTGTGCAAACATGATTGTTTCCTCTGTGCTGCTGCTGAAGCTACTTGTGCTTTGTAAATAACTCCTCTTTTTTAAAAAAGAGTCAAAATGGAGGGGGGTAGTACAGGCAAGTCGTCTTGTATGGCGTTAGGATATTCTCTCAGGTACGTCTTGTGGTATCTTGGCATAAAAAGTCCATTATTTTGTACTTCAGCATACACCATAAATTGTTTCAGTCTTTGGTAGGTTTACTGTTTGTTCTAAGTTGTATTGCCATGTTGGAATCTGCCCAATATTTCTTGCTTGCTTTGTTTTTCATTTTTACCTGTTGTGAAGTGGTTGGTGCTTCAGAACTGGAGGAGCATGTATTAGCTGGCTAGCTACAGGGACTGGCAGAGCTGGGAGAATTACTGCTCTTGGTGTTTCTTTTGCATGATATTTACTGTATTTTTCTAAAAAGATCTCTTGTAAATAGTCTCTGCAACTGTTGGAGTGAAATCTTGCTGCTGCAAGCCTCTAAAATGATGGAACAGATTATGAAAGTGGCGTATAACAGGTCCCTTGCTGGTAATTGATCACAAACGCAGCAGTTGTCTGAAAATGGGAGTGTACGTGTTCTTAGTGATTTTGGGGCTCGTTATAATTGGTTCTTGCTGTTTGTGCTTTTCCTTGTTGTTTGAATCAAATGTCTCGGGGAGGTTGCTTAGGTTTTTTTGGTTGGTTGAAGTAAAGGATGAAGCGTACGTTTAAAATCATCGTTAAACTGTTGGCTAGCAATGACTGTAGTATGAATAAACCGTTTCCTGCTAAACTGTTAAGTATTTGATAGGTGGAAGGAATAAAAACAGAAGTGAAGTTTGTCTATGACTGCATGTATGTTAATCCTGTAGGAATTCTGAGGGCAGCATTGTATAGGGGGACTTGGGGCGCGAGCGGCGAGGGGGCAGCAGTGAGTTGTGTGTTACCAGTCTCTAAAAGTAGTCCATGTCTCTTGGACTATGGCCAATGATCGTTTTAGAGCCAGCTCTGTCTTAATGTAAGAAGGGACTGTGGTAGTTGTTTCGATGAATGTTATTTACTAGAATTCTGTTATCAAAACCTCTCTTTTTCTGTTTAAACTAACCAGTTTGGACGCTTGCTCTGTTTTACTAATGCAAATTTGCTAAAATCTCAGACTTCCTGCAGAAGTTTGTTTTTCCAACAGCTGTGAAATACTTAGTGTAAAGCTGGCTTTTAATCCTGAGCTACAGTGGGGCTTTTAAATAGTTACACAACTGCAGCTCCAAAAATTTAGTGGAAGAGGCTGTTGGAACAGTTAGCCCTTGATGTTTTACCACTTAAATCTGTATTCTTACAGGCTTTGTGATGGTCTGGGATTCAGTTCTGTTCTTTATGACCGCTGTTGCGTTGCGTGGCGTGGAGGCGAGCAGAGGGACTCAGAGCAGTGCCACCTTGTGTCATCAGGCTGCGGAGCCAGTGCAACCCCTCTGCTGTACAAATTGTTTGGAGCTCCAGCTTCTGAATTGTGGCAAGAGGGGCACCTTTTAAAACTTAGAACTATAGAGCAGTGTGCCATTTGCTCCAGTACTGCTTTTCTCATGTTGAGGTGTAGCAATTTATTTAACTTGCCTGGCAAAGAAGTGATGTTTCATCTTGGTTATCAGAATTTCAAAAGCGTGTGAGAACTTTGGGCACAAGAGGAAGATTTTTTGGATCTGTTCCAATCATGGTAGCAGAACAGGCATAAAGAAATACTTTTTTGTGGAGGAGATCTAAGATGACCTTGACTTTGAGCTGTAGAGAGCTGAAAGTTTGAGATGTCACTTTTTCTGAAGCTGGATAGCAGCCATGTTCATCCTAGAAAAATGAAGAGCCACGTGTACTTATCATGGTCTCTGCAGTGATCCTGAAGTCAAATATTTGTTTGGCAGTATCACAGACACAAGTTATTCTGACCGCAATTTATTGAGGGCAAAGTGTAATGCCTCAGTTTGATAAGGGCAAACCAAATAATTACTTTTAAAAGCTTAGAAATTAATTTCTCAAACACTGGGGGTTTTTATTTGAAGCCTTATAAAAAGTTGTGACAGAAAAAAAAGCTTTAAAATATTTGTGTAATCTTTTTTTTTTCTTTTATTAGTTCTAGGTCCCGTTCAAGATCATATTCTCCATCTCATAACAGAGAAAGGAACCATCCAAGAGTCTATCAGAACCGGGATTTCAGAGGTCATAATAGAGGATACAGGAGACCATATTATTTTCGTGGCCGTAATAGAGGGTTTTATCCGTGGGGCCAGTATAACCGAGGAGGATACGGCAATTACAGGTCAAACTGGCAAAATTATCGCCAGGCGTATAGCCCTCGTAGAGGGAGGTCACGTTCTCGTTCGCCCAAGAGAAGGTCTCCTTCACCAAGGTCTAGAAGTCATTCTAGAAATTCTGATAAGTCATCTTCTGATCGGTCAAGGAGGTCTTCCTCTTCCCGGTCTTCCTCAAATCATAGCCGAGTTGAGTCTTCCAAGCGTAAATCTGGAAAGGAGAAAAAGTCATCTTCCAAGGATGCCCGGGCATCTCAGGCTGCAGGAGATAACCAAGGTGATGAGTCTAAGGAGCAGCCATTTTCAGGAACAGTGGCTCAAGACGCCAAGGCATCTGAGGGTTCAAAACCGTGGCAAGATATGACCACCTATGGTGCAAGTTCAGCATCAAGAGCTTCTGTGTCCGAACTTAGCCCAAGGGAACGCAGTCCTGCATTAAAAAGCCCTCTCCAATCAGTTGTGGTGAGGCGTCGTTCTCCTCGGCCAAGTCCATTGCAGAAGTCAAGCCCGCCACTGTCCAACCCGTCACAGATGAGCTCCGCTTTACAAAGCGGTGGCACCTCCTTTCAGGCAGGCTCTCATCAGAGCCCGTTTGACCATGGCTCGTCAGGTTTGAGCCCAACAAGGAAGAGCCCTGTGTGCAAAAGTCCAACGCCAATCAGTTCCATTTACAGTACATCTCAGAAGGAGGAAAGCACAGCTCCTGGAGGAGGAGCCTTCTCAAAAAGGCAAGCGATGCGTTTCGGTGTGCTGTGGTATTTTTTGACGAGCCATTTTGCATGTGTAGGTGCTCTCTGAGCGCTGTGAGGGTCCTGGGTGTGTGTGCAGGCTCCAGCTGGAAGGAGGCCCTGGGGTGTGCAGGGTGCTATACGAGCAAGCTGCCAGCTCTTTGGGCCTGGCATTGTCTGAATGACACAAAAAAATACAGAATTAGCCCTGTGTTGTAGGAAGTTGGAGTTAGTTTGCTGACTTGGGTAGTTGTAAAGATGACATAGGTTCCCTGCAAAATATTCGTAGCTTATGAACACTTGAGGTGAAGATTTTCTAGCAGCCTGACAGTGCACACTGGAAGCTTGCATTTACTTTTCAGTTAAAAGACTTTTTTTTTTTTTAGTATTGCATTCTTGACTTGCATTAGGTACTATAAACTAGAAAACTTTAATGACATCTTATTGCACGTCCTGCTGCAAGCAGCCTAAGGCAGATGTAGTTGCAGTGCTTGTGCCTGTGGATGTGGTTAGTATGAGAAACTAAAGCACCGAGCTAATCACTAAAATTAAGACATCCTTCCATACAGAAGGCATCAACTTACCACGTTTCTGTTTGCTTGGTTAGTCCACTGCAGATTTGTGCCTCAAGGTGACACTTCATTTTAAAAGATACAGTGGCATTCACAAGTGCTTTTAAGTTTTTTCTTTATTATTTTAAAAATTATTTAGAACTGATTCTATATCAAGCATATCTGAAATTAAAGAGGGGGGCGGGAAAAAGCTCTAATGCTTGTTTGTGCTTTCCAAAGCACTGAACTGATGTCCTTGGGCTTTACTGTTGGTTTCCTTGAAGCTAGAGTTTTGCTTAATGAATGCTTTAAAACATAGTTCTGATGCTTTAAAGTAGCTAAATTGTTGTTCTTATTAAAAGTGTTTTGTCTTCTCCCAGCAGAATAAATATTTTCCTCTGTTAACCTTTTTGCTTTTATTTGTATTTACAGTCTATCATGAAATATTTAGCTTACCTATGAAACTTGCATCCAAAATTTGAAGTAGCTTTTGAGGCTTTTATTTCCAGTGTGTTGTTTAAAGCAGAACAGCCCAGTTTGAAAGTTTTGATGTGTTATTCTCCTGAACCAGGTTTGTAAGTAAATAAACCAGTTGGGTAAGATGTTACTATTTTCCTTAAAGTGAATCTGTGGGTAAGCTGTGTTTTATTTGTTCTTAAGCCTCATTTCATCAGTTCTGCATATCCATTTTCTTCTACATTTGCTGAATTTATTGAGAACTAGAAGTCTAAATCCAGGCTGAGTAATCTGCTTTACATGTTAACTGTTTGAGGGCCTAGAGACAGCTTTCTGTACATGCATAGCTTGGTGTTCTCTAAAATTTGACTGCTTTGAACTGAAGTATTAACCTCTTTGATTTTTAATAAGAGAACTACTGTAATGTCTGTTTTATGAACAGATATCTGGAAGAGCAGAAGACTGAGAATGGGAAAGACAAAGAACAGAAAGTAACAAATATTGAAAAAGAAAAAAATAAAGAAAAAGGGAATTTCTCTGAGTTGGGATCAACAGATGGAAAGGCAAAATCTGACTCCTATGCATCCAAAGCAGACTCTGAGAAGGGATACCGTGGCAGCCAGTCACCCAAGCGTTACAAGTTCCGGGATGAATTTGACAAGCTAAAGGTCCCAGAGTTCCACAAGGAAAGTCATTATGGCAAAGAGGAAACAGATGAGCAGGAAAAGAAAGACAAGGCAAAGGGCCGAAAAGATTCGGAATTTGACGATGAGCCCAAATTTATGTCTAAAGTCGTAGCAACTTCAAGTAAAAGTCAAGAAGAGGATAGGCCAGGAAAATGGGAAGGCGTGGTGTTCTTGCCACCTGGAAAAGAGAAGCAAAGGAAGCCTGATGAAATGGAGGAGGAAAGCTATTCTGAAAGATCTAAAAAAGAAGAGAGACCAGCATCCAAGAGAGCTGAACCAGGTCACAGGGGCTTTGTTCCTGAAAAGAATTTTAGAGTGACCACTTATAAATCAAGCCAGGAGAAAAGTTCATCCCCACCGCCAAGGAAGGCTTCCGAGGTGAAGGAGAAACCAGGCACCAAAGTAGAGGGGCTGACTCCTGGCAAATCCTCCTTTTCCATTACTCGTGAGGCCCAGGTCAATATTCGAATGGATTCCTTTGATGAAGATCTTGCACGGTAAGTATTTGCTATTTTTTGAGAAGTCTAAATAGTCATTTATTTTTTTCCCCCCATCTCAGAGATCCTCATGTGCTTGCCAAGTGTGCAGAAGGCTAAATAGTATTGCATCACAATTTGCATTTCTGTGAGATGGAGTTTAATTTTTTTTTCTGGCATTATAATACTTGTGTGACTCTCTTTTTTGGTGGTGTGAGGTTAGAGGAGTTACCAGTTTGCAGATGGTGGAATTGTAGCATGAAGATTAAACAACTTTTCCCGATGATTTCTTTGACTAGATGTAAGATTAGTTCAGAATGTAAATGCTTCTGCATCAGGTTCCACAGTACACCGGGCTCTGGCAAAAGTTTGGTACTCGGTGGCTCCTTGCTGCTGGAAGCTTAGTGGTGTGGTAAAGTTACAGTGCTGCTTAAAGGACATTTGATTCTCTGGAGTGTGTTTAACTACTCTTATTCTCAACATAGCATTACTGAAACTCTAGGAAGCTCTGAGAGCTGCTTCAGCATTGCTTCAAGAACTCTTAAGCCAGTGAAAAGTGATTCCAGAAAATACATTTGTACAGCGGTAGCCAGTAAGTGTTAATATGCACTGTGGGATGTTAGAGGTTAATCTAGAATTCAGGACCAGTAGCAGATCAAAGCCAGCTAGTGGTGTAAGGATAGGCTTGTTTCGCGGGATGTCAGGGCCTAATACCTGCACAGCCCTCCAAATATAGAATAGCAAGTGACCTGAATTATAACAGTAACCTAGATCAGTGTGTATTAGCGATGCTTAAATAAGTATCCTGCTCATGTTATTGAATGTTCTTAGGTGACTTCGTAATACTACGTAAAAAATGCAGTCAGCTTCCAACTTCTGAAACATGAATCATCTGTAACAGCTTCCCTTCACCCTGTTCTCCTATTTCATGTGGCCTGTTCTTTTTCTAGTCCAAGTGGCATATTGGCTCAGGAGCGCAAGCTGTGTCGTGATCTTGTCCACAGCAACAAAAAAGAGCAAGAATTTCGTTCGATTTTCCATCATATTCAGTCTGCTCAGTCTCAGCGGAGTCCTTCTGAACTGTTTGCTCAACATATAGTGACTATAGTCCACCACGTAAGAGGTAGGTCACAAGTCCATGTACCCTCAGATGAAGATTCACCCCTCTCTTGCCCAAATAAGTGGGTTTCATGCACTCTAGTTAATGCCCAAAGAGTTGTTTTTCAGCAGATGTGGCACGGATGAGAATAACAGCTTGATTATGAATCATCTTTGTTTACATAAATAACTCTTCTCCTGGAAAGGCAGAAGGGGCGTTCTTGTTCTCACCTGAGCACTATTTAGAGAGACTGTGACTTAGAATTTGTGTATTCTAGTGAATTTGTGACTCACATGAATAAACTGTTAATGTCAAGATTGAAATTGAAATTGTTCAGCAGCATTAGTTAGAGCTCATCACCAACATGCTGCATGTGTCCTGCATCTGGATTTGACCAAGCTGTAGTACTGACGCGCTTTGTCTTTTTACAAAAATGGTATTAATATTTTGGCATTGTTTACTCAAACCCCAAACAGAGCATCACTTTGGGTCTTCAGGAATGACACTGAATGAACGCTTTACCAAATATCTAAAGAAAGGAATGGAACAAGATGCAGCTAAAAACAAAAAGAGCCCTGAAATCCACAGGTTGGTGCCATCAGACACTGTCTTAACATTTCAGGGGTAGTTTCTTAAACTCTGAAATGATTCCAGGATAATTCAAGTAAGTAACTAGCTAAAGGAAAAATAGAGGGTGTTTTAAGTAAATTTGGAAATATTGGTCTGCTTCAAATGACATCTGATGTAAAAACTTCAGATTCTTCTTATGAGCAAGATCATAGGTGTGTGCTTTCTTTGCTTTTAGGAGGATAGATATATCTCCCAGTACTTTTAGAAAACATGGATTCTCTCAAGAGGAAACGAAAAGTTCCAGAGATCCTGGCTTCAAGGTGAACTGTTACTCTGATTAGTTTAATTCAACAAAATGAGTGCATTGGGCATGAACTTAACAGTGATGTTTTTGTTTAAATTACTCTCTACTTAAGTTTGTGTTTTTCTTTTAAGGATGGGCATAATTCTAAAAATGAACTACAAAGGGTTAATTTTTATTAAAAATGTATCAACAACCTTTGTGAAGTGGTTAGACTATGGTAAATGACCCCAAAGTCAATTGAGGTGAGCTTGAGAAAAAAGAGAGGATTTTTGGAACAAGTGCCCATGATGAGAGAAGAGACTTTTTGTGATATTTTTCTGCTTGTAAGTATTATTAAATCAATTGTATACATGCGATATTTCCAACCATGTTTTCAAAAAGACATGCATGTCAAAAAGAGGAAAGTAAAACTAAATACTTATCTAAACCAAATACACTATTAAGCAGATTATAGATTTTGTTCTAACAACTTACTGTACCATTTCTGTTGATTGCTGTTACTTTAACATTCAGCACTTGTTTTGGTAGATCCAGACCATTTGGAATTTAGTGTATTAGCTTTTCTGAGTAGATGAAAGTTAAGCCATTGCACTCACTGTAAACAATCATAAAAATGGCTTAACATAAAATGTTTGGGATTTTAACCTTTGTTTATTCACCTTCATACATATTTACGTTGAACGTTGAAGAGATTTTAAACAGTCCTGCTGAAACCTTACTTGTTTCATATTTGTTTTCGATTTTTTCCAAACACACTTGTGGCTTGACATGGACGATGGTGAGATGGATTTGATGGGCCTGAACTCTTGAGCATCAGCTTGGCAGAGTATATTATAAACGTGGTTTCCAAACAGCTCGCCAGCCTTCCGTGAAACAGACGTGCCCTCACAAACCCAAATAGGTGTTTGCTGTACCTCATAAGGGAGCTGCTGCTGATTTTGTCACTTATCTGTCATCCATCGTGTTGGGAGCAGTTTTATTCTCAGAGTAGAAATTAAAGCTCTTTGCCTGGGGAAAGTAGAAGAGCAAAATACCAAAACAAAACGCCTGCTCTTACTCCTGCGTTATTTGACATATTTATTTAAACAAAAAAGTATTTAGAAACTCATGTAAGTAAAAAATTTAATAGCTAGAGAATTACTAATCCTTTTGTATTTAATTCAAGACGATTAATTTGATGTATGTTGCATATCAAGTCATACAGTTCCCAAGATGAGTATTGTGTAAATAAAGTAGCAATTGCTGAGCACAGCCGTGGAGGCTGTATGTTATTGCTAGCAACTTCGCGCACAGGCTTCCCACAGACGTACTGCTACTCAGTTAAGTGTTTGTCACAACCACAGCCAGTCGATTTAGTGCTCCTGTACATGCAGTCAGCAAAATCTCATCCAGGTACCACTGGTCTTAAAGCATGCGCAGGTAACGCGACATCTCATTTTCCAAAGAAACTATCTTAAATCTGTTATTTAAGTAGTAATTTAAATAGAACTCAAAGCAAGCATTACCAGTGGGTTTTTTTAATTAGCAGTGTAAAAGAGTAATAATAAAAGCTAGTTGTTGAGTGGTTTTCATACAGCTGGTGGAGTGTCGCTTTGTGAAACACCAGGATCGGCATTAGCAGAGTTGCTAGGATTGTGTGGAAGAACGCATACTTCCATCTGTGGTGACTCCTTGGCATCTTTCACGTGGTGCCTTCCGGTCAAGGGGGAAGAAGTGCTATAAGTGACGTCTGCCGCAGAGTAAATCTTCGTGGCAGACGTATTAAAGGCTACGTATCAGTGGGACGTTGGCATTCCTCCAGGCACGCTTGGTTGCTGCATTTTAGTGGCCTCCACCTCTTACCGCTTTGATCAGTAATCACGATCTTGGGTATCTCCAAGCAGCAAGCAGCTTTTGCTTCTCCTCAAGTACTGCTTCCAGACCTGGTGATTAAAATTCCTTCCACTCTGCTAGATGATACCTGTCAGCAGGAACAGCGAGCATGCTGCTGTTCAGTAACAAACGTCCCACGGGCTGTTAGGAGTTTTTGACACGCTGTAGTTCTGATACATAATCAGTTGGATTGAATTTCCAAGTTGTTCTCATCTCTCACTGGCTGTGGTGTACAATAAGTGTCAGCTTCCATGTTTCTCCCTCCCCTATTACCAGGCTATTTATGCTAATGCTATTTAAAAGAGGAGGACAAAAAGTTAATAAGCGGTGATCTTAAAAAGCAGTAGGCAAATGGAATTCTGACAAATGACAACTTATTTTAATAGTGCGTTATTTTACATCTTAAACTGGATTATTAATTAGTATTCAGATAAACTCCTGTTGTCCAGAAGTCTGTGCAGTCAGTAGCAAAGTAATGGTGCTGAACTAGGGCGCTGTAAACCTTTGTGTTAAGCTCTCCCCTCTTCCCTGCATTTGTAGGCTGAAGGGAAATATAAGGACGACCCTGTTGACCTGCGCCTTGATATTGAACGCCGTAAAAAACATAAGGAAAGAGATCTTAAACGCGATAAATCCAGAGAATCGGTGGACTCGAGAGATTCAAGTCACTCAAGGGAAAGATCAACTGAGAAAACGGAGAAAAGTCACAAAGGCTCAAAGAAAAAGTATGTAGGAAACCTAATAGCCATTTCCTTCTACCTTTCATGTTTCTGCTGTTAAGGTTGGAGATGACATCGTGTACATACAGTTGTACACCTTTTGACATAACTGCTCCGGTGGCGTGAATTATTCCTCTACGTGTCTTCTTGATATCGTTATATCTGTCTGAAACGCTAAATAATTGTTAAAGGTAAATGAGAAGGCTCCATGTGTCAGAATGGGTGAGTCACTTTTCCTTCTTGTTCCTGTTGTGTTACAGAGAACAGCTGTGTTTAAATAACTTTGCTTTAGTGTTAATTTAATCCTTTTCTGTAAGCTTAATTTTCTGTTTGGCTAAAACTCTGTAGATGCATGCTTATCTCATAATAGATGGTGTAAACGCCTTAGAAAGAAGCAACAAGTTCTTTCTGGAGAAGGCTCGGGACCTGTGTTAGATCTGTGTCTTGGTCCTGAGCTCTCACTATGGCTTCTCCTTTTCATAGTAGGAAAAGGAGAGCATTGCACTCATTAGCAAGTGGTAGATGGTTCTGTAGCAAACAAGTCACAACTGAGTTATTAACCCTGTTAGTGTCCCCTCACCTCCATTTCCTATCACCGAAACAGGAAACACCGAAGGGTACGTGAGAGATCCAGATCCAGTTCATCGTCGTCGTGGTCTTCTCATTCAGTCAAAGCAGAGGAATATCCCGAGGAGACTGAGGAGAGGGAGGAGAGCACCACAGGCTTTGACAAGTCCCGACTTGGGACCAAAGAATTCCCTGGTCCAAATGAGAGAGGAAGAGCTAGAGGGACCTTTGTAAGTGTTCTCTACCCTCCTGCCCCAAGGATCAATTCCCAAAACGGTCAAAAAGTGGCTGTTGTGTATTGCTCTTTCACAGTTAAAGCATACCGTAAAGGAGAAACCCCAGAGTGTCTGGTTGTGGATGATGAGCCAGGATATGATCGCTCCGGGCCTGGAGCACAAACCAGGGTGCTGAGAATATAGTCTGGGCAGTTGAACTCAAGATATATGGAGCAGAATGAAGCCCGGGAGCTTTTGTGCATTAGTAATTGCTGAGCAAGCCCGATGTGCAGCATGACGTGCATCAGTCCGTTTGGGTTAGGCTACTGAAGTGACTCATCCAGTCATAACCACGCTGGTTGCAATTCTTACGCCTCAGTTACACAGATGTCTCGTGTGCATGTTGTATTGGTCAGAGTTTCTCTTGGGTGCTCTGGAAATGCCTCTACATGGCCTTAAACAGCTTCATAGAAACTGTGATGCGCTGTGTGATCGGATGAGCTAGAAAGCCCTAAAAAGTACTGACCTCTTATTTTAGTGATAGGTTAAAGGTGTCCTTGGATGGTTAGGGAAGTGATGTATCTCTTGATAGCCCTGGAAGCTGTCTGGGCGTGGGAGCGTACTGCCACTGCAACCATTTTACTTTTCTTCCATGCTTTGCCGTTGCAGCAGTTCAGAGCAAGAGGGAGAGGATGGGGCAGAGGCAACTTTTCAGGCAACAATAACAGCAACAGCGGTGGCAACAATGATTTCCAGAAGCGCAACAGAGATGAGGAGTGGGATCCAGAGTACACACCTAAGAGCAAGAAGTACTACTTGGTACGTGTCTTAAGTACCGAAACACATACGTACACTCCAGGTATATCTGGTCTTAAGTGCTTTAGAGGCGAAAGCACCAGCTGTCATTAAACTACCTAATCCACCAGGTTATGGCTTCATGTGACACTTCTTCACATGAAGCTTCTGGCTCGTGGCTGAAGTGAGCTTGTTTCTGCTCATTGTAGAGTGGTTTGCCATGAAATGAAATCCTAAAGGCCAGTTAAAGAGCGTGTGTTCCACAGTATCGTGGAAAATGCAGCTTAAATCTGTTAGTCCGTGTCGCAGATGGCCTACGTTTCTTGGTGGTCTTAGCCCCAGAAAGTGTCCAGCTTCCTGGATGCGTTACTGCTGTTCTTTTTTATTTCTGGTGATAGTGGTCTGCCATACTAACGGGCATTAATCTAGGAGAATCCTCTGTGACTGCTCTTTGAAAGAGGGCTAGTTTTAAACAGACACTAATTTTTTCTTCTTCCTGATTTGGGGGACTTAAGATCCCTAATCTCATTGAATAATGCAGTACTTCAGTCTTGCACCTCAAATAAGGAAGCCTTTATTTTATTTTATTTTTGCTGCATTTTTTTTATGTTATTGAAGGCAGAATTGTAATGTTTTGGGGTATCCAGTCTCTGTACTACACTTAACGTACAGAAATAGATCCATCTGGGCCCAGTGACACAGTCTGTGTCAGGCTCCTGAAAGCAGCGTGTGTTACTAAACTCCCCGAGTACACAGCAATAAGGACTGAAGCTGCTAAAGTGCTTGATTGGTGAGAAAATAAAGGGGAAACGTGTAGAATCTTTAAATCATGGAGTTGCTGAACCAGTAATGGTACTCCAGGCCTAGACACCTGTCCCCTGCCCACCCCGAATATTTTATAAAGCGCTTTGTGTCAGCAAGGACAGGTTGCCACGCACGAAGAGCCTGTGCAGCGACTGTGCATTCCTGCCTTCACCTGCTGCTTTTCTTCCCCAGAACAAGCCAGTGTTTCTCTTTAGATGGCAGTATTCACTGCGGCGTAAACGTGGCGGCCTGGTTCGTGCTGCTGGGTGCTGTATCACAAGCTAGTTTTCCTCCTCTTACACAGTGAGTAGTCATTCTGTTTCAACTCATGTCCTTGGCTTCCTCCTGTGCAGCATGATGACCGGGAGGGCGAAGGTGCGGACAAGTGGGTGAACAGAGGCCGTGGTCGGGGTGCTTTCCCCCGAGGAAGAGGTCGCTTCATGTTCCGAAAGTCAAGCACCAGCCCCAAGTGGGCTCATGACAAATTCAGCGGAGAAGAAGGAGAAATCGAAGATGATGAAAGCGGAACAGAAAACAGAGAGGAAAAGGACAACTTGCAGACGACAGCCGAGTAGCTGCGCTGTCTGCATGTTTCCAAGAGCCCTGGCAGGAGGGAAGGAGTTCAGCACCATGCTAGTGCTGGGGATTGTCAGGGTGATCCTGAAGCACTGAGCAGAGCCCTGGAGAGGAGCTCAGAAACAACCCCGACGTTAACCGCGATTCCAGAGTTCAGCCTCCCTAAGCGTGGACTAGAACTGATAAATCATTTCTGCTTGGATCCACTCACGGAGTATATCTTCCCAAAGACTTACCTTCTAGACTGAATAAGGTCAAGTACTGGGTGAGATCCTAGATTTTCTCTCGTCTGTGACCTTATTGAATGGTCGGTTGTTTTTTTGGGTAACAGGCTTTGAAGACAATGTGGATTTTGGTTTGTGCCCATCTTAACCCAGTAGTCTTGACATTTTTGTTTCTCTTTTATAATTTGAAATAGTAAAGGTCAGGATTAACTCGCCAGTTCAAATTTTTCTCCCCTATTGTGTATTCAATTTTTTAAATTCATACTCTACTTATTTTAGGCCTTTACGTATGTAGTAACATCAATTAAATGATAATTTTGGAAACTATTTTTGGTTCTTATAAATAAGAAAACAATGAAGCATGTGAATAAACATCTAAATGTTAACTTGTCGGGACCAAACTGCTATTTTTTTTTTAAAACTTTTTTTTTATGTAACAGTTGAGTTTAGGGCCTTTAAAAAATGATTGTTTTCCTTTTATGTTGAAAGTTAACAAAATTAGCATGGTTTTAAAAAAAAAAAAAAAAAAAAAAAAAAAGAATTACACCCTACTTCTCACCACTGTTTGTGTACACTGTTAGGCCTGGTGTGTGCTGGAGTCCCAAACTGCTTGTAGGCATTTTGTGTATCCTCTTTGCAGCTGGTTGTGAACTTGAGTGCTCTTTCCAAGGTAACATAGTTTTCTAAGAAACTTCAGAATTCTACTAGGTTAAAAATATAAAAGGAGATGAGAATTTTTCAATATTTTTTATTAATCTTTTTATAAAAAACAAAAGTCAAATCCCTCTGTGCTGGTTAAGGACGGCCGTTACAATATGTTTCTTTTTATCTTCTACTTAAAAGTATTCTGAAGAAGTTTGCAGATAGTTCTCTGGCTGAGTCAGTGAGCCTTCTCAGCAGGAGAGGCATGTCCACGCACCAACGCTGAGTGTGCACGTGCTGTAAAGACACCGCTCTCCCTCTCCTCTCCATCTCTGCCTTTCCTTCCCCAGGATTGCTGTGCTGTTTCCCCACACACACCAGCTAGAGTTTGGTTTGTTTTGACTTGAACAGTTCCTGTTTAGCAAAGCCCTGAAGTTTGTTTATGCAAATAAAATACAATAAAATAAATAGTAGGTGTAACTCTGCTTTGTTTTGTGTTCTGAGTCGGGGGCTCCTGTTGCCAGATGCCACCTGCCTTCTGATTTGGTGAGGCCAGAAGAACCAAACGCCGGTGGAGAAGCCCCGCTGTGGCAGGGTGGCTGGGAAGGGCAGCTGTAAACCACGGTGGTCCTGGAAGACCATGGCGGAGGTGAAAGGAAGCCCTGCGGAGCTGCCCCCACTGTTAAAAAGCAGCAGTTGCTAGCGGTTACTCCGGGCGCAGCGCACAAGAGGATCGCGTTTTCCACGAGAGGATCGCGTTTTCCACGGCGCTGCAGGTGGGGAACGGAACGCGGCACATGGAAGCGAGCAGAAACCCAGCCATCGCCGTGCACCAGCGATGCACTTCCCCCGGAGCTGTGCGGGGGCAGGCGCTGCAGGGCTGGCCTTGAGCTAACCGTGCTGCAGCTGCAGGAGCCGGGCAGCACCGCGCCCTTTGTTTTGCCTTTAGCCCGCTCTGCTCTCGAGTGCCACTAACCCAGTGCCACTAACCGCCTGGAGCGGGTTTGGAGCCGTTAACGCACCTTTTAGCCCCTTTGTGCTGGCAGTAATTGCGTGGGGGGCGACACAGCTGCCATCCGTGCTGCGAAGCTGCTCCTCGCCAAGGATCACGGCGGCGGCGGCCCGGTTCTATGCCAGCACTAAACCCCAGTGCTGGTCACTGCAGCTGAGCGAGCTGGCCCTGCCTTTGCTGCTGCCGGGCGGTAAATGCTTTCCCATTGCCGCTGCCTCAGAGGAGGAGCGCTCCTCGCCGCAGGGGTTGCCAGGCGTGCAGCCTTCGCGGCGCGGCGATGCGGGGTGGTGGCCCATCTGCCGCGTACGGACACTGTGTTCGGGGTTTCTTCTTTACAGGATGTTTTAACTGAAAGGTGCCGGAGCGGCGTTCCTGGCGGCTGTTGGTTAACGGTGTTGGCTAACAGCGGTTGAGACAGTAACGCGGGTTAACGGTTCACGTTTCCCTTCACACTTGAATTTGAGCCCTTGAGCCAACTTGAGACAAAGGGCGCCCAGTGTTCCCGGCTCCAGGTGCAGGGGAGAGCCCCCCCTCCAGCTCCACAGAGCCCCCCACCCCGAGTTCCACAGAGCCCCCGCCAGCAGCCGCCTCTGCCCGGTGCGGGTCCACGGGCCCCCTCCCTGCTCCGCGGTTCAGGGTCACCACATCAAACACGTTCGGTCTAAAGCCCATGTTGGTGCCGTTGGCCTGGCCTGGCCCTGCTGGGGACCCCTGGGGCTGGTCCCGCCCTCCTGGCTGCTGCGCTGTGCGGCTGCAGGAGCCCTGGGTGCTCGCGGTTTGTGGGTTTCGGCCCCTCTGCGGTTTAGGTTTCACTTCCCCCTCCACACCGAAGGTGACAGACGTGCAGCGAGGCCGGGGCGGCTTTGAGCTGCCACCCAGGGCCGGGTGGCTCTGCTGCCTTCGTGCTTGGCTCCCTGCCCTGGCTGCCCACGCCGCCTGCCCCTCTTGGCGGCCGCCTGCGCCTGTAGCTCAGGTAGGGACACACCGCGCAAGCTGTGCCGAGAGCTCGGCGCTGGGCATGGCCCTGCTGCACCGTGGGCTGCCTCTGGGTGCTGGGCAGGGGGGCCTGGGGCCGCTGCCGGCCTTGGGGGGGCTTGGCTGCCCTCTCCTCTCCCCTCGCCGTGCGGTGTGGCACCTCCCCGGTGGCTGAGCACGGTGGGGGTGGCTGCAGAGCCGTGAATCCCCCCGCGCTCTGCCCTGGCAGCTGGAGTTGGCCGCTTCGGCTGGATCCACTGCGTAACCGTGACGGCCCAAGCCATGCACCAGCGTTTCTGAGCTGCTGAGAGCACACGCGGCTGCCGAGAGTTGGGACGAATTCCCTCCGGCTCCCGTCAGCAGCACCCAGGGAAGCGGTGAGTCGCCTGCAGTGCCAGGGCGAGCGCTGGGAGGGTGTGAGCCAGCGTTTGGGCAGGAGAGGGGCCACGACGGCGTCTGTGCATCGGCTGGGGTCACCCTCGAGGGGACCAAGCCCACGCAGGGTGAGCGGTGCCCCTTTCTTCCCTGTGACGCTGCGGCTGGGGTCCCCGCAGGTGGCAGTGCCCGGTGGCAGCAGCCCCAGCAGCCTGGGCTGCCACATGTTACCGCTGCCGCCCTCGGCACAAGTGCCCACCTGGGTACTGGCTCTGCCAGGGCGCTTGTCCCACCGTGTCCAAGCCCACCCTGCTGTGATCCCAGACAGCCCAGCCCAGGCAATTCCTGCAGGGATTTGGTTGTGCCAAAGCCGGCTGGTGGCCTCTGGCACGGGTGGGGGTGCCGGAGGAGGAGGAGACCCCGCTGTGGCATTGCCCCGGCTCCTCATCCCTTCCTCTCCCCAGCCCTTTCCTTCCATGCTGTGGTTTCGTGATTTCCTCTGCTCTGGCCACCATGCAGCAGCCCCAGTCCCTGTCACCAAGCCACCCCACTGCTGTGGGGGGTCCCCAGGCCACCGCCTGCCCCAGGGGGTGCCAGGTCTGGGCGCAGGCACCGGGCAGCCTGTGGGGCAGCTGGCCTGGCCACGGTGGCACGGGGGTCCCCGCACTGCTCCTGCCACAAGCAGGGCCACTGTGTGTGTCCCCACGGTGAAGCTGCGGGGCAGTGATGCTGCAGTGGGGCTGGGCTGTGCCCCACAGCTCCCAGGGGGCACCCACAGCCGAGCCCCTGCCAGCCTGGGGGGCTCAGCCGCAGCAGGGACCCCTGTCCCCGCTCTCACAGGCACCTGCCCCGGCGGCGAGGCGGAGGCGCCGCGCTGAAGGAGATGCCCAAGCCCTTCCCAGTGCTGGAGGAGAAGGTGGGTGGGGGGCTCCGTGCCGGGCGGCCTGGGGGGGCACAGGGCTCTGCAAGCCGGCGGGTGCCGCCTGGGCTGGTCCCCACCCCAGCAGGTCTCTCCCGCAGGCAGAGCCGTGGCCGGCGGCACAGCACCCAGCACCCATCCTGCCGCCAGAGCTGGGTGAGTCACCTGTTCCCCACACCGTGGGCTGGAGCTGTGCCCGGGGGGGGGCTCCCCTGGACTGGGGGGTACTGGGGGCTCCTGGGAAGCAGCCAGACCTTGTGAGCCAGGTCCTGCCCTCCCTGCACAGCCCAGGAGCCGCAGCTCTGCCGGGCCCTGTTTAACTACGTGCCGGAACTGCCGGACGAGCTGCCGCTGCGGCGGGGAGATGTCATCCAGGTCCTCAGCAAGGTGAGGGGGCGCGGGGACAGAGGCCACCCCGAGGCTGCCCCCCGGTGCTGACGCCTGCCCTGCCTGCAGACAGGGGCCGAGGGCTGGTGGGACGGGCAGTGCCAGCACCGCAGAGGGCTCTTCCCCAGCAACTTCGTGGAACTGCTGCCGGTGCCCACAGTAAGTGGGGGCTGCGCCAGAGCCACCCTGCCCACGCTGCCCCGGGGCTCGTGTGGCCGGACCCTGCACCCCGGTGGGCTCCACAGGGCCGAGCTGCGGTGTCTGTGGGGCTGCGCCGTGCCAGCGGTCCCTACCTGCGGTCCCAGCGCTGGCCGCGCTCGGGTGCCCCATCCTCACCCAGCCCCGGTCTCCCACAGTTGAAGCTGGCGATGTCACCCCAGGACACGGAGTCCGGTGAGTCTGGCCACGATGGCCATCCAGTCCGGGGGGCTTCGGTGTCCCGCCAGGATGGCCAGGCAGCCCCACGGCCAGGTGTGAGGTGGGTTGGGGCAGCTGGGGGGCCGGCCATGCCGTGGGGCAGGAGGAGCCCTGTGGGGCACAGGGATGCAGCGTGGACCAGCACCTCGGTGCTCTCTGCTTTGACTTCCTTCCCAGCCCGGAGCCGATTTCCTCCGGCGTCACGTGCGCAGTGTGGGGCCGTGGCAGCCGGGGGAGCCTGGCACGGCACCGCACGGCACGGCCTGGTGGGCAGCCCCACGCCAGCAGGTAGGATGGAGTGGCCATGGCTGCAGGGGTCCCGTGCCCTGGGACCATCCCGGCGGCAGCCCCTGCATGGGGCCGTGCTGCTCCTGCGCTGCGCTGGTGCCCTGGGGGCTGGGGGAGCCGCCAAGGAGGGGCAGGGGCTGGTGGGGTGCTGGGCTGCTCTGGGCACCATCTACTCTGTGACACCGGGAATGATGGAGCACAGGGCAGCTCCCCGTGCCCTTGGGGCCAGGTGCCTTCATCCCCATCCTCATCCCCCCATCCCTCATGGCTGCAGCCATCTCTTCGAGTAGACGAAACCCGCAGGCACGTTTGATGTCTGTGAGGCCGCCATGGCAAGGGCCGTGCTGGTGGCAGCAGGGACGAGGCGGCATCAGGGCTGCCAGCTCGCCGGGGGGACAGGGTGGTGCATGGGCACATGCCTGTGGCCTGACGCCCTGTATCCCACGCTGCTGGGGGGCCCATCCTGGTGGGACCCCGGGGCTCGGTGGCAGAGGGATGCTGCTGCGCCATAGGCAGTGGCAGGACAGCATCCTGCCCGCGCCGCAGTGCTGGTGCTCCGGGGGAGGTTTGCAGCCACCTGCTTTGCCGCATGCAGAGGAAGCGCCGACCACAGCGGGGCCGGGTGCGGGGATGGGTGTGGGGATGGGTGCAGGGATGGGTGCAAGGCTGGCTGTGGGGCTGGCAAGAGGGGTGGCAGCCCCCAAACCAGCAGACAGGGCCCATGGCACATGGTGCTGGGGGCAGTGTGGCAGAGCTGCCATGGGGCTGGTTGGTCCTGCTGAGCATCACCGCTGGCCCTGGCAGGTGTGTGAGACGGTGCTGGCAGGAACCATGGGCCCAGGAGCGCTGTGGAACCCTGTGTCCCACCGGTCCTACCTATGGGCAGCTCCTCCCCAGCACCCCCAGTCCCTGGGGACCCCGGCAGGAGCAGGGTGCAGGGATGTGGGGAGTTAGGGATGGAGTGGGCCCTGGAGACGGTGTCCTGGTGGTGGTGGTGGGGCTGCCCCCCCCAGCCGAAGGGTCCCTGGGAGAGTGGCCATAGCGAGGGTCCTTCCCGCAGCGCCTGGCCAGCTCCTGTGCCCCCCAGCAGCCCGTAACCCAGCCAAGGAGGAGGCGGGCGAGGAGTGGGAGCAGCCAGGTGAGTCCTGGGCCTGGGGAAGAGGGAGGGACAGGGACGGGGGGCACCCGGGATGGGACCCCCATGCCTGGCGCAGGTCCCTGGTGCCACCGGGCCACAGCTGGGGCTCCCGGCAGAACGTGCTTCCTGGGTCCTGGGTGCCAGCCCCAGCCGGGTCCTGCCTCCCCTCCCCAGAGCTCCCAGCACCGGCGAGGATGGAGCCGGCCAAGCTGCCCCCCAGCAAGAGGATGGCTCCCGCCCCCCCTGTCCCTGCCAAGGCCAAGCTGGCCCCCGTGCTTGTGGGCAAGTAAGACGCACAGAGCTGTGCCGGGGCGTCAGGGGCCACCGCGATGCCCTCAGTGCCCATGTCCGTGCTTGGTGCCTGGAGCGGGGCTGGTGGCTGCCCCACCGGGGGGCTGAGCACGGTCCGGCTGTGCCGCTTCACCCCCTCTGCCGTCCCCAGGCCCAGCAGCCCCCAGCCCGGAGCCTCGGCTGATGCAGAGCGGGGTAGAGCCGGTGACCCAGGTAGGAGCTGGGTGCCAGCACCGGGTGCTGCTGCCATCGCCGCGGCCTGTGCCAGCGCCAGGTGCCAACGCTCTCTCTTTGGCAGATGCCGATGGCTTCAACGTGGTGCCGGTCACCACGGCCAAGCTGAGCCACCCCACCGCCACACGCCCCCGGGTACCCGGCCAGCGGCCACCCAGGCTCTCCCTGGGGAGCGGGGGGGGTCCCTGCGGGGGGGAGCAGCCCCGGGGGCCACCTCACGCCAGGCTCTGGGCCCCTCTCCCCACGGCGGGGCAGGTGCCCGGCCCACCATGGAGTGTGGAGGTGCCGGCGGCACCGTGGCCGGAGGAGAGGCTTGCCCTGGAGGACCTGAAGGCTGAAGTCCGCTCCCTGCACATCCTCGTGGACCTGATGCGAGTCCAGCACCTGTGAGTGGGGCTGGGGGTGTGGGGGTGGGTGCTGGTGGGGGTCCCCAGCAGCTCCTGGCTGCTCACTGTCGGGTCTGGCCCCGGCTGAGCCACCTCACGCGTTGCAGGCGGGACCTGGAGGACATGCGGCTGGAGATGTGCCAGGAGCGGGCCAAGCGCCAGGCGCTGCAGGTGAGTCCCTTGCTGGGGGGTGCCCCTGTGCCGGGGTCCCCAGAGCCCCCCCCGCCTCACAGCCTCTCCCCACAGGCAGAGATTGAGCGGGTGAGGAAGGTGCTGCCCTGCTAGCACGGCCGGGGGCTGCAGTGCCCACCCCCTGTGCTCCCGGGGACGCAGGGCACACGGGGGTACGTGGCGCTGCGGGCGCTGTGCCATGTGGCCCCCAGCCCCACTGCCCCCAGCCCCATTCTGCACTGATCAGGCACGAGAGCCCCCCTGCACCCAGACGCTGCTGTGCAACAGCCCCCAGGGGTACAGAGATGGTTTAAATAAACTGGTTTGGATACAGAGTGCTGCGGGGGTGCTGCAGAGGGCAGAGCCCTGGGGGTCTGCTGTGGGCTGCCACGGCCCTGGGGGTCCTGCCTGGGCGCAGGGGGTCCTACCATGGCACAGGGGTTCCTGCCTGAGCACAGGAGGTCCCACCACAGCACAGGGGGGTCTTACCATGGCACAGGGGGGTCCTGCCCTGGCACTGGGGGCCCATCATAGCACAGGAGGTCCCACCACGGCACAGGGGATCCTGCCCAGACACAGGGGGTCCTGCCCCGGTACAGGGGGTCCTGCCATGTCACAAGGGTTCCTGCCTGAGCACAGGAGGTCCCACCACGGCACAGGGGGTCTCATCATGGCACAGGGGGTCCTTGGCACAGGGTGTCTCACTATGGCACAGGTGTTCCTGCCTGAGCACAGGGGGTCCCACCATGGCATAAGGGGTTCTGCCTGGGCACCAGGGGTCCCACCATGGCACAGGGGGTCCTGCCTGGGTACACGGGGGCCCTACAAGGGCTGGCTCACCGCAGAGCGAAGGGCAGGAGCGGGCAGTGCCCGGCCCCCGGTGCTGGGTATGGATGTGCCAGCAGTCACAGGGGCTGCAGACTCTGGACAGCGCTGGGGGCTGAGTGCCGCCCCCCCCCTTATCCCGGGCTGGGATGCAGAGCGAGATCCCGCAGCAGGGCTGGGGCAGCACCTCCTCCTCATCCTCCAGCCCCCGCACCATTTCCCAGCCCCAGCACATCCTGGCCTCCAGCCACCGGCGTGGGGCTGGGAGAACATCTGGAAAACATCTGGATCCTGCTGGCGCTGGCGGCACGGAGGACTGGCCTGGGAAGGAGCTATTTTTATAAAGCTGCAGCGGAGGGGGCTGGAGAGGGGGTGGTGGGGCCCTGCACCCCGCGGGGCTGGGACGGTGCCGGGAGCTGGGCAGGATGCGGCCCAGCCCTGTGGGGAGCAGCCCGCATCCCTGGGGAGCACCGGCCGCCTCCAGAACCCAGTGGGAAGCATCCGCCCCGGCCCCCCGGGAGGGCGCTGGGTCACGGCCGGGCGGTGCCGGAAAGGCCATGGCTAATTTTAGTGGGATCATGGGGAGGGAACCGGCCTGGGGAGGCAGCCATGGCTGGAGCCCCCAGCACCGTGTGTGCTGTGCAGGGCCCGCAGCACGCTGGGCTCCAGGTAGGGTGTAACAGCACCATGTTTCTGGGGCAGGACCCCACAGCTTACACAGATGTACAGCCCGGCCACGACCCATGGGGATGGGCATCGCTCCGGTGCTGAGCCAGCGGGGCCAGCACCCGCAGCTGAGCCTGGCAAGGTCTGCCCTGTCCTTGTCCTCGTCCCTGCAGCGTCCCGGGGCTGCTGGGCTGGTGCCAACAATCGTACCAATGGCTCAAAGTGCATCGTGTCCCGCTGCGGCGGGGGCAAGTCTGGCCCTGGGGGTGCCCGTGACACCAGGGTCTGGGTGGCTCCTCCAGCCCAGGGGCAGTGTGCAGCCCCCTCCCCCCCGTCCTCCCTGTCTCCTGGCCCCAGAGCGGGTCCTAGGCAGCTCCCGGGGGCGGCACGGCGCTGGGGGGCAGCCAGGCACAGCGCTGGGGCAGCTGCCCCACGCTGGGGCTCAGTAATAGTGGACACGGCCCAGGGTGCCGGTGCCCAGGATGTCGGGCTGCCCGTTGCGCCAGATCTCGCGGATGATGCGCTCACGCTCCTCCAGCCGCTGCGCCCGCTCCAGCTCCTCCGCCGAGGCGAAGACATTGACGGCCAGCGCCCCGTCCCCGGGGCCGTGACTCTCCAACGGGATCTCGGTCACCGGCAGCAGTGACTCGGATGCCGCTCGGTCGACGGTGTCCTCCTCTTCCTCATCCTCATCCTCGTCATCATCCTCCTCGTCCTCGCTGAGGTCCCTTGGGCGCGGCGGGGGGCGCGGGTAGGGCTGGCAGGAGAGACGCAGCACCAGCAGGCACAGGGTCAGCACCAGCCCGAAGCAGACGCCCAGCACGAAGTAGAGCCCGAAGCTCTCGGGGTGGGCTGTGGGGAGAGCAGAGGGGGTGAGGGACAGGCCCGTGCCTGCCACGGGGCCCACGGTGGCCCTGGGGTCCCCGCCGCATCCCTCACCTCGGATGTGCGCGTATGCGGCCATGCTGTTGCTCAGCAGCTCCATGTCCCGCCTGCGGCTCTCCATCCCGTGCCCGCTGCGCTCAGTGTCTCCGGGGGTGGCACGTGCTCGGCATCTGCAGGGGACGGGGGCTGAGCAAGGCGCTACTGGGGGCTGGAGCCCCCCCGGTGTCCACTAGCCCTTTTGGGGCCACACCTGGTGGCCACCGTGGCCCAGAGGCTCCCCACCGAGCTCCGGCAGGGCTGGTGCTGGGGCTGCTGTGCCCAAGGCCGAGCCCTGCAGGTGCCCAGGCGGAGCCGCCGCGCTCCCACCGCCCCTCCGTCCTTCCTGTGGGACCGGGGCGGATGCGGCTCCTCCAGGACAACGCGGCGTCAAGCGCATCTGCGGCAGCGGGCCAGGCCCTCCATCCCCTGCCCCGGGCATGGGCTGTGGGGCTGAGCTCAGTGCCAGGGTCCCAGCACAGCTCTGCGAGGCTGCCCGTGCCCGTGCACACACACACACACACGTGTGCCCCCAGCAGCCCCTACACACACACAGACAGACAGACACACACAGACAGACAGACACATGCACACACACGTGCCCCCCAGCAGCCCCTCCGTGGCAGTGCCCCCCCCTCCCCGTGCTGCTCCCAGCCCAGCTCCAGCCTCGGCTGTCTGTGGCGCAGGGGCAAGGACCAGGCACGGTGCAAAGGCCGGGGGGGTGGGCAGCAGCAAACGCCGCCGAGCCGGGGTTGACCCTGCGCCCCCCCCCAGCTCCTGCCACAGCCTGGAGCAGGACCAAGGGGCACTGCTGGCCCCCCTGTGTGATGGAAAACCCTCTCGGCGGGGCTGGCCACGGCACAGCCAGACCCTGGGAGCTGGGGGGGGGGATGGGGGCGCCCTGGGCTGCCTCCTCCCTGACACCCTGTGGGGATGGGGGTACCTGGGCCCTACAC
The DNA here is from genome assembly GCF_023638135.1 of Falco biarmicus. Classification (NCBI taxonomy): domain Eukaryota; kingdom Metazoa; phylum Chordata; class Aves; order Falconiformes; family Falconidae; genus Falco; species Falco biarmicus. Next base: position 118,437,516 of record NC_079290.1, read on the forward strand.
TGGGGTGCAGGGGTGAGCACCCACCTCCCCCTACCCAAAGGCCCACCTGGCCCCCAGCAGCTGAGCACCCATCCCTGCAGCCCCTCGCTACCCTCATGATGCTGGTGTGGGGTAAGGTCCCCCTCGGCCGCGGGGTGCTGTGGCCCCCCAAGGTGTGGGGCTGGGCAAGCGGGCAGGGTGGGAGGCGACGCAGCACCTGGCCCTGGCAGGGGCCGAGCTCATTTCCCAGAAACAGCTCGGCGGAGGGAGGAATGAGGAAAGAAATGCAGAAAATGTGACACATCAGCAGAACCGTCCCCGGACAGTCCAGTGCTGCGGGGCCACTGCACGTCCCACTGCTGGGCAGCCCCTCGCAGCGGGACACCCCAAAACATCAAAACATGGCCAGCTGTGTCCCCAGGAGGGTCCTGCTGCCCCCCCCACGGGGCTGCCACACCGCCAGCCCCTGTCCCGGCGAGGGGGCCGGCTGGGAGCAGGACAGCCCCGCTGTGGGGCTGGAAGGGCAGAGCCCCACCATGGGGCTCCCGGGACCCCCAAGTCCTGCTGGTGGCAGAGCTGCTGGCGGGGGCACCGCAGGGCTGGCTCCAGGGCCACGGGGGTGCTCAGCACCCGCAGCTGGGCGCCCATGGCCACGGGCCATGGCAGGCTGGGGGTCCGTGGCTGCAGCTGGGTGTGAGGGAGCCCGGGGACAGGCGGGTGCTGAGTGCTGGGTGGAAAAGTGCTGAGCCCCCACCGGCAGAGCGGGAGCTGGGTCACGGCGGGCCAGGGCTGCGCTGCAGGAACAGCCCCGGAGCACTCAGCCCCGCGTCCCCAAGGGCCAAGCCCTGCGCCCCTGAGCCCTGCATCCCCGAATCCCGCGTCCCCAAGGACCAAGCTTTGTGCCCCCATGCCCCCAGCCCCACATCCTCAACCGCTGCATCCCTGAGCCCTGACTCTGCATCCCCAGGTCACTGCATCCCGAGCCCTGCGCCTTCCAGCCCCACGTCCCCACGTCCCGGTTCCCCGACACCATGCCCAAGCACCTCGAGCCAGGGCCGGGGCGCAGCCGCGATCCCACCGGGGCTGTCAGGGCTGAAGGGACGGGGGGTGCTGGGGTCCCTCGGGATGCCCCGTCCACCCCACGGTCCCCTGCATCCCCCAGCCCCACGCCGTGCCTGGGGGCCGGTACTCACCAGGATGCGGGGTGGGAAGGCAGGAGCCGCCGCACTTTGGCTGGAGGGAGGGAAGAGGGAAAGGTCTGTTCAGCATTAACGCTGCAGCAACAGGAAATAGTTCGGAGGCGGCTGGCGGTCAGCGCTCCCCGCCGGAGCCAATGGCAGCCCCGGCCCGACGCCCAGCGGGGCGCGAGGCCGCGGTTCCCCCGGGACCCCCGGCTCAGGCCCTGCTGCGGAGCCGCCCCGGAGCCGGGAGCTCGGGCTGTGGGCAGCCCCCAGCCCCATCCTGCCCGTGCCGGCGCCCACCCGGCAGGGCCAGGCCTGGGGCTGGCAGTGTGGGACCCCAGCCCGGCGCGGGGGGCTCGCAGGGCGGTGCGGGCGCTGCGGTGGGCTGCAGCCCCGCACGTGGCACCACAGCGCCGCAGCGCCGGGTGCGTGGGGGCTCCTGGGGCAGCCCCGGGGAGCTGTGGGGACGGGCAGCACCCTGGCCCTGTCGCCGCTTGGCCACGGCACGTACCGCTCGGAAGCAGCAGAGGCGCGGGGCAGAGCCGAGGGCACGGGCAGGGGGCTCTACCCCACCCACATCAGCCCTGGACCTCCAGGACAGAGGCTGCGTCCCACGGCTGGCCCCAGGGGACCACTCCAGGCTGTACCGGGATGACCCGGCTCTGCCAGGGCAGCTGGGGCCCACAGGGCAACACGGGGCTGCAGGCCCCCCCTGCTGCATCCTCTTGTGTGCCCCCCCCCCAGGCACAACAGCCCCCCAAACCCTTTTCAGACCCACCCCCCCATCCCCGCAGGGTCGCTGCGCGCCGGGCTCTCGGTATGAAGTTTTATTGCCGACATGCAGGAGTAGTTTCGATGTAGTACAAAAATAATGTCTTTATACAAATTTTTTTCCTTTTTTTTTTTTCTTTTTTTTTTTTTTTCTCTCCTTACAATAGGCTCCTTCCCGCAGCACGGCCCCTCTGTCCACACCCCCAGCCCCTTCTGCCCTCCCCATGCCACCCCCTCTTCCAGTTTAATACAAGTATGATTTACTGGCGATGACTGGTGCACAGGAATACTGGGTATGATATAGCCTTGCAGAGTCCCCAGAATATTGCTTCAACTTTGGGGGGGGGGAAGGGGGTGTGTGTGTGTGTGTAAAAAAAAAAAAAAAATCAGGAGAACAAGACAGGAGAAAACCAGATGGAGAGAGCAGAGCCCAGCTGGAAGGTCCAAACCCCACGGGTGCTCAGGGGCTGGGGGTCCCTACTCTGTTGCTGGTGGCACAGGGGGGTGATGGGCACACACTGGGGTGTACTGGGACAGACCCACCATCTTTAAAATAAATAAGGCTAAGACTTCAGGCTACTGGCTCAGCTGGCTGGGGTTGGTGCAACTGTTCTAGTCTGTATTAGTGTTCACAATTCCCTGCCTGCCCGCTGCCAAGCCGCACGGCTTCGGCGAGTTCGCAGGCAGGATGTAATGCCCGACGCTGCCAAGGAGTTTCAGGTCAATCCCTATGTCCCCACAAAGATGCCCGTAGGTTGGCCCAGGCTAGACTCAGTCTGCTTCCCCAGCCCAAGGCAAGAGAAGGCAACAACATGCTACAAATAGATCAGCTACTTGCTCCCTGCCCACAATCACTGCGGGGGGGTAGAGCTGGCCCCAAAAAGCAGGGCCAGCCCCCACAGCCAAAGCCACAGCAGCTTTTCCCATCCCTGCTCACACCTTTCCTTGTGTCCAGCCCAAGGCTGGCAGGAGAGGGTGATGCTGGAGCTGCCACGGGGCTGGGAGCAGCCAGGAGCAGGCAAAGGTGGCAGCCGGAGTGCTGGTGCCTGGAGCAAGAGCCCTGGCTGGGGTCCTGTGAGCCCTGGGACCTCTGTGTGAGAACAGTTCATCTGGCAAGACAGGCATCCAGTTCACAAAATGAGGCTCAGAAACAATCGTTCCTGTTCTCAGCACAGGCAAACACTCTTCCAGTGGCATTAGGTGACAAACCGGGACATCCTTCTCCCACCGCAGCACCACGCAGGGGTGGCAGAGGCAGCCCCAGGTTTGCATGGCGAGGCTGGGATGGCAAGATAAGCTAGGGAACAAATACAGTAGAGACTTCAGCCAGCCCCTTCCTAAATCTAGGCAGATTATTTTGGGAAGCTTTTTCACATTATAACTCATATATTATATCTGTACCACAACTGAAGTGTGAAAATGCTAAATCAGAATTAATGCAATTTTAACTGCACCTTAGATAAGCTACTGAAAAAATAAGATTAAATCATATATCCTTATGAAACTAAAAGAATCAGTGAAAGGTGGGTAAGAGGTCAGAGGCCACACCGGGCCGAGTCCTGCAAAATCTTTGACAAGATCCAACCTTTGCAGCGATCGCCTGCAAGGACAACTCTTGCCTGAGGCAGTGGCCGGGCTCTCCAGGCAGCCCCCGGTCACACCAGGTAACTGGGCGGCTGTTTGTGCCGCTCACAAAGGCCTTGGCACACTGCAGCCCACACACGGCCACTGAGGGTTAGCCAACACAGCCAAACCAGGTGGCACGTTAAGGACAAAAAAAAAAAAAAATTGATGCAGATGAAGGGAAGTGGGAGGTTTCAAGAAATTCTTCCTTTCGAGAAACCCTGATAAATCTAAGCTTATTCAAACCATATGGAGCGAATGCAATCAGCCGACTCTCCGTACTGCACAGCCGCAACTCTTGTGCCAGCAAAACCAGCTTCACCCTTGGTAGTCTTCTCCTTTCCCACAGGCTTTGCTCGATCCAGAGAACAGCATGGTTAAAAAGACAAGAGAGGTAGATTACAGTCATGATTAAAAGCAGATTAGTCATCTAGGCTTCAATTTAAAAAAAACAGATTCCAGAAGATGCCAAGAGGTTGCTGCTTCCAAAACTAGCTTTTTCAAAAGTCTCCCTCCAGAGCGAGTGTGAGTGCGTGTCCCCGAACAGAGCTCAGAAGAATTGCTACATTATTCTCCATCACGGGACACCGGTATTGCTGTTGAGCTGTAGTAGGCGACGTGAAAGGCAGACTGCAGGATGGTGCTTGTGCTCTCGGATGTGTGGGAAGCTACTTCCGAAGGTACCTCTGGGCCAGGATAGCTGCGTCCAAAGGGTTCATGGGCTGGGCGTCATGGCCCAGGCGTCGCACCTGGGGGATGTTCCCAAACTGCCGCTTCTGTAGGAAGCTCTTGGCCTCATGCAAAGTGTTTTTCTCCTCAGCCAAGAGCAGCTGCTGCCTCATGTAGTTCTCGAACTCGTACTGCGAGCACTCCTCCGTCACCTTCACCTGCCACAGAACCACCCCGTCAGAGCCACAGCAACACGCAACAGGCCCACAGCTCCTCTCCCGGTTCTCCTGAGCTACCACGGGATAACTGCAGTCTCGATGCAAGACTCCTGCTGCCAGACGTACAGGCAGGACTCCCCGCAAGCCATTAGCGCCACCAGGAACAGAGGTCTGGAAACCTCAGTGGCTCTGTCCTGCTGCAACTCATCCCAACCCTGCCAGACAGTCAGAGGCTGCAGCTGTCTGACCCCGGCTCTCACATCCCACCCGCCCCACCCCCCCCCAAGCCCAGCGGAGGGATTTCTGATGGCAACACCAACTGTGGCATCGCAGGCAAAGTGCCTACAAGGCCGTCCCTGGGCAGTGAGGTCACCAACCGTCCCTTCCAACGTGAAATACACTGGCAAGAAAACAGGATGTTTGCTCTCACTGCAGAGCTCACTGGAGAGCCCGAGCCAACGCTGCTGCCTCTTCCTGCCTCTCCCAGCACATGCAAACTCTCAGCTGCATGCAAGGGAGTGAGCGCTGCTCCGAGAGGAGCGAGCTAGGGGCGGCTCCAGGGCCCGCGAGCTCACTTCCAGGCAGCATGGCCAGCTGGATGTGACTCCCAGTCCCAGCAGCGCGAGCCTTTCCTTCCACTGCACACAAGGCAGCGATGCACTCTTGTCACCTTGCAGAGCAGCAGCCACAGCGGGGTCCTCACCGCCCTCCCCTCGCCAGCTCGGGGGCCACAAGGAGCTGCCACCTCCTTCCATTACCGACTTGGCACAGCGGCACGGGAAAGCAGTTCCATGGAAAGCAAAGTAGGAAAACCTACCTCTTGGGGGTTTTCAGGGTTAGCCACTTGGTCATCGATGTCTGGCACCACTTGCAAAGGGCCACTCAGCGAGGACATAGACTGCCTGGAGGGAGAGCAGAGTGCCAGGGATTCGGAGCGCAGCACTGGCTTGCCCACCCTCACCCCACACCCCGGGCACAGTAACCCTGCCTGGCTGGCCACCCGTGTGGCACAGGGCTGCCAGGATGCCACACCAGCCACTCCTCCTAAAGGACACTACGCAAAATTCAATTTCCCTGGTATGAAATCACATTATAATCCTCAGAGCCACCTTTTTTTTTTTTTTTTTTTTTTTTTAAACAGGATGTGGAACACTCTAACCCTTGCATAGGTAGGAGAGAAAACAGCCACAGCTCCAAAAATCACAGCCTTCACTGCTGACTCAACAGGCAACAACAACAACTTTGCCTGGGCATGCTGTGCAGCACAGACAGAAGGTCGCAGGGCTGACAAGAGGGCTGCACCAAACAAACACTGCCAGGATCAGTTTCTGCTGGAGTGTGCTACTGGAATCTCATCCCAGTTGGTTCATGCCCGTCCTGGAGTCAGATTTACCCTCAAAAGGCATCCCCCCACCTCGCCTGTGTGGTGTTCCCACCTGTGACGGCATCTCCTGCTCTTCTCCTCTAGAAGTCTCGTGACTGCTTTCACTTAAAGGACAACGCAGTGCTAGTTACAAGCTTGCAGGAAGTCTCTCTGCATTTGGCTGCATCTGTCTGCATGTGTAAGATATTCCTGACCATCAGACTTCATTTAAAAATCAGATCTGGGGAGCACAAGGGGGACACGGCAGAGGCCCTCCCGTACCCCAGTACTGTTTTGTAATGTTACTGCTCTACAGACTCCAACCTTGGTCAGTGACATGCATTTGTACAAGCCGCTCTGGCTGTATCTATCAGCAGACACCAGTGGCTGAGACACAGGATTTAAAGCCTTTCTTGCAGTTCCCACAGATCCTCCCCTGGTGTCCTGTTTGGCAGCAGTCTGCTGGCCACAGCTGGAATAACACAGCCTGTGGCCGGAGACACCATGTTCCTGCCTCTCTGCTCTTGCACATACCATGATGCTATGATGGAGCTGAGAGAATCCAGCACTTCAGAAGCTGTCAGACGCTGCTGCGGATCCAAGACCAGCAGTTTTCGGATCAAGCACACAGTGTTTTCTGAGACCCGTCCATCCCTGGGAGAGAGAACACACAGTGACCCTGAGCGTCCGAGGTGGGCAGAGGCAGCAGCAGGATGGATGTGCTGGGAGCACAGGTCAGGAACCAGAGGAGCCGCTGCTGCCCTGACAGAGACCCCAGAATTAACCAGGAGGCTGATTCCCTGTCCCTGCAGCACGGAGGCCTTCACACAAGACGTCCCAGCTTTGTTACTGCTTCCTTGGTGTCTACTGCATACGGTCTTTGTTCTCGTTACTGCTGCAACCCTCAGGGGCTTTGAGGGAAGCCCCTCCAGCGCCAGCTGTCCCAGTAAGGCCCAGAGCACCACCCACACAGGCACCAAGAGAAGGGCCTCCCCGGGACGGGCTGTACTCACTCAGGGATGGTGTACTCGGCAGCCTTGATTTTGCGGAAAAGCTCCTGAGGTATGCTGTCGTAGAAGGGGAACTGGCCATAGAGCATGGTGAAGAGCACCACACCCAACGCCCACATGTCACTGGGTTTTCCACGGTACGGCCGTCCTGCAGGGAGCAAGGAGACACAAAACCACCACGCTTTACAACACTGCTTGCCTCTGCTGCCCACCACCAGCAGCAAAGGCACTGAAGTAACCTCTGCAGGTGATCCTGTTTTCTAAGCATTGATCAAAATGCTCGACTTCCTATCACAAGACACTAAGAAACTCTTTCAAAGGTGCATCCTTCATGAATAAGCAAGTTGTTCACCTCCACACAGATGTCTTCCCTTCCCCTACAGAGCAGGGCCGTCCCTGCTGAACAGCCTCGATCGGAGCCAAGAGCATCCAGGAATCTGAACCCCTCCGTACCGTGCTGGAGTTCTCACTTCACTCCCCTTCCCCATCCCAGCAGACTGTCACCACCGGGAGCTCCTGAGCCTCACAGGCTCCGCAGATGCACCCTGCTGCAAGCCTGGGCCAAAGGAGAGGCCGAAGGAGAAGTGAATTTAAGAGCCAGCGAGCAAAAGGCAGGCGGAGGCAGGGAAGAAAGCCCAAGAAGGATAAGTGCTCTTCTGGTGGAGTAGCCAAAGATCAACACCAACCTCACCACCCCAGCTGCACATGAGATCTGCGTGGAAGCACAGACTAAGACTCTCCACACCCAGCTCAGACTGAGCTCATCGAGATGGGACTCTGCCTCTGGGACAGATCCAGCACACAGCCACCAGAGCCTGCTGTGAAACCACCGAGGGCGCGCGAAGGTGCCTCTCCTGCACGGAGGCATCCCCAAAAGCTGCTGCAGCCCTGGGATTCGCTCGATGGAAATGCTGCTTTGAAGCCCCTTCAATCACACCATAAATCAGCAAACAGCAGCACGCACGAGGGTCAAAAAATTAAACGCCAGTGCCGTACCACAGCACAGGACTGAGGGAATGACTTCCTCTGACTCACGCAGTGAGTCACTGCTGCAGCATTTGTTATTTGTACTAATTATTCTTTGCTTTATACGCTCAAAAAAAGGCACCTCTCCCTCCTCCTCCAGCTTTTCCTGTGGTGACATTTCACCAGCCATAAAATACAAGCCATCTCTTAGCAGAAGACAGCTCCTCTTGGAGACCTAAAACAATGATTAATTCTTCAGGCGTTTTAGCTTCCCCTTGCAAAGGAACATTAGCAATACAGACAGAGGGATGCTCAGTCTGAAGCTGGTGGTGAAGCTTGGATGTCCTCAAGTAACTTTTCTCTCAGTACTCGGAGGGGAACTGCAGACTGAGCCATTTTGCTCTGGAAAACGCTCTTCCAGAGTGTTGGGCTGCAGACACCCAGCAGGTAAGGGCTACCGGCAGGGCGGTCAGAGCCCGAGCGCAGTGCGATCACACCCGGCGTCAGGCCAGGCGGTGCTCCAGCGGGAAGCAGTCCTGCAAGGATGGCTGCGCCTTGCAGGGTCTCCAACGGCCTCAGCTGTCGGAGAAGTCAGCAAAACCAGCCTGTCCAGTCCCTTGTGCCGTGACCCACGGACAGGCCAGCCAAGCCACCACCAAGAGAGCCATTAGAGGAAACGTGGGTGCTTGCAGCTGAGCTGTGCTAGCAGGGAGGGCAACAGGGCTGAAGTCCAGGACAGAACAGTACCCTGGACGAGCAGGAAGGAGCAGCTCCATGCAGCCTTCACTAGACACTTGAGCTGCAACCGCTCCAAGCTCCTGCAGAGCAGTTGGCTCGTATCATCCATCTGGTTAGAGGGGCCTCAGGATATCCTGCAGAACAGGAAAGGCCTGCAAAAAACACATGTTCCACCTCCCTGCCTGCCTCTGCTCCCTTCCTGGCTTCGTCCTGCCCAGGAGGGAAGCAGCCTCAAACCTGCCTGGCAGATCACAACGGAAGAGCTCAGCTACATTTATTGCTGCTGCCTGTAAACCTGACAACAAACTTACTAAAGCGAGTCCACTGGGTCTGGAGGTATCAGGACTAGCTCCCTCTGAGGGCATTACTGAAATACAATATAGCTCAGGATACCATAAACAATTCTTCAGCAGAGGTGTTTTCAGTATTCCAAGTGTTATCCTCACATAAACAAATGTGACAGACTGGCAAGGATTCTGGCTTTCACACCAGCGCACAGTGCTGCCCAACAGACTGCTGACTTTTCCAAAAAACAGCTGGTGCTGATGACCTGCTGTCCAGTTTTAGGCAGCTTCCCATCATCCAAACCCTACCTCAGCCCTGTGGATGGATAACCCTTAGGCAGGTGGGATGTACTAGGGGTGATCTTGGACCACAGCGTGCAGTTCAGCTTCATCCAAAGGGAATTTTATCTGTGCTCACCAGTACTCCACAACATGAGCTAACGCACAATAACTGAAGTCTCCATAGAAAGATGTAGATATGCACAGTCCCAGCTGCAAATGCACCTTTCAACACTGTCCAGCTCATCTGGATGAAAAGAAAGTAAAAAAAAAAAAGCAAAAAAGCCCCCAAACAATGCCTCTGTCACTACACTGACAAACAGGACCACCACCGCCTGCTCAGCAGAAAAGCTGGTACAGTAGCAGACCTTAAGAGCTCATGGAAGAGAAACCTCCTGAAGCAATTAAATAGACAGAAACCACATCTGTTCCTGAAAGTTCCATGCACTGGAAACAGTTAAAAGGCAGAAGGACATGAGGGAAAGCTGCTCGGTGCCAGACTTCTGCTTAAGGGCTCTGCTGGAGACACGGCATCGGCCAGGCTGCTGGAGACAAGATACAGCCCAAACAGACAGCTGGTCTGGCCCGGTGTCATCGTTCCTTTATTTTTAAGTAACTCCTCCCAGTGGGCCCAGAAGCTGCCCAGAGGGTCAGTAGTTCCCTTCTGGAAGCAAGCAGCAGTTGCAGCAACTGCTCCTCTTAGCGTACGGCCTGGAACAAACAGACGTGATGGTGGGATTTGGGCTGACTGCCTCTTCGGCCTGGGGATTTACCTGCAGCTTAAGTGAAGCCTCAGGAACAGGATTCAGACATGGGAAAGAGAACATCTTGTGTGCAGCCAGCCTTATTTAGGAGCAGGCAGGAAGCTTTTAATTAGCTTTGAAGTTCAGACTAGCCTTAAGAAAAAAGTTACACTCTCTCCTTCCATCCATACTTTCCCAGTTGGAAAGAAACAGACCAAGTCTCATAACTGGACCCTAATTAAGAGGCTCTCACAGAAGGCCGGTTACACATGGGAACAAAACTAAGTGGTTTTCATGTATTGTCAAGAGCCACAAACAAAAGTAGTGTAGGGGCTGCGAATGCCCACCGAGGGCTGAAGGGGATTGCCTACCGCTGAGCACATCTGGGCTGATGTAGGCAGGGCTCCCTCGCTGGTCCTTCAGCAGGTCATCTTCACTCACCAGGTGCTTTCCGAGACAGAAGTTTGTTATGGTTATTCGATGGGTTCTGGGGAGAATCAGAAGGCATCAGTGAGCAAGGACCGTGCTGCACGAGTCGAACAGCACAAGCAGAGATGTTAACACTAAAACAGAAGGGTGCATCTATGGGGCTTTCTGGGAAGCTTGATCTGCTGGGGAAAGACAAGTGGAGCTGTAAGATCAGCTCCATTCCAAAGGGAAGGGATTCCACACCTGTCGGCACAGCTTCCAAGACTCTTACGGGGGGGTAAGAAAATTTCTTTTACAGCTACAGATGTTGTCTACACCCAACCTGAGTGGCACACGCAAGCGTGGCTGTAAGCACAGGGTGCTCACGTAACTTGCTCACATTGTGGCCACACAGCTGCCTTTTGGCCAGCCTGCCAGCAGCACAGCACCATGCAGGTAGCAGCAGCACCAGGATCTGCACCTGTATGCTTGCTGACCAAAGGCTGTTAAAGTGGAAGTTTATTTTAATTGCTGGTTCTACCATATGCTTCCCAAGCACCATCTCTAAAAGCAAACATTGCCTGGAAGCTGAGGGGAAAATAACCTGCAGAAGGCCTGGCCTCCACGTGCTGTTTGCTGACGTACCACCAGCAGATGAGCTACAGAACCTTTGATCAGATTCAGTACAACCCCTTCCGCATTCCCCAGCAGTGGCACAGCACGAGCCTGGTGGCAGTTTTATCTGATCCGATCCGCAGGGCTGTCCTTCACAGGCAAGTACACAGAACAGCGAGAACTGCAGGTACATGCAATTTCTCTATTAAGATACCCCTACTTCCCTATGGTATTGCCAGCTCCAGTTAATGCATTTTTCCAGGGAAAGTGAGCTCATTACAAAATTATCACGTTACATCTTCCATGTCACTCAGATAATTTGGATTTTAACGTACAACTTAAAGGACTGAGTAGAAAAACACCGTCTACAAGTTTGCTATATTCTTGAAAAGTACTACACAACTAGAGCCCAACAGAATTAAGTCAGTCACAATAACCAAGAAATATTTCCAGCAAGTCTAACAGATAAGTGAAATAAAACCAAGTGTGTGTTGGCAACGGACAGTTGATTATTAAGACAGACAGACTTGTGTTTAAGAAGTGTCAGCTTCAACTGTCAAGAGATTTCCCTGCAGGTTGTTATTCAGCCAGGATTTGTTAAGGATTTAAAAGACTAAGCGTTCTAAAGGACACAAAAATGTTCAGGGTTGCTTGGTTTTATTTAGTCACTGAAATTTGATCTAATCTGTAATCATCCAACCACTGTGCTGGCTAATTAGAAAACCTGCAAGGCTTTAACGTCCGCATCTCATGAGGGACAACGCTGGAGGGACCTTCGCTGGCCCCGGGTGTACCATGCCTGGTTAGGGCTTTGCAGTGATAGGGAGCTTCCTTCACTCCCCTGCTAACAGAAAGACCTGGCTTTTTTGTGAGCACGGCTGGAACAGAACAAACATTTCTGATCAGCCCAAACGGCTGGTCCTCTCCATGGTGATCTATTCTTATGCCTCACCCACCCTTTCACATGACTCACTGCTGTAGAGGCTACAGTTTCTCCTCACCAAAGCTGATGGTCTTGCTAGGAAAAAGCAAAAACATAGTACGTAATACAAAGAATGACTTTAGCAAGTGTGTTCACAAAGCTTCAAATACCTTCCCCCTTCCTGCTAGGGGGGGCCCTGTGTGCAGCTCTATCAGCGGGATGCTCCACTGCACACTTTGCCCAGAAAAGCGGCTCTGAGTGGATCCTTTAAAGCAGCAACCTTTGTCTGCCTCTTCCTAGCAAGAAAAAGAATCAAAGCAGCAAGCGGATGATAAGAGATTTACCTTAAAGCACCTCTAGAGAAACGACTTAAAACAATTTAGAGGTGGCCTTGAAAAGCACTAGCTGCTGTGTGTCGGAGAGGCAGAACCGAGAAGTTCGGCCTCAGTAGGTAAAATCTATTTTGTTTCCAACAGTATTAGGGAGGAGAAAAAAGCTGTGACCGCAGTGAACCTGCATGCTTTGTACAGACTCTGGAAGCCTGCAGATCTACAGCCTTCCTTTTTTATTCATTCCACAGAAAACCAGACAGTGTGAAAAGACAATAAAATTCCACTCATTCTTAAAGTTAGTGCAAAATATTTAGCCAGTAATGTAATACTGAAGGACACAGCAGAGTAGCTGAACTAGAACTAGCTTGCCAACTAAATAACTGCATAACCCAAGACAGCTAAAAAACTCCAAGGAGCCACCAAACAACGCGCACGCTGCCACCACTTGTGCGGAACTTGTGCCTCACGGATGCTGTTTGCTCTGCTCCGGGAGGGCTGGTCCCTCTTGTGTCTGCACAGCATCCAAGGCATGTTGGACATTGGTGCATTATAAACTGAGGCTTGCACCAAACCAGCTAATGGGAACAAGGAAGCTATTTCAAGCACAAATACAGACTAGACAGAAGAACTTTTGTTTAGTTAAGTAAATATTTTACTGCTAGGAAAAACACAGCAGTGCAACAGTCAAAGGCTTAACACTGCTGTGATTACATACAGACTGCAGTGTTGGGAATTCCTTCAGCACGACGGAACGTGAATTATTGTGAACAAAACCACTTATCACATTTTATATATATATTAGCAAAAAAATATTAAAGAGTATTTCCCTTGCAAATTTCTTTGCGCAGCTGGCTTCCGTCTCCCTCACCATTCTCACATGACGGCACTCTCAAGTGCTGCCCTCAATTATGTTTCTAGTAGAAATCTGCTTCAGGGAAGAAATGTAAGACAACTGCCACCACAGCAGCTCTCCAGCAGACTTACCTTTTGTTTAGCACCATGTTTCCTAGTTTCAAGTCTCTGTGCACAATATTTTTCTGTAAAATATAGAACAGTACAACGTGAGCAAAAGCATATTTGTTACAGAGGTATAAATTCGATACTAGGACAAAAGCACTAAGTATCTTCTGAAATCATGTCATCTTCATTCTCAGAAATAACCTAGATCAAGGTTTCAAGTCAGGTTGCATCCTGGGTACTTTGTGCACTTCATTTTCCATTCTGGTTAGAAGGACAGAAAAGTGAATTTGCTACTTTGAAAACAAAGATAGACCTGACTGAAACTAAGAGACCTGAAACTTAACAGTCCAGGCTCAGTAAGACCAATATGATGAGCATTCCCTTAAAAGATACAGGCTTCACCGCTTTGCCAAGGAAGGATGAGTGTCCCCTGTCACAGGGTAAGAAGTCAAACACTGGCAGAATCTATTTTTGTTACAGTGATTTCTAGTTCATTGATCTGAAACTTGTAGCTTGAGGTTCTGAGCTTAGAAATCAATTCTTACATTGTGATTTATTTTGCTTCAAATGGAAATAGCTTAAAGTGTTTCCTGCATTTGATTAGCCTCTGCTCTCCTCTTCAGCTGCCCCTTTCTGTGGTTAGTAACACTGTTGTTCACCTGATCCGCATTTAATCCAGCTGGCCCCTTTCCACAGTCAACAAATTCTACATTATCATAGAGAAACTTGAGGGGAGGGGAAGGGAAGGGAATGCTCTTTTACAGCTTGGGGCATCAGGTCTCGCACAGAACACTGTTACAAGGAAACATCCATCCCTGTCATCTCGTCACTGCCTGCACAAGGAAGTTTTAAAACATCTATTATACTAACGTGGGAAAACTAAGGCTTCCAGCACTGACAGGGGTAACAAAGATCTTACCTTATGTAATGCTTCCACCACTCGTACCACATCATAAAATATCACTACCGTCTCCCGCTCGCTGAGTCTCTTCTCTTTAATGACATAATGCTGCAGATTGATCAGATCTGCTGTTTTGTCACTGAAGTCATGAGCACAGAGACAGTCTAATACAAGACAAATACGCTTCTTCATTTTTCTGACCATTCTGTTGGCTTCTAGATCTTCTATAATTTCACAAGCTCGGTCCTACAGGGAGACAAACAAATGAGCAACAGTTCAGGGAATTTATCTGGGCCTATGTACCTGCATACAGAGCACTAGAGAATAAATAACTATGTGGTGATCTCAAAATAAGCAAATGCAGTCATAGTGCTTGATCTTTGCCCCAAGTTGGGATTAAAAAAAAAAAACCCACCAAACAAACGATACATGACCTCTACTTAAAGAAGCCAGAGAAAGTCTATGCTCTTTGGTTATATGTGTATGCCAGCACTGACACTGTTTTTACAGACACCTTTAGATAAAGCCTCTACAGTGGTACAGGCTCTCCAAATACTAGCAATCCAACACATTATTAATGAGAGGAACAGAAATCTTAAGACACAATTAGCAGTTCTTCCATAACATTAAACAGGATGCAGCAGAGTTGGACATTTGGCTTATTTAAAGTATAGTACAGATGGCCTCAAGTGAAAAGTCTGCTGACAAAATTTAACCAGCCAGCAAGGCAACACCAACATCCAAACCAGTAATTCCTATCAGCCCATTCCATCCATAAACAGCTCTGAAGGCTTTAACTGCAACACAAGTCACTCACACAAGACACTGGTCAGCACACCGACTAGTTTAACTTGCTGAAACAGTTCCCTGGCAATTTGTCCCCTCTTACAAGTCATCATAAAACAGCACAGAGTCCAGAAAGCACAAATTCAGCTATAAAAGGCGCTCTGTGGGTCCAGAAAGCACAAATTCAGCTATAAAAGGCGCTCTGTGGGCACAAATTAATTTGCCAGTGAAACAGCTATTCTTCTATTTGAAGAAGATGCTGCTAAGCACCTGTCCCATGTCTGAATGTTGTCACATTTCCCAAATCCCGTTATGTGCCACTTAACTCTCAAGAGCCCCTGCCACAAACCTGCTTGTTTGAAGCAGCAGCGGTTAATGTCAGCAGTGTGCTGCTAAGTCTTCACACAAAAGAATGGGGTCAGCACAACTGTAAATTATCCAAAAGCAGCTCAAGCCAACAGCAGTTACTGGCATTCCCCCAACCTGGACAGTGACCAGCTGTACCTGAAAGAGCCCATGATGATGAACCACTCCTTCCTGGTTGTGGAGCAGGGAAAGGAGAGAATATTCTGTGTGCAGCAGCATCTTGCCCTGTCGCTCCTCCTGGGTTTCTATTCCTTTATCACCCCTTTCTTCTAAGGTGAGAATCTTCAGGAAAAGGGAAAAGACCTCTACAGTTCCCAGAAAACACAGAATGTCCCCAAACCTCTCTCATTTTAGGTATTCACATGTGTTTTAGCAGCTGATGTACTTGCTCTGATGTTTGCACACTTGCCACAAACCTGTCTGAACTAACATCTGCACAGAATGCACAGCATAAGCTTGACTAACACACAAAAGCAGCTTAGGTGGCTTTCTGCAAATACTCCAGGTGATTTTTTCCCCCCACTGGAGCTGCTCCCATTTCAGGTGCAGCTGAGCAGATCAGAGGGCTCCAGGAGAGCAGCAGAGCAACCACAGAGGCCTCATCTCAGGGCTAATCTCAACATCAGATCTATGCCTGGTAGAACTGCCCCATCGAAGGGAAGTTCCAGCAGCCGTTTCCGACAGTGTGCTGCTTCAGCCTACACCACACATGGCTGTGAGTGCTTCTGTCACAAGAGTGAATGAGCCCCAAAGTTCTGGAAGCCCTGCAGTTTGCTTACCTTTAGCTGATAGAAGTCATCTGTCCCATCCTTTCTTGCCAAACACTGAACAATACTTGGCACAGGAGAGTTACCTAAACGTGGACCTAGCAGCACAAAGCAAAAACAGACTTGTTTTCCTTTAAGCAGCAATGACTAATTCAGGGTTACATCAGTATGCAAGTGTCACGCAGTTTACATTAGTTTAAACTAAGTTCCTTTTTTTTAGTAGACTAAGTGCATTTCCACAAATTACACTCTGAAGAAAAAAAATGGTATTGAACTCTGAAACCTTTGTGGACAATGTTTCATTTGTTCACTGGAGAAACACTTAACAAAAGCCCACACATGGCACAGCTGTTTTCAGAAATTCAAATTTCTGCATGCCTGAACCATACGGCTTTTACATTTACTAGCAACACCCATGGCAACTGCTATTACCACACCTCTGAACCCAACTGCCACCTCTGCAGACACGGCTCAGGTACACAGATCAGTCCAAATTTCAAGCTAACATACAGCTTCCACTGCAGTTTAAGTCAATCAGCTTCCAGTTGATTATCCATTGATTTCCACTGTGAAGTCCACTACGGTTTTGACAGTTTATATAACAAGTTCTGAACTAATAACTATTCCAGTAACTATCCAGAGCTAGCAGAGTGGTCTTGCCTTTGCACATACTGCTCATAACAACCACTAGTGCATAAATAAGTTGCCTACACGCTGATTTGACAGCATATTCCAGGCAAGCAGGGTTGAGCATCTCCCTGGAGCTCTAACCAAAAAGGCTCCAGAATGAATTTGCTCTTTACCAAATTTAAGCATGTAGCTAGAAAAAACCAAACCACCAAAAAAAAAAAAAGCAAGAGCAAGGGCTGATATTGATCTTAAAAGCCATGCCTGCCTTGCTATATTAGTATTATGAAACTCCTTAGCTTGACCAGCTGCAGAAGTTCCAAGGGCTGTAGCAGAGCAGCATCAAGTGAATTGCACTGAGCTAAGACGCTGAATTACACATCTGCTTTGCCTCATTTTATAGTGTCTTTTATTTTCAGTTTTGCAATCAGTAGCTACCTTGAAAACTGAAGAAGAAACCCCTCCCTGCTTACCTAGTATAAAAGGGCCCGCTCTCTTGGCATTATTTCCAGAAATCCCTGTACAAAGAGCTTTTGCTTTAGTGGATGTTTCCCCAGCTCCTCTGTCTGATGCTCGCCGCTTCATCCTTGGCTCTTGAAAGAGAAAGAAGAGCACATTTGATGAGCAAGTGAGTTAGTTTCTTATACTATCCCTTATTTTGTACTGGAAGGCTTTCACCTACTGATGCACTCGTGTCTCTGCCTACTTGTGTTTCTACAAAAAAAGCTATGGCTCATTACTGATAGACCAGTTGTGGGCTGGAGACTTAATGCATTTTTGAAGGTATAAATCAGCCTCATTATTCAAAGCAACATTTCCTAGAACACTTGTTTGAGACATACAGTGGGAACAAGTCAACATAATGAAAGCTTGCTTTACAGCAAAACCAAATTTGCAAATTAACATATTCCAAAACTAAGTTATCATTCTGTATGGATGTTTACTTCTGATTCCGCCTGTGGACTTTTATGGGTTCCTCCACAGAGGAATTCCCACCAGGCATCGCAGCTAGCTCACCAAGTAACTCGGAAGGCTCAAGTCTGTTCCTCAAACTGCCAAGAACGTACAAACTAACTGACCATAAAAAATAAACAGTATCTTTCACCTTTTCCAGCAAGGGCACAGAAGACTGAAACATGCTAGTTATCAAGAGGTTCAGTCAATTTAACAATGATATTTCAAAAATGTAGTTTCAGTCTTAAAAAAAGTCCCCCCCTCTCTCTTTGTACCTCTTTAGGCTTTAACCTTTTTATTACATCTCCATCTATCTACATCCAATGCAGCTGAAATCTGGATTCCAATACATAAAGGTCTACCACTTCAGTCTCTATGTGCAGGGGTCGATGCTTTATTTTGAATGAACACACTATTACCTGCCTTTGATGGATATTCTAATGAAAGGAAACACTGTGGTGCCAGTACGTGTGCTCTCTTGTACTACCCACTTCACGCAAAGGACAATTGAATCTATTAAACATGCATCTCATGCTTCTGCATCCAAGTATTTATTCAAGGTCCACACATCACAACAATTCAGCACAAATAACCAAAAGCTTGGCTAAATCCTACTTATTCAGGTACTGCAGAAAATCTGATTTCCAACATACGTTTTCTGCTGCTCAGAAATCTAAAGAGAATTTGTAGCAGAACTTGCAGGAGAATTTGTATTGCAGAACCAACACCTAAAGGGCCAAATAAATTCTAGCCTTTGTGAATAAAACACTTCTTCCCCAAACAAAGGTCTTGTTTCAGTTTAGCAGGAAAAGAACGTCTCATGTTTGCTGCCAGCCCAGCCTTCACATGCTGCATGCTCACTACAAGAATAAATCGGCTCCAAAGCGATGTTTTATTTCCAATGCACCACCTCCTCTTCACCTTCATCTCTTGGAAAACAGTTTCAAAGACTTTCATAAATACCTAAATGCTAAATGCTCATTCTCTAACCTTTCAAAGATATTTTTTTTTTTGGGTGGTGGAGGGGTGGGGGAAGAGGAGGAACTAAGCAGAGATTCATTTTCTTACTCTGAGCAAGTCAAACAAGCCCCGATAGTCTTCCCTAAGAGATTACTACAGCAGACTAGGAAAGTATTTTTGGCTTGTACTTATTTGTTTTAAAAAAAGTCCCAGTGTTTCACCACGTAAGAGATGGATAAATCACCACGCTTTGAATGAAGTTTACCCTCTGGCAGTCCCACCCTTTCTGTGGACACAAGCATGATCTCATTGCATTAATTCATCGAGCAGTACCTGTCACCAAGATCAGAGACAGCAAGAGAGATAAGGTGAGAACTGCAGCAGTCTTTGCATCCTGCACTACCGACTTCCACCAGCTGTTCAGTCTCCGACAGAGAAGCGTTACCAGGCCCAGCTAGCTGAAGAGAACAAAGTCTTGAGCCCCACATGCAACTTGTTCTGTTCATTCCGCATCCCTGACCCAATATTTGATTGTTCCTAATAAAATTCTCCACTCCTTGCAACATCATCATGCCCGCTGGAAACCTATGAGTAACATTTCCACTGGAGAAACCCCACTGCACAGAAACTCTGAGATAATGACCGTTGTGCAATCCAAGCTGGATAGCAATCGCTGGTGCAAACGGCGTTATCGTAAACAAAATAATCTGAGGACTCACGTAGTTCAGCATCAACTGTATCTTTACTCTTCTTCCAAACTAGGTTTTCCAACGTCTCAGGAGACAGGAGTCATCACCTTGGAGAAGGCTGGATGGTCGAAAGGTCGAGGACTCTGTAATGTGAAATGAGATACACTTGATGCTGTGGTTCTGGATTATTCTTGATTACGATAACATGGTATGCACCAAAACTTCTGCAGCTTGAAACATCTGTGTTTGTTTTGGCTTAGAAAAGGCCTGAAGCTCCTGATACCATGTGACAGGAAAAAAAAAAGGCTCTTTAAGTTCAGTCCCCAAAGAGTCACAGGCATATGGCCCTGCACAGCAAGACAAATACAAGCGTCAACGATCTCGAAAGACATTCTGTGATGTGAGACAGACCTTCAGCGCAGAAAAAAATACGTTCTTCATTTTAACCTCCATCACACGGTACTAGCTCGCCTGTTCTTAACAGTATCTTAAATACACCCAAGTTAGCAACAGTGCCACAAGAGAACCTTCACCTCTAGAAGTAATTTTAGTCACAGTAGAGTTAATGCTTAAAGTTTGGACTTGAATTGAACAATTTCTGCAACAAAGAATAATACATTGAATTTTATTCTTTTCAAATCCCTGCAAGTTAATTCCTCTTTACAATTTATATTTGGCCTCAAAAAAAGTAACCAAACTCAGCTTAAATTCAGTGCTGCTTAATAGTTCCTCTGGTCCCATTAAAAAGGAGAAATTTAGGATTTAAACCAGACAATCTAGAATTGAATCTATACCGCCTCTACCAAATGCTTAGTTTAATCCTCAGATATTGCACGTGTTAAATGTTTGTTAATCCAGGCTGGTTTAATTTACCAGTATCCACATAGATCAACCGAAAAATGTACAAGGAACACCTGGGACATGTGAACCAAACTCCCGGCACCTCCCAAACCACATCACAGTACCGTCACCTGGTCCTGGGGGAGCTGCAAAGATTTTTTTGCTAAAGATCTTTCTGAATTAAAGCACCAAACCTATTTATATTTTGATGAACAAAGTTCAGAGCCACTGCTCTGGGTAGCAGGATGCCCTGGCCAGGCAGACCACGTCGAACCGCTCACCCACACGCCAGGTAGCCAGCGCTCTCAGTATGAGTCGTCTCGGCACTGAGAGCGAGTGAAGGTGCCCCAGCCCTACCACTGCTTAAAGGACATACACCAACTCACATCTCACAGCTCTGTCACACAATATTTGTAAAAGCAAGGGAGAAACCCACCAATATAAATGAGTCCTGTGCTATTAAAGACAATCCTGTGCCACTCACAGCACTGTCTATCCAATCTCCCTGCTCCTTACCCTGTTCCAGCTGCATCACGAGGCAGCAAGGACAGCACAGCCCCACAAAAATCTCAGGAGCCCTCAGCAGCACCCTGAGGGAGCTCACACCTCAGCTCAGCAGAGGGTGAGCACTTTAGGTTCCTCCAAGACCGGAACGAAGGATGATCGGATGGAAGGAAGGTCCCAGAGCAAAGGGAAGAAAGCCAGGGGCAGCTGTTGTGAAAAAGCAGGAAGATTTTCTGCACATTGTGTAAACCCAGTTAGAGCAAGGAAATTGGTCAAAAGGGCACAGGCTTCCTTGTGTTAAGCCTCCTGTGGAACGAGTGGCCATCCACTAGGCATAGGGTAAGAACAGTATTTTGAGCCTGTCTTTAAGGAAAATCTTAAACCAAGAACAGTAATGTGAGAGGTTCCCCTCCCTGCCGAGCCAGCGGGAGCTTTCTACCTGCAAATTCACTGAATCTTGGCTTGAGCTGGGCTGATACAAAGCTCTGATTTCAACGCGTTCCACTGCTAGAAGTACTCTAACATGAAGCTGGTATTTCTCAGATACCCACAGCTGAAATATATCCTGGAAGAACAAGCTTTAAATAAGATTTAGACAAGAGCCATAATAAGCTGGATGGCTTAAAATGACTCTGCAGTGGAAACACAAGGCCGCAAGTGCCGAGTGGCAGAGTGGGATGGGGGTCCCACCCCCGGAGCAGCCATCTGCCATCCCCCGGCACATCCCTGGCCCCACCGCGGGCACCGCCGGCCCCTGGACAGGCGCTGGCTGCAGGACCCCTGCACAGCTCAGCTGGAAGGACACTGGCAGTGTCACTGCTCCTCTGCCCAACGTGTTCAAACAGCAAAGGAGCTGCTGCTTCGTGTCCTGCAGCTAGTGTTGCCAGAGCAGCGGAGCCCTCCCCGGACAGGCTTGCTCAGAGCACACAAGAGGGGATTACTGCATGGCACAAGGATTTCCTCCTCACACACAATGAGCAGAGGACAAATAAGCAGTAAGTGGAGTCCCATGCACAAACTGGTTATGCTGCAGCACAGCTGAGAGTTAAAATAGCCTAAAACTGAGAATGTAGAACATTTCCATGAGAGGCAGCAAGCCTCGCAAGGTCGAAGAGCACCCCCCAGCCCCTGCAGCAACGTCTCTGTCTACAGGCAGCCCACAGACAGCTGGGACTTTCCAATTCTTAACACTAAAAAAAAATAATATCATAATTCATTTTAACAGCAGCAGGATAAGTCTCAAGAGAGAGAATCCAACATCTATGCAAAGAACCAGAACAAAACCACTTAATCCCTTAAAACGCTCCATCCTAGGGACAGGACAGATACTGATGTAGTGGGTTCACCGCCCCCTCCCAAAACCCAAACTGAACAGACTGAATCAAACCACCCCCGCTCCCTGTCCCACCATCTGTAACAAAAACGGTCTTCTCAGACAGACAATGAAATTACAAGTCTAGCACAAAAATTCGTTACTTAACCATTTTAATGTGATGCATGCAATGTATCAAACGTCTTACTGGAGAAGCTTCTAAAGCTTCTTACTGTGTTAGCTATGACTTTAATAGAATTATTAATCAAATAATTTGGAGACCTAGATGCAACATCTTTTAATTACGTAGCTTAAGGAAATTGTCTAATTCCTGAATTACTGCATGATGTTCCAGTGCCCAGCAAAACAACAGAGAAAAACAAGAGAGGAGGAAACTGACCTTTTCATCTGGGATTAAAGAACAAGCAAGTCCTACAGTCCAGCAGCCACAGCTAATAGCTGGAGCAGGAAAAAAACAGTACCTTTGGGGCGTTAACAGGATTACTCAGCAGCACAGAAACTAGTTAAACACTGGAGCAGCTGATACAGCCTCCACAACTCTTTCTGTTGTTTTATCTTGCAACAAGGGGACAAAACGAGTTAGCTGGTATTTATACTTCCCAGTGTGATGACTGGCAACCCCAAAGGTGTCCTACCCCACTGCTACAAAGGAGCAGAACTCTGCAAGTAAGGCAGCGAGATGAGCTGGCAGCTGGGAACCAGCAGCAGATGACAGAGCCCACCAGCATCTACTGGAAGTTCAGGGCTATCAAGGACAAGCTCCTTCAGCAAGAAGCTCACGCCATTATAAAAGAAACTCCCTGGGAGCCCAGGTGCTGCAGAAGCAGCTCCCAGGCAGCCAAAGGAGCTGAGCTGTGTCTGCTCCCACTCACCCCACTGCCAGCACCCCAGCACCTGAAACCTGCCTGTCGCTCCTGACCTGGAAACGCTGCAGGTGGAAGCACGGCTGGGACTCGTGGGACTTGCAGGCAGGGCTGCCGACTCAGGCGCACGCACAGGACAAATGAATCACCTCTCTCCCCATGGGCTTCGTCACCAGGCTTGAAACCTCCACAGTGGAGAGGCAGCACCGCTGGGTGCTCAGCCATCCAGGGAAGCACGGCATTGCTCTGTACTCGTGAATTATCCATCTCCCACCCCAGAGGGAGAAGACCTGTCACCCAACAGAGCAGCATTTCTACCCAGCTTTCTCTTCTGGCAGGCAGATAGTGCAGCATTTGGGATGAACCTGGAGACCCGGTCCAAAGGTTTTTGTCCCACTTGCCCTGTCCACTCTCCTCTCAGCCAGTGCCTCAGCTTTTGCAAAAATTAAGCTACAAAAATTGGGCAGTATTTATCAATGACAATTAACTGAAGTTCACATTTAAGCCTGGTTCATGGCAAATTCCAGCTCACAATAAGCCGTGTTGGACATGACCTAAAAACCTACACGAATGCTAACATTAAATGAGTAAAACCTCGAGAATGGCCTGACTTCCCCGCACAGGAACAAGCAGGTCGGTATCGCTGCGAGAAGCGGTAATCCCAGAGCATTGCCACACACCTTCCCTGGGCAAACCCGGCCAGGGACAGCTCAGAGCAGAGTCATCAGCGCTCCCAGGGACAGAGGCTCCATACCCATTGGAAAAGCTTCCCTGAGAACAGGCGGAGTTCGGATCAGCCAGGCCTGAGGAGGAGCCACTGGCTGGGGGATTACAGGGAATGTTTGCCAGGCAGATCCCAAGCAAAGCAGGCGTGTGGGAAGGAGGAGCTGCTGCAGCCAGGCACAACGCAGCTGGGGTGGGCTCCCCTCTCTCTACAAAGCACTGTAGTAGATTCACTACACAGGAACATTAACTTTACCAAAGGCTTTGGAAGTTGAACCACTCTGTAAGAGAAGTAATAACAACAATATTTAAAAAAAAAAAAAAAAAAAAAGCAGCCCATCAGATGACTCAGAGCCACCGGTGCAACCCATGTACCACTGTGTGAGCCCTTCCGGGAAGGGAAGCCTTCTCCAGAAACAGAGGAGCCCTGACTCAGAGATTTCTTGGAAACGTGCGGAGACTCATTCAGTCTTCTTCCCTAAGTGAGAATTTCCCTCAAAACCAGACACAGAGTTTCTCTGACCAAAGGAGAAGGAAGAATCCTGAGGCGCCAGCACAGCACGAGGGGCCGAGGTACCTGGTGAAGTATGAACTTGCCAAGCAAGCCACACTTTGGGAGATCCGAACACCTCCGGCAGCCCCTGCCGAACCAACCCACTAGAAAAACACCTTCCTCAGACCAACCTGCTGATTAGTTTAATCCCAGGTATGTGAGCAAGGCATGGCAAGCACTTGGGAGGCCATAGTGCAAAAAGGGACCCCAGTACACCTTGCCTACATCTCACATCTACTGTCGCCAATCTCCAACTTCTCAGGGACAAAAAAGGCTTCCACAGGCCAAGTCACACATCAGGGAAAGCAAATTCCTTCCTGGCCCCCCGCCCCCGGCAGCTGGGGAAACTCTGAAGCACAGAATTCCAGCAACGTAATTACAGTGCAAGCAACAAGCTGGGCTTTCTTTAAACCCTTCTGATGCATCAACACATGAGATAGCCAAAGACTCATCTCTGGGAGTTCCCTGTTTGGTTACATAAACACTAACTTCGGTTTAACCCTTTCACACTTAAGCACATGCCACATCCACCAGGAAAAATCCATGCTCCAGCCCAACATCATCATGGCAGGGGCACCTACAGCCGAGTACAGCAGAGAAGAGCCTGGAAATCCAACTGTAGCACTCTGACAGCACCCGAGACTCCATTGCTCTCCCAGCACACAAGTTCCTGACCTTGGGCTGCTCCTGTGAAGTCTGGCAGTTATTACCTTTCAAGTCACCATCAGGTGAGACGTGTATTGTATTACAAGGTTTTATTTTTTGTTTATAGCTTATGTTACTATGTACACTTAACATTCCGTAAATCCACTACAGCAGGACTTTCCTCACGCGCACAAAGATTATCACATGACTTGCACACATGCTGACACTTTCTTTACAGTGAGGTGTGGCTGCTGTTTTTAATGATAACCTACTTATCTAGCCTTAACTAGACAGAAAGAAATACATTTTCTACATATACTGCCATGGTAATGTTACTATTGTGTGTGGCATGAAAGCACATTGACAGACACTGTAAGTTCACAACTATGTACCCAATTAACAAACAAAAAAAAAAAGGAAAAAAAAAAGAGCATTTCACATAGAAAATTACAATGGACATAGTCTCTCCTGTGGTCTAGCAAGAGCTCCCAGGCACGAGCAAGGCGCACACCATACAAGTCCAGAACACAGATAACACATCTCTTATTTAGGCTAAGCTCAGTGGGCAGTTCAGGCAAAATAAAATCAATAGGGTTGTCCTTAATCAAACAGCAGCTAAGTGCCTACAAGGCTTCCCTCTGTGCGGTTTCAAAAGGAGATCATTCTGTAATATCCTGAGGATAAAAAGCAGCTGAACATGAGTATGCTTTTAAGTAATGCGATTATGTGACCAAACCATCAGCACGGATGCCACAGAGAAACAATAAAAGGATGTAGCACAAACACTCCAGCAGCAGGGAAACACATCCTGCATCCCAACCACTGCCAGCCCGGGGCCGCTCACCAGCAGGTAAGCCTTACTGTGCTCTGCCCCTCAAGTTACACCTTACCCAGGCTGCAGGCACCCTGAGAACCCAACCACCCTCCACCTGCACCCAACTCATGTCCCTTCTGCCTCAAAGGGAGCCTTGCTGTCCCGCAGCAGGCAGGTGGCTGAGGTGCAGTAGCTCAGCCTTGTCATGCTGGGCACTGGCCTCACTCCGACTTCTCTACCTCGCTCCAGACACAGGCTTGCAACCTGAGGAGACCAGAGCCCAAGATGCCTAGCACACCCACATGTAAAAGCATACATTAAGCCTACACATCAAGGCTCTAAACTAGTAAAGAACCGTATCACCGTCACCGCAGCACATCTGCAGCCACAGCAGGAGGAGGGAGCAGCTGGCCTGGAAGAAGACAAGCCCCAAAGCCCTTTTATCAGGGAGAGGAGCAGCGGCGCAAAGACACCGTGCCACAGGCTGCCCCCAACAGCAGCACGCGGGACCTTTAACGCTCTCGCTTATCACAGTGGTGAAGATCCCAAAGGCCACAGCCAAAGCCAACAGGTAACAGAGACAGGCTCTGAATGCAGGAAATCCCGAAGCATACCTCCTTATGTCCTCCCGACGAGCTCACGCAGGGAGGACAGGACAGGTTTCTGTAGTTAGCTCCAGCTGTAATACTTCATGGTCTTACTCATTCTCACTTAGAGGTATGACCTTCAACTACTCACTGCTGAGACACATGAGACTCCTCCTCAACACAGAGGTCTGAAA
This sequence comes from Falco biarmicus, assembly GCF_023638135.1. Lineage (NCBI taxonomy): Eukaryota > Metazoa > Chordata > Aves > Falconiformes > Falconidae > Falco > Falco biarmicus. The sequence continues at coordinate 118,463,683 of NC_079290.1, forward strand.
CAACTAAATTAAGAAACTCCTGCCCAGACTGAAAGCGAAATCAGCACCAAACACAAGCTGTTTGCTCCCTCGGCAAGCCCTGAGCCTGTCAGTGCATCGCAAAAAGACCTGTGCTGTCAACAAAGCCCAAACCCCCGCCAGCGCTGTCACAGGGCAGAGAGCGACAAGGGAGCTTTACTAAGCGATATTTAAATCCAGCCGCGGCATCCCACCCTCGCTGGCGAGCGGCCCGCGGCCGGTGCACCGGCAGTACACACAGGCCGGCCGGGCCGGGCCGCCCACCGGGGGAGGCTCCGCAGCGTCAGGAGCTCCCGCTGAAGAGCCCGGAGGCCTCACGGCGGCCCAAGGCCGGGAGAGCGACAGGCAGCGCCCGCAGGCCACGGCACGCGCGTGGGGACGGGCTCGGCCTCCCCCGGGCCGCTCCCGAGCCGCCGGCAGCGGGGGGGCTCCGCCGGCAACGGCCGCCCCGGCACAGGCCTCTGCCGGGCGGGCACCGCCTCGGAGGCCCCGCGGGCTGCCGGCACGGGACCAGGCGGCGAAGCCTCCGGAGCGGATAGGGTCCCCGCAGCGCCCGGCCCGGCCCCACACGGCCACGGTTGCCGGCGGCGCCTCCCAGCCGCGGTGCCTAGGCCGCCCACCCCCTCTCACAGCGGGCCCAGCCCCGGCACGAGGCTGCCCGCTCCCGCCCGCCGCCGCTCACCCATGGCCCCGGGGCCAGTGTGGCCGCCGGCGCCTCCCGCAGCCCCACGCCCGGCCGCGGCCTCCGCTCCGCTCCGCGGCGGCGGCCACCTGACAACGGAAGTGACGCACGCACCGCCGCCCCCCGCCGCCATCCCGCCTCCTGGCGGCCGCCGCAGAGATGGCGGCGAGGCCCCGGGGAAGGAGCGGCCCTGATTGGCAGGCTGAGCTATCTCCGGCTCTGATTGGACGAAAACCCAACTCCTGGGAGGGGATATTTGCGGCAGATTTTGATTGGTTGAGACGCGGCGGTGAGAAGCGAAGGCTCATTGGTCGGGGCGGGATGACTCCCTCCGCCGATTGGCTCCCGCTGGAAGCCAAGGGGGTTGGTGGGTAGGCGGGAGATTCGAACGCGCCGTGATTGGAGGAGAGGCGGGGGCTTTCCCGGCGAGGCCCGGCCCCACGGGCCGCTGGGCCTCGGCGCCGCCGCCAGCCCGACCCCGCTCCCCCGGTCCGGCCGCCGGGCCCCGGGGGCAGCCCGGCGGGTCAGGGCCTGGGCTGGACACTGAGCTCTCAGCTACCCGCGCCAGGCTGCACCGAGCCTCAGCAGCCCCGCACCAGGCCGCACCAGCCCCAGGTTCATCTCCTGGAGCTGGACGTGAGCCCAAGGCATCTCTGCAGAGCCTCCCACCCCCACACCAACGGCCACACGAGCCTCTCCTGGCGCTCCCAGCTTGCCCCTGGTAGGGATGCGGGGTCCCTCGTCACACGCATTTCTCACGTGAACTCTTCAAGATGACCCACCGCCACCTGAGCGACTATTTGGGGACAGGGCGGCAGCACCTTTGCTCTCGGGGTGCTCGAGCTGCTGACCGCTCCAGCGAGGTGCCCAGGCCCAGAGCCAGGCCAATGGCACACACCGGGGACAGACGCCAAGCTCCATCTTGGAGGCCAGAGAGCACCGTGTAACAAAGGGATCCCTGCAGAAGTAGGACTAAGTCACCTGCTGACTGCACAGCCCTTTCAGCAGGCACACAGCGGCCGAGGAAGCGCTGTGGAGCTGTGGGAAAGGGTGATGGAGGGGCAGGGAAGCAGAGGGGCCAGCCGCAGCAGCATTCCCCATGGCCTCGGCAAAGTACCTTCATGCTCTTCCAGGCAGACAGGGCTGCTCCCTCCCCTCTGAGCTCAGCCCTGCTCTGCTCTAGATGGGCATTCATCTCACCATTAAACTCTTTCAGAACAGTGGTCTGGCAGGAAGCTGAGAAGACAGGCTGTGACCAGCCCCCTCCTCAGCTCAGGACCAGCAACTCTAGCTCCTGCGGGCAGTGATGCCAGCAGCACCACGGCCCTGGACTCTGTGAGCAGGGGAAGGCAAAGCTGTGGGCAGCAGGACAGCTGTGGCTGAGCAACCCCCGGCTGCAGCTTTGGTGAAAAGGGCTTTGCCTGGCCATCAGAGGGACATGAGCAGGAAAGAGGAAATGAGCTGAGAGATCACAGACCCTTTCAGGCAGGGTTATTCATTAGAAAAAATAACCCTGCTCCCCTGCAGGCACTGGCCAGGGGAGCAGCGGAGCCCCGAGTCCCTGGGGGGGATGTCTGGGGCGAGGTGCGGAGGCGGCTGGCAGTCCAGTCAAAGGGGCAGGTCCATCCTGGCCTTGCGGCAGGCAGGGCTGCAGGCAGGCTGCAGGCAGCACTGGGGCTCACTTGTGCTTGGTGCGAGGGAACTCCTTCCTGCCCTTGTCACGGCCCCCGAAGTAGCGGACCCTGTGGATGGCCTGCAGCTGCCGCTCGATGGTGGCCCTGATGTCCACCTCGTCTGGGATGTGGACGTAGCGGACGTTCCTGCCAGTCACAAAGAGCTCATCCAGGTGGGACACCGTGCCCTGCCTGTCCGTGAAGGTCACCTCAGCCAGCCGCACATTCATGAAAGCGTCCACATTGGTGACGCGCCCCATGGCCGTGCTCTCATCACGCAGGTCCACGGTGGTGACGTGGCCGTGCAAGCCCTGCAGCAGGATGACCAGGCTGTTCTCGGCGATGGTGCGCTCCTTGACGGAGTGGCTGACCTCCATCACCGCGGCTGCCGTGGGGAAGAGGGAGACGCCATGCTGCGCCCTGGCTGGGCGCCCACCGCTGGGGAAACCCACCCTCCTCCCCTTGCACGCTCCTGTGCACACATAGCACCCCTTGCACGCTCCTATGAGCACACACCACCCCTTGCACGCTCCTATGCACACATACCGTCCCCTTGCACGCTCCTATGCACACACACCACCCCTTGCACTTGTATGCGCACACACCACCCCCTGCACGCTCCTATGCGTGCATACCACCCCTTGCACGCTTGTATGCACACATACCATACCTTGCACTCTCCTATGCACGCATACCACCCCTTGCACGCTCCTACGCACACATACCGTCCCCTTGCACTCTCCTATGCACCCACACCACCCCTTGCACGCTCCTACGTGCACATACGATCCCTTGCACGCTCACCTGCACGCTGCCCCCTCCCAACTCGCTCACGTTCTCCCCCCCGCCCCCCCCCCCGCCCCCTGGGGCGCTCCCCGCCTGCTCCCAGCACCCCGCCCCTCTCCCCCCCGCCCCGCGTCACGCTCGCTCTCCACGCCCCCCCTTGCACGCCCCCGTCCCCCCCCTCCCTTGCACGCTCACCAGCACGCCGCCTCCTCCCCTTGCACACTCGCGGGGCCGCCCCTCCCGCCCCGCCCCGCGGCCCCGGCGGCAGGAAGGGGCGGCCCCGCCTGCGCACTGCGCCCGCCCGGCCCGGGGTCCCGCAGCGCCCGCAGCTCCTCGCCCTTGCCGGCGCTGCCCGGCCCGCGGTCCCTCAGAGCCCGTCCATCAGCGCCAGCAGCTCCTCGCCCTTCCCGGCGCTGCCCGGGCGCGGCTCCGCCACCTCCAGCTCCCCCATGATGCGGGAGAGCTCCGCCCGCTGGCCCGGCTCCTGCGGGGACAGACACCGCGCCTCAGCCCGCCGCACGCACCCACTGGGAGGCACTGGGACGTGCCCAGCTGCCCCGCAGCCCACGCAAAACGGCGGCAGGCTGGCCCCGCAAGCGGGCAGCGCTCCACCGGGAGCTCGCCATTCCGTTTGCCAGGTTTCAAGTTACTAAATAGCCACCAAATCCACAGGCTCGGCAGAGAATACTGCCGGGGCTTATTTATGAGCTTCACTGAAATAGGAAAAACCAGGTATTTTTTAAGTCACTACTCGGGGTGAAACTCTGTTCTTAGCAAGGCAGAATGATGAGGATCAAAATGGGAAACACACTACGTACCTGTGTGGCTTCTATGTTGATAACCTTGTAAGATAACTCCTCTGGTCTAGTCAATGCAGCGTTTCTTGATTAAAAACATGAAAAGAGTGCTTAATCTCATGAAGACATGCAAATAAATTATAAAAAGCAGATTTCATGAGGCTCCTCTAGGCATGAAGTTTGGACAACGTCCCCATTCCTACCAGGCAAATTAGTGTATGGACCCCAAGTTTGGAGACTTTTCCCCTGTCTTAGAAATTTTTTATGCCAAGTGTTCCCTGTCCTAAATTTTTTTTATGCCAAGTGTGGAACAGCAGGAATATCTCTGTAGTTGAGATTAAAAGTAGGTAAAGACCTTCTGCAGAAATCATGTCTCATTCCCCTTGTGCTCCCTGCCAGGAGGGGCCTAAGGTGTTCAAACCTGTCAGGCTCATCACCCCCATAAGTTCTATTCTTATCTCCAAAATACATAGATGTATTTGGGGGAGAAGCAGAAGGGCTGATGAGATGTCTCCGTTCCATGGGACAGAACCTTCTGCTGACTGCCAGTGTCACATGGAGAGAACACAAGGCCATGCATCACAGGAGACACCAGTAAGGGCAACGGCTCTCCTTCCTGACAGCTTTAATAAAAAGGTCAAGCCAGGGAAACCGCTCCTCTCCTGCTCCTGTAGGGACCATCTGGACCCCAACAACAAAATGCTAAAAACCTGCTATCCCTTCCCCAAAGCTGTTAAGGGCCAGATTTAGTCTCCTGGGCTGTCCACATGGCACTACACCACAAACCCCAAACCAAGAAGGACTTGAGCATACTCTTCCTCCTCGTCGGTTGTGAACAAATTCAGTCGAAATCCTGTCTCACTTCCACCAGGTTTCTGGATCTCCAGACCTCCCAGCAGCCTGGCCAAAAAGTTCAGCTCTTCTTTAGCAAGAGGGTTAGGGACTATATTCTCCTGCAGAAAACAGTGATGGGGTCATTGGTCAGGTTACCAGGGAGATGAGGACTGTAACCGTTTTTGTGTTTTCTGATACTACATAAATGTTCTTCAGAGTGATAAAAATACATTTCTGTATTGTTAGTGGTACAGACTGTGCAGATAACTAGCAATTATCAATTATACATTTAAAATGGTTGCTTGAATTTATAGACCCAGGACAAGATAATTTTCCAGCTAAATTGAACAGCTGAGAAATCTGTAAAACCAACTTTCTGTTTTCTGATGAGATTAAAATAGGAAGGGAGTACACCATTGCATAAGCCTGCATGTAAGATTCTTTAGGAAAATGTGCCCTTCCCCTAGCTCAAAGGGGACCATGGAGGACTGGATGAGGCTCTGCGAAGAACAGAACAGGTTCCCCCAGAGTTAACTTGTAACTGTAGACTAAAAATATAGTTATTGTTTCCCTGAGACAGAAGATGAACAAAGGGGAAGACAGTGCAACTGTATAGTAAATGATTTGGAGATGACAGATGTGGGCGTTCCATTCAGTGACCCCATCTATTAAAAGACAAGGGAAGCAGAATGTAAAATCTGGTGGATGTGGTGCAGCTGCTCAAAGGGAACGCTCCCACCATGTGTGACCGGTGGCAAGACTCACTGGCACAGAGTAGTCAGCCAGTTAGCCAGTGACAGGAACAGAACAACACTGACCTTTGCATGGGATGCCAAGTTTTTGGATGATCCTGACATGTGTGTCTCTACTGGCCGACTAACGCTGTACCTAGAAGGACAGACACATGAGGAAGAGCAACCTGTTACTTGTATGAGATACAGGAACTGGAGGAAGCAGCACAGTATCAATGATTTTAGGATATTTTTCTGAAGACTGTAAATAACTGAAATAAGAAGTTACAGTTCAGTTTTATGGGGTATTGATGCATTAAAATGTGTGAGCGACAAAGCTGTGAGAAAGAACACTGCTCTATCTTATTCTTTCAATGGAAAAATTAAGACAAGCATGGAGAAAAAGAAAGGATTTCTTCAATGCAGTTAAAATTAAATTATATCTCACATAATAAGCAGCACCAGATGAGAACACTCTTTACTCAACTCTACTGTAGACATAAATCAAACTTTTGCTCTTCTCCACAGCTTTTTATACACATCTGTCCACATGTGTTCTGTTTCAGGACATCACTTTGTAAAAAAGTCAAGCTGATAATGGCGAAAGAATCAAAAATACAGAAGGCTGAAGACATGCTTCTAAACAAATCCATAACCATCAACTTTTACTTCATGTTTCTATGTAGAACAAAGCTTACTTACATATTTGTTCCAAGTTTGAGGACTCTGTCTCCATAAAGATCAAAAGATCCTTCCCTTTGTGGAAGAACATAATTTCCACCAGTAGTGAATTCAGTTCTTTTAACTTCATCTCCATTGTGATTAAACATCCTTAAAAACAAATAATTATCGAAACATACTGAGTAGTTTTATTATTGATGTTCAGTACTGACTTCCTCTGCTTACTGCACAAGAAAAAGGGAAACAAAACCCTATCCTGTATGTTGGTAAATGCCTATTTTATTGGATAAGTTACTAATAGCTAATTTACTGGAATAGAGAATGCCAGAAACAGCTTAGTATTTCGTTGCTGGGTGACTTAAGTCTCAAATCCTACCCTTTAAATAGTATTTACTGGAGGTTCAGCTATCCATGCAACATGAATGACAGTCTCAGCTCGATTCCTATTAGACCTCCAGGACTGACTGCTCCTCTGTGAGCAGCCGTACATGCAAGGCGCTGCAAACGGTGTAAGCAGCGGTTTGGAACTCACCTGATGAGCCCTGGAACTTCTGTACCCCAAGGAACAGGGCCCGATATCGGCAGCACAAAGCGACCATTAGAGTTTTGCACTTTATCCTTCAGAAAGATGGAGACCTGCAAAAGAATATTCCACCTCTGAGAAAATCACTTAAATATCTTCTGATCCAAATTCTTTTGAAGTCCAACCTTGCAGCCTTCCTGTCTGGATTGGGGTAGGTTTCCTAGGGATCTTGATGTATATATAGAGACTATGGTACAGGTCAAAGCCAGTAATGTAGAACTGTGGTCCAGAGGATGGGCACATTGATATGTTTAAAAAAATATGTACTGCTTATGCACTTGAATATGATAAATTTATTTAGAGAATATTAAGCCCCATGACTTCAAGCTCAGGTTCTGAGTTTGGTATCGGGTTTCTACTAAAAGGAAAAACATATTTATCAACTAGCAAATCTGTAGCAGTAGAGATTCCTTTTTTCGTTACGTTTTAGAATTACTGAGTATTATTATAGTAGATGTGCTCAATTTGTGAAATTCTGAAGGCTGAAATTACAAGCACAAGACTGAAAACCGTAAGTAACAAAACCAAACCTACAGTGTAATTAAAAAAAGACACCTTTGCCTCCTAGCCACAAGCTCCCTTTTATTCTTACTGACTAGCTGTATTGGGCTCTTACCCTTATGTGCATGTCCTGAAAAAAAATGAGGAGCGTTTGCCTGATGAGCTGAAATTCACCAGCAGAGAGACAGCTGTATGTCTGGAAAAGAAAAACCATCATATAAGGCTTCGCACATGTACCATGTCCAACCCTGGTAAAGGTGGAAACAAGTGTATCAGAATAGTGCTGGCCAAAAATAGTATGTGTGGCAGGGGAAGCAGAAATTATATAAGGGGGGGCAACTAATCATTAATTATTATCCGTGACTAAGAGTCTGATTTAATTTCTGCTGAAGTCAGTGGAGACTTTGATCAGGCTGAATAAGCAATGTATTGATTTAAACAGGCCAGTAAGATAATAACACTTGACTTGTAGACATCTCCCTCTCCAGAAGCCCTTTAGAAACATTTCATGACTTCCCAGAACTTTTAACATTTTATGAAACAGTTCCCTTTCACAGGAACACTCATATTCTTTGTCCAAAAAATTACAGCAGTTACACAAGCAAAAGTTGTTAACCGGGAGGCGGATTTGTTTCCCTCAGGTAAAAAAGAAGGGAAGGTTATTTGGACAGTTCTCTGAGGTTGAGAACATGCCACCCTCCGCACTTGATGTGGCACTTGCTGATGTAGTATTTAGTCTCTAAGATTAGCTTGAAAGAGACAAAAAAAATAAATATCAAACCACAGTGTGTCCCACCATTTTTCCATTTTTCTAAGGATTCTTACTTCAGTCAGCTGTCGGAAAGTTTCATCCACCTGGTTCAGAATGCCAGGGGCATCACGTATGAAATCCTTGATGGCGTCCAGGTGGTTGAATGTGACCAGCAGAATGTCTTTGGGCCGAGGGCACAGCAGCACTTGGTATTTGAAAGCCATAGTCATAAGGTCATACAGCTGCAAAATAACACGGGGAAGTTTTGGTTCCATCGCAACAGAGTGTACACATCGCATAGGTAACTTCACGTTGATGTAGAAAGGGATTTAGACACTTAGCCTAGCACCTGCCTACGGTAAGAACCATTTTAGCTTTGTTTACTAAGCAAATAAAACCTCTGCAATCACACTGTCAGCCCTCCTGCTGGTCTCTCCAACTGCTGCTAAAACTACAGCCCATGAAGCAACACCAACACCCAGGTAGAGGTCTCTTAAGTAATCCACTTCCTACAATTTTTTTCAAAATTGTCTGCTGGATATGCTGTTTGCAAGCAAAAATTCTAACACCTGCAACTGCAAACCAGTGAGTGTCAATACAGAAATACATACATTTATATACACCCACATATGTATGTTTTTAATATATATTTAAAAATCCAGTAAAGAATGCTTACTAAACCTCTTAAAAATCAAACATTTATTTATTAAAGGAGAAATAATCAGTTCTGAAGTATCCGATCCTACCATGGATTTCCCCAAAGCTTCCTTGGCTGAGATCCATTTTTACAAAGAAAGCAAATGGAAAGAGGGCCCTTACAAAATGCTTCAAAATTACAGTGATGTAAAGCCATGTACTAATTATGGCAATCAGAAACTTGTGAAGGGTAGCACAGAAGACCAGCATGGTCAGGACTGGGCAGGTGGTCTTTTTTACCTTGTCCATGCTTGCCTGGTTCAGTCTCATGATTGAAGCATGAGCTAGCCGGTCATACACTGTTCGCAGAGCTTTCTTGGAATAGAGTTCCTGTGGTTTAAACAGCTCTTCCATAAATTTTTTATTGAACATGGTTGTGATGATGTCATTCATAACTGCAAAGACAAAGAGTCTGTTTTTGCTGCAGAAACAGCACATTCATCTGGATTCATTCCACACTGAGAACCTGGACACTGACAGCTGCGAGGATTGACATGAACGCTTACCTGTGAAAACCAGGTACAGAGCCTCAAAAGAAAAAAGGAGGAGGAACATCACTTCCTAATGTCAACGTTTTTCTCCATCCCACATTGGCCTGAGCAAGCAGCATGATTCCTGCTGACTGTCCCCAGGGGCAGAAATGCTACATGAGCTGCAGACAACAAACCTTGTTTTCCAGTGGGAATAGGACTGGTTTTGTCGCCTCGTTTTTACAGCTACAGCTAGCACTTCTCACTTTTTAAATAATTTGTTTATAGGCTACTCTGACACGTATCATCTATAAAAGCTGCAGTTCTTCCTAAAAAGCTGTTTTGCATCACTCTAGATTTTTGCAGGCTATAGCTAGCTGACTCTGCCTGTTCTCTCTTTAGCCTTTTACACTATTAGTCTATTTTTCCTTCTCAACAGACTCCTGAATGATTCAAGGCTCCTTCTAGTATTTGTTTCAAACGGTTTAACACTGGCAAGTATTTAAGGAAGCACTTACAACACTGGGATCTACGTCAGGCCACTCAGGGCTCTTACACAGCAACATCTGCAGATAGTAAAGCAGTTCAAAAGCACAGAACTCTAAACTTCCTGACGTGCTTCATTTTTTTATGTGTAAATTTAGACATGGAATTGTTTCACAACTTACTCAAGAGTATGCAGAGATCACGAGTGCTGAGTATAAGGGCTGTGCTCTGTTTATTGAGCTTTTAATGCAAAGAAGATAGAAAACATTTTGCAGTGATTCAAGCAGATGCAGTATCTTAGCTTTTGTATGGGACCTGATACTTTTATTATTTACCTGATACATTCTACAGAGTTATCATAAATAAGCATTTATTTCTCCATAAAAAAATGTTAAATACAATTTTTAATTCACACAGATTACTGTACAAGCATGAATTTTCCTAAGCAGATGACTCTTGCTGAAGCTCATAATGCCAGCTGATTCTTATGGCTTAGTAAAATCTGAGAGGAAGTAAGGAAAGAGAAAAAGGAAAAAAAAAAAGAAAAAGTGAACATATACAAAGTGGTAGTGATTAGCTATTTGAAATACTGCTATAATTATTCACTGGTGGGTTAGACACCTGGCTTTTCGTAACTGTGGTACTGAAGCTACACAAACAGCCAAAGAAAGTTAATGTCCCAGTCACTTCATCTTTTCTTAAGATGATTAACTGTCTGGGGAGCACTGCCAGATATGCTGTGGGTCCTGAGAACCTAGACACGGAGAGCTGTTTTCCTGTGCCTCCTGATGCGATTCTCTGTACATGCTTAAACCTGATGTTTACAGTTTTTTTCCTACACCGGTGTACGCTACTGGTAACACACACATTTCAGCAAACACACTGTATCAAACAGGGCTCGCTAGTTTTCCTGCTTTACGGACCCAAACAATACAGAGAGATCTCAGCACAGCTTCTGAGCAGCATAGATGACAAATGAGGAAAAAATCTCTCCTCTTCCTCCCTTCTTTTCAAACAGACTGTCCATAAAACAATCCCTATTTGCAGTCTGAGGCAAAAATTCTCACTTTTAGTGGAGAAAACAAAATACATTAATATGTATTAGTACATATTTATTTTTGCAAGTAATTGGTTATGACAAAAATAAGAACTGTTGCCTTATACTGCTATCAAGAAAAATATTTTTTAAGTTGCTTGGATATGTTGCCCGCACAAAGGCTTCTCCTCCATCTTTGGAGAGTCACCAATAACCAAAACTGTCAGGAGACAGACAACGTTCCAGTACGCTGGCTGTGGCTGGTAGATATTCACAATGAAATCGGAAGATCTGTGTTAACCACACACCCAGCCTTACATAAATTATCTTCTGAAATTAAGACCTCTTGTATTGGCTATAAAAAGAACCGAGAAAGACATAAAAAAAATCATGGTAAAGGGCAAATCTGACACAGTACGTTTGATAATGACACAGCAAAGAGATCTGAAAGCCCATGTAGTCCCTAGGGAGATATTTACACCGTTCTAACAATGGAAAATAATAAAGAAAGGAGTGTTAGCTCAGGGAAAATGGCACGCCAAGCAACACAGCATAAAAGCAATTTAGCAGAGAGGGGTTTCATCAACTGGGATGGGGAGAGGGAAACCAAGTATAGACAATGCAATGGACAGAAGAGAAGCTGAGGATTTATGGTGGTTTTCACCTACACGTGCCATGTGTCACTGGTGACACACGTTCCAACTTCTACCATGCTGTCATGTAACACGGCTCAGATGCATGACATGAGACAGGGGGGTCTTTACACCTGGATTATGCTCGTGCTTCTTGGAGGACATTCAAGGCAGCAGCAGGGATGCTATGAGTTCAAAACAGTCACGCGTTTGTAGTTCGTAACAAGGTCAAAGGCAAGCAAAACCGCCTTGTCATGGCTTCATCAGCAACAGCCTCGGCTGGTCACTCTGTGTGACTCTTCAGAGATCATCGCCCCAAGAGCAGTGTTCGTAGGCAAACTTGTTCTCTGACAAGACAAGCTGACTGTTCAACACAGGATCTGCATCTCTGCCACTACTACCTAAATATGACAAAGTGGGCTTTTATACAACTTGTCATTTTGATGTGATAAAAGAAGATATGGAATCTTTTAGACCTCTGAGATATTAAATGCGGGGAAAAAAAGTGTTCTTGGAAACGGCATGTAATGGTAGCAAACAAAAGCTGGGGCAAACTCATAGGATATTGGTATTTGCCTTTAGTAAATATTCAAAACATACAAACGATGCTTATTTTGTAAAACATGAATTGTAACCCTGATCTCTCTTAAAAAAGGGCTGCTCAAAAAGGCAGCGAAAGTGCTATGCATGTTCACCTAGCAAAAAACTTGAGATAGTTTAAGGGATTTATTTCCTCATTCAGCTCCTTACTACACCCCTTTGCTGGAGGCTACCGTTCCAAGGCAGAGTCCAGAAGGAAACCCATGCTCACAGCTCAGCGCTGCAAAATCCTGATGTCTCAGCCCAAACTCACCCTCAGGGATAATTTCAGTCAAGATGAGCTTGGCTGAAGGGTGAGCACCTGCTTCTTTGTGATCACTCTGCAAGGGTGATGACTACTAGCAGAGGTGGATAAGCAGTTAGGATGGAAATGCCTTAAACTTTCCTGGAATTCACCTGTCAAAACCCTAAGCAATGAATTAGAAAACAAATTTAGAAACATGCAGTATACATAATAATTCCTGCATTTAAGCAGAAAAAACAACCTTCACAATGCTCACATAATTATATGCTTGCATTAATACAAAGCCAGAAAAAATACAAATATCTTTTTGGCTAGAAAGACCGCTACGATAAAAAGTTTTGATCTATTTCTAGTCTTGGTTAAATAAGCAACGTATTTTTGAAGCCATATGATTTTGAGATACTGTCTGTTTTTTCTAAGATCTATAGCTAAAGTGCATTTTAATGAACAGGTGCATATTATTATTCATCTTTGACGCTATGACTAGAAGGCTGCAGGAACAGCATACGGTGTGTTCACGTACAATGAGCCTCATGTGTGCATGTAGTGGTGTTTGTCTACTGCATGCAGCTAGCAGATTACAGTACCTCGTTTCCTGTCCACATCTGTCCATTCATCTACACGAAGCATATAAAACAAAAACATCAGTTCAAGAAGTAAGAACAATAGTTTCAAGGAGAATAAAAGAAAGAAACTAAAAAAAAAAAAAAAAGAAATCTAACTAATGGACTTTGTTTTTTCTCATCAGCATTCAGCACTTAAGAGGAAGGAACTCTTCAGGTACTTGACATCTTTCACCTTCGATGAGCGCACAGATGATGAAACCTTGCCCTCCCCTTGGAAAGGATCTCGTTGCTTCACCAGAGATAGAATTTTACCCTTGACTGAATCTCAGCACATTTTGCATTGAGCTTGGAAAGTTTTCAGCTGTTTTTTTGCACTTATGAGCCAACAACATTTGAGTGAACAGTTTTAAGCATTAACAAACACCTCAGTGGGGACGAAACCACATCTCAGTACAATTTGCACCCAGTTTTTTGGGAGGTAAAATACACGCGTGGATAAACTAGCACAGATCTAATTCTCCTGCTGAGATATGCCACCAAGTACGGCTGATTTAGTTGAGGCTCTAACGTTAGACTTCCACCCAGAGCAGCAAAGTTTTGCGGGATCATTCTCTGAAGACATGCGAATAACTAAGACCGCATTGCCGTTGCACCGTGGCGAGGAAGCTGCTTGCCCAGGCCTGCTCCTACCGGCAGAGCCTGCGGTGCCCGGCCCCCCCGCACCCCCGCACCCGGGGCGGGATGCCCGCCTCACGTTACGAGGCCGTGCGGGGGAGCGGCCGGTCGCTGCGGGGGAGGGCGGGGAGAGCCCTGCCCGGCCACCTGCAGCTGCCCCTGCCCTCGGGGCACCGCGCTTCCCGCCACCGGGGGAGGTGGGGCGCCGCCGCGGCCCCGCACCCGGCGCAGGCCGCAGGCCCCGCACGGCCCGGCCAGGCCGCGGGAGAGCCCCGAGGCCCGCGGGCAGCCCGCACCCGGCGCAGGCCCCCCCGGCCTCCCGCCGCTCACCTTTGCGGGCCTTGTCGCCGGGGATGCTCTGGGCGCGGAGGCGCTGGTCCAGGATGTACAGCATCTCCCCGCCCAGGTTGAGGAACAGCAGCGGCAGCGTCCGCGCCGACATGGCGACCGCCGGCCCCGCCGCCGTTGCCGGGCAACCGCGGGGCCAATCGGGAGGCGCCGCCTTGGCCGCCCGGGGTGCGCGTGCTAGCCCTGCCCAGCGCGCGTGTAAGCCCCGCCCACACGTGCGCGCGCCCCGGCGCGTGTGCAAAGCTTGCCCCGTGTGGGTGCACACCGCGGCGCGTGTGCAAGGCTCTGTGCATGTGCGTGTGTGCACCTCAGTGCATGTGCAAAGCCCTGTGATGTGCGCGCACCCCAGCGTATGTGCACAGCCCATGTGGGTGCACACCACAGCATGTGTGCAAGGCCCTGTCTGTGTGCATGCATGCACCCCAGCATGTGTGCAAGGCCCCCAAGCGCATGTGTAAGGCCCCAGCCACATGCACCCCAGTGTGTGTGCAAGGCCCTGTATACACACACTCACCCCAGTACTTGTGCAAGGTGCCACCCACGCGTGTGAACACACCCCAGAGCATGTGCAAGGCCTGGTACATGTGTGTGATCACACTCCGGCACATGTGCAAGCCCTGCCCACGCATGCATGCACCCAGCGCGTGTGCAAGGCCCCACACGTATGTGCACACCCCAGCACACATGCAAGGCCCTGCACACACATGCATGCACCCGTAGGCCCCAAGGAAATTTTAAAATACCAGTTTCATCAGTTCTGGTGCATGAGAACAACTAAAAAGTTTATAAGGAAATGATTAAAATAATTTTAATATAACTAAGAAAAAAAAGGGGGGGCTGAGCGCTGCCTGAGGTGGGCCAGCCACACATGCCACTGCTCAGAGGAACATGGGGAACGTTGGTGAAAGCCAGCGGGCGCCACCATAACCGTGTCAGTAACTCCCTCGGTCACCACCACCAGCACCTGTGGTACGAGCAGCCCCATCACACTTGGGGACGGCAGAGGCACAGGGCGAATACAGACGTGTCAGTCTGCTGGGAAGTTACAGACTTGGGCACTAACGCCATTTCTACAGCTGCCGAGCTCCGAACCAACCCGCGTTTCCCTGCCAGAAGGAACAGCACTTGGAGCCACTGTCAGGGCTGCTTTGTTTCCGAACAAGCAGTGTTTCGCCTCATTCTGTCTCCTCATTTGCCATCCCACAGCCCAAATCCCTGACAAACGGTGCTGAGCGGCTGGGTCAGTGCTACCTGACAGCGCAATCCCGCAGGCAGCAGCAGCAGCCACGCTTGGAGGGGTTCTCACGTAAAGATGCCCCTGCCACGGGGCGGTGAAGTCCCCCAGGCCCTCCTGACAGATCGAACTGCTCACACCAGCCCATCAGCCTTAAGCTAAACTTTTAAAACGCTTAAACCGCTCACCGCGCTTTCCCAGGTGCTCGTTGCGCCGCAGACCCCGCAGCACGCACGTAAGCAAAGAGGCTTTAGGTCTTTAGGCAGTTATTTATTGTTAGGGAGACCGGCTGCGTCAGCCTCCACATGCCGCTACACGGGCGTCCCCTCGCACTGCGCCTGCTTCTCCTCCTTTGCCGCTCTCGCTCTTGCTCGCCGCTCTCTCCTCTGCTTTAGTTTCTCAGGTGCTTTCAGCTTCTGCACCTCCTGAAAAACCTGCCGGAGGAGCACAAGGAGGTGAGAGGAAGAGAAAGACAGAGCTGCCTGCTGCTGAGCAGAGCTGCTCCACCACTGCTGCTACGGACCCCAGGTGCAGTAACTCCTTCCTGCGTGCTCCCTCCGGGCCACCGGCCAGCCCTGCTTGCAGGGTACCATTCTGAGTATCCCGCGACAGCCACCCACACTTTGGGTTACAATTTCATTGGACTGAAATTTAGGATTTACAGACTGAAGGCACATCCAGCTTCTTGATTATACCCAGATACACTGCACACAGCTGCTACACCAGCGTATTTAGAGAAATGACAGCAGGCAGTGGGTGTAGCCACGTTTATCCCAAAGCTGCCATCCTGTTTGTCTCACATATTAGTTCCCACATCAGACTTTGAATAAAAGCTGGTTTGAATTGTACATTTCTGAGCAAACCAGCAGCACAACCCGACGTTCTCAAGCACAGTAATGCTGCAGCACGTGCATCGTTGCCCACTATGTAACTGCCTTTTGTGGAGCTCTTTGCCTTTCAGGGTGAGGTTATGCTTTTCTCTATAAACATCATCACCTCTTAAAATTCAAACCCTTAATTAAAAGCGCCCACCCATCAGTCTTTTCTCTCTTAACTGCGCTCTTCTCTAAAAAGGTTTTTTTCTACTCCAGCTATGTGGTGCTCTCTCCAGACCACTCCGTACCTTGAGACAGAAAGCCTTCTTCACAAGCCAGCGCTTGGTGATCCTTCTGCGGTAGGGAGCGGGCAGGGTGTACTTGATATTCAGCTGCTTGCAGGTGTTTTCAAAGGTATCATAGCGGACACGGCGAAGATACGTAAGTAGTTTCTTCCGGCGATCTATATCCATCAGCATGCGACGACGGTTACTTTTATCCTGCAAAGGACTTAACGTTCACTAGATTGCAGACAGATTATTCTTCCATTCCAATAAATTACTTAGAATAGACCAGATTATGGCTGGAAGGAAACAGTCAGGTTAAGGACGGTATCTTAGAGCAATTTTTCTTGGCAGACACTGCAAGCGCATTAGGTCACTACAAGATCTGAGAAGGCTTAATTTGCTTTTCACTGAAATTGCTTTCTTCATTTTGTGCCTCCACCTTCACCTTCATCCCCCAATGCTGAAGGCTGCTTTCAACTTGTACACAGGTTCAGGCGGTGACAAAAGCTGCAGTGGCTTGGAGGCAAAGGCTGTAGGGAAGGCCTGCTGGCTAAAAACTTCACTTCTCCTGAAATGTATTGTTCCAGAAGTAACACAGAAGCACTTACCTTTGTTTTTCCAGAAATTAAGTGTGAAAATAAAGTGTGACTTGGCTCTGTCTGACTGTTTGAGTCATATCTGCGATGCTTCAAATTTCAGCTCTGAACCCAGGCAGCTTTAGGTAGGAAAGTGGTCATTATGACATTAACACAGCCCTGTCTGCTAAACATTTTCATAGGCAGAACAAAGAATACAGCCGTGAAGTGATAACATTAATTATGTTGAAAACTAAGCAGTGAAGCCACATCTGCAGCATGGATAAATTCAGCTAAACTCTGTTCAAAGGTATCTGCTCAGCCATTTCCACCAATCCAGTAACAAAAAAAGAACACACTCCACATTTCAGCTAGTCAGAATGTAGCTGTGACTGAGCCAGCAGTTTCCCACACTGGCACAGGGAACCGTTATAACTATTTCATAAACCTTCTTAGGAAAGCCATAATCCCCAGAATTAAAATCCTTTTGCTCTAAACTGAGAAAACAACCTGAACAGCTGCTCTCTCAGACGTGTGGGCTCAGATTACTGATAGTTACCTTGGGATGCTGCTGAAGATGTTCCTCGTAGGTGCGTATCTTGGCAGTCAACATAGCAACTATAAAGAACAGGCGTAAGAAGCCAAGTGAGAGCAGCAGGTTTCCAGGGTGAGACAGTATCATTTGCACTCCCTTCAAATTGCCAGCTGAGGACTGCTGCTCTAATGGGTACCCACTGCGCCACAGCGAGTATTACCACACAACCCTCCGCGTAAGCGCAAAACAAACCACAAAACATAACCTACATAACGAGAGTCAGAACTATTACTATTATGAAGCTGCTTAATTAAGAGGCTAAAATTTTAACAACAGATCATATGAATTTATCTGTAAAATGCCTCTTGTGCTCACTTAATTGCTGGTGACTTTATATTCATTTCACTTCACTTGGTTTAAGCTTTGGAGGAACAAACACAGATTAAGAAGTTCTTTCTAAAAGCAGCAGCCAGCTCTTTGATTTCAGGCTTTGGAGAAAGGTGCTGGTGGCATCCCGAGAAACTGAAGCCCTTTATTAATGACAAAGAAGTGCATCGTGGTCAATGGCAGTGTGGCCTTCATCCCTGCACTGTCCCTACGCTGTGCTTCAGCCAGAGCGCTCTAATGCACAGGGAAATCTGAGTTCTACGGCTACATCTAGTAGTTCATGGTAATGAATGCAGTGCAGTGCTACATGTCATACAAGCGCTTCAAGCGGAATGATGCACACTCTGCCTTTGAGGAGTGGATATGGACTAGGAACTTGGAAAGCACCCTAGATGGCATCTGCCAGTAAGCGCATACACTGCCTCTGCAATGCTCCCAAACCTCAAACAGGTCCTCCAGGGCATGCTGCAGGCTACCTGCTTCTCAGGTGCGCTCCTGAAGGAGATTCTCCTAACTGATACAGAAAACTTGAAGTGCTGGGGTGGGAATAGCTGAATAAAAGCAGAGATGTATCATCTGCCAACAATATCCTTCTACTTTTTTAACTTGCCTTGCACCTCAAAGGAGCCATTGTCGTTGGGAGACCTCCTGACCTTCTCCACCAGCTGCTGTGTCTTTATTTTCATCTTCTCCTTCTGTGGATAACAGAAAAGAGCTTGTCACTTTCTCAGGAACGCCAGAGGTCTGAGACACCCCAGCTCTCTTCCCCAATGCCCAGATAAAGGCTTTCTAATTAATAGCTTTACTCGGTGCCCATCACAAAATGCATAAGAAGTGCTGCACAGAAGGACCTGCTGCTTGCAGGACAGTGCTCAGAGTACAGCAGCGAAGCAGCACAAAAAGATCTTGGCTGAACACAGAATCGCCACTGTTGAAAGCAAGAGTCAAGGCATACCCTTCATCCCAAGATTACAGAAAAAGGGTGTTGAAGAAGCCCCGCTGCTCTCACGAATGGAGGAGAGAACTGAAGCTGATCTCACATGGCAGTAGCCTTTACTTTTTGCATCTTTTTAAGCTCACATGGTAAGCAGCAAGAAATGGTAAGATCTTTGTGCTACCTTATGATTTGCTTACTTTGTTTTCTGGGCATACAAAAAGTAAAAGTAATTTGAAGAACATCTGCCATCCAATGTACTGTTTTCTAGAACACAGGCCAACCATCAGCAGTAACATAACACAGCTCATCTCCCCTGTGATTGCCTAGTATTTTTCTTCTCTCATTTTAGTATGCAGTTATTACCATAAAGAAGACTGCATGATAAATTTTAAGACCATAACAGGACTTATCACTCATATATTTCATAGCCCCAGATTTGCAGTCACCAAGCAACACTTAAAAATAAAGTAAGTGAAGGGCATTTAACAATATAGGCATGTCTTACACAAATGTGCTCACTAAATCTTCCAGGTTTTTTTATGCTAGTAGAATGAAACTAACCTGGCTTGCCATTTCCAGTGACAACAGTCTTCTCACTACATCATCAACACTGCAAGGAGATTGCAGATTAGTTTATAGGCTAGAAAAAAAGTATATTTAACAACAGAAATGAGGTTAGGTTTTCAGAGCATACCAACTTTTCTCAGCTTTAATTTACTCTGCAAATTTACAGCCACTATCCTCCCCTCCCAAACCTGTCAGCCATGAACTGCTCCTTGCATTCCTAAGAAAAATCATGGCTGAGATTACAGAAGCATCAAGTAGTTTTGCTGCTGTGGAAAGCACAGTTATTTCAAATGATGATGGAAGTCTTATCAATTCCAAAAACACTATGTGTAAACTGGGTGCTGAAGATTAACCCCCAAGTAAGTGCTCAAGGACAAAATAATTAATTTTAACACCAGCTCCTTCAAAGATCCGTGAAAGTCTCAATTATGCCACTGGGGGCTCTCCATGCACCACACATGAGCTGCTCTGGAATCAAAGCATAAAAATGCTAAACTCCAGGTCCAAATTTCAGAAGCAGCCATGCATTTTGAGTTGTTTAACTACACACTCTCTACCACCTGAGTCCAAGAGAGGCATATATTATTTCTAAGAAGATTATTTCTAACATTTCAAGATTATTTCTTTTTTTCTAGGGACTACAAAGTTCATAGAAGATGCAGGCAATCAGCACTTAATCTTACATTAAGTAAACAAAACCCTTACATGATGCTAATCAGTGACCACTTTTGCACATTTGACTTTCAAAATGACTTTGCAGTTTTTGTGCTAAACTGCACACCAGTGACCACAGAGCACTAATTAGTTACTGAGCAGGTGGCAGCTTCCACATATTGTGGTTGTGTGTGTGTGTAAGATGCAAATCTCTGAAGAGAACAGTCATTCCCTTTCCCTGTATCATACCTATTTATTATTGGGACATTGGCATAATCTTTCTTCAGCATGGTGGGAGGAAGATCATCCAAATGGCTGGGGATGTCTACAAAGAGAAGATTAACATTTGAGGAAGAGCAGTACAAAGTCAGCGCTCTGATCATGCTTGCAAACTAGACCAAAGGAAACGAGTTGCAAAGAAAATAAGATTGTATGCTCCAAACAGGAAGATAGAACTTGAGAGATCAAGCTGAGGTGGCAGGAATTGCGTGACTAATATTGGGTCCAGTCTCTTGCCTTTAGCACTCTGGATTTACAACATGGTGTATAGTCCACCAAGATCAGTGATCTCTTGCTAACAACAACTGCTACTTTCCCACACGTTCACAACCTGCTGAACTTTCTGAGTAACTTTCGAGCTTGCAAGGAATTATTTCTAGAAGCACTGAACCACAAAAAGGTTAAAGGGACCTTGTGAAGTTTCTAGTCCAATCTTCCCTTTAAAGTGGACCGTCATCATTTCTTTGTCTAGCAAAGCCTTGAAAACCTCTGGGGATGGATAGTCCACAGCTCCGCTGTGAAGCATGTTCCCATGCTGCACTGCCTTCCCAGTGAGAGTCCTTTTTCCTTTTTCCTTTTGTGCCCAGCTGGAACATGTCCAAGCTGCTTTTTGGGACCACCCCTCATTATATTGTTTGGCACTACCAAGAAGAATCTGGCTCCCTCACCCTTGTAATTACCCATCAAGAAGCCGCAGGACTGCAGAATCCTGCAACAGGGATTGTATTTCCTCTCTTCTTATGATGAGCTCTGCTGCTTTAAAGTGAAACCCACTAATTTCTCCAAAATACCCTCTCTTCCTGCAGCATTGGGGTACGACTCTGATAATGTCAACAGTAAAACATTTTGCCACATGGTCCCATTAATCCTGACATACCTTTCTTCCTTTTTCTCACAGGTCTGGCGTAACATCTGGCTGTCTGAATAAAGGGATTGCAAGCTTGACGGAAGAAAACAAAGATTTATCAGACTTGTGCACACTTTTTTTAGCTACATACAAATGAACCACTGCTCAGTCTGTACTAGAAAACTGGTCAGAGTACTTAACACTCCAAGGTGATCAGCAGCCAGCCAGGTCTCTTGTCCCAAAGAAGCGTGGAACAGTTCAGTATGATTCTCACATGGGTGCTAAAACAAATGGCGAAGCTGTGCTGCTTCAGGGTGATCTGAACCCAAATGATGGGAAGGACAGAGCAGCAGGAAGAGATTACAGACGCTGAGCGGACAGTGTGAGGGCTCCCAGGCTGAACTGTGTTTGTTTAGAGGGTTTAACTTGATGAACTAATTCAAGTAATTTCATGGGCGAGTTAGTAGGGCTGCTCTGCACTACGCCAGCGGCTGAGCACAGAGGCAGCGGGACCTAGAGACAACCTTCAACCGGCACAGCTCGATACAGATGAGAATATTCATCGGTGGCCTGACTTGAACTGTTCTTTGACTTTTCAAGAGCAAGCCCTTCCAACTGCTCTTTCAAGGCCGCTGCTACTGGAACCAACACCTGCTTCAGATGGTTCACCCGCGCCTCAAACATGTTTTCAAGTACAGACGTTGCCAGTCACAGACCTGCCAGGGAGCTGTGTGCAGGGGTCCCCGCGCTGTCCCGGGCCGCGGGGTCCCCCCCTGCTGCCCCGGGCACATGGGCCGGTAACGGCCTAGCCAGCAGCCCGGCCAGGCCCCCAGCCCGCACCCTGGCCCAGCTCACGGCAGCTTCGCTGACAGACCCCCGGCCCCGGAGCCACTCCCGTGCGTCCCCGCCGTGCGCGGGGCAGGGTCAGCGGGCGGCCCCCAGCCTCACCACCCTCCCCCAGGGCTTCGAGAGACGCCCCGGGGCCCTGCCCGCGCCCTGCCCCGCGAGCAGCACCCCAGGTCCCCCTGTCCCCTCTCAGGGCCGCCTCAGGCTCCTTCCCCCCCACCCCAGGCCACCCCCGATCCCGGGACCTCCCCTTCCCCCCTGGCCTCGGCTCCCGCCCGGCCCCGGCCCGCCGCCCGCCCGCCCGCCCGCCCGCCCTCCCTCCGCTTCCTCCGCCGGGCCCCGCGCCCCCATCCGCGCTTCCTCCCAGCGGCCTCTCCAGCGCGGCCGAGCTCCCCGCCCGCCTCACCGGCCCCGCCGCCGCCGCCGCTGCCCAGGCCGGCGGCCACGCCGCGGGCCGGCCCCGCCAGGCAGCGGCCCAGCGCCGTCCGCAGCGCCAGCATGGCCGGTCCCTCACGACCCCGCCGCCACGGGCGCCGCCATCTTGCCCCAGGCGCGACAGCCGAGCGCCGAGCGCGGGGGCCGAGCGCCGAGCACGTCGCTGGGCAGGTTGCGGGCGGTCGCCCCCCGAGCCCCTGGCGCGGCGGAGGGTCAGCGCCCCGCCGGCCACCCCGGGCCCGTCCCGCCGCACAGCCTCCGGGCCGTTCTGAGCGCGTCCCCGTTTATTGCGGGAGGGGAGAGGAGGGGCGGGAGGGGACGCACACAGCACCGGCCGGGGGAGCCGGGCCCCCGGCGGGTGGCCCCGGCCCCCCGCAGGCCCCGGGGTAGGCCCGGCCCCGGCCCTAGAACGCCCGGCAGTCGTGGAGCTCCTCGGCCCCGCCGATGCGGAGGCCCTGCAGCAGGGGGAAGGTGGCGGACAGCTCCTCGGGGCACCCCCCGTCCCCCGGGCAGCCCTGAGGGGCGGCCCCGTGGAACCACAGGTTCTCGTAGGGCTTGGGGCTGGGGCTGGGGTCGAGGAGCAGGGGCTGGGTGGAGCTGGAGCGCAGGTAGAGCCGGGGGGGGGGCTGCTGCTGGCCCTTGTACCCCTCGCCCACCACCCGCGCGTACTGCACGGTCTGCCTGCTCCCGGGCCCTGGCGTGCGGGGACCCTCCTGCTGCACGTAGGGCAGGTGCGGCGCGGGGAAGGTGCCGATGGGCTCGGTGGTGGGCTCCTTGCCCCAGGTGGTGGGCTCCTTGCCCCAGGTGGTGGGCTGCTTCCCCCCTGCCCTTTCGAGCACCGTGACAGTGGAAATGGTGGCCAAGCCAGGCTCCCTCACGCCGGGGATGTGCAGAGGCTCCTGGGGAACGGCGTGTGGTCACAGCCTGTTTGCAGGGTGCAGCCCCTCCTGTGCCACCCCCTTGCTGGCACCACACGAGGGAAGCTCCCTGCGCCCCTGTTCCCCATCCCAGCTTGGCCTCGTGCCCTGGGTGCCATGCCTTCCACACCAAGCAGTGCCTAAGTGGTGAGCAGGGGGCCAGGGGGAGCCGCCAGCTGGGTCCTACCTGCTGGAGCTCTGCTGGCACCCACTTGCCCAGGCTGCTGTTGGCAGGGTCGGGGACGCTGGGCCAGAACTGCTGCTTCACCCTGGTGGCCACAGGACAAGGGGACTCAGCGAGGGGGCCTGAAACAGGCAGCCCTGGGGCTGGTCTTGCTCCTGCCGAGCTCACAGTGGGACACCATCACTCCCTGCATCCACCCTGTCCCCCCAGCAGCCAGGCTACAGCCAGGGCCACCGCAGCCACCGGGGATGGGGACTCCCAGGGTGGCTCTCGGTACTCACCGCCCATTCTTCTGGAAGCAGATGAGCAAAAGGATGAACAGGACAAAGATCATCCCCAGGGTCAGGAAGAGGAACTGGATTTCAGTGTCATCTGGAAGGTGGGCAGGGGAGAGGTTCACAGGGGGAACTGTGGTGGGGCACCTCTGGCTGTGCTGTGCCATGAGGCCAGGGTCTGGCAGGTCCCCTCCTGTCCCTATACCCCACGGGTGGCTGCGCCCCCTCACCTAGCACTGTAGTCACCAGGGTCAGGCTGGTGCCGTTGGTGCTGCCAGCAACTGTGGATGCCATGATGTGCACTTTGTACAGGGTCGACGGCTTCAGCTCATGGATGATGAAGGAGCTGAGAGAGGGATTCACGGTGGCGCCTGGGGAAATGTGGGGGCTGTTGGCACAGCAGGGGCTGCTCGGTGGGTGCCCCTCACCTGCACGACCCCTTGGGTCTCTGCTGGTGAGGGGTCCTGTACGGGACCCACATACACCCCCTGACCCTCTCTGAGGAAGGCATGGAGTCTGCTGACATCCCCACCCAACACATCGAGGTGTGGTGGCAGGCAGGGCCACGGTGACACAGACAGGACTCACTGGACACTTCTGCATCACTGTTGGCCCAGAAAATGGTGTAGCTGGTGATGAAGCCATTCTGCATCTCAACCGGCACTGGGTCCCAGCACAGCTCGGCACTGGACTTGCTGATGCTTTTCAGGTGGAGCTTTGGGGCATAGGACGGTGCTGAAACGGAGCAGGACAAGCGACCAGGCGCTGTGCAGAACCGCTGCCTCAGGCTGCGGAACTGGCTGGGGGGATGCACCGAGTGGTGAGTCCCACTCCGGAGGTGTGGGCGTCAGGCCCTGCCGCACACTGTGCCCCTGTGGGCCTTGGTGCAGCTGGGAGCACCTTCAGAGGCGAGCCAAGGTCCAGCCCAGTAGGCTGAGCTCTGCCATGTAGCCCCTGATTTAGGGACATGTGGGGGAAAGGCTGCCTCTCCTTGTTGAAAGGCAAAGGCTGGGTGGTGGGGAGCGAGCCCCTGGTGCCCCGAGGGTGGCTGCTAGGAGCACACGTACCCTTCTGCTTGGAGTAGGCTGCCGTGTGGATGGGCACCCCTATGGCATCCTTGTAGAGGGGGTACACCGAGATGTCGTACCGCTGGAAAGGCTCGATGCCATCTGCAACCGAGAGCAGGGGGGGGCCGGAGTCTGGGGGTCTGGCTGCCCAGACCTTCCCCATGGCACCAGCCTGCCTGCCCTGTGCCGTACCCTGGGAGTGGATCCAGAGGAAGGAGGGAGGGTGTGGGGTGGGCTCAGGGCAATCGGGAGGGGTGCCAGCCCCCAGGTACAACCCCCCACACTGATGACCAGGAGGGCAGGGACCCCCCCAGCAGGTCCTGGCTTACCCTGGATGAGGGCTGCAGTGGCAGCCCCGTCACGCTCCATCTGCCAGCAGGCGCTGCAGCGGCCGGGCTCCGAGGACACCCGCTGCCACTCCAGGACGTAGGCGTGTGGTGGGGCCGGCGGGGCCTCCCACTGCACCCAGAGGCTGTGCTCCCCCTTGGGCACAGCCCGGAGCCCGGCTAGGGGCTGACCTGCATGGGGGCATCCAGCCAGAATGATGGGAGAGGGGAGCATCCCTGCTGCATCGCCCCCCTGTGCCCCCCAACCCAGAGCCCACCCTGCTCCTCGCTGTGGCTGTGCACCCAGTGGGCAGCTCGGGAGCCCCTGGTCACACACCCAGGGAGGTGTCTCTCCCGCGGCGGGGTGAGGCAGCAGCACCCAGTTTCAGGCCTTGTGGAGCTGCTGTGGGGTGCAGAGCCCCAGGGGGGCACGCAGAGGTTTTGAGGCACACGAGGTTTGCACTGCCCTCACCTTTCCTCTCCAGGAGGACGACCTCGGTTGCTGCTGACTCGCCGGCGGCATTGTAGGCTGAGAGATAGACCCTCCTGGTCCCCATGGGTGCGGAGAAGTTGCACTGGGTGTGGGTGGTGTTGCAGATGGTGGGGGGGTCCCTGCCCCTCCTCCTGGGGCTCAGTGTGATGCGGTACCCTAGCACTTGCCCGTTCGCCTCCTGGCGCCGTGGGGCCTGGGTGCAGGCAGGGTGTGCGGGGATGCTCGGTCCCCAGGGCGATGCCCCGGCAGCCCCCACGCACCCACCACCCGCCCGTGCTCACCTTCCAGCGCAGCTGCACCTCCAGCCACCCACCCGCCCCGGCCGGCCGAGTGCTCCACCAGGCATCCAGCTTCCCTGTGGGGGCTGCAACAGGAGCAGGGTGGGCGGGGAGCTGAGAGGGGTGAGTGTGACCATGCTGCTGTGGCTGTGCCACCTCTCTGGGCAGAGGGGACCGCTGGGTGACTCGGCACCCACCTTTCTCATGGGTGGTGTAGTTCCTGCCTGGGCTCCACTCGCTCCAGTAGCCCTGTGCCGTGCTTCGCCGGCACCGCATCTGGAAGTGGTACTGCGTGCCGAAGAGGAAGCCGCAGCACTGCGTGGTGCCAGACTGGCCAACGATGCCGGTGACCTGGTGGCAGCCAGAGTGAGTGCCGTTGGGGCACAGCCAGCACAGGGGCCAGCCCAGGTGTGGGTGCTGCTCAGGGTGTGCAAGGGGACACCTTGCTGCCCCCCTCCCATGTGGGCAAGCCGCTGCTCCCATTGCAGAGCTCGGAGTGGAGGGGAGGGTCCTGGCTCCTGCTCGCTCCCGGTCCCTGGTCCCACTGCCCCAGCAGCACTCACCAGAGCCCAGGCAGGCTCCTCGGCTGCCCTGTAGCGCAGCTCACACTGCAGGTCCATGTGTGCGTTGGTCCTCGCCACCTCCCAGGCCAGGGCCACACAGTCGGTCTGAAAGGGGATGGACTGGATGCTCTGCAGGGCCGGGGGGTCCAGCTTGGCTGGAGGAACAGCACAGGAGAGAGCTGGAAAGGTGCCATGGCAGGTGGTGTGCGGGGCAGTGGCCTCTTATGTGGCCATTGTTAATGCCATCAGCCACAGCTGGGGTGCTTGCCTGTCCAAGGTGAGGGGTGAGAGATGGGGGGAAACCACCCCGAAACATTTAGAATGACTTGTTGCAGGGGATGTGAGCTGGTGTGTGCCCCTGCCCGGGACACAGGGCGATGCTCAGGAGCACAGCATGGGCGCTTCTCTGCTGACTGGGCTCCCCTTATGCAGGAAAAACAGATCCCACAGGACCCAGCGTCTGGTGCATGGCCAGGAAAGCTGTACATTTGGGACTTCCCAGGGGTGAGAGCCCAGCACAGCTGTGGTGAGCTCAGCTGGTTCATGGGCAGCCCTTCCCCAGGTCCAGAGCAGGGAGGACGAGTCGCACCATCTGGGAAGGTTCCTTTTATAAATAGTCTCTAGGAACTGGATATATTATTAATAGACTTCCTGAATAAATGGGTAATCAATTGCTGGAGAGAGTTGTAGAGTGCAGCAGGTCAACTGATGGCTCATAACCCACCAGCACACACCGCTCACTGTAATGCAGCTTTGGCACCTATTCATCCTGGCAAGCCATTTATCACAGGAACCTGCCCGTAAAAGATGACCTAGAAGTCTGATGTGCTTTAATGGCACTCTAATATGCCTCCCTTGCTGCTGCTGATCTTCCCTGGGCCCTGACCTCTGCGCAAGGTGGGTGGCTCTGGCCGTCACTCACCGACATCCATGGGGTCAATGCAGAGATGCTCTGACTCGGCTGTGCCCAGGGCGTTGGTGGCGGACACCCAGATCTCCATTTGCCGGTAGAGCTGGAGCAGCTGGCGCGGCACCGTGCAGTGGCTGTGGCCACCTTGCGGGGTGCAGCCTGTCACCGCCTGGGTTCTGCTCCTGTGGCGGTGAGAAGAGTGGGCTTGCGAGTCCCTCCGGCGGAGGACAAGGCTTGCTGTGTGGTTTGGCGGGGGATGAGGGCCAGGAGAGGTGACCGGGGGCCAGACACCAGGGACCATGTCACCCCCTGAGGCTTACCCGGCACACTTCAGGGCGATGCTGGTGGGGAGGTGGCTGTTAGCTCCCTGCTCCCACTGGCACGTCAGCCCATAGTCACTGAGGTTCAGGACACAGCTGAGGTTGAAGGGCTTGGCAGGTGGGTCTGGGAGAGAGTGGCCAGGGAAGAGTCTGAGCAAAGGAGCTGCAGCCCCTTCCATGCCTGGCCGTGCAGAGCCCGGCTGCCATGCTACCGCTCCCCAAACCTTCCCTGCCTGCCGGGCAGCGGCGCTCTGGGACGAGCCCCAGAACAGCCTCCATCAGCTCTGGCTGCTGCTCCCACCCCAGCAGCTCTACCCGGCTCGCCTGGGGCAGACACGTCCCAGGGAGAAGACGTGCAAACCCTGGTGCCAGGTTGCACCTCTGAAATGCATGCATCCACGCGTGAGCGACCCGTGATGGCAGCAGACTTACAGCCTGCCCTGATCTCGGCCATGCCGACACGCTGCTTGGTCCCATTCCACTCCACCCAGCACCACAGCTTGGCCTCCGTGTGGTTGAACTGGGGCAGGGTGAGGTTGGACACCTCTGTGCCCCCCGGGCCCTGGTGCTGGCTCCCAGCCACAGGCTCATTATCCAGCATCCAGGTGATCCGGACCTTCCCTGGCTCCAAGCCGCGGCAGAGCTCGCTCTGGATGGTGCAGGACGCCGTGACGGCCGAGCCCAGGGGCACAACAGGTGAGCCCGCGGCCACCGAGGCACAGCCCAGGGTCCCTGTGGGCAGGAAAAATGTGTCACATCCAAGGCATGGCTGTGACGAAGCCACCTCAGCTGCTCAGCACCAGGCGGGACAGAGGGACGAATGCCTCTTCCCTTAGACGGGCCCCCCAGCAGCCGGAGAGGAAGAGCCAGGCGTTGGGCAAGGCTGCTGGCCCCATCCTGCCAGCGCCCGCCATGCCGCCGGCGCTCCTGCCCACCCGCAGCCCCTGTGTGCCACAGCTCTGGCACTTCGGGTGCTGGCTGCGCGGGGCCGGCGTGGGGACGCAGCTGCAGGATGGGATGGACCCCACTCACCACCTGGGCAGAGGAGCAGGAGCAGGGAGAGCTGCAGCAGGAAGGGTGTCCCAGCACCGCGCCTGGCCATGGTCTCCTCTGTGGCTTTGGCATCACCTGGAACGGACACAGCGGCTTGTCCTGGCGGGCCGGGAAGGGGCTGGAGGAGCCGTGCTGCCACCGTCACCGATGCTTCCTGGAGCAAAATGTCCTTTTGCCGTCAGCGGCAGCCTCTCCCCTGCAGCCCTTCTGCAGCGCTGACACCTCCGCCCCCGGGCTCGGCATCCCGCAGGCACCGGTGGGGAAAAGCGCAGCGGTGGGGCGTTCGGCGGGGCCCCTCCGGCACCGCCTGCCGCCGCCGCTCGGCCCCGTGCACCCCGATCCCGGGATCCCGGGGCACAACGCCCCATGCCTGGCAGCAGCCACGTGCTGATTTTATCTCAGGTATCTTCAGCCGCTGCCGGGCAGAGATTTGCGGTTTCAGGGAGGGTTAGCTCTGGGGCTTGGGGTGGCAGAGGGCTGGTAAGCTGAAAGAGGGAAACGAATGAACGATGGCAGCACAGTGGGGCTGGCCAGAGCTGTGGGGGCCTGCCTGTGTCCCCTCCGGCTGCACCCCCTGCCTGCTGCTGGCAATGGCCCTGGGTGCTGCGGCTGCCCCTGCTCGGCCACCGGCTCATCCTGTGCCCCGCACTGGTCCCGACTGTGCCCTTGGTGGTGCCAGGCACTTGCTCCAGGAGGGGCTGCCCACGCTGTGCCCAGCTCTGGGGTGCCCACAGCTCCTCTCCCCCCTGAGCCGACATCCAGAGTGTGGGAAATGGGGGGAGCAACCACCCCCACGCACCCAGCACATGCGGCTGTCGCAGGCAGGGGACAGGGCAGAGCAGCCCGCGGTGTCACAGACAAGGTGCTCTGCTGGACCCAAGCAACATGCAACCCATCCCTGCCTCACCACCATCCCTACCTTGCCTCCATCTCTACCTCTCCTCTGTGCTTGATGCGTCTGGCGGCTGCTCACCGCCCGCTCCAAGCACCGGCCTCCGGCTCCTGGCAGCTCGCCGTGCTCAGCCCATTTGCTAACATGCTGCTTTCACCGTTAGTTCCTCAAAACAAGTGCCGTTAATTGCTGTGACTCTCTGAAGAAGGTGATTGCAAAACACTTCCCTGAAGGCTGCGACCGCTTTGCTCGCCGCAGGAAGGAAAGCCCAGCGGCACGCACACATCCAGCAGTGGGGAGCAGCACCCGGCCCCCCACGCCGTCCCCTCCAGCAGCTGGGACACGGCACAGTCGGGATGTGGCACAGCTGGCTCCTTGCTGCGACTGCCCTGGGGCCACGTGGCTGGGCTGGGGGACAGGGCAGGGGGACGTGGGCTGGGGGATGTGGGACCCAGAAGGCAGGAGGCAAACCAGGCCATGGCTGCCAGCACAGCTCGCATCCCCCAGCCCGCTCCGGTGTCCTCACCGGGCTCTCACTGTGGGAGACTTGGCACATCCCTGCATCCTTGTCCCCCCGAGCTTCAGCCCTCTCCTGGGATGTGCCTGCCAGCCTCACCACCCTGGTCCCTGGGGACAGCACTGCTGCACCTTGCAGCCAAGCCTGGGCTGCCTCCTAAAGCTCCCTGCAGAGCCCTGTTTGACCCAAGCTGTCCTTGTTCACAGTCCATCATGCCCCAGAGTGAGGGGACCCATGAGATGCCCCAAGGGCACCCCAAGACTTGACTTTCCCACTCGTACCTCCCTGTGCCAGCTGTTGACCTGGGGTTTTCCAGCAGCTCCTTGCCCAGGGCCCTGCCCAGCTGCTGGGGGGGCTCACTGCTGGGATGGTGGGCAGCTCTGCCCACCCGTGCCAGGCTGGCATCGCAGCCCTGGCTGGGGAACCCCGCATCTACACAGACCGGAGCATGGGAGTAAACAGGGGATTGCCCAACCCACGACGTGCTTGCAGCCTTCGCAACGAGGTGGCTGTTGTGCAAACAGCTGTTTACTACGGGATTTGTAGCACGCGTTTCACCTCCAGCGGCGCATCACTCAGCGCTCACGCAACCCCACGCTGCAAACAACGGTGGGGCCAGCGCATCCCCCCACGCCACCGTACCCCGAGGCAGGGCGGCCAGGGCCATGGGAGACCAGCCTGGAGGGGACCCTCTCCCAGCATCACCTCCCGCAGAGCCTGGGGCTGCCACCAGCCACCTTGCAGCCCCGACAGTCCAAGCAAAGGGTTTTGTCCCCCAGATCTCCCCTGCGCCCTGCTCGTGGGGATGGCGTGGGGGCACGGCTCTCTGGGCTGGGGCACGGGGCCGATTCCCACAGCTGCTGGCCCGGGGCGGGCGAGCTGCCCTTGCAATATTTCCCTGGGGTGTAGCAACCCCCAGTATTTTGGGACGGAAGCGTGCAGCTTGCAGGCTGTTTACCAGCCGGAGCTGGAATATCTGCGGGTAGCCATGGCGACGTGGGCATCTCCGTGGGAACCGGAGGGCAGGCGGAGCTGCAAACGCCCAGCTGGACACTGCTGCCCTGCTCTCGCCTGCTGCCCATGAGCCCTGCTATGGTGGGACCCCCTGTCCTGGTGTGTGGAGGGGACCGGGCAGCCCACCCCAGTGCACGCCCTGCCCCTGGCATGCTTCGCCCATGCTCCACAGGGAAAGGGTTTGTCCCCGAGGAGGCTCTGAGCATGCCGATCTGTCAGGACATGGCTCTTGGTGTGGCTTCTGGTCCTGTGCCTGGGGCAGTGGCCCCTTCCCGAGATCGGGGATGGAGCAGACATGCCCCATGACAGTGCTCTCGGTTCCCCTTTGGCTCTGAGTCACTCTCACAAGCCCACAGATCCCGTCTGTGGGATGGGACAGGGGGACAAGAGACAGGGTGCCATCCATGCAGGAGACCCTCAGCCAGAGCCATGGGTCTCGGCCAGCCCGGCAGAGGGGCTGGGGCAGGAGGGTGTGCGGGGAGGAGGCTGCTGGGGTCCAAGAGCTGGCTGGGTGATGGAGGGTCTGGTGGGATGAGGTGGTGGCAGGGCAGAGGCAGGTGGTGACAGGGGGCCATGGTGTGGGACAGACCGGGGAGCACAGTTTGGAGGGAGGATGGGTGCTCGCAGCCCAGCCGAGGCACATTTCGGGGTGGGTGGCGGGGCAGTGGGCTCCCAGCCTGCAGTGCAAGAGCCCCCCCAACCCAGGGCCAGCTGGTGAGGGGGAAGGTGGAAAGGGGAAGCAGCTGCGGGGCTTTTCCCAGGTTGCAGCGCATGGGACAGGGACCAATGGCACTGGGAGGCAGCCCACCAGCATGGCCAGACCCCTTGGGCAGCTGTAGTTGCAATCCACCGGTAGCACAGGAGGTGACAGGGATGGATCCAGACCCTTCCTGGCACCGCAGCACAGAGCATCCCGCACCCAGAGGCACCACTGGCTCTGCCACCACTCCCCTGGGTCAGAGCGGATCCCATCACAGGGCAGGTGTGAAGCTGTTCCATTCCCTGCCCTGGCTGCTGAAGCTCCCACCATGCTCCTAGTGTGATGTGGGTTGGGGGGGACAGCAGGACCCCCACGTGCCTGCTGCTGCCAGGCCATCCGCTGGTGCCATGGCATCCCGGGGCCAGGGCAGCAACACCAGCAGAGTCCCACCAACCAGCACCGCTCTCCCACCGCTCCCCACGTTAAGTGCCAGGGGGTTGTCAGCTGCCTCCATTTCTCAGGCGTGTTATCAGCGCCTCTGATTTAATCCCTGCTGGGCAGATCATTGCTATTAAGCAAAATAAAATACATTACTGACTTGTATCAGCTCAGCTGTCAGCAAGAACCAGCCTCCCTAAAGAGATTTTCCCTTTCTTCTTTTCATTCCCTAAAAAAATAAAATATTACTAGTCATGTAAGATACAAGATCTAAGTGCAAAATCTGCTGCAGTCTCTAATGGATGAGGAGAGCTGTTTAATTGCTGCCCAACGTGATTAATTCAAACAAACCACCTTGTTCAGCCATCAGCAATGGGGAGGGAGCAGAGGGATCCCGGTCAAGCTGCCCTGCACGTAGGCAGAGGTGGTAGGGAGGAGACCCTTGGGACTGCAGCACAGGGGGACACGGGGAGCCCAGGCTGCCAGCACAGAGCCACCCCGGGGAGGGGAGCCTGGCCAGGACCCTCTGGTGCCTGCAGGCTCTGGAGAGCCGATCCCTGAGTACTGGGGATGCCCATGGTGCTCGTCCCCACCGCCTGCCGCCAGCACCCGGCTCTTCCCGGCGAGGCAGCTGCAAATTGGAGAAAATTGATTACAGGGGTCTGAAAGGCTGACCTTGAACAAGGCTCCTGACACATTACTGTAATTAATGAGCCGGAAGGATTAATTTTCTGTGTTGCAGGGATCTGGGGAGTCCCTGGTGGGCATGGGGAGTGGGAGGACAGGGCAAGCAGGGCAGAGAGCCTGTGCTGCTGGCGCTGCCTGCCATTATTCATCTCTAATCTGCAAGATGACAAAAGGATCAAGGGGCTGCAGCTCCAGCATGGGGTAACGGTCGGTCCTTCAGGTGGATGGGCAAGAGAGAGAGATATCTTCCGTGGGACCACATAAAACTTGCATGTCCTGAAATTCCTGGCTCTATGGCTGCAGCAGAGGAACCTCCCCGTGCCTGACATTTGAGCCCCATGCCAGCCTCTCATCCCCCAACACTCCTGGAAATTCCCATTCCTTTTTGCTGAGATGCTCGAAACATGCAGAGCATCTCCTCCCTCTGCCATTGCTGAAATTTCCCTTTGATGCCACCCCTCATCATACCAGCCAGGCAGGGGGATTTTCATGCCCCCCATCCCCACCCCTGCATCCTCACCCACCTGTGACCACTGTGCCAAGCAACACCTTTGATCCCAGCTGCCAGCGCTGCACGGCCAGCTTCTGACACTTCCCGGCAATCAGGCTGCAAGCACAGCACTATTATTTTTCTGCTCTAATAAACACCCCTGACAATAATAGAAAAAAAAATCAGCTTTTATCGGGAGAAAAAAAATATATCTGGAAATTATTTACTCAGAGTCAATAGTTGCAAACGGAGGCTGTTAGCCCAGGCAGGCGCTGACAGCTGCTTGCTGCTGGAGGGGCTGGACCATTGCATGGAAACAGGGCAAAACCCTCCCAGCAACCCCCCCCGTTTTACATACACCAGCGCAGCTGTGCCCTGCAGGAGGACCCTCAGCACCCCCGATCCATGTCCCCTGCGACAAGCTGCAAGGGCTGGGCCCCTGAAAGGTGCAGGGGGGCTTTGGGTGCTCTAGCAATGGGGGTGGGAGCAGCTGTGTGGCTGGAGCAGGGCTCAAAGCCGGCCACCTCCCGGCTGCCAAAGGCTCAGGTCTGCAAAAGCAAGAAATTCATGAGCCAATTGAGTTGCAGCTAATCACAAAGGGCAATTAAATGACTGCTTCTTGAGGGCTATAAACATCACCGATTTAAATCCAGTGACACACGGAAATAGGAATCCAACCAAGCAGCCTCCAAAAGTGCTTTATTCCCCATTATTTTCATTAGCTGGCTTGTAATTTGATTTGTCCCTCTCCTGCTGCTGTTTTTTTCCATGGCCAAAAGGAGCGACAAATGAAAGACCCACAAACTTGCCAGCTCTGACGGTGTCCACGTGGGTCAGGAGTGACGCGGCTCCTCTGGCTGGGATGTGCCCTGCGAGGGGGGACTGAGGGGTCGGGGTGCCCAGACCATCCCTGCCGGCGAGCCCCTGGCACCGTGGCATCCCGTGCAGCCTGCCAGGAGGGCTCTGCAGGGCCGAGCCCCGCACTGCCGGAGTCACCGTGGCCAAGTGCTCCGGGCACGGGGGCAGATCCCAAAGCTACGAACTAGGCAGGGGACACCCCATCCCGGCCGCAGGGCAGGCCTTATCCCAGGAGCAGCATGCTGGGGATGTCACCTGCGCTGCTGCCACCGCACACCCAGGCTGGCTTGTTTTCTGCAAATTCCAATTAATTTCACTAGGCTTTCCTGACAAGACAGATTAAGGTCTTTCCCTTTCCCCTTCAATCCGCTCTGCTGTGAGTCTGCAGCGGGGGGAGTTGGAGGTGATGCCGGGCTGGTCTCCCTACAGATCTGTTTTCTCTCCCCTTGCTTTGTTTTCCCAGTGGGACTCAGCTGAGGGTGTTGATCCCAAGAAGTCAGTGAGCCGGGGGCTCTGCCACCGATCCCCACTCCAGGCTGATGGATGGAGCTGCTTCCCCGGGCTCAGGAAGGGCAGCTCTCTGGGGACGCCTCTGTGGTGCTGGGGGGATCCCATGGGTCATCGTGCTGCCCTGCGTAGCTGAGGCAGCTCCGGGGATGCTACAGGCACCTGCAATTCTCCTGCTGCAAACTGGAGCCTGCTCAGCCCTCGGCCCAGCCTGGGAAAAATCTCCAAGGCTCATGGTGTGCTTTCCAGCAGCCACCAGCGCTGTGCCCAAGGGCACGCTGCTACAGCTGGGATGGTGCTGCTGCTGCTGCTGCTGTGTTTCTTTGCTTCGAGGTGAGTGCCCCAGGGCCAGCACCACAGTCAGCATCATCCGCCTCCAGGTGCTCCTGTGCACCCTGCACCACGCTCATGTCCTCCCCCCATTATCTGCAATTTCCTTGAAAGCTGTCAGGCTTCGCTGGGCCACCTTTGCAAATGAAGAGAAAAGAAAACAATCAGGTCTGCATTTATTTCACTCGAAATTAATCCCCCCTTCTTATTTAAAGGTATCAGTGAATGAGGCCAAGTTGTTAAGTGACAAAAGAAAAATGATTCTTGCCTTCCAGGGTTATTAAAATCATGTTCTACAATTTTAGCAGCCACAAGGAAGCCCAGATAATGACAGATGATGATAATACATCTCCAGCACAGGCTGGTCTATAATGATACTGCCCATATCTCTTGTATTACCACCAATTACTCAGCGTATAAGTATAATGAAAATGTACATCCATTCTGAGGAACTACATTTGCTGCCTCTGAATCCAATTTCTCCCTCTCCCAGCCGGTCAAGAAGGCGGCTGCAGCTCGCTGCTGGCCAGAGCCACGACCGTGCCTGGCTCTGCCCTGGGGCTGGGAACGGTGCCTAGGGTGGGTGCGAGGTGCCCCTCGCCCTGGCCACATGCTGCAGCGGGGACAGCAGCACTGGCACCACCGCCTGTCTGCTGGGGACACGCTCGGCACAGCTAGGACAGGTAGGAGATGCCTTGATGTGCAAACTGCAGGAGGACCCAGAGAAGATACAAAGCAACGTGAATCCTCTCTCCTGCGCTGAGAAGGCGATTAACATCTAATCCAGCGGGGCTGGCCACAGGGCAGACCTTGCTGAGCTTTCCCTGCTGCCAAAACCCACTCTGAAAGTCCCCATCCAAGTGCTGAGACAGCATCATCCTGCTCAGCGCATCACCCCGCTCAGCTGGCAGCAGCCACGAGGCCCCAGCCTGGAGGCAGAGCTGCCATCAAACCCCCAGTGTCACATTGGGTGGGCTCACTATCCACCCACCCACTCACCCCCGTGGCCGTGTGTTGGGGAAAATGCACCCTCGAGCCTCTACACTGTCATACCTGGGTGGGCAGGCGTGTTCGGGCTGTACACTGGGGGTGCATCCCATAGCAGCACCTAATCCTGTTAAAGCAGAGTGGAAATTGCTCAGATCAAGGTGGCCATCTGATTACACGCTGGATCCACTCCTGCTGCAGCACCTGGATGCTCGGAGAAGGCTCTGTGTAAGATTAGTACAGATATATATTTCATCTGGGTTCTATTATCTTTCACTTTATTCAGGTCAAAAAGCAAGAGACAACATCTTTTAAGGTGAAAACATAATCTTTTGGAAAATTGAAAATATAGATCATTGTTTGGCTAGAAGTACATGTATGTGCTCACCACCAGTGCCTCCAGCCCTGCACGCCACAGCTCCCGAGACCCTCAGCCCATGTGTGGGGGCAGCCACATGTGGGTCCCTGGAGTAAAGGAGCATCCCCTGGTGACAGAGGAGCTGGTGCTGGGAAAGCTCCCGAAAAGCTTCGTGTGTGTGCGCACCCCGTGTGTACTGGGCAGCCTTGGCAGAGACCATCCAGGGAGGATGTTTCCAGCCGGGGAGCCCTGCCTGCCCTTCCTGACACCCACCTTGGTGGGTGCTGAATACACCCACAAGAACAGACGCCCCACAATGGGGCCAGCTGCCCCCTGCACATGTTTTTCCTTGGAGCAGAGAAGTCAGTGCTTAAAAACAGATCTCCCAGTAGCAGAACTTGCTCGTTATTTCTTAAATTAAATGCCTTTATTTTTTTCATAACTTTGTGTAATATATCTGTGTATGTTTAATACATAATTAACGGCCCCTCCATGCTCTAAGCTACTCCATTGTAGAATGCCTGTTACCTCCTCCAAACCAATGGCATTTCGTAGCACAATTTTAAATGAGTTATTAAAGAACATAGGTGCATCTATTAATTAGTTCATAAATATTAACAAGCCCTTAATGGTTGGAATCCTGGAATAACATGTTCCCAGGGAATTAATTTTTAAAAAGGTTGTTAACTACACTGACCGCTGGGCTGGTGGGAGCCGACACGACGGCATGCTGCGGCGGGGGCTGATGGCAATTAGGAGCGATGCCGGTGCTTGCCAGGGAGCACGTGCCAGGTCAGGCCAGTGCTCGCTGCTGCGCTTGGATCCCTTGGCAAAATCCCTGCCTGCACGGAAACCCTGTGATGCCTGCCAGCTGCGCTGCGACGTGGATGGGGCAGGATGGGGCTGAGGGTGCCTGCAGCAGCTGCCGGTACCGCGCCATTACCGGGTGAGTTGCTCTCAAACGGAACAGCCACCTCTTGGCATTGCCGGGGCGAGTCCTGCTGCCGGCCCCCGTGTTACGCTGAGGAGAGCTGGCTGTGGGGCACACGGAGCACGATCAATATCCACACCCGAGCTCATGGGGAGCTTGGTGAAACTCCCTGCTGGGAGCTGCATGTGCCTGTGTCTGGAAATCCGTGCGCTACATCACGCACCTGTTAGCAGCCAAAATAAATCACCAGAGCAGGGCACTGACCTGGAGGGAGGCTGGCATGGAGGGAAGGATGCACAGGGAAAAACCTGAAAAAAATGTTACTTGTCCTCTTGCAAGTCAGACAGACCTAAGCCGAGGATGGCGCTGGGATCACCTGGGACACGGGCGATGCTTCGGCTGGGTTGCGCCTCCCATGAGCACACAGCGAGGTCCAGGCTCCCTCGCCCAAGCAGGTCAGCACCTTTCAAACAGCCCAGCAGAAGGGCAGCCCCTTCACGGCTCCTTAAG
Organism: Falco biarmicus; assembly: GCF_023638135.1. Taxonomy (NCBI): domain Eukaryota; kingdom Metazoa; phylum Chordata; class Aves; order Falconiformes; family Falconidae; genus Falco; species Falco biarmicus. Next base: position 118,501,476 of record NC_079290.1, read on the forward strand.
TTGTCCCTGGCCCGTTCTCACTCGTTAACTAAGCTGGCTGCAGCAGTGAGCAGAGTTATGGAATAATTATCTCGCATTAGCAGCACTCCCAGCAGCTGGTAATGCCGGCAGTATATCTGTCGTCTCCCTGGGGCATATTTAGTCTGTGCTTTCCTTTCATGAAGATATACAGGGATGCTATTAAGTCCAGGAGAAGTTATGGCCTTGAACTGTGCACAGCTGAATATCGTGCAATGGGGGCAAGCAGCTGAGGCAGGGCTGGGGCTTGGCGAGGGACCTGGGGGCTGCACTTACGGGGGGGGGGGGAGGTCCACAGTGGTGGGGGCAGAAGTGCAAAGCCCAGCCAGTGCTGCCTGTGAGCAGCAGCAGCAAGGGCAGGTGGCACACCGGTGTCCTGCACCCAGGGGTGCAGAGCAGCGTCCCACTGCTGGGGTGCTGGGTGGGGGGCTCGATGCTGGGTGCGACCCCTCGGGCAGCGAGGGCTGACCCCAGGCTGGGCTGCCACAGGGGCTGGCGTTCAGGGCATGGAGAAGTGGTGATGTTTTTGGAAACCTGGGGTGACACTAATTCATTGGGGCAATTAAAGCTCTTTCTGGCCTTTCCTTAGCGACAGTTTGGCATTTGATTCTTTATGAGTTACAGCACCTTCTTCCCTGGGAGACATTTATAGCTATGAATTTTGCAAATCCCAGTAGAGCATAATTATCTTCTTACACAAAGCAGGAGAGCTGAATAGCAGCAGCTCCCACCTGCAGGGGAGGTGCGTTGTGGCTTCAGCTCCAGCGACCGGGAGCACCGGTGAATTCCCAGGGCCTGTGGCTGTTGGAGGTGAGGAGCGCAGAGTCAAACCTATGGGGTTTGGTCCATTCTCATTCTACCCTGCAAGTTGTCTTTCTCTGTGAGAAGACCTCATGGACAGAGCAGGAATCCCCTGCGGAGCATCACCCTGGGATGCAGGTCTGGGAGCATCCCTGCCCTGCTGTGCACCCTGAGGCTGGAGCCAGGGATGCTCTTGCACCTTCTGGAGTCCAGCCGCTCCTGGATCTGCTCCGGTATCCACAGCCGAGGCTGTTTCATCTCCTACTAGAGTTTTATCACCGTGATCAGGCAGTAACAGCCTTGGCCTGGCAGCACACCCCAGGAGCAGCTCCGGCATGAATATTGATGGGGCAGCTGGATGCGGGGGAAGACACGCTAATTTAATCAGGGTGACAGGAGCGGGGCTCCCTGGAGGCACCGCGCTGCCGTTTCCTGACATTAATGTTACTTTGTGTCACAAGGCATTTTTTAATGTAGCTTGCCAGTAAAATAATCGGCCTTCTCTGGGGGTAAAGAGGAATTTGTTTCTCATCTATTATGATACAGATGTCACTCCTCAGCTGTCATTAGTGCACAAGAGGAAGGCTGGGGCAACACGTCTGGTATTTTTAGAAGTATGACATGGATAAGAAACATATTCTTGCTTTTCAAAGGCAATAAACAACTTCTGTTGTGCAACATCCCTCAGGGGACGACACACAGCACGACAGGACACGCAGTGATGGGTGTTGCGGAGCCTGCCCAGCCCCACAGGGAACGCCAGGCTCAGCCCCCAGCTCTTCCCTGGATGAGCTGGGGCTGATCCCTGGCCTGACAGCTCGGTGCTGGGAGAGGCGCAGCATTTGTGGGGGCTGGGGGGTCCTGGGGCCAGGGCTGAGGCAGGAGCATCACTGCCCCAGGGATGCCCAATGGCCCCAGAGATGTTGCTGAAAGCCCTGTGTGTCCCTGGCACCGCTGAGCTGAGGGATGCAGGGGAGCCCGAGCCTGGGCGAGAGGCAGCTTTAATTACAATGCCCCTCCTCAACAAGTGCAGTAATTAGAGTTAATGTGTTGGTTGGTGTTAATAAGACTAAGATACCTCAACAGCCTGGCGGGAGCCAGTTTGCAGCAGTAGAGTCAGGTCCTTGTCCAAGCCCAGGAGAAGGTGGCGGGTGGGCACAATGACACCTCGAGCCCCTCACCCTGAGGACTGCCACAGTCCTGCATGTGGTGTGGGGACAAGGGTCAGCGCTGGGGGTGGGAAGGGGCTGGCAGGCAGCAGAGCCTGCCGGTGGGATGAGGACGAGCAGCTCAGGAGCAGCGTGCTCTCCAGGCACCCAAGGAACGATGTGCTAAAGGACAAGATGCCACTTTTAGCCCTGTCCCCTGCCCTGAGTGCCAAGAGCGGGTTCCTGGGATCATCCCCTGGGAAAGGTGTGCTGCTGGTGTCGGGGCATGCCAGGGGTGTGACGCTGGGAAAAACAGCTCCTTGCTCAGCACCGCTGAGTGACACACCAGTAGATAAATGTGAAACACAGCCTGAGCTGCCGTGGCTGCTTCAGCAGCAGCCAGCAACACTGGGAAGTGCTCTGGGGACACCCAGCCATGCAGGGCTCACCCCCACCACCAGGACACAGGAACAGCCCTGGCAGGGATGTCTTGGACCAGAGCAGACCTGACTCTCAGCAGCATCTCAAGCTACCAGGACCCCCCCACCAGCCACAGGGGCTGAGAACTGCCAGAGGCGCTGAGCTGAGGCTGGGGGCAGTTCAAAGCACCCCCAGATTTAGTGAGGTTTGAAGCTGTCTGCCTGTTCTGCTCCTGACCAGAGATCTGAGACAGTTTATCAATTCATTTAGTGAGCTTCACAGCTCACCTTCAAAGCCTCTTGACTCCACGGTGAGCAGCCCTGCTCAATTCTGTTCATGCAACTTTAATCTCAAGTGAAAAATGTGGAGGGGTGTGTGTGTATGTTCGCTGTCAGAAACCAAAGAAACAAATTTAAACCTCCTCCTCAAGGAGATGCAGAGGGGCAGCTGCAGCTCTTTTCCCCCAAAAGCAGCGGAATCGCCCACCGGGCTCACGCTGCTGTGCCCAGAGGGGCACGAGGGGTGAGCAAAGCTGGGGGAGCAGGAGCCAGCCTGTACCCTGTGCAGGGGCGATGATGATCTCCCCCATCACAGCCATTTGGGCATCAAGGTCCAAGAGGAGCCGGACAAGCACTCGAAGAGCACTAAATCCACTGACCAGTCAAAGTTCAACTTCACCTTCTGCCCTAACGCCGTCTGAAAGAGGAACCGGGGGCAGCAGGGAAAGCACCAGTGCTGCTTGGGTGGGAGCAGAAGGATGCGCTGTTTTGTTTTGGTTTTTATTTTATTATCATATTTTCTAAGGGGAAAAAATTGCTATGGCAACTTCTACAACAGCCGAGCTCCTGGGAGACTGGCTGCAAGTGAGACTTGCCACTCATCATCTGACAATGTTAATCTGCTGGATTTACATAGTAATTAATGTCAAGAGGCAATCTACAATTTGAGCAATCAGGGTTTCTGTGCATAAAGTCAGACGCCACAGACAGCAGTCTATGACTGTGTGTCAGAAAGGTGTTTAACCCCTTGCGGGTTTTCCCCAGGGAGCAAAGGGCCTGGCACCCAGCCCTCCCACACCCTGGCACCATCATGGTGCACAGAAAAACCTTGAACCTACCCGAGTGCTGGCACTGCTGCTGCCCGGCACCAACTTCGGCATCATTATCATCATCAACATCACTTCAGCAGCACCAACAACAGCGGCACCAAGAGTGGTGGCAGCACCAACAGCAGCTCCCCCCCCCGGCATTATGCTCCCTAATTTCTCCCAATTCCTCTTTGCTCCCGAACTTCATCAGCTTTTTCCTGAGCAGAAAACTCCTGCTCAGGTCTGGCCTTTGCTGCCTCAGAGACATTTTTTCCCCCAATGTCATCATTAACTCAGCAAATTGCAGTATCCATTTCTAACAAGGCTGCCATTAGCCCCCCGCTGCCGCGGTGGGATTCGCCCTGCCTCCCCCAGAAGCACCGGGAACACCCCCCAGCTTCTGAGTGGAGAAGGAGCTGCTGCAGCCCCCGGGCAGCCCCTGCTGCTCCCGCCTTGCCCCCCACCACACTCCAGCCATTCCCATCCCCACTTCCAGGCTTGCTGGGAGGGCTGCGGTCAGAGCCAGGCAGCTCAGGGGAGGTGGCTTTGGGAAGGGGCAGCAGGAGAGCTGGAATCTGGCCCTGGACGAGAGAACGGGGCATCTTTCCACCCCACGACCAGCCCAGTGTCAAGGGGCTGCTCCCATCCTCCGCTGCACCCCGGGACAGTGTCTGCCTCCCAGGAAACACTGCAGATCCCTGCATTAAGAAGTTCCTGCAACCTCCTCTCTAAAAAGCAAAGCTCAGCTGAACCCCAGTGTCCTTTCTTCCTCCATCCTTTCAGCTGGAGCCAAAAACTTCAGAGAAGGGGGAAAAAAAAAATAATCTAATTGATTTCTTCCGTATTAACAAGTCAATCACTAGGGTGGGTTTTTTTTAATGACTCATAAGCAAGCTTGACATGTCTGTTAATTAAATAGCCATCCTAGCTCTAATCTGCTGAAAGTTAATCATTTGGGGAATTAAAAGGTGTCAGTGCTGAATACCTCATTATTGTAAGTGCTTGCCTGCCCTTGCTAGCAGGAGGAGCCGGGGCGCTGCTGGAGCTGGGCTCAGACTAGCAAGGGCCAAGGGGAGGAATGAGCTCTCAGCAGCCGTCAGCCCCCCGAGCCCCCCACCACTTGCACAGGCTTTCCTCCCCCTGAGCAAGCCCAGCTCTGCCCCACAGCCAGGCTGCTGCAGCCCCCCGGGGTGAACAGCACAACCCTACTGCTGAGGTGGGTGGAATGGGACAAATTCAGGAGTAACCAGCCAGTTGTTTCCTTTTTTTTTTTGAAAAGCAAGCTTGGTGCCTCTGCTCTGCTTTTGCACATCAAACTTAATATTGAAGAAGCCTCTACAATTTAATTTATTGGCTCAGCACACACACCGCATGGCACAGAGCTGATGGCTGAGCAATGGTGACCGCCACAGCCGTGCTCCAGCGCTGCTGTGTGGAGAGCACTCATCCCATTTTATCACCCACACAACACAGTTAGTGCAGCATTAGCAGGGCACTAATGGTGTCAGGGCACATGTGTGCTTACCGAGCGGCTGCTGGCACATGGTGGGACCCACCCAGGTCCTGCAGTGCCACCAGCAAGGCACAGCAGCGCTCTGCCAAGCCGTGGGGATGACAGGTCTCACCAGCATCTGGGCTCAGCAGCCTCGCTGCTCCCTCTGATCCTCTTTTTGGGGATGGTGGGGACCTACCCCAGGAAGACGCCTTCTCCCCCGGGTCCGAGTGCTGCAGGGTGCCCCTGGGGGGGGCTGGCTGCTCCCAGGGCCAGGCGCAGGGCTGGCACAGCTGCTCCGCCACCGCCTGCAGCCTGGTGGCACGGGGTGCAGCCTGAGCCCCTGCAGCCAGGTCCTCCCCAGCTGCATTGACAAACCTATCTGAAAAAACTGCGGAAAGCAGATAAAGAAAAATCCCTCTGTCTTCTGGAAATTGTCTTGTCTTGGGTCAAGACCTTTAGGTTTAAAAAAACCACTTCTGCAGGATGTCAGCAGGCCACAGGCTGCACTGGCCACGCAGAAAGGGGCTTAGAGGAACTTACACGCCAATTAGAGGCTCCCGTGTATTAAATCTCTATTATATATTACCCATAGAAAATTCACTCCCAAAAGATCCTGGCCCAGCCCTGTTGCTCCCTTGCCTTCCCAGCTGCTCACCAGATACTGATCTTTTGCATTTCCTAGTTTTCTCTCCATTTTATTAAGCAAGAAGGCAGCAGATAGGATAATTCTAGTGGTGAATGAAGGATGCGGTTTTGTGTTGCCATGTGCATTGTATTAATCATTTAGTAACATGCTGGCTACTGGCCTGATGTGAGATAAAGGAGGTAATTAGTTATAAAAAATTAGGAGATGGGCAGATTGCCAATTGTTTACAGGCACCATGGCAATGGGAGCAGCCAGGAGAATTTCCTTGTCTGAGGGATCAAAGCTTGTTTTAAAACATCTGATTCAATTACAGACCAAAGGCCGAGCACTGAGCAGCAGTGCGAGACAGACGGAATGTCCCCAGGGTCCCTGCCCTGGCTGCAGCAGGAACACTGGTGCACAGACAGGACCTGTCCCCTTCAGGGGGTCTGTGGTCCAGCTTAACCAGCCTAGACAGAGCATCTCCAGACACAACAGCGAGGGTCACCCCCACACAACATTCCCACTCCTAGCCAAGTTTCCAGTTGGACATTTCTGCTGGGCTGCCCACGGCTCCTCCTCCAGCTCAGAGATGCTCTGGGACACCAGCTGCCAGGGGCTTCTCCTTCCAAACCCACTCCCACCTCTATAACACACCAGTCAGGTCCCAGCTGCTGGAGCTGGGGTGTGCAGGAAGGAAGGGGCTCAGGGCAAAGCAGGAGTCTCCTGCAGCACCACAGGCACAGCCTGCCCTCATCCTAGCCAAGGGCCACTAGCCTTGGGGCAACCCTGCTGCCTCTGCCCCTGTGGAGCACCGTCAGCATTTCCCAGCGCACACACTCACCAGTGCTGCAGCCACCCTGCATCCAGGGCAGGAGGAGGAGGCAGCAACGAGCAGCTTAGGGGAAACCTACTGATTAGTGGCAGAATTTAAAGGCTTTTCCTCCCACCCATTTGGGCGTCATGGGTGACAGCTGCAGCACCACGCACATGTGAAAAAAGTTGATGAGCAAGTGGCTGCCAGAAGTGAGCATCCTGCTGCGAGGTGTGCCCTGCCCAGCTCCCCAGTAAAGTCTTGTTTCTTGTCACACTGATGTTTACATGGCAGGCTGCGCTAGGCATCAGTTTGGAAACTGGTGAGCAAAGGGCAAGGAAAGCTCCAAACCACATGGAGCTTGGTTTTGCTCCTCCGAGGTGCCGTCGTGGGAGCACAGGGGCCGCCTGGGCTGCAGCCAACAGAGCAAAGCCCGTTCCCCTGCGGCAGTGCGGGGTGGCCGCAATGCCCCGTTGTGATGCTGTGCGGATGCAGCGGGAACACGGCGTTTTGACTGAACCAGTAACCCATGTGCACGCAGGCGTGTGGCACACGGGCATCCCCCACCGGCAGCACGGTCAGGAAAACCTCCCCTCCCCTTAACGCGCTCTGGAGCAGCAGCCGCAGGGAACACTCACTATTTTCCCCTCGTAAATACAACTGATGTGGGCAGAAAATATCAGCTGCCACTTGGAGAGGGGTGCAGAGGCCAACTCCATTAAAGCTTCTGGAATTGGTACATTTGACACAACACTGGCTATAACTTAAATCCAGAGTCTGAATAATAGAGCTCTGCACTCAGGCCCACAAGTGAAATATATCTGATTGTTATATTGCCTTCCACACAGAAACACAATCCGAAATCCATCCCCCACGTGTCTGGCGAGGGGGCAGATGCCAGGCCAGGCTGCAGCCTTTGCTCCCCTCCTCTGCTCAAACAGCCTGGCCAGACAGCTCTTACCTGGGGCTAAACAGCCACCAGGTCCCATCAGTGAGGCTCTGACCCTCTGATCGATCGCCATGTCCTAAGCCAATTTGCACATCATTAAAAATAATAGCTGTGCTGGGCCTGCGAAGCTGGAGGCAGAGCTGAGGTCTGCAGTAAGATGCTGTCCTGCTGTGGAGGGGACAGCCAGGGCTGCACAGCCCCAGGGGATAGAGATGCTGAAGGCAGCAGGACCATTTTGGGGTGCCCTGTGGGAGCCCCTGGGCACCGGCTGGGGTCGTGTCCCCTGGGACATCCCGCTGGGGACCAGGAGCTTTGCAGAGGGGTGACAGCTCAAAGCAGGAAGGGTTAGTTTGGGGATATTCCATGGATTTGGGTTTCTGAGAGCCTTCGTGTTTGCAGACCTCCTGCAGAAACACTGAGCAAAGGTGCTGTGCCCATAGATGCTCCCAGGTGCCCCTGTGTGTCCCCACCCCAGGGCTCAGCAAGAGACTGGCAGGTGGGGGCTTGCTGGCTACCAGAGGCTCAGGCTTGGCCCATCCTGGGGCTGGAGCGCCGCAGGGGCCGGAGGAGCATCCTTGTACGGAAAGGAACATGAGCAAAGCCCCTCGGTGGGGAGGAGCGGGCAGGGGGATGCAGGAGGACACCAGAACTCATGCTGGCAGCACAGGATTTTTCAAGCTTAGCCACAATGCGTGGCGAGTGGAGGAGCTCCAGCTAATCCTCCCATTACCGCGGTGTTTAAGGAGGGATTACAGTGCTGGACAGGGTGGCAGCGGCCGGGGAGCCACGCGCTTGTGGTGAGGGGTTCCCCACACCGCCGGCCCCGTGTGCTGCCCTCCATCATTTTCCCTGCAGTGCTGGTTTTTACAGCAGGAGACAGGACTTATCCATCTTGTAAAACGTCTTTGTCAGAGGAGCGGGGGAGTGTGTTAGGAGGTGTAAGGGGTGGAATCAGAAAGGACCAGGCAAAGGTGAAAAGCACACGACATCTATTAACTACAGCAAGAAGTTAAAGCTTGACACCCGTCCCCTCCACTTAGGCTGGGACTTGGGGGGTCCTGGGGGGAGCAGGCAGCAAAACACGGGGAGCAAAATGCTTCCATCGCCTCCCAGCCAGCTCCTGCTCGTGGCGCTCCTGAAGGCAGAGGAGTACGCACAGGTTGATCTGCAATTAATATTGCATGAAAAATGGATTTCAAACCACCCCCAAACACCAGGTTTTTCAGGTTGGCAGCTGAACTGCCAAAATCCATGGCACCTTGTCAGCGCTTCCAGGGGCTGGGAGCCTGGCAGGGATTCCCGGCTTGGGCTGCCTCTTCCCCAGCAGCCAGCAGGGCTAGAAACATGCTTTAAACTGAAATTTACAGTGTATTCGATTGTTTAATTGTTTGTTTACATTGTTCCATTTGTTTGTTTACATTATCTAATTTCTTTGTTTACATTTAGCTGTTTATTTGATCTTATCTGTTTATTTATTTAGCTTGCTTTGCTGAAACCCCTTGTTACTGCCTGCTGCCCTCTAGTAGCCCAAGAAATCACATCCCAGTATGGCAGGATCTGTTGGCAAAACTGCTCTGGTCGGCCAGGAGCCCCAGGGGTGGCTGGTGGTCCAGTGACCCCCTTCCCACCCCCAGCAGCCCCCTGTCCCTGGGGACCCCAGGGCACCGCCTCGCAGCAAAGCTTCGCCTCCCTCCTGGGCACGGCTTTGGCAAACACCATTCTCTGTCCCGGTCACCCTGTTTCCTGGCCTGGTTTGGGAAGGGGACAGGTTTGTGGGTCTGGCCCACGGGCACGGCACGGGCTGGTGAAGGTGCTGGTGCAGCCTGGCCCACTGGAGCAGCCGCAGCCTGATACTGGAAATAGAGGAGGCAACTTCAGGATCTCCAGCAGTGCCGTGGCGTTTGGTGCCATGGCAGCGTGTGACAGAGGGCTGGGGCAGCCAGATGGTGACAGCCAAGCCTCGAGCATCACCTCCAGACTAAGGGATCTGCACCTCTGCCCACACACTGCCTTCAGCTCCCGCTGCCCTGCGCTGCCCGGGTCCCAGACCCACCCAAGGTGTGTGGGGACCCCTCTGACCACCTCCTCTGTGATGCACAGCTCCCCCAGCCTTGGGTGATCAGACCTTGGCTCCTGCCCGAGGGTTCTGGGCACAAGCCTTCCCTCCAACCCTCCAGCCTGGGGATGCTCACTGGGAGCTCTCCCTCAGCTGCTCAGAGCTCCAGCTCCGGACCTGGCAGGCGGTGCTGCCCCTGGGTTGCTCCACTCTTTGCAAAGCCAAAATCAGGCTCCGGCATCAAACCCAGCCCCTTGCAGCCCACCCACTGGCTGCTGAGGGTCTGTACAAAACTTCCTGGTGGTCTCACAGCTGCAGGGCTCAGTGCTGCAGCCAGGGAGCACGATTGCTATGAGCTCTTGCTCATTAGAGCGTACAAGCTCTATTAGTGATGGAGCAAATGAGATCAGCCCAAAGCAGCTCATCCATATTTAAGTCAGCCACAGAGCCCACCCATCACAGGGGCTGCATGTGCTGGTTCTCCTTAGTGTCCCAAAAGGATGGAGCAAGGGCCAGGGTGACATTAAACTGCATGAAGCACCTCACCTCCCAACGCGCCCCCGGCTCCTCTGCCCCTCCCCAGCCCCTTCCAGGGAAATTCTTCATGAGTAATTGCAAAATCCTTTGGTGCATCAAACTCAGGATGCAATGTTATTAACTTGCTAGCCAAGAGCTGGCAGCAAAGCAATTGTGGCTGTTTCCCCAAGACTGAGTCAGGGATAATTGAGTTGAATGGGAAGGAATTGCTGCTCTTTGTTGTCGGTTAGGAAATGATCTTCCAGTCCTTCCATACTGATCTCATTTTGGGTTATTCAAACAGACTTTTGAATTAAGAGATAAAGTTGTTTAAAAAGACTCCAAAGCTCTTAGAAAAACTTTGAAAATCTGTTTAAACATAATTCTTCTGGTGTCAGTGCTTAAGCTCTGCGATGAATGTATGAACGCCTCGAGCGGAGAGATGGCTGAAGAGTCAGATCTGAGCTCAGCCCAGACACCCCTGACACCCCAGCGGCTGCCCTCGCTGGAGCACGAGCCCTCTGGCCAGCTCCAGGGGGTGCAGAGGGCGCAGGGTGCCCAGCCGCAGCGGCATGGGGCAGGGGGTGCAGACCCGCTCTGCCCTCCTGTCCCCCCTCGGGCAAGGGCAGCCCTGTCCCGGCAAGGTGGGGGTCACCGAGGGACCGGTGAAGTTCACGTTGTACAGTGTGCTGACAGAAAATCAATGCTGAAATATAGCCAGCTTTACTCCCTCCTTTACCTCTTTTAAGACTGCTTTAAGGTGGAATTATTTAAGATCAGGGAGGTTAAGTACACAGCATCATACTGCTGAAAATTTCCCTCTGTTTGAGCTGTTGTGCCCCAATAATGGAACCTCCTCCCCGGCATTTGTCTCAATCTGTGAACTAGCTCATCCTAAACGCAGGAGAACCCGGGGTTCTCCTTCCACCCAAGCTCTGAGATGTGAAATCACAAAAAACTGCAACACTTGCAGTAAACCCACGAGAGATGGCAGTGCTGGCAGCAGGATTTTGGCCCATGCTTCACAGAAGCAAATACATCAGCCGGGTAGAAACAATAATCTTATCAAAACACAGGCTCTGCTTCATAAATACATCCAGGCTGGAGTGAAATACGCCGCTGCAGGAGGAGGGAGAGCAGTCAGCAGAATATTTCAATTGATTAAGATGCCAATCACAGCAGGGTTGCCGTCATCTCACAAAGCACAAACAGCAACAGGTCCCAGCTCCTGCCGGTGCAAATGAAAACCCTTCAGCAGCAATGTCTGTGGAAGCTGAATCTCTCCGACTGCTCGCGCCGTTTCCCCTTCGTTAGCTGCCAATGCCCCTCAAAACACCCACAGCCGTGTCAGACCGTGTCCCTCAGACTGGCCGGGGGCTCGGGGGCCCTGGGCATCACTGGTGACCATCGGGTCCCAGCACCAGGGCCACAGGCTGGGGACGCTGCTCTCAGAGAGCACAGGCCAGGGCACAGCCAGGCCCGGGATGCTCGTAACAGCAGGTGAATGCATCTAGCTTGGAGAGAAAATGAAACACTGGAAAACACCTGGAACAACCAAGTTATTAGAAGAAAATTGATACCAAGCTCACACAGGGCACTAAAGTGATGAAATGCAGAAAGGGAAGCTGGTTCATTCACATAAACCAGCCATCAGCAATGAATCTCTGGCTGGCTACACTGACAGCAAATAGCTTATTTATTTTGAGTCTATTAATTATTTTTTTTTATAAAGGGATGCTGCCAAGATAACAGGTTCTTCCTCCCACTAAAATAATCAAATGCATATTCAGAAAGTTTGGAATTCATTTCTGTGGATTCGTACCTTAAGCTGCCAGCAGATTTTTTCACAAAAGTGGTTTTTAGTGGGAAAACTGGCTGTGCCAGGTGCGTACAGGCTGCCGGCGCTCCCCGGGGCACTTTGTGCCAGCACACACTGGGGACCCCCACATGCCGCTCCTCTCCAGCCCACGGGGCAGGCATGAGGGCACTGCTCCTGAGAGCTCTGGCTGTGCAAATGATGCATTGCCCTGCTCTGGCCCATTTGAGCCAGTCTGATGGCCCCATGCGCTGCCCCCGCTGCTCCCGCTGCAGCGCTGGGCTGGGGTCCCCAGTGCCACGGCTGCTGCAGCCCCTGGCTTGGCCCAGGTTTGGTGCTGGGCAAAGCCCCCTCGGTGCCTGCCCCATCCCACCCTGTGGCACCTCAGCCTGGACGTTGGGATCACTGGGAGGCCATGCCATACTGGGAAGGTGCTGCTGCAGCTGGGCCAGAGGCGCTGGGAGATGAGGAAGAGCTGGGCACCACGCTGCCAGCACCCTCAATCCTTCTGCTCCATTTTATTTCCACGTAAGGCAAACAGTTTGTTTAAAAACATTTTGCTTTGCTGACTGAGCTGTTAAGCCCTCAGCCAATCCTTCGCACAGACCTTTTTCCTTTTTCCCTGTTTGTTTCCGTGCCAGGAGTCGATGGCTGCTCTGCGAGGGAGGAGCTGTGGGCTTATCCCATCAGCTGCAGCAGGCAGTGCCTATCGTGCTAGTCATCCCCGAAAACAAGCTCGTTATCTGATCAGGCTGTCTCTCCCCACGCATATGTTCCCTTTATCTCTGTGGATCCTATACATGTGCATGTGCAGCAGGACCTGCAGCTCCCCTACAGACTCCCCTGCCAGAGGGAACTATTCTTCCCAGGGGAAGAGGTTCTTCCTCTCCCTCGTTTGCAAAATTACATCCTTGGGTTTGTCACTTGCCTGTTTACGGGCCGAACTGGTGCTCTCCTCATCCTCATTTGCTGCAGGTTGATGTTTACATGTTTTTCATCTGGAATTAAAGATAACCAAAACTTTTGCAATTACACAAAAAACTAAAAATCTCATCAGAAACAAGGATCAGTCCTTGGAGACATGAGATCCCAACAAACCACCTGCCCAGCCTGCTCCCCTGAAACCCCTTCTCCTTCCAGACACACAGTACCAGTTCTCCCACCCTGCAGCTCACGACGTTGACGTTGCTGGTGTTTACAGCCGCTCCTCCCAGTGCAGCGCTCACTCATGAGGCCGACACGTCCCCATCCTGTCCCCCATCCCTGTCCCCATCCCAGGGAACTGGGGGGCTCTGGGAGCAGCCGCGGTGATGCTGCAGGGCTGGGCTGCGGCGTGGGAGCCAGGCACCCTCCGGTTCTGCCTCATGGGGGATTTACACTCTGCCGCTGAATGCGCTTTGTGCTGTAAAAAAAGACAAGCACAGTTTCTCTTCCTAATCTAGTCCACCTCCAGTTGGCCTGCGTGCCTGCCTGGATATCACACATGTATTTTCCTGCTTAATTTTCAATTAATGGCCTCAAAGTCTTTCTGCCTGAGCGGTGGTGGAAAATCTTTTGTGTATGTATCAGCATGAAAAATAGGACTGAATTAGCATCTGCTTAAGCCCTGGTATGTAATTAGACTGGGATCCACCACCCAGGGGCTCGGGGTGGGCAGGAAAATCCTTCATGTTGAAATAACCCAGCAGCAGAAGGAGATGGACCCTCCACAGGCACCGAGCCAGTGGGACACCCCACCCCCCCCCCGAGCCCCCATGGCCCCGCGCAGAGATGCTGCCCCACTCCCCTGGTTCCTCCGCTCAGAGGATGAAGTTCTTTATCCCCAAACCTGCCTCATCCTGTGGCCCCTGCGGGACTCTCGGCTGGTCCGGGACCTCCGCAGTCTCCTTGCAAAGTCAACGACAACAGAGCCAGGGCCTTGGCTGAATTAATTTTGCTTCGAACCCAACTAAAACTTGGAAGAAAAAGAAGTAATTATTCACTAAGCTCTAAAGATAATAAAGATAAAAATTAGGCTTGGATTTTGAGACAGAAAATAGTTCCTCTCCTGTTCAAATATAAATTAGGAGCACATATAAACGCTACACGACTCAAAACTCATTTTAATTTCTAAGCAGCCATACAATATTCATAGTCACATAAGTGATTTCATGTCTCGCCCCCAAGATGACTGTGTTGGCACAGGAGGTAAATAGCTCCAGCATAAGACACCTGGAAGAGGGAAGAGCGGCCGCTTCAGGAACGGCAGGCTTTGTCTGAAAAGATAAATCATTCCTTCAAAGCTCTTTTGGGTTCAAGGTTTATTCCCAAAGTCAGCCTGTTCAAGACAAGGTTAAGAGGGAAAAGCTGCGTGGGTTCAGCGCAGGGTGCTCGGGCCACCCTGGGGCTGCCAGAGGGTCCCTGCCCCCTCCCTGAGCCCCCCGAGCTGGGGGTCCAGCATGAGCCAGAGGGATGAGCTCCAGGGATGGGCTGGGTGAGCCCTGCCAGCGTGGCAGAGGATGGGGCACATGGGGTCCCTGGGGACCGGAGCCCCCCTCCAAATCAGTGCTGGGACCATCCCAGCACATAGACCAGCACACGCAGTACTGATAATGCTAATGATGTTAATAAAGCTGACGGGATGGTCTAGGGGAGAGTTCGCTGATTGCAGCAGTTAATCAAAAAGTACAGAGGAAAATCCATGAGGATGAATCAACCCTGGTGGCAACGATGGATCCCGCCTCCGGCCGCACCGCCACTCCAGTCTATCACAGCCACAGTCCAGTCACAGCCCTGTCACTGCTGCTGGCACCCAGTGTTATGTCTTTGGAAAACCAGAAAGAATTATTACCATGCTGGTGTTTTATATTACTTGACAGCTGTTGCCTCTGTTGGTATTTGCAGTGCTTGACCTCACGCTGTCCCTCTCTCTGACCAGGATCTTGTCCTGCCTGCAGAGACTCCTGCATCTGCCCCCCGGTACCGGGGGCTCCAGTCATGACGGCCCCGATGGGAGCAGTGCCTGCAAGTGGCAGCTGCCAGCCAGGGACTATTTAATCTTCCATCACACCAGCAAAATTTTATCTAGTTACCTCAGCAGTTGCCCTCTGAAATGCGACAGACTCGATTTTTGTCTCGCTTCCAGCCCAGGGGTTTTCCATTGCAGCCTGAGCAGAATGGGAGAGGAGCAGGGCTGGGCAGCACTGGGGACACACAGGGCTGGGGGCACTGGGCAGGCTGGGGGCACTGGGAGCACTTCCCTTCTTGCTCATACTCCTGGGTCTTGGGTGCCCCCTGTGCCCTCTGCCGTGGGTGCTGGCTGTGCCCTGGGAAGGCTGCACTGGGGCATTTGCAGGGGCAGTTTTGGATCCAGCTGGTCTGGCTGTTGGTGGGAGCGATGCTAGGGCAGCGCCTTGGGATGCTCCTTTGTGGGAGGGTGCCACTGAGCGCTGAAGCAATTTGTCTCTGGAGCCGCATGAAAACAAGAGGGAAAAAATTATCTGCATTTTTGCCACGTATTTTTGTAAGTGTTGCGCAGGGAGAAAATAAATGTGTGTAGAACAAATTAGTTTGTCGTGAAGAAGCTTGCTGCTAAAATGTTAAGATGCAGATAATGCAGGGAAAGCTTTTGAAACCAAATGCCCAGCTGCACTGACAAGGCGATTTTCGTAAATGCTGTTCAGAACAATTTAAACAATTAATTTTAGCATTTAATGGGCACTTGCACTATCTGCTGAAGCAGAAATGAGTACGTGTCTTTCATTACCTGCCACACTTCCCCTATTCCTCATCTTCTCACCACCATTCCCTGGGGCCAAAACAAGGCATATGTTAATTGAAATTGCAGCACAGCTGCAAAAAAAGGAAAAAAAAAAAAGGGTTTCAGTTTTTTGTCGACCCTGTTTTCCACAGAGGGAATGTGATACTCGACTATTTACAAGCAGAAAATTGTCAAGGGATACAAAGGCTATTCGAGAATGAAAACAAACAAACTGCAGCCGCATGTTAAGCAAACGGAGGTGGAAAGTGAACCTGGCTTATTTTTGCCTGTTAATCAGTGTAAATTGGTCCCTTGTTCGTGGAGAGAAGGGGAAGGTGGCTCAGAAAGCTCCAGCCCCTGAGAGCAGGAAAACCTTCACTGGGCATTTCTCCCATTTGCTGCCCCTTTGCAAGGGGTCGGGGTCGTGCCCCATCCCACCGTGCCCTTCACTGTGGTGCCGGGGTACCCCAGTGCCGCCAGCCCCGGCCACCACTGGCCAAGCAACTGCTTGTCCAGCGCTGTGTTTCCCACCACCGCGGCCTCAGGTGTACCAACAGCAGAGCTCAAACATCGAAGCCACATGCGACTTCCCTGCTTGCAAGGGGCACCACAGCCATCATGTTACCAGCCATCGTCTCCTCATGCCAGCCACTGCAAGCCGCCGTTATGGCACTTGCTGGTACCTGAGATACCTGCCACCAGCTCCTCGAGGAGGAAGATGCTGTCGGGGAGCCGAGAGCTGCGGTGGCTGCAGTGCTGGTGTGTTCCGTGCAAATGGTGAAGCACCGTCCTGTGCTCAGTGTGCCACATCGCACCTGCAGCCTCAGGCGGGTGATGCCCAGAGGCTCCAGGATGCTCCAGCTGGGATTCGGGGCTGGAAGGTGTTAGCTTGGGGCTGCATCACCACTCCTGCTCAGCCCGTCCGCCGCTCCCAGCAACGGTGCACAATTAATTCTGTTGCTCATTCCTGCAGCACATTAACTCCCGCACAGATGGATGTTCCCTCCAGTCGTGCTGGTCCTCACTGTCCCAACCCAATTTCCCCTGTCCCTGCCCGGTCCCCACCATCCCTGCCTGGTCCCCACCATCCCTGCCCGGTGCCCAGTGTCCCTGCCGGGTCCCCCAACGTCCCTGCCCGGTCCCCACCATCCCTGCCCGGTGCCCAGTGTCCCTGCCGGGTCCCCCAACTTCCCTGCCCGGTCCCCACCATCCCTGCCCGGTGCCCAGTGTCCCTGCCGGGTCCCCACCGTCCCTGCCCAGTCCCCACCATCCCTGCCCGGTCCCCACCGTCCCTGCCCGGTCCCCACTGTCCCTGTCAGCCGCCAGACCGGCTCTCCGTAGGTGGCAGCAGCAGCCCGCAGTGTGCGCGGTGCGGTGCCTCAGCGCTGCTCGGTGAAACTCTGAGCAAACGCTGCCCATTGCCCTGGGGATGCCAAACGTGGGCTGCAAAGTGGCTCCTGGCACTGGGCAGGGGGGCTGAGAGGGTCCCGGGGAGCAAGAGGGCGTCTGACGGAGGAAGAAAGCCGAATGTTAGTTTTGTGTTCAACTGCAATTGCCTTAATTTGCTTCTTTCAGTAATGAGGGGCAGGCTCAGGAGTCCTTTCGCTCCTGCCATTTGCTCACTATCAAGATAGCATGCCTCCTTGATCTGAAAATGATTATTTTTCTTGACAAATCCTCCTGCTTCTGCTTTTTCTATTAATCTCCCTCTGTCTCTTCAGAGAAAAGAGAATTACAGAGGCTGTTTGGAGGCCCACTTGCTCATCTGTCCTTGAACCTGGCTGGCAACCCGTTGTTAGCAGAATTGAGCAAATAGCAGAGAAAGGAATTTCTACAAATATTCTCTCAAATTTGAAAGCAAATTTTTATCTGGCAGTGCTTGTGGCTCTTTTGTGTTCCCATCCTGGGAATGCTGCAGCGTCTGCCCTGAGCAAGCAGAAATACAGGAAGCATAGCTTACGCTTCTGTCGTCTCAAAAAGAAAGCATTATTCCTGACTAAAAATATTTTGTCTGAACAACGATTGACTGGTAATTAATTTCCGAGCTGGAGGAAGGGGGGTGGGGGTGGCTGAGTCCTCTGGAACCAAGGCTTTGTGCTTCCAGTGCCATCCCAGCGCTGGCCTCTGATGCTCGGAGCAGCGCGAGGTCCTTGGCACTGGGTCGGCTGGCAGGACAGACCTTGGGCACCCCTGTCACCACGCCGCTGGCTCCAGCACTCCGCAGGAGCCTGAAAAAATGGAGCTGTTTGGCAATTCAGACAAGACAAGCATCCAGAACTTGGGATACAGGTTTAAAACCCCTATTACTTTCTGCTGAACACTTAGGAGAGCCTAATCCAATTGTCCATATGGTCCTGGGCTCCCTCCAATCTAATTCACTCATCCCTTGGGCATATTGAAGGGAAAAGGGGGGGGGGATTGAAAAAATGTAAATCACATTTTAATAGACTCATAAAAATACACAAAGTGATGACCGAGAAAACTTATCAGATTTTATGGGCATGTGGGTTGCTCAACAGAATATGGAAATGCCACTCAAACAGCAAAGCTGCCCTCATAGAAAACTTCACAACATAATCCAATTTGTGCCGTTCGCTAGACAGAGCAGCCGGAGTAATTCAAGCCGTCTGCATCACTGTCACCTCTGCTTCCCGCGTGTGCCACTCAGGGCGAGCGTGAGCTGGCGTGGCTCGCTTGGCATGGCACAGCCCTTCCGTCACACTGGGTGGCTGCGTGCTGGCCAGCAAACCCCAGGGCGGGGGGGCTGGCTGCCCCCCACATCCCAGCACCCCTGGGGTCAGCCCAGCCGCAGTGCCAGGCAGGAGGGGTGACGGGAATGGCTTCAGGGCAGTGGCTTCCCCAGCCACCGCGATGGCACCTTGGTTAGCACCGTCCAAAGGCTGTTCACGTGAGAGCCAAAAGGAGGGAAGGAAGGCGTTGGAATAAATGTGGAGAAAGTTATCTCAGGTCTGTAGGGCCGCTGATCAGCACAGGGCGATGGAGGGGAAAGAGCAGTCACCGTTCCCATTGACACACACTAACACACCCGCAGCCACGGTCTTGCTGGCGTGGAGTGGGGCTGGGGTCTGCTCCTGGCAGATGACACCTAGCCCTGCTCCTTGGCCAGACACAGCCCCAGTCTGGATGCTCTCCCTGCTGGTGTACGGATGCTGCAGATCTGAACAGAGACACGAGTATGGCCTGGGTATCACCCTGGTCCTGCACCCAGGGACAGCCTGCGTGGGGAATGGCTGCCCCGGAGAGCAAAGAGTGCAGGACTCAGCCAGAAATGAGTATGCAGGAGTATTTGGCAAATGCTTTGAGACACCATTCTCCAGATTGCTGCTGGCTCTCCAGCTGCAGAGTGTTCTCACCGGTGAGAATTTAGCCAGTGACTGTTGTTGGGAACAAAGGAAATGTTTGAAGCTTTGACAGGAATGATTGTAGAGGAGAAAATAGGTGTTGTGCAGGTGAGTTGTTGTGCAGGTTCACCCCCCTAATTGCTCTGTAATTGTTCTGCTTTGTGGTGGAGTTCTCTCTTGAGCCTGTTTTTGCTTGAACATGCTTGCAAAGAGCTATTTTGTTGGAAGAATTTAATTTTTGCCATTATGTTGTCCAGCACAGTCCAGCTCTGGGTACTTACCACCAATTATCCGTCTGCTATAAAGCTAATGTTGACACAGAGGTCCTCAATGCATCGACTCTGGGAATCTGCCAGGAAGGCTGGTTTCAAGCAGAATAATTAGTGGGCATGGATATATGTGTAAGATGCCCTTGAACTGATGGACTGTCTTTATTCACTGGGATGTGATCAATTCTGAGGTTTTTCTTTTAGACAAGCCCTTGAATTTAATTCCATTCTGTACAGTAAGGATTTTTTGTCTGAAATTCACTTTGCATCAAGAGAGCCCTGTCTGAGCTCCCCCATTAGCTATTCTTTCCCCTCATCCGAGAGTCTTAAAGCACTTTACATGGATTAACTAATTAGCTCTCTTCATAACCCAGGCTTTAAGTTAATTTCCCCATGTGCACTATAAGTACAACGTCAATGAACAAATCACGCTTCCCCCAGCATTTTCCACCTATTGCTGCTGCAGGTAACACTGAAGTGGTTGAGATCAGAGAGAAAGCAGCCCCATGTCTCATGGAAGGGTGCCATGAAAACCGAGCAGACGTAAACCCCACTGGCATACCCGTGCTTGCTGCTGTGCCTTTCCTACCCGCTGCATTTCCCCTGCCCGGAGCTGCAGCAGCACTCCACACCGGCCGGAGAACCGGCACAACTGCGGGTGGCGGTGGGCGAGCTGGGAAGGGGGAGAGAAGCCCCTTTAACAGTTCAGGGGGCAAATACGTTGTGCCGAGCATCTGGCAAAAGAGCAGTAGGAAAAAGCCACGAGCAGTATGAGAAATGAGGGGAGGGGAGGGAGGAAGATCCAGCGAAAGGGCTGCCCTGCTGCAAAGGAATCGATTTGGAAGTGAAGGTGATGCAGGCTGCGATGGAAGGGCTCGCTGGAGCAAGGGTTATTTAAACTGCAGCTGGAGCTGGGGCAAGCTGCCTGGGAGGAGTTTTAGAGGCTTTTATATCCTCCTTGGTCTTGCTGCAGCCTCGGGGCTTGCCCTGGGCACAGGGTAACACAGCTGCTGCCCTGGACACAGAGTAACACAGCTCCTGCATCCCTGCGCTGCTCCGTGCGGTTCCTCCCAGCACCTGGCATAACAGTGTGCAGAGGTTTCCAGCTGGGCTCTAAATGCAAAACTTACCCTGGAGCTGAGCTGTGGAGCTGGAGGCTGAGTGGAAAGAAACCTCCTTTTCCTACTGTCTTACGGAACTGATGAGAGAACGGCAATTCTGAGAATTCAATTGAGTGATAAAAATAAACCCCCTTACAGAAGGGACGTCAGCCTCTCCTGAATCCTCCAGTCTTGAGATTACTACAGGCTTTTATATTTCTATTCAGGCCCACTGATTTCATCATTGTTACCATGTCTGCAGGACTTTTCCAGAAGGATGTGAATGGAGTTGCTCAGTTAGAGTCAAGCTGTGCTGCTTGATTGGGGCTTTTTGCTCTGGACGGGGGCATTTGGGCAGGTCCGGTGCTCAGGACCCTGCCCCAGCCGGCACAGCCCTTGCCCTCTGCCCCCACCCTGCCCTGCTCCCCCCAAAGCTGTTGAATCTGCAGCCCCCTGAGCCTCCCCGTGACCTGGCGGGGAGGGCATGGTCCTGTCAGCAGCACTGAACTGGAAATGACAAAAACTGCTTCCTTCTGAATTACCTCGTTTAGAAATAACAGCCGCCGTCCCACAAGAGCGCCGAGATCTATGGCTCAGGATCGCCTTGGGAAAGGAGCGTTATTTGTTATTGACGTGTGCTGGGAGCTGGACAGCAAGTACAGCACCAGCCCGCGGAGCGCCGTGGCTGGCAGGGTCACAGTTTCCCTGCCAAAACCTGGGCTGAGCTGCATGTCCAACCCGCCGTGCACTCAGTGCCTGACTCCTTCGGCCCTCTCCGGCATCTCCCAGCCCTGTGCCCCCATCTCCTGTCGGGGTGCTGCACTCTCTGCTCCAATCCTGCTCTGCTCCCTCCGGGCTCTTTGCACTGTTCCCTGTGCTGCTCTGGCAGGATGGGTGTGCGGCCGGTGGTGTTGGATGCCAGCAGCCACTCCCCCTCTGCCACCCTGTGCCACCGTTATCCTCAGCACATCCCTGACCGCCTTGCTGGTGGCAGCCAAGGTGTTTTGCTTGCCCAGGGGACCAGCAGCGAGCAGCTCCCTTCAGTGCCGTGCAGCCCACCATTGCGCAGCCCACCACCGCACAGCCCACCACCGTGCTGACCACCACACAGCCCACTGCTGTACAGCCCACCGCACAGCCCACCACTGCACAGCCCACCACCACACAGACCACCGCTGTGCAGCCCACCACCGCACAGCCCACCACTGCACAGCCCACCACCACACAGCCCACCGCTGTGCAGCCCACCACCGCACAGCCCACCACCACACAGCCCACCACCATGCAGCCCACCACCGCACAGCCCACTGCCATGTAGCCCACTGCACAGCCCACCATGCAGCCCACTGCTGTACAGCCCACCACCACACAGCCCACCACTGCACAGCCCACCACTGCACAGCCCACCACCACACAGCCCACCACTGCACAGCCCACCACCGCACAGCCCACCACTGCACAGCCCACCACTGCACAGCCCACCACCACACAGCCCACCACTGCACAGCCCACCACCGCACAGCCCACCACCACACAGCCCACCACTGCACAGCCCACCACTGCACAGCCCACCACCACACAGCCCACCACTGCACAGCCCACCACTGCACAGCCCACCACCTTGCAGCCCACCACTGCGCATCCCGCCACTGTGCAGGCGTTTGCTGTGAGTGGATTTTCAGGCTGGGCATGCCCTGTAGACAAGGGGCTCATTTCCTTGCCCTCCCACCACCGAGGGCTGAGGAGGGTGAGGTGGCTCTCTAAGGAACCCAGGCAGCCAGAGGCGATGGCTCCTCCTCCTCTTGCTGAATGGGAGAGCTGGAAGCAAAGGAGATGGGGGGAAATATGTCCCCTTGGAGCGGGATAGAGTGTTGCCAGCCTGGAACAAAACCTGTCTGTCCTTCAGCGACAGGGGCATGGGCATGCAGGCTGGTGCGTGTGACATGAGTGGCGCTTCAGTTCAGGCTCGCCAAAGGGACCTTGGAAGTTCAGCAGATCTGTCCTTTTCCCAGGAAGATGAGCAAGGCCATGTCCTTCCTGCTGCCACCCACCTTGGTCATTTTATGAGGTCCTTCAGTTTCCAAGAGGAACGCCATGAGGATGCTGGTGCTTGGTAGAGCCTGATCCAAACAGGCCGACACCAAAGTTTCACCGAACCCCACCTCGACGGCAAAGCTAGAAGCCAGATGGTGACTCACCCACGTCCAGGAACACACAGAGCTGGGGGCTGAAGCTTTCTGCAGCCACTGGGTTGGGGCACTGTGCTGACACCTGTGGTGTGCGGTTTCAAGAAGAGGGTTGAAGATGAAAGTTGAAAGTATAATCTGTCAAAGAGTAAAGCCGTGCCATGGGGCGGTGGTGAGGCAGGCCAGGAGCTGCCAGCCTCCTGGTGAGGTTCCTCATGAACTGGGAGGTTCCTTAAAATTGGTGTCTCCGTTTATGTGACCACACGGCTCTTGCAGAAGCCCTGCTGGGAGCGCGCAGGCTGCTTGCAGAGCCAGAGGCTCCCAAGGTGCGTGCAGGGATTTTTCTCCGGAGCTGTGGCGATCCGGCAGAGATCCTGGGCCAGAAGGACCGTTCTGCTGCAGAGCTGCTTCCAGCCGCAGAGAGCATCAGTCCCAGCTACCTCCTCTCCCCCATCCCTGGCTTCATGCACCTGGGAATTAGTGTAACACAAAGGCTACATGCTAACAGCTGCCCACACGCAGAGATGAATATACCCATTTAATATCTGACTGTGCAGCTTCCGCGCTTTCTTTTGAAAACATGCCTTAAATATATGTCGGAATAAGGGCAAGGCAGCACGCTGTGATGGGCAATTTCCTTCTGCAGGCAGAAATGGGGGTGACCATGTCCACGCCTGTGCACCGTGAGTGCGGATATCCCAGCCTATGTTTTTCTGGGGGGAAGCTGCCGGAGGCAGCCGTGCTCCAGCAGTCTCATCACAGGGCTGCACTTTTATGTCCAAATTACTCCTGCTGCTGTTCACCTGGAGCAACTCCGTTTGGAGCAAGCAGAGGGAAAAAGCTTCGACATCTGTGCTTGTCTTCCTTGTCTCACTTCTTTCCTGCTATTCCCAAGGGCTGTGATTTTATGTTTGTTTAGAGATAATTTCACTGGCCCCTGAGTTTACAAGCCACTCCAGCTCCCTTGTACAGAAAGTTCGGTACACTATGTACATGGAAGGGTTGTTTACTACTGCTTATATACTCTGGAGGCAATAAGAATAAGCACTGCCATATATTAAATGCCACAGCATAAAATAGAAGGAGGAAATTCATCTTTTATTTCTTTGCTTTTATAAACTCCTACTCATGTTCAATTGCTGTTCTTGTAAGTTATGAAAAGGTTTATTTTTTGGTAAGTATGTTCCACTTTAGCATCCAAAAAAGAGCAGTGTGTAAAGGGAGGATACAATACCTCCTGGCAGATCGTGGAAAGGAGTGGGCACAAAGAGGGGAAGAGATGTATCTGAAGGAGGAAGGGAGTGAAATTAAGAGATGAGATTTACACTACACAGCAGGGAAATGTTCTAACAGGGAGAGGCATTAGGCACAGAGGAGTTTCTGAAGACAAGGACAGTTATGCTGGGGTCATAATATTTGGGAAAATTTGAGAAATTGTAGACTGTGGGAAGTTGGCAGGGATTCTGGACCCCGCATCACAGGTTTCACTTGCTAGCCGAGGGCTTGCTGTTGCCAGGGCCACGTCTCCACGGGACAGGCTGGGGACAACCTGCAGCTCCAGAGGGACAGGCACAGATCCCCAACCCAGCATCCACGGGCCATCCTGCTGGGCGCTGTGTGACAGCACCCAGGGCGCCGAGGCAGCTGCGTACATCCGTGTTGAGAGGCCTTGCTCTGGTTGTGACCGGCAGCACCGGGGGAGGGAATTATCCCCATTCAACGGTGCTTCTGTGCCTGCTCACAGTGGCAGGTGGGCTCGCTCCTCCCTGGGAGGTAAGCAGAACCCCGGCTCAACACCACTTGTCCTCTTGGCTGCAAACCTCTTTGGTTTTAGGGAGCCCGTGGAAGGTGTGAGCAGCGACACAACCCCCCTGAGTTTCTGAGGGTCTCCCACATGTCGCAGGGAAGTTAATCCTCCCCTCTGATGAAGCCTTTGGTGGTGGTTGCTCCTCCAGGGACAGAGGCTAAATGCAGGACTGGTGACCAAGAGTCCGGCTGGGCTGCGAGCAGGTGGTTTGGTCACAGCCTTATCATTTCTGTTTCTAAAAAGTGACCTTTCCACACCTGGTCGGAAGGGACTGACTGACAGCACGGGGCTGATAGCAGCTGTAAATCTTGGTCCAAGAATGAGTTAGAGATGGAAATTTATTGCTACACCTCCAGCAGGTGGTAAAACCCATTGTAAATCTCTGAAAAGCTTGTCAGGATGCTAATGGATTGAGCTCCTGATACTTAAATTTCACAGCTTCCAGTTCTCCTGAAATGTCACTTGGAGGACTCTCTGCAGAAGGACACAGGGGTAGAAACAAGCCCCCTCGGCCCTGGGTGAGCTCTGACAGCAGGGATGGTCCCGACCTCTAGCACCAGGGGGAAGAAACATGGTCTTCTAGCCAAACCCCAGCCTGCGGCTCTCACAAGGTGCTCAGTTCATGCTCCACCACCAGCCAGCCTGTGGTCCCAGGCGCTCCAGGTGACGCCTCGGGGCACAGGTCTCCATCTTCACAGTCTGGGGGATGTTGCTGCCTGGATGGACACATACCTGCTGGTAGGTACTGCTCTGCTGTTACCTCCCCTCCCGTGCTGCCTCTGAACACTCAAGACCAAGGTGTTCCCCCAGCTCCAGCCACATCTGGGGGTGCAGGTCAGACCCCACCGTGCCTCTCCCAGCATTCACCTCCCACTGGGTTCAGCAGCACAGACTGGGAAGGAGTGAAGAACGAAAATTCACACTGGTGAGGCTGCCTGCAGCCCAGGGAAGGTGTCAGGTCTGAGCCTGGAGCCTGGGCAGCAGGAGACAAATGGGACGGGGAATGAGTGGCATTAATGTGCTTGCAACCAGCATTAATTTTACCTCTGCCTTCATCAGGTGAACAGCGCTGCGGCAACACCCTCCCTTAGAGAAGAAATGATGATCCCTATTTATCTTGTCTGGCGTCTCAGCTCTGGAAGCATTTTTAATTCAGTTTTGCCATTTCCCCCCTCTTTTTGTCTTCTAGTTTTAAGTCCCATTAAAATCTGTCTTGTTGGCTGCTTCATAAGAACCCAGCAATGGCAGGCAGGGAAGAAGTATTTCAGGTATTCTGAAGGTCTGTCCTGACTCAAAGCAAGTTAACCTGTGGCTATTTCTAAACTACTTCCATTATATTTTCTTTCATTTCTTTGAGTAAACAGAAGGAAAAGGAAGATTCTTGTGCTTGCTATGGTTCTGAGGTTAGAGATTTGCAAAATTAAAGGACTGTTACTTTATTTAGCCTTCACGTCCCTTCTGTAAAATAAGATGTGGATTTCATGAAAAGATAAAAAGGGGTGTTGAGAATGCACGTGTGACTCGGGGATCCATCCTGCTCCTACCACGCTGTGCCCAGATGTCCCTGAAAGTCCTCCCTGCCACTGTTGGGGAGGCAAGTGATGCTCCCCACACCCCCAAGACAGCCAGGGCTCGGAGAAAGACATACGAACGGTGGCAGGTCCCTATCTGGGGTGGCTGTGCTCGCTCTTCACATAAATGCACAGGCAGGTTCACCCCAAGGTAATCCATCACCCAGCTCAGCCAACCTCATTTGACACAACATTTCATAACTCATCTGTCACAAACAATTACTCATTACATGCATTAACATCCCCAAACTGTGTGTGTGTTCTGCAATCAGGCAAAGCACAGCCTGTAAATATAAAGGAAACAGGTGAAAGAGTGCAGGGGGTGTCACAGCTCTTCCAGCCACTGCTCAGTGGAGTACAAACCCAAACAGACCTGGGAAACTTCTAACTTTTATCTCCGTAGGAGTAAATTATTTTCCAAAAGGAAATACCTGGTGTTCTTCCAGGAAAAAAAAGAAAACACTTTTGCAGCAATGCTGCCTCCAGTGAAGCTGGAGGGGATCCGTCCATTGACATCTGAACTGTTTGAAACCACCAGAGCGGAGAGCCCGGACGCTGAAGAAAGCCCGGGTGGCCCCAGGCAGGCTTCCCGCAGCCTCTCAGTGCTGCTCCCCACTGCCCCACTGCCTCCCACCGTCCTCCCCAGCCAGAGCCTGCCGGGCACCACACGCAGAGCTGGGGACCACCGCAGAGCCCCTGGGCTGGGGAGCATGGGCCCACCGCACTGCCCTCTGCTCATGCCCAGCAAAACGCAGAACCCACCTAAAATGCAACTCCTCACCCCCTCGGCACGGTCTGTCTATCTTTAGGGTATCGATTATAGCTTTCCTGAGAGGGGGAACAAAGCAGTGAGGTTCCCCCATGCCCTGGCCACCTCCCTAACCAGATGTGATGCTCCCACCACCCCACAGCCTCTCTAAAGCTGCTGCCAGCACCAGCTGCTGTGGGGCTGGAGCTCCCACCTCTGGGATGGGGCTTTGCTCTGCTTCGTTAAGGGAATCCGCTGGTTTCGGAGTCCCTGCTAGCAGGAGACGGCAATGAACCCTGCAGCTCAGCCGAGCTCACAGGCACCCGTCAGCAAGGGCAGTGGGAGCACGCAGGGCGCAGGAATATCGACTTGGGTGATTTCTCATCTAGTATTGTCTTTTTGGTTGAGCCTGTCTGAATTCATTTTCTCCAGAGCTCCTGCCACAACCTTTCAGAGCAAGCAAACCCCTGTGTGTCCCTGTCTGGGGATCGATACCGGCTTGCGGGGGGGTCTGCAGTGGGGGGCAGGCTGCCCAGCAGACGTGCCAGGGTCACAGGAGGGATGCGGGACAGCAGCTCAGGTGGGGCAGCAGCAGCAGGACATGGAGGAGCAAATAAAATGCAGCCATTTAAAAGAAGGAAATTTTTTTCCTAAATCTGGTTCTAATAAGCAGCCTGACTTTCTGCCTTTCTGCTCACCTCCCCAATGGCTTGTAATGCTGACAGACACTGACCTAATGATGCATTTTACAGTGTTAATGCTATTATCAAACTGCTGTCGGCTGGGAGCTTTTAATTCATTAACTTGCTTTTGCTCTGGTGGGACTGTCTGGATTTTCAGTGAGCAAACAATAAGGAACAAAATATTTAACAAAGTCTTCCAGAATTCCAATA
Source organism: Falco biarmicus (assembly GCF_023638135.1). Classification (NCBI taxonomy): domain Eukaryota; kingdom Metazoa; phylum Chordata; class Aves; order Falconiformes; family Falconidae; genus Falco; species Falco biarmicus. The sequence goes on from NC_079290.1 coordinate 118,528,896, forward strand.
TCATGCCATTGATTTTCAGTCACTTGGGCTTCAATAACTTAAACATTATTGGTTTCTGTCATTAAGGATTGGGGCAGGGGAGCTGTGAAAATCTGCAAGGCAGATGAATGAGTATTAGGGCTGTTTTTCTCTTTTTGTGTCTGGAACTGCCTTCCTTTCCAATAAGCTGTAACACCACAGGAGAGTCCAATCAATTAAAATAAAGTAAATTAAGAGTGGAAAAATATTAGGAAGAAAGGCTCAAACTGAAGAGATTTGCTAGTGCCAAGGATCACAGCAGGAAACTCCAGAGCAGCGCTGGTGCTCCTCTGTTTCCACAGATTTTGTTGCTAATGGATCAGCCACACCAGGCAGCTGATCCCCTGCAGTGTGGGTCAGGATGGACCCAGCTCCGTGTGGGGCATCCCCAGTGCAGGAGGCACTGCAGCATGAAACCAGGCCCAGGAGAGCACCCGCTCCCTGCCGCGGTGGCCCTGGCATGGGGCCACTGTGCCACATTCCCCCTCAAAAGTGTCCCTAACCCCCTGCAACCTTCCCCAAGCATGGAAGGGGCCACAGCGCTCAGCCGCTTTACCCAAGAAACCTGGGGGGCAGTGGGCGACCAGGGCCCCCGCTGGGTTTGTGAGTGACCATCTGCACTGCTGCTGGTTGTTACCTGGGCTGGGAAATGGTTTTCAGATGGAGGGAAAACAAGCTGTGGGGATGAATAGATGTTAGTGTGCAGATCATCTTCTGCACAAAAGGAATATCATAGCTCGCAAATGTCATTTGTATTGTGATCATTAGCTTGAGCTGTGGGAGGTGCCTTATATCAGTTAAATTCTTCCAGGGTCTCCCACAGAGAAGAAGAGAACTTCTTAAGTGCACAGTGGCATTTAAGAGATTGCTGCCTGCTCCGAGCAGATGTTCCAAGGATTAGATCGCTCAGTTTGCAAGACAGCTTCAAATTAAAATAAAAAAAGCTACAATATTTATGGCCCGCTCTGCATGTGCTGGAAATCTGAGAGGAACACATGATGTCTGGTAGCTAAAGTTACAATTAGAAACATACCTGCAAACACACAGTTTAACTTCAAAGGGGAAGCAGCTAGAGGCTGAGCTGGTGCGAGGGTGGTTGAATTAGCAGATGGGGAATATTCACAATTGTTTCATTTAGATCTGGATGTGGATAAGCAGCTCTGACTGCACACGCATCGGTGCTGGGCTGGCCCTGCTGGGAGGCAGAGCATGGGGCTTCTCAGACACATCGGTGAAGGACAAAGAGGTTCACAGGGTCTCTCTGCCTGCTGTTCAGTTTTTCAGACATTTGTTTCTGCCTTTCGCCTTGGCAGTATAGATTCCAGACAGAGAAGGCTGTGCTCCTGCCTCCGCTGCACTGCCAGCACATCCCCAGCCCAGCCATTTCCCAGCCCCGCTCCTGCCAGGCTGTGCCCAGACACAGCTCCTGCCAGCCCCGTGCTGTCACCTGGCCTGCTCACACAGCACCCAGCACCACAGGGGCTCAGCACCCCTGCACGGCACTCACCTCCAGGCTGGCCCTGTCTCCGCTGGGGCTTGGCCCACGTTCCCAGCAGAGAAGGTCAGCACCCTTGGAGTCCCGATGGGTGCTGGTCCCTACCCTGCCATGCCCAGCACGGCGATGGAGCCGGGAGGAAGAAGCAGCAGCACAGACACCCCTCACCTCGCTTCCCCTCTGTCACTGAATTAACCCCCAGCTGCTGCTGGCCCTTTTCTGCCCCAGACACTCTCCTTGCCCCCACCTGCTCCTTCTCTTGCTTTGCTTTAAATCTGCTGCCCTCAGAGCTGTCCGCTCCTTTCTCAGGATGTTTTCCTGTTCCACCCTTGAGCCTTTCTGCAGGGTCTGAGCTCGTGTCTCTAAGGGGTTCTAAGGGGTCTGGCGTGCCCCCGGGTGCTTGCAGGAGCTGGCACGGGGCAGGCTGGGCAAGGGTGAGCTCTGCATCCAGTGCTATGGGGGAGGCTGGGGGGGAGACGGAGCAAAGCCTCAGGGTCTCTCCTTCCCTGTGCTCCCTGGCAGATCCTCTCCAGGCTCTGCAATGTCTCTGCCCTTTGGTGGAACCACGTCGGCTTTGCCCCTGCGTGCGGGCGCTGCTGCGTGGCTGGTTTGTATTGCTGCGGAGCCCGCTATAGATGGCAGCATTGACGAGCCAGAGGCTCCAGCTCCTCGGCTGGGCTCATTGAGGTAATTACTACAACCCCCACAACAGAACATACGAGTAATGCCAAGCTCTTCCCTCGCAGTAGCTGTACCGCAAGCTGCCCTGCAAGGCTGGGCTCTCCATCGGGAGCGGCCGAGAGCCGTTGCACCAAGCCCGGCCCCCGGCCCCGTCCATTTCCTCCACCCCGAGGTCTGGGGGACCATTTCCTTCCACGTAGGCTCTGCTCCTCAGGGAGGTTTTACCACCCAAACTCCTGCCAAGAGGCAGCACTGGGTGAGGTGCTGCTCCCACAGGCGGGAGTGCTGTGCAGAGGGAGGGACGAGAGAGGGACGGAGTGCTCTCGACGACGGGTTTTCCCAAGCCCTCACATCTCCAGTATTTATAGTGACTCGTGGTAACTTAGACACGGTTTGTGATTCAACCTGATGAACCTGAAGCCCTAAATCACACAAGTCTGCCAAGTGAAGTACTTTAGCCTTCTGCCCTTGCTGCCATAAACAGAGTGTGTCTCCAGGCTCCTGGGAGCAGTTTAATGAACTGCCTGATGCTGCCAACAGACTTTCTAATGTTTTGTGTCCCTCCTGTGAAAGTCCCTTTCCCCTTTCCCCATGCTTTCTGCAATGTTTTCTTGTAATTGCTGCCCTTCTGCTGGGGAAAACTAGAGAGAAGAGCAGCTGGACAGGCGACGGACTTGTTAAGTGCTACTTTTCTGCAGTCACAGTGTTGGCTGGGATGTGCCCCAGCGGTGGCTGTGCCAGCGCAGACCCTGCCTTGCTGCGGGGTCTCTGCTGCAGGCAGGCCAGGGGACAGGAGGCTCCCTGGCTCCATGTGCTTGATGGGAGGGAAAAGAGGGCAGAGGGGATACTCTTTGGGGACCAGGGTCTCTAATTCCTGCCCCACAGGGGAAGGTTCTTGAGCAGCAACAGGCAGAGGCAGCTTCCCATATTGAGTAAGGGAAGAAAATGCCCACTTAGGACACCAGCTAAGAATAAAGGTGCGTAAGATCCCATCCAAAGCCTCCATCATGTCAACAAGTTTCCTATTTATTTTCCAGACACAATACACTGCGTAGCCTCTTGTTTTACTGAGAAGGGGGAAAAAAGCCCTTTATTTATTTATTTATTTTAATTGAGAACCCTGGTGGAAAACAAGCTTTGCTTCCAGAAGCAATTACATTCCATCTCTTAACTGGATTAGGTAACTTGATAAAACTCCAGTGGAGAAATATTTGCTCATATTTAATCATTTGTTGACTTGGCACCTCGCAAAATAAAGCAAAATTAAATAAAAATGTGTAAAGGGCAACCCACTTGCTGATAAATCCTACCCACTCTGAGCAGTTTATTACAGGAGCAACGATCCATTAGCTCTATACATAAATTAGAATCATGCATTCAGTTTATGGAGTTGCAAATTGTCGGCTGCTGCCATTATGTCAAAAATACGCTGTGCCAGGAATGAAACATGATTATTGTCTGTATTGTCTGCCCTCAGCAGATGAGGTCCAGACAGGTTAGGGTTAGGCAGTATGAAAAGCAAAAAGAATTCAAGCCCTTTCTCTATTTTTTTTCCCCTGCTTGTAAAAGCAAAGCAATCAGCACGCTTGCATGTTAACATAGTCTGAAGGCATGTAATGAATACTCTATTAGTGCCCTGAAAACTAACCCCCGTAGCATCTATCGATCATAGCCTTTTTGTTATCTGTGTCCAAGTGTGGGAATACAGCCCTTGAAATGAGATCAAGCCATCAATATTCTCCCTGGGTGTACATGCTGCTGGAGCTCCTTATTGCAGGTTGGATCACCACCCTAGGAGCTTTCCATTATTTCTTAGTCAAAAAAGAGAGAGCACTGCCGTTTCTGCCTGATGCTGCCACTGCTACATATATGCTTTTAACAGGGAAATAAAAGGCTGCAGTGTTACTTGTGGTTCACAGGTAATCATTATACAGCTATAATGATAGAAAAACAATAGGTCTTGGGGGGATTACAGCAGGAATCAGTTCAGCTAAGTGTTGACATCATTAGCCCCGATAAGGCTTGCTTTCTTGCAGCCTGAGCTGAGGCTTTAGCCTGCATGGGATTTCCAGGTGCATTGACGTCAACAGCGGACCCCAGGCGGATCCCAGGTGGATCCCAGGCGGATCCCAGGCAGACCCAAGGCAGACCCCAGGCGGACCCCAGGCAGACCCAAGACAGACCCCAGGCAGACCCCAGGCAGACCCAAGGCAGACCCCAGGCGGACCCAAGGACAGACCCCAGGCAGACCCCAGGCGGATCCCAGGCGGACCCAAGACAGACCCAAGGACAGACCCCAGGCAGACCCCAGGCGGATCCCAGGTGGACCCAAGGCAGACCCAAGGACAGACCCCAGGCAGACCCCAGGCGGATCCCAGGCGGACCCAAGACAGACCCAAGGCAGACCCCAGGCAGACCCCAGGCAGACCCCAGCCCAGTGAGATGAGCTGCGCCAGCCTACACCCTGCAGTGCGACATTCTCCTCCTCCAACAAAAAACCTGTCCTGGGCATCTAATGCACAAAGCCCAGTGAAATCCTGGTGGGAACCCCCTCTCAGCTGTACTCCATGCTGAGGGGTGCTGCCTAGGTTTGAGGGGCCCGCTGGGTTTGGTTGGGGGTGTGGGGTCCTGCCCAGCAGAGCGCGGGGCAAGGGTTGGGGTGACCCCCCAGAGCCATCAGCACGAGTGGAGCAATGTCTCATCAAACTGTCCAGGGAGATGGGGAGGCTGCCAGAGCGCACTGTTCGGAGGCTTTGACAGGGATCTGGAAGGCGTTACTGCGCTTTCATTTAGCAATTAATAAAGCCCAAAGAGCGAATCTAATCCTTGGGAGATGGTTTCTGCTGGCTGGGAGGGAGAAGGCGTCTGGAGACGTCCTGGGTTGGAGCTGGGTTTCCCCAGCACCCAGGCTGCACATTGCTCTCTGCAGTGGGCATGAGGTGCTGCTCAGACACAGACTGTGCTAGATGAGTCCACAGGGTTGGATCCTACCCTTGGCCACCACCCTGGGCTCCCTCTGGACCCCAGGGCCCAGGAGGCTTTCCTGCTGAACAGCTGGGCACTGCCCTGGTGCGGGGACCCTGGTGCTGGCTGGCAAACAGCTTCATGCCGTGGCAGCTTGGGTACAGTGCAAGGGAGGGGTATGGCTGGAGCAGAAACAAGTCATATTTCTGCTGTCACAGGGATGCAGGACTGTTGGGTGGAAGGTGGCTGGAGAGGGCACAGGGGGATGACAGCAGGGCTCAGGATGGAGGCTGCAGGGATGCAGCTGGGAGCGCTGGGTCTGCCAGTGGGCAGCCTGTGGGGGGTGAGCGCTGCTGAGGGGTTCGCCCTCTGAGCAGTGGCATGGAGTCATCTTCATAGTCAAAAAGAATTATAAACACAAGTGTAATCCCAGAAAAGTTATGTGCCCTAATAAAAAAAAACCCCACAACCACCCACTTTAGTACCTGCTAGGAAGCTGCACACTTTAGCCGGGATAAATCTGTTTACGCAGGAAAGGTCCCTGTCACAACAAGTATAGTACCTTGCTCATTAAAGGCTTCAATTCTAATTTAGTTCAGCCTGCACTGAATATACTTAGTCATGAAAGGGCCGAGTAACACAACAGGGCCATGTTTAGTATGTTAAATCATTCACTGAGAGGCAGCTTTGAGCAATTCATTTATTCTATGGAGGTTTATTTTCTGTTTGTATTATACATCTCACACGGTGCAGTTGCACCACGGGAGACGTGTGCCCAGGTGCCCGTGTGTGCACACACGCACACAGACCTGTGCAGGTTATTTGGCTACAGACTTTCAGATGCAGCTTCAGTAAAACAGCAGTTGCACGGGGTGTTTCCAATGTGCTTGTATGACACTTAGCCTGAGAATTATCACAAAGAAAACTGCAGTGTCTCAGGAAAAGGTCTGGAGTGGGCTTTGAGTTTTTTGGTTTTAATTTAGTAAATTTTTGCAGTTGCCAAGGTGAGAAGGACTGTTTGACATCTACCTTTCTTGGGGTCTTAGCTCAGCTGATGCAAGTGGGGTCACTGCCTCGGATTCCCCAGAAAAGCTGGAAATTTCTTCTTTAAAGTGATGATCGTGAAGAGCAACTTTTGGAAAACTACACATTTCATATTACCTGAAGATCTCTCTTGGGTTCTGAGGAGAAGTTTGCGCTGGATCCTCTGCACATTCGACGGTGTGTTGGGTTCCCTTTGTGTCTGTGTGGTGGCCAGTGCAGTGCAGGAGAGAAATTCGGATTCAAACACTCAGTGCAATCTGGTGTGGGCTCGCTTGGCTGACGCCAAGCTCAAGCCAGTGCTCTTCAAAGATATAAAGATCTGGAAAGGGCACTGCCAAAAGGCAGGATTATACAAATTATTTTCTCTTCTTTGGACCCACAGTGCAATGCACATTTCAAGCTCCCCTCCAAGGCCAAACACACTCGATTCTGGGGGCTTAGCTGTCCTGTTTGCTGGAGGCTGCAACAGCTCAGGGTGTGTGAAGAGACAGGGCTGGGCGACCCTCTCCTTCCAAATCTGCTAATTTAAGACGATGCTTAATAACCCCATCTCACCTGCATGGGCAGGAGGAATAAAATAAAACAGGTTCTGCTTTATTTATTCTCCTTAATGTGAAATTCATGCCCTGATTGCCTTTGCTCTCTCCAGCCAGGCTTCTGGGACGTAAGAGATTCAGTTCATGAATCTGAATTTGGGGAAGCTTCATCTTTTGAGCTTTCTGTTCAGGGAAAGTTAGTTGATAGCCAGGGAGCCAAGGGGAAAATACATTATTGAAAGAAAAGCTTCCTTTTTAATCTAAAATTCAGCAGGATCTTTGAGATGAAAAAGGTTATTTCCAAGAGTCTGTCCAGCATATCTTGAGGGCTTCTCCTTCCCAAACAATAGCGAGTGGGAGAGGGGGGAGGGAGGGAGGAAGGAGCCTCGGCCAGAAACAGAGGCTGCTGCTTCTCTCTCAATTACACCAGCATCCCATCTCCTGACAAGGGAATAGCAATTCCCCTCGCAAAGAAGTGCTTGGAGGCTGACTGTAGAAAGAGGAGAAAGTAATTACGGCTTAACTGTGCAAACAGTGACTCTTGAGAGCAGCCTGACAGAGTGCAGGGGGCTACCCATGAGTAACGTGTGAGTTAGCACACTTCCACCCAGGAAAGCACTTAAATAGGAGCCTTGGTCCCTTTGAACTCAATTTGTGAATGCTGTTTAAAAGCATATCAAAGCCCAGAAAAGAGAATGCCAGGATTTCTGGGGACGGGTGGATGCTGGAAAGTTTGCACTTGAGGGGATTGCAGCTGGCTGCCAAGGGATCCCTGAAGCCCTGCAAAGGGCACACATTTTCTGGGGTTTGGTTTCTTCTGTTGCCTCACCACCAGAGACCTTTGGAGCAGGAGCAGGACAAGATGCCTTTTTCTGGTGACATGGTAAAAGAGGTAGTACCACACTCGGTGCTGCTGGAGCCATACCCCATGCCTTGGTGTCAGCCGAGCCCACCCACATTCGTGCCCACGCTGCTTTGTTCTGCTTTGCTCCTGAGGGAAGGAGCAATCCAGCTCCCGGGGGGTCTGGGACCGCTCGTGGCTGCCCCGCGCTGTGCTTCACCCTCCGCTAAACCAGGAGCTGAGCAGTCTCCAGATAACCAGGACTGTGTCAGACAACCACTGGCAAATTACCCATGTTCTGCAGGGAAGGAAACAACCCACAGTGGCTGGAGACAGTCTGTACTGGCATTTTGTACGGACAATTCCCCAGGCCTTTCAGAATTTCAGCCTTTCAGGCTTCCAGGTCATGCTGCGTTCCTGGGCTCCGCAGGCTGGTGATGGCTGGCGGGAGCTGCTTTAAATCTGCTGTGGGAGAACGGTGAGCACCAGCCACAGAGGGATGCATCCTCCCTGAGTCTGGGCTTTGCTTCACCGGGGGCATTGCTTTCCCCATGGGTGCCTGTGGGCTGGAAGGAGATGCCAAGCCTGTTCCCATTGCCCTGCCTGGCCAAGGACAGGGTGGCGGAGCTGGTCCCCTTGCAAGGCAGCAGGAGAAAATAATGCAAAAGACTCAGATCCATGCTTGGGAGAAACCTGTTTTTTTCTCTCTGACCTGGAAACAATCCAGATTTGCTTCTGCTCCCAGTTTAAAAACATTCTCTTGCCACGGTCAATTATTTTAAATCATCTCCATGGACTGTGCTGTGCTCAAGGAGCTGGCAAGAGGAGGAGCCGCACGCCTGTATCTGCACAGGGTAACATGGAGCGACAGGCGCCTGCTCCTCTCTGGGGGTGCCATTAGGTGGGATCTATGTGCAGGGATGGAAATGCAGTAATTCTGCTGCCAGCCGTTTGCTCCACAACCACTCACACAGCCGCCACTCCCCTCCACTTTTGTAGACAAATTTCGGGGCTCACTGTATTAAAGGAGGCTTGTGTTCCTGCCACTTAGATGATAAACACTAAATGAGGCATTCTTGTTCCAAAAGCTGCATTTTTTTCTGTTTGCTTCTGTGTTTGCCATGGGCTGTCAGCTGCACAGCATCCCACGTGCCCTCCCGGCCCTCCTCTGCTGTCTGGATTATATCCGGGTACTGATGCGCCCCGTGCCCAGCGCTGCGCGGTGACATCCTGACTTGGGGGAGTTTTGATGCTTGTTGCAATGCAGATTCGATGCCTTCCATTTATTTTGAATCACTGAAATGTCATTAAGCTGCGAGGAAATGTAAAAGCCTCTGCTTGCATTCAGAGAAACAGAATTACACTAACATGGTATTCAAAGCAAATTATCTCTTCTACCTGGTTTGATGAGGAACAAAACCTCAAGCCCTGGGATTCAAGTTCCCTGGCAAACCCAATGATGAGATATTCATAAATCTAAAATATTAGTTATGCAAAGAAGTATTCTAAACAATATTAATGCTGTTCTTTCCTCATTGAGCAGAAAGTATTTAAATTCATTCCTTTTTAGCTTTTCAGGTATTTGAATGTTTGTGTAAATGGAAAGCGGCAGGCTGGCAGCCTGGAGAGCAGGGAGGATTTGTGGATGGGTAGGTGGAAACGGAGAGCAGCAGTGGTGGAACTCCCCGCTGCCAGGCACCCTGCAGCCCCAGCGGGGAGGCATAGGGACACACAGCATTCCCATGGGCACGGAGAACCCCAGCACTGCTGTAGCAAAAGAGGGAAAGATAAATGATGAGTTTTGCAAAGCACAGTGGTTTAGCCCTCTGCTTCCTTCTGCCACGGGAAAGCAACAGAACTCCACTTCTAAGTGGTCATTTTTCATTTGCTTTTAAAAAGGCAGAACAAGGGTAGATCTCAAGGAACACCTTTGCGCATCTTCCAGAACGTTCTCTTCCTCTTGCAGGTTTCAGCAGATAGCAGGAAAATCCGTTTCCCATTATCCAATGGAAGTAAAAGGGCTCCATAAGGAGGATGAGGTGGGTCCAGGGCAGAGCTCACACGTACACTTTCTGCAGTTGGTTCAATTATTATTTCAGTAGTGTTTCCGACGTGTCTCACTGCACGGGAGCTAAGGGAGTTGCAGGTGGTTTCCCACACCATCCATCCTGCTTTCTGCACCTTCTCCTTGCTCTGCCACGTGAAGCCATTGTGTGCAGAGCCATATGGTCTTGAGCAATCAAGGCTACTTTCTGCCTCATTTCTTTTGCAACCCGCATAGTGATTCCGGCATTAAGTTTAGAGCCGCCAATTATTATCCATTGCAATATGGCAAACAGCATATTATTTTGTAATAATTCAGGACAGTTCCTCCACGTTTGTTCAGACAGCAGGCCATGCAACCCATGCAGCTGTAGTCACTGCAGAAATATGGATGTGCCTGGGAGTCGGTGCATTTCTCTGCTTTCCCCTCTGTCAGGATGCTGACACATGTTCTGTAGCGCTTCTCCCATGAAGTGTACAAGCTCATGCATATGACCGAGTGCTTTGCATCAGTGTAGCTATTACTTCCAGAGCACGACCATACGCATTCGCTCTAATGAAGATCATCATCTTGTCTAGGCACCTGACACTTTGGACAAATAACCAAATCATAGTTCCTGCCTTCCTTTTCTTCAAATCAGTTTGCTAGCACGGTGCTGCCTGTGTGGGAAAGGCAGAGCAGGAGACCCTCAGCCACCAGGTTTGCCCAAAGTCCAGGGCTGAGAGATGGGACCCCTGCCTGCAGAGATCGTTTCCCCCACTTCCTCCGTGTCTCCTTATCCCAGTTCTTGCCCTGCCCCCTGCATTCTAATTTTCCAGTACACTTTTATTCAAAAAAAGGAATCACCTGCCAAAACCGCAAAAGCCTTTATCTGAGGAGAGGTATCAGTTAATATTGGTTAAAATGGATTTTTCTTAGCACAGAATATTGCTTTTTTTTTACACCTAAACTGCAAAGTGATGCCTTGAAGATGAGATTAGTTCATTATTTATAAAAGTAAAATCCCTCAGAATGTATTAAATATGAAAACATTGTATCGGGGTGTAAGATTTGTGAGGATTAGGCTCTGAAGTCTAGACATTTATCTCTGAACGCATTACATTTGCATGCATTACATATCCTGCTGTACCTCTAAACATGAAAACTGATCTGCAGAACAGATGATCAAAGCACGGAAATGCAGATCAGAAAACATGCTGTGTTCACTTAGGAACGAAAAAGTGTTGTAAAAAAAAATAATTGTCTGATATTCCAGTACATGAATCTATAACGTAAACCCCCGCAGCAGTGATGGGGGAACCTGAGAAGCAGCTGACATTTGGTTTGGAGATGCTGCCAAAGGTTCTGATGTTTTCACAAAGCTACTCTGAGCCTTTCGGCAGAGGATGGGTGCAAGGATGGCAAGGATGCCCCATGCTTCTCCAGCCAACAGTGCACAGCACCCTGGGTATGATCCTGCCTCTGCCACTGCCTGCACAGCCGCCCCTGGGCACACCTCCCTGCGGGCACTCAGCCCCAGAAGCACCGTCTGCCCACACGCCTGCCCGTGATGTTGTTCCATGGTTGGCGCCTCAGATGACTGCGAGCAGAGGCTGCTCAGCCCACCACTGGGTTCCACAAAGTCATGTCAATCCCTTCTTAATTTTTCAATATTCAAGGCCTTCCCGTTCTTAGCATTTGTTGGATGTTGCATTAACAGATGCACCGCTGCTCTGTCACCGCACCTTTCCTTTTCACAGCACTCCCCTTATTCCAAGCCTCTGCACTTCATCCAGTGTTTTAAAGATTCGCGGAAAAAAAATCAATATTAACGATCTAGAGACCACTTTGTCCAGCTCTTCAGCAGCTCTTGGATAGTAAGCTCTCCAAAGCTGTAGAATTTATCATTATTTTTAGCATTAATAATTGCTGTTTAACAATCCCCTGAGTTCCTGTTGGAATGGAGGTCTTTCAGCATCCTGATATGAAATGCTCGCACTGCTACATCTTCTAAACAGGAGCCTGAAATCTATATTGAGTATTTCTGCCTTTTCTACTTGAACGCCGTGTCACATTCAGAAGTGCCCCACAAGTTTGTAGGTAAAACCTTGAAAGCAGGTGAAATTTATCTGATTTTAAGGAACTTTTATTCTACGTTGGGGCTAATGCCAGGTCTGCTGGAAACATTCCCAAGTTTCATGAAGCATTCCAGTGAGTTTGGAATCACTTTAGGATGATTTATATGTTTGGAAAGAAACCAGGCTGCCAGGCTCCCTCTGGCTTTGACCTAGACAGAGCTCCATCGGTTGATTTATACCATGATTTATACCATGCATTTTTGCATAACTTCAAATCAGAATAAAATTTCAGTCCACAAAACCAGGCAAAGTGAGAGTGACAGGATGGTCTGGAGAAATCCCTGCTGTATTATTAATCTGCCTTATCTCTTCAGTGTGCTCATTTCCTAGCCCAAACGCATCCAAATCCCAGATCAGAGGGTACTATTGTTTCCAGTCTCTAGTCTTACAAAGGAAAGCTAATTACATTGAAAGTCTCAGTAACTGTTTCGTATGACAACAGAACCGATGAAGCACTGTCAAAGCTTGCGCTAGCTGGTCCAAAACTCGTATGTTTCTAACATAAAACTCCCTTTCTTAATAGAAATTTTAAGTGACAAATCCACGGAATGAATCTGGTATTCATTATTTGCCAGGGAGAAGAGAGGGGATTTAAATGAAGCATATATTCTGTGAGGAGCCTCAGGAAATCATTTAACAGCTCAAGAGAGAGGAGAGCTGCGTTATCATTAGAATTTACATGATACATTAGCCAGGAGTAGAAATGTTAATCTTTCTATCCAAAATCTGTTTGCAAAATTAGTGGAATACTGTTGCTTTAATACCCTTTTCTTGTCATCAGAAGTATAAATCCTTTCACCTCTGTTGGGAACTGGAGAAATTAATTTTGTGAACTATTGTCTGTCTCCCAAAACATCACTGCAACAAGAGTAGGGAGAGACTTCAAGGTCAAAAAGGCTAAAAGTTGCAAAAAAAATGAAGCATTTTTAGCCTTAAAGAACTTAAAGAATCAGATAAACAACTGATTATTTTATCCTGCTGCCTACTCCATCTGGATCTGGTACCTGAGCGCAGAGAAACCTGAGGTTTGACACCTCTGACTCTGCTTCTACTTGAAAAAAAAAGTCAGATCCAGTAATGGGCAAACTCAGATTGTTTTGGTGCATTAGAGTACAACATCTCGTTAGCACCCACAGATCACCTTTTTCTGAAACCAAATTTCAAACTAAAATAGTAATGAGTGGAAATATTTCCTCCTGTCTCACACACTATTTTGTTGCTTTTAACTCCCTTGGCCAAAAGCGAACTGCCAGGATCCATGTGTAAACTTGAGCATGTGAGTGTCATTATGAAATTCAGCAGAGTTAAATATGTGGCTGTGTTTAGGACGCACTTAAATACCTTACTGGATTGCAGCCCGGTTGCTAAGATGTCTCATACTCAAAAATCTCACTGTAAATTTCCGCTTAATTGAAAAAATGGGAAATAACCCCCTGCTTCTCTTTGCTTGGACCATTCCTCCTCAACAGCAAATCTCTGCTTAGCAAACCAGGACCACGCAGTGTTGGTGTGAAAGGCTGGCTGTCCGTGCTAGTGCAGCCGAAAACAGAATTTTTCTCGAAAGAAGCTAGGAATTTCTCCTGTGTGACTCAGCCCAAAATGGTGTTGATCCTTAAATAACAAAATGTCCGGAGGTAAGACAACCAGGAGTCAGACCGCAGCGGGGGGAACACTGCAGCTCCCAGTGTGGCTGGGGGGTTGTGGGACACTGTCCCCAGCAGGTCTGTGTGACAGTAACATCATGGGTAGCATAATGTGATTTGGAAGAGCTTTATGCTTAGATTAAAAAGGCTGAATTGAGTGCCCCGGTAGGGTAAGGCATGGTTCCTGATACTCTGGAAGAGAGGCAAATATATGCAATGGGCGGTCAATGAAATATGCTCAAACCTGATTTTCCTCTGTAGCAGACCATTGCCCTGAAACCTCTTTATTTATTTTCACAAAGGCTGAAAGCTATTTTCTGGCACCAGATCCCCCAAATTTCCAGTTAATAAGCAGGCTTTGTGCTGTTGACCTTACACATGCTGGCACAGCCAGATTTTCCAGCAGAAATGAGAGGCCAGCAGCCAACTCGTATTACATTTTAAAGCACTGCATCTTGGAGAGGAAAGGGAAATTATACAGCAGCACCGCAGTCACAGCGCGGTGACTGGCACCCTCGGCAGAGAGCTGTGGCACTGGTACACAGTGTTGAAATTACTTTTGGATGCTCTGTCAAGCACAGGATATAAATTGCACAATGTTTTTAAATGTTTTGGAGAGATTGCCTTTTGAGTGGCACCCTCCATTTCTGTATGTCCAGTAAGGTGTGGAGAATTCATTTGCATTTTTCATTTTTATCGGCATCTTTTAGCCAGGCTGGACCAGCAGAGTGAATCCAGCTGTGTGGATGATGCCAGGAACCACTCAGCCTCCATCTGCTCTAAGATACAGATTTGATTTCCCCTCATCTTTATTTTCACGTCAAAAATTTTCTCCTCTTTTTCAATATCCTTTTTTCTTCCTCTTTTATCCCTGGTGTAAATCGGATACTATCAAATGAAATGAAATGGAAGGGAATGGACTGCCTGAAGCTATTCACTGCATGGGAACTAAATACACCTCCTAATAAGACATTCCCTATTTATTTTTAGCAGCGTACCGTTCATATCTTTCCTGTTACCGTTGAATACTCAAGTGATGCTGCTGCTAAACGTTATGACTTTCTTTGCTTAATTATGTGCCAATCAGTGTAGAGCAAAGCATGCTATCAGCTGGTTGCTGGATAAATATTGAGTACAATGAAAGTGCAGACATTACTAAGTAAATGGGCATTTCCAAACTTCAAGTTATTTCACTCTTGGTGGAAGTGCATGCCAGCTGTGTTTCTGCAGAGCAATAGGAGCAGCTTATGGCCTCCCATGGCCAATTAGGACATTTCCAGCTTAGATAACCCCCCACAGGGCTTAGAAGAGAGAGGGATGGTTTTTGGGCATAATGAGAAAACCCACTTTTTGGTACCCAGTTGTCACGTTTTCAGCTTGTCCATGTGTTTTTACACTGTGCAGGCAGGAAGGTGAATGTACCCTGAATAACCTGAACTGCCCCTGGCTACTTGCTGTAAATAAATTGCAGGTTCTATGAGGCATCCAGTTTGTAAAGGTTGGCCTCCACCCCCCGCATGCAGCTCAGCTGCCAAGGGATCCATGGAGGGCCAACAAATCTTAGCCTTTTTCTTGCATGTGGATTATTATTTTTTTTTCTTCTGGTGTCTTTACTCTGCTCTTTGTTGTTGTTTTTACATAGCTGAAAATATACTGCCTGCTACTAATGAATAGCATGAAAAACATACGCTTCCAAGACTCTTGGGTCTTGCCGAGTAGTCTGTTGCTCCCCATATACTGCTGGGATATATTTGCCAGCATTTCAATTAGATCATCAATAACCTAGTGCAGCTGCTGAGAGAAGAACTCAGATGTTCATAAATGTTATAGTCCATTAAGTTCAGATACTTCAAAGGCAGTTTGGAAAGAAAGTCATTTGTTAGGCTGAGTGTCAGTATAGCGGAATGCAAATCATACTGGATGCCAAAGCAAGGGATTAAAAAATGGAGTTTAAAGGTCAAATTAACTTAATTTGACCACTTCTGACACATAATGCGGCTTCCTGACTTTTAAAATATTGCAGTCATTTGCCAGGGTAAGGATTCCTCCAGAAGGCTGCAAGACCTGCCGTGCTGGATGCTCAGAGCACTGCCAGCGTCGGTGCGGGGACATTTCGGCACTGGGCTGGGGGGTGGCTGTATATGTACTTTCCTCAGTCAAAATCCTTGTGATATTTTCTGCGCTCTAGAATTTGAAAAGCAACTTAGTGCTTTGAGTACAGCTAATATTTAAATAACCGATTAACATCATGAGAGGTTTTTCCCATTTAAAAATTATTTCCTTTTGAAGCAGGCAGAGACCTAGAACTCCTTTCCCAGGATGTTTTTTTGCAGCCGTTCCTCTCCCCTTGGGAGACCAATATTTGCATGAGGGAGAAGCAGCATGATTTGTGGTGCTTTGGAAGGAGATAGCAATGCAAACATCAGGGTGAATTAACAGCTGATGGAAAATGTGGCCAGCTCACCTTAGAGGAGGGATGGCATGACAGAGAGAGAGAGAAAAACACTAAATCAATGTGGAACTGCCAAACTACAGCTGAGATTCAACAGCAGAAGAAATCTGGGCATGGCATCTGCTTTCAGCAAGTGGAGCTGCATCCAAGGAGCTGAGCAGATTGGCACCGACCGGGAGTAGCAGCATGACAGATCCTGCCCCAGAAATAGAGACAGGACTTTCACCTTCTGCCCAACATGCTCGTGGATTGTAAAGACTTTTCTGAAAAGGTGGGAGCTTTAAGAGACATAACAAATGCTTTCCCCACCTGGCAAGGTCAGGACCATGTGGCTAACCGGGCAAACCTGTCCTTTTCTGCATATCCTTCATGACTGGGCACATATGGCTGGGAACGGTCACCCCAGCCTGTCCCCTGCTGACTTCCATCCTGCTGTTCTTTCTCAGAGGCTCAGGGTTTGGGCTAGCTAGAACAGTTCTGTGACTACTTCGCTGGAAAATTAGGTTTCCTGTTTAACAGAGAGTTTTTTCAGCAAATACTTGCTGCTATAAAGCAGATTTCAGAGTTCTGAATATTTATGGCTGGTGAACCAGTTATGGGAAATGTCTTGGCCACATTTTGACCACAAAAGCGATGGTTTAAAAAATTCCCTTAAAGAACAGGACAATGTTTCTCAGAACTCTGCCCCAGCTTTGCCCAAAGCTTGCTGAACCTCGGCATCCACAGCTGTAGGGACAGGGACCAGTGGGGCTGGCAGGTGGGTGATCTGGGTTCAGGATGTTTTTGGGCTCAGCTGGCAGTGTCAGGGCTGTCCCAAGTGGTAGGGAGGGGAGGAAGGGCAGGTTTATGGGCACTGTGGGGAGAAAACTTGCAGAGCTGATGATAAGTGTCTGCAATGGAACACAAAAGTTAACCTCACACCTGCAGAATATCTGAGGAAGGCAAATAAAAAGGAGGTGGGGAAAATTCAGGAGAGGAGGAATGCAACGATTCTTCTTTTGGGAACAATCTAAGTCTTCCCCTCAGATCAACTTCTTCCAGCCAGCACAGAATGAAGGTCCAAGTCATGTTTTCGCTGGGAGAGCCTTGCTCCTGCCTTTCTTCTTCCTTTGCCATGGTACAAGCCCCTGGACAACCCCACGGATGCCTCTAGGCAAGGGAGACGACAAGCAGCCTCTGGCTCACCCTGCTTTCAGGGGCCTCCTACGACAGCAGTGGAGAACCTGGATGTGCAGCTCACTCAGGGAATGGATGTTTCTCTCCCTGGGGAGGCTGGTAAGATCGGAGTCAAGGCAAAACACCATGTAGTTGTGCTCCCAATCTGCCTGCAGAGCTGCCTGCTCAGAGCCTGCAGGAGCGTGTAGGTGGGGTTTGGAGCTGAGCTGCCAGGAGGGCTGTGAGGGTCTCCCCCTCACTCCTCCTCCCCTTATGCTCACTCATGTTTTGAAGTCAGGCAGGGTGGCAGGGAAAGTCCCTCCTGGAAAGTGATTATCTAAATATCTGGTTCATCATTGTCACTGCTGATACATCTGTGAGTAATTAGGAGAAGGGAGGAGGGAGGCAAGGTGGAAGCTTTGGAAGTGACTCATTAGCAGAATGTTAATGAAGCTCTCAGCCCTGTTAAGCAGGGAGCAGAGGCAGACCATGGCTGATTCCCCTTGTCACCACTGTGCCCTGTCCTGAGGACCTGTGACAGTTCAGAGAAAGGCAGTGGGTTCAGCTTTGCATTGCGGGCATCTGGGAAAATCCCAGATGGAATAGGATAGGATCAGAGCAGGTACAGGAGGCAAATAAAGCAAAGGCAGAAACTTTCGAGCACTGAACCAGCTGAAGCATCCAAACTTTACATGGCTCTTGCAATGACTTGACTTTCTGTGAGGATGTCTGGCAGCTGGAGCTATTGCCCTTGCTTTCTAGATGCAGCTTATGGCTTGAGGGGAAACAGGGTGATGCACAGTTCAAATGAATCTCACTGCCTTCCTTCTCATCATCTCTCCTTTTGCAAAACTGGTGGGAGTGAAGCATGAACTTTCTGGAGTGCCTTGTACCTTTCCCACTTTGTCATAGCTCAGTCACATGCTGGTTTTGTGATGTGCTTTATTTTTAATTTAAAGGTTTCATTAATTCATGTTGGTTTTTTTTTAAGGTGGTTTCATTTTAGATGCTGGGAGAGATGCTGTGTTTGAGGTGGAAAGCGAGCTGTGAATTGAATGTCAAAGCCGTGACTTTCAGCCTTCTGGAATGAAGGACTTCCCTGAGCAAGGAGGCATCAGCAGCATTTCTTGCAGAGGGATGGATTGTGAATGCACCTTTCATCCTCTGGAAGTTAAGCCATAGCAAAGCTGTGGACCCGCAGTCAGGACATCTCCCCTTGCTTCAATGGGCTTCATGCTCTAGCTCCAAAATCTTCCTTCTCTCTGGTGCCAAGCTCCTTGTGTTCACAGCCTCCTCCTCCATTTTCATCACTGTTTTCCTGTTCCCATTTCGTCTACTCTTGCTTTTCCTGTTCCTCTTAGCCCTGTGGCTTTCTCTGTCCCATGGTATAAGCCACCTCTGCTCTCCCCTCAAAGACAAACCATCCTGGACCTCCAGGGCTCTGCGACAAGAGAAGAAGCGGCAAAGCTGAGCTGTTCTCAGGTGGGAAGGGAGGGAGGGAGGCACAGAGAGCCTTAGAGGAACAGGAAAGCAGAGCTGTTCTCAGAACAGAAAGGAATTGCAGCTCAGCCCCGAGTGCTCTGCCAGGCAGGGTCAGAGGCAGCTGGGGAGCTGGCATGGTGCGTACCTGCTCTCCCACACATCTCTCCTGCCTGGCATAGCCCTGCTCTGTCTCATGTTGATCTTCCATCAGTGAAGCTCTGGGAGAATTCCGATCAGGTTATCAATTTCATCAGAGTCGGGAGACAGGAGTGGAATCTGATAAGTGTGTGCAATGGCTGATTAAGATGGAGGGAAGAGGAGCCTCCAGTTTAACTCCCATCTGACCTTTTGGGAGGGAGGCAGCATGTTGAAAAATGCCGTTTGGAGCTCTTAAAGGTTTTATGCCCCTGAACATCTCAGAGCTGTTTAAGGAGAATGATATTCAGCTTGCTCATGTCCTGCCAACTCTTGCTTTCACTCCCAACAGCAGCAGCCTCAGTGGGAGGCTGAGAAGGATTTATGAAAGGTCAATATTTGAATGTGCAAAACTTACTAAGTCTATCAGAGGATGGGGAGAGATTCTGCATCAGCTCGCTGAAGTCAGCCTAAATTTCCACTCAAGTAGGAAAGCAGCTGGAAAATCTCTACATGGCTCTGATGTTGGCTCTGGTCAGCTGCACATACACAGCTCCAGAAATACCCATCCTCAGCTGGCACGCAGAGCTTTCGTCAAGCTGCGTAAAGGAATGGGCTAAAGCAGAGTCCTGCCTCAATGTACCAAAGACCCCTGCAATCCCTCTTTCGTCAGGGTCTGTAGCTTAAAAGGGCAAGTTCCTATCAGGGGCTGATGTGAGCTGCTGCAGCCTCCTGAAGAGCCAGGACATCCCCAGTGGAAAGGGAGAAGCATTCCCACTCTGGCCAGGCTTGGAAGCCCTTTCCTAGTGCTGACCATTTGTATTGGCCAGGTGACATCTCAGAACTACCTCTACCGAACTTCAGACACCTAAAATAAAGACAGAAAGCAAACTTAGCTCTGAATTGAAATGCCAGGGAATGTTATTGCTTGTTTCCAGGATCACAGCATCTGCAGCTTTCATGGATTTTGTGGAAAGAGAAAGAAATTTCACTGGAGCAGAGGAATGAACCTGGAGCAGAGGAACTGGTGCAGCCATTGACATCTGCTGCAAAGCTAGTATGAATATTTCATATTATACAATATGAAAAGTTTGCACATGTCTCACAGACTTGGTAGCACAGTGATGTGTAACTGAGGGGTAGTAGTGTTTCAGCAGTAACATATGACATGAATTTGTTCCAGGATTTCAGAATTCTTAGCTGTAATTTTATTCTCATTCAGCAATTTGACAGGCAGCCAGTTAAATTTCAACATAAGCGATAAAGTGAGAAAAAGCTCCTATTTCTTGGAATCGGCCAGATGCCAAGATGCTTCCCATTTTGGTTGCACTTCTGGTCCTATGTTGGGACCATGAGCCAGGACAAGTAGGGTTATGAACCAGACAGGCTGGAGGGTTTACAAACAGGGTTGGGCGAGGGGCTTCTGACCCCGTCACAGGCAGCTGTTTGCTTGCTCCTGTCCTAGAGCCCCAGAGCTTTTGTAGTCACCAAAATAAAGAGCAAATGTTTTTGCATCTGTTTTCCAGCAGGGACTGAGTCCATGTGTGAGGCAATCAGGCATGTGCGGTAGGAGCATGGTGAGGCTCGCGGGAGACCAGGAGGCCCATCTGCATGAATGCCGGGGCTTCCCCGCTACTTCCCAACACCTAGAAATATTAGCAAATTCCTCGGTATTTAAATTCCTTTCAAGAGCTGAAGTGTCATTAAGTTTCCCATTTTGCCACAATTTACAATTAGTTTACCTCATTAAGCATTGTAAAAGCTGCCAGTGAAGCACCTTGGAGGTTATCCATCACCGGTTATTGCTTCGTGCTGCTGGATTACTGCAGAGGCGAAGCAGGAGGCTGCCTGGGGACCAGGGGGCTCTGCACTGGTGCTGCGGAGCCCTGAACATGAGGGATGACAGCACCGGGGTTCCCACTCGTGAGCAGAAAGGTCGCAAGGTGCAGAGCGGAGGGGTGGCAGTACCTGCCAGCTCGCTTTTCCCACCAGGACATGTGCTGGAGCCCGCGCAGCCCCTCTGCTTACACTGCTGTGCCTGCCCAGGCTGCTGAGAGCCACCAAACCTCCTGCGACCGGTGGGCAAACAGCCTCTGCAAAACCCCGCTGCGGTCCTGAAGCATCCAGCCCAAAGGCCAGAATGGTTATTTCTACTTGGCTATTTTTTTATTTAAAAGCATGACAGTTTGATAATTAGAGGCAGCAGAATGAAGCAATGCACTCTACGCAGCACAAATGAAAGCAGCTAAAGTTAAAAAGTTGCTTTTTACCAAATCCTAATAATCAGCACGAGACCATAGCTGCATTTTAAGGGAATTATCTTTGTTCTGTACCTAAGAAGCTCTTAGCCCTTCAAGCAATCCTGGATCTGTTCTGGAACTCAGCCTCTTTGTCTTTCCCTGGTGCC
Source organism: Falco biarmicus (assembly GCF_023638135.1). NCBI lineage: Eukaryota > Metazoa > Chordata > Aves > Falconiformes > Falconidae > Falco > Falco biarmicus. The sequence goes on from NC_079290.1 coordinate 118,549,910, forward strand.
CACAATTTATGGTGAGTAGTTGAGTTGGGCCAAGAGGGTGGCTCACATTTTGCAGCCCCTGTGCCTGAGGACAGTGTTTAAATCCAAATCCGGAGCCAGGCTCCTCGTGTAACCGCCTGGTGTAACTTAAACAACTGCAGTTCTCATTGAATCTGATGCGATCCTCAGCTCTGGAAACCAAGATGCTTTTATTCAGTCACTTAAATTGGCAGAAGGACGTTTTATTTTAAATGACTGAACTAAAATAATTTGAATAGTACTAACCAAAGAAAAAAATTGTATGTTGCTTACAGCAACAAGAATGCTTAAACCAAACAGAACACCCATGTCTTTGTCCCTTAAAGATCACTGTATATTAGCATGTTTTTTGGGGTTGTTTTTTTTTTATTTCCAATAGTGATGCTAAATATCGGTCTATAAGTTATCTTATATTCCTATTTCAGTCTTCACCCACTGGGGAAGTAGGGGGAACGTTCAGAGAAAGCCACCAGAGCTGCCTGGTGACATTTTTGCCCCAATTCATGTAACAAATCTACATACCAACAGAGGGTATTTGGGCTTTTAATTGTTTTGATAAGCACAGGGCATTCTGCCAAAGAGTCAATTGAACAAAACTGTGGCAATTAGCTAAGAAGTTCTCTCTGCAGAATTGTGCTCCTTAAGCTCTATTCAGATTTACAAATGAGATTGCTTAAGTGAGGATGTACATACTAATCCCTGTGTACATACACACACCTGCACACATGGCCCGGTGCTTTGCTAAGTACTCTGTACTCTGGAGCCTTCCTGCATTCCTCTCTGGAATAATGAAATACTACTAGGGATGAGTGGCATAACGGCAAACTGGCGGCAGGTATGGAGCTCTGAGGAGCAGGGCATGGCCCTGAGCATTAATTACATCTGCTCCTGGAATCTGCAGCTAATGAAAGGCTTGACTTTGCCACCACGTCAGGACACCAAGGACCTAACTCAAAGGCCACTGAAGTCCTCGGAGACCACCCCTTGTCCTCAGGCTGCCGGCTCAGTTAGCTTCCTGGGATCTGGGGTTGAGATAAAGGAGATCCTTTGAAGTGGAGGAGACCTCTGGCTTGACGGAGGGGATTTTCTCTTTCTGCACCTTCTTGTGGAGAGAAATCCTTGTGTGATATCTGTCACTCCTACTGGAGATGATGTGGGAACAGTCACGGTCACTGCTACCCACCACGCTGGCTGGCTGTGTGCATCCATGCCATGCAAAGCTCTGCACCTGAAATTGGGATTCAAGCCACACTGGAAGCTTTTACGTCAGGTTTAATCACTGTTTAATTACTCATATGCTCCTCATGCCACTTCCTGAGACACAGGCGCTTTGGAAACAGATACCTGCCCTCCTCCCTTGTGTTCTCCTCTCCCTCCCTCACAGTCTTGCTGTGAATTTGGGCATTTCTCTTTGTAAAGTGGAAGATAAATCCTCTCAACCTCAGAGGTCTGGGCCTCAGGCTCCAGCCTTCCCAAGCTTCTCGTTCAGCAGTTCTGCAGTAGAAGCATTTGGCTTCATGGGGATTTTCTGAGCATCGCAGTGGCTGACTCATGGGTACCAGTGCCCCGCGCCTCAGGCTGGCGGCAACACAAAGCCAGGGCTTCTTCACAGCACTCCTCAGGCTGGATATCTGCAGCTCTGCTCTGTAGTCTTTGGTTTTAGGTGTAGTCTCTTTGACCATTAAAGTTTATGACGTATGTGTCGATAAAGCACAAACGAGCAAACAATCTTGGAAGATAAAATGCAATCTGTAAAGTATGGGAGGCTGCTTATACCTAACACAAGGGGACAGTTAGTCAATGAACAGGGAGATATACTGAAGCAAGCTGCCAGAGGGGGAAAAAGAAATGAGCCTGCCTCATTTTTTGAAACCATTTTCTTGGCTGTAGTGACGTGCTCTGGGATGTGACCCCATGCAGGGCACAAGACTGGGCTGAACACTGCCAGGGTGAGCCACAGCATCTGAACAAACTGGGACACCTTGGGGTATGGGGTCTGCTCTGACATCCCATCTGCACATTTTTGGTGATTCTTACACCTAGTCAAGCAAGGATTATATCTTGCAGAGAAGTTCCTATTGCATGTATATCTCAGATTGTCTCCAGTGTGGAATTTCAACCTCATCTTTTCATTATGAGAAATGTCTTCATAGAGTCATCTCACCCCCTGACAGCCCACCTCTAGGTCATAGAAAAGGGCTCAGGTCACTTACCCAGAATCTACCTGTCCTGTACGTCTGCATGGGAAGCTTTTCTCACAATCAAAACATATCTATAGGAAAACTGAAATCAAGAAACTGATTGTTCTAGTTTATTGTCTCTGCACTTGGAAAGAAAGATGCTTTGTTTCTTCAAAGAGTAGCTGTGATTATTAAAGATCTGTCTGTGTTAATTTTAATGGTCTTTTTACATGGGCTCTGGTGTGACCAGGTTATTGATGAACGGTCTGATAGCAAATCAATGTGAGGCTGCTGTGTCAGAGTGCTGAGATTAATGAATGGAAATCGCAGGCAGGGCCCCTCCACCTGTGTAATTTCTGCAGATTCTCCATCGAATCATTTCACTAACATGAGACTAGAGAGCCATGCTGGTTTGCCCATGAGTCTGAATCTTGGTAAGATGCTAGAGAGTGAAAGTCTTTGTCTGCAAGCACTTGCTGGTAGCCTACAAGTCAGCATGAGCCTTACTGACTGGTTACTGGTCATGCCATGACTCATGGTGCTGTCTGTAAAAATGCACGGGGACAGTCCCCTTTGCCAGGTAACTTCCCTGAACTGGTTTAAAACTGGCTTTGTGTGGCTGAGCTGGAGATGGGTAACATCTTGGACATGAATTTTTGCCGCAGGAATCTGGGTCAGTGTGGAGCACGGATGGATGAGGAGCTAGGAGAGAGAGCAACAAGGCTGCTCTAATTCATCTATGGTTTTAATATAAGTTCAGGATGCGACCAGAGCCCTGTATTTACTAATTCACTTGACTGGCAGGCATGTGTTAGCAGGAAAATCAGTTTCAATAACCTGTCTGCTTCTGTCTTGCAGAATCTTGAAATGGAAACAATTGTGCCTGTCACATCACCTGTGATAACCTCCAGCAGGAAGCGTGTCCCTTTTTGTTGGGCAGATAAAGCCATTGTTGACATGTAATATACTGGGTCAGACAAACCAGCTTGAGGATTGTCTCTTGCTTTGCTAATTAATTTTATCTTCTACTCAAACCTAGGCAATCCTAAGACTTGTAGAATTGATTTCAGGGCAAAGAAGGGTTATATGCTTCTTACAAGCCAACTCCAGTTACCAGTCTGAAGCACTTACTCTCTGCTTACTTGCATCAGTGTGTTCTAAAGTAGGACACACCACTTGGATGATTTCTATTTTGGTATCTTACAATGTATTTTTATAATATTTTTTTCCTCCCCCTCCCCTCTTTTTTTCTTTTATTGGAGACAACAACAGCTGTGTTATTGGCACAGTGCTGAGAAAGGGAAGCTAGAGGTTAGCAATGGCATAAAGATAAGCAGTTCTGGTGTAAATCAGATCCTTCACAAAACTGAGATTGGAAATTGTCGCTTTTCTACAAATAAATGATCATTTCTTGCCCTCTCCGTATGTGCAAGGCACTTTAATTTTTCATTGAAATGGTTTCTTAACACTTCACTTTGGAGTGGAAAAGGCAAGGATCAAGTCTCCATTCATACTGGGGAAGGACTGAAGCTGACTGCTCTCAGAGCATGCACACCGCATGGAAACCCCCGCTCTGATGTTAAGAAAGCAAAGAGCAGATCTAAGCAGCGAATCTGTCACCCTGGCTCTACATTGGCCACAGGGTGGGTGCTGGGCCAAGCCTAGGCATGGGAAACCCAGCCGGACAGGGAGCCTAGTATCATTGCCATTAATTAAGTGCACTCCTACTTGCTGCAGAGAGCTCTGCACAGGCTGCCAGAGCCACCTGAAAGGCCAAGTAAAAATCTGGTCAAATAAACCAGGCTTAAGCCAGGCACAGCTCCAGCCCACAGGGCAGCTGGGACCAGGCTACGCTATTTCAGGGTTGCATCTTTGGTCCGTATGGCACTCCAGCCTTCTGCGAGAGGCTGGGCAGGACGTTCAATCTCTATGCCCAGAGGTTTTTGATGGAGAGAGTTCAGCACACAGTGATCACATGCTTGGCTTCTCGGAAAGCTGAAGTATGATCGATAGTTGATTAATCTAGTGAAGAAATGAATATATTAAAAGCAGTGACTGATGTCAAATACATTCTCTCTTGCTCATCGATTTCCTTATTTTTAACCTGCATGTGCCAAAGTTATGAAGCCCAGTTCCAGTGTGCAGCTAGTACATTCATCTATTTAATTTCATATGGATATAATTTACTAAGCAATGTATTTGATTGAGTAAATGTGGTGCCATTGATTTTGTGGCTGAATTATCTGATTTGATTGGCACTGTGTCCCATTTAATAGAGAAAGCAACCAATCCAATAAGTAATGTTAGTAATTGGGTGGTTGTTTTCTAAAGAAAGATTACTTGAGTTTAAAGAACTAATGTTTCTCAGTTGCAGTGTAAGCTGGATAAATTTCTACAATAGATGAACATGATAACATTTATCTGATGTAATAACAAAATGCTGGGCTGCCTAATGTAGCATCAAGGGTTCTCAGGCAGCATTCACAGAGTAACTTATATGCAGTTTATACACTAATACAAAGCTCAGGCATCAGGTCCCTTAATTAATTAGCCCTCAAAAGACATAGAGAAATACCACATACACTGATGAATTCACCCAGGCGTAGCAAAGACAGCTGTCCTGCCAGCCCCACAAGCGATTGCCTTGCCCCACAGCCCTGCTGAGCTCTCCTGCTCTCTACACGGCCCAGGGCTCCAGCCCTGCTCCCAGGAGAGTGGCACCACAGCACACCGTTCTTCTCCTCCGTATGCCCAAAGTATTGATGCCAGCCCCTGTGGGGGACCAGACAGTGTGCTAGGTGGCAGCTGACAGTCTGACTTGGTGCGGCCACCCCTGTCCTCGTGTGCTGTCCCCAGTCTGTGGCTGGAGGGCTGAGCGGATGATTGCCACAAGCGCTCTGGAGTCAGACTGGCGCTGATGAGTCTTCTGGGCATTTGGCTCCAGGATGGGAGATAAGTTTTCTCCATCTACGTGTGTTCTAACAAACATGACAGTTAATATTCCGGACTACATAGCAGTGAGACTAAGCCTGGGCTTGGAGCAGCCGTCTCTGGCTGCAAATCGATAGTGTTCAGGTAAGGGAGCAGGAGCAGCCTTCACACCAATGTGACTCTACACAATTAAGGATCTATTCCTTTCTGATAATACCTTCCCAAGCCTGAATCTGAGGCAAGGAATTTTATTCAAGGTGATGTTTAATACTGCTAAGAGGAAGGATATTTAATTAAATGCTATACTCGACAAATTTGATACCAACAATCATCTGTCAAGTTCATGTAAAACTGATAGTAATAAAAGCAGAACAACTCATATACTGATTTTTTTTTCTTGCCTATGCTATATTATTTTGCAACAAGATAAACCAGCATACATCGTTTGATTTCCATGCTTATATATTACAAAATACAATCTAGTCATAATGCTGATGTGACAGCCAAAAGGAGCTCAGATATTAGCAGAAGAAAGTGATTTTTTTATTATACTATTTTATCACTGGATGGAAATTTCAGGACTTAAATTTACCATCACATCCACATCTGAACCTGAATATCTGGGAGGTCATTTACTCCACTGCACAATAAAAGGGAGTCAGACAAGGTAATGCATAATGGAAATCAAAGCAGAACTTCCATTTGCAACTATGCCATACATAAAACTATCAGCTGCACTATCTAAATTATGAGAAGATGCGACTCTCTGATGATGAATACAGAACATAATGAGCAGGGAAGGACAGATCCCAAGGGAGGGGGAATGTGCCACTTGTAGAGGTGTTTATCAAAAAAGAGATATGCTTCTGTATCTTAAAATGTTATTTTTCTCAAAATTTATTGCAGATACTGATAAGCAAGATCTGTTTATTTACTTCATGGCAATTACAGGGTTGCTCAGAACTGTCTATTCAGACAGATTCTTCCCCACAGAAAAGGCTTGTCGCTGAACATTTCAGGGTTTTACTTCTAAAAATTCAGAACTTCAAAAACATTTTAAAATGTAGAAATATTCAGCTTTTTCTGTTCCCGAGGCCTGCATCTTTCAAATTGCTAACTTCTTAAGAAAGGAAAGATGTTTCAGGCTCCAGAACAACAAAGAATATTGTGTTTTTCTCGGAGTGATGCAGGGAGGGCACCCCGGGGTGTCGCAGAGTGGCGGGGGACAGGGCGCTGGCCCCAGGCTTCCTGAGCAGGGCAGGACCCCACCGCCCCAGGGGTGCTGGGTGGGCGCCAGTCCCAGCTCCTCCTGCTGCCACCAGCACACGGCTGATGGTGCTTTGTATGAGAGCTGTTGCCAGCCCTGATGTGTGGGCATCTTTATCTGACGTGCTGGATTTACCAAGGAAATACAGTTCTTGCCATATAAATTAGGGGGGGGGGGGGGGGCGGGGAAAGAAGAAACAAAAGAGAATAGCTTTGTGTCAGGTCTTCTTAGCTTTTCAGAGGTAATATTCAGCATACACTTTCCTGCCTCTCCTAAGCCGGCTTTGTGTGAGAACTGGAATGGAAAATGGCAAAGATACCAGTTTTATCTACCCTTAATTAAATGCTGAAGTTCTCATCTGTAGTGGCGGAGATCGTGTTGTGGTGCACTGTGAAACACAAACCATACGAATGGTGGTAATTATAAGTCAAGGGATTTTGCTAATACCAGACTTTCAGTCATTTCTCCCTCAGTAATTAGAGCACAGCAAATAAATCAGTATGCAGTTGATTTAAATAAACTGCCACTAGAAGAATTATTTGCTGATGACTTTCCTTGCAAATCACATATCTACTGTTGCCACATATCAGAGAAATTATTTTTGTTTCTTCAAATTAAATGCGTTTCATACAGATGGCAGATTCCCATTCCTGCTTGCTTTTGGATAGGAACAGGAACATTGTTAGAGTGATGTGTAAGACATAAGTTGCTTGGAGTCCTGGTGCTCAAATCAAAGCATGCTGCTGAGAATAATAAACACATGTATGTGAGTGAAATTCAGATTGGAGGCATCTGTTTGAAAACAAGAAGGTGTCGTTGTCTAAGTGACTGGCAGAGATAGATGTCTCCGTACTAAAACCCCAGGAAGTGAAGTCTCTGTCTCGTTTCTGGCCAGGAGGACCAGATAATTTTCAGAGGCCTGTGACTTGTCAAGCTTTCCCACTCCAGATTTTATGGAATCTACATAAGCCTATCCTCCCTATGAACCAAATAATCTAGATTGGTGGAATTTATGGAGCTAAGAAAGCTGGAGAGATCTTAAAACATATAATCTGGAAGTATAAATATCACTAACCAGGACACCTGCCATATGGTTGCAAGAGATACAGCACATCTAAGAATCCCGATGCCGTCTCCTGTCGAGTTTGACCTCTCTGAACATCAGAGGGCCAAGTCACCCGAGCAGCCAGTGAAAAGGCAGTGTGTCTTTATTACTGTTAGGCATGCTTTGACCATTTTGTGGACAAATCTTCAGCTCCTTATTAAAGTGGCAGTTTTCCCAAGCACTGTGCGTATGTTGAGGCTATAAAAGCACCAGCAATGTGTATCAGAAGCAGAATCTTTGTTTACCAGATGTCAGCTAATAATAAGAGGTATTATACCAGCACTGAGACCCATTGTGAAAGCCATGTACAAGCTTACGAGCTAAGCTAGCTGATTTACTGACTGCTTCATACCCGTGTTGCATGAGTTGGTTTGAATGTAATCTACTAAAAACACCCCGATGGGACCCATAAACTTTATATAAGGAGCCTTAACTCAAACAGTAAGAGACTCCAAGGACCCATGGAGAATGGCTCAAATGCTGCAGCGAATGGATTTTTTTATGCATTTTGGTTTTTCTTTTGTAGTCATAAGGGCTGTTTTCTGTTTATTTTGCAAAACAAAAGCAGTCCCCCCAAAACTGTCCCCAAGTCTCCTCTGCCACAAGCACAGGCAAGGCAGGAACATTGTGCCAGCACATCGTAATCCATCCAGACTCGGACAGGCTGCACACTGCATGGGAAAACAGCTGGGCAATCTTTCCAGGTATTTGTCCTCAGTGCAGACTTGTAAAAAGAATGGTCAACATTATTTGATGGGATATTTGCCTTCTTGCTACAGTGGAAAAGTTTAGCAGGAATGTAAAAGTGTAATTCCACTGTGGAAAAAATTGTTTGATGCTAAGATGAAAGCCTTTCCTTTAGGAAAGGAAACCAGAGCTGCTCTGCTTAGATTGCAGATAGGCTGGCCTGAAGATGTGTGTGGACTGATGATGAACTTGATGTGCACTGGTGTGGCTGAGATCAGAATTAGACCCTTATGACTTTAGAAGCGATAGGGATGGCTTCCTCAGCTGCTGCATGGTGCTGGTACTGCTGGAGGGACAGAATATGGACTCTGTGGTGCACCGAGGCTGAGTGACAGAGGGAGACGGAGGGGATGAGACTTGCCAAGGGCCACGCTGGCCGGTGCTGTGGCAGGGAGCAGACGCTCTCTCTAGGCTACGTTTCCAGCCAGCTTGTGCTTTTCATGTGGATGCTGTTTGCCGATGGCTGCCAGGCAGATGGCAACTTGTATTACAGGTTATCGAGCTAAGCAGTAGGAGTCAAAACAAAATTATTGCTTTACTCCTCCACACTAATGAGAAGTGCGTCACCCAGTTGTTTCGGCACAGGAGGAGTTTGGTTCCTGCTTGCTTTGGGTCTGGTCAGTATTGCAAGAAAAAGAAAATAAAAGTCAGAAAACTTGGGCCAGTGGTCTCTACTGGTTTGATAAATTCCTCCCACCCACATCTGCCGCTCCTTGCCTATTCCTGTCTGTAGGGGAGGCTTGACCATAATTAGAAAATTATCAAGTTAATGTCAATGTCATGGACAAACTCCCCTCACCCCACTCCCCAGCCTCTTCCCATGGGTGCAGGAGGGACAGGGCTCGCAATGCGCCACCTCCTCCTCTCCATCACTTTGTTTGGAGGTCTGTGCACATCAGGTCTGCCTCCGTGCCCCCAGTATCAAAGAACAGTCCTACAGAAATAGGGTTTCTGGCCTCACCTTTTTTCCTGTTTTTTTTTTTTTTTTCTTGTGAAAACAGTAATAAGGTATTGATCTACTTTGTTGAGACAATGAAATCTCTTTAATTAGCTCATTAGTCCTTAGCTCATCAACAATTGGATGAATGCTCCATTGAATCCTGGTTAATCACAGAAGAAGATGATTTCAAGAGACTTAGAGGATGTGCATGGAACTGAGGGCTGGAGGTGGAAGGGGTCCTGGGCCAGGGATGTATACAGGGTTTAGTTGAAGATTATGATTTTTTTTCCATGGAGTAAAAATTCGTGCTTGATGAACCAGGCCTCAAAAGTTTGCATTAAGGAGAAGGAAACTGAACAGTGTAAATCTGAAGAGCTGAAAGGGTCTTTTGCTGACGAGTCAAACTCTATGATGCAGCAATGTATTCCCAAGGCTGCTGGCAAGTTTAGTCCAGCAAGAAGGTTTTTCTGGTTTTAAAGCAGTTTTTAAAAGTAAATATGAGAATGGGATGGCTATAAAATTACAATATAATTAAATTGTGTTGGGTTTTTTTTTTTGGTTAAAGGGAAAGTGAGCACATAACTTCCAGAGAGCCAGTGGAAAATTGTCACTACAAAATATGTAAGACCTGCACTGAAACGTCAGTGCGAGTTCTGAGCAATAGCACAGGTCAAATCAGAGAAATGGCTGCAACAGCACATGGGCTACATAGCCCCCGTTCGGAAGGGTCCGGGCTATTTCTGCCGCCTGCCGGTAGCTCCTTTCCAGTTCCATCATGACACTGCCATTTGAACTCCATTCCTTTCAGTTTGATAGCTCGTGGCTGCGAGGCTTGTCCTACCACTGCTGTACCGTACTATAAAAATTATTTTCAAACCCCGTGATGTATTTTCTATTCACAGCTCCAGCTAATCACTGGGGAGCAGAAGCTAGTAAATTGCAGGTAGCATCACACTGGTTAAAGTTTAATGGTGACTTAGTGCTCTCCTGCCTTGACCTCATTTAAATTAGAGCAATAATCCAGCAGGTGTATGCTAATCAAAGGGTGATGGGGAGAATTTTGATCAAGAATGCTCCTTCTTGAGTGTGAACCAAAAGCAGCATTTTCCCTTCTGTTTCAGCGCAGATCATTCAGCGGGGAGCCCAGCTGGGAGGGCGCAGCACGCATTGCTGCTGCATGGGGACCAGGGCTGCCGTCTGTCTCCTCATCCCAATGCAGCAGCCGTGCTGCATGGCCCAGGGCCCTCCCGGCTCTAACCGGGATGCACAAGTCAACAACACAACAGCACAAACCTACTGCCCTTCTGATCCCATCTTTACTCCCATTTCTCCTCAGAGGAAGAAATCACTATTTAAAAAGTGTCATTCGAATGTCCACAAACTGTGGAAAGAAACTGGAAATTCATTATCTCCCTGAACCTGATACAAATAAGGATTTGGCTGCTTGGTGCCACTTTGAGATAGTTGTTGCAAAGGATCTGAATGTAGACAATACTTTAAAATAACTTTAGAATCAACAGCTATTTTAATTTGCAACTTGCAGCTCACTTTGACAAATACCCCCAAAAAGGAGAATAATACAGCTTCAATTATATTTCTGTACAATATTTATCTTATTTTGTGTGGTGTGCTGCTGAGCTAATTCAATTTGCTGCTGCCAGCCCATGCTTGTTCCCCTTTCACTTGTAATATATAACTTTATGAAGAAGGACTAAATCTTTCTGCGTGAATGGCACTTTATCCCTGAATGCAAATGTTTCTGGAAAATAAAATACAACAACAACAATACTCTTTGTAAAATCAAGAACAAAAGCCACGCAGCTGAGCTATTTTTCAGTAGGGACAAACGATACACAGTAGAGGGAAAGCAGGTGGCAGCTGGAAAGCATCCAAAAACCCCCAGAGGCTTCTGGCTTCACAGTTGGAAACCATGACCTGATACTCTTGGCTTGAACACAGCACTCCTTTGAATACCCAAGCCAGAGGAGATGGTGGAAGATTGTCCCCTGTGACCTCCTGCTAACTCTCTGAAGGACATGGAGACCTGCTGGGTCATGCTGAACGATACGGTGTAGCACAGGCAGACAAGGTGGTGGTGCCCGGCCCCTAGAAGATAAAAACTTAAATTGATTTTGGAGCCTGTAGATGGAAATTTCAAATTATATTTACCGAAAGATGAAGATGGGACATTTATCCAGTAGGCCCAATGAGGTTAGCTGAGCACTGAGTGCCCACTCACATCAGAAGCACTCACCCTGTGCTGAGCCAAACAAGCAATGCCCTTGGGAGCTGGTGGTACGGCAGCTGCAGCAGCACTGGTGCCTGGCACAGCCCTCAGGTGGGGTTTCCTCCCCTGACAGGCACTGCAACTCCCTCTGAAACACTGAAAAGGACATGTGCGGTGGTAATTCATGCAATAACCTCTGTGCTGGAGCAGGGCACAGCAAGCAGACGTACTCAAACTTTTACTCTAATGCTCACTTACTGACATTTCCGTAACTTTTGTATTCTGTAATTCACTCTCATGAGCTGCTGTTGGAGCTATTTCTGCTCCTATCCTAATGCCTTTTAATTTCTTTTTCTCCAAATTGCTTCCTCTGGAGGTAGAAAACAAGCCATGAGCACTTGTTTCATGTATCAAGGCAAAGTGTCAGTCAGCTTCTGCCTGTGGGCACCTGTGCTGGTGCCAGTCATCTTAAAATATACCCACTGCAACCAGGAAGGCTGCTGGGAAAAAATAAAGAAATAGAAAGGAGGCCATTCAGCTAAAGGTTGGGAATTGTTTGCAGCAAACTGACAGATGTTCATGGATCATAAGTACATTCCCAAAAGGACAATGCTAGTAGCTTGAAAAACTGGAAGGGAGAAAAGATGGAAGAATTGATTTAACATCTGTGTTTTTCTTGAAAACATTTTCTCTTAGGAATATCAGGGAAGCTGACATTTTCACAAGGCAGAAGTGGGATTCACGGCTAATTGTGGTCCTGATGGTGAAACAAAGCAGGGGATCCAAAGGAAAGCTTTGCAAGCTCCAGCATCTCCTTCATAGCTTCTCCACCGCCTGGAATACTTACAATGAGAAAAATATGGGCCACTGCAACTTTGGCCCCTTGGCTTGTTTCACATATTGCTTGAAAATTGATGGCTTCACAGCCTGTCCTTTGTTTCAACCCCATACATGGCCTGGAGAGACCACTGCTTCAGAAACACCATGTCAGGAGAGAAATCTGCCATCAAATCCTGACTTTTCCCTCTGCCTCCCTCCTCTCTGGTCTGTTGACAGCCAGCCCTGCCGGGTTGCAGGTTCTGCCATGCAAACAGATCAGGTTACAAGTGTTTGATTATTTTTTAATTTTCCACTAAACCAGCACTGCTGGGGTGCAAATGTCACATAACAGGCAATTGCAGGAGCTGCACAAGAGGGAAGCAAATCAGCAGTGAAGCAGCCTCCTTTCCATTCTCTCACACTTCAGAGTTACAAGATCCACATCACACTTGCTTTCATTTCAGCCTGCTTTGTGTTAATTTTAGCATCTAAACCTTCTATTTTAGAGTTGAAAACACAGCTGATAATATGGTTAATGGTTGCTGTGGGGTCCCTTGGCAGCGAGGCATTAACACCCTCACTAGCATATTGCATTCAGCTGCACTTCCAGGTTCCAGTCTCACAGCTCCTCCACGAAAATGTGGTTGGTGCTGCAGAAGCAGTGGTCACCACCATCCTGCACTCAGTTCTGATCTGACTGGCTCATTAGATACAGGCTAGGGCATTTTTCCACCGGTATCAGCTCTTGGGTGATGAATGAGCCCACAAGTTATTCCCATGTCTCCATTATTCATCTCCACTGTATGCTGTCAAAGAGCACAAGGTGCTCAGTCCACTGTGCTGGCAGGTCACATTTTCAGGAACAGGGAGCCACAACGTAAAGCATATACTGAGTACACACAAGATACCTTGGCTCACTTAGCTGGTGCTCAGTGCCCCCTCCTCTCAAATTCTTCTTTACCCAACAGATCAGGCTCCCCTGAAGCCTCCCCTGAGCCTCTGGCCAGAGGTGATGCCCCTGCTTTGGTACTCAGTGAGGCCTTATGACTACAACAGCCTCTAAGGTAGGTAGGCTGCTGAAGTTTTGGTGGATCTCCAGCTCTGGGCCTGCATAAAACACCATCAGCTACAAGGTCACAAGCGTGTCTTCTCAACCAGTCCACAGAGGTGTAAAGCTGCACAGCCCAAAACTGGGTTTCAGTGAAGAACAGAGTGCAAAAGAACAGCATACAGATGCCTGGTACATAGCAATGCCAGAAATTTCAGAGTAGCAAAGAGCAGAATCAGCTGAAGATGTGGGGTTTTTCTTTAATTTTATTTTCAAAGTAATAAACTCTGTAATTAACCATAGCTTAGTAAGTCATCAATCTTGTGCAAAAAAAGGATTAATGAACTAATTAACTAGGATGCATTCTCCCAGTGTAGACAATCAATGCCTTATCTTAATGTAGGGGTATCTCTGAAGGGGAAGGAGGGAGGTTGGAAACAATTAAAGAAACTAAATATTGAGAGAGATAATGCTGGCTTGTTTTTCCTAAAAAAAGGAAACAGATGAAGAGACAAACTCCAGTATTTGAAACCCAGTATGCTTATTTCCAATGCTTTAATTCTTAGAGAAAATACAGACTAGGAACTACCCTTAGTATTCTCTGAGTAACTGGTTTCTATTTAACTAAGAGGACAAGAACCACAAAGCTAGCAAACCCCCTTTTAACCAGCCTTCTTCCCCTCAGTCCAAGTTTAAAGAAATGTAAATCTGCCATTACAGAGTCAGTGCCTTGAAACAGAATGTTTGCATTTGCATGAGATTTCAGAACCTGTCCTCCTAATCTTCCTGTTTCACACATATTTATTCCAATGATTCCCTTTGCTTCCTCTTGTCAGCCTAAAGTTAATTCAAGTAATTTTGTACTCTAAAAGCAAGCCTTTTCTTGTATGTTTAAAATACAGCTTGAGCCTCTCCCAGTTCAATAGTCATTTGGGTTGGAAGCAACTGCTCAAGCAATTGCTTCTTCTTCCCTCAAGAATATTATGCTCTCTGTTGCTCACAACAGATATCAAGAGTGTTAATATTGTTGTCGTGGTGACTGACAGCTGCTGCAAATATGGCTGATATAAAGTTAAATTACTGCACTTTAGAAGCAGTGCAAAGCTTTGCATGTAGCTGGGGTGATCTGTTACGTCCTCCCGGGGAAAAAGGACTTGAGAGGCATCCACCAATTTCATCACAAGAGTACTCAGGAAGCCTTTATACCCCTCATCTCCAGTGAGGCTATTAAAAGGGACTGGCTTTCTACCTCATCTTCTGGGCTAAGAAGCTCAAAGTCACAAGGCAGAGAAGGAAGAGCCTCCTCCATCCCTTCTGCGGGGACTGTGGCAGACAATGACCAGAGGAGGGGAAGATATCTCTCTCAGCAACAATTGGTCCACGAAGGAACAATAACAAAAAAGACTCCGACATTTTGCCCTGGTGTGCACAATACAGCTCCACCGTGAGCTTACAGATGTGTTTAGTCAGGCTAGCACATCAACCCCCTCCCAGAGAGTGAGCTGAGCTGCAGGATCTTCAGTGAGTGCATACATCTGAGGGCACACAGAAGCCAGGATGCCTCTGGAGAACAGCCCTGTGATTATTCCCTTTTAGTCCATGGTAACATTTTCTTCTTGCTTCTAATCTGCAGGTATGAGATGGGCTCAACACATGGTGTGACACAGCACACACGTGACACGCACTATAATGGAAATCAGACCAGCTCTGCAGGATGAGTTTGCATGAGTATCATCACTTCTAGGAGCCTGGGCAGGTTGTTTAATCTATCACATTCAAGTGCTGTTCCTCTACCAAATCACCCAGTGAGGCTCACTGAATCATCTGGAGCAAGAAGGTCTGTGTAAATGCACATGCCAACAGGTGGGCATAATCTTGGCGGAGTGATGGTCTCTCACCATATCTCTAAAGGGCTCACAAGCTGTACCAAGGAATGAAAACCATGGTGAAACTAGTGGAAGAATTAAATCAAACAGATGGAAGTGTGGAAGTGGAGTTTGGGTCAAGAAAGGCCAATTTCAAACCATATTTAATTAAACTGGGGAAGTTTTTTAACTGATAAAAACATCTTTAGTTGGATTTAATGGCATTTAGCTGCTTTAATTGGGATGTCTATATTTGGAGTTTGCAGACAGAAACAGATAATAAGGCGACAAAAACAGATCACAGGGGCTTAAAATCCTGGCATTTGCATAACCCAATTGTTCACATTATGAAATAGAAACCCTGTTATCAGCTTGCATAAAACAGCTTGTTTTGGTAGATTGCAAATACTGTGTTTAATTAACCAAGCTTCAGGGACAGTGAATCTTATTGTTACAAGATACAACTCTGTGGAAATAAAGGCATTTTCATTTAAATAAAACAAAAGGGGATGTTTATCAGGATGTTACTTAATTGTCAGCATTGCTAAAGAGTTTTGTTTCTGCTATAATTTATGAACTGGAATAGATCAGTGAAGCAGTGAACCAGGCGCCTTTGTCCTGTACAATTAAAGCTCTGTCATCTTAAATCCAGGCATTAATGATGCCAGCAGCTAGGAGGAAAGGAGAAAAAAATCTGCAAGTGCATTGGAAATCCTGGGTTATGAATGAAATCCAGTTTTACCCAATTAGCTCTCTCAAAGCATCTCTGTCTTGGCAATATCTACCTCTGGCACTTCCAGGAAGTACATTACAATATCACTCAGGTCCTAGCGTGTTCCCCAGCAAAGAGCAGAGGTGGGTAAACCTAGGTAATTGTGAAGGTATATACCACTGATGAATTTTTTGTCACTCTTTCCCTCAGCATTCAAGCAGGAGATTTGTGTCTGAAAAGCCAGGAATCGTCCACAGAGTAAGATGGAAAATAACTGAACTGCTGGAAAGGAAATGATCAGGTTTTCCTTGCAGAAAACACCGCTGGGAATGGAAAACGTTCTTGTTTTGAGTTTGAGACACAATAAAACCTAAACATTTCTGTATCCAAGTGTATTTTTGCTAACATTTCCAGTATGTCAGAAACCATTTTTCACTAGGGGGAAAAAAATAAATCACCAAGCGTCTCCAGAAATACTATTTGCCATTGTGCAGGCTCCCTGGGAGCCTGCCGCAGGAACAGTGCCAGAGGCCACACCTGGAAGCAGCTGTGCTGCACAGGCACGGCAGGAGCATCCTCTGTCCTGGGAGCTTGCAGAGCTTTCAGAAATGCAAAAGGGAGGAAAAAAGGATGCTGTGCACACTGAGGACAGGCCCTGTCCACATTACCACTAATGCAAAATACAAGTCACAGGATGTCTCTGAAATAATTGTATTTGAAAGGACACAAAAATTGCAGTTGCTGAGCTGCTTTCAGGAGCAAAATATATCCCATGGCCTGAAACAAAGCCTTATTTATACGCTGTGTTTTTCTATGATTGCTTAAATATGCTTATCACACTGCTGGCCTTGCAGTGCAGCACCACTGAACTCCTCCTGTTCAGAAATGACAGTGTGCAATGAAAGATGTCTGACTACAGTGAAACCCCTCACCAAAATACCTGGAGGCAGCAGGGCCAGGTCTGCACAGGAGTGTAGCAAGAGGCAGAAGCTGCTGGTGAACCCAGGAAGGCATGTTATCAAAGAAATGTGCTGGAGTAATCGGAGAGGAGAGCAGATGCTGCTGGCAATAAAAGCCTATGTGAAATCCAGCTGAGAAGCCTACTGTGAGACCTAAAGGGGCAAATTTCCCTGTGGTAGGACAAAAGAGACCCAGCAAGTGAATAGCGGAAAAATCTATTGCAAGGTACCCATTATCAAGCAGCAGTGAAGCTGCAAAAAATGGAGAATTGAATTCGAGGAGGGAAGGGAAGCAGGCACCCTGTGGACACAATTACAGAGACATTTCAGAAATTGCTGGGTGTGTAAATGCAGGAACAGCAGATGGGAGAGGTCTGAGGATGAAAGGGTAGAAGTGGTCTCCCCACATATGCCAAGGAAACACCCAGCTGCCTGCCTCTGCCCCTGCCTGCCAAGGCCACCTCCCTGGCACACACTGCCCGGTCCCATCGGTCTCCTGCATCCACCATGGCCCACATGCTGGAAGCTCTGTCCCGGCCGCACCCCGACTGCTGGCAAAGGCTGTTCCCTCCCCCCCAGCAGCACACAGAGGACCCAGTTTCCCACTGCCCTGGGTCCCACAGGTGCTGTTCTCCCTCTGCACAGCCTCTCCTTTGCCTATGCCCCTGGGCCACCTCTGGCTTCCAGTCCTGAAGGTGAAGCTGCTCCTTTGCTCCCACAGCCCTCACCCTGTGCTCCCAGTCCCAGCACTGCTCAGCCTTGTGCTACACAGCCCTGGAGCCTTGCAGGGAAACTTTCCAGCAGCCAGGCTGCTTTTGGAAAAGGTGAATGTGGTGTTTGAAAGGCACCAAATCCTTTAATCCCTGCAGCCACTTTAACCCTTGGCCTCCTGAGCCTCACTGAAGGATCTGAAAGCTTGCTGAAATCCCAGAGTATCACGAGGATCATTGTACATCCTTAAATAAACCTCCTTTCTTTAGCTCTCTCCCTTTGTGAGGATTTATGCTCTGTGAGAGGCACAGCTGCTCCTAAGGAAATGGCTTGAGGTTTGAAAACTGCTTCCTGGTTTTTACTTCTTGCCTCTCAAGGGTTAACAATCCTCTGGAGAGCGTACAGCAGCCTGTCTATCCACTTTGGTAATTGAAATCAATTTCTCTGCCTTATCTTTAGGAAACCTATATAGTCAAGGCACTAATCTGCTGGCTCTGCCATCTTTTAAATGAAAACCTATTTAAAAAAAAAGGAAAAGGTCCTTTCCCTGCCTGCTGATGCTCAGCTTCCAAGGGGGGAGACAGACAAACTCCAGGCCCTAGATTTTTTCTGAAAGCAAGCGTATGCACCCGCTGGTCATCCCCTGGGCCTCCTAGGCTGGGAGTATGGCTGAGATCCATTCCTCTCTCCCTGATCCAAGCACTTCTGACTTCCCCAGGCAAGGCAGGGGCTCTGCCTTGACAGGTCCTGCTGTGCCCAGCACCATGATGGGACGGGAAACCCACTGCCTGCTCATGTACCAGGGGAGCTCATGTGCTGGGTGAGGGGACGACCAGTGAGGAGGATGGATGCCAGAGATCCCAGATTGAGAATGGAGTCAGGAGAGGGTCTTTCAGCCACGTATCTCCTTGGTGCAGCTCCTTGGCAGTAGACACCATGCTACTGTAGAGGGGTCACAAAAGCAGGATGCCAGTCGTGCACACTGATACAGGCACAGCTGTGGTCAGCGATGAAGGAGCTAACCCCCCACAACCAGCCTGCTCTGAGGAGCAGATGAGTGCCTTTCTTTGCAAACCTTTCCTCTCGAATCTTCAGTTACCCAAAGTGAAGCCTGCAGAGAAAAAGCAGACCCAAGCCATGTTCTCTCCTAAATCGAGTCATTAGGAGTCCAACCAAGCCAATAGATTTCTAATTTGCAGTCAATCAAGCTTGAAATCCCTGTAGTTTTGATTGTAATTACATAGATCAAGTAATCAATAGGGAATCATATCACCCTGACCTGAAAAAAAAGGAGGAAATAAAACCCCACAAGGACCCCTCTGGTTCCTTGGGCACCAGGCAGGAGGGCAGGGTGAGCGGGGCAGCACCAGCGCTCTGCAGCAGTGCATGCACCATGCAAGGCTGCCAGCTTGGGTTTCCTCGAAGCAGGATGTTACATATTTTCAGTGGGTGTCTGTGGTGGTAAGGAGAAGCTACAGAACAGGGAACGAGAACGCAAGCACAAACTGATGGCCAGGAGAACTGAAGCTGGGACTCTTGACACAAAGCAGAGAATGAAAGGAGCTGAGTTGTCGCTTACCCAACAGTAATACGTGATCCTTCCCAGATGTCTATCCTATTGCTGTCTGCAGAAGGAACCATCACAGCTCGCTAGCAAGAAGCGTGTGCATTTACCAGAAGTTAACAATTTGTAGTTTCCTTCAAACTAAGTGCACTTCTTGAGCAAGACAATATAATTAAGTGATGCACATTAATATCATGAGATAAGCATCACTGACCACATTTATGACAACATAAAAGGAATTTGCCAAGGAAAAGAACTTATATCCTATAAATCAAAGCATTTTGGTGCATAAAACACAAACCTATGAATTGTAATAGAGCATGACCAAGTCTCATCAACAGAAGTAAATATTAAGCCCCCAATGACAAACAGATATCAAGCATCTTATCTGAATGTCTTTTCAAGACATCAGATTTAAAGCAGTTCCCTGATTCTTATTCTGTTAATCGAGGTAATTTGCTTTAAGTGTTCCTTGCAGCTGCAAAATTACAATTACCCCTTTAATATTCTGATAATATAAACAGTATTTTTTTCTCATCCAATGCTAATTATTGTGTACTCCTCTGAGGAGGAATCCTCTTTGGGTAAACTGCCTGATAAGAGACTAACACACACAGCAGAAAATTAAATGTATGACAGTGATTTGACTGGGTAAGGGTAGAGGAGGGAACGGCCATTTCACTGGCCTGGCTTCCTCATCCAGTTATTCATTATGTTAAATTGCCATTATATTCCTTTCAGCTCCCCAAGAAGTCAATATAACATAATGAAGTTATCACAAGATGAAGCTTGCTGAGCTAATTTGGTGACGGTAATACAAAGCAGTTCTAGGTAAAGGTTGGGAAGCTTTGTTTGCAGAAGTGAACATGAGGATAGTTGAAGTTATTCAAGACAGGTAGTAGTTTCTTTTACCATCCTTGCCCCTTCAGACAAGATTTTTTTATCCTTTGGTGGCTAAAAGTGTAAAAAAATTTTCAATACTCACTGTCACAGCAATAGAAATCTGAAAGTTCAATATAAATATAGGCTGCTCTTGCCTCCGACCACTCAATGCTGTTGAACAGAAAAGCTTGCTTCATTTCTCCAGTAGGACAGCACTTCAAAAAAATTTCTTAGGAAAGCCTGATACACACATGTTCTTTTTCTCAGCAAAAGGAAAAAGAATGCTGTGCTTATCATCAAATAAACCTTCTTGAGTACATCTGAGTTTATTTTCCTCAAACACCACTGACAAATGGTGCATAAGAAGGTACCAGGAAGGAAGCAGATACAGTGCCTGTCACGTAGCAATTGCTCAGTACTTACCGTCTACAATAATTTGGAAAGCCATCTGCACACATCTAACTAAGTATTTGACATTGCAAACACCTCTCATTTTTGATGGCAAACTCCATTTTGAATACAGGACGTATTTTCTGGCTTCCTGATAAACTGCAACGGCAAGCATATTTTGGCTGCAGATCTCCTCCCTCCTGCTCGCCAGGACACTGCTGCACTGGGGCCAGACAGCCTCCAAACAAAACAACATGGTCCCTCGCTCTGTGCAGCTGGGGCTACCACTTCCAAAGCTACCATTTGTAGCCACACAGTTTTGGCAGCCATTTATCAACACACTATAGAAACAAGAGGTAGCTTGGAGCTGCATTAA
Organism: Falco biarmicus; assembly: GCF_023638135.1. Taxonomy (NCBI): domain Eukaryota; kingdom Metazoa; phylum Chordata; class Aves; order Falconiformes; family Falconidae; genus Falco; species Falco biarmicus. The sequence goes on from NC_079290.1 coordinate 118,570,651, forward strand.
TTAATTTATTCTGCTCCTTGTAAGAGTATGTATCCTGTCAGCCAGTTCTTTGGTTTACAATTGTTCCTGCATTAATCTTAAGTGTATCAAACTGAGCGCAGGCTCATTGTTAGTGGGAACAATGGGGAACACTGTGTACCGCATGCAGGAGGAATGCCCCCACAGCTATTAGTCACTTTGCATTTATGTGCACTGCATTAATTGCTCACTAAAAAGTGGCTACAAAACACAAAGGGAGTAACATTGCCTGCTGATGTTCGAGGCTGACAGAAAGTAAGATGGTATTAGAGGAAACTAAACATATTTCACTGCAGCTTGGGTAGTGAGTGGCTTCAGGGCTGCACCGTGATGGGATGTTTTTGCGTTACCCACTGCTGAGGAGCAGAGTACAAGGCTGCTCCAGCAGGCACAGTGGCGGGTCCCTGGGGGATGCCACTCATGCTCCCCAGGGGCTGGGAGTAATGGGGATACTACAGAGTCCAGGAAGAATAAGCAGTTGAACAAGTGAACTAGAACAAAAATTTCCAGGCTGGAAATTCAGACAAGTCCTTCTAGCTGAGGATCCCCACTCCATGCAACATATAGTATTTAAGTTATTACTAAGATCTACACACCACTAGCATGATTTTGTCATCCCATTGCCCACTGTTTACCAACTCATTGAGGGTGGATGGTGGATTTTACTTTAGTTTTTGCTAGAAAAATTAACAGAACCAAGGTCAAGGAGCAAAGTGGGCTGATCTGTAAATATCTTGCATTTTTACTGCTGTCTCAGAGCATCATGATAAACCACTTCCAGTGCAAACCTGACTCAAAATGAATCACTGGGTACTTCACGGTGCAGGTTATTGAAAGAGGACACTATGGGATCTGGATACAAAGAAAACAGTTGCTCTTTCAACATCTCTACCCCTTTTCCTTGCCCCTCAAATTTCAATAGGCCATGTCTAATTACTGACTGGCACATATTCCCCCTCACACCAGGTTATTAGACCATAGCGCGTATGTCAGTCCACAGAATTAGCAGCTATAATGGGACCCTTTTAACAAGGTACACAACACATTTTAAATTAAATTGCATTCCATAAATCAGGTTAACCTTTTCAACATTGCTCTAAAAAAATTAATTACTCATATCGAAGCACATGACCTTTTCACAGTACTTGGGATTAGCTTCCACTCTTCTTTTATTCTCCTTTCTTTCTGCTCCTCCTTCCTCTCCCCCCCAGCCCAGCCTTCTTTCTTCATTTAAAAAGATCAGAGCCCAAACAGTGTCAAGGCTGAACACCTTGCTTCAGCTCTCACTGACAGCTTCAACCAAGTGCAACTTAATTGCTGCTCTCTTTTCCAATTCTCTTCAGAAAGCTGCCCCTCTTCTCTGGCAGGTGAAACCAGGGCTGCCCAGGTGCCAACACTCAGCTTTATCATCTGGCTCTTGACTTTGGTTTGATGTTTGCTTGAAACACCTGGGACCCTTGTGACTATGTGAGGGCCTCCATTTCCATCACCAGCAACTGGTAATATTTCTACTTTATTAGCCTTAGAATCATAAATAAAGTGTGGCTGAGTGCCCTAAAAGTGCAGAAGGAAGAAAAGGGAAAAATGCCATGTGTTAAAATTTGCCAGAAGCTTCTACAACGGTTCTGCAGCGTTCACGGAACTAAATGTCAGCAGCAGAGTCCCAGTACTAGTTTAGGTACATCAGGAGAAAAGTACTATTGAAGCCAGCAACAAAGCAAGCAGGGCAGCCTAAAACAAAATCAGGTGGGAAAAACTCAAACAGATACAGTGTCATCTCTCCCCACTTGATCCTACTTGTAGCTTCCATGTAATTTGTGTTTTATGAGCTTCCTTATGCCTATGCCTTCTACAGTGAGTTCAAAAACTGGATTAGCAATATCTACAAATAATAAATCTCCGTTCTAATTGAGAATTAGAACAGAAAAGGCTTTGTTGTGCCTTTCTAAGGGAGCAGAATAAGCTTGGGCGAAGTCGTTGTCTGCAGCAGTTTTCCATCACTGATAACATCACAAGCAGCTGCTTCTGCCCCATTAACCCACCTGTACTGGCCTCCTTTGTCATAGCTCCCAGGGACCACAGCAGAGTTGTGTCAGCTCCAGGACCTTTAGTAACAGAGAGTGAAACCAAATCATCACTCTACAGCATAAGCAAGCATTACAAAGTCTTCCCAGAGTCCCTTCTGAAGCAGATTCTCAAATTTTTGTCACATTTCCTGGTGTTGTATGACTTTGTAATTTGCTATTAATTTCAGCTACTTTGCAGACATTTTCCAGCACCCTCTTCGGGGGGGGGGGGGGGGGGCATTCGAGTTGGAAGCTGCTGATCTCCTACTACCACAATTACTTTACCCTAGTTTGTTTTCTTTCAGCAGTTGGCAGGTCCTGGTCAGAAGGCTCCTGAGCTCATCTACATCCGTACTAACTGCCCCTTCTCCAAGTGCCCAGTGCTGAGCTCCTGCCCTTTGCTCTTTCTCAGGTATTAATGTTTCTGTTATCTATGCAGTTTCTGTCTGCAGCAGAGTTTTAGGTTTTATCACTCTATCAAAGCATAGCCTAGCTCCAGCAAGGCAACAGGAGGGGTCCTGCCCCACTCCCCCAGCCCCGAGGGGCTGCTGCAGCTCTGAGGAGCACACAGGAAGATGGAGGCTGCTGTCTGCACCCAGGAGAGCACCCTGCAGCCGGTAGCACTTCCCTGCACAGCTGGAGCCTATTTGGAAGCACTTATGAGCAGAGCACAACAGGTGGGCTGCCCTGGAGGTGCTGATGGTTGTAATTAGTTATTACCCAGACCTCTCTGCCTGTGGCTGGAGCTCAGCTCTGCTCGGCCAGACCTTGGGTCCTGCCTGGTAGTACTGTGCTGTAGGATGCTGGTTCCAGCTCTGCCTCCACCGCTGCCATGTCAGCTGCCCTGGGGTTTTGACGGAGGCTGTTTGCCTTCTCTGGGATGGATCTGGCACTGGCTCGTGCTCTAGGTTTGAAGTGGCTCAGGACTCACTGATGCAGCCTTGCCCTGGGATGACCATGGAGCCCATCCTGCTGCTGGTGCTGAGCCACTGCTGCCACACCTCAGAGTGATGTGGGACAGGCCCTGGCACTGAAGCACTAGCCTGCTGGCACTGTGGTCCCCTCAGCACCCTTCTGTGGGGGAGCCGCCATCCCTGCTGCACCCTGCTGGCGCAGCTGATGGTGAGGTGAGGCGGCCCTTCCCTGAAAGCTTGAGGCCTGGAGCCAAGCTCCCTGTGGCAGCCATTGCCAGACTGACCAGGCCTGGGCTGCCCGCCCTGAGGAGACGGCGACCTGAGGAGCCCCTGCCGTCCAGTGGACCCCACCGCTGTGTGCTGGCCCCTGCCACCAGAGGAGCACACAAGGAGATGTCACCTGGCTCCAAAAGGTAGGACATTGCGTGGTGACGAGCCAAGGGCATGTGTGAGGGTATGAATTTAGCTAGTGATATGTGATGGTCTGGTGCCTTGGAGCCAAGGGTGGCAAAGCTCATGCTCAAAGGTGCTGGTTTTTAACAGGGAGAGCTGCAGAGCCTCAGAGCAGCTTCGCTGTGGGTGTGTTAAACTTCTTGTGGGCTGGAGACTTTGAAATCTGGATTTGAATTAGGACTAGGAGCTAAACGCTGCACCCAAATGATGGAGTGCATGGTTTGGTTTGTGTTGTGGAATGTGCTGGCAGGAGCAGAGAACCACAGTGCGTTGATGGCATGTCCCTGGCAGTAGCCAGAGACTTTATAAAAGAAGCTCAGCAAACTGCTGTTTGATGGAATGCTTATTGGTAGATATGGTTTGGCTTTTAGCATGGTCTCTGTGTGTATAAAATGTACAAAATAAGTGGTGTTTTTTATGAATGACCTGAGTGCCAAAACATGCAAGGAATAGGCTGTGATTTTTAGGTTGGCAAAGCTGGCCTAAGAACATACTGTCTTCTTGCTGAGTAGTACAAGGTCTGTCTCAGGTTTGAAGGAGAGCTGCATTAAGTCTAACAGTTCTTGCAGTCAGTTAGTGACAAAAATCCTACCATAAGTGATAATATGTATGTGCGCTATATGTAAACAGGTCTGAATAACCTCTGCTTGACCTTTCTGAAGATAGGGATTTAAGTGGTGGTCCTGAGTTCTGCTGATTAAAAGATTAAGCTTTGATGGGGGGAAGCAATGGTTGTTCAGCCTGGAAATTTGGGAGAAAAGTGGATAGGAAGTGACTAAGTTCATGGGAAGAGACATGGATTTATGGCTTGAGTTCATGTGGGTTTGGTACTTCCCATGCTATCAGGAGACTGACATGCAGATCCTAAGAACCTACAGTCCTCATAAGCATGTATTTCAAGTTATTTAGAACTGTGACAGGCTAAGGACATCCCTTTCTCAGCCCTGGATGCATGGGTGCACAAGTTGAGGGATCAGTAAGATGCTGAAGGGTGCAATTAAGTGGGTCAGAGAGACCCTTTGGGGTTCTGCTATTTACAGAAGCTGCAGTTTTTCAGTATGAGCTGTGCCTGTGTCAGGTGCGTTTGGTGCAGTGAAAGATGTTCCCTCTGGACACGTTCCCCCCAACACAGTGAAAATCTTCCCTTGTTGCCACGGGCGGCTGAGTCCCAGCTGTCAGCGTTTCCTTACTGTGTGCTGAGCGTCCATGGCAGTGGGCATTGATGGTGTCAGGCCCCATACAAACGTGTGGTTTATGGAAGTCTCTGTGGAAGTCAAGAACATCTGTTCTGCTGTTTCTTCCCTCAAATGGGATAATCTATGTAGTTTTACCATAGACTGTACTTCCCAGCTCTCTTAATTTCTTTAAATTGCTCTGTAAGTTGCTGAAGTCATCAGCAGAAATGCTGGAGTCAGCTAGATTTTAAACATTTAAAATGATATAAGACCATTTTCCTTCAGAAAGAACCTTTAAAAATTTAATTATTCTTTTTCTTTTTCCTATTTCTTTTTCTTTTTCTTTTAATGATGGGGTTGTTGAAACCTCCCATTAAAAGTCCCATAAAATAAAACAGATAAAGAAACAAAAAAGCTTAGAGCAGAATGTAACAAAGATTTTCTTGAAAACATCAGGCATCTTGCTGCTGATCTATTGCCTTTTCTTACATTGGAGAAGAAATGAATGAGGAGGAATAGGTTGCTTGGGGGTGGCTCCTGTGTTTTATGCTCAAGTTAGTGCCTCATAACTCGCATTGCAGCGTGATATCTACTCCTTGGAAACCAGATTCCCAGTGTTTTTGTGGTGGAATATCAAAATATTAATAACCTAAGCACTATTAAAACAACTGTTCTAGGATGTGTCAGGCCTAAATACGGTAAGGGTGGTGAGTATTCTGAGCATGTATAGACCAGAGGGTAGTGATCGGGCCTCCTTAGACTTCCTAGGAGAGATGTCAAGACTTGTCTTCTATAATTTAGCCATTAACCAGCCTGTTTGAGATGAGTTGATTTGGGAGCACTGTGTTTGAGACATCAAAGGCGAAACTTAGTAGCTAAGACTTCCTTTTAAATGAGGAAACAATTGCAACCTTTTCCCCCCCTTGTAATGTGCTTAAGCTGTGTGTTTGTGTATTTATTTCTGTGTACCCAGACACACATTAAAGAGATTGAACATAATAAGTTAATTGTTTACCTAATCCTTAATGAAGATTGCTATTTCCTCTTCAGAATTGCTGCTTAAAATAAAATGCATTAAAGCTCCCTCTGAATTGTTGGTGTTAGGAGTAGGTGTTGTTCAGAGGTGTGGATCGTGTTACTGCTCTGTTCTTCAAAGGCAGCTTCCCCAAACCAAAATACAAGTAAAATTAGTATGTAAATCACATTCAGCTGCAGTGTCCTGCATCAGTCATCTAAGAGGATCACCTGGATGCTTTGGCTAAACACTGCAGGGCTCAAGGATGTTTTTCTTGGGTATCTCTTGTTTTTTTCCTTGCCTTATATTTTGCTGTATTTGGTCTTGCCAGGAGACTACTGTGGCAAGCTGTATGTGTAGTTGTATGGAAGAAATTTTCTGGGCAAATGCCTGTAAATGCCTGCTGGTTGGTTGTAACTGTTAGGAGCTGGTGTGCGTTTCTGGTGGCTCTTTTCTGTCTCTTCTTTCTATGAAAGCACTTAAGTTTTTACAGCTGTTCTGAAGGCCTTGTGCTGCTGTTGATAATCTTCTTGGCAAAGCTGCAGTGTAGGTTTGGCTACCCTGAGCTTCCTGTCAGTTATAATTATCTCAGTTTTTGTTCAAGTGATTTTGCATCAGTCCATTCGTCCTTGCCCTCCAGTTGCAATTATAGTTTTTGATGCCATTGAATTGCAAAGATCTGGGGAAAATGCTTTGAACATCTTTAATAGCAAAATGCAATACATCGTTCAGTTCATTTGGGGCAGTGACTCCTCTGGCTTGCTCCAAGGATTTAATCAGATGTGAGTGATGCAACCATGAAATTGTCTAGTTTACCATAGAGTCCCTCAAAGCTACTGGTTAATACATAAACAAAATCAGAATCCCTTTCTGTCTATACACGACAAAGTGGTGCAGATGACTGAGCAAAGAGTGTTAACTCAAAACCAAAACTAGTATCAAAAGTAATAGTGCAGATTTGCTTCTAACAGACTTATTTTGCCCTAAAGTTTCATTTGTCTCATATCACTTCTTTCAGATGTTGCTCCGGTAACTCATTCATTACAGCAAATCAAATAAACAAATGAAAAATTAAAGCCATTGTTATCCAGCTATTTCATCAGGGTGTCTTTGTAGTTCTTTGCATATTTATAATGTTTCCTTGGGCTGCATGTCCAATGAGAACAGATGGCTGATAGGTTACATTGACTTACCTACTCCAGCAAACTGGGCAAGTGTCCATATCTTCAGCAAACGAAATACTGCATAGCAGATTTTGGAAGAAAAATACATTGTAGTAATTGAAAGCTATTTTCAATTGCTTATCATAGTTTTTTTTTTTTTTTCCTCTTGTGGTCTTTTCTCCTGTGCTGTTCATTATCCCTTCTGGAATTTAAATGGCACATTTTATGTATGAGAGTTAACTCCATTTGCCAGATAGAATTGATGTGTTCCCATCCCCTATATGCATGAATATGGAGATGTAGACATAGATATGAATGCAAGTCACTCTTGAAATATTCTGAATGCTGGAAGATTTCTTTTCCTTCTTTATTTAATTTTGCTGTTTAGAGTGAAAGGAACACATTTAAATAATAAAATATGAGCCACAATGTACATTCTGCTCTATTCATGAAGTTTTTCTAATTTCAGTTCTTTCTGCAGAACTGCTATAAATACTTTTACATGAGAATGCCTGAGAAATAGGTCATAGCAAGAATTGTTAATATGTACATTTGATAGAAGCCCTTCCAAAGTTCTGATTTCTTTCAGATTGTTTCATAAAGCAAATAATGTGAAGATTAGACTGGAATTTTCAAGAATACCTGTTTAAGAGTCAGAACCAGATGAAAATCCCTCTGTTCCTTTTCACCCCCAGACATTTTCTGATCAGAGTCCAGATCTCTTAAGAGACAGTAAAAGATCCTGCAGGCTTGAGTCCTGTCAGAGCAGGAACATTAGTAAAATGATTATATTTTCTTAGGATAGTTTGGTTTCAGAAACTACCCTGATTTTGCAGATGCTGCTCTTCCAAGAAGAGCTGGTTACTTGGGCTTCTGTGGAGCACACTGAGGACAACTGGAGTTTTTGCATGCAGCAGAGGCGGAGACCTTTTCAATTCTAGAAAATCCACTTGCTTCTTTACTTAATACTTTTTTTATGCATAAATCTGTTTAATTGTCAGTGTAAGAAACGGGGGGGGGGGGAGCTCTGTGTGCCATTGAGTTGGCAGCCTTAACCAGGAAAGGTAGGAGCAGTAATTTACTGTACTGTGCACACAGGCATTCAAGGAGCTTTTTTCAGATAGCAAACCTGGCAATTGCATGGTGTGATATATTTGTTTCATCATATTGTGAGCTGGCCAGCATGCTTGGGCTGGACTATCTGGCTGCTGTAGGCAGCCTTATCTTTTGTTACAGAGGTCTTAAATTTTTACACATTTTATGAAGTTGTCCAAATTAGATTGTACGTATAACGTGCTCTGTAGCACATGGTACCTGACCGAAGGGCTTCTCATCAGCTGTCTGAAATACCCTGCAGGTCCTAACCACTTGAGAAGCTCTCTAAAGAAATGAGTGTTCTGGAAACAACAGATTTTTTGTAAGCAGGGGAGAAAAGCATTTAAGTTCTCTCTACTGAATATGTGACAAAATAAAATTCTAAACTGGCTTTGGCATCAAACTAAGAATTTTTGGCTGGGACTTTGTGTAGAGATTTTGGATTGCTGTGAACAGTCACGCTGAAACTCCAGAGGAGGGTAGTGTGCACTCATGTGGATTAAAGTACAATTTGTTGGCCAGATTTTGGCAAAAGAATTTGAATTTTGCAAAGCTCTAGGCTTTTAAGCTCTTCTCCCAGGGCCTGGGAGCTGGATCTCTTGAGAGACATGATGCATAGTCCAACAGTCTGATTTCTGCACACCCCCTCCCAGCAGTTTACAGGAACTTCAGATAAATGTCAGACTGTGGATGCCTACTTAAACTGGACAGAACTCTAAGCTGTGAAAAGTTGCTTACAAAGCTCTTTCAGGGAGTGGGGGGAAGAGTAATCTTAGAAGTCAGAATAAAAATATGCACTTTCTTTTTTGAAAAGTTTTTGTGGACTTCTAAAGTATTTTTCATAAAGGAATGCATGTACATAATTGAACCTGAGCAGGAAATATGGGCTGTGAAAATGTAAAACGGATCATCTGGAAACACTTACGAAGAATCAAGTGAAGTATTAATTTCTAATTAAGATAGTCTGTATTTTATTTACATTAATATAAACTGCTTTGATCTAAGATGGTTAATAAATATGTCTTGAGGTCTTCCAAAAGGATAATAAGGCTGGCATGTATTAGGGCACTTGTATTTAATAAAACTGGAAGCATTGGATAAGGGAGAAAAGGGAAAACATAATGCAAAGAGAATACTCTTAAAATTTTTTGTGACAGCATAAATAATCTGTTTGGGATGTGGGAGTTTTAAGCTGGTGCAAAAACCAGTAAAAGAAACAAGCAGGAAAACCTTGCAGTAATAGAAGAATAGAAAAATTAAAATAAAGTTTAATTCCAGCACTAGTAACAGTTATACAATAGTAAGCAATTTTTCTGTCTGTGAGGCTGATCCCCTGGGATGCTGGTGACCTTCCCATGGGGATCAGGGATGAAGTACCTGCTGCTGCAGAGTGTCAGAGCCTTCTGCAGGGTTCCCAGCTTGTCTGTCTGGCATCTTCCTGATACCTGTGCTCTGCAGGAGGTCTTGTTGATTTGCACTAAGATTCCTCTTTGGTACATACTTTTGGTCAACACAGTTGTACAGTGAAGTGCTCTGGCGACAGAGTAGGTAAAGACATTTGGTGTTTAATTACTGCTCTGCCTGCTGTTAATACTCATAGCAGTAAATGCAAGATGATCTATTCCTGCCAGGCTTCCAATGTTTATCGTTAATAAAGAACGAACTGACATAAAAGCTTAAGTATCTCTTTCCCCTCCTATAGTGAGTAAAAACTTGATTTCCTTAACTAATAGATTACTGTCACTGCAATAGGAATGAAGTTTCCAGTCTGTAGTTAAAGAAAAAAAAAATCACTTGTTCCATTTGCTCCACGTAGGAAAAAAACCCTACCAACCCCCCAAACCCACAACCACCCAACAAAAAACCCCGCCCTGAACAGCTAGTGCTGTGTGTGTAGAGAAATGCTGCATTTTGGAGGCAGAGGTGAAATTAGCATTCTAAAGGTAGCTGTTTAAGTGCAATCAATATATTGCAGGTGTTAAACAAATTCAGTGGATGGAGTGTTCCTTGTCTGAAGGTGAAATCGGCAGCCTTCTGCTCTTTGGAGGCTGCGTCTATTTGTCTGTTTGCTCATATTTTACACTGAGACCTGTGACCATTATATTAATACTTAGGATAAAAGCCATTGAATACTTTAATCTTTAGAGTAAATTATACTGACTCAAACTAGAGAAATTCTGAATTTTCCTGATGAAATAGTGTCAACAGTGTAAGTTCTTTCTGCTACTTTCTAGATATCAAAGTCCGAGATCCAGCACTAGGTTGGAACTCAGGAGATAGTTAGTTGTGGATAAAGCACTGATAGCTTTTCTGTTGCATCTGTTTGGAGTTAAATTTTTTTTTATATTGTGTTGGTACAGCATCAGATGCAACAATGATCTTGGCTGGGCTTTCATGAGCTGCTCTTATACCAGTATGTAACTCACAAGCAACCAGAACCTTCTGAGATGCAAACTCTCAATCAGCTGGACAAAGCCAGGAAAATACTGCTCTTCTGCTGCTCAGTCAAACCTTCCAGGGCTGCATTTGCAAAGCAGTGAGAGTCCCAGCTGGAGTCTGCACAAGTGCAGTGACCAGTGCAATAATGTGCTGGAGTTGATGCAGCTGGATCGGTGGTTTACCATTGACTTTTGGTCATCTTTGTAATTTGAAGCTGGCTCACTTGGGCATTTGTGGCCTTTTTTTCAAGGATGTTAGCCCATTTATACCATTCTGTTAATGCAAGTGGGTTTTAAAGAGAAAATGAAAACCAGACTTTCTCTGTAGATTTTAAAGATGGTCATGCAGATTTTGGGGTCTGGTCCAGAGCATGGTGCAGTCAAGGGAGTCAGCTGGATAGTGAGTAGAGCCACAGAAGAAAGTAATAGAAATTAGTACAGCAGCAGAGAAACCCCAAATATCTGGGCTCGCTGTGGGCACTTCATTGAGGACAAAGCTTCTGGCAAACTGGCAGAGCTGGTGGTGATAACTGGGCAGCTGCACCCTACAGAGAAAGGAGAACAGGAATTTTAGACCGTGAATGCGTTCTTCCCAACCTGATAGTCTCTGTGGACCTGGAGAACAGAGCAATTTCATTGTAAAATATTCATAGACAGCTGCTCTATAGCATTTATCCCAGTGTTACTTAAATCTTGAGCTAGTCTATAATTAAAGCATTTATGTTTCAGATGCTTAACAGGGTGTTCTAAATGTTTAGGTCTTGTAAATGATGTTTATTTATGGTTAGCTAATTAAGCCAGCAGAGTTCAGCTTGGTCTCCAATCTAGTCCAAAAGATGAGCAATGACATTCCCTGTTACTTCAAAAGCAGCTGATGCAAAAAGGATCCCCACTTGGCTGGGCAGCTCTGGGCTTGTAACTGCCATGTGTTGGCCACCCATGTGGGATGCCTGTGTTCTCAACCCTCCTGCCTGGGAAATGGGCTGCATGGAAATCAAACAGCAATTAAATGTAGCTGCCTGTCCTGCTGTTAAGTTACTGCCCTGGGCTCTTGGGAGTCTTTGGTGTCACCCAGTCCTCCAGCCCTCTTACTCATTTGGTGCTAAATGCTTACCCTGCCCTTTGCTCGTGGATGTGGCCGTTTTGGTAGCAGTGTTGCTGTGTGGTCAGGGTCTTGGTTCTGCCTCGTTCCCGGGAGGGAAGAGGATAAGCATCGGGTGAATGCTGGCTGCTCACCAGGCAGCAAGGTGAGATTTGTGACAGCCCCTGTGTGTAAGCCCTGGGATGGAAGGGGGGCAGCTTCCTGCTGCTGCTTGGATTGGACTTGGCTTGCGCTATGGGATCCAGTGAGGCTGCAAATGAAACTGAATTTGAGTTCTTGCTTTTAAGTCTCTACAGAATCAAAGCAAAAGCTTGCAACAGCGCTGCCAACAGCGGGTGTTTGCGGGTGCTCCTGCCTTCCACAGGGCTACAAAAAACCAAACCTGTGCTCCCAGCTTCAGGAGGATAGGGGAAAACACACAGCCTTGCAGACTGGAGGGGAAGCCAACACCGAACCGGCAGTTAGTTGATTTGAACTCAGTCTCCAAACACAGCTAAAGTGTTTCTCCAGTAAAAAGTTAATTATCTTTCTTCTTATTGTAAGTGTGAACTCCAGGGCTTTCAAGGCAGGAATTACCTGTTTCTGCTATTTGTAAAATGTTAAGCACAATGACTTCTGTTGTGGTCTGTCAGTACTATTGTGATGCAAATACTAAGGAAGATCAAAGTAAGGAGCTGTTGGCTCCATCTAGCAAGTTTGGATGCATTTTGTTTTCACAAGGTAATCTTGCAAGGCTGTGATACAATTTCACTATTTCTTAATTTCTTTTTGTACTTCACTAAAAGTATTTGCATGAGGGGTTGGTCTTTAGCATCCTTAAGTTTCAGTTCTTGCTTTTAATATTTGACTTAACGTATTCATGTAATTATTCTCATCCTCTTTCTCCCCACTGTGAAGCAGTAGCATCTACTTTCAGAATAATTCTGCCTTAAAAGCAGCAACTAAATGAGGTCCCAGAAAGTGCATATAGGAAATTGTCTGTTGTCTGGAACTGTCTTTTATGTCTCTGTCCTCAAGTGCCATGTTAATTCTTTGCTTGTGACAGGCACAGGACCAGCAGGATGCTTGGGTTTCTTTGGGGATAGTTTCTGTGGGGAAGGCAGAGCAAAGGCAGTCACTGCTGGATCAGCCATGGCCACTCAGGGTGGGATGACTGAGCAGAGGTGGAATAGGAAGGAGAGGATCTGGCAAGGGGGTTACTGAGCCAAATTTATCATTGCATCTTCCTCTGTCTGGGGAGAGGTTGGGGATGTCTTTGTCAGAGGTGAAAATTTCCTGATCACTCTTGATGTTGGCTGATGGTCTATTTTGGTTACCAGGAGCAAAGCTGAAGGAAGAGTAGGATCTTTTTACACTTGCAAATCTTTGTCACAGGTTGGTAGTTGCAGGGGTAAAATATATTTTGCACTGTATGATTGAGGGTTCAGGTTACTGCTAGGGGGAAGAATTTGGTCCCAGTGTGAAGATTTCATGGCTGTATGGCACTAGTTCAGGAAAAACAGGGTGCTGGAGCTAGCAAGAGCTAAACGTGCTCAGTGGTACAAGTTCTTCAATCAATTTCAGTTCATTTTTCTCCTCCTGCTTTATTGCCTTTAATTAAAAATAACATATGTTCAGCAGAACTCTGCTTCCTGGAATGAGTCTGGGCAGCTCCTTACTGGGGCAAAGTCCCTGTTTTCTCAAATGCTGCCTTTCAGTGCATCCATTGCCTTGAACTTGCTGAAGAGTTGAGGCCTTTGGAAGCACTTTGACCTGTTGAATAGAAAGAACTAGATGTTGGGGATTGCATCATTGTTAGTGACCTGCTCTGAGATCTTGGGAGGCTTCTCTGATAAAGCTGCTAGCCTCTGCTTCTCTGTCTCGTCTACTTCAATGGGAAAGGACTGTCTCACTATGTTTGCTTCGATAATGCAGCCTGGACATTGTAGCTGGATTCTGGCTTTATTCCCTGAAGGCAAAGCGTTAAAAGTTCATTGTGTAAGTGATGGTTCATCAGCCCCTTGGTTGTGTTCAAAAGGATATTAGAAATAGCATGTGTAACTTCCCATTGTTTTACTATCTATTTTTTTTCTATGTTTTACTACCCTGTAAAAATGTAAAAGCCTCTGGTCAATGAGATTTGGTGACTGACTGGTCCTATAAAAAAATTACTGATAGTGATCAAAGTGTAGTTCAGTAAACATTTCCCCCTTGAGGCTGTGATGCCCTGTATACACTTTACAGGGGCCAGATGGTTAGTACATTTGCCAAATGTCACATATAAATTCATGGCATCTCTGTTGCTAACAGTACATTTTAGTTAGTGTAAATCAAAACGCAACCCCAAATTACTTTTTAAAAAAATTCTAACACTTTAATGTAACTGTTCCCAGTCCAGCTCAAGTATGGTTTGTTTTTGTTCATTTCAGGAACCATCTGTGCTTTTAAAGTATGGCTTTGGAGCAATAAAAATAACTCCAGAAAGGAGTATGAATGAACAAAATGGGTTAAATTGGCTTCACAGTGTGAAAATTGGTAGAATCCCTCTTTTCAGTTCTGCTTTGATGTGGAATATGTTGCTACCTTGAATAATGCTGGTCATCACCCAAACCCCGTGTTTCCTTCGATTAAGTGTACAGAGAGGTAAGCCCAGGGAGCGTTATGATTACAGGGAAGGCAGCCTGGACCCCTTTGGCTGGTCCCCGTGGGCTGGGACGGGGAACCACATGGCACAGCCTCACCTCTGCAGTGTGCAGATGGAAGAATTGCGCTAATGTAGGGCATGGTTACAGGAAAACACGTGTGCAGCCTAGCAGGACAGTGAAGTACCACCATCAGGGTTATTAATTGGGGATATATTCTGCAGTGCTTTACAGGAGAGGGAATTCTGGGAGAAATGCAATTCAGATTTGAGATATGATTCAGCTCCTGAAATTCATTGAAGCAGAATGTCTAAATCTGAACAACTTTACCTGGATCTGTGTAAATTTATGGCATAATATGACATGGAAATATATGTAAATGTTGTCAATTATTGTAAAGCAAAGGAGCACATAGATGGAATATTCCATAAAATGTTTTATACAGCATATTTTGAATTCCTGATAAAGAAAACCTGAGAAATATCAAATGAACTGGAATTGAGTTTGGATGCTCCAAGCCCATTATATTGGGACATTTTCTTTAAACTGCTTATTAATCTAACCCTGCCATACATATTTTCAAGAGCATATTTTTCTTCACTGTAACATTATACCTTTACAAATCAGGGAAATGTCAACTCTTGATTTACTGACAAAGCAGACAACTGACATAATTTATCTCACTTGAGATCAGTTCATCAAACTTAGGAACATCTTGGCTGCTGTAAAATCCAGGCTTTTGATACAATCGTGTCTGCTTAAAATGCAAAGGATAACCTACATTTTTAAAATGCTGTAAAAAGAACAAGAAGTGATGCCAGGATGAAAATTTATGAGGCATGGAGCTGGGATCTGAATTTAGCATTTGCTGCGTAGTGGAGTGTTGTTACTATCTTGTTTGCACAGTTGAAAACTAGTGTTAATGGAAAGATAGAGCAAGAGGGCTAAGCCATTAGCATTCAAGTCCAGTGCCTGCTCTGACCTAATGCTATACGGGAATCTTTAATGTTCATCCTTGATTTAATATCACATTGCTTGATACCAGTGGTTCCTTGTTAGTGAACCTCTGATTAGAGCAGCACATGATTTTGCAGTTTGAGTACTTGTTACATTCAAATGCAGAATTAAACCCGTGAAAACACAGATGAAAGGGTAAGAATATTGTTTAATGTCAACTACTCTGATAATATTAGAATGGAATTAGCTTTCTCACCATCTATCAAAAGATGTTTTATTTAACATACTGGGATTGTAAGGTGTTTCGGGGTGTGTGTGTGTGGGTTGGTGTAAGGTTTGTTTTGTGTGTTTGCATAGTGCTTGGCACAGCGTGTAGGATGTGGCTGAGTGCTCTCACAAACAATACCTTCTGCAGTTCTCATCACCAGTCTGTCAGTGACACAGATAAGAAATTTCCTGGAATATTAAAATACAAAGCTTTAGTTTAAAAACTGCTAGCCTTTTCCTGGTTTCTTTACCAATTTGTAGAAGTGTTGTACAGGCTGAGAGCAAAATAACTGCCATGTAAGATGAGTGTTCTTGGAACATAAAACAACTTTGGTGAACACTGCTCTTAAATATTCATGGCGAAGCTATCAACTGATGTGTCAGAAGTCATGTTGACACAAAACCTGATCCAAGGGTAAACCAAGCCTCAGTCTCAATGTGTAGCTCAAATCTTCCTCAGGATTTTGAACGCTAAATGTGTTAGATGCTTCTGATCTTTTGCAGCCAGTGCTGAACCTGAAAAGAGCAGAGGATGGGAGTATCTTGAGGTTTTTTGCAGCTCTGTCTGGTGATGTGTGCAGTGGTGACATAAAGCACTTTTGAAAAAAGGCTCTGCAGGTTATGAGGAAAAGCATAACTTAGGTTAACATTTATCTTAACTGTCATCGTTGTTTGTAACACTAAATCTTTCTCATAAATAAGTGGAGAAATCTTTGCTTCAAAGTGAAAAATTCATGCTCCAGTTAAACCTCAATTATATTTCCAAACAATATTTATCAGATTTTCTAATGTGTGCTTAGTGCAGTTCAATTTTGTGCTATCAGTCAAAAGTGGCAGAGCTCAGGAAGTGGGGCTGAAAGGTGTTTTTCATGTGGGAAATGAAGTGTGCAGTACCGAGGCAGTGCTGCCATTGCCAGGGCAGTGTCAGAGGGGGACCATAGCTTGGGTCCATTTTTAATGAAATACAGTGCATTAAAGAAAATAATCACTGCATTGTTTCTCCCTGCAGAACGAGGGAAGCTGATATGAATTCTTAAAGGCTATATTCCAGGTGCCTGAAATGTGAAGCTATAGTTTCATTCTGTAATTCTGGATAGAAAAAAAAAAAAGAGTGCCTTTGTAATTTCATGAGTCTCTGAATTTATTTCACCTAATATTTTTTCTACAGCTATTTACCGCATTAATTTAGTAAAAAACCTGACAAGTGTGCATATGTGGAATTTAAGTGATGTCCTTAGGTACACATTAAGTAAAGATTTAAGGTTTGAAATACAAGATTAATTCAACTCTTGCTTACAGTTGCATTGCAAAACTGTTGGTTATCTAGAAATTAATGTTTCATGTTCATATAAATTTGATAATGTATAATGCTAACACTTAAGATTAGAAAAGTAAAATTCTGGAGGTGAATGAGAATTTAGTGTGTGTGTAAGGCTACAACAGGTAAGTATTGGCCAGATTCTTCACAAAGTTTTCAAAGGAAACTTGTAGACTGAGACCAGGTGTGACAGCCTGTGTAAGTGATTTGCTTGCTCTTAGTTGATATTTTAAGCATAGTCCTTGGGTCTGGTGCCTCTCTGAAAAGTTGAGTGGTTCTGCTCCCATCCAACCAGCCATTTAGACCTAGAGTTACTGCTTTGAAGTCATTTGTGCTTCTTCCACTGATGCAATAAAATTGGCCTGTTACTTTTGTTCTCTAAGGTGAGCATATTCTTCAGTCCTTTTATCAAGGAAGGAATTAAGTATACATTTCAGTCCTAGGCATAGGGAACTTAGTTTCAACAGGAATTCTCTCTGGGCCAGGGTAAACCTTACTTTTCATGTCACTTTTACTTTAGGTTTATGTGAACACAAATTACAGCTCACTGAAAGGATAAATGATAGGACATTTCTGGAAGTCTCTGAACATGCAAGGCACAGTATTGTTATCTCAGATATGTGTTTCAGAAAGGTGCATTTTATAGAAAAGGAGGGACTAAGACAAGCATTGGAAAAAAATAACTGTACCCAGAGAACAGATTCCAAGATTCCCATTTCAGATACATATAAAGAGGGAAGCTATAGCAGTATCATTCAAATGTGACAGCAGTCACTCCAACCTTTGCTATTACGGCACAAAATTACATGTTCTAGCCAGAGAAATAGGAAGGGCTGATAGGGAAGACAGCTGGGATTTGCTTTCTTATCTATATTTTACACACATGCTCTTTCATTTCCCTCCCACTCTCCTGTTTCCAGGATCCAGGCTGGCTTTTCAGAGCTTCTGTTTAGTTTGCATACAATGGGGCAGCTTTGTACCATGTAGTTTCTAAGCTCCATAGATACAGGTTGAAAATGAAAGTATTTAATTCTTGTGCTTTGTAATTGGCAACATTAAGGATGAAGTTCTGCCTGCAGAGGACTGTTGGTTCTAGAAATGTCACCAGAGGTCCTTTCCTGAGCTGTAGATGGAGGATCCAGCTCGGGAGTAATCAATGTGTAATGATTTTGACTTCACTGCATGTAAATCTAAGTGCTCCGTTCTGTGTTTGAGGATTAGAAACTAACAGGTTTTAAGCATGGAGGTGGGGAAATCTATCGAACAGTTGTGGTATGGCCTTAAAGCCATGAAACCTCCATCTATCGCACCCTCCAGGAGGAGTTATGTACAGTTATGCATGCTCTCAAATGATCGATGAATAATTCATGTTATTAAAATAAGGTAGCAGAAGTGCTGTCTGTACCCTGCTCCATTTCAGCTTATTAGAAGGTAATTGGAAGCTGGGACAGTAAGGGTGAGAAGCAACTGAAATATTTTGCCTTGCAGTGTCTGGTTTAAGAAACATTTTTGGTGTTAAGCAGTGCCAAAGTGTAGATATTTCCATTCCCTTTGCATCGTGTTGGGAATGCAATCTCAGACTGCACTGCTTCATAAGATCTGGAGAAAAGTGCTGAGCTGAATATATTGAGTAGAACAGATTCTTGGAGTTTACGTGACCTTGCTGTTCTGGAGTTAATGGCAGCTATTACTTGCTACTTAATAGCCAATCAAAAGTGCTTTAAATTATACACCTGTTGAGTGCATATTATAGATTTTATAAGTTGTAAGATTTGTAGTACCCTGTTGTCTTTGCCTTTCTGCTTTTTGTTTTCTTGATTTCTGCAATACTTGCTACTAGGTTCACCCACCGATACAGTTGCTTAGGGCAGTACCTTTTATTTTTCTCTAGATTTTATAGAGGCTATCTGAGAGCTTTCCATTACAGATTGAGGAGGGACTTCTGCAATGGCAGACCTGCTTATCAGGGTTGTGCTAACTGAAGACTGGATGCTCAGGCTCTGGAGGAATGTGGAAAAGGTGATCTAGTAGCAATCGGCTCCTTCATGGGCTGTAATTGCAGCGGTCACACTAGAAAAGAGTGGTTCTGGGCTGTACTGGATTTAAAACTAAAGCAATGTGTGGGACTGATTTGATGGTTTCGTAGAAAAGTTAATTTGCCTTCCCAAAAATGATTAACAAAATACAGCTGCTAAGATGTCAGAACCAGTCTGTGAAGGCAGTGTTTGGGGCTTTTTGTTTGGCTGTTTTTTTTATTCTGGTCATGGCTGCTTAGGAAGAAAGATACTTTTTTCAGTCTTTATGGTCTCCTCTGATGTAGCTTGGTGTAGGCTTTTTTACTGGTGACTCTGCAGCTCAGATTGTGGAAATTGGTGAACTCCAGTTTAGAGGATGGTTGTGCAAGTCAAATATGCCCATGGTTAAGGAAACTTGAACTGACAAGCATTGTGGGCTGGCTGTGCAAACGAAGGGAAGTTTTCTGTGCCAAGTCAGTTCCATTAATCTTGGGGCTGTGACATGTCTCTGCTCTTATTGATTTCCCAGCAGGCTATTCATCACCAGTCTCATCACGTTATGAGCCAATATGGAGAAGGCACAGGGGGGAAATGGGACTGGTGGTTTTTATCTCTAGGGCACAGGATGCTCATAATCAATGCAACTTGGAGAAGAAGCCAGATGGGTTGAGATAATTGATGAAAAGTGCCTCAAAGTAGAGAGGTTCTACATATCTTACAGGGAGAGAGGGGGAAATATTTGGGTTTTTTTAAGGTCAGAAGATACCTTAGCTGGTCCTGATGCTCTGAGTTGGTGCGGGAGGCACAGACCACAGCTGCACAGCCCAATATGCCTGGCAGTGTACAGTGGGCTGGGTCAACACTGAATTTGGCTTGTCACAGGCTGTGTCTGTGCAGGAGCCAGCAGCCAGGTCTGTGCTGCTGAAAGGGGCAGATCTGCACGTGTGCTTTGTGGTGGCTCTGCTAGACCTGCATGGACCTGAGGCTGGTTCTGTGGTGGCTTGCGGCACTGGGCCGGACTGCCGGAGTTAGACCTATGTTCACCCTCAAGGTGATGTCTATAGACCAGGATGACAGGCTTGATGCTTTCATCTGTTATTTAACCTTTGCAGGCTTTTTTTTGTACTGATGTCAAGCTCTCAATCACCCTGAAGAGGAAGACCTTGACTTCCTTAAAGTACTGACTCCTAGGGCAGGTGCTGTGCAATTCTCTTGCTGTGCTGAGATGCACAAACTCTACCCAGAATCCCTTGTCTAGTCTCTGAAACTTTGCACAAAGTATTCACAAAATGTATTTTTCAACAACTTAATTATTTCTTGTCTTCTCAATCAATAATGAGCCATCACAGTAAAGCCCTACATATTGTTTTCTTGTTGTTCTTTAAGACAGCTGCTTAGAATTAAAATAGCTCTTAGGCAAAACTTATAAAAACAATTAAAAGCGTGGTGCTTGGGAGATTTTTGCAATTATGAACTGATCATGTTTTGGTCCTGTAAAGACTCATGCCTCTGGCGTCAGTGGATGAGAGCTGTGTGTAGAGATAAGGACAGGAATATTTGCTTGATTGTGGTCCCAATTCAAACTTTGAGTTGCTGTTTGTTTACTATCACTTAATTTATCTCATTGTGTGCTTTGCACTTCATGGAGTAGCTTTTGGCCAGGGGAGTGAAGACTAGGACAAGTCAAATCCTGACAGAGCTACCTGTCTGGCCAACCACAATGCGGGAGAGAATAGGCTGTTGGTTAATCTCTCTTTTTCTCTGCAGAGATGTTCCGAATCTGAGAACTCTTTCCCTTAAGAGTTTAGGCAAGGCACAGTGTTGTGTTTGGGGCTGCTGCAAAAAAACCTTGGAAAAGCACATGGTAGAAGAGCCTGGGATCTGAGACCTTGAGCTGCTCTCTCCCATGCTGTAGGTGACAGTTTGCCTACATCTCCCATTGTGAACTTCTCTGTGTAAGTAGCAAAATTCCTGTAGGGAATTGGCTTCCCATGGCCTACAGGAGCATGCTGAGCGCAGGGAGATGTGTGCTGTCACTGTGCTGCCCTGCTCCTTTGGCTCTCAGCATCGTTCTGCCCTGTCTCCCACATGCACGCTTTCCTTAATGGATACCCTGCCCCTGTGAGTTCCTCTCTCCTGGGATTTTCTCCCTATATCTTGCGAGCACATAGCGCTAATCCCCTTCCCAAGTCTTCAGTGGGGATGTTAGCTCTTCTGTTGCCCGGGAGCCTGCACACTTGCACAGCCTGGCTCAGGCTGTTGAAGGAGAACGAGCTGCTGGTTTCAGCTGCAGGGCACCTGCAGGCACACTGCCTTGCACTTTGCTGTGTGAGCAGCACCCCAGCCCACATGCTGCACTTCTGGTCTGTTTGCTACCCCAAAACCTTGAAGTAAAGGAGAGGAGAACCAGGCTGTGAGTGTGCAGAGCTGTGTACTTTGAAATTTTGTCTCTTTCCAAGTACTGTTTAAAAGAAGCAAAGCCTAACCACCACCAAAAAAGCCATCCCCAAAAGTATGTGTGCATACACACATATATACATTTATATGTATACACAAATCCAGCATTTTAACTTGCATTGCTGATGAAAGCCAGAAATGTGAAATAGCAACCTAGGTTCCAATTTTTAATTAAATTGCTTGTCTGTTTTTATGGCAATTTATTGTTCCATGTTTCTGGATATCAAAGAGCTTTTTCTACCTACAAAGAGCAGAGGAAAAAAATCTAATTTATTTTCTGTAGCTCATAAAAGGAAGCCCTTTTTCCCCATGGCAGGACTTCTCAAGTCAGTTAATAAGCTGCTACAGCCAAACCTATTAGGAACACTTTTAAGCAGTTGCCAGCATGGCTTAATTTGCAGATTCCCTGTGTCTTATCCTAGCCTCTGACAAGTTCAGGTTGAAGCAATTGTTATGCCTTTAACTTGCAAATAATTACAATTAGTATCCCGAGTTGTGTCTGATCAGGGCCATGTTTATACATCAACAATCTCAAAACACACAGAGAAATACTTACACTGAGGCCAGGCATATGCTTTATGTGTAGGGTTGCCTTTGGTCGGCTGATTTCCAGTATCAAGGGACTTAAAGTGTTCTCAGATGGGACTGAAGCTGTGTGCCCATGAGGCAGAGAAACCTGGGCAGTCTGGGAGGTGGCAGGGAGTGCGGGCATGAGGCATGGGCAGACAAATAATGCCTCTCCATATTATGTAGCAGAGGAACTCTGTGACAGGGCTTCTCTGCAGGCAGGGGCTCCGCAAGATGCAGCAAGGAAAGGGGTAGGGAGCTGCTGACACCGCAGTGATCTGCAAGCAGAAGCTGTGAAGATTGTCAGCCTCTCCTAGTCTCAAACACAAGTTTGTTAGCAACTGTACAACATGAGCTATTGAAATACTGGCAGAGGGAGTGTTCCCAGCCCTTGCCTACTAAGGCTCAGACCTGCTTACTGGGAGCTGCTTGGGTTTAGCAGAGCTGCTTGAGGCAGCTGCCTGAAAGCAAGCGAAGTGCCCTGGGCTAGCAAGTGATGGGAGCCCAGAGTACAACCCAAGGGGGATGAGCCATATCCTCCTAGGACTTGGTCACCAATGTGTTGCTGCTTCCTAAGCCTCACCAGGAGGTGGTCAATGGCCCCTTTCTGAGGCAGGATAACTAGAAGGGCAGACGGATGGTGCTTGACAGTGTGCAGGATATTGGACCAGATGGGCTGCTCTTCTGAATTAGTACCACAAATCCTGCAAGCCTGAAGGCAGTTCAATACTCTGACAACAAGTTGACCTTCTGCCCCTATTTTTCTGAGCCCAGCAGGTATCAGTTATTTGTGGCTTTAGTGGGCTGCTTCTATACAATTTGTTTTGCATGTTTTTGTATTGGAATATATGAAGTTGGGAAGTTCATGACTTGTTCTTGTCCTGTTGTACGGCAATGTTGTGCTTTGGAGTTTGAGGCCGTCTTCATTCCAGACCTATCACTTCCAAGGCATGCTTGTGTATGTCTAGGCATCTGCATGTGCACTCACACAGTTTGTTAGGAATTCAAAACCATTTTCTGCACATTGGAGAGAAATAACTCTGTAAAGTCTGTTATCCTCATCCAGTGTCAGAACTACAATAAACAGTGGTATAATTGATATTTATTTTCCAGATGTATTTCTTTCCTTTCACTTTTTATAACAGAATGTCATTCACAAGGTGGGCACAGCAAAAGTGAGCTTCTAATGTGTCATTAGAAGGCTTTTGACCTTGTCCCTTACAGGGTATTATTACTGTTCAGTGTGATAGAACAGATGCTATTTTACTGAAAAAGCAAAACTGCATTAAATTGACAGCACTTTAATTTTTCTTGATAGTGGCAAGAATTCTTACTTCCTATTTTATTTGCATTTTTATTACTGAGAACATGAGAACTGAGTTACCTGGTGTTTTTATGTCACTGCTGCTCATCTATTCAGACTCTGATGGTCCAAATAGCAGCTGGACTATGAATATGTATCACTTTATTCATATGACAAACTTTTGGCATAGGATGCTGACTAAATGGAGGCTTCCTGCAGTTAGTGACCTGGATAGTAGCTTGTGAAATGAAGTGTCCTGAAGTGGAACGCTCCATCAACACACACACATTATCACCTAGAAGTCATTCTTCTATTGTCCAAATTTTTGCCTGGACCATAATATTTTCTGATTCAAAGCATACACTTTAGGCTAGGTTAGAAGAGTTTACAGACTTGTAGTGATATGGGTTATTCAAATCAAAGATGCTGTATCTTTGAGAAATAGTGAGATACAGCATTCTACAGCTAAGTGGACCTGGTGGGCTTCAGAAAACTCATGGATTTTATTTTTACTCTTTAGAGTTAGCTTACATTAAAAAAATTACTAAGATACCTGATGCCTTCTGTCTTAATTCTTAACTAGGGACAAAATGCTGATTGTCATGTAAAGGAGGGTGGGGTGGGGGGAATCCTCTCAATCCCAGGTTTGATCTGTTTGTTAGTGCCCCAGGAAAGCAGAGACCCTTGTGCCTGACCAGTTTGTCAGTGTCCCATTACAGGGACCCTTCACTGAATGGTCCCACTGGGATCAGAGGGCAGTTTGACTGCCTTGTTCAGGGAAACACACCAACAGCATTAGAGGGACCCCTTGGTGGGTCTTCCTGCTTTGTTTAAATGTGTTACCTGCTGCTGGCAACTGCTAGTGCCCACAAAGGACTCACACTAACAGTTTATGGAATAACAGTCTATAATAAACTTGTGACAAGTTAAGATTCATGATTGCTGGTGATAGGGTCTGTTTGCAAAAACAAACTTGAAGTGATATACAACTGAACTACCTACAACCAAAACCTTAATTACTAATGGCAGCTAGAATGAATTAGTTACTTAGCTTGCATAAGTCAAAGTTCTTACCCAGTAGGCTTCCCTATGGGGGAGAAGGCAGGTTCAGCCTGTCAACTGATCCCAGAAGTTACGATGGAGTCTTCCCCATCTTCTTCCCTCATTCATTCCCTTTTTACACCTTTTTTTTACTCTCAGGTGGAGCTTGAGTGACTCTAGTCATACATTCTTTCATTATTGATTGATTCATGTAAACTTCTCTTGCTTTCATTTAAAGACAAATTTGATAAGAAAGAGAAAGCGCATGCTTGGTGAGGGGTGGTCATGTCTTGAGGTGGGTAACTTTGGGATGGAAGTGTATGTTAGTATTATAATGAGCAAGGTTCATCTAAGGAAAATAGTTTTGCCATAGTTGTTGGCCCAGCAACAGACATCTTGTCATATTTTCCATTTGACAGCCGCTGTGCAGCTTGTCAGCTGTATGGTACCATCAAGTTCCCAGTCCTGTGGGAGTACAGCAGAGCCTGGCCACTGGGTCTCCACTCCACCCTCCACTGCTCCTCTAGGATAGCAGGTTATGTTCCCTAGGGAACCATGATGGAGTAGATTCCATACACACCAACCGTCTGAAAGTGGCAATTGTATTTTTCCCTATAAAGGTTTTTATAATACTACAACTTCTATTAGGTCTATAATTTTCTATAATTTCCCCCCTCCAAGCAATTTTCCCACACTGATCCATATGGAAAGGTCAAGGAAATTGGAATTGCTCAGTCTAGAAAAGACTGAGCAGAATGTTGTTCTTCAAATGTGTAAAAAAGAAAAACAACAAAACCCAAAAAGACCCACCACCAAACCCCAAACGAACCCAAACCAAGCCAGAAACCCCCCGACACTGCAGAGGAAGAAATTATCTCTTGTCCATTCTAGACAGGTCTAGAAGAAATGGAGATAAAACCAGCAAAAAATGTAGGTTTAATTAAATATTATGGAAAAACTTCCCACTGATGAAACTAGTGAAGCATGGGACCCTCATGCCTGGGATGTCTGCTGCTGGAAGCTTTTTAAGAAGTTTAGACAAGGATCTGCTTGAGTGGGATGAACTGATCCAGCCTTGGGTGCCAGCTGCCCGCTTGCTCCTGGGGTCCCCTCTGGCGTTGGGCTGCCCTGTCTCTGGTCTGCTTTGCAAGGCTGTTTGAGCTAAATGGAATTCCTGACTGGGGGGCAGTGCCATAGAGTGCCCCCACACTGCAGTGTTTTAAGTGTGCAGTGACTGATCATACCCTCTGCACTGTCTGGACACCTTTTAAAGGTGTCTTCTCATTTATCTTGAATGCTTTCCTAAATGAATATATATAGCTGTGTAGTTATTTATAGTCATAACGTCTGTCCTACTGTGAAATTCTGACAGTAGTCAGTAAAAATAGAAATACTTGTGATGCTTCAGGGCTGTGTCAAGAAAAAAAATCTGAGCAGCAGTGAGGATGGTCCCTTGCTTGGATGAGCACCTTCTGGAAGGAGTGAATTCCACTTCTCCCAATAGCATTTGAATCCAGACAGGATGTTCTTCAGGAAGACCTGCTTCAGCTACACGCCAGCTATGTTGCAGTCAAATGCACTAGCTATTGGTTTCGGTAAAGGGGCAAGCGGGTGAAATGCAGCAGCCTGTGATGCAGAGGAGTTTAGACTAAATGATTGTACTGTCTCCTATGGCCTTAAACTCTGTGAACCTGTGAATGATTCAATTTACTGCTAATGGGAACAATAGCGTTCTGAAGATGATGTTCATCCTTGTGCCTGGAGGATGCCTAGACAGTTCCAGCCCCTTGGTCTCTTTGCTGCAATTATTTATAAAAAAAGTGAAGTGCCTGCAGCATTTTGCCTAAAATGGTAATAACCCTCCTCAACAATGCAAAATACTTTCTTTTGATAAGATCATTTTAAAAGGTAACTGCTTATGATAATACAATTTATTCTTTATGGCTTGGGGGCAAGCTAAGATCTAAATGAAGCATGTCTTCCATTAGAACCCTAGAGAAACAAACTAATAGGCTGCAAAGAGAACCATTTGTAATGTTACTATAATTCACATGATTCATTAAACAGAAATGGAAAATGATAGCATTTCCCCCTGAAAAAAAATCCTTATGGAATTACATGCTGAGATCACTTAGTTGAACTATTTTATTGACTAAGCATCTTGTTGTGCTGATGTGTAGATTACACAGGCCTGCAGCCATTTATTTTTTGTTTTCTAAAATTAGAATTCCTTTTTATTATGGGAATGCTTTCATGTATTTTCGCCTCCAGCTGTAGCTGCTAGCCATGGCAGGGGCTTTTAGGGCTTTTTCTAGCAGTGGGCATTACTGGAGCACTTGGAAATGTATTGCCAGTGTTCACTCTCCCAGGTCTTTGTGGGGGAAAAGTGGAGAAGGATTGAAGGGCTATGAATCAGTAAAAGGCAAGTGATGGCTTCTAGCAGCTAAAAATAAATAGATAACTTGGTTTTCTGGTTGAGGAGGAGAGAAAAGGAAAAACAAAACCAATGTATTTTGTCCCTGTAGAGGCCAGAACTGAAAAAAAACACTGTAGAGGTAGAGTCTTGTCTACACAAGTCAAGGTACCTTTCAGCAACATAGGGTTAGAGGAAAAAAACAATGATGCTGTTTTCTGTGTTGCAAACTTACAGGTTCCTGCTTTGTGTTTGGACCTTGCTGTGTGGGTAATGAGTTCTGGTTCAAATGTGGGAAGAGGTGATGAGTGGGAGTGGGTGGAGGCTAGTGGAGCTTCACTGATTTTGAACTCAGTAACTTCATCTTGTGTCCTGGTTTTTTTTCTTTTCTTTTTTTTATCAAAACCATAATTAAATTTGGTTTAAAAATGATCATGAAGCAGTTGTTAGTCACTGTGGTCCAAAAAGATGCTTATGCAATATTGGCTTCTCATGCACAGATTAATGGCAAAAAGTAAATAAATGCAGCATGTTACAAGGCAAATGGTATCAGAACATAAATCACATCTTTGCAGAAACCAGAACTTCAGGTGTGTCCTTTATTTTAAGGTTTTGGTTCTTTGTTCTACCCATCTGCTTGAGAGACTAATTACAGCAAAGAAAAAAACCCACCCACAACCCAAATGTGTTGACTGCCATAGGAGGACAAGAGTGCAGGTACAGCATTCTCAGCAATCAATGCTTAATGTGGAGAGGGGGCATTTTTTATTTCAAGAGCAATTGAAATGCCAGCAGGATCAGAATCCCATCTGCTAGAGATTGCTTAACAACCCAGAGAGAGACAGCTGCTTGCAGAAGAGCTGCTGTTCCAGCTGCGCAGGACACACTGCAGGAACAGGGACTCAGAAGTGGGGAGGCTTGTCCAGCTCCCCAGCAGAAGGGCAGCCAGGCTTTCTCCCCAGTACCCAGACTGATGAGCGCTGTCTCGCTGCGCTGCTCTCAGGCTAGATGCCGTGCAGTAATCGACTGGAAAAGAACCTTACCCGTCAGAGCAATGTGCCTGTGTTGCTTTCCAGGTGATATGTGTCTTTGGGATCTGGAGAAGTTTCTTTTGACATACACACTCAGCCCTCCAAAGAATGTCACCCTTGATTAATGTCAGAATGCAGAATGTGCCATTTAAAGGATTTCAGGAAAATCAGGCATATGGAGCAAGCTTTAATGCTGATTTTCTGACAGCCTTCATGTTTGGCCTGACATGCTGCAAGGTAGACTCTGTCTTCCACTGGCCATTTATCAGAGGTATCACAGGACAGAAAAAGACATTAAAAGCTATTTTAAATGAGTCCAGGATGACCTCAGACTGGATTAATGTATTTGGGAGGATTGAGCAATCTGGCAATCTCACGTTCATCAGTATGAAAGCAATCTGAAAGGTACAATAGGCTGCATCTACTTTAATGTTGATCGAGGATGCCAGAATTGACAGAATAACCTGGCACTTGCTATTTATTGCCTAGGGAAACAGAATATTTGTGTATATAAACATCTCTTTCCTCTTTTGCAACATGTTGTATGGCAAGAAAAAATAATGTCAGACTAGGATAACTGGGCATTTTTTGACAGTCTCATACATCTATTTAGTCATCTGGTAATTCCAATGAAGTGTGTATTTCCATGCCATGCAGCAGAGGAAAGCTAAAGCTATAGAAATACAATGTACCTCTTTTGCCAGTGTCATTTATATTTTGCTTTATTAGACAAAAGTAAAGTAATTAATCAGTTGATTGCTTAATTCAAGTTTCAGTCAATTGCAATTTAGGTTTTATCACTATGCTTTCCACATGATGAAATCTGTTTGATGAATTTGATTCTTTTTTGCTTGCCTGGCTATGAATAAATAAAGCAAGTTTGTGGTAAAGACAAGCCAGAAGCTTCAGCTTTTGCGTGTGAGTAGAAATGGAAACATTGGGCTGCAAACAAATTTCCATGGGCAGATTTTTAGACAACCCAGTTGGATTTTAGAAAGTGCATCTAATGTTGCATTATCAGAAATACCGTGCCTTTATTTTCCACTTACTTCAGCTGAGTTTGGGTGGATTTAACTTTGAAAGGTCAGATTCTGTATTTCCAAATAGGTAAACCTTCCCTGGCCTAGGTAACATTCACCATCTATGAAATACAAGAGAAACAACTTCAGTCCTGCAATAAGAGAGCAGTGCCCTCACCCAGCGCTATGAGAGCTCCTGCATGGGAGTCTCACTGCTGCCTCAACACCCCTAAGTACAGGATTCCACATCTCATGTTCAGCACAGAAAACACTCTGCTCAAGCCTCATGCAGTGAAAAGACTGAAAGCAAATGGGATGCCAGACACATGTGGTGAGTGAGGGAAGGTGCTGCAGAGTCCGTTGATGAGGGTGTGCTGCGTCCTTCACCCAGAGGGGTGTCGCTGGCCATACACAGCAGGTAACTCAGGCTGCAAGTGCACCTCTGAGCAGCCCTGAAGTAAGAGTGATGCAGGAGAGAATTAAACTCCTGCTTTAAGTGAATTGAAGTAGGAGTGCATACAAAGAGTAACCAAATATATGGCTTTAGAGGTGCTTGCTTCCCCATAAGGAATATTCATTTGGTGGGCTCCTACATGCAAAATAATAAATCTGTACTCCATCCTGGATTTCCCACTGTAAGCTATAAAAGAAGCTGTCATTTCCTGTTGTCTAAACAATTTACAGCTGCCTTAAAGAGGGTGTCTCTCAGCAATCTTGACATCTCGACTTGATCATAAATTCACAGCTATTGTTCAAGGAAATGCTTTTCCTTTTAGATAAACACACGAATGAAAAGTTCCCCACGTCAGAGTACCAAGGGAAGGTGGCTGTATTCTGCATGGGTGCCTGAATAGCAGGGCTCTGCAGTATTGGCAAGGCAGGGTCATGGTTGTCTTCACCTCGTGTTGCCCACTGCAGGGGCAATTGAAAGAATGCTGCTTTTACCAGCAAGTATTTTATTATTAGCTTGTATTACTTTAAGAAACTCTCCGCAGTAGAATTGTAATCTGGTAAACCTGGAGCCCATGAAATGAGATTTTCAGTTCTGTGAGTTAGCAATAGGTATGATACATTAAAGCAGATTTACTCCCCACATGAGGGAGATTTTTATGAGAAATCTGATAAATTAACCACAAAGATTTCTGGTACAGAGCACAGCTTGCCTGCTGACCCACTATCCTCACTTCACTTTTTCATCTGCTTGCTGTGTTTGAGTGCTCCACAAATAAAATTATCCACAACATTATGTATACTTTTATGCAGTGGAAAGACCAGGGAATTTCTTCTTGAAGAAGACATGGGAGGTCGTAAGAAGGTTAAACTGCAAGGATTTGTTCATGGTACTCTTTCCAGAGGCAGAGATTGGGTCTGTTCATTACTCTGACACCAGGAACATCCGATGAGACTGGGATTCTTGCCACTGGTTGTGCAATTCATTCTGGGTCCTCAGCGCTTCTGCAAACCTGCACCCACCTTCCCAGGAATCCAGTCTGTGCAGAGAGGCAGCGAAGTGCCAGATGTGCCACCAAACTTAAGTTCTGGTGCAAGGAGCAAGTGCGCCCTTGCTCTGAAGCTGCAGCAAGTACCTTGGTGCAGTGTTGGCTGATGTGCTGTCAGGCATGGAGGTGTACACTCTGCTGCCAGGCCCCGCTCCATGCTGCTTGGTGCCGCAGCTGCATCTGGAATTGCCCCTTCCCTGCTGTGACTGCTGGGCATCAGGACTGGCACACAATGGGCTAGCCACAAACCCAGATGAGATGAGTGCATACACTTTGGGCAGTATAAAGGGTTAGTGACATCGGTGAACTTCTGCTCATCTTTCTAAAAACCTTTGTGCTTTTCAGATTCTACCATTTTGGCTTTCCTCTTTCCCTCACCTTTATTACAAATTTTCTCCTTTGTAACAGAAACTTTTCTTTGTCTTCTGGGGGTCTTGTTCTCTTCCCCAGGTTCACCTCCCCTGGTGTGTTAACAGATGAGTTCTCTGGCAGCACTGCTGCGGAGAGCTGGCCTCAACCCTGGGGATGAGGAGGTTCATGGAAAGGGTCAGTGTCTGACAGTCCGGTGTCAGGCCAAGTCCATTACTGCTGTATCTGCTGCCTGTGCAGCATGCCCCTGATCTTTGGTGTGATATTATCAAGACGTTGCTAGTGTTTACCTGTCAGACTGCTCAGCCCTGCAATCACCCTAAATAATAGGACAGGAAGAAAAAAGTGTCTGTTTTCTGTTATCTGTGCTGACACACGTGCCTGCAGGAAGGCTGCTATCCGCGCTGTGCTGACCGGAGCGATGGCAGGGCAGATCTTTGTGGAAATGCTCTGTGTGGGCATATAGCTTGTACAGAGGAAACCCATGGAGCATTTCTGGCTGCACTGGGCCTCACGCAGTTCAAACCCATGTTTCTTATATACTTATATATAGAAAATATACTTAGAAATTCTATTTTTAAGAAAATTTCTCACAGCCTTGTGGGTGAGATTCACAGGTAGCACAACAACAAATGCAGAAGGAAAGAAAATGGTGTAATATCAGCCACGCTGACAAATGTCACTGGAGATAGCTGGCATGTGACAGTTGAAAAGTTATGGAGGCAACTAGGCAGCAGGTCATGGAGAATCCTTGCAACCACTTCTATGTGAGACTGGAGGGGAGGAACAAGCTTTGCATGTTCGTGAGCTGGGTATGTAAGTACATGTAATTACTCCAGTTAGGTAGGTGTGTGTATGGCACTGACTCATAGCTAACTGGTGTAAGTCTTTGTATTTATATTCATTGGACATAACTGACTCCAGTTACATTTATTTATTCAAAGTTTTTAATGAGATATAATTGGAAAGGACATACAAAATCTGCATATTGATTTGACATTTAAGTATATGATTAAGTAAAAGCTGCTGAGGTCATCACTCGACTAAATTGGCTTAATGAATGTTGATTACACTGTACATGTTAATTTAATTTAGTGAGATCTTTGTCTTCTGAATTGGTTATCACCTTCTGTTCAATTATTGATTAGGATATGGGGAGATGCCAGTACTAGTTCTGTGTCTGAGTTGATAGGTCAGTGCATCCTGTATGCTGCATCACTAGCTTATCAGCATGCCTGTGAGCACCTAGTATGTGCCTTTTTCTGTGTCTGTCTTCCAGGACAGTCCTTTTGCTCTCTCCTGATGGCAAAACCCACTCCAGGACAAGGAGAGCCTAATGCAACGTTCAGATCCCCAGATTCTCACAGGAGCTGTCCATGTGTGTGCTTGTATGCTGCGGTAAATGACTGTATTACTGATGGGCATTTGTACAATTGTGAGACTAGTGTATAAGGAGATGCTTCTCTGATATTTTACTAAGTTTTCTGGCTTGCGGACTGGAAATCTGCCTATAGAAGTGAGTGACGAGGATAAAGTTGCCTTCACCACTAAAACACTGTAGAAAACTTAAGTCATGAAGAGAATGGTTGGTCTCAGCGTGTCCTCAGCTAGGCTTTATGGGCTGCTCTGCTCAGTGTTTTGGGATGATGAGGCTAGAGCTCTGCTGCTACTGGCTGACATGTGGCTCTGGTGTTTTGGGCAAGGTGGGTAGGAGAGCTCTTTATCCTTCCACCCCTCTCCATTCCTGTCCTATTATACAGGACATTCTGTCCCATTATAGTCCCTACCCTGTCACTCCATCCTGGGATGGATGGCAGAGGACCCCAGAAAGCCCACAGCCTCTCAGCTGTCATGCTGAAGAGAAGCCCCTGCCCACCGCACGAGCTTAGTGGATGGGGAGATGTGCTGTTGCCTTTGGAGGGAGCTGGTCCTGAGGGAGCCAGGTTCCATATGGAATGTTTCAGTGGCATATGCCATTAATCCTGTATGTTGAATTATTCAGCAGTTCAGAATAATGAATCATTGAACAAAGCCTGGCATTATGCAGCTCTCTAGTCCTTGGCTGCCTGGTGCAGCAAACACAGCCGATGTTCCCTGGGTAGGAGCACTGCAGCTTAGTGTGCGACTTTGCCAGGGCTGTGATCCTGGGGAACTGTCTTTCGGGCCATTTCTTGTGGTTGTATGAGCAGCACCTTCCATCTTGCTGCAAATAAGAACTTGGAGCTCAGTCAGCTGAGCTGCTCTGGCTCAATCTGCTCTTTTTCACAAAATATAAGCTGCAACATAGAATCATAGATTCATTTGGGTTGGAAAAGACCTTTAAGATCAAGTCCAACCATTAACCTAGCACTGCCAAGTCCACCAATAAACGATGTCTCTAAGCGTTCCTTTAAATACCCCCAGGGATGGTGACTGAACCACTTCCCGGGGCAGGGAAGAGCAAAGCGCTGGTGTAAGAGCAGGGCACAGCTTGCAGCCTGGCATCTGGGTGTTAGCACGTTCCTGCTGGAGCTCTCTCTGGACAACCGCATGGGTTGTGGTGGGTGCAGAACTTAGAGAGGTCATGGCTTTCTGCCAGGGGGATACCATTGCTCCCTGGTTGAGCTGGCAGAGCTTCGGTGCCCTTCCTGCATGCCCTGGCCTGTGAACCGCTGTGCCATGCCCTTGTTCCCTGTTGCTAGTGCTCCCTAAGGGCTGCTTTAATAGGTGGGGGGACTTGGCTGCCGTTGCTCCTGGCCCTGCTCAGGACTCTTAAGTTGCTGTCACTCCAGAGGAGCAGCAAAAGGGATCATATCCCTGAAAAAGCCCTTTCTTTACTGCTAGGCTTTAGCAGTAAGAAATACAAGCTGTTTTGTTACCTGGTGTAAGTCACTTTTGATAGGGCTGTTCTGATTTCAGTCTATCATGGATCTGGCCCTCTATGCTCATTGTTGTTCTCTGGAGTGAAAACAATTGTGCCCATCCTCGAAAGTCTAAGAAGAAATCTGCAGAAGAAAAGGTGGCTTATGATGCTGGGTTTTGAGAGTGTATTATTCTATGCTAGCAGGATCATATCTTAATTATTGTGATCATTTAAAATTTCTGTAGCTGTACTGTTCCTGAACTCAGAGAATTAGTGCCTGAACCCAAGCTCTGGTGTGACAGGCATGACCCTGTACAGAATATTACAGGAATCTTTATTGGAGGCGTAGAGGTAAATGACAAGATGGACAGGGAGGGAGGGAAGCCCTTGCTGCAGGGTCCCTGCAGCCCCTCCTGTGCCCCCAGGAATCAAACTGCCTCCCCAGGCTCCTTAACGGCTGTAAAGTACGAATGTCCTTCTGGGAGGAAGGCAGCAGGGATGCCTGAAGAGCAGTTGTTTGACAATTAAGAGGGAGACCTGAACTGTGTGCTGGGCTTTGTGTACCACAGCGATAGTTCAGTGTAAAAACCCAGATACATTAACATGCAAATAGAGGGTTTTTCTGGCAGCCCACTGACCAGGCTGTGTGCAGCTGGGTAATATCCTAGATGTGTAAAAACTGTAATCTGGATACCTCAGAGGAAAATTACCATCTACTTGTCCTCAAATCACAGCCTCAGTAGGTCTGCTGACAACTGTACCTTATAAAGTTAAACACTACTTGGCCCCTGTTGGTCTGTCCCTCTTTCTTTCTTGTTCCTGCTCCCAACACTCCAAGTGGTTAACCTTCATCTTAAGAACTCCTTTCCTCACTTCCAGCTGAGGGCTTGACCTGTGGCTCCAGGTTAGGCTGGTAGGCACTGGGATGATGTGTGAGGCCGTGGCTGGCTGGGCAGCCACAGGGTGCCAGTCCTGCACATTCACAGGGCTTACACACAGCCTGCACACAGGAGCTGTGCACGCAGGGGGCTTGTTGCTGTTTGTGTTTCATGCAGGACCAAAAGAGTCAAAGTGCAATGGTGGGGACAATGGTTAAATTTAGGTTTTTACGCAAGTGAAAACTTTAAATCATCTCAGAAGACCATTATAGGATCAAAAGCAGTAAACATCTCTGCTTATTCATAGGAGAATAGATGAAAATGAATCTTCTAAACTCTGTTTAGAGCTGAGCAATATATTTTTTTTTCAGTTAATATTAGATGGGCTAACTTTCAAGGAAAAAACAAAATCAAGCTGGATTTGGCGAGAAGCTGACCTCAAACGTGTGGAATTTCTTAAATGTC
The DNA here is from genome assembly GCF_023638135.1 of Falco biarmicus. NCBI lineage: Eukaryota > Metazoa > Chordata > Aves > Falconiformes > Falconidae > Falco > Falco biarmicus. Next base: position 118,605,152 of record NC_079290.1, read on the forward strand.
AAACTATTCTGCTTTGTTTGAAATTACTGGTTAAAAATTATTAACTTTGGCATTTTTTATAACAAGATTTTCTGTTTCAGAAATCGAAATATTTTAATATTTCTGTATTTTTTTCTTTTAATTTCAGTGGCATTTAAAAATTGTTTCAAATTCTGCTTAATGTCAGTCTAGGTGATTTCCAAATTCTTCAGCCCAACTCTCCAAAACATCCATCATTTACCTGTTACCAATTTCTCAACATCAGTTTTTGTCAGTGTGAGAAATGTTGGAGCTCTCTGAGGTGCTTGAATCAGAATGTGAATAACACCAACCCTTGAACTTCTTGGGATGGATACTTTGACGTAATGTTAACTAATAGTCTCAGCAGCCACCAAAATCCTTGACCTTGGAGTCAAGGAACACGTACAAAACGAAGAGGGGGGAAAAAAACCCAGCAAATGTAGGGCTACAATTCATAATAACTAACAAAATAGGTTTAAGTCCCAGTGCAACCCATTTAATGAGCAAGTGAGCTAAAATACATTGCAGCTGAATTGCTGACTTTGTCTGTTCCCACAGAACTCATTAAACCTTTTTACGTAACGTTGCTGCAGCCATGCTTTCCAAAAGCTTTCCTCATTGTGCATTTCAGTTGATGTTTTAATGTATTTTAATAATTTTTCTTTTTTTTCCTTTCAATTTAAACAAGAAAAATTATGGTTCAGCAACGTAAATAGCTTAATAATGTGCAACTGAAATACCTCATTTCTTTTGAAGACTAGCTCTGGTGTTTCATGTTTTAGCAGTGCAATTTCATCCTGGAAAGAAAAAATACTGTTTGCCCCCAGCATTGAGAACCTGAGCAATAAGAAGCACTGTCAAAATGAAAACATTTAGCACAAAATTCCTTGGCAAGTCAATAAAAGCAGCCTCAGCCCGTATGAAAACTAATAGGTTTTTCTTTGGACTATTGCGTGGGAAACCTGTGGCTGTAGCTCTTTAGGAAGGATTTTCAAAGTGGCAGTTATACCTACTTAGTATTACTGCCTGATGCCCCCCAAAAGCTGGAGTTGAAGCAGTGGGTGCAGTGACGGGTGCTGGGTCACTCTGCTGCTCTTGAACACCTCTGACAGCACTTCTGTGCTACTGGCGGTGGCTGGGACTAGTACACAGTTTCTTAATCACTTTCTGGCAAACACTGTTAAGCCTCATTAATGTAAATTAACAGATGATCTATTTTTCCAGAGTCTCAGTCCCATCACATGAACTTACATTATACAGCAACTTTAGAAAAATCAATTTTTAGTCCTTACTACAAATTGATTTATGGCTTTTGCTGCTTGGAGCTGACAAGGCCCGCTCAGCCCTGAAGAGCCAGGCTGCACGTTCCTCCTCGCTGCCTTGTCCACTGCTGGGATGGGAGGTGAAACTGACACTAGGAACATGTCTCTAAAAAATAAAATAAAATCAGTCTTGATGCTACTTTTTGAAAAGCTGTGCAAAGTCTTTAGTACAGAAGAAAGATAAGTATTTGTAGTGACCATCTTTGAGTGCTTTGCACTCACTTCTTTGAAGTGTTACAGTAAAACTGTACACATTGGTGAGTCGCTTGGTGATGTCCCAGCATCGCCTGTCGATTGCTGCCGAGGGGCTCAGTTAAAGGTTTCTGCCCCTGGTGAGTGTTGGAGCTAAAGGATCCCAGGGGAGAGGGCAGGGACAGAGATCTGGCAGTCAAATACAGACCAGTGCCTCTATCTGAGTTGATAAGGAGAGGTGTCATGGGCATATAAGAAGAAACTTTCTGATTCGACCCTTCCCCCCGCATTGGGGCAGACACCGGGAGACCCCAGAGCCCTCAGCATCTGCTCAGTTCAGCCAACCTGCTGCTGACAACAGGCGTGTCTCCGCAGCTCTCTGAATGTGCAGGCAGATGAGGTGTATGTGAGCACTGATTGCAGGGCGGTATGAAAGCTGCTAGCTTGGGTGGGCTCTAGTTGGGCTGTAGCTTGGGTTGAGCTGGGTGTTAGCAAGGGTTTCTGCTCTTAAAATCTAAGGATTGTTGAATACCACAATGAGTTTTTGCTCAATTTGTCTCCCTTTGGAGGGGTAGCCACAGAATCATGCTGAAGCTGGTGAGAGCAGAAGGGATGAACTTCACATGGAAAGCCTCAGCAGAGTGATGGCTTCTGAATTCGTCCCTTGATGCCTCATGGTTATCTCAGGGACAAGAACGTTAAAGGGTGGGGCTGGAAATTGTAATAATTTTACTTTAAAATGGCATAGTCTCCTGGGTCCTGACCAAGTAATTACGTTTCAAACTTGAAATGAAATGTCTTTCTTGAAATGAGAATTTAAATGAATTAGCTGCATCTATCAGCAGGTGCTGAAGGGGATATTTTAATTTAAAAGCTACGTATAATCCTGGCTTGGCACATAGAGCTTAATTACAGTCAGTTTTAACAATAAACAAAAACATAAGGGGAGAGCAGAGCCTGGCCTAGGCAGCTCTGGGATTTAAATTTTTTACAAGTATTAAAATTGCTTTCTAATTAATTTACTCTGACTTAATGGTATGCCCGTTGAAGGAAGTTAGTTAGCCTGATCCCTTAGCAGAATTGTCATTTAACATTTAAATTTGAGACCTGCAGTTAAGAGCTCAGCCTGTGAGGATGCAGAGCTCGCTGCTCTTGAGGTGGCTGTCCCGGTGCTGTTTTGGGGGTGTGCAGCTTGGCTTTTCTGTGGTGAGGGGTGGCAGGCTGCCTGGGAGCAGGGTCCTCGGACTGGGTGCTGGGCAGGATGGGGTCTGGGTCTGATGGTGCCCAGAGAATCTGGAAATGGCTCCTTCTGCGATGGTGCTGCCCTGCTGGGTGGAGTGACAGGGCTGGTGGGAGTCTGCGTAAAAGTAAGTGTATTGGAATATTGTCAATGCTTTTAAATGTACTGTAGCTCTAAACAAAAGGGGTGAAGATTATACCTCCAGTGAAAAACTGGTAAGAACAATTTCATTTTTCTACAACTAATATGAAATTATTGGAGAAATACAATGGAACTTCCCAGAGAGAAAAAGAGCTCTCTTAGCTGATCATGAGGTTGTATGTTAAGCCTGCTAATTTTTCATCCAATATTTACTTAGCAGCCTAAAATGTTGTTGTCATGTTTTGAAAACAACATCATTAGCTGTGTTGTGTGTCTCATTAACAGAGTTCATGCACTGGAGTTTACCAGTCATTGCAGAGTTAGCATGTAGCTTAGAGCATGGACTATGATGTGAAGACAGATGTGTATCTCAGGCCTGATTATAAGCTGTAGCTGGCAAGACAGGGTGTGATTTAATGAAGTTTTGATACAGCTCATCAGATACTGAAATGGGAAGATGCAATATTAATTTAGAAATGCATTATCATTTCAATTGTAGTCATTCTGAAGAGTATTAATAACAGGGGAGCTTGTGGCAGTTTGGAAAGATGATGTATTATTCTAAAGGCAAAAATATTCTTCAGAATTGTTTCATTTGACACCTAAACATCTAGTATATTCCTATTATCACTGTGTAATCAATTTTTTTTGCTGTATCTTCCATGCTTACAAAACATCACTTGAGGCATTTCATGTGCTATACTGGAGGCTTCTGAAGTGGGTAGGCAGGACAAGCTTTAAAACAGTAGGTGGACAACTTTCATCTTTTAATCCTCAATTCTTCTGTGGATTTAAATGACTTGAAATTCTCTTTGACAGCAGGACCTCCTTTTGCTGTCAGAAGCAAAAGGTGCAAATGCAGTCTAAAACTTGTTCCATCTGTGTCAGATTATGACATTTAATACAGATAGTACTGACCACCATTACTCTGAAAACTTTGATCCTTTTTACGCTAAAGTTAGAGCACCTTGGGAAAAAGGAATGGCATCCCGTTCTCTTAGGCAGCAGTGTAATTCTTGTCTACATCAGAGTAGCATCTCTGAAAGAAGATGTAGAAAGCAGATACTGTGCTTTTTCTGACTCCGGGTGCAATTTAATAGAGAACCCTGCACTGGGTTCATGAATTGAACAAACAAATTGTTATTTGGTGATGGTATGAAGCCACAGTCATTTTTACCATGACATTTGTTCAGGTTATAGCCCCACTGTAAGTGCAGAGCCTGAATTCTTCATGTTGTGCAAGTGGTAAGTTTAGCCTCTAAAGTCAGTACTAGCTGGCAGGAAGGGATGGATGTGCTTTCCCTTAAGAAGTGTATTCGGGGATGTCCTTGCTGCTGTGTCTGCCCTGTAGGATCTCCCTGTTTCTCAGCTTTCTGAGGTGAGATGAAAATGAATGTTCTGGAAAATAGACTTACATGCCCTGAACTTTGTATTGTATGGTTGAAGCATGAAAACAAATGTTAAAATGGATTCCCAGTCTATCACAAGTAGAAATCCTGTAATCCTGCATTTGAATTATATCCCACTGCAATGTGGGTATGTGACCAAGTCTATTGGTGTCATCTGTTCCTTCTCCCTCTCCCACCCATCCCAGAGGAGCAGCTCCTGAGCCTGTGAAGGACCTGGGGGGTTTGCTGTGTGCCTTGGGGCTGTAAGCAAGGCATATTTGCATCCTTTTAATGCTCTGCTAAAATAGGCAGGCTCCCTCTGAAACCACTGCTCATAACTTGAGCAAGCTCCAGCCTGAATAACCACTTAATTAACATAGTCTCCTGGCAATGGTGCGCAAGCAGATTTCCTATCTAAAAGCAGAATCAAGGCAATATTTTGTGTCTATTCTTAGTCACATCCATTTAATCTGTAGATACTTGAAATCCTCAAATGAGTTGACTGCAGGACAGCTCCTTTCTAATGCTTTACAGTGAATTCCAGCCTGCTGCATTCCCATGCCATGTCGCCAAGATGCGTGGCTGGATCCTGGACTGTTCCTGAGCTGACCTGGTGAGGGAAGGGATCAGGGAAACTGTCCTAGCAGCTGCAGTAGCTCTCCCAGTCAGGCCCTGCCTTCCTGAAGCAGATGGGATTCTCAAATGGCTACAGTGAGTATCAAACCCAGATGTCGTCTACTGTCTCCAGCCCAGTCCTTGAGATATCTTTCTGGCAGTGTCCCAGGAAGTTTTTGTAGGCTTTCTCCTAGTCTCTGGACTTCAGCTGTTCTGCATGACTTTAAACCTGTTACTACTACCTAGCTGGATGCTTGGCAGGTCTGCTGGGCTCCAGCTGTTCAGACTGCAGTGCTTTCCATAACTTTCCTGACACAGGCAGCAAAACAACTTTGGCTAGTTTCTCACAGCCTGTGGGGCCTGTCCTTTCCCCAGGAAGGTTTATAGAGCCGGCTGGATTTTTTAGTAAAATGCAGAGCTGGTGAGGACAGGCAGGTGATCGATGAACAGTGATCTTCAGATGTGCAAGCAGAAGTGAATCATCTCAGCAGCGAGTGGCCAGCTGTATGTGATGCAGGTCCATTTGTTTAGCAGCATACTCAGTTTTAGAAGTGTGTTCTCTGATGCCTGCTGGAATAGAACTGAGCTTTTCTTGGGGAAGTGTGAGCCTGCTTTTGCAAACAAGATTAGTCCTTGCTGACAAGTGCAGTTTTTAGTGGCCTTATGGAAATACCATCTAGTGATTTGTTGGTACTTCTGAGCCACTGTTGCGGCTCAGCTTCACTACTTTCCCCAATGACTGGCCTAGTGGGCACTGGTGATGACAGTTTTTTGGGCTCCAAAATACAGGCATTTAAAATATCTGTGAGTCTGTCCTCAGTTCAAAGTGATTGTGAAGGAATAAGTAACCTCTGGTGGTTGGAATGCTTCAGGTTTTAGGTAGGAAGCAAGTTGAAATGTGATTATGGCTGGTAGATCTGACACTGCCTGTTCTAGTTCTAACTAAGAAACTTTTGATGGTTTTGTGCAAAAGTTCACAGAGGAAACAGCTAGAGATATATATCCTTGCCTCTACCATCTCATTGAATGAGAAGAGTACCAGTTGATTACAAGTGGCCAGATGCTCTGCCAGCAGACACCTCTTCCTTTCATCCTTCCTCAACGATGAAAATACACCATAAGCAAGGATTTGTGTATATATATGAAAAAAATAGCCAAGAATGAGTAAAGACAAATCTGCCACTTCAAATAACAACTCTAATTTAAGGAAATATTTCTGTAATGGAGATATTTGGAAAAATAATTTCCTCAGTACTTCCCTTGCTTGGTCCCAAACTAGGGCACAAAAGTGTGCCCAATCTCAGCTTTTACAGCAATTTTCTCTGCTGGGGAATGTGTTACAGCTGTCATCTGAGTTATGCTTTGACCCTTACTTGTATTTCAAATCTTTTGTATATTTGGCTGACCAGAGTAGAAATACTGGAGCTTGACTGTGCTATAATGGCCAATTACGCAGTGCTGTGCCCTAAGAGGCACTGTAGGACACGATGGCCTCAGGGACAGGCTGCATCTTAGCTTTTGGCATGTTCTTATTGAATAAAATCTATAAAAATAAATCCTTGCATTAGACTGCTAGTTTCACAAGAATTTAAATCAACAAAGGCCTTAGCTACCCCTCCAGTGCTCACTGCTCTTGCCATGTGATGGGGAAAGATAAATAATGAGGCAATATTTTACTCTTCAGGCTCTGCCATTGGCAAATGCTTCTAAATGTGTTCTGTGAATTTATGATGCTGGTGGCAGTCTTCCATGGCAATCCTTGTAATTAATCACTCAGTTTAACAACGAGGAACATTTCATTGGTCTGATTAGAACCAGGTGAAGTGATTAGCACAATTAATCAGGTGCAGGGAAGGTCTGGGGTGGAATTCAGGCAGAGAAACTTTTGTTTGAAGCCCAGCTGTTTGCTGTTCTTAGGTGTAAAAACACCCTCTGCATGATGTGCTTGGTATGTGCTGCCACAAGGCTGTTTGGCTGGACTGCTGGGGGCTGTCCTCTGGGCCAGCTGTTGAGGGGGAGTCCCAGTGATGGAGACCAGGTTACAACAAAGTGGACCTGTCAAAAAAAGATCCCAAATATGAAGCCAGGTCCATCAATTTTGGAATATGACATGGCTAAGCAACTCATGTGAGCTACTCACAAATATCTGTGTGCGTTTCCACATACCCATGGGGAAGCCACAGAAAGTTCCGCAAGTCCCAAAATACTTCCCAAAAGTGTATTCACTAAAGATACTTTTTCTATTTTGCTGTTCGTATTGGCTTTCGACTGCCTACTGTTTGACTAGGAAGACTTAATGCTGCTAGTGAATATTTTCTGTGGATCAATTCCCAGTAGTAGTTCTGAACAACCGTAAAGAAGCTGGTTGTACCAGTCCCTTCAGTGCCAGCGGGGTGTGACAGTCCCTGTCATGCAGCTGTGCAGTCAGTACCTGAGCTTTCTGTTCTCTCCTCACCATAGGAATTTATCCTGTAGCTACACAATGCATGTATAGTTTTTTAAATTGCAGCTTAAGGCCCATTTCTGTATCACACATACACTCACGTTCAGGTTTTTAGTAGTTGTAGTCATTGTGTTATAATTGGATAGCCTTGGGGAAATCACTGTCAGAATTGATAGGCTCCTAGCAATTTTTTTTTGTATCTATTGGTGAATTACCATGTACATTCTTTAGATGTTCATGTATTTATACATTCCCATAGCGCTGCATTTCCTTTGGAGAAATGTACTGATAAATTAGCATCGCAAGCAATGGAAAAGGACAGATTTCCTTTAAACAAGGTGAAGTGTTCAGCCTTCAGAATTGCAGAAAAGTATGATAGAACAACTTGGAAACAATGAGAAATACCTTGAACCGTACTTATTCTCTTACCCTGTGTCATCATGCAGACTTTTTACATGTTCACCAACTAGCACCACTGCTACCAACACACACTTGGGAACATCTGGAGACCTCTTCCCATCTTATGTGTTCAGTGTTTCCCAAAGGCAGCGGGCGAGCACGTGCCTGTGCGGAGTGTAATAGCACAAACATCAGTTTCTCAGGCTGCAGTTTCATTACTAATGCTTTCACTTCATACTAGCAGCTACTGGTTGTTACTGGTCACCCTTGGTTAAGAGAGAGGCTCTCCTGCGGAGTTGTGGTGGCTTTGTCACCAAATTACAAAGGAGACTTCAGACATGGATGGGGCGATTCATCCAGATTAAGGCAGGGAACATGCTTTCCTGGTATGCCAGATCACTTTCTGAATCCCAAGACAGCATGTGTTCTCCAGCAAAGTTCAGTGTCTCCTTTGCTTAAATGGTCCAGTGTCAGCAGGGATGTAGGAGAGAGCTCCCTCTCCCTTTAAGTTGACTGCTCAGATTCCTTGTTTACTCAGTGTATTTGCCTTTTCCAAAGGTAAGGCCAACCATTAATTTAGTAATTTGTGGGCCCAGCAGACTCGGAAGCTTTCAAAGGTTATTGCTTACACAGCCTCGTCTCCCAATCCTCTGGGACATGCTACGTGAAATGGTGGAAATGGTGCGTGATGAGGGAATGCCCTTTGGAAAAGGTTAAGCCTGCTGCCAGTTTATCACACGGCCCTGCAAGCAGTGAAGAGGGCCTGTGGGAAATCAGACGGAAGCAGGCGTGCTCTGCTGATCAGCGCGAGCCTTGCTGGCCTGCGTTCGCCTGCGACGCGGGGAGTTGTGCGTGCAGAATCAGGATGAGCCCTGTCTGCACTGGCGGGCTGGCTGTCCTGCTCTGCCAGAGCAGCCTGGGCAGCCACTGCAGCTGGGCCACTTTGGCTCCTTCTTAGTCTCTTGGCATGATGATGCAGAATCCCCTCCTGCAATGTTGTTGTGGTAGAAACTTCTCTAGCCCTGCTAACACAAAATGCATTTGTACTTACTTTAGTTCTGGCCTATTAGTAAACAACAAGCTAAACATTTTTTTATGTTGCCAGGGCCTATGCTTAATTTCATGGGGCTTGTTTTCTGCAATACGTATAATTCTGCATTTGGAAGGGAAAGCAGGGCACAACCATGGTCCGGATGACTGGAAGGAACGAGAACAGAAGCCAGTTTTTAATTATTAATGGTTTATACCATACCATTTTAAACCTAAACTTCTGTGTGTGCTGTGCTGTGCTGGGAGGTGTTAACTGGGGTTTGTTAGCCCTTTTGTTTGTGCAAGCTCCTTTGGCTTCGGATGGGGAAGCAGCCTCATGGGATTGCTTGGTTCTTTGATTCCATCTGTGAGTTGGCAAGATGTTGCAGACGGCTCCATGAGTTTTCTAGCTCACTCTTCATTACAGCACAAGGTGGTAAAATATTTTTTGCTACTACCAGCCGAGTGGAGGGGAAGCCCCTAGTGAGTCAGCCCTGCCGGCAGGGCAGTGTGAAGCCCGTGGGCTCTCCTTCCTCCCCCCAGCACTGGGCTGCTCAGTGAGGAGGTTCGCTTTAAAGGGCAGAACTCACAAACTGCTACTTTTATGGTTAGACAAAGGTTTACTTTGCAGGTAGTTTATCATGTTTGGCCTTTTTAATATTTTCATTATTGCTAGCCCCAAGTGCCTCAATTATGCCAGAATTGTGATTCCGTTTTTATGAGGTATTCTGGATTACTTCTATTTGTTACTGTTTTTGTGCAGTGAAGTTGCAATTTGTTTTCCTTCTAACCAAGAGAACAGAGACACTCACAGTCAACTGTCACAAGAAGCAGGAATCTAAGCCGGAGAGCCAAGAATTTGCAGCCTCGTAAATGGAAGATAAGCTGAGTTGTGTTGCTTGTATTCCTGCCCTTGGGTGAGCTGCTTCTGTAATAGGATATTCTGCAGGTTCCTTCTCTACAGCTTGCATTGGAAGGGAGCATTCATGCAGTTTTTTCAGCTCCATTAAATAGCACAGCTGCCCAAGCAGCTAAATGGATGAGGCTAATGAACATGTGCACAAGCTTGATGGTTCAGGAACTAAATTGCCTGGGAGCAAGCAAAACAGAATTAGGCAAGTAAAGAACCTGATTGTTTTTCAAGTGATAAGATTGGCATGAATTACAGGAGGCATTAGAAATTTGGAAGATATGTAGATTTAAATGGATACATTTGTTTCAATTAAATAAAGAGGAGGGAGTAAAATGCCTGTTCAGAAGTATCATAGGCTGAGGCTTCCATCTTACTTACTCTGATTCCTCAGCTAAAGAATTAACGTGTCTGCATTTGGGGATTAAGAATTTTCTTTTTGTTGTGGGGGACCTCACCCAAAACAGAGTGAGGGCAGAACAGCTCATTGGGAGCCAGAATAAGGCTGATCAGTCAGTATTTTGCAGATGTGGGCTTCAGAGTGCCAGCAGCAGAGCTAGCTCACTTCTTGGTGATGCATTTTAATGTAGATCTCGAGTTAGCTGCCTCTTCCAGATGAGCTGGTGCCAAGGTCCAGCTTTGAAGTGGCCTTTGGTTCAGCTCAGATGTAGAGTTTTTTTGGAGGACCTGAGTACCCAGCACCTCTGTGAGGTGAATGCAGGTGCTGCAGGGAATGGTCCTGTGGCTGCAAACCCCAGCGTGCTGGTTATAGCTGCCCTCCTGTCCTCGGTGTGTCCAGAAGGGAAGGGATGGCAAATGTGACACAGAAAACCTTACCCTTCTGATACAGTTGTTTTTCAGTAAATCTAAACCTTCTTTTCCTGTGAGGTCTGGTTTCTTCTCTGTGAAGTTTTGTTTGGTTTTTAAACCAAAATTTTAATTGGAAGTTTTATCAGGTTTGTTTCTAAAGCTGGTATTGCTTTTTTCAATTACAAGTGTTCTTCCTGCAGCCTTTGGAAAACACAATATTTCTGTGAAGATTTTGGAAAGTATCTCAAAGCAAATTTTTATTAAAGCTGTAAGAACTGAAACATGTGAAAAGTGTGCTGTTACAGGCAGTGTCCCAAAGTAATCTATTTTTATGAAAAATGCGAACGTGTTCATTTACACCCATTGCCCTCTGGGGCACAGACCACGCTTGGAGGGAAGGATGTTACCACTGGTTTTGACAGACAGACAAGAGACTCTAACCCCAAATTTCCCTTCCTTATATTCCATCTTAAAGCTCCTGACGTTTCCTGTCAGCCACCGTCCCGTGACGATTGCCTTGCAGAATGTAAATGCAGTGCTTTCACAGCCCCAGAGCCCTTTAGAAAAATCTACTGTCAGATTCATACAGCCGCTGCTTGGTAGCTTCCTTCCCATTCAGGTCTCAAGATTACTGTGGCATTGATTGAACAGGAGATTCATGGAGGGAAATTAAGCCTCCAGAAGATACAATAATTTAAATAATTGGCTATTTTTTTTTTTGTGTATGTGAGAACATGAGAAACACAGAGTGTTCATTCACCGTAAATTCCTCCAGGACTGCGTTACAGAAGCAGAGGAATTCTTATGAAACAAAGATTCTATTTTCATGCAAATATCCCTCAGTAATAAAATACCCAGGGAATAAAAATGACAGGAAAATGTATGATCTACAAGCAGAATTGTTTCCAAAGCAGTGTATTTGCCACGAAGCCTCAATAGCTTTTTATACTGTAGGCCATGTTAGCAACAATGCGTGGCGCAAGATTTGGCTTTGTGTGAGCAGCGGTGATGGAGAAAGTGACTGATTTTGCTGCTCACGCTGCTTTTTAACTGCAGTTTCTGTGCAAAGTGCTCTTCTCCAGCCATGTATTGAGACTAGGAGAAGTCTTCCCCTTGTGCAAGGCAGGAGGAGAGAATGGCTCTTGGGGAGCACCTGGAAGGAGGCCAAAAGCCCCAGTCCCAGTTTTGAGTGTTGTCCAAACCCAAAGTATTGGAGATTCACTCACAGTTGCCCTTTAGGGCCGTGGTACAAGTGCGAATGTAGGCTGTACTTCAAACAGCTTTACCCTGTTACTTGGGTCTGTGAAGAGGAAAATCGCTCCTGTGTGTTGTATGTGTTTAGCACTGACTTGGACTACCCTTTGTCAGCAGTAATTAGTCAGAAGGATTACTGATTCCGTCTCACCATCACAGCCCCAGATACGTGCCAGCACAATTTTGAGGCCAGGACATTACCCTCTCCCTTATTTTTTCCATTTTATACGTATTAATGAATATATGCAGCTGCAAATAACAGGAATGCAATCCATGTTCAGCAATCTCCCTTGACTTTTATACTGTGTTTCAAGATGATCTGTTGAAGGCCGTTCCCTTCTCTCTAGGCAGCTGACAAATGGCTGGAGTATGAAGCATTCCCTGCTGCCTAAGCTAATGATTGCTTTCCAAATGGCATATGTATCGGGGGGGGCCGTGGGAGGCAGCACGCTGCGGGAGAAGGGGAATAATCACAGTAAACTCCCATCTTACCAAGTGCTGTGGGTATGTATCATTTTTATTGTAGATAAGATGAATAGATTCTGTGGTGGTTTTTGTTCTGTTTCAGTGGAAGAAGGTTGAAGTTGCGGGTGTATTTCAAACTGTTTGGGTAATCTGGGGCTAATAAACCTTGTTGGAGTTGAGGAAAGCTTCAAAAGGCCACTCCTCCAGCTAGCTGATGAGGCAGGGATTTCTGAAGCCCGAAGCATGGCTGCATTAGCCGGGACATGAACAGAACAAGGATTGCTGCTTCTTGGTTTCTTTCCTTTGTTCCTTGCTGTGCAAGGAAAGCCTTTGATTAGAGTTCCTGTGCTATAACAGACGTGCAATAACTGTGCTCACCTCTTCGCCGCCTTCATCAGGAATGAGACTACCCGAAACTGGGCCAGTTCACAGTCATCTCCAGCCTGTATGTTTTATGTTTTTGCTGCTATCTCGTGCTCAGTGTCAAGCACAATTCAATAGATTTAAAATCCTTTTCTAATAGGGATGCATTCCAAATGAATATTTCTTTTGTCCACATTTTTATTTCTAGGGGGGGAAAAAAGTAGGTTTTTTGGTGTTGACTTTCCTGCTTTGCTTGCTTGAATAAACAGAACCACTTCATACAGAATATTATAAGAAACAGTTTGCCCTAACTTTTGCCAAGCGGAAAGTTTTTGATGGTTAAATTTGAAGTTTTCCTTCTATTTAAAATAATTTTAAATTATTATGTCAAAGCAAAAATCTTTTGTTCAGAAATACTTTGATTTTCAAAGCTGTTAATGAATTCCTGATTTCTTCATTCGTCGAGATCGAGGTGTAAGGACTTGGGAAGGCAGCCAGCTGGAGGCGTGCAGGGCAGGATCAGTCTGTCCTGCCTGTAGAGCTGTCAGACCCAGTGGTTTCCCCGCCACTCACTCCTGCACGCTGCAGGTGGAGTCTCTCCATCCGTTCCCTTTGGTTATTGCAGGTCTGTTGCCTGGCCTGCTGGGTATAATGGCAGGCTGTTGCAACATTAACCAGGGTTTTTTCAGCTGTATCTTGGGCCTTATGAGCATGGTTTTAAACATTAGATGAAACCAAATTAATCAATGTATAAATTAATTACCAAAAATGACTTAGCCTCAGAGGCTGAAGCAGAGATGTGTGAGAGAGAAACCTAAATGCCAAAATTAAAATCTCGATTAAATTTTACAAATAATGGATAATTACAGAGCTTTTTTCTTTTTTTTATGTTCATATTAAATTGTAAGAAATTATTAGATATTTAACTGACATTTATCCAGATAGCCCACAGCAAGTTAGGTAGCAGTTACATGCTGTAATAAATGTCAGCATTTAAAAATTAATTGCTATGCTATCTAACTTGCTGTGGGCTGTCTCGTTAAATATTAATGGAATGTCTAAAAATATGTTATGAGCTGAAAGGATTATTTGGATATGGGATGGCGGAGTTAAGGCCTAGAGGGGGAAAGCTGTGTTTGAGCTTCATCAGTTCATCGGGATCGCATCCTGGGGAGGCAGCTCCCAGTGCATGTGCAATCTCCAACAGGAATGGGTTTCTTGGAGAGACCGCGTGTGTGCAGAGAGCCTTGCTGCTCTTGGAAGCAGGGGGCCTGGCAGTGTCTGCTAGAAGTGCATCCTTCAGCTCCTTTGATAAGGCATTAAAAGAAACCAGTCCTTGCAGAGATTGATCAGCTTTTCAGCAAGGAAGTGGATTCCCCCTCCATTCCTGAGGAGGAACAGGAGCTGTGGAGTGCCACAGAGCAGTTAGCACCGACAGCAGCCCTGCCCCCCTTTCTAAAGCTACTGTGGTTTTGGTGAATGCAAGCAATGGGATTCTGAGGAAGGGAATACCAAAAAATTAGAAGTTAAGACCTGGTTCTGCCTGTTGTGTACCCACTTCAAGAACTTAAGAAGAAAACTAAGTATTACACGTCTCCCCAAATGCCATTTCACATCCCTTGCGCATGCCTGTCTTCAGGGTGGGACCTGCCCTGGTGCTCAGGCTAGGGAGGAGGTTGGGGGAAGGTGGTCTGAGTGTGGCCCTTGCTGTTCCCTTCCATGTGGCGATAATACACGGTGAGGAAGGATAGATGAGCTAGGGAAGTCCTGTCCAACAAGAGTACTTGTATTTATTATTCATTTTGAGCAATGTGTGCCAAGTGCTTTGCAGAGAATACACATCTAAGCATGGTAGGTGTTTAAAAAGCAGTGCAAGCATTGGGAGGGAAAAGTATTTTGCAGCTCAGTGACAGAAACTGAAACCGAAAGGATATTTTTGTTCTAACTGAATCTCCCCCTATGAATAATGCATGCTAGTCTCCCAGAAACACAGTGCAATCAGAAATATACTGTGTCCATGACAAACACAGTGCACATTACTGTAATAGAGCTTAAAGACCATTCCCATTGACTCTTACTATTTAAAGCTAAGAAATGTACAGTGTGTTTTCCCAGTCAGTCACCACTTTAGCTCTAATGCTTTGCTATTCCCCGTACGCTAATAAAGTGTTTAGAGTGAGCGAGAGCTTTTGCACATAGTGGAAAGGATGCATGCTCTGACTGTGGGATGGGTTATTCCTGTGGCTGAAATGTTTGGAGCAAGTACAGATGCCTCGTGGGGTTTCCCTGGCGAACTCCTCTGCAGCAGGGTTATTGACATAGCTAATTAACTCAGCAGCCAAAGAAATCCCTGTCCCCCAGTCCCACCCACTCAGCCAGGCCGACAATGTGAGGGTCTCTCCCCAGAAGAGGACCCCGTGTGTTCAGGTGCTGTTTGCTGCAGGGCAAGTGCCACAATCCAGGCAGGGGTGAGCCATGGGCTACATGGGTGGTCTTCTGCCTCCAGTTTGCATCTCTTGTTTTTTTCAGCCTCTGACACAAAATACACCATGATGTGGATTTTGTCAGCTAAAGTGTGTGAATCAGGTCTGCATGGATTTTTGAGAGGTGCCATCTCTGAAACAGAAATGGTGAGATTTCTGCAGGAATACTTGCATGGATCCTCTGCCTGCCTTGTGCTGGAGAAGACAGTGTGTATCCTCCTGCACAACTTCTGTCTTTCCCAGCCTCGATCTGTTCCCGGTATGCTCTGAAATACCCATATGAAGCAGAATATCCTCTGTAAATGCTGAATCTGGCATGATGCTTGTCCAGCAGGCTGACTTTTTGATTCAACGGAAGATGACAGAGAATTGAATTTAAGATGCTTTGGAGGGATTCCCACTTCCTTTCCCCTAAGCAGGCCAAGGAATGAGATTTCATTCATCATGTACTCAGTTCAAAGCACCATTTACTGCTGAAGGATTGAGCAAATATAATTTAAGGTTCTACTGTGCATGTGACAGATTTAATTAGTGTACATGGGAGCTCAAGGTTGTTCAAAAAGTATTTGTTTGCATAAAAATGGGCTATGTCTGCAATTTAAACTAGAATAAACTACTGCAGTTATGAAGAATTTAATGAGTTGTTGCGTAATGTTCTTTATAAACACCATCCTAGATGGGAAATTGTATTAGGAAATAAAAAGTAGGTTAGTAAATGCAACCAAATCCAGCCTTCCATATCCTCTTGCTTACAGTGGCTATAATTTGTTGTAAATGCCATTCAGTTAATCTGAATGGGAATCATGTGTCTGCAGTGGTTGTCAGAAGAGCTGGAGTGAAAATCCCTCATGCTTATTATCTCATTTCTGCATTAGCTGGAGCATCGCTCCTGTAGCCGGCTGTGATACGGCAGTGCGGGACTGGGACGGGCGGCCAAGGTACCAGCTCAGATGCCCACTGCAGGGTCGTGGCTGGTTCCTTCAGCTCTGCATTCGTGTGGCTTTCAGAAAATCCTTGCAGACAACCTGTTGTGTTATGGGTCTAGAGAGAGCTTGTCCTAAAACTCCACAACTTTTGTGTGGAATTGTCAGAAAATTATTGATCTGTCAGCTGAGATGCTGATGCAAAGATAGGAGCTAGAGTTTTGTGGTTGTCTTTTAGAAGTCTGTTTACTACAATCAAACATTGTATGTTAATTGGAAAAACTGCTGGCAGCCTGATTATTACATGACAGTGAAGCTGGTGAGGATTCAGATTGGAGTGAAATGTGATGACACAGCAGTTTTATCTGAGGAAAAAAGAAAATGGCTCGAAAAGCAGTGACCCGGCTGCTAACCACGTGGGGAAAGCAAATCTAAGCACGGATGTTCATAGGAAGGTGTGTATGGAAAGAATGAGCAACACTCCACATCTCCTCAAGTACAGGGACCTTTGGGTATTGATTAAAGCTGATATGATTTAGCAGGCAGATGACTTTCTTCCCTTTCTCTTTGGGTTTCTGCTCAGTTATATAGCAGGTCAGAGCTCAGCCTGTGTGCAGTGTACTTTGGCAGCGAGCATTTCTGAGGGGCACTGCTCTGCATGAGGCTCTGCAGCATCCCTGAGCTGTGGCAGGTCACTTTATATTTAAAGGGCACCTAAGCAATCCAGTGCTGGAAGCCGAGCATCCATGCTCAGAGAAAGTCTTTCACAGTCTGAAGCAGGAAAACAAAGATGAGGCAAAGGAAGGATTCTGTTCCTTTCCTATTTAGTGCTGTGCAGAGAGCACCCAGCCTGGCTCCCCTCAGCGGGGTGCTGCGTGCTGGGCTGGGAACACAGAGCTCCCTAAAGACTCTGCATAGTGTCACTGTAAACTTGTGCCTGGTGCAACTTGAATCATAAGGATTATGTTCCTTATTCAATTCCTTCAGCAAACATACCAGTTACTTATTAGGAGGGAGACTAGAGCACTGCGTATTTGGCTTTTTTCACCTGCTGTCCAGCAGCCTGGGATCATTAGGACGCTGTTTCAGAGCCGTTAGTGCTACTGGCAGGCATGGGAGGAAGCACCATTCAAACAAATAGCGTATGTAATTAGCTTTCTTATTTTTAGGCAGGCTGCATGGATGGGGATGTGGGTTTTATTCCAGTTCTTTTTTCAATGGAATTTCCATCTTAGTGGGTTTTGTATGAGAAGCGTAACTTGTACAGCACTGAGCTGCAGTTACAGTCTTGGAGTGAACTCTGGTACCTGGGAACTTCAGTTGTTACCTAGTACCTCTGGAGGTCACTATAACAAAGACAAAAATACAGATACGGGAAATTGTTACCAGGTTTTTGGTTGTTTGCTCTCCAAGTTATTTTCTGTATTACAGCACATGCATGTGTGAAATCTGATTATTTCGTGCAGACGTTATAATTAATTTCTGCATAGAAAGTTTTTGATCCTGCAAGATCTTGATCCTTTAGTTCATCCTTCTCATTAACTACAGCAGTCATCACCTACTGCGCCTGCCTAGTTTGAAGAATTCCCCACTGGTCAGAAATGGAAGATCTAACCTAGCATTTTGCATCCTGCCCTGAATGGTTTAATATATGTTAATCCATGTGAAACCCCTAAAAGCTCTGATCTTTCCCTGGGGAGTGAAGAGGCTTTGATATAATTGTATTTAGTGCTTTTTTACACTGATACCAGAACTGCAACAGTGGTTTCTTAAGAGACATAGTTTTAAATGGGAAAAGTCTTAAGGCACATTAACTTAAGATAGCACCTAATCGCATCTCCAATACATAGTGTTAGCCACTGAAGTATCAATTAGTCCTTAATAAAGCAAAGAGGTGCTGACAAATTGCAGTGTAATTTAACAGCTGCTAATTGTCTTTTTTTTTTTTTTTTTTTTTTTGAAGGGGCCTGATTCTCACAGCATTTAGTCTCCTTAGGCCACTCTGCAGTATAAGGAAGCATTAAAAGAGCTTTAATAACAGAGGAGCAAGAGCCATCCAGTGTGCATCAGCCAGATGTCAATGCTGTTACTCAAACCTTCATTTTATTGACAGTCTTCTTTGAGCTTTGGCTTTGGCATAATTTTACTTTGAAAGCTCCTCTTTTACTCTGTGGGTTGCTGTATAAGAGAAAGAAACCCTAATTCATGACTGTAATGAAAATGTGTTGTTCCATGAACAGCTGAACGAACAAGGCCTGCATATTGATACTTGTTTATAGATGTACATCTTGTATTTGGATTCTCTGTGTCTAATGAGGCATAAACTCTGACTTGCAGCCTGGAGCTTTCAAAGCATCCCTCCTTACTCTGTCCTTTGCCCCTAAAGGTTCTCTGGTGTTTGATAAAAGCTTGGAGCACAAGCTAAAGGCTTTCTTTCCGTGGTACTGCTGTTACATCTCTCCTTTACAGAAACATTTCTCATTAAGTCAGTTGCAACAAGTTTGATATCTCTGCTCTGTGCTGGATGTGGCTGAAACAGACTAGTGAAGTAAAGTGTTACTGAGGGAGAAGGGAATGAATCCAGACTCCCATAAAGCAGAGTCATATTGCTTTAATTCCCTAGCAGAAAAAAGTAGCACAGAAGACCCGAGTGTGCCCCTGGGTACAGGTGTAAGGAGCCACTGTTCCCGTGCAGCCTGACAATCTTGCAAGTCTCTGCTGCTGACACTGCAAATGCACAAGGCTGGGATGTTTTCATTGTGCCTTTCCCATGTGATGGAGTAAATTCTTGGTGGGATTAGACACATGAAAGTCTCCTGTGTTTGTGAGGATGCTTGGTTTTGGGGCTGTGATGCTTTAGCATCCTCTAGAGAAGATGGCACATACAGGACATCTGTACTAATACGCCTTCTGTGGTGCAAGTGCAGAGGATGGATCTGGTCTCGTATTTAAAATCATAATATGAATAATGATGTGTGACTGTTGTGGCATGAACTTGTGCGTGAATGTGTACAACATCACTGTGGTGCAGGAAATCCTGGGTGAAAGGAGCATCTGTGCAGTCATCTCGGACACATCTCCACCCCCTCTCCTTCCCATGGAATCTTTCCTCCATGCTGGCAGGAACTCAGGTTAGTCCAGGAGATGTTCTCAGAGTAGCATAATACTGCCACCCCCTTTGCATAATGAGACAGAGGACAACAATGACAAGACCAAGGGTATGATGAGGAAATTGTGGGAAAGCTCGGAGTGCTGAATTTGGAAGAGAAACAGGAATATCTCTACAAATAGCATTACCATTAATGCTACTATTTAAAACATCTTTTGTCTGAAAGAAAGATGCTGATGGAGTGATTTCCACGGGTCACTATTCAACAAGTTCTTAGTCCTTACCAGCAGAGGTGGGTACCCAAAAACGCTCATCAGCCATTTCACACTGTAAGTTGTATCTTTTAATCCAGTGTAGACAATTGCTGCATCAGTCAAAAGGTATTATTCTAAGACTTTCTGTGAGAAATAAGAATTTTTCATGCTGGTGATATGCAACATGACCTTCAACTCTTAACCTCCTAAAATAAAGTTTGTTTGAACTTTCCAATTGACATAACCAGACTGCAGTATAAAGCATGAAGGTTTCTCCTGATCTGAAGCTTGTGCTCTCTAGCTATTTATCACCTGAAAAGTACAATGTCTATTCCCTGATATGTCAGGATATAGACACTATTTTTTTGTTTGATGGCTCAGCTTGACTTTTCAATGACTAAAATTTACATTATGGGTTTTCAATCATATAAGTTAGTTCTCAGCTAAACTTCAGATGCCTTTGATCTCTGCCCATGGGTTAACTGCTTCGAGGAGTCTCAAAATTGTTGGTATTGTTAAACAGACAACATATTTTTCTTTTGATTAGACATTGAGGCTAGCACAACTGTCTGCCTTTCAGAGTTATCTGTGCAGCTTTCTCAAGTGCTGGAAGTTTACCCTTGAATATGACAGGTATAAAACATGTTTTCTGTGTCTGTGTATCTTTCAGTCAAGTGATTGATCTGCTATATTAGTGCAAGCTTCAGCTTTGTCACCCTGGCACTTGCAGGCTGAGCTATATGCTCTGCAAGGGGAGATGACAGAGTATGAGATTACTAAGGAGACACTCCTAGGATGGAGTAATCAACAATAGAAACCTTTGCATCATTTGCAAATATATGAATTTTGTTGGTATACTAACAAGCACAGAATGTCCATAACAGAAATTGTTTTCAAGGACAGCAACCAAGCACTGAGGAAATACTTGAACAGTTTGCAACCTGAGTCATGTTACTTGATATCTTCTCTTCAGTGTGTATTAACTTTTGAGAGCTGGTTAAAAATCTCTGCTAATAATATTTCAACAGACCTGTAAGGAAATACATAAGGAATGTGGTATGAGCTGTGTTTTGTAGTTTTTCCTTAAATTAATTTTTGAAAATGAATGCAAAAATGATGAAGATACCTTGCAGAAGTAGACGGAGCATGGCATGTTAATTCATTTTATTCAGGGTGATGATAATTTCTAATGAAATTAGGCAGGAGAGCAAGACCCTATCAATTAGTCCTAATACAGCATTAAGTATTGCTTCTCCCATGTTGCTGTTCCTTCTGGAATATATGTGGGTGGCTGACACCCTGATGCTGCTGCTTGCTTAGGTGCTTTCTGGAAGAGCCGCTGAAGGAGCTGCATGTTCTCAGTGCTCAGGGAAAGTGCTCTCTTCTGCAAAAGTAAAGTAGGGGTAACACCACTGCATAACCCCCTCCGTGTTTCCCCTCCTGGGCAGTGGTGAGGTGAGGGTGCTGAGCACAGGGCTTGCTGTGGCTGCCTGGGCTGTGTTCCTGGCTGGCGGTGGTGGCTGAACTGGGAGCACCGAGTCCACAGCTGTGTGAGACTGCATTTTTGCCTAAAGAGGGAATCGGCAAAATATGAAGTGGCTTTGCAAATCAAGCAATTGATGTGGAATTTCCCATGCCAGGGTTGTGCCATATGGCAGGTTCGGGGGGCTGGGTACCAACCAAAGCAGATTCATCTGCAGGTTGTGTGTTTTTTTTTGGTTTTTTTTTTCTTTAATGAATCAGTTCTGTCTCTCTCAAGCTTTATGTTATTGCTTATTTCCCCAAGTGCAGAAAGCAAATACTGTTAGCTCCAGTATCTGGTTAGTAATCTAATATACTGAATTTCAAGGCTTTAATCAGCCCTAAGTGTAGAGTAACCTCCTTTAGCAAGAATAGTCACAGTACAGAGTAAACAGCATAATCTCCCCACGCTGAGTGTATCTCCCTTGTTTTGCCTTGCAGTCATTACATGCAAAAAGAAAGGGAAAAAACCTCAATAAGTTAAACCTTAACTTATTCTTAAAACTTAAAAACTTAACTAAGTTCGCCTTAACACCTGCGAAGTTAAGAAATGGTAAATAGCAATTATAACTTTAAAAGGATGTTTTTTACTGTGGCATTTGAAAATGAACATTTAAAAGGAAACAAAACTTACTGTGTAGTAATGGAAACAGAATTTAGTAAGACAGCACTGCAGTACCTGTAACCTTGATGAAGTAGGCAGAAGCAGATGCAGTGCATCCTTCCCTCACCATCTTGCTTAATGCAGTGCCTGGTGTCAGTGCGACTGTAAAATTAATTCAGAATTTGGGACCTTTTTTCTCCAAATCTATTGGTGCCACAGCAGCAGGTGGCATCGACCTACTGGGGACTCAGCAGAGTATGGAATAGCCAGATGAAGATGGGGAGAAAAGATATCATAGAATTTTGAATGGCAGCTGTCAAATGTGCAACTGAGACCAATCTCTGTTTAATATGCCTCAAGAGAAGAGAAATTCCTTGGTGACATTTAGTTATGTCTCCAAAGGTGGTAGAGGTTAGGTTTTTTGGAGACCACTTCTCTGAAGTGCCACAGCATAAGTATTCAAGTCTCTTTCCTCCCAAGAGACTCTGGGCATCTTGTTGAAATACCAAGGAAGGAAAAGTAGAAAGACATAAAAAGGTCGTTAGAAAAATTTAAGAAAGTGGCATTTAGCAACTGTAACGGACTTGCGTCAGATGCAGTGCTAGCCTTTACACTAATTGTTGCACGTAAAGATCACCGGGGATGTTTATTAGAGGACATGTCAGTAGAAATGTTGCAATTCTCATTTGTCAATAGACTTTACTAAGGGGCTATTCATTGAGTAAAACACAGGATGCAATACATCCCTCTTATGTTGCAAGATTGCTAGAGAAAATGAATTCCTTGAAATTGTAACAGGAATAGGTAGCATCTCTGACTTAATTGCTAGAAGTGCCCATGGGGAGAAACCTCTGAAGAAAGAAGAATTTTCTTCATTAGTGCTTGTGTGGTGTTTCTAGAAATGCGGGAGCTGAGGGATTTCCCTGACAAGCCTCTGCTGCTTGGTGCTGTTGCCGAGTGCCTTCTCACAGAACTGGTGAAATTTGCTGACTTGCAGGTCTGTGCATTATGAAGGGGCATCTTAATTAGCAGCTCCTGGGGAACAGCAGCTCACCCCAGCTGATGCTGAAGGTGTGCTGAGAGCAGCTGTGGGCTGTGTGGAGTCAGGACTCCATCTCCAGGAGGGGGCATGGGTCCTCCCATTCTGCTCCTGACCTTCTGAAACGGCAAAAAGCCGCAAGCTGCCTATACTGGAGATTTCTTGTTCCTGGGTTTGGTTGGTTTGCTGGCAGAATAACCTTACTGTTGAACTTTGGGGATGGGTGGCTTTTTGGAAACAAAACAAACAGATATTAAAAGAAATTTAGGGCTTTTGAAAATTAGTGGTTTAGTGTAACCTCCTCCCCACCCCCCAACACACACAGAGTCAAGGCTGTGTATTGAGGGAGGAATATTCCCGTATGGGATTATTCCCTGGTGTTAATGTGCTGACTGGCTGCAAGGAAAGCTTGTTAAGAGGATTTTTCCCGAGTTCCTCCAGGTCTCCTCATTACCCTATTTGATGCGGGCAGATCTTGTATGAAGGCAAATGTACCTTCAGTGCTTAGGAAGTGCTGGTATCTGTTGAACTAATGAATTAAATTACTGCCATGAAGCTTGTTTCACCTTGTGATGTGCATGTTTAATTTTTTGACAGGTTTTGATAGGAAGTACAACATTTAAGTGTCTGTATATTCATAACATATGGTTCAATGAACTGATCTTTATGTATTCATGCCTTATAAATGGCTTTGAATGCATATCTAACAAGGGACTGTATTAGGCATAATAGGATAGGTACAGCAAAAAGGAGAATGTTTCAATTGGCATCTAAAAGGCATCAGTTTCTGTGTGGGATGACAGTGTGAAAGTGCCTCTTAGAATAACCCATGGAAAATGCAAGAGATGAGTTAAATGTGAACCCAGGAGGAAGGTCTTGAAGATTGTGCTTGCAGCAAAAATCTTATCAATTGAGAACAGAAAGCGAAACAATGGTAAAGCCTACCAGCTAAGTAGGTCACCAGTTAACAAGACAGTGACTCACGCAGAGAGGGAGAATTTAATTTTTAAACACAAGTCCTGAATTTGCTTGAAATAAAATGTATATATAAATTTAGCAGCTGGTCAAATAAGATAAAAATATTTTTTTTATATTTCGTTCTACTGTTTGCAATTTTTATTATATTTACTTATACACTGCTTTAATAACTTCTAAGATTTAAGTCTTGATTATATATGAATTCTTTGTGTTGCTGCTGTTCTTACATACCCAGCTCAGGGCTCACGTGAACCAGTAGCTACTGGAACAGAGGGAGCTGTTCCAGGTGGTGCGGTGATACACACACAGCCTTCCAATTTAAATCACTTAGTAAGTGAGCAAGTGTTTGGCCCTGAGAAGAGATGCATCGTTTTTCTGTTAGTATTGGTCTGTATCATTCTTTGGACTAAAATTTCTGGGAAAGTGGACTGGTCTGTGTCTGCGCCACTGCCCTTACCAGGTGTCATGCAAGTGTGAAAAAGCAGGTCCAGCTGGCCTCTGCCCTGCAGCTTGGCGCTGCGCCCACCAGCTGGATGAATGCCAAAATGCTCACTTCTCTGTTTCATATAGTTATGTGAAGTTGATACGTTCAAGCTCTTTGTGTCCTATCTTTTCATAGAGGTAATATAAAAATATATGTGTATGAAAAACATGATATATAAAACCATTGATGGATTGCCAGAAAATGTGGCTGCTGTATCAATTTAATTGGTATATCCTTTACATAGCTTAAAGGATGCATAAAGTGTAACTAAGGTGACATAATTCAGATCAATGCTTTCCTAACATCTGTTATATATGAACAGTCCATATTTTAATGCATTGCTCTTTCTCCAAGAACAGCTGTGTTCACTGGAACCCCAGTTAAAATCTTTCTGTGGTTATAATTAGTATTTTATCTTATTGATTAATGGAGAGGGATCTATAAGGCATATCTTAAAATCATTTAGCAATAAAACATTGGGTAATAATAGTGCCTTTGTAATATTTTTAATAATGACACAAAGAACTTACTCTTTCTTCTCAGATGTTAACACCAGATTTATGTGAGAGGGAAATTCATTGCGGATCTATCTAGCTGCAGCCCGCACTTGTGGTAGTCCCTTAGCTGAGCTTGTTGCAGCTAAGGCTTCAGTTCTGGGAGGCAGCGCTTCATAATGATGATAAACCATTAAGATATGGTATCTAACCCTACCATTTTCTTTCATCTCCTGCATGATTTTCTGTTAGTGGAAAAATACCATCCAATTTTCATGCCTGTAACTTTTTTCATAGAGCAGCTTTTTTTCTATAGTATTATTTTTAACTGTTGGTTATATCTGCTAGTTAGCAGAGGGTCTGAAACAGTCCTTCAGTCTAAAGACATGGGCAACAAATGGGCTAGAAACAGGCAGAGAAGGGAAGTTGTTGCCCAGAGGAGAGTACCCTGGTGCCTATTTGTCAGGTGTACTGTTTTAAAATTAAGTGCACTAAATGGAGGATGCTCTTCTTTGGGTCTACGGAATTATGTATCTTGTTATTTTTTTGGTGCCAAGCTGAGCTGAATTAAGCCTACATCATCCCCTCTTAAACAGAATATAAAATGTCCACGTGAAACTGTGCATCGATTTAATTGGAACAGCTCTTCCGCGCTGTTGAATTCTAAATTGCAGCCAGTGACTAAAGGTGAAATTCTTGCTGTTGTACTTAGTCTGCTGCGTTATCCAGACCAACTCATTCTCATGAGGTTTTTAAAAGCATCCTTGAGAGATGAGCAGAGATTCTACACAGTGAAAGGAATTCAACTGGCAGTAAAATGTTTTATGTCTGGAAAATGTTTGAAAAGAGAGATTTGAACCCTCACCACACTTTGTTAGTGGTTGGCAAAAGAGATCTCTGCTGAAGGAATTTTTCAGATAAGAAATGGAACAGGAAGCAGGAGAATGTTTTAAACAAAAGCAGAGTAATTTTTGTAAAAATTCACACAATTTTGCATGCAAGCAGCTTCTCATTTGCACCTTTCCAATCAAAACCATCTGTCCTGTATTAGCCAGTCCATGGGCAGATGCTCCATTTGTCTTCCTAGCACATGGCAATGCCAGGCTTTCTGAAATGACAGGCTTCTTTTAGTACTGATCTCTCGATTGCTTTTTCTCCATTGCACCTACGCTGTCTGATCG
Organism: Falco biarmicus; assembly: GCF_023638135.1. Taxonomy (NCBI): domain Eukaryota; kingdom Metazoa; phylum Chordata; class Aves; order Falconiformes; family Falconidae; genus Falco; species Falco biarmicus. The sequence continues at coordinate 118,630,793 of NC_079290.1, forward strand.
TGGTTAGTGCCTGCCACCACCATAGCGGTTTTTCAGTTTAGTCTGTCTTGCAGGGAGGGCCAGGCACTGTCTCTTCTCACGTACATGTGACAGGCAGTGGGGAGTGCCCTGTTCTAACCCGAGAATCCCTGCTCCATGGAGCCACACCTGCCTGTCTCCACTTGAGAGATGATGCTTCTTTGGACCATTGCAAAGCTTTAAGACAGGGACACACGCGCGCGACTTACTGCATTCATACCTGGTAGATATTTTTGTAGTACATGCTTTTAGGCATTGGGCAAAAATAATGAAAATGCTTATGCATTTTTAGAGATTATATGATTTTTGCATTAATTAAGAATGTAAGTTTCAGACAGGCTCCTTCTTTAGATGTGAGCATTTATTAATATTTATAAAATTATCACATATTAATACATTCATAATACATAGATATGGTGCACTACCAGTTGTAATACTTTTTTTTAGAACATCATCGTAACTGTGAGGTTGTTCTTCTCTGTCCTTCTTAGTTGAAAGAGTAATCATATGGATTTATTCTCCCAATGTTTACACAAGATTTTTTTTGAAAAGCCTCCTTTTTAATTACCTTGCTAGTCTATCAATAAAAGGCTGTAGGCAATATACAACTACTTGCAGCTGAAATTACGAACTGCAATCGGAACGCTCAAGGAGCGAAATGGCTGTTGGTAGGAATCTGACTGAATCTAATACACAACACTGGTGCTGAAAAATGTGAATGTGAGGTGTGGGCTGCTCTGGAGATGACCAGTGAAGGCTTGGAAGCCTCCTCAGAAGCACAGCAGTGTTCTGAGAGCAGTGCGGGTGCCTGAGCCACATGGCACACCGTGCCAGGAGAGCTCAGCTGTGCCCCCCCCACTCTATCCTGCTGATGGACCTGCGAAGGGCCTGCTCTGGTTCAGCTGTATCACTGGGCAGGGGCTACTACAGCATCAGGGCCAGGCGAGGGGGTGTCTAGCATGCATAGCGGAGCTCAGAGCAGAGCATGTGGTGCAGGAGAGGGGTGTCCAGCTTATAACTTTCCTGCATACCAGAAATTACTTTAAACTTGTTAGCTGGAAGTGAGTCACTTTTTCATGGAGGACAAAGAAACTTATATTTTTTCAGTTCCTCAGGAAAGCATCTGTTTTTAAAAATAAAGCAGCTAAGGTCTGGGCTTCATGTGTCACTGTTTCCATGCGTGTTTGTACTGGTGTTGGGCTAAATTTTGCCAAGCTCCTTCCTCTGCAGTAATTAGGATTCCATATTTTTTTTGAAATCTTTTTAACATTCCTCATTTCAAAGTTAATTTGCTTTCAGAACAATCCAATTAGAGGTGAATCACTCTATATATGTGCAATTCTGCACTAATTGCTTTATTTGATCATTTTATATTTATAAGGTAAATGTCTTATTTTCTTTAGAAGGGAGCTATCATTGCCTCCCACCTATTGCATCTCAAGGTCTTTTCCATTTTGTGGTTGGCTATTAGCAATAAAGAATAATGTTATTACATGGTTGTTCAGAGAATTATGTAATTTGCAAAAGAATCACACTAAGAAGCCATTATGTACTGTTTCAAGGGAGGCTGTGTGGAGGGCTTGGGAGACCAGTGTGGGGGAGCCATGCTTGTCCTGTTTGACATCATGGGTGTGGGAGCTCAGATCCTGCTGCGGTACCTGCTGGATCAAAGCCCTGGTCCAGGAGATGAGAAAAATAATTCAGTCATTTGAGACTGGTGTCTGTGGCACTGCTGAGAGATCTGATACCTCTTCCTGTCCCCAAGTACTCAGTGTTCCTGCTAAACTTTAAATGCATACATGATCCCATGTCCTAGACTGAATTATTTTTCTGGATTTAAATACGTATCTCCTAGTTTTGCAGAAAAGATACATAAATTGTGAAGGGTAAGCCCCTTTTTTCTGTTACATGGGTTTAGGATTAATTCTGAATTGGTCCACAGTGGTCTTAATATTTTGAAGTTATTTTTATTTTTTGCTATTAGCATATGTTGGCAAGAATAAGCTTGCAACCAGGCCTGGTTTTCAGTCAGCCGCACAGTGTGACAGTTCCAGCTCTAAATGTTCACAGCATGTTCTTTAGGCTGTGTTAATATACATCAATTCTCACAGACAAATTAACACAGAACATTTGCAGTCAGAATGTTTATTAGCTGGGTCAGCTGCACTAATCTTACTGTAACTGTGATTTTATGTAAACCTTTCCTCTGACTCCTACTTTTTTGTTTGGAGGGGGTAATTCTGACCATAAGCCCACACCTTTCTCCCAAATCTATCATACCAGAAAAAGAGCAAGCATGCTTTAAGTCCAGATATAGGAATAGAGAAAATCTAGAATTTTGAGCAGTGGGGATAAAAGTTGAGCAGAGTGGGTAAAATGCCACATTGACTAGTGAAAGCAGCAAATGAGCCAGCCCTGGCAAGAGTCAGATGAATATGCCAAGCTACATTCATGTGGCATTAGAAATACCTATTCCTTAAAAGATAACACAACAGAAGAGGATACCATTTTTTGAAGCCCGCAGCAGATTTTCATGGGAGATAAAGTTCTGGCTTTGTAAAATTAAATGAATAAATAAATATTTAGGTAAATTTTCTGGTGGTATTTGCAACATTGACACTTGAACTTCTGGTTTATTTATAATTTCAAGGATACTGTAGCCAAATTAGTAATATAAAAATTGCCGCCATCTAACATTTCAAAGTTACAGACAGCACTATCCATCTCCAGCAGAATCCCATCTAACAAACCAGCAGCAAGAAAAGAAATTGGCACAAATTCAATTCATTCAGGCTGAAAATAAGATTGAGAAATACCATCACCTTAATTCATTATTATTTTCACTATGTGAATTGTAATCTTGTTATTATCCTTTATGCCATCCTTAAGATAATTCTATTCTCTGGAGAGTTTAAGATATCTCTTGCCAGGTAGCAATGCTAGAAATATGTTATATATCAGCACACTGAGCACTGTGCGATAATTACAGGGGACATACAATCTCATTAAAAAACCCAGAGAGCACCTGTATAACCAGGAAGGTGCTGTGCTCGTTATGCCACATGGCAACTACTAATGTTGTTGTTATACAGGTGTGTATTAGATTAAACTGTTTGCTCATTTCATTATGCATTTCCCTGGTAATCATAACTACAGGCACAGAAAGCTCCTGGGATACAACCAGGCTGTAAGAAAGTACTGAAAAGCACTTCCTTACCACCAGCTGCGTTTGAAATAAGATGCTTTTGTGAGTAATTTCCAAACCCACTGGACCAAACAGCCAAATGGTGAGACCCCTGAGCCCACAGAACAGGGAAAGCCTGAGAAATGTGTTGCAAACTTTTCTTCTTTTGTGCTTGCTCCAGCAAAGCAGCATATATCTAACTGGAGAGGCTGGTTCTGAGTCCCTGCTGCGGGGACTAAAAGCTGGGCCCATTCCCTTTGGTGTTCAGAGGTGGGGAATGGCAGGCCCTATGTAAGGAGCAGTTTCGGTTAAGCAGAGTGGGTTCCTATGTTAGAGATGATGAAAAAAGGAGATGCTTTGTAAAATGACCTTCCTGGAGCTGAAAAACTCCTCGCAGGCAGGAGCAGGGGTGTGGGGACCAGGTGGGCAGGGAGACAGGCTAGGAAGAGCTGACCAAACCCCAGCCCTAGGTCCCAGCCTGCAAGTACAAATTAAACCTTCCTTCTTCACGGCCAGAACAATGTCAAAGGCAAAGTGCTTCTGTCAGCCTGGGGTGAACGTTTCAGCTGTGGGGTGGAAGGGTAGCTGCTGCCCAGCACGGGCTCTGTGCTCTGCTTGTGCCACGGCCCATTGCCAAGCCTGGTCCTCTCCCTCTGCCCTCCCTCATGGCCACCAAAAAGCAAAGTCTGGGGGAGCAGGAGCATGGGTGGGCAGAGCTGTTTGCTCCTCTGGAGTGGTGGAAGCCATGTGCCCGGCAGGAGCTGGGCTGGCAGCGGAGGTGCCTGCCTGCCTGCCTCTGCCTTCATCATATCAGACAGCTTTGTCCTGGCTTAGTAATCAGAGGTACTGGGGTGAGGCAAGGTTTGACAGTGTGATGAAGAACACATGCTGATGTGTAGGACAAATTGCTGTAGCAAAGCGGTGGTAATGGCTTGTAATGCAGAGGGAAAATAAAACAAACACCACCTAGAAGGTGCAGGCAGGGCAGGTGTTCCTGCAGCCACAGGCTGAGACCCTGTGGGTGCTGCTCCTGTGGCTGCCCTGGGTCCCCACCAACTGCCGGACCCTTGGCAACCAAGAAACTCCTACATCATCTAGAAGGCTATAAAAATACATGATGGGGAATATTTGTAAGAGCATCAATCTTCATGAGTGAGGAGAGGATGGAGTAGGGGAGCCACAAGTGAGTTATCCTGTCACTCCTGACAAATGAAGATAAATTGTGTGACACTGGCTATTTATTTATACACTTTGCTGGGTATGCATATCGGTATGAGCAGGAGAAACAGCATTATGTCACATATGTAATTCTGTGCTACCAAGGGCTTTTGTAAGGGTGAGTTTTGGGTGGCTATTACTGCATATGGTCAAGAGTCAATGATTTTGTCTCCACAGAAAGCTTCAGATAGCAAGTTTCTCATTAGCAGGTGAGGGAGGGCAGTGGCTGGAAACAGGCTCTGTAGCTACAGTGGTGTTTTCCATCCCCTGGGGGAACCTTGTGCTGGTCAGGGGGGAAGCTCTGTGCCCTCCTGTGAGGCTGGAGCACAAAACTGTTAGGCAGAAGTTTAAAACTTTTCTACAAGAAAATCTAAAAACAGGGGGTGAGCCAGTATTCCCATCTTTGAAAAACAAGCAGTGGGTGAGAAAGGGGTGGCATATTGTAGAGATACTGCTTTTTCTTTATTAACCGGCTTGCATGCACGTTTCTTTGTATTGGTTTGCACTTTACTGGGCCCTGGGCAGGGGAAGGATAGTATTTGCAAACACTGCACTGATGTACAGAATTCAACACCTTCCAGTTCACAGATACTCTGCCTGGTGACAATACATCACTTGTATGTAAAAATGAGTAGGTGGGAGAAGCTCTTTTTGAATTGATACTGTACTTGCTTGTGTAAGGAGGAGTTCTGAAGACAGAACAAGCACGGGTTTCTGCTGGGGACAGGCTCAGGGCAGAGCAGCGTGACTCTGTTAGAGGAGCTGAGCAGCCCCAGAAATGCAGTAGAGAGCTGATGGCCGAGCTGTTTGGGTGTGCTTTGGCTGGGATTACATTTTCAGTCTCATGCTGTGTAGCGGTATGTGACACAGTTGAGGCTTTCTTCTGAGACTTACTGAGATGCTTTATAAAAATATTTCAAAGCAGGAGGAGTTGATTAGGGGAAAAATCCTCATAGTTGTACTGGAGCTGTGCTCTCATCAGAAATAAATTGAGAGTTAAACTCCTGTTGTCTTGCATCTGAGCAGATTGCTCTCTCAGAATTGTACTTGCAAGTAACACTTGTGTCTCAAATCCTGATTGTTTTCAGCAGCTGACTAGCTGGAGTATGAGCACCCATGAAAATGGTCTGCATTAGATGCTGGCAGGTTTTGAAAACTGGGCCTATAGCATTATGAAATGTTTTAATCTGCTACAGTGGCCTAGAGCTTTGTCAGTCCTGTGGTAGTGTCAAGGGGACTGATGAACCCGATGTGCTTGTGTCCGCTCTGCAGCATCAGCTCTGCTAGGCTGGGGTTAGCCATGCTCCTCAGCTGCAGGGTCTCCTTGTTATCCATGAGCATGGCTGGACTCCGTGCTATTCCCACGTTGGAATGGTGCAGCCAGCTTTGGAGAGCAGCACCCGCAACAAACAGGCTGTGGCTGGGCCTGTCAGATGGGATGTGCCCTGCAGAGCTGATGCTCACAGGATGTGTTCCTTGTCTTGTCTGGAGCATCTGGCACTTGAACTGTATCCTCCCCTAATCAGCATTTTTGAAAGCCAGCCAGCCCCATGCATGCCGAGCTGTCTGCCCTGCCCAGGTTTCAGTTTCTGTCATGCCAGGTCATTCCTGGAGCTACCCTGCAGGTATCACGAGGGACTCCTGTCCTTGCAGATAGAAGGAGCCATCAGTCACTCCAGAGCGCTGGACCCTTCCATGGCTCTGACGGAGTCTATCGATCATGCCTGCCTTGTGCACAACTGTCCTGTGAGCGCTGAGGTGCTCCGGTGCTCACTGGGTTCAGCCACCACCTCGAAGAGCTGGCAGCATGCGCTGCCTGTAGTGCGTGAAGCATTTTAACTATTGGTGGTCCTCTGTTTTCACTTGTAAGTCACTGCTCTTTCAGTGGCAGTTGCTGTTGATAACCTTCTCTGGCTGCTGTGAGACCATGTGTCACCTGCTGCCCGCTGAGCCTGTGGTACAGTGGCATCGCAGCTCTGCTGTCACCGCCAGCATATCTGGAGGAACATGGTGCTCCTGGCTGAGCTCCCTTCTGCAAGCACTGCTTTGGGGATTGTTTTTAGCTGCTGTTTGAGGGAGTCCCAGACAAGTCCCACAGGCTGAGACCGGGTCTGGGTCTGGCATTTCAGGATAGGCAGCCTGAATGCATCAACATGGACCGTGAGCAGGAGAGCACTGAGAGTTTGGAGATGAACTTAAAAACTGGTGTAAAATGCCAGTGCTGCCACAGCCTGCCTGTGGGATGCTAGGTAGGCCTTTAATTATTCCAACAAAAAATCACCTATCCATCAAATGAAATGAGAGCAAACAATAATAATCCTGATTTTGTTGAATTTGCTATTTGAAAATTTTTCTTAAGTCGTATTTGCTTGGATGGAAAATGTAGTATAATGCTTTCCCATTAAAATTTGTATTTTTTCTAAAATATAAAGAAAATATTTCCCCTCTGACTTTCCTTAGTCTTTGTTGCTCACGTGTATATATGGTCCCATGCAGTGTCTGAAAATTTTCAGCTTCCTTGGTCAAGCAAAATACGAAACTTAGAGCTAATATCATTGCTGTCAATGAAGAAATAGGAAAAAAAAAAAAAGAAATAAAGCTGTTTGAACTCCCAGATAATATTAATGCAAATGGGTGTAAACAGGCCAAGAGTAATTCTACATGAAAAATGGGTAAGAAAAATCAGCCTGTCAGAGGACACAACCTGAAACATCCTTCCCAAAGATATACAAGGGAATTAAAAAAAAAAAAAAGCATCAGCAATTACCAAGTGTTTCTTCACTTTCTACATTACATGTCAGGATTATATGGCAGGTCTGAAGGAGATCATAGGAGACTTTTTCTAGCTGATGCTTTCTAGGATGGATCTCTTTGTTGAGATTGCAAAGATTGAAATCTGTAATTTTGAGAGATCTGTATTATTGGAACAAAGCACTGATAGAGTGTAATCCCTGATGTTTTTGTAGTGTTTGCAGCACATGTCTAATCAAGGGAGTCATGAAGATGCAAGATGTATGGGCCTTGGAGAACATCATGCACTTTGCATTATGCATCTTTATAGATGCAAATTTATTTTCAAATTAACTCTCAGCTCAGCAGAGTCCCACTAATCCTTTTACAAAGGCATGAACTACTAATCCAAGTGCTGCACTGGGCTTGCAGCTGTTTGAGCAGTTACCTAGATTAGATTTCATATTTAAAAATGAGATTTGTGTTATTTGTATCAAGAGCACAGTTTAAATAGGGGGTGACTTTTTTGCTATTCTGAAGAGGCTTCCTGGGAGAGAGCTAGTTTGAAATCTTACTTGCAAGTTCCTTCCTGAAATGGAAAGCTGTAGCAGGTGAGGTACTGTGTCCTTTGGTTTCCTGGGATGTGGATTACAGATGACTTCTTTTTATGGAACAGTGGAAAGGTGTTATGCTAATAAAGGATCCTGAGTTTCGTCTGTGACAGACTGCGAATGGGGATCAAGTAAGGGAGAGAGACTGGCGTGGTATGGGCCTGAAACGGCTAACAAGTGACACACTGGAGGAGGCGTGCACATAGCCTGGGCTGTGTCTGATGGTTCCCCATTATCTTCCATCAGTGTGTTGATAAACTGTTATCACTAAATTATACTCAGTCTAATACAAGCTTCACATCAGTCGGGTATGAAATCCATTACTGTCTGTCATACTGCTTGGCTAATGGAAGGAAACCCTGTTTTCTCCATTAGATTTTGGTTGGATCCCTTTATCTGCCCATTACGTCTCCTGTAACTCTTCCTAATGGAATCAGACTAATACAAAATGACAAAGAATCAGGAAAAATGACACCGAAATTGGGGGAGCTGTAAAAGCTTGTATTGACCCTACTTAGCCTTGTTAAGGAATGTGAAGTCTGAATTAGTTTAAAGATTTGTTTATTCAGTGACTGATCCTATGAGCTTGTTTCTTTTGCTTAAAGAAAGTAATTTTTGTTTTGCAGTAAATTCAGTATGCAGAAAACTATTTACTGTGATTAATGCAATAGCTTTCCTGACCCCTTTGTCTTTATAAAAGCACATGGCATGGCTGCCTTATAATTTACTGTTGTTTTATTAATTTAATCTTGCTGTTCTTCCAGCAATCATTCCTATCAAAAAAGTGATTTGTGATCCAAACCAGCCAGCCAAAAACCCAAACCAGTTTGCAAACAACCTAACAGCAACACTAATAAGCAAAACTCTAATGCACGTAAGCACAGTCTCAGGGTGTCTGCCCTCGTACCAGCCCTGCAGTCGGGGGGGTGTGGTGCTGTCAGGGGTCCTGCAGCCACCATATACACGCTGAGTCACCCTATAGCGAGAGCATCATCCGTGCGTGGAGCTGAGCTCAGCAGTGCAGAGGTGAAGTGAGCCGGACCTGGGGGCTGTTTGGGCAGCAGGACACTCAGCTGTGCCTTGACCTTTTGCAGACCAGGCGCCTGCCTGCGCAGGCAGCGTGGAGCGAAGCGGCTGCAGGCCACTGCCACTTGCTAACAGAGGTTTGAAATCCTGTCTTGCTGCAGGAGTTTCATGCGGAATGCTGTGCCAGGCAGTGCTGATTACAGATGTTCACAGGCGCTTAACGTTAGCTGCAGGAGCTGGGGCTGCTGCCTGAAGGAGGCTCTGATCTCTGAGCATTAAGGAAGGAGGCTCATCTTGGAGGGCTTGCTACGTGGCCCAGCCTTTGCTGACTGCTAGCTAATAGCACTGAAGAAGAAATGCACTGCAGGCAGCGTACGCCCTGCCGGCTTATATCTCAGCCACAGCAAAGCCTCTGATTTACTGTGAGTAATACATAAAGGGTCTCATGAAGAAACGGTTAGGGAATACTGCCTTCGGGGGAAGAGCAGGGGAAGGAACCCTGCTGCCTACTTAAAAAAAAGTACTGCCTTTTCTGGCAATCCTTGCCTTTGAATTGTGTATTTTTGTAACGTTTCTGGCTGGACATTTTAAAGATTTAGCACTCCTTTTAAAAATATTCTATGGGCACATGAGATGAGATTAGGCTGTATAATTTTCTTCCCACTCCCTATGTGCAGTCACTGAATTTGTCTTAATTTCCTGCACCAGTGCCCATGGATTGGGAGCTAGTTTCTATCACCCGTGAAGTCAGTGGCACTGTTCACAAGCTCAGGTGATTAAAATGGTCAGACTCCAGCCAGGCACAGAACAGTGCATTTTCTTACATATATTCTTGGTATAATGCAGCAGAAAGATGTGGGATTGTGAACTGATGCAGAGGGCCAGAGAATGCCTTCAGATGCCATCACCGTTTTGGTCTGCAACCACATGGAAGCACGGCGAAGCAGAGCCCCGCAGAGCAGGTATCAGAAAATGGAACGGCCGGTTAATGCCTGTCCATGCTGGAGCTGGCTGCAGGGTGGTTCTGTGTGCCAGTAATGTGGTCCCCAAACTGCCCTGGGGTCTGCTCTGCTCAACCGTGTAAACGAAGACTTTTGAGTCCCACTTTTCCGCTGTTGTCACTGTTCTGTTGCAGCAGATGAATGCTTTGAAGCCCAAGAGTACTTGATTCCTTCCCAACCCAGGCCATTAGTTGAGGCTTCCTTGTACCCGTCCTCCCCTACTCCAGATCCAGCACTCCTTTCTTTTCTCCAAGTGCCCAACTGCTGTCCTTGGACACTCTTTGTCCTCCAGCAATTCTTGCAGGTGCAGGTTTCTTGACAATGGTAGTTTCATTCTGTCTCCAGTTTTTATTCTCCTTCTGTTTAGTGTTTGCAGAAAAAAAGAGACAAAAGGACTTGGCCAAATCCCAAGCAAAATCAGACGTGAGAAGAGGGCTTCATTTCCAAGCTGCACTGCTAGCTCTGAGAGTTGTTCTTGTGCTCTCACTGATACACACTTCTGACTTTAATCTGTAAGATTTGTCTGTGTGCTGGCTCTGAACTGATTGCTTTTTCTCTTGTGACTCTCTAACAATCTCTTGCTTCCTTAGCAAAAATGTAATCCTGATCAGAGTTCCCTTCTTTCTCACTTGATTAGAATTTAAAAAAGCCCCACCTGACATAATGGCACCCACCACACCCACCCTACCCCCCCAATATGTGTACTTAAGGTCTTCGTTTTATAAACCCTTTTCTCATACTCCAGTTGCATTTTTGTGGGGGCCTCCAGGGTGGTTTGCATAGGGAGTCAGAACAAGGCTCATGCAACACTTGCATACTGCTTAAATAGGTGTTTGGCATATTCATATTGTGGCTAACAGCAGGCCAGGGCTGGAGGGAGGTGGAATGTTTCCCATTGATGGAGGATCTCTGCATCCCTCTTCATCCTTGGGCTCCTCTTGCACTGAGCAGAGTCCCTTGGTCTGCCTGGGCCCTTGGAGACTGAGCCACTGTCTCCTGAGGAGCATTAGAATTGAATAGAAATAAATAAGGTAAATGAAGAGTGTTTCATGGGCAATTGAAATGTCAGCAAGGGTTACATCCTATCATTTGCTGTGCCTCAAACATCCTTTTCTAGCTGCTTCTTAATCCCCAGACAGACAAGCCACAAGTGCATCAGCTTTCTCTCCCTCTCTCCCCCCCACTCCCAGCAGCACCCACAAGGCCCTGGATTGTCACTGCTGTAACCAGTTGTACACTTTCTCCTGCTGCAGATATTAATTTTTTGTTTATAGAAAAATCCATAAAGTTTGAGTTATCAAAAGCTCTGTGCACTAGTGGGAAAGACACAAAATCAATGCTGAAATATTGCCTTATTTAATGGCTGCTGTAAATAGCTCTGTTATGATTCTTTAGTAGAGGTAAATTATGAAAGCACAAGAGAGGTCAGTTGAACGTACTTGTTTGCAGCTCACACCCCAGCAAGCTGATCCAGCTTATGTTGCCCTGTTAGGCATTAGCTGACAGAAGTTTGAGGTATCTTAGTTCATGGGTTTGCCATCACTCATGTGAGAAAACAAAGAGGAGTATGGGCTGATTCTGATGGGCTCTCACAGCGGTTCACTCTGTGTTTAGTGGTACTTCCTTGCTGCTGGAGGAGCTAAGTCTGTTCCCTCCTGCTGGGATGCTGCTAGTGCCAGCCGTGTCTTCTCTCTGGGCCCTGCAGGAGCAGAGGGCACGGCTGGCACAGCCCGCTCCTGCTCTGCGGGACCTGCTCCCAGCTGCGTCGCAGGGTTTTCTCTTTTCTGGGGGGGGAGCACAGCCCTGGGAAGGAATTACATCTCATGTTTCTTCTTTCTCCTTTTCTTAAGGCATGGTTTTAGAAACAGGCTTGTAAACGAGGTTTATAAATGAGGCTTTTAAAGGATTTTAAATACCTATAATTTTTAATGGTTTATTTCTATGCCATTGAATGTAATTATCTCCAGTAGAAGTTCTCTCTAGGATATATTTAGGCACTTTGGGAAACCCTGGCATCTCCCCCACATTCCTGGAAAGCCAAGTCCTGGATTGGGGTTACTGTGGTAACCCAGCTGCGTTTCCACCAGCAACAATAATCACTATGGATGAGAAAAAAATAGTATTCTAGGATGCCTTGTTTGAAAGTCACAAGGAATTAGGAAATCCTGCTTTGCATAGCTCCTTGAAGGTCAGACAGGCGCTCTCTGCAAGTGGCATTAGTCAGTCCAATCACATGTGCAAACTCTGGTGTCTGAAGGGCTCATGAAAGCTGATAAGAGTTTTCCCTGAAGTACTGCTGCAGCCAGTCGGACAGTGCCTGCATCACCTCCGTCAATATTTAACTCTAGGTCAATACAGCTTGATGTTTGGCTTAACAGAACTTAATATCTGCCTAATGTCAGCAAAGTTCTAGCAACTGTACGAGTGCACTGCCTGATTTCTGTGGGGAAGGGGTTCCTTGGCTGAGAAGCCAGAGTGGTGGAGCCTCCTTGCTTCTTAGATGGTGGGAATGAGCCACAGCTCTTGTTGCTCACAGTTGAGGGCTGTGCTAGTGACCCCATCTCTGATTCACCCCGACTCGGATGCAAACCCAGATTAGCTTACTGGGGATGTGCTGGTAAGAGCAAGCTGAGTATTGGGGGATGTGCCTGTCACTGGCACATGGGACTGGTTCCCTCAGGAGGGCTGCGCCATGCATTAGCAGCAGCTTCTGGAGCCAGCCTCATCTGTTGCTTTTCTGTACAAGCTCCTGGGACTCCTGCAGCAGTAAGGGGCGCTGAAGTAGTACAGAGTAGAGGTCTGCTGGTTCCCAGCATCTATGGAGGGGCAGTGCTGCTGGTTTCTCACCTGTGGTGTTTTGTTTTGTTCTCATGAGGATTGTCCTTATCTCTGACCTGCAGCGATGCACTGAGGCTGATGCAAGCTCCTGGCAGCTGCAGCAAGGGCATGCATTGCTGCTGCTGGCTCCATCCTCCCCTTGAGGCCAACGTCTTTCCTTCCTCCCTGCTGGCTGTTTCTTTGGGCAGTAGTTAGCCAGTGAAAGTGTTTTCTTTTTATTATCGTTTTAATATTCATGACACATGCAAATTAGGAAAAAAGGTAATTGTCCCAATTAACACTAAATAGGTTTTTCTCACACATCTTGAGTAATTTGATGCTTCTGCTTATCTCATAAAAAGTTTCCTAGTGGAACTGCCTCAGACTCAGGGTTCATACAAGTGCCTGCTGAGCTGCTGTAATTAAGCTGTGATTAGCCAGCTATAAATACATGGTTTTGAATACAACATTGCACTCTTAGGGCAACCAGAGATAATAAAGTGATCAGATCAGTGAACACTGAAGGTACCTCAGTAGTAGTAAGATAAAGCTTTTGTCATTAATGGCAGGTCAGTTGCAGTGGTTCAGCTCCTACGGACCCTCTCTAAGCCATGGCCGAGTGCTGGACCAAGGCCATTACTGCTAGAAACCATTGGCATGCCTGCAGTCCTGGCACCCATGGCTCTCCAGGCAGTTGTTGAGGGAACCTGCCTCTGTGTGGTGTGTGGAATCGCCTCTCTGCTCTGCTTTTCTGATGGAGTGGTTAACCTAAAAATGGCTTTCCAGTAGGATGACTGGTTCTTTTAGCAGCTGGGTGTCCCTGGCTGTGAGCTCTGGTGAGCTGTCAGGGGAAGCAGGGCTCAGATGGAGCTCTTGCAGAGGGGTGGCAGCAGCAGGCAGTGCAGGAACTCCCGGTCCCTGGCAGCTCTGTGGGTACGCACCAGTGCTGGGAACCCAAGGGCTCAGTCTAGATGCTGACAGCTGGTTTCCATCGCCAGATGTCTGGGAAGATGGTTTCCACTGAGCGCTTGGCCCCCTGTCCCACCAGCATCCCTTTGTATTTGAGAGCAGTGGGAGAGTGGTGGTAAATTTGCTTTGAAGCGGGGGTGGCTCAGGGGGCTCCTCTGCTCCCCTTGCCCTTTGTAATTGGGGCTCTGGAGGTGTGTGATGAGGGGTCCAACAAGCCAGATCTTCCTTTCCACCCAGAACAGACCATGTCTCCTGGGCTTGAAACCAAGGGCCACAAGGCTGTGTTCATTCAGCCAGAGACATGATATATCTTGTGGCCTCTGGGCCCACCTGCAGCTGTTTGTAATGTCAAGGAACTGCTCTCAAATGAATTACAGCTGATATTTCATCATGCATGGTATTCAGCTAAAGAATAAACTGGAGGAAGCCAGGACAATTCAGTGAGGAAAGTATGCTGACAGTTCTTGAATAAATGATTCATTATTCACTCAGCTCTGGCTGTTTAGTGCACTTGTCCCGACTCCTGAACAGAAGTTAGCTCGTTTCAAACACTGCTGCATTTCTATTTCTCTGCTGTGACCTGACCTGACAGATGAAATGTTCATGAACATGCTTATCTTTCAAATTAGAAATTCTGTCAAATCTGATTCTGTGAACCACTTGCAGAAAATTCGTATCAGCTGCTAATTTTCATCCCCTTACATCTCAAATATTATTTGTGAGCTTTCTAACTCAATGTTATTTCAGATTTAAAAGCACTTCAGGAAAAACAACGTGGGATTATTTGGCAAGAGGCAGTTGTGTAAAGCACTGTCAGAACAAGCACTTTGTTTTAAGCAGCCTCTTTTCTCCTGCTTACAGCTCCTGCTGGGCTTGTTACTAACTTGGCCCCTTTGGGCCAGGCACTAGAGAAACAACATGCGTAAATTCCTGATATTCCCAAGCTAAATGGGACCTTGGCATTTGCCTTTTGGTGTAGCTAGGTGACTCTGCTCAGGCCAGTTGAATGCAGATGCCCCTTAGTGTGTCAGATGTTGAAATCCATCGACAGAAGCAGGGACTGATTCCCATGTGCAAGCCCCAAAGGGGAGCTGCAGCTCAGTTAAGCTGCCATGCTGGAATGTGTTTGCTTCATACTGGGAGAAAAGTCTGCCTGCCTTTCTATGGCACATATGTACCAAGCCAAGTTCCTGCTGTTGAGCTGAAAGCAGTTTTTAAAGGGTTGGGAAGTGTCGTGGAGTTTGTAGAGTTTGACATGCTGTCCTGGAAGTGTTCTAGTAGGTGTGAATGGGGAAACAAATGGGGAGATTTGAAACTTCAGAAGATTGTGCAAAAGCAAAGAGTTGCATGAGAAGTGCAGCACCAGAAAGCAAATGGCAGAGCCTATGCCTAGGTGGATGGAGATGATTAGAGGTACAAGAGAAAACAATGAAAATATCTGTGTAAAGTCAAAACTGAACAAAATATTCAAGCGAAAATGATCCCAAACAAAATTCAGAGAAAGGAAAAGAAAGATTCAGA
Organism: Falco biarmicus; assembly: GCF_023638135.1. NCBI lineage: Eukaryota > Metazoa > Chordata > Aves > Falconiformes > Falconidae > Falco > Falco biarmicus. The sequence goes on from NC_079290.1 coordinate 118,645,888, forward strand.
AAGGAGTCTGCAGTATGGACTCTGTGTTGTGCAGGCAAATGTGGCATGTTCAATGCCAGGCCCTAAAGATTAGTGAAAATACCTGTGAACAATTAGATCTAAGCTGCCAGGAGGAAACTTCATGCAGAGGGTTGTGGTGAATGCATCACCCATCATTACAACAACGCTCACTTGCTGTTGTAGCCTCAGGCAGTGTTAGAATAACCACAGAGAGCACTGGGAAGTGTTAGCTTCGGTTTGGGTTGTTTTGCACAAAGAACTGTGTCCATGTACATGCTTACTGACACTGGGAGGAAACATACAGTATAGATGTAAAACTTCCCTTTCATTGCTAATTTCTCCATCTGTTTTCTCTCTTTACTTTGTTCGCTTGCAGTACTGCGTGGGTGCTTGTCGGAAGAAGGGCGTTCCAGATCTCTGTTGCACAGCTTTCCTTGGTAAACATGATTTGATAGTCACTTCAAGTGGGGCTTTTGCAGTAATTCTCACATTTCATTCCTTTATGCTCTGCCAATCTAGCTGAGTCGTGCTGCTCCCCTTCGTCCCTCTACTATTCCAGTCCAACCCTGCCCCCCACATGAATGTACAGAGCAGTATTTTTTCCAATTTAAAGCTGAGCAATTTTTATTTGTAGCTGTAAGTGGGTCCATTAGTGCCGGTCAGAAGAAAGCTGAAGAACATTTGGCAGATAATTGGGCCTGGGTCCATCAGAAGGTCTTGATGTGGAGCCTGCTGCACTATGTGCTGGTAAAACATCTGTGTAAATAGCTCTGCAGCTGAGGTTTCATTAGAACTGCCCGTCATGACAGTCCTCTTAAAGCTCTACATACACCAGGGACTCCTCTGTGTCTACCCAAAATAGCAAGCTCTCCACTTAGCAAGCCCTATACTAAAACTGGGGTTGTCTCATTTAAATGTTCCTGGCTGTAGGCATGACCTGAGATTCTTTGTTGTAACGTGCTGAGATATCAAAGCCTCACTCTTCATAGCATCTCATTAGTCTTGGAAGAGGTGATGCTGAGCATGGCATCCTGCTGTGTTCCTGAGCTGAGTGTGTAATTTTCCAGCCACATCTGGAAAGGGGGAGGCATGTAATTGGATGCAAATGGTCATCTGTCACAGTGAAAAATGTCTTTTGCAGTAGGATTTTCTTTGAAAAAAGAGTGTACCTTTGGGCGAGAAGAGATGATTCTAGTGTTTGTGGAACTGAGTGACACAGTCAGATATAATTTCAGACTCTTTCCCCAAGTCTGTTCAATCAACTACTGCTCATTTTTAGCCTAGCATACCCATGCAGTTTTTCTGGGGCACGTCACTACTGTCTCATGCCTGACCCTGGTGTCCCCACGTGTTTGCCAGCTGTGCCTGTGCCCAGCTCAGCTGCTCACCCTGCTACTCTGAGCCTGCTGCTGGCTTGGGATGCTTCTGCGTCTTGACACTTTTCATGGCCTAGTGCTCACCGCAGCTCAGAACAGGCTTCTAGAAGCTATGTACTCTTTATTTGACTGTCAGAGGATCACAGCCTTTGAGCCAAGGAATGAATCTACCCATGTAGTCTCTTAAAAACATTTAACATTGAGAGAAGATGCAAAACAGGTCACAGCTGATTGAAACCCTTCTGCCTGATGCCTCTTTACATCTCTCACGCAAGGCACAGTGAAGCTCCTCCTGGGTCTCCATCACCAGTTTGTCACAGTCTGGGCATACCAGACTGTCCTTTGACCTATCAAAGGCATCAGATCTTTGACAGTCACCCATCAGTCTGGGTTTTTCTGCCCTTGTTATCATCTGTGCTCCTGCCTCTCCATAAAGCATAGGAGTGTGTGCTGTGCAGACAGGATCCCACTTCACTGTCCAGCACCAAATACTGTGCGTGATCGTGGTGTAATGCTGGGCTATAGAGAAGAGGTGTGGGGCTCCACCCCTGCTGGTTGATGAGTAGGGGACGTTATTTAAGATTATTGTTGCATCACTAAGATCAAACTTGCTGTTTGCTTGCTGAGATGTGGGTTGGTGCTGAACAGGATGAATACCAACAGAGCAGGGAGTTTTCAGACATGCAGACTTGTTTTGCGGATCATCATCTGTTCCTTCTGTGTGCCACTTAAACTGCCTGTTGTTATGCAAATCCCGTAATGTATTTATGAGTGCTCTCCAGAGATTTCAAATGGCATCTAATCTGGTTAGTAGATCCATTTTGCAAGAGACCTGTTTAATGTATTCAGCTAAAGATGAAATACTGGTTTTTTATGCATTTGACTAGAGACAGAAGCTGTTTTATCCCATTCACCAAGCATTACAACGCTCTTACTGACCTGATACCCATGTAACTGCCAGAAAGAAGAATAAACACACAAATAAATGTGAATAAGCATGTACAACATTTTTACAGCTCCTGACAGTGTCTGCATCAGAGCCACCGCAAACTCTGAACTCGCCTGTTCTTGTGAATTAGGTAAGGAGGGATTGACTCTGTACTTGGATGAGAAATTCTGTAGCGCGTTTCCCATCCTCAAAAAATCATGTCTGGAAACCTCTGGAGCCTAGCACAGCCCACTCACTTCTGACCCTGATACTAGTTTCCAAACTTTGGACTGGAGTTTCTCACCAGGGAGTCATATCCAGGCTGTGCTGAAGTGCTGTATGCTTCTGCTTAGCATCTTAAAGCTATTGCTCTCCATCTGCATAGCTGAATTTGTTTGGGTTTTCAGTGCCTGAAACTGCTTATCCACAATTACTGGTCAAAGCAATCTTGTCCTGCTATAGCCATTATTTTATGGCCCACTGCACCTTTCTTCAGCTCCCCATTTCCCCTTGCACCGAGTTCAGTGTATTGGCTTCATGTACCTGCTCTTGTCCCCTCTCCACCTGCAGCTTTTCCTTCAGGGTTAGGTCAGCCCCCGCTTCCATTTGGATTTAGTTGCTTGTTTGATTCGCAAACAGACAGAGTTTTCCTGGTACTGTACCTCACAATTGAAGAGAGCTCCATGTAAACAGCAATAAAGTAATTTCATTGCCTCCCTCTGCATTCTCTGTTCAGACCTGCCCTGGACAGAACGATGCCCGTGATGCCTGCAGGAGCGCTGGGGCCGCCAGTGTCGTGCCCACATGCCATGGCCAGGTTTCTGCCCAACATCTTTCTGTCTGTCTGCCGCTGCCTTAGGTTGCAGGACATTCAATAGGAAATGGATGCATTTTTATTCTGTTTGATTACCATAATCATTTTCTTGCAAAGAAGTGTGTCTGCTTTACAGGCTGAACTTAAAAACTACATGTATCTTCTTGGAATTTCTACTGCAAAAAATTATTTCTAGCCAAAATGAAAAATTATAACACAGACTTTTTGATCAAATGGCACATTTAGTTTCTGTTAGTTGATAAATACATTTCTGATTTTTTAATGCTGTGTTAGAATTAGATTGAGGGAAATTAACTCAAAAGTATCTTATTGAAATAAAAAATGTTAATTTAAAAAGTGTATTGACTCTAAAAATAAATTTAAAAGGCAAATGTCTTCTACAAAGCAGCACAAGTGTTTGAGTAATTTTGATATACATGAAACACTTTATCAAATTAATCTTCCATTTGAAGACTCTAAACATTGTAAAATTCATAATTGTAATTTCCCCCCAGTCATCATGTATTCTAGAAATGCAGAGTTCGATGTAGTTCTTGTCTCCTGCTTCCACCTGGCTCCGGGCTGGGCAGCACTCGGTCGTGCAGGCATGCTCTGGGAAGGCACGGAAGGGGCAGAAAGCCCCCCATGTTCCCACAGAGCCCTCGTTCCCTTCCCTGCAGCCCAATCCATGTCCCTCCTACCCCTGAATTGGCCCACTTGCCACTTTAATGTTCCTTGTCAGATGACAGATTTCAGGGGAGCGTTAGTAATTGGGAACTCCACTCTCATCAAGGAAAATAATCAGAGAGAATGCATGCAGTTCACAAAAGCAGTTCAATTAAAGAGAATAACAAGCTTTTTACAGCAACAAAGGAAGAACTAAGTAGACCTTAGTGAGTAAATAAAGCTGTAATCAGTGTGATTAATTTAAAATCTCAGGAAGGCATGAATTGGATTGATATTCCAAAAGTCTAATGTGCCTCATGGGATCTCAAAAGAAATCATTGCACATTTTAGGGAGAATATGAGGCCTCATTAATTGTGAACAACAAGAAAAAGCAAAAAACTGACAAATGTTATTTTGCTATAAATTTCTTCAGAAACACAGATTTTGACTAGTGTTTTCATGAGGCTCATACAAAAATCTGTGTATGTTGCCTAGCTAAAATTAAATTAAAGAAAGGTTTAAAAATAGATGAGCTGGCATTGTAACCAAGATCCTTAAAAACCTCCTTCATCTGAGGACAGCTGGGAAGCAACTTTAATGGGAGGGATTCGTGTCGCAGGTGAGGCTGAGCAATAGTATGTTATGGCAGAAAAGGGGCTGTACAGGACGGTCAGGCATTGTATTGCCGCATGTAAGAACAGGCAGGAATTCGTGGGCAGAAAGGAGTTTGCAGCCGTGGGAACCGTCCTGGTTCCGAACTTTGTCCTGGCAGCACTATGGGGACTTACTAGTGCTATTTTTGTGGCTCAGGAAATCAGTGCTACTGGTATTGCTGCCACCAGCAGCACTTCTCCTCCTCCTCTGTAGTTAATTTTGGGATACAACAAACCCTAAACAGCTGGACAGGAGCTTGGACTGTAAATTTGAACCAGCTTTAATTTAGTTCATTTCCCACAGGTGACTGATGGCTTTATGGTGTTTTACTACACTTCATAGATACTTAGTACATCTATAAAATCTCTTTTGCAGTGTACTGGGGAAGGAAAGCAGTATAAATATTCTTCTGGCTTTTGGTTGAGTTACAAACTGTTGACAGGTCAATCTAAAAAGTAAGTCGTTCTTGGGGGTAAAGGACAGGCTGCTGTGTTCTGGGTGCTGGGGTGTGTATGTGCTGCTTCTGGGCAGCACAGGGCAGTGGAGGGGATGCAACCCTTTGCATACCCGGGCTGAGTGTATTTCCTCTAGTCCTGATTGACATCTGTGTGTGGGATGTCCTGGTTTGCATCGTACAGAGGCAGATTTCAATTTAACTGTGTGGTGTGTGTTAAAATGGCACCTTGACATGTGCGTTAGGAGTATATGCTGTGGGATTGCACTTTTGTGTTAAAATTGCCAAACGTGCATGCAGTGCTGACAAGTATAAAGCATCGTGGAGGGAGAACAGGCTGTTAGACAATGGTTGCTGTGTCCTGTTTCACACTGCCGGGCAAGCACAAGTCTTCCTCTTGGAGACCTTCCACAGAACTGGGTATTTCTGTAACGGTGGCTTTACGTGACAGAGGCCCAACTGCCTGTAAAGATAAGGCCATAAGAAATTACTGCGCTTGAAACAGCCGTTCAGTTCTCAGGGATGCTTTTCTTTCTAAGTTAACCCTAACCCCCACTTCAGTCCTTATCACCTCATCTTTAAATTCTCTGCCTATTCCATTCCCTCTATTTCTTGCCATAGAACTGCCACATTTCCTTCTAAACCCAGGTGTATTTGCTGCTTTGGGATCTCGAGAGGGGCCTTGCCCTGCAGGCTTCTTGTGTTTTAGTGAAAAGAGAAAGAATGACCAAATCTGGCACCGTATCTGTACAGGAGCATTTCCAGATCTCCACCTTCAAGGGGCTCCACTGTGCTCCTTGCTACTAAGCCCCTTTGCTTACAAGGAACCTTTCTTTTTGGGGAATTCTCAATTTTTTTTCAGATTAGATCCAGACAGGCTTAATGCTGAAATCTTGTCTTTGAAGCTAGAAAACATCTTGATAATGTTTCAGTCTAAAAATGTCATACCTATCTTAAGACAGACAATTCTTGGGTCTGCTTCAAGGATTTAATAATTTGCTTTAATTACTATTTTTCATTCTTTCTCATTTTTCTAGTATTTCCAGTATGCTCATATTTTCTACTCAGTGTTTTTCAGTGGAAAAAGAAAAATCATTTGAGTGTCTTAAAATTGATGACTTACATGACAGCTATCACTGAATAAGCATCTCTGATTACTGGATCTTTCACTTCTGGCAAGGCAATGAATGCATCACAGAGAGGTTCTGAGCAGTTCAGTGTGCAAATACAACAACCCACTCCGCTCTCCTTATCTTGGAAAGCGTTGAAACCTTGGCATGCATCTAGCAGGTTAACTAGGCGAAACCTCCTTCTTGGAAATACAAGTTGGTTTCCTCTCATTCAGTTATGTTTCTTGAGGTTTCCTCTTGCTAAATGTGGTAAAATTGTCTCAGCTGAAGAAAAGAAATACTCCAGAGCTGTATACTGTGTATTAGTCTCCTGTGGCACCCCAGAGAGATGTGGTATTTAGAGCAGACATCTGAACAGGTAGAAGTAAAACATACCCTAATTAAAAATACGGCTGGATAAAGAGAATCCTGATGTGGTCCTGGCAGCCACCAGAGACGTGGCAAACTGAAATCTGGTGGGTAGGCAGTGGCATGAACAGAGTGTAGACAGATGCAGAAGTGATGGTATGTGACAGGGCTTATGTCAGTGCCAGCTGGAGAGACGCTGCTACTCTGGTCAGACAAAGGTCAGTCTCCATTTAGGAAGCCTGATAAAAAAGTTGCAGGAAAAGCATAATTCTAAATTCTAAAATGTTGTCACTTTGTTAGTGTTACCTGGAGTGGACATGGCTCTTGAAAATAGCCTGCCCATGCAATCCCAGATCATCCTCTGTTGGATATGAGTACATGGTGTTTATAATAAAAATGTGCTAGGCTTTATAGACATGCAGCAAGACTTGTTCTGAGGACACCTCCAATGGCCCTGAGCTCCTCAGGGAGCTGGTGTTAATGCAAACTGACCTGCGCTGCTGTGCTCGCACTCATCCGGTGCTCCTGAGCACACACCAAACCCTCACACCTCACCACGGCTAGCAAAGAGCTGCTGCTGTTCTTCCACTGGTGGGATGGCCAGAGATTAACAGTTGTAACTGACTCCTATCAAATACTAAAGCAACTTGAGAGGGAATTCCGGTTTGTACTACCTCAAAGTTTGGATTATTCACCACCCATAGTATTACGAATGATTTTTCAAATCTAAGCTTACTGTGTATGTGAACCTTGTCTGTGAACTCTGCAGTAGCTTGTATCATAATGTGAAGGGTAGCATGAAAATAACCGTTCCATAAATAAATGCTGAATGCCAGGGAGCACCTGCAGCATGAATGAAAAATCGGAGGCGATAGGCCTATTTCAGCAAGTTCAAATTCCAACCAACCTCTTTGCAGCAGAGGAAAATGCTATATCAATACCTTCCCATACTTTTCATTTGTACTGGAGAAAGATCAGTGTTTGCATTAAGTTCTCCAGAATTTTGATAACCTTATTTCCCCTGAGGGAGTTTTCAGGCAGGATAATGTATAGCCCCTTGTTGTATGTTCCGAATTCCATTTGCGAGAGATCAGTATTTTATTGCCAGACCAGCAATTAAAAATTGCTCTCTATTTTCTTAGCTTTGTGGGAATTTATGGCCCCCAGAGTGGAAAGAAAAGGATTTCTTTATAAGATGTAGGCTTGATTTTTGTTTATTAGTTTTGATGGGAATCTGTACCCCATGGATTAATCTTGCTAGTTACAAAAAGTAGCTACTGAAAAGGCCTGACTCTCCTGCAGAGGTGATGTAGCTGAAGCTCGCGGCGTGTGGCCCGGTTGCTCAGGCACAGAAAGGCTTTTCTCGAGTTGCAGGCACACGTCTTCAGAAACGCCTGGTGATTTGAGTGCCCAGCCACCAGCATCGCAAGGCAGGCAGTTCCAAAGGCAAGTGCTCAGCTTTTCCTAAAATAGGACCTCTTTGAGGTGTTTCAAGTCTCTTCCTTTATTCCTATCTCTGTGCCATCCTTTAGCAGTCACTGGGGCCAGCCGTGTATTATACTCTAATACCTCCCTATAGGCTGCCTTTTGATTGACGATACAGCGCCTTCAGATCCCTGCTGCACCTTTCTGGTCATTCATGCCATCCAGTCAGTCCCTGCAGAGCTGGCCGTTCACAGAGAAGCAGCTGGATGATGTGCCCCAGAACCTGGAATTACCTCCTCCTCCTCCTCATGTCCCTGCCTGCTGCCTTTTCACTGGCCGTGCTCCTTGCCCCTGATGTGCTCTCGTGACTTAACTGCAAGCTGCTGTCTGTAACCTGTGATTTCAAAAGGCTGGCAGTCCCTAGGAGTCTGCATCTGTGCCTTGGCGAGGTCAGGGAGCCCGAATGTGCAAGCAGACACGGTCCAGCTGGGCTGGTCTCGCACACGCTGGGTGCCTGCACTGGGGAGTCGTCTGCGCTCCCTGCTGCCACTGGCCGGGTTCCTGCTGGGCTTTTCCAGCTTGAGGAGGTGCATTAACTTGCCCACTGAGTTTTCCTCTTGTTCTTTATTTACCAAAGCATCTGTCAAAATGTCTCCTGTTTACTGGTCTCCTGAAGGATTGAGGCTTTGGTGCAGATCATAGAAATTATTCTTGGGGTAGCGGTTTGGGCTGTGTGCCACTGCAACACAGCTGTGGTCTGAGATCCTTTAAATGCATGGGTTCCTTTTCTGAAGCATTAACAGAGAAACTCACTAATTACTAATTGCTGCTAATTAATCCTGTGTATGGTTTATCATATTTATGACCAGATGAAGTGTAACTTTCTTCCTCTCCTCAACAACTTGACAACATTTAAGCCTTTTGTGTGGCTTGTTATATTGTCACCTATCAAACCCCTCAGTTACTGAAACACTTAGTAATTAGTTTATATGCCTGTGATACTTGACAACTAATTTTTTTTTCTAGTCTTGTATTACTTTCTCCATTTTCATGTCATATGGCAAATTAAATCCATTTCAATTTCCAGATTTTTCTCTGAAAGTTTTCAGAGCCACGGTCCCCGTGTGGCTGGTCTCTGCCCACCTGGGGTGATGTTTCCTGGCCTGCACACACGTGCACACTTGTGCGTGCTCCCGAAGGGCTTCCTGGTGAGCACAAAGCTGCCACCATGACTTGCTCCACCATATGGCATGCAAGGAGGACCGGCAGGTGGTGGCCACTGCACCTCATTGCACTGCAGCAGTTCCCAGGCTTTTAAGGTCCCTGAGACTACCCTGGCTTTTTCCATGGTGAGAACCATGTCAGTGCCCTTGCGGACAGACTGTAGCTGTATCACCTTAGCCAGCAGTTGTAGCCTGTACCATTAGTTACTCTTAACTGTATGTCTTTGCCTGGAGACGTCAGGTGTCTGCTCATCTTTGTCGCTAATTCGAAGCAGAATCTCTTTTACACTCTGGAAAGTTTGAATAAAATAAAGCTAACCAGAGTTTGGTACCTGCTTATGCGCATCTGTGCTGTGGCTGGGAAAGCTGCTGGTGCCGGCAATCCAGTGAGTAACAGGTCTCTTCTGAGCCCAGACGTCAGTGTCGGTGGTACAAGGTAGATTTTTGGAGCTACTGAAACAAAGCTGAATTCTGAGGTTGTCTTACTGTTGGTAAATAGAGGGTATACATATTATTTTTTTAGCATTTTAGGACCTTAACTTGCTGTCTTCTTGCAAGGAAAAAAGCCTTTTGAGAAGTCTTTTAGTCCAGCCCTTCTCCCCTGAAAGCTCCCTCTTCTAAACCAGCCATGGAGTAGCAGCACTGGCTCTGCAAAATCATCATACTTGTTGCTTCTTGATAGCAACACTAGATAAATGGATCTTCTCTTCCCTCTGGGGGTAATGACAGTTTAAAAATGCCCTGTCCTGCCTCCACTTCCTTCATTTGGCAGATTTTTGGTAGTTTATATAATTTGGCAGTGATCCTCTGTCTAAACCATGTCCAACATTTCATGCAATAAACTTAATGGACTTTTCCATCTTTGAACAGCTGAATTCTTTCTGAGCAGCTGCTCTGGGTTATTGATGGCCTAATTAGAGTGTTGCCTTAGGCCTGCCACCAGCCTAGGAAAGACTTTTCTATATATTCTGGTGTATAACAGAAACAGAGCATTTCCAAGTGATCTTGCTTAAAGGCAGGGAGCACCTATGGTCTGGGTTGCAGCAGCGGAGACGAGGAGTCTGGGGAGAACAACATGGGGAGTGCAGGGAAAGCCACGGCAACAGCTGAGAGGCGAGGTCCTGACTTTTGGAAGGGGTGCGTGCTGAGGCATGGGCTAGCCTGGCAGAAATATTTCTGAACAGCTTCATGCAAAATTTTTGTCTTTTTGGGGAGGGGGACTGTGCGGAGAGGCCAAGCTGTCAGTCTGTGGGTCACTGCAGCTGTCAGCGAAAGTGGCATTTCTCTCACCATTACATATTGAAAAAATCTAAACAATTTTAGATTGTTTTAAAATTTTCTTTGGAGGCTTTGTAATGAAAATGATCCCCCCCCCCCCCCCAAAAAAAAACCAACAACCCAAACAACCCCCCCCCCCCCAACACCAAAAATACCAACCAATAACATTGCCTTTCCACCCAGCTTTGTTGTTTGCTTCATCAATCATCCTTGCTTGGTAGCTCGTTTCAAAGGGGTACCAAGACAGCTTTCTTGGTTGTGAAAATTGAAATTTCTGTTCTTGTGCTTGCATACAGAAGTCACCTGGCATGTGTCTACTGGCAAGTTAGTCCAGACTCCCCCATCAGACCTTGACTCTGGGAGAAATAAAAATTCCAGCTTTCTGGAATTCTACAGCATCCACCTCGATCACTGCACTAGAAGACATTCTGGATTGCAAATTTATTTACCAGACCTCTCTAGCTATCAGCATCTACTGGAAAAAAGCCTATGGAGATTAAGAACAAATTCAAAAAGTTTGCAAATCTCCTGTTTAACATTCATGGTCATTTCAATAGTTCTCCAGGTCCAAGTTGGAGCGCTGGCACCTCACCGAACAGGCCTGCCTTTTGCAGATGAGGTTGAAAGAGACAAGAGGGAGAGAAAAAGCCTGACTCAGTCTGGAAGGGCCAGGCCCTCTGAGAAGCCATTAGGAGTGCAGTCTTCAAGGTAATTGTGGGTTTGTGTTTGCATAAGCGGATGCCAGAGGGCTGTTCTTTAAAAAAACTGCATTTAAGCCCAACATGCCCATGGTGTGCGCTGAACATCCTGTTAGAAATAAATAAATAAAACCACCAACGAGCGATTCAGCCCTCAGAATCTCAGACGGTTTTGTTTGTGTTATTTTCATTTGCCTGGGTAATCGAATTTGTTGGAATTAGGGGTTTGTCTGGATAATAACATTTTCTAACCCTCTGGAACAGAAGAGGGCTGTGGTGAATACCGATGTACAGAGTGCTGTATTGATTGGAGTAAACTGGCCCTAGATAGCATCAATTACCCACTTCTGATGGATGTTTGCTTGCTGGCTGCCAGGTTGGGATTGCACAGTATTAGCTGCCATTTCTGTCTGCTAGAAATGCTCTAAAGAAAATGTACCTCCGTCTTTGCTGGGGATCTCTGGCACGTGGAGGAGACCCGCAGCACTAGGTGGGGAACAGGGGACCCTGGCATCCCCGTGAAAGCAAGTGGTAAGCCTGTGCCTTGGCAGCCTGTCAAGCTGTGTATTGACTGCAGCGAATGTCTGTGGCCAGTCTACTTAGCTAATTACCTCTTTTCTAATGTTCTTTGGTGATTACTAAAGTCAGAAGCTGCCGGATGTTTGGTGACAGAAACAAGGGCATCTGTAATGGCTTGCAAAGCACCTTAAAGGCTCTTACCTCACCTGGCTCTTCAGGGTGAGGCTGGGGAGACAGATGACAAGTAATGGCCAAATCCTGCCCTGTTATTGATTAAGGACCTATTACATAGATAACTTGTGTTCTTTTTTAGCTTTATGTGGAGGAAAAAATGCAGCAGCTACATTAAATTTTTCCAGTTTCCTCAGGGCTGTTTAGCCCAGAAGCAATTTGGGTGATGATCTCTCACGCTTGGATGTCTGATGAGTCTGGGCCAGAGCTGTTCGGCCCCGCCAGCCAACACATGCAGGTGACCCTCCTGATGCTCGTGCCAGATTTCCAGCCAGGGGAGAAGCAGGGCCTCTCAGGTGGCTATGTCCCCTCGCCCCAGCAGTCCAACCATGGGAGCTCCCCATGGCCTCGCTCCGTGGGCTTAGGAGTCTCTCCCCATCCAGAAGCAGCCACAGAGAGCTGATCCTGACAGGCTCAGAGCCTTCAGGGAGGTTTGGAGTTAAAGGCAAAGTGTGGTTTGTGCCATGAAAACACTAAGGCAGCAAGGTAAACTGGAGATCTAGACGTGTGTATGAACAAGCTGTAAAGCTAGAAATGCGAGCTGGGCTGTGGGGTGTGATTATGTTGCAGTGCATCAAGAGGACCAGAATTCATGCTAAAAGACAAACTATTCCAATTCTATTACCTATTGTAGCTGCATGATCATCTGCAGGGTAGATTGGGATTAGCATTGTAGAAACAATCTGCTGCTTAACACCCAGCTACTCAAGCCTCGCTAATGCTTCTGTGAACTAAAGGAGTCCTCCCCACCATGCTCTGTTCCCGGCTGAGGAGACAAGAGTGGAAAAGCCATTAGCTTGGAGCGTGTTCGTTAATGTGGTATAAGCAGCTAAAGAAGATGTATTTATGCTCCTTCATTTACAATTGATAATCTCAAGAGTGAGAGGCTGGTAATAAATTTTCTCACTGGGGCTTCTATCCCTCTGCAGCCCACACTGCAGAAGGGAATAGTCAGCTCATTTGCACAAGATAATGAAACTGCAGCGAAATAGTAAAACTGCAAAGCAACTTTGTTTTAATAATGACAGATGCTTCTTAACACTTTAATTATGTCTCTCAGAGCAGTTTTAGCTAGGCCACAAAACCAGGAGAGCAATATTGCTGAAATACTTGGAATAAAACTCATGCCTTTTCCACATCTTGAAGTCTCCTCTGAACCAAAACTTTTCTCCTTTGCTCAAATGCTTTTCTGACTCGGGGAATGCCTGTTTTGGTCCTGAGGGAAGACAGATGAGTACTCACAGGCAGATAACCCCCAGAGATGGGATGGTGTGGGCAGCAGGCAGTGAGAACCCAGGCACTGACCTGGCCATCACTGGGTGGGGGTCTGCATTTGTTCCAGCTCTGCACCAGAGCAGGAGGAACAGCAGCCTGGGCAGGTCTGCGTTTGCAGGCACGGGCGCACTGGGGGACTGCTGATTTCTTGTGCTGTCCCACTTGAATTTTTGGAGGCAGCTGGGAGCAGCAGGGCGCTCTGTGGGCTTGCAGCTTGCTGCAGTCCCAGAGGGGTGAGTGCCCTGATCTTGCTCCCCTGCCTGCACTCCCGCTGCAGGAGAGCAAACCATGATACCACCCCTGCGGGCTGCTTCCCCATGGCACCCAAAGCCCTTCTGCTCCGCACTGAGGAGCGCAGGGGGCTGGCACCGACTCTGGGAAAAATGGTGCAAATGTCCACGGTTAATGATACTCGCAATAACGACAGTGTTAGCAGCAGCCTAAACTTCCCTGAGCAAAATTCACTGCCAAAGTGTTGCAGACATTTTGCTATAAAGAAGCAGTGAATGGTGTGTCCAACAAAGCATAGGGAGAAAGATAAACACATTAATGGAAAAAAAAAGCCATAATGAGTAAACAGCATGCATGTAGAAAACAGAAAGAAATTCTGGGCAGCAGGGGAGGAAGAAAATAAGCTAACTAGTGCTGAAGGGTAAAAAGCTCTAAAAGGCTGGGATGGTCTATGCCTGAAATATTTCTGCAGTACACTTCTGGTCTTTTCTGCAATGATTTATCTAACACTGTACTCTGCCATGTGCCCCCCTTTCCTCCTGTAATGATGCCCCTTTGCCTTCTGATGGAGATCGTGTTCTGGTTCCACCTGCTTCCCTTTAATGCCCCCAAAAAGAAGCCACTCCAGACCTGGTCCTCTTTTCAGCCAATGCAGAGTGTCTTTGGGGTTGTGAAGTATTGGCTGTATCACAGTCACTTTGCTAATCTACAAAAAACATTTCAAGGCACATTATAGACAGAGCCCATATGTTACTTCGGTGCTGCCAAAAGAGTTCTTGTTTACTAAGATCATGCTTTCAGTCGGTGTTCAGAGTATACTAAATAGCACCATTGATACTACTTAAAATAAAAGGTGTCAGCACCCTGTCTGCCCCAGCAAACTGCTCAGCACTTTCAGCTCTGAAAACGTCCCTGTGCACTAATGCCTCCGGCTGAGCTGCTCCCGCTCACTCAGTCTGTCAGCGGGGCCTGATTCTGCTCTAGTCCTGATTGCATCCTCGGTGCTCTTTCACATTGTAAAGACCGCCCTTGTGTGCTCCCCTATCTCCCTGTGGACACGCGTTCTTGGGCACCACAGTGGGCACACCAGGCAAGAGCAGTTTTAGGAAAATTTTTCATAGGTTGGGGTAGGATGCTGCAGTTTTAAATTTTTTAAAATATCTGGAAATGCAGGGGAAAGCCAAAGCCATATGTCTGTAGCTGTGACGCTACAAACATGCAGCAGAAGCACAGCTTTGGCTGGGGTGTGAAGAGCAGGCACTGGCTGGGAGTGCAGTGGCATCCCCTGGGCATCCGTGTGCTGTCCTGGTCTGCTGCCCTGGGGCTGACGTGACCCTCAGCCCACCCTTTTGCTGATGGAGCTGGATTCTTGCTCTTCTGCCCTTCCTTGCCCCTCTGGGTAGGGCATGTCTTTCATTTTTCTGCTGTTTTGTGCTTTGTTTCTTTTTCTCTGTTTACATGAGCTTCTGCGAGATGTACAGATTTCCAGGCCACAATCCTAGATTTTTCTAGTTAAAAGCAGAACATTAATGTACAACACTGGCTCCATGGCTGGTTTGATATTTCAATTCCTGGCTGAAATGCAGAAGCTGCACAGAAATTGTTGAAGGAAAATATCACCAAATTCTTCCAAATGTCACAAGCAAGTTTGGATTCAGGCTGGGCATCCAACAAAGGCTCAGCATGGTTTTTTTTTTTGTGCCAGCTGCTTTGCCACAAGCTGGCGAGCTCGCTTTTCTGCTGGGTTTCGCTTCTTGTTGATACTACCCTCTGGTTCTGCAGGGCCCAGCCTGCCCCGTTCCCACTTTGTTCCTCCTGGGAAGGGAGGGATAATGGAGGGGTTTCTGGAGGAGGCTCCACAACTCCCTGCTGCTGACTTCCCCTGGGGTGCAAATCGCTTCAGTTTCTCATCTGTGGAGCAAGAGGTGGTGGTGGCATGAGCCATGCTCACCCCTGGCATGCTCAGCGAGCGAGCTCGGGATGACAATAATGCCACTTCTGAGAATCTCATCAAGATCCTGAAAGGTTCTCGATGCCTGAAAGGCAACAGCTTTTTCAAGTGGAAATTTATTTTATTATATGTAGTTACAGCTCCCGGTTTCCATGGTTGTTATGGGCCTGTACGTTAACGATGCATACCCAATTCTTCTGCCATGTAATGACTGTCTCTGTCCGTTAAACCCCCCACATAGTGCACTAGAGGCAAAGCTGGATTTCCTGCTGCCCTCATTCTCTCTGTTCCATCCCAAAATGTTCATTAAGGAAATGGGGTGTATTTTGCTTATGAAAACCTTCAGGTCCAAACTTGCCTGAGTCCTTCCTGAGCGACAAAGTTTTTGTTTGGTTTGATTAGAGGGAGGAGGAAAGAGTTCATAGCTGCCGGGTAGGGAGCAGGAGTGCAAGGGAGGAGTCATGGTGGTTCGTGTCAGCTGTCCTTCCCTGCGACCAGGCACAGGGATGCATCAGAGCTCTGACATCCAGGGTCAGGAAAACACCTGCTCACAGATGTACAATTACTGCTTTAAAATGGAATTTTGCTGAGAATTGTTCTCTCTGCTGAGCTGAAAATCTGAAATATCTAAAGGTGTCTGGATGCAACAGGGAGGTAGGAGAATGGGCAGAGATATGTCTCTCACTGTTTCCCAGTTTTTTCCCTCTTTTGCCCAGAGGGACTAATTGGTGGTCAAAGGGAACTGATCTCCTTTTTTGTGAGTGAAATCTGTTGTCTGATTAATTATTCATTTGTAGCATGATTGGCAGCTTTGAGGTGGTGGGTTCACAGTCGGTAAAGGGTGATCTGTTGACTGACAAGGTTAATTGCTGCCTCACGTTATTGATGATAACTATTTATGTTGACAATTCCTCATATTTCTAACACAGCCGCAGGTTTGCTGGGCAGGGTCAGCCAGTGCTGCCCTGTCCTGCCCCGTGCTTTCCTTGGCAGACAGGAGCAGCCATTCCCTTACTGCAACCCTTGGCACATGGGAAGGGATTTCGTTCCCAGAAGCAGGTCTCACATGCTAAGCAACGTAGAAGCAGCTTTGCACAGGCATCAGCTGCTTTTACCTTTTTTCCCCTTCTTTTTGAACATGTTCTCTGCATATTGATCAGGATTCAGAATATAAAAGTGAGACTCGGCTGTGCTCTGAAAGTCCCTCCTCGGCAAGAGTGTCAAAGCTGCAGTTTTTCAGGGGGCCCGAGTGAATAGAGATGAGAAAGATTTATGAGGGTGACCCTTAAAATTAATTAAAATGGGAAGGAATTGCCTTTTTAGATCTCGGTGCACAGGAAATGGCAACTTCTGGGCATTATTTAATACAGACGCAAGCACACAGTGCCTGCCAATGCTGCCCCGCCACCCCAGGCACGTTTCCAGGGCAATGCCCCTCTGCAGCGGGGGGCTCCGGAGTGCAGGGCTTGCTGTGCCGCAGGAGCCTGGAGCCGGGCGAGCTGTCCCCAGGGCTGTGCCTCTGCTTTTAGAGTTTGTTTTATTGTAGCCTTGCATGGCACAGCTCCGATCGCTCTCATCAGTCCTATCCTGGAAACCGCAGATATTTTCTCCCTGCCTCAATATAATAAAGCACAGTCATAAAGATTTCAGGCTAATAAACATTGGCCTTTAGGGTGCTTTCAGCTTTTATCAGGCTAATAAGATTTTTGATTTACATCGAAAGGGAAAGCAGGTAAACAGAGCTTTTATGAACCTTGAAGCCCACTGGGGACCTGCGGTCTTGTCGAGGGGTCTCGGGCTCAGGCACCTTTCCTTAATGAAATGCACACGCAGCCTCCAGGCAAAACCATGCTGGGAGAGTGTTGCTGCAGATGGCTCTTTGTGGAGTGTTTGGACTTAATTATTTGTCTGATACCAAACTTTCTGTAGGTATACAAGGACAGGGAGAGCTACGCTGTTCTCATTGTCTGTCTTACCTCCCCCTGACTGAAGGTGAAGCAAATGGGGATCTTCCTCTCCATGGCTTGTGGTCAAGCTCATCATCACAGCTTCCAAACATGCCCAGATCCCCTCTGGCGAGCAGCTCTCTTCTGAGATGTTTGGGTTAACTTGGGAATTGTTTTTTTTTTAATCACTGCCTTTTTATGGCTGACTATCAGGAGAGACAGGGGATGTCATTTAACAGCTTGGGTTTAGGTATAAAACTTCAACAAGAAGGAAGGGAGTTGTTGAGTATAAACAGGCATAAACTTAATTATTTTCTAGAAATTATTTTTTATTTAAAATTTAAAACCATATTACTTCATACAGCAAACTGTGCACTTTGATATATCACAGTGTCTTAAAAAGGAAAATAATCAGAATTTTTTCTTTTTGTGTGTTTTTTTTTTTTTGGAAAGTTTATTTACATCAGCCTAGAATGATCAGCAAGTAACACAGTTACTATGAAACAAAAATTGTTACAAAATGTTTACAAAAAACTATATTCATAGAAATTCTGCATGTCCACAAAGGAAAATCCCCTGAATGTCACGGAGACCTTTTTTTCCTTTTCCCCTACTCTTTTCTGTTTATTTTTTTTCTTCTTCTTTTTTTAATATTTTTTTGAGAAACATGTCAAAGTAAGGTATGGACAGCAGAGGGCTTGCAACACCGATGCCAGGAATGCTCCTGCCAGGCCAGCACCGAGCACCCCCAGTGATGCCCACGCAGGGAAGTGCCATCGCACCCCACAGTCCACAGTCACTGGGTGGGGGGCTCAGGGTCTCCGCACAGTTTGGCTGTGTGGGGCTCACGTTAGTGAGCACTGGGTGAGAGCTGCCAGCATCTATGGGGTCCATTTGCAGCGACCCTCCCAGAGACCACCCGTGCTGGTGTCCAGCCGAATCCTGCTCCACAGAAGCACCCGCCAAGGGGGGAACAGTGGTTGCCCAGAGCTGGAGCTGGTTCCCCTTTGCATATTCTGTCTCTTTGTGGATCTGTCATCTTGACATTGTATACCCAACACACACTGTTGGTTAAGTCCAAAGAGAAAAGCAACCCCAAACAAAGCTACCTGCTGTGCCCCTGCTCTGTCTCAAAGGAGAGCTGGAAGGAAAAAGCAAGTGATAAGACAGTGAACTGAGGTGACAACAGTTTAGATACAGTTTAATAGACCAAACCTGTTTTTAGTTTATTTCCTCCTCACTTTTTCAGTCTCTCTGCCCACCAAGTGAAGAAAGGAACTGATTTTAACAAAGTTGGAAGTCAGATGAATTCTAATACATGAGTCGTCGATAGTCACAAACAGGTCACAAAACAGCTTGTAGAAGGCTTGGAGACTTTGTCATCACGTCTGCCCCTTCTGAAGTCTTCCAGCACATCGCTGCTCGTTGCTCCTCCTCTGTGATTAAACACCGCATGGCTTTATGGGCTCCCACGCTCCCCAGGATGAAGGAAAGGAGCACACAGGGTAAATGGCAGTAACAGGAGAAACACCAGTCTCTGCTTAGCAGTGTAACAACAGGCTGAATTAATGCTTATTCTGGTGGAGCTGCCCCTGGTTTGCAGCAGGAAGGCTGGGGTCTGAAACCCCCTTGGCTCACAGTGAGCAGGAGCTAGCGGGCAAGGGGCCGCCTGTGGTCCTGCCGGGCAGGGGTCCCAGGCAGCTCCCCCCGCTCCTCCCTTGTTTTGAGTGGTGCAGAACATTTTCTTGTTGTTAAATGTTAAACGTTTTAATGGTCAAGATTTAAACATAAAACCATAATGTAGATGCATGAAGCTAGCTGCTATTTCCTGGCTGATTTATGGGCAGTGCAAAGAGGGAAGGGAAAAGGTCGATCTGTGGGGTTTGGTCTTGCTGGCAGATAACACCGGTAATTCCAGATGCTCACCTGTCACTCTGGGATGCTTGTGAGTAAAATCAAATCAAACTGGTGTAAAAGATGAATAAATGGGGTTTATGGTATTAGTAATATTTATTTATTAAAAAAAAAAAATCTCATGAAGCAAAATGAATGCTATTTTCTGTGGTATTTTGCTCTTTGGACATTTAAAGACAGTTTCAGGCTTTGTTTTTATCTCTGCCTTAATTATAAATATCTCTAAGAGCTTAGAAATCTGCAAAGAAACCAAAATCTACTACTCTGACAAGCCTAAGGATTTGTGAAGAATTGCATTAAGAATGTCATTAGCTTTGGGAAGTAGACCCATACTTCCCATCTGTCCTCTGCTTGTAGGTATTTGGTCAGAAAACTATTAAGAATATGATGCCCATTGAGTTGGCAGTTTTCATCCCTAATTTTTCATGATTTCTATGAAAAGGTGAAAATTAACATAAATTCTTTGCATATCTTTAGTCAGAATATGACAAATTACCTTTTTAAAAAATTTTGGGTCACTGTTGCTTCTTTACATCACAGAAGAAACAAAATAAGGACAAATTATGTTCTGTGATGGGGTGGGAGGGAACAGCTATCTCCCCTTGAGCTAATTTGCTAATTCTAGTCAGCTCCAAAGGTAACCTTCCTAACTGAGCCTCAAACAGAAACAGGTGGGAAAAAAATTATCTGAAATCAGTTATAGACAGGTTTGTTCCTTTGGGCGAGGATAAACTTTCCAGAAAGGCCTTGCAGCCGGGGGAGGGCAAACTGGGTCAGTTCAGCTGCAGGTTCCTGCGGTGGCCGTGCCACCTCCTATGCCTGTGACACAGAAGGCGAAATTTTGGGATGCAGAGCTCGGGCGCTGCCTGCTCCATCGCTGTGCTGCCCTGCCTGCCCTCTAAACCAGGATTTAGGTGGTGGGTGCAGGAGGGGTCTCTAGCAGCAGTGCAGTCTGTGGCAGGTTACTGTCACCCTTTCATGTGCGAGGGAAGGAGGTTGCTCACTTCTTCAGCACCAGTGTTTAACTCGGAGCTTTTAAGCACATTTGCAATACTCCATGTGATGTTCTGGATTACAGTGGGCAGAGCGATTTCCATTTGTTTCATTTTGCAAATTAATCCATGGAGTGTCCCACCGGCCACCTATGTGGTTCCCTGTGTAGGGGTGGAGCCGAGTGATGTTACTCAAGCATTACTTTAGGTCAGCAGAGGGGTCTTTGGTAATTCTGACTAAATTCATCTGCAGGACCAGCCTTCTGGGTTAAGCAACCTGAAAGTAAGAACACAGTTCATGGAAGATTTCTTAAAAACATTGTAGTGTGTGATGCTTAAATCACATGAAGATGCTGCCTGAGGGACTGCGGTTCATGGGGCAGAGTAGGAGGGGTGTCAGGTTTGGCTCACACAGTGCTGCTTGTCCCAGGCCAGTCCTGGTTTTACTTCGTCTTTCAAGTCTCTGATGCCATGGAGAGCATTTAGTCCTAAACCAGACATACAGTCCTCTCCTGGTCTGAGTGCGAGTGCAGCAGAGCTGCAGTTCAGTGCTGCTGAATTTAATGGAAACTGGTACCATTTGGCTCCCCAAAACAGCTCTGCTCCCACTGCTGCTGAAACCTGTGGACTCAGCCGCTTTCCGTGCTTCTTTGCAAAGAGACCGAGCTTTGCAGAAAGAGCGAAGGAGCTGAGGACCTGGAGATCACGGTGTCACCCTGGGCTGGGCTTTGGCACGGGGTGTGTGGGTGGTGTCACTCGGAGATGGCAGTAGCTCCCATGCACGCTGCACTGTCCCATCCCTGGCCAGGAGTTCAGCTCCATTCAGGCTTACTTGCCCCCTCGTAGTCAGCTGTCTTGGATCTACTTGGCCTTCTGCCACCACACCCCCCACGTGGACTTCCAGCTGTGGATGGCCACAGCCAGCACAGCTGTGAGGTAAAAGGCCATTGTCAGCTGCTTTGAGAGAAGGCACAGCCTTGACCGTCACGGTGCGTCACAGATACCTTTCCCAGACAATGTATCCTAAATGTACTGTGTATGTCAGTGTGGAATAGATGCTCACGCTGCACCTGACAAAGTGTTTCTTTTTATTGCCATGCTAAAGAAGCCTTGCTCAGGGGCTCCTCCTTACCCACCGAGGGTCAGTTTGGCTCAATTCTGTTTTGCCTCCTTGTGTTTTCAGTATGTAAACATCAGACTCCTGGATGGTAGTGTGTTTGGACTCCATGAGGCCTGTAGGATCTAAGTGTTAAAAAAAAGGAATGAAAAATAACAAAAACAAAACAGAAAAGCCCCAAGACCCATGTTACAGTCCGTGCTTTGAAGTTCTTGCTTCTATGCCGATGATTGATGACGCTGTGTTGTAAAGGCCTTGTTCTTGAAATGAACCAAACCAGGCTTTTTTTTTTTTCTCTGTTTTTTTTTTCTTGTTTTTTAATCCTTTCCTCCTAGTTAAGAGTGCATCCAGCCTTGTCTGCTGCAATTCCTTCCCTCCCGCCCCCCCCATTCCCATTCCCTAGGGAAACACAGGTGTCAATCCAGTGTTGCAGGTCATGTTGTCCTTCCCTGGCAGCCGTCGGTCGTTGAATGTGTGCATGTTGATCACGGCGTCAGTCTTCACCATGACAGGTGGCTGCGGCTTGTGTTTCACCCGTCGCTGGCAGGTGAGCGACA
The DNA here is from genome assembly GCF_023638135.1 of Falco biarmicus. Classification (NCBI taxonomy): domain Eukaryota; kingdom Metazoa; phylum Chordata; class Aves; order Falconiformes; family Falconidae; genus Falco; species Falco biarmicus. The sequence goes on from NC_079290.1 coordinate 118,667,616, forward strand.
ACCGGATCTCATCAGCCATGGCGCTGCAGAAGGAGCGCTGGGGAAAGCAGGGACAAAAAGCACCATTACTTCTGGCAAAATGTTCTGCTAACCTCGCCGTGAACAGGAGGGTGCTGAAACTAGGCTCTGCAGAGGGCAAGCACGAGGTTTAGGCTGCGTTTAAGGCATCAGCTGTGCTTAGTGGGACTTCAGTGAAGCACAGGCATCTGGTTGACCCCTCTCTCCTTTGGCAAGAATTGTACCTTTGATGCACTAAATCCTGCAGAAAGGCAGAGCTACAGGCGGCTGTTGGAGTGCTGGTGCTTTGTGTGATCCCTGCTGGGGGGCTGGCAGATTTATGTGCTGGGAGTCAGAGGGCTATCGAATCCTGCTGGGCTTGCTAGTGGGCAGTTTTCCTTCATCTATCTAGTCCACCACGTGGGCAGCTTGCTTTGATTTCTGGTCATGTACACAAACGCACTTTCCACTTAGAGTACCATGACACACAAGGAAGAGGGAAAAACATAAAAGCAGTCATCTCATTTCATGAGCACTAATCAGCCACTGCGGGTGGGATGGGCTGTTTGTATAAGTGTTGTAAAAAGTTGATTAAGGTAATATGAGGCTCCCTGGTGGACCCTGATCAGTTCCTTGAGGCTTTTTGAATGGGAGTGGGGAGAAGAGAAGGAGACTTCATGCATGTATGCATTGCGCCTAGTATATGAGACACGATTGTATATGATAGTGGCGAGTGGATATAACAGCTCAGAAAGGCCCCTCCCAGGGACCTCCATCCTTATTTTCATTACTTATGTGCTTGCTTGCTCAAAATTACCCTACAGATGTTTACTAGTCTAGTTACTGCAGCAGCAGATGACCCTGACCAGAGCAGACATGATTTGCCCCCCTGACTTGAGGCTGTCAGAGGGGGACAGAGCAATGAGCCTTGGGGGATGGCATTTTGAGGGTGCTGCATTTCAGCCCTTGGGCTGCAGGCGCTTGGATCTCCAGGCAGCAGAGGCAGGGCTGAATCCCTCTGCCTGTCTCCCTGCCTGCCTCTGGGGTCAGTGTGCGAAATCCTCAACGGCTGGGCTAATGGTGGTGTAGGGAAACGGAGGAAATCAGTACCTGCTCACGCTCCGCTGTTTTGCGCAATTTGTAGATAAACTCCACCATGGCCACGAAGACGGACAGCACCAAGCCTGCTGCCAAAACGATGAAAATCCCACCAATGTTTTGGATGCCCAGAGCACTGGCCTCCTTGTTCTCATCCTCAGGACAGCCATTCCCTCGCCACCACTTCTCCTTCATTACGTGGAGCTTGTCCTCCTCCTGGAGCTGGAGGATGGCAATGGTGATCTTGTCCCTGTACGGTGACCCTGGGGAGGGGGAACACCATTACACACAGAGGGAAAGTAGGACAAAAATCACACAAAGTAGGGAACGTGTCTGCATTAAGCAGGGTTGTTGAGACCTCTTTTCAACAGGCAGGCAGTGTAAGCCTTGTTATGTGGAAATTTGCTGTTGGGAGCAGATTATCTTAATCACATCTGTTGTTTGTGTTAACTAGCCCCCCTCCGGGGTACCTACAGAAACCCCACCGCTGTTGCTTACCCATGGGAGTACCAATCCCGTAGCCTTTGGAGTCGATGAGTCCCCCAATCTGAGTCAGGTTGCAGTTCCTCTGGGTGATGTATTCGATGGTGGTTGACTCCATCAGCAGAGCATAATCAGCTGTGAGGGTTCGCTGGATTCCTTCCTCGTTGTTTTTAACAAGTGCTGTGGGTTTGCTGCTCATGAAAGCCCACATTTTTTCAAATGTGGAAATTTTGGATTTCTGGAAGAATGATACACACCACCCCCCCCACCCCCCAAAAAATAAGAATTAATCCATTTGCTGAAACCTAGTATCTTTTCAGTAAATAATAATACCAGTTTGAGAACAGATCGCACAATGGAACTATTACCAATTTGACCTTGTCTTAAATATCTCTCTGTTTTCACTGTCCAACATTGTTTGGCTTCATGTTGCCATAAAAGAGACAAAGGTTCCAGCACACTTCACGTTGTGCAGATGCTCAGCAAAAAGAGGCACTGCTCCAGAGACCTTATCCTGTAGGTGGAATCAAACCATCCTTTTCCTTCCGTGAGGTCCAGCAAGACCCTGCCTTGATGCCCTGCAGAACTTGCTAGTGTGACAGGCTATTGGCATATCTGTTTAACTGTATTAGTTTCCTAACCAGAATTTTGGTTATCTTGTAATGTTTCTTCACAATGAGAGAAGACAGAGAACATTTCAGAGGGCATGTTTTTCTCTATTGCATATGCTCTATTATATTTTTGTCTTTCCTCAAGCATTGCAAGGAACATGTTTCCTCTGAGATATGTGCAACTGCCAAACAAATTTAACGTATCCACATAAACAGAGGCATAGAAATATTCAAGAAGATTGTCTTACGGCAAAAAATAAACATGGATATTCTTTCTCTATCAGCAGGCGTTCTGTCAAAAAAGGAAGAATATGTTTTCTAGCTTACTATTCATGTGAATGATTTTTCCTTCTAAAAAATGTGTTGGGTGAGAAGAAATACGGTTATTTTATGTCTTTCTGTAATATTTGAAATATAGCTTTTATCTACAACCACCTTCTGAATTGTCTCTGTGTAGGTTGTCACAAAAGACGTAACTGGCTTTAGTCTAAAAGACTCCCCAGGAAAGGTACATCCACTTTCTCTTAAAGTGTCCCCTTCTCTGGACACTGTTCCCGTGGGTGAATGTAGCTCTTGTCAAACCAGCTCTATACATCCACTCAAGCTCTGGAAAAGCACCTGGATATTGAGGCTTGCATTAGTGCTGCTGTCTGCTCCTTTATGTGCCATTCTTCTGCCTAATTTCTTGTTTTTCCTCGACGTCTTTTTGCCACTTTATTTTATAAGAGGCAGTTTAGTCAGCCAAAACCTCCCTCCTCCACAGCACTACTTAGCAAGAGCCTGAAGCTGGCTGATAAGTTGGAGGGGCTGATAAGTCTTTGTGCTTTGCCTTGATTAAGGCTGACTGCTCACCTGCAGCTGCATGAGGAGTTGCTGCAGCAGAAGGTCGCTTTCTGGTTTAGCTGTCGTTTATCTCAGTTTCAGGGCTCTGTCCTTCCGTAAGAAAGCAGGAGATGGAGCCCCATCCCATCCCAACTACTGCTATCTCATCTCCCCCTCATTTTTTCAGTATCACTCAAAATGCAGCAGCATAGGTTCTTCTGATAAAAAAACCACTATAAATAAGGGTAAATTAGCGAAGAAAAAAAAAGTCCCCCATAACGCTTTATATTTCAAATGTTTTGCCTGTCCACCTCCTTCTTTTTCAGCATGTTTAACAAAGGTTAGGCAAAACGTGGACACCCCAAAGTTGGTTAGTGTAGTGCAATGCCAAAGGCTGTTCCGCTGTCTTTGACCCCGTGGGCTCATTCTCCTGACTGAAATTTCCATGGACTCATTTCTTCTCAGTTAAAGCTCATGCTTGTTATAATCCACTTGATGAACGTTCAGTAGTGGATGTGCCAGAGCAAACTTCATTCAAGAGGCAGGATAATCTCCCTCACTTGAATATCTGGACCAGTGCCTGTAAGGTAGATTTGTGGCATCTATCAAACCTCAAAGAGCAGCAAGAATGTAGCCTCCAAAAGGATTATTAAATATCTGTGCATTACAATGGATAATTGAAATGAATAGCATACTTGGCTTGCTGATAAGGACTTGTTTAACATTTATATAGTTCACATCAGAGGCCTCTGGGTTCACTGGCTCTCCCTTTCTCTCCTCTTCCTGCATTTAATGCTCCTTGGGTGTTGACACAGAGCTCTTAAACTGGGAGAACACTGATGTTGTTTAAAGCATAGAGCAAAATAAACTGGCAAAAAAATCAATAGACTGCATTTAGTGAAGCTAATAGGACTTGCATGAGGCATTGTAGCTCTTCAGGCAACTTAAATTACATGAGACAGGGCTCCCTGGAAGAGAAAAAACACTTTTCTCTTCTTAAATCACTGCTTCTGACCAGCTGAAAGGACTTGATTGTGTTTTGAAATGCCAGGAGGGGCCCAGCTTTCTCGGCTCTGGCTGCACTGCTCCCAGCCCCACTCTGGGCATCACTGGCAGGGGCGGGGGGCACCCATGGCAGGGCGAGCACCCTCTCTGGCTGGAGCATGCCTGGGCGAGGGCTCACCGTGAGGCCAGAGCTCCCTGTCGCTGCTTGCTTGTGCCTAATAAACAGCTGAAAGAGAGACCCAGCAGCACAGGGCTCCTTCGGCAGAGCAGGGCTGTCCCCCCACAGCCACACGCTGCTGTTGCAATGGCCTCCTCTCCCCCAAAGGGAAGGCTGGGGTAGCTCCTTCGGGGAGGGCAGCTCAGGCCCTCCGTGTGGACAGGGTGGCTCGACATGTGGCTCTGGTCAAGGCATTCTCAGGCTCTTCCCATAGTCCACAAACCTGTCACCTCCTCACTGGGAATTTATTTCCTGTTAGTTTCTTTAACTTTGCTAACATGAGATAAGGACGCTCCTTTTCCAAGTGAAAATTCACCAACTGTAATTCTCAGCACAGCACTAGCAGTTTGATAGACTGGACTACTTGTTAGAAGTCCAATTTAGAAGCTATTGTCAGTCATTGTGAGAGCAGTCATCAATCAGAAATTGCAGGAGTAACCGTGGTGAGGAATGTACAGTGCTCCAGCGCACACCTAATTCAGCCACTATACATTTTTTCCTATTAGAGGAAAAGTCATTCCTTTCTCCACTTGCTTCTCCCAGAACACTTCAGCTGTACTGCAAAGGTGGTTGCTTATTTATGGAAATTTGGATGATGTCACCTGAGAACACAGCATTCAAATAAGTGAAAACACGTTAGTAGCAATTTATAGTCAGTAAAGAATGCACATAAATTGTGTTTGTTTTGCTGGACAGTTTTTTTGTGTGAGTGTGCACGTCCTGTTTATTTTGGCAGACCTCTGATTTTACAGCTTAAGTAATTTACCTTTAAAAATCCTTACTGGGGTTAGTTACTGGTTTGATCTGATATTTGTCGTGCTGTGGCTAGGTGCAAATTTCCTCTCCATTTACTTTTATGGGCTGCATAAAAAAAAAATATCTGAGTTGGTGGCAGGCAGAGAGACCCTCCTGTGCCCCTGCATCCTCTGTAGGGTCCCCAGCTCCCCCTCAATGATAACTTTGCTTTGCTGCCAAAGGTAGATGGAGAGGAACTTCTTGGTTGCTCTGAAGCATTAAGATAAATGGCCTGACACTGACTTCTTCCTGGCAGGGAAGTTCCAGAGTTGGGTTGGGAGCTCCAGAATGTTAGGAATGATGGAGATCATTACTAATAAACAAAGGCGATAGTTTAATGCTGCTGAACACTGCAGCTGTCTCTCCTGCTTACACCACCGACTCATGTGAGTGGAGCTTCTCATTTTGGTCGGGATAAAAGACATCGGAATCTCGTCCACTGTCCTTTGCATCTTAATAAACCCCTGCATTAGTGCTAAATGAGATGCATGTATGAAAATCTGAGTACCAGCCCCTCTGAATGCAGCAATTGCAATGACACTGAAAATGCCTCTGAATTCATTCTTCAGAGTCACAGCTCAGAAGCTACCTTTAATAACCAATGCTTCAAGACCAGTCACCCAAATAAATTAATGGAATAGTTTAGAGAAGCCACTACAAGGCATCTTGCCAAGACATATATGCTTTTTTATCAGTGAAATTGGCAAGAAAGTAACTTTAAGGCTTAAGATTTTCAATTCCAGCCTGTACGAAAAAATAAATTGATTTTCACCAACTGAAGATACTTACTCTTTAGGATTTAACATTTCTGTACAAGTGAATATATATATATGTACACACATACACACACTCTCACACCCATACGCCAAACTGCACGTTAAACCTGGCATTTGTTCAGAGAGACAACACCCTTTGCAAGACGTGAAGGATTTCTGGCTTGATTTATAATGTACACTAGATGCTGTTCCTAAATTAATTGATCTGTGTTTATTCCTGTAACTCGATCTGCATTACCAGGGAATAAATAGCTTCTTAAAAGTTCTTTTCATGAAGTCAAAATCTGGCAATATGGTTGGTAAAGCTCTCTTCTGCTTCCTGTTGCTGTACTGGTTAGCTCAGCGGCACAGGCAAAAACCTTTGTGGAAAAAGGTCGCTGGCTGTGGGTCTGCCCCAGAGGTGCCTGTTGGCTTGGATCAGTTGGAAACTCGTGCGGCGTCTTCGGTGAGCTCTGCATAAAGCCTCGGTCAGCCTGACCACAGGCAGGAAACTGGTTAGTGCCTGGGGGCCATGCCAGGGAACAGCTGCAAGGCGCTTGCCTTCCTCTTCCTCCTGTTTCCCATTGTTCCCTAAGATTAGTTCTTGGGATGGTGCTCTCCTCCTGCAGCCCTCGATTCTGCTTTGTCAGACCTCCCAGGTGCTGGGAGGGCCACAGACCCAGATGAGATCCAGCTAAGGACAGTGATGGCCACAGTGGATTTGAGGGGTTGGTGTGTGTGGTTTGAAGCTTCTTTAACATGGAGAAGTGGAGGAGTGAGTTCCTAATGTGAGGAGAACTACTCTGTGGGACACTCACACCAGAGCAAGGCAGCAATGTGGGTTAAGTCCTAGTGAATAACCCCCCAGGTGAGTGAGATCCTAGTTGGGATGCTGCTGTCAGTGTTTTGTTCCAGCAGTGCCGGTCTGTTCAGCCAACAGCAGGAGGACTTGACCTCCATATCTCCAGGAGCTTTCCAAGAGCCATGGCCGTACAGCCTGCATGGGGCTGTCTCTGCTGATAACCCTGCTTGAGCAGAGGAAGGTGATGTGAAGACTTGTGCGCTTCGCCGTTCCTTCAGTCCCCCCCCATGCAGAGGGAGTGCGGACCCTCAGCAGAGGCTGGAGGTGCCCACGGCTCTGTCCCCCAGACCTTTGTGCTGTTTGACAGGCGTCCCCGTGAAGGTGGTGCTGGCGGAGCAGTCGTTCTGAAACCACCGTGGGGTTTGCCCAGATGTTTGGCAAAGACTTCGTTGAGGGGTGGGAAAAATTCTGGCTCTCCTGTACTTCTCTGTACACAAAGGACGAGTGAACATGGCACCCTGCATGAGTGCTCTCACTGCTCCAGTAATCAAAACATTTGTCAGAGGGAACATGCCTGAGAATTCATCTCCAAACAACAATAGTAACAAAGAAAAAGGAAAATACCTGGCATTAATACACCCTACTAAATGCCTGTTAGAAGCCTGAAGAATGATTCTGATGGGTAACAATATGAAACAACAAATGTACCGTGTCCTTAATTTATTTTTTTTTAAAAACAATTTTCTTTTATACCCATATAAAACTCTTATTGGAAAGTGTAGTTAAAACACAACAGAAAAAACCTGTCTTTTCCTGATAGCTTTTCTAGGTTTATATTACTTTCAGAACGTAACACAATGCATCTGACCATGCCAAAGACAAAACTGCATGCATTGGCGCCACTGCAGAAAGCAAACTAACCAGCAGCAACCTCCTATTCTAGGCAACATTTTCATTTCCCAGAATTAATTAAAGATCAGACTAAATCCTTCATATTTCTTTACCAATCAGTGTTGCTGTCTGTCAAAGTAAGCATGGAGATTTGGAAAGTATAGTGTCTCCATAACCAACTCATAGCCAAGAAAAGTTGCAGAAGAATGCTGCTGTTCCTTGTTGTTAAAATTCAGCACATTGGCTTCCTTTAATGAGTCTTGGCAATTAAACTGCTGACAGCCCAGTCTAGCTGCCTTTATACTCTGCCTATTCAAATTATTGCAGTATTCTAGGCACAGCCTGCTTTTTGAAGCATGAACTATGTCACACTTTGGCCCATATATTTCCTTCTGAATTCGGATGACTGGAGGGGGAAGGAACGTGTCCCAGCGCTGCTCTCAGCGGAGGTGCAGGGGGAAGGCAGCCCCATTCCTGCAGCCAAAGGCTCTGATCTGCCTGTGCTCCTGTGGCCTTGTGACAAAGCACCCAGGGAGAGTATCGGCATTGATCGGGTGCTGCGGCGCTGAGCTCTGGCCGATGCTCCCAGTGTGGCTGGGGCCCTGCACCACCTGCATAGTTAATGCCAAAACTTTCCTTGAAAGATGGTTTTCTGTGTTCATTGTTGCATTTAAATTCTTCTCCAACCAGGGTGATCATTCCTTAGATTAATCACCCCTCATTTCTATTAATTTATTCTCTCACTCTTTTTTTTTTTATTTTATTTAAAAAGTGTGTTTTTATAGGCCAGCTGTGGTTTTAAAGGTCTTTTTAGGCCTCTCAGTTTTTCTCCAGTTTCAAGCAATAGTGAAATACGAATGCTCTTAGTACCCTCCTCTGCCGTGTTGGCTAACTTCTGAAATTAATTAAAGAGAATAAATTAATATCATTTAATTCTGATGCATTGGTGGTGTTACCTTGCACTGAGTTTCAGAGGTTAATAGAACTTGACTACATTAATATGAATACCTGAAGGACAAGAAAGGTATTTCAGCTGGAAAAAATACTGGTCAGAGAGGGCACTTTGTAACATCTGTCCAGCTTTATGTTTCATTTGTTCTCTTGCCTGTCCCTGAAGGCTGGCCGGGTCAGCCTCGAGGGCTCTGTGAGCTGTCCTTGCAGAGACAAGGGAGGAGCTGCAATGGGTGAGATGTGGAATTAGGGAAGGTACTTTAAGGAATATAAGATTTTTCTGTAGAGCTTTAATATAAGGTACGCCTGTCCTGTTGTGTCTACCATGTGCTTCAATTTAGGGTGTCTGAGCCACCATTGGGTAGTCTCTGAAGCTGTAAAATCAACATGATTTTGTAATTGCCACTTCAGTTAGCGACGGGGCGTGGGGGATTTAGCCATGATGTGAATCTAGGTAAACAAACCACCAAAGTCTTGACAAGGATGTCAGACAGAAACAACCTGCTTATAAGGAGTGGTGGCTTAAGAGGCTTTTTGTCTTTGGTTCTTTGTTCTTGCTCCCATTGGCCTGAGAGCGTTGTGTCTCTGCCAGGAAGGTAGAAAGCCTCTACCTGGTCTCACCTTGAAGAAGGTCATAGTAGCTCCATCCTTCACTGCTCCATACTCTATTTTTGTCTGCTTTGCCAAATCATCTGCTGAGTCGATGGGGGATTCCATCCTCTCCACCGTCAGGAAGGCGGCAAGGTTGGCCGTGTAGGACGAGATGATAATTAGGGTGAAGAACCACCATATGCCACCAATGATCCGTGTAGACAGTGCTTTGGGCATCAGCTCAGAGCCTGGGGTAGGAGAGGGGGAAGGAGAAAGAGGTAAGAAGAAACAGAGAGGAAGGACCTATTTCGTATGCACGTATGTATGTACATTACGTACATACATAGATATATATAAAGGATTAGGTTTCACTGTCAAAACTGTAACAGCTATGTAATTAAAGCCAACGGGTTTTGAGGCAAATTATCCAGACATCTTGCATGCAAGGAAATCAGTGGGATTTTTGTAGCATTTGCAGAAAAACCCTCTCCCTTTATTGCTGACCTTGGGTACAGTGCACAATTTACAGGAAACATTCAAACTGAAGTAATTAACTAGGCTGCTTTTATGAGATTTAAATAGCAAGCTATTTATGAACTTTTATGAGTGTTTTGTTCTGCCATTTAAAAAGTGCTTTGCTTTTATATGGATTACTTTTCAAAGGACTCACTCTAGGGAGTGTGTTCAAATACACAAGGTTTTTTAAAAAATCAAACAACGGGAGAAAGGAACTATCAGGGTCCAGCACTTTGAATATCAGTTAGAAGTAGGGAAGCAGGAGATGTTACAGCATAAAAGGTGTAACAGGTCTGGAATGCCTTTTTTTGAGCAGACATGAAGGACTAAATGGGTTATGCTATTTTTGTAAATGCCCGAGACACCTTTTAAAGCCAGAAAGAGTTTTGGGTTTGAAACAACGGCGTTCAGAAGATATAGCCAACCTGGAATTTGCAATAAGGATTGGGCTTTGCAAAGCAATTTTAAGCTGAGTGGTATCAAAGCATAGCATGGAGCGTAGCTTTTCTCCTATCGGAGTGCAACGAGGAGGCACCGGGAAGCAGAGGAGCCTTGGATATTGATGGCTGCTTCAGTTCTTCTCAAGATGCCGCTTCTTTCCCATTCCATCTCTTGCCCTTTGATGCACAGGATGGTGTGACATCAGTCTGGCTTTGAAATATTTTTCTTCTTAGATGTAGAATAGAATTTAAAAGAATACAGCTTTTTTCATTTATCAGCATCTGATAAAAGGATGATTCATCCTGCTAAACCGTCTTGCTGGGAACTGTCACTGTCCATCAGGGCAGCTGAGATCTGGGAAGAATCTCTATTATACACTGCAGCAGTGGCAGCAGGAGGAGCACGGAGCAGTAGCACCATGCATGCCACCAAGGCGATGCTGTGGTTCTTTTGCTCTCTGGGTATAACTACTGATACATGGTAAGTTAAAGTGTGACAAATGTTTGACATTTTCCACTTATTTCTATTCCTGGATTTTCTGCAATTAGATCACAGCTGAATTTTGTTCCTTATTCGGAGCTGCTCAGAAGCTCCCTCTCTGCTGTCTTCCTAACAGATTTACTCCATTCTATCTATATATATTCCATTTTCTCTATTTCATCCACATATATGAATGTAATTCCATCCATACCCCATTTCTAAGGTCCTTGTCATTGTGGTATCTTACACCAGTTAACACTGAAAACATTCAGTCTCGCATGCAGTGGTTGCCAGGCAGAGGTGCCTGGAGAGGAGCATCTCGCCATCCTCTTTGCCCTATGCCAGAGGGAGTTTCAGGCCATTTCACAATGTGCAGAATGACCAGATGAGGATAAAAATGGAGACACACCAGAGGGCAAGATGCCCTTTCTTCTGTAAAAGTTGATTTAAAACAGTGAGCCAGGATAGACATCCTGAAATTAAACCAATTGTTTGAAGTAACAGAAGTAGGAATTTGCAGCATCTGTGGGATGCTGCTGAGTTTGGTGAATTAAACAGCTGAGGGAGATGAACGCAGCATCCCTCCTTGGGGCACGGTGGGTGGGTGCTCCTCTGCGCACACCAGCAGCAGCACACGTGCGAACACACCACCACTCCATCATCTAGCTGCATGCTTCCAGATGGCAGGCTCAGGAGCTGCTCCTTCTGACACCTGCCAGAGTGTGCATGCTTCATTAATAGTAATTATTGTTCTGCAGCCACACGTGTGTGCTGGCAGCCAGCTCCAGCTCGTGGGGTGAGCGATGACTCTATCCCCACAGCTGTGGGGTGAGCTGGTGGGATGGGGGCTTTGATCCACAGAAGGCTGAAAGTACAAATAGAGGTAGGTGCCACCCGCCCCCAACCAACAAACCCAGAAAGAGTGAAAAGCTGTGGCCTGCTTTGACGCATAAGAAATCAGAAGGCTTTTTTGGTGTAAGAACCCTGGACCTTTCTCTGGGGTGCCCAGAAAGGCCTCAGCCCTGGCACACGTCCCCCACCAGGTATCCATCCCTTCCAGGCAGGCACGGCTCAGAGGGCGTCCACGTGGAGATGAAGTTCGAAGTGAGTGAAAAAACACAGTCACCGAGAGCTCACAGCTGGCTCCCCCTGATGAGATCAGTATCTCATCAGCCCTTTGCTGGCCTGGGTCCCAGCCAGCTGCCATGCACGTGGCTCCCCAGGGAGCAGCTCCCTTGGGTGCTGTGCTGCCGTACGCGTGTCTCCCTTGGGAGCGAGATGCGCCGGCAGTGAGTGCTTCCGCACAGCAGGTCCCGGGGGTGCCAGAGGAGAGCTGCCTCCCCTCTCCTGCACCTCACCGCCTTTCAGCGGCCAGCCAGGAGGCAGTGCTGATGTTTGGATGTTTTATCTTTTTCCTGTCACAAACAACATGAATTTTAGATCTAAAAAGCCATGACAAGAGGCCAGTGCTGGAGAACCGGCAGGAGGGTGTGAGGGTGGGGAGGTGCCGCCGTACCTTGCTGCATCAGTGCTCCCATCCCAAACCAGAAGCTGTTCAATAAGGTGAAGTTATTCTCCACGATGTCTGATCCCGGGTTGCAGGGATGAGCGTCGTACCACTCATACGGGCTGAACCTACGGTGGCACATGGAAAGCAAGAGCTTGTTAGTCGGGATGTGGCATGACAAGACCCTAAAGGAACAGGAAAAAAAGAGCCTCAATACCTCTCGTGCTGCTGTGTGGGCCTGCTGACCCCTTCAGTTGTGTAGCTTACTAAAGAAAAAGACAAATTCAGCCAAGATTTTCCGAAGCGACCAGTGTGGCTGTAAGCCCCGTGTCCTGCATTGCAGACAGCAAGGAAACCTGGGAAGCCGGGTCCTTCGGAGGTATCTCAGCTTGTGTCCCCAGTGCCTTCGGTCACTTTGCATCATCTATGCAATACTGCATCACATGACAGCAACTGGAACACGTAACTATGGGATGGGATAAGGTGCGGGCAGACAAACTCTAGTATGTAACAGTTCAAAATGTGAGGAAAAATGGCATTTCTAGATCAACTGAGGAGAGATGCCACAGTGAATCTACAGCAGTAGCTGGGACAAGCCACAGTATCTCAGGGGACTCTCCTGCTAGCACACATGGGAACTGGGGCAGGATTTAGCTAAGTGAGAAGCACTGTCCTAACAAGCAGGAATGCTGCATGGTCAGGGCACAAGCACAGCAGTGGAAGTTGGTGTAGGTTCACTGTGGACTGCTGCAGTGCTTGGCCCTGTTGCAAGTGGTGGGAGAACACTTACGCCCATGGGTAAGTCGTTTATGGGCAAAACCGAGGGAATTTTCTGCAATCATCTCTGCAAATTCTGCCTGGGATTGGTAGGCAAGAGCCGCTATGAATGTAGCTCTTTTAGCCAGGATCTGGGGAGGATGCTTGACAGGAGAGACATTAATATTTTTAGAGCTTTTTATTTGCGTTTTCCAAGAGTCCCAAATTTTGCAGAGATTAAATTAAAAACATAATTGGAATAATTGCTTTTGAACCAGGCATTAATTATCATCTTGGCTTCTTTCTGAAATCCCTGTAGCTTCACAACAGCCCTTTCTCAAAGCCCAGCCCACAGTTTGTATTAGGAGGTACTTCTCTCTGTAATTCTCTTGCCAGATGCACTGCTACCCGAGGAGATGTCTTGTTGCCTAGTTTTATGGGCGCCCTGAGTCAGACAGTTGGATATATTTGGAAAGAAGAGCTACGGCTCTCTCCCAGGTCCCCCTCCTGGCACAAAAACCTCCCCCAGGCAAACACCTACCCCAGCCTCTGCTCTGCACAGTCGTGCTGTGGGGCTCCCCTCGCAGCCTAACACTTGGGGACGTTCCGTGAACACGGAGCTGTGGTCCCCGGGCATGTGAACTCAGTGGGGCAAAGCGCTGTGTCTGTGGGGCAGACCCCATCATAGGGGATGGACTGGGTGCAATGCACACGAATTCTTGTGGTCTTAGGAAAGCTCATCATAGGTATATCCATCTCACTGTTTGTTTCTATTTTCCACATGCAAGATACAGTTTGACTTCTCTTTTCTTCTGCTTTTATCTTGCCTCTCTGCAGCAGGGACCATTGCCTGCTCAAGATTTTGCGGTGTGTAGAACCAGAGGCCTCACTCAGGCTGCACCCTGACAATCTGGCTCATTTGTCCGGGTAATGGCTGGGCTGTTCTTACTGCCCACCTCCCTCTCCTTTTTTTAAATAAGAGAAAACCAGAAAGGAAAAGAATCAGGCTGAATTCAGACCTGGCTTTACATGGTGCCTGTTCCTTGAAACTTGCTGTAAATTTATGCTAGAGGTGTATAAAGGATGGCACCTGAGCTCTTTCTGTTGAATAAAGCCAGAGTTCAAGAATTAGATGAAAACTTTCTTGGGCTGCCAATGAAAGAGTATGAAACAGAAAGGGAATTGGTAAGATCAAATGAGCCTGACAAGATGACACGCTGAAGAACTTCAAGGTTTCTGAGTGAAAACCTACTGGTGCTGCTCAAATTACAGAGAAATATTCAGAAAACTGCAAAGCAGTGACAGAGTCTTCAGTGCTTGAAAAGCAAGTGGGACCATTAGTGGAAACAGAGGGGTAATGAAGGAAGGAGCGAGTGGAGCTCGTTGACCCCATACAGCTGAAGCTATAACAAATGGGGGCTGCTCCAGCTTCATCATGGGCTTGCGGCTTCCCTCTTCCTCAGGTGCAGGGTCTGAGAAATATTTCATCAAAAACTGTGATTATTTTCTTGTCTGTTCTTGGCCTTTTTGGCAGGGAAACGGAAGCATTTCAAAGAAGTTTTAAAGATCTAATGCAAAATACTTTTGGGTCTCAATTACATCTACAGAGAAATTTCTTATGGATGACCCAGTCCTTGTTGCAATTAAGATGAATATTAAACCCACCTGCCCTGTTGTGCACCCAAAGGTGATTAGCTGTAATTTGAAGGCTGTGTGAGTCTGAGGAAGGGTGACAATTCAAATCAGGCAGCTGCACAGCCCACTTGCAACCTTGCACCAGAGTAACCAGACAAATTACCCCCATGAAGCCTTCTAAATTGCTGGTGTTTATGGCTCTTTGGGGGCTGGGGTGGGTCCAGGAGCAGCAGCTCCATCAATAACTGGGAAAGACTGATTAAAAGGGTAGATGGATCAAATACATCCTTTGCCTGCCTCTAAATAGTCCCGAAGTTGGTTTTAAGTGGCATTGACCTATGATTATAGCATCGGCAGAGGACTCTGGTGTCTAGTTCAGGAGACTCATGTCTCTGAATTAAGGCTTTGCTATTTTGACTGTGGTTTTCTCCCAAGAATTGAGTTTTAGAGGCCTTGCTGGGGTCAAAAGCAGATATTGTTTCTGTTGCTTCTGAATGCAGTAAATATTTCCCCATAAAATCTCTTGTTTTCCATCTCAATGCGTTAAAAGGTCATTCCTGTAGAACTTTAATTAAACCAGATACTTGGTTTTCTTTGAAAGAATAGGAAGACAGAAGAAATGTCAGGAGAAAAACATGTGAAAAAGAAATTGTAGCTGCAACATTTTATAGGTTCAATTTCAGCCAAAAAATAGCCTGATAGGGAAAAACTGTTGTATTACATTGTAACTGCTGTGATGTAAAGAGATTATGAAGCTTGTTTCAGGTAATTTCAGAACAAAACCAGAGACTAAACTACAGTTCTTCAGGTTTTCATCCCTCAACGTCAGCCACAAAGCCTGGCCAGTGGTCCTTGTGCTCATCGTGCCAGGGCAGTCAGCAGAGGGGTGTTGGAACAGACCCTGGGGTCCTGAGGGCAGATGCCACATGTCTGGGCACAGGCAGGGTTGGGGCTCGCCCAGCCCCCACCTCTCCGGGCAGAGAGTGCCCTCCAGCACTGGGCAGGGCAGGGGGTTAGCAGGTCCCTGGCTGGGGTGCCTGGATGCCCGACTTGGTGGGTCAGGGCAAGTGCTGCGTGCACATCGCTGCCGATGGCAGGACATGCTGGAGGCTGGGCAGCCCTGCTGCTCTCTGAACACAGCATCTGTATTTCCTGCTTGTACAAAGTGGCATCTAAGGTGTTCTCACATCGGGGCCCATCCTAGTATTTCCTTCAGCCTTCCTCAGTGTTTACTGCAATGAATTTCATGTGCAAATATAATTTGCACATTTAACATGCTTTGAAAGTGGGATCTGGACAATGTGGGTTGGATCTGGCCATCATATGAGTTAGGAAAAATAAGCTCATAAACACAAAATTGTATTTGAATTGTCATTCCAAGCCATACAAGCAGTCTAATACTTTATGGCATTAAAGCCAAAGACGTTATGGCAGCAGAGCTCATCTAGCTATGTTCTGCATGGCTAACAGAGACATAAAGTGAATGCCTATCACTCATCGCAATATTTTTCCTTTTCGTAATTACCATGGGTTCATTTTCCAAGATGGATATCTTTTCCTGCTGAGAGTGTCTGGTTCTTCTGTCTCTGACACAAAGCAAAACTGCAGAGGACCTCATCCTGACCCCTGGAGTCCCAGACAGACTTCCCAGCGCGTTCAGCTGGGGCAGGACAAAGCTGGCAGCAGTGTTTTGCCAAAATATGTTGCATTTTGCCTGGTCCAGGGTAGAGCTGGCAGGTAGGTCTAGCGATGCGTTAAAGGCAACACAACTCCCATCCTCTTATAAAATAGTATACAGTAATAACAAGCGCTGCCATTTCCATGCGTTCTACCACCTTCTTGCTGAAAGGAACCGTTAGGTTGTTTCTGTGAGTCGCTGTTTGTACTGCAGTGCTACAAGAGCCCTGGCCTGTGCTCCCAGCAGGCGCTGTGCAAACACAGCGTGCAAAGCCACCCGCGCTCAGGCGGCTGCTGGGGGACCTCAGGAAAGTGCCTGGAAACATGGTGCATGGCCGTTTGATAGAGATGCGTTGCAAAGACCAGGGAGGGGGACAATTGCAGTTAAAATCTTGAGCAGGGTGGGCCTTCTGTGTCTTCGAAGAGTGAAGTGCAACCTCTCCGGCTCTGCACCTCTGCAGAGGAGGGATCGGATGATGTAGCTGCTTTGCCATCCCAGATGGTTTGGAGCGCTAATGCTGTCTGCTAAGCCGAGTTTGCTTTGACAACTGCTGTTATGTGTAATTAGGATATTACACAGTAAACTCAGGAAATCATCTCTAAATGCCTCCACGGACCTGAGGGATGTTGGAAATTGCAGATTTGTTGTAACATGAGGGTTAATGGATTCTGGTTGCTGCAGTTTTGTATTTAATCTTTACTTTGACTATCTGGTGTCGGTGGATTAGATAGAGGCTGGTTTCTGAAGGATGCTCTGGGGAAAGTACCACACAGCAGCCCTTGGATTAGCGGGGTCTGCACAGAGCCCCAGTCCCAGGTGTGTGGTTAGCAGGGAGGTTTCTAAAGGCACCACTGGCATAACTTGAACTGGAAAAAATGAGAAATGAGTGTCTAATTGCCGATTGTGCTTAGGAAACTTCCCCGGGGAAGGCTTTTACCCTAAGTATTTAGACATCCAGCAGGGGCTGTGTGTGGCCAGGGAGAGCGACTGCCTGGCAGGAGGGAGGCAAGCGCTTTGTTTTGGTTTGAAAAGGTGGAATCATGTATTGAGAGCAGCCCTGGACTGTGTGCCTCATCAAAGACTCTGTGAAATTAATAACACATGCAATTATGCAAATGATGCTTTTAAATATACAGGTTTAAAACATGCTAATTAGATGCATATTAATTTTGTTAACAGACACATTGTCTGATCCTTAGCGACGGGTTCTCCATTCTTTTGATACAGAGAAGGGTTTGTGGGAGCTTTGCTGGTGGAAGGTTCAGAAACAGGAGCTGAAAATGGTCCGGGACATGGGAGCTTTGTGTCCAGGACACAGCGGAGAGGCTGGGCTTCTTGCTGGAGAAAGTGGGTAAGAACTGACCTAACAGGAGCTGGAATGGTGAATGATATAGAGCAGGAAAATTACCCTTCATTATACCAGGGAGGTGCTAATGAAATGGAAAGGCAACAACATTTCTAAAATCATAAAAGAAAGTGTGTTTTAAAATTCTTTTGTACTGGAAGTCTGTAAAATGTGTGGAACTGCCTGCCTTGATACAACAAAAGAGGCTTACATGTTTATGTTAATAAAGCAAACAAACACAAGCACATTTAGTATGGTAAAACAGTACAAAGGCTATAATGCAGGCTTTAGTTAGCAAAGAAGGAAACAGATTTCCCCTGTGAATAGCTTATCTTTGATTCTCACCACGGGGTTTGCATCACCTCTACAAACACTCTGAGATACAGGTCCGAAAGAGAGCACAGCACGGGAGTCTGGCAGTTAGGAGCAACCCGACACCAAGAGACCAGCCTGCCTTTGGTAATGGACCAAAAGTAATTTCATTAATGACGTGGGTTTAATGCTGTGGTTCCCACTGGGTGGCTGGATCCCTGAACACACCAGGCAGCAAAACAGATCTGGGCAGGGGGAGGGTGTCTTATCGCATGGCAGCAGATGTGGCGTGATAGCAGTTGGATGGGGTGGCACCAGTGTCCCCTTACCTGGCTATGACAAAGAGCACACAGCTGACTCCCAGGTAGGCAAGGAGGATGTACATCCAAATGTCAGGAGACAAGGGGTTGAGGAAGGAGAACACGCTGGGGTTGGTCCCGTTGGGCTTCCTGTACAAGATGCTGACCCCCAGGGTCATGAAGGGCTTGGAGAAGTCTATCGCTTTCTCCCGAACATGGGTGATGGTGAGAGGAGCAACGGCCAGATCAGCTTTCTGTGTGCAACGCAGAGGGAGGGAGACACAGAGGGAGAGAGAAAGAAGGCGTTAGGAACCAAGACGTTTCCATCCCTGCAGCAGTCACGCTGCAGTAATGGGCTAAAGAGCCCCAAAGCGCAGCCCTGGGGTTCCCCCTTCCCATTGCACAGGGGGTACATCTGCTCTGTGCGTCTGCCAGAGCCAGGCTGCACCTCCTGCCCCCCGTCCTGGCTCAGGCAGAGCCCTCTGTGCCTGGCACCAACTGTTCCCCTTCAGACCTGCAATCTTGCTGTACTGGCAAGCACAAAGCTGTCACCAGAGCTGCGCTGCGTTGGTCACGGACGGTGTTTGGGCAGCTTTCTTGTGAGCTCCCCGCACAGCCCTCCAGGTGAGGGGCCAGGGACCGTTCTGTGTGCGTTAGGCACAAGAACACCTGAGACAGGACAGGTGGAACTTGGGACTGATATAATATGGTCCAGTTATTATAAATGCTTCTTATCAACTTAACAAAACCCCAACATAGACACAGGGTCTCCAAAACACACTGGGTGGGATTCTGGAGGTGGTGGTGTAGATGTGTTGGCCATCTTTAAAAGAGTTGTTCCAGATTTAAACCAGTGGGCTGGGGAGCAAAACGTGGTCTTTTGTTTGCTAATTATACTCCGTGACTTTCATCTTACAGATTTTTGGCTGATGTTAGCTCATGAAATACAGTGCAGACAACAGAGAGATGTTACAGTCTCCGCAGCTTTTGCCCAGATGCGATGAGCTCATTCTGATAGGCTTTTCAAAGTGGTCAGAAGAATTACATTTTACAATGGTTAAAACTTCTGTGATCCTCACTGTGCTTGCTTCTTGCCACAGAACTCTTTACAACCGAGAGTTTGCTGTGTGCAAATCCCACCGTTGGCAGAGATGATTTGTTTCTGTTGGCCTTCCTTTTGGTATTGCTGCAAGAGGAGAAAGTCGCGGAGGGAAGCCACTCCAGAATGAAGTTGCAGAAAGTAATGTAGCAGCATGATGTAAAAGGTTCAATTTTTTTTCCCTCAGTCAACTCCTTGATACAGCTTGAAAGACTCATTTTAAGGAAGCTGTGACAGAGGGTAGGAGCGCTGCTGTTTGGGAATGCTCGCAGCCTGCCTGGCTGGCGGGAGCGAGAAAACCTCACACGGTTCCCCTTACATCTTTCTTCTGTGCGTATGGTTGCAAGCCCCACCTAGGAAATGCTTTTGCTAATTAATGGTGGACTTCACAGTTTGTCATGTTGGAACTGTCTGAGCTGCACAGGGAATTTCAGCTGAGCATATTCTTCATCCTGACTTCTTGTATGAATTGTTTCTTTCTCTTATTTCTGTTATTTAGTAATTTCTGTGCTAGATTCAGTGAGCAACCACACACAACCTTTCTGTTGGTTAAGAGCTGTGTTCATTCCTCTCACTAAACATTCATTCAGGTTCCTAGGAAAACCTTAAGTAAATACATCCAAGGCTACCTCAATGTCAGCTGCCTTGCTTGGGGCTTGCAAATCACTCTTTCGGTATCATTGACTTCAGAGGAAATGCAGGCACATAAATTACGTTTCTGAAGTTGAGAGGTACCTCCCCCCGTGCCAGGTGCCTAGTGTACCCGTGCAAGATTTATTTAACATCTGCTTCTGAAAATTAAAATTCTAAATTAACCATGGGTGATAATTACCTAGAGATATAGCGGATTTGTCATTACTTGCAAACTTTAAATCAATATTAGCTGTCTTGCTAGAACATGCTTTACTCCAACAGAAACAGCTGAAGAAACTGGTGAAGATCTCTGGTGTGAGTTGTGGACGAAAGCCAGACTAATGGTCTCATTTGACCTTGCAAATCTATGATGAAAGTCAGTGGAATATTTTTAATTACTTTTTTCTATATGAAGAGTTTCTACATGAGCTTTTACCCGTTACATATGTCTGTGTGTGTATGAAAGGGATCTCCTCTCCAAGGACGTAGCTTATAGGTCCTGAATAGAAGTGTTTCAGGAGTTCTGTAACAAAGATAAAAATGATGTAATATTTTTTAAACACGGTTCTTCAGCTGAGCCCTGGTTGTTTCCCTTTCCTTCTTTTTCCAAATGGAAATAGATTTTTAAATCTGCTTGGTATGGAAAGTGCCCATTTCAATCACTGGCATTTGTCAAAACTTAGAGAAAATAGAAACAGTATTTTCCCAGTGAGCCGTTTTGTGCCAGCTGTGGGTATGGTGACATTGATGCAAACTGAAGGACAGAGGTTTTTAGAAGCAGACAGGCCATGCTGGCTGTCCAGCTTGAGATGGTGAAGTTCTGCATCTTGGGAGCGGGACCTGCATCCTTGGTACTGTCCTGGCAGAGGGTGCCTGGCAGGTTCACGGCTCAGCCACTCTCCCCACGTTACAGCACACTTGAGAATTTTGGCTTATCAGTCTCTAAAGTCATGAGGCAGAAGAAACAAAAGAAATACAGCATTTTAGTTCCTCCATCGCTTCTGTGTGGGTGTCCTGACTCAACAGGGAAAACTGAAGGAGATACTGAAGGATTTGGCTACAGATTTTTCTGAAGGAGGAAACAAATGAACAGTTCTGTGGTCAGTGCTCGCTAGCAACTGCCTGTCTGAAAGATCTTGAGCCAAATTTGTCAAAATGATATACCCAGCTAAGTAACAGCTAGGAGTTTATGCTTTACCACAGAAAATGGAGAGAGAAATCTGCATGGATGCCCAAGGATCAAAACGCTTTTAGTGCAGAAATAAAATTTTACTGTGTCATTTCAGCAGCTCCTGTGATTTGATCACAGCCCCGTGTCCTTGGCAGTAAATGTCACACGCAGGCAGAACGGAGCATGTATTAGGGAGCCCAGTCTGGTGTGGTATCCTGCACTGTTAAAGGCAGTACAGGGCTGCGCTTCGATATCCTTTTTATCAATGCAGATTTTTCTGAAGGTGGCCTCTAATTAAGGGCTTGCTGACAGAGAGGATCTAAATCAAAACCCACCAAGGGTGAAGCTTTCATTTGTCGTGCTTTGACATTACAAACTGGGAAGTCAATTATCAGGCCCTGACTGCTTCCTTCACTCAGCCCCAACTTTTACGCTGTTGCACAGTAAGATGGATTTTTTTTTTTAAATGACAAATTATAGCAAGTGCCAGTGGCTTAAAGGCTGTTGTCCAGCAAAACCACTTAAGCACACGCTTCTGTTTTACTGGAGCTTGCACGCCTTCCAAGTCTTATGTATGTTCTTAAGTGTTCTGCTGAATTGAGGCCAAAAAGATGAATTTTGCCAAGGCAGCTACAAACCAAATGCAGACGCTTCTCTAACGCACCTTGGAGGGTTTGGATCTCCTTATTCACCCAGTGCTACAGCATTTTCACTTGGTTGGAACTGATGCGAGTTCACCGGGCGTTCAGTGGATGGAGGATCGTATTCTCTGCAGAGCTATTGGCTTTTATCAGAAAATGCTAAGTCTTATCTTTGAGTTCTCAGTTATCAGGGGAGTGTGGCCTGTGGGTCAGAACAGCTCCTGCACAGCCACGGTGACTGTGGAAATCCTGCAGCACCCAACCTCTGCCAGAGGAAAGCTGCCTGTGACGGCCAGTCGCAGCAGAGCCCGCAAACAGCATAAGCACCAAGATAAATATTTATTCAAGAAAATAAGCTGCCTCTGTGCTTATTTTTTCCAATCTCAGGTATTTACATAAACTAATTATGTGTGTGTTGTCTGAGAGACAGATAAATAGTGCATATTTTACTAATTTAATTGTTATTCAGGTGTCTGTCTGGCAGCATCGACACTTTCATCCCTCGGTCTTTTTTGCCACCACCACTGCCAGTGCTGGGGCCGCGGTGCTTTTCTGCTCTTCTGCTCCCACCACCTCGCTTCAACTCCCCTCTCTGCCCTCCTCCCTGCTTTGATTACTCAGCTGCTGTGCCATGCTCCTGCACCTCGTACCCCTCCCTGGGTCTGCTGCATGCTGGCCTCACTCCTGCATCTTTCCCTGCAGCAGAGCCAGCACCTGGGTGTCCTTGGGCACAGAGGCCCCAGAGCGCTGGAGGATGACAAAGGACAGCCAGTTTCTCTTGCAGCCCATGGCTTGGAGACAGAGGGGCTGCTGCTTTACAAGGCACTGGAGTGCTCTGCCGAGAGCCCTGTGCCCGCAGCCCTCCTCTCTGGCTGGCCAGGGATAGGAAAACACTCAGCGTGAGAGGTGACGCTTGAGGAGAGTGAGGTCGTGCCCAGCAGCATCCCAGATGCACCTCGGCCTGCCACCACATGCACCGTGCGGCTGGGGGTCAGCGTTAATTGTCTGACTCCAGCTCTTAATGGCTGCTCTTGTCATTTCAGGCCTAATTTAGACATAATTTTTGTCAATGCATTTATTTAATATCAGTTGGGAATTAAGAACAGATGTCGGCAGGGAAAACCTAGCTGTAAGCCAAAGAGGAGAAATGAGGACTGTAAAGTCCTGTTGGGACTCTTGTAATCTTTTCTTTAAGGAAGTTCTTCAGAGAGGGAACTGCCATTAATTGTACCTGGGGGATGTCACAGGCTGTAGGATCCAAGTGAGAAGGGCCATGTTTTTAGAGACAAGCCCTATCCTATGAATTACTGGCAGGTGAGCAAGCCAGGGGAGGGAAAGGCAGGTCCAGAGACACCTGCAGAAAACGCAGGGCTCCCAACGTACACTTCAGTATGCTTCCATCACCTGGATCACTGAACATGATAAAAATGAATCCACCCAATTAACGATGCTGGGCACAAAAGGAGAAAGTGCAGCCAGCTGTTTTGGCTTTTTTGCTTCTGCCCCCTAATTATGAGTTCCTGCAGTGTCTAAACATGAGATGGAGGACCTTCATTTAACGAAACTGTTTTTTCCCTATTCCTGGCCCAGTGGCTTCCAAATGAATCCCCAGTTCATGGCACTTCAAATAAACATCCACCAGTGCAGGAACATGAAAGGGAATGTGGCAGTGTGGTGCAATATGTATTTCTGCCAGAATTTACTGTCAATAAATGCCCACTTATTGTGAAAGTGTTAAATCAACTGTCATAAATCATCCCTAAGGATAGATATTACATCTTTTCTATAGTTACCATTGGCAGGGATTTCCATTAGAAACCCTGTTATTTTCCATACCTTTTTTATTCCCACATGAAGTTTCAGAATGAAAGGAAATTTGATATGCACTGTCTCAGCAGAAGACAAGTTTTATTTGTGAACAAGTTTGTGCAAAATGTCCAGAATGACTCATTCTGCTGGTTTTATGTGATTCTGCCCACAAACTATAGGGAAGATTTGCAGACAGTATTTTGACAGACAACTTAGAATTTATAAATCAGAATGGATGGCCCACAAATGCATGGTGTAGTTTTGCTTGTATCAATAATAATTTCTATGAATAAATATCAGTAACAGTTCACTACTGATGAAAGGAGGGGATCTGACAGTTGCCACATTCCCTGTTTATAATGGGTGCTGGGCACAGGAGCTTCTCCGTGTCACCTGGGTGCCCCAGACCTCCCCAAATGCCAGTACTGTGAGCAAATTCAGTTCTCATGGCCCGTCTGATTGAGGACTCTGCAGGAGTGTCCAGGGAAAGTGACAATAAAAATCAAACTGCAGTGGGGAAAGAGTCTAGTTCTCCAGGGAACGGACTGAATTCTGTCAAAACAGGGATTTTTTTTTTTTGTGATGAAAGATGAGCTGCAGATGAAAGGCAGCGGGGCAGGGCTTTTTGCATCTAACTGCATGAGGCTGTCTTCTCCAGACCTGCTACTGGGGACCTGGAAGACAGGGTCATGCTGCGAGCTGCTCCGACTGCTGTTGCTTTTCCTGTTTACGCTTAAGGCCAGACTAGAAACAAAGCAATTTTACAAAGGATCGTAGCCCAAGGCATTACTGCCTATGGCCAGGCATGTCTGGATCAGAGAGGAGAGGGGAAGAAGGATGATGCGTGACTCCAAAACAAGCCGTGAGAGCTCACTTGTGTAAACAGCCTGGCCTCTGTCATGTGCACTGTGATTTGCACCTTTGTGTGGTAGGCACCAATCATCCCTGAGACACTACAGTCCCACATCTGCTTGGGCTACCCTGCCTGCCACCTATGCCCAGCTCCCAGCTGTACCCCCCAGCCCAG
The DNA here is from genome assembly GCF_023638135.1 of Falco biarmicus. Lineage (NCBI taxonomy): Eukaryota > Metazoa > Chordata > Aves > Falconiformes > Falconidae > Falco > Falco biarmicus. The sequence continues at coordinate 118,691,983 of NC_079290.1, forward strand.
CAGAAGGCCATCCTGAGTGATGCGCTGCCCCTTGCTTTGCCCTTCTCCTTTTCACCCAATTTCTGCCTCGGATTGGACTATGCCTGGTACGTAATGTCTGCTACTCCCATGGCTCTCAGACCTTCCAAGGGATAGCAAGCATCATTTTAGCCCCTTATTTCACCTCAGGAGCACTTTTTCTTATGCACAGGGTATTCAACCAAGCCTGCACGTCAGTTCAGCCCACCAGAGCTGGTGTACCGCAGCAGTCCCAGGATCTCAGTCTCAGATGCACAGGAGTTAAGTGGGTCTTCAGCAACGCGCAGACTTCCTGCATAGAGTTAATCCTGGCCTGGGTGTTGGGACCTCACAAAATCCTGCCTGCTTTAAGCTCCCACATGAACGATCCCAATTCTTTACGAGAAGGAGACACTGAATATGGAGGAAAGCCAGCCCAGATATCAAACTCAGAGTGTGGGCAGCCCTGTTTTCATCACTACAACTCTGAAAGCTGTCTCCAATGCTCTTCCTGCTAGGTGTGAAATAAATTTGAACTTTCCCTTTGCAAAGTGCCCGTCAGTTGTTCCTTTCCCCACAAGATTTGAAGATGCTTTGATGCTGAGGAAGGGCCCCATCTGCTTGCTGTTTCACTTTTTAATGCTTTATATAAACACTGCTATAAAAAGCAATGACATGCAGATAAAGAAAATAATGGCTTCATGTGGGGTTTGGCCAATGGTTATCAATCACTCCAAGGTGTGCACCCAACCACACCTATTAGAAAGCAGAGTTCAAACTTGATGCTACAGTAAAACACGCAAGAAGAGGGAATTTGGTCTTTTCCTGTTGCTGCATGTTAATTTGCTTTTAAATAGTCAGCCAAGAAATACTTTAATGCAGGTTGACCATGAATTTTATGTTACTTAAAAAGGTTGTTCCCCATACCTTCTTGGTCTGTCTCTTTTAGCTGACCACAACTTTGAGAATGGCTGAAAGCCTCCCAAGAGCCCCATAACATCTTGCAGGACATTGGAAGTTACACAGTTCAGACTAAATGATGGTCTGGCTTCTATTCCCTATATCGTATTTCCTGCTTTGGAGCAATTTACTTCTTCAGAGCCCTGCACTACAGTGAGAGCCACAGACTCTGCTCCCAGCAGCGGCTGTGGGGCCACAGGAACCATGTCCCAGAGCACACTGCCAAGGATTGCAGCCTGTGCTCTGTGTCTGCTTGTATCTATGTCACACACATCATTCGGAGCAGCAAAACACCAGTCTCTTCCACTGGGATGCTGTCACTTGCCTAACTTAACCAGGCTGTTGCATAAGAGACTATAAAATCTGTATTTTGAGCTGTATAGAATTTTCTGGAAGCAAAACTACAAAGGCAGGTTTGCACAGCCTGTGGCATATTCCCCACACAGCATCACGCTCCCCTGAGGGCTGTCCTTGCATGCCCTTGCCGCGCTTCCCGCTTCTCTGGGGTGAGCCATCTAAGGACTGCAGCGCTCTTCTTAAACTGATTAAGCATCGCTTTGTCCCTATAAGGGACATAATCATTATCATCTGCCTTTTACAGATGGAGGAAGTATTGCACAGAAGCAACTTGTCCAATGTCATTTAGGGCAGACAGGCCAAACCCAGAAACACAACCTCGATCCCTGAGCCCCAGCTCCGCAGTCTCGCCACCAGACAGGGCTGTTATCTATTCACAGCGAAGCCCATTTACTGAAGTGACTCACCCAGCAAATATATTCTTCTCACATGAACTGTAGAGGCATCGCAGCTGCTATGTATGTAGGATTATTTTTGTCTCTTTTCTGCTTAGGCGATGTTTTCAAAACGTAACCAGGAACTTGAGAGGTGGTCTGAGGGCTGCACCACTTGACCAGGATATTCAGGAGAAGAGAGCTGTGTTACAGCTCTAGGACTGCTTATATCGCTGCCCGTGGTGAGGAGATCATAGATTAGTTTTGTCCTGATCTTTTATTTTAGAGACCTTGTCTGGGAACCAGAGCTTGATAAAAATGCCAGCTTTCCTCACTTCCCTAACTGGGCTTCTGGGATCACAGGATGTCCTGGAGGCAAAGTATCTAATTAGGAAACTGAGCAAGCTCTGCCTGTGCATTGAAGTTTCAGACTAGGTGACTTCTTGGTGTCTGCGAGAGTAAAGCTGCCACAACAGTTTTGCTGGTGTTTAATGGGCTTTTAGAAGTGGCTGCAGAAGGGAAAGCACAGCTGCTCTGTTGCAGGGGGAGCTCCATGTCCCAGGAGATTTTAGAAAATAAGCTGTGTTTATTAAAAAAAAAAAAAAGTATTAAACTGTCCCCTGCACACCTGCTCTTACAGTCTGGATACATCATCTGGATTCAGCTGAGCTGTATCTTGGACATGTCTGGGGTCCCAAAGCCAGCTCGGTGTTGTGCTCTGGACCGTGTTTGTCAGGGGCAGAGCAGCATCATCCTCAGGGGGATGCGAGCAGGCACAAAGTGCCCAGGCGGCCACACTGCTGGCTCAGGAGAGCCTGTGTGCAACCTGGCCTCGGAGAACGCTCTTCCCTCCCCTCTGCGTGCCCAGCCTGCAACCCACTGTGGGGCAGCAGCCTGGTGGCGAGGCTCTGCAGCTTCAGCCATTTCTGTACTGTGAGAAAGTCCATTTTCAGAAACTCCAAATGAATGTTTAGAAGAGTCAGGCAAAGAGATACTCTTCTGACCAATGGTGCAACACAGAGCCCAGGCGGGGTTGGGCACTTGCTGCGGCTATCCTGAGCCAGCGAGCAGTGGCCACCTGTCCCACCCCAGGCAGAAAGCCTTGGGGACAGCCTGGGCACAGCCACCCCTTGGCAGCCACCGGCTGCCCATGCCGCAGATGGGCCTCACTCACGTGGTCAATGAGCTCCTTGATCATGCCGTTCCACTGCCCCTTCTCATCTTGTGCCCCGTATTTCCCGTCCTCCACCAGCCGGATCTCATAGGTGAAGCCCAGGATGATGGCCAGCTCCTTCAGGAGGTCGATGCAGTAACCCTCAAAGCGGTCGTTCCCGAACAGGGCCGTGTCAGACTTACGGAACATGACAAAGGGCTCTTCCTGCACATGGGAAGGCAAAAAGTCCCCGTTAAGGGTCAGCCGGGGTCCCAGCTCCCGCTGGAGGCAGGGCTGCCACTGCGGGCCAGCCTGAGCCATGAGACCCAGGCTCTTCAAACAGGGTTGGCACTGTGACATGTTGGGAATAAATTAACTTTGCACAGCACATCAGCTAATTAGCAACCTTGTTTACCCCACAAAATTTAATTTTGTCTCTTCTGAGCAGCCAACTGTTTCCCATTTGGTAGGATTTCAGAGAGAAAAATAACCATTTCATGCTCTAAAAAAGAAGAATGTTGAGAAACAACAAAATGGGGGGAGGGCAAAATCAACCCCAAGTCCCCCACAGCAGAAATGCAGCCGACCCGCACTGCAGTACCTGTTATTCTCTACAGCAACGGCGAGCAAGAGGCTGGTGGGTTAAGGGCGAGGGAGCTGTGCGTGGCTGGTGGCCAGCCCCAAATGTTCCCCAGTTCAGCTTGCCTTCCTCTTTGCTGGCACTGCCTGGTGGGATACCCTGTCCCCATGCAGCCCTACTGCTGCCCGGAGAAAGTTTCTGCCATCTGCTCCAGTTATGGCTGCTGTGGAAAGGTTGGGGGGTGTCTTTAATCACCGTGGTGCCAAGCACCGGTGCAAGTGAAAAATGACTAATAAAGTGCTTTATAGCGGGCTTTGCCCTAAGGATCCCTGCCCCTTTAGCGGAGGCTGGCAGGTGAGGTCCGCAAACACAGCAAACTGCACAGCCCTTGGGTGTGTATCAGGCTTGGGCAGTCACCAAGGACGAGGGACACGGGGGAGCCCGAGGGAGAAAACGTGTAGAGGACAGATGGAAATGGCAAAAGATGGTAGGCAGCAGGCTAAAGCTAGAAGGCAAAGGGAGGCTGAGATATTAACAGCAGTTAACACGTGGCTCAAATTGAAGGTATCTGCAAGGCTACTGTCCTTGCCTGCGGGGTGGCCAGTGAGGGGAGGGCTCATGTTTTGCTCCGCCAAGGCAGCCACGTTGCTGGAGTCCCTGTGATATTGCACGGGGACGGGGGGCTTGAAGTTGCAGGAGGGAAGTTCTGAGTCCCAGTTAGAGTACTACCAAGATGCCTGGTCTGGTGGAACGCAGGTGCCCAGTCTCTGGTGGGTATGCCGAGGAGGGGGGTCAGGACCCAGAGCTGGGCTGTGCCGGCCTGGGGGTTGGTGGTTTTTGGCTTCCAGCACAATCTGCCAGCCTGCACCTCTGCTGTGGGGGACCTCTGCCACCCACTGGGTGGGCAGGCAAGCAGGTAGGAGGTGCCTGCTCGGCCTCAAAGCAGGGTGGGGACGAGAGAGAGCACACAAAGCTCGATTTGCAGAATTATAAAGCAAAACCGATAACATCACGCCTATAGAGTTTAGCTTGGCAGCACAGCTTGGTTAAATCCTGCTCTCCCTGGCCGCCTCCTCAGCTTTTTTCTCTGGAATTAGTGCTTTGTTTGTGAATCAGCTGAATCTATGGATCTTGATATAAATACACCAGCTTCAGAGCAGCCATAAAGCACTATTAATTTTGGGAAGCGCTGTAGGGATTACATACATATTTAACAGCCGAAGCACTGAACATTAGGACGCCACTCGCTTCAGTAATATATCTTCAGGTCTCAAACATTTCCTAGGGGGTAATTCTGAACTCTGTGAACCACTTATTCACGGACTATTTCACAATTTATTACTGAAAATGGCCAGACATCCAATTCACAAGCTCTCTCGGTTTGCTAATCGATTTCTCAGTGAAGGTGCCCTCAATTTCATAACTTCACAGTTCCCATATTGCTTGGGGAGAGTGGCACTGGCTGCTGGGGTAATATTTCTCTTCCAACAAGTCACTGCAATATGAGCAAAAGGGGAAAAAATAACCTTTCATGCTTTCCCTTTTAAAGGTTCCTCCTATGGCTTTCCTACAATCATTTACAGCAGTGCAAGAGTACAAAGGGGTGTTGCAAATGCAAATAAAGTTTAGGGTTGTATTTTATTTTTTAGAGTCCAGTATATAAAACCACAATTATTGCACAACTCAGGTCTAAGCACATTTCCTCCTCCTGCAGGCAAGGGAATTGCAGGACAGCTGCGGTTTCAAGGTAGATACCCCATGGCACGTGTGCAGGCCCAAGGAGTGGCACAATTAATAGGAACTGATATTACCCTTGTACATTACGTAATTTGTACATGCTCGTGGAGTACAAGATGAAAATGCTGCCTGAAAAAAGCATGTCAAAGGCAGATGGCTGACAGGTCTCCTCCTGGCTCCATCGTTTTGCATTATGCCGTAGCCTTTGAGGTACAGTGATTATCGCACTCTAGACCCAGGCATTTCCACAGCTCTGGCCATGCATCTCACCCCTGACAAGATACATCTTTTCTGGTTTCCCTCAGTCCTGTCTGTACAGCTGTCACCGATAGCCCAGTCCTGAATTTATCTGCTGTCCCTCAGCTTCACCCTGCAGTCGGGTGCTCCTCCAGGTCTCAGTGCAGGCAGCTCTGCTGCCATCCCTCCAGCCTTCTCCCCAGGGCTACCAGGCTGTCCCACCCCAGGAATTTTCCCTGATGTGCTGCACACAGTTCTAATTACAGAGGGTTGGGGGAAGAGGAGTCATTATATAACTTCTAGTGAGTTTTCTCCAGCTGCATGGGTTGAACAATTCCCTTAGAGCCAACACTGAGCCTCCGAGTGACTTGGTGTGATGTGTTATTCATGTTGCCCTAAAAATTTGCATCTCCCATGTACAGGTACTGGCAGCACTTTAGGTTACCTTGCTACAATGAATTAAACCTGGCATGGCAGGTCTTTCCATTCAGCCTGTTAGAAAAACAGTACCTAACTTCTGCTTTCTGAACACACCAAGAATGCTTAAATGTATAAGAAAAAACCCCAGCCCAAACCAAATCAAAACTGTTTGTGTATCATGCCTGAGTGCAGTCACACTGCTGCAAGGGTCTCAACAGAAGCAGTTTTACATTCTGATGCATGTTCAATTGTTAAAGTGCCTTTTGATCCATCATTCTGCTACTGCTTCTCCAGTAGCTCCTGATGTGATGATTCATTTCAGTAACTACAGCCAGTGGGGAACCTTTGCTGCTGCTGCCGGTTCTGCTACTGCACATGGCACAGGAACAGCGCCCCGTGCAGACTGCCCGGTATCCACGACCCACTGCACTCTCTCGGGACTGGTATGGTAGAAAACTTTTGGACTGGAAAGGAACTTTTCAAGTCTGCCCTGCATGTTGGGACATGAAAGTGGTGTGTTACGGAGCATAGCCAATGAGCTAAGCCTGTAGCTGACTCTTGGAGAGAGGGACCTTAAAGAAAACTTCTCCTTGGAACAAATACTATGTGGTGAATGGGAAGTTTGTTAGAAGGAGTGGATAATTTGCAATGAAAGCTGCAGCAGCGTCTGTATTTGGCTCACATTCTGCCTGCTTCTGTTCTGCTAACCTCTTGCTGATGGATACTAGCCCTTTGGTTTCAGCCTTTCTTCTGCCCTGGACCAAGTGGTTCTTTTTTCTGTTCTCCCCTGGGCATTTTCTTGGTCCTATTCCTTCTATGATACAGAACCCTACTCTTAGCCGGTCATGTCCTTTTCAGAAGGCAAGGGCATCATGAGGGATCACACTGCTCTGAACTGGGGAATGCATCCCCAGCTGGCTCTTTACCATCTGTAACTTTATGGTCCCTGAAAATACGGAACATAAAAGGGCCAGAAAATTTCTATAGGCAGAACCATAATCAGGCCCAATTTTGACCAGGCTGTCCAAGGGTTCACATTTTTTTTGCTTCCTGGTGACATGCCATGAGCCTGCGTTGTGTAATACAGCTATATAGAAACCAATGCCACTAGTCATCATCCATTAGATAGTAAATAAAAATTCATTCTGATCTCATGCCTGCTGTCAAATCCAATAGTGAATGTGATAACAAAATGCAGCACGACAGTTGGAAGCGGAGGAGACCTGTTAAGCAGCCGTGGTTTGCTGGATAACGGCATTACTCTTAGCTAGTTTATCAAATACGTACTTAAGAGCGGGAAAGAAACACGATTGTCACAGCTAAGCCAGGGTCTCTGGTTGTTGTTAGTATTTTCTTCTGTAACAAGAACGCTCCTATCTGAGGTGGGCAGTGCTGGCCATCTGACAGTGCCCGCTGCCGCGCTGCTGCCTGCCCAGGCGCTGGTGATAAATGGGTGACTTGGAGCTTCCCTGGAGCTCAGCACGTGCAAACCTGCACTCTTCAGCATGCAGGGAGTGAGGGGGACCGGGGACCCAGCCAGGTGGCTGAAGCAGAGGAGCTCAGCCAGGATGAGTAGCAGCCTCCTGGGCATGGGGATCACCGGCGGTTCCAGCTGGCCTGTGCCAGCCTCACTGCCTGCCACGTGCTGGCTGGCAGCCTGCTCGGGAGTGGTGGCATCGGAGGATGCTGCGGGTCACCTTGGTGCAGGTGCGTGGGCATTGCGGTGCCCTGCTGAGCCCAGCCTGCACGTGGGGGCTCTCTGTGCCCTTGCTCAGCTTTCCAGAGGGACTAACTGATCTGTACTGGGATACTGTAAATTTTCAGCAATATCATATATCTCTGAGATTTGTGCATGGAGGAAAAAGACAGGCTTGCAATCTCCTACCAGGACCGTCGTGACAATTAGAGATCTGTTGCTCAGCGAGTCTGTGACATTAGGCCCTCGTCCTTTGGAAATTTCTGTGATGTTCAAACCATCAGAAGGGCTCCACGCTCCAACCTAAAATGAAGGAAGCAAATGAACGCATGAACACGTGGTTTACATTCCTTTCCTGCTCTCAGCATCCTACTGGCCTGGGAGATGGAGCTTGCTGCTTTTGTCTGCATTAAAGAGAAGCAGAGCTCAAATTATCATCTTGTATCACCTAAACGGAAGATTCGCATTAACTCTTCAGCTGCAGGTCACTGTGGCTGCACATGTATAATAAATAACCCGTACTGCTGCCCTCTGACGCAGGTGCATGAAAGGCGACCATGATGACTGGAATTTAGGGGCTGGATGAACAATTTGCAAAGGTGTTGTGTAGCATAAACAGTCAAACTGCACTGAAGAATCAAATGTGAGCAACTATAAAGCAGAAAAAAAAGAAAAAACCCGACCAATATGAGGTCATTTTTCTTCTCTTTTATTTCCCCACAAATTTGCCTTGCTGGGGAGAATTAAAAATGACTTGACCAGCTCTGCAAATCCCTGGTAGGGACCATTCCTATCCTCTGTGCTGTGGCAAACTAGACAGACATTTCTAACACATCCCCTTGGAAGGGCCCTGGGCATCCCTCCAGGGAAGTCCATTCTAATGGTGGTCGCAGTCCTGGCAGCAAACCTGGAGGAGGGAATGGCAGCAGACTTGCTCAGGCACGGACACAGGTATGCATGGCTATGTTCCTCATCAATTTGAGGTGCTCTGTTTTTCTCAAGCTGTCAATTTTAATAAATTATTAGGTGTTAAGGAAGTCCATTGATCCAGAAATAGCAAAACATATCTCTATTTAAGAGAAGTCATCTGGGCAACTCTAAGCCTGTTAACCTGATCTCTGCAGTGCAGGGGAGGCTTTAGAACAAACTTTGAAGGCAGGACTGGCTAAAGGACTGTGACAGTGAGATAAAATGCCAGGAAAACTGGAGGAACATGGACTGCTGCCAGCAAACAGAGCAGGGTGGCCATATAGCCAGCCTGACAGTGAGAAAAAACAAAATTCCACGTGGAAATGGGAACAGAATGATCCATCTGTAGGGTCAAACTGCGAGATGGGACTCAGAGAGAAACCAAAGGCAGACAGCTCAAACCCACTGGGGAGCCAGGAACTTTCAATGTTTTATTTATTGCTATTTTTAAGAAGCTTCAACCTCTTCAGCAGTCTAAGGGGAGAACTTGGTTTTACCGCATCTCCAAAAAGAGACTTTGTAATGAGCAAAGCTGCCTGGCAAAAAAATGTCATAAATTCTAGAAGAGTTTCCATGAACTTTGTGAAAGGCTCTAAATATTTCAGGTAAAACCTAAGCAATCCCCCATATCTTCCTTCGATCACACAACCGCTGCAATGTCAAAAGATTATTGTTGTGCATGGGAAAAGAGAAGCACGTCTATAAAGCCCATGCTAGCAGCACTGCAGACTCGGTGAACTATGACTTGCTGAGTTTTCTTTAAGAAAATTAAATACATGGCACTTAAGACTGAATTAATCAGTTTAAAATATTAAAAAAGGAAAAAAAGTACATTAAGAGAACTGTGCAAGTCAGATAGTCAAACTACATGTAATTAGGTCTGGTTAATACTCCTGTAATCCCTGGAACATCCAGGAGGTATAAGGATCAGGAGTTCAATCCTAAAGCTCAACAAACATAAGCTATTATACATAATGCACAATCCCATACGGGATTTGTTTGTAGTTTGGCATTTTGTTATTTCAGATTAACTATTGACATAAACTTAGCTTCAACAGAGATTTGACATCGATACTTTAAAACCCCTCTGGAGCTGACAAGAAGCTTTCAAAAAAATAATAGTGGGAACTGTGAAATCTCTGAATTGTTGGAGACAAAAGTTGAACGGCTGTACAGCGTATGCATCAAGGTTTGGCGGCTTCCTATGGGCTTTATGTGACACACCACAGCAATAAATACAGCTGGTGCCAGCTATTCTCCAGTACACCTGAGGAGTATTAGTTTGACAGATAGATATTGCGGTTGTAGTTAAACATTTAGATTCATGTGGTATCCAAATACTCACACATTTTTCTATTATTCTACCAACACAGCTCTCTGGCACTCCGTCAGTGCCACTGTATTCCAAAAAAGACGTTTTGGGTTTTTTATTTTAGACTCTGTAAACAAAATACTTTGTTAAAAAAGAAGTCAGGTTACAAAGATTGTCTCCTGCTCAGTTCTTGTGAGAGGGCAGCATCTTCCCCTGGTCCTCTCCTGCCTCCTTCCTGCACAAGCTTGGTTGATCACAGCTGAGACTGAAGGTCATTTGGTTTATTTGAAATGTTTTCTTTATTCCATATTTGACACCAAAAAATACCCACTAGGAGAGTGCTGTGGTGACCTTGAGATTTTTTATGTGAAGCAAGGAACTACTGCTGTGGTGTGAAAGTGTGGCAACAGTTTATTTCAAAGAAAAGGAAAAACAAACTGTAAAAAAAGGGGGATGGGGAAGTCAAGCTGTTTGGTCCCAGGGAGCTTCACTGCACAGGATCCGTCCCCTCCGAACCAAAGGGTTGATCAAACTGCTGCCTCCAGCCTCCGGGGACTGCCTACCTGCACGGTGTGATTAATTCCTGGAAAAGTCATCTGTGCATGTTGGGCTGCTTGCTGCATGGTTAATTGAAAACTCCCTCTCTCTGCTCCCGGCTGGATTTCCCGCAGTAGCATAACCTGTCCCCATGTCCAAAGGTTACAGGACTCAGCACTCAGCCCTGGCTGCCAGTCAGCACCTTGTGTGTGTTGGAAAGCAGACTCTGCTCCAGAAAGGGATTTGCTGCCCGGTAGCCAACTGTCTCCTGTAAATCTGCAAGACACCTTTAGCAGAACGGGGACTCAGACGAGCTCACAAAAGGGGTCAGGCTCCGGGAGCCCTCGGTGGCCTCACATGTGTTGTTTGGAGCCTGATGAGAGCACAGCCCCTGGGCACTGCTCACTGCTGGGATCAGCTGGCCGCTGTGCTGGGCTTTCTTCACTTCGCTGCTCTCTTTTGTCTTAAATGATCTCACATTGAAACCCGTGTTCTAGGAGCTTTAATGCTTTGCCTTTTTGCTTTTTTTTTTTTTTTTTTTTTTTTAAAGTAATTGAAGAAAAGGAAATGAAATCCCCGCGAACACCTGAGAATCAGATTTGCACATCAGCATCATATTTCTGTGCCCAGAGGAGATTTGCACTAATTAAGAGGATCTGAGGCTACAGCCTTTGTGCCCTGTTGCCTCTGGGTGGCCGGGCAAACACGGCCACCAAACAAGACCCCTCCAGCCAGCCAGGCAAAAACGTGATTCACTTTTTTTCATATTGTCCCTTAGATAACACAAAAATGCACACCACATCCCGCAAAATCTAGGCTGTAATAAGCGGGTGCCATTGCCAAGCCTTAGGCGGTTTCCATTGTGGGAAATCACACCCAAATGATGCTTTCAAGAGCTGTTGCCTCCTCAGGGAAAAATCAGGGTTTTGTAAGCAAGCCCAGCAAGATGGGTGGGGTGGGACAGGCTTTATTCCTTCCACCTTTGGCCTGGACAGGGAGGGGTTAATGGCTGCTCAGAAAGTTTCTTCTGTTTCCACTATCCCAGGAAAGTGCCACAAGCACTTCAGCTAGTAGCCATAATCCTAAGCAAGTTGCTTCAGGGCTAGTGAGTCATGGTTGAAGCATGGAAAAGGATCTGAGAAATCCCACAAAATAAATATCCTTCTATATAAAACCCAGAAAACCTGGAAACAGTACAACCAGCAACCATTTTCTCTGTTGCCTGAGTATCAGAGTTAGACTATATGTGGATAAGACAAACCCTGCCTACCTTTTCGAGACCATCTTCTTTGAGGCTGATGATATCCAAATCAAAATCTGTCCGTAAACCACTGGTTTTATTAAAGACAATCCGTCCTGTTAATCCTTCCCATTGGGCCTGTGGAAGGGAGAAAAAGTAGCAGAGCTGTTACTTGGTATCATAAATAATCCTTTGCCCTCCACTGCATGTTCTTTTTATTAGTCCTTATACTGGTTCTTTCTCCCCAAAGAGTATGATTAATTAATAATCACCTCTGTTGCTGTTCAGACTGCAGACAGAGCTGGAGTTTCTCTTAACTCTCTTGCAGTCCTTGCTACAGCTTTTGTTTGCACCTTTTGCGTTCACCAGCTGTTCCAGGACGTGATGACTCAGTAGAAATCTGCTTGCATTTATCATGGCATCCTTGTGTGCTGCATTTATCCTTGTAGTACTGATAAATGCCGGGCTGCAGGGAGCTTGGGCTTGGGACAGCTCCAGTCAAGTTCATAAATAATCCCTTTTTGCACAAACCTGCTGATGCTTCCAAGGTGTGTGGAAGCTAAAATGTTCTGAACTCCTCTCTCTCCTTTCAGATGGAAAGTGGAGCAGAAGAGGCCAAGAGCCTGTCCATGCTAGCAGGCTCTGTTGTTTTGGAACAGGCCTGGGAATCTGGTGGGCCCACGCTGTGTCTGCAACCCTCATCCCGTTCTTGGCAGTACAAGCATGGGGTAGGTACCCACTGTGGGGAAGCCCCACTCCTGGGGATTTTCCATGCTTGTCTGGATGAGGCCCTGCACAGCCTGGTCTGACTTGGGAGCTACGCCTGCTCCCAGCAGGGGCCTGGGGTAAAGATGTCTAGATTCAGGTCAACCAAAATTATTCTGTGATTCTGTTTCTTTTCCCCTGTGCACTTTGCAGCACCACCAGAACTAATCTTTCTGATTTAGGAGGCGAGAGCACCTCAAAGATCAGGTGTTAGCTGTGTTAGCAGAGCAGGAGCTAAGGGACAGCATGGTACACGGTGCCTGCTGTGCCTGGGGACAGTGCTAGGATGTGCTGTAAGTACCTGTCCCAAGAAGGATGCTCCCGTAGGAGTGCCAGGCTGCTGGCATGGTTTACTGCTTTGCAATCACAGCTCCGCAGCGCAGAGCTGAGGCTCGGGCTCTTTCCCCTGAGCGCTTCAGCGCGCGCTCCTCTCTGACAAATGTGTTTCCTTTATGGGTGGGGGAGCTTGAAATACCCCAGTGTGATGAAGGTGGCATAACGTATTCTCAGGGGGAATGACTGGCGTGTTTCCCAGTAAATACACTCCTCTGGCTCTTCCTCATTAATTCCTGAGGAGTAATGACAGCCTTCTCCCAGCCTCAGCACCCTTGTGTTTTGGGGAAGGCTGTGCTCAGTTTGCTCACTTTGGCAGGCAGGTGGTTTGCCCGTGGGACGCACAGCCTGCGGAGCCCCCTGGGAGCCAGGGAAGACACGGAGCGTTTAACGTACCCAGCTGGAGCAAACACAGCTGTGTGCTGAGCCCTGCGCCTCCTGCACCCACGGGCTGCACAGCTCCCGGGGCTGGGCTGGGGGGGCACAGTGGCGGCGTGGCCCCCATGAGCTCTGATCCCACTGGCGTCAGCCCTGTCTCTGCAGGCAAATGCCAAGTGCCCATTGTCCTGGCTTCTGGGCAGGCGGTGGCTGCTGAGGAGCATGTCCCCTCGCCTCCTGCCCTTGGCTCAGTCCCTCTGCTTCTTGGGGAGCCCTGACAGCACATGGGGTGAGGGTGGCCTCCCTGGGGCTGGCAGGGCCACTGTCCTGGCCCTTTTGCACCTCGGCTAGTGGGAACTAGCAGGGCTTCACCCCGGGAGTGGCAACTGTGGCAGTCCAGTACCGTGGGGGCCATGGCCTGTGCACGCACAAAGCGAGTGGTACTGGTGTCTGTGGGGAGCCCAGGGCCCAGGGAGCAGGTGCCTGCGGTGAGGCATCCCTCTGTGTGCTGCTTTGTCCTTACAGGAGTTTAGAGAGAGCAATTACTGTGTGTTCTGATTGCAACGGGGAGGAAGCTTATCCCTGCAACGGGCTGACACGGTGCCAGAAAGGGAAACAACAGGCAGGCACTGGAGTGTGAGGCTCAGGGTAATTTGCAAAAGGAGCCAACCAAACAAATTATTTACACTCTCTTTTGGCAGCCAGCTGGAGCGGCTTTCTGCAGAAGGGAACAAAACATGAGAAAGGAGAGAGAGGAGAGATACCATCTTCAGTGCCTATTAAGAAAAAAGTTCATTCTCTCTTGCAGTGGGAATCGTTCTTGCTTTCTCCTGCCTTACGTCTGCGTGCTCCGTGCAGCTCGGCAGCACCTGGGGTGGGCACGCTCTCACTGCACTTACGTGCCTGTGTTCGGGGGCTGTGGGGGTCTGCAGGCGATACTGCAGCACGAATCATAGTAACGACTAACAACACGCTTCTAGTCTTCTGTTTAAAAACTTTAGGGGATTTTATACCCAACCTTTTAAATGTGGCCCAATCACGTACCCAATATTGCAGTCAGTTTCATAACTTGCCATGTGGAAAGCCACAGGCATAGAAGTTTTAAAAGGCTTTAGGGTAAATAAGGGTTTTTCATCACAAAGACACATTTGGTAGGGTTTGCAGTACCTCCCTGCAGCTTTGTCTTAATTTTTTTTTTTTTAATGCGAGGGCTTCTTTTCACAGACAGAGCAAAACCTGGGGTGTGAGTGAGTGCAGGGGTGCGTGCTCGGGGGCTGTTTTGGGAGGGCTGCCCACCTCTCACTGCACCTTCCCCGTGCTGCACTCCCTTGGTGAGCTCGCTGCTCACAAACACCCGTGCTTTGACTGCTTCCCTACTTAAGCCAGATGCAAACAAACAATTACGTGGGCCGAACAGAGAGAAATCATAATGACTGAAAACAGAGAGGGAGTGAAGCTGCCTCCTCACTCCCCTGGCTCCCTACTTGCTAAATCCACCGCTCTGCCAAAACTGTTCATCAGCGCGCAGGCAGAGATGCACAGCGCTGCCAGCTTTGCCACTGGGATTTAGTGGCACTGAATGGCCTTTGTGCACCCCAAGCAAATGTTCCTGTAAAAGGCAAATGGCTATTGCTCTGCTAAGAAATGGCCTCAGAGCGTGGTCCAGCTGCTCTTGACGCAAGAAGAGGCCAGGGCAAGTCTCAGTGACAGCATGGGAGATTTCAGCTTGTTTTGGCATGGCTGCATGGATGTTATTTTGAAGGCAAAGACAAGATTTTTCCTTTCTGGGTGCATTCAGCAGCCTGGTGTATATCTGTGCTTCCATCCAGTTGTACCTGCCCAGGCGGGGGGATTTTTTATAACTTCATACCTGCCAAGCCTCTCTGCTACATGTGGACGTACTTGCATGTTGGGGAAGTTTCGTGTTAGTGGGAAGTGATTATGGTTGCAAATCATGCTTTTACCTCTTTTATAAAATTCATGAAGCGGCCACCGAACCTCCAGGCTTTGTGCCGGTGGCACTGCAGGGAGTTCACGGTCATCTGAGGGGCGCGCTGGTAGCAGACGGAGACCACGTGCACCGCATCGTACAACAGGGCAGCGTCTGTCTAAAGGGGAACAGCATTTGTTTCGATAGCGGTTCCAGAGCAAGGAAGCACTGGGACAGCAAAGCAGCGAGGGATCTGTAAAGTGTCACAGGAGAAGCTGCAAGAACCCCCTTTGAGTTCCCCCCTGCCCAACACCCGCTGGACCCAAGCGTTTCTCTGTCCTGGTCCACTGCCAACCATCCCACCTCCTGGGTGTCTAACCCTGCAAACAGCACTCCGAGGGCAGGGCTGGGTTCTCCAGAGAGTCACTGCTTCTCAAGAGACTGCCCTAAATGTGTATGCTTCAATACAAGGCTTGTATAAACCTCTAAGCTGACCTCACATGCAAAGAACATCCTCAAAACACGTAGCTCTGCACATGACAAAGCCTCACAGTTTTTCTGTTACGTGTCTCTTAAGACTAAAAGATCATAGTTCTGCCTTAAAATCAGAGATTGTGAAAATGCCATTTGTGTACATCTATTCTGGTTATTTCTAGATTATTTACTACTGTATTGTCAAACAAGGGGGCTAGTACCGACTTCTGGATGTAGAAGACAGTAATAGAATTTTCTTACTTAGTCTGTTTTCTCTGAGTGTAAAAAACCCTGTATGAGAACATATTATCCACACTATTTTATACATGGGAAAATAAGGAAGAGAGAAGTTAAATGGCTTGTCTGTAGGCATGGAATTTTCCAAAATGACCTGAACTGTCACCAAAATCAGGACCTCAGAGATTTGTAGCATCTTCCTGCATTTCAGTGATTTGAACTTTTTTTTTTTTTTCTTCCATGTAATGTGATGGTTTTAGATTCAATTTGAGATGCCCTATCTCACCTCCAAACACTGATCAAGAGAACTGGATTTATTTTTCACTCTGATATGGTAAGACCTCCTAGTGAAAATACATTATTTGCTGGCTTCACAAAGCTACAAAACAGATAGGAGTGTAGCAGCAGCGTAATGAAACACAGTAAAACAAAATAATACAGCAGACAACTGGGCAAATATCTAACAGGATGTGGCTATGGAAAAAATCCTCCGATGTTGGCAGCCATCCCTGTGACCTTCCCTTCCCTCAGCACACAAGCATGAAGAGCAGGCACCTGACTTGCATCCCATGGGCTCGTATTTACAGCAGCAGGGACAGGTTCTGTAAATTTGGGGCTGGGGGAGAAGGGGTGTAAGAATATGTCCAAGCAATTTCAAAGTGAGTTACATACTGTAATCCCCAGCTGAGATCAGGGCCCCACTGGGACAGGCAGCAGACAAACACAAATAAAAGGCAGGATCCCTTCTGAGGCAGCAAACAGGGAATGGGAGAGGGGCCAGCGGTGGTGGAGGGAACCCAGCACCCTTGCGGGCAATATGATGCTGCCCTTGTGGCCAATGCTGCAGAAAAGTAGAAGGCTGGAAGAGAATGGTGGGGCTCTCCTTTAAGGAAAAAAAAAAAAAGAACAGGAGGGATACAAGAGACCATTTCAAGGTGAAAGTCTGGGAGGCTTTGCCACTTGTGGGGTTGGTTCTGGCAGATCTGAAGGGAGAGGGAAGGACGGAGCCAGTCAGCAATTACGGGGGTCGGAGACAGCCTCGCAGGGAAGACAGATGGGCGAGCAGGTGCTGTACCTTCCGAGCAGTAACTCAGCAGAGCAGAGCTGCCATCAGACCCTAAAAGGAGTCATCAAAGCTGCAGTGAAGCCCATCTCTGGGCATAGCTTTGGCTCTTTCTCCCTGCATCAATCTCAGCGAATTGCCTGGTGCCGTCCAGCTGTGTGCTGCACCCCCAGCCCCTGGCAGATGGGCGCTCGGCTGCTCTCAGGGTCTGTGTGGAGAGGCGATGGCAGCAGAGCCCTGCAAGCCCCTGTGGGACAGGACCTGGTGACCTGGCTGGTCCAGTGGGACAGGAGCGTTTCTGGTCCCCAGTGCTGCTCCCAGGGCTGGGCAGAGGCACTTGCAAGGCGATTGTCCTGCCCTGAGCTGAAACAGGACTTGTGGAGAGCTACTGAAGAGAGATGATGCCCTTTCCTGGGTGCTCTGGGGTTTGGGGCACACACAGCCCATCCCTTTCCAGGTTAGCGAGCGCTCGCTGCATCTGCACATCAGGCGAGCGTGGAGAAATCCTGCTGTGTCTGAACAAGGGGTACAATACCCAGCTGATTGCAGCTCCCTCTCTTCTTGTTCCCAGCAGGGTGCTTCCCCACCATGCTCAGCCCCTTCTGGAACTGAAATTTTGAATTTTGCTGGTCCTGGGGGCAGCTTTTTACTGGCAAGAAGGGAGGGGGAAGAGCACAGTGTCTGAAAATTAGCAAGTCCGTTGGCAGCTGGGCCTGCAAAAGTCGTGTTAACACAGCAGTGGGCTGCACAGGATTCACCAGCCAAACTCACTGCATTTGAGGGACAGTTATTAAAGGATGGAAGTAAGTGCCTTGGGGAAGATACCTGGGGTGAGCTGTTACTAGTATAAGAACCAACAAGAATAACATAAAGGCCTTAATCGACATTCCTGCCTTCCCTGCCACTCTGGGCTGCTTCCCAGACTTCACCCGTGGTTTGTTTAAATTTCTCATACCATCATCACACCATCGAGCAGTCCCAGCTCTGCCTTGGGCGCTGACTGCAGCCGCTCCATGGACCACTTGTCAATGATGGAGGACACATGCGGGTTCTCCACGTTGAGGATCCGGAAGCCGGTCAGGTTCACTCCAGAGTAGCGGTATGGTTCTAGGTCTAATGCATAAAGATCCTTAAAAGAGAGAAACCAGTTTAAACATTTTGTTTAGCTTTGTTTTGTTTGTCTTTTCTGTATCGGTTGGTGTCTGTGAAGTGAGAAGGCAGAGCCCGCAGAAGGTGGGAGGTAGGACGATGCCCTCACGAATTCGGTGGGTTGTACTGTCTGTTGCCATCAGTCGCTGCTCGCAGGGACTGGTAGGTGTGAGTGGAATTTGGGTGTCGTATGTGCAGGTTCACCCACACGCAGCAGAGGGAAACTCCTGCCAAAGAGCCCACGCTCTGCATACAAGAGGCAAGTGAATTATGGGGAGAAACCCAGAATCGCTATCTGTAACCACCCAAAAAGAGGCTTGTGAGCAAGGGGGAGGGGACGAGGCAGAGTTCCTCTACCCGAAGCTCCCTGGGGCCTTTCCATGGAGGATTTGCTGTAAGTGCTGAAGCCCACAGGGTGCTGCAGATGACAGAACAACTCTGAATGCAGAATGCCAATTTGCAGACGGCTATCAAAGAGGAACTAAGACGCATTTCTTGACATTACGACCAGCCTACACAGTCTGCAAATGAATGAGAGTGCCTTTTATAAGATTTAAAAAAACCACAGCCAGGCAGTCCTCAGCTCTGCTGGCAGCCAGCCCGCAAGCATTGCCTGGCAGACAGTGAGAGAGGGGTATTTGGAGGCTTCTGCGAGTACACTTCTTTAATGCATCTCTTGGCTCTGCTGCATGTCTAAATATTAACTTCAGTTCAGGGATTAACTTCAGTGCTCAGTAACCAGTCTGAGTAGTTTGGGGTTAGACAGCATGGCAAGAGCATACCACAGCTGATCTACTCTGCCAAAACCCAGGGCAGCTGACACGAGGGGGATCGTGAATGAATGTGGTGGAGAATGGCAGTTGGGAGGGTGCTTCGTTAATGAGAATCATTTTTTGGATGGGACATATTTGATCAGAGTTTATCCTGAACAATTTCTGCAAGTGTTCAATGGTAATAAAAATGTGGGGAGGCAGAAAGGCAGCACCACTGTCGTCTTCGATAGGGGGTGTGTGTGTGTGTGAATATGGGAATGGTGTTAATTGCTCTCACAAGGGATTATAAAGACGAGTTTAAATACAGCATGAGATTATGTGTCCATTGCTTTTTTGTATAATGTGGCTACACCGGCAGGACCCAGCCATGCTGTGGGTTCACCCAGACACAGCGTCTGTCAGCAGCGAGCTTTGTTCTGCCCACGGGGGAGCTGGAAAAGCACTGGTCCTAAAACACTGCCCTAAGCAAAGCATAACAAAATCAGCACTTGCCATCAACTGAGACTTCATTCTCAGTGGGAGAGCAAGGAATTCTTATAGCTATTTTGCTTTAATAAGCTTTGGGGGTTTGATATTTTCCTTAAGCACTGGCCTCTGACTTTACACCCCCAAGGCATGTTGCTGATGGATGCCATGTTTTAATCTGCAGGTGCAGCCAGGGACGGAGTCATTAATCACACCCACAACAGAGTTCAGGGTCTTTGTTGTCTGGGTTTTTTTTCCCCTGAAAAATTGCAAGCACAAACCTCCACGTTTTACTAAAGGGCATTGTGGAAACCAGGCCATGATGCTGACTTTTAAATGACTTACAGTAAGTAAGGGCAAATACAGTTGTTTAACCTCAGACAGATGCTTCTATTATCTGGTTGTGAGGGTGTACAGTGGTCTGTGCCTGACCCACTGGAATAGATTTATTTATTTTTTCAGAATTCATGACTTTTCGTCAGACACTTCAGATTGTATTCTGGAAATTGTTGTAGGGCAATAATTTTATGTTGTAAATGCAGATCTTTTTCCCCTTAGAAAATGCAGATCATTTCCCCCTTAGAATGTGACTCTATGTGACAAATCTGATCCACCAAGCTCCGGATCTCATGGTCCATCGCAGAGCTGCCAGCCCACCAGCCCCAGCCACCTTTCCAATCCTCTGGGTATTTTGGGTGCCCTCCCTGTCCTCCTGCTCTCCACTGACCCTTCATTTCACCAGGTTCCTATAGAAGCCAACCTCCCATCAGGTCCCTTCTTGGTTCCCGTTTAAATCTCAGCTGCACCTGATTTATCATCTCCTGGAATTAAGAGGATAATTAAGAATATAAGCTGAGTATCAGAACAGGGGGAGGTGTAGGGGGAATTGCCATATCAGTTTATTCTGGATTTTCTGCTGCTGCCCAGCCACAAATTGAAACATCTGGTTCTATTTTCCACCTCATCTACACTCCCTTTCACTCATTATTTTCTGTACTTAAGATTAATTATCCCCTCCATCCTACTACCATTAACCAAGTTTTGTTCTTGGTATTTCTGTGTGGCTCTTCCCCTTTCTCAGATATGCTCTCCCACCTCCCCAGTTGGAATTCCCAGCTTTGGTTCATCAGTCGTATGTGACAATGCTGAGGTCTGATCCGCGCTGCATCCAGCATGCGCAGTAGGGAGCTGTAAAAGCAGGTGTCCGGGAAGGGCATCCTCCATCTGCTCTTGTGCAAAACAGCTCGTGGATAACGTGCCTTCCATGGATTGCTGAGGATCCCTGGCTGGGCACGAATTGCTTGGGCAGCTGTTGCTGGGAGGAGTGGCCGTGGCCCTAATGGGAGACGTGCATGTGCAGTGCCATTGGGCTAACAAACTGTCATGTGTTCAGTCGTGAGTGCACTTGTGTTGTGCCATGACCCTCAGGTACACGGAGTTAAACAAGTACCTGATTATCAACACCAGTGGAAAACGGCTGGTTTGGCCTAGCACCTCATCGAGAGCAGGCAGGCTGGGTGTCTAAGTTTTGTTTATGTCAACTCAAAGCCCAGGAAGAGATTCCTGCTTCTGCCCATCTGTAACTTGCAGCAGCTGTGACAGCAGGCAGTGGGGAAACTTCGGTATTTGCAAGGACTCATTGCTACAAGCTGCCCAGAAATTCCTAGAAGCGTTGAGTTTAAGGGGTTGTCACTGCTTGGATGTCACACTTTGCAGGATGTAAAAGCTGTGCATGCATTAGACAGAGGCTCGCAAGTGTTCCTCCTCCTCTGGTAGGAAAGGCTGATGGGCCTCCTCATGCTGAAGTCAGTGAACTGTAGTCTTGCAGCCTAGCAAAATGTTGAAGCATTTCACGCCAAGTGTTGATACACTGTGCTCACTATTGACTAGGGACCTTTTAGAAACATTCAGTATAACATAATAGACTAATTCATTAGCACCCCATGGGTCCTGTACTGTAGAAGCTGAAGCACATGCATTGCAAGCTAGGAAAACATTGCCTTAAGGAATGACAGATTAAAATATCTTTCCCATGATATAACTGTTATTTCAGGAAAGTGGCATTAATTGTGATTGCTTATCTATTAATTTATTATAATTCTTCTTTTCCCACCTCCAGGCTGTACCTACACATGAAATGTACTCTAGGCTCAGCTGGGGCTGATTAATAGGAGGTTATCTGGGAAATGCTTAAAGCTGCCTGGAATAGATAATGGCAGCAGGGGTAATTAAAATGTCTTTTGCATTTGAAAAATAAATTTTGCAGTTTTTAAGGGTTGGTTTAGTCTGTTTGTTTCCTAAAGGCAAAAAGATAAATTGGATTTTCAAAATCACACAAAATTCAACAGTATACTAGACAGTAGCATCCTAAATGGAAACAGAAGTGGCATGCCAAGAAACCCAAACCAAAATGCCTCCTGGAGTCAAAGAACCGGCCTGTGTTTAACCAGAGCAGACTTAATTTCAAGCTGAGTTCTTCTCATGCAAAATAAACCTGTGGTACTGAGCTCTCGACCACAGCAGGGCTGCTCCTGGCTCTTAAGGGAGCCCTAGATGAACACAGAGGAGCACATCCCCAGTTCTTACTGATACTCAGCCCCATCACATCCTGTCTGTGGGACTACAGCCTCACCAGTTCACACATGGGCTCATCCTTCAGTGCGTGGGTAGCTGCACTGAAATCAAAATGACTGGGAAGGGAAATAAACCTAGAACCTACATCTGTGCAAAGCCGGAGCAGCTCCAAAGGAGCGAGCCAGTCCAAAAGCAGTGAAAGAAAAGACTGACATCTCAGAAAGAGCACCGGGCAATACTGCTGTTGTGGAGATGTTACAGCCAAATCATTGTGGTCTGATTTTAACCTGAAGATAAATCTAGCCCTGCTCTCACCTCCTGTTAGGTTACCAGACCTCTCTTTCCCTGTCTTTTCCCACCCCACTGCTTTAGTGTCCTGCAGCTGTGCAATGCGTGCCCTGGACAGGACACCCAGCCCACTTCCCTGCCTCCTGAACTGCCTCCTCACTCCCCACTGCAGCTCAGCAGTGAGTGTAAAAGGTGTTTGCACAGATTAGATACTTTACCAGAGTGGTGAAGATGAAGTGGTAGTATTCTGTCATCATTCCCATTGCCATGGCCTTGAGGAGAGTAGGGAAAGGAGGTTAGTAAGAGTGGATACAAGAATATAACAGTCATGCAACATAAACCTCTACAGAGCTGATCTGGTAAATGCGGCAGGAGACAGGCCCAGGAACCCAGAAGCTGGGTTCTGACCAGTCCTGTGAAGCAGTTACGCATGTGCTTAGCCAGCAAGGGGCCTGTGCTTAAGTGCTGAACTGAACTGTGGTCCTCGAACCTTTCTGAAACAGCAGCAAAGCCCCAGTGTCCAGCTCCTGCAGAGGCTGGTGGCATTTCTGGGTGTTGCTGTGCCACAGAAGGCTGGGACACTGTGGCACACCACTGTGCTCACAGATCACTCATGGTGCAAAATCTCCAGGGCTACAGGCTTGCTTCTGTCGGCATGGCTGGGAGAAAGGGGGTTGCCATTCCTTCTCAGATACCAACAACAAGCAACCTTCCATAAACCCATGCTGAATGACCACAAGCAGCCTGTTCTTATGGTTACAAGTCCGTGTGCTGGCTCGGAAGCTAAGTAAAAGGCTTTTTATTTCTTACGTGTATTTCTGGTGCTCTGCATCCCTTCCCCTTCAGTGTCCATTCGTATAATGAATATGTACAGCTCTTGCCTGTGTGTCTCTACTTCCTGCATCCAATAACCAGATTCTAACTTAGTGCCTGGTTTACAAATGGGTCAGTGAAAGTATAGGCACAGGAGTGGGGAGTGGGAACATCTCCCGTCTCTCAGCCCTTGGAGATTGTGCTCCAGACCTGCAGGCTCTTGGCCAGCCCAAGCTCTGGTTGTGCCAGCTCCGACATGAAGGATGGTTTGTGCAGATTGCTGAGATTTGCATAACTGAGCACTAGAGAGAACATGTTGTTCTGTGAGGTTTGTTGGAGGGTGACCGTGGGCTGAAGGGACCTCGGCTGGATGAGCTTGTTCAGGCCCTACACAACAGGAGGGGAACGTGTTTCTGTCTGTGAGAAAGATCACCTTGAAGTTGGTGGCTGGCAAAAGGAAAGAGATACCCATGGCTTTGACTGTGATGCTGACTCTCTGAGCATGTTTTCTAGAGAAAACACATGCAAGAGCACTTTAAAATCTCCACTGATGGGAAAGTGACTTCGAGTCCCCCCAGGAAACATTTTTGCTAAAATTACTAGGGCAGAATTTAGCTCTGAGGAAGGAAGTGGCAGTTTGAAAAGAAGTGAGATGTCAAAAAACAAGGGAAAAGGAAAGGATCTAGATCACAAGCCTAGATGTAAGTCTATTGTGTGGTTTTTACCACCACGTTTCCTGGCCTGGAAATACCTTTTGGAAAGCCTGGCAGCACCTTCTGGAAAGCCTGGCAGCTGTCTCTGCAGCAGCGTGCTGTCCCGTCCCCCTCCTCCCTGCCTGGTCGGTGAGTCTGCAGGGCTGCCTCATAGCTCTATGCTGAGCTGCACCCTTGGGTGCAAAAAGCAGGAGCAGGGACCGACACTGCAGTATGTGAGGCATCACTTGGAGGAGGGGAAACCAATTGAGAGTAAATCATGAGATTCCAGTTCAGATTCTACAGCTGGATCATTTCAGTGGTAGATGAAGAGTCCAGACCCGCTGTAAGAAGCAAGCTCCAGCTCCCCAGTACTGGCAGCCTGTGTGCGGGATACATCTGGGTTTGTGGGGAAATGAATAAATGATAAACCTGGTGGATAAGCTACAGGCGATCGCCAGGATGAGAATGGGAGCTCCATTAAAGTTAAGACAGGCACATCTGTGCACTGCAGAGTGCAGCAACTGTTCAGAGACAGCTGCCAAGGAGAACAGAGAAGCTGGGAAGCCAGAGAACAGACGTAAAACATTAACAAGTGACCAAAAATGAGCAAGGCCAGAGAAGTTGAAGTAGGACAGGAAGGTCTTGTGAGCAGGCCTAGCTCTGTAATAGGTTTCTACAATGATTTCTTTGTCCAAAAGGGTAAAATAACAAATTGTTTGGTGCCTCAGTCACTCCAAGGAACCCAGACTGGAGCAGTATGTGGCAATGTCATCTGTATGTCTTTGTGTCAGCTCTTGTGTGGTTATTCACGGATTACTAATCCATGGGGGATTTTTTTACTACTCCAGTTTAAAAATACCGCCCAGATTATCAGTGAAGTCTGCTACTCGTGTGCTGTGGGAGCGTGTTACCTTAAATAACTTGGGAGCAAGATCTGGACTGGCAGGATGGTGCGTGCTTAGTCAGAGCTACCTTAGTGTATCTAGGCTGTAGTTTCTCAAACCTTCTGTTACCTAAAGACACACAGTTAAAATCAGTAACAAGCAGTAGAAATTTTAGCACAAGTCCTGAGCGAACTTTTTTGCCATCCTGTGTGGTGCTGGGTGGGCAGTGCAGCCGAGGGGCTCCAAGGACCTTGCCTGAAGCAAACACCAGAGCCCAAACATCTGCAAAACTAACTGTTTGGGTTTTTGTTTTTGTTTTAAAGTGGTTACCAAAATGTTACAAAGGGTAAACACTAGCAATAATATATGAACATTATTGTTTCCAGGCCAGACAAGGCTGGGCCACTCTTCCCTGACTTTTTTTGCAGGCCAGTTTTGTTTCCGTGTGGTGTTCTAACACGGCAAAGCGAAAGCAGGCTGCCCTCTTCCAGGAGGTGCTTTTGGCTTTACCCAGTTCGTACCTGCAGTGCCTGTGTGACGCAGGGCGTGAGGAGGGCAGCGTGGAGTGCGGGTGGGAAGCCTGGTTTTCTATCCCGTCCTATAGAAAGGAAAAAGCTGTTTCACGAGCAAAGGTGGCACCACTGGATGTGCATTTCTTGATATGAGTAAAAAATTTAGGAACAGATGAGGTTTCTGAGCTTCCCAATTCTCCAGCAGGTGTGAGTGCCAATGGTGGGAGAGACACAAGGGTCACGGTGTGCACCGTTCAGAGCCTCCCTGGTGTTACACCGGCACGTGCAACTGCTCAGAGGCCAGCCAGGATGTGGGTTGGGTTTATGCACCTTCCCAAACTCTGTAAATATTGAACAGTTTTTTTCCCCTGAGTAAAAATACACTACATAATACTGCTAAGCTGAAAACCATGGCTTTGGGTCCTGAGAAAAAGCAACACACGCACAAAACCAGCCAGAAGGACTTAGAAAGACTTCTTTCCCCCTAGTCCCTGCTCTCCTCCATCTTCCTCACTCTGTGCTCACAGTGATGAGCAGAGCAGATGGTACAATAAACTATAATAAACTGCATAATAAGTGAACAGCACCAAACACAGCTAGCATGTTAAAATAATAGGCAGGAGACAATGAGTCCCTTATATTGCTTTCTTTAATAATCCCTCCCAGGCTTTCTGATTTTTCTGAGCACTTCGCTTCATTTTGCATCAGGCAGGCTGCAAGGGAAGTCTCTTTCCATGTGCTTGCTGTCTCAGCCCTTCAGGGGATTTATTTAATCTATGTGGTAGTGTCTTGCTGGGCTGATACGAGCAACACTTCCAGTGGCTGGTTCTTAGCATTCTTGGTGAAAGCGTTTCCTCTGCTTGCAACCTAAAGGCACTTGGAAATGAGGAGGAGCCGGGGTGAGCAGCAAACCTTCTGGTCTGCAAAAGAAAAATGCCAACGGAGGAACTCGGGGAAAAAGGAGAGAGACCAAATGAATGGAAAATCACTGACATCTGGCTTAGAGTCCAAGAATTGCACACAGTGCTCATGAAGGGACAGAGGATGCTGTCCCTCCCCGGCTGGCCCGGTCCTGGCTGCTTGCAGCAAGACGCAGGATGTGTGCACAGCTTGGAAAATAGCTAAGCAAAACGAAGTGGTTTGTACCCTGCCCCTCTGTATGGACACGTATTCACAGACCTGGGGGCATGAAGCAGCACAGACGGGAAAGAAGATATTTAAACTCGGCAAGCATGAAAAGCTCGTACAGGGGTAAATGAACAGTGACAGAAGTGGCCCAGAGCAGAGCCCTGCCTGATGCCCTGCCTGGAAGAGAAAAGCAAACGTGGCTCCAGACGGCGGCGGGTGGAGGGCAGGGGCTGGGGCTGCGCGGCCGCGGAGGGGAGCGGGACAGCAGCCTGGTCTCGGCGCTGCGTTCCACACAGCCGCTTGGCACCTTCTCCTCCCGCAACATTGGTTCCTTCTTACCGCTTTTTGATACTTCCAGGTTTTCCGTGAAAACTACATTTTCCGTAGGAATCCAATAGTATCCTTGAAGAGTGTGTATGTTGTAGCTCTCAGTGTGGCTGTGGGTTGTGGGCAGAGGGAAAGCTGCAGGTCTGCGCCCCTGACTGCGGGGCCCTCCCTGCGGGACGGCCGCCCTGTACTCGGGGGTCCCTCGGTGGGGCCAATTCTGCTTCGCCCCCATCACCCCCCGCTCACCTGCTTGAGGATCTGAGCTGCCATCAGGTGGCTGCAGTCGAAGATGATGCGGAATTCCCTGCCCCGCTTCATCTCCTTCAGCAGCGGCCGGGCATCGTCGGTGTCCAGCGGGAGCTGGCGGATTTTCAGTCGGATGTTGTACCTTGATGGGGCCATGATGAGCTCTTGCAGCCGTATAAGGCCTTCAAGCATCGCACAAAGACAAACCCACACTGTTACAGACAAATCTGCCTTTGCCCTGCAGGCTGGCTATCACAGCAAGTTATTTCCTCCTATATCGTTTTATGGAATGCAGTCAAGACTTTCCTCCCTCCCTCAAATGGCCATTGTTAAAGGTATCAAAACCAAGGCATCACGTATCAATTGTTAAAGACCCAAGAAGCTTCCAGAGCGGTTGTTGTAATGCAGAATGGCTTTTCCTGGTGTTTCCCTGCTGCCCCTGCGTCCAGCCATGGTAGAGCTGTAGTCCCTGCACTAGATCGGAAGAGGAGAACAGCAGATTGGTCCTAACCTTTGACATCTCTGGGATCATGACATATTTTCTTAAGCAAATGTGTCCTTGAGAAAGGACAGAATGTGATAATGAGCTACACAACAAATTAAAATCCATAGCATTTACCATGCAGAACAGCAAAGGGAAAAAAATGAGTATGCTCTTAGATTTATGAACAGCATAGCTCCTAACAGTCACTTAATCACAACTTGTAACTTTCTTACTACCCTTAGAATTCATTTCTTTTTTATGCAGAAGATACAAAGCGGTGCTGGATGCAGCTGAGCAGGAATTATTGGTATCTAATGTTGCAAGAAGAAATTCAGCAGATGCCTATTGCAAGGAGTAAAAGAGAAGTACTTTCCTCTGCATAGTAGAAAAAATACATTAGAATATGCCGTGAAGGGAACATACTGTGACCCACATTTGCAGAACAGGAATGTCAAACTGTGTTCTCATCAGCCCTCCCCTAAAGAAACCATTTGGTTTAGTGGAATTAGGTTGGACAGGCTATCCAATGTGTCTTTTGTTTGGGTTTGGTTTTTTTTTAATCTATAGTGCTGTGCAGTGCTTTGCTTTGTTTAACCATCAACAGCTTTCTTTATGTGAAAAACTTTGTCAGCTATGTTTTATAGAATTAGCCAGAAAACAAAAAACTTTCCAGAACTGCTTTTGCTTTTAGCTGGGAAACTGCACCCTCAATGGCAGCCACAGACCAAGGTCTTTGCTTGTGTAAATGGGCACTGCGGTGCCAGACACAGCCATGCTGAGCCAGATCACACCAGCGGACAATTAATCCTCCCCTTGACCCTTTTTCAGCTGGGGTGGTGCTGGGGGTTACCCACTTCCTAAGCGCTTTGTGAATGAAATGCTCCAGAAGGGATGCCAGGGCCTTCTGCAACACTCGCCTGAAGGCTTGGGAACCAGTGTGTCCCCGTGCACCGATCACTGCACGGGCCGTCATTTTGCTCCTAAAAGGCTTCATTAGAAAAATTCCTAAATGAGACCCACAACAAACACGTCTCCTGGATTCCTCCGTTAAAACCCCTCCTTTACCTACCTGTACTGTCATCGTAAACCACAGTGGCTGACCTCCATTTCAGGTACTGCACGAGGTCCAGAATGGCATGGCTAAGGGAGGCGTAGTCGGGATACAGGTTGACATAGAAAGTGTCCTTGTTATCCAAAGGGTGATGCTTCCATCGAAGCTGTATGTGGGGGACTTCCAGGGCGTTGCAAATAGACTGGACAGCATTGGTACAGGAGCCTTGGGAAGGTCCGAATATTGCTACGACCCCCAGAGCGAGCTGGTCACAGGCTGGAAAAGGAAGGGAGCGATCCTGTCAGTGTCGTACAGGGCACCTCTGTGGGAGCGGGGAGCGCCCGGGCAGCCGGGGGGGCACAAACCATGGAGCAGTGGACAGACAGACAAGCTTCTGGGCACTAACAGCAGCTAATCACAACAGTGATGGGGCAGAAGAGAGAGGCGGAATTATGGCAGGTGGGGTCTGGAGCGGTGGGAGGCACAGGCGTGTTTCCAGAGGAGGCAATGACGGTTATGGTGTGTTAAAAAATGGCTGAGCCTCCAGAGTTGTGAAAGAAATATCCTGAGATGATCAGAATTGCCCAGACAAAGGCGTTTTTTCATCAATTTAATATATTTCTTTTTCTGCAAAATAATGGTTCTCATAGATTTCTTCAGGTTTTCACTGGGAAATTAAAAGAGAACAATTGCATTTGGGGCTGCATTTTTAGGGGGGGGAGGGGAAGTAAAAGTTTTTTTGAGGAATAGAAACAGGTGATTTCTCACCTGCCTCTGCAGGTCCTTCCGAACTGAATGCTTAGCACTGTCAGCAGGAGCTTTGCGATGGCCACGTTTCATTAAAAGATTTTAGGAAGGCAACTGCTGCCAGCCCAAGAGAGGCACGAACGCAGAGAGCAGCTGAGGCACGCGGGTCCCCCCAGGATGCACGTGCCCCTGGTGCGGGTCCTGCGCGTTCTGCTCCTGTCCCAACACTTGGTGCAGCCAGCTTGGGTGCTGCCAGCCGCCCGGCACAGCAGTGCCAGGCAGAGCCCTGGGGAAACCTCCAAAACAAAACAATCTCCAAAAGGGACAGCGCAGCCAGTGAGCTCGCCTGCGAGAAGATGCGCCCTCTCCGGTGACGCCCCTCTTTTAATTGTGAGCAGGCTGCAGGTTTCATCTCTCCCAAAACAGAAGCAAACTCAGCAAGCCCTCAGGTCACCAGCCCCACAGCCTTTGCTGTGTAGTCCCATTTCTTCCCTCCCCTTCAGTAATTCAAGCGGGCGGCTGTTATCGGATAATAAAAAAATGACTGTTGGGAAGAGAACAGAATACCTGCGCTATGGATGTTGAAACTGCTGGGGAAACCGTAAAATAAACAAAGGCATGGCCTACGGACCTTCGCTCAGGATTAGAAGCAAACACTGAAAGGAGTTTCGTGAGGTTTGCAGAGGGAAAAAAGAATAGTTGTTCCCCTTATATTAAAATGCCTCTGGAAGGTCAGCTCCTGGAGGAGTTCTCATCTAGATCACTGACTAGTCTCAAGTGAAACCTTGCCTTTTTTTTTTTTTTTTTTCCCATGAATAAATGGCCACAAAGCTGCTAAGAAGTGTGCTGTGTTTCTTACCTTTCTTAGTTGCTTCAAAGCTGTCATGGAAGTGTATCCTCTGAATGTCGTAGGTTAGTGTTGTGTTAGGCAACAAAGTTCTGTTTCTGTTAATAATATTGGCAGAAAACCTGAAGGCTTGCTCCTCAGCGCTCATAACCTGGGTATTGGGGCCATCTGCGTACTCAAAGATTCCTCCTGCAAGACGAGACAAACCCAGCATTAAGCCACGTAAATTCGATTCACAATCTTACATAGCAAGGACGAGATGACTGTTGGACAGAGCTGTGGCATTTGCAGGCTGAACAAGGCTTGCTCCAGGATATTCTCTGGACTGAAGTAAAGACATGCAAACTTTTTTTGGTTTTTTTTGTCATATGCTGGTTCACGAAAATGTTCTGAATACCAGCTTTGCAGGGCAATAGGGGACAATTTTAAAGCCTTGGAATATTTTTACGAGACAGATGAGTGCCTTCCCATAAAACTTTAGGACCAGACCTTGGGAAGTGTGGACAGGCCCATTGCTCAGCTGCAGAGATGCTCCAGGTTTGCTATGAGGAGTTACTGTGGTCCAAAGCTGGCACTGCCCTTCCCTCTGTGCCACACTGGCCCCCTCCCCGCCTTGTCCACCCATCACCAAGTCCTCACGCAGGGGGCAGGCAGTGCAGCACTGCTGCTTGCTATTTTTAGTGCCATTTTTAGTGCCCTTCTTATCTTCTGTTGTTCCTCATGTTTAGTTATCCAAGTTCTTAATTCAGACCAGCAGAGACTTCTGAATTTGTCTACCCTACAGCTTATCTGCTCAATAATGCACATCTTGAATGCATGCTTTCCCGTGTTCAAAAGTTGTTAATGCCATTACACCTCCCCAAGGGCGACAAGCTCATGTCACAGTATCGCTGGGTTTCTTGGCTCTGTATCTGTGAGTCTTGTCCTCAGATCCCCACTGACAGCCACTCTAATTGAAGTGACTCAGTGCAGGTGTAAATTATGTAATTGTGTGTCCTTGTCTGAGTTGTAGGCACCGTCTTGTGCCCCTTACAGAACCATGGAAAGACACATAAACCTTGCTCTATCTTATTAAAAAGTAAACCAAAATAATTAATGGATGAGCGAGATAAGCACATGCAATTGGTAACAGATGGTCTCCGGGTTCATTAGCAGAAGGAAAATCTTCCTCTTCAATTTAAGGTAGTCCTAAAATATTTTGTTATAGACAACAGATGTCTACTCAGCCCTCCTAGCTCTCAAGTAACTGCATGAATCGTCCTCCAGGAGCCAGAACACGTTACCTCTAGTTTTTGTGGCAATTTGGTGTTAGCCAAGATGCCAGTTTGGCAAGAGCCAAGTTGACATTTCTGTGGACAACCGTGCTCTGGGCATCCTCCCAGGAACCCGACCAAAGCGCCATGGGCTGTGCAAACCACAGTAGCAATGCTTGGAGATGTTCACAGTGCGGGTGCAAAGGAAGTTGCATAAAGCCTCTGACTTTTCTGCTCCTCATGATTGTGGCAAGTCTTCCCCTGCAGACTTTGTGCATCTATGTCCCCAGATATAAAGTGAGTGTGGTAATTAGTTTACATTTATAAACATCCAGAAATGTTTGAGCTGCTCACTGCATGTCTGTGGTAGAAAAAAATATTACTGATCTCAGTACTAACCTTGGTGGTAGGGGGAAAAGTAAAGAAAAATGGGCTGAATGCTCATTCTGGAGACCCATTTCAGTCCCATGCGAGCTTCAGCAAGTCATTTATGACCAACTTTTCGATCTAGAATGCCTAGCAGTTTAGGCGGGAGCCTAGCAAATTTTCCAAGTGCCTCATTCTCACTGGATCATGCCAATACACGAGGTTATTGTCCAGTGCAAGGAAAATTATTCATCCATATCAAAGTTGGCACATGCTGGTAGCTCAGTCTAAGCTCCTTAGGGCAGAGGAAGTTCATACACATTATTACAGCAGAAACCATAAACAAAACTAAAGTGAGCGTGAGATTCATCCCTGTCTTTCTGCTCAAAGCTTTACTGTCCAGAACATTTTAGCAAGGGATTTTTTGTTTTCTGGCATCATTCTGAAGTGATAACTGGGTTCATGTTACATTGATTATCAACTAGCTGACATGAGGCTTTCTCCTAGCCCAGAGCTTTCAGGGTTGCTTTGGAGCATGTCTTATTATGATAGAATATAGGACAGGGGATGTGGATTATTGGTGTTTGATCCCAAATAAATTCACGTTCCAGACATCCAACTGGATATAATAGGCTTTTTGACAGAAAAGAATTTTCTGTGCAGCCACCCAATACCTTGAATTTAGTGCCGAGCAATGAGAAAGTAGACAGGCAGAAGTAACGTATTTCTGGTGATATTGCAGGATGCTGAATATATTGGTACAATGCGAAATCTACTGCAGTTGTGAAGGTGTTGAAGAGTGGCCACCACATGCAACAGTCTGCTCTTTTTCTCAGAAACTCAGGGGACAGAGAGTGCCTGACGGCAGATCTGCACAGCAGCAGCTCCCCGCTCCTGGGGATCGCACGCGGCCGTCCCACTTGGCTTGTGCGCCTCTCCTTCAGAGATGTTCATTCCGATCATTATTTAAAGAGCCTAATAACCAGCTTGAAACAGCTGATTAATGCATAATCTTCGTCATGATTACATAGCATAACTGGCATTAATTTGAAAAGCCAGCTAATTATCAAAATAATGGTTGCAGCTTTTTCATTTGAGCAAAATGGAGAATATCAGCTTGTGCTATTGAGAGAATGAGGGGTGTGACATCAGCTGGCAGATCACCGGGCTGGAGGGACCCCATGCGTCCCCCGCCACCCTCAACAGGAAAGATGAAACAATGCGAGGCTGGATAATCTGCTGCAAAGTGTTTGGGCAAACAAACTGGGTCAGCTCTCCCTGTGCTTCCTGGAGAGAATGATGGTATGTGGGTATTGCAACAGTAACCTCACTGTGGCTTTACACTTAGAAAAATATAGAAAGTCAACGGGCTATAAAAAGTCAGCAACAAAACAGTTTCTGCTTTTATATACTACATATAAACAAGTTTAATCTGAGAGAGTAAAATTGAAGCTCCTTTGGTGTTGCTGTCTCTCTCTAAACCATTTTTGCCTCCGCCCTATTTTTGAAGTTATTTCAAATGTCTTGAAGGTTGATGGATGCTGCTCACTTGACCTGGTGCTAACGACCATTTCCCAGTGTTGCCTCTGTCTGTTCAGGTCCCCGCTTCCCCTTCCTTCTTTCTTTACCTCCCGTGGCTTTACAGACAGATAAAGACAGCTGTGCTGAGGTCTGTCACGCTTTGGAACGTCCTCCTGAGGTTCATGAGAATATTTTCTGCCTAATTTGTCCTGGAAGGGACCATGCTGTTTCCTTGACCAGTCAATACAGCCCACAGACTACTGCGACGCCACGTGTCGTTTAACACACACTGAGGTTTATCAACTTCATGTGGAGTTTGTTTGCCTATGTGTTTTTCCCTGAAAACCTCCTTTTATGCCACATATTTTATGGCCTTTAGTGCAGTGGGGTCCAGGTCTGGGAGTCAGCCTTGCAGGAGATACCTCAGCACAAACTGTCGATACCTTCTCAGGCAGGACAGGCTCAAACGCTCCCAACTGTTACCACTTCTACAATTTTTTTGATGCAGTCATCCATGATTACGCCTGACTTCTTGGATTTTAAATATCAATCACCAGGCAGGTTAAATAGTTATTCAGTTGTCTTTTACCTATAAAGCGGGCTAATTGCTCTCCAGAGAATGTCAATTAGTATACAGCAAAACACGCTAATTAGAATCAACTTTGCATCTTTAGTTATTTTACTTGATGACCACTGACATTGCTGCTGAGGTGGGAATTTTAAAAATTCAAAATGAGAATCCAAAACAAACACCTGGAACTCTCCCTTCGATGTAGACCAGAAGTGCAATAGCTGCACCGGGCTGCAGGAATGAGGTTGGTGCTGCACGTGAAGGGAGGTTTAGCCCCGAAACACAGGGGATCTCTCTCTGAGTTGCAGAAAATTAGCCTCTCTGCTCAGGGTAAAATCCAGATCCCATGAAACACCTGAAATCCCACTGGTGCTAATTAGAACATGTCCAAGTCTGTTTGCATCAAGCAAAGCCACACTGCCCTACTTCCACCCCCATCCAGGGGGTGATGCTGGAAGACCTTGGGAAGGGCCCCAGGAGCAAGCCAGAAAGAAGCCTGGTCAATGGGATGGGAATCCTTTCCCAGCATTCCGGCTTACCCTGAGCTATGGCTGTGCAAGCTGAATGCAATTGGAGTTATTTTTAGCTTTGTTGAAAGCTAAGTCAAGAAAGTCAAAGTATTTTAGGTTTTCACTTTCTCCCCTCTTCCCCTTTCTAACAAAACAAACAGCTTCATTCTCGGAAAGAAAATTCCAACAGCCCTCAGCGTGTGGTGTGATCTCTTATCTTTTACTCCTTATAAAATCACTGAGTTACTTAGCTTTGAAGAACAACTATTTCTGATAACACTTTTCTCTCCCCCGCTGACAGTGTTGTTAACACATTTAGACAGCTTTCTGACAGTCTCTTTCCATGTGACATCCTGGAAGGAATACTTGTTTTGAAATGGCTCTTAGTGAGGATGGAGCCAGCCCGAGCTCCTCCAGGGACACCAGAGCTCCTGCCTGTCTCGCAGACCTCTCGTGCCCAGAGATCTGTATTTTATGTATTATTTTCTCTGAGGTTACACAATGTCTTTCCTGTTGAGCAGCAGGGCTGGCAGTGGCATGGCGACCTGTCCTCTTCTGATAGGCTGTGTTTTGGGGACAATGTTAGCAAATGGGCTGATCAGGACCGTTACACGCAATTTAGTGCCTGTTCCTGCAGGATGCCACTGGCAGGTGCCCGAGGCAGGAAGATGGAGAGCCTTTCCTCACCAGATGTGCCTCCCCCAGGAAGGCTTCGAGAACTGATGCTTCTGTTTATCTGACCAGTCCAGTGGAGAGAATTTCACTGTCATGGTCCAGGTCCCTCCAGGGCCGGTGGTTATACCAATGGAGAGAAATGAGATAACGCTGGTGGGAAGTAAATGAAAGCTCTCAGGAGCACTGGGTTGTGCACTGGGAATGGAGCTAAAACTCGCAGACACTGCCCATCAGCGTAGGACCGTTAAAATCTCAGATGCAATAATATGAATGCAGTGAAAGCAGCAAAATCCGGAAGACAATAAATAAATAAGTAAATAAACAAATAAATATCTATCTATATATAAAAGCAGTGACAGATTTGTTCATGAGAAATATCTCCTTGCTCCCCAAGGAGCTGCTACTATAAAATGTTCCACAAGTGACTGCAGCTGAAGCTGGAGTTGGTCCCTCATTCATCCAGGAGTTGAGTGGAGCCCCTGTATCTGATGTTGATGCCAGCTGGTGTTCTCCAAACAGAAACAAAATCATCCTAGCACTGTCGAGGAACATTGGGGACTCCCTCCCTTCAGCCAAGAGCCCTTTTTACTGCCTGGAAAGTGCTTGCACCCCCGGGAGGTGCAGCGGAGCCCTCTGCCCTGGCCCTCCGATGGGACCATCGGGCTGTGCGTGTCAGACTGCAGCAGCCCGGGATGTGCTCCCTGAGGCAGGACCATGGACGGGCTCAATGCCAAGGCAGTAAACAGAACTTGCAAACTTACCACAACAAACCTTCTGGGAAAGAGCTGAAAAAAATTTCTTAGGTCCGTCAATGGGTTACTGATTTTGACAGAACAACAGCGTGGCAGGAACTGAGTTCCTGTCCCCTTAAACTGCTGCTGCTGATGCATCAGCCCTGTCACTTCAGTGTGGCACCGCTTAATGTGATGCAGCACAGCCACGAATCCAAAGCAATTTCAGGCTTCATAAACATGCATCACGCAAGAGAGACTCTGTGCAGGAATCTGCTGCTGCTGCTCACAGGCCCAAGCTGTCCCCTGCCCATGGACATTGCTCTCTCTCTGGATGCTAATTGCTAGAAACCCAGGAGGAGGATCTGACTCGGAACACAGGAAAAGGATTAACCTCAGAGCCGGTGTGTCTGGATTGCTTACACTCACATGCTGCCTGTATTCATTACGCATCTCTTTTATACGAATTAAAAAGGAATCAGGCCTGTCCGCCAGCAGACGTTTCTCTCCCGGCAGTTTCTCTGGCTCTCAGGTCCAGGGTATTTCCAGCTGTATTTTCTGAGGGCCCCAGGTTCGCTCTGCCTCCACAGACTGACAAAGCCCATGATGTACCTGCCCAGCTCAAAGCCTTCCCCGTGTCCACGATACCCTACAGCAAGGTGGAGCCAAGGGGAGGCTCAGCGCAGCCCCGCCGCGGGCTGTCTGCCTGCTGGAATGGCCTGGCTGGGGGGTCATGAACACCCCGGATAATATTGCTGGATTTTTCCAAGGGCATGTAGTGACAGGGCAAAGGGGAATGGCTTTAAGCTGAAAGAGGATAGATTTAGATGAGATATTACGAAGAAACTCTTCACTATGAGGGCGGTGAGGCACTGGCACAGGTTCCCAGAGCAGCTGTGCGTGCCCCATCCCTGGCAGTGTCCGAGGCCAGGCTGGATGGGGCTGGGAGCAGCCTGGGCTAGTGGAAGGCGTCCCTGCCCGGGGCAGGGGGTTGGAACTAGATGATCTTTAAGGTCCCTTCCAACCCAAACCGCTCTATGATACTATGATTTGCTCCCTAATGCCCTTGGGAAAAGGCAAGACTTGGTGCAGGGAAGACAGGTCTCGCTCTGCTTGGAACCCCCCATGAGCTCAGAGGAGGGACAGACACAGCGGTACCCCTGGTCCCCGAGGTGGCTGGGAGCTCCCCATCCCCCCCCACCATCAAAAGCAACCATGAAAATTCAGATTTCTGACCCTAATGACAGCCCCAAGGCACTGGCAGCCTCCACTGGACTGCCACACAGCCGCTGCTGGGAGACTTCAGCGCGGGGCTGAATTTTAGAGGAGGACAGTCCCACTCCCAGCTGCCTGCCCGCAGCCTGGCTCCCCCAGCACTGCTCGCCTTTCTGGGGGTGTCCTGGGGACCCCACAGCAGCTGATGGGAAGAGTCGATGGACCAAGCAACATTCCCAGGACCTCAGATTCCACCACTTTTGGCAGCATAATGAAAGGCCAGGTACTTGCTGAGTAACGCCAAGAAAATGAATTCAGCCAGAAAATCAGATATGCAAAATGTGTGTGTCCCGTAAGGAGGGATTTTCCTGCCTGCCAGGACAGAAAGCCCATCACAGCAGGTCGATCCATTCCCAAGAGACGGCGTCTCCCTCTTTTCTCGTTTTGTTATTGAATATGCAAAATCCTATTTCATTTGCACTGTATTAGGTACTTCATGTCACAGGGGGTGACATTCTTCTATGTGTAAGCTGTTTAACAGATGAGCAGTCAAGTGGCAAAGAAATACATTATTAATGCTTCTGGTTAAATTAACTGATTAAAACCACTGTAGCTAAAATGCATGTATCAGCAATTTACTCGCACTAAATGAGAAATTAATGGAATATGGTGGCTTGGTTTTTTTAATGACAAGTAGATAGGGATGGTCTGGAAAGGTATGCCACCTCTGATAGGAATTAGCCACTCGGTCCATGGGCCACGCAGCTTCGGCTTGCGCAGCACAGCCACCCGCATCCCCAGCAGTGCTCAGCCCCTGGGGCTGGGGCACCCACCTGCATGGGCTGCAGCTTCTAGAAACAAACTTCTCGTTTGCAGCTCCTACTCACTTGGCCTAATTGGCAATGTTTCCTCTGCCATGCCTTTGAACAAGCTGTTCTGGCGTTGCATGTTTTACATCTGAGAAAGAGCATTTACCACAGCAGCAGTGTGTAACCCTGACCAAGGGAGCGGATCAAAGCACTAATCTGAGATCAAAGGCCTTCAGCAGTGGTACAGCAGAAATAAATTAAGTTAGCAACAGATTTTTTAATGATATTTAAGTTTTTAATTTGCATAATACATGATTAAAATGAAATGGGCATTTTTATTTTTTAAGCAGGCTCAATTAATTAAAAAAAAAAAAAAAGCAGCATTATAATCTCCTAAGAATAGATTCCTATAAAGATAAGGGCAATGAAAATGCCAAGAAACTTTTAATTTACCCAGTGTACAGCTCACAGCATAACACAGATCTCCACAAGTGACCAGTGAGCTGCAGGCTGAAAATGCCGCAAGAGGCAGAACCTCCAGGAGCCCAGTGATGCCCACAGCGGTGGCTGGGAAAGGCTCCTGCCGGCTCTACAGTTTTACTTTAAGCAGGCTTATTTCTCTGCAATAGATCTTGCAAGCTTTGGGCTACTCCCCTTGTAATCGTTCTCACTATGAGATACCTCACCAAATACTCGGGCTCACTTTTGATTAATTAGCAATTCAGATGTTTTGTGTGTGGGTTGCCACAAGTATGGAATTGACCCACGGTATTTGTTCGTGCCTCCGCCTTATGACACCCCGCTGCTCGGACCGTGCCCACCCGTGCAGGCTCAGCCCGATGCCCGAGCTTTCGCCTGCTCTGAGCGACGGGCAGCTCCCGCCCCGAAACCTTCCTGAGGCTGTGTAAACTCAGCAAACATGTCCTGGAAATCACCAATGACCGAATAAATCAAGCATGCTCAGATGTCATGTTTATAGTTGTGCTTTGGGCTATAAGCGTGGTTTAAACTGTAATATATGGGAGGAAAAAAAAATGTTTGAAAGCTTAGAATTATTAAGGATCTATAATACAGGGTTTAGGCAACACAGCTGTAAGTATATTTTTCTATCGTGTTTTATTGGCCTGCGATATAATCTAGTGTTAGATGTGATGTCCATCTGGCGCACAGCTCGAGCGAAATACGAAGCAGAGAAGCAAGGCCACCACTGAAATAAATTCAGGCTCATGCCTGTTATTGACTGGGCTTGTAACAAAACCTGCAGGATGATAAAATAATTCAGATTTGTCTTTATTATGTGCCTTGGAGCTCAGCACTGGCACCGTGTCTCCCTGTACATGCTCTCTGGTTTCGGACTCCCCCAGCCCTGCCGCGCTGTGCCCGTGCAGGCGATTAATTACAGGTGCTGCTGTGCCCGTGCAGGCGATTAATTACGGGTGCTACAGCACAGCCTCTGCCCCAGCAGGCAAATGCTTTTCTCACTTACCCCAGTGCAAGCTGGGCCCAACTGGTCAATTTGTGAAAATTATCTGTAAACTGCATACAGGGTGTTGAAAACCAAAACCACTTATTTTTTGGGGGGGAAAAAAATTGCCTTCTCAGTTGAACTGGAATTTGCAAATCTCTGGGCTCTGCTAAGGGAGCCCCAGCTCCGGGGCTCGTCAGACATGCACAAAACCACTGAAACCAGGGGTGGTCCCTGCAGCAGGTACTGCCTCGGGGCCACCTTCACCCCCCCCGAACTGGTGACCAGCCAGCAGACCGTGCCCAGTCTGAAATGTCATGTGTAAGAATGAGTACAAGAATTCATTCATAAGAATAAAACTTGTATGTAGGAGTGAACCTTGCAGAGGAGGAGCAGCGACACTGCCTGGGCTCACTCTCTTCCCAACAAGTCCTCAACATTGAGGCCACACGGTTTGGCTGGCTGTGTTTTTTAAAGTTCTCTGTCCGTTTTCCTTCCCTAGCAGTTATTAGCTCCTGTTTTATCTGGAAATAGAAATACACCTGGTATAAATGTGATATAAGTGTCCTGCGATGAAGCCTCACACAAAAATTCAACCCAAGTAAAATTACAATTATTGCATGTTAATTAAAATCTTTTAAAATATTCATTGCTAAGCCCCAGCTAATAAATGTTAATACCCACCTGGCATGTAACATATAATACTAGACTCAAGAAATCTAAATTAAATCCTATACTTCATTTACAGTATAACCAGTCAACTGGTTGTTTCTCATTCTTGTGTTGATGCATTCAAAAATCAGGGCTTTAAGATGATGCATTGAATAGCAAATGCAGTTCTGCAAATATTATGACATATTGTTTGTCATCTGCCCTAAATATTTAACAGTTCGTTTTCACAACATTTTTATGCCACATGCTGAGAATTTGCTCCTGATAGATGCTGAATTTGATTGATGAGATGGATTCCATTCAGAAGCTGCCAATCCCAAACCCTCGTCAGGGTCTTTGCTGTTAGCATCTTCTGGTTTCCCCCACCCCCTTCTTTTTCAAAGAAAGCAGAGAGGGGAAAAACCCACAGAGTTATCTGGAAAAATTGTTTCTGCTTAATCCCATCTACTCTCCACAGAAAAACCTTTGCCTAGGAAGAGATCAAAGGTCTGTAATAGATTTCAACAGGTTTCCAAGAGGTGTGTGATGCAGAAGGGAGTGCAAGGCTCTGAGTGATTGAGCAGCCCTGTGCTGCTGCTGCTCAGGAGCAGCCAAAGATGTAATTGGGAGATTTAGACACCCATTTTAGCCTTTTTATCTTCCTATCTTAATGCCATTAAACAGAGAGAAAAGCCAGACTTTGCCAGGATGCAGTGCTTGTTGTGTGTGCTGGGAGCACGAGGTGGTGGGGGGCACGGGGGCTGCTCTGCTCACAATCTACCTCGACTAATGTCTTTTACAGTGGGAAAGATCTGCCTGGGGTAGGCACTTTGTAAATGTGCAATGTTCAAGTTTTTTTATGAATGGTTCTTTTTCCTTCCCTTCTACACCCCCCCCCCCCCCCCCCCGCCCCTATTTCTTAATTGTCAATTCTGAATGCCCAGGGTAATTACAGCTGAAAGATTTGCTGACTTAAAAGCAGCACTTTATTCCAGGGAATGAAAGAAAAAAAAAGGGAATGACAAAAGGATCTGCTCTGAAAAATGCTTTCATTATTTTCCTGTCATCTGTACTCTCAATTTACAAACAGCTACATGCAGAGCAGGGGATGCAAAGGGGTGCGCTGGAACTGCCCAGCAGTGTGACTGCAAAGGAATTTTACATTCCCTTTAAATGATCAAAATCAGCTATTAAAAATCTTCTCCATCTCATAAAAGAAAACGATGCACATGAAAGAGCAGCTTGTGCGGAGCTGTGGTCGGTGCCTATGGCTGAGCAGCTCAGTGAGCGCGGCTGCAGCGTGGGGTCCCCGGCACGGGTGGGCACCCTGCCTGCACCCAGCCAGGCTGCCCAGGGCACGGCTTAACATCGCTTCTGGCCCCTCTGCCCAACGTCAGGGCTTGGTGTGGGGGGTGCGGAGCTGGGTGGTCACAGCAGGGCTGGGTCCTGATCTCACCCTGCTGAACTCGGCTCCTGTGGGAAAAGGGGTTTGGGTTGTGCGGTGAGAGGGGACCAGACCCACGCACTGTCCTGGGGCTCATGATGCTCCACGCCGAGCCCTGGGAAGGGCAGCACCCCGCTGCGGGCACCCCGCAGGGCTGCTCGTCTGTCCCCCCTCCTGCTCCTGGAGAGGTGACAAGCAGCAAGTGCCAGTTACACCACGTCGCTGCTCAGGGCTGGGAGCGGCTGCTCTGCAGTGATCCAACTGTCACATTGACAGAGCTGAATGCATTTCAGCATGAATTGAGCCAAATATGTGCTAATGAAGCTGAATATTCATTATTATGACTAAACAAACTAAGTGAATCACAGATTAAAGTGGGTAAATTATTAGTTTGGGAGCTCAGGAAAGGGGAAATCTGAAGACCAGTCCAATTATAGAGGAGGTGGAATAAGAAAACTTTATTAATAGACTCAAATCCAATTAAAAATGCATGTTAGTCATTGTATAGTGCTTCACACCTTTGTCATCAACAACAATGGATGTAACTGTACCACTTGTCGGCTCAGCAGTGACCTAACCGCTTAATTGTTCACACCCAACCCCAAAGCTTTGATGTTTTGTAATAATTCTAAGATTTATCATAGCAATCACTGTTTATTTAACGCTAAGGACACTGTTTCCTCAACCACAGCGTTATGAATTACCAAGGATTATGTGTTCAGTGGCTCCTATTGATTCATGCAGAGCTAATTAATGAGATATATCACCCAATCATAAACATGAGCAATAACACATGCCTCGTTAGCACCAACGAGCAAACTGTTACAGGGGGCATGGGGAGGTGGGAGCAGATCTCTGGAAGGGTTAATGGGGTGATACCTCCTGAGTGAAGTAAAACTTCTTTTATAAACTCTGAAGTAGAGAGTGACAAGCAGCGCGTGCCCGTGGGCTGTGCTCTGCGGCTGGGTTCCTGCTTTCTCCTGGCTGCCCTGGCCTTGGCGTGGGTGGTTCTGCCTCTCTGGGGCTTCCCTCAGCGGGGTGGGGGAGCCTGAGGAGCTGGAAGAGGACTGGAGCATGAAGGAGACCTGTAGATCTAAGGTGTGTTTGTTGAACTTTCTTTAAATAAAAATTCCTTTTTTTGTTACCTGGAGCCTTTCCTGTAGGTGACGCAGGATTTGGCACCTTCTGCCAGCTCTGGGGCATGGTGTAGCTGAGAGATTCCTTCAAAGGAATCAGGTTTTGGCCAAGCACTTGGTAAAGACTGGGAAGGTAGATCAAGTCTGGAAGCTTCCTTTGTGGCTGGCACTAGAGCTTCGTCACAGTCAGAGCACAGCAGGGGCTGCTCAGACCGCAGTCTCCGTGCCCTTCTCTTAGCTCTAGGTCTGTTGGGACAGCACACAGGGTGAGAAGTAGTAGATGAGGCTGTGAAAGGTCCACAGACTGGCTTCCCATGGGATGTTAAATAACCCCTTACTGTCTTGCCTTTTTTTCTTTTCCTTCTTTTTCCCCTGGAATTGTTGGGGTTTTTTCCTGCCATTACTTTCATTTCAGGTAAGTCGGTATCTCCTGTGCAATGGTTGTATGGTATAAAGTAAACGGGGAGCTATAAACTGAGAGCAGCATGAATTCAATGGAAAAAATGATTTGATACAAGTTAAACAAGCTTGGCAGGAAGGGATGCTTGTGAGTGGGAGATGCAAAAGGAGCTCAAAATGTAGCTGAGCTGAATCTGACTTTAATTAAAAAGCATATTCAAGGAGATTTCTGACAGAATAGCTGAAGAGTGAAAGTTTCCCATTTCCTACCCTATTTATAAACCAGTGAACGTGAGCTGGCGTCCCCCCTCTCCACAGGGGGTCTACAGTAAGCAGATTGTCTGTGGGGAAACCACATGGACTTGTGCAAAACAAACCTCTCCCACTCGTGGGACAAAGAGCTGTGGAGCAGCCCCACGGTTGGTACTGCTGCCATGCCTGGGCCAGAGATCTGAATCAGGGACCATCCCTGACTTATCCTCTAATTCACAGATGACTCAATATCTTGAGTGCAGAACTCAAAATCTTCAGTTTCAAAGAGCTAAGTGAGAAAAAACAAGATTAATAAGTAGAACGGTCCATCTGAAAGCAAATTTGGAGGGGATGCTGCAGACTTATCCCCTACTATAGTGCCAAGCATCTGGTTTATGTATTGTTTTCTTCATGATGCATGTAATATATTTAAAGGCTATTTGGAAAAGATGTTTCTAGCACCTTCTAGCCCAGCAGCAAGCAGGACTCTGCTGGGTAGCAGCACATGAATCTGATGAACCAGTGTTGGGTCACTGCCACGCACCCTCTGCAAAATCCGGAATTAAGCTACTGCAAATATATCGCTCCCAGTAACGTCCCAAGGGTGGGTGGGGGAACCTGCAGGGTTAGAAATTATATATTGCTCTAGAAATTATATATTGCTTGCAAATGTACCCTCTGCCCTGCGCAGCTTGATGTGGTTTTGTGTGCGCAGCTGCTGAGTGTGGCTGTGCTGAGCATGAGGGGATCTGTGCCGCTGCAGGGCTGGCGATGGCTTGTGAGCGTGCTGT
Organism: Falco biarmicus; assembly: GCF_023638135.1. NCBI lineage: Eukaryota > Metazoa > Chordata > Aves > Falconiformes > Falconidae > Falco > Falco biarmicus. The sequence goes on from NC_079290.1 coordinate 118,735,503, forward strand.
CACCGCAGAGCTGCCGTCAGCACCAGTGCTGCCGTACCAGCCAAGCCGATGCCCAGCAAGGTGGCTGGGCTGGGGGGCATGGGGGTTCAGTTTTGCACGCATCCTGCTCTGTGCTGTGCTCGTTTTAAAGTGGTATTGTAACTCAGCTGCTCTGCCAGGGTGAGCATCTACAGTCTGTGGGCTTCATGGGGTTCCCTTAATTAAAATCAATTAGTAACATCTTGGGGCTGTAATAATGAAAATACATGAGTTAGCATTGGAAATCAATAGCATTATTACTGGTCATGCTGTGGACCTTGCTGCGGCAATGTAGCAACAGTGCAGAGAAGATCTGAAATTAAAACATGGAGATACAAGGCTCCTTCATGCTGGTGTGCTCTTCCCTTCCTTTCCCCCATGACCGTGTGAGTGAAGGGGTGGGTGCAGTCCTCGTCCCCTCACTGATGTCCAAGCAGAGCCTTCATCTTTCACGAGAGGGGCAGCTACTAGGGTGTCCCCAGGCATGGAGGATAAGTGGGGAGCAGAGTAGAGCTCCAGACTTTGCTCGAGTCCCTCTTGGGCAACTACTTGCAATAAACGCAGTGTGACTTATTTTACTTCTTAAATACTGTTTATGGAAATACTTCAAGGCCTGACCTAAGTCACATCTCACCAGACAACGAGTTGGAATAACCCTACTGCTTAGTGTCTCACTCAGCTTTGTAGTATAAAGAGAGTACTATAGCTTTATAGTGTAAAAAGAAAAAAACAGACACCAGCTAGAATTCAAGGGGAAAAAAGACGTGACTTTTAAAACTTGCAGGTGGTAGGATTAAGTCCCAGGAAGATGATTCTTTGTCTGAGACGAGCAGCGAGTTTGGCACCGAGTCCCGGGTACCCTACCTGCAGTGTGAACGCTCTCCCTCCCCCCGTGCCAGCAGGCTTTGGTGACTTGCTGGCTGGGGCTCTGGGCCATGCAACACCTGCCTGTCCCCTCCTGCTAGACAAGAGCCGTTTCAGTGGCCACAACGTGGGGTGAGACACGTGCCGTAAGCACAGGGAGCAAACCTGCTGCCTCTAAGGGTGTGTGGCAGCTGCTTTGAGCTTTACCCCACAGCCCCTCCCAGCTCCTCCAGGACAGGACCAAGCCCAGCTAGGTGAGGGCTATGGAGACATGTGACAACTGTCCGTACGTGTTTAGAAGGCATCAGCTCTTATTTGCACAGGTCCTGGGAGGATCAGTGGAAATATTGAAGACCAGATGGAAATTTTAGGCTGGGCTTCAGAAAGAGCTTCCTTGCTGCAAAGCCAACAGCCTGAAGGAACAGTCTCTTTAGGGTGGAAATCTTCCTGGTGCAGCAAATAAACTCCCTCCGCTGTCCCCCCACTTCTGCTTTCTCCTGGCTTGTGTCCTCAGGAATGTCCTGCCAGTGACCTTGCAGGATAAATCAGGCTCCTGGGAGCCATCACAGCCAGGAAAAACCATTTTCAGTGACAGACAACCCTGAATCACAGTGGGTGTGCTGCAATACTTGCGACACAATCAGGAGCAATGCTTTAATTTAGGCACTCGCTTCGGCAGAGCTGCATAGGGAGGGTGACAGAACAAGGAACCTGCAGGGCAGCGGAGTCCTGCTTCTTCCCTGCAGATCAGGCAGCGTCCTGGGCTTCTGGGGAAATCATTTCACATGTACCAGGTGCTTCACAACTATTAAATAAACCAGCTTTCCCAGTTGCCGTTCTTTGAACTGACTGTGAGAGGATTAACCGAACAGCCAAGCTGGCCACACTCACAACTCAGTCACAAAGTAAGGGGCTGACTGTGAGCTCTAAGAATTGCTTCCTCTTCCTCAGCATCCTGTCCTCCTGCAGAGATCCAGCTCAGATCTTTCCTTTTTCTCCCCCCATGCTTTTGAGCCACCTGTGGCAAGCGTCACCTTCCCATTTGATGGTCTGCACTTGCAGGCAGGAGGGGCAGCTCCTGCCAGTGCCAGCTACACAGCATTTCCCCGACTCCTGCTCCGACACGCCATCAGCTCCGCTCGTGCTTCATCTCCTGTATCACCCCCGGCTGAAAACTCCCTGGCAATTACAGAGCCTGCAGACAGCTCCTGCCAGACGGATGGCACAGGCAGACCAGCACCTCGTCCTGCTGACCTGCATCCACAGCTTGTCTTTGGTGCCCCCCCAGCCCCGCCCCCAAAACCTCACTCTCCTTCCTACCCCTGCAGCTTCTCAGCCCTTTGTGGGGCATCAGGACCAAGAAGGCTTTTTGGGGAGTGGTACCTATTTTCTTTTAAAAAAAATAATCTGTCACTTCACAATGAAAGAAACCCTCACTTTTACGTTTTAAAGGAAGGAAAACTGCTGTTAAATGCCTTCCTGATATGTTGTAGAACAAATGGAAGAAAGTCTCTAGAAGCTGTGCTGTAATGACTTGTGATGCTTTGCCACACAGGAAAGCACTTGGAAAACCACTGGGAGGAAAAATCTTAGTTTACTTTGCAGGTATCCTGGGTTTTATGCCTCTTTTGAATTAGCTTGAGGAGCTTTAGGACACTGAAAGCTCCACTTGGCTGAAGAAAGGACAAACGTTCCCAGGGTGGAAATTTGCTCCATTTAACAATACTGGTAAATTTATAGCTCTCTTCCTTGCATTCTCTGTGACCTGCTAGCAGTGACTAAAAATTCAAGGTAATGTACATGTCCCTATCATCCAAGTCAGGTCCTGCGTGCTGCAGGTGGGCTCCCTGGAGGGGGTTTTGCTCTGCTTTGGCTGGAGATGAAGGACCTGCATTAGCAGGTTGCACCAGTGCAGCTGGGGGACAGAGGCAGCGAATGCTTTCCCCAGGATGACAGGCACAACGCAGCGAGGTGGAGATTTTTCTGAGCTGTAATTGCTTTCCTCAGATGAAAGAGTGACGGGAACTGGGAATAAAATCGGTGCCATGTTAGCACATTTGCAGCTGGGGGAGAACCCTTCGTGCTCACGAAATGCAGCGGGAGGCACTGCAAGGGCTCTTCCCCGGCTGCGTGGGAGAAGCCTTCAGAGGGAAGGTCTCCCCATGGAGAGTGGTTGCCAAGGGAGGCTCTGCCTGGACTCATGTTCGCTTGCAAATGCTTTTATATTTAGACAAGAGCTTTTCCCAGTGTACTGGTGATCTGTGGGTGTTTGTCACCCTTGAGGAGAGGCAAATGTGGAAGGAGAAGTTGTGCTTGACATTGTATGTCCCCACTTCAGGAGTATTTCCTGAGGAGAAATGACTAAAGGCTTTGAGCAAATGATATAAAGGGAAACTATCAACTGAACTAGCAAAACAGTGCTCTTGCTCAGTACTGCAAGGCTCTGATACCGAGCTGGTTTGCAGCTTTTCTCCTTCTCAAACAGTGCTTTCAGGTGCTGGTGTGATCCTTTCAGATGTGCATGCTTTGTGACATGATCTGGTAACAACAGAGGCTTTGTATGTGCAGGCAGGTAACTGATGGCAGCACAACAAGCATTTTTTGTAACTGAAAAGCATTAGAAAATGCATCAGAACTTCTGGAACTTAATCCAACCTGAAGTGCTGAAATCTGGGGGAAATGCACAGAGTAGTAGAAATCAGATTTTCTTGTCCTTTCTTGTCCACTTCTTAGCAGAGGTGACCTCTCTTTTGAAGACACAGACAACCAAGAGCGAGGGTTTGCAGTCTGGTGCTGTGTATGCCCATCTCTGCTTAGCTCAGGTGAGCCTTGCCTAACCTGAGCCTGGTGGAGCAGGTGTCTGTCCCTGTCTGTCCCCAGGTGTCCTGGTCCAGAGGAGCAGCCTGCGGGTGCTGAGCCTCCGGCAGAGCTGCTGCCCCTGTGCCTCACCCGGGCTTCAGCACAAGAAGTAACTTGCAAATCCTCCTCTGCAAAACCCGTGGCATATCCCTGATGGCGCCCTACTGGGCTCACTTCAGAAACTTAATTGCCATAATCCTTTTCCGTGTTGTAGTAATAAAGTGCTTGCTTCCCCAATAAACAGGAGTTAATTTCAGTGCATTCACGCTCTGTGTTCAGGTTTTTTTGGATTTGGGAGGCTCTTCCAGAAGTGTTCATGTTGAACTAACTGATTTTTATTAATGCTTTCAAATGGAGATGAACATGATGTGTTATCTCAGAGATGTCAGGCTTGATGAAACCAAAAATCCCACCGGTTCAACCTCTGCTCCTTCTGCTTTGTGTAGCTGAGCCTTAATGCAGTAATGATATTGCAATACCCTCTGAGATGAACACAGAAACCCTGACTGGATTAGCATGCTGAACTGTTTATTCCAGCAGGGCTTTTTTTGCTCGCAAAAGCTTGCCTGAACTTCATTCATTAATGTGCAGCTAAAACAAGTGAATGGGCTTGAAATGTAAGTTTGGTCTTTCTATTTTCCCTCACCTAAGCAACTGTACAAGTGTTTATTTCCTCCTGTAGAGTAATCCAAACACAAATCCTAGGAGCAGCCAGGTTAATCTCTTTGGCAATTGAAGCTGGCCAATAGAATCCAATGGAAGGGTCAACATATTGGATTGGGCAGCAGAGATAACCCAGTCCTTATTTTCTTTATCCCTTAATGAAGGGATGGCTCACCAGAACTCTCATTTTGAGGATCACCTTGCTAGCGCAGTCAGCAGGACAGTTCGGGGGAGCTTTGGCCGCTGGGGATGCAGCAGCTCCCATTTCATGCTGTGACTGGGCAGCCGTTCTGCTGGGGACGGTGAGGAGATGTCCCCGTCGGCTGGTGGCCTGGCTCTGCTGCCGAGTGGTGGGGCAGGTACAGTGATGGGGCGTGAGCTGAGAAAGTGCTACGGAGATGTGTGTGCTTAGGTCTTGCTTTTTCCTTCTATGCAGATTTTACTGTTAGTAATGCTATTTTTAGCTTCCCCTTCCAGAACTCATAAAAACGTGTATTTTTGATCTCTCTCAAATATATCTTGCTAGCAAATCTGAAACATGTTCTTACAGAGTATCTGCATGAAAACAAGAAACTTATTTTTTCCTTAAGAGTTCTTCAAATAATCTTTGCTTGTTAAGTGCTGAAACAAAGATACATAAAGGTCTGTTTCTGCGGGGGGGGACAAGTTAAAGGTCACAGGGAGAACATATGAGGGCTGTCTATGGAGCTAAAGGGATAAACACAAATGCCTTTCTTAACTTTCCTCATCCTCGTGATGCCTACCCACCACCAGTGGAACTAAGGCAGCCTTTTCCACAGGAGAAAAGGGGGAAAAAGGGGGAAAAATTCTTAGCTGTGCTGAAGAGCTACATGTGCTGAATCTCTTTCTGTGAATTTTCATTTTTTAAAGCAGTATCAGATACTAATAACTGAGCTTTTTCCTGGTTTAATAACAAGGAATCTTCCCAGTGTCAGAGGCAGCATTGGAAACAATGGGGCTAATTAACTCCCAGAGTTTTCCTGTGACCTTTGAAGTCTGCACGGAGATACACTTTGTATAAATAGGCTAAAATAATATCAAAGGCTGATGGTTGCTTCTTTAGTTTAGAAGCAAAAAAGGCTTTCCTTAAATAAATACGGCAAGCGTGTGCAGAAAGGTCAGCAAACTGATTCCCATAGCCAATGCAGAGGCTGGTATTTAAAACCCAACCTGTTTCAAGCAGAACATCATCGTGATGGGCACAATCCCTCCTGTAGTGTCCCCAGGTGCATCCGCGTGGAGTTTGCCCACGTTTCTGTCTCTGCAAAGCACCTGGTTGTCTCTGGGTTATCGGGGAAGTTGGGTGGCAGGAGGGAAAGCAGCAGCTGTGGGCTTTGCAGCTTCTGTCAGGATAAGTGCTTTGCTCCGGTGTTGCCTGGGGATCTCCAGCCTGGCCTCGGTGATGCTGGTTCCACCTCTGAATCCACCCACGTTGATCGGTTTGTTTGGCACCTTACAGACCAGCTGCCACACGTCCCCTGCTGCCCAGGTGCTCTGCCAGGCATGGCGCAGGGGGGTGAAGGCCACGGGAGGCCTGAAGACACCCTGTTCTTGCTCTGGTTGTTGCTGTCTGTCTGTGTGCTCCTCTGAAAGTCTCAGCCCTGCTCTCTGGGACCAGTCCTCCCAGAAGGATGAGACTTTTCTGCAGAGAGAAGGTCTGGGGTGAAATAGCACTGGGAGCTGTGCTGAATTCTGTGTGACCCTGGCTATCTCAACTGGAGCCCTTTTTCCTCAGCCACACAGAAAGGACACAGGTATTCACAGTCGGGGTCTCCATCCCTGCAAGTTACCCCACTGAACGGGGGCCAGCCCTGGGCTGTGTTTCAGCTGTGACCTGGCCGACACACAGCATCTCCTGGGCTTTGCCCTTTGGGGAGAAGCTGCCGCAGGCTGTGTTTGCCCAGCTCTTTTGGACCACAGCAAAGCTCCACTCGCGGCACTTGGACCGTTCAGCTCACCAGATGTATGGAGAAATTACTCGAGGTCTCCACAAACATCTGCTGGATGCCCGCTCTGCAGCTTGGGGTGGGACTGACCAAGGCAGGACAGCCCTCCGCCACAGCACGGCTTTGTCCTGCCCGTGTCACCACTGCCTGTGCGCTGCCTGCACTGATTAATGAGGAGGACATTAGGGCAGAGCACTTGGGAGTTACCAGGTTATGAGGTATTTGTGCTTAAATTAACTGTGGCTCTGTTTTCCTCCCATTACACAAACTTTGTTAAAGCACCTCTTAATAGCGCAGACTTCTGGCAGGTTCTCTAGTAAGTGGCTGTGGCTTTATCTACTGATTAATAACCACAAGCTGGATTGAAGGTCATGGTGTTATGTTCTCCATGGGTGTATAAAAATAAACACGTAAGATGTCCTTTCAGTATTTCTGTGCAGGCATTGTGCAGGGGGGCCAGGGCATAAACATGGCCATAAAATCATCGTAACATCACACAGCCCAATGACAATATATTGTCTAATTATGGAAGGCTCAAAGACATCCTTGGGAAGATATAAAGTGGAAATGTAGGTCTACGGATGGATCCAGGATGAATCCTGAGGAGACCGAGTAAAAGAAGTGGGTATTAATGAGTAGCACAGAAATAAGGATTTGAGGAAATTCAACTATAAAAAGACGGGGAAAAGGGGCTGTCTGTATAACTAGGAAACAGCTAAAACAACAGTCCAAAAGGGAAACATAAAGCTGGAAATTGGGTAATAAATCTCTGCACTCATCAAAGAAGAGACAGTTCTATTGGAAAATAAAAATAACATTCTAGAACACAACAGAGTGGAATTTATAGTCCAATTAAAAATGCACGACAAAGAAGCCCCCTCAAATACTTTTTTCCTACTTTAGGTAGAATACAGTGAGAGCACAGCATATCTGGGGGAAAGAAGACTATTGGAAACTGCAAGAAAATAATAGCTTGAACATATGGTTGATTAAAGGCACTTCTGCCTCTGAGATGGTCTGCAAAGTCACAGCCTGCTCCGGAGCTGCTGCTTCCCCTGCACTTTGGTTCGTGTGCTCTACACCAGTTGAACGCCTGGCTCTGGTGCTCCAACCCAAGGCTGAGAAACCAGGAAAAGTGGAGCCCATGGAAGAGGTGGTCTCACCTGTACCATGCCTTTACGTGGGCTTTACAGGGGTGGCTGTACTGTATGTGACAGGGCTACGAGGGGGCCTTGTAGACATGATTTAAACCTGACCCTTGTGAACTATTGAGAGATGCAACTGGAGGCTGGGGACAGGATGGAGGCTTGTGCCTGCGGTGGCATCAGAGGGAGCTGTGACAGGAGTCAGGAGCAGCCCAGCTCTCATCCCCGGAGGGAATGCTATGTCATAGCACTAACTACAAACCTAATGAAACAGCCCCCAGCTCAGTGACAACAGATTGCCTAATTATAGCGACCCCAAAGACATTTTTAAGCATCATATAAAACAGAAGTGCAGAACTGAGGATGTCTCTAACTCCCAAAGAGCACGGAAAAGGGGGAGAAACACTGATGTGCTTCCCCCTTAGCTGACAGCAGTGCTGGCACCAGGGAGGAGAGAGGGGCCCCTGGTACTGATTCAGTGGGGAAAGGGAACGGCTGTGGAGGGAGGGAGAGGAAAAAGCAAACACTATTATTCTCACAAATGCTCCTGAAAACTCAAGGAAGCTTTCGCATGAGCAACAAAAGCCACGCTAGCCACACAAACCATCTGGAGCTCCCTGTGGGGATTCAATAAACTTCCTCAAATTGCTTTAGACATTTCCCACTCTCTCCACTCATTTTATGTGCAGAGTTCAGCAAGACACTGCTTCTTACTCAAACACCACTTGTCACTTGTATTTGGGTCGTTTTTCTTCTCTTTGCCAGTACTTTTTTCTTCTGGCTCTCGAGTCTCTCGCGTCCTCCCTGATACCAGCTCTCTGCGCGCCTCGGCACAGGTTGCACAGCTCAGAGCTAGGCACAGCCAGCCCTGTCGCACCGTGAGGGCTCCCCACCGCCCTTGGAGTGTCACAGTGACGAGGTGATCGCTAGTGCATTTGCGCACCAGGGACATGACTCAGCTGCCTGCCCTTCCTTCCTTTCAAATAGAATTGCTGTCTTTTTTCTCTGCTCTCTTCAGCAGCTCCTGTCCTGCTCTGTCCTGCCTGAGCTCCAGCCCTGCTGCAATGCAGGCAGCGGTGCCAGCAGCACCAGCTGGTGACCACATTTCTGTCTGTCTGCTGCTTATCAGGAGTCAAGCCACAGACACTCACACTCCAGCAGTGAATTATGATATAAAAATAAGTGTAGGCCTGATTATTGGCTTTGTCTGCTTTTTGCAAACAGATGCTCTATTGTTTATCGAGCCTGTTCTCTAAATCCACTGCCATGTACATGGTATTTTATATTTGCAGGCACTCTTATATCTTAATTTTTAAAGTGCACCCTTTAAAATGCCCAGAAGCTGTATTCTGCATGTTGTCTGTTAGCGTGACCTTCCCCCACAGGACAGTGTACTTGGCAGTGACTCAAGACCAGAAGAGCTTTGCTTCCCAGCCCTACCAGAAAAGTAGATCCCACCACGACCTTGATCTAGAGAAAGCAAATCTGTACATCACAGGCTGCCCTCTCTGATGCACAATGGTTCATCTCAAGGAAGGAAAAACTGTTGTGATGGTGCTGACCCCTGGCTTGCAGTCTGATAGTTTTCTTCTAGACACAATGAAAATACACCAAAGTAATGGTCATTAATTGCTAATCATGCCATCTCACAAGGTATGGAAGGCTGAACTCCTAGGAGGTTGCCCAGTGCATGTTCTCTGCTCTATAGGATGAAAAAATAGGTACTTCTGGCACCTAGATAGACTTAATTTGCTCAAATAATGGTCTTCTGTGAATATATGAGCTCACATGATGAAAAAAATAGCTTGCGTCAAACATACTACCCCTCATCTATTTGCAGACACGGTGTATACATGGCCAACAGATTCATTAAAAAAATCAAGGGAACATCTTGAAATATTATGCTTACCATAGTTGTTATGCACATGTTGGATAGAAAAGAACCCTTGCCTGTTCATTGTGCTGTTTGTGACATTTTCAAATCTCAGTCCTGTCCTGTCTACCAGTTTTGCAAGAGTGTGTCCTGAATAAGGGGATTTGATGAAGCTCTGCAATACTCAGCAATTTCAGCTCCCAAAGATACACAGGAGCAATTTTCCTCATGTTCCTTGTCATTTCAGGTTTCATTTCTGAAGGAACTTAAAGGAAAATTCAGCCCAAATTACTCAGCCTCCCATCAGAGCAAAATTATACGATATCTTTTACTTGATTTCTGCATGAAGCCCTGTGTCTCAGTCAAGTATTTTTTCTATGTAGCCCACAAAATAAGAAGGAAATGCAGGTGCTCGAAGGGTAAAACCCATCCTCGAATCACTAACTTCCAGCAAGCTTGGCTTGCTTCAGCTCTCCAGCCCGAGGAGGTGCAGGAGGACATCTCCTTTCTGAAGTCCTTTCAGCTCCAGCTGGAGCTTATCCTGAACCAAGGCAGCTGTGCGGTGCCTCTCCCAAACACTCGGAGCCCCTCACCAGGCGGTGCTGGCTCTTCCTCCGATGGTGCACGCAGCCAGCAAGGCTGCAAATAGCCAAGACCTTTCTGAGCACCTGCACGTCCAGCAAGGTTTAATGGAAAGACAATAATAACTGTTGTCTAAAAGTTTTAATGCTGTGTAGTAATGACAAATGATTTTGCTGTAGTGCACAGTGCCAGGAGATGCATGTGCAGGAGAGTCTGTCTGAATGGAAAAAGCCCACGCAAGAAATACTGACCTAGCCAGATGCTCTCTGCTGCTGATGCCAAATCTAGGTTTGTTCTGTTTCTAAAGTAATAATAGAACAAAATTTCTAAGCATCTTGGTGACAGACATCTCTTCCCTGAGTTCTTCAAAGGAAACAGCTCCTTTTTTCAGACCTCACTGAGGTTACTTAGGCTACAGCACAACACCACTACATGGCTTTCAACAGCATTTTCAATTAACACCAAAATCTGATGAGAGTACGTAATCACAGGTATCCAACTGCCATGGGACTGATAGGAGATGCAGACTTCAAACAGTGTCTTCAGAAACTCGGCTGAAAAAGGCTTTTTATGCGTGCCTGATACGTGCTTTTTCACTTGTGTGTTTAGCCAAGGGGCTGATATTTAGTTAATCCTGACAGAAGGAGAAACCGCTTTGTCCCATAAGGACTAGAACTGGTCCCAACAAGCAAAAGTCAAATGGGCAGCGTGGTGAGAAGTAGAAGGTACGGCTCAGCTCTGCCCAGCCTTGAGCGTAATGCACATTCAGATAAAGAACCAGCGCAGAAGCCGTTCTGCCATCAGGAACCCGATAAGCAGACAGCAAAAGAGGATGATGTCCCCTGGCAGCTGAGACTTTCTATTATTATTATTAATTTTTAATGTCTTGCTTTGTTCATGCATCATATATGCACAGCCTGAATCCAGCCTTCAATCAATAACCTGTCAATCATCCTCCCGTCTTTCATCTTGCAAATCTCTAAGCCTGTGTTACAGGCTGGTTTTATCGGTGCCGAGAGAAAGGCCGGTGACCACAGGGAAGCAGATCGCTCACATCTCGGGTCAGCCTGGCCCTTACTTCTCAGCTGGGTTGTGTATACTTGCTATTTTTTTCTGCATTAGTGCATCTTTATGATTGCATTTATATTCATCGTTTTGAAGTGTGCTTTAGTCGCTCAGCAGGGCACCTTGTTAGACAAGGTCATGCCCTGAGATGCTTTGAATCCATTATGCAGGTAGGATGCAGCGAGCAAGGGGGAGGGAAGGGCAAGTGAGGTGAGGGCTGCATTGATAAAATGCTGAGGTGCTTTGGAAACCTTGCTTGTGTCTCAATGTGTTCCAGGCATTCCCACTGCCTGTGCAGGGGACTTGCTCTCGGTATTGCAGTCAGAGCGCTTGTACTGGTGGCCGTGGCCATGCAGGCATGCCGTCGCATACTTTGCAGAGCCTTCTCAAGCCATCAGTCGCTGTGCGATCATTCCTGCATCCCAGCTGTGACCCTCATCCTTCGGGAGGTCTTGTAACAATCATCCCCTTTGTTTCTTGCCCTTGGTCTGAAAAAGCTTGACTTGTATAAACCAAACTGAAGTACTTGAAGCACTGTGCAGATCTGCAGTTATCTCACAATTGGTGGCTTCTTACTGTCTGGGAACATAGAGGGGGAAATCTTTGGCTCCTCCAAATAGCCACGAATCATCTGAGTCTGGGGCCACTTTTGTGCTTTTGATAGCCAGAAAAAAAGTCAGTGCAAATTTAATAGGACCAGAGTTTGGAAGTCATATACTAGATTTGTGCCCTAGAAAAGCAAGTAAAGAAGAGGAGCCTTTATTTTTAAGTGTCCCTGTAGCACAGACTACCTAAGAGTGAATTTGCCTGGCTGATTTCATTGGAAATAATGTTTTCAAAACCAAGATGCATCTGTTTTCCCCTCACCTAATGAAATTATTTAGCACCCTGCTATTATACTGTTGCAAGAAATAAGGTTCACCGGATGATAAAAATGACACCAAAAAATTGACCCAGGCAGAGTAAGTATGTACGGAGCAACAGCAGGAACCTGAGCGGCTGTGCCACCCTTGTATACTTCATACTAAGTTCTGTTTCCAGCAGAGGCACCAACTGCCTTAACAATGTGCTGGCTTCTGTTTTATTCACAGCTAAAGACAGTGTATTGTTTAGAGTTCTTGGTTCAGGAATGTGTAGGATGTGTAATTTCGCAGGGATGGGGAAGGATTGGGGTGGGAGTGGGGGCAAGAATGATTACATATTTTTCCTTTATGCTTTTTGTGTTTTGTTTCTGGCTTTTAATTTTATTGCTGGCTTCAGGTCAGCAATAAACCGGGGTGGGCTCCTAGCCAAAGCTATCTTCTCTGATTTGCCAAAGAAAATGCATCTCCATGTTCTGGTAAATTCTCCGAAGCTGCCTGGTAGCAGCATCCCCCTTGCACCGGTGCGAGGGTTGGTGAGGGCTTCCCAGGAGCTGCCGGCCGGGACTTTGGTGCCAGCGCTGTGTAAGCAAGTGCCCGGAACCAGAAAGTTACTTAGAAAGATTAAATGACTTGATGTGTCGCATCTCGAACCTCTCGGAGAGTCAGCTGTGACACAGCTATATTTTAAATTGACAGAATCCCGAGTGCTGCAGTGCAATGAAGGGGGTTTTGACTCCTGCTGGGCAAGACCTTTTCCTGCTGTGCCTCTCCTTAGCTTTAGAGCCCAAACACAGCTCAGAGGAGTAGAAGGATGCTCCTTGGTTGACACAAGGAAGTAGCTGCTTCTGTGTCTCTGAAGCACCTTATCCTGACACTTCTGAACAGGTTTTTCCTTTAGTCTGATAGGAGTTGAGCCAAGCCAGCCAAGTCCACCCTTGCAGGTGTCTGACCAGCCTGTCTCCACGTTCTTGCTGTGCCTTGGCATGAAGTCTGCGGAGCGCGTTTGCCCTGTCCCCACGGAGCAGGCAGCTCTGGGGTGCGAGCTCTGCGGGTGGCGAGGAGGCGGCTGGCAGAGCTGCCGGCAGATCCTGACTTACAGTAACAAGGATGGTGCACGGAGCGTTGGCCGGCAACCACAGCACTCCCACCCCGGCATATGTCCTCTTGCCACTTAATGTAAGCTGCTTTTTGCTAATGGGAATTATCGGTGCTTTCATCTGCACTGCGTTTGAACTGCTGCATGATTCCCACTGCTCTGCCACCCAGGAGGGATGCGCACACGGTAAGGAGCTGCTGGCACAGCCCGCAGCAAGATGCTTCCCCATCCTGGCTCCAGTGGGCTCCTGTTTCCCAGGTCCCCTTCAGATCCAGATATGCGTTAGTGGAGGGCTGCAAAGCACCCTCAGAGATCCTGCAAAAGCATCTGTTGGGGTCCAATTTCTCCTCTTTCAAGCCTCCTCCAGGGTGCCTGCAGCATTTCCTGCTGTTTAGTGGGAGCTGCAGAAAGCTTTTGAACAGCCATGGTAAATTCAAAGTGTTGGGCTTTAAAACCAGTGGTCATGGGGGTCCTGGCTAGGAGAAGGGTCCATTTTCCTTGCTCTCTGCAAGCCCACTCCAGCAGTGCTGTTCTGAATAACACACCAGCTCCTAGAATCTCAGGCCCAGGCTGAGATTGCAGTATTTTTAAGACATAATGAAAAAGGTAATTTTCCCAGCCTCCCTGCAATCTTCATCATTGGGGAGGTATTTTGTGCAATTTTCAGTACTAGCTATAATCATGCTCCCAGAGATGATAGCGTGCTGCCGTATTGCCAGGGGTTCTTTGAACCCTGTGGTGCTTTGGGTCCCTCCCAGTAAAGGAAAGAAGTGAGTACAGCCATATAGGTGCCATCTCTGCTGGAGCTGCTCGTGTATAAAGGTCCTGCACTGAGAGCACAGCATGTCGCCTAGGCAAAGGCTGGCCTAACACCCAGATTTTAATATCTGCTCATGAGATGAGAAGCTTGATAAACCGGAGATCAAAGGTGAATGAATCCCCTGAATGTGTTAGCACACAGAACATATGTCCTGTGAAGGGGACACTGACGTGTTCCTGGCAACATACTACAGTCTGTTCACTCTCCCGCCATGCTGTCGCTTCAGGGGAGGAACCCACAGCACTGAAATTACCACAATCGTCATAATAATTTTGGCAGGATTAGTTGCTATGCAATGAAAGGGACACAAGGTTCATATGATGTCCAGTGCATTAGCCTTTGAAAATATGATGGGGCTTGGAAAAGCTTCTAGATTTCCGCAGACTTTGTAGCCCTTGCTTTGTTTGTGATGGATTTGCTGAAACCAAGGGTGCAGGGGGAAGTGGAACAAGCTTTATGGAGGAGATAAGGGCTGGAGTTAGGTGTGCAGCTCTGCAGGCAGCAAAGCTATGTGGGTGCTGTTTCTTCCCCTGCTCCTGTGGTTCCCTTTGGAGGGGGGTGTTGAACTGGGTCGGCGCAGGTCGGGAGGCACGGGAGCAGTGCTGCGGCCGGCGGCTGCAGCCTGGATCTCCAGCTGAACCAGCTGCAGCAGCACGAAGCAGCCCTGCTCTCGGCCTGCCACCTTCCCTTACCCCGCAGAGAGGGCCTGGTGCATCGAGAGACTCGGGCTTGTGGAAGATGATGTTTCAGAGCTGTGAGACAAGAACTGAGAGGAGTTGTGAGGTGCACGTTGCTAATGGTTGAATATGTGGATATATGGGGTATTAATAACAGGACAGTGCTCCCAACAGCAGCTCTTAGTTAGAGAGCTCCCAGAGTGGCGCTGGTTGGAATGAGCTCCATCTACTGACACAGCAGCACTGTCATACAGTCAAGGGCAATGCTGACTTGGAGGAGGCTGCGTTTTGCTCCCCAACTGTTTGTACCAGATAAGTGGGATGCTGAGGGGTGATGCTAAATAGCATAGGATCTGTAATGCACTTGCAGCAGCAGCTGATGGAAGGAAAGTGCAAAGTTGTGTTACTGGCAAAATGGAGCACAGGAGTCTGGGCAGCAGCCTCCGCGGTGCTCATGAAATAAAAACATGCCTCTTGCGCTACATGCCAGAAGCCATTACCCAGAGAGCAAATCATCTACAGAAAGGGCCGTGAGGAAAGCGCCACTCAGAGACGGGGGGCTCTGCAGCAGCTAATCTGCAATCATTCACTTAATCAGGACGTCTCTGTCACAGCCTCTCTGCCTTGTGTTTCTAGTGTTAGGGCTTGTGATATATATTCACAGGCAATCGGACGCAAACAAGCTGTAATGCTCAATCAGATCACGTTAGGGATTTCAAAGAAAACAGAAATGAAAACGTCAAACCTGTTAAGCTTTGGAGTGCTTTCACCAGAACGTGGGCAGGAGGGACTCCAGGGGGTTGTTTAAAAATAGGAGCCAGAGGGAAATTGCTCTCACAACAGTGACATTCTGGTGTTGATGCCCTGCTGCAGCACTGTTCATTCTGCTTTTTATAGTTCAAAAAAGAAAAAAAAAAAAAAAATCATGTGATGCTGAATTTATGAACCCACTCAAAAAGCAGGGGCTCAAAACTCAGCTCAGTCATCTTAAGTTCAGCCTTGATAGTGTCTGTCGTAGCACTGAGTGCCTGAACAAAGAGGCAGAAGAGGGTAGGCAAAACACAGTCACTTGTCCAAGGCCTGGGGCCTCTTAATGTTGTTTTTACCTGTGCAAGGGCAGCATAGGACACTTACACCTCGGAACGGTGGTATTTTGTACCTTTTTTGCATCTCTTCAGTACAGGTCTCTACTCCAGCGGGCAGCACAACAGCAGGTCAGCTGCCTGTGCTGCCTCTGTGTGCTGCTCAGCTCTGCTAGTGCTTCTCCTCTGCTAAAGCACAGCACAAGCTGGAAAGCTGCTGAAAGCTGAATTGCCTGGAAGTACAGGAGAAGTAATGAATACTAGGAGGAGTCTCAGGAACTTTAAATATTAAGGTAGCATAGTTGTTTCCCCTCTGAGGGCACTGTGCACTTAAGAAGTCAGGAAAAGGTTACTGATCAGGATTTTAGCCCACTTGTAGTAGTTAAAGGCCATTTCATGCTGCATGTAACTCAGGTTTTTGCTCAACTAAAACATCCATAAAGTGATAGTGTAAGTCTTCTCCTGTGTTTATTTACATGTAAGGCTTTGGTTTATATGACTTTGAATAGGAGACTACATTACTAGAAAGCTTTTTGTTAGACTGAAACACTAGGAAAGGAAGTGTATGACGCACAGAGACTGATTTTCCTCCCTCTGTGGTCCCTCTGACAGCCCCCACCCCTGCATGGCTTCTCACCAGGAGAAGGGAGTGAAGGATCGGTCCCAGGGCATCTAGCGCCGGAGTCCTGTCCCTCCTTCCTCCCTCCCCTTCCCTGTGCAGGGATGTCTTCACTTGCCACCACAATGCGATTACTCCCATGTGCCAGGGAGGAGTTTGGCAGGGCTGTGTCTGCTGGCTCTGCCAAGAGCTGTTTGGCAAACACGGTATTGATAGACTGGGAGAGCAGATATCAGATCTGCAATATGGCCCAGCTCAGATGGTAAGCAAACAAACTATGGTGCCGCCCCATTTCTTGCTTGGCTTATTGAATCTCCCCTTCATCTCCTGTACCAGGAGTGCTGGTGCCTGGCAGTTGCTTTGGCAGGACACCCATGGCTGTGCAGGATGGCTGCGGGGTCTGCAGCTGCCCCAGCCAGCACGCCTGCTCTGGACAGCCCGCCATCAAACCCAGCATCTCCGCTGAGGTTTCACAGGAGCTCGGGGAAGTTTTCTTTTTTGCAGCTCTTTAGAGCTGCCAGGATTCCCTAATGGTTACAACTGCTCTGTTAACATAAGTGATTTGTTCTAAACCTACAAATATAGAAACATTTTGCCTCTCCCATTTTTCTTCTTGTCTGAGAGGAGGCCAGGCTAATACATCACTGGGTCTGCAAAGCAACATCACAACCATCAACTGATGTACAAAACCGCTACAAATCCTTCTGTCCGTATCTCCCACCACAGGCTGGGGATGTCTGTCATCACTGCCCTGCCTGTCCCTGTAACCCACCATCCCAGGCTTATGCCATGCAGGACGGAGCAGAGGAACAAACTGATGCCTTCTCAGTCCCTGGGTCGGTAAGGAGCGGATCTGCCGGGATCCCCCTGTGCTGAACTGACAGCTGAAATACTGCATTTCAGGAAGTCTGAAAAAAGGGGTAACTTGGTAATGTGCCATATGCTGTCCCGCTGTAACCATGCTCCAGCCGCTTTGCTCCATCTGCATCGCCAGGTTCCCACCCTCCCTTTCCTTCCCCTTCCTTTATCTTTCTCAGCTGTTTACAACATCAGTAGCTCTTCGCAGCTGTCACTGCCTTTTGCCCTGTGGTTGTGAAGCCCTGCTTGCGACAGGGCCCTTTTGATGGTGGAGCCTCCTCGCTGTCCCTGCTCCTGCGCTGGCAGGAGCACTGTGCCGCAAGTTGGGAGCGTCTGTGTTGCAGCGAGATGAGCTGAGCTCGGCTGTGCCACAGGTGGTCCCTGCTCTTTCATCTCGGCTGCTCTCCGAGCCGTCTCTCCCTCCGCTCCGTGCTCCCGGCTCAGGTGGCAGCGGGAGCGAGCTGCGCGCGTGGTGTAATCAAAACAGCAAACAGACAGGGAGACTGCAAATACAGCGAGCAGTACAAAGGCCAGGCAAAAATAAAAGTCTGATCCAGACATTCAGGTATAAGATGACAAAAACATAAACAGCACGCTAGTGCCTGTAAATGAATCGCAATTCAGCAGCCAGGCGAGCAGAGCTGACAGGGGGAATGACAGCTCCTCTCATCATCTTTTCAATTACCTGCTGAACAGTGGACCTCACAGACAGCAGAGAAAGTCACTGGCCTCTTATAGAAAGTGGCTGACAGATCAGCAGCTGTCCCTTCCCTTGGAAGAGGTGAGGAATAAAGATCAGCTTTGAAGGTTTCTAAGCCCTCATTCAGTCCCCTGGCAGCGTCAACGGCTCTCCTGCTGCACGCGGGCAGGGGGGATATGGTGCCCGTGGCCCCTCGCCCATCAGGTGCTCCTGCAGGGCTGTGTGCCCCTGTGCCGTGGGGCTGGGTCCGTCCCCAAGCACCTAGAGCCCAGGATTTCCATCCTGCGAGCGGGGAAGGGGCTTTCCCAGCGGTGCAGGCAATGTCTGGTTTATGCCAAACTATTATTAAAATACATGCATGCAAAGGTTCCTTCCCTGCGTGCAGGAAGGGAGCCGCAGTCAACATCCGACTCGGGCTACCTAAGTAGCTGTGTGGCTTTGAGTCAGATAAAAAGCATCTCCTTTATGCAGAAATCCCAGAGGAGCAGAACTCCTCAGCCCCTCTCGCCACACAGGAAAATGGAGCCGGTTGCAGGGCTGCTGCAGCTGCAAAACCACCGGGGACAGGGGGAGGGAGCGGAGGTGGACGCCGTGGGCTGGAAAAAGCAAAGCAGGGAAACAAAAACTTTGGTCACATAAAAAGTCGTAATGTTCACCTTATAAAACACACAAAGTCAGTGATTTAAAGGGGGGAAAACTACTATTTGTTTCCAAATTTACAGGCAATAACACTTGATTTAGATCCCTGTCTGCCTCCTGTATAGACTGCAGTATAATTTAAAGGACAATAAAGTCTGGGACCATAATACCATCACCACAATAAATCAGGCTAGCTACCACTACTCAGAACAGAAATTATTAATCTGTGTTCCAAATGATATGCCTGCATATTGCTTATTTTAGCTGTTTATGCAGCAAGCTGAGATAGCACTTTCCCCCATTATTATTTTTTACTTTTGCAATGAAATACTGTCTGCTCCTACCAAAGGGGCATTTATTACCCAATATATATGGGGGCAGCCTAGTGTGTTGCACAAAGCATCTAATATCAGGATACAACTTTACAGTGTACCACCGCGCTGTTCATTTCTAGGATGTTCTCAATGCTGAGGGTACTAACTCATCCCCAGCCGGCAGTGGCAGGAGCGCGGTGGTGGTGTGCCCCGGGCAGGCTCGCCAGCGTTGCTGCACGGTGGGAATGGGATGGTGCCGACCAGAGACCCCGTGTGCAGCCGGGGACTGGGGAATGCCGTTAGTGCTGCTCCCAGCGCTGGCTGCTTCCCGTGGGAATACCTGGACCCGTTCTCCTCTCCCAGCCGCAGCACCTCCCGGGAGGGCTCAGGGCGCACAGGCAGCATTGGTGCCCTTTGCAATTACAGACCATCTCTGGTTTTGGCAAAGTATATTTACAACACTAAGATAGACCTTAATTTTTAAACTTTCAAATTTGGCGGGGATTTTTAATAATACAAGGGAGGGAGAAAAGTCTGTTAAATTTTAAGTGGGGAAAGCACATGTTTTCATGAAAAGTACACTAGAGACCTGGTCAAACGTTGCCTGGTTTTGCAGTGGGTGTTCAGGGCCCGGGGTCGGTGAGCTGGGCTGGCTGTGCCGGCCGGTGCCCTGCGCTCTCCAGGGACAAAGGGACCCATGTCAGGACGGGGGCGAAAAGTCGTTGGTGTCTGTCCCACGCACAGCTCTGCAGAGCTGCTGCCAGGCAGGTGCATCATTATTTTCTGATTACAATCTGACAGTTGACAATTTGAGCAAGGGAGTGATTCACCCAAAGCAACAAAAGCAAGAATGAGACTTTTCAATGTTCTTCCCTTGGGACAGAAACTAATTAAGTGCAGTGATCAGTGGTCCTGTCTAAAGCCAGGCACAACTCGCACACCCCGCTGGCCTTGAAAAGGTGGAAGGACAAGCATCGCTGCACTCATCTCCCTTTCTTTTTTGTAAAATCGTAATTATCATTGGGAATCTCCTCATCACTCGACTCAGTTAAACACAAAAATCAAAAACACATGGGAAGCTGAGCTGCCTTTTCGTACCCTTTCCCAGTAACGCTGAAGCAATGGACTGAAAATCAGAACGTTTTATAAGTTTGGGGACCATTCTGGCATCTTTACCAAGATTTGATCATGGTCTACCTTCCTCTCCAAAATCGCTAGAATTGTGTTTTCTGTTAAGGAATGATGAGATTAGCCCATGAGTAGAGAACACCCCTACCTGGAGTCTTCATCTGAATGTAAAATATAATGAGCTTTGTGTTTAAAATTAGCTGAATTGCCGACTCTTCTGAAATCCCTGGGATTTCATGAGAGGAGAAAGTACTGCTGTCATGGGCAAACCCACTCGCAGCTATACTCAGGATTTTCTCTGCGTTATCAAGGGTTTAGCTCATTTTCATTTGCAGGAGCGTTCTGGTTTCATCTGCAGAAAAACATGAAGATGTTAACATGTGTTTTAACATACTCCTCAGGACTACTTGAAAACTTGTGTTTTTAATAAAGTACAATTTATTTGTTAAACAAATAGCAAATTTTTTTAAATTAACTGCAGCCTCCCACATTGTCTGCAAACCACATTCTCTCTCATGCAAAGGGCTGAAAGTTACATTTGTACATAATGAAATATTCAGCACTGAAATTTTCCCCAGGAATGTCCCCATCTGCCGCTTGATTTCTCTTTCATGCTAATTATTAAATGTATCTGAACAGAAATAAATAATAGATTTCCTTTAAAGAAGTGGAAGTAAAATTTAATGAGTGTTTGGTGTTGGAGTGTGGTTTTCCCTTTGAAGTTGCAGTAACCTTAATGCGTCCTGAGCCACAGGCATCACCCTTCCCGTCAGCGATAGAGCAAAACCCTGCTCCCAGACCAGCTCCGCACCGCTCGCCCTGCCTCTGCCCAGCTTTGGCAGCCATGTGCTTTTGTCCCCTCTCATTAGCAGTCAAACTCTTCCCCAGACACCGTCCTCAGCTAACAAATACAATTTTTTACAGCTATTCTCAAGCAAACCACAAGACCTCCGGCTGCGCTGAGCCAGCCTGTCCCTTGAGAAAACGCCAGTCTCCCCCAGAGCCTCAGCAAAGCCAGACTGGAAGAGCTCCAGTTACCCTGTGCTTCCCTGTGAGCCGATTTCACGCCTTCACTGGAAGGTATATTCAGGAATAACAGCAGATTTTGGTTCACAAACCATCTCACAATATGATGCCCTTTCTTGGTGAGGACTACGCTCTAAAAATACAGTGTGTAGCATTAAGTATATTTTTTTATATTGCGTAGCCTTATGCACCAGCTAGAGCCGGTGCTGAGGCAGTAATGCAGAAAAGCTGTGTCGAGGTCCTGGCGCGGTTCCCACTGATGTTGTCTGAACAGCTCTGAACTCCTTGGAAATCTTTATTTAGCACAAGGAGCCTGAGCTTTCTCTGAAGCTGCTTTGGTAGAGCACAACGGAGTCAGGGCTTGTGAGCTGCGTGGTGAGACAGGACACGGGACAATCTCCAGAGGTGTGTGGGGGAAGGGGTTCTCTCTTCTGCCCTCTCGTTAAAAAACGTAACGAAATTACTAAGAAATACGAAGGAATGACGGTGTTATACCACAGACACAGAAAATGGTCTGTGGAAGAAGGAAGAAGAACTGTATTTCCTTCTCGGTGTAATTATTGATGCGTTTCTAGAAGCATTACCCATTTTCCAAAATAAAGCTGTGCTGAGACCTTTGCCTGTGGGACCCGCCGTCACCCCTCCCATTACACACCATTTCTGGGTGCATCACGCCTGCTCCCTTGTTCAGCGGGGTTCTTTCCCTTTTTAGTGACTCCTAGCAACTACAAATAATACAAATAAAAAGTACCAGTAAGAACATTTCCCGCAAGAGGCCTCGCCTCACACCAGCTAATCAGTTTTCTGCTGGAAGCTCTTGTGTTGCAGCGCTGCTGCACCACAGCACGGTGACCCCGTTATTATACTCCATATTGGTACATTTTCTCTCTTCTTACTGCAAGCAAATGTGTCCTTAATAGTGCAAATTGCTGCAGAAGCGTTAATGAAACACGTTGCAACTGTAAGTAGGCAGGAATCTGTTACTATAAATTGCATTTCGATTTCCTTATTGCCAATTAGACTAAGAGAGTCAAATAGGTCATATTTGTATACAGCTCGTCGGGAACAAGCTTTCACACTTAAACCAACAAGAGCAAGAGCTGTTGAATTGTTTACTCTGCCTTTCTCGAGGGAAGGGGTCAGTGCTCAGGCACGGTGAGTGGGAAAGGTCTGGCCAGGGATGGAGATCGCCAGGGGGTCTGTCCGTCTGGCTGTGGGCCTCTCATCAGTGGATTTCTTTCCCCAAAGTCCTAAATATCCTTGGTCTTAAACAGGGAACCTCTTCCAGCAATTAAATATTCTTACCTCTAGGAAGATTTTCTTAATCCATAATTTATATGCCATGTGTTTCATGTTATAGGATGGTTTGAAAAATCTACAGAAAAGTGTCTTGTTGATGTCAGATTTTGAAGTTAAGTACAAATCCTGTTTGCACTTACCCTCTTTATGCCATCAAAACTTTCTGAGAAGGAAAAGCGAGAGCCACAAATGTCAAGATTAAAAGATCCCTGTAAATGAAGTTTGATTCATCCTTCCATCATTCCTGGAAGGAATGCATTGAACTATACTGCAGAGTTTTCTGTGCGTGAGGCCTTCAGATGAAATCTTGAAACACTTAAAATCTGTACGTTTCTGGTAGAAACTGCAGGTCAAATGGTTGTGCTGAAAGAAGGTATTTTTGGTTTGTCACCTGGGCAAAAAGCACCTTTGATTATTTCCTTTTTAAAAAACATATTCCTGATGTGGAGATGAATGGTAACCGTGCGATAAAATGGTTTGGGATCCCTCAGCAGGGAAAGTCTGTGCGTGTGTTTGCTCTCCTTCCATTTGGTGACAGTGGAGATGAAAGTTTTGTCTTCTCATATGCTGCAATACTTCATTCCTCCTCACACCTGTTTTCCCCAATTTATTCCAAATGCCAATGGAATTTACATATATAATAGCAAGCAAAAATCTGACTTAATGCTTTCCAAAAACTTTCTGTCCAAAAGATTCAGCTCTGTCCCTTTCAATTAGCTTTTCGGTTTTCTCTGAGTTAATTGCATAGTTGTCATTCTGACAGTCTGCTGTAAAAGGAGGGAAAGAAAAGACTGAGCAGAAGCCAAAGGGTGTAAATTATTCAGAGATATCATGCATTCCTCAAGGGAGCCCAGGTGATGTCTGCTCATGCCCAAGAACTCAGAAGACCCAGAGAAAACTTGGGAGTGAATCCAAGCCTTGCCAAGATATCCCAATCTGAGATGACATTTTGTCCATTAGCAGATCTTTGTACCCGTGCCCTAACTGGGGCAGCACAGACAGGCCTGGCACTTCGTGTATAATCAAAAGCTGCTTCCCTGCACCACTCGTCTTCCCCTGAGCCCAGACCCTCGCGGGTGCCATCCACCATCGCCCTCCCGGCTCAGCCCTGCACCTTCCCCGCTGCAGGGCTCTGCGGCTGGCGGTGGCGAGCCGAGCGCCGGTGGCTGCGGGGACACGGCCCAGGGAGAGCTGCTGCCGGGCTGGGGAGGGAGCAAAGCTGCAGGAGCAGGAGGGAGCTCGCCCACCCCAGGGACCCCGAACTGGGGCTGTCCCTGGCTTACAGGAGGGGCTGGAGTTCCCCGAGGGTCACTCGTGAGGAAAACGCACGGCAGGAAACCGTGTCTGCACCCAGACGGATTTAAAATGGAAGTGGGGAGAGGAGAAGGGGCCGGAGAGGAGAGCTGCAGGGGCTGCACCAGGAGAGCCTGCGGGGCTGGGGGCCGCTGGCTGAGCCGTGTCCCCGCAGCCACCGGCGCTCGGCTCGCCACCGCCAGCCGCAGAGCCCTGCAGCGGGGAAGGTGCAGGGCTGAGCCGGGAGGGCGATGGTGGATGGCACCCGCGAGGGTCTGGGCTCAGGGGAAGACGAGTGGTGCAAGGAAGCAGCTTTTGATTATACACGAATTATATTAACCGGTATGGACCAAAAGGATCCAAACTCGGTCGTCCAGCAAGGCAAAGCAGGCGGGAGGCGAGCTGG
This sequence comes from Falco biarmicus, assembly GCF_023638135.1. NCBI lineage: Eukaryota > Metazoa > Chordata > Aves > Falconiformes > Falconidae > Falco > Falco biarmicus. The sequence goes on from NC_079290.1 coordinate 118,759,359, forward strand.
CCGGTGCCGGCAGGAGAGGGGAGGCGTGCGGGGCCGGAGGGAGCCACGGCTGCAGCTCCAGACGAGCCTCCACACGTTTCGGTAGCCAGGTACGGGAAGACTCCAACCCCCATCTTTTCTGGGTCACCTGGTGAAGCCAATGCAGGGCAGTGTTCCCTATTACGGCACAAACTAATGTATTATGTCTTTGTTATGCTAATGTCCCAGCACTGCACAATTTAAATAGCACTTCCAGAAAAATTAAGTATGTTCATTGACACAGTGAAATGTTTTCACCCTCCATGTAACCTTCACAGTTTCTGTACAAAATCTATCAGTCAGTAAACTATTCATCTGCGAATGCTTACCAATTATTATGCTAATGTATTACAATACATTACAGTGAATTCTTTTTAAATGCCAGGAAATGCAGCTGTCTGGCAACCTACCTCGCCTGTATTATGGAGCTATCAATAAGCAGCACAGCATTTGCAACTGGATTTTGACTGCTTTGTCAGAACTATGCAAAAAATTTCTTATCATTATCATTATGAAGAAATTCGGGAATTAAAGTGGTGCAATGTATTCTCCATGCAGCGGACTCAAGAATGGCACATAAATACAAAGTAGATAGCTGTGGCATGGGTTTGCACTGAGCCAACTTGTGCATGGACATGACGGCGTGCAGCACAGAAAAAGTACTGGATGTCCATAGGAGCCAATACATATGTATGCAAGCTGTGATGTGTAACTGCTCAGTATGTCCTATCTCTTTTTTGGAACTGAGAGATACTAAAACTTAGACTAGCATATGTAGCCTGCAAATTGAGAGACTGGACTATATACAGAGTATAGCATATGAATAGTTCACGCTGAGACTATTCGTTCCACAGATCATAGGAACTGCTTCCAGGTACCAAAAGGAACTCTCTCTTTTGTTGCCTGATAGAGGAAATATTCCATATTTATATACATTTGGCTGTACTCTAGATCACCGAGGAATGGTATGATAAAAATCCTAATCTATTATAAAGAATTAGTACCTATTGTTGAAAAGATGCAATTGCTTAATCTCTGTGGATTTTAAATTTCATTGCATGTTTAACGCACGGCCCGTCCCAAGAGGTGTGTGCAGCATAGCGATCGGTGCTGGAGTTTGCGTTCCCAGCAGGGCTTTGCATTCCCTTGCCCGAGAACTTGTGCAGATCCACGTAGCAGCAGCTCGCAGTACTTCACTGTATGCTGTTATGCAGGCTTACGTAAATGTACATACTTGGTATTTTTAAACATTTGCCATTGCATAATACTTTAATGAATTCATTTATTCCTCTGTAGCATGGCACCGAATATTGGAGAGCAACTGTGCATACATTAGTGGTGCAAAAAACTTCTTGGCTCCAAGGAGGCCCCGATGCTCGGGCTGGTGAGCCCCGGCCCTTCGCTGCCCATCCCTGGAGGACACTGGCTGTCCCGCAGGATGGGCCCAGCCTGGCTGCACAGGGACTCTGTCAGATAAGATAATCACATCCTCCGAGGCAGTGGAAATTGCTGTTTTCTTGGAGGAGGTAGCGCTCGGGGCCATGAGATGCTGCCAGAGCCTGACATCCCGTGGAGCTGAGCTGGCTGAGCTTGAATCTGGCCTCCAGCAGGACTGGCCAAACGTTTCTTAGCTGGCAGGGACACAGTGTACAGGGAGAGCAGAGCAGGAGCACGGTGTTAGCCACACAAGTAAACCCCTTCCATATGTACCAGCTCCACCATTACAGCCAGCCGTGCCTCCCAGCCCCAAGGCACCCAGGTCTGGGGGTATCGGGCTTCGGAGCATCCCCTCCCTGAAACCTCCCCAGCAGGACGGTGGAGGCAGCTTTTTGGTCCAGGCACAATCTTGGTGTAGCATGGTCTTCATCACTGACCAATTCCTAGATGTATGGCTTACTGCAGCTGTGAGTGGTTGTGGAGTGCTGCTGCAGCAGCCTGTTCTGCTATCCGCCCCGTGGCTCATAAGCCAGCCAAATTAAGGTGAGTTGTCTCAGTGTGGCACATGTTTGGGAATTTTTAATCGAAAATGCAAAGAAAAATAAATGCAGCTAGAGGCATCTATCAAAACTTCTCTGGTTCCCATATTTGTCTTTTCTCAGAAGCTAATATCCATGAATTTGGTTATTAGAGTCATAATGTTATAATTATTTAATTTAATACTCTAATTATCCCTTGTGATTAATCCTGACCATAACAGAAATGTCTGTGAGTCTGGAAGGCATGTTCCAATAGATTTTGCATTAAGAATGTTAATTTGAGTGAACAAGTATGATAGCTAGAGGAAAAGAAACCAAAGAGCATGAGGACTTTTAGCTTCTGAGCAAGCGCAGTCTTTTCCTGCCCATCTTAGTCAGCAGCTGGGCCAGCGAGCCCGAGTTTCTGCCGGGATGGATTCTGTGACTTCGGTGCAGCGTTGGAAAATCTGTGTCTGTATGTGGAGGCTGTGCAGCAGGCACGGTGGTGATGGGTGAGAGGTGGCACAGGCCTTGGACAGACCCATGTCCCAGCATCATATTAGCAAGTCCTGCACTGCTGATCACTTGTGCTTGTGCTGTAAATGTTCATGGGTATGGCAGGAGCTGCTGGTGGTGCAAATGTTCTCCTGCACTTCCCCATTCCCATTGTCCAGCTTTAGATGGATGCAGTGTAGGGCTTACGTGTTGGCCAGGTGGTATTTTGATACGTATTTGAGAGCTGTCTGATCCCATCATAATGCCCCATTTCCCATTGTTGCCAGCTACAAAGTCACATTCAAAGAAGGTATTAGTATCTTAGATTCTTAAGTATCTTCAAACTCATCAGCAGACCCAGTGTAGCCACAGTGCACTGCTATGAATAGAAGAGCAAAAAGCTTTTTTTGTAATAGCTGATCTTCGGGTCCAAGGACCTTGGTGAATGAGCTTTGCAACTGTCAGACATGTATTGGCTGTCATACACACGAATATCTATTTACACATCTTTACACTAAAGTTGTACTGAGCTGAAAAAATGCTGTCTAGGTCAACAACAAAACCAGCATGAAGCCTGATGGGTTTGTTACTTCTTGCTTCAGAGGCAGCAGCGAGTGCAGCGCTCAGAGCTCTGTGCACACTTGGGCTCTTTCTCAAACAAGTGTGCATTCACAGGCACACCCCGACACACGTGCCCTCGCAAAGTTTGCATGCCTGCCTCCAGGGATTGGCCATCTGTGCCTTTATGTATGGAGAAAAGAAACGTATGGACAAAGGGAGCCTATGCTGCTGGCAGGGGCCTATGGGGACAGGCTTCTGTGATCTTCAGAGAAAGGCTTTTCCTATAAGACAGATCTTTAAACAGCATCGTGTCAAAAAGAGCCAATGGTGTCTTCACAGGCTGAGGCAGCAGCTGTAAACAAATGTCAATTCAGAATGCAAAAATGAGGGAGTAGGGAAATTTCTGACCTTGTCGTCTGTACACAGGAACCGGGCAGAGTCAGCTTGGCCCGTTTCACTGCGCTCTTTACCCAACGCCTACATTAATCACCAGGCCCTCTTGCTCCGCCTCCACATGGCCAAAACAAACACTATATAGATTTTTTCTTTATATACACAAACTATGAGGTTGCAGAAAACAGCCTTTCAAATGGAGGAGCTATTGCTGGCTCCTGGCTTCTGCGTCTATCTGTCAAAATAACTGCTGACAAAGGGTGAAGTCTTTTGGCCTTGCAGGCACTGGAAGATGCCAAGCAAGTAAATACGTATGTGATGAGTACATTTCACTGCATAGAGGTACCTCTGTGGCCTTTACATTCCTATCACAAAAACAGTCTTTGAGAAATCAGGAATCCTAAAGATGATGCTTCTGCTGTCATTGTCTGAGGCAGCCTCAGAGCTCCAGCAGTTTGCTATCCCCACTGAGGTTTTTCTGCTCCTACACCACGGTCAGTTCTGGAGGTTGGTGGGCATTGGGCACTGCAGGCCCAGGATTTTCCCTTCATCTGGGGCTGAGCTGTACCTGGGATTCTCATTCTCTTATATGCTACTGCTTAGAAACCATCAGTGCTCAGAGAAAAAAAAAAAAAAAGTTGCTAGTGGTGACAGCCGTTTTGTCCGCAAGTGCTGCCCCTATTTTATCAGCTGCATACTATTCTCTTGAATCCATTTGCTTCAGTTGTTCCCAAAAAAAGCTAAGCAGCTGGCTGCCTTGACTTTTCCCAGGTGCTGTCAAAACTGTCCGGGAGCTGCAGGGTCTCCAGCAGAGAAAGCACCTGGCACGGTGGTGGCTGGAGGAGCAGAGAGGGGAGAGGGGAGAGGACCACCCTGCCGCTGCATGTCATGCTGCCTCCTCCCACCCTGCATGGCAGTGCAGGTGACTGAGGAAGAAATAAAAGACGGGGATGTGAGTGGCTAGCTGGCCTGCCTCTGGGAGACTTCTTGTTTGCCTGCTTGTTTACCTGCTGCTGCCAAGGGAGGAGCGTCTGGCCGAGATCCGTGTTGTTTTGCAGTGCAAGTTACCGGTGATAGACACATTACCAAAATTAACTAAATAGTATAAAACACCTGCGTACACAAACTCACTTTTCCTTTAAACAAAGGAACATCTGGCAGGTCCAGCTTCCAGGGATTTGCAAATGCTGTTCTTTAGATATTTCTTTGGGTGCTCCCAAATGTTTGCAAGTTAGCCTCCCTAAAGCTAGGTACTCAAATTGTACAGGGTTGGAGCTAGCTGTCTAATTTTAGGTACTGAAATGTGAAAGATTGAGTCAAATGTGGCGAAGCCTCCTTTACAGCCTGGAGTGGAAAGCGAGGCGCAGGCAGATCATCGCAAGGCTTCCTTGTGTCACCTTGATGGCTGAGGGCAAACATGGAATCACCCCGGGGCTGTATTATAGATAGGAAAATTAATGTTACCTAGTTTCTTCCTTACTAGTCCTTAGCCCACACATTTGTTCCCAATTTAGTTCACCTTGTAGTAAGTCCGCAGCTGCTGGATTGGCCACCTCTGCCACATCAGCTGCACTAAACCCAAGTTTCTGGCACGCTTGCTGCAACACGTCTGAATGCTGCATGCTCCTGACCTTTCCCTGCCCACCTCCAGCAGTATTCAGGTTCTCTCAGATGGTTTCCAGGTCTACCCACCTCTCATCTCTGGTAGACAACTGTTTATCTGCAGGGCAGTGCTCTGAGCTAGAGCAGCTGTGCCCCTTCCCCGGCTCCCTGCCCAGGCCGGTGGGCAGCGCAGAAGGTGGTGCCTCCCCAGGTGGCCAGGCTGCGGTGTGGTCCTCGTTAGCATGGACAGAGCCTGGGAGCAAGCCAGAGAGTTCCAGATGTTGAGCAGCTGCAGAGGGCACACACAGCCCCAGGGTGCGGAGGGCAGGCTGTGGGTAAGAGGGTTCCTCGTCCCTTCCTGTTCCCATTTTGCATGCTCCAAAGGTGGCTGCCAAGGACCGCAGCCACGCAGCCGAGCTGCGGCCTTCAGCTGTCAGAAAGATGATCTTGAGTCCGCTGAAAAGTTCACATCCGACAAAATACTTCTGCTGGGCTGTCTTGGGTATCCTTGGGCTGGGGAAATGCTGGAGGAGCAGGGAAGGGTGGGTGCAGCACTGGCTGTGCTCTACGGTGAGGTTAAGGACGTGCTGTGCAGCCCCACCAAGGGAGATGCTGTTGGAGGCTTTGCAGGTGGTGCCACGTTATGTTTCCCAGAAGGAGCAAACCTCCTTTCTGCAGGCAGAACCACCTCCAGCCTGCCCATTGAAAGCCGTTGGGGAGTTTTTCAGTAAGGAGCTACAGCGAGGAACGGAGGCAGGGGGCTGCAAGGACACAAGCGCCATACCTGGGGTGACCCTCACCCCCACCTCAGTCTCCTGGAAACAACCTCCATAAAGCAAGGTGCTCAACCATCACCAGAGCCGCCTGAAGGAACCGCAGCCCGGAGCTGTCAGGAGGGAAATGCTCGCACGGCGTCTGCTGCCCCAGCTTGATAGCAGGGCAGGACAGGCAGACGACGGTGGGCACACACCCAGCAGCAGCAGCAGGAGACAGAGGAGCCCCGGGACATGGCAGTGCCCAGCACCCCCGCAGGAGCCCGCCCCACAGGCTGCTCGCGCCCTAATTTGATTAATAAGCACAGTCGACTTCGCTCCAGCGCAAGCCCCATTCACGAAGCAGCAAATATCAGCAAAGCCAAGTCCCCTATTTCTGTGTCTCTGGCAGCCAATTACTCATTTCCAGCGCGACAGTCTGTTCTTAATTTGGCAGTTAGGGGGTTGTTGAAGGAAATAATGCGGCAATGTCCTCTTAGTGGGAGTCTCAAAAACAATATTCTAAGAGACAGGAGAAAATTAATGCGAAAATGTGGTGTTTACAAGCCCCTGTCACTGCCCATGCTTGAAGGACTGACTATTAACACCTGGTCAATAACAAGATCTTTCTCTAAAGATTTTTTTAAAAGGCATCAAGGATGATACTGAAGAGCATGAAAATAATCTGATTGATATGATGTCTCCTTGAAACATTTCTGAAATGTGTGAAGTGTTACTTTTACTGCAGTGTACTTTTCCGTCGCAAAGTGAAAATCAAAGTGCAGAACAACACAAAATGCAGAGATCCTTACTACACGGAATAATGAGGCCATAAAACCAAACAATAAAGTTAAATAATTTACCGTAAATATCTAAAGCTCTGAAATTATTCTCTACATTAACTGCCTATGTTTAAAATGATCTTTGCATTCACCATGTCACAGATGGCAACATCAGACAAGAGAGTCCTTGACAAAATCTCGCTGTAATTATTCTTTCCACAGCTGCAGTTATTTTAATGCCTTTTCAGTTAAGCTGAAAGAGACGCACACATTTTATAAATAAGGGCTTTTAACCAGTTTGACAATGAAGCATTTGAAACGTACAGTGAAAAAAAAAACAAAAACAAAAAAAAAAGAAAAAAAAAACCAACGCAAAAACTTTCACTGCATCTTGAAACCTGGGAGAGCAACTGTGCAGACTCAGAGCAGGAAGACAACTGTTTCTTCTACAGTAATATTTAGCAATTAAAACTAAATTTATATTGATCGTAATGGCCCGAGATAGCTGTTACTAGCAACTTCTGGAGTTGCTCAGACACAATATAACAATTAGTTTTATTTTGGCTAGCAGCTCAGAATAGTCCTTTCTCCACTGAGAAACTTCCCCTCAAGGATGGAGAGGGAGCTCCGAGACCGACTTCCAGGAGAAAAACACAACTTGAACGAGGTCAAGGTTACACACTGCTCAAGACCCAAGTGTCAGCTGCACTCCAGGTTTGGTTGGCTTTCCTTGCCTGCTTTGGTTGCTTCCAAAGTGCTTTAAATCACTGTGACAAGTCCTTCTCCCTAAGGAGCACCGTGAAACGTTAGCCTCTCCTACCCCTAGACAACGTTGGCACACTAGCTGGCCAGCAATGGCTCCGCCACGTGCTGCACCCGCAAAGCCTCCTGCTGCACACATTGCCCTGCTCCAGTTGCCCAGAACCAAGGACGAGTTGCCCCGACAGAGGCTGTGTCCCTGGGGGCACAGTCCGGCTCTCCTCAAACCCAGGTTTTCAGCCCTCCCTGCGCAGGGGCGATTCCACTTGGGAAGCGGCTCTGGAAGCCTCGACATTTAATCACCTAACTAAAAGCAGGCTCATTCTTGAGTGATCCTGTGTCTTGCAATTTTCACCCGCTCAGAGGAGTCAAGGAGTTTGGGATATATCTAAAAACACAGCCAGGGACTCCAGACAGCCATAAAACCTTGAGCTGAAGCACCAACATTTTGGTTCCTGCAGGAGTTTGTGAAAGCTCGCCAGCTAGCAGAGCTCTGCGTGACCTTCACTCGTGCTTCTAAATCTCTTGCAAGCCCTCAAAACACCTCTCCCCTAAATCTATGTTTCAGGAGTCTGAATAAGTGGCCGTATTTTTTAAAGCTCTGAACACTCAACAGCTCTTGTAAAAAACAAAAGAAGCTGAATCCTCTTTAAGCGAAGTTCGCTCCGCTCCCAGCAAGTTGCAGCTGCTTTTCCCTGCCCCCCTTTAAGCTGTCTATTAGTTTAAAAGGGAAGTGTGAAGATGCAACTAAAGTGATGGTAGCTGTACGGGGAGGATATTTTCCCATTTAAAGCAAATAAAGAAAAATGAAAGAATGGCAGATCGGTGGGAGGCTTTTCAACGTGTAATCCTAGCAAGCTTTGACGTACAAAGAAGACATCGCGGCCTCCAGTGCTTGCAGGCTAGGGAAGCCTGATTAATGAAGGTTATTGTCGGGGAGGCCTGGCTTTTATGCTCAACACTGAAAGGCACCAACCCTCAAAGTATTCAGCATTATACAATAACAGATTATGTGCAGTTAGCCTTAGAAAACAAATGTGCTCTCTCTCATATAAGATTATAGAGTATCCATCACTGCCTGGCATTAAATACCACACAACACTAGTGTATGTAATTAGCAATACATGAAATCTAAACATGATTTTAAAGGAGTTGGAACAACAACAACAACAAAAAAGGAGGTTCACGTTTCCCTTTCACTTGGAGGCCTCTTTTCTCTCCTAACCGAGATCCTCAGAAAACACATTCCTGCAGCCCCGTGGAGGTGGGTTGCCCTGGGAGGGAAGGGCAGTGATCCTGCATTTCCCTCCTGCATCCCCCCAGCCTCGCCCCCGACCTGCCGGGACGCGGCTGCATCAGCTACCGCTCCCAGGACTGGGACGGTTCTCTGCCAAAACCTCTGCTGATCCTTTTGTTAGATTTAGACTGCAAATGAAATACAGCTGTAGAGCTGAAATGGCGAAAACGGGATTTTTTATGAGACACAGTGTGCACTGTTAATGGGCTGCTCATAAACCATGGCTTGCCTCAAAATCCTCTGCAAAATCCAAAGAGCTGCCACATCACAGATCTCTGTACTTATTTTATCTGTCTACAAAAGGAAACAAGGGCATCAGTTCTCTCTAGGAGAAATGACACCGCAGCTGTAAATCCATTTGGTTTGCTTTGTGGTTCGCTGGCCCTGAGCCACTGCACCGAGTGGCGTCACAAGGGCCTGGACAGTGACCCGGAGAGCAGAGGTGTCCTGGTGCTACTGGTGGAGCTGCCTTAGGAACCTGTTAGTCCCCACGTCCCCTCTCTTACTGCAGCATAACTTCGTCGCAGCAGTCAGCGGTGGTGCAGGACAGGGCAAGAACCCCCCTGATGCAGCACATGCTATATGAACCCACGAAGCTCCCCGCCTCTGGAAGCGTTTGGATTCAGGGGCAGAGGGAGAGGGTAGTTACACACCGAAGGGCAGCTCTTCACACAAAATTACAGATTAATTTTTTCTCAGTCTTTTCTCCTGTGCCGCTCGTTGCTCTCACAGCATTGCCCAGGTCTCCTTCAGGCACCGTGTGAGGGCAGGCACGGGCAGCCCTTACCCTGGGGGCTGTAGAGAGGGGACAGGTGGAGGAAGTAACAGGGACCATCAGTGACCCAATGTCCACCAGCGATCCAATGTCACAGTATGCTTTCCACCAAGTTCAGCGGCATTTATTCTCTCTCACATCCTGCCCACCATATGCAAAATGGGAACAGTATTTTCCTTAAGTCTTTTGCCTAAGGCTACCCAATGTCTCTGTCAGAGCTGGGATCTGACCTGAGGCTCCTGGATGACGATTTCATATCCTGCTTTTTTTTTTTTGCAATGTACTGTTAGTATCAACCACACAATTGCGAGCTATATTTAAGCACTTGAATAAACAAATAAACTCCCTCCTTGAAACAGTCAAGCACGCCTCGTGGGGTCCTCGTATCCCTCAGTTTTAAATCTCAGGCTGATAATTAAAAGCAAAAAAAATCACTTATACAAATTAACATCACATCATGCTGTGGAGCTAGCACAAAGCTATTGTCACTTCCTATTTCAAACACGCTTGAATTAAAGGGGGATTGGATATTTTTTTATTTTTTTTTTAAAGGAGAGGCAGAGAGAAGTCACTTGGCTGGATGGCAAGCAGCTGTCTTCAGACGGATGTCCTGAGGGCTCTTTCTAATGCAGCCTGCCTGTGAAAGCCTGGCACAGGACAGGATAACGATACAGGCACGTCACTGTTTGCCAGTTCTATGATCCCCAACGGCAGAAGAGACCAGGGCCGAGTGCTGTGCAGGCACCCAGCAGGGAGGCAACACCACAGGATTTCCAAGGTCCCATAGACATCACGCAATATTTTGGCCTCAGGTGCCCCTTCCAAGGTTGCTCCTTCAGACCAGGACTTCTGGCCAAATGGGGCGGTGAAACTGGGGGTGTCCCCTACAGGGAAACAGCCTGACACTGACTCCCAAGCCAGTGATAAAGCCAAAGCCACTGTTATCGGCTGCTGCCTCTGGAGAGCATCCTTGACCTGAGTGGTCCCCAGGGGGTATTCTGGAGACCTCTGGCATCCAGAAGCATAAAGTATCCATGGCCCGACCTCTCTCCCACAGCACCTCGGCTCTGCCACACCCCAGGATCAAAGCCAGACTGTATGGAGCAGGAGCTACTCCCAAGAGCAGTGCACGGCCACCAGCTTGCCAGGCTGCATCCCCGCATCCCTGCTCCTCCCGGCGCACACCCAGCTGAAGCACAGCCTGGCGCGACAGGCACGTCTGCTCCGGCATGCGCCTGGCACCGACTAACGCGCAGAATCCTTGATCATATGGATCTGGCTGGGGAGCCAAATGATCGGGAGCTTATTATAGCCTCCTTTTTAATTAAGTGTCTCAAATAGGGATTTAATTGGGATGTAATAGCACACACTATTGTACATAAGTTAAATACCAAGGGATTATTAAGAGTATGTTTTAAAGGCTTTACAGTCCCATATTGAGTAAACAGTTGTTAAATTTCAATAAATAAGTTTTTAAATCTACATTAAATAAGCATTTAAGCGTATTTAGGAGATTCTTTTTTTTCTTTTTTTTCCCCAGAATTACCCCAGTCATATAGTCCCAGGTTGTAATCTCAGTATTTCACTAGTTTAATAGTGTTGTGCCTGCTCATGTCTATTTGCTCTGCCTCAGAGGCACTGCCTTGGTGCAGCAATCTCAGCTATTTACATCCACGTGTCACAGTCTTTAAAACCCTCACGGCTACAACAGCCCAAAGATGTGGGGAGCGCGCTTAGCCCTATTTTACAAGTACAGAATTAAGGTACAGAAGAGCAAAGTCATTTGTTCAAAGCCACGCGGGGAGTCTGTAACAGAGCAGAACAGGAACTAACGGAAGATCAAAAAATACTTTTCTAAAAATAAGGCTTTGAAAATCTGTAAAGGAAATGTGGTTCTAACAAATTGCTGTATTACGATCAAAAATGCAATTAGTCGTGTGCTGGTTTTGTCACTGACATTGGTAGCGAACACACAAATGTCCCACAATCCCCAAACTACAGAACGTTTCCATCCGTTTGGTCCTTGTGTCCAGGGAATAGCAGGTCGGGGTAGGGGGCTCCAGGGAGGACCACAGTAGGTGGCCTGCCACCAAGCTTTGATCCCTGGCAGGCAGCTCCCACCTATGCTGCACCAGGAGGGTCTTTCCAAGATGGCACATCAGAAACAAGAGGTGTAATCACCCTGGTAACCATGGCACTGAATAATTTAGGACTCGCTTAACCTTCGTATTAAGGTTGATCTCGAGCTTCCTGCTGCTGTCTGCAGCCATGGTGTTCTTACAATGAATGATCAGCATCTCCTGAGGAGTTATTGGGTAAAATGCTGCTGTTCTGTAAACCAGCACCTGCGGCACAGAGCGAGTGCCTGCGTGTTTGGAGGAGGGGGCGTAAAGAGGGGGCACCTCGGTGCACAGCCCGGCTGCGGGGGGGGGGGGGGGGGGGGGCGGGGGGAGCAGGAGCAGGAGCAGCGATGGCTGCACCAGAGGCTCTGAGCACAGGGACCCTTTGGTAACCTTGGGTTGGAAAAGCCAGCAGGCGTTATGGGCAGGGGAGTGGTGGTACTCTCCGGGTCGCACCCAGGATGCTGTAGCACCAGCAGCCACAGCACAGGAGCAGGTGGGACATGCAGAGCTGACCACTCAATGCACGGGGCATGGAGCCCCTGCAGACCGGTGCTGGCTGGCCCCAGTGGGAGACTGAAAACTCTCCAAAATCTTGACCCTGCTCCCACCTTCTCCAGGGAGCTGCCCAGAGCATCATACTCCTACTCCTGTCCTGTAAAGCAATCTGAATTTGAATGCTCCTTTCTGAAGTAAGTCACTTCCATTACTCTGCACTGTTGAACAGGTAACACCAAGGAAGAAGCCAAGAAATTGGGAATCTTCAACCAAGTGCACTAAAATTAATGAGAAGCTACTGAGGAACATAAATAATGCGTGTTCCCCATTAGAGGTAGTTAGCACCATTAAAGCAATCCAACCTGCCCAGGCACCACCAGCCCTTCTCCCTTTGAAATCCATCACTGTCATGTAGTTTTTGTCAGCTGAAACCAAAGGAGCGTTAACCCTTTAACATCCAAGCTATTTAGAAATAATTATTGTTGCTATAAATCAGAAGCGATGGCTGAAGTGGTAGCAAAAATGTATATATAAAAAACCAAAATGAAGTAGTATGGCCACAGAGGAAAAAACATTAGCTCCCTAGTGGGTTTACAAGTAATTTGCTAGCAATAAAAATGCAAAAACACATTTTGGTGTGTAATGATCATAAATAATCCTTGGACAAGAATTCTTTCCAGGACGCACAAGTCCACTCCCTTAATGGCAAGTTTTATTACCCTGGTTTCTCCGTGTTTTCTTTCAAAATGTTGCTGTCATAACAATTTACGAATTACAGTCCTGTTGGCATAAACTTTCATAATTCATATGGAAATAGGTTCCCCACACACGCTCACAAAGCACAAAGAATCATGTAACCATAGAATGACCTTAATAATGCAGTCAAGAAACATAGATCAGACTCCCGAGCCAGTGCTAAATATAGATGGTCACCAGGTTGGGGGAAAAACTCGCACGTAAACTCCTCCGAGTGGAGTCGGACACGCGGAGGTGCAGGCAGCGTGGCGTACTCAGCGCTGTCACCCAGCCCGGTGGCACCTTGCAGGATCTTTAGGAAATAAGGAACATACCGAGCGTCTTGTTTCCAAGCACTGGCAAGAAGCGAAAATCCTAACCAGCTGCTGAGGAAGCCTGTGAATGCAGTTTTTTTCTTAAAATAGGAGAAAGTACAGCTTGTTCAAGATTTGAACTGTACTAATTTCTTCCCTCGACTTTTGAGGCCAGAGGGTGAGGACTGGAGTTCAGCATCCAAAATGAGGATAGCATGGGGGGAGCTGCAACGCGGGGGGGCTGAGGCTGTTATTTAGTCAAGACTCGGTGGCAGGTCGCAGCTGCCAAGGGTAAATCCTGAGGAAGGATCCATGGGGTTTTCCTGCGACTCATCTGTGTGGTTGAGTTGTTGTTTCACTCAAAGTGTGTGTGTGGGATCCTCGGAGTAAGAGAGCGAGGGAAAGAGTGAAAGTTAATTAGGTTAGAATTGCCTCCGAAAAGTGCTAAAGCTAAATGTGAATTCATCGCGTCAAGATAAGGGTACGCAAACCAGGCGGGGTTGCAGATTTCGGTGTGCCATTGCTCTCCCTCTGCGTGGGGGAAATGGATGCAGCAACTGAAATTGCTGCACTTCACTATAAAGTTACACTGCAGACAAGAAAATATTTCATGTTTTTTTCTCAAATAACCACCGCTGCATTAATGTATAGGAAAATTAAGTAAACATGGCTATAACTGTCTTTTTATAAATAGCCACATGTACCAGGTCAGTCTTGTCTTTTGAAACCCACCACTGGGACCGAAGGGAGCTGCTAGAAGAACTGAAGATTGTTTATTTTTGACACCTTTATTTATAACTTTAATCTTAAGTGAAGTTGATAATCGGTGCAAAGAAAAGCTCTACGCTTTAAAAAATGATGTCAGCAACACGCTTTCTGGATAACCCTTTCCCTGTGATATAGATGAATATAAAAAGAAACTAAAGATCCTATTTCCATTCAAATATTATGAGCCAAGCCTAGACATCACCCTGAAGCTAAACGTCCAAGGACTCATTTTGAATTTCTTTACCTAGAGTAAAGATGACAAAACCTGATTTTGCAGAAATAAAAATTGGTAAGAAGAGAAGTGCATAAAATGAGGAAGAAAATGGTTTTCTTTCCCTATAAAGGAAGAACAGGTCTTTAAGATTTTATAGACCAGAAATTTAAACCAAGAACCTCCTTTTTACAGGTCCCTGTTTCAGCTTAAAATGGGAATAGCATTACTGCAAAAGAAAAAAAAAAAAAAGGAACTGTGATGGCAGTGGGAGGTGCGGGTCCCCGCAGCGAGCTCCAGGGCAGTTGCTGGTTCTGCAGAATGCATGGCTGGAGGAGACAGACAGGGATTCAGTGGATTTTCCTGCCCCTTTTCCTCTCCCCTCTGCTCATCCCAGGCACATTCTGCCACCAGAGCGGCCCGGCCCTAGGTTTGCAAACTGTGGTTTGGGCTGCCGAGTGCAGGTTTTATCAGTGCCTGGTGGGAGAAGGTGCCAGAGAGCTGAGGGCCACCCTGCTCCTGCACCCTGGGGACCCACGGGGCTCCGCTGCCTCTCGGCGTTTCCAGTCTCCCATGAAGCATTCAGCTTCTGCTGAGATGGTTCAAATCAGGAAAGCCGTCTCCCTGCCAGACGGTTAAAACTGAAAGTAATTAAGGCAAAATCTTTTCCTGCAACAGAAAGTACTGAACATGTGGAGATAGCATAATAATCAGTGTTTCTGCCATCGTAAGCCCACAAAACAAATTGGTTTTTGAATGAAGCACATGGAACCGTGACCTATGTATAAAACTTATCTTGACCTCAGAAAGTAATGACATCTTTTCTCCGATTCTACTGCTAATTACAAATGCTGAATTCTGAATGTTCACATTTGAGAAGGATTCATTGCCTTATTGTTTAAGAAATCTAACAACAGCAAGATGCCATGAAGTTCCTCTCTTTGTATGGCCAATGTTTGCCACAACTCCCAGGCTTGTTCTCGGAGGCATTTTTCTGCCCAGCTCAAAGCGAGAAAACTCCAGCACCAAACACACAAACCATGGGGAGGCTGAACCCAGGCTCCTCTTCCTCATCCAAACTGCCATAAGCCTCAGGCTTGGTAATTTTGATTACTCTTATTTCTTCCCATGGTTAATTCTCTAGACCAACAGAGGACAGTCAAAGGATCTTCCATTTACTCAAGTCCTTGAACCGCACAAGGCCAACACACCACGTAAGCGATGGGGAATTGCAATCGTCCTTCACCAGGGGTGAGCCCACTCTGCAGGGCGCAGGACGCGGCACAGCACGGGCGGTGCACCGGGGCAGAGATCCCAAATTAGATTAAGAACAATTTAAGCAGCCTGTAATGCAAAGTGGAGCCAGAGACCAGGGCAAAAGTGACCTGAAGCATGATTTGCAGTAGATGTCTTTTCTTCTCATAAATAGGAGAGACACTGTGGGATGATTATCCACCCAGATTTATCTCTGCAGCTCCGTGTGTATCCTTCTGCACTTAAAAATGTCTCACTGCCCTTTGCATTATTGCATTGCCCTTTACATTCATACCGCATAAACCTCTCAAGTACCGTAAAACTTACAAGGTGTAATATAATGTCGTGGTTTTCTTTTACACACCATAAACAAAAGTCACTGAAAAAAGAGCACAAAAAGGGAGATGTTATTTTGCCTGACAACGATACAGAAGGAAAATATATATACAAGTACACATACATACACTCTTACACACTTAAAATCCCAAGCTGGATTGATTATCTGGCGTTGATGGATCACTTTACTGTATTACGTAGATAAGGAAATTGATTATTCAATAAATCACTGTCTGCACTAAGAATCCAGTGTTAAAAAAGAAAGAGAAAATATTATAAATCTGTCTTGCACAGGCAAAGACAAAGCTTATACTTTTAAGGTAATCCTGATGTACCTTTTGCTGCACATCCAATGAAAGAGCAACATCTCGGAGCTGAGTGCTAAATGACCACTTTTCCTTCCCCAAGCCTCTTGGCAGGGACCCTTCCTCGCATCCCCGCTCCGGCAGCGTGTGCCTGCGGGCAGGGTGACCCGGCAGAGCCCCATGGGCCAGCGCTTGCCCCCGGGCCATGATGCTGCCGCACGGTGCTGGTGGCAGCCAGGCAGGGGGCTGGGGAAGGGGCTGGAGCACAAGTCTGATGGGGGGCAGCTGGGGGAGCTGGGGTTTCTTAGCCTGGAGAAAAGGAGGCTCAGGGGGAACCTTCTCACTCTCTACAACTGCCTGACAGGGGGCTGTAGGTACGGGGGGTCAGTCTCTTCTCCCAAGTAACAAGCGACAGGATGAGAGGAAACGGCCTCAAGCTGCACCGGGGAGGGTTAGATTGGGTATTAGGGAAAACTTCTTCACCAAAAGGGTTGTCAAGCGCTGGAACAGGCTGCCCAGGGAAGTGGTGGCGTCACCATCCCTGGAGAGATTTAAAAGCCGTGCAGATGTGGTGCTCAGGAACAGGGTTTAGTGGTGGGCTTGGCAGTGCTGGGTTAACGGCTGGACTCGATGATCTTAAAGGTCCTTTCCAACCTGAACGATCCAATGATCGGTGTAAGGAGGGGAGGAACCTGCCTGTGCACCTGAGCTATGGCTGTGCCGTGAGAGCAGAGCAGGGGGAGCAGGAACACCACAAGAATCAGGGGAAAAAAGGAGATCAAAGGAAAACTGAAATGGAAAATGGAATATCTAGGACTCAGAGAAACCATCCACCTCAGTGTCCCTCTGGAGATCTGGCCAGCAGGGTTTCTGGCCCTGCTTTTGGCAGGTTTGTCTCGTGTTTCTTTCTTGGGAGCAAGTTACTTCTGCTTTTGAAGGAAAAGAGCAGGAACTAGGTGAAGTCAGAGGCTTTTAAAAAACTCAGGCAAAGAATGTCATTGAAATGCCTTATAGCAGTATTAATAAATAACAGCAAAAGCCAAGCTAACAGGCATGCTTTACAAAGGAAATACCTAATGGTGGATGCTTACTCTGGGGAAAAGTGCTTGAAATTGTCTGTAATAAACTTCCTGTAACAGGATTCTGGAGGAAAAAATACAAATATTGCTGCAAGTTATGGCTACGATACTGCCAAGCTGAGTTATTTCTAAAAATCTCCGGGTCACATCTGGGTGCTTTAACGTTCCTGTGACTCTCAACACAGAAAGCAGAGCGACTGCTCCAAGTCATGCGTTGGCAGTGATTGAAAACTGCTGCAAGATGCTATTTGCCAAGTGTCCTACGGGTGCGACACAGCCCCAGAAGGCTAATACATGAGTCCTCTGGAAACCACCTTCTTGCTCAAGAAACTCTGCTGCCTGCACTGTAAAGTAGAAGGCAAAGACAGCAATGAGAGAGTAGCTGACACTGTGCTCTTCAAGAATAGTTTGTCTTTCCTCCTCCAACACAGAGGATCCAGACCCTCTCGCTGCCCGTGCTGTGGTCGGTCACCCAAACAGCAGCAGTCCTGTGACACTGTCAGAAATATTTCCAGGTATATAACAATGCCAATGGAATTAGGAAACGGTCTTGATCTGCTCTAATTTTTACTAGAAGATATACACCAGCCACCTTTGCTCAGAATATGAGAGATTAATAATTGCCCTTCAGCGAGGCATGAATCAGAGAAATTCAGGCTGAGCAGCACCTGTTTTAATTTAAAGAAAAACTTTATGTATATGGCAATGAGAACAGCCATCTTTTTTCCAAATTCCCAGGCACCACAGCAATACAGATACACACATTATTCTTCACTGACGACTTAAAGGCCAACTTTGCAGCAGAGCGGTTCATTTTTGGCAGACACCGTCCCAGTTTGCAGTGCAGCCCGAGGAGCCCGGTGCAGCCGCTGTGCCCGAGGAGCAGAGCTCTCAGTGCAGGTGTGGGGCGTGCAGCTCCCAGAGCAAAGGCCGGGTCTGTCCTTCTGGGGAAAATCCCTTCTCAGATCCTCTGCTAAGCATGTGCTGTAGCCGTTTGCTCCATTCGTAACAAAATCAGCCCTGTTTGTGACACAGAGCGTCTGCGGCAGCAGGGCAGAACTCCCTCAGCCCATGCACCCAGTCTCGCAGGGGGTGGAATTTAAAATTCCTGCTGTGACTGCCTCCTGAGTGCTTTGCATGCACTGCAAAACTAACCAACGAGTCTAACACCTCAGTCCCAATAGACAGCCGTAACTCAGCTAAATTTGGGGGTTATACCAGACTTTATTTACTGTTTCATCCTGGGAGATAAGTAAGAGATGACAGCCATCTATTCATTAAAGTGGGGGAAAGCCGCCCACAGCTAACGCTGGTTCTCTCACCATACACTTCCACATCTTTAATCGAATTTGGATTTTGCAGTACCAGCTCTGTTGTTTTAAGAAGGGCTTATGTTCCTATTCACCTGGGTACCGGTGAGTTCCAGGAGCTGGTCTGTTCACCTCTTAAGCCCCCAGTTTGAACAAAGGACATGCTGTAGCAATCGAATGTCATTACCAGCTAATGAGTATCCAGTGGCCTGTGTAAGAGCAGTCAATGGCCTCTTCCCACTCCTTATTGGACATAGGAACCACCGTTCTAACCCGAACTGCTGCAGTGGCACTAATGAGTGCTCCTGAAGCCACTGTTTGCAGATATCGGGGATGGAAGGCTGATTTAAATCAATCACTCTCAAAAGCCTTTGGAATGCACTTAGTGCCATGGCACCCGGGAACCTATACACCCCTTCTGGGGATCCCTGGGTGCCCCGTTCCCAGAGCGATGAGCAAAGTGCAAGGCCCAAATTCAAGATTTAATTTGAGCAGTTGGGTAATTTTCAGCCTTTGTTTTATTCCTTTGATATTAGCTGGTTTATTCGCTTGCTTAAAAACCTTCCTGAACAGGGATGTTTTTCTGACTCAGTAACTACACAGACTAAACTCCTAATCCAAGGTGCAAATACTCTTTATTTCGGTGTACTCTTTAGACTTAGTGTGACTTGAGCAAAAGGCCAGGCTGTACTTCAAAGACAAAAATGCAACCGGGGGGCTTTTTCTCCAGGTGGGTGAATCTGGTGCATCAGTTCCTGGCAGGGCTGGGCCAAGCACCAAGTGGTGTCTCTCCAGACCATCACGAGCAGTGCTGGTGTCCGGTACAAGGTGGAGGAGCACCTTGGCCTGGGCAGGCTGGCAGGGAGGCTGGCAGGATGGCTCCACTTGCCCCTGCTGTGCCATACTGAAATGAGCCATCTCATAGCAGAGTCATGCTTTTGCTCAGGCAGCTGACATAATGTCTTACAGCATCTTTCAGGCTGCTTGGGAGGGCCTTTGCCTACAAATCCAAGAGGCACAGACAGGAGCAAATGGCAGCTGAAAACCAGAGCCCCATCCCCAAAATCTCCTGTTCCCAGATCTTTAGTTTATCACCGTCATGCAGCACCCTGTGCCTCACCAAAGTGACTTCAAGGGCGTAGTTGTGTGCAGTCTCTCCCCTCCTGATGCCAGGCTGGGTGGTCTCCCACTTTAGGGGAGTTCTAATCAATAAACCAGAAATCTTGTATTTCCTTTTTCCTTCCCTTTTCCTTTTGTGCTATTAAGCATTGTGGTAGATTTATTCCACCACACTTACAGCATCCTCTTCATCTCATTATTTTAAATTCTGTGAACACCGAGGGAACTCCCTCTACCACCTGAGGCTCCACAGCACGCTCCTCTGCCCTGCTCAGGCTGCCCAGCTTCCAGAGATCCCTCTGCCTTCCTCCTTTCCTGCATCCCCAGCAAGACACGTTCCGTGCTGGTGGAGTATTTACCGCAGTGCAAAGTGACAGAGAACAGCCTCATAAAGTGAAATAACTGATGGGTCCACTGCATCAGATGTGGTGGAGAAAAAACTTTCCTTGGTGAATTAGCACAGCCCAGCTTGCGATTTAAAACCTGAAAGTACCGAGGGGTTTGCAATCCCCCCAGACCGTGTGCTGCAGATAGTCTGTATTGTGGCAGCCGGTGAAGGGTGACCTGCAGTGACGCTGCACACCACAGCACCGCTCTCAGATGTCGTGCAGCGGTGGCAGGACCACTGACTGCGTTCTAGAGCCCCAGAGCTCGGGTGATGGAGAAGCACAAGCCTAGCCAAGATCACCCAGGGGCCGTACCCACACAATCCATGCCTTTGGAAGCCCAGTCCTTCCTGCTGTTTTCCAGGTCACAATGCTTTCCTGAATGTCCCAGGCCCCAGGAGACAAACCCAAATATGCCAGTTGCTCCCCCAGTGCTTCACAATTCTGATTTTATTCTGTGAATTTGAGCCCGCACTGAGGGGTGCTGGCTGTTGGCTGGGGCACAGCAACAAAACCCAAAGTCTGACCAGGTCCCTGGGCTAAAATATTAAATAATACAGATACAGCAATGGCCAGTATTTGCTTCCCTCTTATTCACACTGCTGCATAGGTTGAGCAATTTGGTGTGTGCAGGGGGAAGTTCAGAGCAGCACTGGGGATTGCCTCTGATGCACGGGTACCGCACGGCTCTCCTCAGCGGTGTCTGCAACCGAATGGCATTTTCCTGATTATCTTCCCTCCCAGAAATAACAGAGCAGCTGTGTCCATATTTGTGTGTTCGTGCACAATGTCTTGCTACAGATTTAAAGCACCAGGGCTGGTGCTGCTGAACACTCAGGTAGCACTTGACATGGCGAGTGTCTCGTAGTGCAAACCTGAGAAACCAAGCTGTAATGTCAGAGGAAGGTTCCCTGCGGGACAGCACAGCAAAGGGGGGTCAGCAGGAGTCAGAAGCAAAAGGGGTTAAGAGAGGCAGTCGCAGAGAAAAGCTGGTGCTGGAGCAAAGAGAAGGCAGTGAACTGAGCCTTCCACCTGCTTTAAAAGCTCTTGCTTGTGGTAAGGACCTGCATCTATTTTAGGCTTTATTGTAAGTGATAAATACCAGCACATTATCTCTGTTTTTACTGTTAATGAACAACAGTAGTAAGGCAGGAAGCCCCAGCACAGCTGAATCCCCTCTACATCAGCCCAAGCGGAGTCGATCCCTGCCTGACAAAGCAAGCTGGAGGCTCTCAGGGGCACAGAAGCCACAGTATTCGCTGGTGGAGTGTCAGGATCCCCCATGCAGTCACGGCAAACAGCAACATCTGCAGTCGCAGCAACTTCTATTCTCATGGCTTTAAGACAACCAGCACTCCTCATTTCACATCTATTCCCTTTGGCAACATCACCATAGCGCAGTTTTTATCCTTGTGTTCAGCCCTCAGCTCCTCTCCAACATTTGCCTCTCTCCCCCCCTTGCCCATTGAGTTCTGGTGCTTTCAACTCGTTATCTGCCTTACCCAGAGACTTCCACCAGCCTGCCTTCTAAGTGTGCAAAGGAAAAAAAAAAAAAGTCTAGACAGCATCACATTAAACCTCTAGCCAAAATGAGGGAAAGGAGATTGCACAGCACAACTGGTGGAGAAACGCAATACATTGGATTACGAGGCTTAATGCTTGCTACAAACAGCCTGTGCAGTGTCGGGTTTTATTTGATATTGTGTCTCCGTGAGAGACTCCTGCATCATAGCTATTCTGGCAGAGCTGCTCCATGCAAATGCTTGGAAATTAGGGATGATAGCGAATACAAGAAAGCAGCGGTGAGGAGCGGGAAGGAGGAAGGTGGCCAGGAACACCCAGGCAGGGTGGGAGCTGGCGAGGCAGTGCCCTCTGCTGATGCTGGGCCCGCAGGCTGAGCTGCCAGCCCTGCAGGGACTTGGGGCATCACACTGACAAGAGATGAGAGAAGGAAAAGCTAGATTTCATTTAGGATTGCTAATTTAGTGAAACCACTGATCTGTACCAAAGGAGCACTTTATTTACCAGAACAAGAGAGACCCAGCTTTGCTGGAGATTGAATCACATTTAGTATTGTTCTGTGTCAAGAAGGCTATACAGAAATCTTTTCATAATATCAACCTCCGTTTAGTTTCATCAATAAAAACATGCAGAGATGGAGAAATGAAGGTTGAAGCGGTGGCGGTGGATTTGCACCTGCTGGTGATAAAAGCAGAAGGGGCAAGGCAGCAGGAGCAGGCAGCAGGAGCAGGCAGCAGGAGCAGGCAGCGCTCGTGGCGAAGGCTGGTGTCCCCTGGCGCAGGGGCAGGTGCCAGGTACAGGGCAGAGCAGCCTCCGGCTGCGCACACAAGGTGCACGCAGGCTCCTTCCCCACTCGAGTCCTGCATGAATCTGCCCACGGGGGATGCCAGCGTGCTGGTGCAGCCAGGGGAATGTGCCCGCCCCGAGGAAGCAGCCCAGCACTAAGTAGGTCTGTTTATTTTGGCGGTACTCCTGCCCTATGATGAATGAAGGTCTATTTTTTCCTGCTTTGTGGTTTGATCTTAATTTCCTGTATGAAGTTCTCAAGAGGATGCCAAGATCAAATAATTAGACTATTCTGCGATAAAGAGGTAACATTGTTATTCAAATGTATTCAGAATTAATTTACCACCAAACAATTTACACTGCCACCGTTGTATCCTCCTGAAATTACTGGAATACGTTATCTGACATGCAAAGCATCTCATGACCTGAAATAACTTTATCAACCATTAAATGCTTGCGCAATAGGTGCGTGGTCACAGAAATACGCATTGAAATGCAGCAGAAGCCACAAAGGCAATAGCGTGACTTAAAAACGGGTAGAACAAACCAAACAAAAGCACTTTATTTGCAACAGTAAACACGCAGAGAGCAGAATCCCGGAGCAGCCCCCCAGCGCGCTGGGCCCCGGCAGGGCTGGGGGCCAGACCCCCACCGCAGGCACCCGTGCGAGATGCCGTCGGTGCCGCCGCAGATGCACACCCGCAGCGCGCAGGGCTGGGCTGAGCCTGCTCCTGGGTCTCGCCTACGTGCCCCTTGGCCAGGGGAAACCCAGCGGCTTTCTGCGGGCTCGTACGCCGAAGTGGGGGGCAGACGGCGGGGCTGGGGGCAGCCAGGCTGCCGCAGGGATGATTCCCCCGATTAATGATCTCTGAGCCTGCGGGCTGGTCTCAGGTGCTGTGAAGCTGCTTCTCTGAAGCTGTTTGCTTCGGGGAGGGGGAAGCGCGTATCGATCTTAGTGCAATTCCTGCCTGCTCCTACCCCGCCATGTTTCATCACCTCAGCAGCCAGGGCCGAAACCCCTCCTGGCTTCGCCCAGGCCGCGGGCGGGGGCTCGGGCACGGCCAAGGCAGCGCCCGCCGCGGGGCTCAGCCCGGGGGGGCTCGGCCAGCCCGCAAACCCGCGGGGCAGGCGTCTTGGAGAGGGTGAAAAGGCCCGTCTCGGCCAGCATGTCCCCCGCTTGGGTGAGCAGCCCCCCAGCCCAGCGCGCCCAGGCTCAGCCCCGCTCTCACCCGGTGCCGTCCAGCGCTGGCGCCCCGGCTGCGGCCGCGGGGCTCTCCTGCCACCCTGGCCCAAGGGACCCGGCCAACCCGGCCAGCCAGCGTCAGCTGGGCAGAAAGACGGGCACGCTGCCTTTCTGAGGGCTCCCCCTCCAGCATCCACACACCCCACCGCCGTGCAGCTCCCAGCCCGGCGGACACTGCTTTTTTCAGCTTGGAAAAGCCTGCTTTTGCCTTTATTTTTAAAAAATGAAACTTCGCTTGCAGAGTGTGGGAAGGTGATTCCAAAATAAAATTCCAGACAGGCATAATAAGCCTCAGAAAAGCCAATCACACCGAGGAGGATCATTATCCACAGAATTTGTTTTCTACTTATTTATATAAAATAATCAATGATTTTTTTTCCACGCAGACTTCAATTTGATTGTCTTTTCTGTGTTACTTGCAAATCATACAAACGATCGATGTCCTGACCCCTTCTCTATGCAAACACAGCTTAGAAAGAGACTACAAGAAATAAAATCCAATAAATTCCTCCGTGCAGGACTGTTTGTTTAAAAGCTTAGCTGGAGCCCAATCCTGTTCACAACAACTTCAGTGGTACAAGAGTGGGACTGTCAAACATGCTTGAGGTATTGTTATTCCCACAAATATCAGCGGGAATATAACATCAGTAAAAAAACCCCAGAACAAAAGGAATAACCCAGAGGTGAAGGTGGTCTCTTTTAAAATGCAGAAAGCAAAATGAAGCCCCTCCCAGGCACAGTGCACTTCTCTTGCAGAGGAAGGGCAAGGTGAGCATGCAAGCCGGGGTTTGGGGTGACCCTAGCGCTGGGTAGGCTGGGGACCCTGCCTGTCACCACCCACCCACAGGGGGGGTGGCCAAGGGGGTGGCAGAGGGGGTGGCAGGCTCTCCTTGCAGGAGCAGGGGTGGCCAAAGGAAACAATGGCATGGGGGCTGCACAGTTTTGGTGCCACCTCCTCAGCAGCACTTGAATAGAAACTAACCCCTAATCAACAAATGCAATACTAAAATTGGATTGACAACTCCTGTGGTCTATTTTTGACTATTACTTATTAATTCCAAACCGCTGGCATCCATCTGATCTGCCACGTATATGTTGCTAACACATCATCCATCAAAATAATCACTCTGAGTAATTTCTGGTGATGCTTCAGCAAAACATGGCAATTGAAATCGGTCTGCTATGAAATGCCACTTCAGGCTCCACGTGTGACACCGTTTCCAGTCATCCCGCGTTGCTTTGTTAGGGCCGGTGCCATCAGGCTCTACAAAATGGCATCAAGCTCTCATCTGTCACTTTGAAGGGGTGCTACTACTGCTTTTTAATCTAAGAGAAAGGTTAGATAAATAGGCTATCTACAGTAGCTTAATCATCTTGCACTCACTGCTTTTACTATATGAGGGGCATGATATTGCAAATACTCAGCTGCTCAGTGCAGCACTTAATAACAGGTATAATCTCACTGATCTCATCCGCAGTCAGGGCTGGCAGCATCACAGACTACCTCTCAGTCACAGTGGTGTAAACACGGAGCAACTCCACTCACACCGTCACGGTTATCTGTCTTATTCCGGTATAAACTTGGAGCTGAATCGAGCACTTTGAGTGTGCAGCAGATCTAGATGGTGTTTTCTGATACAGTATTTTCAAATATTTTACAGACTGCATAATAAACAAACTGTTGTTGAATAACATTTTAATTAAAGCAAGGCCGTTCCTGTGGAAGGCACGACAGTGCTGGCAGAGGCGGTGCACAGCAGTGCTCCCGTGGCAGACAGCCCTGCCTGCCTGCCTGCACGCCACCTCACTGCGTTTGCACCAGCCCAACATTTGCACCAGCCCAGCACGAGCATCCCCTCACCCTGCTCCTGGGGCATCCTCTGAGCCGAGCCAGGGAGCTCCAGGGAAAGGGGAGCAGAGCTCCAGCAAAATGCAGTGATTTCGGTGAAGGGCTGGCAGCACTTTCTGGGTTGAAAGCTCCTCTATCCTTTTGTGCAATTGCTTTGAGCCATCTAGAAAATCCATTTTCAGGACAACTGAAGCGCCTGGACTTGAGACTAAACATCTCCACAGAGCCACAGAGATACTCCTGGGCCTGAACAGCTCCCACGAGCGACGCTGGTATTCCCAGGGGTCTCAGCACCCACCCACCCAAGCAACTTCAGCCCATTCTCCTGCCAGCACCAGCTCGCTCAGCAGCAGCCTCTTGCACGCCTCCTCCGGAGCATCAGCCCGGCACCACGCTGGCTCTGCCCACCCAGCATCAGGCCGCTGCTGCCAAGCTGAAAGCAAGACGAGCCGCAAGCCCAGCACCCCAGCTGCGACAGGACCCCCTGGGCACACAGCTTAGGGTCCTGACAGGGATCTGTACCCTGGGACCCCTTGGGAAGAGAGATGCTCCCGCGGTGCTGCGGTGCTCTCAGGGTGCAGGGGACAGGCTGGTGATAAACAGGGGGGCTCTGCCACGGCTCGGTGGGATGCCTCGCCCCTGCTCATGCCCCATCAGCAGCAACGGGAGCTTTCCTGGGAAGGGGTTTCTTGTGGCACAAAACATTTCCAGCTGTTCCGGGCTGTGGCTGAGCATACCAAGCACCTCGGCTCCAGTAAAAGTTCCGTGGCCACCGGGGCCCAGGGGCAGGTCCAGGAACCTTTTCCAGCAACATTTCTGGTACTACAAACATGCACAGGACCACATCTGCCTGCAGTGTCTCGTTCATAGAAGTCCAGGGGAAAGCAGATGTTGACCCTGCAGGAATCCAGCCCTTGCCTGTGAGACGATCTGGGACATACAGTTGCTCAAAAGCGTGCTGGAAGTGACAGTGTCTCACTTCAGAGAGCGGCTGTCCCTCAGGAGTGGCATTTTTCTCTCCCTGGCTTTAACATTGCCGCTGTGCAGTTGCACTGGGATGAATAAGAACCATTTTCCCACTTCAAATATTCACAAATTATTCAGTTTTCACTAGTTTCTCTTGATTAGAATTTGATCACTGAAAAGACAGGTAAACCTGTCCTTATAATTTTTAGTGAGCAGACAGCAAATCCCTGGGAGTGTGTACCGATGGCAAAGTACATGGGGTGTAACAGAAAAACAGTGCTGTTCTTTACATGACATGCTTAAAACAAGTATCTCGTTTAATTAGAAAAAGAAAGATTGTAGACTCTTTCCCAAGCTTTTATCTGTGCAATTACTTTATGTAACATTATTAAAAATTAATTTTCCCTGGAACCTCAGCAATTTAATGAAACACGCCTGGCCCTCAGCAGCGGCTGCGGTGGAGCCAGCCCACTGGCATCCTCCCGGCAGCAGGGCTGGGTGATGTGGGGCCCCCCAGGCTCTGTCCCTTGTGCTGGGCGCTTCTGGCCCTGGGTCAAAGCACCCCTGCACAGCACCTCTATTGTAGCAGGCTCAACACCTCTCCTCGCAGTGGCACAGCACCCCTCCTTGCACTGGCACAGCACCTCTTCTTGCACCGGGCACCGCAGCCCTCCTTGTAGCAGGCTCAACATTCCGCTTCTCTGGGAACTCAGCATCCCCCCTCTCTGGGGGCTCGACATCCCCCCCCCCCTCCAGGCACTGAGCATCTCCCCTCTCCAGGGTCTCAGCACCTCCCCTCTCTGGGCACTCAGCATCTCCCCTCTCCAGAGGCTCAGCATCCCCCACTCTCTGGGGGCTCAGCATCCCCTTGCTCCAGGGGCTCAGCATCTCCTTTCTCCAGGCACTCAGCGTCCCCTTGTTCCAGGGGCTCAGCATCCCACCTCTCTGAAGGCTCAGCATCTCCCCTCTCCGGGCGCTCAGCATCCCCTTGCTCCAGGGGCTCAGCATCCCCCCTCTCCGGGGGCTGAGCACCCCCGCTCTCCTCTTTGCACGGTGCCCAGCACCCCTCCGCACCGTGCCCAGGCGGCTGCTGGCACCGGGCGCTGCCCCCGCGGCAGCGGCACAGCCCCGCTCCGTGCCGGGACGCGGCCCCGGGCAGCGCGTCCCCCGCCCCGGCCCCGCTCCGCGAACTTGGCCGCGCCGCTGCCGGCCCGTCCCCGCGGGGAGAGGCGGCCTTACCGATCCGGATGACATGCGGCATCCCGTGCGAGCACTGCCCCCAGAAGCCGCCGACCAGGAGCGCTGCCCAGTATTCCCAGAGCACGCCGCGGAGCGCCGGCCAGAGATGGGGCATCGTTGGGGCGGGCGCGGGCCGGCGCGGCCCTACGGCCCCAGGGGCAGCGGGGGGGCGGGCGGCAGCTGCCCGGGGCTCAGGCGGAGCGGCCGGTGGGCGCCGAGGCCGGACCGCTCATGGCACATCTTAGTGCGGCCCCGCCGGCCCGTCCCGCGGCAGCCGCTCCGTGCCGAGCCGAGCCGAGCCGAGCCGAGCCGGGCCGAGCCGAGCCGAGCTGTGCGGTGCTGGTGCCGGTGCCGGTGCCGGTGCCGGTGCCGGTGCCGGTGCCGGTCGGGCGGCACCTGCGGAGCCGGGGCTGCCGGTGCGCCCGCAGGAGCGGCTCTGTCCCCTCCTACCACTGATGCGCGCGGCTCGCGCAAAGCCCCGGAGTGGAGCGTGCACACACACACACACACACACTGACACACACAGTGACACACTCATACCGACACCCCCCACCCCCCCGACACGCACCGGCACCGACACGCTGCACCCGCCCGCTCCCCCGCGGCGAGGCCAGCGCCGTCGGGAGCGCGGAGCGGGGTCCACCGGGGGTCCCGGCAGTCCCTCTGCCCCCTCCCCCCCGACGCCCCCCCCCTCGTTCCCGAGCCCCCGGGGGTGCCGCTGGCCCTTATGTCCCCTCTGGCCCCCCTGTCCCGGCCGCCAGGCGCGGCGGGGCAGCATCGCTCGGGCCGGGCCGGGCCGGGCGGGGGTCGGGCGGTGTGTCCCCCCGACGGGCGCCCAGCCCGGGCTCCGCAGCCGGGAGTTTAATGACCTCGGTGACAGAGACAAAGGGCTGCCCGTGAAGCCGAGAAGTAGGCTGCTTTGTCAACTTGCTGGACTAGGCTAGGGCGAATTTATTTTTTCTCATTTAAATAATTTGATCTATTCCATCATTTCCAACCGCTCCCATTTGCCAGCTGTCTGCTAACTACATCGCCTGGAACATCTGAAGAACAAATCTTTAATTTTCTTACAAACATGCTATTACTCTCTATCTGTTCATCTTTTTAATTTTCCTTGCCCTGCGCTTTCCCCAGCAGCGAGCCCGGAGCTGGCTGCTGTCCTGTGCCCAGCCCGTGCCAGCCTCCCTTTGCCTCAGTGTGTGAGCTGGAGGGGAGGTTGTGGGCAAATCATTATTGGTCTAAAACTCAAAAAAGTTCCGGGGTGTCGCATCTGACAGCAGACAGCTTGCCCACTGCCCGCTGCAGCGTGGGGGGACCCCCTTTGTGCCCATCGCAGTGGTGCCTGGTCTCCTGTACTGCAGGAGCGTTGGGGTTTGGCCAGGGTCTCTGATACCATCAGCATCACAGAATGGTAAGGAAAAGCTGGAAGAGTCTCTGGGGGTCTGCACGCCCGTGGCAGGCCCAGCCCCTCCTGGAGATGCTGGTGTGACCCTTCCTACGGGCACCCCTGCCGTGGCCTGATGCGTGCTGCCTTGGGGGTCGTGGGCAGGTGCCCCTGAGCGTGACCTGGATCCTCAGTGTTGCAGCACCACGCAGGAGGCTTTTTCTTACTCCCACCTAAGAGCCAGGCCAGAGCGGCAAAGGCGCTGCTCAGCATCTTCAAAGCGCCGAGCAGAAGTTCGGTCTCGGAGGAGATCTGCTGTTGCTGTGGGCAGGGCTGAGGCTCCAGCTTCCACCAGGAAATCCTACCAGCTGTCAAAGGCAGGTACAGAAAAAGGAGTCTCATGTTAAGGATATTTTTATCCCTCACGACACCAAAAAGGATAAGATTTAGCAAAAGGGCATGGAAGAAATGTTCTTTACTTACTGCTCAAATGAAGGACAGCTGTTTCTGTGAACTTGTTACAAAATTAAATGTCACAACCTGGTGAATTTTTGCACCTGGAGATAAAAAAAGTCCCACAAACCTACTGGGAGGGAGAGGGCAGAGAGGGCTGTTTCATTTGTGGCTGCTCTTTACTTTTTGCAGACTCTAGTACATAGCAAAGAGATTTGATTTTCAGTAACTTGGGACAAGAGGTTCAGATTTTGCAGACTGTTAAAATTAAAATGTAGCTAGGATGATATATTTTGTTAGTTTATTAGTGCTGAGATGCTGCTTCTTGCTTTTCTGCTGGCGCTGGGCATTAATAAGGCTCTAACCTTTGCTTCAGCCTCCGGATCCTAATGCAGTACCGGCACAAATAGTTTATTTCTTATGATCTTATTTGAGTAGTGTCTGATGGGTGTATGGAGGTCATGAATAGTCCTCGTCATGTATGTAGGTCAGAGAAGGAAGTCTGTGCTGCTCAAAGGGCAGGCCAGGAGCAATCGTTTATTGGGAGTTAGGCAGCAAACGGAGCCACGCGCGCCTGGGCAGCAGGCAGAGGTGGGCTCTGCAGCTGCAGGTCTCTTTCTTAGGTGTTTCTGTGGCCTTTCTTTGCCAAAGATCCCGAGTCTGTGGGTTGTGTTTTCCTTCCTTACTATTCCTGAGTTCCTGTGCTGTCCCCCAGCCCTGTCCCTCGCATATGGCTTGGCCATGCTCCTGGCAGTGTCCTGCTGCCCTCCAAGGGGATCCCTGTCATGATTAAAAAGAGGGTAAACTACTCTTAGATGTTGCACCACACTTGCCTTGGATTCCCCTCCCCACCCCCACAAAGACTATTTGACCTTGTATATTCCCTGTGGATGTGCTGCACTGGGGTCCACACCTGCAAGCAACGGCCGTTACCCATTAGGCCAGGCTCTCCGTCAGCTGTGGTGGAGCTAGGTCGTTAGCATATAATTATAGCAAAGACAAAATGGCTGAAAAAGGAGAGAACATATCTTAAGACTAACAGAGCATCTGGCGGGACCAGAGCTCCATCCTGGGGCAACCACACAGGTAAGCACTGCCTGGTGCTGCTCGGGGTGGGATGCTGGGCTGGCCCACGTGGCCAGCGGGTCCTTGGGATGCTCGGCTGGGGGGAAGTTGGTCCTTACTCGGGAACCTGCAGCTGTTCCTTCCTGAAGGACAATCAAATGTAGCAGAAGGGTTTTGGTGTTGTTCCATGATTTGTTACAGCGATGCTAAAAATGTATTTGCCCAGTTCACAACCCCTGTGAAAATAGCTTTAATGTGGTAATCCATCATTTTATAGTATATCAATTAGTGCTAATTCTCTGCTGTATTTATAACTCGTGGGCATGGTGTACCATTTAGAAGTTGTTTGGTTATTCCTGGTTTGTTATGAAGCTGTTAGGAAGGGTTAGGGTTTCGTGCTGCCTTCTTCACAGTGAATGCATGTGGTATTTAGAGCTCCATTTATTACACAAGTAGGACTGATAATTGTGTACAGTTTATGGGTTTTTTTATATACATAAAGATCTCGGTTCTCTCATACAAATAAAGCTGTAGATTTATGGATGTTCTAAAGACTACGGAGGTAAGACTTTTTATTTTCGAGTATGAAAAGGAACTGCTTACAAAAGTGGAAAAAATGTTGGAATTATTAATGTCTAGGGAAAAATGCTGATTGACGAAAGAC
Organism: Falco biarmicus; assembly: GCF_023638135.1. Taxonomy (NCBI): domain Eukaryota; kingdom Metazoa; phylum Chordata; class Aves; order Falconiformes; family Falconidae; genus Falco; species Falco biarmicus. The sequence goes on from NC_079290.1 coordinate 118,790,353, forward strand.
CTTTTCAAATTAGATTCATGCTTCGGAGCAGCAGCAGAAGTATGAACCTTGCAGAAAGAGACGTAAGCATTTCTATAGCTATGGCGTTTTCCCATGCTAATGAAGAAAAAGAGGCTTCTCTTTATTTTTTTAATGGTATCTAAACTGGTTCATTTGAATTAGCTGCATCCACATGCATTTTGTTTAGATTTATATGCATCAGGTGTAATATAACTACAATCAATGTGAGTTATGAGGCCCAGTGCTCACATTACCGAGATTCATGTGCCAAAATACGGCAGAGTAAATGCACGGGGACCGGCAAATGCAGATTTCTGGGACTTGAGTGCCCTCTGCTGAAACAGTCCCAGCTAGCCCTTCGCTTTGACACCCAGCAGCTTGATTGATGGGTTGCTAAATTAAATTTAAGCCTGCGGTTCACAAGTTCACCCGTGATGAAGAATCCCTCCTTTCTTCCCTCCCCTGTCTGATCATGCACTCATTTCTTCTCCCTGCTCTTCTTTTAACACTCCGGTTTTAATTCTGACTCCTCCTGCAGCTCTACATATGTCATGGTACATTTTCTTTCTTTTTTTTTTTTTTTTTTTTTAAATGGCAAGTTTAGATACAGTAAGGATTCCTTCTGAAATAATCATCTGGGGAGCTGCAATCGTGCCAAGGGCTGCCGGAGGCTGGGCATGACAGCACCCACAGGGAGGAGCCCCCTTTGCCCCAAGGGTCTGGGGGCTGCTCAGGGCTTTGTTACTGCAAAGGACATTAACTCCCTGCAAGCGGACGGGATGAGGCAGTGATGCCACCCGCCTGCTAGGAGCTCTTTGCAAAAGCAAACAGCAAGAAACCACATTTACCCCCCCCAAGCTTATTGTAATTTTGTGGTAGGTTTTGCTTGTTGGGGAGGAGCGGAAAAATTTCCCTTTCCTACTCAGCGTTCCACCCACAATTGGAAAAGCATTGTGTTTTGCCCGCAGCCCGAGCAGGGGTTTCTCTCGCTGCAGCGATGCTCTGCTCTCGGCGAGGCTCGGGGTGACGACAGAGGCACCAGGCACCTCTGCATCCCCCACTGCAGGGTGGGAGATGAAGAAAACACCAGAAACTGTTTGTTTCTTGTACAACATGATGCTGGACATATGATTTGGAAGTCTGGAGACTTCCCACTTGTTAAATTTTTATCAGGTTTATTCCCTCTAAATCGTGACCAAATCACAGGCTGGTTGGGGTTGGAAGGGACCTCTGGAGACCATCTGGTCCAGCCCCGTGCTAGAGCAGGATCACCTCGAGCAGGTTTCACGGGGGGGTTTGAGTGTTTTGCGGCATGGGCTGCTCCGTATGGCCTCGGCCAGCGAGGCAGGTGGGGCAGGCGTCGGAGCAGGTAGGGAAACGTGTTTTTTTTCTGCAATCTGTGTTAGAGTAATGCTCCTAGAAGAATTGTTGCTCCTCTACACTGCATATATTTGTGTTGGAACATACTGTGGTGTAATAGCTGGTTTGAAATGTATCCAGTTCTGCTGAATATATTATTGTGAAAGTCAGGCAAACGCACTGGGAGAATGCGAGCTCCTGTCAAACCAGAGAGCAGGAACGCTCTGCAGAAACTGTGAAAATGAGAAGGGAGTTGGTACCAACTGCTTAGCTCCTGCTCTCATACAGGGATGTTTACAGGGGGCTGTTGCTACAGGCAAACTCAGATCAGAACCATGTGTGGGGCCCGTGAGTCTGAACAGATCACAAGGCTTCTTCCCTCCTGGCCGGGAAGCAGTTGGCATCGCCCGCCCTTGTGCCTGCCCCCTCCTCGCAGCGAGCGCCTGGTGCGGGTGCAGGAGCCCAGCACCGGGCTGGGTCCCAGTGGGTCCCGGCTGTTGGCTGGTTTCTGCCAGAGCTGGCGGCAGCAGGTAGGAGGTTTTGTCCCTGATGTCCCCAGGCTGGCAGGAGGTGGGAACTGGCTTTTCCTTCACCCAAGTGGTATTTGCATCACCAGTTTCTTTCACTGTCCCCTTTCCATCTGGGGCAGAGCTGAGGGGCGAGACAAGAACCGCGCAGCCCTTAATAAAGCAATGACGACTAGAGCAGTTTGCCAGGCTTTCCTGCCTGGAGCTGGGTTTAACTAGGGCTAATGGAGGCTCTTTGAATGAGAAAATAACAAGGAGGGGCAGCGGGGAGGGGGAACCTTGTGTTTGGTTTTTTGTTTTTTTTTTTACTTGGTTACGCTGCAGTTTGCCCTATCTGAGGGTCCCATCCTGTCTCACAGCGGTGGCACGCATGCAGTGGGAGCCCAGCTGGGTCTTTGCACTGTCAGCAGCACCAACGCTGCCATACGGGGGGTACATGTTCTTGGAGGTCTGGCTGCTTTCACCTGGGAGGCGACAGCAGAAATGTAGGACCCTTGGCTGGTGGGAGGCTGTGGGAGGGGGTTCAGCAACATGTTGATGCTGGGGCAGCCACGTCTGCGCGAGCTCTCACAGCAGGACCCTCGCTGGGCACCTCGCCGGCAGGGCCGCCTTTGATCAGCTGCTTCTTTTGATGTGGTCTTGGTTTTGAACCTGGAGATGGGCTGGTACTCTCTGAGAGACCAGGCTGTGCGCTTCCCAGCATCCGCACCCACAGTCACCCGAGGCAGCAGAAACTTGGGAGAAGGCGAAGAGCTGCCCAGCCGTTTTGGACGTGATGTAGTGGTGGTGAGCAGGGATGGAGCCGCCTCGGTGCCCAGAGGGGGAAAGCATCCCGCTGGGCATGCGAACGGAGCCGCGCGTGCCCCCGGCTGCTTGTCAGCCTTCTACAGCAGCCAGCAGATTTGTACAATTGAAGCATGTTGTATAGGCTGAAAAGGGCAACAGGGAACAAATGAATAAGTAAGACCAGTTTAAATTATTATCTTTATCACGCCACATGTTCGTCTCCTGACAGCAGAAGCTGTTTTGGCCAGTCAGTTCCATCAAGTGCTCCTTTTTCTGTGCTGCAATATAATCTTTTGAACTAGGCTGAGTGGAAATACATATTTGTGGCAGGCAGCCTTTGCATGTATTTTTTCATCTTTCTGCAAAGGTAGAAAATGATCTTTCTTTCTTAAAAAAAGAAAAGCCCTCTATCTTTAGGATTGGTGGGAGAAGCCATTTGCAACTGATGGGTGTAAATTATGCCTGCTTATTCAGACAAGAAAATTAGAGACTGCAGAATTAGACTCCGCTTGCAATTATCTTTATATGGAACCAGTTTACAAAAAAATTTGGTATGATCCTTGGCTTTCTGATAAAATCTCACGTGATTTGTTTTCAACGTGTTGGCTTTGAAGTGTGGTCCGTTGTATGAATCCCAGGAAGGGTATCTCTGCTTTTCTCCTGTACAAGTATACCAACTGGCTGAGCAGAAGGTTGGTCACCTGCCAGCCTGTGAGTGCACAGGGCACTTTACTACCCACATGTCTAATTACCCATGCAAAGATTTGGAATGAGTTGTTAATACCTTTTTTTTTTTCTCTATGCATGCAAAGGGCAAGAAAAGAGCATGTTATTTCGAATGCCTGTTAAAATCGGACTTCAGTGGAATTATGCTGGGAATTAATTTGGCCAGCTGCAGTCAGGCTTGCTTCCCCCCCCCCCCCCCCCCCCCCAATTCCCTTGCAAGTTCAGGCCTGTTTCCAATTCACAATTTCTTGGTTGTTCCAGCACATTCAGAGGAAGTTTAAATGTTGGGCGGGGAAGCTGTGGCTGGATCTGACCATACCTAGTCCGAAAAAACAAGGCACGACGAGGCACCTTCCTAGGGGCGTCTAGGGGATGAGGAGGTTCCTGCCTAGGGAAGGGCATGGGATGGCCGGGAGAAAACTGCTTCCCCACAGCAGCGGGCTTGGCCATGGGCAAGATGCTAGGAAAGACTGAGGTGTGCGTAATGTGTGGAGGCAAAAATTGGGGGTGGGGTGGGAATGTCCTGGCCCTGAGCTACTGTGTGAGCTCACCTTTGGGATGGGGGGTAGGAAAGAGGGAGGAGGGGGTGGGAGGGGGAGGAGGAGGTACCATGTTGTGCTCTGAGGAGACCTGGGGGGCTGTGATGATCCTGGTATTTACCTGGCACCTGGACATCTGAACTCTGCATTCACTTGGCGCCCCCCAAATATTGCCATACAATTTCAGCTTAAAACCCCAGGCTTCATAACATTTGCAAAACATGCTTTTCCCACCCTGCTGCCTGGATAACGTGTTGGCAATTCATGAGGCCACACGTGGCCCTGACTGTATCCTGCCTGTTGCCACCACAGGCTGTGGTGAGCCCAGTGCCCACCCTCCACACAGGGCTGGGGGTGCTCGGCAGAGCTGGGGGTGGGCAGCAGCACTGGGGCCGGTGCAGGGGGTGAGAATCTGCTCACAAATCTTCCTACTTGGTTTTTCAAAGCTGCTGCATGTGACTAAACTGTGTGCCAGTGAAAACCGTGCTGCCTGTCTCCAAACGCGTCTGCATGGATGCAGGCAGTCGGAGAGGGATGACCTCTCCATGGCTGCCGTCGCCAGCATGTGCCTCCCGACTGGGTCAAGAGATGCGAGGAGACCTGCCCGTAGCCAGCCCCTGCGGCGTGGGCTTCCAGGGGCCGCCTTTTAAGCTGATGCAAGACTTCTTTTAAAACTGATGCTAAACTGGACCATTGCACTAGTTAAATACTCGTTATTCATGGCTGTCGGTGCCTGGGCACAAGGTTAATTTTGGCACTTTCTAGCTTAGCAAGCAATGAAAGCTCTGTGTTTTCCCCTGCTGAAGGGGTTTGTGCAGCACATCGTATTTGTGGATTGAAAGGGGAGTGTGGGAGGCTTCCCGCGTACGTTGCAGTCCTTTTTGCAGGAGGAGAGAAATGCTGCTTTTTATTATCTTTTTTTAAGTCTGATGTTTATTTGATATTTTAAAGGTGTTAAGAAAACAGAGAAAATGAATTTCAAAAGATAGAAAACAAACTGGTTTTTGAAATGTGTCTTGTAAGCTGTTTGCTGGCTTTCCCAGTTTGTCCAAGCTGCCCCAGTAACTCTGGTGATGGATGCACTGGCTGGACTGGCTGTGCTGGTGTCCAGCTGATGCCAATGGAGACGGGCACCAGCTGCCCCTGGAAGGCTTGTGCCAACGAGCAACTTCAGCAACTGCTGACTTCATAGAAGAGCTGAAAGCTGACATGCCTCAGGCCATGCTGAGTGTGTCGGGTTTTTTTTGTTTGTTTTTTTTTTTTTAATTGTAAACCATTTTCACAAGCTTCCTTTGGCTGTGCAGCAGATGCAGGGCTCAAAATTCACCCAGGGTTTCCAGATTAACACGATGGCTCATGCTGTGAGAGCTGGAGGGATGAGAAAGATCCAGCTGGAAACAAAAGCAGTGAGAGACCTGAAACTGGGTGGCCTTCGAGCTGGAAAGGGCTGCTCTGCCTTTAGCCTTTCAGCACGAACCAAGCACAAGGCACGTGGCTCTGAATTTGTTCATGTTTTATTTCCAAGTCTGTCTTGCACCTGGAAAGATGATCAAATTAATCTCCTTTATGAACCGGTAATTGCCGGATGCATCCTGTTCAGCGCAGCAGAGGGGACCAGGCTGTGGCATCTTGAAGTGGTGGGGTCCCCATCCCCAGAGGCATTTAAAAGCCGTGCAGATGTGGTGCTCAGGGACAGGGTTAGTGGTGGGCTTGGCAGTGACAGGTTAACATCGGACTCGATGATCTTAAAGGCCTTTTTCAGCCTAAACATTTCCATGGGTTTGTGGGTGAGCACTTGCTGGTTGGGTTTTTACCCCCAGTTCAGCCAATGGGGCTTCCAAATGCAGGTGGGGCAGGAGGAAGCTACAAACCCATCTGTGAATTTTCTGTTGACTTTACTCTGGGGACACCTTGTCCCTTGCTCCGGCGCCCAGCAGCGGCTGAGGAGGTGCCTTGTACGGGACTTAGTTATTTTCTTGTCATGACTCTAAATCTGAATCTGAAATACCTTATTTAAATTTCATTGCTGCTATTTCTATGCATCTCTTCTGTTTGGTGATGAGACAGAAAAATAATATTTTAAAGCCCCATCAGCTCTGTTTTACTTGGTACTAAGACCTGCTTAATTTTAGACAGTGTACGCAAAAAATCTTCACTAGACTTTATCTGTGCTCTGCGTGGCCTTCCACTTCGTGGTGGGAACATGACTTGCATATTGAAACCTGGTGTGAAAAAACCCTAGGAAAAATAACGAGCCTCTTGTTATAGTTTATTTCCATAACTTTCTATGGGAGATGCCTGCTTTTTTCAAATGTAAAAGAAAACCCAGAACTGTGTCCAGTAAACATGCGATATTTAAAGTGCTTGTATATAGAGGAGTACTTTGTGGGGGCTTTTTTAAAATATAAAAGCAAAAAGTGAATAATTTTGCATAACTATTTTTGTTTTATAAGCACTCCCTGGGGGAAGGGAGAGCAAGGTCTTGCTAAAATTATGCATTCTGCACAATTTTTTTATTTGGTCAAAATCCTACTTTTTTTTTTTTTTTAATCCCTGAGGCACTTCAGTGCATGCACTGCTCTGCTGGCTGTGGCGATGCCTGCTTTGTCCAGAGCCGGGTGCGGAGTCGGGGGGGCTGGCTGTATGCTGGACTGTGACTTTTTAATAAATGAAGGCCAAAGTCCCACGAAATCAATCAATCGGCACTTGTCTGCACGTCACACCTAAGGGAACGGGGAAGTCAGGTGCCTTTATGTTTCGATTGGAGGTGAACATATATCTTTCCCAGAAAGCAGTCACAATTCTCATATCCTACTTTCACATATTTCAGTGAGATACAGACTGAAAGTGGGTGAGGGAGATATGTTCCAGCTCTGCCCTCCTGGCGCCCGCTGGGCTCCAATACTGGCTGCGGGAGGATGTGGCCCCGGAGAGATGCAATTACACACCCTCATGTTAACAGTTTAAAGATCAAGTAAGGAGTAGTTTGACTAGAGATTAAATATAAAGATACACATTTATGAATTGGGGAGAGAAAAAAAGAACAACCCTCCAAGTAGATTAAAGTCTTGCAGAACTGACTAATAAATCAACTGCTGGTGAAGCGTGGCAGCCTTGTCTGCCACTCCGAAGTGGCTAAGGACAGGTTTAATAACGCTTTACAATTCAGAGGCTGAATGAAGAGCAAGCAAAGAGAGCGCAGCACAGCCACTACCTCCCTGAAGGCAATGAAAAGGGACTCGGGAATGAGCGCAAGCCTTGGCTGGGGGTGGACGAGGTGACCCCCGGGACCCCCTCCGCACCCGCTCCCCTTTGGTCCTTCCAGCTGGAGGCAGAGCAGCGAGGGGAGCACCCCGCCGAGTAGGTACCGAGTTTGGGCTGAGACCTTCTGGGTGAAGGAGAGAAATGCTGAAGGCATCTAGGATTAAGGGGAAAATCTTGGAGCTTTGCTTGTATGTGCTCGCTCGTTATTTGTGTTGCAGCAATGAGCAGCACCACTACAGCACAGTCACAGACCGGTGCTTGAGCAGCCTGGGCACTGTCGGAAGAGCTTAGGGCCACGCACAAGGGAATAAGATGATGGATATGTAATTTTGCTTTATAATTTTAGCTTGTTAGCTAAGACTTAGGACTCTTCTATGGCACAGGCTGCCTTTTAGTGCTGGGCTTTCAAAACAGGGGTGAAGGGACTTTCCCCTCTCTAGGCAAAAGCATGGTGCAATGTCAAATCAACTGTGGTCTGCAGTGGGGACCAGTTGGGAAGCAAACGTTCCCAGAGTTTGTTGGGAAAGGCTCACCCATTATTGCAACCAGTAAAGTATATATTTTAGGATTTTGGCTTTTTCCAGAAGAGCACAAACGCACCTTGTCCTATTTACTGCAATTTACTAGTTAGCTGAAAGTAATAAGCTGTCAAAGCCTTTGGGAAGTATTCCTTGGAGAGAAAGCTGCTGCTGTGCTGCTGCTAAGACTGGAGGTTCTCATCTGCCTTCAGTGAAGTGTCTGTAGATGCTCCTTAACTTGCATCAAAGCATAACCCACCCCTTGTATCGCTTTCGTAGTGAAAAGAAAATATCACAATATGATCCTCGCAGGGGCTTATGATCTGTCCATCATGTGCAGGATAACAGCAGGAGCACATTTACTTTTCTGAAAGAAAAGGCTTTGGTGAGCCTGGCTTGTGTTCACATGCTACAGCTGCACAGCTGGAAGGTGCTCAATAGAACAGGCTGGAATTTTGATCTGGTCCTTCCTGGGCGAGGAATTTATATATGGCAGCAAATACCCAGCAGAAGTGGGTTCTGTGATTACTGAAACATCAGATCCTTGGGTTGTTTCACCAGTTTGTTGCATTACTCTCCATCACACGGCTGGGAAAATGAACCTTATGGAAGCAGGTGCAGCTACTGCTAGATAAGAGATGTCATTCACCTCAGCAGCAGCCTATTGCTTTTATTGGGTGTATGCTTCTAGCAACCGAGTCTTAGGGGTGGGGAGGCAGTGGCATTAATTGCTGGCTCAGGGAGCAAACAGCTCTAGGTGAAGTCAAGGGTGATCAACCTCAGCTAGACAGCCATCTCCCAGGAGATGCTCTATGCCAAGGGTACCTCTTGCTATAAATTGCTTTGGATGTTTGAATATAGACCTCTTATAAACTCAAGCACTGCACAGGACACTTGTGTCCTCACACTGCCATCATGCCCTCAATCACTGAATTTTTCAAGGTCATAGCAAGAGCCTGCAGTAATCCAGAATTAAATGCAGTTTGTTCCACGACCATAATTTTATCTTGTCTTTGCACCCAGTTTTCGGAATGCTTTTTCTGTTCTGTCCTGCGGGGCACTCCCAGGTCCAGCACAGCACTGATGCATTGGAAGCATCCTGAGCAATATGCAGGCACAAACTGGTTGTTTCTGCAGTGTGTTCTCGGGACCTGCTAAAAGACAAAGAGCGTGGTGCCGAGAGCCCACTGGCAAGCAATGCACTCAAGCCCCCATTAAAAACAGCAGAACAAGTTTAATCTCTGGATGGCAGGGAAGCTTGCATTGTCAGCATTGTTTGATCCAAGTTTTAAAGGCAAAATTGAAATCATTCTTCACCAGGCTCAACACATTGATCTCTAGAAAAGAACACTTGTAAATAACCTCCTTGAGAATGTGTCACCCTCTTTCTCCTCCAAACCCTACTCCTCTGTGAGAAGGGCAATCCCCAAGGATGCTCCAAAAGCAAGAAGGAGAATAAGCAGAAATGGCCTCGGGGAATTTCTCTCTCTCATTCCTCCTCCTCCAGTCCACCACTGAACGCACACATCACATGCTCCAGATCACAAACCATTAAAAAGGAAAATTACTAACGCTCTCCTTTCTCCTTTCCCAAGAAGGGCTGCCTTGCTTTCCTAACCGGTTCATCTCTGCCTTTGAAGGAGGTGCTGGGCAGGCCAGTGGCAGAGCCCGGGACGATGGGCCCGCAGGCTGTGTGCCCAGGCTGGCTCCTGAGCAAGGGCTGGCTGGGTTCAGGTGCCGGGGCTGTCCCCGGACCGCTGGCAGGACGCCTTGTAATGCAGCACCCCTGCTCTCCCTCTCTTCAGAGTCATGATTCAATGCTTAAGTGAGGCATCTTTCATGCTTCCTGTAATGTGAAGCAATCTCCTTGTTTATGCTGTGTTTCTTGTTGACTCTCTCGCAGTGCGAGGTGTGCCTGCAGCCAGCCTCGGGGGCTCAGGGCTTCAGCCCTTAGCCACATCAAGAATTTTTCTTTTTTCCACCTGGTAAAGCAAGAAGGGCAAGGCACAGCCTCTGCACTCTTCGCCAATTATTTGAAATTACAGACCACAGAGTTTCATTTCCCCTCAATCGGGCAGCAGTTCAAACCACCACCACCTCCTATTTTCCAAATCCTTGTGTCTCTCTGTGCTCTGAGGAAACCCAGCCTCGTGGGTGGCTCATCCCTCCTCGTGCTGTGGCACACGTGTCGTGGTTTAACCCTGGCCGGCAACCCAACCCCACGCAGCCGCTCGCTCACTCCCCCCAGCCAGGGGCATGGGAAGGAGGATCGGAGAGGAATGTAAAACGCGAGGGTTGAGATAAGAACAATTTAACAGGTAAAGCAGAAGCCATGCACACAAGCCAAGCCAAGCAAGGAATTAATTCCCCACTCCCCATGGGCAGGTGTCGGGCCATCCTCAGGGCAGCAGGGCTCCATCACGTGTGACAGTTACTTGGGAAGACAAACGCCATAATGCCAAATGTCCCCCCCTTCCTCCTCCTTCCCCCAGTTTATATACTCACCATGATGTCATATGGTACGGAACAGCCCTTTGGCTGGCTTGGGTCACCTGTCCTGGCTGTGTCCCCCCCCAATTTCCCGTGCCCCCCCAGCCCTCTGGCTGGCAGGGCCCAAGGAACCAAAAAGTCCTTGATTTAGCCTAAACATCACCCAGCAACAACAAAAACCATCAGTGTGCCATCACCATTGGTCTCACATCAGAGCCAAAACACAGCGCTGTACTAACTGCTAAGAAGAAAATTAACTCTACCCCAGCTGAAACCAGGACAGCACATCAGCAGGAATAAGGGCACCATCACCCATGGCTTTTGGTGTGGTGCTGTGGAGACAACGCAGTGCTGGGGCACCGAGGTCTGGGTGCAGGTTTGCCTTCCCCTCAGTGCTGGGCGCACGCCGTGTGCTCCCCCATAACGTTGGCAAGGTCGCAGCGCAGCCTTCGGGGGAGAATGAATGATCCTCTGCTGGGATCAATAGGATGTTTTTAGGAGTAGCTAATTGGAAGGAAAAGCAGCTGATGTTAGATGTGCTCTAAGCATAAGATTTCCCTGGCAGGGTTAGATATATCTAGGGCATCTAACTGTCGGGGAGTTATGAAGTGATTTCATTTCTTCCTCACCAAATGAGACATAATAACCACTCTCAGCATTTGGAAATTGCACTGAAAATGGCAAAGTTTGTAACCTGGAGAATTAAAAATTGGTTTGGTTTTTTTTTTATTAGTAAAAACTAATGTTTTTTTAAAAATCTCCATGGTAAACTTTGTTGGAATGGGTTGTGGGGGTGCGTGTCCCGCCTGTGTGGCGTGTTGGCATAAGGTCTGTGAACATCCCTAGGAGCTTTGACCTTAAAGTCAAAATTTGACAATCCTTAAGGACAAATTTGACCTTGCAAGGTGCTGAGCCCTTCAGGTTAGATCTTCAAGTATCTTTTGACTCCAATTCATTAGCTTTAAGTTAAGAACATGTTTAAATGATTTGCGGAATTGAACCCAGCCCGTGTGATTCACAAATGAGATATATTTCCATGGGGCATCTTTTCCCCTCAGGTCTGTTGGATTGTAAACAGGTCTGAGGGGATGCTGTGGCAGTTGCTACGACCTACTTCAGAGCAGGGACTGGGTGAGTCTCTCCAGCAGCTCTGCACTGATTAACAGTGCCTTTCTAAATATGTACATTTCCACTTGAATGTAATTTTCCTGTAAGGAGGGGAAAAAAAAAAATCAGTGTTGTGTAATGGGGGCATCTTTAACAGTGATCTGCATCTAATTCATGCTCTCCTCTGAACAAGGAGGAGGAGGTTTCCTCTCTTGCCCTCCTCATCTGATACAAATCTGTCTGACCAGAACCAGGACTGAACTCACTGAGGATTCTCCCTGGCAACATGTAGCGTTTGGTTACGTGTTGTTCCAAAATTAATATATTCTAGCCTTCCTATTGATCTGGAAGGGTTGTCTGAGATGGATTGGGGGATGGAGGATGTTGGTATTGGGGGGGGGGTGGGGGGGGTGGGGGAACTAATCTAATTTTTTTTTTTAAGAAAGCTGTATCTGTATTTGAAATGATCACGATGCATTTCCAGAATAAAATCTCAGTAGGAAGCATGGAGCTGCTGGCAGGGACAAGGGCAGAGCGGCTGCTGCAGTGGCTGGGCTGGCTGCAGGGCGGCCGGGCTCCCTGCAGAAGGGGCTTGCTGCCAGCCCTCTCTCCCCAGGCTGCCGCCCGGGGGCTGGGGGACGTGGCCCAAAGCAGAGCCTGGCAAAGCCTGGCTTGCCTTCCCACAGCACGCTGTGCCGCTCGGCCAGCGCCAGCCTCACCGGGGCAAGCGAACCGGTTGCCTTTCTGGAAGCCTTGCAGAGAACAGCTGAGAGATCCCCATGTTTGTGTACCTGTGGATCCCAGCACCTACAGATTGGGGTGGATAGATATAGGAAAACACAAGCGGGAAATGAAGAAGAATGCACGATTTGGAAATAAAATGAGGTTCTCTTTAATATGAAGCGCTTCAAAAATAGCTTTGTCACTTTTACTCACAAAGGAAGTTATTGTGGTGAAATTACGTTATCATCTCGTGCTGGTTTTAAAAACCACACTGTGCCTCCTGGGGAAAAGTGACTGCAAAAAGCTCTTTGTTTTTTCCTTGGAAAAATGATGCTGTGAGGATGTGTGTTTTCAGTCAATGGGGGCTCATAACTAATGGATCAGAAAAGTTTAGAAGCCAGCAACAAACTGGAGGCATTAATAACTGTTGCTTTCAAGTCAATGGAATTGATCAGCAAATTCAGTTTATTTCTGAATGATCATTGTAGAAAAGTGGAAAGCAAACCAATATTTAAAGATGTACCTGCGAGCAATAATACATGATTGCAGGCTTTGGCAAGCTGGGTAGCAGAAAAAGGGCTGGATGACATAACAGATCATTCATAATTGTCAACCAAATTGCATAGCTGGTATTGAGTTTCATAAAATGAACCTTAAGAGGCATTTCTTATTGATTCTTGTTTCGTTAGAAACAATATAAGGCTGCCTTAAAGAACTGAGAACAGGCTGCAATTGATTCTCTTTCCTTTTGAGCAAATTCCAGTAGAATTCGATATTTGATTTTAATTTAGGATTTATTAATGCATTTTCTTTCTCTTCCAATTCCCTGTTACTATAGGAGGTTGCTGGGAGCTGAAGTAAAACTTGGGGAAAGTTTACGCCAAAGGGCACAAGCTCCATTGAAACTGGCTATTCCACAGTTTCTTTAGAGAGGGGGAAAAAAATAGGATAAATTCAGAGTCCGATATGAATCTTACAGGTCAGAGGCTACTGATTTTTTGGCAGGTATGCAGGGTGTGCTACCACCACCTTCCCAATTCATTTCTGATCCTCTGCCCAAACACTGAGATTATTGCCAGTTCCTCCTCGCTGTCCTTCCTCTGTGGTGAAGTTATTACCATTAAACCTTTTATTTGTGACATACCAGGCCCGTATTTGCAAGCAGAGCGCTGCCTAGCTCAGATGTCTCGTTCCTAGACGACTGTTAGGCTTTTATGGGAAAATACCCTTGTTTTAAGCAGAACAGTGTTTCCGTAGGTGTTGGCTTCAAGGGGGTTGGTTAGTCATCCCAGCCTGCAAACGGGACACCTTCCCTAGAGCCCGAGGGAAGGCTGCGGCGTGCAGCTCCCTGGCCCCATGCCCCCTGCGCCGGCACGCTCCGTCTCTGCCAGCATCTCCGTGTTCTTTGCTGGTTTCACACGAAGGGGAGAGTTATGTGGGGGCAGCTCCTTCCCCAGCCGCCTGACGAAATCCCCAGTAACCTGCCATTAGTTGCTGTTGGGGACCAGCAGTGCCTGCAGGGAGGCTGGGAAGAGGCTGGGAAGAGGAAGAGGCTGACTTGTGCTGCCGTGTTGCTGTGGCTCTGCGGGAGCAGAGCAGCATCTGGGGCTCCGCAGGGCTTGGACTGCAGCCCATCTGGATCCCAACACCCTTCCCAGAGCTGGGGGTGCTTGGGGTGCTAGGGCTGTCACTGCACAGCTTCAGGATCAGCTCCTTAGCAAGACAACAAGCTCTCAGGTTTGCTTTCAAGTCCTGGAAAAAGTGGGGATGCCCTGTCTCTACAAGGGGATGACAAGTTTGATGAGACGGGTGTTTAGGCTTGGCTTTACCAGCGTCCTAAAGCTCTGCAGCCTGGCAGGGTAACGGATAGCGCTGTGTCTGAAAAGGCCGGCCTGTTTTACAGCAAACTCACAAGATGCCTGAACCGGTGGGACTGAAATGGAGGTGCCTGGAGCCGCAGGGCGCTGAGGGCTGCGATGTGCTGTCGGCAGGGCCTTGTTCCCAACGCCCCGTGTGGGTGAATAACGCTGCGAGGTGACTTTTCTGTGTCGCTTCAGCACTGTCTCGAAACGTAGATGTGGTGGGGCTTTGTGACCTGTGGTCCTTGCTCTGGCCCCCTGTGGGGGGGCAGAGGGGGGATGCTCCTGCAAAGACTCAGACTTTACACAGGTTCATGAGAAGCGTTTGAGCCAGGGGGTTTCCCCTGTGCACTTGGCTTTCCCTCCCCAGTGCCAAATAATGATGTTACTGCTTCCACTTGTGTGATTCATTTTCCATGCTTGCTTCTAAACAGATCTATTTGCTCTTCCATCTCTCCATTGCTAGATAATAAATATACAGTCCCTCATCCATGAAGGTTACACATCTATTCTTCCTCCTCAAAACCAGAGGCGAAGCCTGTAAGACCTAATATTATTTAAAGTCCTCCTTACATGAAAGAGATGTAATCACCCTTCACAGGTGAGGTATTCTGAGGGATTCATTTCGCATTATTCTACATTAAACTGGTTCACTGTAAATTTTTAGTGCCTGCTGTTAGGAGAAGGCAGGTGGGACGAGGCAAGGCTTGCTGCCTGCTGCGCTCTGCGGTGGGGCTGCTCCAGGTACCCGCGGATGTGCTTGTCACGGGGTGCTGATTCCCCAGACCGTGGAAGTGATTCCTCACTTTTATCTGTACTGAAATTATTTCTTTGAGAAAATAAGAGAGAACTCTACAGAAATGAATAGTAATTTTCCCAAATTGATCTGGCCAGTCATTTGTATAATCTCTTTGCAAGAGAAATGGCTCAAGCGGAGGTTAGCAAGGGAGAGTAAAGACACGGGGCTTTGCAGAGACTCTTCAAAGCCGCCTTTGGTTCACGGGGAGGCTCTGCTGATTTAGTAGGTTTTAGCTGATGTTTCTTCTCCAAACCTGGTGAGGCTGTGGCAGCGTGAGCTGCGGGTCCCAGGGATGCCAGCCCTGCCCCTGCTCTGCCTGCACGTGCTGCTGCACCCGGGCTGGGGCTTGGCAGCGTCTGCTTAGCGCAGGACGCGAGTTCTTCCCTGCTCCTCCTTTTTTAGCCTCCTGCAAATGCTCAATAATGCTGCAGAGAAGTGCACAGCAACAGTTTGGGGTAAGCTAAACCAAACAAACCTCAGCTCCGAAGATGCGGAAGAAGAGGCAGCTATTTTAGGCTACCTTTGGAAGTGTTTATGTCTTTCCTTGTAAAATACTTATCTGCTGCCAATAGAAACACGATGTGAAACCAGATCTTTTTTATTTGTTGTTTCCTGGCATCACCTGCAGGGCAATGTGGCCCTACATAAGGGGTGCCAATTACACCTGCCATCCTGCTGGTTATCAAAGATTTTACATAGGGGCCAGGATGGCCGTCACCTGGAGCCATGTCCAGGGCTGGTCCTCGGGGAGGAGGTCTGGCTGTGGGTATCAAGTACCAAGTAATAAGGCAAATCTAGAATAATGTCTACATATTTCTGATTTCTCAAAATACCAGGTGTGCTGCAGCTGAGCGCTCAGAGGAGCAGGCTTCTCTTAAAGCTCTGGTTTGTAGGGGTTTGTTATTCAGATCCTTCTGTTAACAGTAAAGATTCAAAGCTGCAAAATAATCACGGGATTAAAGTTACTTACAAACAAGTCAAGGCCTGAAGCTGCTGCAAGTTGGTCAGATTTACATGTATCGTATGGGTAAATAATTTGAGCTAAACAGATTAGCATGTTATGCCTCTGGTGAAATGATCCTTGAATAAGCCACGGCCTCGTGCCAGGGCCATTATGAGCGGGGGAAAATCGTCATTTGCTGCCAGTGACATTCAAGTGACAATGAAAGTGGAAAAATACCTGGAGGTGTTGCTTTTGTAGATATTTCAAAAATAAACTAAAATTCAATGTGTTAGTCTTATCATAAGCCAAGGAAGGAAAAATAGAGAGAGGTTCTTGTGGGTTTGATTTAACTTCTGACCCAAGGAGCCCGCTGAGGACAACGGAGCAGCTCTTACTGCAGCTGCCCTTTGCCTGGTGTCAGCAGATGGCTGGTGTCTGCTGGCACAGGCTCTGCGCCTTTTGGGGAGGGAGGGATGTACGAGAGCCGTTACCAGATGAAGTTCACCTATCACGATCTCTGCAAACAAAACCAAATCAGCTTTTGGTCCCTACGTGCCAATATCAAATGTAAAGAGCTACTCATTTACAGGCTTTAAGGTCAAGCATGTACTTCTGTGCTTGACTAATACAAATGATGATGCATGTGATTTGGGCTTGAAGCCTGCTCATTTGTCCTTTTAAAAATACATAAATAACATTTTTGTGGATTTTTCGTGAATGTCACTTCATTGGCGTTGCCCGTCACAGATGTTACAGTTAAATATTTCTATATGCATAGCTATTGGGTTCGGATGGATTTGATTTGGGTGAGATAGTGATTCAGGTAAAGGGATGATGCAGACCTCCCAACACCAGCAAAGGTGCTGGAATTATTTTCTCCTCCCAGTAAGTGGAGGTGACTGGGAAACCAGGGCCACTGGAACAGAGAAGGAGAGAAATCTGCAGTAAAGCTGGGAGCAAAGTGACTTTGCTGGTCACGGTCCTCAATACGGACACTGAGTGCAGCTCTTTGATGCACTCTGCTCCTGGCAGCTTTTATGGCTGCCTGGAAGCTGGAGGAGATATGGTCGATAACAGAAAACTCGTTCTTCAGCATCTCCGCCACACTCTGTAGAGAGGAGGGTATGCCAGTGGGATTTACCCCAAAAGTAATGTTCATAGCACAGCATCTGTGGGTGATTGGAAGAAACTCTATTTCATCTTAAGGAATGACTCCGAGTGATTGTTGTCACCTGGATGGGACATACCCTGACCCACCATGTGCTATTACCTGCCTGTGCAGGTGTCTGAATGCTACCGAGACTGAGAACAGGTACCTTGGCCTCAGATGGCCTTTCTTTTAGAGAAGACAAAAAGCACAGATTTTAAGTTGTGTCTTTTAATTGCATGGTCTGGCGTGGGGGTGCATTTTGCCCCCTGGGAGCGCCGACGCTGTGTGTGTGCAGCACGGTGGCTCGCTCTTTCAAATGGCTTTATTTTGCGCAGAGGTTTTTGCTGAAACGTTCTCCTTTCAGCACCATAACTCTAATACGTTTTATAGGGAGCTCTTTTATATGTCAATAAGAAAGAAGCAGTGCTGGTGTTACAGAGGGCAGTAAGCGTGATGGAGAGCACTCACGCAGCCCGAGAGCAGACTCAGCTCAGTGAGGAACAGTCCCTCGGCTGGCGTGGGGCACGGTCCTGCAGACCTGTCAGGATGAAAAATCTCCAGGTTTTCCAAGCACTTTATACGATGGTTTTTTGGCTCTGGGAAGAACATGGTGAACATGAGCCAGCACGTGTGGGTGAAGGATGGGTACGTGCTGCTGGTGTGTCATGGCCCCGCTCAGCCGTGATGCAGCACCAGTGCTCCGCTCGCCGGCGCAGGGGCTGACAGTAAATGTGCTGATATTCCTGTGGTTATCATGGTACTGGCATCTAGACAGATACGGAGATACGCATACAGCATTAGCACAGAAATCTATTAGCATAAATTACTGATTAATTCACCTAAAAAAGCTGAGCCCCAGCTCTGCGATTAAAAATAGTGACAGAACTTCAAAGGGGCAATAGGCATGATTTATTTTTAAGATAATGTGGATAATTTCAAGTACCAAAGGATCTTGCTTATGCTGCTTTCCTTGGTTTTCTGCATAATCCACTGTGTCCAGCTAAGATTAGATAAAAGCAAAAGCAGGATCCTTTTTCCTTTCCAATGTTAACTATTTTGCTTCTCTTTATCCAGAGATGAGGTCATGGAGCTTAACATGCAGAATGCTCCTCTTGGCTCCAGACTTTGCTTCCAGATAAAACTTTGGATCTTTGGGGATTGTTTTTTTTCGCTGCATTGTGCTGCTGCGGGCATGGCCTTCTGGTGTGGCCCAGCTTTTGGCAGCTGGGAGGGGAGCAGCGGGGCAGAACCGTGTACGTGGCAAATGATGCCGGTGCTCAGTCCTGCTGCCTGTGCCAACCTGCCCCCAGGCCCCGAAGCAGAGCTGCTGGCCAAGGGCAGTCCACCTTCATCATTCTTGCTTGGTTTTAGCTGAAATTTTTTATTTACTCACATTTAATACGAATGTGCCTTCCATGCAAACATTACCAAAGCTTATTTGCATATGCTGGGCATCTTTAAAAGCCCATTTGTTTCATCAGGCTTCTCATTGGTTTCAAATTGTTAATACTCAGCCTCAAAAAGGAGTATCCGCTTTCTGTAAAACTGATGTGATCTTGCTGTTTGGTTTTCCTATACTCCCATACTGAATTTATTTTTATTACTAATGTCGTAGCGAACTTTCTTACTTCAGGAGCCCCTGGGAAGTGCTGGTGGTGCTGGTGAGTCTCATCCCACACCAGTAACCTTCTCCAGCTGTAAACTGCAGTAACTGCACATTTTCTGGCAGCATGTTAGGGGCAGTGGTAATTCGTTGACAGGTTTCTGCAGGATGGTCTCAAGTGACGATTTGCTGGCCTTTACTTGCACTCAGGTGTTATGCAATTTTTGTGGTTTAGTGTTGTTTTATTTTTACTCCCTTTTGTATGATAAAGTAGCCTGGCTGATGAGTCTGTACCTTCTGCACTCGCTGCTGACCACTCCGTGGGGCTTGGCATGACGGGCAGCTCCTGCAGCAGGGCTCGGCGAGGGGAGCTGCCTCCCGCTCGTGAGTGTGCAAGTGCAATGCTGGCACCTGGCAGAACCAGCGAGAGGTGCGGCTGTTGGTTTGGGTTTTTTCCCCTGCAAAGAAATGGCTGATCCCTTCAAAGTTCAAAACCTAAGCAAAACCAACTTTCAGGGATGATCAAACCACAGCTGAGAGCATCCTCTTGCCACCTCGCCCGTGCACATAAGCCAGGCTCCCCCAGCATGAGCCGGCTGCTCCGGGCAGCCTCACCCTCCCGGTTCGTTTTCTTCTGCGTCATTAGTGGCAGCAGAGGGAGGATCAATGCTTTCAGTGTCACGGCAAGACAATGTCTGTGCGTTATTGCCATGATATTGACAGCTTGGCTGCTTTTCTTGTATAGTCTATACTTCATTTGTGAGAAGTACTGTAATTATCCCCTAGCAGTCATTTCGGGAATGGCGCACAACCTGAAAAGAAATCCAAACGGGTACACCTGATTGCAAAGAAAACACTTTAAATATTGAACAATTTCTCTAATGGTCTAAATTTTCTGTTTGCTTTAGCACCTAGCGTTTGTGCAGCCATTTCACACAAGCCTTAACAATGGACATTTTACATCGAGGGCACTTACAGTAATAAAAATGAAGAAGGGTTCATCCCCCACGCTCTTTCTTGCTGTTTTGCATCTCTCCTTCTTACTCCCAGGCAATTAACAGACCCTTAAATCTGTCTTTTTCTCTCCACAATCCATGCAGACTTTCCCAACCTAATTGTCAGTCTATCCTTCATTAAGTCAACTGCAGACTTTTGATCTGCTTCTTTGGAAGAGCTTTTGTGTTCAGCATTTGAACGCGCTAGTCCCCTGTTTACAAGATTTACATCAAAATAAGGTTTCTGGAAAAGAAAATGCAGCATAGCAAAATAAAAAAGTTGCGCAAAGCCCCCAGAGAACTAATTCATATGCATTTCAGCAATAATAATAATAATAATAAAAAATAGCATGAGACAGGCTGGCTTAGCAGTGCAGAGATACAGTCAGAATGTGTTCTCCGCCTCTTGGGTGCCTGTTTACTTATGCACCTGGCTGGTAACAACCCCAAATCTGCAGCATCAGAGCGCTGCGCTTCTGTGCACCTTTCTCGGAGTAACTCCGTATGAAATCTTTTGGAAAATTTGTCAACCCGAAACCAGCTCCTTAGGCTTTGTATTCAAATAACTTGATAAGACCTGATGCTGAACACCAAGACGAGGATGGAGCTTGGCACAAGATCCCCGTGGGCAGGTGATTCCCAGCACAGTTTTGTGACTAACACAAGACTATAGCGGTGCTTTCGGCTCCGGGGCAAGGAAGTGCTACCTGTTTTCCCCAGCTGCCTTCTCGTGTTATATCTGCAACGTGTTGCGTAGAGGAAAAGTCAATTTAGGAGCTGACAAAAGCCGGAGAAAACGGCAGCGGTTAATTAATAGCCTTGTGTCTTGTGCAGTTGGCTCCAACAGCAGACTCCAATATCAGAGCTAATTGGGAAGTCAGTCCAGATTGCATCCTACAGGACAAGTTCATGCTAATAAGTGATTTCTGTATCCAAGGGTAGTTTTTATTCAATTTCTAGTACTTTATTTTGACTAGGGAGTCAAATATTCTTGAAGTATCAAAACAATCTTTGTAGCTGTGTAAGGGGAGCATAAGGATGTCATTAAAAACGAACCCAGCTCAGTCTGGATGCTGGCAAAACAACTTCAAAAGTATCCCGGTTATTCTGGGGGAAAGGAGCTGTGTTCTCTCAGGATGAAAGGATCGACTTGAGAATGGTTTAAAGGCAGGATTGGTCCCAGGCGAAGGGAAGGCTGCTTGGGGATCCTCCCTGAAATGAATCAGTAAATCTGACTGTAGATTCTGGAGAGCCTGTAAATAAGGGCTGGGTGTAACCCCTGAACTCACACAGACATGAGTGTCACCTCTGGGAAGGCAAGAGCGGGAGCAGCGATGTCCTGTGCAACACTTCCCTGGCACCAGGAATTTGGATTTTGTAGTCCTCCCGCAAAGAGGCACCCACAGATGTTACTGGGCAGCTGGCGTAAAATGAAGGGAAATAGGGGTTTGCAGAGTGGAGATCTTTGCTGCTGGATGCTGTAGAGCTACAAGTATAAACAGGTACGGAAAGAGATGAAATGAAGGGGGAGAGCTCCATGGGTGGCGGATAACATTGATAACCCAGTCGACCAGGAAATTCCTCCATCTCTGGCAAAGCTGGAAGGGTAGAGAGTAGAGAGTGGGAAATGTCACTGTACATGAGCTCTTATTCTCTCTCCATACATCCATTTCAGCTGCTATTGCCCACAGGAGTGCTAGGATTCTGATTTAGCACCTTTTTTTTTTTTTTTTTTTTTTTAAGTAAGATTGTGGAAATGACACATGATTAGAGATAGGGAAATCCTGGTGGTACCTAGGAAGAGTCCACATCATTCAAAGCCATGTCTCTGGGTTTGAAAGAGCAGTGAGTGGAACAAAAAATGTAACTTTTGTATTAGGTTATCGATACTGTGATTCTCTGCATTCCTTTGGTATTTTGGAGTTTGTGTTTGTTTAGTTTTCTTCCTGGTGTGTCCCTTGGATTTAAGCAAGAGCAGGGCTGTTATTTAGTGGCTTTTCTTGCCCCAGCGCTACCTTAGTCAAAGAGAAGGGAATGTCAGGCAGGGTAATTCAACAGTCTTGTGGGATGAGACAACTTTCACCAGAAAACAGTTAAGGAATTTCCTTGTTTCTGAAATGCTTGTCTAGCAACATCCCTGTATCCTTACGAACCTGTGCAGGTACCCCTGGGATCCCCCTGCCCCACCAGCTGCAGACATACCTGGTTTTAGGGTTAAGGCAGTGAAAGCAGGTCAGGATGGAGTGCATTACAGGTTAACACTTCCTTCATTTAGAAGTAGCGAAGCAAAAACCCCAGGGGTCTGAGAAGTTGGTAAAGAATCTTCATTTCCTCCAATACTTTTCTTGCCCCTGTAAAACCTAGTTTGCATCAATCATAAAAAGTTGTGCAGTTTTCCCAGTTTTCCCAGAAGGTCACTGTGCAATGAACATGCAACACAAACTGTTTCTGCATATTTAAAAAAACCAAAAAACCCCCCCAACCCCCCCCCCCCCAAAAAAAAAAGAAGAAGGAAAAGGAGATATTTCTTTGCATGCAGTTTTTAAGAAGCAGAGAGAAAAGAGCCATAAAGTTTCCTTTTATAGATTTAGAAGACAGCAGCAGAGTGTGCTAAAGTGAGCGAGGAAAACCCAAGGTGACATTTAATTTTAGCGATAATAAGCTATGGCAAAACTCCCCTTACTAAAGTCCTAAGGCAAAAATGTTTGGCTGGTATATTCTGGGGCAGAGACATTGCAAGGAGCAAAGGGAGATGGGGTAAGACACCTTGAGCAAGATTCAAAGAGCCTGGCATTAATTTTAGGGATGAAGAATTTGAGCGCCTGTGTTAAGCAAGAAATGAATAATGCCTGTTACAGCCAGGCAGAGCCGTTCTACTTCTCGGGTTCACACAACAAAAATTCTCTCCTGGGCAAGGCAAGGCTGCTGCTGGGCTTGGCTGGGGTAGGGCTGCAGCCCCTGGAAGAATGTTCTCCAGCTGACGTACCCTAGGCATCCCTGCCTCTTACAGCGTGCTGGAGCCATCAGAGGCGATTTCTACCTTCAGAAAGGCAGGGGGCTGCAGGCTGGGCAACTGCAGCAGGGAAGGACCCGAGTCCTGCCTGAATGCTGCTGCCCCAGGTCCAAGCCACAGATGGGTCTTGAGCAGCCAGTCCGGCCAAATTATCTTCCATGCTTCTGGATACAGAACCTGTTACTTCTCATCTGAAAATATCTCAGTCTCTGCATTAAGGGAAAAGCTGAGTCAGAATTTGAGCAGACAGGTAGAAAGCATCCAGGATGAAGTATTTTCCTTCAGTGGATGACTGGCCAGCAGGCCCTCAGCCTTGTTTTGCAGAGATGCTGGTTGAACCCCCAAATATAGAGGATGAAGAGATGGGATTTGTTTGCTTTTATGGGTTTAGGGGTGAAGCGCTGTGATTCTCACCTGGCACTCTGCTCCAGTGCACAGGGGTGTGATGGCTGGAGATGGGGGTCTGCTGATGGAGAAGGCTTCATGCAGCACCCTCCCTACTCTAATACCAGTTTGTTCCCAGTGCGGAGCCCTGGTTCTGCCCCTATTGCTGTGGTCCCCCCATCTTAGTTTCCTTTCATTTGCTGTAAATTCTCATGACTGAACATTTTCAAAGGGAGGAGGGCGCTTTCAATAGGTCTCTTTGCAGATGTTTATTCCTGGTGGCAGTGATGTCTGCAGATAATTGCCCAACGCCTATTTTGGCAGCACTTTTTCTAGAGAAGAATTAATAAAATCTAATAAGGCGCTTAGAAAGTCATGCAGCTTCGCTAGCTGGCTGCGGACCTGTGTGGGTAATACAGCAGGATATTGAGTTTCTGCTACTTAAAGGGTTCCCAGCTCCCAGCAGCGGAGCACAGTGATGAGCCTGAGCTGCTCAGTCTTGTGATGGCACTTCTAGAACTGTGCTGTGAACAGGCATGTTGCAGAGAAGGTCCACAGCAGTGGTTTGCTAGCAAGCTCCAGGTGTATTTGTTAATATAGATGCCTCCAATTACATGTAAAATAGATCTAAAAGGCCTGTTATGGCTGCAGCATGGAAAGAAATTTGCTGTTTCTGCCATCTCTCTGTGCATATTCTCCTGTCAAGTGATCCTGCGACAGTGCCAAAAGCTGTGCCAAGGCTTTAGGTTGTGATTTCAAATCTGGTTCCTTTCTGCTTTCTCTCTGTAGTACGTTAGTGCTGTAGTGTCTCTCTGCGCCCTTCAGTACAGGCAGGAAGACATTGCTGGCACCCATAATAAGCTACCTGTACAGTAATTGCATTCACTAATGGGTGAGACGGGTGCTTGAATACCGAACAGCTGCTCCCAGTCATTGCCTGCCGAGTGGTTTCCCCTCCGGAGGTCTGTGCCGCGGCTGTGAGGATGCTCAGGGAGCACGAGGAGCGGAGAGGGCTGTGCACAACACTCGGTCCCATCAGAGCAATCCTCATCTGGCTCCACGGCTGTAGAGAAACCAGTGACACACGTCGGTACTCGTAGCAGAAGTCTCCAGCTGTGTCAGGTGTAATTCTCATATTGGTCTTGGCTAATGTGCCTCGGCGCCTCGGAGCGTGTTCCTGACCCACTAACGCAGCCCAGCAAGGCTGCAGCTGCTGCTGGGGCCAGGAACAGGCTCCCTTCGCCTGGGGGCTGGCAGAAATGGGTGGGTCAGCAGGGCACAACCTGGAGTCTCCCAGCAGCTTCCCTCTCCGGCTGGCAGGACCTGTCCGGCTGCCCTTGGAGCTGCTCTGCAGGAGGGGAACAGGAGAGTGAGATCAAGTGCTCCCGAATCCATTTCTAAATCTGTCTCATCCAGCTGGATCAAAGCAAGGGTGCCTAGCCCAGACTGTGCCTCTGGTTTTCTAAAATTAAGCTGCTTTGTAGCAAGTCTGTGACTTTACAGCAGGCAGGGATGGGCAGCCTGCTGACCAGCAGCTTCTTAGTTCTTGGCTGCCTGTAGAAACAGAGCTTTCTCTGCCTGCATGGACGTGGATATAAATAGATGCACAGAGTCAAGGGGATGAGTAGGTTACACAATAAACCTCAGCACTCACAAGAGCCAAAAATACCTACAGAAATGATGGGCAGTTTGAATGACATTTGCAGAATGCTGTTAATGGCCAAAAATTGCTGCCACGTTTGAGAGAGTCCCTGTCACTGAATGAATCCTCCCGTCCTGCCAACGCAGAACCTTGCACCTGTGAGTTCAGCTAATGGTGGCCCCTCCATCGCACGGTGCATTTGCTGCGCTCTCCCCGGTGCTCCTCTGCCCCAGGACGGACAGAGATCAGCAGAAAAAGGCGTTCCAGCATTTCATGGCACCCTTGGCCTTGTAGCTGAGGTTTCAGGTCAACATTATTTTCCTCTTCCATTTTGTAAAATGACAAGAGAACCGATCGTGCTCACCTTAGCGAGGAAGTGAATGCTTCCATTGTTGCAGTGTAATAAAGGACAATAATTCTTGGAGAGAGAGTGAGAGATGGAGTTTTTGTGAAATGCTCCCACTTCGTATATAAACCTATCTCAATTTTTCAATCCTAAATGGCCCTTGTATTGAAAGCTCAGTGTATGAGCTGTCTCCATTCAGTGTGAAAGCTGCAAAGAAATAGAAACTGTCCAGAATTGCTGGGCCTCTTGGGAGAGGGGATGTTTTTCTTTACAGATGTTTTTAGCTATGACTCGCTGCAAAGCTGCAATGATTTTATGGTTATGAGATTGAGACTAAGGGTACTGAGCTTCGTATCGGGCTCGATCACAGACCCGGTGTGGCCTCGGACAATTCGTCTTGCAGTGTGTCGGGCCCCAACCTGTAACGTGTGTGGGGTTGGTGTCTGCTCACAGGGTCCTGGTGCTGGAGGGACCTGCTGAGCACGGATCTGTGCACGCCTGGGTGGGTGGGCAAGGCGCAGCCAGGTCATGTTAGGCAGAAAACGTGTTGTTCCTTCTCTCTCTTCCACTGGATCACAGATCCTCTTGGCCATTTCTTAGATAGGGGAGCAGACTGAAGCATCGCTTAAGGAATGAGTTGTTAAATCATCGCTGTCTTGAGGTGTGCACGTGGCATGTCCCCCTTGTTCTGGCAGCGACCACGGGGGGGGTCACGGGTGGGTGATCTGGCAGGCACTGCCGCAGGGCTGAGCTGAGGACGGGCACAGCTGGTACGCTGGTGGTGAAGGGCAGGACCCCATGGAGACAAGCTGTTGCCCTCTGAGCAACGCTCTGAGCCTGATCCTGCCACGGTCCAGTGAGAGGCTTCAGTACATTAAAGATTGTGCTGGAGGCAGGGGTGAGGCAGGGCTGAGGAGGTGTGATGCTGCCCTTTGGGAACTGGGAGGGTGGTAGTCACAGCTGAAAACTCATCACTAGTGTTTGAATAATTCATTCCTCTAAAAAAACAAATGGAGAAGAAAAAACTCTGGATGCTTCCCCTGGGTCCGGCCCTGTGTGGGGATGGTTTGCAAACTGCTGCTCTCATTGCTCCCATTGCTGACCCCACACAGGCGCTGCTGGTGAGCCCCGGCATGCTGGGCATGGTGGCATCTTGCAGGTGTCTCGTACAGGGTTTGCCTCAAGCCATATTTGCTAACAGTAAGTGGCAAATGTTTCTGCAAATCTCAT
The DNA here is from genome assembly GCF_023638135.1 of Falco biarmicus. Lineage (NCBI taxonomy): Eukaryota > Metazoa > Chordata > Aves > Falconiformes > Falconidae > Falco > Falco biarmicus. Next base: position 118,816,356 of record NC_079290.1, read on the forward strand.
ATCCCAATGCCCTTAACTGTTCCAAATAAACCGAGTTATTAACATTGGCAGAGCAGGGTGAGTAAAGCGAGCCCTTATGGCACGTTTAGATGCTCTAGTTGTCCTTCCAGGGGCTGCTGGACAGGTCCGCAGGTAGTTGGAGGCTGCAGACAGCTCCGTAACATTGCACTGTGAATTATTCAGTAACTGATAGTTGCTTGGGATTAACCAGCAAGAATATATATCGATACTTGGTGCGGCCGACATACAGAACAGCTCTGGGCACGTACCGCAGCTTTCAGAAGGGTGTCCCTCCATCAGGCTGGTTTCCCCACGCTGTCAATTCTGTCACTGAGAAGCTGTCAGGGTGCCAGGCAGCCCAGTTCTGATTCCTGACTGGGGCAAGGCTCACCCTATTTTCTGCTTTCTCAGACGCTGTTTTTTGTGGCAGATGCTCTGCTACAGGCAGCCCCACGCTTGGGCCCTGTCGTATTAAAATCAAACGGCAAAGACCGCTGCTCCTTTCCAAAACAACCAAGCTCACATACTGGCTCCAAGCACCCTGTAGACAGAGGTACCTGGATTGCTTGTGCTCACAGGCAGAGCCGCGTGATAACCCTGAAGTGCTCAGCGCTAAAAGCCGGGAATCACCGGTGTGTTGGAGCAGAGCAAGCAGCAGCCAGGACTCAGGCGAGACATGCCGGGTTACAGTTCTGGGTTGAATTCCCGTTGTTTGCAGTTTCTGGAGGGTGTGGGCTCTGCCACTGTGGGTTTGCTCAGGGTGAGGGGGAACAAATTACTTTGCACTCATCCCCTCGAGATGACATAAGTCTTCTGCAATGGGATGCGCGGTCTGTTGGAGGGAGTGTGTGCTGCACAGGGAGAAGGATGAACAAGATTCTATCAGTTGGCATTGGGCTATAAGGAATCTCCAGACATACCTGCTGTTCGGTTGACTCTGTGGACTTTCTCCAAAAATCCTAAAGTAAAAGTGAGCATGGAAATTTCCACCCACCTTGCAAGGAGGGAGTGCCTGATAAGAGCTGCCTCCTTGAAACACAGCTCTGTAGAACTCAAATATCTTATTTTCCTCTAATTTGTAGTGCTGAAATGACAGTGGGCTCCCTTGTTTGTGCCTGTACCTTTGCCTGAGCTCCTTTAGAGTGCAAAAGCAGTGATGTGTCCCTGCCTGATTCCAACCCTAGGCTCTGCTAGACATATATTAGTAGTTGCATGACTCAATTTTATTAATTGTTGCATGAAATTATATGGTACTACTCAAAAAGAATGTTAATTTAGTTTTCCTACAGCTGTGTTCAACTTAATTTTTAATCAGATCTGACAGCAAAAATTTAAATCAAGTGCTGCGTCTTGGCTGTAAGAGGACCGAGTACATAATGAATGTACTAAAGCGATCAGGACAGTTTGCAACACTAATACATGTTAAACGTAGGCAGGCTGCTGAGCTGTAGACAGTAATTATTTCTTCTCTTCCACCAAGCTGAGCTTCGTGGAGGAAGAGCTGAAGCAAACTCTTGGGTCAGGGCATGGAAGTTGGTACCGGGAACGCTGACACGCTGCAAGCCTGACCTGGACGGATACAAACAGCTTTAATGGGGCTGGTAACGAAGCCTCAGCAAACTGATGGTCCTGGTAGCAAACATAAAGCAAGAGTAGATTAGAAAGCAGGCTTCAATCTTTGTAATTTAGACAGTAATGCAGGATGGCTAGGGAGGGAACCAAAAGCAATTTGCAGCGGCAGAGTGAGCATGTAACTGCATCTTAAGTTGGGAGCGACAGTAAGTGTTTTCCAGGCAATTGCAACGTTACTGAACTTCACCAAATGAAAGAGCATCTTCCAAACTAGGCCAGGTAGCAGCATGGGTTCTACTCAGCATTTCCTAGAACTGATCTGCATTCAGGAGATGGGGTCCTGGAGATAAAGGACTACTAATTAGGAGAGCTTGGCTAATTAAAGAAAAAATAAAACGCTAAACCCCTAGCAAGCCGCTCATCTGTTAATCACAGTAATATACTGGGGGGAGTTCAGGGAGCCGTGCAAGTTCTTAAAAATCCTGATAGAAACACTACACTTTTCCTCCTCTCTTGCTTTATTGAGAGCACGGCGTTTCGAGTGCATTAATCTGCTGAAAGTACCAATGGCCGCTCGTTCCACCACGCGGGAAGGCGCCAATGTGGCGTGTTTTTCCTTTCCAACTTCTGCTCCTATGTTTCCTCGGCGCTCGTGCCATCAGCAGGCAGGAAAAGGCTTTTTCCTCTTTTGAAAGTGGTGTGCATCGCTGCATGTCTTCTAATAGGGAAAGCAAGATCTGTATGAATTCATAATGGCTGCAGTAATCTTTCTTTCCTGTGAGAAGCTGGTATTAATAAGGAGTGTCACAAACTATGAATTTTATTGTGGTGATATTCATTATATGTGATAGAGAGAGAAAACGTGATGCAGCAGGTGCAACGAATTGTATTTGTTGCAAAGACTAGAGCTAAATGGAAATAAATTAAGCGTGATGTGGTTTAGGAGGATCTATTTTCTGTAGCAGGTACAAAAAACTGTCCTAAAATGTTGATATAGAAAAGATTTCTGAGGTGCAAAGGGAGATACAAACACAGAAAAAGAAAAACAAATTCATTTTGATGCACAGAAACACGTCCTTTGCTGTGCATTTAGAAGAGGGCTGCAGAAGGCAAATACTCCTTCTGTTCTGGAAATTTGCAGAACCAGGATAATTGCTACCTGTGGTTGCTGTGGGAACCAGAACTTTTCAATTCCAGATTTTAAGAGCATAAAGTCTCAGCCAAATGTGCCATATTAATGTGACTGCTGTCATATTACAGGAAATCAGCCAATTTGTGGCTGATATAAACACGTTAAGAAGGGAGAATTTTGTAAGAGTCGAGAATCGGTGGGTTTTTCCTCGAAGCAAGGCTGGGGTTTGGCGCTTGGGCTGGAGCCGCGGGGTTTGTTCAAAGGCAGAGCTGCCTGAACCCAGCGTTGCCTTTTCATGCCCCAGGAGCAGGGGGTGGGCTTGGCTCTGGCTGCGGGTCCCCTCTCCCCCCCAGTGGCCACCCTGCCCGGCTGGCAGGGTGCTGGTGGGCACCACCTGTGCCTCTGGTGTCTGATGAGGCTCCCCAGTACTTCCACATGTCAAATATAACTAAACTTGGCTCCATGACAACTTGCACGACTTCTCTTCAGGAAAATAAAACCACTCCGGCTCAGGGGAGCCATCCTGCCAGCAGCCTCCCAGGCAGGGTGCTCGTCTGTCAGGATTCGTCCTCCCCCAGGTAACACGGGGTGTCTCCACACCATAGACCTCCGGCCCTTCCATCCCAGTGCCTATCTCATCCCAGTGAGCTGCTCCCGCATCCCAGCCGAGGGCTGGCTCGGTGCCTCCCCTGGGCTGCAGCCCACAGCCGGGTGGCCACCGACACCGGTGCCGCTCCAGAACCATGATAGGAACGTGACCATGGTAGGAACCGCAACCCTCGTGCTAGGTACCACTCTTCCTCTCACCTCTAGGGCAATTGCACGCCTGTTTTATTTTTCTTTCAATTAACAACAGGAAAAGCAGCAGGGAGGTGGATTAGGGGCTGGGCTGTTGCCAGCCTTACAAAAGGAGCAATGGCTGGTAATGACTCCTCAGCAGGGAGGACGGGGAGGTTTTTGGGAGGGAGAGGTGCCAGTGGTGATGCAGCAGAGGAGCAGATTGATGCTGCCAAGCTCCAGGACCCCACCCTGGCATGTTCATGGAGACCCCTGGGGGTGGCTCGGACCTCTGGGTCCAAGGCAGAAGCGATGCTCCCAGGCTTCTAAAGTGCATGTGGGACCAAGGCCCAGAAACCATTTTATTTATTATTTGACTGGAAGAAAGTAATCAGGATAAAAGGGTTCCCTGGTTAATAATTCAGTCTTGGTGCCTGGTGTTTTTTTTCGTGTGTGCGTTGATTGTTCGTGCTCGTTGGGGCTTGTCAGCCTCCTCACACCTGCAGCGAGCAAAGGGATGCTCTGGGCTCCAGGTGCCTGGTGCCAAGCCAGGCAGCGTGATGCGGAGCCACGTGTGTTGCCAAATTTGCAGTTGTTCCTGACCCCCCTTAGGACACAGCCTGGAACCATCGCAAATATATCTACATCTCTAGAGTCACTGTCCTGGTAGCATTTTATTTTTAAGGGACACTTAAAAGAGCCTGTGTTGGCACAGGCAAAAAAAAAAAACCCACCAAAAAACCACCGAAGCAGAGCAAGAGCAGGAAGGATTACAGCAGCGGGATGCCGAGCACCAGCCATAAAGCCGCAGTGGCAGTGCACTGGCTAGAGCCAGTGGGAAATATCAGGAAATGTTACCTGAAATGCAAAGCAAAGGCAATGAAGGCTCCAGCTTAGGTACATCTGCAGTGATATTTTATTGATATGGTAGACCCTTAAGGCAATTTCGTTAGAGCCTGTGAAGCAGGATTTTGTTTGTGTTCCCCTGGATGCCATTGTTTCCTGGCTGCCACGCTGCCTAGAAAAGTCCTTCTGATTTCTTTTGTGCAGTTCTACAAGCTGCTGGAATAATCACTTTAAAGTTTGGGTTTCTAGAAGAAGCTAGAAGGAACAGAGCAGTTTAGCTAAAAACAGTGTTCCTTGCATCAGCGTTGCATTTATGACGCTTACAAGCAACGCTTTGGATTTGCTGTGCTGGCACATTTAAGCTGTGTTTTAGCAGCTCTTAACTGGCACTTCAGGAGACCCAAATATTCCTGTGTAAAAACTTACTGTGGCAAGTATAAATGATTTATGCTTCCTAATTCTCTAAGTGCGGTGGGAATAGGGATTATTGTGCGTAAACAGGACAGATTAGATGGAACACTTAGCTACGCCTGAATGTCTGACAGAGAAAATAAGGGAAATAAGCCACATTTAAAATAGAAGCAGAGAGGATCCCAACAGAAGCTGCAGCGCTGAGGCTGCACTGGTGGGGAGGGTGAACAGCCCGGCAGGCTGCAGCGGCTGCAGCCTCAGGGCTGGGGCTCTGCCCAAGGAGCCCTGCCGGAGTGGGAGGCTGTAGCAGCACGGAGGAGTTGTTGATGCTCAGGAGGAAATTTGGAAAGTACTATGTATTATTTTATGTTCTTTATACAAGCAGGGGTTAAAAAGTGCAGTGCATTTATTAAATTTTTTGTTGTTGCTTGCAGAGCTTTGCTAGAGGTATTTTATAGAGAGGATAAAACTAAAACTGATGGCCTATTTGATACTGTTTTCTGTACTTTTCGGGTCTCTCAAGCGTACACACTGGCAAAAGTGCTCCGCTCGAGCCAGACATTTTGAAGTGAACTTGGTGTTGCTGGAACGTCTGCCCGTGGTGCGTCCATGCCTGCGGCGCTGAAGGCTGGGCTGTGTCTTGGGGGAAGCCCCCGTTGCTGTTTGAGCTATGGAGTAACATTTACTGTCCGTTGAAGACTCTTAATTAGTTCTCAGAGCTGTTGTTTAAGTGATTAAGAATCCAGTACACACTCATATGGCAATACTACTTACTAGATTGAATGGGAAAGATTTTAGGCTTGTGTTCATAAACAGACAATGAAAATTACCAGCATATCAGTAATACATCAGTGCTTGCGTATATAGCAGGAGTTATTCTAGTAAAAAAACAATATTCTTTCCTTAGCAACATGCTAGGCAAGGAGGATGCTTTTACCTACTTTGAATAAATGTTCTCATTTTAAAAGGAAACAAGTCTAAATTTTTGATCGCTTGTGAAAGACCTTATAGTACAATTAAAATATTGACTTTTACTCAACCTTCCTGAGAAATGATGGACTGTTTATTGAGAAAGGGAAATCACAATGAAGCTGGATGTTACTGTCATTTGGGTATTCTCATCATCTGGGGAAGGAGATCTGGGGATGTAGGGGCTGGGACACCTCGGACCTGATGATTGTCACTGGTGACAGTCAGGCTGCCGGTGCGGGGCCGTCAGTGGCACTGCTGGTGCCGAGGGGTACCCCACAGGTGAGCCTGGTGTGGGCATTGACCCCTCACTGGAAACCCACGACCTTCTACCAAAACCGTCAGCAGAAAAGTTTCCCCAGGCTGTCTGCTGGACAGGAACCGTTCCTCAGAGCAGGAAGGGGGTTGTGCTTTGTCCTCGCAGCTGCCAGGCGAGGTGCGACAAACCTGCCCATGCACTGACAATGGAAAATAAAAAGTAAAGATTTATCCCGAGATCACTTAGGCTGGAAGTTAGACGTGTTGAGTCAAATGGCTTTTTCCATTTCGAACATCTTTACTGCAGAATTTTAAGAAACTCAGACTTGATGTTTCCTTTAACACTTTCATTAAACACTTTTCTTAAAAACAGGTTTTGGGCCAAAGCAAATCTAACCAGCTTGGGTTTGGAAATCTGGTTTGGATTTTAAACCTGTGATAGTACAACTCTTTCCAAATTCCAATTAAATAAATTTTTTTCTTAGCTTTTTTTTCTACATAAGCCTCTATTCTCTATGCATTTTTAATAAGCTTTATCCTGAGAAAACATGGGAGAGCTAACTGCAAGTGAAAAGAATAAAGGCAGTTGCTGTGTAGCTCTAAAAATCTGTTAAGTACTGAAAAGCTCATAGTATAAAGCAAAGCAATGAAAAAAAAAAAACCCCACAACTTCTCTCTGTTCTTATTAGAAACTGAATGAAGATAAAACCTTTTCACAAACCTTGTCTGGCTGAAAAAAATGCAGAATAATAGCACTAGATAAACCTGTGACAGTGCTCATACGTGTTGCTGATAGTGGAATAAACAGCAGAAGACCTCTGTGTGCTTTTTCTCTTCCTAAATTGCAGAGCTTTGAGGTTCAGGACTGAGTGATCCCTCCTTCCCAGGGGAGGAGGGGAGAGTGCACTGGATGGGTGTGAAATGTTGAAAGCACAGAGGAAGCAAAAACCAGACATAAACCCAGATTGTTAAGGAGAAAGTAGTTATACAGATGATCTCTCCAGAATGTATAAATTTTTAATTTTTTTTTTTAAGGAGAACAGATGGGCCCAGGGTACCCAGCAGACAGTTTCTGTCTCCAGCCCGTGTTACCCAGGCTGGTGGAAGCGTGGCACTGAGTCACTCAGAGCAGAGTTGGCTGCCCTGAGGGCTGAGCCCGCTGGTCCCAGTACATCCACAGCCCTCACCAGTACATCGACAGCCCTCACCACCAGTCTGGACATCCCTGGGGGCTGGCTGGGCAGGAGGCCAGGAGCTACGGTGAGGGGTGAGCCCCCACTGGAGATGCTTGCCAGGCCCTGGCACTCGCTGCCTTTGCTCACCGGCTGCTGCCATGTGCCGTAGCTCTGGGCAGGGGCCACTGTCCGGACCTGCCACAGCCAGGGCCAGCTCTGCGGCACGCAGCGCTCTGGCTGCCCAGGCCACAGCTCAGCCCCCCGAGCCTTGTCCTGGCTTGAGCAGGATAGATGCCCCAGGGCTATAAAACAGGCCCCGTTCTTGTCCTTCATCCCCACCAGGCAGCTGCCCAGCAGGACCCTCCCCAGGGACCCGATCCTGCAGCTGCCACCACGGTGATGCCTGCCCTGGGGACCGTGCTGGGGGTGTCCCTGTGGATGGGAATGAAGAGCGGAACTTCCCATGAGGGCCACAGGGACACGTTGGGTCTAAGCTGGCAGGCACAGGCTGAGGCTGCCCAGCCGCCTGCTGCCGTGTTTTCCTTCCCACCTGTTTGTGTTTTGGAGATAACGAAGAAATAATATTTAGGTGTTTTATTTAAACATACTCCTGATTTGAGACCAAGCATTTGTAATACGTGGCTTGAGCCTCCAGAGCCGGCGTGCAGGGTGTTTGCTGTTTGCATGCATTAGCACTGTGTTCGTTTATTTGCAATTAGACAATTTCAGAAGTTTCCCTCAAGTAGTGTCTGCTGTTTGCTGCCGTTACCTTTCAGTGCCTGCTAATCTGAGGGCACCGCTGCCTCCACACTGGGCCCCTCTTGCTAAATGTGGGGTGACAGACCTGGGCTCCCCAGGTCTCCCCAAGCCACCTGGGGGACGCAGGGGCAGCGGGGGCAGGAGGGTGCCCGTGCTGCAGGGGTGCCCACAGACCGGGGCAGCCTTCGCCCATGCAGAGGGAGTGGGATGCTGCAGCAGGGAGCACTTGGGTCCCACTCAGCTCCTTTGCCACCCTGGCAAGTGGCCGATCCCACAGGCATCCCCAGCACCAGGCACAGGAGCAGCCTCACCAGGAAAAGCTGCTGACCAGCCCTTTCCCCGTCAGAACTAATCAGCATCAGACAAGCTAATGGGGAACACAAAACCTATTTAAAAGCTACATTTACCACCTGACTGATTCCATTACATCGTGTAATATCCAGGTGTCACATTTCCTCTCCAAATGCCGGTTTTAATGCTTTCCCAGTCTGATAGGCTTAGCTGTGTGACAGGGGGGTCCTGCTGCTGTCCATCCTCCGCCCTGCGGGACCCAGGTGCTGCCAGGAGGAGATTAGGGTGGCAATGGGTGCGGGGACCAGAGGGGGAAAGCGGGTGCTTGACTGGGTGTCCCAGAGACGGGGGTGGAAATGCGGTAGCTGAGCTGGGTGTGATGCTGCCAGACCTGAGTCCCTGCAGTCCTGGGGACACCGAGCTGCTGGGGGATGTGCTGAAGTGCCTCAGGTTTCCAAGGTTTTCCCTGGATGGGGTCTATATGTGCCGGCCACAGCAAAGACTTTCCAGCTGACAGCTCCTGGCTGGGAAGCAGCCACTTGATTATTTCTGAGATTTAAAGGCTGACTTCATTGGGTTTTTAACGTCTCCATTATCACTGAATTATGCATGATGACTTTCATTGCAGGAATGGGTTTAGAACTATTTGCATTTGTTTTATTTTGGGTTTTTTTAAGGGAGATTCCTATCCCTGCCTGCTCTGCGCTGTAAATAGACAACCTGTCGCTTTCTGCCACCCTTGTAACTCCGGCATGGACAGGGATGTGGCAGCCCAGGCTACACAAAGGGATGCATTTGGTTGACTTATGCCTCACCATGCAATGCTGCTCTTCACCTCTGAAAAAGAGAGTGCTTTGCCTGGAGCCATACCACTCTCTTGTACCAATGCAATTTCCCCCCAAGCCAGCATCTCCTGGGCTGAGCTTCCCACCTGCTGTAGGCAAAGTCTCCTCCTTGGTACTGGCTGTTCCTGTTCCAGGGGCGCTGGGTGTTTGGGGTCATCTGGAACAATGAATTTCTATTTTGCAGTAATTCTTGTTTTAGAGCAGATGTTCTTGCAAGGATTCGGGTGCTCAGTGAAAAGTAAATATCATCTGTGCTGCTTGCCCAGTTTCCCACACTGGGGCTCTATCTTGAGTGACTTCGCGTAAGCATAAAGAGCCAACACAGGGTATATATGCCATACAAGTTCTGTTGTGGGACCAGATTAGGCATTGTGGTGATAAAAGATATTTTTTTTTTAAGTCATAGCTAGTGCTTCCACTGTGTGGATTTCACCCAAAGTTAAAAAAAAATATTTTCTCAGCAAAAGAAACACTATGCATATAATTCCTTGAGTTTCATCTCTTCCCTGTACCTATAAAGCTGAAATTCCTTTCTTAGCTTTTTCTTTTCTTCTGTTTTGCTTCCCCTTTGGGCCCTTGAAATCTCACAGATCTGCAGTCATATCAGTAAATGTATCTAGAATTAGAAGAAAACCTTATCTGTAGGTCTTGCTGATATTTTCTGTTCTTGGTACACAAGTGCCAGAAAAAAAGCCTGTGACTTTGCAACTTGCGTTCAAGCTGTCTTAGAGGGATCTGAAATTTTAGGGAGTTCTGAAGCTCCTTTCTACGTGTCTTAAGTCAGGCATCAAAGATCACACGTCATTTTTGCTCCTTTTGTTTTGTGTTTGTGCTATAGTATATGTTACCCATGGTGGTTTTATCTGTAGTTACAGTTTTATAGAACAAGATTAAGGATGTAATTGCTTTCTTTGATTCTTAACAAGATCAAACAGAATGACAGAAATACCAGTAAAAGGTTTTGTAAAATGCTCACTTGTTTGAACAGACGCATGTACCTACCTCTCACAGTTAAAAGGAGTGCTGGCTGCAGGGTGATGCTCTGTGAAGAGGCAATAGGCTGCATCCCCAGAAATTGATGCTGATAAACAAATTTGGCCAGTGTAGGGTTTTGTCCAAGCGCTTTTGCATGGGTTAGAGACTGCATGTGCACAAAAACACTGGGACAACAGATAGATGACCCCCCCGGGGGTTACAGCAGCCTGGCCCAGCCCAGCCCAGCTCAGGGACCCTCAGCTGGGGTGAGGTGGCCACCAGCACCAAGTGGGTCCCACAGCTCTGTGCGCCCGTGCTCTGCGCGGTGCCCCTGGCTGAGGGCAGCTGCTCCGGCCAGTGAGGTTCGTCTGGCAGAGGCAGAGCTGCACGCTCCTCTCCGTGCCTTTCCCCAGGTCATGTTTTAGCTCGGTGTGTGTAAGATTAAACAGGTCAAGTAAATGAGCAGACACAAGTCTGCTCAGAGTAAATGCAAGGATAACAGAGTAATGATGTTTAAGCACGACACAACTCATCAGCAGCATAACAGGGGTGAGCATCTGATCTCAGACTGTACAATTACTCAAGTGCTGCATGCACAAGTAGGAAGCTATCACGCTGCTGTATAATTTAGCCTTGTGTTTTTTGTGATTCCCTGGCTCTAATGCTAAGTACATGAATGATTAAATACATGGAGCACTCTGTTAGTCTGTCAGGCAAGAAGAGCTTGCAGGGGAATTCAGCTGCTGTGCAGGCAGAGGAGCCTGGACCCAAAGCAGAGCTGTGAAAGTGTATTTTGTGCCATAGCTATGTCAGAACATGAGGCTGCTGGACACAGATCCTGCTGGAGGGGGACATCAGGCAGGAGGATTTCAAGGTGCTATTAAGGACAAAGAATTAAGCTAAGCATTTGGGGGTTTCGGAAAAATCTGTTAGAATGCTTTTCAGATTGCTGCGTGGTACATTCCCCAGTTCTGTCAGAGGAATAAAGACGGCGTCCCCGTTGCACAGAGGAGGTTGTTACGGCAAGGTTCCCAGCACAGGGGTTTGGTGGCTGGGGGGGGCTTGCCAGGAGGTAGCACCCTCAGGCTGGTCTTTGCTGAGCTGTTGTGGCGTGGGTGCAGGCAGTCAGACTCCTCTAGCCTCCTCCTGGAGCCACATCCCAGTAAAAATCCCCTTCATTAAAGCAGGAGTTTGTTAACTGGGGTCTGGTGGACTTGCCCCTCACAGATGCTGCTACCATGGCCACCCAGGAGCTGCCAGGGCGGGACACAAAGTGCCCCAGAGGCAGCTGCTTGGGACGTGTCCTGCACTCACAGCCAAGGGCTGACTTCTGACAAGTGTCCTGAAAAGGCTGCAGTGAGAAAGGGTGTAGGAGGACGAGCTAAAGCGCGCCTGGCGCTGCAGAGGGATTGCATGGCCTTGCCTTGGCTGTGCTGGAGAAAAGCCCTGGCAGAAGCAGTGCCCAGGTCCTGCTCGCCTTGGGCTCACGCGCTTCCCATGTGCTATTTCTGATGTCCCCAGCTGAGGTGGGGTGACCCATGGCTGCCTCAAAGGTCCCAAAGGTCTGTTCTTGTTCCAAAAAGGGAGGAATGATGAGGTTTTGAAATGTTTATGAAATTTCCTGGGGGGTAAATCCTCTTTCTCGAGCGGTGCAGTGCTGCGTCCCCCACAGCGCGGGACGCAATGTGACGTTTTTTTAAGAAAGATGAGGTTCTCGAGCTCACCTAGAACAGCTTCTGTAAGGCTGAACCACAGGGTCACTGAAACAGCAGTTCTTGTGAACCTAACATATATAAAGGTACTGAAAAATAGTGTTAAAATATTGGAGGAATACCACACAGGTATCTTATTCGGCACACGCTAAATGCAAATATCTGAAACCAGAAGAGGAGGAGCACGACGAACGGGTATAGCAGGAGGTAGTTCAGGGTGCAGGTGCAGAAATGAACGGAGGAAAGGTGTGGGATTTTGTTTTCCTCTTCTCTGAATTATCCTCTGTTCCTCTGAGATATGGGAATCATAAGGCTCTGAGAAAGGAGAACATTCCTCTTAGTGACCTTATGGATTTAAGATCTATTTCTAAACCAAATTTTCATAAAAAACCTGCCACACACAATCTCCAGATTAAACCTCATTTTATTTTCAGACAGACATGACCTTTCCTAGCTTTGGATATTAAATATCACAAAACCTGCTGCAATTTAAGCTGAGGATTTTCCATTTAAATAAATGTAACTGAAAAGCAAAACTAACTTCGTAGAACACAGGGGAACATGGGGCTGGGTGGGAGGAAGCAGTTCCCTTTCCTCCTGAGGATGCCCCTGCACAGTCCGTGCTCCTGTGAGCAGAGATGCTCGTGTTGGTCTGACCTGGCTGGTGTGCTGGAGGTGGCTGCTGGGGCACGGGCACCCTCCTTAGTTTTTATCTTGAAAGAAGCAGCTTTGCCTGTTAGCTCAGTGACTGACAGTAGATAAAACTATGTACGCTGTTGGAAAGGGGAGGGTGCATTCAGAGGAATTGTTCCCAGGGGACCATCGTTGCTGCTGGGGTGGCCAGTGCCGTCAAAGTCGCCACAGGACAGGACCTGGATGGGCAGGCAGCTGCTAGTGATGATTTTTGCAAAGAGACAAGAGAAAATAGCAACACCTGGTGTGAGAATGCTGGGTTTTATATGCTTATGTTCACTGAAAGATGCATCATTATAGGGGGGAGAAATGCACCGACATCAGCAGATTTCTTCTCTGGCTTTCTCTCGTTGGAAAACATACTTGGTTGTAAAACAAAGTTTCTCTAATTAGCAAGAGCTTTAAACTTCAGCAGGGTTTTTCCATCCTTCCCTTTTCAGCTGGAAGTGCCTTTTGGTTAACAAATGCTTTGCGACAACAAATCAATGTTCTTCTGTGTAACAGAATTAACTTGACTTGCACAGCTACAGGTTTGCTCTTTGATTATTGTCAATAACTAATCTTTTCACGGGTGAAATGAAGGATCTTAGCTTATTAGCATGTGCTTTACTAAATGTCATTTATCAGCAATAGGAAGTTAAAACCTACAAAAAGGGGTGATAAGGGCAATATAGACAAAGGTAAATGTTAAACAAAGAAAAGTAGTACTGGACAAGGCTGGGACAAAGTGAATAATCTTGGTTTGAACTGGGAGGGCAGTTTTGGATGTTTTCCCAAGGCTTTGCCCTGTTACCTCCTTTCTGTCTTGTACCTGAAATTTCATGAGAATTAAATGGCTCATCTGATTTCTAGTATCCCTGCTTCAATAGAATATCTCTCGAAAGAGGAGTTGTTGCACTCGTGCTGTAAGGATATAGCTACAGAATTGTCAGAAAAATGTGGTCAAGAGAAATCACTGCTGTGGTCAAAGCCAGGGACCGTGGGTTCAGCAGCAGGGACTTCACCTTGCTTGTGCGTGTGACGCCACGACTGTTTTCTGGTGTGAGCTAAGGCAGCTCAAAAGTGAGGGTTGCTCATGGCCAAAGGTCAAGTGAAGCAACCGGTGAGAGGAGAGCAGTGGTAAAGGCGGGGGGCTGGGGGCTGCTGCAGCTGCGGGGGGCGGCAGAAGGGAGGGAGATGAAAACTTTAAAAGGGAATGTGGAGCATCAGTTGGGATATTGCCACCCAGACAGGTCCATGCAAGTGCGAATAGCAGCCAGCTATTGGGATGTGTTGGAAGGTGAAGGGGGTGGGGGTGCGGGGGTTGTCTGCTCTCCTGTGAGCCCTGCCACCTCAGCAGGCTGGACGGGTGCTGCAGCAAAGCCCAAAGGGACTCCGTGGCTCCTTCACCCTGCCCTGCCCTGTTTATCCAGCCCGGAATTGAAGTCTCCATCTCAGATGATGCCACTCAGTCCTGCCCCATCCTACCCACAATGCTGGTCTTCGTCCCCAAGACACGTCACTGCTTCAGAGCCTGCAATTCTGATTTGCTCAGGTAATTTCAGCAAAAATGAAGGTGTTTTGAAAGCAGCTGGCCCCACCACTGCTCCCTGAGGCCACACAGCCAGATCCCCTGCTCACTCCTGTGCTGCCATGGTCGTGGGTGTGAAGTCTGACAGGGCTGAAACAGCCCAGGAGTCCAGGCAAACCCCGAATTTCCCGACACGTCTATTCAGGCCACATAAGCAAGTTGCCATGGAGATGTGCTGGTGATGCTCAAGTGGTGGAGTCTCACAGCCAGAGGCATCTGTTAATCTTATTTTTATCAATTTTTAGAGAGGGTATGATGGTGGTATCTCCCCCACCTTCCCCTCAGCTCTTGCAAAAGCTTGGCATTTGCACTTTAGCCGAGAGTACGGGCTTTGGCGTCTTTGAAAATGAACCTTAACGAACACAAAGTGCTGGCTTGGGGAACATGTGCTATGAGGGATGGAATTTAGTAGCAGGGAGCTGCCACCTTTGACATATTGCTCTGGCTTTAATGAGGGCGAGACTGACAGCCCAAGACAGAGGTAAAAGGAAGATGTGCCTTTGCCTTAACCATGGGGGGCCACAGCTACGCTGGGGCCTGCAGCCGGGTCAGGAGGAGGAGACGGAGCTTTTATTTATGGAACCCTGACTCAGTGGCCGTCTGCAAATGGATCTTTCAATTTGGATTTTCTTTCCCCTTGTTCTGGGTGTGTTGGCTCCAGCTGCCTGCCCGCGCTTCGGTAAGGCGTTCCCGGGGGAGCCGGCTGGGTGGGTCACAGGTTATTAGCAGAGCATCTCGGGATGTGTCCATGCAAAAAGGGGGACACGAGCATCCACGCAGCTCCTCTCCTGCTCTGAAGCTATGGAGGCAAAGGGCAGGTTGGAGCCTGGCCGTGCTCCGCACTGTGGTGCTGAGCCCTGCCGTGCACCGAGGCAGGGTGGGACCCCCGCAGCGGGCAGCCGGGGCTGGCAGTGAGGAGCAGGAGTGGCGAGGGCTGGCTGTGGGTTGGGACCACTGCTGCAGTCACCAGTATTGCTGTGGATGCATAAGGGGATGGCCAGCCAGCAGCAAGTCTGCCATTTAACGTGGGTAACGTACACCTGGGCAGAGAGGTGCTGGACGTGCTTCAGCACTCTGAAGTCCTTCCACAATAGCTGCTGTAGGAGTGTGTAAGTACAGAGTGGTAGCAGTGTTCTGAGGAAGAAATAATTATTTAATACGAAGTGAATGTCTGTGTTTTCCTCATTTTTTACTTGATTTTATTTAGCTAAGTGCCATACAAGTCTCAACAATGGGAAATTTTCCACTCCAGCTCCAAGCAGACAAAAGCGAGCCTGTCTCTCTCACAAGTAAATCACGGCTAACTCCACTGAGGCTATTATAAGTCACTATAAAAACGACACAAAGAACCACGTAGGGTGTAAGCCAAAAACAGCACGGGGGGAAAAATAAAGCAAAGTTATGGCCCTTATCACGCACAAAGTACACTTTCCACAGAGATTCCCAAGAAGAATAGCCCTGAACGCCTTGCTGTGAATCAGAGAGCGATGATATGGTGATGTTACTGCTCACATATTATCATGATTTTCAGCATCATGGTGGTGCTTGAAGACATTGATTGGGCTCTGGCCTCATTAAACTGTGCAGATGTGTAATGAAAAGCTGGCCTTCCTGAAGTCTCGTACCTTGAGCTTCAAACATAGCAGGTGGCAGAAGGCTTTAGGAGTGAAGACAGCAATAAAGCAGATGTGTGTTCCAGGGAATCGGTTTCTGCCCAAGCAGGGCTTGGCTGGGCAGTGTCTTTATTTAATGGACATAACCATGACTGTGGCAAAGAATTATTCTTCGCTTTAAAGAGTAAGGGTCTGCAGCACCTAGGACTACCCTGTGAAGGGGTGTCGAGACCAGTACCCAGGCAGGGAGAGATCATAACCAGCTGAAACCTGTGGCTGTGTTCAGTAGCTCTGCCGGGGAGGGATGCTGCCAAAGTGGCTGCTGGCTGCAGCCGGCTGCTCCCAGCCCAGGACGTGCCCGGTGAGGCAGCAGCGGCCAGTGCTGGGACAGCTGAGCCTTGCCACTGATGCCATAGGAGATGGAGACAATGTTACCAAACCATAAAGTAATGCTTCAGTAATTAGCATGTGCTGAGCCCTAGTGACTGGTTTACAGGACTAAGGTAACCTGGGCTGAGAGCATGGGTCTGTGCTGGGGGGCTCTGCACCGTGCCCAGACCCCATCCTGTGCCTGCTCCTGCCCACCCGGGGCACCCACCAGCCCCCCAGCCACCTGCAGGGACACACGTATTTCTGTGTCTTCACTCCCAGCTGCATGCAAGAGTGTTTCTGGAACCCGACAGGATTCACTCTGGAACACATAATGCAGAATTATGAGAGTCGTTTGCCTGAGTATTATCTAATCATGGAGCTAAACTGAGCTGTGTGATGATACGGGTACCTTTTTCTACATGAGTAATCTGCAAAGAAGATGCTCTACATAAATGTCACCTGATTTTGTTCTGATTTAATCCCCTTTATTTATTGCACTGTTGTACCTGTTTATTATTTTCAATTTCTCTTGCTGACATTTTACCTCGCTGCACCTGCCACTTCTTATCCTGCATCAGGACCTCCAGGTGAGGACAACAAAGCACCTCCATGTCATTCTCTGCTTTGATATGAAAGTAAGAGAGGGTTTACAGAGAAAATAGATGCCAAAAAAACAGCACATGTGTTCTAAATGTAGTGCTACAGCTCTTAGCAGCGCTGGCAGCAAAGCGGTCTGGAGGCAGTGGCCATGCCCTGGCTCAGAGCCTCCAGTAGATGTAGAGGAGTTGGTGGTCAGGTCGGTGCGAGCCTGGGGTCTTCTCTCCCCCACCTGCTTGTGTAGGTGGCCTGGGGGCTGCGGGGCAGGTGAGCTGCTCCTCAGGCTGGGACGGTGCCTGCAGCATCCCTCGCACGTCGCTGGCTGGGGGGGAAGGCGAGCTGCTCCCCAGGTTGCGCAGCTCTGGTCCAGCCCCAGTGTCACGGTGCAGTGAGGGGGCAAATTGCTTGGGTGGTGGGTGCGTGGCTTGCCAAGGCTGTCTGGGATGGGCCATCTGCTTGGACTCGATGCTCTTAAAGGTTTTTTCCAACCTGAACAATTCTATCGCTGCTCCTGAACCAGCCTGGAGCTCCTGCCTGGGAGATCGGGGCTGATCCTGCTGCAGCCACGGGGCCTGGCTGCCTCTTCACCCTGGGACGAGGACGTTCCCCAGGACTGCGGAGGCGGCTCCGCTCTGAGCAATGGTTGCTGTTGGCAATTTATCAGACATAATTATGCCAATTAGCCCACGCATGCAGGCCTGGCTCCAGGAAGGCTTTACGACCTGACAATGTATCTTTGCTGGGCAGAGAAGCCCAAACCTTTTCCTCAGTTTATTGCAAATTAATCAGCCTGGGCGATAAGTTTACAATTTAGCACACAGCTCGGTAGTTTGGTTATAAATGCTTCATTTTGTTGCTGTTTTAGTTGCCCTGCTTTGCAGGACTGATATCAATCCTCATTCAAATCAAAGTCCTTTTCACACATGCTTCAGTGAAGTGGAATTTTCTGCGGAATAAGGTGTTATTAACCTAGCTCCGCTCTTCCCAGCAAGGAACAAGCCCTGCCAGTGAAACCATTCCTCACCAATGAACCCTGCTTAAACAGCGATTAGCAGACCTTCTAGCAGCAAGAATAATGCAAAACCTGTGACCTTTCGAGCTTTTAGCTGCAGTGACTTTTAAGATGTAAGAGTATTTTCTGTTTCTCTTCCCAGAATTTCAGCAAACAGTGATTTTTATAGCACTTCTTGTCAGCACATCACTTTTCGACTTCCCCGTTTCTGTTTACTTCTCCTCTCTCTCTTGCTCAAAGCTATTCTGGGAGCAGGCTGGAGACCAATCCAACAGCCCAAATTCCCACCCCATGGAGCTGGTGCCAGGCATTCTCCCCTGCAGCCCCCATCACCATCCTGTTGGCTGCGGATCAGCCAGCGCCAGTGCCACGTCTTGGTATTTCAAAGGCAATAATATTTTTGCGTCAAACCTGAGTTTAAATGAGGACGGGGGAGGATGGACACTCAGCAGCCCAGAGACAATGTGTAATTTGGAGACTGTGGTGGTGGCTTGGTGGTGACAGGACCCGCCTGCAGACCAGCACCTCCGGACTTGTCGCCAGCCCTGGGAGAGACGCACTATCGCTTCCAGATGCGTGGAAGGGCAGGAGAAGCATAGATGGGCAGCGCCGCAGCGCTTGGTGTCTCCTGCCAGGTTTACCCCAAAATAGCAGGAGTCACTGGAGGTTTGAACCGACTGACATTTTGGGGGTTGATCTGCACAAGCAGCCTGCTGCGGCTCCGTAGCACCAGCTGAAAAATAGAAACATTAGTGCATAGAAAAACATTTGTAATTTAAAAATTGTTCCCATTTCAGAAAGTTAAAAAAGAAACAGCATTTTTATTTTAAGATTTGTCAGGATTTTATTGATGATGGTTTCTCTCTCTTGCCACAGTCTAATGTAAAATGAATAAATGCCTTTTTTATCCTACTCAGTAACTTCTAAGTTTATAGAATTTCCTGTAAACAGGACAATGTGATGGGAACCCTCCTTTTTCTCTCTCTAACCTTATTCATTGTGGTGTATTCTTTTGGTAATAAACAGAGGGGAAAACCGGGGAGAGTAATAATCAAATTACAGATTAATTTTTTCCAAAAATCTAAAAGCAAAAGAAAACACTACTTTCTGTCAAAGCTCTCAGACTTTAATCCAAAGCAGTATTCTTTTTGTGTAGAAGAGGCTGCTTTCAGCCAGGTTTTCTCAGGGAAAAATGTTAATTAGCTCTCTGGTTTAACTACCAAGGAGGTGGGGAAGGAATCGTTCTGCATGGGTGACACTGCGGCTGGGGGAGCGCAGGAGCAGCAGATACTTCTCTGAGCTCTTCTGTGCAGCATCACCTCCACCTGGTCCTCTGCCCGCTCCTCCTCCAGCCGCCAGAGCTGGCTGCAGCAGCAACCCCCATAAGCCGTAGAACCTAATGCCATTGCCGATATGTGCAGGAATAACGCTTTGCAGGACTTATCGCAGAGGCAAACTCTGCTTTTGTTCGTGTGCGACCACTAAAGTGAAGGATGCAAAGCAGAACATGTGCTGCCTGCAGAGTCGGGCGCAGCATCTTTATCTGCTGGTGCATCCAAGAGCATCCTCCAGCGTCGTTCTGCCCCCTCGCTCCTGGCAGCGCAGCGCTGCCCTACGCGGTGCTGGGCACCCCAGCAGCCCTCAGGAGCCGGCAGGGATGCCCCGGGAGCTGCGGGATCCCGCTCCCCTGGGCCGAGCTGCTTTGTCTCCCTCATCTGCCAAAGGGAGGTGTTAATTACGGGCAGCATCGTGGTTTCTGCAGGGCATGGAGGTGTGGGGAGCGGGACAGGCAGGCAGATGTGCAGATGTGCGACACCGAGCAGCACACAGAAGCCTTTTGGGGGCCGTTGAGTCTGTGATGGGAACAGCCAAACACACGTGTCTGTGCAGGCAGGTACTGGTACAGGCATATGGAAGAACACCCCCCAAAGCCCACCCGAGCCTCCCAGCACAGGCTGTTTCACAGGGTTTTGATAATTCTGAGCTGACCTGAGCTTGTGCTTTTCAGGTGGGTGAGTTACCAGCAGATCTGGCTGAGGAAAGCTATGTCAGCTCAGGTGTCTGAGCTGTTCTTGTGAAGAAGAGCTTACATCACAGCAAAGAACTAACAGCTGTAATTATTAGCTTTAAAAATTCTAAAACTTTGAAATGAAAAGCAAGTTTCAGCATAAACCAGAAATCTGTGTTGTAGGTATTGACACAGTCCTCACCCTCATGCATTGTCATAAACAAGAACATGATAATTAGATATTTTTTAATGGACAAAATTATTTTATTTGCTTCCCTGCCAGTTTTCATGAGACCATCAGTCATCCCCTGTACAGACAAGAATTCTTATGTTCACTGACAGGATAAATTATACGGTTCTCATCCAGCAAATCAGCATTACTGTGCAACATTATCTCTCGCAAAGTGATGTCTGAGGAAATCATAAATTCTGTCCAGGTTTATTAGACCTGTCTTGTATTCAGATATTTATTTTATCCTAAGCTGAGGTGCATTTTTTCCCTAATTATTAATCATATTAATAAAGAAGGCGGGGGGGGGGGGGGGGGGATGTGTCTTTCTGTAAAACAAAACTGCTGCAGCGATGCTTGTTTGCTTGTGGATGTTTCATTAGAGGGTGCTGTGAAGTCTGACCGTGGCGATGCTGTGGCTATCAGTGCAGGGATACCAGGGGGACAGATAGAGTGTGAACGCTCATCACTGGAGATGATGAGGATGAGGTTGATGAGGAGCCGTTCTGCCTTGCTGAGCAGGTTTTGGGTGGAGAGGCGATGTGACCTCAGCTGGCGTGGGGGGCTGGCCGATGGCCGCGGGCTGCATGGGGCAGGGGTTGTTACCCACCCTCCTCACCTGAGCAGGTGCTAAGCATCCTCAGCATTGCTGTGCCTTCGACGTGGCCTGGGAGCTTTTTGAGACCCTCTAGAATCAGAGCTTGCTGGTTTAGAATATCTCAATTATTAGATTGACTTATTAATTATTGGCTTCCATGTTTCCTTTGTGATCTCCTTGACAGGTCTCCAAAGATGAGCTTTGCAGGGGGGAAAGAGCGAAGTTTCTCCCCACCATCCCCTATGGGCCCTTTGTTATCAGGGTGAAAGCTGGTGAATCCTAGAGCTGATTATCTGAGCCCACCAAAATAACCGTACGTGTAACGGAGGCACGACGCTGCAGAGAGCTGTGAATGTCACTGCAAGCCAAGAGCCTGCTGTAAAGCGAAAGGCTTGAAAATGAGATTGAGCAGCAAAGTGGGAGCGACTTTGGCATTTAGCAGTGATGAGTCTCGTCACCAGCCCGGCCGTGCCGAGGCTGTGCTCTTCTGACTCCCCCATGGAGCCGGTTTAAAGCCAGGTGACAGAGGCAGAAGTCACCATCTCACCAGGCTGAGGGCTCCTGGCGAGGAAAACGCTGCTTGGGCTGAGCCCAGGGGCCGCGATGGCACCGAACGCAGCCATCACCTGGATGCACAGAAATACGGCTGCGTGGCGCGGGGAGGGATGCTGCCCGCAGCACCACTGGGCTGCTTCTCGTAACGGAGGAGCTGTTGCCTCCTATTAGACATCTGCTCTGACAAAAGGAACCCGCTTTGCCAGGTGCGAGATGGCACTCACGTAAAGTGGAAACCGCCGCTGAATTTATTGACTGACTGAGCAGCTGGGTGCATGGGGGTTTGCAGCGTTTTTCACATAACTTGCATATAAGACGGTTCGTGTAATTCAACATCCTTTTATTCTCCCAGACTCATCAAAAGCTCTGAGAAATGAGACTGGATATGTGGGCTGGGGTGAGCGAGGCTGAATTATTGTTGAAGTTATTGATTGAAGAGTGGGAGAAATAGCATTAGAGCCTGGAGCTCCTTTTATTCTGTTAGAGAGAGGAAACAACATTTTCTTAAACTATGAGTCGATAAATAATTGTTTGTGACTTTTTTTTACCTTTTCTGGTGATGGTATTATGTAGCTCTGAGGCATGTTTGGAAGGAGTGCAGCTTCCTTGGCTTGTGGAGGGGTAAAAGCTTTCAGCTCATCAGCTTGGTTAATAAGAAAAGGAGGAGCCTGGACGCCTTTAAAGAAAAGAAAATCTTTTCAGTAGGACACAGAGGACAGAAGTGATGGGAGCCACTTGTCAAACAGGGACACAGGTTAGATCCCACAGCCAAGAGAGCTGCTAATCCTGGTGTGCTCAACCAGCGTCTGCCAGGGCTCCACCTCAGGGTGCGCTTGCTATCCTCAGAAATGCTGGAAGGGCTGCGGCACCCCCAGATGTCTGGCACCCAGGTACCGAGGGGCTCCAGCTCCCCGGGGTGACAGACCCCTCAGAAGGGGCAGCCTGCTGCCCAGAGGGCCAAGGCTTTGGCGTGTCCGTCCCCTCTGCTCTGGGATCCAGCTGCCCAGGGCTCCAGCAACCCTCTCCCAGTCCAGGCTTAAAAAAATATGTCCATCATGAAAAAATACAATTAATTCTAATTATACGGTGCTGTGATCTCTTCATAAGCTGGGAATGAAAAATAGTGTATTTCAAAGAAATGGCACAGGACTACAATATGTAAGGTGTAGTATATCGAGTAAATTAAAGATTTCCTCTACAGAGATTTCTATGAAGGAATGGATTATTTACTCCATTGTTCAGTTGTATTAAACTGATGAGTAAGTAGCAGGAACAGACTTCAGCTTTAGCGAATGCTCACAGATTCTCATTTTATTCGATGCTTACTGTTCTAGGCTTGGGTTCTGGCTCTGGCAGCCCAGGTACCATGAAGTTGTTTCTTTTCCATGGCTGGTCTCCTGACATTTTTAAAGAGGCCCTGCTTCTTCCAGTACCAGTGAGTTTAATTTTGTAATTAAATTAAAGTTTCACTTTGTGCCAAAAATCTGCTTTTCAAGAATGTAACTCAGAAAAGAACTGAATTTTCTTATTTCATCAACTCCCACAAAGCGAACAGTGGAACCATTTACTGTGATTAAATTAATCACCGAGCAGAAATTTGCGTGTAATAGTCTGCCACCAAAGCAGGCACTAATGATTTTAAGCATTTTACTCTAGGGGTCAGCAATTTCTCAACCCCTTTGGGCTGGAATGAAGGGGCTGTCGGGCTTCTTGTAGCAAAGTCTCTCTCATTAAATGAGAGAGGGGTATTTTAAGGATGCCAGGGTTAGAGCAGGTCAGAACATTTTAAGAGCAAAAAGCTGGGGGATGCTCAGGAGATCAATGACACTCCCAGCTTGGAGCGTGCCCTGCCTGGCACCGCAGCTTCGCTGGCTCCCCGCACCCCGGCGTGGACACAACGCACCGGCTGGGGCTGGACCGTGTTTGCTCTGTCTGTGCCGGCGCTGCAGCCCTGCCAGCTGCCCATTGCTGCTCTTTTTGTTCTGCTCTGGGTTAGGGATCAGGGGCACGGAGGTGTGTGGCCAGGTGTGATGGAGAGGGGATGGGGTGTTGTCCAGCTGTGCCGCAGGCAGCAGGCTGCTTCGCAGCTCCCTACCTGGGGACCGGGACAGATTCTCCCACACAATTTATTACAACCTCATCTGTGGTTAGAGCAAGTGCTGTTAACATGAGCCACAGAAAGACCTGTCAACTCGTTTTCAAGGAATAACGTTCTTCTGCTTCTTCTAACTGGCATAGTTGGAGATAAAATTGTTTCTCAGAAACAAGCACAAGATCTGAACTGACATTCCCTGAGAAAATGAATTCTGCAGCTAATTTCCCAGTGTGCAGGTTGAGCTGAATAGTAAACGAATGGTACTAAGAGGAGCACCTGGGTTTTCATTAAGTTCCAGCTTCAGTTGCTTTATTCTTGTCATGTGCCGACTGCAGAAAGCACCGGCCTCAGTGCCACAGCGCGGGGTGCCCGAGGGGCCGGAGCGGGTGTTCAGGAGCGCATCGGACTGCAGACTGGTTTGGGTTTGTCAGCACTTTGTATTGTCTGGTCATTTACCAGGGTAATGAACATTTTTAAAAGAAACTGCAAACGTGGCACATGGAGAAGAGGCAGCAGACCTGGGGCTCTGCTCTCGGCTCTCCTCGGAGATGCCCGGCTCTGGCGCCTCGGCACAGCTGCACAGTGCAGAGGTGTTGGAGAAACGATCGCTTCACACGCAGCCTTTTGAGGTGCAAAAATACTGTCATTGCGTCTCTCATTATCCACTTCATCAATCTCAAACTGTCGCCTAATGACACTCACCCACTCTTCCTCCTCCCTGGCAAAGTTAAATAACAAACAGCTGCTGTCACCCCGAGGGTACCAGTTCTGCTAAGCTGCGTACCTTGGGGAGGTGCACGTGAGCAGGAGCAGCCTCTGGAGCAGGCACGACGTGATTCCCAGTCCCACAGAAGGTCCTGGCTTGACTTCTGGGGGTTTGGGCACTTTGAGGTGGGGGGCTCTGCTCCCAGAGCTGGGGAGGGGACGAGGCTGTTGCGGGGTGTGGGCGGATGGGCTGTGTCAGTGGCAGTAGGGGAAGGTGTGGAGCTGGTGCAGCCCCAGGCGCTAAGGCAGAAAATCGCATCTTCTCATTCTCATGCAAGGCCAACCTGGGAGTCAGGGTTTGAAGGTCAAAGTGGTGCCTGGCCTGGATCTGAGCCACCAGCATGAGTTTTAGCAGCACAAAACCGATGTGCAGTAGGCTTTTAGGCTCAGGAAAGACTCAGAACCAGGCAGTGACCCAGACAGGAGGAGGGACAGGATTTATGCTCTGACAGCATCTTCTGTCTGCCCCAAAGGCTCTGGGTGCTGATGGACCTGCTCATCCGTCACAGGGAAAGCCACAGCAGCTTGCATCCATCTAGGCGACAGTTTTTCTTACTGGTACTTTGTCTGTCTTGTCTGTGGGGACCATGAGCTCTCCAGGGTGACAGTCCCTGGTGGGGGGTTATATAACACTTGGCATGAAGGGGTGTTGTCTCCATTGGTGTCTCCGAGTTGGAAAAGGTTTGCCCCACACCCTGGTGAATCATTCACAAACACGTGTACCCCAACTGTCGTTTGCACAGCTCAGTGTGGGATCAGGAACCGCTGGTGCTGGAAGAGACGGGCATTGCCCTGTAATTGCTGCTTTCCTGTGCAGTAT
Source organism: Falco biarmicus (assembly GCF_023638135.1). Lineage (NCBI taxonomy): Eukaryota > Metazoa > Chordata > Aves > Falconiformes > Falconidae > Falco > Falco biarmicus. The sequence continues at coordinate 118,841,005 of NC_079290.1, forward strand.
CTGGTACCCACAAGAGATTGAACTCAATGGACTGGTGGTGTGGTACAGACCAGAGCATCACACGTGCTCCTCCTGACAGCAGTCCTGCCTGCGGCTCCAGGACAGGCAGAGCGATGCCAAGCGGAGGTGGTGCTTTTGTGAGAAGCAGCAGGAATCACCCTCATATTCCACTGGGAGGAATGTGTAGGCAGGTGGGACATGACCATCCGTACCAGGCCTTGCTGGTGACTGTCAATGGGAAGGATCATTCCACTTGTAGTAGCCAGCAGTCATAGTATAAGCGTCTCTGTGTCTCAGCTGCATGCTCAGGTGTACGAGAGCATCGTATCTCAATGGGAAGGGAAAGCGAGGGATTAAAAGAACAGAAACCATCCCACAATACAATGCATTTACTCAGTTGAAGGAAATAAGTCATTCTCTAACTCAGGAGAGAGTCATGAAGGTCATTGCATTAAGTATAGAAATAAATTCTCACATATTTTATTATTTCCCATACCTTGTTTATATTATTATTACCTGTGTGGTATGTTTTATTAGTACCAAGTGCCTAATCTCTTGATGCTTCATTATTTCGCTAGATTTACATGACTGACAATAAAAATAATTATTTTAAAGTAAGTAGCCAATCATTAAATCTCTGGATACTAATAATGAAGAATTAACGCAGCACTAAAGTGAATGCAATATGCCATTAGTGCGGGTAGAAGTACACCATAAGTCACTAAATAAAGAACAGGGGATCGGTGTAGAGGCTATACATAGAGGAAACAGCTGGAAAATGGAAATACTTCAGAAGCAACTGAGAGATGTTCAGCGCAAAGGATAGCAGGTGTTTCCCAGAGCCCCAAAAGCCAAAGTTCTGTGATTTCCGACACGGTCCTGTGTAGGTCCTCTTTGTCCTGGCTGAACCCAGGACCTGGCATGAAAGGGAACTGTCTGGAGGAGAAATTGCTTCTGTGAATTACCTGGACCTGGGTATTTGCACCCTGGAAACTGCTTGTGGAGCGGGAGCAGCTCTCTGCCTGCTTTTTGCAGGCAAATAATCCTGTATTTTCATCATAATGAAATACTCACCTCTTGATTCTGTCCCTAATGTCATCCCCCATCATCACGTATTCATCATTGTACTGGAGCATAATCACAATTTCAAAGGGCTTGGATGAAGCTGATCGAAGATGGATGGGGAATGTTTTTCTCCCCTGACAATAGGCATTGTTAAGGCTTTTGTGTGCAGCTCCTCGGCTTCTGAGAAATGAGCATGTAATCTCCATCCTTACATGCAAAGGAAATAGAAAATCCATACAGGCCATTTTAAACCCTATAGATTTCAAAAGCTTTATTCCCCTAGGGGTGCTGAGTAAAATGCGAGTCTGCTATTGAAAGCCAGGCACGCTGCTCCCCCTGTATTTAGGGGCACGACGAGGGGTCCTGTGCAGTGCCCGCGGCGGGGGGGGAGGATGCTCACTGATGGGGCTGTTCAGTGCTTGCAAGGGCAGAAGCGAGTGGGGAAGTTGTTTAAAGGGTCTGCTCTTCCTCAGCAGCAACCGGGGACCCCAGAGCTGGTCTTGGAGAATCTAATGGGGTCTCCTGCCCTTAAGCATTTTTCAGGCTCCAGAGATATCAGGGAATAATCAAAAATCCTTTGAAATGGTCCTCTGATTTCAATGGCCTTTCTTGGGGCACAACATGAAGTCCTAAAGGGTGAATACTCTGAGCTGATAGCTGCTGCTGCTCGCAGGCTGTGGGTGGGATGGGAGCTTCTGTCCCAGAGTCTCCAACATGCATGTTCTTGGGAAGATTTAATTTTTAGAAGAAACTACTAAGTGGCATCATTTCACTGGCCCATTTAGGTAACGGGTAAATTTTTCTGGGCAAGATTAAAAGTCTCTACTTAAATAAAATACTTATAGTAAATTAATAACAACTGAGGAAGAGAAAGAAATTTTCTTCAACTTGGTTGTTAAGATAGAACTATCAAATAAAAATTAGAAAATGAAGTGCAAGGATCAATTCTTAAGACTTTCTCTAATGCTTTAGATAAGCAGCATAGAGTTTTCTTTCCTTTCTGTTTATATTTAGATCAGCCTCATGCAACAGAAGTAAAATCGTTTGGCTTAATTTTAGAAGCCCCTTAATTTCTTCATTACTTTACTAGCATTCCTCACCAGCTCCATGGCCTTCAAGCCCAAGACAGTTGACTAAAGACAAATTAGAGCCCATGCTTCCTTTGTCTGCTTTAATGAGTGGCTGCCATTACCCTTGAGATGCTTCCAGGACTGTGAGCTCTTAAATGCCTGTTTTCAATAAGGAAGATATAATTTTAGTTTTTAATGTTTAAAGATTAATTACATAGTAGCCCCTCTGCAGATCCTCAGCTTCCTTCCCCTTGTTTGCATTTTGATGCTTTAAATAGTTAAGACAGGGGGTGAGGCTGGCTCTTGTCCCCCACAAAACATCCCTGGGGTCCCTCCTTGCCGCCGCGGTCCAGCCTGTGTGACCTGTGAAAGGCATGGGAGAAGGTTTATGGCCAGGTTCATCTTTGTGCAGCGGGATCCCAGCCCGGCGGCTCTCAGGGCTGGATCTTGTGATCTCCAAATCGTGCGAATGTGCAAGATTTTCCCTCCCCACCTCTTCTCCGATCCCCGCTGCGTGACCAAACCCTGGCAGTTTGAGCTCCAGGCTCGTGCGGCTTTCACAAGGGAAATAAACCGTTAAAACACGTCAACGAGGACCGTGTTAATAGAAGCAATTTTAATGCTAAAGATGGTGCATTTTTTAAGAGTTATTTTAAAAATAATAATGCTTTGCATTTGGTAACCTTCAGATCACTCGTGGATACACACATTTGCCACTGGTTGATTGATTTCGGCAATTTCACTTATTATAGCAAACGCAGGATATTCACATCACATTCCTTGCATGTTTGTGGCATGAAAAAAGCAACTCCAATTTGAAAAATAATTTGAAGCGCTCCTTCACAACCAACCGGCTGCAAAGAAGTACTTTAAATCAAAATAATGAGGTTTCTACGAGTGGGTTCTCTTTCCTATGCCTTCAGTGAGAAACAAGGGAGACCTTTTGGCCGGCCGTGCCACTCTTCCCCGGCAGCACCCAGGGTCCCTCTCGCTGTATTTGCCACCAGACTTTTGGTTGAACATCATCCATGAAGCAAGTCACCGGCTGCTCCACCGTCAGTGGGGGCCCAGCTGGTGCAGGGAGGGGAGTGGGGTTTTCTGGAGCAAACCGAGGGTCCTCCCACCTATGGTAATGAGTTGTTAGAAGGAACAGATCCTGGAAACAGTGCTGTGACCTTCCTCCTCCAGCTGCCACAGCAATTAAATGTCTGTTAGAAGTAGCAGATCCTTCACAAGGACCATTTCGCTGGTCATAATAACAGTCATTGGGAAAGGAGAGAGAGAGAGAGAGAGGCACCACCGGCCGCCGGTGAGTCACACCAGATAATTGCTTTCAGTTCTGAACTAACTGAAGAGGACTCCGAATTTTCCACTGAGTTTCGAGAGATCAAACCCGTGAGGCCCAGGCTCAGGGAAGCTGTGGTTGCCACCACCCAAGGACCTCACTGACCTCCCTGTTGCACGTGGGTGACACGTTGTCACTGGGCCAAAGCCTGGAGGATCCCTGGTCCCTCAGCGCTGCCAGGCTGCAGAGGATGAGGAGGGTGGGCAGCCTGCTCTTCCCCGGGCTGCTGACGGGGTTTTGCACCTGCAGCGGGCTGAGCAGGCAGGCGGTGATGTAGCACGATGTGCTGATGGAAGCATCAGTGGGGCCGCAGCAGAGATGCTGTAGGATAGTGGTTGGATGCGGGCACAGTCCCGGTGAGCTCTCAGGGAGCTACAGCTCACGGCTGAGCTCGGACTTGATGAAAACAGCATTCGCTTAATTTTGTTTAGGGGAAACATGTTACTATTCCTTCTGGGGAAACACAGGCAACTGGAAGGAAGGATTGTGGGTTTCTGCAGAAAGACTAGTCAGTCTTCAGAGGTTTCACATGTTGCCTTCTGCCTTTTATTTCCCTACAGAAATAGCTCTTACCCAGCAAGTGGGAATGCCATCACAAAAAACAAGCTGTCTGCAACCGACATTAACTGGCCACTTTGCTGGCAGATTAATTTATTGTTGCAGTTGAAGCTCCCCGGCAGAGCTGTCCCAGTAAAGCTCTGCGTGCTGCTGGATGCCCCTGGTGTGACCACAGCCCTGGCTGCCCAGCCTGGCCCAGGGAGCAGTAGGTGTTGTGACAGCCTCATCCAAGGGAAAATACTACGTACGGTGTGAGAGGCTAAAAATAGGTAACATTTCTCCGTCTGTTCTGCTCGCGTTAAAAGCACAGAAAGCAAACGAGGCAGAAACCACTCTGGCTGTGGGCAACGGGGCAGGAGGGGGGAAGGGTAAGGGTCCGTGTCTCCTCCCAGGACGGCTGGGGCTGCTCCTCGTGCCCGGGCTGAGATGCTCAGCAGGATGCGCCCACCAGCCCAAGCCAGCCCATCCAAACCATGTCAGGGGCATCATTTCAACACATTGGCCCTGCGGTCTCATAAATGAAAGGGGCCAGTGGCCGAGCCCCTGGGCCAGCTGCACTGACAGCCCCTGTGGTGGCTGTGCCCTCCGGGCTTTTAAAGTTGGCTGTGGAAGGGGTGGACAGGGTTAGACATACAAATGCCGGGAGCTGTGGGAGAAGCAGGGTAATAGATGTGATTATTTTTATGAATGATAGGCAGGAGCCTTGATTTCCATGGGTGAAACTATATAATATGCCAATTCCTCGCAAACTCACCAAATAAATCTACATTCTGTATACAACTTAATTTCAATTTCATAGCTCAAATGTATGTGTTTATTCCTAGGAGTAAGCACTATTTGTAGTTTCCAGTACAATGCAGCTCATAATTTTTTCACACCTCTCAGAGCAGGTGACAGCTTGCTTGCAAAGTCTAATTCATTCTCACCCTGCACACAAAGCTGTGTTTTTAATGCCTGCCCAAATAACACATCAAAATAAGACTACGGACAGAAGGATCTGTCCCCATCCCAAAAAACACCCTCTTCTGTGTCCAGGAATAAGAAAGGACGCGGTGCAGCAGCAAGCCCTTCAGCCAGCCTGACGCTCGCAGGCGACAATGCCAGAAGACCTCACTCTATAATTTCCTCTTGCACGGAGCTCCTTTTTACTTAATTGCAGGAAGCATTGTTATGCTAATTGCTATTTTGCACTGAGTTAATTCTGCAGTGTTGGACGTCTAAATTAAGCTCGCTGTGCTGAGGGGCCGCTGCCTGTGCTGGGCGGCACTGCCGGATGCAGTGGGATGGTTCTTTGGCTGGTAGCGGCCCTGTCCACCCCCCTGCCCCCCCCAGTGCTGCCACTGAGCATCACCGAGCATCTGCTCACTGGTCCCGCTGCCCCGGTTCGCCACAGTGACAAAGCCGGTCTCTCCCTCCATCCAGGTGCAAGGAGCTGAGGCCTGGGATTCAGGATCCTCACTGAGAAGTCTTTGAAACCCCTTAAGCTGTATAATATTCTTTGATGTGCTTTAATTGCATTTAGTCAAGTTTTAGGCGTATTTTAATGGTATTGATTGCTAATAACAAAGCTGTGGCTGCTTAATGCCGAATGATGATTCATTGTCAGTGGGAGCAGAAAGTCCGGGGGCAAAGTATTATTTTTGACATGCGGTAATTTCTTCTAGAGGGATTTTTTTTTTCTTTTTTTTTTTTTACCAGCTCCGTGTTTTGGAGGCCGATGAGCGGGCGGGTTCCTGGGAGCTCCGGCTACTTATGCCTGCAGCAGCAGGAGCAATGAGCCTGGACTCTGGGGCTGGAACAGGAAAACACAGAGCAAAACGTGGATGGACTGCCTTGGACCTGGGAGCCTGGGAGCCGTGGGATGGGGGGAAGGAGAGTGGGGCGCATTGCTCAGACCTGGGAAGAGCCTTTGCAATTGTAGTGGAAAACCTGGTGAAGTGGAGGGGGGGCAGCTGCAAAGGCAGGCTGTGACATCGGGCGCTGGGGAAACTGCTGGGCAGCTCTGGTGTGAGCGTGGGACCGCACTGGTACCATTGATGTACCTTTCCAGGGCTGCAGTGAGGTGCAATGAGTGAGGCTTCGTGGGGGCTCGTCACATAAATAATGGTGATGAAAAACTGGTAGTTGCCTCGTTCTGCATTTCCCTGTATATGTTCCCTCTATTGGTTAATCCTCACGGTTAACAAAATAGATGTTTCTGATCAGGTTTTAGCTTGCAGATTACTTATGTGCAATACAAAGTGTATTAAAACGTAGTATACTTTTTAAAATCAGATATATTTTTTTTGTGATAAACCATTCAGCTGTAAATGCATTTCAGTCACACTGGGAAGATGAAAGAGACTGAGCCACTGTATTACTTTAAGTAATCAGGCTGGAGGCTAAAGGTAGCTTTCCTTTTAGCTGACAAATAGAAGGAATAAATAACCTGGACGCTAAAAGTTGCATTAGGCAAATAAACATTTCCACAAGAATTATGTGTGACATTCAAGGCAAGGCAAATAAACCTTGACTTATGGAAAGCTATCAAACCTCTTGGAGAATTAAATAACAGAAAATCATTATGTAGCATTTGCAGCAGCTATTAAAGACTGTCCGTTCTTTTAGGCACTACTGTAAATAAGGTGTTCGTAAGCCAGCATATACCGTGTTCACCCGATATCTGGTTCTGAGCATCATGAGCAATTTGGTTCCATTCAAAATGCCTTTTAATTATGAGAAAGGCAGTTTCCCATCCCTTCACCTCCCCTGCTAATGCCTGTGCGCTGTGGGGGACCTGTCCCTGTGGGACTGTTCACCCAAGCCACCCTCCAGGCCAGGTGTTGGCTGGGTGCCCCCGTGCCGTGTTCCAGCATCTTTCAGCGCTGCCGCGGAGCATCGAGGCTCTACCACGACAGCCCCGCCAGCATCCCCGCAGGGCTGCTCGCCCATGCGCCCCTGCCACCACCCATGCCCAGTCCCTGGGAGACCCTCAAAACTGGGGTGTCAGGGGTAAAACCGAGAAGCTTACGTCAGCTGTCAGAGGGGAGGAGGCGATGGTATTAAGCTCCATGTGACAGCAGCAGCCCCTCTGGCTTCAGTTGAACTCTTGAAGGACAAGGTGCAGCGCCAGCTCCATGCCATCGAGGTGGGGTCTGCGGCCACATGCTGGGGGTGCCGATATGCAGCTTTCACGGGAGAGGGGCTGGTATTTCATTTATAGCTCTGGGATACCTGGAGGTATTGGGTGCAATGGAGATTTCACTCCAGGACTTGGCATGCAGGCATGGCTGACGGTAATAATAACTGCCAATTGTGCAGCCCTGCTCTGGAGCAGAAATAACCACGCTCAGAGCCCGTCGCTCTCTGTGCGGCAGCAGATTGCACGGGCAAAGCGAGGTACATGGAGAAAATTATTTCAGCTTGAAACTAAACCACAGTTTCCAAGATCAGCACATGTAGCTCTGCAAAAAATGCAACAGTCAACATGGCATAAATAGCATCCAGCGCTGTAGTCAGGCAGCTACTGTGCGACTCTGAAGACTAAAACCCTCTTTTTAACTCTGCTCAAACTTTTCTGCAAGTGATTTATGTGCTGGAAGAGACTTGGCAAAGGCAGCAGCCGCGGCGGTAGGTTTGCCATGCTGCGGGCTCATGGGCGTTTGGGGAAGGCACCTGCCAGAATTGTTCATACCTGCCCCCAGAGCCCGGGCAGAGGGCCATCAGTGCTTGTAGCCAGTCCCTTTCGGTGCTGTTTTGCAATACCTGAGTCCTTCCTAAGCAGAAAATCCCCAGCTCTTTGTGATTTTAATGCACTTGCTTTATCCTATTAGAAGAGCAGAGAGGAAATGTGGTTGAGGTGGGGGTGGGGTGGTGTTACACACTGGCTTCTGTGCTCCTCCAGCCCCGGCTTCTGCCAGGGGATCTCCCCAGGATCCAGCTGGAACACCTTGCCAGGATCTCTCAAGCAGCAAAGACTTTTCTGGGGGTCAGGGTTTGTTGCTTTCGTCTTTCCTGTGGCTTCATTTTTTTAGTAAAATGACTCCTTTCTTTTTTATAATCTAATTCCAATTATAAGAAGTTAATCAAAAAACTTAAAAATGGTAGCAACATCCAGCTAAGTGGGCATCCCCAGGGGAGCAGCTGTGGCAGAATGCCACGTTAATGTTCGTTTTGAGCAGCAAACATTACGGTTTTCAATTTAGCAGATGATACTTGTGGTTAGTTATGTATCATATGTGCTATACCATGCTCTCTGGGTGGTTTCTCTCATCAGCAGCAATAGGACTTTGCCAGTTATAAAAAAAGCCATTTTTTCTCTGAAAGCACTTTCTATTTACTGATCCAGTGAAGCAGTGTTGGGATCAAGAACATGTTCTGAAAAGTAATTGATATAATCAGCTACACAGAGCTCTGTGTTCACGATAAAAGTTTTCACCAGCAAGCCTTGGGAGGCACAGCAAGGTGGCATTCAATTAACGGGAGTTTAGCCCTTTAGTAGAGGAGCATCGGGAGGAATTCCCTCTTTGCTGCCTTCTCCTGCCGGTGACGCTTCATCTGGCACCTCCAGGTAACATCAGTGCCCTCCTGCCTGTGCTCCTCCTGCTAGTCAGGGTGGTGAAAGACGTCATCCTCTCCCACGAAGGAGACAGCCCTTTGGGTTTCTGACATCGTCCCGCAGAGCCTGGGCTCCAGCCCATGATGGAACCAGGGCAGCAGCCCAAGGTGTCCACACGCAGCCCCTTTCCCCACCTCCCTGACCCGGCAGTAGCCCCAGCCCCGCCGGTTTGGGCATGAAGCCCGCATGCCCCAGCGGGGCAGCAGCTCTTGTGTCAGCCCTGTGTGCACTGTGAATGCAGGGGAGCACTGGGAGCCACGGGTAGAGGCATCCTGCAGAGCAACCAGTGGTGCTGCCTCAGGGTCACTCATCCCTCTCTGCGGGTATCCCGCTGTGGTAGGGTACCCGGGAAAACCAGCTGCCTGATGGGCCTCGCTCATCACACCACTGGCAAATGCTCAGATCAAGGCAGCACTGAGTTCACTGATATGAAACCCAAGCAGAAAAATGAGAGCAACCGCTGGCCGCGTGGCAGAAATCCCTGCAGCATCCCTGCAGCGTGCAGCACCCCTGCGGTACCCAGGCCCCCAGGGAAATGGGTCTCCCAGGGAAGCTGCAGGCTGTCAAGTGTGCTAGCACCGGCTGTGACTTGGCAGTGGGGCAAGAACAAGGCACTCGGTGAAAATGTCACGAAGGGAGACACAAAGGAGCAAACGCCACAGGAAAGTGCTGCAGGGAGTCAAGACAGGCTAAAGCTGTCACCTTCTCCTTCTCTTTGTGACAGCCCGGGCTCAGCATCTGGCTTCGACACATCTGCAAGCACAGAGCCATTACTCTCCAAAACATGCTTGAGGAAGTGCAAGGGTCAGCAGCGAGGGCATTTCAAATGTGCTTTCTGCTTTGAAACGCTGCAGGAGAACGCCAGGGGATGGAGCAGAGCGGCAGAATGAAAGGAGGTGGGTGCTGCTCTAAACTGTCCCTGTGCGCCACCGGCTCAGGGCTCCTGAAAGCCTTTTCTTGGCTCGTGTTGAGCACCCTGGGCTCGTGCTCTGCTTTGCCAGACTCGAGGAATGTGGTGGAGTTGCTGGCTGATAGCTTCTATTTTTTTTCCCTGTGTGTGGGGTGAAAAGATTCTGTGCCGCAAAACTCAGCTCTAGAGGTTGCTTTAAGTTAATCAATTAGGAAAAATGAGCTGTGTGATGTAAAATGTCCTTGTGCCGTACAAGTCTTTTGAACTATTAGTTCTCTTGAGGAGATTAATTATGAGCGTACAGAGCTAATGCCCTTTTAATGGAATCAGTTATTCAGTTTTAAGGAGTCCTGGGTACTGAGCATGCTGGCATTAGATATTCATCGTGGAAGTTGCAGATCAAACAAGAGGGGATAAAGCTGATCAGGGAAGGGCCCTGTATTCTCAGAGAGCTGCGCTACACGTGCTGATCTGGTGCGAGTCACAGGCTGGGAGCTGCTTTAATTGTCTCCTCTGTATGTGATTCCAGAAACTGACTTTTAACCTGCAGTAAAAAGGGTTGTTTACAAATTGCATACATTTGCATCTCAACTAACTCTCCTTGGCTTAATGAAACTTGGAGATGATCACTTGGCTTCTCCTGGCTGCTGGGTTGCAGACAAATTCCTTCCCGGATCCTGCGCAGCTTTCTCTTTCCCTGCCTTCTTATTCTGACTCGGAGTCATCCATTTTTAGCGTTCCCATTTTTAGGTGCCCATTTTAAGGTAGCAAAGGTTTGAAATCACGCAGGTCCCACCAGCCTCATTAGCAATTGGGACAATTAAGGGTGTGATGTGCAGATGTTCCAAAATTGAAGCACCAAAAGCAAATCCACTTATTCAGGCAGCAAATTGCAAATGGCAAGTTGAAGGAAACAGTCTCTGCAATAATTCTGATAGGGAAGAAGAGGATCTTTCCAGAATATCTGAAGTCCCTCTAGGATGCTTTTGGAAAGGCATCCTTTGGGCAAAAAGACTTTATTAGCTGGGATGGTGATGTGAGAGGGGAAGAAGGGCCATTAGCTCAGGAATCTGATTGAAGTACCACCTTTCTTGAATGAGTTTGACCCAGAAAGCTAGTTTGCAGTCTGGCCCAAAACACAGGCTTCCTCGCGAGTCAGTATTTTTTTGCAGGCCAGTCTACTCAGTTATCAATTACAGATCTAACTGGTAGCACAGCTTTCTCTATATGGCAGCCAGATCTATCTCCAATGTTATTCTTTTTCCATGGGAGAAACAAAACATTTGCTAAACTGAAGAACATTCATTAGCACACGATGGAAATGACCCAGTATTTTGGTTTCCCACTTGCCTAATTAGTTTTTGCAGATTAGCAAGTAGAACAGCTGAACAATCAATTGGACATATTAATCAGGCCTATTTTGGAAGCTTTAAATAGAGAATATGTTTCGTCTCTTCTTTCATTTAGGATATAATGGCTCATAAATGGACACACACAACATAAATTACATCCTTTAACAAGATGAGAGGAGAAAATGGTGAAGCCTATATAAGGAAAGCTGGAGCGTTTATTGGCAATCACTGGGCTCCAGCCTCCCAGGCTCATGAGCGAGGGATGCGGAGCCCCAGCCCCACTGCATGACTGGGCATGAGCATCACCCTGACTCCATCCTCTCTCTTTCCCCCTTGGACCCACCAGCGAGGGTTGTACAGACGGAGCCACCAGTGAGGGGCTGCACAGGCAGACTCACTAGTGAGGGATGTACTGGTGAACCCACCGGTAAGGGGCTACACAGATGGACCCACCAGTGAGGGGCTGCACAGACAGACCCACTGGCGAGGGGCTGCACAGACGGACCCACCAGTGAGGGGCTGTACAGGCAGACTCACCAGTGAGGGGCTACACAGACGGGCCACCCAAGAGCTTCATCTCTTGATAGGAAAAAGACCTAGCAGGGAACAAGTGACACCCGGAGGGATGGGAGGGAGGGGGTGGGAGGTTTGGATAACCATTCCGTGAACAGTTCCTGGCAGAAACATCCAGGTCTGTGCCTCTAGCATGAAATACCTCAAGCTCTGTACAGGAATAAATTTCCGTGGAGGGATCCCAGCTATATCTGCTCCCACCTCCTTTCAGGGAAGCTGGGGAATAGGCAGGCATGGCTTATATTTCTCTGACGCATTTCTTAGGAAAACCAATAGTATCCTGTCCAGGTCTGTTGACAGCTGCAAGCAGGGAGAAGGTTTGGGATGCTTGGTTCTGCATGTGAACATGATAGCAGAGGAGTCATCTTTAAATGACAGAATGGATGGGCAGGGTGGCCTGATGTGCAACTCAAAGCTAAACTTAAGAGTGAGGGCCATGACTTAGGCAGGAGGGAGGAGAAGCAAACCGTGACTGTGTCCGCAGCCACCGGGAGAGCTCTGGCAATCAAAGCGGCAAGGTCGGATGAGAGAGAGAGATCCTTTGTAGCTGAAAACCCCTTATATCTGATCCTGAATGCTGCAGCTTACTAATATCTGAGCAGTGATGTAGTATGTAGGTGTGCGGCAGACGTATAGGTACATTTGATACATTATTCCTATTTGCAAAGGTTCAATAAAAAATGTGTGGGTTGTTGCAAATTATTTCTACCATCCTTCTTGCAATGAAGTTAACAGCTGACTGCGTTCAAATGCATCAGTTGTATAAATTCATAGGGCATTTTCATGTTTCAATCTAGTTATGTATTTCTAGTTGACCAAACATGTTCAAATTACCATTAACTGCAATTCTATCACTTGGTTCACTGAGCAGAAAGGCAATATCTGCGTTTTAACCATTGCAGAACCGAAGCTGGAGGCAGAGGGAGAGGCAGCGCAGGGGAGGTGGCGGGAGGGGGAGCAGGGAGGGGGAGCGCAGGTCTGGGCTCTCTCCCTGCACAGGGAACGTGCCGTCGTATGTTGAGACCCGGGCTCACCAGGGCCACAGCGCCTTGTCTTGTGCCAGTGGTGACCTGCATCCCTGCGACACGGCCCGCGGCTCGTCTCCTCTCCTGGCTCCACAAGGACTTTGCTCCCACCCCATCCAGCTTGCAGCAGGTTTTATCCCTCTGTCCCTGGTCAGGCAGGGGAGATGGTGGGCACCCAGTACCGCACGGGCTGCACCCCTGCCCCATCACCTGCCCATCCCAGTCCCGGCCATCCCACCCCTCTGCACCCACGGGTGCTGCTGCACCGAGCAGGGTGGCAGCAGCCTCTCGGATCCACCTGCTTTGTTGCAAAGACTGAGACTGCTCAGGTACCTTCTAGCCTTCCATGCTGGAAACAGCCACCTCCTTCCAGGAGCTGAAGCCCCAGGCTCTCGGGCCGCGCAGCAGCACCCAGCCCTGCCGCTCTCCCTCTCCCCTTGCTCAGCCAGAAATCTCCACTGGAGCCATCTGCAAGGACACACCACGTTCTCCCCTGGCCGCTGTGATGCTCTTAGCAGATCTTGCTTTGCCAAGTGCTGCTTGGGTGTAAATGTACAAATGGGCTAGAAAACAGCTTTTTCTGAAGAGATTAACATAATCAGGAATAAGCCTCAAAATCCAATTAAAAAGAGACCAAGGGCCTGTAAACCAAGACCTATTAGATGGGAGGCAGCACAAAAGCTGTCCAAGGCAGCCACCCCATGACGTGGTTCCAGCGGTGGCAGGGGAGGTCCCAGGCAGGGCAGACCTCCAGCAGGTCCTGTGCCATGTCCAGCCCCAAGCGATGCGAGGACATGTCTCCCTGTATCCCATTCCTGGCTGTAGCTGCTGTGTTGATCCCTGCCTGGCTGGTGAAGGGCTGTAAATGCTTTTATGAACTGCCGCTTTTCCCAGTGTCCTTCCAAGGGGTCCCACCATGCTGCCAGGTGCTTGGTGAATTATTTAATGTGCCACTTAGGTTTTTAAAGCTGCTGCATCTAGCACCAGCAGAGCTTAAACGAGCCTCTCCTGTGGATAAATGCTTCTGCAAAGCCAGGTTTGATGGTCAGATCTGCCTGTGCTGCCCAGAAAGTTGTTCCTTTTCTTTACACTCGCTGGAGCTCGTTCAGCCCTCACCCTCTGCCATCCTGCCAGCCCCACGCTCCTCCTCAGGCCATTCTGATTCTGAGATTCTGATGAATTTCAGACTGACACAAATGCTTCATCTACTTGTACATACGTACCCTCACGTCAGTAGTGCAAGTCAGGCTCCTCGCCTGGAATATCCTTCGCTGGGGTGACCCAGGAGCAACACCACACACGCAGGGCCAACAACTGGGGGCAGATTGTGGTGGGACAGCAGCAGCACTAGCCCTGACCCACGTGCACAAGTCACAGGTTTGCTGCTGCTCTTGTGCAGAGGTGGAAATCAAGGTGTTTACGCAGGGGGAGCAGCCCTGGCGAAGTGCAGCCCTTGCTGCAGCAAGCCCAGCCTGTAACATAGAAGAGACGTTCCTGGTTCTTTCTAAACCCCACAAGGCAAAAGGAAGGAGAAATAGATGGAAATGAACGTTAAAAACCTCAGCGTGTGGCACATATGAGATATATCTGAATACTGTTTCAAGGAAAATAAGACGTGGTCTGAAGTCAATAAAAATAACATAGAAATTACCTGTAAAATTCACCTTATCTTAATGAACGTGCTGCGGGAGACGCTTTTTTTGCCTGCGGTTTTGCATTTTTACTAGCTCTGCAGGAGCAGCTCACCTCTGCTGCTGGTAGTCCCTAGGGCATTCTTCATTCCAGAGAGCAATTTTTCGCCAAATTATTGTTCACAATTCTCTTTTTATTGATAACGCAACTTGATGCTAACCAGAAGTGTTCCGCTCCAGCTCAGCTGAGACTCCCGCGGTGTAAAATAAAACCCCGTTCCTGCAGCATGAGCATGTAGGAGGTGTTTCCAACCGCTGGCAGTGTCTCGGGGCAGAGGAAGGCAGAGGCAGAGAAGCGCATCCCGGGACGCGGGTCTGGCACCTGCAGAAGAGGCAGGAAGGAGATGGCCAGGTTGCGGGGGGGCTGCAGGGAGGCGTGTGGATGTGGATGTTGATGACAGTGAAGACAATAGCGGAGGTGAGCCAAGGTGGATCAGGCTGACTTGTGTGTTTCTGATTCCCACATAAAAGCTTGTGGTGTAGAAAACATAAGCAGCCGGGAAACAGGCAGCAGTTACCAGCCCTGGTAACAGCCCTGACTATCGTGCATGTCAGCTAGGACTTTCGAAGAGCTGGAGTAATAAAAAATAAATAAAGACAACATTCCAGACTGCTGCAAACTCCCCAAATTGCACTTCTGACTTTTAACACCCCATCTGCCAGCTGGTGCTAAAAAATCAATTTAGTGCAGCTGATGACAAAACATGTATCTGGAGCGCAGCGTCAGCTGGATGCGCCCAGAAGCCCAGGGCTCAGCCCCGTCTGCAGCCCGACCCCAGCGGCAGCGGCGGTGTGGGGCAGGCAGGGCACTGCCAGCACCAGGAGGGCACGGCAGGGCTGTTCAGCCTTCGGAGCCAAGCCAGCCCCACGGCTTCTTCCACCTCATTTGGACGAGCGGGAGCAAGCTGATGAGCTCTGCGAGAAAAGCCCGCTGTTTGCTGCAAGATTTAACTTCAGGTCAGCTGGAAGGCTTTCGAGCACCTGGCTGAGGCTTCGCAGCATAAAAGATGTTCATCCAAAAAGTACTTCACCTTGATTCTATTCTCTTGTATCTTTTCTGACAACTGGCTAAGACGCACCATTATAGTTAATTCGGAAAGTTAGTTTAATACAGGCTTTTCTCTCATTTGGTATATTCCCCTCAAGAGACTGCTGCCTCTCATTGCAGGCACCATAATCAGTTTCTTTATGTATTAGTAATTACCTAGGAAGAAGCTATAAATATAACGAACACGTCAATGCATCCTAAAGGTACGAGTAGTAGTTACTTTCTGAGAAATTAATTATCTGTGAAAATTGGATCAAATAAATAATGTTCTCTTGGAATATCTGATACCATTCATAATTTCAGAGAGTTTAAGACTAAGGAGGACCACTAGATCATCTACTCCCACTTCATTTATAACGTGGGCCATCAAACTTCACCCAGCTGCATGTCCGCGGAACTGCGTCTCTTGACTAAAGTCGAACTGGTGTTTGGGCTGGGCTCTTCCAGCCATGGAGAGCGCTCCCCTTCCCTGGGCAGAACATTCATTTGGCGTAAGGACATCCATCCACCTCTTTTCTGCCTTACGAACATTTCCTCTAATCCTCCTTCCATCCGTCACCTGGTTTTGCAGACGCTTCCCAGGAGCGGAGCAGAGCTGCCGGCTGCATCTGCAGGTGAGCCCAGAGAACCAACAGGAAAAGCCGCTCGGCGGTCAGTGTTCGCTGGGGTTCTTGCTCCTCAGTCTCCCCTTTCAAGAAAGGGGGAAAAGGACCTAGCTGCTTTCATTTTAATTAGTGTCTAGTCTCTGTTGCAACTTGACATCTTCATTTAATTTTGTTTGCAATATACACGTAGAGGAGAATGATAATGTAATATAGTAATGATCATTCCTGAGACAGTCACTTATTCAAAATATTACTCCTGTTTAATCAGTGCAGTTCAGTGATATATTGACTTGCATAACCAATCTTGCCTGGCGTTTCACTGTAATTAAAACAACTACATTCCCAGAGTCCATCTGCATATAATAAAATGTAAAAAAAAATGTCAAGGCAACATTAATGCTGATGATTTGCATGCGTGACAGCCAAGTTCCTCCGAGCTGGGGCTCATCCTCTTCCCGCTGGTGAGGATGAACGGTCAGGTGGGAGCTGGAGCTTGGGGACCGGGGAGTCCCAGGAAGCTGCAGGAACAAACCTGGACACTTCAGTCACGTGCAGCTGAACCAGAGAAGCTGCATTTAGGGCTTTTTCTGCGAGTGTGCTGGAGGATAAGGCTACATTTTTATCAAATGGGGCTGACTGATGCCTTCTCGGTCTATGGAGGGAGGCCAGTGCAAGGAGGAACTCTGCGATGCTCAGTCTGGGCCAGAGGAGACCTCAAAACCAGGGCAGCAGCTGGGAAACCCGCGTCAGCCACTTGCTTCGATCCAGGCCTTGGCAGGAGTCAGTGAATTCTCAGCCTCGCAGGCAGAAGGTGACAGTGACAGAAGTGTTTGAAATCTGATGAGTAAATCTGATTCTCCTGGCTGAGCTGTAAGGAACGCGAAGGCGAAGATCACGCTCTGTCCACCACTCCCCTTCCCCACTGGCGCCTGCCCAAGCTCTCCTGATGGCTCCCCGTGACCCATAGTGTGGGATCATCCTGGAGCCACTGATCATTTCACTTTTATTATCGGAGGGCTGGTGAAAATCAGTTTCTTTTTCTTGAGTCAAATTCCAACAACCAAACCTCAGAAGTATTCTAAAAAAAAATGTAGTAGAAGATGTCAGCTTGTCGTTGAGAAAAGAACAACTGTCAAAACCCAAAGATTTTCTGCCAAAACCCACTGAAAAATGTTGGCTGAAAACTGCAGAGAGAGAGAAGCCGGTCCAAAAGAGTCAGTTTGGGTGTTGTCAGCCTTTTTTTTTGTCAAAAATTCTAAATATTTTGAAGAAAGAGGACAGCTTCCAGGAATTTCTGTTTTTAGCAGCTCCGTTTTCTGTGAGTTCTGACCCAGAACTCCCCTCAGGGAGCTGTGCCGGTGCCCCCGACCTGCTGCAGCACCAGTGCCTGGACCCATGACAGCCATGAAGAAGTTCCTTCATGGTTTCAGTGAAGCTCGGCTGCTCACCATTGCTGGGGTGCTGCCCTAGGGCACTCCCCCAGGAAAGGGCAGGTTAGCTGCGTGATTAGAGAGGAGGATCTTCAGTTCTGCTTCTACTTCTGGGGTTTTTATTGGTATGACATTTTTTCTTCTAATTTACCCAGTGCTGATTTTCAAGCGTTGTGGATAAATGAAGACTTCAGTCTGGTTTTGGCCTGAGTCACTCTCAGCTTAGCACTGTCAGTGCCAAGCACTGTACAAAGCCCGCGTGCATTGATTAGCATAAAATTAAACAGACGACCATGGCACGGTGTCAGCGCAAAGGCAGCAATCCGGGCAGCTCACGGCTTGGGCTCAGCCCGCGGGTCGGCACTGCCACCTCCAGCTGCTGAGCCCTGCCAGGTGCTGCGGCTGCCCCAGAAGGATGCTCGGAGCTGCTACCCAGCCACGGCCACAGCCGGCACCTTGGTCCCGGCCAGGGGAGAGGGGTGCAGGGGAGGTAAATGGTTCCTGCTGTGGAAATGGAAAGCAAAAAGCAGCTGCCTGCAGTGAAACCAGTAGCCTGAGGCAGTCAGCTTGGAGAAGTCTGAGAGCAAGGCATGGCAAGGGCAAGAGGGGCTGCAGGGCAGAGAAAATCAGCTGGATAACACTCGGCTCTCACACGAGGCTCTTATCCATGTATGCAAGTGTTGTGATGCTATTAAAATACTAAGTAAGGACTTAACACCCTCCCCTGCCTTTGCTGCTTCATGCTGAGCTTGTTGAGCTGTAGTGGTGTGAGACCAGCACGTTGCATGGTAAGATCTTCACATCCAGCATAAACCAACGCCATGCGATTGCACAGCCCTGATGGTGGGGTGTCCCATGGCCTGAACAGCGATGCTGCCCTTGGGGAGGCAACTCACTGACTAGCAGGTATCCCTGCAGCCTGCTTCCAGCTCTTTGCTCTTCACCAGTAAATGAAAAAGCTGCCCCAGAACACATATTTTTAGTGTCCAAGCACTTTGGCAATTTCAGGCTGCTCCAGCTGAGATGCTCCTGGGGCTGCTGTCAGCCCTGTGCTCTGCTCTGCTGACAGCATTTGTCTCTCTTGCACGTGAGCACTGTGCTGCTGTTGCTCGTGAAGATTTTCCCTCGGCACTTTTTCAAGCCAGTGTTTTCCTTAGCAGCTTCCTCCAGCTCAGAGATAGAGGGGTTTAGGTGCTTGCTTTTCCCTTCAAGATTCAGCGTCAGTCGTTCTTCATGATAAGGGAAGGGGAATGAAGAAAGCAG
The DNA here is from genome assembly GCF_023638135.1 of Falco biarmicus. NCBI lineage: Eukaryota > Metazoa > Chordata > Aves > Falconiformes > Falconidae > Falco > Falco biarmicus. Next base: position 118,859,537 of record NC_079290.1, read on the forward strand.
GGGGGTTTGCCCACCCCCTCCAAATAATTTCTGAGGAAATTGTTTTATTTCTCACCATAGACATGGGAACCAGATCAGAACCAAATATTTGGCTGCTCACCCACAGGCTAACTCGACGGAGCTGATGGCAGAGCTGCCATCCCCGTGGGAAGGGGTGGCCCCGGCACGGCGGTGGGTATCCTGGCCAGGTGATCCGTAGCAGAGCCAGGTCTGGCTGGAGGTCAGCTGCCCACGCAGGCAGAGCTGCGTCCCGCTGCGGGGGGTCTGGCAGCCCTGGAAGCCACTGCGAGGCTATTTCATGCTTGGGGAGCTTGGCAAACAGGACTGCTCTGTAGCTCCTGGGTCTGACTTTCATCTCTGCTGAGGGCTGTGCATACCACTCCAGCGGTGGGATAACCCAGTGTTAGCCACACTCAGAAACAACTGGGGTTTCCGCTTTTAAATTGAAGCCTTAGCTGACAAACTGTGCTGTGAGGAGCTTGAAGGGGATTAAATGTGGCCAAGCCCCCCGGCTGTCCTGCAGTGTCTGTCTGTGACAGTAGCAGCACACGTCTGGCTGTGCCAGAGTGGAGAAGCAGCACAAATGCCACATGTGCATGTGAGAGAAAGCACAAAGGTGTGAGAGCAGGAAGAAATCATAACCAGTTGTTTGCTGTAATTGCCTTGCTGTACCCCCGTGAGCCAGCCAAGCGTGCCACTGCCAGGCTGCTGGTAGGTGGGATCCATCCCGGGAAGGAGGTGTTGGGGGCACACGGAGCCGTCACAGCCCCCCGGGCATGTGGGGCCAGAGGAGAGTGTCACTAAAAGCCTGTCACCAGCCTGCCTGCTCTTACGGTTGCTGTCATCGCTCCCGAAGCTGTCACACCAAGGGCACTGTGTTGAGACTGCATGTCACATTGCAGCTGCAGGTCACGGCCGCAGGAGCACTTGCATGGGGAGCTGGCATGGGGTGGGCCCGGGCACATACCCCCGGGCTGGGGGGCAGAGCCGGTGCCGCTGCAGCTGTGCTGGACCCTGTGCCACACACTGCTCCTGCTCAGGCACTGCCCCACATGTCGTGCAGAGGCATCCTGGCCCTCCCAGCCCCTCTCCAGGCAGGGCACTGAGGTGTCAGCTGCTGGAAGGTGGCAGCAAGAGGTGGCTTCCAGCAGCACTCGGTAACATAACCGCTAAACAACCGGTCATGTCTTTTATTTTCTACCCCTTCCTCCCCAGCTTTCACGTTTTATGTGTGTTGAACATGCATGACCGCCTCAGCAGACCCCATCCAAGTGCCTCCAGCAGAGATGCCGTGGTCCAGCTGCAGGCTGCTCCAGGACAGTGACATCCCTGCTGGGGGCTGCTGGCCAGCTCCAGTGCCAGCTCCAGCCCCACACCTGGGAATGCCCCAGCTCTCGGCAGTTTTGTGTGCCTGGTGATCAGCTGCAGAGCAGGAGTCAACAGGCAAAGTTCAGCTCCTTCCAAGCGTGTGCCTGCCTTGCACACATGGCTTCGGAGCGCCGCCTGTGCGCAAGGGTGGAGCAGGAGATACTCCAAGCCAGCTGCTCTGTGGCTAAAGCACCTCTTGCTTTTTGGAAGCACTGAATAAGGTTGTATGATTTAGCACTCAAGTGGGTGAATAATATTTATTTCTCTGCCATGCAGCACTGACTGCATTGGTGCTGTGAACATCAGCACAGGCTGCTGCGAGCGCAGATGCACAGTGGTGCAGCACCTCAGCCTGCGCAAGTGCACTGACCCGGTTTGGACAGCAGTGCCTGAGCTGGGCAGGGGGCTCTTGCTCAGGACCTGGCCTGCAGCTGGAAAAGGGTTTGCAAGGGCTCAGCATCAGGAGGGGAAGTTATTCCTGTCTAGAAAGTATTCCCTGCTGAGGAAATGGCATTGGCCCTTCGTTAGAGCGCAGCACGCATGTAACAGCCGGCCTGAGGAGAGCTGCTCTGCCAGCAAGTGGGTGGGCTCAGGGGGGTCCCCAGCGTGGAGCCCTTTCCCCAGCTCGCTCCCTCGGGCAGAGCCGGCAGCTGGAGCACCGGGCTCCCTCCGGCTCGCAAGATGTGATTGCCACCTACAGTCCCCGCTCCCGCATTTCTGCTGGGCAGCGGAGGCTCCCGCACCTGGCCACGGGCACGGCCACCGGCATGGCCACCGGCATGGCCACTGGCATGGCCACCGGCATGGCTCGCTCGCAGCCACACCTGGGCTGGGCTGGGGTGAAGCCGCAGCATTGCAGCAATTCTGGCAGTACTGCGTGTCCCCTTGGAGGAACGCTCTGCTGCTGCCCGGGGATGGGGTGAGCTGGTAAATCCAGCAAGAGCAAGCAAAGCCTGGTGAGTTTGTTCAGCCCAGCCTGGGGAGAGAGCCAGGGCCAGTGGGAGAGAGGAGCCAGGGGCACATGTCCCCACGCTGCGTCCCCATCTGCCTGCGGGACCCTGGGATCCCTCAGCATCCCACCCCTGCCCCTGCCCCTGCCCGGGGTGCGAGCCTCATCCAGCAGCCACAGACCTGCTGGGACCAGGGGGTGCCTCTGCTTCGTTATTAGTTATTATTTGCATTGACTTTGATTGCAACGTATCACTTCTCTGATGCTCGTGATTAAAGTGGGACTCATCTGACACGTCAGCTTGAGCACATTTTCTCTGGGTGCTGCAGATACAGACACTGAGCCCCTCAGCATCTGATGTAGCCGAGCGGCCGCTCTGCTCTCGCCACAGTGGTCCCAGTGGGCCACAAACCCCCGGCTGGGACCCTGCACCGGACCCCATAGCTGCGGTGAGATAAACCAGCCACCAGCCTGGGACTGCTGGTGCCTGGAAAGGCATAAACCAGGAGAGTTCAAGACCATTTGCTTGATCGGTCCTGACCCTGACCAATTCAAAAATATTCCAGAGTATTTGAGGCACAAATCAGCAGAAAAAATTCTGATTCAGGTCATAAAAAAAAACAAATTAAGACTGTGCTGAAGTGGAAATTACCTTCACATAGGGGAAGAGAAGTTACATGGATCTCTGCTGCTCCCACGTCTTTACATTGCCCCAGCCCCGCAGCCAGGCCCTCAGCACACTGTAGTTTGGCTTAATTAGTAGTTAATCTTTTATTCTAGGTTGTAAAAGAAGCTAAGATTCACGTGCTGGTTTTATTGTTGTAGCAACTCTCTGCTGTGGTGTGAGGGGGTAATTTGCTCCATCCCAGTATGTGTGTGGTGGGGGGACTGCTCAGGTCCCCGGGCAGCTCTGAGCCCTGGGGTGACCCCGGCCCCTTGCACAGTCTCTGTGGACATGGGTATTTTCCTTCTGGCACATTCCCCCACTCCTGCCTCCTGCCTGCAACGTCTGCAGTGCCTGGTGCTCCTCCTACAGCCTATTTACACTGCCTAGACAACACAGCTCCATCCCCATCTGTGATTACAAATTAGCAGCCTAATCCTAAGGATCTTTTTTGCCTGAAGATGCTTGTCTAAATCAGATTTTTAATCTGTCTTTACCAGCTGCTCCTGCTGCTGCCCCTTGCAATTTACTTTGCATGTGACTTACAATTGAGTAAAAAAATATATCTGTCTAATTTTCTCCAGTGTCAAATATCCTTTTAGCTGGAGGTGGTGTTTTATGTGTTCTACAATATGAGGGGAGCTCTGCCAGCATAGCGTTCTCTTTTCCTGGGATTTATTGACTACAGTGAGGTCCTGCTCTAATCTTCTCCTCTCACACCCTGTTTCTTTCCCTAAGAACCACTAAGCTCCTTGAGTCCCCTGTATCATCTCCGTTACGGGCAGAGCTCTTCACCAGCTTATACTCTGTTCAATCCTATTGAAGTACAAGGCAGTGCTGTGCAACTGAATCAGCACAGATTTTTTGCCTTGAATAGCCCGTTTTATGCATGCTCTGGGGAAGAAAACCAGCCTCACTAAAGACTAAAATCCTTCTAAAAGGAATTTTAAGTATTTCAGATAAATCTTACTAATGGTAAATCTAGCTATTCACTCCCAGCTCTTCGTACACAGGATTTGACACTTTATTATGTTAATGCCAGCGTTCAGTGGATGCTGTTCACCATCCCATTTGGCCTTTCCATTTCCCCGTCGTCTGCCACGAGCAAGCCCCAGACCCTGAGCCCCCAGCCCCATCTGTGGTCCTGCCCATGGCCAGAGGCTCACCCTTATATCGGGGAGGGGCGGCTGGGGGGGCCTTGGCCTCCGGGAGCTCCTGGCCATGGTGAGTGCCTGGGGGGAGCCAGGTTGCGATGGCCAGGCAGTTCCAGGGCACCTGCTTGCTGGGGGGCAGGTTTTTGTTTGAACCACCATGGGTCTGTTCTAGCTGAAGGGGAGAGGAGGGAGGAAGCAGCTCGATTGTTCAGGGCACTGCAATGGTCACTGATTTACTTATTCTGCAGTTCTCTCTTCCAGCTGCCAGTGGGTTTCTGGGCTCACTAGTTGCCCCCAGGCAGGTGACACAGTGTGGTTTCTCGTGCCCCTCCACAGCTGTTTGCACACCCACAGCTGTACCCGGGGCGTGTGTGCAGACAAAAGCCTCAGCCTCGACAGCAAAAGCAAATCGCTCTGGGTCCGCACGTTTCGGCTCTGCATTTCAAGTCAGTGCTGTTGTGCAGTGATATCCCTGGGATTCAAGCTAGGAGATGAGCAAGAAATTACATCATGGACTTACTAAAGAAAGAAAAACAAGAGTATAAGAAGCCTCAGAAAATGTTCTGGAGAAATTTATGTTTTGGCATTCCTACCTCCTGCCTGTCTGGGGCTTGTCAGCAGCTGACAAGCAGTAAATGAAATGGGCAGACGCTGTCAGCTGCTAGTGGGAGCGCCGGTCTAGTTCTTCCTCTGTCACTTAGCTCCACCAGCCTGAATGGAAGGTGCAAAGCAAAATATCTCCAAGCTGCTCCCTTCCCTCCCCACTACTGGGGTGGGAAGCCCAGGGGAGCACCCAGCCAGCAATTATCTCATCAGCAACCTCTGTGTCTTAGTTCCTCTGGAGGCAGCTATTAGCAGTGTGTGCTCTCGCCCTGGGGGATGGCCCGAGAGCCCTGCATCCTCACCTGGCTTTATCCTCCAGCTTAGCAAAGCCCACGGGGCTTTACATTGCTCACGGGTTTCTTGGGGGGACTGTGGGGTACCAAAACTTTGAGGTTTCTGAGGATGGTTCTGCCTCTCTCCGCAGGAAGCGCGTTCCCACTCGTGCTGGAGCTGTGCGTGGGTGCTGCCCTGGGAGCAGGGATGCGGGCACTGGTGGGAGCAGATCTGAACCCCAAATGAGCTCCTGTGAAACACAGCCGTGTGAGGCTCAGCAGTGAGCAGTGTTTGCAGGTAAGCCCTCAGAGCAGGAGTGAGACCTTGCAATCCCAGCCCCAGCCATCCACCTGGGCTGTTAGCAGCTCGCTCTGGAGCAGGGTTGCCTTCCCTGATTGCTAATTTAGATTTTCCTGCCATCCCACACAGTGGAATCAGGGGAAATAAAATTACAGACTTATTCACTCTTTTTGTACAACTGATGTGCTGATTACCTGTCAATCATGAAATTGCATTAACATCTGACAGTGTGTGCATAACAATTACCCCCATCAAATTAAGGAAACCTTTCACACTCAGAGACAGAGAGAGGGAGGAAATTCAATCAGCATAATTAGTTCAATCAGAAAAGAACTTCTTTTCATCAAGAAGGGCGAAATGTACAGCAAAAGTGGGGTGGGAGACAGGTATCTCTCAGGGCTGAGGTCAGCTCATGCACACACACGCATGGCCAAGGACTGGATTCCCACCGAGGGTGCTGAGGGCTCGCCAGGCTCTGTGCTTCCTCCCCATCCGCGTTCCTCCTCTCCTGGCTCCTGAAATCTTCTTCTGTTTTTTCTGGGTGAGCTCCTCGCCGGAGGCTCTGCCGCCCTGGCTGTCCCTGCCCACTGCCAGGGAGGCAAGGTGGGCGGTGGGGGGTTCCCCTCCAGCGGTTCCTCCCCTCCGCACCCTGAAACAGCAGCTGGGAAGGCGGGTGTGTGGGGATGTGGGGATGCGGAGGCTGACTTGGCTTTGTGGGACGCAAGGGGGGCCGAGCAGTATGGAGGTGGTACGCTCACGGGAGGATTTATTTCATATTCCCCATGGAAGGGAGGGGAATTATTAATGCTAATTACTGACAGCAAAAACAGAGGAAGAAAAGCTCACTTAGCAACAACGCAAACGAGGTTGGACTAGCGCGTCTGAGCGATGGCAAGCATGCTCCCAGCCTTTTGCCGCTACACCAGCTGAGGTGGGGATGTACGTGGTGCCAGGGCTGGGCAGGGCATCACCACCTTCCTCCTGGATGTTCGAAGCAAAACCCACCGGCATCATTGTGCTGTTCCGGGAAGGACAGGGCAGAGGGGCCGGGGAAGCCTGGGGTGCTGGATCTACTCCTTCTGCCATGTTCCGCCGTTAAACCTAGTGACTAAAGGCATCAGGTAGATGGTCGCTGAGGCTGGAGATGGCTGAACACAAGATCAGACCTGAGGTGGTTTTATTCAGCGATCTGAGAAACGTAACACAGCTGGAATGAGAAAGGGTGTGGAGCTGTGCAACTTCTCAGCATGGGTAGCAAAAGCCAGTGGAGCAACAAAAGGAAGCTCTTGCAGTAGAGTATGAGACAGGCATATGTGTTAAATGACTCCTGAACTGTTGTTAATTGTTTTGTAATTAAATACAAGTTGGAAGGCAAAAGTGTTGCTGCCACTGAGACAGCAGCTCTGGGGGAGTGAGCTGTAGCAAGGTCAGGTTTCATGGTGGTTTTGCTCCAGCTTCAGCTCTGTGTGCTGTGAAGATTTTTACCCCCAAAAAGGCCCTTCTTGTGGGCAGATCCCTCTGGCCATCAGCTGTGAGCCCTCTGGGACCCTGCTGCCCAGGGCTAATTGCTCTGAGACCACCTGGGTCACCCTGGGGTCGGTATGGGATTTGTCGTGCATGGGCTCTCCTGCTGTTTCAGGAATGTTCTTTGTCGGTGTCGGAGGTGAGCTTTAAAGCAGTTGGGGGTGGGACAGGGTTTCCCACATTGGGGACATTTTTGAGGCACAGAGGAGTTACTGCAGAATGAGGTTGAAGGGTCTCGCGGGCAGGCACAAGCAGAGTGGGGCTCAAAGCCAGGAAAGAGCAGCATCCTAGCAAGTCCTTGCTGTGAATACTTGTAACAAAAGAGACTTTCAACTTCAAGGACAGTCAGTGTCAGAACAGGTTGCTGCACAGAGTGTGGGATTCTTGATTTCTAAGAACAGGGTGAATAAGCATCTCTAGGGATGGCGTGGTGGAGCTGCTCCTGCCTGGGGTAAGCAAGCGGTCCCTTGCAGCCTGGTTTTCTGTAGTTCTGATGGGCTCGGTATTAGTTTTCACATCCCAGCTCCGCTCTAGGATCAGGCCCAGCTTTGCAGAACTGCAGAAGACTGGCCGGGCCCGATCCCTGTCCACCAGCCTTCATAACCAGCAGATAAATACCCGAGAGCACGAGCCCACCACAGGAGGGGTGGGGAGAGGCGCAGGTAGCTGTGCCTGTGCTGGTTCTCTCTGAGTGCAGGTTCATTTTCTTTTCCCAAAATACGGTCTATAAATGAATAAGCAAGTAAATAAACCGGTCCTCTCTCAGCAGTCTTCCTGCCATCTGCTTACCATTACCAGCTGGCATCCACCCATTAGTTTATATCTTCCTTTCGTTCCAGAGAATCCAAAGCATCCTGCAAACTTTGGGCAACATTTGGCTCTGGCTTGCACCTGCATGTGTCCAGAATAACTCAAAGTTGACTTTGTCCTTTAAAAAGCTGATGTTAAGGGTTATTTAGCTGCCCACTGAAATGCAGACATCCCTGTCGAACCGTGCAGCGGTGCCCGGTGGGCCAGGGTGGGTGGTGGGTGTCAGGCTGCCGTGGGGCCCCACTCGCCCCCCACCGCACCCCACCGCCCGGGGCTGGGCTGCACAGATCCACCTTCCGAGAGAAATTACTTCTCCTGCGCCTGGTGCAAGGTGTGTGCAGCGGAAGTTTTCTCCCACCAAGCTGCACGTGCCTGAGGACTGGGCAAGAAGTTTGTCTTGGCTCTACGGCCAGAGTCAGACAGGGAGGAGCAGGGTGAGGAATTAGAAACAAACCGCGAACAGATGTCAGGCAGAATAACAAGGAATGTATGGAAGGCCCGCCAGGATAGATTGATGAAGTAAAAAAAGCTCTGGGCTTGCTCAAGCAACAGCTGCTGTCCTGGAGGGAAAGGCGCGGGGAGGAGGAACAAGCTTGCGCGGCATCGGTGCTGTCAATAGAGAAACTTCAGTTATGCAAGTGCTGCTCCACCGGGACGCCCGCTCGCAGGCACGCCTGCTGCTCTGCTGTGGTTGCGCAGCAACATCGCATTAGGATGCATGATTTAAACATCTTGGCTCCGGTGCTTCCACTCACTTATTCTGAAAATTGGGGAGATGGAGACAGGTTTCCTTCTCCTTCCACTTCGTCTGTGGCTGCAGACGGAGAGGGAGGAGGACAAAGTCTCGGAACAGGACAGCTCATAAAAGGGGCAAAAATTATTTGTGTAGTGATAAAATCAGTAATTTGGTTCTCCTGCTTTGGCATGCTTCCCTAACCTTGGCTGGAGTGAAAACTTTATTGCGTGAATAGATTGAGCGTTGGTTGTCGCCGTGTCAAAATTTAAACCCTTTTGCAGAGAAGAGCTGTGTCAGTCCCACCCTGCTGCCTCCCCTGCCAGGAAACGTGATGCATTAAACCAGGCACTTCTGCAGGGGGACGGTGCCTCCTGGCTCTGCCCGCCTGCCTGGGGGCTGCCCTGAAGCTTTACCCTCCCACGTTTTGTGGGATGAGGGGCTGCGGGAGGTGGGAGCTGTGCATCCCTGGCAGTGCCCTTGGCCCGGCGCAGCTGCTCGCTCGGCCTCCAGCACAGCCGCCAAGGAGAAGCAGCCAGGTCCCCTGCACGGATGGAGCCCCTGTGCCCTGCACCCTCACCAGGGCATCGTGGCCTGGCTCACAGTGTGAGGCCCACAGAGAAAAAAACCCTTTAAATACCCCAAAGGGGAGTTTCTTTATTTACTCTTAAGAGTAAAGTATTTTTTGTCATTAGCACATTTTAAAATAGCTTCTACTGAGTGAATCAGAGAGGAAGTGCTGGGGGAGGGAGCTGAGCCTGTCATTCAGCACATGAAAGGCTGACAAACCTCTTTGTCTGTTTTACAAATTAAAGTATAAAGATTGATGATTACTACGGCCGCAGATAACGATGGTGCAGATACAGACCTGGAGCAGTGGTAGGACATGCTCTTCACTGCTTCCCTCTGGGCTTGAAAGAATAAAGCTCATCCTTTCCAAGCCACTTAACGAAAGTGCAAGCTGCAGAGCTGTATTAGAGCCCTTCCCAGGGCTTTTGCAGTGCACTGCAGGCAGAATGTGCCCCAGAAGGCAGGTCCCTTCTGTCAGGGTGGCTGGCGGAGCAGAAAGCTGGTCCCTGTGCTGTAAGGGGGGGATCTGCCCCCGGCAGCAGGTCAGCGCTTCCCCAGGGGCTTGTTCTGGAACCCCAGGGACACCAGCATGCTGCCACTCTTGCTGCTGGTGCTGGGCCGTGGGTGCTGGGCCGTGGGTGCCTGCTGCAGCCAGCGAAGGGGCCATCTCCTTCCCTCTCCCCTCCTGGCTGGGACCCCGGGGCCAGGTGGCCGGTGCGGGTGTCACGGTGGAGGGTGGAGGGCTGCCCTGGCTGCAGTGACCGACTCGTGCTTCTCACGGGACGTGTCTGCAAAAGTTGTTTGGTCAGAAGTGCCGCGGCCGCCTGGCAGAGCTGGAGCCCCAGAGCCATCTGATTTCACTGAGATCAGTTGTTGCACATGCAGATTATGACATGTGGGAGTAGACAAGTATGCGCGAAGGCAGAGATGCACGCTCCATATTGCACATGCAGGTCAAGGGCTGGTTTTCAAAACTTGGCATCCACAGGAAAACAGCTACTCTAAGAAAAGCCGTGCCAACAAGGCAAAATGATCCCCGCCTGAGCAATCCTCCAAGAGCTGTCACAGGAGGTAAGTATCACCCAACCTTGATCATTGTCCTCAGGCTTGAACTCATTATTTTTCTGGCTTTTAAATGAACAAGTTGCTGATATTTTTGTCAGTGATATTAAAGCCTGTATAGCTCTGCAGCGTAACAGGTCATGACAATGGCTGGGGTTCCTTTGCTGGGGGAAAGGAGAGGGAAGACAAACTTTCCTGTCAGTGGTGGAAGCAAGCAGGGCAAGTGTGTGCATGAGCAGAGCTGGCTGGCGGTGCAAAACTGTCAGGAGAGAGACAGGATTGGGTTTGACTGACTGTTCGAGAGCCGGTTAAAAGGCTAATCTGCCTACAAAGAGCTGGTGTCTCTCCTGATTAAGAAAAACGCTCCTTCCCTTGTTCTGCTCTGATTTCTGCTCCACAGGCTGAGCTGTTGTAAGACTTTTCTCTAATTCCTCCTCCTGTCTTCCTCTTAAGTCGAACGCAGCCCTGGCGAAGAGCTGGCCAGCAGCTGTGGGCATGGATCCATCCCACAGGGACGTGAGCACCGAGGGGTCCTCCAGCCCCGCGGGGCAGCCCAGGCAGCTGCTCGGTGCCGCCTGGGCACATGGGGACATCCCTGAGAGATGCTGTCTGGTTGCAGATTGCTTAACCTGTCTGGTTGCAGATTGCTTAACCGTAGCCACGTTCCTTAACATGTCACGCTGGTATTTGCTTGGCACAAAGAGGCAGTAAGATCCCAGAGGCAAAGTTTCTGGTGTCCTGGCATGGCATGGCCGGGGTCACCCAGCTCTGTCCCGATGCTGCCCTGGGGGCAGGGACCCTCCCGTGGTGGGTGAGGAGCAGGCTTTGTGGACATCGGGTTTGTCCTGTGGGCAATGCGGTGTAATGGGAATCGGGCGGTCCCTCAGGCAGCTTTGGGGCAGCAAGCGGTGCTGCGCGAGCCCGGTGCTGTGCCCCAGGAGCGGCGCAGAGCAGTGTGGCACTGCTCAGTGCGTCACCATGGCTGAGCGCAGCATCCCGGAGTGAGAGCAGGGGGTGACGCATAAACTACCTGAGCTTGGGCCAGCCACCCCACCCTTGTCACCACCGCTTCCTTGAGAGCCTGCGTGCCACCGGCAGGAAGGGCACCCCTTCCCCAGAGCATTCCTTCCCGTGGCGGCAACACTGAGAGGAGATGTGGCTGGTGCAGGGAATAAGCCAATTCCAGAGCAAACATCCCGTGCCACTCACGTAAGGGACACCAGTGGCTGAGGGCTCGGCAGGACAACAAGCCTGGGTGTAGCTCAGCAGACCACAAATCTCTGCATTCCTGCTGTTGCCGCTCAGCAAGCAAATGGGCCTGAAAATCTCCCTAGAAATTATTCTGCTTTATGTAAGAAAATCACCTCCGAGAGTCAGAATCAGGTCCCTGGTCAGAAAGGGGCGGGGGGGGGGGGGGGGGGGGCAGGTGCAGGCAGAGGGGCCTCAGCCCAGGGCAGGGTCCCCACGGCCACATCTGTGACCGGAGCGGGAGCCCTGGCCCCTGCCTGTCTGTCCTGGTGTGCCAGCCCTGCTGTAAAAAAAAAAAAAAATTTTTCTAGGAAATTCTTCTTGTAAGTGATAATGTTGATATTTAAGAGTGTTTCTTTTTAAAGGTATCTTTAAGCAAAATCAAGTTTTAGCTGTGATTCATTCCCACTTGACAATCAAGCAGACACATAGGCGCAGATATTTCTGCATATATCTATATATGCACACATAGACACATACATATCTGTTCAAAATTGGAAAGCAATCAATTCTGAGATTTATTTAATGCTGCATTGCACAAGTTTGATAGCCGGGTTCATTAATTGACGCACTAATAACACCCTTCATCAAAGAGACTTGCAGGCAAAAATAAAAAAAGCTTAAAAAATTAAAATGGCAATAAATACAAAATCCTGCTGTACATCACCTAACATTTTTAAAAACCAGCATCTAACTAGCAGATTAGCTGACACTGAGAGGAACCATATTTCTAATTCTGTTCCCTATTCTAGCAGTTCTAAAAACTCAATTTTTTGTTGTTAAGAAACTTTCCCAGCGACAAACACCTCATGCACATGCTACTGTGCTCACATCCTCGGACCCTCAGCAGCTCGGGGGCCCTTTTTTAATGGAAAACAGGACTTAATTTTCACTGCTGGGGGTCATGGGTGGGAAGGGACCAGGAAGAGAGCTGCCCAGGGACCTTGCCCCAGGTGGTGGCCAGGCAGGGGACACTGGGGACCACAAGGCCTTGGAGATGCTGGGTAGGACCCCTCACTTTCAAGCCGATGACCATGGATCCCATGGGCAAGCGTTGTTCAGCTTAGTTAAAAATATTTGTGCTTGCTGAGAAATGATGGGAAGCAGGGGGGACAGCTGCAGCAGTGCCGAGCTCAGCTCGAGTGGCACAAAGGGATGTGAGCGGCGAGGGCAGGTCTGAGCCAGCAGAAAGGGTTGCGGTCCCAGCATGGTTTACAGGTGGGGCTGCACAGTTTTGCAGCTGAGTGTTGGCAGCAGGTGAGAGGAGGGGGGGCCTCCTCTGCCCCCTCATTACCACTAAAGGGTTAATTAATGCATCCTCGCCAAGTGGAGCCGGAGGAGGCATCGCTCCCATCTGCCACGGCAAGGTCATGGGCTGCAGACCTGGGCCTGCAACTCAGGGCACTGCTGAGAGCACTGGCAAAACCTATAAGAATATAGGTAATTTGATTAGAAATGAATTGGCCTACATCAAAGCCTTAAAAATCTAACAGATTTGCTGCTGATAAAATTAAAATTAGAAACTGAATTGATTAGCCTGTGCCAGCAAAGGAACCAAAATGTCAGAGGCACCAGCTGCACATTTGCATTTGGTACTTAACAAAGTTCTTACCAAAGCGAGTGAGAGATGTTTGACATTTCCGTGATTTCTGCAATTCTAATGTATCTTTTATTGATATTAATTTAAAAATGCAGTGGAATAATGAAGTGAGAAATGACAGAAGGGTGTTTGGCCATTCCAGCTTGGCAGATAGCACAGAGCGTGGCAAGGGGTTCCTGCTCCACTGTCATTAGGAGCAATTAGCATTGGGCTGTTCCTCCGTTGTCTTCCTCTGGGATGGGGTCGGTGTGAGTGCTGGATGCTGCCCTGTTTGGTGGGAGAGGTGCTGTGCAGGCATCCTCCCTGCTTCAGCCACTGGCTGGGCTATGGCGTGGGCAGGCTGTCCCACTTCCCGGCGAGCCCCTGTGCCAGGCAGGGAGCGATGCTGCGGGGCAGGGGGCAGAGGGAGCGATGCTGCAGGACTGCGGGCAGAGGGAGCGATGCTGCGGGGCAGGGGGCACAGGGAGCGATGCTGCGGGGCAGGGGGCAGAGGGAGCGATGCTGCAGGACTGCGGGCAGAGGGAGCGATGCTGCGGGGCAGGGGGCACAGGGAGCGATTCTGCGGGGCAGGGGGCACAGGGAGCGATGCTGCGGGGCAGGGGGCACAGGGAGCGATGCTGCGGGGCAGGGGGCACAGGGAGCGATGCTGCAGGACTGCGGGCAGAGGGAGCGATGCTGCGGGGCAGGGGGCAGAGGGAGCGATTCTGCGGGGCAGGGGGCACAGGGAGCGATGCTGCAGGACTGCGGGCAGAGGGAGCGATGCTGCGGGGCAGGGGGCAGAGGGAGCGATGCTGCGGGGCAGGGGGCAGAGGGAGCGATGCTGCGGGGCAGGGGGCACAGGGAGCGATGCTGCGGGGCAGGGGGCACAGGGAGCGATTCTGCGGGGCAGGGGGCACAGGGAGCGATGCTGCAGGACTGCGGGCAGAGGGAGCGATGCTGCGGGGCAGGGGGCACAGGGAGCGATGCTGCGGGGCAGGGGGCAGAGGGAGCGATGCTGCAGGGCAGGGGGCAGAGGGAGCGATTCTGCGGGGCAGGGGGCAGAGGGAGCGATTCTGCGGGGCAGGGGGCACAGGGAGCGATGCTGCGGGGCAGGGGGCACAGGGAGCGATGCTGCGGGGCAGGGGGCACAGGGAGCGATGCTGCGGGGCAGGGGGCAGAGGGAGCGATTCTGCGGGGCAGGGGGCACAGGGAGCGATGCTGCGGGGCAGGGGGCACAGGGAGCGATGCTGCGGGGCAGGGGGCACAGGGAGCGATGCTGCAGGACTGCGGGCAGAGGGAGCGATGCTGCGGGGCAGGGGGCACAGGGAGCGATGCTGCGGGGCAGGGGGCAGAGGGAGCGATTCTGCGGGGCAGGGGGCACAGGGAGCGATGCTGCGGGGCAGGGGGCACAGGGAGCGATGCTGCGGGGCAGGGGGCAGAGGGAGCGATTCTGCGGGGCAGGGGGCACAGGGAGCGATGCTGCGGGGCAGGGGGCACAGGGAGCGATGCTGCGGGGCAGGGGGCACAGGGAGCGATGCTGCAGGACTGCGGGCAGAGGGAGCGATGCTGCGGGGCAGGGGGCACAGGGAGCGATGCTGCGGGGCAGGGGGCAGAGGGAGCGATTCTGCGGGGCAGGGGGCACAGGGAGCGATGCTGCGGGGCAGGGGGCACAGGGAGCGATGCTGCAGGACTGCGGGCAGAGGGAGCGATGCTGCGGGGCAGGGGGCAGCAGCCTGGGCAGGTTGTACCACGTCCTTCTTGACTCAGAGCTGTAATCGGGATCAGAGCATCCACCCTCGCCTTTCTCCTGGGCAGCCTGCCTGTGTTATGCCATGGCACAGGGAGGGGTGACAACCTTAAGGTGACATTCCCTGACCTCGCCATGTGGGTGCTGAGCGGGGTGGCCACTGGAAGCGGCTCTTGCCACCCTGGCTACCGTAGCCCTTTGTGTGCCCTGCAAGGGAGGCATGCCCAGCTGCTCCGTGTAAAGCAAGCTGGTGAAGGCTGGGCTTTGTGAGCGCTCAGAGAAGGAAAAACATTGCGTTATCCATCCTTAAATCCAGATGGCACAGAAAAGATGATTAAACATCACTCCTCCCTTTCTCTTCCTTCCCGCGTGCTTTCCCCACGCAGGACCCCCATGTTATCCTGCCTGGCTCCTGCCTCGGGGAGGACTTTGCAGATAAAGCCTCATCCTGTAACGGCAGCTGGTGTGCGCGGTGTCCGCACGTCCCCTTGTGTGCCCAGTGGGTGTGTGTTGGTGTCGCTGCACGCATGTCTCTGCGTGCCCTGTGCACCTATGTACATAAGAGCCCCCTTGGCCATAGGCGACTTTGGAAGAGCACGTATGTGCGTTAGTGCGAGTCCTGTGGGCATGGGGCGCAGCAGCCCATGTCCCTAGCGCCTGTGTTTTAAATAGCCAGAATAAATAAATCACTTGATTTACTGGCTCGTTTTCATTGGCTGGGCATGTGTCATTTTTATGCTTACCATGTTGAAAAGAAAAGAGTACTTGTGGAGTGTAAACCCTGGGTGAAGTTTTAATTGGGAACAGTTACTTTGAAACATTTTCTTCTGTAATTTACTTTACCTTAGGGACTTATTACTGTAGGAAAATCCTATCAGGTTTATGCAAGGGTTTCTGCCACAGTCTATTGGGAAATTTTAATTTTAGTTTCACAATGAGATATTCAGGAATCTTGTGAATAAATAATTGTAAAGATTCCACATAGAGCAATGAGAAATTATTAAAACTTTCACCAAAGGGTGAAAGTTTGGGATTTTTTTTTTTATTCTTTTTTTAAACAAAAGCTCCAAAAGTTATCTTCCCATCCTCAACTCCAGGCGCACTTCCAGTGCCCACTGTGAAACCAAGCCCACGATCAGGTGCCGGTGGCATGTTGCACAGCAGAGCCGCAGTGAGTGCTGCCGGTGCCCATCACTGTCGGTGCCCATCGCTTTGCTGCCCATCGCTGCTGGTGTCTGTCGCTGTCAGTGCCCATCGCTGCTGGTGCCCATCACTGTTGGTGCCCATCATTTCGGTGCCCATCACTGTCGGTGCCCATCACTGTCGGTGCCCATCGTTTTGGTGCCTATTGCTGCCAGTGCCCATCACTTCAGTGCCCATCACTGTCACTGCCCATCACAGCCGGTGCCTGTGGCCATTGGTGGCCATCACTTTAGTGCCTGTTGCTGTCAGTGCCCATTGCTTTGGTGCCCATCACTGTTGATGCCCATTGCTTTGGTGCCCATCACTGTTGATGCCCGTCACTTCGGTGCCCATCATTGTTGATGCCCATCACTGTTGATGCCCATCACTGTTGATGCCCATTGCTTTGATGCCCATCACTGTTGATGCTCGTCGCTTCGGTGCCCATCACTGTTGATGCCCGTCGCTTTGGTGCCCATCACTGCTGGTACAGCTCCCAGCCACATGGCCAGATCCTGGGGCGGCAGCACCTTGATTCAGGTGTTCCATGGCCTTCCAGGGAGGCTCTGCCTGCTCACGGGCGAGGTGCCCTCCAACCTGGGGCCGGGGCTGCAGCTTCTCCCCTCCCCAGCCCTCCACCATCACTAGCCGGGATTTGCTTCAGACTTATCCCTACAGGCTAAAATTATAAATACGTCAGATGAAGAGCTTAGTTCTCTTAGAGTGTAGGTGAAGGAGAGCCTATAAATTTTGCAGCCTGTGTCTGAAAATACGAAGGACAACTTAAAATTCCCTTTTAAAAAAATCCCTCATGCTTTATAAATATTAATTGCAAGTGTGTAGTAACAAGAGAGATGAGGAGCCTGTGGTTCTTATCTGTGATTGACTAGTATTAGCAACAGTTTAAACATGACAGTTATTATTTGATATGACACTAAATTAGAAGGTTCACACTTCATATTAAAGTTTGGCTTATTGAGGGTAGGGGAAATTTGATTCTGCAGGTCAGAATTATTCTCAGCAGATCTGTTGATTAAATTACACACTGCCACACGGTTCATTAAGATGCTGCCTGGGTGATGTTCCTGGGCTGTCCCTGGGAACAGTGTGGGAAGAGCCTCTGCTCCCCAGTGAGGCTGCAGCTGGGGCACCCACCTGCTCCAGGAACTGAATCACCCCTAATTCATCAAACTAAGCGCTGAAAGTATGAAAAAAATGGACTATTCCCCATGCTAGGTTTGTTTCACCAGGGAGCAGGGGGCTGCATGGTGGAGCATCTGGCAGCATCGTGGGAGGGGGCGGATGCGCTGCAGCCCCCACACACCCCAGGGAAGGAGGGGGGCCCTGGTCTTGTGCTCCCCACCAAAAATCCCTGACCTGGCAAAGGGCTTCGGCAGCAGCAACAGCTGAAAAGCCAGGTCAGGTGTCTGCGTAGGTGCCCCGTCGGCAGCTTATGTGGGAGCCAACATGCGGCGCTGGGGGAGCCGGGAGCAGAGCTCAGAAATCAATAGGCGTTTTTATGATCCAGGCAGAGCTGGATTTCATCCCACAGTACATTAATTGGATATCACTTTTACACAGTTGTATTACAGTCTTTGGGAAATATGAGGCATTATTTCTTTCTAATGCTAATAAGTAAATCAGCTGCTGGTTGCAAGGCTTGTTTGGGTGACAAGCCAGCTGACGGCTTCCTGCAGGGTTACACTGACCGCCACAAAAGGCACGGGTCCCAAAACGTGCCAGAGGCTGAGCGAAGTCCTGTGGAGCACTTGTGGGGCTCTAACCCTTGGGAACAGACTTACTGGGAATGAGCTAACGATAACGAGAAAAACCTCAGCCTGGCATCCTCCCCTGGACCCCGAGGACCTGCCTGCATCCACCTGCAATTAAAAGCCTGAGCCAGAACGACCCTGTGCAACACGACCGTTTGAAGTCTGTGCTATAATGCTTCTAAAATTACCAAACCTCACTATACTTAGGAAATAGCCATTATCAGAAGCTACTTTTATTACCATAGAAACAGAAAGATAATAGACAAAAGTCCAGTCGCATCTCTCTGCTGAAGGAGGCAAATATCTATGATGTTTACGTATGAAGCGGGTGCGATCACCACTGGCCCTGGGTAAGACTGAAAGGAGCCAGGAGGTTGAGGGGTTCATGTATACATACAATGTATGCACATGTATGTGTGCAAATACATGTATACAGATGTACATGGGAGCCTCAGAAAAAATACAATTTTATATAAAACAGCTAGAACTGTTTGTGGCCAAACACCAAATTCCATTTTTCCAGACTTGTAGATGGTGTGAGACTGAATCATGTAAAAAAAAAAAAAACCAAAAACAAAAAACCAGGGCAGAAAAGCCAGCAGAGCACAAAGGAAAGCCAGGCTTTCCTAAGAGGAGAAGGATGCTTTCCTGAAGGAATGTGGGAAATCTGTGGGTCTGGCTCTGGCAGGGCCAGGGCTCTGTCCAGCACTGCTGTGGGGTGCAGGTGGCCTCAGGACGCGGGGGGGGGGAGGGATGGGGGAGGTTTAATGCCCCCAATAGCACTGAGGTCTGTGCTCGGCAGGGCAGCAGCCAGGGGGTCGCCCATCAGCTTTGGGCAGAGGGAAGCAACTGGCACGTGAGTATCAAATGTGACTCATTTTCTCCTGCGTGTTCCCTGTAAATCTTGTGCTCTGATGAATGTTTTTATTCCAGACAGTTGTTCCTTCTTGCTCGACATTAAATCTTCATCTCATCAGCACTTGACTGAATTTGTAGAAACAAAATAGAAGAGGGGAACTTGAGCATAAATTAGCAGTTTAGGGTCAGAAAAGAGTTCATATAAATGCCTGATCTGCCTATCCATCAAAATGTAATAATGTAAAGATACCGACAGGACCCGTTGCTCGCTGGCTGTGCCGGCCATCTGTCCCCGGGGTCGCTCCTGCAGGCACATCCCCCCTGGAGCTTTCCACCGCCCCTGGCCCACAGAGTGTGCTCGGGACATGAAGGACAAAGAAAATGATATTTTCATTCTGGCTTCAGAGCTGGGGATTCAGAGAATTAAATTGTGTCAGCGGTTCTCCCCTTTTTTCTTCTTTTTTTATTTTTTCCCAAACAGCACAATTTATGGCCATGGCCATGAGAGAGCAATTGCCTCTTGTTCAGGCAGAGACTGAGCACACATTTTTTCTGTCGTGATCCAGATTTGGGTCCCGGGCAGAGCGAGGCTTGGTGACCCTGAGCCGTGACAGGGTTGCAGGGTCTGCAGCCATGAAGGATGTTTCAGCCCTGCCACCACCCGCTGTCCCGCTGATGGAGGAGCACCTTTTGCAGCCCTCGCCACCAGGACAGCCAGGCAGTTTGTTGCGTTAACCACACAGAAGTACGCGTTCCTTCTCCCTGATAGCAGTGGGAAAAGCTTTGTCAGAAATAGTTGCTTCCCAGTGAAGCCTTTGCAGGAGTCCCAGGCTCTGAAAACCCTTTATCCTGGTTTCAGCTGGGATAGAGTTAATTTTCTTCTTAGCAGTTAGTACAGCGCTGTGTTTTGGCTCTGATGTGAGAACAATGTTGATAATGTGCTGAGTTTTTAGTTGTTGCTGGGTGATGTTTAGGCTAAATCAAGGACTTTTCGGTTCCTTGGGCCCTGCCAGCCAGAGGGCTGGGGGGGCACGGGAAATTGGGAGGGGACACAGCCAGGACAGGTGACCCAAGCCAGCCAAAGGGCTGTTCCGTACCATATGACATCATGGTGAGTATATAAACTGGGGGAAGGAGGAGGAAGGGGGGGACATTTGGCATTATGGCGTTTGTCTTCCCAAGTAGCCGTTACACGTGATGGAGCCCTGCTGCCCTGGGGATGGCCCAACACCTGCCCATGGGGAGTGGGGAAAGAATTCCTTGCTTGGCTTGGCTTGTGTGCATGGCTTCTGCTTTACCTGTTAAATTGTTCTTATCTCAACCCTCGAGTTTTACATTCCTTTCTGATTCTCCTCCCCATCCCTCTGGGTGAGGGGGAGTGAGCAGGCAGCTGTGTGGTACTTCGTTGCTGCCCAGGGTTAAACCATGACACCCCTGCAGCTCCCCAGCACATGCGTCAGAACGCAACTTCTGCATCTCAGGTTGGGGTTCAGGGAACCTGTCACCAAAGCAAAGGAGCATCAGTTCTTTCTGCTGTGCGTGCTGCCACCCTTTCCCCGGGTGGGACGGAAAGCATCACATCCAGGGGCTTCCCCCCCCTGTCAGAGACTGAATCCATGGCTGCAGCCACGCAGAGGGTCACTGCCCCATGCTCGGGCCATGCAGCACCTGGCACGGCAGGCTGAAAGGCTGCTCCAGCAGGTTTCAGTCAAAGGAGTCTGATTTATGAATTTCCTATGATGTCCATCAATATTTACATGTGATGTAAAAAAAACCAAACACAAAGGCAGCAATGCGTCAGCTTGCGTTTGTAGGTCTGAGCAGTACCAGCCTTAAAGTATCCATTAAGCTTTCACAATGTTGAAATAGGAGCAATAAATAATGACACAGCTTTTAAAAAGTAAGAAATAAAGCAGAAGTAAAGAAATATGCCAATGATGGATTCGCACCCCTCAGAATAGGCAAGATTTTATCGTGCAGAATTATTTCCACGCAGTTTGACGCACACTGGTAACAGTAAGTACTGTGCAGATGAGAGGCCCTTGTAGGTGTTACATATGAGGTCCTTTATGTGTGAATTCATGTCTGCAAGTACATTAACAATTTAATCAATGCAATTATTGCTGGTGAGGCACCCCTAACCCAGGTCTTTCTAGTGATCCCGGTAGACCGCTGCTGACATTTTCCTTCCTAGCACAACTGGAGCACCAGCAGCCGTGAACTGTAGGTTAGGGGGTACCTGGGGGGTGCAGAGCTGACCCCAGAGATCCCCATCATCCCAGGGGAGCGGTGAGAGCTGTGCATGTCCCCCCAGCACTAGTGCACTCCACTTTGGGGTGACGCTGTCATTGGGACTCAGGTGCGGGTGGGAAGCATGCTGCAGAGCTCGGGAAAGAACAAAGGGGGAGAACAAAGCTGTGTGAATGAATCCCTGCTATTTCCCTACAGCGGCGAACTAGAGAAATAATTAAAAAATAATTTAGAGTTAATGTGAAATGAAACCTTTTTACGCTCTTGGCATTCAAGGTTTCCTTTCTTCAGTAAATATAGGAAATAAAGTCCCTAATCATTTCATTTCAAAATGAAAAATTGCACAGCTCCCTTTAGAAAATGTTGATATCTTTACCACTTAACAAAATCACATTCTTTTTTGTCTGAATTTTTTTTCTAAATTCATCACCAAATTCTGAATAATCTCAATCAACCTAAAGCTGCCTTTTCTTGAGTGCTTCCTTCATCAGATAAATATCACTCAGCCCTGTGCAGGCATTTTGGCTTTTCTAGTAGCTATTAGAAAACCTCCTGTTATTGCAGGCAGCAACAAACTGCGTCCCCTCCTGTCCCACCCCAGAGCCAATGCCAGGTTCTGAAATTCTTTCATTAAATTAACAGAGTGCCATGGCAATCAAAAGAACTTTACAGGGTTTATAACGGACAAATGCAGACCGTGGATTTCAGGCCTGTTCCCTGCCGAAAGCAAACTCTTCGTGTCAAAAAGGCGCCTACGTGGTCCAGAGCTGTTGGAACATCGCCAACACCATCCAAGAGGAAAGACCAGATCATCAAAATAATGGGAAAACTAAGTCACCCTGCAGCACTCGGAACGATAGTAGATGGGGATGGCCACATTGGTCTCCCTCCGTGCAAGGCCACCCTCGTGTGCCCCGTTTAATTAACTAAAAAGCTGTTGAAAGAGATTCTGACGTTTAGGCTCCGCTACATGAAAAGAGCTCCCACACCGTCATTTTCCAGATCGAACAAAACTCCCCGTACTTCTGACAATGAAAGCGAAATAGAGATCTGTCTGGTCAGCAGAGCACCGGAGACCTGCAGCTCCTCACGAGCTGTGAAGAGCAGGCTGCTGGCGTATTCTAAATAATTTGTTCATCTTGGAAGATGGGAAGGGTGATCAGGTTAAAGGTGCAGAAAGCACATCCGTATGCCAAAGGCACTGACTGTGGAGCAGCTGTGTTACGAAGCTCGATGATCTTAAGGGTCTTTTCCAACCTAAATCATTCTATGATTCTAAGCCATCCAGTCTTAAGTGTGCCATTTTTTTTTCCGCTGAGAAAGCAGGACGAGATGCTATGAGAGAAGCAAGGGTCTCCAGAGATGATCAGGCTAACTCATCCCCTGTGTTGCCGTTTGAAATGAATTACATTTTGCTGATGAAGTGAAATTAAAGCAAGAAGATTTCCAATGTGGTTAAAGCAACAAATCCCCTATAGGATGCTGAAACCACATTAGAATAAACCTTTATTCCAGGTTAATCCATGCAGCCTGGCTCCAACACGTACTGCTGCGGGACATCTGCACCACTGTTGCCCCATTAGCCCCTGCCTGCACCCTGAGTTGCTCCTTGTCCCTCTGATTCAGGCTGCAAAATTCAAAGGCAAGGACATGGAGCAGAGCTTGGAGGGTATGTGAAGCCTGGGGATGCGGAGGCAGCTGCTCCTGAAAGGCTCTGGAGGCAGAGAGCTGTGCCATCCGGCAGAGCATCCT
Organism: Falco biarmicus; assembly: GCF_023638135.1. Classification (NCBI taxonomy): domain Eukaryota; kingdom Metazoa; phylum Chordata; class Aves; order Falconiformes; family Falconidae; genus Falco; species Falco biarmicus. The sequence continues at coordinate 118,881,935 of NC_079290.1, forward strand.
GCAGAGCCCTTCTTCTCTGCAAAAGAAAGAGGTAATGAAATTTTAATCATAACTTCCACAAAGTGTACAGAGCTGTAAATAAGGGCCTTGGCGTGCTGCTCCACCTACACCCTGATCCTCTTCTCATCTCACGCGCAATCATCTGCAGACCCATCTTGGAGCGTTTCATGGTCTGACTTTCCCCAGGATTTTGAGCCACCCAATTTACAGCCCTTTGAAGCAAGAAACCTGCTCACTCTCTAATTTATATATTTTAATCAGGGCACCAAAGTGTGAGAGAGCTCAAGGGAAACATGTCCCTTTTAAAAACAAAGTTATTGCTTTAATAAACATGGGAAGAAGGCAGTAATGGACTAGGGAGCTTCCCCTAGTTAAAAATTTAGTAATCAAGCCCGGCTCTTAATGAAACGGAAGATTAGTCCTACAGAACAAAACCTTGTTTCTTGGCAAGGCAATAATGGCTGGTGAGGTGAACATGGGGAAATGCAAAAGGCACGGCGAGGTCCCACGGGCATGGAGGTTCCTCGCCCCTCGGCAGCCGCTTGGCTCCCTCCGTAAGGCAAGTCCCGGCTGCAGGAGCCCTGGTGGGAGCCGGGAGCCCAGGGAGGACCCGAACACTCCTGTCCCAGCTGGCTCGCATCCTGGTGACTGATCTGCAGTGATGGAGCTTTGTCGTCATTAGCTAATTAATTAGCTGTTATGCAAAGTGGAACTGCAAGCTCTGTAATGAAGGCGGGCTCTCTAAGCTATGGTGCAGCGCGGGATCTCAGAGGCACTGCGTTCTTCCTGCCTTTGGGCATGGGCTAACACTGCTCTCCAGGCTTAGTGACAGTGGTATTTTGGTAAAAGTTTGCAAGAAGCTGGAGTGGTGCCCCTTGCTGAAAGGCAGTGGAAAAAAATGTCACTGAAGGGACTCGGCACACCAGCACCCTGCCACGTTCCAGCTACTGCTCCGGGGAATGGCTGACGGAGGGGGTTTGCCATCCAGAGCATGACCCAGCCAAGGAGATCTGCCCATTACCATGGCCCTGGGAATGCTCCTGGTGTCCTTCATGGACTCGAAGCTGCCTCACATCAATCTGGCCATCCCCACTCCAAAACTAGGGTGCTCTCTTACAGCAGCAGTTAGTAGTCCTCCCTCCTTCCTGCTTTCTCTCTTTCGAACAGAAGCCTGCTTATTAAAAATTAAGGAGTGAGCCAACCATAGTGAGCAGTAAGAGTACAAGCTAGCAGCTTTGCCTGAAAGGAAGACCAGGCTTTTGTGTTTAACTCGGGCATGCAGTAAAGCTTTCCTCACTGAGCGGTTTAACATATTGTCCCTTGATTGCTTTCATTATTTACGAAAGGTAAAATGTATCATCATCTTCTGCCTCCTGCTCCTGTCCCTGCTTGCTGGAGCTTGCTGTATCAGCTGGCCAGCGACCCATCTCAGGTCCTGGACAAACGCAACAGCTCTGGGGTTCCCGTCAGACCCCGCTCCGCCAGCTCCCGGCCAGCAAAGCGATGCTCTGGTAGGAGAAACACGTCCAGGTTGGGTCAAGCAAAACCAGGACTAACTTTCTCCTCCAGCCCCATGAGTGCTCGCTCTGCAGGGCTGTGTCTGTGTTGGTAACTGGGCTGACCGACCCACCACATGGGCATGTGCAACCCCACAAGCGTTGCTGCATGGGTCAGGGGCTTACAGAGGGTCAGGAGCAGCTGACCAAAGCCCCGTCTTGAACTGTTTCCAATATTTAGGCTGAGCCTGAATGTGGCTCCCCTGCAGCTCCCCATCGAGAGGGAGAATTGCTCCCTGCACCGCTGGGTTTTGAGGTGGGACCGGTGTTAAATTATTCATTATGTTCTCTCGCTGGGTTTCTAGCTTTGCAGCAATGTGATAATTTCATTTTGGCTTTGGGTGGATGGCTGGAGCGCTGGCTGTGCCAGGGGCAGGGGGCAAGCTGGAGACGTTTGGGTTATCAGAGGTTGGCAGGGACATATTTCAGACCCACCAAACACCCACGTGGGAAGGAGGACTGATGGAGAAAGCCCTGCCAGCCCTGCAGTCAGAGCCTTGTACAAAGGAAGGTTAGACAAAACTCACCCATTTCCTTAAGAACAATGTAAATTTATAGCGCAAATCTGAGTCTGGAAAGTAATAGAGACATTTGCTTAATCCTGTTCCCTGCAATTTAATGTGAGAATAACTTTAAGACTTCATTTACTCCATGTTTTCCTTTGGTCCTTGGTTGGAGCAAGGTCGCTCACATGGAGGCAGCTGCTGCTGTGACACGGATGTTGCTCTGGCTGGGATGCTCCGGCCCTTTTCCCATTGCGAGCGGCTCTGCCCGATCTGCCAGGGTGGGGGGAGCCCAGTGGTACCCACAGGCTGCCCGGCTGCTTCTCCGCCACCCCGGCACAGCACACCCGGCGGGTGGGTGCTGCAGCGAGTGCCATGGCAGGGGACATGGTGCCTTTTGCAGGTGCTGCCTGGGCACCGGCCAGGATCCTGCCCAGGGCATAGCCCTTGTCTCCTCCAGCGTGGCTGCATCCTCACCAAGGAAGAATTCTCCTCCTTCTCAGCACAGTAATGATTGTAAGAGCTGTAGGAGTGGGATTAGCGTGGTGCATCCACAGCCGGTGCCACCAAGGTCACGACCACCCCACCAGCCTGTGTCCCCTGGGCCAGGCTGCTCGCGGGAGAGGGCAGCAAGGCTCCTGCCTCCCTTGGAGCCGTGTTTCTGACCTGCCGGCTGTTTCACAAGGGCATTATGGTGATGGGGGCCGCATGGCTCCTGGCAATGCTGGAGGTCTTGCCCCCAGGCTGCCGGCAGCTGTGGTGCTGTTCGGGCCCCTGCCCACTGCAGCACCGTCTGTTGGCAGCCGGAGATGCCGGAGCAGCCGTGTCGGTGCGCGGTGGTGGGCAGCGGGTGACTGGCTGCGGGCCAGCTGGGCCTGGAGACGGGCAGGCTCACAGAGAGGACTTTAATTGCTGCCATTTGCCTTTTGGGCATGATTTATTGCTCCTTGTCTTTTCCCAGTTGGAACAGGAACCGGGACTTTGGAAACGGTTTTCAGCAGAGTCTTGAGCATAACCTTGAGTTGTGTTTTTATTTTCCTTTCTGTTGCTATTGGAATAAGTTCCAGAGACAAATATAAAACATGGTGGGAGGCTTTTCATAGCTTGGCTTTCTTGAATGATACCCTGTAACTTGGAAAAACAATCAGGACTTGCAAAATGCAGCAATTTCAATCATGAATGTGAAGGGCGAGGTGCACCGAGATCTTGGTTTCTGGGGTTTAAATTGATTTACAGCATATTCATGGCAGCTGTCCTGCTCCTTCACTGCCCTTCTTTCTCCTTTGTGTTCACAGAAGTATGTGTTGGAGATCCCTGCTGTTATTTCTTGATTTTTAATTGTAGTGTAATTTGCTCCCAGAACATACGGACGTGCCTTTTCACACCCTGGACACGCAGCACAGCTTCTCCCGTCTCTCCGAGCCACTTGTGTGTCCTGTGAAAGTCCTCAGGGCCAGGGCACGGGGCCAGGCTGGGGCAGGGGGAAAGAAGGGGCTCCTCAATTGCCCTCCCTTCCCCTCTTTTCCCTGCTCTGGCCAGGACCATATGGGACCTGGACTTTGGTGGCTCTGGTCACGTGGCGATGCCAGGCTTGGTGCCAGGTCAAACATGACGTGGCCTTTCTGTTTGCACCTTTCCCTGCAGCCACGTGCCCTCACTCCTGCAGCCTTCGCTGGATCAGTTCAGCCACCCTGAACTTTTCAGAGCAGCTCCCCAGCCCCTGCACCTATCTCCAACCCTCGCTCTCCGAGCTGCACATGAATGCCCGGGGCTGGTCCCTCCACTGCCACCATGTCCCCAGCCCCCAGCCTGGCTGCCACACAGGCAGGCCAGCCACAGTTAGTGGGGACCCAGCATCCCCAGCCAGCAGAGCCATGGTGGGTGCCAGGGTGGGTGCCATGCAGCACCACTCGCCCTCACCGGTGGGCACGGGGGCACGGGTGAGCTCTGCTCTTTGCTCTCAGCTCTTACAGCCAGTTTCTGAATATGCTTGTGTCCTCTCTAACTTTGATCTAGGTAATGACTCTGAACTCTCGTTAAATCTCATTTCATGTGGTGCCTTTCATGGTTCCTTGTCATCTTGTTTATTCTGCTGCACACTTTGAAGTACCTAAGCCGTGCGTGCTGCACATTGTGCCTCGCTGCATAATGGGCTGCATGTGCATTAGCGTCATTATTTTTTAAGAGCACATTTGCAGAACCACAGTAACTCTGTCCTAGAACAAAGGAGCCCTGAAACACCCTGAGAAGTGCGAGGGCAGCAGGGGGAGCTGGGGGGTGGCAGTGGGAGCCTTGGCGTTGGCCCCGTGCAGCCCCACTGCTCGGGGACACTCACAGCCTGCGATGCTTGATGCCACCCCTGTGACTCAGCTATGGGAAAGCCAGTGCCTGGCATTTGGCCTTTTAAAACCCCGTAATTATAGCTTTTTGGAAACAGAACCAGTGATACCAGCATCCTTCATTTCTCCTGTTTCACTTTGTGCTCTGGTTAGCTAATTAAACCATCGGTTTGCTAGGATCAGCCTCGTTTCAGGCAACAGCAGTGTGACTGCCCCTTTATTCTGTTTTTCAGCTTCTCACTCCTCTGTTCACATTTAAAGGCATAATTCTCTGTCATATCTTGCTTGGCAGCATGTCAGGAGCCTGTGCCAGGCAAAGTGGGAAGTGAGACTAAAGGATTTCCTTTACACATTCACTTCTATTTAAAATATTCTCCATATTCACCAGATTGTTTTGCATTTGCCCTTGAAAATGCTCCTTGTGCAGAAATCTCTCCCCCATCTCTGCCCACCTGGCTTCAGTGTCCCTGGTCTGGCTGTTCTCTGAGTGGCTCCAGCTCTGTGTTCGAGTAACAGGTAAAAACCCGAGGGCAGCATCTCATGGAGTGCACATAACAATGAGAAAAATGAAGTAGGAATGGGGGGTTTGCGAGACAAGTTAGTATGAAAGGCATTTATTCACTCTTTATAGTTCATTACAGGTGAAACAAGGCTTTTCTGCTCAGAGCTTATATGCTTGGGATTCTTTCTAAAAATGCTATGAGCTCTTCCATCTAATTTTGGAAAGGAGATATATTCATGTTGCTCCTGCTGTGCTTTGTTGTGTCCCAAAAGGCTGACAATCTGCTTTCAGAAATTACAGGCAAAGTGCTAGTAAGCCGAAATAAAACGGGAGCTACTGTAAGGCAGCAGCACTGGCCGTGGCCCCAAGCTGTTCCGCGGTACGGAATGATGCCTGCACACGCTGGGAGCCGGATCAGGCTCAGGGACGGAGGAGGCTGTGGGACTGAAGTAGCTGCACTGAGCTCTGCTCACCACCTGCTCGCACTGCCCGTGGGGCTGGCCAGGGGCATCGCTGCCGGACCGGGGGCATCGCAGGGTGCGCAGAGCCTGTGCACGCTGCATCCCACTGCGCATCCCAGTCCCTGCAAGGCTGGCGCACCCTCTCCCACTGCAATCTCTCCCCCTTGTTCAAGGGTGTTTTCTGCCAGGTCCTGTTCCCTGAGTGCAGCACAGCCAGTTCGTGATACGATGCTGCCCTGCCAGGAAACTGGAGTTACCTGATGCCATCATTTGGGTCAGCTCTGCTGGGCAACTGCGTGCCCATTTGGCATCTGTGCTGTAAAACGTCTCACTGATATCTTGTGCTTACTGCTCTGGCGTTCTGCTTTAATGCCTCTGCACAATACATATATATATATATATATTAGTCCTGCTTTAAGCAGTGTAATGAATCTGGGCCTTTAGGGAGAATTAACAGTGTATTAACATTGCATCTGAAAAATTAAAGGAATAGTCAAGCAAATTTCTTTTTATTGACTTTTAGTGAGCCATTTAATCCAAACATCTCGTTAACTGCAATATAACTATACTATATAATGGGTTTTGCAATAAGAACAATTAGCTTTGCAATTAGCATAAGAGTGAGCGCTCTGCAACTGCCTGCAATTGGCAATGGGCCTATTAAAAACGTGTCCTGTGGAGAAAAAATAATGGTGTTTCAGATGGGTAGATTGAAGCCGTTTGACTTTAAGCACCAATAGTATTTCTTCTATTGATCCGACGTCCCAGATGATCTAGAGGTGGGGAGGGAAGGTTAGCTGCTCAGGGTGAACTTATTTCTCCTCTGTCATTGGCATGGCATCGATCAACTTGATTTGCAGGGTAAACCATGGAGTCCTGCAGTAATTAGCCCATCGCGTTAACACCCAGCCTGTCTGTCCTCCCACGGCGGGTAGGAGGTGGACTTGCAGGGTGCCTGGGCTGGCAAGCGGCGGCAGCTCCGGCACAGGGATGGAGCACTGTGCTCGCCCCGGGGGGATGCTCCTGGGGGGCTCCAGCCGGTGTAGCCCCCAGCTGGCGTGTGGCTGGGTGGGCTGTGCGTCTCAGGGCATGGCCTTTCTGTTTCTGTGTCAAAAGGGAGAGTGTCCCTGTAGCTGCCCTCAGACCTGTTTTGGGGGGGATATTTGCGTAGGATTGTGCTGAAGCACAGGATGAAATGGCTATCCATCACCTGTGTAAGGTTCCCCTGCCTCTGCCTGGAGCTTCTCCTGCTTAGAAAACTGAAGACAACAAGTTTTGACATCTCAGGCTATTGAGTAAATAATAACCATCAGAAATGTCAGCATTTAGGTTTTATTTAAATCTCCTAGCCAACAACACTAACTTAAACATTATGATGCACCATTACAGCCTCTGAGAGCATTCTGCCTGCCAAACAATATGTTCCATGAAAACTGATATAATCTGCTTGTTATCTGCAGCACCGCCTTGTAGTGGTGCTTTATTGATTTTCTGCACAATCACAGTAAAAAGTCTTTTTTTTTCCCCCTCTGGTATCTTTTTATGATTCTGGAGGATTTGTTTCCGCTCATCTGTCATTTTTCACCTACTCATATCTCAGCTGCTTTAAAATGGTAAAAAAAACCAGCCCACCAACCCATCATTTATTTGTTCAACCGTATTAACAAATGTAAAGCTGACGATGATCACCACCAGGAGCTACGTGGACAGACAGACAGACAGGGAGGGAGGGAGGGAGGGAGCCTCGCAGCGGGGTGTCCAGAGCAGGAGATTGGCACCGCAGCCCCTTGCTGCCAGCGGGAGGAAGCCCAAACAACTTCTCAGTTTCCACAAAAAGCAGAGTTTCCTGACTGTTCTTTGAAAGATACTGTCCAAGGAAACATTTCCTACAGGTTCATCCAAAAGCACTCTTTTCCTTCTGCTATCTGCCTCCATAGCCCATCCTAAAACAATTTACCGACACGTAAGGTCAGTGTTGAGAAGGTGTGTGTTAATTACTGCGTCCTCCGACTGCAGCGAGGACGTGCCTCGCTGAGGGGAACGGGCACAGCGAGGGGCGAGCTGCTGGCCCTGTCCGGACTGAGCGCCCGGGGGTCTCTGCAGTTGGAAGCTGAAGGACCATCCTGGTCCTGCCTGGAGGATGCAAAAGGGCCCACCCCAGGGACCAGAGCACTTCACTTGGGTGAGCAAAGGGACTTTTTTTTAATATATATGTGTGTGTGTGTGTGTGTGTGTGTATTGGTTTATATGCTGAGAAGCAGGGCTGGGGCTGCAGTGTGCCTCCTGAGCAGCCGTTAATAGCTTCAATGGTGAAAATGGAAGAGCAGAAACCAGTTTGGACATTTTTACTGTCTGTGTAATTAAAAACTAAGTGTTCTAGTTGGCAATATCAATAATTCCTCCCTGGCAATCGATTTAAATTGCAGTAATGCAGTGGTGACTAAGGGCCAGAGCAGGGCTGGAGAGCAAGGGGGCACAGCTGGCCTGTCCACACCGTGCTCCAGCCCAAATCAGCCGCCCAGACCAGGCAATGCCAGGGACCTGTTTGGCTCTGCAGAGCCCGTCCTCACACCTGGGGAACAGCAACAGCCCCAGAAAAGACGTGGCTGAGTCAGAGCAGAGATCAAAGCAAAGTGGCAACGCTGATGCCCTCCAAGGAGCCCAGAACTTCCCCCGCTTCTCTTGCACGCTGGCAGCTTGGTGGTCCCTCGGTCCCTTTCCAGTGTCACCACTGCAATCCGTTGGTGCCTCTCCCAGTGACCAGGGAAGGGTTGCAGTTCTCCCAGGGAGAAAATGGGGGTGCGAGGGGAGCTGGTGAGCACTGCAGGGGTGTCACAGTGGTGTAACCGGGTGTCTTAGCCCATCCCTCCTGCGCGGGTGAGTGTCCTCCCTGCTCACACACTTGCTCTGCTCGGGCAGCCAGAGCCCAGGGCCCCCTACCTTATGACACACTCAATCTCTAGCAATAATCTAAAGTCAATTTGCTATAACAATTGAGAATATTCCCTTTTGATGAATGCCTGTTTGCCTTTAATTTGTTACAAGATGATGAGACTTAAAGGAAATGTTCTGCTGTCAGGAGAGCGCGCTCTTCAGACACTTAAATTTGTGAACTTTAGTATCATTTACTAATTCATTTTCCAGGGGCTCTCTTCTAACTCCCAGCATTGTCAGTGCTGGATTTTCTGTCTCCCTCACATTTTCTAATGCAGCAGGCTGAATATTTTACATTTAGGAGGCCTACCTGTGCCTTGGTGAGATTTAGATGCTTTGAAATGTCACTTGCCATATGTTGCCATTATTATTATGAAATACATTCAAATGAAGGGCTTTTTCTCCCAGATCTGTAGTGCCAGACCTTTGTACTTCACGGGATGCCAAAAAAAAAAAAAAAAACCCACCCTCATTTAAATGCCAATAATAATCTCATCTCTGCCCAGCCAGGCACCTGCTTCGTTTTAAGCATCTGAGTTGGTCCCCTTTGCGATCAGGTCGTGGCCTCAGCCAGTGCTGGTAGCACATCTCCAGCAGCACCCACTGTGTCAGGGACCCAGTGTGGCCATTTGTCCCCAGCAGCATCAGGGGGTCCCAAGCTGGGGCGGGGGGCAGATAATGTCAGCAGAGTCATTAATTTCATCTTAAGATCCTCCTTGTATTCGGGCAAACCTGTCCGGTTCCCAGCATTCTCCTTCGTAGCAGAGAGGCTCTCTCAGTGAGAATTCAGACTTCGTAACCCAGAAAATGGGTATTTTTCTCTGTGATATCATGTTTGTAGATCGGATTTATTGTCTTCCCTGCCCTGTCCGCCGGGACCTGCACTGCGCCTGGCCAAGAAATGGCATCGGCTGATGAAACCTGGCGATGCCCGGCTGAAACAGGGCTGGGCTGGGACCTGCCCCAGGTCGAGTCTCTTCCATCCACCTCTGGCTACCAGAAACTTTGAACCATCAGAGTAAAACAGCATCACGGGAGGAGGAGGCTGAGAGAAGGCAGAGAAGCAGGTGAAGAAAATTGCCTGGGAGAAGGGAGGGGAGAGCTGCAGGCACCCTGCCGGCGCGGAGCTGAGTGGGGGTCCCCTCCCCTGGCTGAAGCCTCTACATTTTTGAGAAGAACATAAATTCAGACGGGCTGTTCCTTCACAGGAGAGGACAGTAAAGATCACAGCCCTCCCACAGGCAGCAAGACCCTCAGCATGGTCATCACCTGGCACAAGGGTGTCCCGGCACTGGGCAGCGAGGCAGGACCAACGTGCAGCTCAGCAATTGTGCGGCAGCATGGGAGCATCAGCAAGTGCAAACCTGGCTGCCTGGGCAGGGGAAGCTGGAGCAGAATGCAAGGTCCCAAAACTGGGATGGTTTTTTTTGTTCTTCCCCCACAACTTTGCTTCGGCTTTCCTTTAAGAAGGCAGGATACAGAGGGGAAAAAGATCTCTTTGCACTTCTGAGAGTTACAAAACCATGTGGTGTTTCCCTTCATCACTGCTAATCACAAGTTTTTACAAAGAATTAGTTTGCCCTAAACCTTTTGTAAACCTCTGAAGCCACAGATGAGAGATCGTAGAACTGGAGATTATGATTTTTAAGCTCAATTCATTACCTCAAATTAGCATGAAACTACAGAGTCTTGTAAGCAGAGCTCTCACGCACAAAACAGCCCCTGACCTGAGCCGTTAGCTGTTCAAAGCGAGCGGCTTGGGTTGGATTAGTCAGAGCAGGTTTGGAGGAGAGCAAGGGTAGAGAGGAACAGTTTGGATTGGGTCATGTTCACAATAGTGTCTTCTCTCCTGCTAGAACCTATCATTGCGTTATTAGGCAAAATAGATTTTAGCATTGATTTAACATCCCCTTTGGAAAGATGTTTTGCTGTGCTTTTCCATTTAAACTGAGCTTAACAGCCTGCGGATGGGAGCTGTGCCACTCCAGCACGGCCCTGCGTTGCGAGCTGGGTGGCGATGCAGGAAGGAAACCCGCTGTGAAAGCCACAGTGGTACATGTCCTTGTGCCCCTGATGGGAGCAGAAAAGGGGTGGGCAGGCTCTGGATAATGTTATTATTACTTGCACCTATCAAGAAAAAAGTCTGTTCCAACCCAAAGACATCAGAGGAAGGAGCTGCTGACAGGGATGGTGGCTCCCACTCCCCTGCTCCTGGGGGAAAATGTAGGAATAAATTATTATGACTCCAAGAGCAGTGGAAAGTTCAGAAATAATTTCTGAAACTGACAACTGTGAAATGTCAGTAATATCACCGAGGGGTGCTGGAAGGAATGTGGGCAGTGGGAAACCCAAGGCTGGGCCACCACGTTTCCTGCAGGAGGGCTGCCAGGGGACACACTTATGAGAGCTCGGGGGGAAGAGGGAGATCTAAGCCCTGGCATGAGTGAAGAAGCACGTGGCCCTGAACTGGTCCAGACAAAGCAGGGAAATGGAGCGTCCCAGGTACCCAGAGGGTTTGTGTCTGGTTTGGGAAAACTCAGGGCAGAATTTACATAAGGATCCCAAGGTCAGATTGTTTCCATGTTGCTTGTTCACTTGGCTCCGCGGTATTGAATCCTGGAGAAATTCTTTTTGTGATGCTCCCCAGTGGAAGAATACCCACAGTGGAAGAACATCCCCAGTGCAGCACCTTTACCCGCTGCCATGGAGCAGCTGGAATAAGAGCGCTTTGGAGAGCTCAGAGCACCAGGGAGAGTGTCTCTAATTACCTTTACTCATTTATTCATGAATCAGACATGAACTATCAGGTCTCTTTTCCAAAGCCCTTTCTTAACCTTCAGGAGCCCTGAAGGCGCCTCCGCACAGCCCACACCTGTCGGGGGCTGAGGCTTTGCAGGGGGGTCACTGTGCATCATCAGCCAGGGCAGCACTGGCGGTCCTCCGTGCCTGGTCCAACACAGCAGGTTGCAAAATGAACCAGAGAGAGACCGAGGCTGGCACCCACAGGTGCAACACCCGGCACCACAGTCCTGCCAGGAGCACTGCGGTCCTGCCAGGAGCACCATGGTCCTGCCAGGGGCACCACGGTCCTGCCAGGAGCATCACGGTCCTGACAAGAGCATCACGGTCCTGCCAGGGGCACCACGGTCCTGCCAGGAGCATCACGGTCCTGACAAGAGCATCACGGTCCTGCCAGGGGCACCACAGTCCCTCCAACCCTTCTCAAGGGCTGAGGGAGGAGGATGCTGAGGACGCAGCCAACTCCCGCAGCACAGGGACACGCTGCAGGGCGCACACTGCTCCCCTCCCTGTGCTGAGAGCCCGTCTGCGGAGGCAGCTCATTGCTCAACACACAATCCAGATTTATTTATATGTGCACAACAGAGGGAAATGGCTTTGCTGCCAGGATCAATCCTTCACTCTAATGCCTCTCACTCCATTGTAACTGTATTTCATGACCTTCTCAGGAATTTTCAGGTTTTTCACTTGAAGGAACAAGACCGGTGGAGAGAAGGACGTAAGAATAAAGGAGAGAGCTCTCTGGTTTCCATTCAACGCAGAATGACCCAGGCAGGAAAGGAAAACTCATGAGTTATGATGATATGCAGTTTAGATCTTTGCTGCACCCACTGTGTAATGGCTTTGTGTTTTTTTAATGCAGAGTTCACCAACTTGAGTATCTGCTGCTGCTCAAGAAAAACTCCCACCGACGTTCCGCTGTCACTTCAGCCTCTGCGCAATGGGAGCCAGGCACAGCCACAGCTCTTTAGCCACATTTTCAAGAGGATTTGCCAATGGCAAGGGAGACCATTGGGTGCGGGAGGGCTGGGTGAGGGGTCCCAGCTCCTCCAGACCACGTTCCCTGCAAGGCCTTGCCGACACAGCCTGCCCAGGCAGCTGCTGCAGGCAGGGAGGCTGCCACAGCTCCGCGCCGCTCGGCTCGGTGTGCTCGCTCAGCCTGAACTGAAGGCCAAGACAGTTTGGGGATTGCCCAGCCCTTCCTCCATGCATTCAATCAAGTGACGCTCCAGTGAGCCAGAAACGGAACCACAAAAGCCATTAGATCTCAGCAATAACACGACCAGGCTCATTGTTCTCAGCCCACAGGCAGTGTTGCCTCCCTGGACAGATCCGCAGCTTCCTCTCCCAGTCTGGTTTTCATCCATGTTTCATCGCCCGGCAGTGCTGGATGCAGCCCGGTCGCAGCCATCCCAGGAGCGTGGCTAGGGCTGGGTTTTCCATCTCGGTTTTTGAGCAGACTGACGTGGGAAGGGTGCACATGGCCTGCTGCCCTGGGCACAAGCCTCTAAGAAGGGAGTATTTCCAAGCAGGCTCCTGGTCCGTGTGCTGGGCAGGGGTTCCCAGGGCCGGGCTAGACCCCGGGCTGGTCCCCAGGCATCACCTCCTCCCCCAGAGCTCTCACCCACTGCAGCAGGGCCAAGCCCAGGGGTGTCCAGCAGTGCTGACCCTGTGCCAAGCGGCTGGGAGGGCAGTGGGATGTTGGGAGCTGAATACCCCGCTCCCCCCTGCCTGCCTGCACCAGGGTACATGTCCCCACAGCAGCAGTACAGTAACAGTCCATTAATTATGCCATTTAATTAGATAACAAATATTCATATTTCGGTAATGACTCTGCTGCTCATTCTGCATTTAGCTCCTCGTGCTGCAGTGACGCAGCCTTTACCCGTTCGCTCACTCCTAATGAACAACCACTTAGAATTTTAAAAAGTGGAGGATATCTTTCTGAGTTAATTAGCTTGAAATTAGCTTAATCACAGCTCATTTAAACTTGTCTAAACAACGGCACGAGGAACTCTAAGAAAACTTGGGCTCAGCCTTACTCAGCTTTCCACCCAGAGATCCCGGCTGGCCAGGGATGCCAAGGGCTGTGCCAGGGTCCAGCCCTGCTCTGGCTCCGCTGCTGCTGCCCTGACCCGGCCACGTGCAGCCCCATGCCTCCGTCATCCCATCTGGACATTGTGCTCCTGCTGGGAGGCAGCTCGGCATCGTAACAGCCAGGACTGGGGACTGCAGCATTTTCAGCAGCTCCTCTCATCACCCTCGCAACGTGGGGAAGGGGCGTCCCTGTGCTGGCACCACTCACCCCAGCCAACCCGCTGCTGTGGGCTGCAGAAACAGCAACACCCTGAGCGCTGCCAAGAGCTGCAGCTGCCCGGGGCCGGGACATGGAAACCATCAGTGCTGCCCCGGCGAGCCCGTCCTCAGCACTTAGCAAACGGCAAATGGAGCAGCCCTGTACCTCCACCTGCCCCTTCGCGTGAGCCAGGGAACGGGTACTTCGGAGGTCAGCCCTGTCTTCTGCCTGTCTCGGCACCTCACCAGTGCTCCCCAGTAATTAGAAAAGCCGCGTAACCAATAATACATGATATAATTTAGACTGTCACAGCTGCCATAATTGTGTGCTATTCCTCATCCTGCTATCTCCAGATGCGGGCATAAGGAGCCATAAACCCCCCTGCGCAGTCACTCCTGCAGACTGCTGCCCATGTCCTGCAGAGCCACGGAGCTGCCCTGTGCTGCCAGCCGGGATATTTCAGTTCTCTAATCACCATAATCACTGGGATGGCACAAGGGGCAGTGCCTTGCACGATGCAGGGCCACAAGCTAAGGAAAGCGCAGAGAAGGTCCCTGCTGCCAACAGCTGAAGTCAAATGAAGATACTTCCTTGGTCTTCAAAAGTGTCAGAGCAGCAACGGGCAGCTGCTTTCCCATGCCCACAGCACGTGTGAGCTGGGGAAAGGTCCCTCCATCTCCTGTATCCTCAGCAATACATCCTGCACTTGGGCACTGGGATTCTGGCATCATGACAGGGCTGCAACACCCAAATCCTGGCCCTGGGCAGGTTATTTGAAGACTTAAATAAAAGACAGGAAGGCTCCTGCCAGAGCACACACAGACCTGCTGCTGGTGTCGATGCCAGCGTGGAGCAGAAAAGGCAGGGGAAAGCTGGGGCTGCAGCAGGGTGGGAGGTTATTATACACAGAACTGAGCAGTGGGGGGAGCCTGGGGAAGGGCAGGGACCCCAGAGGGCACGGGGGAGGACGCAGGCTAGGAAGAGCCCCAGGGAAAGAGCTGCAGGGTCAGGAGCAGGCAGCTGCCTGCACTGGGTCGCCTGCATCAAGGGAGAGACCCCGCTCGAACGTAAACCAGAGATGACTTTCATTAATATGTTGTTTTCTTTGTAACTTGGTTCCCAATTCTGTAACACTCGTGACCTGCCACAGATCATTTACTGCACCTGCTACAGCTGTGGACAAGTAATTTCACTGCCTGTCTGGCTGTGATGAGCCTGCAGGCAGGCGTCCCTGGCTGGGCTTTAAAAAAATGACTGTAACTTTTAACACCTAATTTTTTCCACTTTCCTTTGTCTTAGAATGCCTCCCTCATCATAAGGGTTAACCCTACTGGGACTCCATCCTCACCACTCTCCATCCAGGTAAGAGACAGCTTTTGCTGCTGTCAGTTAACGAGCATTTCAGGTGTTGATGATCAATTGTCTCTTCCAGAGCTAAAAACAAAGCTGGAATTCCTGCTTTTGAAACTTAAGCGGGGCTTATGCATAAGGATACGTCAAGCAAGCTCTGTCTGTCTCAGCTGGCAGAAGTGGTGGGGTCCAACAGAACATCTTGCTGGCTGTGAAGGGATGCACGTGAAGGGCAGCTGCAATTTTAGATGCCATCTCAGCTTCCCTGCTTCGGTCCTCAAGTCCTCCCGGTTTTTCCTGTGAGATGTTTCAATCCTTCTCACAGGCTGCACACAGTCCACAGATACGAGAAGCATATTGCGCCTTTCTGTGTCAGATTGATTTGAATATTAATTGTATGTGACCTGTTGACTTCAGCTCATGCAGAATTCACCCAACAATTAGTTTACTTAACTGCTCTGTCTCCTGCAATAGCTGTCAAGAATAATGAATTAACCCGGAATTTGATCCTGAACAGAGAAACATCACACTGGAACAAGTTTATTATTTCATGTGCTTTTCAGAGTTCTTGAACTCGATGTTAAAATCTAATCAATTGAACATCTGGGTTTCCTGGAGGCTGAGGCAGGATCATACAATATTTACATCAATATTCTGAGATCAAAGACGGCTACGAGTCTCGGGGGGAAAAAACCTCCATGCAGAGGGATAAAACGGAGCAGAGGAGATCGGAGCTGAAATCCAAGTCCTGCCCTGTCCTGTCGAGGCAGAGCCTGGCCAGGGAAGGACACAAAGAGGTCCCTCCATGCTGCAGGGGAGGGCTGGGGTGGGCACAGGGGAGGCAGCAGTGCATTCTTACTTCAAAAAGAGCAGACAGCACTGCCAGCACAGCTCCTAAAGAAAACAGCTTCTGTGGGTGCATGTGGCTGCTGTGGGCTGCTGTGTTGCTAAAAGCTTGCTTTTTACACAAGCCCAGGATGTCCCAGCCTGGACATGCTGGGGAGTGGCTGGGAGAGTGCAGGGCCAGGGCGGTGTGGGAAGGGATCCACTTGATGCTGGGATCCACTTGGCCCAGTGCAGAGAGCAACGATGCACTTTGGGAGTTTGTTCATTCCCATGCTCCCTCCCCAGACCCTCATGTTTCTAATCTGCTCTTAACTTCAACTTCAAAGTGGAAGAAAGACCCTTTAACGCCAAATTTCAGCTTGCGGAGCAAGTTCCACAGCAAAAGCCCCTTGCGAGCGCCAAGAGCGGCGTGGTAGCAGGAGATGCTGATGGCAGTGCCAGCCCAGCTGCCGTTACAAATACAGAGGAGAGCGGAGGGAGGTAAAGGCAGAAACCCTCAGAGATCTCGTTAGTGGGAAGCATCCTCCAACTGATGCCTTATGGTTGCCAAACCCCCGGTCTGCTCAAGCATTCAACCTGAAGCTGGAGCAAGGTGATTCCTGCACACAAGGGGAGCGCCGGGCCGGGCTGGGGAGGTGCCGTTACCTCCCATGAGAGAGGTCCCGGCTGCAGCTCTGACCTGAGCATAGGCTGAGCTGTGTCAGCAGCTGCTGCCTGTCTCCTCGCTGCAGAGATGGAAAACTACCTGTCCCTGCCCGCCACAGAGCAGGGGCTGGGACCCTCCTGCCTTTCATCCCAAAAGCATTTCCCCCTCCTTCCTGCTGCCCTCCCTAACGGCACCCAAGGGGAACAGGGGTTCGGACGCAGCCGTCTTGGCACATGGGTCACAGCCCTGCGTGCACATGGGTTGTTTGTGTTCACGGGTCAGAAAATAGCTCTCCCAGCCCCTCGCACGACCCTCTGGCGTGGTGCTGCTGCACGGTGCTGGGGGAGCAGGTGGCAGCTTGGGACCAGACCTGGTGGCGGGGGGTGCCCGCTCCTCGGATGGGGCATGCGCTCCCCCCGTGGCAGAGGCTGAACAGGGACCCCCAGCTCAATGGGGAGCTCCGGCTCCCAGGGAAGGGGCTGTGCCCAAAGACCGAGGCTGGACGTGTTTTATTCTGCCGTGCACATTTGCTGCTGATCGGAGGTGGGGTCCGGGAGACCCCTGTTTGCATCCTGGTTACACTGGGGCCACGGCATGTTCTGCTGGAGGATGACGGGCGGCTCACCCAGGTAGTATCTAATTGCGGGTTTGCTACATGAACGGATTATTTCCACCATGCCGGTACTTAACAGAAGCAGCTCCCTTTGGTGGCACTCTTATTTCCCACATCATGAAAGATGTAAGTGCTATTTAGAGCCTGTTTTACCACTCTCGTATTTGTGCCACTCTCATTAGCAACAGGAGCAAGCGTTGTGCTGCGCTTGGAGTGGAAGTGACTCCTATGTTTTTAAATCAGACACAATACAGAAATATTTCAGGGCTCTTTCAGAAGAGAAATAAACACAGCTCTAAGTACTGCAATGAGATACCTGGTCCCTCCGGCTTAGTCATTTAGTCTGCAGTTAGCAACAAGGTGAATTTTAATTCCAGACCCTTTTTTTTTTTTTCAGTCCTGCTGCTCTTTGCGTGTGTGCTGCTTTTCTAATAACAATGCAAGCCATATGGTGCCTCCAGCGCTGGGACGGAGCCATGGGGTAACAGATGCAAAATGGCCCAAGATAATAGATTTAAAAGTTTGCCTTCACAGTTTTGAGGAGTTAGAAGAGCTACCAAACACAACAACATGAAATATTCAGCAAATTAAACATGGCTGGAGTACATAAAAGGCCAGCCCTTCTGGAAATTATTTCTTCTGGGGACCCTTTCTAGGACACTTTGGAGGCACAGCTCCAGAAACCGTGTCTGCAGGATGCTAAATGATAGGGGCTGCCCAAGAGCAGCTAAAAAATCTCCTTTGTGGATCCTTTTAGGAACTGCTCTAAAAACATCTGTCACTGCTGGGGTGGACAGGGCCTGGAGCAGGGAAAGGGGCGAGATGGTGCCCTGGGTCCTTCCCTTCTCTGGTTTTGAAATTCCCTGACTCTTTCTTGCATTTTCCCACCCAGAAGCTGGCCTCGCCCATGACACACGGCTGGGCTCTACAGAGTCCAACGTTTTCCAGGCAGGCAAGTCCCATTTTCCAAGAATTTTTAAATCCTTTGGCTCAAAATAATAGAAGCAAAATGAAAATAAGGCTTTAAGGGATAGCTCTTCCAGCTCCTGCAAAGAGCAGAGCTGGTACAGAGCAAGTCAAAACGATTCCCAACCCGTGTCAACACTCAGCTGAGACCTCACTGGAGCTTGGCTTCGCCTCCTGCCCTGGCTGGCAGGCTGCCTCCCAACCCTCTTGGCTTGCTCCTGCCGAAGGGAAAGGAGGGAACTGGGAAAGTAAAAGTGGATGCACTCCCTGGGCTGCCACACCGAGGGGAGCTCTTGAGGATGGTCTGCTGGGGTTCACTGCTTTCAGTTCGCAGCCTGAGCTGTGTAGAGCTAATATTGCCCGTTAGAAAAAACATTAAAACATGAGTTACAAATGGCTGCGGAGCTGCACAAATGTCACTTCCATCAAATTTATTCATTTATTGATTTGTATTAAACAAGTAGATAAATACTTCATCTGAATAGCAACGGTGCTCTCATCAAAAAGTGAATTGGTGTTTAAAGTGTGCCTGGCTCATTAGCAGACTTACTGCACTTTGTCACTGTTTCCAGGACTGCCAGCCAAAGCTTTTAATTACAGCATCCCCAGCAAAGCCGGTCAGCTCAGCTCCCCCGGGCTGCGGAGCCGGGCAGAGCTGCAGCGGAGCTGCAACTCACTTGGCCCAGCACCTCTGGTGGGGGGTTCTGTGGGGAGCCCAAAGAGCTGGGGGGGCACACATCCCCGCTGCCCCCCCGCTGCCTCGGCCCCCTGAGCCTGCTCTGCGGGCAGCAGAGCGCTGCCAAGCCATGGCCCGTGGCTTTGGGCACTGGAGCTGTTGTGGCTGGGGGGCTTCGGGGGGCCAAGGGCAAGCTCTACCCCCTGCACTGGGGCTGCAGTCAGGCTGGTCGCTCGGGGAGGGCTGGTCACCCTCAGCCCCACGCAGGTTTTTCCCAGCCCTGCTGCCACAGGCGCTCTCCATCGGCAGCTGCTGGTGGCTTCCAACCTGCGCTCCCCGCAGGGTCGTGGCCGATTGCCGCTTACACCCAAAACTCTGCAGCCGCCATCACTCCCGATAACCAGAAAATGCGATTGGGAGCAGCCCAACTGGTCCCGGCAGCGATGGCGCTTCATGCCACTGGGAACAGTTGGACCTACAACTCTATTTAAACCACTCAAAAGGGGAAGGCGAGTTCCATAGATGAAGCTGAAACTCCCTTGCTCCCCGCAAACCCTCTTCTGTTGCTCGGCTTTCCTGCAGCAAAACAGCAAAAGCTCCTTGTCACCCACTACAAATTTGGGAAATTCTGGGTGGTGCCCGTGACCCTTGTGGGTGTCTCTGCCCCCCCATTTTACATTTGGCAAACTGCAAAATTACCAATGTTACAGTCGGCTCCTATTTAGCCAAAATTGCCACTTTATATATAAACAAACTTAGTTTTAAAAGCCCTGAGGCCAAGGCACATATTCTTGAAACATTTTTCTTTAAAGAGAGAAAATCTTTTTCCCAGTGTTTTTCAAACGCCATGAAATTGATATCAATAACTTGAAAGTTAAATTTGCCCTCAAACTGATTATCAACAGAAATTAACCTGACCAGACTGCTTCCACTGAAGGTGGGATCGGGGCACCTCATAGCTTGCCTTCAAAATATTGCCCAGACCCTTTGCCAGTAATTAGCTGTAATGACGTGTGAGAGGCCAATACAAGGCAAGGGCTGGGGAGCAGCCTTCTCGCTTTGTTTTGTTTTGCAGCTTCTTTCCAGAAGCTCCTGGATGGATTTATGGCATTTATGGTCTCACCAAAGCAGCGCATCTCCACCCAGGACTGTACAGGGATGGGACACAAGGACAGTGGCACCAGCTTCCCCTGTGTCACCTCTCTGCTCATGCCCTCCCACCCCAACATCGTATAAAGGAATTATAGAGGAATGAAGGCAGGTTAATTAACATGGATAATGTACAGCTGTGGGCTGGCTTCAGGGGCGGTGGGTTGGTTGAGGATGAGGTGCAGCTGTGGCTGGTTCCTGCTAAGTAGTTAAATAGCTCTGAGGGGGGATGGAAAGGGAGCACTGGGTAGGGAGAGGGATGAGATGAAGAGAGACCTGGAAGAAGTGGAGGGAATAGAGAAAGCACCCTGAATGTAGGAGAGACAAGGAGAAGCAGAGAGGAGGGGGCCTGGGTGAGGAGAGGCCGGCTGGAAGAGGAGCCTGGAGAAGGAAGAATTGGGACACAGCAGAGGCAAGAGGCAGGGTGGGCTGGCCTGGAGAGGGTGAAGAAACAGCACGGGCAGTAGATGAACTGTTGAAACCTCGTGGGGGATTGGTGGCCATGCTGGGATGAGGTGTGGGAACTGCTGTTGGAGTTAACCTGGCGTGGGATGGTAAAAGCCTTGTTGCAGCTGGTGAGTTTTGCTGGTGCTGCAACAACCACAGTGTGTCCTGCACCCTGTGTCACGCTGGGGCCCGCCAGCACCCACCCTCCCATCTCCCAGGGCAAATGTGGGAGCGGGACTGGGGCTGTGCCAGGGCCCTCCTGTGCTGGGCAGGGCTGCCGAGGGCTGGGAGAGCATCACCTCGGCAGCGGTCCATGTAGGAAGGAGGCCCCAGATCCTCCTTTCCATGGCTCTTTGGAACCGCAGAAGAGGCTCCCTGGGGAGGTGAGAGCAAGGGGAGCTGCTGTGACAGGGCTTCTGGCTCTCCACCTGAGTGATCCCGCTCCTGTGCCTGTGGCATTGTGGGCACAGAGCCCCCCAGCTGGGGCTGGGCAGGGTGTCAGTCCCCCACAGGCACGAGAGGCCGCGGTGGGAGCCATCTCTCCCAGGAAGGCTGTGCTGGGATGTGGGTGCTATCCAGCTCCCCACCAGCAGCTCCGCAGAGGGATACCCAAGCGCACCGAGCTGCTCCCGTGCTCCCTTCCACCCCCACGGATCAAATCCCTCTGGCACCGGGGGCTGGTGGAGGCACTGTGGGCATGGCTTAGGCCAGTAGAAAGGCCATGGGAAGGAGCCAGGAGAACTGTAAGTAGTTTAAAAAGGTAATTAAGACTTTAGACAACTTTCCTATTACAGATGGGAACTAATATTGATAATGTTCTTCCTGGGCTATTTTCACGTGGAAGGAATTGCTACAGAAAAACATATTAAAAAAAAATCCATTCTCATCATCCCCTTTCATATCCCATCTTCCTTCCCAGGGCACTCGTCTCCTCCCTTCACCTATCAACAAGCAAACAGCTTGGCTCTAATGACATAGGACAAGCACTAAAGTCAGGAGCTGTGGGACCAGGGAGATGGATGGATGGGATGTTCCTCCACAACTCGGCACGGTGTCCTGCTGCACAGGGTGGGGAACAATCCGGGCTGATTTACTTTAGATTTGAGCTGGGAGTAAATTGGAAGACATGAATCATCTTGACGCAGATGCTCCAGAGATGGATTACCTGGCTTGGCAGCTTGTTCCTCTCTTTCCACAGGCTTGCTTTCTTCTCTTCTTTCGGGGAGAAGTTTCATTTTCCAGACACAGGAGGGTTTCTGCTCTGTGCCCAGGCATGTTCTGGGAGCCCCATGCTGTTCCTGCAGCCAGGCTGGACTGGTGGCTACCAGCACCCTTGGGTGCCCAGCTGTGGGCAGCTCTGCAAGGGGCTTGCCCTGCCAGACTGGTGAGCAGGCTGGCTGGGAGCTGGTGTCCCCCTCAAATCCCAGGCCTGGGGCTCCCTCCTTCCATCTGGCACTGCCAGACTGTCAGTCATAAATAGCTTTGGGCTGAAATAGTGCTACATTAGCTCTGTCACACACATAAGTGGCTGTGAAGTGCTCCTGACCTCTTTCTGCCCAGGCTGCTGTGAGTTCACCAAACAGCTGCTCAGCACATCCCTTCCCAGCTTCTTCCTTCCAGGAATCTCCTCTTCTCTGCAGACAAGGAGCTGAGAGCTGCTATGTGAAAGGAGCAAGCTCTTGCCTGGGGCTGGACTGCTGCTGTCCCTCCTTACAAGTGACTTTCGCCTCCTGTATCAGTTGCTCTGTGGGAACCAGCACTGGAAGCACAGTAAATAATGACGCTCTGTATTTTATTCACCAGGCTGAGGGTCTCTGCTCCTCCAGCAAAGGGCAGTGCTGCACCTTGAATGCTGGGTTCAGTTTTGGGCCACTCACTGCAAGAAAGACACCGAGGTGCTGCAGCAGAGCCGGGCAGGGGGCTGGGGAGGGGGCTGGAGCACAAGTCTGATGGGGGGTGGCTGGGGAAGCTGGGTTTTCTTAGCCTGGAGAAAGGGAAACAGAGGCTCGGGGGAGGAGGGGGAGGTGACACACAACTTCATTGCTCTCTACAACTGCCTGACAGGGGGCTGTAGGTACGGGGGGTCAATCTCTTCTCCCAAGTAACAAGCGACAGGATGAGAGGAAATGGCCTCAAGCTGCACCGGGGAGGGTTAGATTGGGTATTAGGGAAAACTTCTTCACCAAAAGGGTTGTCAAGCGCTGGAACAGGCTGCCCAGGGAAGTGGTGGCGTCACCATCCCTGGAGAGATTTAAAAGCCGTGCAGATGTGGTGCTCAGGGACAGGGTTTAGTGGTGGGCTTGGCAGTGCTGGGTTAACAGCTGGACTCGATGATCTTAAAGGTCTTTTGCAACCTGAATGATTGTCTGATTCTGTGACTCATCTACTTGCATGATGCTGCAAGGCAGGACTTGCAGCCCCTGCTCTGGCCAACAAGGCTAAATCACTGGTTAAATATGCCCCAACACCTTGCTGCCTTAAAGAATTTAGCACTTCACCCCACAAATTATGTGCAAAACAGGCAAATAAGCCCCATCCCCATTTTTGGCGTGATTGCAGCAATCATAGTCCAACCCAGGCTTGCTCCCGGGGACTGTAAATCTTGAACTCTGCAGGCACAGCCCCCAGGTTGATGAGTGATTAGCCTTAATTCCACCTCTTCCTCTCTTTTAAGATGGTTCATCTGGAGCCCCCCACGGTGTTACTAACTGCACCACTAATCACAGCCCGGCGCAGGAGCAGCGCAGTTGCCTGGGCAATGCAGGTGGCAGCATCCCTGCCCTCCTCCTCAGCCATCTTCTTCCTCTCCACCTTTGTTCCCTTTTTTGTCTCCAGCTTTAACTTCTGCTGGAACTGATTTTTATTTTTTTTCTTGGAGGGAGGGGATTTGAAAGCAGAGGGAAAGCTGGGGAAGGAAGCAGCACCCTGCTGAAGGGTCTCTGGAGGAGGCTGGCACCCTGTGTGAGCTGCCAGGCCGGGACAGGTACATTTGGGGAGCCAACCTCTCTCACCGCTCACAGCATCCAAGCCCTGACTTAGGGCTTTCCCAGCTCTCCCCTAAATCTGCCATTCCCAGACACTCTTTGCCATTCTCCAGTGTTTCTACCTGGTCTGTGGGGCTCTGAAGCCTGTGAGGTAAGATACAGATTTGTTTGCATTTATTTGTTTTAAGAGGTGGCGAATTTTCAAGAGCAGCTTTGCTTCCTCTCCTCCTCACTGTCCCTTTCTCCAGCTCTCTTTGAACAAATCATTCCTTTTGCAGAGTCCCGTTGTTTAATTTTGCCGAGTGCTGAGTCTCAACCTCCTGTTAATTGGTTTTGCTCATCTTTGTGCATTCTGTTAAATGAGAAAATGCCACACATAAAATTTTAATTTTGAAAGCCGCCTTGTTTGTTTTATATTGAAATTACCCACGCCACTCCGGCCTGCAGAAACAGACGCTTTCTCATTTCATTAAAAACTCTTTGTGATGATAAAAAGCAGCAGAAATGAGATAAAAAGTGGTGTTTCCTTAAAGGCACATGAAAGTGAGAGAGATAAATCCCGTGTATTGTAGGGGAGCAAATCCAAGGCAAGGCTGCAAAGCAGCGATACTGGTGAGGAGGCTGGGCTGGCGGCTGGCAGCGCTGCACTAGCTCCTCTCCCAGGACAGCGTGGGCTCTGCCTGGCCTTGCCCCCACCACCCACCCCCACTTCGGTCTGAGGACCCACTGCAAAGCACCCAGAAGGCCGCATGCGTCCCCGGTGCTGTGTGCCTCCAGCCATGTCCCTGGCCGCACCATCCCCCTAGCAAGCAGGAGTGCTGATGGGGGGACACTGGTCCCTTTGTCCAGGTTTGAGGCAGTTGCTGAGCCCTGCTGATGGTCAGCTCTATGGAGCCATGGCCTTGGGTCAGTCCCAAAGCTGCCCTGGTGTTGCACATGTGAGGGCAGAGCCAGTGCCTAAAGCGAGCAGGGCAGAGGGGATGTTTGCTGCTTGGCAAGTGGATGTGGGGCAGGGGGACCAGCACCTTCCTCCAGCCCCTGGCTTTTCAGACCTGGTCTGTGAGCACACACGGATGGTTTAACCAGCTTCCCAGGAAGGGCTTTCAGAAGGACCTACAAGCCCTCAGCAGTCCCAGCCCAGCCTCTCTGACCGCTGCTGGCCCTGGCAGAGCTCCCTGTTAAGCAAACTCTGTGTCCTGGCCAGCTCTGCCCTCCCGGGCTCTGGGACAGGGGGTTTGGCCATTGGGTGCAAAGAAACCGGCACAGGGGGCTGAGGCCAGGTGAAGTTCCCGTGCACTGGGGCCTGCTCACTGATCTGCTGGGCTTATAGTGCCCCCCTATTTATTCTGCCCAACAAGATCTGTAAATCGGTGCAAACAAAGACCAAACTTCCAGCTTCGCACTTGATTCCTCCACTTTTTTTTTTTTCTCATCCCTTAACATCAAAGCGAGGTTCTTTTTCTTCTTGATTTTCAATGTGCGTTAGCAGTTGTTGAATTGCTATTCGGCTTTACTGATTTTTTTTTCCCCACCCACTGCCATTTTAAAGGTCATTTAATTATTATTATAAAGAATTACCAAAAGACAGAGAATTGTCTAAATGCCTTAAGCTGCAACAGGTTATTATTAACGTGCATTTTTTTTAATATTAATTTTAAATGGATTAGTATTTGCAGCTTTGCGCTAAGCGTAGCTCAGAAGTCTTTGCAGCGGGATGTCCCGCAGCAGCGCAGGACCAGCCCCGCGCGGTGCGCAGCGGGACAGGATGGCTCCTGCTCCCCCCAAAGCCCCTCGGAGGTATTTCTTTGGGGGTGGCAGGGTGGGCTGCACAGCTGCCGGACCCTCACCCCCCACCCCCGCGGCAGCATCTTTGCGGGCTGAGCCGCGGCCGGGGCTGCACCGCCGGGTCCGTCCTCTAGGTGGGAGCCTGGGAGCGCGAATGGGGCGCTGCAGCCCCCCGGCCCCTCGGGGTGCGGGGGGGCACGGGCTGCGCGCCGGGCTTCTGCGCCCCCCCCACCACCCCCCCCGTGCCCCTCCGCTCCCCCAGGGGCAGTGCTGCCAGCCGGGGTTTGACGCTTTTTCGCTGAACGCCCCCCGTGCTCCCCTGCGCGCTGCCCGAGCCGGGGGGGCACACCCCAGCCCCCCCTCCCGGGGCCGCCCGCAGCCCCCCTGCCCCCGCCGCGGGGTCCTTCCCGCCGGGGGGCTGCCCCAGGGGCGCAATGACAGCAGCAGCCAGAAAGCGAGGGTGCCTCCCCAGGGGGCTGCGGGGGGGCTGCAGTGGTACCCAAGCGAGGAGCTGGCGCAGACCACCGGGGCAATGCTGGTCGTATTTCTTCAGGAGCTGCTGCACGTACGCATTTTTCCCCTCATTTCGACAGTGGATTAATGAGCACCGTCACTGCTAAAGCAAACCTAAACGGAAACCGAAAGCCAGCCTTCCATTTTCATGAAAACATGTTTTCTACCGAACTGCAGCTATCGCTGTGAGCAGCCAGCTTCCCACCCCTCACAGTAACGCTGCGCGTAGATCAAGAAGGAGGAGAAGGATGTGCTGCTCTGCCGAGCCCGCACATAGGCAGGATATTGAGCAGGGACATGGGAGAGTCACACCAGATTTTTCTGCTCTAAGCAATCGGAAGGTGCTGGTATTTACTGCAAGAATTCGAGATCATAAGCCAAAGGAACTATTTCTATTTCTGCACATAAGATGGGACAGACAAGCCCAGAAATGGAACACACATCTATCGGCATGACTGGAAGGTGGCATCAAGCGGGCTTTAGCCTCTCGGTAACCTGCTGTCCACATTGTCCTTTCCATCCCAAATGCTCATTCCACAAAGCGGGGGACAATCAGAAAGTTTGGACTAAATTGTAACACCCTGTTCAGTCCTTTAGGTGGAAGGTTGAGAAAACAAATCTGATTATCAGAAAAGGGGTTGTTTGTCCCAAAGAGCAAAACTAAAAGTGCAATCACTTCTTTGCCCTCTTGACTTGATGTCAGACATGAATCAGGCGTGTGGGCTGGGAGGGCCCGCTCCAAGGCTTGCAAGGTCTTAGCTGAAATAGTCTGACAAACTCAGATCCCACAGGCTGTTCCTGTATCTTGTGTCTCTTGAGTCTTCTGCTCCAGATGCTGTTTTGCAATAAATGCATCACTCTTTTTGTACGCTGTTGTGTAAAAGTGGAAAGACAGGCTGGGGCCTGGCTGTGCTCTCCCGCTGCGGTACCAGGACTGAACAGAGCAGGAGCAGGGCTGGGCAGTGCAGGAGGTGGCAGGGGCAGCATCCTGAGCACATGTCTGTGCCAGGGGAGCTCCCCGTGCCCCCCAATGCCACAGAAATCCTCCGCTGCCCGGGGGCAGCCACAGCCCGGCACAGCCGGAGGCTGCTCCAGCTCCACACCAGCACCGCGCACCTCGCACTGGGGAAATCCCCAGCCAAAGGCAGCGAAAGCACGGTCTTGCCTCACGGAGACAGGCTGCTCTGACAGCGTAACTGGAGGGAGAGGCCAGCCTTCTCTGCACTTCTGCATTGTGTGCATTGCACAACCGCTGTGCGGGGTGTGAAACGCGGAACTTTCCTCCGATACCAGACGGCTCAGTCCTTTCCCACGCTCGTGGCCATCCGCCGTGCGCTGGGAATGAGCTTTGCCATTGACCCGTGGGCCAGTTAACACCTTCTCTGCGTTTAGCCCAGTCAGGTAGGAAACCACCTCCTGGACCCTGCCTGCTGGCTCCGCCGGCTGCCACGCTGCCATGGGCTGAGTCATACCAGAGGCTCCCGCTGCCACTGACATCATGGGAGTCGTGAGGGGGGAGCCCTGCAGGCTGTTTGTCTTTCTGCCCCCGTGACACACATCTGTCTCATGGGAGGGCTTTGGGGCAGCCAGCGCTGTCCCACATTGCGCAGGGCCCCCGATAGCCATGCTTGGCCCCCTGCCTGGGGACCGCGCTGACCTCACCATCCTGGCCCGGAGAAGGAGGAAATGAGTTTCCTGACCGGGAATGTGTGCTCAGCCCAGCAGAGCCAGGACCTCCCATTCCAGCTTTAACAGGAGGGCTGGGGAGACCCAGCCTGTGTCCCAAGGGGCTCACCCTAAGCCCACTGAGCACAAGCTGTCCCTAAGCTGCTGTCAAGGACTTAACCCCTTGGGTTTGTAGACTTCGGCAGGGCTTGAGATGTCCTTCCTTGATCTCCTGGGTGCCTGGAGCAGACACTCCAGCCTGGGAACATCCAGAAGCTATTCGTGCATGGACAGCTTTCTTCCGTAACATTCCCGTTGCACGGTGACAACCACCAGCGCGTGCAGCAGCTCGGGACTGGCGGTGCTAGGGGAGCTGAGGGGCCAGGCTGGCGTGGCTGACCCTCTGCTGCTCCCTCCCACTGCGGGCACTGAGAGCTGCCAGGTGAGGGCACGTCCCTGTGTCTCAGGGAGATGTTCCTGCTCTCAAGGCTGGAAACGCAACAACAAACCTCAGCGGGGACAGCACAGGGCCATGTGTCCCTTTGCTCAGGAAGCGTTTGACACTTCTGGGTTTTGCTACATGTCTCCATTCATCCCAGAGATGTGCCTACAGATGACTAACAGCTACAAGCCATGACACCGCGCCTCGCTGCGAAGCCGGCCTTGCTGACGCGGCTTGCTCGCAGCCTGTGTGCTGAGCTGGGGCTCGATGTCACCACACGCCCATGTGCCAGAGGCATGGGGTGGCCACGGGGCTGCAAGTAGGCACCGGGGCTCTCCCTCAGGACCTGCAGGGATCTCAGCCCTGGGCAGTTTGGGAGGTTTTTTCCCCTGCCCCAACATGTGCAGGGCACAGGGAAAGAGCAAACACATCTCCCTGCTCCCTGCAGAGCGATGGGCAGCCCTAGCCAGCTCTTTGGGGGGCTGGGGCTCCAGAGGCATAGCTGTGCCATCTCCCCTCTGCACGCCCATAGCACAGGCATGGTGAGCTCTGCATCTCCTGTCCCCAGCGAGGTCTGCTCTGTAGGATCCTCTGCCACCACTGGAGGGGAAGAGCAGGAGAGCTCCCGGCACTGCTGCCCACCACTCACTTGTCTCAGGCATGCTCTGCTTTCGGCTCCTTAGAACAAAAACTGCTTCCCAGATGTATGTGACTTCTCAAGAGGTATTTGTTCAGCTATAAGCATAAATCCTCTGCTCTTCACATTGCTTTGGGTGGGATAAAATATTCTGTGACTGTCTATTTAAACATCTTATGTTAATACCATGAAGTGTTTGTTCAGCTTCTATTATTCTTTTAGCTCTGAAGTCAAAAACACTCTCAGGCATGTCAGAGTACAGCAAATCCACAGCTACAGATGCTGCATCTGAACAAAACTCAGGCTGAGCAGGAAGGATGTGTCTGGAGAAGGGGACAGCTGACATTTTCCAGCAGAGGGGCCATGACTGGGAAGGGCTTAGCAAAACGGTAAATAGCTGCTGTCACAGACACTTGCATAACCGCTTGGTTTTCCTCATCATTATTTATTAGTTGAGTCGGTTGCTTCTCCCTGCTTTTGAATCTGCTGTGGCAAACCCAAGGTTAGCCGGTAAGCCAGGAGCGCTGCTTCAGAAAGGAGAGGGTGCTGCCTGCATGCAGATGCTCTGGGAGCATTCTGTTAAACACATCTGCTGGAATGAGGTGATCACAGCAAGGAGGAATCATCTAGATATTGAGTCACTGACGCATCCTGGGCAGGGGCAGTGGGACCAGTCCTCCCTGGCTTTGGTGCAGGGATGTGGGCAAACCACTTTCCCAGGGCCAGCCAAGCGCTTTCCCTGCTGCCAGGACGGTCAGCAACAGATTTCTTGCGAGCTGTCTGACACCAGCCATGGTTGGTCTGTGCCTTGCTGAGGTGCAGTTTTACCTTTTGTGGAAGACCTCAGGAGATGCACACTGAGCTGGACAGACGGGAGGATTCATTTCGCAGCCCCCTTGCAGGGTCATCATCCCTGGCTGGTCAGCCAAGACCTGACGTGCTCGTGCAGCACCACATGCTGCACCTGGGACAGCCCACACAATGGCGAGGCTTCTGCTGTCTCTGCCATTTCAGCCCTCAACTATAACAGATTTATAGTCAAAAAGACCTGGGGAAAAAGGCTCTTTTCCTTGATGGAAGCGCAAGAGAAAAAAAGTAGTCAGGGTGTGGCCAATCCATCTGTCACTGAGGAAATAAGCCCGTCCTCTTATAACTTAATGCCATCATTCACTAAGACCAAAGGTAGAGATCAAGGCTGCTTACTCGGAGTAGTACCTAAGGCCGTGTCTAGTCAGGCACACAGGCAGTCGCAGTGACAGCCAAATATAAATTACTCTGGCGTGGTCCCTCGGGAGTGCGCGCTCTCCTCCAGAGCAAGCAATTGCCTCCCAAATATGTCTACTCTGCAGGGAGCCCTCGGGCTACACAGGGAGTAAGTTACTCTGCAGAGTACTTATAAGGGTCTCCTTAAAAGCCAGGGAATAAGTTCAAGACAGAATATTTCAGAGAAAAATCAGTCTATTTGTCTGCAGCTGCAAAGGAATCCCATACTCGTGGATGAAGGCGGCACTGGGAAGACAGCTAGCAATGCGACGGGTACTGTGGGCATACGGGCTCAAAATATCAGTCAGTAAGTTCTACAAATCCCGGTTTAGCTTCTACTGTAGTCCTCCCTTGCTGCATTTTCCTTTTATCTGAGAAGGCTTGAGCTACCTTTTGTCCTCTTGAACCACCATGGCATGTCACACCAGGGACGGGGTCCAGGAGCTCTTGCCCGACAGGAGCGGAGCTGCCCTGCAAGAGGGGAATGACCTTCCCACTGGTGCCTCCGCTGGGCACACTTCCAAACCGGAGCGATGTGTCAGCTGATGGGTTCTCACTCTGGCAACCAGCTACGATGCTGCCATCAGAGACATCTTTATTGAGGCAAAAAAGAGAAGCAGATGGTCTCTCAGTCAGCATCTCCATAAATGTGAGTGGTTGCATCTATAAAAGCAAACTGCTATAAAGGGATGCTGCTAAGCTTTCCTTCCAGCATTATTGCTCGACTTTCCTCATGAGGCATGGTGACCCTCTTCCAAAGAAAGGGCATAAATCATCACTGGCTTTTTCCTTTAATTCCTGGATGTGCTGAGTCCTGTGTAATAAATTATACTGCTCACTGTAGAAGAAAATTCAGATGCAGCTCTGCCAGCCCCTTGAATCCCTAGGTCACAGGTGATGGGAGGGTTCAGTCAATCTACCCGGCCTTGTTCACATCAACCAGGAGCACATGTCAGTAAGTGAGGTGAGACGAGCCATTAGGTCACCCCGCAGATGAGCAGGGGATTTAGGATGCCAAAGCTGTTGGGAACGTACATGTTCCGAGGCAGCCAGCCCCAGCCCCGTCCCCCCCCAGCGAGGTCTGAAGGCATGAACTCAGGCTCTGAGCAGGCACAGGTGCCTGCCCCTCACTGCTTGGGGCTTGTCTACACAGGACTCTTAAAAAATTTAAATTGAAGTAACTAAATCTAAAATGGATTAAGGAGCATTAAAATTCTGCATAAAACTCTCATTCAGAATTAAAATGGCCTTAATTCAGTTTAATTTACTCCCAAATGCTACTAAATAAGGCCATTTAAATTGTCCTTAATTAACATAAGTGGTCCCATATAGGCATTTATAAATGAGGTTTAATTAGCCCATTTTTAAAAGTGAGTTAGCTGCCTTGAGCTTCCATAGGTAGGCGAGCCAGGCCCATGGCTGCTTTGCTGACAAGGCTCCTGATTGAGGCTGGTTAGCAATGGGTTTGTAGCGCTGGCGTCTCTTCCCAAGCAACTGGCACGAGGCCAGCTTCTTCCCCGCCAGCAGATAATAAGATCCTTGAATACCACCTATTTTGACTGCGTTAAATGCACGAGTGGGAGATGAAAGGCTTTGTCAGAGGACGAGTTCTTCCTTTAAGATCTGGGACACGGGAGTAGTAATCCCTAGAAAAAATCCGTAGAAAAATGTGATGTCAGGGTTTTGTGAGACTTGCTCATGAGCACGGAATCAGACTGGAAGAAAGCTTGCCTTGAGTCGGCAGGGAAGTGGAAGGAGATGGAGGACTGGGAGGGACCGAGCCCATCCCTGGGACAGGCCTTCTGCTATCACAGGCTACCTCGCTGTCACCACTGCCCCCAGATGCTTTTGTTCCTTTTTTTGCTTACTAGAAGCCCCAGTTCAGAAAGATAACCCTTCAGCAGCGTGAGGGCTGCCCTCGATACCCAGCGTGGTGCATTGGGCACATCCTGTGGTCTCGTGGCTGGCCTTGCCTGCCCGTGTCCTCCCCCTCGCTCTCACCAGTTCCTCCTCAGGAAAGGCCCCACGCATGCGCGCGATGCCGAGGGGATTTCCACCTCCTTCCTGTGGGCGCAGAGAGCTTGCAGCAGGATGGAGGCACGAGCACCGCTCGGCAGCCCAGCAGTGCCAGCAGACGGCCTGTCCCACAGTGAAAAGGGGACGATGCAGCTGCCTGATGGAGGGCACAGCACTGCCGGTGCTCAGCCCGCTGCTCCCCAGCCAGGCCTCGCCAACAAGCCCGGCTGGGCGCCTCAGCCCAGGGACCTGGACCGTGTCCTCCCACACGCCATCCAACCGCGCAGCCCTGCAGAAGGAAAGGCAGATTGCTATGAGATGAGGGCATGACCTCTGGTGCACAACACAAAAAAATCACCTTTCCCAAAACAAAGTGGGGTTTGGTCGTGCCTGGAAGCAGAGTGTGCAAGGTGGAAAGCATTTCTGCAAAACACACCACCACGGAGGTGCTCAGTTCCCCTTATGAAATCCATGAAATGGTTATTGGCATGTCTCTGGCAGACTTGGTGCTATTTAGGGTCCTCTGAATATGGCTCCCTTCCCTCCCCTTGGGCTGATTCTTTGCTCTGCAGCTCCTCTGGCATTCCCTACTCCAGGACAACTCGCTGCTCCAAACTCCATGTCAGTGGGCTGCTGCGATCATGGTTTTCTGCAGGGTACTGCTCCCCGGGTAGCGGCTTTACCGAGGTCTGGCTGCATGTGACACCCCCGGGTGCGCAGAGAGGGGCAGAGACCTTTGGGTGTGCTCGGAGGGAGCAGGATGGCAGATGGCTCCTGGAAACCACAGTGAAGGTGGCACAGCAGCCACACAGGTCCAGGGGACAGCGGAGCAGAGGCGTGACTGTCCCTGAAGACACTGCATGCTTGTTTCCACAAGGAATTCAACAGCAATACCTCCTCCTCTGCGCTGTGTAGTGGGGATGGGTCAATACACTTTCAAATCACACCAATTAAGTGAAAGCTGGTTTCTTGCTTTGGAACTAAGAAGCTTCCTTCTCACAGGCGGGCAGAGGTGTCAGGACTGTGGGACAGCTCTGCTCCTCCAGCTCCTCTCCCTGTGCAGGGGACCCTTCGTGTGCCTCGGGGACGAACGACTCTCCTGCCTTGTGTGCGCAGTAGCGCAGGGCCTTGGTGCATCCTGGTCCTGGCAGAGGCTTTGTTCTGGAAATCTTCATACCCTCAGAAGCTGCAGCCTCCACAGGAGCCCTTGCGATGCCAAACAACTGAAGCACTTTCTCTTCAAAGCAGTTTGTAAATGTGAAAATGGGGGGGGAAAAATCAAAAGTAACCACTGGGAGTTTTGGGGTGGGGCCAGCATATTGCCCCTTTTGACTTTTAGGGAGAAGCCAACAGACCCTCTCTGTGCTGGCTTCTCTTTTTACCAAATCAAAGCAGGCAGCGTGCAGTTGCTGTCACTGCTTTGCATAAATCAGAAGATCCAGCTTTGTGGCTCTTACATGGGGTATTTCCTATAAAAAGCACATCTGTGGCCACACTTTTTGGTGCAATAGGCTTTATCCTGGAAGCAAAAGCAGAAAAACAATGCTAAATTCATGCTGACTGGAGTAGATTCCAAGGGAAAGAAGAGTTGGGAAAGCACCTACTTAAGTACTGACTAAGGATGTTATCTCTCATCTGAATCTAGCCTCTGTGTGTGTGTTACTGTTGAGTACACAGTGCGGTTTCAGACATGGCCAGAGACAAGAAAAAATGATTGTTTCAGGGTAACCACAAGGAAGATGAATGCAAATATATTCCTGTAACTGGGAGAGTTCCCTTGCTCTTAAGTTGGGCTCTGGTACATGGCTTCAGGGAAGCAAATTTGCAACTACCTTCATTAAGTTGTTTGGGAATGATTAATCAGAAGTCAGAGACGTAAAATTTTTGCACATTGTGAAATGTTGGTTGAATTCCTGCAGTTACGTACTGTCTGCAAGGGCCGCTTCAGGGAATAGTCAGGGGACAGGTACTGGTGGCTGACAGATGCTTCCTGTCGGCTCTTATCTCCTCTGAAAGCCGGGGCTGATAAGCTCCTGCGGGCTGAATCACAGCCACCTGCATCACGTTGGGATCAAAGTGGTGCAAGAGACGTGTGGCAGAGGCTCCAGCCTCCCGTGCGGTGCACGCCCAGCGCGCAGCCTGTCCGGGCACCCTCCATGCAGGGCACTGCCGGCACAGGGGGGGCCACTACAGCAGGAGACACTGCCGTCACCCCTGAGTGCGCTCTGCCACGTCCATCCACCAGGTGCCTTCCGTGTCACCGTATGCCGTGTCCAAGCAGTGGCTGATGGCAGTGCAGCACAGAGCACCTGCGCCAATGTGCACGAAGCCTGTGGCTGCACGTTCACACCTTCCTTCGCGCCTTCACACCTTCCTTCTGCCTAAAGCTGCCTACAGCTTCGGCTTGGCTTAAACAGCAGTGGCTTGTCCTTGCACCTGATACAACCCGCTGCCCCCGGCCCTCTGTCCCCTCTCCCTTCCTGGTTTCAGCTGCTTCCCAGCCATGTGCCGGGCACGCCGCGGCCACCCCCTCCTGAGGGTCCTTAGGCCCCAGCCTGGCCTTTGGCGTGGCGGGGGCAGCGGGCGGTAGCACCATACACCCCGTGCGGGTCGGGGGGCACCCAGCAGGCGCCGTGGGGCTCTGGGACTCAGTCACCACTTGACACCCACCTCTGATGGGGGGTGGGGGGTGAGGGGGGTGGTAGTTAAAAAGGGTCAGGCCTGGAGTTTTGACGCATTGGTTTTAACCCAAGAGCAGCCAAGGACAAGCTGGGAAGACCTCTGAGGAACTGGCTATCGCCCACGCCGCCGCAGATGTGCCTGCCTGTGCCAACGGGGGGCTTCGCCGCACCGCCCGCCGCTGGCACCCCGCACAGGGGGCCGGGGGGCCGGGGCAGAGCAGGAAGCAGAAGGGCTCATTTCCCTAAGGAGCAGCTTGTCGGGGCAAATCTGCCCGCGTTGCAACACGATTTGCATAAACCCCAGGTGTTTGCAGGAGGGACCTGCCTCTGCATCTGCCGGGGTTATTCCACAGGCAGCGGCGGCGGGGCTGGACGGGGCCCAGAGGCGGCCGCCAAGCCGCCGCCCCGCGGCGCTCGCCCAGCGAGGCAGGCCCGGCGGGCCCCGAGGCGAGGCCGCAGCCCGAGCAGCGCCGCCTCCCCGCCCCAGGGCCGCGGCCGGGCGGGGCGCGGGGCGGACCGGGAAGCGGCCGCCGCACCGCCCCCGCCCGCGCTGCCCTTCCGCGTTGGCGCGGCCGCGGCCCGGGCCCCGGTATAAAGCGGCGGCCGCCGCCCGGCCCGCACCGGCCCCATGGAGACGCAGCGGCGGCCCGTCGGCGGCGGGCCGGTGAGCGGGGGCGGCGGGCCGGGCGGGCTCGGGGCGGGCGGCGCGGCCCCGCGGAGGCCGGGCACGGGGGCGCGGGGGGGGCCGCGCGGAGGCGTGCCGGGGGCCGCCGCTAACGCCCGTCTTGGCCCGCAGGTCCGGGGCGCGACCGGAGGCCGGGAGTCCCCCGCGGGGAGCCATGAGGGCGGGCAGCGGCGGCCCGGGCTGGCCTGAGGCGCTCCCGGCCGCCAGGCTGCCGGCGTCCCGGCTCGGCGGGAGGATGAGCGGCAGAGAGCCCTGCGAGGGCCGCGGGCTGGGCCCGGGCCTGCCCGGCGCGGAGCCGGCCGAGGAGGCGGGCAGCCCCGGGCGGGAGCCCTGCGACAGCGCCGAGATGCAGCTGAAGGTGGACTTCTTCCGCAAGCTGGGCTACTCCTCGGAGGAGATCCACGTCGTGCTGCAGAAGCTGGGCCTGGGCGCCGACACCAACACCGTGCTGGGGGAGCTGGTGAAGCACGGCCCGGCCGAGCGGGACAGCGGCGAGGCCCCGCCGGAGGCCAAGGAGGCCCCGCTGGTCCCGCGGGGGGGGGCGGCCAACAAGGCCCCGGCGCCCGCCCCGGAGGAGACGGAGAGCGAGAACCTGAAGCCCATCGTCATCGATGGCAGCAACGTGGCCATGAGGTGGGTCTGGGGGCTGTGGGCGGGCACCGGGGGCTGCCCGTGCGGGGCCCGGTGTGGTGCGGCTTTTGCCTGAGCTCCAGTCCGGAGATTGGCGTCTGACACGCTCTGGGTTTGGCACCGAGAACAGCCACCGCTGGCAGCCCTGGTGATGCTTCCCGAGGCACCTCGCCGATACGTGCGGCGCTCGCCAGGGCGAGTGTCACCCTTGCAGGCGCCAGCCGTCTTGCTGGCCTCTCCCGCCCGTGGACCCCACAGGGCTCTGGCTGGAGTGGGCATGTTTGCTGGGAGTAAAGATGTTCCCTTGTGCTCTGGCTCATGGGTAGGATAACTGGAGATAGGTTGTCTTCTTACCTAATGGCTTTATGTAAGTTTCTGTAGCAGGAAGTTGCTCAATAAATAATTATGGGGTTAATTAGAGAAGACTTTGTAATATGGAGCTGTCTCCTGCATTGGAGACTGGTCTCCACATTACGACTCTCCTATTTTGGGTGGATTTGGTACAGCGCAGAGGACGGGTGAGAAGTTGAAGAGACACTGTAGCCTATCGAGTCACCAAGGCAGGGCTGCGACTCCTCCTCAGCATCTCTGGCATTGTGGTGGCGATGGGGCAGGTCCTTGGGCGCTGCAGCCAGAGCAGCCTACGAAGCCGCTTGGGTTGGAGCGGTAATTTGGGAATGCCGGAGCCCTAATATCCACGGAGCACCCAGACTCTCTGGGATGGGTATTTACTGGCTTGATGACCCTACTTTCACCTTGGCGTTTGTTTCCCACGATGGTGAGCGTTGTGTGCTCCCCACCTCTGCACAGGGGGTCTGGGCTCTGTGAATTTAACGCACCAGGTTTCTAAACAGGGCTCTGTCGTTGCAGTTGAAAAGCAAGCCTCCTTCACAGTGTTTTAGCCTAATAGGTTTTGTAGCATATGTTTGTGTGCACAGAATTTTTAATAAAAAAAAAAACAGACCAAAAAACCTGGGTGACCACAGAGCTGCCGTGTGTGTTACGGTAGATTTTTTTGTCTAAAGCAAAAGTGTTGAGTGGAGCTTTGTTTACGTGTGTGGTTTTCTCTAAGCCATGGTTGACAGTTCTGAGAACAGGACTGAGAAAAGATGGGGTACAGTCTGCTGTGTGTCCAAGAAATAGAGCCTGCGAGTCCCAGGGCAACAGAGGAATTCCGATGGCAATCAAGCAGGGCTGGAGAGTAAAAGATATGACCTTGGTGTCTCCAGGAGAGCGCAGTCCTGTTCCTGCAGCTCTCCAGCAGCTGTGCAGTCACTTGAGGAAAATGGCCCACTGCGGGACCTGTGCTGAGCGGTGTGGCTCTTGCAGCGGAGTTTACCTTTGATAAGTGTTCAGCCTTCAACAGAATTGGCTGCTGCTTTTGAAATGAGGAGCCTCTTACCTCATTTATCCCAAAAGCACAGGAGGGATCACAGCAAATGTGACTTAGGGCAGGCCGGGCGGTAACAATGCTGCCGATAGGAGTTTGACATGAGAAAAGCAGTCTGGCTTTTTTAAGCAATTTGCTAGAAGGGGAATTCCATTCTGAAACTTCCTGTATTGATGGTGTGATGTTCCCTGCTGATTCATTTGCAGTGTGTACCGGGGCCTTCCTGAGCAGCTCTTGACAAACATATGCAAATCATAGTGGAAATTAGCTTTTACTTCCTTCTAAGGGAATTTTTTCTTGGCTGTTGCCAAATCAGATCAGCCCAATTAGCTACCTTCTGTAGGTTTGAGACCGGTAGCAAGGACTCGGGGAAAAAAAAAAAGTTTTTAAAAAACTTCATAGTAACTTGTGTCTGGCTATCTATGGCAAAAACAGACTGACATTGGAAAAGTTTTCAGAGCATCGTTCTGCTGATTGTTAATATCAGCCTTTCTGTAATTTGGGATTCTTAATGAAGATGCGTTAGGTGTCTCTTCAGGTACTAGTTTTATTGCTAAACTTATAGTTCTTTTAGAATAAGTATTTTGGTACAACTTTTCAATTTTCTTAATAGGAGGAGGGTGAGGACAGGAGGAGAAGTAAAGCCTCTTTCTAGTGGTACTGTAGTAATTGTGCTGCTTAGCTGTGCCTCTGCTGGGATGGAAGCTCCTCAGTAACTTACGGAGGAGTTCACTGGCACGCTAAGTGGTGGTGGGAGTTGAAATGTCATTCAAGTGTAGATGGGAAGAGTAAGACTTGTGGCAGGGTAGTCCCCAGATGGGGAAAATCTTACTGAATCATGAGACCAGTTATCTTTAGTGTAGTACATATTACCAGAGTGTCATCATGAAATGCAGGCTATTAGATCTTGAATGACAGATCAGGCTGTAATACAAAAAAGTTGAAAGCTTGCCAGAACCATTATCAGCAGAAGAACTGATTACACTGTAAATACTGGCACTTGTAAAACAGGAGTGGTAGCTTCCTCTTAGAAGTTCTGGAAACTTACTGATATGACCTAATAATTAAGAAGCAGCTTTTTGCATTGGTACGTAGCTTCTGATGCTGTTGTCAAACTTTGTTCTCAAACTGCCAAGTTGAGACATTCAGCACTGATCCTGTAACCAGGAGTTACTATTGCTATTTTATGCAAATAGTGCACTTATATATGCATATATAAAAATATGTATATATTGGGGGGGGGGGGGGGCAGGCATAATGTAGCGAAGAAGCATTTTTCCTCAGTGCTGATGTCCTTGAGGTAAGAGTGCATAAAACCTTGTTTTCCTTGAGTTATCAGAATAGCTTTACAAACAGAACACCTAGTGAGGGTACAGTTTACACTGGCAGAGGTTAGCCACTGGTATTAGCTGGCAGAATAGGACAAAGGGTGTTCAAGATCACATTGTACTCAGCACTAAAAATAAAGATCTAGAGTCCAGAGCGAAGCAAGAGCTCTGTTTCAGAGCAGCTGCAACAGTTACAGCTGCTTTCTCCCTCCCAGTGAGGATATGGGTATTTATTGGCATACTGAGGTGCTAAAGGAACAGTAATTCTGTGAAGAGCTTAGTGATGTCTCTTTACACAAGATGAGCAATGAATGCTGATTGTGCTACTCTAAACACTTCTTCACTAAAGATTATCTGAACTGCTGGATCCATTTGCTTAGTATATTGCCTGACAAGTCTGTACATAACCTGAATATTGAAGTCCTTAATTTTCTTCTTCAATGCAGCCATGGAAATAAAGAAGTGTTCTCCTGCCGAGGTATCCTTCTGGCTGTCCAGTGGTTTTGGGACAGGGGACACAAGGATATTACAGTCTTCGTGCCATCTTGGAGGAAGGAGCAGCCACGACCAGATGTGCTTATAACAGGTGTGGAAATGTGAAAACCAAAAGCAGCTTTTCAGGCTTACTGCTTTGTCACTTAATGAGCTTGCAAAGTTCTGGCTGGTTAATTACTAACTTATGAATGGAAGATCTGAGTGGTAGGAGATCCAGCAAGCTGAGCTGACCAGTGAGAATTAGTCATTAACTTCTCCCCTAAGCAAGTTCTTGCCTGAATCGGTGAAATAATTCAAGAACAAAGAATGTAGTGCTAGTCTGTTTCCTAACTTGTCTCTTACCGAGTTTTTTCTTCTTTCAGGGACACACCTTCATGCTATGTATTTGACAAACATATTTGACACTGTAGACTGTACAGAATTTCTACATGCTAAAAGTTAAAGCTCAATGGGAGCTTAGTCAGAATTATTCAAATTGAGGGGACTTTGCTCTGAACTTGCGAACAGCTGAGATTTCTAAGCAACTCTCCTCAGAAATCCATGCACTACATGGTACAGCACCATACAAGATACTAGCCTGCCAGCCTTAACTGCTGCATGCAAAGGGCGACGTGGCTGGGACTTGCTGTGTTACAGCAGCCTCGGTGGTGGGTTCTAAGGCTTCTTGGGTGCCATGCAGGCAGCGGGGCTAGGAATCCACCTCTGACAGCCTGATCGATGGTATAAAACAGATGAGAATGCAAGCTGAGCTGTGGAGAGAAGAAATTACTTTAATTTTGTCATTTATTTATAATGTTACTTTATCTGTGTGAAAGCCTTTGGGCTGTGTAAGTGTGTTCACATTTGTGTTTGTTCTAGACCAGTACATTCTCCGTGACCTTGAGAAGAAGAAAATTCTGGTCTTCACCCCTTCCAGGCGGGTTGGAGGCAAGCGTGTTGTCTGTTACGATGATCGATTCATTGTGAAACTGGCACATGAGTCTGATGGCATTGTGGTTTCTAATGATACTTATCGGGACCTGCAGAACGAGCGTCCTGAGTGGAAGAAATTTATTGAGGAGCGTCTGCTGATGTATTCCTTTGTTAATGACAAGTAGGTTCCCATTCTTTCTTTGCTTTAAAAAAAAAAATTCTGTGTGAGCGTGCTGTGTTGTTTTAATGAAGCAATAGCAAGTGATGCATGAAAAGAGCAAAATGCTGGTACAGTGTGGAAAAAAAATCCTGTAGAGATATTGGGAGGTATCTTAAATAGCTGTTCATGGTTTGGAACTAGGAGCTGTGCTGTAGTGGAGTTCCTAAGAGAGCTCCAAGGCTTGATTTCTTCACAGGACAATCATTTGCAGGCCTGGCAGCAGGTACTAATTTGGGTCAGCAACAGCACAAAACCTCCTCTCTGCCTGGAGTGAAGCACTTTGTGCTGGTCTTTACCAGGTGACAGGAGGGCTATCTCTGCAGTGAAATGGGAAAGTTTGGGGTTTTTTTTAGAGCTCAGAGAGCTTTTAATCTTCAGCGAAATGGGAGACTTTAAGAAGAAATTAACCCTGTCCCAAGAAAGTGAACTGCTCCTGACTGAGATTTATTTTTCTTTAGGTTTATGCCTCCAGATGATCCCTTAGGGCGACATGGCCCCAGCCTGGATAACTTTCTGAGAAAGAAACCCGTGGTGCCAGAACACAAGAAACAGCAGTGTCCTTATGGTAAGACTTGCCTTCTAAATGTGATGACCGAGGTCTCTGTGCAAGTGTAATTCATACATGAGTAAAATTCAGCTGCTCATTCCATGTTCTGCCTTCCCTTGCAGGGAAGAAATGCACTTATGGAATTAAGTGTAAATTCTACCACCCTGAAAGGATCAATCAGCCCCAGCGCTCATTAGCTGATGAACTCCGAGCCAATGCAAGGTTGTCTCCTACCAGAAGTACTGCTGCCAAGGAGGAGAAAAAAGGCAAAAGAGGTTCCCAGGCAGAGGTCTTGTGCTCCGTGCCCACAGAGAGTGATAAAAGCTCTTTGCAGAAGGTCTCTGCAGAGAGGAAAAGCTTGACCCACAAAGCAAAACCCAGTGATGTTCCGCTTCAGGTCAAAGGCTGTGTCTCAGGCAGCGTCCCTCCCAACAGTGGGAACCACAGGTCCTCCGACAGGTACCAGCAGCCTCATATGGACTCTCTCTCTTACATCTCTCAGGAGCATCTTGACTCAGGCATTGGGTCTCTGGAGAACCAACTGTCTGACATGTGGCCTTACAGATCTAGCAGTCACTGTGATCATTCCCCTGCTGATCAGATGGCAGTCTGCAACTGCGGTAGGCAGAGGCCTGTCTACCCACATTCTCCCGGCTTAGAGCAAAATGGTCTGGTCTCTTACAAGCATGGTTCCCATAAATCTTCCTCTGGTGCTAGCTTCTTGCAGTATAGCCCTGAGAGATCTCACTCAGGACCCCCTCACTCTTTCTCAGGCTACGGAGTACCAGTACACCCAGCTAATGCTGGCCAATACAGTCTGCCCAATGAATACACTGCTCCTCCACCCCATTCTCGCGAGTTCTGGTCTGAACCATACCAGATGCCACCGCCTCAAGTGAGATCTACCAGCGTGCGAGATCCTCGTTCGGTACAGAGAGCCCCAGGGCCAGCGTATGGGGACTCCTGCCAGTGGGCTGTCTCTGACCAGTTCGCAGAGGAGCGAGCCAATGTGCATGTCAAGCTGTGTGGCATATTCCATCCCCATTTAGTTGATGCTGTGATGAGCCGTTTCCCTCGACTTCTGGATCCCCAGAGGCTAGCTGCAGAGATACTAACGTACAAGTCTCAGAACCCCGGTATATGAGGGATGCCGAGGGCAGCCAGGCACGTGGAGAGCTCGAGGGGCAGTGTTTGCGCTCTGTAGCTGCCATAGATGCCTTCTGAGGGCTCCTCCTTGTTTCTTGGAAGTACCGGGCTCCAGTTGGAGGCTGGATTCCAAATGTGGTACGCTCACAGCAAATTCCGGTCTAGGCATGACAGTGTGCCCCTGTTAGAGAGGTGAGAGCACCCTAGGGCCCCGTCTTACCAGAGGCTGTTGAAGAGGCTCTGGGTGCTGAACAGGAGGAGGGGCCGTAGCTTCAGAGCAGGATTTTTCCTTTGGGTTTGTGTGGCGAGTCAGGCACACCCCAAATTCCTGCAGTTGTTCAGGGCCAAATGTGACCTTATTCCTCCTGTTAGCTTCAGGTTTGAGATGGCTTGGTGTGTTATCAGGTGTGTGGAGGGAGGATTCGGGGGAGGGGGGGGGCTTGTGGAAGGTGAGGGGGTTACTACCTTTGCACTGGTGTGAGGCTTATTTGTGAAGACTGAAATGCATCGTCAAGGCTGTTCTTGGCTCTTAAGTAGGCCTGTTTACCAAACCACGCAGATCTGTGGAAAATGTTTGATTATAAATCTAGTACAAAGCTGGGTTTAGCTGACTTTAATTTGGTTTTATTGGTGCACTTCTTTAATGATGCTTTCCATACCCCTCCCACTTAAGCTTACCTTCCTGAGATGAGGCAATTCTCCGGTATGTACCACAAGTGCTTAGCAAGCTGCTTAGCTCCCAGAAATGAGAGGAGCTGGGAGCACAATCCCTTCTCGGGATGAGAGGCCTGACACTGCTCCAAAGCGACATGCGAGCTGTGTGTTTGTCATCTGCTGGAAAACACAGGTGTCGGAACACGAGGATGACCACGCTGTTGATGCTGCTCTAAAGCAGTGACCTTGCCTGGTAACCTGTCCCAGGCTATCTCTGTACAACGCTGACAAGGAGGATTTATGATGTTGTGCCTTTTGTCTTCAGACAGCAATAGTTTTGAGCATTCGGTAAAACAGCTGTAGTCATGTCTGGGCTGCTGCCAGTCCTGGTCACGAGGATTCCTTAATATTTTTCTCTGTAAAACTGTTGCTTCATCTTCCTTCTTACTAATGTTCTCCTGTCCCCTTCAGCTTTGTCAGACTAGCAGCATCCAAAAATGTAGAATAAGACTTATTTGGTAAGACTGCTCCCCTCTTGTTCCCTCTTACTCTGTAAGGTGTTTTGTTTGGTTTTTTTTTAACTGTAGATACTGTAACAGATTTTAAATATGCAAAACCAATTGCTGTAGTAATTGGTTCTGGTCCTGGAATTTCATTGTGCTTAGAATGCAAAGATGTTTCTTGCACTTGCAGGCCAGAAGCAGTTGATTCGTTGATACACATTGTATCTGTGTTTTTGTTATGTTTTTAAAATACGTCTATCTTGTGGTTAAACAGAGGTTGTTGAGTGGCATATTATGAAGGGGAGAGTGGAATACGGCTG
Organism: Falco biarmicus; assembly: GCF_023638135.1. NCBI lineage: Eukaryota > Metazoa > Chordata > Aves > Falconiformes > Falconidae > Falco > Falco biarmicus. The sequence goes on from NC_079290.1 coordinate 118,924,834, forward strand.
TTTTCTGAGAGCCCTTTCAGGAACAGATTTGTCTGTTCCTCTTCTTCCCTCTGTCCAAGGAGTGACCTACCCAGACTGGCACCATGTGCCATAAAAACCACAGGGACACAGAAACCTGTATACCTGGTTAATTATGATACATTACAAATTAGTAATGTTTCATGTTAGTAAGCAAAATGCTTCTTAATTCTAAGTAACCTGATACTTTGCATATTTGTAAATTACAGGAAAAATGGTTTTTAATGTTATTGTCCAGCAACTTGCTGCTTGATGCTGTTTTTAATTAGTACTGTTCTTGACTCGGCCATTGTGTTACTTGGCGTGGTGTGTGTTGTTTTTCTGGTGGAATGCTGATGTATGCTTCTTCTCTTGCAATCAGAAGGTTATCATTTTATACTCGCAAGCTGACATTTTACTGAACTTTCTGTATCGTTATGCAGTATATAGTTTATGTACTGAATGGAGGCAGCCACATGGAAGCTGTGGCAAAGTAAGAACTTGTGTTATATAAATAAAAACTGCTGAGTTGAATTACTTGGTCTCTGGTGGCTTTTTGGAAGACTGTTCAACATTTTGGTTGTTTTTCCAGGAAAGCTGGAGAAATTATCCCTCATCCCTGGGGTTCCTCTGACAATCTTCAATCTCCATATGCAGTCGAATGGCAGCGACAGTGTGATGGCTGGATATTGACAGGCTTGTTAACTGATGCAGTGTGACAGGTCAAAAAAATCAAATTGCTCCAAATTGGTGTAGCAGAGAATAGTGATAAAAAGTTTATTTGGCATTACTGAAGTTAGCTCGCTGCCCCGGGGATGCACTGGCAGTCGAGGTGCAGTGCAAAGGCATGTGGCTGTAACTGCAGTATGGGAACAACCATGTTGGATGTCTCGTGTGCTAAAGAAGCGCGTGCTCATCATTATTTTGGGATAAACTGTGGGCTGTGCTTCAGTTGTAACGGACAGTTCCAGAGTACAGTCTGGAAATAAATACCCATGTTGTCCAGTTACATAGCACATCTGTGTCAGATGTTGCACATGATCGTATGCTGACTGTAACATGTCAAGACTTTGCTCTAAAGCTCTGTTACCAGCTGGGAAGGAAATGCAGTAGGAATATCAAGGCTCACATTTCTGTGTAAGAATCTTCCCCTCCCACCTGCTGTACCGCAGTACAGCATGTTCTTATCTGACTTGTTAAATACCTTTATGGTCTTTATTCAAATTTGTGCTCTTAATTTAATACAGGGCAATGGCTATTTCTAGTTAATCAAAACCAAGGAAGGCAGTGCTTTGATAGTACATTGTCTGAAAAAATAAATCCGAAACCTCACAGTCTGAAAGGTCACTGACGTGCTGTGGGAGAGGAACATGCCCGAGGACGTCATTTGAAGTGACGGTAAGCTTTTGTGGCTCCGTACAGGTATGGTGGCCAGGGTCTTGGTGGGGAGGGGATTAAGTGATGCGTCATGAATTGGATCAGACCTTTTAACCAGGTGAAGGCTTTTCTGCTGTTTGTAGTGGGGTTCTGTAGCTGAAAAATGCTGCAGGATTTTTAAGGCTGGTCTTCTATAAAATACCTTAACAGGGGACTTTGGTTTTGCAGGATGGGTAGGTGTAGGGGGGAATGTTGATTTTTTACTTCTATCAAAGCTGGGCTGCTGCAACTAAAAAAGCCTGTGCCGAAGCACAGATGTTCATTTACCATAACCAGGAAAAGAAGAGCTGGTGGCCACTTTCTTTGGTTATGATGTGAATGGCCCTTTTCTATTGCAGTGACAGTCCTAGTGGCACAGCAAGTTGAGGGGGTTAGTCCCCAACATGAATCTTGTCAAAATTATTCCCACAAACTTCTGCTGTGTGTGTTGCTGTGCCCCCTGCCCCCCCGAAAACCCAGCTGAAATCTAGCCACTGCTGCTCTGAATTCTCTTGATCTCTTACCCAAGGCTTCTGCATGAGAGACCCCGTGCCTCCTGCCCCTGGAGCAGCCCGTGTGTTCCAGTGCGAGTACTGCTTTCTCCTACGCCAGGCAGCCCAGTGGTGCCCAGGAGCTCGGGAAATGTGGGGAGTGCTGATCGGAGCTGTCACTGCTGCGTATTTTTCCCCCCTGCGCAGTCGTCTGCACTGAGTCAGAGGAGCTGCCTACCTGCACGCTGCGGGCTGCTGCGCTTGGGCAGGTTCTCTGTGCTGTTATTGTGGAATTTTCAAGACTCATCCGGTGGCTTACCACTTCCTTGGGGCACGGCGGCGAGGGGGACCTGTCATGACTGCTGTGCGTTGGCTTTGTGTTTCTTATCCAACTAAAATAGGTTAGACCTTGTCGGGTTACTGCTCTGTTGGTTAAGGAGGTCACACACAGGCACCCCGTGGAAAGTTCCCTGTACCTCAGTGGGCTTGCGCTGCCTTCGTCCTGTTGGCCTCGTGCGGCTGTAAAGCCTTGTGCTGAGCCCTCAGGAGGCTGGCTCCTCTCTGAGCACCTTCTCCTACCCTGACCAGGTGAGGAATCGCTGCTGTTCTCTTTGAAAGGGGGAGCTCCCAGCTGAGCTGGAGAAAAGGGGTGCAGAAGGCTCCTGAAAAGTGTCGAGGCACAACCACGGGAAAGAGAAGGATTACAGAGATGACCCAAGGCTGTTTCCATTGGGCAGTGGGGCCAAGGGGAGCTGGCCGAACAGCTGCGAGCTCTGCAAAACAAGTCTGGTGAGCCCATCCAGTGCTGGCTCTTTCCTTCCAAATCAAGCGTGCCAGCCTCCAGCAGCGGGCAAGTCGGTCCCACCACGCGCATTGCCCTCAGCGTGAGGGGGCAGCCGTGGCTGCATCCTCCCCAAAAGCACAAAGGCAGCATAAAGGGAACCAAGGAGCGTGGGCTGGGGTAGGAAGGACTGATGTGAAAGTGAGGAGGCAGTGAGCGTGCTTGTAAAGAGCGATGGGGGGTCCGCCAGTGTTTTGGGGATAGAGAACAGTGTCCTCTTTGCCTTTGTGGTAGAAATAGATGGAAAAGGTAATTAAATATCATCAAAGGAAAGGCTTTGCTCCCACTGCACAAAGAAAGGATGAACAGGCACGAGGAGGAGCCCTCCATAAGTCAGTGCTGCAGGATGTCTTGACTTTGGGCTTTTTTTTTTTTAAATCAATACTCAAAAGAGGGAAGGAAGAAGTGGGAAGCTGTGCTGTGGCAGAGGTCAGGGTTAGAAACTGCTGTGTTCTCATCTCCTTCCCCTGTGCTGGGCGGTGACCCCGGAGGGGCCCTGGGTGGCGGCTGCAGCCCCCAGCCCCGTGGGACCGGGCACCCAGTGCCTGCGAGGCCCCAGCCTTCGCTCGCCTCTCCCCTGCGCCCGCTGCCGTGTGCCCTTCTTGCTCGCTGAACTTTTGCTCGAACCCATCTGGTTCCCTCCCCTCGGGGGATTTCCAGGATGTGGCTAGCCCAACTCTCATTTCAAGGCGTTTCCAGAGGCAGGAATCTGACCCAAGGCTCCTGCACAGGCCGTGGGAAAGGGGCGCCTATGTAATGGAGGCACATGTGTGCATGGCATCACGTGGGGGTGTGACAATGCCACCGGCCTGGGGCAGGCCACCTTACAAGGAAGCAGGTTCAGCATCAAACTGCTGATTTCACCCAGCTCTGAGGCTGCAGGGCTACTTCTCTCCCTGCAGAGAGGAAGAGGTGCCCCGACATCTGCACTGCATCTTTGAGGCACTTTGGGGTACAGGTTTGCTGCAAGAGAGAAATGCAGGAAGTGAGCAAGTCTGCAGAGTAAATGCGGCACCAAAGTGAACAGAAAGGTGCAAGGGTGGGAGAGGGTCTGGGTCCTGCTGGAGGGAAGCAAAGCTGACAGCGGCAGGGAGGCTGGAGAGTGCTGCTGGTGCCGGTGCCCCTCAGCACTTGCCCTCCAGCCACGCATTTTTCAGTTCACCTCTCACCATGCTCCCTCGGTGCCCTGAGTACCCCCGGGCTCCCTAAGGCCGAGGTTTGCTCCAGGCGCTGCGCCAGGCCAGCAGAAGTGCTTTCTTCTGTCTCGGTTTCTCCTTGAGCAACGCCAGACCCCAGCCCTCCTGGTGAAGCCGTGACCCATGAGCGAGAAGCAGCTCTCAGCTTCCCCGTGTGCCCCCCCAGGCCTGCATTGCACAAATACTTTGGACTAAATACAGCATCTGGTTGAGCAATAGGTCAGGAGGATTTGCATGGCGTGTTGGCCCGGGGGAAGGTTTCCCCAGCCTGTGAGGCGGTTATTGCCTCACTCGGAGGTGTCACGGTGAGGGTGCTGCAGCAGGGGCTTGGCCACCCATGGGGGGCTGCTCCAGTGGGGAGGAAGAGCTGGTGAATGTAGTTAACGCTGCTTGATTCACCCTCCACCTCCTAAACCCTGCCCCTGCAGAGTGGCTGAGCTGCTGTCGGGGTGGGGGTGACGGGGGATTTCCAGCACAGCCCCGGGGGCTGCCTCAGGAGAGCTGAGCTGTGGGGCCAGGACCTTGTCACAGCGCTGCAAAGCTGCTGTCTGATGTCCCCAGCGCTCCTGAGGTCTCTTCACGGATGCTGCTGCCATTCCTGCAGGAGAGGGGATGGCCAGTTTGGGGCTGGGGTTTTGTGGCAGCAGGGACCCAGGAGTGGCTCATTTGCGTCACCTGGTTTATTTTGATATTTCTTAGTGTGGGCCTGTCCCACCTCAAGCATCGTGCGGGAGCCAGGTCAGTGCAGGATGAGTCAGGCTGCTGTTCCTTGCATTGCATCAGTTCCCCGATGGTGCAGGGTGCTGCACGGGCACGTCGGGAAGAACGATTCCCTGCTCGCTGCAGGGGCCTGTCCCCAGCCCCTGCACCCAGCCAGCTCCCTGGGGTGGGGGCTGCAGCAGGGCTGTGGGGATGGTTTCCACGCGCTCTCTGGGGCGCGGGGGGGTGGGCAGCAGGCCCAGGGTCGCGGCAGCCATTCCGCAGCGTTGCAGGTTAATTCCCAGAGTCAGACAAGCCTGCCTGGTGCCACAACAAAACCAGAATGGAAGTGTTCCCATCAAAGCCTTTGTGCTGGAGGCCAGTTGCGAGGGCTGCAGGGCCGGCGGGAGCAGGGTCACTGGCAGACCCTCAGCCGTGTGCGCTGGCACTGTTGGCGAGCGCCCATAGTGTGGGCAGCTGGCGGTGGCAACCAGCGCGGTGCTGGGGCTGGCGAGACACGTGGTGAGCGATGGGCACAGTGCGCCCACCTCTTGGCGGGGGCGGCTGGTTTGCACTGGCTGCTCACAGGGCAGGATCAGTGCCCGGGCGGGAGGTGCTGCTGCCACGCGGTCCCCACTGCCCGCGCTTGCCGCGAGCGCTTCCCGGGCTGAGTGCCGGCTCCGGGCCAGCTGCCGTGGCGTAGGGACCGGGCCCCTCTCTGCTTTAGCAAGGGTTCGTCTTGGTACCCCCTCCCCAGATGGCTGCGGGATGGGGGTCTCTGCAGCGCGGTGGCGGAGCAGCCGCCCCAGCGCGTGCAGCGGAAAGACCAAGCAAACAGCCCCGTGGAAGGTGGCTGCCTGTATTTCACAGCGGTGGCTGGCAGCTGGGGGGGGGGGGGGGGCAGCAGCACGCAGCCCCTGAGGCTGGGTCAGGGCTTGGGCACAGGGTGGCTCCTTGCCCCTTGCATGGGGGCCCAAGGCTGATCCTGCCACGTGTGGGGCCCTGTAGCCGTGCCAGATCTGCCCTCCTGCGGGGTGGGAGGCTCAGCACCCTCCTGCAACGCCCCCCGGCCCCTTCTTTTCCCTTTGCTGGGCCAGGGGCTGCCTGACCCAACCCAGCGCTTTGGAGTGGGCAGAGGCAGGTTTGCCCAAGCCTGTTCCACCCGTGGCACGGCCCCCCTGGCTGCGCCATCCTCCAGGAACGAGGGCCCCTCGGCCGCCCCCGAGAGCCACGTGCTGTTGCAAGGAGCCAGCTGGGAGTTGCAACTTGTGTGGGGCAGTTCCTGCAGGGGACTTATCCGGCCAACGAGGAAGTAAACGGGGCAGCTCTTGGGTTTTGCAATCCATCCGTCACCCCAGTGTCTCCAGCTTGTGCAAGGTGAACAGGAGCTGGCGGTGACCTTACTCCTTGCTCCAGGAAGCTCCCAGCAAGTTGCAGCAGATCAGGAAGATGCTCGTAGCTGGGCTCCACCAGAGACAACCTGCCCAGGGCACAGCCAGCCCCCGGGGTGGCCGTGGCAAGGGGTGGCTGTGACCTGCCCTGGGCAGTGCAGGAGGCTGAGCTGCCTCCTGCTCCCAGCGGACCGGCGGGGCTGGGCAGGGTCCGGCTGGCACTAGGGGGTGGGGGCACGTCCAGGGACACGGCAACACAACTGGGACCGCGCCGTCCTGGCCTGTGTCCTGTGGTGCCTGAGCAGGGAGGGACAGGTGGCTCCTTCTTGTCTCGCTGATGCCCTACTTAAACCTTCACTTACGGTTTCTGCCTGTCACGGAGCTGCTGGCTCCGAAAGGCGGCACGGGCACGGGGCCAGCTGCCAGCGTGGCTCCATCCACCGGCGTCCTTTAACAGAGCAGAAGGGCGAGAGGGGAAGCGATGGCTGGAGCTCTGCCATGTGTGGGAATGCCCAGCCAGGCTCCCAGTGGCAACTGGTACGGAGGGCTGGGAGCCTTCCTCGGCCCCCTCACCTCCCAAGTACCTCCCAGGGCAGCCCATTGCTGCCCAGTGCCCACCAGTGCTTCCCAGTGCCCAAGTGGCAGCTGGTGAGTTCCCCATGTTGCCCACTGGCAGAGCTCAGCACGCTGCCCCCTCCCCAGCTCTGGCTGCAGATGGCAGGTCCCCCCCCTCCCCAGTCACTGCCTCCCTGTCCCCCCATAACCCCCCAGACCCCAGCTGCTACCTGCCAGGCTCTCTCCATCGCTCCCACTGGCACTTTGGTCCTCCAGCCCCCCCAGCAGCTCAGGGTTGTCGCCGCTGTCCCACTGCCACGGGCGCTCCTGCAGCTGGGACAGGGCATGAGGGTCTGGGGGTATCAGGGGGCTGGGGGGACTGGGGGCCCCATGGAGGACTCACCCGCTGGTGCAGGCCTTGCTGCTCCCGCAGCAGCTCCAGGAACCGGCTGCTCCACAGCAGCTTCTCGGCGCCCAGCTCGGTGCAGAGGAAGCGGACATCAGCCTCCAGTGCCTCCAGCCTCGCCAGCACAGCCTCGCTGACACCACCGCGCTGCTGCCGCTCCGCCGCTGCCCTGGCACCACAGCTCAGCTCCCGCCAGCGCCCCGCAACACCCACCCACCCGACCTCTGCACCAGGGTCACCCCTGCCTGCCCCCACCACCGTGCCAGGCACCCACCTGCCTGCCCAGGCTCCAGCGCCGGTGGGGAACCCCCGTCCTCCTCCTCACTCCCCTCGCTGCCACCTTCCAGCCTCAAGCGCAGCGCCACGCCGAGCTGAAAGCCGCCACACACCGCGGGGACTGACATGTCCACGGGCAGCTGAGCCCGGTGGCCCCGACCCTGACCAGGGGACCCTGCCGTGCCGTGCCCTGGGGACCTACAGCCACGTTGGTGCCACAGGGCCACCCACAGACCGTGTCACTGGGCTCAGCCATGTCCCGGGGGTCGGAGACCTCTGCAGCCCCCACAGCCTGGGGCCACGTTGGGGAGTTACCTCCTCGGTGACCTGGAAGGCGCCGTCCCAACAGCTCTTGTAGCAGATCAGCAGGTACTGGGGAGAGGACGGCGGCCGCGTGGTGAGAGCAGCAGGCTCAAACCTGCCCCAGGGAGCAATGTCCCCACGTCCCCAGGGCTCTTGGTGGGCAGAACCGTACAGTGCCTTGAGCCAAGAGCCAAACCCCAAGGACGAGGGTCCCGATCGCCCAGCCACGCTGCTGGACGGCGCGCTGTTGCCCACCCTGGCACCACCGCTACAGAAACAGAGCCGCAGCAGCACCCCCACCCCCTGCCCCGGCCCCTGGCTCTGGGCACCACATCTGGAGCCAACACAAGTCCGTGAAGGCAATTGGGGAAGGGGCCACATGGTACCGACCCACGCCAGCCTCCAGAGCCACTGCAGCCCCCGCAGCGCCATCCCGGAGAGCGACAGGAGCCACCAGCACCCAGCGCGCAGGAGCTGCCTCCACCTCGGCACCAGCGGGCCGTGCTGCCTGCCCATGGGCACCCTGCAGGCCAGGAGACACAGGTGACGTCCCTGCACCCCCAGGAGCCTCTGCCTCGTGCACCCGCCCTGCTCCACGCACCGGAGGGACGTGCGGCAGCTGTGGGGTGCACCAGCTGACACTGGTGTCCAGCCCAGCTCGCCCAGTGCCAGGCTAGCGAAAGGGAAGGTATTTTCAGGGCCAGATCGCAGCACAAGGCACCCGCTCGGTGGGGATGGCTGCTCCCCTTCCCCAGCTCTGCCCCCTTACCTGGCGCTGCGCTGCACCACGCCTGGACCCCTCCCGGCGGCGGGGCAGCTGCTGCCTCTCCTGCCTGGCGTCAGCTCTGGCTGCTGCTCGGCCCCTTGCTCGGGCTCGATAAACTGCCTAATCCTCCTGGCGAGGGATTAGCGTTCCTCCTGCCCTGCTTTCGGTGGCCGTAAGGACAGCTGCTGCTCTGCCAGCCCTCATTTGCTCTGCTCGGGATTCACGTTCTGCAAGCAAAGGGCTTGTGATTTATTTTCAACTACTACCCTTAGCTTTCAGGTAAAAGCCTGTGCAATTCGCTCCGACTCCTGCGTCCAAGGGCCAGGCACCGGCACTCCTGGGGATCTTTGGTCACTCAGGCTGTTTAAGGAGAAAGTTAGCAGTCCTCAGGAATAAAAATCAAAGTTTTAGGCACAACAGCCAGACTCCAGCATCCACCTCACGCCACTCTTGTAGGTGATGGTGCTTCTGTTCCCAAAGGGATCAGAGACCCTGCGTGCTGTCCCCCAACCTGACAGTAACACCGCAGGGAAGCTGGGGCTGTGCCCACCACTGCTTGTCCTGGGACGAGCGACCGTTCCGTCCCGGGGCAGACCTAGACCTCCCGGGGCCCCTCAGCAGCCGAAGGGCTGCTGCCCACCAGTGGGACCTGGGGGCGAACAGCTCCACATCAGCTGAACAGGGTGCCTTTAACTGGGAACCAAGCGCTTGCCATTTAACTTTCTGCGCCGATCAATGTGCTGCCCAGGGCTGCTGCCATCAGACACTGTCCTCGGCAGAACGGCTGTCCCCTTTCTTTAGTGACAAACGCTGCCAGCGGCAGCAAAGTTTGCATTTTCCCCTTGTCCCCGCAGCACCCCTAATGTGCATCACAGGGAAACTGGAGCCGGTTGACACTTTGCCACAAAAAATGCCTGTACACACACAGGACTCCAAGGTACACCAGCCCTTTGCTGTGCCTCTGCAGGGAGGTGTTCTGGCCACAAAGGTTACCGCAGCTTTCCTCGAGGTCAGAGGTGCAGCAGAGACTTTTACCCTCTGAAGTTCAGCTGCTCTTGCTATCCTTGCTTTTGGAACAGCAGCAGTAGTGGGAGAAACCTGCTTTTTTATCAAGGCCAACTAGACAAAAACCATCAGCTAAGACTTCTTTGTTTTCCAGAGCTATGGAAAAGCAAGGCCTTGTAGGAGCTCATGCTATTTCCTAGATCTTCCACCCCCCTGTATTTAACCTCTGTGACTTAAAACACGCAAAAGTAGGACAGCTTTGCAGCTTGCCCATTAAGCCGTTACATCCCGACACCCCCTGCAGATAAGCAGTTGCCAGCCGCACAACCACTTGCTCTACTGCAGGATAAGCCAGCTCCCACCGTGAGCAACTACGGAGCTGCCTTCATCCCTGAACCAGACAACAGAACAGGGGAGAACTTGGCTCATATAATTTTGCCTTCACTCCTGGGTAATGCTCTGCACTGACTGGGTTGCCTGGAGGGAGCTGAAAAAGACCCAAGAGATGAGGAAAGCAGAGGTGCAGCAGAACGGAACGAACACGCGGCTGTAACAAGCACACACGCACGTGCTGGGGGGCTGCAACAACTCTCCCCGTGGCACTCTCTATCGGTGATGTTTAGGCAGACACAAATGCATTACAGCACCAATAACAAAGGCAATTTACCCTCCCGAGAAAAGCAAAGCTTATTTCAACATCAACGTTGATCATCTTGACCTGGCTACTGTGAAAAGCACCTAACGCTCATCCCTCTGCGTACTCTTCCAGTGGCAATGCAGACTGCTCATCCCTTATCTGCGGGCATCCTGCCAGGATCAGCAAGAACCGACTGACATCCAACTTCTACCTTGAAGCGGAATTAGCTGAACGCAGCTGGAGATTAGAGCCTGGCAATCCTTTCGAGTACTCGATGTTGTGTCTACCAGAGGGAAGAAAGCACAAAGGAAACCTCCTAAGGGTCACGAGACAAGGAACAGCTACTACGCAAAAGTGGAAGGATTCCAGCAAAGCTCCTCATAAAGCAGATGGAGCATAAACAGCACTAGGAGTCAAATTTTGGACTGAACAAAACATGAGAAGAGAGACAAACATGTAACTTTTATTGTTTATGTACAAATGACAGAAGTTGGTATTAAAAAGAGAATCCACCCAATCTCAAACATAGCAAAGAGCAAGATGGCTTTGAGCTCCAGCCCTCCCTGCCTCTAAAAGCACTGCGTAAATTTTAGGAGATGTTGCTTAAAATTAAAGCTAGAGAAAAGGGTTAACCACCTTCTTCTCTACTTGAGGAAGAATCAAAATGAGCTGTTCCACAAAATGAAGAACCTTCCACTCTACACGGATTAAAACAAAGAAACCAAAAGTCATTTTGTTAACTATACACTGGTTTAAAAAAAACCCAACAACACAATAAAACCAACAAAAAACACAAAACAAAAACAAAACTACAAAGCTAAGTATTGGCAACGGAAGTAATCTAAGTCTTAGAACATGGATGGGACATACTGAATCATACCCCAGTTCCAGTGGAAAAAGCAATACCTCTCCATAGGTTTGCAGATGACAGGGGTGGCAGCAGCAAGATCAGCCAATATTAGGAAGTTCCCAACTGAGGTGGAAGCACAGAATAGTCAGGAATTCAGGACTACTACTACTACTATTACTACTACTACTACTACTACACCTTAGTCTTCCTGCAACTCAGGTGATTTAAAAATGATGCAAAGTACATGGTCCAAGATTTTCTCCCCCCATCTAAGTTCTTTAGAGCGAGCCACTCCCATCTGCAGACACTTGGCCAGAGAGCTGCCATCATGCTCATTCAGTCGACTGGCACTTTTCTCAGTGGGGATTCATGTAGACCTAAATCCCGGAAGCATCAGCACTGATGAGTCTAGTAGTCCTGCAGAGAAAGGAGAGGACAGGCACACTGAGACGCTTCTACCTTCAATTCTGCTTGCAGAGCTGGGATTTTCAGTCTTCTCTCATTTCTACATACCATTAGTTGCAGGCAAAACAGAAAAGAGGCTTTTTTCTTGTAGCTAAACATTCAAAAGAAAGGACCCTTCAAAACTTTAATTCAAGAGCGCATCAACTCAAACCAGATGCTTTTAACGTTCCAGATCATGACAAGATAATAGGATGCAAAACAGCTTTTTCCATAAAAAGTGTGTAGGACTTAACTGTGACCTAGCTTCGTAACAAGCCTACCTGGGCTTATTTACTGTTAAATCCACAAGACAATGCTTCTTTCATACCATGAGATTCCTCGACCACGAAAATAAGATCTTAAATTACAGCAGAGGGAGGCTTTTTAAGCTTAGGAGTCAGTCAGCCACTCAAGTCTACAGATGAGCAATGAAAACAACGACAGAGCACTGATACTTACGGCTCTTGGCTTTTTGTTTAACTTGAGATCAATCCTGTGGTTGGAAAGATAAGAGAAATGTCCATTTCAATACATTAAGCCAACACTAGAGTTCAAAGAACCAGCTACTGCATATGGCACAGGCTACAACAAAGACTATTTGGTTAATTCAATCCACATTCTCAATTCGGCTGAGCCAAATCACTGTCCCAATATTACTGGACAAGAAAGCAGCAAAGAGACAGAGAGTGGATTCTTTATAATTTGTCAAAATGCATATTCCGTCCACTCACAAAAAGAGTTAATAAAGGTTCATAATAAAAATCACAGGGAAGTTATGCAGCATAAAGAAATAAGGTTAAATACGCATGCTCTATGTTAATTTGTTAGATGTGTAACTATGCCATAGGTAATTATTCAGACATAGTGGTAATGGTTATTTACTTGGAATAGAGATAGGAGTTTAAGATGACAGGGGTTATACGAGTCAAAGGTACTGAGTTTATTACATTTTTCCAGAAGGAAATATCCAAGTCTACACTAATCTCCTTCAGAAGCAAAGCCAGAAGAATCAGTTTTTAAACTAAGTTTTTAAGTTAAAAAGTTTATCTATTTAAAAATGAAATAGAAAGGTAAAGAAGAGTGAAGTTAATTTAATTTTGCTGAAGTTATTAAATAAAATGTTACCTCCATCACGCTTTTCTGTTTTTAAAAAAAACTTCCCAGCCTAACCTAATATACATACCTACAATTAAACAGATAAACTATGGGTTAGAAAGGTCTCAAAAGGCACATTGGTGTCTACACACTAACAACACAGCACAAGTACTAATTCAAGTCAAACTTACTCAAAGTCATAATCAAACATGCCAGACGGGCTGAGGGGCAGCATTTGAAAGGAAGAAAGCAATAGAAATTAATATACTAATGAATTAAATAAATTAGTTGATTAGCCACCCTAGCGAGATTACTAAAAAATAAAATAAAAATAAAATAAATAATAAAGCCAGTGTTCAAATGCCATAAAGTGCTTAAGATATCTTAACCAGAATTGGGCACAAAAAGCACTCTAGACGTGGCAATCCAGAGTCCCCCTCCCCAATCGGATTTCTGGGAAAAAAGAGGCGTTAGGACAGAGGCAGAGTGGTTTTATGGAGGGAATTTCAAAAGGAAGCTATCGGATACTTGAGAGTGCACACTAGCTCACAGGCAGAGAGAAAAACGGATTTGCTTGCAAAAGCAAACGAGCGGGTGGTCAGGAAGCAGTGGCTTTGTCTAATTATTACGGCAAAGCAAAGCTTGTTCAGGCAGAGGTGGAGACGACACGGAACTAAGTGGCCAACTCCGCATTCGAATGTTCTCATAATGCACGCGCATATGCACACACATCCTCTTGCACTCGCCTCCTTCAGAGAGCTAAAAAGAGAAGACGGTCACTTGGCCAAAGCTAATGACAGTTTGGTAACATTCCCACCCCTCGCCTCAGCACTCACACGGACACCACGGCGCTGCCGCTAGAACCAGCTCTGCCCCAAAGCTAACGGTGTATTTGTTGGAAAGGACTTATCATCAAATCAGCTGTAACTTAGTAGCTTTTCAGCACTGAATTTCTAAGAGGAAACAATACTGTTTTCTCCTGAAATAGTTTCTAGCCATGAAAATTGCTGAGCACACAGAAAATAACGGTCTTGGCATTCCCATGGTCTCAGACGGAACAGAGCATGAGTTCAGTAAAAACACTTTCATTTCCACCTGATGCCCTGGTTTTAAGGGTGGGGAGTTAAGCTGCCTATTCACAACAGTTCTGCCCAGCCCGAACCCCACCTTCCACACAGCTCTGGGTGGCGCACAAAGCAGAAAATCCAGCGGGGTCAGTGCACCTCCTGGGTGCCTGCTCCCATCACCTCCCCGTTCTTCAGGGACAGGTGAGCAGAACTCAGTCGTATGCTGGCAAATGGAAGAGTTTCTGAACAAAAAGACATGCCAGTATTTCTTTTTATTTTTCTCTTTTTCGTTCCGTGACACTCAAGAAACAGACACACCGGTCTCATCTGAAAGAGCACTCTGGGCTGTAATGCATTTTAAAACACTTTGCTACACTTTCAGTAGACTGGGACTGTTTTGTTGTTGTTTCTCTTTTTTAATCTAGAGGTACTTGACAATTGTTTGGTCTTTTCTGCCAAAAATTTAGGGGACAGTCAACAATGGCAATCACAATTTTAACAGAGTTTTTATTAGAAACTTATTTATCCTCTTTTAGTTATCTATCTGGCCATGCTAAGCACTACAAAATAGTCAATTACTAACTTACTAAGCCCTTCTGTAATGTAGATGCATCTGACGTATCTCTTGGGACGTTAAGAATGGCCATACCAGATCAGACCAGGGCTCCTCATGTCCAACACTGTCCCAGACAGTAGACAGCATCAGCTGCTTCAGTGGAAGGAATGTAGAAGAAACCCCAAAGCAACACAACCTGTCAGTAGGGCAGTTTCTTCCTAACTCCTGTCACTAAAGTTCGGGCTATGTAACAGAGCAAAACAATTTATATTATTTACACCTTTTGTATTGCACCCCGCTGCATCTGCACTGGATTGGTTTGCTGTCCATTTAAGTGCTTAATTTTATAATTTGTTTGAAAAAGCAATTTTCTTAAGCGGTACTTCAGTTTTACAGACTGCTTCTCTGAATTTGTCTACAGATGTAGTTTCTTGTGTTATTCCTGAACTTCTTTCCAATTGCCTACAGGCCAAAAAAAAAAAAAAAAAGAAAGTTTTGAACTGCTTTGGATTCCCAGCTCATGAGGAACCAAAGGGACATCCAGTACTTTAGGATGTTTGCCCAACAAAAACTGCTGTAGGAAGAAAATTCTGACCTAAGAATTAAAGACACGCTAATGACTCACAACCTGATAAACAAATAAAATTAGTTAAACATTCTTCAAGTGCTATACCTACCTCCGTATCTACCAAACCAACCTTCCCCCAGCAATCTTTGTAAATTTTTACCACTTTTCTTGAAAACATTTCTCTCTTGTGATTGTATGGGAAGGTCCCTTAAAGAGGAAAGTAAAGCCCATCCATACATAAAGCCAACAAGCTCAAAGTTAGCAAGAACACTTTTAAAAAGCTCCTTCTAATAATCTTTAGGTACCATTTGCAGCAATCGTTTCCAGTGGTGCAGTTCTGCAGTAAATGTCTCCTCTCCCCAAGGCCATGGATTTCCATGTTTTTTTCCCCTTAGGCCCCAGCTCCACAGTGCACTGGCAGACGGTGTAGAAAGCCCTGGGCTAGCTCTGCTGGGGGGCACCGAGCCATGGCTAAGCAGCCCGTTATGCGGGCCCACGGAGGGCAGTGCTGTAAGGCAGGGAGCTTATTTCAGATTTCAAAGCCATCAGCCCATCACGCTGCATCATGCCATAGGGGCATACCGTAAGGGGCAGAACCGGTCATCTAAATTCAGCCATAAAGAGTTCAGGAAATCTTTGTTTCACATGAATTTAGGTCAATTTAGTAACAAACACTTTGAGGTCAATGTGACAAAGCAACTTTTCTATGCCCTAATCAAGAGAGCCAGTTTGGGATGTGCCAGCTGAAAGGGTTTGGAGTGGAAATCTTCGTGAAGATACTGGCAGTATCCACAACCCTCAAAACATTCCGATTTGCTTTTACACTCTCCTTCTCCACAGAAAGTACTGACATTCCTATCTTACTTGGTTCTGCAGAAACCAAGAAGCAAGGACAGGAGGCCAGGACCGCACTCTTCCCCTACTGGAAGGAAGGCAGCTTTATGACTCTCCTGGACAGACAGAACTGAAAAAGCCTGGTCAAAAGCACAGCTGTACCGGAGCTGGGGTCAAGCGCCCTGCGCTGCTTGTTTAACTTCTTCCGTGTGCTTTCCCCTCCTTGAGACACTGGGGCAACGGGGTCCTGAGGAACACTACAGGATGCACACAACTGAAACCCAGAAAAATTGCCAAAACGAGCCACCTGAGCTGCTCAGTATTCTAACACGTTACTAGCTCCTTTCACATCATACAGTAAACTCAATGACAGCTGACCATTCAGAAGGTATGACAAGAAGGCTGCTGGTACCACTAACCTGTGTCGATTTTTGTTCTTCCGTTTTTTGTGGCTGCTGTGGTGGCTCCCAGAAGAAGTAGAGGAAGCAGCTTTCTGGGGTTTCACCCCCTGCACAGACCCATCCAGCTCTTCAGCATCCTCCTGGTTGGGCTCATTCTCCTGATTGTGAAAGTCTGGAGAAGTGTCACTTTCTGTGCCACTGCCTGGCTCCCCTAGAGCGTGACAAACACAGACGAGCACAACAGTTACCTCCCTGCAGCTCATATCCCAGGCTGCCCTGGCAAAGCCCTGCATGGAAGAAGCAACTGCCAGCAACAGTACACGGGGCAGCAGACACACTGAGCCTTATGGCACCAGGAGGTACATAAGAGAACCTGAAAAATA